>NC_140583.1:385179568-387621235 GCF_964204655.1 Triturus cristatus
CATGCAGCATCATGGGACGGGATATGCCACCATTTTTTTTTATTTTTCCCAGTAATCATCAGGGCACAATCCACAGCACATGATTACTCAGCACACAACCCCATAATTAAACATGTCACACACACCAATTGCCATTATTTGTCCCCACAGTTTGGAAGAGCATCGTCTACGAGCTCACTCTCATGATGTTAGGTGCCATTCTGTTACATCTTTAACCCCATTTAAGTTAACCCCATCCCTGGAAGTCCTTGCTGGCGCCCTGGCCTCTGCTGGCAACTCCAGCCCCCCTTATGCAGGGGATCACAGGGTGCACTCATGCCATAGATCAACACTGTAACATGTAACGTGAGGGGCATGCACACGCCAGCCCGTAGATATTCGGTATATGCGTACCTGCAGTGTAGGCATGCACGTGTCGGTCTCCTGTGGGAAACACACCTTACCCAGGCTAAAGCAGACCACCTTCGCAGACGATGGAGGGGGCAGGTGTATAGCGACAATTACTCATCCCAGGCACAGGGAGTGTTGAAATTGGTCAAGGCAGGTGTACCCCACACAATAGAAGAAGTGGTTGCAGATCCGGAGGGGCGGTATGTCTGTGTGAAAGGCAAGCTAAACGGACAGGCGCTGCTCATGGACTAGGTATGTGCACCAAATGTAGACCAAACTGCATTTCATCGTAAACTTACAAGAGTGCTCGCTTGATGGAGCGAACTCCCTTGGCTCAGAGGAGGAGACTTTAGTGCAGTTCTGGACTTGAACTTAGATAGATCGTACCCACCCCTAAAACGCACAGCAGCAATCTCTTACGTGCAAACCCTGCTGGAGTGGCTCACAAACTGGGCATTGATAGATATCTGGCGAACACTCAACCCCACAGCACACATATACTCATTTCACTCCCCTGTTCATGACCTACATGTCAGACTTGACCGCTTTCTAGGGTTGCCTGCCCTACTCCCACTCTTTAAACACACTGAGTTCCTGGGGCGAACACACTCAGATCACAATCCACAACTCCTACAGCTAACATGGGATGTGACACCACCACCAATCTCCACATGGCGCTTTCAAACAGCGGCACTAGAAGACCAAGCATTCCGCTTCTCACTACGGACAGCAGTATTTGACCATTTTGAAAACAATGACCACTCCACAGAGGATCACCTCCTTGAATGGGACACTTTCAAAACAACATTGAGAGGACACTGCCTGGTCGCCAATTGGAGCATATGCAAACAACTAACTACGGCGCTCAGTAATGCAGAAGGGCAGTTACTGAAGCATGAGACACAACGAGGGGAGCAAGAACATGGGTAAATTCGACTCTCTGCGGGCGCAAGATGCAGACCTACTAGAACAGCTCCATTGCCACAACTATGCAGCACACTCAGCACGCACATAGGCCACTGCAGACCACGCAGGGAAAACTCTAGCATGGCTACTATGCCAAGAATATGAGCAGCACCCCATAGTTGCCCTGAAAACTGACACTGGCTCAATAGTGTACACGCAGCATGAAATACACGAGGTGATGACACAACATTACACCAGATTATATCAGTCCATGGGGCCCCAGACAGGGAGTCAAATCATTGTGTTTTTAGAGTCAGTACACCTACAAAAAACCACACCAGAGCAGAGGGAGACACATAACAAGCCCACCACACCCGAGGTAATCCGAAGCGCAAATATGGCACCAGCGAGTGGTAAAACTCCAAGCGCAGATGGATTCCCAGCAGAATTTTACAAAGCCCACGCCACGATACTCACTGCCTACTTGCACGTACTGTACACAACAGCCATAAGCGAGCAATGCCTCCGCCCGTTCATGAACGAGGCTAATCTGGTGTCCCTGCCTAAGCCTGATAAAGATCCCACAGAGCTGGGCTCATACAGACCACTGGCCCTACTTAATGTAGACGACAAAGTGCTGGCAAAATTACTAGCAGACAGGTTGGCGCAAGCGGTCCCCACCCTGGTCCATCGGGACCAAAATAGGTTCACACCCTCCAGCACCTCTTAAAACCTAAGGCTATTCTTCATGATTTGCCACGTATTCACAAACAAAATGGCTGAGAGCGGGCTGCCTCATACTGGCCCTTGAAAAAGCATTTGATTCCTTGGAATGGAATGGGGGTTCTTATTCGCTGCACTAGACAAATACCATCTAGGGGAATCTTTTCTCAGTATGGTGAAGCTGCTATATAGTGCCCCTACTGTGAGGGTTAAAACAGGCCCCTACATATCAAACGTAGTGGAAGTGCGATGGGGGACCAGGCAGAGAAACCCTCTGTCACCATTGCTTTATGCACTGGCGATCTAGCCACTTGCAGAAGCAATACGTACTGAGATTCCAGATGGCATTATATTAGGAGTAGACACACACACAATATCTTTATATGCCGACGATCTCCTGCTATACATAAGAAATATCTACTGCATTCCACAAAAACTAGCAACCATTCTGGAAAACTTCGCTTCCATATCAGGGCTACGAGTAAATGCCTCTAAATCCTGCGTAGGATCCAGGTTATATGCTCAATGGAACGCAAGCCCACTGGTGCCTCGACGCATTCCGCTATCAGGGAATTCATATATAAAGAAGCCCAAAACACTTATAGGATGGTAATCTGCCCAGGGCCCTCACTGTATTCTGCTCCCAGATGGCAATGTGGGGCATACTCCCGCTATCAGTGACAGGGAAAGTGGCCATAACAAAGATGGTGATACAGCTCCTGTTTTTATATTATTTTACGAATCTCCCACACTACATCACCCTGTCCTTCTTCCGGCCTCTTGAAAAACTTATAAAAGACTTCATATGGGGACACTCCAGACACAGGGTGGCGATCAGCATGTTCTACTTACCTGTGGACCAGGGGGGCCTGGCAGTCCCACACCTAGAAAAGTATTACTTATGTGGCCAGATGGTTAGCGGATCGCCACAGAGGGGACACAGCAACCACACAACTCCTCCTACAAACCACAGAGCTGACAGCAATATTTCACCCATGCTCAAGAACCAAGCCACCAGACTCACTATTGCTGACTGTGGCATACAGGAGCTACCGCAGAGCACTTTATATCACCCACACAACCACACCAATGCTGCAGCTCTACCACTTGAGGGAACACCTAGAGGCACCCCAGTTACCTCAGCAGCTGAGCTCAGAAGCTGGCACGAGGCCAGGGCTCAGGCATAGGGGATTTATACCGTGAGGGCACACTGATTCCAGGTTCTACTTCACTGCTCCGTACTGCTGTCGATCACTGCTAAATGGGGATATGTGACTACCCAACCAGAGACGCACCTCAATATACAATATCTACACCTTAAGGGACAAGGCGGACACCTCATTAAAGGGTTTGCATGATTGCATCATCACTCTGACACCACACGGCGGCAAACCTATCGGCCCCCCATCAACGTTGGGAAGCAGACATAGGGCATCAGTTCACAGACACAGAATGGAACTTGGTACTGGTGAGCCCAACTCAGGTCCTCAGGAATGTGCGTCTGCGCCAAATAAAATTCTATATTACCTACAGAATGTACCTTATACCTGCGAAAATCAAGCAGTACTTCAAGCGTTATGACACCGCATGCCCCAGATGTATGCAGGTGGACAGAGACCTACTACACATGCTACGGTGGTGCCCCATCTTAACAGAATATTGGTTAGAGGTAGCAGACACACTAATGCACTGCACAGGCTGCACACTTCCATTTGAATTGCACATATACCTTCTACACTTACACCACAGGAGCCACAATAACAAAGCCACTTCCATATTCCTAGATCTGGGGTTGGCAGTAGTGAAAATATTAATCACAAAAAGGTGGAAGGCTCCCAACCCCCCACGCGTAATAATGGGGAGACTCTCCATACTCAACTGGGCCAAAACGGAAAGTACTGTACTCTGTCGCGAAAACACACTCGGGTCCCGTAAGGTCCCTCTTGCTGCAAGCTGGGACATATCCTAACTGCCCTGATTCAAGCACAAAGGGATGCCACGCCTCCTCAGACCCCAGCAGGCATTGCTTCTCAAGAACACATGCTATGGAGAGGAACCAACAGAGGGGGAAGAGGCAAGGAAAGGGGTAAAGAAAATCAACTTAACAAATAAGCACAACAATGTACATGCCCCATGTCAAGCTAACAACCAATGCTAAAGCACAAGCAACATGTAGTAATGCCAGGACAGCTGCTATCAGGGTGCCTACATACCTGTTCCACAGTTTAGACCCCTAAACCATTAAGCATTATTTTGTCACAGTTCCATTATTACCCGCCTCCACAGTTCAAGGACATACCGCGTTCAATGCACACAGAACGCAGATGCACAGAGTAAGATACAGCAGTTGCAATATTGCTGACATTAACGTGTCTGATGTCAGGCAGCACATAAATGGTGTCAAGTAAAGTGTATAACTTGCTGGAAACATATAAATGACTCATTGGACATAGTAAGATACAACTGACACGAATGTCAGAAATGATTTCAGTCAACAAACATTGTATGTTGCAACAACACGTACTACTGTATAATCTGTATGTGCTTGGTGAAAGAAAAAACTTCATATAAATAGATATAAAAAAAGAGGATGGGCTCAACAGTATAATCCCCATTGTGCTTTTTAATGTGATTAATGGACCCTTCCTGCTCTGGTTCAAACCAGACAATGAAGGCAGGATTACAATTTGTGTGGCTGCTACTCCAAGAACTAGAACGGGTGATCTGTAAGATGGCCCAAGCACTTATTTATCAAGAATCTTTCTAGAACCAGCTCTGCAACCTTGGGAAGCTACCCATCAGCAGTTCTAGGAACCTTATCTTCACTAGTAGCCAATTCAGAATGCTTCAAATTAGATACCTTGTCTCCTGCCTCGTGGACACTCTGCAAGCCAATCTGGTCCAGGTCCATTTTCCTTTCTTCCAGCAACTTTAAAGAACTGTCAAGATCAGGCACATACATTGATACTCCTAAGCACATCTTATATGGACTGTGAACACCTAATAGTACACTGGGTAAATTATTTAATACTATCTGGACTCTATGCAGATCATGTAAGCCAACTCAGTCCTGTACTTAATACCTTACCAGTCAAGGCTTGCTTAAGTGTACCGTTTCCGTGGTCTATTAACCTGTTGCTCGTCACACAAAATGGGTGCGAGTAATCAGACATTCTCCCATATGAGAAGTAGCACTCCTGGCTGCGTTTGTAGCAAACACAGGACCATTGTCTGAATGAAAAGTATGAACTGCACCCATTGTTACCAGGCACTGCAAGTCTTTTATGACCACTCATACATCAGCATTACTTTGTGGCCAAATCTAGGAGTCTGGAGTGTGAATCGATTAGTCCGATATAGTCAAGATAAAGTACCACAAATGAGCAGCTGTGGATATTAAGTGGAGTCTGTGATGGTCTTGGACAATCAAACATTTTGTTTGTGGCCAGATGTTACATTGCTGAATGTACCTTTTAGTTTTCTTAGATAAGTAAGGCCATCTAACTCTATTCTGCAGCATGGCGCTGTTGCAGTCACACCAGCGTGTGCAACTGCTAACCCCTCAACAGCTCATTTAATCAAAAATAATATAGCTTGTTCTCGAATTTTTCTATCTCCCACTGGAGTGTTATCTTGATTGCAGGTGCAGTACTATTTACAGGGAGAATATCTGGAGGCTTTTCACCTTTAGTGGTTTGAGATCTGTTTACCACTGCTATTTTAAAAGTATGGACCACTGCCTTTGTGGCTACGTCAGCTGAATGTTTTTTATTAGCGTGAATTCCGTCGCTTTTATGGCCCATGGGTTTGGTGAACTTGGACCTAAGGATGATTGTTTTTTTAAGACAGTCACTTTTTCATAGAGCTGTTAATTTTCAATAGGTGTCTCTTTTGAATGTCTGAATCTGTTTATTTGCTAATGTGCTAAATTGACATTGTGCTCCTGCACACAGAAGGATGAACTCCAAAACTTTTAGTGGGAACTGATGGAGCCGCCTTTTGTAGTTCAAGAAGCAAGGATGATTTTCGACAAGCTGTGCAGTGCAACCTATAGTTTTTGTGTATTTCTAGAACAATTTGAATTTTCCATTTTCAAACTTTTCTGCACCACAGAGCAAGCTGCATAGTATTTCTGTTTATTACCAACCACAGTCTGTGCAAAGCCATTTGTATATAAAACACTCCTAAAGTCCTCAGTGGACTATTAAGGGTTTGTAGAACATTTTGTGTATATTGGAGAAATTCTTGAGCGCACAGTCAGATCATACTCAAAGAAAAGACAGATTACATCCAATGCAGGTGTAGAGAATGAGCATTAGGAATGCTTGCTTTTGTTGCCCCCCTCCAGTGTAGGATTAGGAGAAACTATAATTATTAGTGGCAAAGGTTGTTCTTTCAAAATGGCCGTTTGTGCCGCAGTAAGAATTTTATCTTTGGGGAAAAAAGTGTACTTTAGCTGTGAAATTTGTAAAACCTTGGAACATTCTGTGTTCCATAGTAAAATTTGTATATGTAGGCCAGAGGATATTGAGCTTGTAATTGGGACTTACTTATGCCTTTGAAGCACAGCTGATCACTTTCTTTGCAAAAGCAAAAAACAAAAATACAAAGTTCCCTGAAGTAGAAGCCTTCAACACACTACGCTGTAGGTCTCATTGCATCCTTAAACATTGTTTTGGTATTCTAGGATCCAAATTTCAGTGCTTCAAGCTGGCATGGAGTGACTTTTTTGCCACTCCAAAATTGTCTGTGACATAATTGTTGCACATTGAACAACCGAGCTGTGTGAGGTGGAATGCCACTCGATAAAAATCCAGTTAGCAGTATGCAATCTCATGAAGACACCACCAATGGCAGGCATTTAGCAATTGAGCTTTCCTGTGAAGGACTAATGCCATATCCCCTGTGGACATGTTCATCTGTGTTGTAATGGCTACAATAGGACCAGCTATGACATGGTTAAGTCTTTTCAGGGCACTCATCTTGGCACCCAACACATCCAGCGATTTCCTCACATCAGCAAAGTGTTTTATAATCTCATTCTGTATGGAGTTATCCAACCTGCAGAAATTTTGGTTACAGCACCCTGGATGTACATTAAGGTGTTGTCAATGCCTGTAACATAACTATCATTGTTTCTGAAGAGCTCACCCATGGAACTCAGAGCCCAAGACTGACCTGTATCTCCTACAAATCTACATGCATGACAGCTAGGCCATCCTCCCCTATCTTTACAGTGTGCATCTGGCAGTTAATGATGCAATTTAAAAAGCTGAGGATTTTATCCACCTAATCCTTTGACACCAGGATAGCCAGGTATTTATTGTTGACGTGACTGCATATTGAGTTTGGAGCCTTTCATCTTTACTGTTGCTAGAGTCCTGTATTGCTTGTGGTTTTATGGCTTGTGGAAACATGGTATTGCTATCAGAAATAGATAGCATGGTGAGGAATTGACTGTGTCTCTTCAGTGACTTTTGTAGCTCAATCGGATGTATGCATTGCACGTGACAATGTGAATTGTTGTTGCAGCATGAAAGTCATGTTTACTTAATAATATTTTATGTGTGCCCAAATATGTATGTGGCCTAAGGGATTGGCATGAATGTTCTAATTGCTCTAACGGAATGTACCCATGAAACATTTTCCAGTTTTGTTTTGAAATGCAGGGGATTACTTGCGTCATGTTGAGCGGCAGTAGAGTGTGACATGACACATACATTTTACTGCTTTTTATTATGGGCCTGCATCTAATTGTCCTTTCGTGGAAGGACTCTACATACCTTGTCAAAATCTACAACAGTGTTTAACTCCACAGACAAATCCATTGCTTCTGTGTACTTTGTAAAGCCATTCACATGACTACACTCTGTATGGCACTGTCCTTCCACATGGTATACAACACTTCACATAGCTTTTGTTAAAATATTCTTGGTGCGTGGTATTTCTCCTATACCAAGACCGCTATTATCAGTGATATGTTTACCTAGGACAGACGTAGTGTATTTCATCTAACACATATGTGAATTAGTATGCAATACTACATGAAGAGGGTTCACATTACGAAAGAACATATAATCTCTTAGTTACATGTAGTTGCATGTTATGTTCCATGTCTATGGTTCACTCATCCTCAAGGAATGAAGTGTCTTTATCTTGAATTCCACACATAAGTTCAGGTGAAATAATAGCTGTCATCTGCTTTTCAGTTGCTATGAGTTGTTCTATGCTCCGTTTTCCCTATCAATATTGCTGATCTGAGGTTTTTTGCTCAATCTTTTCCTCGCAATGCCTATTAAAATCAAGTCAATGCTTTTTAAAATATCTTATTGAACTTCTTTTATAAACTGCCCAAATTCTTGTTGGAACTGTTAGCCCTAGCACCTGCAGCATGCGTGTACTTTTTCAGTGGCGGGTGCATCCCAATGGTGCATGTGCTCCTCCTAAATTGCAACAACATCTAGGCCCAGGATGAGCTCTGGAAGAGGGATGACAGGTTATTATATGCCCTTTCTGTGTCTCTACAAATGTCTAACTGCTCTCATTGTTCTGGTAGACAAATCTTATTCTGGTTTTCCAAGATGTGTTAATGAAAGCCCATTAGAAGAATATGTTTGCCCTCTCACTCCCTGGAATGTTTAACCCTTTCGCTGCTAGGCCTTTTCCCCCCTGTGCTAAGCCTTTTTTTGGCTTTTTGGGGTAGTTTGTGCTTAGGCCCCTGTAACTTTTTGTCCATATAAGGTATCCATGCCATTTCTTCCAACGTCATGGGGATTTTAAAGGTACCCAGGATTTGTGGATTCCCCTGGAGGGGAACCAGAAATGAGCCAAAATACAGCTAAATTTGGGGTTTCTTTGGAAAAATGGGGGAAAAGTGCTGCTGAAGAAAGCGTCTGGATTTTCCCCTGCAAATGGTATCAACAATGGGTTTGTGGTGCTGCAATAATCATCTTCTCAGCTTTCAGTGACAAGCAGACATTTCTTAGAAAACCAAATATTTTTACACAGTTTCAGCATTTTACTAGAATATAGCCTATTTATCCTAATATTTGTGCTTTCAACCTCCTCCCAGTTAGTGGTAGAAATGGGTGTAAAAGCAATAATGAATCCCGGAAATCTATACATTTCTGAAAAGTAGACACAATTCTGAATTCAGCAAGGGGTCATTTGTGTAGATCCATCAAGATTATTTTTATAGAAAATAACAGTTCAAAATAATAGAAATAAAATGAGTTAAAAAACCAACGTTTTTACCTGTAACTTCTTCTAAGTATGACAGATGTTTAAAAGCAATATACCGTTATATTTTTGCTGGACCGTTTTGGTTGTGGGGATATATAGGACTTGTAGGTTCACCAAGAACCTGAAGAACCCAGAGGCAATAACTGAGCACCATTTTACAGTGGTTTTTCATTGTACACCGGGTACATAGCAACTAATTTGGTAAAATTTAAAGGGGGAAAAATAGGTATCAAAGACACCTATGTATTTCCAAAATGGGAACAAACTTTAGAGTTTAGAAACAGTAGCTATTTTCACATCTCCGAAATTGTGGGTACCCATACTAGCCTGTGAATTTTAGGCCATTTATTTTTTTTAACTTTATTTACCATTCGCATCATTACATAGAAATGAAAAATGAGTGCTCACTTTCAATACTATTTCATATCATGCCATACATGAATAAGAATAAAATATCCAAGCCAAGGAAGCAAACAATTACATTCAACTTGACGACCCTTCTAATAATAAGACTAAACAGTAAATCCAATTGATATTCTCACCCGGACCCCACTTGAAACGGAACCATCAAGACATTCATGGAAAATGTATGATAACAATGTACAAGTTCTAACCCCGTGTAAGTGTAAATTTTAGGACATTTTTCAAACTGACTTAATTTTTTAAACATTGTCTTCTATTAGGAAGGCAGAAATCCATTGCAAGTCAGTAAGTAATAACAGTTGCTCTACAATTCTGAGTTCCCCTGTGTCTCCCGATAAAAATGATACCTCACTTATGTGGGTAGGCCTAGTACCTACAACAGGAAACGGCCCAAATTGCAATGTGGACACACCACATTTTACAGTGAAAATTGAACCTTTTTTTGCACAGTGCCTAGCTGCATTTTTTAACCCTAGCTCAGCCGGCACCTAGGGAAACCTATCACACCTATAATTTTTTTTAAATTAGACAACCAGAGGAATCCAGGATGGGGTGACTTGAGTGGCTTTTACGGGGTTCTGTTACTCAGAATCCCTTGCAAATCTCAAACTTTGACAAAAAAACTAATTTCCCTCACATTTCTGTGATGGAACGTTCTGGAATCTACATGGGTCCACAAAATACCACCCACCCCGCATTCCCAAAAGTCTTACAGTAAAAATAGTGTCTCGCGTGTGTGGGTAGGCCTAGTGCCCGTGACAGGAAACGGCCCAAAACGAAACATGGACACACCACATTTTACAGTGAAAACTGACGTTTTTTTGCAAAGTGCCTAGCTGTACATTTCGAACCCTACATCTGCTGGCACCCTGGGAAACCTAGTAAACTTATACATTTTTCAAAACTAGATACCCAGGGGAATGCAGGATGGGGTGACATGTGTTGCTCTCTCCAAGTTCTGTTACCCAGAATCCTATGCAAAGCTCACACTTTGTGAAAAAAAGGACCTCATATTCCTGTGATGGAAAGTTCTAGAATCTGTGTGGATCCACAAACTTCCACCCACCCCGCATTCCCCAAAGTCTTACAGTAAAAATGGTACCTCACTTGTGTGGATAGGCCTAGTGTCCGCGACAGGAAACGGCCCAAAACGCAACATAGACACACCGCATTTTTACAGTAAAAGCTGACCCTTTTTTCGCAAAGTGCCTAGCTGTGGATTTTGAACCTAGCTCTGCCAGCACCTAAGGAAACCTAGCAAACATATATATTTTTTAAAACTAAACACCATGAAGAATCAAGGAGGGGCTGACTTGTGTGGCTCTCACCAGGTTCTGTTACCCATAGTCTCTTGCAAACCTCAAACTTTGTCAAATAAATCAAATTTTCCTCACATTTCTGTGATCGAAAGTACTGGAATCTGCGTGGGTCCACAAAATTCCACCCATCCCGCGTTCCCCTTACAATAAAAATGGTACCTCACTTGTGTGGGTAGGCCTAGTGTCTGCGACAAGAAACGACCCAAAATGCAACTTAGACACACCACATTTTTACAGTGACAACTGACCCTTTTTCCGCAAAGTGCCTAGCTGTGGATTTTGAACCCTAGCTCTGCTGGCAACTAAGGGAACCTATACATTTTTTGACACTTGACACCCAGGGGAATCTAGGAGGTGGTGACTTGTGTTGCTGTCACCTGGTTCTTTTTCCCAGAATCCCCTGCAAACCTCAAACTTTGTAAAAAAAAACATATTTTCCTCACATTGCTGTCATGGAAAGTTCTAGAATCTGTGTGGATCCACAAAATTCCACCCACCCTGCATTCCCCAAGGTTTTCTAATAAAAATGGTACCACACTTGTGTGGGTAGGCAAAGTGCCTGCAACAGGAAACGGCCCAAAACCCAATGTGGACACGCCCTATAATACAGTGAAAACTAAACCCTTTTTGGCAAAGTGCCTAGCTATAGATTTTGAACCCTAGATCTGCCGGCATCTAGGAAAACCTAGCAAACCTATACATTTTTTAAACCTAGACACCCTGGGAAATCCAGATAGGGGTGGCGTGTGTGGCTCCCACTAAGTTATGTTACCCAGAATCCCATGCAAAATCAAATTTGAAAAAAAACACATTTCCTCACATTTCTGTGATGCAAAGTTCTGGAATCTGTGTGGATTCACAAAAATCCACCCACCCCACATTCTCCAAAGTCTTCCGCTACAAACTGTACCTCACTCGTGTGGGTGGGCCAAGTACCCACGACAGGCAAGAGCCTAAAACATATTGAGAAGACATCCAAATTACCTATCTCGAAAGAATCTGGTTTTGCAAGAGAGGGTCACCTGGGTTTTTGGCCCCAGTCTCTGCAGCCATCTAGGGAAACAACCAAACCCACACATTTCAGAAAATTAGACACCCAGGAGAGTCCGGCGAGATATGACTTGCGTTGATCCCCCAACGTTTTCCTACTCTCAATCCCATGCAAACCTCAGATTTAGCTGAAAAAATCAAAAAAAAATCAAATGTCGGTGTGGGAAAATTGTGGGATCACCAGGCTGACACCAATTTCCTACCACCTGGCATTCCCCCATGTCTCACGATAAAAATGGTACCTCACTCGCTTGGCTGAGCTAAGTTACCGCAACAGGCAAGCGCCCAAAACGTATTGAGGAGACATCAAAATTACCAATCACAAAACAACCTAGTTTTGCAAGGGGGGTCACATGGGTTTTTGGCCCTGGGCTCGGCAGCCATCTTGGGAAACTACCAAACCCACACATTTCTGTAAACTAGACACCTGGGGGAGTCCAGAAAGGTATGGCTTGCATGGACCCCCCAATGTTTTATTGCCCAGAATCCTCTACAAAACTCAAATTTAGCTTAAAAAATAAATCACATTTTCCACATATTTATGTGTAGGATCACCATGCCAGCACAAATGTCCTCCCACAGCATCCCCCTCAGTCTCCTGAGTAAAATGATACCTCACTTGTGTGAGTGGGGATAGGGCCTGTGACTTGGAAGGGCCAAACACAAAGGCATAAAGGGCTGAGCACAGGGAATTCTAAGCACTACATTTTTTTAAATACATTTTTAACCAATTCTGCATTGGACACCCACAGAAGTGAGGTATCATTTTACTCAGGAGACTAAGGGGAACACTGTGTGGTAGGACTTTTATGCCGGCACGGTGAGCCCACACAAAAATATTTGGAATAAGTTATTTTTTCAGCTACCTTTGAGAGTTGCAGGGGATTCTGAGTATGAAAACGTTGGGGATCCATGCAAGCCATACCTCCCTGGATTACCCCGAGTGTCTAGTTTTCAGAAATGTGTGGGTTTGGTAGATTTCCCTACATGGGCACCGAGCCCAGTGCTAAAAACCCAGGTGACCCTTCCTTGCACAACAAGGTTGTTTTGGGATAGGTAATATTGATGCCTTCACAATACGTTTTGGGCCCTTACTTGTCATGGGTACTTGGCCCACCCACGCGAGTGAAGGTACCATTTTTATCGGGAGAACTGGGGGAACGCTGGGTGGTAGTAAATTTGTGTCAGCCCGGTGATTCCACAATGTTCCCACAAAAAATATGTGGAAAAGTGATTTTTCTCAGCTAAATTTGAGGTTTGAAGTGAATTCTGGGTAGAAAAACATTGGGAGAGCCACGCAAGCCATACCTCCCTGGACTCCCACGGGTGATTAGGTTTCAGAAATTTGTGGGCTTGGTAGGTTTCCCTTGAGTGCCGCCGAGCCCGGGCAGAAAACCTAGGTGCCCCCCCATGCAAAACCAGGTTGTTTTGAGATAGGTCATTTTGAAGTCTCCACAGTATGATTTGGGCCATTTCCTGTTGTGGTCACTATGCCTACCCACACAAGTGAGGTACCATTTCTACTGGGAGACCAGGGGGAATGCTGGGTGGTAGGAAACTTGTGGCAGCCCAGTGATCCCCCAATTTTACCACAATGAGAAGTGAGGAAAATATGCTTTTGTTTAGTCAAATTTAAGGTTTGCAGGAGATTCTGGGTAAGAAAATGTTGAGAGATTCATGTAAGCCACACCTCTCTGGACTCCCCTGGGTGTCTAGTTTTCAGAAATGTGTAGGTTTAGTAGGTTTCCTTCGATGGCCGCTGAGCCTAGGACCCAAAACCCAGGTAACCCCCTTGAAAAACCAGGATGTTTTGTGATAGATAGGTGGGCACCTGTGTTTGTGGTCCCAGGTTCGCAGACATCTAAGGGAACCTAAAAAACCCAGACATTTCTGAAAACTTGAAGCCGGTGGGAGTCCAGGGAGGTGTAGCTTGCATGGATCTCCCAACATTTTCCTTCGAAGATTTCGCTGCTGCTGGGTAGTAGGAAATTTGTGCCTGCGTGGTGATCCTACAACTTACCCACACAGAAATGTCAGGAAAATGTGACTTTGTAAGTAAATTTGAGGTATGTGGGGGATTCTGTGTAAGAAAATGATGGGGGAGCCCAGCAAGCCACACTGCCAGCCAAGCGTCCGTACATGCACACCATCATCCACGCGCACCACCAGGCAAGTGCCATCGACACACACCGCCAGGCAAGCGCCAACCACACACACCGCCAGCCAAGCACCATACATGCACACCGCCGGCTGGTGCCATCCATGGACAACGCCTGCCAAATGCTATCAATTCACACAGTCAAACAAGCAATATCCACGCACATTGCCAGCCAAGCACCGCCCATGCACTCCTGCCAGCCAAGCAGGGCCAGACTGGAAACAGCAACAAGCCCTGGCAGATTTCTGATCGACCAGCCCTAGGAGGTAGGGGGCATGCTAGTAAAAAGCACTGCTCCCGCTTGAGATACTGGGGCCAGATATTGCAGCACTGCAGCAAAACCGGCCATCAGTGACAAAACCACCCTCCTCGGCCGGAAGATCGTCCCCCACCCCTCCGGCACGTCGGTAAAATGTCTGGTACCCGCTGTGGCCAGTCCGGACCTGCAGCCAAACACCATCCATGCATACAGACAGCCAAGCACTAGTCTAAATACACCGCCAGCTAAGCACCACTCCACGCACACCACCAGGAAAGCCAATCTACACATACAGTCATCAAGCGCGTGTCCACCCACACCATTAGCCAAGTGCAGGTCCACACACACCACCAGCAAAATGCCAGCCAAAAATCATTACACGCAGAACATCAGCCAAACTCTAGTTTACACACACACAAACTCTCCCTGGTTTTAAGTGGATTTCTGCCCCTACCAGGGTGCAGATGAGAATAGAAATATCACTGAAACTGCCTAAATGTGTGCATATGGGGCTTCTCACAGGCATGGCCATAAACATATCCCTGGTGTCTAGTGGTCTTTCTACCCCCGCGGTGAACAGATAGGGGACTATTGCCCTGATCTGCCTTTTCAGGGAGTAGAAAGCCTTTTTTGGGAGTGGGGGCATTAGCACGCCCATTCTCGGTAACCCCCACCGCTACGTATAAAAAAACAACAAAATCCCTGGTGCCTAGTGGGTTTTCTGCTCCCCGGGGGGCAGATTAGAGACAATTGCCCCCATCTGCCTCCAGGGCGAGGCAGAATGGATGTGGCAATTTTTGTGGGGGATGGAGGCATTGGCATGCCCATTTTGGGCAGTCCCCACCCCTACGTACAAAAACAATCCCTGGTGTCTAGTGGGCTTTCTCCAGGGAGGACAGATCAGGGGTTATTGCCCCATCTGCCTCCAGGAGGCGGTAGAAAGACTGTGGAATTTTTTTGGGGGGTGGGGGCATTGGCATGTCCATTTTGGGCAGCCGCCACACATATGCACATAAACAAAAATCCCTGGTGCCTAATGTGATTCTGCCCCCCCGGGGGCCGATCAGGGGCTATTCCCCCATCTGCCTCCTGCGGGGGTAGAAAAACTTTGGACTTTTGCGGGGGAGATGTCATTCCCATCTTGGGCAGGCCCCACCCCCAAATAAAATAAGACAAATAATCCCTGGCATCTAGTGGGCTTCTGACCGCATCTGTCACCCGGGGGGGCAGAAAGACTGGAATTTTGCTGGGGGGATTGGTCATTGGCATGCCCATCTTGGGCAGCCCCCACAACCAAATCAATTTTGGTTTTAAATCCCTAGCTTTTAGTGGGCTTTCTGTCCCCCCCCAGGGGGGCAGATTGGGGGCTACTGCCCCCATATGCATCCCAGGGGTGCAGAAAGACTGGATTTTTGCTGGGGGGGGGGGCAGGTGGGGGCATTGGCATGTCCATCTTGGGCAGCCCCCCTACATCATATTAAAAAAAATCATTGGCTTTTAGTGAACTTTCTGCCCCCTCGGGGGCATATTGGGGGCCACTGTCCCCATCTGCCCCCCCAGGGGGGCAGAAAGTCTGATTTGTTTTCAAAATATTTTGGGGGAGCAATGGCCCTTACCCAAGGGGCCGCTCCCCTCCTCCCTGGTGCCTAGTAGGTGGATTCCTGCTTGGGGATCACTCTCCTGCGGCGATCCCCAAGCAGGGATACGCTAGGGAGGGGTACTATTGGAAAGGGGAGATTCTCTCCTTTCCAATGATACCTCTCCTGACTTTCGACTTTCGGGCCCATTCTTACCGGTGTAACCGCATGGGGAAGGGCGCCATTAAACCAAATATGATGCTGCCAAGCTGAAATAGGAATTTCTTGCGTCCTATATGGTTTATAGTTTGCCGGGAGCCGCGTGGGAGTATACGAGCGTCCTATATGGTGTATAGTTTGCCGGGAGCCGCGTGGGAGTATACGAGTGAAACGTATCATCATCCGCATGTACAGCCGGCATAGTCACCCAAGAGTAAAACAACTCGTAAGGATATGAAGCATCGGCACTCACCACAAAAATAACGGCCATCCCATCGTCCGGCACCCCAAACTGCGTCAAATGACGCCGCAGAGGTGTTCGGCTATGCGCTGCAATATCGAACGCCATAAGGAAACAGAGAAGAACAACAATGGATTTTACAGTAGCACAAGGGTTTAGAAATATTAAAACCTTATAAATTTACAAGCTCAAGGGAACCTATTGTACAAACAGGTAGGCTAAGTCTGTCACTCCCGCAATCCGGAAACAAGAGTGAGGGTGTTGTGGACTAATATAAGCACTACTCAGGCGTTTCAAATCAAAAGAACAAACGTTAGGTGCACCATGTAGCAGGGATTCTGCTCATGCACAGAACAATGCGCAGGAAACCAGGACCTCAGTGAATTGCGGTGTACCAAAAACTCACCTCAGTACCCAGAACCCCAATCCGACTAGCATCAGTGTCCCATTCATTATCCGTATTCTCTCAGAGCTCCCAAAGTATAGACAACCCAGAACAAGCGACTTAGAGTACTCTCAGGAATGGTGGGAATCAGAAATACCTGTTGGTTATTATTCTCATATCAGTCCACAACAAGCGTAATCAGAGACACGGTAAAGTTTAAAATGTTTATTTTATAAACTACGTGTCCTAAGATGCAGTACTTTGGCTAACATAAGCAGACAAATGATTAAAATTAAAACCATCAGCATTGTTACAATACCATTGAAAATGAAGGGAGAAATCATATTACAAATGACAGTGGAATACAACCACCCTCCCTTCACTAGTGAGCTAGTATTATTATACTAATGGAAGGTCTCTAGGTTTGAATGGGGAACCCCATACCGTAAAGATCAGGTTAGGTGAATCACATCACAGGATCAGCTTTGCTCTGGGCCTGGAAAAGTTCTTCTCCAGAATGTGTGTGTAATGCATGCAAACTGCAATATTAAAGGCTCTCGACTTTCAGGTATTTGCAGCTGTGTGCGTGTTATGGCTAGAGAGTGGGCCTATCAACCTGAACTCGAAAACATACATTGTTTGGCGGCTCAGAGTGTTTCTGCACACAATGTTCAGACCAAGGTCGCAGTGCACGTCTAGGGATGTGAACAACAGACAGTTCTCATGTGAAGAAAAGGCAAGCAAGCAATAACATGTCTCTGCAGTGTCGTGTGCAAAAACAGCAAAAGTGGCAAGATGGCGTTTCTAACATCTAACGCGCTTATGCTAACTTACCAATGTATGTATCTAAAACGCTGCCTCCACTACACACCCCCTTGGTCGGACCACAAATTATTAGGGAAACAAGAAAGGAACGCAGAGTTCAAGTTCGACAGAGCGGAACCAAGTGCATGTA
This sequence comes from Triturus cristatus, assembly GCF_964204655.1. Taxonomy (NCBI): domain Eukaryota; kingdom Metazoa; phylum Chordata; class Amphibia; order Caudata; family Salamandridae; genus Triturus; species Triturus cristatus. The sequence continues at coordinate 385,197,416 of NC_140583.1, forward strand.
TTGGAAATCCAAATAAAGGGGCGTGAAAGTTCGAAGAAAAAAAACGTAGAAAAAAACCCAAAATGGAGAGGAAAAAAAAAGAGGTAAGTCATTACATCTTGCAAAGGCTCAACGAGCACAGATGTTGGAACACAGATTATGGAAATGTGTGGTATGTGCAAGGAAGGTTGGACGACATCCAAGTTAATCCATCAATGTGTAAGCTCAGTACGTAGCGACAGCTTCCAAGAGAAAGTCATTGGAACGATTTTCAAAAGTGTCCGCCATCCATTCTAATAATGTAAACGAACACACATGTTCCTCGACAACTGGGGCCTCTAGCACAATCAGAGGACAACTGGCATGTTCTTCAAGATAACTTCTTGCCAAGAAGTCATACGCTGCCGTTCCGATGTCCCAATTCCCTAGGACTCCATGTGCCGCTCCACAGGCCATAATCCTGACACCAGAACAGTCCAACTCATGAGCCACTAATGGACACATCAGTCGATCATAATCCGGGGCAGGAGACACAGAGTATGACAAGCACAAATCCAGAGCCCATTCGAAAGGACAATCTAGGCAATGAAAAACAGGCTGCACGCATGTAAAGTATGAAAACTGGAAGGACAATCCATAAGCTATTCTCAGGGTTGCCAGTGGTAAAGTTCCATAATATTCAAGCATCCGGTTGCCATTGGGCTGTAAGCAGATCAATAACAGCACTCCAGCCGTGAGGGCGAGAATCAACGGAAGTCCGCCAAAGACGCTGGAAAAAATAGAATGAAAAAATGCCGGTATCACACCAAAAATATTTTCGAAGGAGGTCACGAGGCCAGAGCCCACAATTTGGACAAAATGCGCCAAGCCAGCTGTGGACGAGGCATTGAATATAGTTTGAATCTGGGCACCGAAATGCAGTGGGAGATCAGTATTTAAAAGCGCATGCACATCTGTGCGGGTGTTTGCTACGTGAAGGACAAACGTTTCACGGGACGAAGTCAGAGCGACTTCTTTTTGAGACAATAGAGCCCTTATTCTGGTCATCTTGTTGAACTCTGCTTTCAAGGTTGGAATGGAAGGCCAGATGGATACATCCAGCCGCCTATGCGGGGGTGGGAAAAGAACATTTTTACAGCAGACTACTCTCTGTGATACAGTCACAATGTAGTGAATTCCCCCTAGCATCCCGCAGCAAGCCTCATTATTTAGGCAAATAACTACCGTTAGCTAGCAGCGTGAAAGAGGGTGTAATAGCTGGCACTGGAATCCCTTTCAGGACGCATGCTAAATTAGGCGCTTGCACATTGCACGCGCCATTCAATTGGATGTACCTACAGACTACAGAGTGATCAGGTGTGGAAGTGCATTCCTCACCCTTCAAATAAACTTCTTTACCTTCTCTCATGCACCTGTATGTAAATGGGAGTGACCAAACTTCATGCAGGAAAGCAGTACCCAACGGTTCATATCTGCCTACGGCATAATGTTTCATGCACAAACTGAATTTAAACAAAGGAAATGGCAATGTGATTAACCCATGGATAAGCCACACAGCTGAGTTCACTTCGGCCACAGAGAAAGGCAAAGGTTCTAACTTTTCAATATGCAGTAATGAGTATATTGCATCTTTCATGGACATGAATTGTTGTTTCGCAGTGAGATTAAAGGGAAGGAACAAAGATGAAGTATTCATGTAGTCCCAGTGGACCTTCCCAGCCTTTAACGTTTGCAAAGTCCATGCAAACTGCATTATAGAACGTAAATGATTTTGACCATGATATAAAACAGACATATGATCCTGCACAATATCAACAACAGATGAAACAATACTATCTAATGTGTAAATTCTGGAAGAAAGGGTGTTAATGCTATTATCGACAACAGCCAGTACTTTTTCCAAATTGGCTTGATCAATTGCTCTCAATATGGAAGCCGCTTCAATTTGATATAATTTCTAAACTTCGTTATAAACAGCATACAGCCACCTTTTGGACCTGCCACCTACAGGACCCTTAACAAAATCATTCAAATCTATTTTGTCATGTAATTTAGATAAATGAAGTTTAACAGCTGCCAAGGTGGAATATTGCAGCCAAGCTTGGCATAACTTCCCCGCAGAGTAGGTAGTAACAGAATGGGAAGATTGAAAGCGGGGGTCTATGGGAACCTGCGTAAACCCAGGTTGCAGACCCAGAAAACGATGTTGACAGGAATCTGAGCTTGTCTGCCAAGTCAACCATCCTTCAGAATGTAATTTGGAAATCATAACCCCGATTGACAAATCATCCATAAAGGATTTGGAATACAATAATTTAGCGTGTGCCAGCCTAACCTTCGAGGCAGACTCTGCTGCCACTTTAAAATAAAAGGCGTCAGGGTTCGAAACACTGAAATCAGTAAAATAGGTAAATGTGTTCACTAACGTGCTGGAGCTGCCTAGCATCGGCATCGGACAATGTTCCCATTGCGTATAATTTACAAAATTCCGATACGTATTGGCTTTATGTAGGAAATGATTGCCATAATGTTGATAGCAAAACAGCTCCCCATAATTGGCAGTGTCTAAATACAAATCTTTAGCATCAAATGCAGCATAATATTTCAAATCAGAAAACAGTGCCTCTATGGCCTGAACGTCCCAATCATCAGAGCGGATGTTTTGTTTCACATCACCCATAGAAACACGAAGCACATTCGGAACATTAATAACCTCAGTGGGTTCATGAATTTGGAATTTAACATCATCCCACACAATCCTATCTAACACAGGCCAGGCAGTAATATTCACAAAAGTCTGGTCTCTCTTCATGATGTGTGATGAGGAGTGGGGGGCCAAAGTTCCATCAATTAGTCTAATTGTCGATCTTTCTTTTAGGCAGTGTCCATTCACAAGACGAAAAAATACCACCACTAATCCAATGGACATAAACAAAAAAATACATATGAGCACCAGCCAAATGTAAGTCCAAGAGGGAATCAAAAAATATCTTTGAAACCAAACAGCAAATATAGAAACTTTTGATGGAGTTCTGGAAGTCATAGAGTTAGTATCAAAGAAGAAACGTGACTGGGTAACTGCGGTTGATTGTAAAACAGGTAATGTCACATCTGCAGGATAAGCATACTCAGTATCTTCAGGTGGATCACCAGCCGGTGGTAGCAACAAAGGATCAGCAACTGTATGCATCTCAATAGCAATATCAGGCATGGTGGTAGAAGCAGGAGCCAAAACTGAATTTCTCAGCATCGCAGGGCAAGAAACTGCTGGAGTCATACTAAGAAGAATCGGCCACTCGCTGTAGTTTGACATTGTCAATGGAGATGTACCTGTTATCCTTGCGACCAGGAAGTGGAGGTAAAATGACTGATCTTGTACCCTGCATGCCAAGCACTGGAACCGGGGCACGATAAGAGGGGCCGAACTCCTTCTTGTTCTCCACCTGCTCACGGACCAGGTCTCCAGGGAGCCAGCCGACTACCGGAATCTGAAGCGCAGCATCAGATGTGGAGGGCAAGTGTTCTTTTGCGAGACTGTCTCTTGTCTCTTGTAGACTCTGTAATACAGCACAGTGATCATCTACGTCAAAGGGTGCGGCAAACGCCGCCATGTCTAGACCATCAAGGTCCGGGACTAACATTTTTATGCCAAAGAGCATCATGTATGGGGTTCGCCCACCCAGAGACCTTCTAGGGAGATTAATAAGTGCACGTTGAACATTATACAGATGGGCAAACCAGTTCCAGCCAGTGCCTAAAACTCTGGCTATCAAGGATTGCTTTAAGTCACGGTTCATTCGCTCCACTACACTATTACCCTCAGGTCGGTATGGAGACGAAAATTTGACTTGGACCCCCAAGGATTTCATGGCTTCTTTGTACGCCTGAGAGGCGAACGCAGGGCCTTGATCAGAATGAAAGGTACCACATGCAAAAATTCCCACTAAGACACGCAAATCCCTTATGACAGTATGAGCATCAGCACTCCTTTGAGGCCATACCCAAAGAAAACGTGTGCACGAATCCACTGCAACTAAGATGTACTTATACGCAGTATCAGAGGAGAAAGGACCGCAGTGATCTAAATAAACACACCCAAGTGGTTTATTAGATATGTAAAACTAAGTTTGTGGTGGGCGCGCAGCAGTCGAAGGTTTAATCTGCTGGCAAATGTCACAATCAAGAACATAAGTGCGAGTTTGTTTATACAATCCACGCCACCAGTAACGCTGTTGTAACTGAGTAACAGTAGCTGACACGCCGGCATGGGCAGAGGCCATACTCTCGTGAGCCGCTGTTATCAAGGACGGTCCGCGTTGGGAATAAATCTGTCACCAACATCGTTAATTCTCACATACGGGACATTATCAGGACTTAAGTGATAATGGTACAGAGAAGGCAAACCTCTCAGGTAATTACTTCCCTTCTCTGTAGCAGCAATAGCTGCTAAGATATCATCATCGATATTACTTTTGGATCTTGTAACCGCTGCTACTAGATATGTCGCTACTGCTGTTTTTGCTGCCTCGTCAGCCAAGCTGTTGCCGACAGCGTGGACACCAACTCGCTGGTGACCAAGAGTGTGAATTACATTCACGAGAGGCAGGTGTTGTTGAAGTTCTGCCACTCGAACCCAAACCATTTTATGCGTAACTGTGCTACCCTTGGAATCACGATTTTCATTTTGAGACCAAAAGAATAGATTGTCCTTAAAAGACTGTACACAGTAAAACGAGTCACTCACTATAAGAGTAGTAACCCGAGCACGGAGCCCTGCCAACTGTGCGGTACAATCACCCAATGACTGCGTATGCACGACATCAGACTTGAATTCTCCATTCTCGAAAGTACCCGCTACAATTGCGCAGGCTGCGGAATAGGCATACTTCGATTCTGTTGCGGGTTGCGCCGAACCGTCAGCGTAAATGACACAATGGTAATCTTCAAGCGGGTGCAAAGACAGAGGAGCCGGATGAACGAATTCATACTGCAAGTACTCCTGCATCTGCAAAGACGCATCAAAGATATAGGTGACATCTGGCGATGTCAATTAAGTGGCCCATTGTATCCAACGTGGATGCAAAGCTTTAGAATTGGGTACACTGGATTTCGTCACTGCCTCTAGAGCAAGATACGGTGTAACCACCAACATGCGTTTACCTTGCGACAGCGCTCGTTCTTGAAGAATCGCCATCTGCATTGCAGTCAAAACCAAGCGCAATTCAGCCAAAGTGTACCAGTGTGATTTGTAGGCAATGGGGACGGTGTCGCCCTCATTGAACGTTAAATACGTGAAACCCACTGGCACAATTCTTATTACCAGGTTAGTGTGGTTATCACGTGTCAGTAAGTATTTCAAAGCAAGAAGATCAGCTTGCAACGATTGCAAAATAGCTGAATGCTCTGGCAGCCAGCTCGATTTGTAAAAAGTAGGTTGTACCAAGGCATATAGCGGCTTGATACGCTGGGCATAATCTGGAATGTAAGTACGACCGAAATTCAGAAAGCCCAGCAAAGACTGTAATTTTTTCAGTGTTGTAGGAGCACGCAAGCATGCACACTTCTCCAGAAAGTGAGGAGCTAACCCTCGACCCTCATTGTTGAGCTCGTAGCCCAAAAACAACACTGTATACTCTGCAATGTGAGACTTCGCAAAGTTGAATTTGTAACCGAAGACTGCAAACATAACAATGATGCGATCAACGCGACACAGATGCGGCCACAACTCGTCGTCCGTGAGATAGATATCATCAACATACAAGTACGCATCAGGGTCAATGCTCTCCAACAGAGAGACTACACGTGCGGCAAAGACGCCAGGGCTGTTTTTATAGCCCATGGCTAATCTCTTAAACTGTTTTTGTTTACCGCCAGAAGTAAACGCTGTCCACTGACTACTAATAGAGGACAGGTTATGGCTGTAAAAGCCATTGCATATGTCAAGTGTGGTCTTAAACCTTTTACACACAAGACTATCAATGAGGGCAGAACTGTGGGTGTTCTGTACAGCACATGTCCGACAATGAGCGTTCAAATGCCGGTAATCCAAAACTAGGTGGTACGACCCATCAGGTTTGGTTACAGTGAATAAAGGATTATTCATTGGTGACACACATGTTTCAATAACACCCTGATATTCCAATTGCACAAGGATTTCCGCGATGTGAGATCTAGCTTCGCGGCGCATGGGATATTGGGGCTGCGGCTGGGGCATGGACCGTAATGGAAACTCATGGCTTGGAGACAATTTATCCCACCCAACCTGAGTACGGTACAATGCCGGAGCAAGCACCTAAGCCCACTCTTCGGCGAACCTTTCAGCGTGCTCCTTTGGCACTGTGTGCGCAAAGGACGGGAGGATTACCTCCTCCCCTCTAGGAGCATCCAAAATGAAAGCCGGGAGCCAGTCTGCCTCCGCTAAGAGAATATCATAGGAAGAGGTCAGATTATCCCAAAAAATCCCGTGTATTGTACCTTGTATGTCACCTTCAATTAAAAGGACTATGTCATATAGTCTATCAGGGGGAGCCACTCTAGTGTCAGCAGTTTCTACAGTAATGAACGTGTCAGTTGCTGTTGCCTCCAGATATGGATGCAGTGCTTGCCGCAGTACTGTAACCTCCGCTGCGCTGTCGAGCAGCGTTAGTGCCCATGTCAGGATCCGAAGCTGCGTTCTCACTATCTATGGCATACCTTGCTGTTAGTGCAGCAACTTTCTTCTTTTGAAACGGGGGACGTTGATGTGCAAACTCGTCCTGCTTGCCTTTACCGTCAGGCTGACGGGGTTGGTCACGTCCTTGTTGGGCACCCTGACCTTTGCCACGTTCTCCGCCACCGGACTGTTGATGAATACAGGCCCCAGCTAGGCCCGCAGGACACAAGGGTTCGCTCTCCTGCAATGGAATCTATAAGGAAGTTGGCACGGAAACTGCAAAGTACAGAGACAAAGTTTATTAACCCTTAAGGGTGGTCCTACAATCCATACAACACCCTTCAGTATTGCATAGAGTAGCACAAAGAACTTGCGTACACGGTCCCCTTTTATACACAACAGAGGGGCTCATAAGTGGGTGGATACAACATGAGTCAAGGAATGTTACCTTTTATGGACATTTTCGATACAAGATCAATATGTGGGCGGAGCTGACATACTCCTTGAGCCCGCGAAAACATGGTCAAGCAAGGACTAACTGATAACAGATGTGGTCAAGCCTGGGCATGCGCCAGGCGGACAAAGGAACTATTTATAGACTGTTACTAGGCAGATTACAAGAGCAACTAACACGAAGATAGGACTCTTCTCGTGTTGAGCACGTGGAGACATGACAATACAAAATGGAGTCCAGACTTTAGTCAACATAACGAAAGAGACATGTTCTAAGGAAGGAGAATTCATGTCTTTAGTAAATGCTTAATCACATCGTGGTTTCAATTTACAACAGACGACCCTTTCAGCATTTACTGAAGACATCCGGTTTGTTAGGATAATCATCGTATATGTCAATTGTCATCATTTCTTCTACTTCTCTAGCTAAACGTTTCTGATAAGTGACATTGGCAATAGCTTTCTTATCGGGAATACAGAATGATACACATAAGGAACAGAGCAAGGGACCACATTGGACACAGATGCAACAAGAAAACAGAACTGCTATAATTATACAGAGACCAGTTAAAACCTTCCTACCCCAAGCAGTGATCAATGCCCAAAACCATCCAGAAAAGGACCAAGTGCCGTTTTCTGTATGGATTTCAGCTGCAATTTTATGCAACCTGTTGATTGCATTATAGACTGACGGCGTGTGGTCAGGGATAAACACACAGCAACTACTTCCGATAATTTTACAAGCTCCACCTCGGTCAGCTAACATAACATCTAACACCATACGATTCTGCAATGCAACAATTCTAGTAATCTGCAATTCTTCCGTAAGATTACCAAGAGCAGCAGCGGTTTGGTTTGTCACAGCCTCTACCACTCTTGTTAACCTTCGAACTTTCCTACTATTTAGGGCAGCTCCAACGAAGAAAAACAATCCTAAATTAAAATCAATGTACTGCTGCAGACTGGTGTCAGTCTGATCCACATCATCAATTGATAGAGTACGTTTATACCTATTTACAGTCACATTATTTAACAACTTCAAATCCTTATGATAGGATGCAGGTGCCAAAAATACAGGAGGCAATAGAAATGCTACATAACATACTCCAGACCAACCGGCTGGTAAACGGTAATAACCTTTATTTCCACATACGAAGTATGTATTATGGGATGCTAAGAAGGTACTGTTATTCAACCCGTCGATGTTTAATATGGTAATGCAATCACTAACACCAACAGGAATATAACCCACACTCTGGACACACAGGTCCGCTTGAGCTTGAGCCACTTGAATCACAAATCTGTCTTTTCCCACAGTGTCTCTGGTGTTCGTGAAAATATAAGGAATCGATTCATTGTCTGGTCGATACTCTTCCCATTCCCAAATTGTCCCATTCGCTTGCGGATATCCATCTTTATCCTGATGACATTCTTTATTGAGTCTGAAGAGTAATCGTCCCACTGTGGGTTTCCGGGTGGCAAAAAGCAAAGTGTACCATGCTCTACAAGAGCCATTATGAGAGAAAGGAAGAGGTATGAATGGCGTTCCTCCTTTCTTCTGATGAGCTGGCATCATACCACATATCCAACAGTTCGTAGCATTCGTGGCAACGTGGGTATGATGCAACATCTGGATGAAAGTGTTATTCAAATAAGACTGACGATGCTTCAATTCTTGATACGGAAGGGTAAGAAATAGTGCTCCTCAGGCACTGGAGTGGTCAACACAAGTAACTCTCGAGCAGGAGTCACATCCTCCACAAACCATGTGGTTATCCCAACAATAGCTACTGTGAGCATAAAACCTGTTGCACAAAGGATTTTCTTTTTCTCCATGTCAGAATAAAGAATCAATATCTTTCTGAAACTAAAAGGTTTGTCAGAACTCTTCCCCTTGGGGGGCGGTCGATTTCTTCACCAACGGGCCAAGACGGGTGTCGCTACACTAATGCAGGGCTGATCCCCCCCTTGCCTCATTGGCTCTCCGTTTCACTAACCCAAGGGCCGTTCTGAAAACATGTCCCGATACTGAAGAATTCACTTCCTTGGCCTGAGATGATATCGCTTTCCTCCAGGAGTCGCGTGATCCGGAAAGAGCTCTTCAGCGTCGTTCGGTTCCACAGCACGGCCTTTCTCTGTGGTCAGAATCTCTCGTTGATCGGTCAATACAGCAGGCTCCACCAATCCGGGCGGTACTTTGCGGCAGTGCAGGGAATGGATCCAATTCTTTCTGTTGGAAACTCGCACAGCCGTCCTCGTTGCAAGTAGGACCTGCTCAGGACCAACCCATCTCGGCTCCAAGCTGTTCGTCCTGTCAAAGATTTTTATCATGACATAGTCGCCAGGCCGGAGACTATGTCCTTCACCGGTGGACCGATCAGGGAGCGCCTCCCGGACCTGTTGATGAATAGAAACCAAGTTATCCGTTAACTGCGCCTGATAATCATTCATCATTACACAAGGTACATCATACACAGTCTTAGGTTTTGGTGGACCCCAAATATTCATTGGGCGTCCAAAGACAATCTCGTACGGTGTAAGACCGGTTCGAGAGTGCGGTACCGATCTAATTGACAATAACGCCAGCGGTAAAGCATCTGGCCAAGTCAAAGATGTCGAAGCTTGGATTTTAGCGATCTTGAGCTTCAGTGTACCATTATACTTCTCGACTAGTCCTGCAGATTGAGGGTGAAACACTGGGTGGAACTTCTGGGTGATGCCCAGACCCTTCAAAACATACTTTATAACATCCGCTATAAAGTGGGGTCCGTTATCACTCCACAGAAGTCTACAAACGCCATATCGAGGGAAGAACTCCTTCAACAACATCTTGGCGGTAGTCATTGCAGTATTGTCTTTCGTAGGGTATGCCTCAACCCATTTACTGAAGGCGCAAACCACTACTAGAACATACTTCAAATTGTTACAACGCTCAAGCTGGATGTAATCCATCTGCAAAACCTCAAAGGGTGCAGTAGGTGTTACAAATCCTCCTGCTGGAGTTCGAGTACCCTTTCCTGGGTTGTACCTCAGGCAGATCATACAGGTCTGCACCACTCTCTTTGCCGTGCTAGCAATCTCTGGATGCTCCCAGACTTGGGTAAGCAATTTTACAATTGCGGAAGCTCCAACATGTGCTAGCCCATGTGCCATCTGAACCATAGGTTGTACAAAAGCCGTGGGTAATTTCCATCTATCCATCTGCCTATTTCTCCAGCAACCCTCATCATCCAATTCTCCCTCACTGGACCATTGCTCCCGTTCTTTATCAGAAGCGGTCCTCTGTATTTCTCGCACTTCTTCCTTCGCATCGTGCCATCTTTCTACTTGCGACTTCACTACATACATGGCAGTAGCACCGGGCTGCATCGCAGTCTCCCGTGCCACCCGGTCTGCTAACGCATTCCCTTCTCCAACTTTATCGACTACTTTCCTATGGGCGCTACATTTAACGATGGCAATTTTCTTCGGATATGTCAATGCAGTTAAAAGATTACGAACTAACTCCCCATGCATTATTTGTACTCCATGTGACGTTAAAAACCCTCTCTCCTTCCAGAGCAGGCCGAAATCGTGCGCTACTCCGAAGGCATACCGGCTATCTGTATAAACATTCACACACAATCCTGTACTGAGCTCACATGCTCGTGTTAATGCTATCAGTTCCGCTGCTTGAGCTGATTTCTGTGGTATGCGTGCTGTCTCCACTATTGTTTGCAATGTGGTAATTGCATACGCTGCTGAAGTCGTACCATCTGGTAGCTTCAGGCATGACCCGTCCACCCACAGTTCTCCATCTACATCTGGAAAGGGCGTATCCTGGAGATCAATACGACCCTTTGTTTGTTCCTCAGTCACAAGAATACAATCATGTGCTTTCCGTGCTTCAGACTGAGTCTCGGGGTATGGCAACAATGTGGCCGGATTTAACGTTACGCACCTCTTTAACGTAATATGAGGAGCCAAAAGCATCAGCTCATATCCCGTTAAACGGGCACTGGTCAAATGCTGCGTCTTTGTCTGATTAAGCAGGGCATCAACAGCATGGGGGACTAATACCAACAGCTTATGAGATAACACAATTCCCTCGCTTTGGCGTATTGACACAGCTGTCGCCGCAACCAAGCGAAAACAACCAGGCAATGCTCGGGCAACAGGATCAAGTACAGCCGAAAAATATGCACAAGGGCGCTGCTTGTCGCCGTGCATCTGCACTAAAACTGATAATGCACATCCATCTTTCTCATGCACATACAGCGAAAAAGGTTTGGTATAATCAGGAGTCCCTAACACTGGTGCTGAACAGAGGGCCTGTCGCAATTTCTGGAAGTCAGTGTCACACTCATTCGTCCAAGGAAGCGGAATAGGTGTGTCTTTTGTCAAAAGGGCTAACAATGGCTTAGCTATGTGTGAAAACCCTAGTATCCATTGCCTACAAAACGAAACAAGACCCAAAAATGCACGCACGTCCTTCTGCGTGGACGGCGTCGGCGTGTCCAGAATTACTTGGACACGATCTGGTGTGAGTGCACGCCCCTCCTTAGACAAAAGGTGACCCAGATAAGTCACCTTTGGTCTACAGAACTGTAACTTTTTCCGAGATACTTTGTGATTGTGGGATGCCAAAAAGGAAAGCAAAGACAACGTACTCGTTTCACACAACTCTGGAGTGTCGGCCGCCAGCAAGATGTCATCGACATATTGAATGAGGGCGACACCCTCGGGCAGAACAAAGGAGTCCAATTGTCTTTTCAAAGCTTGACTGTAAATGCTAGGGCTTTCCGTGTAGCCCTGAGGGATTCTACAAAATCGGTAAGACCTATTATTTAGAGTAAAACCAAAAAGGTATCGACTATCAGGATGAATAGGAATTGAAAAGAAGGCATTTTTCAAATCAATAACTGAAAACGTGGTCGCCGTAGGCGGGACCAAAGTAAGCAACGTCGTGATATCAGAAACCACTGGGTACTGAGGTATCACGATCTTGTTCACTTCTCTCAAGTCAATTATAAACCGATAGACTTTAGCATCCGTATCCTTTTTCAAAATGGGTAGAATCGGGCTATTACAGACGTTGTAGGGAACTTCCTCCACTACTCCCACCTTAATCAAATCCTGCACAATCTGTATAAGAGCCTCTTCCCCCTCCTGCGAAATACGATACTGTGGAAGGCGTGGTAACACCGCCCCCTCCTGGACACTAATGTGGACAGGCGGAATCACCATCTGTCCCACATCAGTATCCGAAGTGGCCCACAAAGCACAAGGGAGGGTAGCTAACACAGCATCTTCTGCAAACACACACATCCGTTCAGACCGGGGGTAATTGTCATTTAATATCACCCGCACTCCAGCAGGGGAGCAGCGGATCGTAGCTCTGAAGTACTTTAACATATCAAGGCCCATAATGTTGTCCGGCGTGTTCGGGGCAAGCAGAAACGGACAGGGTGCAGAAAAAGAATCAACCTGAAATGTGAGGGGCCGCGAAAGAGGGCTTCCGGAGAGTGTACCATCAAACCCTACCGATGTAACCATTAAGCCAGATGGGGGAGCCCTCGGAACCAATTGTTTAGACAGCGCACTACGAGTCGCTCCTGTATCCACTAGGAACTGATCAGTAGAACCCAAAACCTCAGCTGATACGTAAGGACCCTTCTGATCAACCGGCACCTCAACTGATTCTAACCCCCATCCAACGCATTCCTATGCATGCTGAGAATCATGGAACCAGAACGGTCAATCCCCGACATTTGATACTGGTTTTGTCGATCGAAAACATTAGGCCTATCTCGTTGCTGCCCGGCAGGGTCAAAACGAGCGTGATCGTTAGAATTCCCTCTAAGATTCGAGAAACCCCCTCTACCTCTCGGGCCACCCTGATTGTGTCCCTGACGCGAAGCATGCAACGCCGGGCAATCTCTGGCCCAGTGTCCCGATTGCTTACAATACGCACATTGATTCCTGTTCAAATCAGATCGGCCCGAGGGAGGACCATAAAATCCTCCCCTACCTCTATTGACACCCCGGCGGGGCGGACCATATACTTGCGCTAACATCACCTTCGTTTTTAAATCCTTCGATTTCTTCTCCTCCTGCCCCTTCGCTTCTTGCTCCTGGCGCTCATAGTACTGAGCTATAGTCAGGAGGGCTGTCGGGGTCGCAGTGGACCAAGAACTTTCACTCGCTTTTAGGCGGGCTGCGATCGCCGGTAGTAAATTCGCCACATATTTATCAGCAAAGAGGTGTCGACCCGTATCATCCGTAAGTGACTGACCACTAAAATCATGAAACGTCTCCTCAAAGCGCGTAAAGAAATCTGCAACTGATTCATCAACTTTCTGCTTACACGAGGCTAGCATATTCCAGTCAATCTTTTTAGGGGGAATGATTGTCTTCAACTTAGTCAGAATAGCAGCAGGGAGATCTAAGATAAGCTGAGGTGGTTTCTGCGCGGGCTTCCTCTCCCTATCCTCATCCTCAAGCTCAGACCACCGAGCCTTAAAAGCGGCAACATCGTCCACCTTCCGCACAGATCGCCACATATCTGGTGGTAAAATAAGCCCAAAGAACAAATCTATATCTGCTAAGGTCATAGTACAAGAATTCAAGGTCCCCTCGACTTCTTCGTAAAAGGCCGCTGGATTCTTGCGGGGATCAGGCAACGCATTCTTTAATGCCATGACGTCAGCCCTGTGCCAGGGAGTATAAACCCAATTATACACAAAATATCCCTTAGCATCGGCGGAGGTAATATCCGAGCTAGTCCCCGCTCCTTTAGGAGGAACATACAAAGGCGCCGCCTCTCGCATTGGTTTAGCATGCACTAGGTCGCTCTTATCTGACTGAGAGGTGGATGAGTGGCCATCTCCGGTATGCGAATCCGACTGCTTCTCCTCCTCAGCTTGTTGGCGTGCTTTCTCTTTACGGTCCCTCACCGCGTCCCGCAACGCAAACAGCCGTCGAACCGCATCAGGCGCCTTAGAGGGAGAGAAAACACCATTACGCAATGCTTTAGCATCTAATTCCACATCGTCAGGCTCAAAGACACTGGAATATTTCCGGAAAGCAGCAATCACTTCCGCAGAAAAGTGGCCCAGAAAATACAACTTTTCTCTATCCTGCCACAACTCCCAGGAATCCAACAACTCAGCAAGGGATAACTTGCCCTTAAGTGCACGATAGGAAACTTGCCGAAGCTCACCCATTCGCTCAGTCGATAACATGGACCGCGTGTCTACCTTACCCGAACCCGATCCAGAATCTTGTGGCCTCGGGGCAGACGCGCCGACATAAGGAGGCGGAGAACGATCTAATAAATAAAAATCATCGTCATGATTATTAAGGACAGGATAAAGTGACTGACGAACAGCATATTGACCCGAGACTTGCAACCTACGCTCTTTCTCTTGCCTCTCCGTCTGTTCTCTTTCCTCCCGACGCTTTGCTTCCTGTGCTCTCACATGATCATTCTTCCGTTGCTCTTTATCAAACAGCGCTTTCTCACGTTTCTCTCGCTCACGCACTTCCTTCACCCATAATCGCACACATTCAAACATGTCTTGACGAGCACGCCGCTTACACATACACTGTTCCACATACTCAATCTTACGCATATCAAACGACCCATACAACGGCCACCGTAACTCAGGATCCTTTCTGGTATATTTCCTCCATACTGTGCTGTACATTATGGAGGAAAGACCATGCTTCACATACATATCCCTATTAGGAGTCCCCTCAGGGGGGGCTGGAGCAGATTCCTCGAGGTTTAACCGGTTTCCAAAGCAAGCAGCACCACTTACGGAGTGCGCTAAAAGCAGGCATGCTCAAAAATAATGCAGAATATGCAGTATTATCAAAAATGGCACTTAAACGTTGTGCCGTTCAAAGTTACACAGTTCCGGAGAAATATCTCCACATTACCTGCCTATATGTGTTGCAACGCATATATTCTCACAATAACCAATACAAGATATGACCGGTCATCACAAATCAAACTCAAAGAGCCAAACCAGGCTTCAAAAAACTCGGAGCAAGTACCGTACAACGGTTCTTACCAATCAAGAGTCCAGATTCCAACTGCCAAGCTCCAAAATTCGCCCAAACGGCTGTCACGGCAGGACCGACAGAAGAGGTCTCAGTCGAGGACCGGCGCCACCCAGATGGTCAGCTCGGAAGGGAAGGAAGAAAAACCTCGGGATGCCAGGACTAAAGTGCCTCTGGCAGTGATCACATCCCCGGCCAAATTCCTCACCTTCGTCGCGACCAATCCTTCGAGCATCCGAGTCGCCGATGAGCCCCACGTGACGGGCGCCAATTGATGAATACAGGCCCCAGCTAGGCCCGCAGGACACAAGGGTTCGCTCTCCTGCAATGGAATCTATAAGGAAGTTGGCACGGAAACTGCAAAGTACAAAGACAAAGTTTATTAACCCTTAAGGGTGGTCCTACAATCCATACAACACCCTTCAGTATTGCATAGAGTAGCACAAAGAACTTGCGTACACGGTCCCCTTTTATACACAACAGAGGGGCTCATAAGTGGGTGGATACAACATGAGGCAAGGAATGTTACCTTTTATGGACATTTTCGATACAAGATCAATATGTTGGCGGAGCTGACATACTCCTTGAGCCCGCGAAAACATGGTCAAGCAAGGACTAACTGATAACAGATGTGGTCAAGCCTGGGCATGCGCCAGGCGGACAAAGGAACTATTTATAGACTGTTACTAGGCAGATTACAAGAGCAACTAACACGAAGATAGGACTCTTCTCGTGTTGAGCACGTGGAGACATGACAATACAAAATGGAGTCCAGACTTTAGTCAACATAACGAAAGAGACATGTTCTAAGGAAGGAGAATTCATGTCTTTAGTAAATGCTTAATCACATCGTGGTTTCAATTTACAACACTGTGAGACTAATGTTTCCTGTGAAGAACGAGGAGAACGTTGTTCAGTAACCTGAAATCTATCAGGTGACCTAATATTAGTGCAATCGCGCAAATTGTATGTGCGTTCACCACTCGCCTGTACTGGAGACGCAGGACGAAGACCCCTGTTTCTGCTGCTGCTTTCCCTGTTTTATTGTTCGCCAATTTTGTTAAGGGAAAGTTGGACGATCGTCTTTGATAGACGAACTCACCTTAGTCTGCTGTATTAAGTCTGGAATGACAATAGTTGGCTTAATCCCTAAACTACTGCGGCCAATAGTTCTATAAGCTTCCGCAATAATTTTAGGCAATTCTCGGGGCTTATCGAGCTCATCGACACGGGCTAAGCCATTAGCCACTTGATATTGTTCCGCATCTTCCTTGAGATTACCAAGGATGAGAGTTGCAACTACGCCGAACACACTGACAAGCCGCATTCCCAACTTGACTGCCACCTCCGGACCGTGTTGATCTTGAACACGTTTGATGACGGAGGGAAGCACAGCCATAGACGGGGTGCCAAAGCACTTCGAGTAGACTGCTGCAAAAACCTTACCCCAGTTGTCACAGTCGGACACCTCTGGGACCAAGTCCTTCTGCAAACTAATGGTGAAGATCGTGTGTTTCTCCACAGGAGTAGAGTGTGGAAATACTGCTTCCAGCTGGTCAAATTTCTCAGCAAGCCAATAAGGCAAATCGTCCTTATTCTGGGGGTGCTTGCCCATTACCGAATTAACCATGACGGGACTAATAACAATCCCGGCCTGGCCATCTGGCTGTCCCGCAACAGCAGGTGCCCCCACCTGCATGTTGCGTGAAACGTATTGCACTAAAGCCCTATACACAGTAATAAGGGCTGTATGGAGGACACTCAACTCATCCACCGCAACATTCAAATACCGAGGATGAGGCGTAAATCCGGCCAACACCGGCCGAGAAGCCTCTGGAATTGACAAAGGGCCCATTCTTACTGGTGTAACCGCATGGGGAAGGGCGCCATTAAACCAAATACGATGCTGCCAAGCTGAAATAGGAATTTCTTGTGTCCTATATGGTGTATAGTTTGCCGGGAGCTGCGTGGGAGTATACGAGTGAAACGTATCATCATCCGCATTTAAAGCCGGCATAGTCACCCAAGAGTAAAACAACTCGTAAGGATATGACGCATCGGCACTCACCACAAAAATAACGGCCATCCCATCGTCCGGCACCCCAAACTGCGTCAAATGACGCCGCAGAGGTGTTCGGCTATGCGCTGCAATATCGACCGCCATAAGGAAACAGAGAAGAACAACAATGGATTTTACAGTAGCACAAGGGTTCAGAAATATTAAAACCTTTTTAATTAACAAGCTTAAGGGAACCTATTGTACAAACAGGTAGGCTAAGACTGTCACTCCCGCAATCAGGAAACAAGAGTGAGGGTGTTGTGGACTAATATAAGCACTACTCAGGCGTTTCAAATCAAAAGACCAAACGTTAGGTGCACCATGTTGCAGGGATTCTGCTCATGCACAGAACAATGCGCAGGAAACCAGGACCTCAGTGAATTGCGGTGTACCAAAAACTCACCTCAGTACCCAGAACCCCAATCCGACTAGCATCAGTGTCCCATACGTTATCCGTATTCTCTCGGAGCTCCCAATGTATAGACAACCCAGAACATGTGACTTAGACTACTCTCAGGAATGGTGGGAATCAGAAATACCTGTTTGTTATTATTCTCATATCAGTCCACAACAAGAGTAATCAGAGACACAGTAAAGTTTAAAATGTTTATTTTATAAACTACGTGTCCTAAGATGCAGTACTTTGGCTAACATAAGCAGACAAATTATTAAAATTAAAACCATCAGCATTGTTACAATACCATAGAAAATGAAGGGAGAAATCATATTACAAATGACAGTGGAATACAACCACCCTCCCTTCACTAGTGAGCTAGTATTATTATACTAATAGAAGGTCTCTAGGTTTGAATGGGGAACCCCATACCGTAAAGATCAGCTTAGGTGAATCAAATCACAGGATCAGCTTTGCTCTGCGCCTGGAAAAGTTCTTCTCCAGAATGTGTGTGTAATGCATGCAAACTGCAATATTAAAGGCTCTCGACTTTCAGGTATTTGCAGCTGTGTGCATATTATGGCTAGAGAGTGGGCCAATCAACCTGAACTCGAAAACATACATTGTTTGGCGGCTCAGAGTGTTTCTGCACACAATGTTCAGACCAAGGTCGCAGTGCACGTCTAGGGATGTGAACAACAGACAGTTATCATGTGAAGAAAAGGCAAGCAAGCAGTTTTCAAATAATAACATGTCTCTGCAGTGTCGTGTGCAAAAATAGCAAAAGTGGCAAGATGGCGTTTCTAACATCTAACGCGCTTATGCTAACATAGCAATGTATTTATCTAAAACGCTGCCTCCACTACAGCATTTCATAGCTCGGTGCTACCACATAGGATGCCATCACCATGTTGCACTGTGTGACTTGTAGTTTTGCTTTTAGGACCTTTATTATCGTCTCAAAACCCCTGAATGCAAAGTGCTGCTGGCTTAAATGACAGATTTGGCTAGAGGTGTTTTAAATGATGTGATGCCACTTCTCAGCTATATTCTAAAATTGTATAAAGTCACATAATCAATTCGAAAAATCATTTGTTTCATGTTTAAAACTAAAAGTAAACTCTGCTCACATATTTATGAGGGTTCACTCACATCAAGCAGTAAAACAAGAATAAGCTTAAAAAGCATAATATGGGCACATTACAGAAGGAAAACCGCAAGATTCTCTAACACATACAGGACAGGTACAACACAGGTAGCTAAAACGCTGAAGCGTGAATGGGAGGTATTAAAGAACTATTGTACAAATTACATAAACAGAAGTAACCGAACAATACATACAACGCTCCTAGAAGAAGATAACCATTATGGAATTCCCATACATTCATGTACTCATATAGTATAACTGTTCAACTCCTTTGCCTGGCATGCTTCATCAGTGGTGTCTATATCTTGCACTGAGAAGCATCCAGGCATACTACTGTAAACTGTTTGTGCAGACTCCTAGTTATGGGTTCTCTAGTTTGGGTAGGATTATGTCATCATTATCAACATTTGTGTTCTCCCTTTGTTAAGTTGTCAGATCTAAGTTAAAGATAAATGTGAGTGACCTAAATAATTTGTTTCAGTGGTTGTCAGAAAGTGGATTATTTGTTGGGGTGGTTGTGAGAAAGCACCAAGTGATAATGTCACTGTTCTGTATCAGGTCCGGTGAGTTTACTTTAAGTTAAACCTTACCTCTGTCCTGGGTAGCTGTGGCACAGAGCAGTCATGCTTAAATCAAAGTAAAACTGTAACACTTTCATCAGTACTATACCAATTTATAAGTAAGAGAAATAACACAATAAAAATCCCACTCTAATTCATAAAAACAGTATATATATTTTATCTTTATAAAGACCTCAAAATAAAAAAAATCAGGCAAAAGTAACAGGAGTTATGATTTTTTTCATGATTTTCATAAATCCCTGCTTTTCACTCCAAAACGTTTTTTAAAGTTTGTAAATCACTGTTTTTTACTCTTAGTGGTAGTCTATGAGACTCAAATGCAAGAGTTTGAGGTGAGGTTCAGATGCGAGTGCAGGGTTAGTTACAGTCGAAATTTTACCATTATGATTTTCTGGGTTCCTTTTCTCATCGACTGTGAGATCAGTGGGGTTCTCTGCAGCATGAGGCTGGTGTTTGGCACAACATAGATGGAGATGCAAAGTCCAGTGGTCCGGTGAAGGCTTGGTTTTCAATGGTGTTCAAGGCTGTGTGGAAATATGGATTTTTCTGGTCAGTTATGTCCCCTATCTTGGACCCCAACGGTTCTATGTGCATGTTACAAGTACATGTATGTTCCCTCCAGTTCCAGTTATGAAGACGCAAATACATGTGCGTCCACCGTTAACATGTCCTCTTTCAGATCCGCCATGAATGGGCCGGATATTCCATTCCCAAGTACGAAAGGCCACCGCCTTTATATGGTTCATTTATGCCATTTTTCAGTTCAGACGAGTAGGCCCTGATTCTGTCATCAAGCTTTTCTTGCTTTCTATCTCTGAAGCTCCAGTCCGAGCCTGCATCTGTGACCATGAACTTTGTCTCATCCTCTGCGCGGCTCGCGGTGCCTGACATCAGCTTGCTGCCTGCCAAGAACTGTATTTCACCTTCGAAATTATCTGCTCCGCTCCCTGCCCAATGCATTCCTGTCTAGTAGTTTAAGTAAACATTCTGCCAGCTACCGAGCAAAGGCCCGGCTTCTCTGTCTTTATGCAAGTAATTCATAGCCCTGTTACTATGGAAGATTCCTGCCCTCGCATCTAGTGTAGACACTTAGACGCTTGTACACGCACTAACAGTCAGTATAGTCAGTATAGAATAAGATTCTACTCCAAGAAGGCCTCTCTTTTGGATAACATAGTTCTTTAAACATAGGATGTTAGATATGATTTGGGATTAGGTTGACTTGACCCTCCAGACATCTGTCGCCACATGTAGAGCTAAATGTCAAGTCCCCTTCACCCCCTAGCTGCACGTCAATCACACGTCATGCTGCTGTGCGCGCATCTCTGCCAAGTATTTCTGCTGACATTGCGAAATTCTTTCATGGAACCACCCCATTATGACATCATGCCTGATGACGTTCCTTTGTTACGCCCAATCACGCCCATTTTCATTACGCATGAATAATGTTATCTTCCTTATCAATTGTTACGCCTCTCGCATTTGCTTCACTGTAATGCCTATTGTATAAAAGTGATTAATTATCAATAATGTATGTACTTCACTTCCTGAACCTCCGTGGTGATGGAACCTGGAGGCCACGATTCCGAATCGTTCATTGAAATAAAGCCCATTCCGAACCTCTAATACCACGGATTCTGCCTCTTATTTATTGAGCTATTTTTATTATGTTCTGTATCAAATTAAGTCCCGGTAATTAAATTATTTACCACATAAATGGCGCCCGAACAGGGACACTTTCTCATCTCACGCGCCGGCGGTGCGTTGCAGGCCCGGTCTCCTGCCACAGCTGGACGGACAACAACGCGTACCAGCAGGATTTCCTGTATCTCCCTCCGGTCAAGCGGGGGCGACTGAGGCTGCGATCAACACCCAGACGAGGCGGTGAGAAGTGCGAAGTATCCCGACCAGAGCCTAGCTGAGAGAGCAAGATCCGAGGTATACGGAGGCCCACCAGATTTCCGATGTCCTGAAGTGTCCGAAGTTGTCGAGTCGAGTCCAGTCCGGTCCAGTTCAGTTCAGTTCCGTTCCGAGGCCTTCCGTTCCGAGCTACCCGGTGAGTACCATTACTGGGGAGGCGTTCTGGCGTGCACATAAGTTGTGCCGGTCCAGACGGGTTTGGGTACACAAATCCGGTCTGCACTGTTTTAGCAGTGTATCTGTACTGTTTAGCAGTATATCTAGTATATCAAGTACATAAATTCAGAATAATTTCCGTTAAAGTCGAGAATTATGTTTTATGATTAAGTTTTCTTAGATCATCATCATCATCGCTGCTCATTTACATATTAAATGTTAAATGTATTAATACGTCCTGCATATTGTGGTGTGAATGACTGTTCATTATTGTGTTTTATTGTATTAAGTTTGTTCAAGACCAAGTATCAGACCAGTTCTCAATATGCCGCTCTTTTCGAAACTAAGACAGATCACAACTAGAAAAGGGGTACTCGAAGAAGCTGTTCCCATTCCTCCTAGGGACACTCCAGGGTACTTCATGTATCATAAACATGGCCTAGACGCCATATTATTTCTTGATCTATGGGTAGACTACACTAAGGAATTACCAGAAAGTCAGAGGTGGCCCGCAGCTGGGACCTGGGATGCAGATTGCATCGTTAAAGTAGAGGAAGAGTTATGGAAAAGGAAAGCCAGACAGTCACAGAAAGACGCCATTGAATTATGGCGTAAAGAATCGTATAGACGCACAGAAAAAGCACGTAGACAGGAAGAGAAGAGTAAAGAGAATTCAAATAAAGTTCGAGAAAATCTATTAATTGAAGAAGGTACACGAGTAAAATCAGAACAAGTAGACAGACAAAGAAATGCCCTTATGAAGGGTATGTATCCCCTTCTGGCCGAGGGATTACCTAAGGCTACTCCGGGGATACCAAAAGACTTGCCACCCCCATTATTTCCAATAAAAGTACATCCTAAGGGGCATCCTAGAACCGCAGAAGACGTTTTTCTTTCCTCATATTTAGATGACGCAGCTCCCGAGTATGCTAGCCCCGCCCCGCATAGACCGTCGGCCGGGGAGGTTCAACGCCAAGATCCTGTATCTGTATCTCTACAACAACAGAACCTGACACAAAATCCGGCAAGCACGTCCGTTTCCACATCTGTTCCTACAGCTACTTCTATAGCTGTGTCCACACCTATAGTTGCTGTATCGCGTTCTACGAATCCTTTCACGCCCGATACCCCAGACGGGGCTACTGGAGGTGCTACCAATATTTTTTCTACGCCACCCAGAGTAAATAAACTTACCTTTCAAGAGTCAGCACATCCACGTACCCCCAAACTCATAAATTCCCGCACGCTTAAGGAACTTCTTATAGATTGTAGATATGACCCTGTGCCCGGCAAAGAGGACGAAATGATCCTGGCATCATTACGTATCAGACGAGCCGCGGTGTATTTAGGAAAGCTACCAGGAATGACTATGCATTTAGACAATATATATCATTATGTCCAAACAGGGCGAGATTCTGAAAGTATTAACAGAGCTATGGAATACCAGAAAGTAGAGATACAGGGGGAACTGTTACGTTTCCTCATAAATTGTGTGATCAGAAATCAAGACCGACCGGGGGTAGACCCGGAAACAATGGAAACTCTTACCAGATGGAGCCAGAATATATCAGAAGGGAGACATGATAGGCAAAAATGTATAATAGCCATGTGCAGAAAGATCCGTAAAGAAATAGAACGCCTACACGAAGAGAGATTAGCGGTAGACCAGTTTGAACAAAACGAGGAGGAGGAAGGATCAGGACCGTCCATAGGACAGTCAGAAACCATAGCCTATGTAGGTAGAGGAAGATCTTGTAATAGTACTAGACGTTTTACTGACCCGATACGTCCGATATGTCCAGATAATAACAGGAATTTCCAAACACCTATAATAAATATGAGGTCCCCCGAGCATTCGTTCCAAACCGCTGACAAATTACTGCAAGAACGAAGGGGTTATCATTTACTCGATTCTATGGATGAACAAGAATTAGCCAGGTCAGCCGTTCATTGGGTTGACAGTCCCGGAAAATATGGTGATGATACAGTAGCACACACATTTTTGAACCTCACCCCAGATGAACAGCGTTTAGCTGGGATTTATATGATTCAACAACTTCTTATACTATATAAAAGCCAACATTCAGATCCTGGTCCCTTACCTGATATATTGACTGAATTACTCACGAATAGATGGAAAGGTTCAGGTACTAAGTTAATTAAGGAAATACTAGAATCCAGAAAGCAGTACATTCTTTTTGTTTGTCCAGAACATGATTCACTGCCCATCAAGGAAAGACCGATGTATTACATGGACAGACAGAATCCCTTACGAGAAGTGCACCCAATAAAGGGCGAGGACAATCAGTTTAAACGTGTATTTGTATATACGCCCATATCAAAAATAGAATTGTTAGAAATGAAGAAAGTGGTACCCAGTCATGACAAAGACCCAGCGGGTTTCCACCGAGAAATTAAAGACATGTTACTCATGGGAGAGTATACCTATCCCGACATTATGACAATATTAAAGGTATTAATGCCTGCTGGCATTTATGAAAAACTCAAGGAAAAAGAGTGGGAGGTAGGAGACCAAAAGATAGATTGGACAGCATTAGAAAATGAAGAAAAGGCCCGAGGTCCAGGTTCGGGGCTTGGGGACAAAACTAAAGCACTACCAGGTTTACTAGTACAGGTACTGCCACGTTTATTAACCACGAAAAAGGAAGACTGGGGTGCAATTTCAGCCTGTAAACAAAAGCAAGATGAAGACACTAGTGATTTCTATGCCAGATTCGAAAAATGTTTTGGTATAAATAGTGGTATAAAAGCAAGTAGCGAGTCATACCCACATCTGTTTGTGACAAAATTAGTTGAAAATTCCTTGCCCCAAGTGAAGAATAGAGTATTAAAATTCGAAAGTACCTGGCAAGGTAATACCCCATCACAAATGTTACAAATGTTACAGTACCATTACAATAGAATTAGAGAAGAACAAGAACATGAACAAAGACGCATGAAAGACACGAAAATGAAAATGCTAGTCTCTCAGACAGTTCCAGCTGAAGGACATAAAAAGGGTACGACACATTCCGGTGAATCAGCAGGACCTGTAAAAGGGACATGCAACTATTGTAAACAGCCAGGACATTACATACACGATTGCCCAGTCCTGAAGCGTAATATCGCCACAGGTATTTCAAAAGAAAGACCACGGCCACCTAGACAGGATCAGAATGAACAAGGAGCACCGCAGCATGCACAGTCCATGCCAGCTCCACAACAGTCTATACAGTTTGTGCCAGCCGCACCAGCGTTGCCTGCTGCTGCCACACAAACCACGACACGACAGCTGTACCAGACCGCACAGTATGACTATCCTGATTATCAACGATATACATGAACCAGCCTAGAGAGGGAAGTTGACTTACCCCTTATCGAGGTCCCTGTAGACCAAGAAGGACCTTATGTACATAGTGAATTATTAGGCCAAGATAGAAAATTTTTACTTGATACAGGGGCAAGTCGAACAACTATAAAACGTGAAGTTCCAGGGGCACCCCTCTCAGGCTCACAGAATATTTCCCTTGGTTTTTCAGGAAAACCTATTGTTAATGAAGTATCACAGCCTCTTCCACTTACGATAGGACCCTTGACCAGAACTACAGATTTATTGCTTACTAAATCATGTCCAGAAAACTTGTTAGGTATAAAAACACTGAAAGCTCTAGGAGCTATAATATGTTGTTCTCCGGAAGGAGTAAGATTGTTTTTACGTGATTTCAAAGGTCATTATGTGTCTCGAGACATGGATTCCCGACTACAGACTTTACCCACACATTTATGGGCACAAGGCCCTACAGATGTTGGTTGCATGAACATTACACCATATCGAGTCACACTAAAGGCAGGAGTGGTACTACCACGAATGCGACAATACAAGTTACCCCCAGATGCTGTAATGGCTTTACTGCAAATCATTGACGAGCTTATTGGCCAAGGAGTGGTTGTGGAGACCGACTCCAATGTATGTAATTCACCGATAATTCCGATTCTTAAACGAACTGATCCAAAGGCTCCCCCAGTATATCGATTGGTTATTGATCTGCGCGAATTAAATAAATGTATTGTACCACAATACCCCGTAGTTCCAGACATCTCTTCATTACTGACAGCTATTGATTCCGAAGCAACGTTCTTTACTGTAATTGATCTCAAGAATGCCTTTTTCAGCGTCCCAATAGATCCGGAAAGCCAATACTTGTTCGGATTTAGTTTAAATGGACGTAGCTTTAAATTCACACGCGCACCTCAAGGATTTACAGAAAGCCCCAGCATCTATAGCCAAGCACTGAAACGAGAACTTGACAGTATACACATGCCAGTCAACACTGCTCTGCTCCAATATGTCGATGATCTGCTGATCACCGCCCGAAGCGAACCTGAATGTGAAAAAGCATCACTGACGGTTTTACAATTTCTAGCCGAAAAGGGGCACAAGGTGTCCCCTTCTAAGCTGCAATTCTGTGTCCAGCGAGTTATTTACCTTGGTCACTCGCTGTCCAAGGAGGGAAGGCAGCTTACACCAGATCGTATCCAGCTAATTGCAAATATGCCAATACCCAAGACACAAAAGGAGGTGCGGGCTTTCATAGGCCTCACTTCATATTGTAGGCAGTGGATCCCTCAGTATGCATTTCTAGCAAAACCACTCATCCAATTGACAACACAGGAGGCAGCCACATCGACTGTCCTCCCGTGGACTCAGGAACACACACTAGCTTTTGAAAGCTTAAAGAAAGCTCTATGCCAAGCACCTGTTTTAGCAACACCATGTTACAGAAAACATTTTACACTCTTTGTTACAGAACGAGAAGGTACTGCCTTGTCAGTACTCGCACAGGAACAAGCAGGATCACACAAACCGTGTGCTTATTTTTCTAGTACATTAGATCCCGTAGCTCAGGCTCTGCCTGCGTGCCTGAAATCAGTGGCAGCGACAGCTTTAGCAATCAGACAAAGCGATGCCATAGTGTTAGGACATCCGTTGACAGTCCAAGTACCACATGCAGTAGAGGTTCTTGTGAATCGAACGCAAACACAACACTTGACCATAGCAAGACTTACAGGTTACGAATTAACATTGTTTCAGCCACATATAGAAATCAGACGTTGTAACACATTGAATCCTGCCACACTTTTACCTGTAAATGGAACAGACCCACTAGCTCATGATTGTATTGAAGTTATTACAATAACAACGAAACCCAGACAAGACTTGACAGATGTCCCATTGTCAGACTCAGATCTGACGTTGTATGTAGATGGTTCATGTATGAGAACAGGTACAGGAGAGTTAGTGGCCGCTTATGCAGTCACAACAGACACTGAAATTATTGAAACCAAGTGTATAAATACCTTGTCCGCTCAAGCAGCAGAGCTCGTCGCTCTGACACAAGCCTGTATTCAAGCCACAAATAAAAGAGTCAACATATACACTGATTCACGTTATGCATTCGGAGTTGTACATGACTTCGGCGTGCTGTGGCGAGAGAGAGGTTATTTAACTTCTCACGGTGCCCACATTCAGCACGGACCCCTCATTCATGCCTTATTAGATGCAATACATCTACCCATTGCAATATCGATTATGAAATGCAAAGCTCATACGAAAATTACTGATATCATTTCTCAAGGCAATGATCTAGCTGACAGAACAGCTAAACAGACTGCTCAAACTCAAACATCCGACATGACAAAGACAATAGTCCAGACACCAACACATTGCATGATGGTTAAGGATCCCGCTCTTGATGTAATTGACATACAGACACATGCTACTCCAGACGAAATAAGGAAATGGACTGAATTAGGAGGGATCCAAACGGATCAAGGATGGATGACGAAGGAAAAATCTGTGTGGTTCCTTCCTGATTCAATGGTCCAAGTCATTATTAACACTGTCCATAGTCCAGCGCATCTAGGAGAGAAAGCTATGCTAGACAGCATTCAACATATTTGGTTCAACAATCATTTACGAGCAGCAGCGAAACAAAAAGTTCGTACCTGTATGGTCTGTTGTCAGTTCAACCCAGGAAAAAGCATTCCCGTAGAGCAGGGTGGATTTCAGCCTCCTGATCACCCTTTTGAAATTCTCCAGATGGATTATATCCAGATGGAACGATGTCGAGGATTCAAATATGTTCTCGTAGTTGTCTGTGCTCTTTCCCGTTGGACAGAGGCATACCCGGTTTCAGATTACACTGCCCCGACTACTGCCAAACAGTTAGTTCGAGAATTCTTCCCACGATACGGTTTACCACGTGCTGTCTACTCAGATAACGGCCAGCCGTTCTCATCCGAACTAATGAAACACGTTTCACTTTTGTTAGGCTATCAGTGGAAATTCCACTGTGTCCGACACCCCGAGGCAGCAGGTCTCGTGGAAAGACATAATCAGACCCTGAAAATTAGATTGTCCAAAATATGCAGGGAGAAAGGTGTCGACTGGGTAGTAGCATTACCAGTTGCACTCTTTTACATGAGAATGGTAGCACACTCTCGAACAGGGCTATCCCCGTATGAGGTGATCTTTGGCAGACCACCAAATATGTGGGGGACGCCTATACCACGTAAAATAACTGATATTGACTGTAATATGCTGACAGATTATTTGGCTTCCTTGATGTCTGCACTACAATCTTGTCGTTCACAGGTAGCTGCAGCTTTTCCTGACAACACTGAGGTGAAACCCCATGACGTAATTCCGGGGGATCTCGTTTTAGTGAGGAACTTTGATCGAAAGACTCAGCTGGATCCTAGGTGGAGGTCGCCGCAATTGGTCTTGCTCACCACAAGGACAGCCGTGAAGATCGAAGGCAGAAAAGGCTGGGTACATTCAAGTCATATCAAGAAATTTTATGGACTACCATCAGATGTAAAAACTACACCTCGCGTGTCTTCACCCATTGACTCAAAACTTCCTTTGGTTGAATCAAGTAGTCACGAACACTATAAACTAAAACTCAGATCTAATCAGTCGGGCAATTTGATTGTTTAAGTCCTCTCCAAGGTGAAGCGGTTGAATTTGTCTCTGACATGTATCCCTTAGATCTGAATAGAGAAAAAACCCGAAAAATGTTGAAACGACATGCATACTGTAAATCACTGCGTAGTCATTGCACAGTGACGTTATTAATTTTGTTTTTCTTAAGTCTCTTAATAATTATTGCAAGTATATTGTTGCACATATATTATCCTATTTCTAGACATGTTTATAATGTTACTGCTGAACATTCTTTTAGTGAATTACCTCCGCATGAATTGTCATACAGATTTGCGCTGCGCAATAACACTTTTATTAGTATGTTACATCATTCCCATCAGGTTAGCAATGCTACCAATTGTTGGATATGTGGCCGACTCCCTCCCTATCAGAACTATAAAGGAATTCTACCTCTTTTTCCATACCCGTTCACACACAACGGCTCCTGTGGAGCATGGTTTAGTTTAATTAACTCCCTAGATTCAAATTCTGCAGTTTATCAAGACAACTGGGTATGGGGAAATCTGAACTTAGTTTTACTTAAAGTCTGCCACCCCAACAAGGAGGGACTTCCCAAAAGAACAGGAACTGATCTAGAAAATGAAGTATATGGATTAGGTAACTTTACGCTTAATCTTATGATCCTAAATATCGAATCCGAAGCTACTCCAATTTTGCCCGCCATGTCAGTATTCCCAGTAAAAGGTGAACTATGTGTAAGAAAGAATGGTTCCATAAATATGGGCCATAGTAGATGCACCACTGTAATAGAATTCAGTGATCAAGGCAAGTCGACATTTAGAGCTTCCCGCCATTCCTATTTTATATGTGGTCAGACGGCATATGTACGTTTGCCTCTAGATTGGGAAGGTACCTGCTACATTGGATTCCTTTTGCCACCTGTTTTTCTAGCTCCTCCTGATTATCACAGAAATACTCATTTAGTACACAATAGAGAAAGGAGAGATCTCCCAATTGTCGATTACACTGAAACAGCATGGGAAAAATACACAGATTTCAATAAAGGTCTCTTTCCCTATATAGGTACCGTTACTAATAGTAAGCTGATACGTAGATTAACTAGAACCCTTGAAGCAGTAGTGAACGAAACTATTTCCGCCTTAGGCAATTTAACAGAAGAGCAGTCTGCTATGCGGATTGTTGTGCTTCAAAATCGTCTTGTCCTTGACGTCATCCTGGCCGATAGGGGCGGAGCTTGTAGGGTCATCGGATCAAGCTGTTGCATTTTCATACCAGAAAATTCGCCATCTGTATATAAAGCTATAACCCGCCTTCATAAGATTGTGAGCCAGATACACCAGAATCCAGGCACCTGGACTTGGTCCGGTTGGTTTTGGAGCGTGTTATCAGCCTGGGGATGGAGAGTTCTATCCTTCCTAGGTATTGGCTTTCTCATACTATTCAGTTGCTGTCTATGCCTGCAATGTGGACCAGCGATTTGTGGTCTGTGTGCCACATCGTGTATTCCACATCAAGATTTTTCGTTCAAGATCCCGGAAGAAGAAAGAAGAACAAATGATGCTATATAAACAGATCAATGGATTAATGAAGATTGATATCTCTTGACGGGCAAGTAGGGGACAAGGAGGGAATGTGGAAATATGGATTTTTCTGGTCAGTTATGTCCCCTATCTTGGACCCCAACGGTTCTATGTGCATGTTACAAGTACATGTATGTTCCCTCCAGTTCCAGTTATGAAGACGCAAATACATGTGCGTCCACCGTTAACATGTCCTCTTTCAGATCCGCCATGAATGGGCCGGATATTCCATTCCCAAGTACGAAAGGCCACCGCCTTTATATGGTTCATTTATGCCATTTTTCAGTTCAGACGAGTAGGCCCTGATTCTGTCATCAAGCTTTTCTTGCTTTCTATCTCTGAAGCTCCAGTCCGAGCCTGCATCTGTGACCATGAACTTTGTCTCATCCTCTGCGCGGCTCGCGGTGCCTGACATCAGCTTGCTGCCTGCCAAGAACTGTATTTCACCTTCGAAATTATCTGCTCCGCTCCCTGCCCAATGCATTCCTGTCTAGTAGTTTAAGTAAACATTCTGCCAGCTACCGAGCAAAGGCCCGGCTTCTCTGTCTTTATGCAAGTAATTCATAGCCCTGTTACTATGGAAGATTCCTGCCCTTGCATCTAGTGTAGACACTTAGACGCTTGTACACGCACTAACAGTCAGTATAGTCAGTATAGAATAAGATTCTACTCCAAGAAGGCCTCTCTTTTGGATAACATAGTTCTTTAAACATAGGATGTTAGATATGATTTGGGATTAGGTTGACTTGACCCTCCAGACATCTGTCGCCACATGTAGAGCTAAATGTCAAGTCCCCTTCACCCCCTAGCTGCACGTCAATCACACGTCATGCTGCTGTGCGCGCATCTCTGCCAAGTATTTCTGCTGACATTGCGAAATTCTTTCATGGAACCACCCCATTATGACATCATGCCTGATGACGTTCCTTTGTTACGCCCAATCACGCCCATTTTCATTACGCATGAATAATGTTATCTTCCTTATCAATTGTTACGCCTCTCGCATTTGCTTCACTGTAATGCCTATTGTATAAAAGTGATTAATTATCAATAATGTATGTACTTCACTTCCTGAACCTCCGTGGTGATGGAACCTGGAGGCCACGATTCCGAATCGTTCATTGAAATAAAGCCCATTCCGAACCTCTAATACCACGGATTCTGCCTCTTATTTATTGAGCTATTTTTATTATGTTCTGTATCAAATTAAGTCCCGGTAATTAAATTATTTACCACAGCTGCCTGAACCTGCAAGTAGATGTAGTCTTTGAGCCTCGAAATCTGTGCCCAAAAACTGGCATCTTTAGCCTTTGGCTTGCAGTTGCAGTTCGGCGGGTCGACAGACTATTGTCTAGCATCAGCCAAGGATCCAGGACCTGAGAGTGAACTCTTGGGGACTAGGCCTCGATCTCACGGGCTATACCAGTGGAGTCCAGGGCAAGTCCTGTGGTTACTGGTCAGCTGAGCACTTTGCAGGTGAAGGCTCCTGCACCTTTTGTTTCCATGAAGCTTATTAGGAGGCTAGCCAACTAGCCCCTGGAGTTCACTAACTGCTCCTTGGCATGAGTTGGAGCAGGTCTAGCCCTCGGGATCTATTGCCATCCAGTTGAAGTAGGAGCAGCCCATCTCTTTCTGAAGTCCTCTCTTGGTTCAGCAGATGTAGCATCTCTCTTTTGTCCACAGGTTCAGCAGGCGCAGTTCTTATTGTTCCCTTTCTGACCAGCAGTGTTCTGAGGCTGGTAGCCAATGGTGCCCCTTTTATGCTTATTTTGAGTTTATGGATGAGGATAACTCCTTAGCCAATGGGGCTACAATTCACATGAGGCACAGCTACTCTCTCTTACATCGTTTCCTGTGGGATTGGCACTAAAAAATTCTGTGAGTTTAAGGAACAAGGAGACCCTAGGAGTCAGAAGGGACCGAGGGTAGATACATTTTTGTAAGGAACAGTGGTCCCATTCAAGTAGACTAAAATAACATGCCACAATTAGTACAATGAAAAATTGGGTTTTATGTTTGAAGAAAGTGCAGAAATTACTAGTCAATTACAGTAAATAGTAAGGGAGAAAAATATACAACAGTGAGTGAGTTGGTGGCAGGGTAAGAGGAAATCAGCCGATTTCCGGTACCCAGGTAAGTGATTTAAAAGGTGACTTTTTTGTGCACGAAGGTAAGTGTTAACAAAAAGTCAGTAAGGCATTTCATACTCTGACATTTCAATTCGCGATACAATGGAGTTTAGAAATGGTTGTCGACGACGTTTCGATCCCTGTGCGAATGGTGGGATCTCTTCAAAATTTGCCTGGGGGGGTAGCAGTGTCAAGCAGTGTCGAGCAGACAGGCTTAACTTCAAAGACAGGTATGTTAAGAATTTTAAAACATCATTTCAGTAAATAATTAAGACACAACACATAATAAAAATCCAACACTACTTTATAAATCTAGGAAATATTTTTATCTTTAAAAGGATGTATGACGTAACAACGCGTGTGTTTACAACGCGTGCAGATACATCGCGGTTTTTACAACGAACCGATGTAACCACGCGATGCCATTACAACGCAAGTCTTTACATCGACTTGCGCTAGATGGCGTGCTAACATTAGAAAAGCGTAATTTACTATTCCAACTCCAGTCCACTTAACAGTAGGGAAGGTGTTGGGATAGTAAACTACACTATTTGTAATGTTAGCACGCCATCTAGCGCAAGTCGATGTAAAGACTTGCGCTGTAATGGCATCGCGTGGTTACATCGCGTTCGTTGTAAAATCCGCGATGTAACTGCACGCATTGTCAAAGTTTCGTTGTAAAGGTTGTTCCCCCTTTAAAATGACACCTAAACAACAAAAATCCAATGTAGGGAGGCGGAGCTATGAATTTTCAAAGATTTAATCAAATATAGCACTTAAAAGATTATAGCACCATATTGTGATACCTGCTTGCGATAGACCGGAGCAAAGTCAAAGTTTTAGGCTGGGCGCGATGGAGCCCTGAGTGGCTACAACTCCCGGCAGGTCCCAGTCTTAGTTTCTACCTTCACACTTAGAAACTTTTCTGGAGCTTTTTCTCTCGAGGACCCTCAAAGCTCCCAGCCAGTCCAGATCTGGTGAGGGTTCGCCGGCTTGACTTGTGATGAGGTCCCGGTCAACTTCCCTTGAGCGGACTTAGAGCATATTTTAAGATTGCATCAGCGGGAGATCCCAGGAATCCAGGCCGACATGCAATGGAAGGCAGGCGGCTTGGTTCTCGCTGTTGCTCCCGGTCACCTTTTCTACGAGCGGACTTAGAAACTTTTCTGGAGCTTTTTCTCGCGGGGTCTCTCGATGCTCCTCAAGTAGCCGGATCCGGTGAGGGTTCGCCCGCTTCAGATTTCTTCTAGTCCCGGTCAGTCTCTGGAAGTTGAAGCAATGGAGCATTTAGTGGGACGAACCTAGTTAGCTTGGCTGGCGCACGGTTGAAGGCAGGCGGCCTAGCTGGCCAGCATGAGTCGGTCCGTCTATGGAGCTTTTTTTCAAAGTTGCTCCAAAGTTCTCCAAACTTCTTGAACTTCTTCCTGACGTTCCTCAAGGGGTCCCAAAGTGTCTCAAACTTACTCCAAGGGTCTGGAAGCTCCAAGATGGTTCTTGAAAGTTGAGGACGTCAGTTCCTACAATCCACTGGTACAAAAACCTTACAAATCCACTGATGGTTCTCCAAGGTGTAGATTAAGATGGTGATGTTCCAGTTGAGCTTTTAACCTGCAGTTTTCAGGGAGTCCACTCTTTAGTTCTTTTTCAGCAAAATAATCCCCAGGGCTGTAGTTTCAGATGGTGCAGTTTTCAGAGGTCAGGCCTTAGAAATCTTTGCACAGCAAAACTTCTCAGCAGGGCACTTCTGCTTCAGTAAGTTTCAAGCAGCATATCTGGAGGGCTCTGTCCCTCTCAGATACTTATTCCAAGTTCTCTGGGTCATGCTGGAGGTCACTTCTGACCAATGGGAGCAGGGTAACTCCTCAAAGTTATGACCACAACCTGTAGAGTGTGGCATTATTTTGTCCCAGAGTGCATCAAATCTTCCAAATCCATAAAGGCTGATGATTTTCCAGCAAGGAGGTAAGAGCTGGCTAAACACATGCCTTGAATGGCTAATTTACTTAGACTCCCCCCCCTGCATCTGCTCATACCTTCCTTAATCCTAGCCTGAGGTGGTAAATTCAGAGTTGTAAGTGACACTGGCCTCTGCTCTCCTCTTTGAAGACCATGGTTTACGACTCCTCCCCTGGCCTGGCATTCCTATGGAACAGCACACTGAGGACCTGGCTTGGCAGTTCGGGCTGGACTGTTCCCATGAGGCACAGGGTCAAGACTGATTTGCAGGTGGCTGGGTTCAAACTGGAATGGCATGGTGAGCAAAAAAACGATGGATTTAGGCCCAGATCTCTGTACTGGGGGGAATGTATGACATTTTTCTGCATTCTGTCCATCAACTGTTGTTTTTGCATTTGTCACCCCGAGTGGG
This sequence comes from Triturus cristatus, assembly GCF_964204655.1. Taxonomy (NCBI): domain Eukaryota; kingdom Metazoa; phylum Chordata; class Amphibia; order Caudata; family Salamandridae; genus Triturus; species Triturus cristatus. Next base: position 385,231,847 of record NC_140583.1, read on the forward strand.
ACGGGTATGCTCAGACGTAAGTCCTGTGCTCTCCATGCCACTGGAATCAAGCTATCCTGGCTGAAGAGGGGTGAAACCCCGAAAACGGTCCTAGGATGCTTGGTTCCAGTCCAGGGAGGACCTGGCTTGGCAGTTCGGGCTGGACTGTTCCCATGAGGCACAGGGACAAGACTGATTTGTATATGGCTGGGTTCAAACTGGAATGGCATGGTGAGCAAAAAAACGATGGATTTAGGCCCAGATCTCTGTACTGGGGTGAATGTATGACATTGTTCTGCATTCTGTCCATCAACTGTTGTTTTTGCATTCAGGGTATCTAGTGGCATGGTCAACTACCACTTAGATATACCTATTCCCTGATACAGTGGGTGGGTTCAGGGGACCAACAATGTCCATCCCCACCCTTTCAAAAGGAACCCCTACCACTAGCATTGGTATTAGGGCCGGGGATCCTTTGTCTTGCCCCCTGCCTTACCACTGGCCTGACAGGTGACACGGGAGCTGCAAAACTCCTTTACCTTTTCAGACATATGGGGCCAGTAGAAATGGTTCATCAATCGGTTCCATGTCTTTGTCTGTCCCAAATGTCCTGCCAAGGGGATATTATGACCCAAAGTCAGGATGAACTCTCTGTACTTCTGGGGCACCACCAACCTCTTGGTGGCCCCCTCCTTGAGGTTTCTGGCCTTAGTATAAAGCAGTCCATCTTCCCAGTAGAGTTTGTGAAACCCACTGTCATCCCCCTCTTCCTGCCTGGAAGCAATCCGCCTCAAGCCCTCAAGGGTGGGACAGTCACACTGCCCCTAACTGAACTCCTCTCTGGAGGGTCCCCCTGCTCCTGTCAGTTCTGCCAAATCTGACAGCTCTGGCAGGGATGGAGTCCCTCCCTCAGAGGCCAGATCCTCCCCATCAGGGTTAGATTCTTCCTGCACCTCTGGAGTTCCCTGGGCTGGCTCACCAGGCTCAGTACCCTTGTATTTGGATGCTTGGCCCTTTGTTCAGCCCCTCCCTTCTGGCTAGTCTGTGACCTATATCGCTAATAGTGTTATAAGTATTCACCCTAACCAACCACTTTTCTCAGTGAAACCCACATCGTGCAAACAACCAATATATGTTGTCTCACTGACTCTGACCACTTGGGTGGTAAGCAGAGCGTGTTTCTCTGCAACTTTAACGCTCACCGTATAACTTTACACTATTTTGATAGACCAAAAAACATCCATCTATACCTTCCATTTCCTCACAGTGGCTCCACCATTTGCCCTGCCACACTCGCATGTACTAACTAAGCTCGCCAAATTTAATAAAATTCATAATACGAATCTCTCACTTAATACGGTCAAGCCCAATGAAGGCTTTTGAGAAAGTAACTGTAACAGCGCTTATTCTGCACGCAACAGTACAGATTAGCCATAATTGTAAATACCATAGGGAAGACTGCTAAGAATAACCATTAGAGAATTTATTTTTTTCTCCTTTAGTTTCAGATACTAAAGATCTGACAACGAATAACAAAAGTGGCCAATTAATCACTTTATTTAGGGGCCGCAATGACCCCTTAAGAACACCCGGTCCTGAAGAAAGCCTTGAGACTACATAAGAAGGCTGAAACATGTTGACCTACTAGTGCGGTAGACTAGTAACTGGGTCTACAGACGCACCAAATAACTGTTTTAATTTCTCACATCACTATTTTTTCAAATTAAAATTTTTCCCCATTTTGGTGATGTAGAGAATTTTAACCTTCACTACACCTGAGCACTGTCACACCCTCTTTTAATCTCTGGACACTAGTGGCAAATCAGTTGGTCTACCTCCAGGCGGAGGACAGCATGTACTATCTAAAAGCCCTATGATGACGCTGTAACAGTACACCAAGGCGGAGAATCAAGATATACCGCCAGTTGCTTGTGTACATATATAAGGGTTTTTATACTGTTCCAACACGACTTAGACCCTGATTTGACAGGACAAGTGATCCATTCTCCCCCTCCCTGACTGATTGTACTAGCCGTTGGAAGCCGAATGGATCACAGATTCTTATTCCCTGCACTCTGATTGTTATAGAGTCTGTGACCTAGTCACAGCACATACCCACTCAGGGAGCTCCAATATTTTCATATGGAGTCCTCTCTCCACCTCTGACCACACAGATGCTTCAAGATCATTGCCAGTAAACACTGGACTGGGAGCACCTTTGACACAGCTACCTTCATAGGGCCTGTCACACCTCCCCATTCCAAATCCACCACAGCCATAGGATGGAGTTTGGTAGTGCTGTTTGCATAAGTCACTTGGTGAAACTCACCAGGTAACAACCTCTCTGGAGGCACCAGTTCATCCAGGACCATAGTTACACTAGATCCAGTGTCTCTGATAGCCTCAACCTCAGTCCCATTCACTTTAGGCCTCGGCCTGTACTTGTCCATGTTTGGAGGTAAGGCAGCAAGGGTGGCAATAGTCATCCTACCCAGGGACACTGAGGTTGTTTCCACCACCTGACTACCCCTCTCTGGGGCACCACTCTCCACCCCTACACTTACACTGGCAGTCCCTGAGGATGGCCCCTTAGGAGGGAGCTTCTTGGCACAGACAGCATTTCCCTGCTTATGCCCTGGCTGGTTACAGTCAAAGCACTTACCCACCTTTGAGGGATCAAATAACCTACCAGGCTTTCCCTGAAACCCCCTCCCTTTGAATTTGGTTTGGCTCGGGGGCCCCCCTCCTTGTGCAGGTTTTTGTGGGTCTTTGGAGGACTCCTTAGGTTTTTTACCTTCATTTCCCTGGGCATTCCCTTGGGAAGGGACCTGTCCTCTTTTCTTCTGGTCACCCCCCTGGAGATGAATGGAAACCCAGGTTCTCACCCACTCATCAGCTGATTCCCCCAACTCTCTGGGGTCTGTCAGCTTAGAGTCCACTAGATACTGGCATAACTTCTCTTCTGCACAATGAGTCAAAATATGTTCCTTCAAAAACAAATTATACAATCCCTCATATGTGTCAACTTTGTTACCAACAATCCAGCCTTCCAGTGCCTTTACTGAAACATCCACAAAGTCTACCCAAGACTTTGAACTCAATTTCTGGGTGCCTCTAAACTTCACCCTGTACTGTTCTGGAGTCAGACCAAATCTCTTGACTAAACATGCTGTCATCTGCTGGTATGATTCTGCATCCTCTCCCTTCAGGGTCAGGAGCCTATCCCTCCCAGCTACTGGAATCAACTCCCACCGGAGTACACCCCAATACCTACAGTGGATCCTACTCATTTTAAGGGCCCTCTCAAAAGCTGCTAGCCACCTGTCAATGTCATCCCCCTCAGTGTACTTGGTCACTATGCCCTTGGGAAGTTTAGGTTCAAATCTACGACCCCTGGACATCTCAGCATCTTCTTCAATTTCACTGCCACCATTCCTTTTCTCCTCCTCCCTCTCCCACTTTCTCCTAGCCAATTCCAATTTCTCCTTCTCCAAGGCAATCAACTCTAATTGAGCCTGAAGCTGTCTCTCTGCAAGGGACAGTAGTGGTACCTGAGTAAGGGACCATTCCACACTCCCACCACCACCTTGATTCACCTGGCTAACGATAGTCACAATGGAAGAGGTCTCATCCTCACCCCTCTCTTGGGTGAGGTTGGGGGGAACATCCTCCCACCCTCCTGGGTTCTCCTCAGATGCCCCGGCCCAGGCCTGTAGGGACTCAAGCAAACCTGCCTTCCTCATCTTCTTGGCAGCAGGCAGCCCCCTAAGCCTACACTGTTCGCTAAGCTCAGAAAGCTAGAACTGGGACGGTTTAGCCAGGTCCAGCTCCATGGTTTCCTAGTTTTGGGTCACAACAGACTTAGAACAATTTGGAAAAATCAAAACAATGGATTAAAAACAGTTTAGTCCAAATTCCAAAAATCATACTCAAAAGTTTTGTTCTAAGGCAATTTAGAGGATTTTTATAATCTTAAATCATTCACTGAAAGGTGTACTTTTTAAACACAAGTCCTCATCCCACCGCTGCCACCAAATGTTGGAAAGTGGGTTATTGGTAGGGGCAAATGTAGGTCTGCCACCGGCAATAAGGCCACTAATACATGATAGGACTCAGCGTAGGTCTTAGAAAATTATTCCTATGCTCAACCCTTGGCAATGTGGCTGCGTGCAGACAGGCTTAACTTCAAAGACAGGTATGTAAAGCATTTAAAAACATAATTTCAGTAAATAATTAAGATACAACTCATAATAAAAATACAACACCAATTTATAAAAAATAGAAAATATTTTTATCTTTAAAATGACACCAAAACAACAAAATTCCAATGTAGGAAACCGGAGATATGAATTTTCAAAGATTTAATAAAATATAGCACTTAGAAGATTATAGCACCATATTGTGATACCTTCTCACGATAGACCGGACCAAAGTCAAAGCTTCAGGCCGGGGGCGATGGAGCCCTGAGCGGCTACAGCTCCCAGCAGGTCCCAGTCTCAGTTTCTACCTTCACACTTAGAAACTTTTCTGGAGCTTTCTCTTGAGGGCCCTCAAAGTTCCCAGCCAGTCCAGATCCGATGTGGGTTCACCGGCTTGACTTGTGACGAGGTCCTGGTCAACTTTCCTGGAACACACTTATAAAATATTTCAAGATTGCTTCAGAGGGACAACCCAGGAATCCAGGCTGACACACGATGGAAGGCAGGCGGCTTGGCTCTCGCGGTTGCTCCAGGTCACCTTTTCTACGAGCGGACTTAGAAACTTTTCTGGAGCTTTTTCTCACGTGGTCTCTCGATGCTCCTCATGTAGCTGGATCCGGTGAGGGTTCGCCGGATTCAGATTTCTTCGAGTCCCGGTCAATCTCTGGAAGTTGAAGCAATGGAGCTTTTAGCGGGACGAACCTGGTTGCCTTGGCCGGGTCGCGGTTGAAGGCAGGTGGCCTGGCTGGCCAGGTTGAGTCCGTCCCTCTATGGAGCTTTTTTTCAAAGTTGCTCCAAAGTTCTCCAAACTTCTTGAACATCTTCCTGAAGTTCCTCAAGGGGTCCCAAAATGTCTCACACTGACTCCAAGGGTCTGGAAGCTCCAAGATGGTCCTTGAAAGTTGACGACGCCAGTTCCCACAATCCACTGGTACAAAACCCTTACAAATCCACTGATGGTTCTCCAAGGTGTAGATTTAGTTGGTGATGTTCCAGTTGAGCTCTTTTAACCTGTAGCTTTCAGGGAGTCCACTCTTTAATTCTTTTTCAGCAAAAATAATCCAATGGGCTGTAGTTTTAGATGGTGCAGTTTTCAGAGGTCAGGCCTTAGAAATCTTTGCACAGCAAAACTTCTCAGCAGGCACTTCTTGCTTCAGTAAGTTTCAAGTAGCAGATCTGGAGGGCTCTGCCCTTCTCAGATACTTATTCCAAGTTCTCTGGGTCATGCATGAGGTCACTTCTGACCAATGGGAACAGGGTAGCGCCTCAAAGGTATGACCACATCCTGTAGAGTGTGGCATTATTTTGTCCCAGAGTGCATCAAATCTTCCCAATCCATAACGGCTGATTTTCCAGCAAGGAGGTAAGAGCTGGCTAAACACACCCCTAGGATGGCTAATTTACTTAGACCCTCCTCCCTGCATCTGCTCATACCTTTTTAATCCTACCATCGGCCTGAGGTGGTAAGTTCAGATTTGTTAATGACACTGGCCTCTGCTCTCCTCTTTGAAGACCATGGTTTACGACTCCCCCCCTTCCCGGCCTGGCATTCCTATGGAACAGGACACTGCCCTCCCAGCAGAGCTGGTCAACCCCAGGGGCTCTTTATCACCTCCTAGGCAGCCTGGCTAATCCGCTTAACTCTGACCAATCAGAGCAGACCACTAGAAGGCTGAATTTGGACTTACAAACAAGAAAGTCTTATAACTTCTTGTATGTACACTTTAGGAGAAATTCAACAATATGATATTGTTGGATTTCTTAATACTATTCTGGGAAGTCTTTGAATGGCATTTCTATCCCTCTCCAATCAAGAGTTATTAATCAATAACTTCCTACCATGTTAACCTATGTAACAGGGGATTTACAATGGGAAAAATGACTTGGGCCATTTTTCAAGCACTAGGGCTTACAAAAACATATTTTATAAGTACTTGTCTTATATCTACAGGAACCCCACCCATTGTGCAACTAGGGGATACTTTAGGGGTTCTGAATCTGTTGAAATATTGCAGATTCTCCCTCTACAGTGCTCCTAGCATCAAAGTCGAATTTGAGCCACACTTTACCACAATGTGGGGAGTGAAATGTGAAATTTCACTTTACCCAGGCATATAAAAACTCATTTTATAAATGTTTACCCTATAAATACCTGACCCCCCACCCCTGGGACACCTGGGGGATAATCTGGGGTTCTCTAATATGCCAAAACATGGTAGGTTATCCATTTTTAAGTGCCCCAAACACCAAAGTCGAGTTTGGGCTCAATTTACTTTTTAAAAGCAGTCCTGGCATCTAGTGCTACTTTTAAACTGACCTCAGGCTTCAGGAGTGCACACATGCAAGTGCAAAACGAGCTGCTGGCCTTTAAACTGCCATGTCCCAGGGTACTAGGGACTTCTAGGTAGTTTCAATCCCCCTGCCCTATTACATACTAGGGGCTTGTATGGTAGGTCATGCCATTCACTGGGGTACCCCACCATACCATTGTGTACCCTAGTGTATGTAGGGGTTTTAACTGTATTCCAATGTGTTTCTTTCAGCAAAGCACTGGCCCTGGGCCTGGTTAGGCAGAGCCCAGAGTCAGTCAGAGTAGGTTACCACCAGCATTAGGCAGCAAAATGTTGGGGGGTGCCCAGGGCACAGGATGACTTTGCAACAGTAGCGCTGTTGATTTTCACGCAGCGGAGCGCTGCACGGTGATTAGTAAATCTGCACCACAATAGTTTTAAAGAGGCAGAGATGCAGGATGCTACAGTCATGAGTCCTGAGTGGAGGTTAACATAGAGTAAATTACTGTGAACTTTACAATATGCGCATCAGCTCCTCTAGGGTTTACTCATCCGGGGTAGACTCAAATATACCATTGTTCTGCAGCATGCTCTCAGTAAAGCATTGAGGGCATGAGTGATCTGTGTGCTGCTCTTTTACGCTTCAAATAATGGTTCTTTCACTTTTATAAATATATCAGTGTCTCAAGTAAAAAAGAAGAATAAAGCACATAATTATGACTTTAGATATACAAACTGGGATTGATTCTGCGCTGCAACAGAGTGGAATGCGCATTCCATTGCCAAGCTATCGGAAGGCAGCAATTCATCTTTAGGCGCATGTAAACAAGGTTATTTGTCTTTTCATAACATGACATCAAGCCAAAAAGTATGTGATTGATTTAATAAATCAGCTGCTGCCATGTTCACGTGCCCATTCTTTTTCCCAGTGCACTCAGCATTAATAACATGCCTCTGGCTAGTTTGTCTGTTTCATACCTTTTATTTCCTTACCAAGGATGAGGGAGGGAGGGCGCACATTAACTTACAGTAAACATTTAATGCGCACAACATCGGCGCCAAAAAATAGAAAACTCATTTTTTCTTTTTAGCATTCCACTGGGAGTTCCTTGGCAAGCATACTGAGCTTGGTTCGTATTTGGAACTAATGAGTTAGATTTTCTGTAAGACTTCAGAAATTGCTCTTGCAATGTGGGCTTTACTGGTATTAAACCTGCCATATAATATGCAACACCTTGCTGACTCCTCCAAGGGATTTCCAATAGTCTGAGATGGCGCATCACACTGTATTCCTCTCCCTAACCTTTCTCTCAGTGACTGGATAATTATTCACTGCCCTTTTGTCCTTGGTTAGCTCTAACCTTTTCCCGGAACTCGTTTTTATTCTGAGTGCTAGACAGACAATATGTCTGTCAGCGTCTTCCTCGGACATTCTTCTTTCATCTGCCATCAGTAAATGTCTCAATGGCACATGCTATGTATTGTCAATAAACCTTGCTGCAGCTTAACAATTAGTGCTTCCAAATGTTAAGTACAACTGATGAACACACTACCTAAATATATAAACTTGATGGGTCTATTTTCATTTCATTAATTTCATTCATTTCAGTTTAATGAAAGCAGTTCATTGGTGCGTGTGGCTTGAATGAATAAACGCGTCCATATGATGCTTTGTTCAGGCGTCTGCAGCAAAGAGGGGTAGAGATAATAGTATTTTCCGTTTACATAGAACACACTACAAAATGAGTTGTCTCATAGACACAGTAACAGTTGTTACGATTCAACTAAATGATACTTACCTTAGAATCTTAACAGGAAAAATGTCTGTCTCAGCCTTGCCAGGAATCCTGTTGCAGTGAAAGCAGGCGTACTAACAGTATCCTTCATGTACAAAGACTCTATTTTACAAGAGGATGAATTTCACCCTCTACTCCAACTGATCATCAAGCACTCAATAAGGCAGTTCCCCACCGAAATCTCACTCATGCTTTAGGAAGTGTAACCTTTGCCTAGTAAGCAGACAGGAGCAGCTCAGTGCAGCATGCAGGCTGCACGACCTGAGCAACCACCGTTCACCACCATTTGTGGATTGGTGTAAATCTGTTCAGTATTTTTTGAAAAATTCAGGTTCAAAATATTTGTACACCTGAATGTTTGGATGTCCGGGCCACACGCGAGAGTACGCAACTTCAAAAAATAGAGCAACCTGATTTGCCAAAAGGGCTTTTTTCCCATCCCAAGGGAGAAGCTCCAGCGGGAGCTTGTGCTCTGATTGGCTGGCCACAACATGAGGAGAAATGTTGTGGTGCTATTTCTGAACATGGGACTTGGTTCTGGTGTCCTGAAAAAAAGGTATAACGGATCAGGGTATGGGTTTCCTGAAACCATGGATCTTTTTGGTGGGTCCCAGAGGGACACCTCCATGAAGCCAATTTATTTCTTAAAAACAATTTTTGGGTTGCCAAGATCCTGAGGGACTCTCGTGGGAGCCAGCGATATTACCCTGCTCCTGCAAGAGTACCACGGGAGTGCAGTGGCAACAATAACCCACACAAGAGTCCAGCTGGACCGCAGCAACCATTAAAAAAGAAGGGGGTGTGGATGACTGTGGTGGGTTGGCCACGTATGGGTGGTTGGTTCTGTAGGTAACTCACATCATGCACAGCAGAACACCCTGCGCAGCAGGTGTTGACTGACCCCGGGGAGATTGTTAGGCCCCAAGGACCCCACCCCTGGGGTCCAGTATTCCTATTTTTTGGGAGGGGGCTTGCAGCTCCTCTCCTGTGCCTTCAGAAGGCCTCAGAGACCAGATAGGATTACACATGCTGTGTACACTCCGGTGTCCCAGACACCCGCAGAAAATACAGGGGTTTGGGGCAGTGAGGGATCCCTAGGCCTCCTTTTGCCCCAGCTAGCTCCCCTGCCTGCATCCATCCTGGGTGTGGCAGGAGTCGGCTATGTTTGTGTGCTCCTGCCTGGCAGGAGCAGTTTTCTCTGATCCCACTGGGGTGAGAACAAACCTCTGTTCCCTGCCTGCAATTACGTGGGCAGGGAGTTGAAGTTCTCCCTGTCTGCACTTTTGCAGCCAGAGAACTGCAGTGTCCTGGGAGATGAGGTCCCCGGGACACTGCTTCCAAAAGGCTCTGGGGCATGTGGTCCCCAGAGCTCTGGAAAAGTAGGGTAGGGGGCACCATGCTCCTTACCTACAAAAACTAATTTGGCCATGGGGATGGTGTTCCTGGGGCACTTTCGAGGCTCAGGGAAGGGTGCCCAATGCCCCCTCCCCCCAAAAAATCCAGGTTGGTGGATGAGGTCCCCACAGCTCTTCAGAAGCTCAAGGAGGGGGTCCCACTGCTCTCTCCCCTTTAAAAAAGTATGCAGGGTATGGGGTCCCTAGATCCATGTGAAGAGTCATGGAGGGGGGCTGCATACTCCCTAATCAGTAAAAAAAAATGGCCCTGTGGGAATTGGGTTCCTGGGCCCTTCAAAAGGCTTGGTGGGGGCACATGCCCCATCCTAAAAAATACTTGGTCCCAGTGGATGGGGTCACTTTATGGCTGAGAGAATAGGGGCACATGCCCCTCTTCCCATTAGAAAAAATGATTGGCCTGGAGGATGGGGTCCCGGGGCCATTAAAAGGCTCAGGGAGGGGGATCACACGCCCCCTCCCCAAGTGAAAAAAAACAGTGAATGTGAAATGAACGGAGTATCAACTAATTTCATAGGGATGCTGCCTTTGATGCATCAAGAGATCTATTCTTTTTAGGGTTGTTTTCAGAATGCATATTTTTGTGGTCTAAGTCCACCATAGGAGCAATGGTGGACCAGAGTAGGGAACATAAATTATGCTCCCGCGCACAGGATGAATAGTCATGCATGTCAGGGTCATCGTTATTTTACTTTTTTCACAAACAAAAGCCTGCTACAAAGATTTACTTTTGAAAAACATTAAAGAATGCAGAGCAGTCCGCAGCAACATGGTGGCCTGCTGAGCATGTATTTCTAACAAAAGTGCCACCACTGTATCAGTGGAAGTACATTACACTAGAAATTAACTAGTGGCAGTGAACTCTTCATATGTTGGGATGTCTGCCAAGGGAAGTGTAGAGGCTGGGTCTCCGCTATACTATGGTCCTTGAGGTACTGCCTGCCTATGATTTAAATGACCCCCTTAGTGCTTGGAGATGGGTGGGCATTTCGTTTCCTACTGACAGATCCCCTGTCGGCTCAGTCAACGGAAAACATCCTCTGACAGCACAAATGAGTAGGGGCTGTGGGAGGAAGGACATAACCCTGCCAACTTATTTAGGGTGGATGTTGTAATATATTTTCTTTTCTGTCCATCACCGGTAGGAAAACCCCAGTGATGAGGCATTGAATAAAAACTTAATAGACACTCCCCGAGTGTGAGCGGGGTCATCAGTTTACTTTTGTTTTTCTGTTTTTCTGAAACAAACTCCTTGTCAAACCTGATAGTGGATATCTGCCAAACATTTTGTACCTTCAGAGGGACAGTTTTGACGGACAGAGATAACCACTGGGCCAGAGATCATCAGCAGTGTTTACATCCATAGTTACTTCTCTGGAGGAAACCATAGAATGACATGGACTGGTTTAAACAAAGTTATGGCCTCCGTTCCCCTGGTAGAGTATGACCCACCACATTTACAGACCCATGCCATCAACACAGAGATCTCTTTGCCTTCTGTCGAGCTGTCAGTGCAACAGGTTCATCAAAGGCCCTAAAAACAGCTGTGCGAGGACCATGCTTGATGTGACCACTCTGTAAGGTTTTTGATTTCTCAAATCAGACTTCAAGAGCATGAATTTGTTTTGTTTTGAGAAAACAAAATTATCAGTGGCCCTGACATGCAGGAAAGTTTTTCCCAGCACATAGAGGCCACTCTGTCGTTTCTGTACACGGGATCATCATGTCTTGCATTGTGGTGCCATGCAAGAAATAAAATAGTGACGATGAGTTCCACAGTGATTTGTAGAGCTAGTGGTAGATGGGCTTCCCCATCAATGGCTTGTGCAGTGGAGCTAGCTGAGGCTCTACTATTGCAAATGCAGAGCTTCCACTACTCTAAGCAGACATGGGTAGCCACAGGTTTGGCGGAGTGGGAGCAACGCAGATTTATTCAGCGTAACTCTAAATGGTCCATTAGGGTTTATTACACTTAAACGATTCATTCTCTTTAAAGGGAACAGATCCATTCTAAGTAAGCCACCATCTTACCCTTATTGTTACAGATAGACAATAGTATGACAGAAACACATAATGTATTTCTACTTTGTACTTACCTTATGAACGTAGGCAGCATTTTCATAATTTTAGAGTAATGCACTGTACTACACATGTAGCCATGGTCAACCTTAAATGATGCAGATTTATTTCTCTATTCACTTCAAAATACACCTTAGTTGATGCAACTCATGCAGGTTTCATCCAGAATTACATAAGAATTGCTAACCTTAATTTATATGTTTTGCTGTTGATGGCCTTTAATATGTGATACCTTCACATATGATTTAGATACCTGCAGAGAGAAAAGTGGACCCGATTCACAGAACTAATTTAAGAAAAAATCCTAAACTTACTACCATTTACTCATTTTTGTATTCACAGAAGGCACTTACTCATTAACGAGTAAGGGCCTTCTGTGAGTTCCAAAATGAGTAAGTACCTTCTGTGAATACCAAAATGGTAGTAAGTTTAGGATTTTGTCTTAAGCTAGTTATGTGAATTGGGATATTGTTCGGAAAGCAGAATTGCTAGAGAGGCAGGTTCTGCGGTATAATCTGATTAAGGGGGTATAGGGTACAGCTGCTACTGTTTAATGAGAACTGAGAACAAAAACAGTGCCTCATATGTACAATTGGACCAACTGTCATTCTGTCGGAATCCTTGTTCTTTTTTCACCCAGCCCACTGCTTGGCATAAAAAAGGGCACAATGAGTCTCAAAGTCCCATAATGAATCCTCGACCTCTAGTGCTGCTTATCTAAAATGTCCACCCTTGATACCAGCAAGGAACAGGCATATTCTTTAAGGCCAGGGCAAACCACACACATCTATTCACTCGGACCGTGCAAAGCTGAGACCAGAAGTGGATCCATGAGTGGCTCATCAGCAGATGAAGAAAAGATGACTCAGGCTGTGTTATTGGTTTTGAATTCTCAGACCCACATGTCAGTGCCCTACAATGGCTATAGCATCATCATTTTTTCGAATTTAACATTGAGTGAATTCTAATCATTTCTTATAGTTAGGCAGAAATTCTGGTTACCAAAAGTCTCTGCCCCATTTCTCTGGTAATCTGGTTGAAAATATTCAGCCAGAAGTCGGAAAATTGAGTTGAGAAATAGAAGGTATACAATGTTATATAATTATAACCCACATTTCGAAACGTAGCTTTAATTAAATTGGAAATGTGCCATTGTAGTCTGTCATTGACCCAGCGAGATATGTTAAATAAACCTATTCACTATTTGAAAGAGTGTGCTTTGGTTGGTGGTTTGGTTTGTTGTAAAATGGCTTATACCCCAGCTTAAGATAAGTGTTTTTAGTCACGTTTTGGGCGAATGCGAACCAAAACCGCTCCTAGCCCGTGCATGTAGTTAAAGTAAATGGTGACTGATAAATCTCCATGATAAGGAGAGGCGCCCTTGCTAAATGAAGAAATACATTTTCTGAGTAAAACGATTCTGTTTGCTTCCTTGCACAATTGAAGAGCCTCTCATTGACTCACAGATGCTTATCAAATGACAAATACGGACCTGATATAGAATTTTTTTTTTTGTTTAAGAAGTTTTTATTGAATTTTCAGAGAAAAAGAAAAAGAAAAAACAAATGATACAATAAAACAATTATTACAATATAGCGCCATAAGAAATATTATATAAACGAAGTTGGTTTATAATGATTAGGTCAACAAAAGGAAAAAAGGATCAATAATAGGGTAAATTGAGGAAAATGGCACTGGATAATGGGATAGGAGGGAAAGAAGGGAAGAAAAGAGAAAAGACCAAAGAGGTGAGGGGGGAAGAGAAGAGAGAAAGCCAGAGAGAGAAGAGAATAAAAAGAAGAAGAATTACCGCAAGGGAGGGTGCGAGGAGAGATAAACAGTAAAAGGAAGCCAAAGAAGATCAGTTTTGATTTTTTGGGAGACAGAAGAGGAGGAAACGGAAGCAATCCTATGTTCGTCACAAATAAAATTCCACCAAGTAATTGACGACAGTTTAGAATTATCTTTCCATGCAGACAGGATCACTTTAAAAGCTAATGCAATAAAAAGGTCAAATAACCTAGAACTAGGTAAAACAGTTTCCATATCAGGAGCTAAGGAACCTAAAAAGATATTTACAAAAGATACGGTTGCATTAAAGTTGAAAACTGACATGCATACATTCCAAATTGAATTCCAAAAAGATAGAACAGATGCACATTCATATAACTGATGGACTAATGTACCAGTTTCGGTAGAGCAGGACCAGCAAAGGGGAGAGGATGTGGGGGAAAACTTACAAATAGTAACAGGAGTAATAATGGCTCTATGATACAGAAAAAACAGAGATTGGGTTATCCTGGCTGCAACCGAGACTTTAAATAATTTCGACCATAGTTTGTCCCAACTTACAATAGGAAGAGAAAAGGATAGGTCCGTTTCCCATGCAATTTCACTGGTGGTTTTAGAACGAACATTAGCATTAGATAACAATAACTTATAAACAGTGGCAGCTTTGAGTTTATGCGCCGGGAATAGAGGATACAATGGTGAAGAGGGTGTTAAAGAAGGTGGGACTGATGGGAGAGAGTAGGTAGCCAATTGGGTTTGTATAGCATTAGAGATAATAAGGTATTCCTTGTAGAAGGAGTCAGGTAGCTGATATTGTGTTTGTAATTCCTGGAAGGAGATGATAGAGAACCCATTCAAAAACTGATGGACAAAAATGATCTCCTTTTCCTTCCAGTATTTGTAATAGAAAGATCTACCTTTGTATTTGAGAAATTTGTTATACCACAGGGTAGAGGTTAAAAAACATTGGATAGGGGATAGGTCCTTAAGAAATGTATTGCACAGCAATTCACGGGAGTATTTTAGTACAGGGTTTTTAGACAAAAAGGTGCAGTTGGACATAAATGTAACATGCTGAAACTGAAACTCTTTTAGAAGCGATCGCTCAAAGATAATCCAACGAGGTATAGGTGTATCCCCAAAATCGAAGGCCAATGAGAAAGATTGTTTAATCAAAAAAGCAGAGTGGTATATTTTAAAATTAGGGAAACGCACTCCCCCCTCTTCCTTGGGGCAAATAAGTTTGTTTAAGGCTATGCGGGAGCGTTTATTGTTCCATAAAAATTTAATACATAAAGAGTTTAGTTGGGAGAAAAACGTGTTAGGGATTCTGACAGGGAGCATAGAAACCGTATAAAGAATATGAGGAGTGACCATCATCTTAATAGTATCTAGTCGACCCCACCATGACAAAAATAAGGGGGACCACACAAGGAGAAGGGATTTCAACTTATTCATTAGTGCGTTAAAGGTGAATTTAATAGTGTCCGCAATATTGGAGGCAAACCAAATGCCAAGGTATTTAATTTTGGAGGGACACCATGCAAAGGCTGTATCCGCAAACATGAATTGATAACAAATCGAATTTAAGGGAAGAACCTCCGTTTTGGTTAGATTGAGTTTGTACCCAGAAATGGAAGAGTAAAGATGGACTTCTTCTAAAAAGGGGGGAAGGGATTCACTGGGGTTGGACATGTATACCAATATATCATCCGCGTAGGCAGATATTTTAGTTTCAACAGAAGCAGAGACAAAACCTTTAATTTTGGGATTGGTTCGAATACGCTCAAGGAAGGGTTCCAAACACAGGATAAAAAGTAATGGGGAGAGAGGACAACCTTGCCTGGTGCCTCTGGATAGGGGAAAAAATTGAGAGAATTGGTTATTAACAAAAATACTTGCCCTCGGACATGAGTATAACAATTTGATAAAGGAAATAAAATTAGGGCCAAAACCAAACCATTGTAGAGTATGAAACATATACTGCCAATTTATACGATCAAATGCTTTTTCAGCGTCCAGAGACAAAGCAGCCAAAGGATCTTTATAATTTTTACCATGGGACAGGATATTCATGAACATTCTAGCATTATCGGAAGCCAATCTACCTTTAACAAAACCCACCTGGTCCGTCTTGATCAAAAGGGGTATGATAAAATCAAGTCGAGATGCAATAATCTTAGCGAAGATCTTGCAGTCGTAATTGATAAGGGAGATTGGGCGAAAATTTTTACATAAAGAATGGTCCTTGTCAGGCTTAGGGATAATGACGATCAGGGCATCCATAAAGGAACCTGATGCTTTCGCATCAGCAATGAAGGAATTAAACAGCTGCAATAATTTAGGGGCAAACAAAGATTTGAAAGTACAATAAAACTCCACCGGTAATCCGTCCGGGCCGGGGGCTTTTGATTTCTTTAAAGCTTGAAGGGCGGTAATAATCTCTTGAAGGGTAATATCCGCCTCTAAGGCAGAAAACTCAGCATTCAGAGATGGGGGAGCAGGAAGTCCAGAAAAAAACTTATCAAGGTTATAAGAGGAGGGGAATGTATCATCTGAGTAAAGAGATCGGTAGTAGTCATGAAAGACCGCTGCAATTTCTTCATCAGAGGACACCAGATTATTGGTGGATTCATCCAAGATAGGACCAATGGTCTTACGTTCAGAGCGAATTTTTAAATAATTCGCTAGCATTTTACCTGCTTTATTTTGCCCTCCGTGAAATTTAGACTTAATTCTAAGTAAAACATTGCAGGCATCAACAGTGGCAATTTTGTTAAGGTTGGTTTTGGCTATAATTAAACTCCTAAGTGAATCAGCATTTTTGGAGGAAAAATAGTCATGCTCTAATTTTTTCAACTGTTGTAATTGGTCTTTATACTTTTTCACACTGGCCTTTTTCTTCCGGGACACAAAAGAAATAGTAAAAGCACGGAGCGCCGCTTTAAAAGCATCCCAGTTGTTAGAAGTGGAAGTGTCTGATGGGTTGTTAAAGGTGAAAAATTCATTAATAAAGGAGGTGACTTCTTTAATATAAGTTGTATCAGAAAGTAGGTGAGTGTTAAACTTCCAGCGATTGTATTTGGTGGAGGTGAGTGAAAGGTCGAACACAGCATAGACAGGGGCATGATCAGAGATAAAGATAGAGCCAATTTCAGATTTTTGGATACAAGGAAGAAGGGATTTGCTAACCAAGATATAATCAATTCTGGATCGGGTTTGGTGTACATTAGAAAAGAACGTATATTCCAACAAATCAGGGTTACAGGTTCTCCAGACATCATACATTGGGCGAGAGGCAATGGCCGATTGAAAGGATTTATGGGTCTTATCCGGTTGAAATTTGTACTTAGATAAGCGATCCGAGAAAGGATCCAACCATTGATTAAAATCGCCTGCTACAATAATATTGGGACAATCAGCTGTGGAGAGGAGAATTTTGATATCATTCCAAAATTTTGGATCTGGTTTCACAGGGCCATAAATGTTTAGCAAGATTAACGTTTTATTGTGTACAACAACCTTGGCCATTACCCATCGACCTGCGTCATCATTTTGAGAGGAAATAATTTGCACAGATAAAGTTTTGTGAAACAATATGGCAACCCCCCCCTTCTTGTCAACAGCAGGGGAAAAAACAACTTGGCCTACCCATTGCCTTTTTAATTTCAGTGACTCGACGTCATTGCAATGAGTTTCTTGAAGAAAGGAAATTTGGGAATTAAGTTTAGATAAATGAGAAATTACCTTTTGTCTTTTAACAGGATTTCCAAGACCACGGACGTTCCACGTAACAAAATTACACATACGCAAGGGTCAGGGGAATGTGATACACATGGTGTGGAAATACTTCGGAGACACAACGACACTGGAAGACAAAATGCGCATAAGGGTTACACAAGGGAACAACAAAACATAAAACCACCTTATTAAGAAGAATCAACAAGCCTTTGACAATGTAATACATAAAAAGAAACCCAAAAGCACCATAATCATGAAGAAATGAAGGGAAAAGAGCGAAGAGGAAACATGGAAAAACTCGAAAGAAGAAGAGAGTGACGCACCAACCAGAGGAAGACTGAAATAAGAAAGAGCGCGAAAGAGCAGGTGAGGGAAAGAAGGTGAGCAGAGGAAAAAAGCATAGGAAAGCAGAGAAGGAAAACAGGTCAAGGAAAAGAGTCCAGACCTGAAAGACATCAATAGAAAAGTAAAATTGGAGCGTGATGCGACCGGAGAGAAGACAGCGGTGTAATTCACATGGGTACAATTGGAAGCAGGACATAACATAGGTAATCATATAGCGGAAGCGAGATATGAGAAGGGGAAGAAAGAATTTGAACAGGAATAAGCAGTAACAAAGAGGAAGGAACGTGATTAACAAACGTACAATAAGCAATAAGCACTAAAGCATATGGAAAGCTATGTATAAGAGGAATCTAAGGTAACCAGAAAGAAAGCTATTAATAGCTGTTAAGAGCACTACACTGAAGCAGCAAAAAAGAAGAAGCGCTCAATGATTTGTGTCCATATTCCGAGAGGGGATGTTATTGAGAAACAGTTTCAGTTTTCCCGGGTCATCAAAGGATCTCGTCTGGCCGTCGTGGGTGATCTTGCAGATGGAGGGATGAAGTATGCCATACTGGACGTTCAATAGCCTCATTTGTGGACGCAATGCAAGAAATTCTTTGCGACGAGCATTGGTCGCATTGGAGACATCTTGTGAGATAAAGATATTGTGTCCAGACCACGATAGGTGACGTTTGAGTTTAGCTGCTTTAAGAACAGTCATGAGTTCTGTGAACTCCAGAAACAGCATGATAATACCACGAGGTTTGGTGGAATTCGGTTGAAGGCGACCTAAGCGGTGAGCTCTCTGTATATTCAAAGGTGTAGATGACTGAAGGCCCAAGAGGTCACGAAGGAATTTTCGAAGGAAAAGCAACATATCTGGACCTTCAATATTCTCCGGCAAGCCAAAAAGACGGAGGTTATTCCTTCGATTACGATTCTCCAAGTCCTCAGTATGGAGCTTCAATTTGTGAATCTCTTGTTCCAATAACGGAATTTTTATGGCAACATCTTGAACGTCACTGACGCGTTGTTCTAACTCAGTCACCCTACCTTCCATGACAATCCATCGGTCCTCAATTTGTTGCAATTTTTCGTTTGTGGCGGCCATAAAAGGCTGAAGACCACGCACTTCCTCTAGTATGTTATCCAAAACTGGGCTTTGCGATGAAAGAATAGGCGAGGGCGGGTCATTCTTCAGCCTTTTAGGCTTTGCGCCAGAAGAAGACGGTTTATTTGGAGGATGTGAATCATTGGACATCTTGGCAATTTGACGAGGTGCTTTTTTGGCGGGAAAAAGTACACGGAGTTCTCTCATACGCTGTAAGGTTTGACAAAGATATTCATAAAGCCACTACAGCATCACCTTAGAACAAAAAGAGAAAGATACACAAAGCTGCAATGCATCCAGCCTGTGGCTCTGAAGATATCGGAACATAGGGGTTAATCACGGCTTCTCTGAAGAAAAGACAAAATTATGAGACCTTCTCCGGGGAGAGAAACGATATAGAACAAGCATAGCCAGGGCCTACTGGCGACTGTTGAACTTGGAACAGACTCCCTCTCGAAGAGAAATGAAGCAGTAAAGCATCAAAGCATGACTGGATCCAGGAAATGCGTGCGCGGTGTTTCAGGAATTGAATGCCGGCGCCTCGATACAAAATGGCCGCCGTCGGGCATTACCTCATGAAATCAAACCGCCACGTTTCCGAGGGACAGGAGTGGAAAAAACAGCCAACGAGGAGCAATTCAGAATCACGCCATGTTCCGCTGGCAAGTTCTTCTGGAGACAGTGCCCGTAGCTCGCTGGGAAGCCTTCCACACAGGTACATAGCACCGCGACCGAGCGGAGCTAACGGAGATCCGCCATCTTCCCTCGGCGTCCAAGCCACGCCCCCGACCTGATATAGAAATAATCAACACTTTTCTTAGACTTACATGTGGAGTGCAGCAGGTATGAAACAGATGCTGTCTGACGATGAGGGACATATTTTCTAAGCTGTTTTACCATCTGAAGCTAAGTACGCTTGGGTGTAAGATATATATTAATGTAGAGATATGCAGCATTATTTTCTCCTGGGAAATCCAATCCATGAGGCAAAGTTTCAGTGGTCTGGTAATTTTGCTGAGCTGACCAAGTTCAAATTTACCTTAATTTGCATTGACTTCAGTCTTCGAAAAGCACAAAAGACACTTTAAAACATTCACAATGAAGTGTTATTTTATATGAGAACATACAGCGCTCTAGAAATTGCAGTATGTAATATGTGAAAGTCTGTAAATAACTCTTGGTTCATTGTTTCCTGTTCTGCATAAATGTTGAAATAAGAAGAAAGACAGAGACGGGGCTGCAATATAAGTCAAACTTTTTATAGGGTTAATTTTCTTTATCAAAACTATTTCATATTATTTTCAATTGCATTAAATACATTGAAGGAATGTCTTCCCAAACAGTCCTTGTAGAATAGGTTAGGGTGAGGAAAGGTAGTAAAGTGTAGCCTTACTAGCCCACCAGTTACAAATGAAAATACTGATGAAAGTTTGAGCGAGGAGAAAAGATTAAGGTAGGGGAGCAATGAGACACTGGTGTTAGTATACCTATCTCTGCCCTCCTACCCACAAAGCTACAATTAGTGAAAAAGACTGCATACTATTAGGAACACAGAATTATTGACGGCTACATATGCCACATTGGGAAGAAAGAGACCCCTCAATGCTTGTAGAACATTTATGAATAATGACATAGAAACCAAAAGTAGGGTGACACAATTCAAAAATGTACTGTGACATCACCTCACCAACATCATCAATTGAAAAGTATTTAACCCTAGAATGTTGATGGGTCCCTTGTCCTTAGAAAATGGGATATATTTTTAGTCAAGGAGAATATCGTAAATGAAAGTACACTCCAGTTCCTTAATCAAAATGTTTCAAGTTGAGAATATGGGAGACGGGGTTTGAGAATAGTGCACCAGACTGAGAAATAGATCCACATAAAAAGGCTTAGGCTCTTATTATTTATAGTACTCAGATCATGTAGATGAATTCCCTGATATTGGTCTTATGTGTGGAGCTCTGTATAGTGAAGCGGACACTCATCATCCATTGTTGCTCTCCACTGACAACACTGAAATAGATTACATAAAGTAGAAGAAAGGGAAAATAGTTCTAGGAGATTTCACTTCAATCTGATTACGGTGCCACAAGTAATCGATGGGTAGTAGGTGAATCAACTTGATGCCAATCTCCTTACAAATAATTTGCCAGATCAGCATGAATAAAATCAGAGGAGAGCTCATTGAGTTGCTTTAATTAAGATTCCCGGTCCCAAGCACCCAACATATGTTCTCATTTTTGGGATGAGTATTTAATTATGTAAATTATTAATTGAGTAGACAAAGAAACTACATCTATTCAGCATGGCAATTTATACCTTTCTTTTTACCATGACATAAATAAAGATTATGGAAGATGGAGATTGAAAAAATGTATCCAAAAGTCATAGGATTTAAAAAAATATTTACATTTTAAAAATCAAGGTTTTTGTTCTGATCCAGAGGAAAGGGGGTGGTTTCATGTTGAATCTCGTTTATGGTGGTGTTTAGAAATATGGACATGTGAAGTAGGTGTAGATTTAATCTATTTTAACAGTTTCATTTGTAACTTTTGCATTCTGTTTTTTCATTAATAACAAAGTTACACCAATGTCTAGTTGTAAACTAATTTAATCAAGGATGGAGAAGAAAAAGAAAATGGATACATAATAAAGAGTCATTATGGGTAAGATGTAATAGGAGAGCAGGGACCCTGGGTTACCTGTTGGATAATGTAGATTGAGGAAATCTTTTCTACAATGCCATGGTAGTGGCAGATGGGGTGCTATACAAGTGCAAATTACAAATAGCAACAATAACAGGCATTTGCGATGCAAAAGGTCTCGCATTCACGCACGTTTGAGCTATTGGCATTCTAAATGACAATTCCCTTCATTTATGTTTTGGTTTTTAAAACATAAATAAAAGGCATTGTCATTTACTATACTAATAGCTTAAACTCTTGCAAATGCGAGACCCATAGCATTGCAATAAAGGGCCTTCTCGGACGCTTGTCAGATTGTAAATATCATAGGAAGAGACCAGCCTGCAATGTCTTCAAAGTAATGATAAATAGTGCAGTGAACAAGATGTGTAAGTGTGGTAAATTACACAGACACAAAGTGTGAAGTGAGAGTTACATATGATCCGAGCTATAAACACTAACTAAGCGCTCCAACAACTTTCGCTCTGTGATTACACAGTCACGGCTCAGGAGGAAGAGCCGGAGGGGGAGGCTAGTTCCTGCCCTCTCCGAGATTTGACTGTTTGGTGTGGCATTGTGTAATGTCATTGCTATCTTTGGCCTAATAAAAAACAGGGAAGGAGGGAAGAATGGTCTCGGCT
This sequence comes from Triturus cristatus, assembly GCF_964204655.1. Classification (NCBI taxonomy): domain Eukaryota; kingdom Metazoa; phylum Chordata; class Amphibia; order Caudata; family Salamandridae; genus Triturus; species Triturus cristatus. Next base: position 385,253,901 of record NC_140583.1, read on the forward strand.
GCAGCTCCGGGCTCATACAGTGGCCCTCCTATTACTAGTGACCAGGAGGCACTGAGGTGGTGATATTGGTGGTGGTGGTGGTATTGGTATTGTTAGTATTGGTGGTGGTGGTATTGGTGGTGCTGGTATTGGTGGTATTGGCATTGATGGTATTGGTGGTGGTGGTATTAGTGGAGGTGGTGGTATTCGTGGTGTCGGTATTGGTATTGGTGATGATGGTATTGGTATTGGTGAAGGTGGTACTAGTATTGGTAATGGTATTGGTGGTGGTACTGGTATTGGTGGTACTGGTATTGGTGGTGGTACTGGTATTGGTGGTTGAGGTTTTGGTGGTGGTGGTGGTGGTACTGGTATTGGTGGTGGTGGTAATGTTGGTGGTATAGCTGGTATTGCTGGTGGAAGTGGTGGTATTGTTGGTGGGGTATTGGTGGTGGTGGTATTGGTATTGGTACTAGTGGTGGTGGAATTAGTACTGGTGGTGGTTGTATTGGTGGTGGTGTTGGTGGTGGTGGTATTAGTGGTGGTATTGGTGGTGCCGATATTGGTGGTGGTATTGGTGGCAGTGGTATTGGTGGTGGTATTGGTGGTGGTGAGTTAGGTGGTGGTGATATTGGTGGTATTGGTGGTGGTGAAATTGTTGGTGGTGGTGGTATTGGTGGTGGTGGTATTGGTGGCATTGGCAGTGGTATTGGTGGTGATGGTATTGACGGTGGTGGTATTGGTGGTGGTGGTGGTATTGGTGGTGGTGGTATTGGTGGTGGTATTGGTGGTGGTGGTGGTATTGGTGGCAGTGGTATTGGTGGCAGTGGTATTGGTGGCGGTATTGGTGGTGGTGGTATTGGTATTGGTGGTGGTATTGGTGGTGGTGACATTGGTGGTGGTGTTGATATTGGTGTTGGTATTGATGAGTACAGGCCCCAGCTAGGCCCGCAAGTACAAAGGGTTCGCCCTTCTGTGTACGAAGTACTAGAAGGAAGTTGGCACGGAAACTGCAAATACAAATACAAAGTTTATTAACCTTCAAAGGTGGTCCTACAACCTACGCAACACTCTACAGTATTGCACAGAGTAGCACAAAGAACTTGTGCACATGGTCCCACTTTATACACAATAGGGGGGCTCATAAGTAGGCGGATACAACATGAAGCAAGATCTAGGGTCTTATATGGACATGTTCAGTGCATAATCAATACATGGGTGGAGTTAACGTTTCCTGAGACCCGCGAAAACACATTCGAGCAAAGCCTAATTAGTGACAGATGTGGTCAGTTCTGAACATGCACCAAACGCACAAAGGAGTTATTTATAGACTGTTGCTAGGCAGATCTCGGGAGTGACTAATGAAGAGGTAAGACTCTTATCGTGCAGAGCACATGGTTTCGTGGCCATACAAGATGGCGGACGGCTAAGCAAAATGGAGTCTGAACATTAGTCAATATAAAGCAGAAAACGTAATTCAGACATGAAGAGCACATGTCTTCAGTGAATGCTTAATCATATCGCTGTTTTATTTACAACAGACGACCCTTTCAGCATTTGCTGAAGACATTCGGCTTGCTAGGATAATCAAGATAATCATCATTTATATCGATTCTCATTATCTCAGTTATTTCTTTGTTTATGCTCTTTTGATAGGTGGCATCGGCAACAGCTTTCTTATTGGGGATACAGAATGAAACACATAGAGAACATATCATAGGACCACATTGAATACACATACATGTGAACAAAATTGCTACAATAATACATAGACCAGTAAGAACTTTCCAGCCCCATGTAGTAATTAAGGTCCAAAACCATCCAGAAAAGGTCCAAGTGCCATTTGGATGTCAGCAGCAATTTTATGCAATTTTTCTTAATAGCTTGATAAACTAATGGTGTGTGATCAGGGATGAACACACAACAACTTCTTCCTATAATTCTACATGCTCCACCCCTATCTGCTAACATAACATCTAATACCATACGATTCTGTAATGTAACAATTCTAGTGATGTGCAATTCTTCCGTAATGTTCCCAAGAGCAACAGCAGTTTGATTCATCACAGCCTCTACAACCCTAGTTAATCGTCGAACCTTTCTACTATTCAGGGCAGCTCCAACAAAGAAAAACAGTCCTAGATTAAAATCAATATACTGTTGCAAACTGGTATCCGTCTGGTCGACATCATCAACAGATAGAGTGCGTTTATACCTATTTACGGTTACGTTGTTTAATAACTTCAAGTCTTTATGATAAGACGCAGGTGCTAAGAATACAGGGGGTAATAAAAATGCCACATAACATACCCTGGACCATCCGGCAGGCAAACGATAGTAACCTTTATTACCACACACAAAATAGGTATTGTGGGAGGCCAGAAATGTACTGTTATTTAATCCGTCTATATTTAGTACAACAATGCAATCACTGACACCAACAGGAATATGACCAACGCTTTGGATACACAAGTCCGCTTGGGCTTGTGCCACTGAAAATTACACATTTTTCGTTTCCATTAGTGTCTCTAGTATTCGTAAAGCTGTAGGGAATTGATTCATTGTCTGGTCGATATTCTTCCCATTCCATATTGTTCCATTGGCTTGTGGGTAGCCTTATTTATCCTGATGACACTCTTTGTTAAGTTTGAAGAGTAATCGTCCCACTGTAGGTTTTCGTGTGGCAAAAAGCAAAGTGTACCATGCTCTACAAGAGCCGTTATGTGAGAAAGGGAGAGGTATAAATGGTGTTCCCCCTTTCTTCTGATGGGCTGGCATCATACCACATATCCAACAGTTTGTAGCATTTGTAGCAACGTGGGTATGATGCAGCATCTGGATGAAAGTATTATTCAGATAGGACTGGCGATGCTTCAATTCTTGGTATGGAAGGGTGTAGAAGTAGTGCTCCTCAGGCACTGGAGTAGACACAACAAGCAACTCACGGGCAGGAATTACATCCTCAACAAACCATGTGGTTATAGCGGCAATTGCTATAGCAACAATGAAACCTAGCGCACAAAAAATTTTCTTCTTCTCCATTTTCAAACAAATGTCAATATCTTCCTGAAACTAAAAAGGTTGTCAGAACTCTTCCCCCTAGGCAGCGGTTGATTTCTTCACCATCGGGCCAAGACGGGTGTCACTACACTAATGCAGGGCTGATCCCCCCCCTTGCCTCATTGGCTCTCCGTTTTACTAACCCAGGGGCTGCTCTGACAACGTATTTTGATACTTGAGAAATTCACTTCCTCGGTCTGAGGTGATATCTTCTTACTCCAGGGGTCGCTTGGTCCGGGAAGAGCTCCTCAGTGTCATCCGGGTCCACAGCACAGTCTTTCTTTGCAGTCAGGATTTCTCGATGGTCGGTCAATACAGCAGGCTCCACCAATCCGGCTGGCACTCTACGACAATGTATAGAGTGGATCCAATATTTGCGGTTGGAGACCCGGACAGCCGTTCTCGTTGCAAGCAAGACCTGCTCAGGACCGCACCACCTCGGCTCTAGACTGCTCGTCCTCTCAAACGATTTCACCAAAACAAAATCTCCGGGCCGGAGATCGTGGCCTTCACCTGTGGACCGGTCAGGGAGCGCTTCTCGAACCTGTTGATGAATAGAGACCAACTGATCGGTTAACTGTGCCAGATAATCACTCATCATTACACAAGGTACATCATACACTGACTTTGGTTTCGGTGGGCCCCAAATGTTCATCGGGCGTCCAAACACGATCTCATATGGTGTGAGACCGGTTCGAGAATGCGGTACTGATCTGATTGACAATAATGCCAAAGGTAAAGCATCCGGCCAAGTCAGAGAAGTGGAAGCTTGTATTTTCGCTATCTTAAGCTTCAGAGTGCCGTTATACTTCTCAACCAATCCCGCAGACTGAGGGTGAAACACTGCGTGGAATTTCTGTGTAATTCCCAATCCTTTCAGGACATACTTGATAACGTCCGCTATAAAATGAGGTCCGTTATCGCTCCACAACAATCTACAAACACCATATCGAGGGAAGAACTCCTTCAATAACACCTTGGCTGTAGTAATTGCAGTATTGTCTTTCGTAGGGTATGCCTCAATCCATTTGCTGAAGGCGCAAACCACTACTAGGACATACTTCAGATTATTACAGCGTTCAAGCTGAATATAATCCATTTGCAAAACTTCAATAGGTGCAGTGGGTGTTGCAAATCCTCCTGTTGGAGTTCGTGTCCCTTTTCCTGGATTGTACTTTAGGCAAATCATACAAGTCTGCACCACTCTCTTTGCCGTGCTAGCAATCTCTGGATGCTCCCAAACTTGTGTGAGCAATTTTACAATTACGGAAGCTCCAACATGAGCTAGCCCATATGCCATCTGAACCATAGGTTGTACAAAAGCTATGGGTAACTTCCATTTATCCGTCTGCTTATTTCTCCAACAACCTTCATCGTCCAATTCTCCGTCAGTAGACCATTGCTCCCGTTCTTTATCGGAAGCTGTCCTCTGTATCTCTAACACTTCTCTCCTAGCATCGTGCCATCTCATTCTGCCTGCGACTTCACAACATACATTGCAGTGGAGTCAGGCTGCATCGCAGTGTCTCGTGCTACTCGATCTGCCAGAGCATTCCCTTCTCCCACTTTATCTATCACCTTTTTATGTGCATTGCATTTAACTATGGCAATCTTCTTTGGATATGTTAATGCAGTCAAGAGGTTGTGAACTAACTCTCCGTTCATTATCTGTGCTCCATGTGACGTTAGAAACCCTCTCTCCTTCCAGAGTAAGCCAAAGTCGTGCGCTACCCCGAAGGCATAGCGGCTATCCGTATAGACATTTACACGCAATCCTGCACTAAGCTCACATGCTCGTGTTAATGCTATCAGTTCCGCTGCTTGAGCTGATTTCTGCGGTATGCGTGCTGTCTCCACTACTGTTTGTAGCGTGGTGATTGCATATGCCGCTGAAGTCGTACCATCTGGTAGCTTCAGGCACGACCCATCCACCCACAGTTCTCCATCTACATCTGTAAAGGGCGTATCCTGGAGATCAATACGACCCTTTGTCTGTTCCTCAGTTACAAAGATGCAATCATGTACTTCTTGTGCCTCAGGCTGAGTCTCCGGAAATGGCAACAATGTGGCTGGGTTTAGTGTTGCTCATCTCTTCAATGTGATATGAGGAGCCAACAACGTCAGCTCATATCCTGTTAGACGAGCACTAGTTAAGTGCTGCGTCTTTGTCTGATTCAACAGGGCGTCAACAGCATGGGGGACCAACACCAATAGCTTATGGGACAACACAAATCCTTCGCTTTGGCGTATTGACACAGCTGTCGCTGCAACCGAGCGAAAACAACCAGGCAACGCTTGGGCAACAGGATCAAGTACTGCCGAGAAATATGCACAAGGGCGCTGCTTGTCGCCGTGCATCTGTACTAAAACCGATAACGCACATCCATCTCTTTCATGTACATGCAATGTAAAGGGCTTCGTATAATCAGGGGTGCCTAACACTGGTGCTGAACAAAGGGCTTGTCGTACTTGTTGAAAAGCAATCCCACACTCGTCTGACCAGGGAAGGGGAGTTGGAGTGTCTTTCGTCAAAAGTGCCAACAGTGGTTTAACTATGTGTGAAAAACCCAGTATCCATTGCCTACAAAAAGAAGTGAGTCCCAAAAATGCACGCACGTCCTTCTGTGTGGAAGGTACTGGCGTGTCCAAAATTGCTTGAATGCGATCTAATGTGAGTGCACGCCTCTCCTTAGACAAAAGGTGACCTAGATAGGTTACCTTTGGTCTACAGAATTGTAATTTTTTCTTCGATACTTTGTGATTGTGCAATGCCAAAAAGGAAAGCAAAGATAACGTGCACTTCTCACATTGCTCAGGAGTATCGGCCGCCAACAAAATGTCATCGACATATTGTATGAGGGCCACCCCTTCAGGTAAAACAAAAGAATCCAACTGTCGTTTCAATGCTTGACTGTAAATGCTAGGACTTTCTGTGTAGCCTTGAGGAACTCTACAAAATCAATATGAACAATTATTCAAAGTGAAGCCGAAAAGGTATCGGCTATCAGGATGAATAGGAATCGAAAAGAAAGCATTTTTCAAATCAATAACAGAGAACGTGGTTGCCGTTGGCGGGACCAAAGTAAGCAATGTTGTGATGTCAGAAACCACTGGGTATTGAGGTATCACTATCTTATTCACCTCCCTCAAATCAATAATAAAACGATAAATCCTAGTATCAGTGTCTTTTTTCAAAATCGGAAGGATAGGACTATTGCAGACATTGTATGGAACTTCCTCCACTACCCCCACCTTAATGAGATCCTGCACTATCTGCATGAGTGCCTCCTCCCCCTCCTGCGAAATGCGATATTGAGGTAGGCGTGGTAACACAGCTCCCTCCTTTACCCTAATGTGTACCTGGGGGATAACCATCTGTCCCACATCAGTATCCGAGGTGGCCCACAGAGTGCGGGGTAGAGAGGCCAATGCGGTATCCTCTGCAACCACACACATCCTTACTGTCATTGAATAGTTATCGTTTAAAATGACACGCACTCCTTCAGGGGAGCAACGGATTGTGGCTCTGAAATGTTTGAGCATATCCAGACCCACAATGTTATCAGGCGTGTTCGGGGAAAGCAAAAACGGACAGGGTGTAGAAAACTTATTAACATGTAATGCAAGGGGTTGCGATAATGGGCTAAGTGAAGGTGTGCCATCGAACCCTATCGATGTAACCGTTAAGCCAGACAGGGGAGCCCTCGGAACCAATTGTTTGGACAAAGCACTACGAGTAGCTCCTGTATCAACCAGAAACCGATCAGTAGAACCCAGAACATGTGCTATAACATAAGGACCCCTCTGATCTACTGGCACTTCAACTGATTCCTCCCCCCATCCTACGCAATCCTAGGCATGCTGTGAATCGTGATACCCAGGGCGTTCATAGTCGGACATTTGATACTGGTTTTGTCGATCAAGCACATTAGGCCCATCACGTGGCCGCATATTAGAATCGAATCGAGCACGATCAGTTAAATGTCCTCTAGGGCCTGAAAAACCTCCCCTACCTCTCATCGGCCCCGGGCCACGCCCCTGGCGCTGTGCATGTAATACCGGACAATCCCTGGCCCAATGACCCAACTGTTTGCAATACGCACATTGATCTTTAGTTACATCTGGGCGACCAAAAGGGGGACCATAAAATCCTCTTCCACCTCTCTCAACACCCCGGCGAGGCGGACCATACACTTGCGCTAACATCACCTTTGTTTTTAAATCTTTCGACTTTTTCTCTTCGTTACCCTTCGCTTCTTGTTCATGACGCTCATAATACTGAGCCATCGTCAGGAGGGATGCCGGAGACGATGTTGTCCAAGAGCTTTCACTCGCTTTTAATCGAGCTGCTACTCCTGGCAATAAATTCGACACATATTTATCAACAAAAAGATATCGACCCGTATCATCCGTAAGTGACTGACCGCTAAAATCATGAAATGTTTCCTCAAATCGCGTAAAGAAATCAGAAACGGATTCATCAACCTTCTGTTTGCATGAGGCTAACATATTCCAATCAATCTTTTTAGGGGGGATAATCGTTTTCAACTTAGTCAAAATAGCAGCTGGGAGATCTAAAATAAGCTGAGGCGGCTTTTGCGCGGGTTTTCTCTCTCTATCCTCATCTTCTATGTCAGACCATTTCGCCTTAAAAACAGCTTGATCATCCACTTTCCGTACGGATCTCCACATATCCGGTGGTAAAATAAGCCCAAAGAACAAATCTATATCTGCTAGGGTCATAGTACAAGAATTTAAAGCCCCCTCAACTTCCTCATAAAAGGCGGCAGGATTCTTTCGGGGATCGGGTAGTGCTTTCTTCAATGCCATAACATCAGCCCTATGCCAAGGAGTATAAACCCAATTGTACACAAAATATCCTCTAGCATCGGGGAAGACATATCCGAACTAGTTCCCGCTCCCTTAGGAGGAACGTACAGAGGCGCTGCCTCTCGCATTGGCTTAGCATGCACTAATTCAATCTTATCTGAATGAATGATAGACGACTGCTTTCCGCCTGCATTTGGATTCGATTGCTCCTCCTCCTCTTTCTTTTGGCGCGCTTTTTCTTTAAGGTGAAACATCGCGTCCCGTAACGCAAACAGCCGTCGAACAGCATCGGGTACCTTAGAGGGAGAAAGGACACCGTTACGTAATGCTTTAGAATCTAATACTATGTCATCAGGCTCAAAAACATCGGAGTATTTCCGAAAAGCAGTAACCACTTCATCAGAAAAAGTTTCAGCAAAGTATAACTTTTCCCTATCCTGCCATCCTTCCAAAGACGACAATAATTCAGCGAGAGATAGTTTATTTTTAAGTGCACGAAAAGAAACTTTCCGAAGCTCATCCGTGCGATCAGTTGATAACATGGACCGCATGTCTACCTTCTCCTTGAGCAATCCAGGATCCTTGACTCCCGGAGCGGACGGGACAACATAAGGTGGCGGAGAACGATCTAATAGAGAAAAATCATCTTCAAGATTAGTAAGGACAGGATAAAGAGGCTGCCGAACAGCATATTGACCCGATATTTGCAACCTGTGCTCTTTCGCCTGTTTTTCCGCCAGTTCTTTTTCCCCACGCTGTTTCGCTTCCTGTGCTTTCACATGGTCCTTTTTCCGTTGTTCTTTGTCACTCAGCGCTTTTTCACGTTTCTCGCGCTCACGCACTTCTTTCACCCACAATCGTATACATTCAAACATGTCTTGTCTCGCACGCCGCTTACATATACACTGCTCCACATACTCAATCTTACGCATATCAAACGATCCATACAAAGGCCATCGCAACTCAGGATCCTTCTTGGTATATTTCCTCCACAATGTGCTGTACATTATAGGGGAAAGACCGTGCTTCACGTACATGTCCCTATTAGGATTCCCCTCTGGGGGGGCTGGTTCAGATTCCTCAAGACTTAACCGGTTTCCAAAACAGCAGCACCACTTACGGAGTGCGCTCAAAGCAGGCATGTTCAAGAATAGTGCAAAATATGCAATATTATCCAAAAATGGCACTTAAACGTTGCGCCGTTCAAATTCAAACAAAATATGACCGGTCATCACAAATCAAATCAAATAGCCACAACAAGCGTATCCTAAAACTGCCTTGCCAACCCAGGCTTCAAAAGCTCGCAGCAAGTACCATACAACGGGTCTTACCAATCAAGAGCGTCCAGATTCCAACTGCCAAGTTCCAAATTCGCCCAAACGGCTATTGCACGGCAAAACCGACAGAAGGGGTCTCAGTCGAGGACTGGCGCCACCCAGATGGTCAGCTCGGAAGGGAAGGAAGAAAGCCTCGGGATGCCAGGACTAAAGACGCCGCTGGCAGTGATCACGTCCCCGGCAAGGTTCCACTCCGACCAATCCTTTGAGTATCCGAGTCGCTGATGAGCCCCACGTGACGGGCGCCAATTGATGAGTACAGGCCCCAGCTAGGCCCGAAAGTACAAAGGGTTCGCCCTTCTGTGTACGAAGTACTAGAAGGAAGTTGGCACGGAAACTGCAAATACAAGTACAAAGTTTATTAACCTTCAAAGGTGGTCCTACAACCTACGCAACACTCTACAGTATTGCACAGAGTAGCACAAAGAACTTGTGCACATGGTCCCCTTTTATACACAATAGGGGGGCTCATAAGTAGGCGGATACAACATGAAGCAAGATTTAGGGTCTTATATGGACATATTCAGTGCATAATCAATACATGGGTGGAGTTAACGTTTCCTGAGACCCGCGAAAACACATTCGAGCAAAGCCTAATTAGTGACAGATGTGGTCAGTTCTGAAAATGCACCAAACACACAAAGGAGTTATTTATAGACTGTTGCTAGGCAGATCTCGGGAGTGACTAATGAAGAGGTAAGACTCTTATCGTGCAGAGCACGTGGTTTCGTGGCCATACAAGATGGCGGACGGCTAAGCAAAATGGAGTCTGAACATTAGTCAATATAAAGCAGAAAACGTAATTCAGACATGAAGAGCACATGTCTTCAGTGAATGCTTAATCATATCGCTGTTTTATTTACAACAGTATTGGTGGTTGTGGTATTATTGGTGTTGGTGGTATTGGTGGTGGTATTGTGGGTATTGGTGTTGGTTGTATTGGTGGTATTGGTGGTGGTATTGGTGGTGGTATTGGTGGTTATGATAGTATTGGTGTTGGTGGTATTGGTAGTGGTAGTGGTATTGGTGGTGGGATTGGTGGTTGTGCTGGTTGCGGTATTGGTGGTGGTGGTGGTATTGGTGGTGGTGGAGGTGGTGGTATTGATGGTGGTGGTGGTATTGGTGGAGTTGGCATTGGTGGGGGTAATGGTGGTATTGGTGGTGGTGGTGGTGGTAATGGTAGTTTTGATGGTGGTGGTATTGGTGGTGGTATTGGCAGTGGTGGCGGTATTGGTGGAGATATTGGTGGTTTTGGTATTTGTGGTGGTCTTGGTGGTCGTGGTATTGATTTTGGTGGTATTGGTGGTATTGGTATTGGTGGTGTTGGTGGTATTGGTGGTGGTGGTGTTGTTGGAGGTGGTGGTATTGGTGGTATTGGTAGTGTTGGAGGTGGCGGTATTGATGGAGGTGGTGGTATTGTTGGTGGTATTGGTGGTGGTGGTATTGGTTGTATTGGTGGTGGTATTGGTGGTATCAGTGGTGGTGGTGTTATTGATGGTATTGGTGGTAGTGGTATTGGTGATGCTGGTGGTGGAATTGGTGGTGGTGGTATTGGTGGTGGTGGTATTGGCAGTGGTGGTGGGATTGGTGGTAGTGGTGGTATTGGTGGTGGTGGTGGTGTTGGTTGTGGCGTTGGTGGCTGTGGTATTGGTGGGGTGGTATTGTTGGTGGTATTGGTGGTGGTGGCATCTGTGGTGGTGGTATTGGTGGTGGTAATGATGGTTTTGGTGGTGGTGGTTGAGGTATTGGCAATGTTGGTATTTGTGGTGGTATTGGTGGTGGTTGCATTGATGGTGGTGGTGGTATTGGTATTGGTGGTGTTGGAGGTGGTGGTACTGGTGGTGGTGGTATTAGTGGTGGTATTGGTGGTGGGGTTGGTGGTGGTAGTATTGGTGGTGGTATTGATGGTGGTACTAGTGGTATTGGTGGAGGTATTGGTGGTGGTGATGGTGGTGGTGCTGTTTGTGGTGGCTGTTGTGGTATTGGTGGTGTTGGTATTGGTGGAGGTGGTGGTATTGGTGGTGGTAGTAGTGGTGGTGGAATTGGTGGAGGTGGTGGTATTGATGGTGGTGGTGATGGTGGTATTGGTGGTGGTGGTATTGGTGGGGTAGTGGTGTTGTTAATAAAACAGACTTTTGAAAACAACAGGTCAGGTGGCTTTAGTACAGATGACATGTAACACAGATGTGCTTTTGTCAGCTTCAGCCCATTAGCATAGGATTTTGTGCTACCTTAAATTCACATGACATTTGCTAATCATTTCTAAATCCAATTTACTTGGGGAGGGGTTGAAACAGACACAAGATAATTTATTTATTTATTTATTTATTTCGAAAGTTTTATAGAGTGCGAACAAGATCCTTGCGGATATCTGAGCGCTTTACATAACAGCAGCCTATAAGAGGAACAAAAAACAGAGATAAGCAAGTGAACAAACATATAAAAACCATGATGAGGGCAAATATAGTGGTATAGCGGGATTACAACATGGTGCTGTCACATAAGACAGGAACTAGCGAACTCAGTTCTGAAGGGAAAGAGCTCAAGTAAATTTTGCCATGAGAAGCGCTTTGACTTCTTTTTTGAAAGCGGCGGAGGAGGCATTCCGTCTGGTTTCGGGGGGAAGAGTGTTCCAAATTTTGGGCGCCATCCCAGAGAAGGATCGATTATATGTTTTCTTTTTGTTGAACCTTTGAGGTTTCAGTAAAAGGTTTTCGGCACTCCTGGAAGTCCGTAGACCACCAGAGATTGTCAGTTTCTGCGCGAGGTAGCTGGGAGAGTTGTGGTGTAAGGCTTTATGAGTCATGCACGCCACTTTTAGGTGGATTCTAGCTTCAAATGGAAGCCAATTCAAGGATTTTAAGTCAGGGGTAATGTGTGCAGTTCTTTTCGAGCCAGTGATGAGTCTTGCCGCAGCGTTGATAGACGCTCTTAAGGGCGCTGTTGCGGCTTTTGGTAGCCCACACAGGGAGACGCTTCCGTAATCCACACAAGGGAGAACTAGGGCTTGTACAGCCAACTTGAGGTCCTCGATTGGCAGGAAGGGTTTCAGCTTCCTTAGGGTACTTATCTGGAAATTAGCTCTCTTTGTGGCGTTACTGATGTGTTTTTGCATCATGAGATTGTTGTCGAGAGTGATCCCCAAAGATTTTGAAGAATCCACGATAGTTGGTTGTACGTTGAACGCGGAGAGTTGTTTGATCAGGTCATGCATTAGAGGGATCTTGGCCGGTGGTGCTATGAGGAGGAATTCTGTTTTTAATGCGTTGAGTTTGAGGTGATTTTCTGATAACCAAGACTGGGTGATCATGAGTGTGGAGTTGAGCAAATTAATGTCCTCTATGGAATTGATCTTGAGGTATAGTTGTGTGTCGTCTGCATACATATGAAATTGAACATTGGATATTTGCAGGATTTCAGTGAGCGGTTCCATGAACAGGTTGAATAAGGACGGTGAGAGTGCGGACCCTTGCGGCACCCCAAGAGATACAGGGGAGGCATTGGAGAGCGTGTTGTTGACCTTGAATTTTTGTGAACGGTTATTCAGGAAGGATGTAAACCATTTTAGCACTGTGCCAGACAGACCCATCCTATGCTCCAGGAGATCTAATAGTTTCTGGTGTTTGACCGTATCAAAGGCTGATGAGAGGTCTAGTAAGATGAGTAAGCACGAACCATTCTGGTCAAGGATTTGTAGCGCATCATCAAGAATGTGTGTCATGGCCGATTCAGTGCTGTGACCCGCTCTGAAGCCTGATTGGTGTTTATTTAGTAGGTTGAAGTGATCCATGTGATTGGTCAGTTGCCCGTTTACACATTTTTCTAGCAATTTGGCCAAAGTGGGGATATTGGAAATGGGACGGTAGTTGTTGAGGTCAGAGGGGTCCGCAGTGAGTTTCTTTAGGATAGGTGAGACTTGGCCTACTTTGAGGGAGTCCGGGATGCAGCCTTGTTGGAGTGAGCTGTTAATGATTTTGGTCCAGAGTGGAAGGAGCCACGGTGAAAGGGCTTTGACTGCATTAGCCGGGAGGGGGTCAGTGAAATGATTGGCCGGTTTCAGGTTGTTGAGGATCTTGCCTAGGTCGTCTTCAGTGTACGTCTCAAAGGAAGACCATGCTGCCTTGTTTTTGGGGCAGGCCTTAGGGGGGGAAAGGCATGGGATGGGTGTAAATAACGGGGTGATAACCGTATGGGGAGCAGTGTGTGGTGGGCTGTCATTAAGGAGGTCCTTTATGAGGTTGTCGGTCTTCAGATTGAAGAAGGTGGAGAATTCTTGACAGTTAGGTTGTGGGCGATCTAGGTCTCGGGCCTGTTGGGGAGCTTCCTTGGATTGATTTTTGACAAGTTCGAAGAGCTTTTTTGGCCGGTTTTTAGCTTGGTCAAGTTGGTGTCTGAAGAAGTCAGCTTTAGTGCGTTTAATTTTTTTGTAGTATGCATTTCTCTTTTTCCTAAGAAGTTTGAGGTGGAGAGCCGATGGGACTGCTCTCCAGTTGCGTTCTGAGGATCTGAGGGCTCTTCGATCTTCATTAAGTAGAGCGTTGTACCAGGGCTTGGAATCTTTAATGGGAGCTCTCTTAAGTTGCAGTGGGGCGGCCTCATTTATTATCGAGGTCATGGCGTCGAGATAGTGATTCGTGAGAACATGGACGTCAGAGGTGTTTGCAGGGGGCTGGAGCAGGTTATAGCTGGAGGCGGGTAGTGAGTTGGGGTTGATTTTTTTCCAGTCTCGTTTCCAGATCTTTGGTTTTGTGGGTTGCGATGAGTTGAGTTTAAAGGTTTCTTTGATGTGAAAGGCAATAATGTGATGGTCGGACCAGTCGCATGGGTGGATCGAGTCCACCTGGATGACGTCAGCTTTGGAGATAATGAGATCAAGGGTTGATCCTTTAATGTGAGTAGGACTACTGCAGGATTGGGTGAAGGCTAGATCATCCAGGAAGTTTTTGAAACTGTTGACCCCTGAGTCATTAATGTCATTCCAATGGAGATTGAAGTCGCCTAGGAATATTTGGGTAATTTGCCGCCCGTTGTTTGAGGAGATCAAATCCATGAGATGTTCGATGAAAAGGAGGTTGTCTCCTGGGGGATGGTAGATGATGTGGAATGAGCAAACAGGTTTGCCCTTGCAACAAATGTTTAGGCATAAGTATTCGCAAGATGTGAAAGATGGCGAAATGGCTCTGTTTATGGTGATGCTGCTGCGATGTATACAAGCTATGCCGCCCCCTATCTTGTCCGATCTTGTCCGACGGGTTAAAGTGATTGGAAACAGACGCCCGTGTTATGGGGTGGCCATACTGCTTAAAAAAACACAAGCTGTTTCAGCTGAAGTAACGCATGTCCGCCTGCAGTAAGAGAAACTGCATAAAGTAAATAGTGCTTCTAGAATAATTAACAGGTCCCGTGTAACAACGGATGTAAAAGGGCCAGTCGCCATGAGAGGGTGTACAAATTAAGACAAGGCCGTACTAAGGAGGGACTAACAAGCCTATTAACGAACCCGAAGGCAGCATTTTGAAAGGACACAAGACAATAAAAAATATGGGAGGAGTTTGGGCGTGGCTTCTCTCCCATACTCTACTACAGCAGTCGCGCAGAATAAGCAGTGCATGCATGCTGCCGCTAGGCTCGATCGAAAAATAAGGGAGGTAGGTGTTGGACTTGGCCCTTTTTGCAGGGTCATCCCTGAGCTTTTTTCCTTCCTCCTAAATTTTTTCTGACCTGTTGTTGGCTGTTTTATAACTCTGGGCACTTTATCACTGCTGACCAGTGCTAAAGTGCATATGCTCCCTATTGTAAATTGGTGTATGGATTAGTGATTCTATGATTGGCTGGTTTGGGTTACCTGTCAGACCCTAGTACAGTGCACCAGGAGTGCCCAGGGCTGGTAATCCAAATGCTGCTAGTGGACTTGCAGCGCTGGCTGTGCCACCCACAAAAGCAGCCTGTTACAGTGTGTCTAAGGCTTGCCATTGCAGAGCCTGTTGGCAGTCTGGTACTGCCATGCTGACTGGGCAAGTGCACCCACATACCAGTCCCTAAACCTTCCCTTTTCTTTATATCAGTCACCCCTTTGGTAGGCCCAACGGCAGGGTGCATTGTAAGTATAAGATAGGACAAGCCCTGATGTGTGTGGCATGTCCTAATAGTGAATTACAGCCATTTTCGTTTTTCACTATGGTTACCTGTTCCCCAGAGGCCCCAATGGGCAGTTTGATTATTACATCATATAATTCTTACTGACTCAGGGAATTTGGTGGAAATTCGAGTTTAGTATGCCTGAACTCAGAATGATAAAATACATCTTTCAGTGAAGTTGGTTTTAACATTCTGTGTTTGAAAAGACCACTTTTAGAAAGTAGGTATTGTCTTGTCTAACCATCCAGGCCTGCCTCTGCTAGGTTGTGTATTTCTTGTCTGGAGTTTGAGTGACAGGGGCTGGGGAATTCCAGGGGGCTGGGGAATTCCCAGAGACAGGGTGAGTCAGCTCAGGGCTGAATAGAGAGATCTGCATATAGATGGGTGGGAGGGGTTGCACCTGGGACCTGAATAGGGCTCTGCCTTCCCTTCACAATGCTGGCTCCACCTCCTGTGGTGCATCTGATGTTTCTGCCCTGCACTCTGAAATGAAAGAAGGAGTTTTTTCAACAAAGTGTTCCAGGACTGACCAGAACTGGTTTGGACTAGGCAAAGGCCTCTCTGCCTTCAAGGAATAAAGAGAAACTGGATATAAATATTGGGGCCCAAACCCAAGAACTTTAGATCACTTTGGGAAACAAGAAGAAACCTTTGCTGAGTAGCGGAACCAGAAGAGACTGAGGAGAGACTATCCCTAAGATTGAGGGATTGGCCTGCAGTGGTTGCCTGACTGCCAAAGAAAGGATAAAGTACTTTGTGTGCACTTTATTCAACTTGTGAAGGATCTCCAAGGGCTTGGAAAAGAGCTTGCCTCCTGCTGAAGTCTCAGGGACAACTGACTTCATCCACCAGCTCCCCAAGAGTTCTTTGGAAGTGCCTGCTGTTTTGCGAGGCTTTCTGAAGGACTGCGTGTCGCAAGGAGCTGGAAGCACGACTCACAAACAAGAAGTGTGCCGCCGAACAGCCGCTGCCGCTTCACAACCCGAAGCGCCTAGCATCGCCGGAGAAGAAGATCGACGTCACAGTAGTCACCGGAGCATCACTGGGAAGCGTGTCGCAGAAGAATCGTTGAATCATCGCAGGTCCACCGAAGCGCCACACTTCGCCTGGGGTGAGGATCGACGTCACAGCAGACGCCGCCGCATCACTGGGAAGCGTGTTGCAGGGCCTGTCGCAGCTCATCTCCGGAGAAGAGGATCGACGTCGCATCAGATGCAGCTGCATCTCCGGGAAGCGTTTCGCAGGGCCTATCGAGGCTCATCGCCAGAGAAGAGGATCAACGTCACAGCAGATGCCGCTGCATCACCAGGAAGAGTGTCGCAGGGCATGTCGCGGCTCGCATCGTTGTGGAAGCAACTCGCATCGCCAGGGGAGAGGATCGACATTGCAGCAGACGCCGCCGCATCACTGGGAAGTATGTCGCAGGGCTTGTCGTGAGGAAACATCTTGCATCGCCAGAGAAGAGGATTGACGCCACAGCAGATGCTGCCGCATCACCGAGAAGCGTTTCGCATCGAGAAGAAAGCACCATCTTTGTTCCTTTGCACCAGATCTTCAATGCATCACCGTCCTTGCAAAACTTTCGTTGTCTTGCGTTACGCATCTTAAGGTACATTGAACTCTGAGTGTCCCATTTACCATCTTACGAGAAGTAAGCTAATTCTACCATTTTAAAGTACAGTATTGTAGATTTTTGTCGTTTGTGGTCTTGTGATAAGTCTATATAAAGAATACTTATTTTTCATATAAAACTTGTGTGGTGTCCATCTGTAGTGTTGTCACTTGATACTGTATGTGTTCAAAAATGCTTTACACACTGCCTCTGAGATAAGCATGTCTGCTCGTGCCAAGCTACTAAGGGGGTGAGCAGGGGTTATTTTAGGAGTGTACCCCATTATCCTGACTAGACGCAAGGGTCCCTATTTGTCAAAGGTACCTACCTCTGCCAACTAGAGACCCCCAAATCTAACAGTACGGGATAGATGTAAGGTGGAGTTTTCAGCATGCTACGATTAACCCCAAAAAGCTCTTAGCCCAGAGATATTATAAAGTGGACAAATTAGGTAATGCTAGTTTTAGCTTCTAACAAGCAATCTAGTGTTCTAAATGGTCTGGGCAAATCTAAGAAAACAGTAAGAGAAAAGAGTAGGAGCCCTAGTGTTCTATCTCTAGAGTAAGAGCCCTACATTGTTTGAGCCTGATTCACAAAGGTATTTTGTAGACTGCAGACACTGTGTATAAAAAAAAATAGGACAATCCTATCTTTTTATGTGCAGAGGCTCTGCAGACATAAAGATACTACTAGTAAAATACCTTTATGGATAGCAAGCAATCATAAACTTACACAAGAGTGTACGTTTACTTTTGTGAATCAGGCCTTTGTTGTTATACTTGGGATACGATTTTAATAGTGTAAGGGACACATCTTATGGGAAATCAACATCATTAAAATATGAGAAGCAGAATAGGTAGAGGGTTAGGAGCAGGGAATGATTACTGTACAAAAAAATGCCATTCTGTTTGGAAACTTCTGGAGTTAGAGATAACACCTATACACTGGATAGATGCATAATAGTTAATATTTCATTTGGGGGTAACATGTTTACTTTAGCCAGTTATTATGGACCCAACCTACACAGCACACTAATATTGACTTTATACAGTTACTCAGTTTATAGCATAGACAAGAAATACCAGGACTCCAATGTCGAGATTCTTTCATGCTCAATAAATAAGCTAGGAGGAGCGCTGGGAAATGCTACATGGATTAAACCTGGAAGATGTTTGCAGGAAAGTCAATTTCTGTAGAAAAGTGTTAAATAAGCTGCCAGGGGTTCAATGAAGGGAGCTAGTAATGGAAGTGAATATGATAGTATTTACCTTCTTGCAAGGAGATGGATGTAGTAAACCCATTAGTGATTTCCTTTGCATACTACTCAATAACCTTAGCCAAGTTACTAATCGTCAGACTGTACAAATAGAGAAATATTCCTCTATTTTAAGGACTGGTGGATTGAACCAGGGGATTAGGTGGCATAGGAGACAGAGATCTTTAGATGGGGCCAATGATGCAGGTTAGGCATATGGAAAAGTTTCCTTACTCATGTTAACCAGGGCACAGGGCAAATGGCCTGCATGCATGCCATACAATAGACTTTTATATTTTTGATGAGAGGCTGATCACAGACTTTTGTAGAGATAGTTAATATAAAGTGACTAACTAAAACTTACTTGGAGATATGAGAAGATAAGAGAAAAGAGGGATAGGAAGGTGTTTTTAATTTTAATTATTTTGTGGATTTATTGTTTGAATTTAAATAGTAAATAGCATCCTTTCATTTCTTTTTTAAAATCTCTCTTGTGTTTTAAATCACCTAATGAGAACTTGCAGGAAATACCTACCTCGAAAATGATAAACGTAAATAAGTCTCGTGATTCTGGATCCTCAGTTGCCATACACAGTTCCTGAGCCGCTGCAATTTTTTAAGACAATTGTGGTTATTTTACACGGACAGCAGCTCGCAAGCCTCATTTCGTATTAATAAGTCAACGTGATGTTTAATTAAACGTTCACTGCTAAAATGAGCGATGAGGGGACGCACTAGTCTTAATCTCTGCAACGTCCGAGAAATGCCATGCCAGTGGGCTCAGGGGTACATGGACAGAGCACAGCTTGAGGCTGGAGACAAGCCCTGTGCGTTGTGCTCCCTGTGCATTGCCAAAGGAGATATGTAGTGCTACAGGGCCAAAGGAGATATGTAGTGCTACAGGGCGTTGGCCAGTGTTGTTCACAGTGGGTTTATGGTCACATGGGCTTGAAGCAGGGTGTGTCTACCATTCACTGAGTGGTCGTTGTGCATCGCTCTGAAAGCTGTGAACAGAGGATGTGGAAACACAGAAAAAGAAGAAAGGAGAGACTAGGCTTGCATCCTTCTCCTAATGCCTAGTGCATGGCTACAATTTAAGCACAGTGGGGCAGATTTACAAGCCCCTAGCGCCTCTTTTACGCGGCTGTTGCGTCACTTTTGTGACGCAGCGGCGGCGCAAAACCAGCGCCATGCTGCGGGGGTATTTACAATGTGACGCATCTGGGAGATGCGTCACGTTGTAAAGTCATGTGCCAGAAGTAGGCATTTCTGCGCAGGGGGGGGGGGTTCCATCGCAGGAACGCCTCCCAAAAGTGGCTGAGTGAAATCTACAAGATTTCACTCAGTCACTTTTGAGCCCATGCTGCGTCAACACCCTGCGCCTGCTTGAAGCAGGCGCAAGGATTGACGCAGCATTGTAAAGATAGGACACCCCAGAGCCTTGCTGGAGCTGCATCGCGCTTGCGACGCAACTCCAGCAATGCGCTGCCTTTACAGCACAGATGCGTCACGCATCTGTCTGTTTTTGCCCCATGGTGCGCCGCATTCTAAATGCGGCGCATCCATGGTGGCGGAGCCATGACGCACAAAATCTGGTGCATCCCTGCTGATATCCAGGGATGCGCCAGTTATTGTAAATCTACCACAGTATGTTTAGTTGCATAAGGGCAGGGCGCATAGTGTGGCCAAATATGATCCCCTGCGCCACTTGCCCACGCGGCATGGTTGCAGACTTCGTGGAGCTGGTTTGTTGGCAAAACAATTGTGTGTCTTGTGTGGCCTACGTCCACCTTTAATAGTCACTGTCTGTTACAACCTACACGTGCATAGTGGTCCCTTTATAAAACCAAACCCTCATCATGAGGGCCTACTGGCTATGTCCTTCACAAATATTGGCAGACTCCGGGCCCAGCACGCTGTGTGCAAACTTCAGTCAAGCTTGGTTTGCTCTGGGTGTTGGCCCTATCCATGAACAAAGCCTTGTGCTAAACAACACTTTCCTGAAAGCCCAATGGTGTGTCTTTTGTTGTGCCCAGCAGACACTGAATGTAGGACTTGTTCATTAGCTCGGCTCAGCACAATGCACCCCCTGCGTTAGCGATATCACCACTATAACATTACCCATGGCAATGCGATACGTAATATTACTAGTGTTGTCATCAATTATATAGTGTGTAATGTCATCTCTAATATCAAATGTGAGGTCATAAGCAGTACATGTTGTGGATTGCAGGTATACTTGCTTGGTTTAACTTCAAATTCTTATTTGCTGTCTTCTTTTGTTCAGAAGCTTCCAATAAAAGCCAAACGTCATCTTATTAAGTGTCATTCTCTGTTAATATGTGCACATATGCACAATTACAATATAGAAGCAATAGACGGCATTTATATTCAATGAGTCCTAAGTAGTTAATAGCACTGAAGATAACGTTAACTGATGATCTCTGCAGTTAGGTGTCACTTCTCTGTGGGAAATGTCAGTTTCAACCAACATAATCTTCTGATTGATAAATACAGTGAAGTGAATGCTGAGTACTCTGGCAATGCAGCGGGATTCCTGTTCTGGCATGCAGTAATGCTCCCCGAAGGCGTGCATGGTAATACTGGGGCCCATTTCACGTTGCAGCACTAGAGCTCTGCACAGGGAGCCCCACAGAAATGCTGGGGTGCGGACACTGTATGTTTCCTTCCACCAGTGCCGCCAGGAATAACACTATTGCACTGATAGTCTCAACACTGCCACTATTTCCAAGTTTCTGCATTGTATGTGGTCCTGTGGAACATCAACTGGTGATGGGAGGCATTGAGTACAGCACATTACGTTTCTCCTTGTGAGTTAGCCAAGCAGACATACGTCTACTACGTTTATACTTATGTTCGCAATAGCAGGAAATGATTCCATCTGGGCTGAGATTTATGCCAAAAGCAGTCCCTACATCTTTCCAGAGACCTCATGCAATCTCTTCAGGTATGATATTGGCTCCTGGTGACTCATTTAGTTAAAAGTTTCCTACCAGTGATATTCTCTGATGAGCACCAGCACCACTTCATAACAGAGTGGTAGACTTTCCATTGGTGAGCACTCCCAAAGCTAGACAATGCCTTCTCCCATTCAGGTAAACAATGCACTGCATTTCATATCTAGAGGAGGTATGGTGTTGTCATTGCTTCCTTTGTTTGGAAATCCTCTCATTCATCTATAAAATAATGAGGGTGTTTGTATGTGCATAGTATATTTACAGTTATTGCATTCGAGTAAATTCATTTTTGCAGTAAAATTAGAATGAGAAAAGTCATTATTCCATAGTTGACTCGTGTACAATAAAATAGAATAATTAATTATAAAATGCATTTTTTTAAATCGTTTAAAAATAAAAGAAAGGTTAAAAACCTGACAAAATAAAATTGCTACTAAGTATGTGTAATCGCTCATTGAAAGAACATGAAATATTTAAGTTTGAAGGCTTCATGCAGTGAATTGTGAACGGTCAGCAGAGGCCACCCTCTGCTCACTTGGGAAAGGACCGGCCACTCTATTTGGAGAGCTTTGCCAGGCTCCATTCAAAGCAGTGACGCATTCCCGAGCAGCAGCGATATCTGTTTTGCCTGCTTGGGTGAAGATCTCAGTTTTCCAAAAATGAACTCCCAAAGTATAAACAGGTAAATCAGGACCCTATGACCACTTAGCCCTTCATGATGGCCATCACGGAAATCTAGTGATGGTCATCCGGCTTAGATAGGGTGCGCTGGACGTGACTGTGGCCTGGTTACAGCTGCCAGGCCAGAGGTTTCTGATGGCAGAACCAGCTGGGGCTTTGCTGTCGAAACCCAGCACTTTTCCAGACTCTACATAGAGCCAGGGGGCTCCGCACCATAATCCAGAGTGTTAATCTGAGATCGCTGCCTTGCTAGGGCTTCCCGATGCATGTGTCCGTAACATTCTAAACATGGTTTTCATCACCAGAAAACCAAATCAAAGACGTTTTCATTACTAATGTATGAGCTAAGTAACCCGGATAATATCTCTAACCAAGCTCTTTTTATAAACATATGGGCAGATTTATGTTTGACTTGCGCCTCATTTACGCCGCCGTTGCGTCACTTTTGTGACGCAGCAGCGGTGCAAATCCTGCGCCATGGTGCGGGGTATTTTCAACGTGACGCATCTGGGAGATGCGTCACGTTGTAAAGCCCTGCGCCACATGTAGGCGTTCCAGGGTAGGTGGGGGCGTTCCGGCGCAGGAACGCCTCCTAAAAGTGGCTGAGTGAAATCTACAAGATTTCACTTAGTCACTTTTGAGCCCATGCTGCGTGAAAACCCTGCGCCTGCTTGAAGCAGGCGTAAGGATTGACGCAGCATTGTGAAGATAGGGCCCCCCAGAGCAATGCTGGAGCTGTGTCGCGCTTGCGACGCAACTCCAGCAATGCGCCACTTTTACGGCACAGATGCGTGACGCATCTGTGCCGTTTTTGCCCCATGGCGCGCCGCATTATAAATACGGCGCATCCATGGTGGCGGAGCTGGGGCGCAAAATAACTGGCGCATCCCTGCTGATATGCAGGGATGCGTCAGTAATTATAAATATGCCCCATATTTTATATAAATGTGCTAAATGGATTGCCACGGTGTGATCGATCCTTTGCTAATCCATTCTTCGTACTGGTTCTGGCTGCAGTCAAGGACCAGCTGTAAGCCCCGTGTGCTACTGACTGGCATGCTCTTCTATAGAACAATAAGCACGTGAAAGCCTTCAGCAGCCCTATCCTGGCAGCTTACAACTGGCAATGAGACTGAGCTATAGTTATGACTGTCTATAGTCGTATTATCATATTTGATTGCTTTCACTCGGGTTCCATTCCATTCCTTTGTCTGTTTGTGACTGCAGACATGATGTAGATGTGGCAACAGCTGCCCCTTTTAATGGTACCGTCTCCCTGAACACTTGCTTTTCTAACCCACTAATCACAGTGTTTCAGTTCGCAGATTGTTCCTAATGCTTTTGATTTCAGGGAAATTCATATTTATTCTGTTATCAATCATGGAAAGAGGAAGGTGAACATGTCACTTTTTATGGGTTTTTATGTAGAAGAAAAATGACTACTAACCATTCTATCAGAGGGCCTAATGGATGGCCCTGGGCTGTGTATGTAAGCCTTCTGGCGAATAGCAGGGCTGTTTGTTCAGTGCTGTCCCAGAGCGGAATTACAGTGCTCGCCATGGTTTCACTCTGATAATTATTATTGATTCGCTCCCAGGCTGTCAATCTGAGGACAGCTCTGCAGCAGCCCATGATGGACAGAAGCAGGATTGGGCAGCCAGCATCCAACGAGGAAACTTCATCTTGAAAATGAACGTAGATGAGATGGTGCAGGTAGATAAGGGTAATTGATGATTGTTTCACAGTGGAAGCAGGGAAAATTTCAGATTCAAGACAATCTCTGCAGTTCATTCTGTGTGCCCTGTGATACAGCGGTGGAGTACTGCAACCTGCAAAACGTGCAGCAGCCGCCATTTCATTTATTTCTGTTACAAGTCAATACATAATTACGTGTTATTTACATTTCCTGCCAGCCAGCATGTAAGGAAAGGATGAGTTTCCTATTGAAGTTTTCAATGTATTTTCCACAATTTCAGATGTTTAATTGTCGGCACGCATCAATGCACACTCACACTAACACAGGACAGCTTCACAAACCTCTCTGCCATCATTGCCCCCACCCTTCAATTACAAACAGGACCACGCTTCGCCCTTAGGCAGAATAAATGAATCAGAAATATACACCCACACATTTCCAATAACAGATCAGACAAGCGTTGGCAAAGCCAATAGGTACCGTCAATCCGAGAGCTATAGGTATTGAAAATGTTAATGTGTTTTTTGCTATGTGATATGCAACGAGTCACCGTCACGCCTACATTTTTGTTTGTCTAGCCGAAACCTAAAAAGGGGGAAGGAGAGGATGACTGTTGCTTTCACATACAAAAGATCTGTGTGTTTTTATCTTATCAGAAAGCTAGAACAAACAGAACAGTCACCACATGTATCATAAAATGTCACCTCAAAATGCCAACAAGCAGGAAAACACATGAATATAGCCATATTAAACTTACTTGAGGCTAGTTTGCCCTCCACAAGTAAAAAAAACTGCAGAGAGAAAATGAAACTTCAATGTGTGATCATTTCACTATTTAAGCAGATTACTGACTAAATGAAACGAAGCCCTCCTCCGCTCACCACAGACCTACTTTATTGCATAGAAAAATAACTCAGCGAAATAAACACTAGTAACTAGGACCGTAGTATGATGTGCAAGTCACTGTCAAAAATCCAGACAGAGCCGTCTTAGCCTTTCAACCAGACATGGTCAGTCGATTGTAAAATCTGTGGCAAATTTATTGAATAGAAATAGCCTAGAAAATACTCACTGTACCTCAGGCGCGCAACGCCCTTTGGGCTCAAAGGGCTTCAGCCGCCACCCCCGTGCTGTGACAGCTTCCCGGGCACTTACACAGAGGTTTTGAGCTTATCGAAGCTGCACCCGAGTACTTCACAGGTCTTTAAAGGACCATTTATATGTAAACGAGGCTTTGTTCCTTTTTCACCCCTTCATCTCCACTCTGCCTATTGCTGGAAGAAATAGCTCCCCCCCAGCTTTTTAGTAGCCAGCTGGACATTGCTGTCGAGCCCCAAGCTCTTTGAAGCGCCCTACAGACCTAGGTTGCGGCAATAAAGCTACAAGGATGGTGGGTGGACATAGAAAGGAATGAGTGACTTTGGCTTTCTCACTAGGAAGCATTTTGAAGTGGGGGCAACACAGTTAATTTTCTTGGGACAAAATGCCACAACAAATATTGCAGAGACTAAACAAAATCCCCCATGAATTTACATGTGATGCTTAGAGAGAGGTCTTTCCGAGAGGGGTGGTAACAAACCTAAGCTCCCAGCGGTCATAAAAGGCAAAACCGTTCTCACAGGAGCAGCAGCATTTGTGATGAGAAGAATAAGATTTACAGCCCTGCTTACAGCGTAGCTCAGAGCGACTGAAAACAAGACTGCTCATGCGAAATGCTCCAAATTAAAGAAAAAAGTAGTTCCCAAACCAGTTGCTAAATGGGGAGCAGGGATTGGATAGTAGTAAATGGTCCATGCTCTAGGGGAGGGCTAAATACAGGAAGAGGCATGACGTATGTATGCCATGGACAAATGGGTAGAAAGAATATGAGAGCAACGATGGAGGCAGCAAATGGGAAGCCTAAGGCAGGCTAAAGCTCACAAAGTATATATATAACATATCTCAAAAAGACAGCGCAAACGCTATCTAGCCGAGATATAAAAAAGTATTGGATGGCTGAAATAAACATTGCAAATGAATAAGAATGAATTAACAACTGTAATTGACATAAAAATACATACTACTTTTCACACTAGTAAACTAGCCATTCTACGATTAAACTCAAAGGGACTAAATATTAAGAATGTATCGGACTTAGAGTACTCAGGATTAAACAATGTAAGGGGGTCCTCATTATGAGTGCTCCATTAATTCTGATAGGGTTCTGCAGGTAGTTACCATCACTCCGAAATGGCACAATGGGAATACAACTGCTCAATGGGATCCCAGCCAGCGATTTCACCAGAGGGGAGCAAGTGCAGGTGGAATATTGGGGAGAACATGCAGGAATCATCATGGGAAATCAGATTTTCTCTTGTTAGTCTTGAAACACATGAAACTGCTTTATTTCCCCCATTCCGAATAACCAGGCCAAGGTAATGATCATTTTGGAGTATAATTCCTGATGGGGGAGATACCAGGAGATTTTCCACACCAATGTTAATAATGGCCCAAGTGGTGAAAACATAAGATTTGAAGAAGACGAATTCCCTGCATATGGTCAGCTGTAACAGTATCTAAAGCTTCCCTAGGTGAAATGCACAAGCATTGTACTCAGGAGGAAAACTTCTCAACAGCTCAGACAAATGTTGCAAAATATGGCAAAAAAGGCAGGAAAGGGTTAAATATCAATCTCTTTTAAACTGGAGATCTCCCCCGAATATCCATGTAATAACAAATTTAGGCCCTGAGTGTACACACACCCACACACTGCCTGCACACATTTCATCTGAAAATGTGGCAGTTGGTAATAAATCCATATACAAATGTGACCATTGCCTGCAAATCCAGCCACACGATCAGCCATTTTGTCAGACCTCCTCCCACAAGACTTACCACTGATTCATTCCATTGGCATACATCTATAAATGAGGCAGCTTTTCATCTACTGTTATGGAGCAAATACCAAATGTGCTAGTCATGGAAACTGCATTTTCACAGGCTGAAGTCTTAATTTGACTTTAAGGTTCTCATTCATAACTCTGCAGGTGGTCCACCCAGCCACCGGTGAAGCTCATCTTGCGGCCATGCCATTAGCGGACCACTAGGGAAACTAAACATTCTAGCGGGCTTGGTAGGCATTGTCTCGGTGAAAGTGACCCCGCCATCCAGCTAGACTTTTTGTTCAAAATTTTAAGATTGGACAGCTTCCACATTATGGTGGCCGTCCATATTTTTTCTATTTCAAAAACAAAACCTTAGAGTAAAAGTTTGTTTCTGAAATAGAAAAAAACAACCACTCTGAAGTACAAACAGTTTTTCATTGCATGTTTGAGTCATTGATTTAGTTTCCTTTACATGTCCTCCATGATTCGCATGGTGGACCCAGATATTTAACATGTACTTAAAAAAAACACCATAAATAAGATTGAGGTTAGCATGAGGTTGAGGGTGAGTGATTTTATGCTTTGAGAAGGTGTACATTATAACAGTATGCAAAAGCATTAAGTTGGAGCCATGCCTCTGCCTGCTTTGAAAACAAGTGGCAATAACTTGTAAAACTGGTGTCATCATGTTAAGGATAGGAATGTTTCTCACTCTGTCTTGTGTTGCTAAGGAGAATTGGGGGAGGCTGATTAGAAGACAGTTGTAATATTCCAGTCTATCTAATACTAAAATATTGATTACTGCTCAGATATACTGAATGATATGACTGAGCATGTCTTATGTAAATCCAGTAGTTGGAACTGTGCAGCAGTGGCTGTTTTGGTAATAAATTATTCCATTGTCATTGGCTGTCTGAATAGAATCCTAAGGATTGCAGCCACTGATGCAAACATATGTGTGTCAGGGTAAAGTGGATGGAGTCAAAAAGAGAAGTGAGTTCTGTTGATTATGAAAACGATAGGACGTCAGGGGCCATTATTACATGCAATATCTAATGGAATAGAGGTAGATTGTGATGACCAAATTGAGGTGAGATGTAAAAGTAGGAAAACAACAATTTAGGTGTCATCAGCATAAACCAGGTTATTGGAGGAAAGGTAAAGTGAAAGGCATGTAAAGACCAACAGCACCAAAATCATAAAAAAAAACTAAAGGAAAAGGGAGTTGAGACACTGGACTATCACTTGAGGAGAAAGGGGTTTCTTTAGAAAAGGTGACACTACTGCAGATTTGAAGCAAGTTGGACAGTAAGAAGATGTGAGGGAATAGTTGAATAAAGAGTTCAGACATATGGAAACTCTGAAAGTAGTTGTAAACATTTTAGTGGTTTGACGACTGAAGGGGTACCGTGGAGCACAGGATGTGTTGGACACTGTGATTACACAAAGGAAGGTTTCATTAAAGATGCAACAATAAATGCTGGGAACTGCTCCTGCTGACCCAGCTCATAACATCTACTGATGCCACCAGGCGGGTCTCCAAATTATACACAATGGTATAGGGCTCATTGGTGAGATCTCACTCATGCTTCAAACAGGGCTTGGGAGGGGGAGCTTGAGAGCAAGATAATGGAAAACAAATTGGTATATTGCTGCACACAAATGCAATTGATCTTGGTCAATGACCACCATAAACTCTTACATTATAATTTTTTTAATTGGGCATACATCACACCAGTCAGACAGCACAACTTTCATACAGCCAAATCCCATAGCTGTCCAAGATAAAGGAGTGCTGCGGTGGACTTCCTCCATTTACAGTGGGTGTGCCCCCCCATTTATAGCTACAGGCAGGACATATTCCGAAATCTTTCTGACAAGTCAACCGTCCTGCTAAATCCAGAAACAGAGCTTGCACTATGGGGATATGTCAAAATGATGACATCTATGATCCACAAATACATAACCATAGCGCTACTCCTGGCCACACGTTGAGTGGCAATGGCATGGTATAGAAAATGTGCACCAACCCAAATGGAATGCCTGAAAGACCTAATCATGTGCAATTATTGGTCAGAACTATATGCCTCTCTACAGCCAGTGATGTCTAGGCTCAAGAACATTTGGACTCCCCTCAACTTCTACTTAACACAACATGGCCCAATGGATGATGATGACCGGACGGATTCGCACATAGATGAACTTCAAAATAAAGCTGAGGTGCTGTTAGGTGCCATGACTAGCACACAGACATGAGGCAAGTCTTCCCAACCTCTCCATGCTGCAAAAATCCTCCTAGTCTGATATTAAAAAAGTCCTCCCATCCGCCTTTCATTCAGGCCTTACTGTATTTTTGTACCTTACTAATGTGCATGAGCAGTGGCCCGGTGTGTCTTAAGTATGTTTTATTGCCACGGATAAATTTTGCACCGAGCTGGTGTTTTTGTATCACAATAAAAAGCAAAACTAAATATAATGTGACAAAACTATGAGTATTGTTAAGCAGGGTTAGGAAATGGTAGGAGTTTAAGGTTCATTTTTGCGTATAGAGGCATTTTGATAGCATATAAAGAACATAATTTAAAGATCATTTAAAAAGGAAATTACCAGTTTAGCCTCTGTGCATATTATTTTTGTAAAGCAATTGTTGTGTCTTATGATAGTGTTAGACAGAGGTAGGCGAGCCATTGAAAGTTTGAGCAAGGCTTGAGTCAGATGCCTGGCTCTGGCTCAGTCTGAGGCCCTCTTGCAACCTTCAGTCCAAAACAAGCTGAGGTTTCTCAGGAGGTGATTTGGCCTAGTGGCTACAGCTGCTGATCAGACCATGTAACATGCGGAACCAGGTTCATATCTATGTCTAGGTCAGCATCCTGTGAATCCCGGCAACAATATGAAATCACTGCGTGCCGCACACAGTTTTGTTATGCAGAATGTATGCTATGTTGTGTTGTAATCTTGCTTAGCTTTAAACTAATCTAATGTGCTTATCACAATAAAATCAACACAAAAAAAAATATTTTCAACATTATTTCTCTGTGGATATTTGACTTGTTCTGTGCAATTCCCAAATTAATCTCAAATTCATTGACAACAACATGGTGAAAAAGGTTTGCATACCATATACACTAAAGACTTTATGATGATCTATGGTGAATGAGGGTCACCCTCTTCTTTCTTGAGTGATAAAGTACCCTTACCCTTATTGTCCTGAGTAGGTCCAACCCCTTCAGGAGCTCTTGGTTCAGTAACAGCATTGTCATCAGGGCAGGATTGTTTCTCAGATCATGTTTAATAACTCTCACTTTCAAACTTTCAGTAAATACTTCTCAATGCAGAGGTATGATCTTATGTACTAAGGTGAAGCACTTCCACCTCTTAAAGCAATGGACTTGAAGAGATCATATAATTTTCCAGCATGGTGTTTATTTCATGTTGGAAAATGATACCTTCAGGGCTGGGCTTGAGCACCGGCTCTTAGAGCCAGAGATGATCCTTGGCTAGTCTAAGGCTTGGCTCTCCCTGTGAATTTGTTGGCTCGCATACCTCTAGTGTTGGCGGGAGTACCTTTCTCTGGCTAGCATGTCGTTACTTCTACTGAGCAGTATTCAGCTCCTGCCATTCTGATCCACACATACACCTACACCTACTCCTGTCCCAGTCCTGCCTTAGAATCCTTGTTCTGCATTATGCTATACCGACTCGTGCTTGCTTCAGCTCTATATTATTAGCATTTCTTGTCTGGAACTTACCTTGCTCCCATGTAGGCATGTTCCCTCTTGACTTTTACTTCTGATTTGCCACCAGACATGTCCCTTGTACCTTTCTTTGTAATAAGATGTTAGCTTGGGTTTTTGATATCTGGTATAATTATATTTAAATTGGGGAAGTTTCTCGGTTCCTTTTTGAGGTTTCTTTATTCATTATGGACAAAAACTACTTCCTGTGCCTGGCCTGCTGGCGTAAAATATAATAGAGGTTTACTTTTAGATCCTTGAATTAAGACATTGATAAAAAAAAAAGTCCTTAAGAATTATTCGGTCTGCTGTTCAGAAACATGTCTTTAAAGTTTCTCTGCATCTAGATACCACTTTGTCCTCATTGTCCTTGTCTTCATTGTACAGTCTAGTCCACTCTTGGCTACAATCCAAGTGCTGATCTGTGTTCCTCTTCAGGTTGTATTTTTTGTCGGCTGTGTTTAATTTGGGAATCGCTTCTATTTTTGTTGACCAGTCTGGACTATTGGAATAACAGCGCTTAAAGAAAGAGAAGAAAACCACTCCCTTGTGTGACTTGGATATTGCCATAGAAATAGGATAGCCTGGCATGTACATTTTACCTTGTTTCAGGAGGATCACCAACTTCAACATCAGATGCAGTCGACAACTGTTGTGCTTCCTTAATCCTCTCCTGACCTTATTTCCTTGAGGATTCAAAATGATTGCTAAAAGCTAAGGCAAGACTCATTGTTATCAGTTCTATTTTCATCCTAAACCTAGTCCTCTAGTTGGAAGAATCCTAGAGCTTGAAAAACACCTGTGCATCTGGAAGACATTTGTGATCCTGTATCTTATGATGAAAGAAAGAGAAGACAGACTCAACGATTGTGTTTATAATGTGTAGGGTTCACATAGTATAAATACTGTTGTACTGTACATTTGATGAAAGATTGATTACTGTGCCCTTTACAAAGGCCCAAGGTAAGGAATACCTACCAACACAAGAGAGAAAGGAGGCATCAAGGCTTATACTACCTCCAAAAACTATATATTATGGTGCATCTCAGGGATAAGACAATAAGTTCACCATATTTAATGTTATGGGATTTCGTTTTTTGTCACCGGAGAGACTGAAGTCTCTTGTTTTTCAAAGATATCAGTTTGCTCAACACTAATTTATATTTAAAAAAACTAAAAGCTCAACACATGGAAGCCATTGGTGAAGCATTTTTAG
Source organism: Triturus cristatus (assembly GCF_964204655.1). NCBI lineage: Eukaryota > Metazoa > Chordata > Amphibia > Caudata > Salamandridae > Triturus > Triturus cristatus. The sequence goes on from NC_140583.1 coordinate 385,285,281, forward strand.
CCTGGGGACCAGTCACAAAATAAACCTGTCCATTGCATATCTAGATTGCTCAACAGCATGAAATGGATGTGTGCAATCTAACTGTAGCCCCACAGGTCCATGTAATCCTCATAATGCTGTGATTAGTCTAGTTTACTTTCACTACCAAGTCAATAAAGTGATTCTGGTACAAATGTCACAATCACACTAAATTGAATTTGAAGGAAGTGCAGAATAGATTCCTTAGCTGACACAATGTTTACCCACAATTTACCTAAACATTTACCACAAATCATTAGAGAGATGGGCTGTGTGCAGCCAGTAAGCATCAAAAAGGTATGGAGCTGCTGGTGACGTGAGTTAAGAGCGTAACCAGATCAGGGTCTGGAGGGTTCCAGGTCAGAAAGTCTGGTCCAATGCAACAGATGAAACAAGTGAACGATGGAGCAGTATACAGTCCCCATCTGTACTATCACAACATGATAAGGGAGTGGCAGCATTGTGCAACTCCCTGCTGCAACGGGCAATGGCAGCACCTTGCGTCCGGAAACGGTTATGCCTTTAGCCCACGTCACCAGCAGCTCCACACTTTATTTGTATGTTGGACCCCACAGGCTGGGATTGTGTAACCCCACAGCCAACAGAACCAGCAGCTGTATCGATCACAGCCAATGCGCCTGTCTACCTACTGTAATTGTACTACAACCAGGACTCTCCTCCACAGGCATTTCTTGTCTCAGGCATAAACAATTAAGGCCAGATTATGATCCCCAGATTTTATAGAGGGTTCGAAACGTCATTGACATGGAGTACCATGATTATTGGTACCATGATTATTGCAATTGTTTTTAATTTTAATAAGGATAGCATTGGTACCTTAAATAGACGTAAAATAAAACGGATAACTACTAAAAACTTAACACATATATTAAAAAACATAAACAATACTTATGCAAAAAAACATACATCAAATACATTTAAAATATAAACTAAATTACATTACACTAATTAAAAAATCGATATTTTAAACAACTATATTTTTGCAAACAATAAATTGACTTCTATATTTTTCAAAAGATATTTCTTACCTTACAGTTGACCATGATATTCTGATATTGATATTTCTGAATCACAACAATCCCAACTCGATATTCTGTCTCAACACCATAAAGACACCTAGGGTATGCACTGCTTTGCAGTGCATACCCCTCGGGTCCCTTCGATAAGTATGTAAAGCAAATAAGGAGCATCCACTCCAGTTCAGTGTATACCCCTCATCGCCCTTACATACTTATGAAAGGACAATGCGGGGTATGCACTGCACTGCAGTACATACCCCTCTTTACGCTTACATACGTTTGTTAGGGCACTGAGGGATGTCCACCCCAGTGTCGTACATACTCCTCAGTTTTCTTCCCTTGGTGCCCTTAAAGTATTTAAATTAGATTTCTTATCCCCTAAATATGTAAGGGCACCGGGCGTATTCACTGCAGTGGTTTAAACAGGGCTTGTAGAGAGAGCAGGTTCTGAATTAAGGGGCCCATTAGGATGGCGGGTGGATTGCCACCGCCCGTATGGCGGTGGCGATCCACCCGCCATTCTCCACTGCCCACCTAACAATACCCCCTGCCATATTACGATGGCAGTGGGGACGCAGGCGAACAGAAAGACCATCTGCCGGTTCTCCACCAATAGGAGACTCCGCCATTGAAAGGCATGCAGTCTTTTCTTTGGGGGCCCTTTGCGGCCCCCCATGGGGTTGGGGGGGTGGGTGGCTGCACTTGGGGGGTACCCATGGTACCCATTTGACATTTGCATGCACAAGGTGGCAGGCACCGCGTGGTGCCTGTCATGTTGTGCATGCAAATTCACCACATGTAGTTTTTACATTGCGGTGGGTGCTGCTTGCAGAACCGCCCACCGCAATGTAAAATATGCGTGATGAGCCCGCCAGTGTGGCAGGCACATCGAAATTGGCACAACGGGACGGCTGCACCCCTGGCGGGCGGTCCCGCATCCTGTTATGGTGGCGGGCGGGCGGGCGGGCGGCGTAATGGTGTCCTAAGTTCTTAAACATAGAGGTACTGCTTCCTCTTCCAGCTCTGCTTAAAAACTAATTACTGTGCTGACTAATTCTACTGAGGGTGATGCAGAAATTATTAGTAACTGTGTATTACATGAGTAATGTGGAATTACTAATTACTAATTTCCTCAAATTCTGCCGACGTGATTAAAAATTCTACCCATACCTGTTTTTTAATTTGAGCATTTGAGACCTCTTGTATATACTTTAGTATATACTTATATGTGTATGTACTTTGTGGGCTCTGGAGATCCGTCCTGGAACTTGTCTGCTTCCTCTAAGGGACTTGTCTTTCTGTTCAACTGCCTCTGTTTAACTGTCTTAATAGAAAACGACCAGTAGAGGGTGGTAAAATACCAGAATTGCTTTCTGCTTGTTCAACTGCCTCTATTTAACTGTCTTGATAGAAAAGGACCAGTAGAGATCATTAAAATACCAGAATCACTTTAGCATTCTCTAGATTCCAGTCCATAGAAATTGTCTTCCACGAGCACCCCTAGACAATAATATTTTTTTCAAATCTTGTATTTTCAGTGATATGACCACCGAAGGACCTGATTTTATATTAAAAACAGAGCTTTGAACTATACCATTTCCCACTGAAAGGCAATAGTTCTCTTGATGTGTTTCCATACCTGTTGTGTCACACAGTTTGGTGCTTACTTACCCTCCCTTATAAAGAACAGTAGATGTTTCAGCACCCAGACTAATGTGCTGCATAGTTAAATACCTATAAGGTCCCAAAGGCAAGACCGATTGCATTGCAAATGCTTGTTTATATTCTCACAATAAGTCTCATGATTGTAGTTTGTTGTCTTATCACTTTATTTGTTTTTCTTTCATAGGTTTACTCTCTTTAAGGTGATTGTGTACCCATGTCCTAAATTTTGTCATACCTTTGGTGATATTTCTCCCTGGTAAGTTCTTGTATGTATTGTTATCTATTGCTCTACCATGTATTCATATTTCTTATTCATGGCACCTGTTAAACTGGTTTCGTTCTTAGTTGTCCTTTTTGCATATTATATGATCTGGTGTGTTTCCACTCCCAGTGTCTTTAGATTCTGAATTTGCTTTTGCTCAGCACTGTGTAACGCTTACAATTGTCGCCTTGAATTCAATTTCACATTACATATTGTACTTATGGTTCTTTGGTATTTTCTGTTTGTTAGTTCATGATTTCATTGTTTCTATGTGTTTTCTACATTACTGTATTTGTGTTTCTTTATGATTGCATGTCTCAGCTTCCAGAAGTAGCTTGAAATGTAAAGGGGCTTAAAAATCCCCTTCAGAGGCAAGGAGCACTCTCTCATTTAGCTGGTCAAAATGCCCAGGTAGCATGAATACAAGAAACTCACACGTCAGATGAAGATATTGTGAAATAAGAAAACATAGGCCCAGTTAGCCTTTTGATCACCAGCCACAAGAAACACAAGTAGTGGTGCTATTTTGTTTCACAAGTGTTCGCATTTGGACATTTTTCATAAGGCTTGAATTTGGAGTGTAGAATTTTCATGGCCCAAATAAAAATCAATGGTTCATTGATTGTTACTACCAAGTTATATGGTTCAAATACCCCCAGCAATTCCTTCTGGATAATGTTCTAAGCAAATGTTATATCACAATGATAGAAATATTTTTGGAGTGGTTCTAATCAAATTTTTGACCCATTTATAAACAGGAATTCTCATACAAGATATGTTCCTAATTCTGTTGAATTGTTTTAAAATGTAGGCACTAACAGATGTGTGGAGGATCTCTAACTCTTACTGCAAGTAATAAACTGTTTTTCTCTGGTACATAACACACACCAGAACTGACGATTTATTTTTGAGAAAGGACCTAGTTCAGTCTTACTAATATTGGATCATGCCCCAATTACAATCATGCTGGATACTATGCCTAAAAAAGGGTAAACTCAATAGATAACATTTTAATATTTCCCTGCTATCTTATAAAGTTTTCCTTTCTCGATTTGAACATTTTGCCTTGCAACAAGTAAGTCTAAGCTAGACAGTGTCTAACTGTAGGACTTTACATTTTAATTTAGAAGACTTAAGATCTAATTGCAAAAATGATCACCTTTGTAGCTCTCTTCGTGCAGCAGTATTGATACAATTAAGATGTTTTTTTCTGATTATACCAAATACCATCACGCTTTGTGCTTAAAACAATTGTGGAATATTACATTGCCAACATTTGACTCTTGTGGTAAATATGGTGTTTGCTGGAGCAGGACAAGTTTTACCCTTTCACTTATAAAAAAGTATTTTTCATGACACAACCCCCCAAGACAAAATCTAAGCCATACTTTATCTCAATATCTGCTGAGACCTTAGTTAGTATGGCATTGAAATAGGTTTGTCAAAACATCAAAGATATTTCCGGTTCTGATGTTCCATTTTCCCACATGAAAGTTGTTCTAAGTGGTTGACATGAATGTTATGGGAATACAATTATTTTGGCTAAATTGAAAGACATAATGATAGCCAATGCCTAACAGGTCATTAAGTCTAATTGTAAATCTGTGGATAAAATATCATACAGAGCATGGGGGAATTTAGTATGTAAAAATCATAGTTAGGACACTTATAATGTGAGAGCCTTACAGTTATTCATCAAAAGAGCAAAAGAGACAAAATCTGAAGCCCAGTAACAAATCTTCTAACTAGATCAACCTGGATGTCCGATTTTACAAAATTTAATTGGAAGCCACTGTAGGCCCCATTGGGATTTCACATTGGAACTTAATTATTTGGAATTAATGTACTAAGTTTATTTTTTTGTTATTTTTATAGGCATAATTCAGGTACAATTTTAGCCCTGGTAACAGGAGCCTTTCTTCTAATTATTATAAGTATACAGTCAAAGTTTTTAAATGTGATTTCTTATTCCCTAATTTTCATGCAATTACAATTAATTGTATAGTTCATATTTAATCTTTCTATAGTGTTATTGTGTAATGTGTACTGCTCCTAGTTTTAATTGTGCATTGTGCTCTTGCCCATGTCAGTGTGTTTCCGCTGATTGGCGTAAAGCATTTTTAAGTAATTGTATCTATATGTTAAATGGAGTCCATAATTCCTACTTTTACTTGCAGCTCTCTGCTTACTCTCCTTGCATTTCTTTGTTCCCCAGTCCGCTGCCGCATTGTATTCTGCTGATTGTGCGGAGGGAGGGTAAGAACCTTTTCTTCCTTTCTTCCTCCGGTGGTCACCATTTTAGCATGGCGGCGGTCTAGTTGTTTCATGTATAAATTAAGAACCTGGCACTGACACTGGATGTGCCATTGGTGCACCAAAGACTTGGCAAAGGCAAGCCCATCTTTGCCCATCCGTGCCCGAACGTCGCTAGGCACCAGGGATTCTGCATTTGTGCACCTAGAGGTAAGCTTCTCAGCTAGAAAAAGTTATGACAGCAACAAAATAGAAGAAGAGTAGGATCAACTGTCAGCATTGCTCTCCGCAGCCTATACCTCACTTAGAAGGGTCATTCTCATGTTTTAAATGTAAATACTCTTGCTCCTTTGATCATGTAACTTTCCCTCCCAACAATAAAGAAGGCCTTTTTTTCTCCTAATTTGCAGCCGAACAACTTAACTACCTCAGTTTCGTATATCAGTGGCACATTTATTGTGCGACAGCCCAGTTTTGCTACTCTAAAAAGTCTCTACTGCAATGCCAGATCAATCCCTAAACATGCAGTAGAAATATGGGACCTCTTCTCACACTATCAACTAGACCTATGTTTATCACGGAGGCCTGGCTTCATTCTCTCGCTCTTGCTTGTACTCCTATTGCGTTCCCTGACAACTACAAACTGGTCAGACTGGATAGGGAATTGAGGCCAGGAGGGGGAGTAGCTATATCATTTCACAACACTCTAAAAGAGGAAATAATTGACTCTGTACTTGCCGACTGTGTGGAGAAATATTCAAAGTTGAAACCCTCCATGGTGATATATGGAAAGGGTGCTTTAGTTTATCGTCCCCCTGGTAATAAGGAAGACTTTAGCCTTAAATTAATAGAACGAATAGCTCCTCATGTGCTATCTACACAGAATTTTCTTTTGATAGGAGACTTCAACTATCATGTAGACAAAGCCAGTGATGCTCATGTATCTATCTTATTGCCCATTCTTGAAATGCTAGATCTCCATTGGATAAATACTTACCCTATACATCCGGCTGGGCATACCTTAGACCTTATAATTTCTAACTCTAAGTAGTTGCATTCCGATATTCCTCAACCACTTGCCTGGACTGACCTTTTTTTAAATTAATTTTAAAATCCCTATTGGGACTATTTCTACTAAATCCAAAACAGTAAATTGCTTGAGATCAAGACCTTGGAAACAGGTCACTTTAGAAGGTTTTCAATCTACTTTCAGTGCCCCATATCTGCATAACAAACTGGATATTAATTTAGCTTGGGGCTTGTTCCTAGACTCCCTGTCCTGTGCTCTGGACACAGGTGTCCCCTATAGTTTACACATCACTAAATCCTGTAGACCTAATGCTCCATGGTATGGACCCAGAGTAAGAATTGAAAAATCAAATTGTAAAAGATTGGAGCATAATTAGAGGTACTCCAAAGGTGACCCCGACAAACATCAATATAAAGTGGCATTAGGAGCCTATCACAGTAGAATTAGAACAGCACGTTCTACACTATCAACAGAATTGACCAAGCAATGAAATTTGCCAAAGAATTGTTTAAGGTCCTAAAGGATTACACTAAGCCACATGCCTGCACCTCAACCATTACTGCCTCTCAGACACTTTGTGACACCTTAGCTACCCATTTTGAAGCTAAAATAGAGAATATCTATTGTAGTTTCCATAATAATTCTACCTCACCAATGTATAGCTGTCCTACTAACTTTACTTGTAACAACACTCTTGCAGTGTTAGAGAGGTTTGAGCCTATTGCACAAACTCAACTGCTAGATTTACTAGCAAAAACTAAATCTAAATCTGGTTCTCTTTTTGTCTGACCTGTGTCCCCCACATATTATAGCTATGCTTTCCACCCTTCTTGCTCCATCAGTTACATCTTTATGCAACCTATCCTTGTCTTAAGCAGCCGTTCCTCAGGAATGGAACAGCGCCCATGTTATACCTATTAAAAAAAACTCATGCTGATCCTAAGGAACCAACCAACTATTGTCCTATGCCTCTCCTTCCTTTGATAGGCAAGGTTCTTGAGTATCATGTTAACAAACAGCTTTCACCCTGGATAGTCACCATCTGCTGGATGCTTCTCAATTGGGTTTTTGACCCTCCGACAGCACTGAAACCACTCTCCCAGCAATAGTAGACTCACTTAGCACATCCTTGGACACAGGTCTCCCAGCAATGCTGGTTTTACTAGACCTGTCAGCGACGTTTGATATCGTTTGGCATTCCATCTTGATTCAACGCCTCTATGAGATAAGGATTCAGGGTACGGCTCTAAATTGGTTCATAGTGTTTTTTAAGGACAGGACTCAAAGGATTACTCTTGGCCCTTTTCAATCTAAGACTCTGTCTTTGGGCAAGGGGGATCCCCAGGGCTCTGCGTTGAGCCCTATGCTTTTTAATATCTATGTTGTTCCACTTGCTCAGCTTGTCAAATCCTTCTGTTTTGAAATACTCTCTTATGTAGATGATACCAAATTAGTCATCTCTTTTGGGCAGGACACTGGGAATGTAAGCATCTTTTTATCACCTGCATGAGGAAAATTGCCATTTGAATGTCTTTGAACTGCCTTCAACTAAACAGAGACAAAACGGATATCCTCCTGTTCGGCAAAGCTCAGCTCCACTGGACAGATGAATGGTGGCCTGTCGAGCTTGGCTCTGCTCCTTCACCCAGAAACTCAGTGAGAAATATGGGTATTCTGCTAGATAATAAGCTATCTATGAAGTACCAGGTGACATCCACTTGTGGCTTGTGTTTCAGGACAATGTTCTTTCTCAAGAGGATCTTTCAGTGGCTTCCGCTGAACTCCAGAAAAACCCTTATTCAAGCTCTCATAATAGGTCGACTTGACAATGGAAATGCACTTGTTTTAGCATCCAATGAATCTTTTCTATCTAAAATGCAGGTTGTACAAAATACTGGCAAATCTTCTTTTCCTCTGCTCAAAGCCCTTCATTGGCTCCCTATAAGGAAAAGGCCAATTTTCAAAATCCTCTGCCTGCTGCATAAAACTTTGTCAGACAATGGACCCAAATATCTTCAGAACAAACTGGTTCTATATCTTTCTAGAAGAAATCTTAAATCAAGGAGGCTACTTCCTCTCTGTGCTCAACATATTCGTATGTCTAGGTTTGGTGGATGAGATTTTTCTTATCTGGCCCCCTACCACTGGAACAAGCTTCTCTTGCTCGTTAGGGAATGCAATGAGTTTTCAGGTTTTAAAAAACATCTTAAGACCTGGTTTTTCTAATGGCAGCTTCTCTATTTGCCTGTTGCTTGAGCACCGAGATGCCCCTTCGGGGGTGATTTGCTGTGCTATATCAAGTATTTATTAACATAAAATAACATACAAATTCACCTGAAAATGCCTACCTGATTTATGCTTACATTTTTATATTTTTCACCTGTAATTGATAAGATTTTGCTTATTCCTTAAATTGGATGATAAATATTTTATATATGCAGGACTTCAGACCATCCACCCTATTTACAGTGGATAGTTTGATTTATTTTCTTTCTGTCTGTCACCACCTATAAAATCCTGGTGGTCTTGACCAGGAAAAACATATGACCACCCAGACCCTGCGTCTGCAAAATGCCAACTCAGACCAATTCCAACACACTTGATGGATATCCTCTCCAGCTGATTACAAGTGCCATAGGTTATAGCACTCATAATGAGGCAGGTAGAATATCTTTCACATTTGTGATAGATTAACAAATCCGTGAAATTATAAGTCAGGCTCTAGATATCCAAGCTTGTGGTTTCTATGGGACTAGATATTATATTGTCACCAGACAACATAAATGTGTTACTATTTTACAATATATTGATGGATTGGAACTATGTTAATGCTCATGTTGACCAACTTCATAACATATGACCTGCATCATTCTTGTCAGCCAGTATATCTTAGAATGTCTGATCCCATAATTCTCACTTTGGATGTCTGTATGTTTGTCCTTTCCTTACTTGTTTCTATATTTCTAACAAATAAAATACTGTGATGTTTTACCTGGACACTCATGCCTTGTAGTGCTGCTACTTTTGAATTGTTTTGAACTCGCCATAAATATGAGGCAATGGTACTCCTTGAAGCAGTGGTTCAGCTTTTCGGGTGGCTAGCACAAGCACAGATTATGTTAATTACTGTTTCGTGAAAAGGTGTGCGGTGGACACAATTTCTGTGATAGAGTATATGATTTTGCATCACCCTTATAAGAAAAAAGCATTCAAGTTGAAGACAAGCATTTAATGAACCTGCCCATAAGCAGACAGGATAGTGTTTCTTTAAGATCAGGCCAGAACACTATCAAGAACAGTGGAAAACGAGTATACATTAACCCCTTCCCTGCTCATGACGGAACCGTTCCGTCATGAGCCACGGTTGTCGTGTGCTCATGACGGAACGGTTCCGTCATGACAATCCTGCCGGCGGCCGCTCCGCCTGCGCGGCGCTGTTTCCCCGCCTGTGCGGGGCGACAACGCAAATGGGCGGAGTCATGACGGAACCGTTCCGTCATGAGCACAGCTCAACTGTGGCTCATGACGGAGCGGCTCCGTCATGAGCACAGGCCCGCCGCGCTGCCCCCCTGCCCCCCCCAGCGCTGCAGCGGAATGTCCGCAGCAGCGAAGGGGTTAAAAAGAATTTCAAGCAATCTCCATATTTGTGGAAGCCATGCAGTCATTCTGATGTCAAGTCATCAACAAAATGATCACTTACATAATACTGCTTGTACCAGACCAAGCAATGCATCATCTATCGGCTGAGAGGTCTCTATGTCACTGGCAACTATTGTCAGAGCTGCAGCAGAAAGGTAGATGTTCAAGGCCATTAGCTTTAAATGATTTACCTCTACTGGGTGAGCCATGTACTTTGCCTGATCTCCCATTCAATGTGAAATGTATCTCTGTAATTTTCTCTCATTCTCTGACTCTGTTACTATAGCCTTCTCTACCTGGAGAATTATTTGTTCCAGCGGTCACTGTGTTACAGGGCTGCAGTGGTGTTATTGGCATGAGGCTGTACATGACAGGATCTGTGAAAAGAACTGATGGCAGGGTAGAAAAGGTAAGTAGAATAATGAGTACAGAGCAGCCCAAGATCACACTGGGAATCAGAAGAGAAAAAGGGATTCAAAGGGGAAGCTCTAAACAAGGGAACAAGATGGTTAAGATTCAGAAAGACAGGCAGGTAAGAGGCAATTTAGCATTCAGACTAACTAACACCCAGGACAACATGCAATACATATACAGCAATGGCCCGTAAGAGCAACGGGGCAGTGGAGCAGGTGCAGGGGGATTTTGACAGACAATGATAAGGGAAAATGTAGCATTTATTTAATTTTCCCGTGACATCGTCTGTCGAAATCCCCCCACAAGGCACCACCGCTCTTACCTGCACAGGTTGCGGCGTCATATATATATAACAATATTAATGTTAGATCTGGGGGTCTCTAGTTGGCAGAGTTTGGTACCTTTGACCAAATAGGGACCCTTGTTTCTAGTCAGGGTAAGGGGAAAATACACTGTTGATAACCCCTGCTTACCCCCAAGGTAGCTTGGCATGAGCAGACAGGCTTATCCCCAAGGCAATGTGTAAAGTATTTGTACCAACACTCACAGCAACATAGTGAAACACCGCAAATGGACGCCACACAAGTTATTTATAAAAATATAAATCTCCTTATCTGATTAGGCAAGATCAAAAAAACATAAAACCCACATACATAATTAATCGTTTCTTCAAGAAGTGTTCTTTGGAATGCTGTTGTAAAAATAAAGGAGCTTGTAAAGTCAGTATGGCTGTAGACTCTGTTTCCAACATGAGGAAATTCACTTGAAAAATGTGCTCCTATCAACAATGAGAAAAAAGAAACAGGAGTCAACCCGTTCACCCAGCTGAGACCGGGTAGGTATAATAATAGAAAAACAATGTCTCAACTGGAAAATCATGTAAGAGGACTGCTAAATATAAAAATTAATCATAAAGCACAAGGAAGGACAAGGGCGACCAAAGAGGGAGGGGGGATGAAGGATATTATTTGTAATTAGAGGCACAACAAGTACAGACTAATTTACAGTAACCATAACAACTATATGTGCACTGAAGGTGAAGTGATAAGTGAACAACGCAGTGACATAAGTGTTTAGACAACAACGTGGAACGGCAATGAACAGATAGAGTATATAAGGATCAATCAAAGGTATTTACAGTTAAATTTACAATTATACACACGATCATTTAATTAATGAATGACCCTTTTCAAGGCTGCAATTGGCGTTGTGAAGTCAACGACGTTTCAACCTCTTTTCATTGAGGTCATCATCAGGACTATGGTTACGATGATTCAAAGGTACTTCTGTGCGAACAAGAAGAAAGGAAAAGAAGGTGATAGGACCCATCAACCAATGAATAACCATAGAAGGTAAGTAAAGCAGGTAAGTATAGAAATACCTGTAATGAAGGGGCAAGGGAACCAATTCCCACAGGACGCGGTTGCGTCAGGAAATCACAGGATGGTAACGACGAAATGAATCTGGCCAGGGAAGGAAGGGGACCAATTAAGGTACACGGATCCACTGTGAGCCAAATCAAGCAAAAGCCAAAAGAGGGCGAAAAAACGTCCTTACCAAAGTGAAGAAATTTACTGGCTCATGGAGTGTGCATCAAAGGCACTTGTAAGGATGTCATCACTTGGGTTATTTCACAATCTGAAAATAAAATTAAAGGGGCAGAGTAAAAAGGCGGGAAGGGGGCAGGGATAAAACCGCGTTTAACCAAGGACCAGGGAGTTTGGGTGTCGGTCGAGAAGGTGGAATCAACCAACTGCTTACCCTCAAATTGCATTCAATTCGGAAAAAGTCGATCTGAATCAGGAGTCGGGATAAGTCCAAAATGAGCAGGGTAACAGGACGAGTAAAGCGTCTAAGCTAGAAAGCACGGCAAACCAGGAAGTAATGCCGGCAGAGTCACATGACTCGGTAAGGGAGGGTCTGGCCAGAAAGGGAAAAGAGACTGAAACAGAGAAGAGGTAGTAATGCACCCAAGGAAGGCAGAAATTTGCCGAGAGTACCAAGATCTTGATAGAAAAATTAAAGTGAAAGAACTGTTAAGAAATAACATAACATGTTAATAATCATCATGACACATTAAACATAAAGGATAATAACGACAATTTATAACAACGCCATTAATCTATGGAAGAACACAAATTCATAATTAAATAAAGAACAAAGAAAGAATTCAGCATCACAAATCACTGGAACAGTATGGTATTCATTAAACGGTATCCGATTTATGGGGTTACATAAAGGCAAAAATACCGCTGCATAAGCATTGCGGATTAAGACAACCATTATGTCGATAAGGAAGCCAGCAAGGCTAATGGATTATGAATGGGCATTCATTGAGAAAAAGGATTAAAAACAAACTCGATGTAAATTGCTGATAGAGACAAAACAATGTGGAGAATTGAACAGGCAGCAAAAGCAACAATTTTAACATCAGATGGCAAGACATACAATCGAGTAACAAATTAAGGTACAGACGGAATCAAAAGTGTGACAGTTAAAGAGATTAAAAAAACAATCCGTCAATTCAAGGAATGAAATAAATATATATCAGAACTATTAGTATAAAGCCCCCAAAAAACGGAGGTTATACACTAGTGATAACTGTACTCCACTCATCAAGAGAATTTAGGCCATGTGCCACAGAATTACAGCGTGTAATCCATCGACACTCGCATTTATTCAATAGAAATTGGAGATTGCCACCCAGGATAGGTAGTTGTGGACGGTCTATGACCTGCCATATCATATCTGTTTCGGAGTGATTGTGTTCCTTATAGTGTGTCACCAATGGTGCAGTAGTCACGTTGCATCTAATGCGGCTTTTATGTTGTGAGATGCGTTGTTTCACCATCTGAGTTGTTTGGCCTATGTACAATAAATTGCACGGGCATCGAATCGCATAGATCACATTAGTGGTGCGACAATTGGAAAACTGTTTGAGCTGATACGTGTGTGAAGTTGTTACAAAGACTTTGGTGTTGGTAGTAAGATCACAAACGTTGCAATTTTGGCATTTAAAATGGCCTATTACAGGTGGAAGACCCCACAGGGTAGTAACAGAGTGATCTTGTTTCTCTTTAGTGGGCCATGTAATGGCATGGACTAATTTGTCAGATAAATTGTTACCTCTTTTGTATGACAGCAAAGGAGGATCCGAAAAGTGCGAAAAGGTACGTAGCAGTTTCCAGTTCCTTTTGATTATTTTGCTGACCTTGTTACTGGAGGGGCTAAAGGTCGATACAAAGGGAATACGTGTGTTGACTCGTCTGATAGACGGTGCCAGGATAACCTCTCTATGACTGTACCATGCACGTTTTAGGGCCCTTTTGACCAAATGTTTGGGGTATCCTCTAGTAGTCAATTTGGCCGAGAGGATTGCAGCCTCACGCAAATAATCTTTGCGCCACTTACAGTTACGTCGAATACGGAGGAACTGTCCATAAGGCAGTCCATCACGTAGGCCAAGAGGATGGTAACTAGAGTACAAGAGCAGAGTGTTACGCTCGGTGGGCTTTCGATATAAAGATGTTCCAATGGAACCCTCTTCTACATGTAAAGTAAGGTCCAAAAGTGGCAGATCATTCTGGCGGATGTCTGAAGTGAATGTAAGGTGAGGTTAGGCAGTGTTCAACCAATTAACAAAAGAGGTCAAAATTTCATGGGTACCGTGCCACAGCAAAATGATATCATCTATATATCTGCGCCACAGGGTGATGTTATTCAAAAAGGGGTTCTGAACTGTCAAGATAAGCGAAGACTCCAAATGATGCACATAAAGGACAGCAAAATTGGGCGCAAAACAAGCGCCCATCGAAACTCCTTTAATTTGGAGATAGTATGTGTCCTTGTACAAAAAATAATTATTAGTCAAGGCAATGTGTAGTAGTTGGATTACAAAATCAGTGGGGATGCGCGTAGGTCTTGGTCGTGTTTTCAAAAGATGTTCCATGACCTTAAGTCCATCTGTCTGAGGGATGTTCATATACAAAGATTCGATATCAAGACTTGCCATAAGGTCAGTTTCTGAGTTGAAAGGGAGATCCTCCACGATGTTAATCAAATGGGTGCTATCCTTAACAAAGGTATCAGTAAGTGGAACAAACACCTTAAGGATGGAATAAATATATTTACCCAAAGGTTCCAAAACAGAACCACAGCCAGAAACTATAGGGCGGCCTGGTGGAGTGGTTGGATTTTTATGAACTTTGGGTAAGGTATAAATTACCGGTGTTCTCGGATGTAGGTTATTAAGAAAGGCATGTTCTTTCTTACTGATAATACCATCCAGGAGTGCCTGCGGAGTGATATCAGAGATTTTATTCTGAATGGTACTAAGGGGATCCGAACTGAGTTTGCGATAGTGTGTGGTATTGTTAAGTTGTCGAAGGATCTCTAAGTCATAGTTGTCATGATCCATCACCACTATACCACCGCCCTTATCAGCGGGTTTTATGACTAAGTTTTGATTGCTACTGAGGCTGTCAATAGCTAACTTCTCTGTCAATCGTAAATTATAAGGTACAAATTCAGGTTGCTGTTGTAGTTCCTTTACTTTCAGTAAAACCAGTTTTTCAAAAGTTAAGATCTCATGTGGCATAAACGAAGACGGTGGTAAAAAAGTAGATGTGGGTTTAAATTGTGGCTCATATGGTATGTTAGTTTCAGGTTTGTCAGAAAAAAAATGTTTCAGGCGAATACGTCTGAAAAACAAGAGCAAGTCTTCCTGGAGTTTGAAGAAATCACTACGTTCAGTAGGAACAAAAGACAGGCCTTTGCTCAATAAGGACATCTCATCTGGGGATAAGGGGTAATTAGAAAGATTAAAGATAGGTATAGTCGTGTCAATGACAGATGACTCTTGAATAGATAAAGAAGGAGGAGTAGACAATATAACATTGTGAGAAGTAGCTATGGCACATGAATTGGAAGTGGAAGTGATGAGGGGGATATTACTAGCTAGTGAAATAGGGATCTCTGCTTGAGTATTGTGTAATAGATCTGTTATTGCGGAGGCCCCCATTGGTAGAACTTGTGGCGAGTCTGTCTCTCGCCTGCGTATTGGTATTGGTAGTTTTGTCGCCTGCGGCCGCGTCCACGACCGCGATCCGATCCTAAAAAACCAGTTGGTAAGAGTGGGGGAGGAGGAGGACGTCTAGATGGACCTGAACTTGTTCCCTCACCATTGTCTGAGTCTTCAATAGAGGTGTTAGATGAATCTGAAAAAGTGATGATCTGGTTATTACGGTATCGGCCCCAATGCTTAGTCTTAGGAGGCTGGTAGGTGGTATTGTAAAATGTGTCAAGTAAGTATGGGTATGTTTGGTTTCTATTGTAATTCTTAATATCTCTCTGGATCTTATTTATTTTCTTATTTTGTTCAAAAGTATGGAAGGTAGCAATGGTATTATTGACCCTTTCCAAGAGACCTTTGGCGTCAGAGATGGTAGTATCGGCTGAAATAAGTTTTTCAAGTTCAGCAATCTCATCCAATTCTTTTTGAACTATGTTCTATGGCCGTTTCAATGCCAAGAACCATCCAATGCCTGGAACAGGTAGTGGCTAGATGGCTAAAGCCAGTGCGAAATGTAGGGTCCTGGGTAAAGATAGCAGGAACGTTGCAGATTTGTAGTCCCAGAGGTATGGTATCAGACTTAAGGTACTCAGTGAGCATGCGGGCATGCAAATCGGTACGTATTTGTTTCTTTTTGAGATTTTCTAATTTCTCAAGCAAAATCCTAGAGTTATTGGGTGCTACAGAAGGAGGAGTAGAAGTGTAGGATAAAAGGGAAGGTCCACTAAGAATGTTCTGGATATAGTCATCCGAATAAAAGGGGGTCTCCCTAGAGGACATCATATGTAAATCAATTACACATTATGTAACACATAAAGGTGTTAAGTATTTTGAAAATACTCTTGCCATCCAGCGATTGCTCAATCATAAGAAAAAAGAAACAGGAGTCAACCCGTTCACCCAGCTGAGACCCGGTAGGTATAATAATAGAAAAACAATGTCTCAACTGGAAAATCATGTAAGAGGACTGCTAAATATAAAAATTAATCATAAAGCACAAGGAAGGACAAGGGAGACCAAAGAGGGAGGCGGGATGAAGGATATTATTTGTAATTAGAGGCACAACACATACAGACTAATTTACAGTAACCACAACAACTATATGTGCACTGAAGGTGAAGTGATAAGTGAACGGCGCAGTGACATAAGTGTTTAGACAACAACGTGGAACGGCAATGAACAGATAGAGTATATAAGGATCAAACAAAGGTATTTACAGTTAAATTTACAATTATACACACGATCATTTAATTAATTAATGACCCTTTTCAAGGCCGCAATTGGCGTTCTGAAGTCAACGACGTTTCAACCTCTTTTCATTGAGGTCATCATCAGGACTATGGTTACGATGATTCAAAGGTACTTCTGTGCGAACAAGAAGAAGGGAAAAGAAGGTGATAGGACCCATCAACCAATGAATAACCATAGAAGGTAAGTAAAGCAGGTAAGTATAGAAATACCTGTAATGAAGGGGCAAGGGAACCAATTCCCACAGGACGCGGTTGCGTCAGAAAATCACAGGATGGTAACGACGAAATGAATCTGGCCAGGGAAGGAAGGGGACCAATTAAGGTACATGGATCCACTGTGAGCCAAATCAAGCAAAAGCCAAAAGAGGGCGAAAAAACGTCCTTACCAAAGTGAAGAAATTTACTGGCTCATGGAGTGTGCATCAAAGGCACTTGTAAGGATGTCATCACTTGGGTTATTTCACAATCTGAAAATAAAATTAAAGGGGCAGAGTAAAAAGGCGGGAAGGGGGCAGGGATAAAACTGCGTTTAACCAAGGACCAGGGAGTTTGGGTGTCGGTCGAGAAGGTAGAATCAACCAATTGCTTACCCTCAAATTGCATTCAATTCGGAAAAAGACGATCTGAATCAGGAGTCGGGAGAAGTCCAAAATGAGCAGGGTAACAGGACGAGTAAAGCGTCTAAGCTAGAAAGCATGGCAAACCAGGAAGTAATGCCGGCAGAGTCACATGACTCGGTAAGGGAGGGTCCGGCCAGAAAACGAAAAGAGACTGAAACAGAGAAGAGGTAGTAATGCACCCAAGGAAGGCAGAAATTTGCCGAGAGTACCAAGATCTTGATAGAAAAATTAAAGTGAAAGGACAGTTAAGAAATAACATAACATGTTAATAATCATCATGACACATTAAACATAAAGGATAATAACGACAATTTATAACAAAGCCATTAATCTATGGAAGAACACAAATTCATAATTAAATAAAGAACAAAGAAAGAATTCAGCATCACAAATCACTGGAACTGTATGGTATTCAATAAACGGTATCCGATTTATGGGGTTACATAAAGGCAAAAATACCGCCACATAAGCATTGCGGATTAAGACAACCATTATGTCGATAAGGAGGCCAGCAAGGCTAATGGATTATGAACGGGCATTCATTGAGAAAAAAGGATTAAAAACAAACTCGATGTAAATTGCTGATAGAGGCAAAACAATGTGGAGAATTGAACAGGCAGCAAAAGCAACAATTTTAACATCAGATGGCAAGACATACAATCGAGTAACAAATTAAGGTACAGACGGAATCAAAAGTGTGACAGTTAAAGAGATTAAAAAAACAATCCGTCAATTCAAGGAAAGAAATAAATATATATCAGAACTATTAGTATAAAGTCCCCAAAAAATGGAGGTTAGACACTAGTGATAACTGTACTCCACTCATCAAGAGAATTTAGGCCATGTGCCACAGAATAACAGCCTGTAATCCATTGACACTCGCATTTATTCAATAGAAATTGAAGATTGCCACCCCGGATAGGTAGTTGTGGACGGTCTATGACCTGCCATATCATATCTGTTTCAGAGTGATTGTGTTCCTTATAGTGTGTCACCAATGGTGCAGTAGTCACGTTGCATCCAATGTGGCTTTTATGTTGTGAGATGCGTTGTTTCACCATCTGAGTTGTTTGGCCTATGTACAATAAATTGCACGGGCATCGAATCGCATAGATCACATTAGTGGTGCGACAATTGGAAAACTGTTTGAGCTGATATGTGTGTGAAGTCGTTACAAAGACTTTGGTGTTGGTAGTAAGATCACAAACGTTGCAATTTTGGCATTTAAAATGGCCTATTACAGGTGGAAGACCCCACAGGGTAGTAACAGAGTGATCTTGTTTCTCTTTAGTGGGCCATGTAATGGCATGGACTAATTTGTCAGATAAATTGATACCTCTTTTGTATGACAGCAAAGGAGGATCCGAAAAGTGCGAAAAGGTACGTAGCAGTTTCCAGTTCCTTTTGATTATTTTGCTGACCTTGTTACTGGAGGGGCTAAAGGTCGATACAAAGGGAATACGTGTGTTGACTCGTCTGATAGACGGAGCCAGGATAACCTCTCTATGACTGTACCATGTACGTTTTAGGGCCCTTTTGACCAAATGTTTGGGGTATCCTCTAGTCGTCAATTTGGCCGAGAGGATTGCAGCCTCACGCAAATAATCTTTGCGCCACTAACAGTTACGTCGAATACGGAGGAACTGTCCATAAGGCAGTCCATCACGTAGGCCAAGAGGATGGTAACTAGAGTACAAGAGAAGAGTGTTACGCTCGGTGGGCTTTCGATATAAAGATGTTCCAATGGAACCCTCTTCTACATGTAAAGTAAGGTCCAAAAGTGGCAGATCATTCTGGCGGATGTCTGAAGTGAATGTAAGGTGAGGTTAGGCAGTGTTCAACCAATTAACAAAAGAGGTCAAAATTTCATGGGTACCGTGCCACAGCAAAATGATATCATCTATATATCTGCGCCACAGGGTGATGTTATTCAAAAAGGGGTTCTGAACTGTCAAGATAAGTGAAGACTCCAAATGATGCACATAAAGAACAGCAAAATTGGGCGCAAAACAAGCGCCCATCGAAACTCCTTTAATTTGGAGATAGTATGTGTCCTTGTACAAAAAATAATTATTAGTCAAGGCAATGTGTAGTAGTTGGATTACAAAATCAGTGGGGATGCGCGTAGGTCTTGGTCGTGTTTTCAAAAGATGTTCCATGACCTTAAGTCCATCTGTCTGAGGGATGTTCGTATACAAAGATTCGATATCAAGACTTGCCATAAGGTCAGTTTCTGAGTTGAAAGGGAGATCCTCCACGATGTTAATCAAATGGGTGCAATCCTTAACAAAGGTATCAGTAAGTGGAACAAACACCTTAAGGATGGAATCAATATATTTACCCAAAGGTTCCAAAACAGAACCACAGCCAGAAACTATAGGGCGGCCTGGTGGAGCGGTTGGATTTTTATGAACTTTGGGTAAGGTATAAATTACCGGTGTTCTCGTATGTAGGTTATTAAGAAAGGCATGTTCTTTCTTACTGATAATACCATCCAGGAGTGCCTGCGGAGTGATATCAGAGATTTTATTCTGAATGGTACTAAGGGGATCCGAACTGAGTTTGCGATAGTGTGTGGTATTGTTAAGTTGTCGAAGGATCTCTAAGTCATAGTTGTCATGATCCATCACCACTATACCACCGCCCTTATCAGCGGGTTTTATGACTAAGTTTTGATTGCTACTGAGGCTGTCAATAGCTAACTTCTCTGTCAATGGTAAATTATAAGGTACAAATTCAGGTTGCTGTTGTAGTTCCTTTACTTCCAGTAAAACAAGTTTTTCAAAAGTTAAGATCTCATGTGGCATAAACGATGACGGTGGTAAAAAAGTAGATGTGGGTTTAAATTGTGGCTCATATGGTATGTTAGTTTCAGGTTTATCAGAAAAAAAATGTTTCAGGCGAATACGTCTGAAAAACAAGAGCAAGTCTTCCTGGAGTTTGAAGAAATCACTACGTTCAGTAGGAACAAAAGACAGGCCTTTGCTCAATAAGGACATCTCATCTGGGGATAAGGGGTAATTAGAAAGATTAAAGATAGGTATAGTCGTATCAATGACAGATGACTCTTGAATAGATAAAGAAGGAGGAGAAGACAATATAACATTGTGAGAAGTAGCTATGGCACATGAATTGGAAGTGGAAGTGATGAGGGGGATATTACTAGCTAGTGAAATAGGGATCTCTGCTTGAGTATTGTGTAATTGATCTGTTATTGCGGAGGCCCCCATTGGTAGAACTTGTGGCGAGTCTGTCTCTCGCCTGTGTATTGGTATTGGTAGTTTTGTCACCTGCGGCCGCGTCCACGACCGCGATCCGATCCTAAAAAAACAGTTGGTAAGAGTGGGGGAGGAGGAGGACGTCTAGATGGACCTGAACTTGTTCCCTCACCACTGTCTGAGTCTTCAATAGAGGTGTTAGATGAATCTGAAAAAGTGATGATCTGGTTATTACGGTATCGGCCCCAATGCTTAGTCTTAGGAGGCTGGTAGGTGGTATTGTAAAATGTGTCAAGTAAGTATGGGTATGTTTGGTTTCTATTGTAATTCTTAATATCTCTCTGGATCTTATTTATTTTCTTATTTTGTTCAAAAGTATGGAAGGTAGCAATGGTATTATTGACCCTATCCAAGAGACCTTTGGCGTCAGAGATGGTAGTATCGGCTGAAATAAGTTTTTTAAGTTCAGCAATCTCATCCAATTCTTTTTTACTATGTTCTATTGCCGTTTCAATGCCAAGAACCATCCAATGCCTGGAACAGGTAGTGGCTAGATAGCTAAAGCCAGTGCGAAATGTAGGGTCTAGGGTAAAGATAGCAGGAACGTTGCGAATTTGTAGTCCCAGGGGTATGGTATCAAACTTAAGGTACTCAGTGAGCATGCGGGCATGCAAATCGGTACGTATTTGTTTCTTTTTGAGATTTTCTAATTTCTCAAGCAAAATCCTAGAGTTATTGGGTGCTACAGAAGGAGGAGTAGAAGTGTAGGATAAAAGGGAAGGTCCACTAAGAATGTTCTGGATATAGTCATCCGAATAAGAGGGGGTCTCCCTAGAGGACATCATATGTAAATCAATTACACATTATGTAACACATAAAGGTGTTAAGTTTTTTGAAAATACTCTTGCAATCCAGCGATTGCTCAATCATAAGAATAAAGAAACAGGAGTCAACCCGTTCACCCAGCTGAGACCGGGTAGGTATAATAATAGAAAAACAATGTCTCAACTGGAAAATCATGTAAGAGGACTGCTAAATATAAAAATTAATCATAAAGCACAAGGAAGGACAAGGGAGACCAAAGAAGGAGGGGGGATAAAGGTTATTATTTGTAATTAGAAGCACAACAAGTACAGACTAATTTACAGTAACCATAACAACCATATGTGCACTGAAGGTGAAGTGATAAGTGAACGGCGCAGTGACATAAGTGTTTAGACAACAACAAGGAACGGCAATGAACAGATAGAGTATATAAGGATCAAACAAAGCTATTTACAGTTAAATTTGCAATTATACACACGATCATTTAATTAATTAATCACCCTTTTCAAGGCCGCAATTGGCGTTGTGAAGTCGACGACATTTCAACCTCTTTTCATTGAGGTCATCATCAGGACTATGGTTACGATGATTCAAAGGTACTTCTGTGCAAACAAGAAGAAAGGAAAAGAAGGTGATAGGACCCATCAACCAATGAATATCCATAGAAGGTAAGTAAAGCAGGTAAGTATAGAAATACCTGTAATGAAGGGGCAAGGGAACCAATTCCCACAGGACGCGGTTGCGTCAGGAAATCACAGGATGGTAACGACGAAATGAATCTGGCCAGGGAAGGAAAGGGACCAATTAAGGTACACCGATCCACTGTGAGCCAAATCAAGCAAAAGCCAAAAGAGGGCGAAAAAACGTCCTTAACAAAGTGAAGAAATTAACTGGCTCATGGAGTGTGCATCAAAGGCTGGTAAGGATGTCATCACTTGGTTTATTTCACAATCTGAAAATAAAATTAAAGGGGCAGAGTAAAAAGGCGGGAAGGGGGCAGGGATAAAACCGCGTTTAACCAAGGACCAGGGAGTTTGGGTGTCGGTCGAGAAGGTAGAATCAACCAATTGCTTACCCTCAAATTGCATTCAATTCGGAAAAAGTCGATCTGAATCAGGAGTCGGGATAAGTCCAAAATGAGCAGGGTAACAGGACGAGTAAAGCGTCTAAGCTAGAAAGCACGGCAGACCAGGAAGTAATGCCGGCAGAGTCACATGACTCGGTAAGGGAGGGTCCGGCCAGAAAGGGAAAAGAGACTGAAACAGAGAAGAGGCCGAGAGTACCAAGATCTTGATAGAAAAATTAAAGTGAAAGAACAGTTAAGAAATAACATAACATGTTAATAATCATCATGACACATTAAACGTAAAGGATAATAACGACAATTTATAACAAAGCCATTAATCTATGGAAGAACACAAATTCATAATTAAATAAAGAACAAAGAAAGAATTCAGCATCACAAATCACTGGAACTGTATGGTATTCAATAAACGGTATCCGATTTATGGGGTTCACAACGCCAATTGCGGCCTTGAAAAGGGTCATTAATTAATTAAATGATCGTGTGTATAATTGTAAATTTAACATGTAAATACCTTTGTTTGATCCTTATAAATCTATCTGTTCATTGCCGTTCCACGTTGTTGTCTAAACACTTATGTCACTGCGCCGTTCACTTATCACTTCACCTTCAGTGCACATATGGTTGTTATGGTTACTGTAAATTAGTCTGTACTTGTTGTGCCTCTAATTACAAATAATAACCTTCATCCCCCCTCCCTCTTTGGTCTCCCTTGTCCTTCCTTGTCCTATCAACAATGGGCCCTTGTAGAAAAGAACACTGCCCTTCACGGTCAACATTATGCCCCACTGAGCTTGTAGCCCAAAAATGCTGGTCTCGTAGGTTGCGTGTTTAGCAACAATGCCCCCGCTGCACTCGTAGCCCAGAAATGCTGCTTTGTAAGAAAGAACGCTGTCCTTACACAGACGCAATATGCCCGCTCAGGTACTTGCAGCCCCACCGGCTCCCAACCCACTCCAGGCCTCGAAACGATAACAGCGCGGCTGGGAGCGTTTTACATGTGGCTGATCTTGAGCTGGCATGCACTCCTGGCGATCCTCCGATGGGAGCCCTTCTCCTCCTGTGGCACGGCTTCGGCGAAGACGGGATTTCCTTCCTCTGCTCTGCATCTTGATGGCATGGGTGCAGGTGTCCCGGTTGCTAGGCAACCCTCTGGCTTTGCTCTGATACTATAACAAAATATGGTTCAAAGCCGGAGGGTCCTAGTGAGAGTTTAAAGACCGCACAAGGTTTATTCCCCAATAGCGAGATAAACAACAGTACGAAACCCTGAGGTCTATAAAAATACTAGAAAGGTGTGGAAGCCCACTACAACAAAGGTTAATCAAAACAAAAAAGGGATAAAACCAATATCTAAGCCCAATAGACCTATCTTTGGGCATATCCCTTTATAGGACGTAATCCGTCACTCACCAATGGTAACATGCATCATTATTTGGGATTCTCCTCCCAGAGGAAAAACCTAGTTCCTCTGGGGGCTACAACCCCCTCTCTGAAAGGGAGGAGCTCAGGGATGTTTTGAGATGTAATACTGGATATACAAAATCCACAAATGTAGAGCTAGTAGTGTGAGTGAGGTGGTGCAAGGTTCACGAGGCCACAGTCTATGTGCTGAGACACGCACACAGAGCTGACAGGATGGTTTTTCCCAGAAACTTTTGTATCTCTGAGTTTCCAACAGGAAGCCAGCTCTTCTCAGGCCCTTGGAGACAGTTACACTTCAGAGGGGACAAAGCACACAGCACAGCTCCTCTTCAAGCAAGGGGGACACAGCACTCAGCAGAAAGTCCCTTAGTCCTCTTCCTCAGCAACAACAGCAACTGCAGGTCAGCCCACAGACACACAGCAATGGCAGCACTTTTCCTCAGTCTTCTTCAACTGTTCTTCTTTGGTAGGGAGTCCTTCTTCATCACAAAGTTTCCTAGTCTAAAGTTTAGTGGTGTCAGCTCAGATATTTATACTCCAAAATTCTTTGTTCTTCATGTGTGAGGGGTCCTTCTCCCAGTCCAAACCAGCTCTGGGTGCACTCTGCCAGTGCACATCTTCTTCCTTTGCGAGTGTGGACCAAGGCCATCAGACGCACAGCAGGAGGTGGAGCCAGCATTGTGGAAGGTAGGCCCAGCCCTATTCAGACACAGGTGCTACCCATCCCACCACTCTACATGCAGATAGGTCTATTCAGCCTAGTGCTGACCCACCCAGCCTCCTGGAGCCACCCCAGCCCCTGTTGCTCACAAACCAGACAGTCAATCCACAGACAGGCAGAGGCACTCAGAAAGGTGGAACAGGAAATTAGCCACTTTCTAAAAGTGCCATTTCCAAACTTTGAATTTAAAAACCATCCTCCCTAAAAGATGTGTGATTAAATTCTGAGTTCAGGAATATCAGATTCAAACTGTCTATCTTGCTGCTATGGGAAGATATGCAGGTAAACATGTTACATAGCATTTCCCTTTCTGTCCTATGGGCAAGATAGCCTTTCAATAGTAAGAAACAAAATTGGCAGTATTTCACTATCAGGACATGTTACCCACACGAGGACATGTCCTACCTTTCACATACAATGCACCCTGCCTAGGGGGGTACCTTGGGCCTACCATAGGGGTGTCCAATGTGTAAGAAAAGGGAAGGGTCAGGCCTGGCAAGTATGTACACTGACCAGGACAACATGGCAGTTAACAAACTGCGCACAGGCACTGCAGTGGCAGGCCTGAGACGCCATTTTAGATTTTAGGGCTACTCATGTGGGTGGCACAATCAGTGCTGCAGGCCAACTAGTAGCATTTGAATCACCAGCCCTTGCACACTCAGTGCACTTTACTAGGGACCTACTGGTAAAACAAATATGCCATTCATGGATAGCCAATCACAATAATAAATTAACCAGGGAGCACTTGCACTTTGGCACTGATCAGCAGTGGCAAAGTTCCCAAAGCATCTAAACCAGCAAAAACGAATTCCAGCACAGTGTCAAAAATGCAGGAGGTAGAGGCAAAAAATCAGGGGAAACCACCCCAAGGATGCCAGGTCTAACAATCAACAATAAAGGGAATGTGAGGTAAAGCACTCAGAATCTCCACACAGTAAGACTGAAGCTCAATAAGTTCCTCACTCACAATTGCTTTTACAGATACTGACTACAAATGCCCACATATAGGATGTACATGCAAAGGCAGGGTCTGTGGAGCTTGTACCTATGATGATATTATAATAGTAACTTAAATAAAATACTCACAGTGGACAAGAAACACCACAGAGGAATCAAATAACAAGCTACAAGGAATAACTATACCTCAGTAACTCTGGAAACAAGATAGCATAAGCTCAGAAAACAAAGTGCACAGGAACACTGCTACAATGCCCAGAGCTACATTAATGGGAATTGGGGCTTAAAAGATCTCACAGTGATCACATGCATCAGGTGTGAGCAGTCTAGCAGCTACTAGCCATAGGTATGCTGAATTCCTCCACCCATCCTTGGCCTGCAGGAGTGGAGATGAATCAGTGAGCAGGGAATAATAGTTAATGGCATGAGTAGATTGACTTTCACAAAACAGGGCATGGATTAGGAATGGATGGCTAGCTCTGAATGGCTTCCAAATGTCACGAAGTCAGTATATGCATAAAGGGGAAAGTCTGGAAGCCTATTAGAACACTGGAAACTCCCACAGGTAGACCCCTGAAGGTGGACATGAGAGCACAGGGAGCGAACCAGGACAGAACAGGATCTCAAAGACACCTTAAAAAAGATTCTAACAATGGACTCTTGTCCCTAGATGAATTTAATAGTATCAACTTGCATTGTTCCTTGAATTTCCAAGCACTAGTAGTCCTTAAAATATTCACTTTAATTTCTACCATCAGATATTATTTTTACTGAGCACCATGTTTTGTGTGTTGCTATATCCTGTTCGCTAAGGCCCAAGCTCAGATCCCCACTGTAAGAAATTGGGTAACTGGTTGAAGAAGGCTAAACCCTACTCAAGCAGCAACCACAATCCTTGTCAGGGTGAAGTCACAAGCAAACCCCAAATTAACATGAGTTTATCCTCATGTAGCTTAGCACAGAATTAGCATGGCTTAACTTAGAAGTGCATAAGGATTCCTTTCAGGGCAGTCCTAGCTCAACACAACCAGTAGGGGGTAAATCAGCCCTTTGTGTGAGGGCAGGACACAACCTATTCAGATGTAAGTGTAAACCACCTCTCCAGCTCCCTACCCAGGAAGGCTATCAGTATGCAAATGTATACCCTGTCACACCCTGCCCTTCCTGTGTTGTGGCTGTCTAGACAGTATGCACAAACTGCAGCTGTCACCCAGACCCGTCGTAGATTGGAGACAGGCTGCAGGCACACAGAGCATAGTTAAGAGCAGAGAAAATTCCAGTTTGTAAAAAGTGGCATTTCTAAAATAGTTGTAATAAATCTAACTTTATCAATATAGAGGATTTATCCTTACTATTTCAATCATACCAAAAATAATAAAACTTCACCCCTCTGATCAGGAATTACCACTTATAGATGTATAAAGGAATTCCCAATGCAAGTCTATGAGAGGGACAGGCCTCACAGCACGTATGTAGATGGTTGTAACTGTCAGAACAGGTCAAGCATACAAGTACATGTCCTGCATTTTACTTACACAGCACCTTCCCTAAGGGTCACATAGGGCCTACCTTAGGGATGACTGCGATGCACTAAAAGGAAAGTTTGAGGCTTGGAAAGTGGTTTAAATGGCAAGTCGCAGTGCAAGTAAACTACACACACATTTTGGGAAAGGCTACAGGTGTGGCAGGCACAATCTGTGCTGTAGGCACACCATTAGCATTTAGCTTAAAGGCCCTAGGTTTATGGTGTACCACTTTGCAAAGGACGTGCAAGTGAGCTAAATATGTCAATTGTGCACATACCAATGTTACCAAGTTTAGGGGAGTAGCGCATGTACTTTAGCACTGGTTGGCAATGGTAAAGTGCGCAGTCATAATGCAAACAAAAAAATAAAAACAAAAAAATGGGAGGCAAAGGCAAAAGGTTCAGGGGAAGATTAACCTAAGGATGACAGGTCTAACAATAATTAAAGACCAATACAACAAAAATCCAATCAGTAGAAGCAGCAATGTGTTGTTTTAAAGATTTAAGTAAAGATAGCACTAATAAACAGAAAGCGTAACTTGTGGTTATCTGGTTGCGCCAGAGCGGGACAAAGTCACAAGTTCAGGCTGACCACGGGGGAGGGCATGCTGGCTACATGGACCCACTTAGGCCTGCTGAACAAAGTAGCTTAAATCCTGGTTGGGGACCGATGTGGAGTCCCATGTCAAGGATGGGTCGTGCAGAGCCAGATCCATGCAGAGCAATGAGGTTGTGATGGAAGGTCCTACACAGTCATCAAGGATCTTCAAAGGGGTTTGTGGTCCCACATCGAAGCAGCGACAGCCAGCACACATAAATGCAGTGGGGGAGAGGGAGGAGAAGTCGACATACGACGGAATAGATATAATTAAATAAATAAATAATGCCTAGTCCATCGTCTGTTGGCTTCCCCTCCTGCCGCACCCTGCCCCACTCCACCACGCCTACGTGTGACCGTCACTGCTGCATCAAAGATGTGCTTAGCACCAGTTGGGTCCAAAGAAGCTTGTGATGCCAAGTCCCTTGTCATTGTTCAGGATGCTGTCGATCAGGGGATTGCGATTCAAATGCGTATGTCGAGGATGTGTGGTGGTTCCTAGGAGGCTGTGGGCTGCAATGCAAAGTCCTGCACAATCGATGCATCAAACAGAGGTCCCGTATGCAGAGTTTGGTGAGAGGATGCATCTGTCCTGCTGGCACCACATTTGGCCTGCCAGAGCACCTTCAAGCCTGCATTCAAGGATTTATGACTGGGATGGTACCACTTAGGAGGGCAGGACTCATAGCCTTCAAAGTCCAGATGCTGGGTTCCTGATGGAGAAAACTGTTCTGTCCTGAGGCATCTGGTCAGGAGTCTAGCCAACTAGCCTTTAGAGTCACTCTGGTGGTCCTGGGCTCATGATGCAGGTTCAGTCCTTTTCACTCTGGCAGGAGAGCAGCAGGGCAGCAGAGTTGCAGTCCTTCTTGCAACAAAGCAGACAGCAATCCTTCTTGTGAGTCTTCCACATGTCGAGCTGTGTACCAAAAAGTTGGCGCCTGAAGTCCAATATTTATAACTGGTGCCCACATTGAAGTAGGAGAAGCTTCTAGGGGAGTGCCGCCCTCCAGAGATGCAGGGAATCTCCTGCCTCTCTGCCCTGGCCTTAGATTGTCTGGGGTTACAACAAACTAGTGCCAAATCTCTTTCTGAGAGTGCTCAGGCAGGGCCTTTGTGATGTGCAAGAGTGGTAGGTGACGGTTTCTCCACCTTGTTAACTCATAGTGACCTATCCTGCCAGCACCTAGCTGCTCTTTGACCTACTGGCTGGGAGAAATACAAAAAGATCAACTACAAAATACACCTAGTCAAGTGACCCAGGATAAAGGCAGCAGACACCAAATGGTTGGGACAAGAAAAGGCTAATTTTCTAAAAGTGTCATTTTGAGAAATGGGACTAAACATCTGATACAGTAAAAACAGTAATGCAACCAGATGGATTGCTAAACTATGGAAGCAATCTATCAACACTATATACTGTTTATGATTACTAAATGATAGATAACATTGGAACAATCCTGAAAACAAACATACAGTGCCCCGATAATGCTGTTACAAAAACGCTGAAATGACTTAACAATGCATGATAATGTATACTTATTATGATTGAAAACTGATCACAAGAACTACACTATAAAATGAAGGATCACAATTTCCTGGCCAAAAAAAAGAATGTTCTGTTACAAAATGTTAAACATTTACTTTTTTTTAAACCGGCTGCAAACAACAGACAGACAGAGGAAATCAATAAGACATTGTAATTTCTGATGCGAAAATGTCTGTGAAATTGGAGAGTGTGTTAGCTTGGTCTAAATAAGTAATCCTAACTCCTGGGTGAAGGGTTAGCTGTGTTGGTGTCCTAAAAAAAAGGATATCGCCCTTTCTTTGAGACCAGGATTTTCTGCCTATGAGGTACCTCAATCAGAGGTGACCATGCTTGGTGATGAAGGCACAAAGACTGAACTCTGACACATAGAAATGCATCCAACTCCACAGGTACAAAACATTTGTCCTAGACCACACACATTTGGCAAGGTCAGTAAACAAGAAGTAACAAACAGGACACAGGAAAAGAGTGTGGCCACCAGGCAAACCTGTACTTATTGCCGAGGCTTATTAGGTTCCCTAATGGGTACCCTCCTCCATTTTCTGGAAAGGGTTTGAAAGAGCTTCAAGGTGCTGTATCTGTGTCCTGTACGTCTTGTGCTTACTGCAAACTTCCACATGGGCCTTCTCAGCAGCACCAGGATAGCGTTTCTTCAGCTGGGATCATCCAAATAGTTCCTAGCCAGGAGAAAATTGGCAGTACTTAGCTCCACATTCTTAAAGCACTAACAAGACCAAGACTCACTTACGTCTATGTCTAGGTGGTCAACAAGTTGGAGAGTAGCTTGAGTTTAGATGTTCAGGTTCAGGCAGCTTTGTTATGATCCGGGACACTAGAATTATGTGATTCTTTGGCTGCAGCATTTTCTGCGCAATTATTAACGCCACACTTACCACATAATCTACCATCTCTTGAATAATTTGTAAAAGTAAATAAATAAAAATTGTTTCTTGCCAAAAGTACTGCCACCGATGTTGATGTCGCTGGACCGGCCCTTTGCCGCATAGTGGCAGGTGACCTTTCACTTGCAGATTGCTGTATTTAGGTGCAAAACTGATAGTATTAACATTGTAAAAATGACAAAATAATAGTAAAATAATACTGTAACAACTTGTGCAACATTATGCCATAAAACTTTCCTTCATGTGCTGCATAATTTTGTCAACTCTGCTCCATTGTTAGGTCCCACTTCCACATATTGGCCCTGGTTCCTGCCAATCAGCATCAGTTCATCCTTCATGTTAAAAGGATACAGCCAACCAGGCAGGAGTGCAGAGTTTCCCTACTCAGAAAATGTTCTGAGGTCACTGGTGATGCTCTGCCACTACTTTATGTTATGCACAACACACATATTAATCTGCATTTCAAGCACAAGAATATAAAGTGTGATTTTCATGTAAAAGTGGATCATAATTAATGTAGGCCTCAGTTTAAATGGTTCACAATAACATGATAATATTGCTATAGCTGCTGTGGTCTTCTAATTTGTTTTCTCCTCCCAGGAGACAAGCTGTAACTGCCAATTTTAAATTAAATGTATACTTTTGTTTAAAGTTTCTGTGTGAATGTTTAACTGTATGCATTTCATGGAGAGCTGAATAATGAATTGGTGCAACAGTGCTGAGAACATGTAACCGTCATCCATCATCCCCGCTGCAAGATATCTCTTGAAGGTCCTGCGGCTGAGACTTTCATTGTGTGATGGCTGGGAAGTAGGCCTATATCTAGAATTCTGGAAATGTTTGATTCTGATTGGGTCTTCCTCCATGAGAATCATAGGGAGTGCTGCTTACATCAGGAAATGTTTGTTTAATTGTGCTTTGCTGAGCTAGTAGGATACAGATGCCTATTTCCATTTTCTTGTAACTAGAACTCATCATTGCTCCCACTCAAAGAGTTAGATTCCTGAGCAAATCCATTCTCATTTACTTGGCTTAAAGGATTCATTTTAGAGTTTTTATTTGTTGGCACCTTTTTCACAAATGCCCTGATTTTCTCTAGTTTGGCATATTAGGGAGGAGTCTTCTCATTAAAGGAAACTGAATTTGCGCGATTTTGGTCAATGTCAGCTCTTACCATGTTGTTTGCATTTTCAAATTTTTAGCCAATTTGAAATATGTAATAGATATATTCATGTACTGGCCATTGACTTTGATTATTTTAAGTGCTTTGAATTTGTAACTTTGCTAATCTACTAATAAACCTTAATGGTTTGCAAATCTACTACTCTCTGGCATCCTTGTAGGTCTAACAGGATTCACTGTCATTGATGAATTGTTGCTTTGTGGAAATCACGCCTCAGTCTGGGACTAGAGGTCCATTCGCTCGAATGCAGCTTGTAATTGAGTTTGCACCGACCATCCGCACTGAGAACATGTGTTGCTTCACCATCATCTCAGAATACATAGCAGTGATCACTTCCTGTGTATAGTTCACCGGGTACACCTTTCAAAGTGCTGCTCTGGCTGTAAACAATTTGAACTCCCCCAGAAAGCATGGAACACAGATAGATAGCAGTGGAAGGAGAAGTGGAGGGTGGGTTTGTCCTGTCCAGAAAGCATCCCTCCTCCTTTTTGCAACTGTCATTATTACAAAAATTAATAGATACAGGTCATCGTAGCAACAGCTTCACAACCGGTGATCACAAATAGTTTAATGTGCATACACATTCTGATAATCACACTGAACCTTGTAAAGGTTATGCCCAAGATGTACACAAACATCCCAAAATACACATTAAAAGTAAATAGGGCCGGGTCCGTCTGCCCTAGGTCTCTGTACTTCATTTACATGGAGAGGCCAGTAGACTGCTAACTTGGTTGCAGCTGCTACAACTCCGAAAATATGCTACACTGTCACCAGCCAGGGCTTCTTCAGCTGGGGGTGCCTCCTGGAGAATACAGGCTGGAGAGACCAATGATAGGTCTCTCATCTAATCCCACACCAGAGGGATTTCCCTCGGGAGCATATTTGTGTGACTTGAGGGGTCCATCAGGCTTAGGGACCCATACACTGCTTCAAAAAGCAAAAAGACAAGAGAACAATAAGTGATGGAAGATAAGCGGCAGAGATTGCACACATGCATAAGTATACAAGATACATTTGAAAGCCAGATATTTACAGGTAACAGCCACTGGTTAGCCACATTGATTAGAACATGTGTTTTGATGATTATCGTTGCACTTCTATTGGCCCTTCCTGATATAAACTCTTTAAGAGCTCATTGGATTTTCTGATGATGACTTCGATGATTTAATTAACTTGTGAATTATTTTTATTTCAAGAGCTATCCATTGTGTGAATTATGAAAGTTACTCTCTTAGTTTGTCAATACTAACATCTAATAAAGTTAACGGTGATATTAAGTTCTAATCAACATTAAGGAAAATTGAAATGCATAGTATTAATACAAAGTGGTCTTTTCTACACAGCCTACCTACGGCCAAGAAATAACTGCACCGTTCATTAATAGTTGAATTAAAAATATGTGCATACATTGACTTCATTATCAGTTTGATATTATGTCCCTGATTTACTGCATATCTTTGAAACAAAGGTAACTGCTGAAAAAGTTGTAGTCTTACTTGTAGTTGTCTTTGTCTACCATGTAGACGGTAAAATATCGAATTTTTGAACACATTTCGTTAGCATTATTATTTTGCACCATATACTAAACTGTAAGTATACATCTTTTCTTCTGTGATTTTTTTTGAGCGTAAAATCCAGGAGGAGAAATAAAATGGCAAAAAAAAAAAAATGTTCTTCCTTCCCCGGGAAAGGTCGAAGTGATGTGCAACCCTTACATACAGCCCCGTGAAAAGCAAACCTCTTAGTGCAATGACCCTGTCTGTCTGAGCTCCTCGGTGCTCCAGTCTCTGAAAGGAAGAAAAGCCACCCAGAGACATCTGCACACTCCTGATCTTTGTCATACTTCTGTGGCAGTGAGCCATTGTGCACGGTGAGATCCCAGCAGAGAGAAGTGGAGATAGAGGAAATCGAGTGGGCATCCTGAAAGGATTTACAATGAAGCTTTCACAGAAGAGCTGAAAAGCCAATGTTGATATGTTACATGTTGATATGTTACAGGTGAAAGTACACACCCAGGCATTATAACCTCGGAAAATGGGGATTGAACAAGCACACTGAGCTTTATGAACAAGGTAACATAAATAGAAAAGAACTCTTCTGGGCGGAACAGAAAAAGTACTTTAAGCATTGAGTTGTTTAGAACGGAATTATTCCAGCACAACTCTCCCCCTCCTCAGCTCGCACACACTGGATAAAAGGATCATACCGGGATAAATACAACTATAATGAATACATAAATATAACATAACTATCGCGTACTTTTTTGTAGCGTAGTTAAGCGACTAAGCCTGTTAGTGAATAAAGGGGCATATCAACAAGGGCTTTATCTCTGCTTTTTTGGCTTTAAAAGCCAAAAAAGCAGAGATAAAACTAGCGCCCTATCAACAACAGGGTGCTAACACGCAAATTTGCATGTTAGCACCCTTTTACTTTACGCTTCCCCTTGCATCTCTAATGAGATGCAAAGGGGGCGTTCCAGAGTAAAATAATAGGAGAAATGTCGCTAAGCGACATTTCTCCTATTATCAAGAATGTCGCTGTTAGAGACAAAAAAAGCAGCGCTAACCGTGGTTAACGGTGCTTTTTTACGTCTGCTAATTTTCTGACTTAGCCATGATATCCTATGGAAGGAGGATATCATGGCTAAGTTTGCCTGTCCCTATCAACAAGGTAACATGTGATTATCGCTGGGTTTCCAGCGATAATCTCACGTTAGCCTGTTAGCGTGTAGATTTTTATCGCTATTGAGATAAGCGTTGCTAATAGCACGCTATCTCAGCTATAAAAATTCACGCTAGCCGGCGATAATTATCCTCACGCTAAGAGCGCTGAGCGATAATTATCGCCGGTTGTTGTTGATATGCCCCAAAGAGACTGAGTAACTTGACGTTATTGAAACCAAAGAGTTCACAGAAAAGTGATATTATCAAACCTGAATAAAGATATAGTGATAGAAAGCGAAATTTGTGAAGTTGTGGAGAACTGCATGTTGATGTTTTAGGTAACAGAACCAAAACGGATTCGTCACAACTGATAAGCCAAACACATGTCAATTGCTTTTAGAAATTATATATTCAATCAAAGGCAGTGGAGTTATGAGCTAGTTTACCTATGATTAATTCGAACAACAAGAGAGGGAGGGTTAAGCCACACTCTTAGTCCCCCTGAATTGTCAAAAACAACAACGAAAGAGTGTGAAAATAATGTACAAAAGACTAGTGGTTCATAAAACCGGAGAATTGTGAAACTGCAAATCAATCTGATGTTCCTATGGAACCCTCACTCACCAACATAGTCGGTGACATGCTTCATCATGGGGTTCTCCTGGGGGTACCTTGTGTACCTCCAGTGTGCTTCAACGCTAAGTTAAGGCGGAGCAACAAAATCAGACTAAAGGAATAGTGATTAATAGTGAAAAAAGGTTAAAATGTCAAGATTCATCCACCGATAAATTTAATTGTGATGAAGCTTAGACGTTTAAAAACAGTGAAGGATGTGTAATAATGACTATTAGTGGGTCAGATACATCCTGTTAAGGTCATATTGGTCGACATGTTTCAGCTTGTTATGTGTAATTCACAAAGCTTTCTTCAGGACCTAACCAAAAAATCCACCTGGGCGGTATAAGCTTACTAAAGCTTATCCTGACCTCAGGTGTAGTGAACCGATACACTCACGGTTTCGCTATATGCCTTCCACAACTCCGAAAGGATATGTGTATTTAAAATTATGCTGTGCTCCTTAGGCAAGAAGGTGGGTGGCGGGACTACAGAACAAATCTTCCAAGTCCACTGCCTGGTGCTTAGACCTACGTTAAACCACCGAGCCCGGAGTTTCCCTATGACCTAAACTCCATGTTACATATATTGACATTAACACGTTCTCTGCGGGCAACATATACTTCCTGCGATTTTGATTCTGGTATTATTTGGACTCTGCTACCATCAATTGATGTTCCTTTTTCCAATGATTTGTTTGATGCGGAGAAGCCACATGGCTCATACTTACTTTTCACTGCCTTGAGTCCCGGTGCACCGCCCGTCACAATCCTTACTGAGAGAGGCTTTGTCTTCCAAAACAGACATGAATATTCAGCCGAATCAAAAACAAAATTCAAACTTCAAGGCACATTTACTTGAATTGTGGTGGAGGGCAGCGCAGCAAGTTACCTTGCTGTGCTCCATGTGACAAGGGGTACGGGCAGGAATGCACTGTATTTATCCATTTATCCTCGTTACGCCTCACCTAGGGAGGCACAAGATGTTGACGCATTGCCAGTTTTACAAGTACTTGTACATTTTGGAATGTGTCAAAAACCCCAAGAGTTGTGTGAGAACACCCACCGCAACTCCCGTGGAACACCTCTCTTGCGCAGAGTTAGTCATTGCGGCGATTTGTGCTGCGTTGCATTACTCCATATTCATGAAGCCATTCAAAGCCACGCAAAGTAGCTTTGCGTGGCTTCATAAATATGCAAAGCCCTTATAAATATGCCCTTAGAATACATTCCGCACATAGTACCTCCCCCACCTCCTGATCTCATGAAAAGAAGTATCCTAAGCTTGTTCTTTATTTTTCATTCCAAATACTGATTACCACTCTTAGGTGCACCATCCAGTGATGAGAGATGGGGATGGAAAATCATGACAAGGATGACTAGGATTCAGAGTAATGAGGATACAGATAACAGAACACGAGACCTGAAATCTGACAACAAACCCCCCACCCACCTGCAACTGATAATGGGACATAAACGAGTGAGGAGATTCCCCAGAGGCTGCATTCATAGCTTCCAAGTTTCCCAGGTCTATGTGTGACGTGCTGCTCTATTTCAGGATCTTTTCTTAGAATTTTTGGACTTATAGTCCTGTTTTATAATACAAGTCCCTTAATTAAAAGAAAAAGCGCAGACTGGAGCAGTACATCACGCATAGGCCTGGTAAACATGGCAGGGCTGTGCAGAGCAGATATCTTTAAATGAAGTAACATTAACGAGTGCCTAGGGTGCTGACATACGTTTTGTTGATTGAATTTGAAAACACTTCTACCGCCATCTTTTCATAAGATAAGCTAAGCACATTAAAAACCCAGTAGCTGAGAGTATTATTAATTGGGCATAAACCATGACCTGAACGGTAAAAAGTGACAAATGGAAAAGGAAGAGGAGCTGTCCACTTTAAATAAACAAAAAAGCCCTTTGAACATCAACAGCCTAAAGAAGACTTTCAGCTAGAAGGGAAGGAGATGTAAAACTGCTAAAGCCAAATCTAGAGACCCATGAAAAGTAGAAAGGACTAAAGTACAAATGAAGGACTAGGTCAAAGAAGGACCTTAACTCAGAAAAACCATAAAAGTGGAGATTCATACAAAGATATCTCGAATTGCCAAAACGGTGCCCAGAACAAAAAAAACACAAAAAACAAATCTTAAACGGAAAGATATTTGAAGTATACTGCCTCTGAAGTCTTGAAAGCGCAAGCTGTAAAGCTTGTAACATAAAAGGATCCTCACATGAAGGGATTGGCAAATGAATAGCTAGACTCCAAAAAAAAAAAAACCCCTAAGTAATCTAAAGGATTTTTCTGATATTTCTAGCACTACACCCTGAAATACCGGCTTCTTGACTCTTAAAAGTGAATATAGGTAGGTCCAGAAAAAAAAAACATTAAGAAATCAAGAACCTTTGTTTGCTTTCCTGAGTGGGCTAAAAAGACTGTCCCGTTCTGGTGGCACAAGCAAAAATGCTACTTCACATTTGACAATTTGGGCCCGATTATGATGCGGGCAGGAAAGGCTCCGACCGTCGGTCGGAGTTCTCCTGCCCGTATCGTAATTACCAACTCGGATTCCCTTCTGACTGAGCCATTTTGTAGGGCTCAGTCGGAAGAGAATTCAAATCTGTCTGCTGAATTGCTTACGATGGGCTCGGAGGCATTGGGAAACAACTTTGGGGGCCTCCAGCAGGGACCTCATGGGGTCAAGGCCACCAAATGGCGGCCCCCCTGTTGATCCCTGCACCCCATAGCAGGCACCTCAAGATGAGCTGCACCCCTGCTCTTTGTTATTAGAGAATGCATTCTGTTCAGAATGCATGCCCTTATAGCAATGTATAGGATGGTGACCGAGTAGGGTTCGGTTGCATCCTAATTCCTGGGCTGAAACCGATGACTGGAGGTCATTCGGTTCCAGTTCCAGAACGATGCCGGACGGACTCCAGTCCATCTGGCATCGTGATCGACCCCTATATATTGTTTCTTCTCCTTTTACCATGTGTCATCGATCGAAAATGCTCGATTGCAGCCGGTATTTTATATTGTATTGTCAACTTTTATAATGGCCTGGTAAAATCCTGTTTTGCACTTTTACCCTTCTGAGTGTACCATTTGTTTTTAAATGGGTTGGTTCAGGATTCAGATTTGGATGATGCCGTGAATGCCAGCACAGCCCCCGTGTACCATCGGGGGGACATCGCAACTATCATAATGACACCGTGAATATTAGTGGAAATATATAAATAAATATATATATATTTGTGCACACACTCGCAGGTCACTTTCACAGACTTATGTATCTACTCACATATCAACTCAGACACTCATACACCCATTCACATACCCACTCACATACTAATGCATCTAGTCACACACGCACTCAAACCCTCATGCACCCACTCACATTCCCATTCAAGTACTTATGCACCCACTTACAGACTCACTTGGAGAATGACACACCCATGTACGGACCACTCAGAGCCTCGTGCACCTACTTAGAGACTCAGTCATAGACTCATGTGTACAGTCTCATATCCACTAAGGGACTCTTACACCCACTCACAGACCTACCTGGGCACTCATGCAACCACTCACAGACCCACTCAGATACTCATGCACCCACGTACACACTCCCTTGAAGAGTCATGCACTCATGTTCAGACTCACTCAGAGACTCATGGACCCACTTACTGACCCACTGACACACTCACATATGTACTCACAGACCCACTGAGGCACTCATACACCCACTCATAGGTCTACTGAGACACTCATACTCCTACTCAGACACCCATACAGTCACTCCCACACTCAGTCACAGACCATCTCGGAGACTTATAGACTCAGCCAGTCACTCATACACTCAGAATCGAACACACCCACCCACTCAGATATACACTCACCCCCTCATTCACCCAGTCAAGGCTCATGCATCCACTCACAGACTCACCCAGACACTCACCCTCCTAGTCATAGGCCCACTTAGATACTCATGCATGCACCCATTCACTCACCCACTCAGAGACTTATTCTCTCATTCACAGACCCATTGAGACACTCATACACCCACTCACAGATCCACTCAGACACTCATAAATCTACTCATGGACCCACCCAGACTATCAAACACCCATACAGTCACTCACACATCCACTCATAGGCCCACTTAGAGATTCAGACTCATGACCCATGCACAACCACACTCAGAGACCCACGCACCCACTGACAGAACCACTCAGACACTCACTCTGGCACTCATAGACCCACTGAGAGACTCATGCACTCAATCACAGATCCACTCAAATACTCATGCACCCACTCACTCACCCACCCACTTAACACTCATGTATTCACTCACAGATCCAGTCAGTTATATACTTCCTTACAAATGTACAAAGGCACTCATGCACCTTCTCACAGATAAGTGACTTATGCAACCAATCATAGACTCATTGTGATACTGATAGACCCACTCATAGATGTACTGAGGCAGTCATGTGTTTTTTTACAGATGTATAGATAGACTGATGCACCATCTCACATATTTTCTCAAATATTTATACAGTGAATGAGAGACTTAGTGTACAGTGATGCATGTAGACATAGATTACACTGAAAATGTTATGCACTGTGTTATAGAGATATTAAGGGAGGTGTGCATGCTTTTATATAGCAATTTAGATAGTAATGTGTTTAGTGTGTTGGTTATAATCCATTTTGCTCTTAGAAGTTTTTAATGTGGTGGTGGCTATTGTATGTCTGCATTCGTTTTTGTCATTTCGTGACATGTTCACTGTGATCGCGGCTGCTGATATCATCGCGACATCCAGCATCACTGGGAAAACGGAAAACCGGTTTAAATGGCTATTTTTATACAAACTCCCTACAAAAAATATGAGTTTAACTAGCGCAGCAATAAACCCCTACTTTCTAAAATAGTATGAAATGTGTCTATATATAAATATATGTGTTTTGCGACTCCTAAAAAAGGCGTGATCGTCACGGTCACCAGAGTTATTGGGACTCCCGGTGTAGTCGCAAAAACAGGAAGTAGGGTTTAAACAGTTTCTTAAAAACTTACTAGAAAAATATGTGTGCAAATAT
This sequence comes from Triturus cristatus, assembly GCF_964204655.1. Classification (NCBI taxonomy): domain Eukaryota; kingdom Metazoa; phylum Chordata; class Amphibia; order Caudata; family Salamandridae; genus Triturus; species Triturus cristatus. The sequence goes on from NC_140583.1 coordinate 385,324,908, forward strand.
GTCTGGCGTCACCACAAAAACTGAAAATAGTCTTTGTAGACAATGTTTCTGGAAACTCACTACAAAAATATGAGTTTGACAAGTACATTAATAAAGCTCTACTGTTAAATATAGCATAGAGTGTGTCTATATATGTTTTACACTTTGTACAAACCATGCGCTCTTCACGACTACCGACGGCACAGCCATGAAGTTGGTAGTTGCGAATATAATGTTTTTTGGGAAATTTGGTTTTCCCCTAAATTGATCACCGAAAGAAAAGGTAAAACAATATCTTACTAATATTTAGACTTTTACAAATATTTTTAAGTGTTTTTTTCATTATGTGAAATACTTTTACTGATCACAGATTCTCCACAGTAAATGCGACAATGTTGTGCCGACTCAATTTATAAATAAATAAAATCAGTTATTCATGTACTTTCTGATAAACACATACAAACTGAAAAAATGCATGGTATATAATATAAATATAATATACAATATCCATTATAGAATGAAAATACGAAAATCTTAGAGGCTCACTTAAAAAAAATGGATGTTGCAATTGAGAAATAGAATTTTATAAATCTTAGAAATTCACTGAAGAAACTAAAGGTTTAAGGGCTTTAAATTTAAGAAATAGAATTTTAAAAAAACTTACAAATTCACTGAGAAACCAGAGGTTGCAGGGACTTTATAGTAAGGCTGACACTTCACTCATACAAAACCAGAAAAATTCACCAGCTATTGTTAGCTGAGCTAACTATAACCTGCGCTCCCGCAATGCACTGCTTAAGACCTCACATATTACATCACTCATGACATGATCAATGACATCACTAATTACATCACTGGTGACATCTCAAATTATATCACTGATGACACCACTGATGACATCATCCAGAGAATCTCTGATGCACTTACTCACACACCCATATAACCTTTCATACACCTACTCAAACTTCCACACTAACATTCTTAAAACCAATGACACAACCATACCAGTACTAACACACCCACTCACTAATTCACAAGTTTACACACACATCTACTCAGTTACCCATACAGCCACACATACACCAACTCATTCACTAATACAGCCACTAGCATATCAACTCATACACCCATACAGCCACTCACACACTGTCAGTGACTCGTAGAGCGACTCACACACCTACTCACTCACCTATAGAGTCAATCACACAATCATTTACTCATCTATATAGTTATACACATACTCACTGACTTATTCATATAGATACTAACACATACTCACTCACCCATACAGCCCATCACACACACACTCACTAACCCATACAGCCACTATCACAATCCCTCACTCACACATAGAGTCACTCATATACTACAACACTCAGCTATACTGCCTTTCACATAACCATTACTCACCCATATACCACTAACACATGCATTCACTCACCAATACAGCCATACACACACTCAGCCACTTATACAGACCTTCACTTACAAACTCGCTAACCTATACAGCCACTGACTCACCCACTCACTCACTCATCTATGCAGGCACACACCCCTCACCCACCCACGCAGACACTCATACACTCAAACAGGTACTCAAACAACAAACCAATCACCCATACAGCCACTCACATACTTACATACACTTAGAGACCATATAAGGTATTATGAACATGTCAAAAGTGTTCCAAAAAAATAATTATTGCACCAATGAATGGTGTAGGTATGGGATACCTCATCTCTGTATCTTAGACACATGTGGCAATGCTTTTCTGATAATACATACATATAACATACAAACAAGGCCTAAATGTATGCCAAGATGAGAGGCACTAACTCCTTAGAGAAAGTTTGCATTAGGCTCTGGGCATAGAAAACTCATATTCTGAATAGTAATTACCAGAGTGTGTGAAAGATCAACTTAATATTTTAATAGCAGTTTGATATTAGTCACAATCTCTTGGGTCAAGAGACTCTTGTGGGAGTGGCAATTTTAAAAATAGAGCATTCATATTTGGCCCAGAGAGGAATCTTACACTGTGCTATCCAGAGGTTGAATAGCATTGAAAGGCCATCAAACCTGCATGGAACAAATTTGGAAGGGACAAAATTGGTTATAGAGACTTGCCTTTTAAGCGCAGCTCTGACAGTGTGTTAAGCCCCTGCCATGACACCTGTTTCTCCTTGCCTGGGAGCCCAGTATTCAGAATATAAACCTGTCATATATGGGCTGCTGCAGAGATTAGAAGACTAGAGCGATGTGGCACAGCCATCGTATTACCCAGACCCCTTGTCTGGTGACTCTTGTCTCACCTTCTGTGTCAGCACCCATCCATGCTCTCCAGGGATTACAGTGAGGTCACAATCTTCTGGTGCCCAGCTTCCCTTAAGACCAGTTTTGGAATTTTCATCCTTATCCAAGATGGCTTGCATCACTCAAATTCCTTACTGCAGCCCAGTTTAGGGGAGCTTTTGAATGAGTGGCTATAGCCTGTTTCTCTCCTTACATAAGGCGAAGCTAAGGAACACTTCCTTGCACAGCAACGTATTAGGAACCGTTCCTTTTTCATCAGGTTTTTAGCCACATGGTCCAACTTTTATCCCAGGTTTTTTCATACCTAATTCTAAAATTCTAAATTTTTCATAAAGAATTTTTTCAGCATTCTCGTTCCTTCTACGCAGGTCCTCCTTTGACCTATTCTCCTTGAAACCTATCTCCTTAAAGACAAGATTTTTTTGCCTTGGGCCTATTTTCCCCCTTTGGACTGCTTCTGCATGACAGTAGTCTCTGGTAGAGTGCCTTTCACCAACGTCGTCTTGGCTACTGGAAGGGGTGTGTTTTTATCTCTGGTAGACGAAGACAAAGAGAGACTTCACACTCAAGGCTTGATAGGTTGCTGCACCTGCAAATGTGATTAGAAATAGAGAAGGAGCCCTTACAGGATCCCTCACTGGATCTCTCACAGATTGTTGCTGAGGCATTACAGGGAAGAAGAGTCTCAGGAAATGCAAAAAGAAATCCTTGCCTATGGAAAGGCTTTATCTGCCTGAGCATCAGATCTTCCTGTTACAAGCAGTCAAATTCCAAATTTTTCCGGAGACTCAAATAAATTAAAGGAGTATTGGGTGCCTTAACTGTTCACTTTGCCTTCCGTCCCATGCAATTCACTTAACATAAGGCCAAGGCGTGCTATTTAGTAGGAGCTTTGAATGGACTAATAGTGGCATGGGCTGCACTGGTGGTTGCTTCGGAAGATACCAGACTTTTCAATTGCTCCAATTTTTTGGTGAAGTTTGAAAAAGTGTTTGAGAGACCAGACTTGGAATTTTATGTGGAGGAAGTCTTGTGCTTTATCTAGAAGGGAAATTCTGATGTCATATCTTACATTACCATGTTTCAACAACTAGCAGCTGTGACTACTTGAGTTGAGAGGTTTCTAATTACCTTATTTAGAAGAGGACTCTGAGACAATATTAAGTATGAACTTGTTCATTCAATCCATCCCTCAACCTTCCCTAAATTAATGAACCTGCTACTTCTTATCAAGCATCCTCTACCGGGGTAGATGTAACTCGCATAATTCAATATAGCATAATCACAAGGAAATACCTTTAAATTCAGCGAGACTTGTGAAACACACAAGAAGACTAATACTGTATTTAGTACTCATTTATTAGCAAGGAAATGCCCTCTCACATTCAAAAGGCACACAAGGAGATTAAGAAATAGCACTAAATGCAAAAGGACACGAATAGAGCAAAATCTCATACTTGCTAAATCTGCTCTTGGGGTAGGAGTTTTCCCCCAACATACTCCAGGCTTTTAGCACTAGTTTCTTGGTACAAAATGGATGCAAGAATGCATTTTTCTCTAAGAAATGACGCTAAATACAAAACAATACATAATGCAGAGAGAGCAGCCACTAAATTAACTATTAATTTTCAAGTTTAACCCCCATACATACTAATTCTAATTTAGCAAGCGGGTGTAATTGTGTGATTATTGGTAATTCCACATCAAAGAGTAATGCAGAATTACTGAATTTACTTCAGGTAATCCAGCATAATTAAAATGACTCCCAGGCGTATTCCGCTACAGAAACGAAGGTTGGAGAAATGCAGATAGCTGATTTTCTCTGCCCCTGGAAGTGCTAGAATTTTCTCAAGAGGCCAGAAAGAGACCTTGAGGAACCTTCAGCTGCTAGTGGAAAGGAACCAATGCAGATCAATTCAGCCCACAGAGTGCTTTCAGTGGCAGAGAAAGAACATTGCTGAAAGAATAGACTCGGGCCATTTAGTTTAAACCGGTCCTTTACATCCACAAAGGTTTTTGTGAAGCACCAAGGCCCCTCATTTGTAAAAGGGTGATGGAGAAGAAGCTTGGAACCTCTCCGTTGGATATTTTTTTTTCAGCCACTACTGACCAGTCTTCCTGATGGGAAATCTTTTGAAATTACCGCTCTACTGGAATGTGGAGTCACAGGACAATATATGGATGCTAAATAGGCAACTGAGCAAAATTTTTCATGTGTCCATAAAATATCTTCTAAATAGGTCCAAACTGTGGATGGTTCTCTACTTGTCTCCTGTAAGATATTAAGATGGTGGCCCACATGATGCTAACTTTTGGTGACCATAAGCAGTCAGTTTCATTTCATATTATAGCACCACTCGACCATGCTTTAATTTTCGGGGTTCCCTGGCTTGTCCAGCACAATCTTTACATAAATTGGATAACCCATACTATTTCTATTTTCTCGGTTTTGACATGACCATTGCTGAGAGCAATTGGACTCAAAGGGAAGATCTTGTAGATAAGCCACAGACCTCATGTATTGTAAATGTTCTTCAGTCTCTTCCACTCAAGTGTCAATCTTTTTCTGATGTGTTTGGAAAACCTAAGAAATTGATCCTGCACCCCAAACTCATAGGGAGCTTGATTGTGCAACAACTCTCACATCGGAGGCTCACATTCTTTTTGCCTATCTGAAACAGAGAAGAGGGTCTTGAGACAGTATCTTCAGAAGAATTTTCATAACGGTCTAATAGCCCAGTCCAACTCTCCAGCAGGAGCATCAATATTTTTTGTTCCCAAGAAATCAAATGAGTTGAGGCCTTGCATTGAATACTGAAGGCTAAACAAAATCACCATTAAAGACTGTTATCCTCTTCCAATAATCAAGGATATCCTGGAGTTTGTTAATGGGACTATGATCTACACTAAGTTAAACTTCTGAATGAGCCTATCATCTCTGATGATCAAGGCTGGAAACAAGTGGAAGATAACGTTCAAACTCAACTGGGATATTTTGAATACTGAGTCATGACTTTCAGTTTGTGCAATGCAGCATCCATTTTACAGAGGTTTATGGACCACCTATTCTCCAGCGTTCTCAATCAACCTTTAATCATTTACCTGGAAGACATCCTTGTCTTTTGCAAACATGTCATGAAACACCATTGACATGTAATTCAAGTCTTGTCCAGGTTCTAACAATAATATCTCCTCTACAAGTTCAGGAACAGTGAGTTTGATAAGACAGAAGTGCGACATCCGAGCTTCCCAATTAATGCACAAGGCATTTCCATGGATCCTTAAAAGATCACAGCAATTTTGGACTGGTCTAATCTAATACCATAAAAGAGACTCAATCCTTTTTTGAGTCTAGTGCAATTTTTAACAGCAAATCATGAGTAACTTTATCCACTTCACCAGCAACATAATCCAAAGATTTAACAACCATTTGCAATGCAATAGGTCTCGCATTTAGGCAAGTTTGAGCTATTGGCATTGTAAATAACAAAGCCTTTTATTTATATTTTAAAAACCAAAACATAAATAAAAGGCATTGCCATTTACAATGTCAATAGCTCCAACTCGTGTAAATGTGAGACCTATTGCATTGCAAATGCTAGCTTAGCTGCTGTAGGCTTGCTGGTCTGGCGTCCGTCTTATCGCAACCGCATCCGAGTACTTCACAGGTCTTTAAAAGACCATTTACTTGTTAAAAAGACTTTGTTGTTTTTTCACCCCTTCTTAGAGCCACTGCCTCTCCACTCTGCCTATTGCTGGAAGATTTAGCCCCCCGAAATCTTTATTAGCACCCCGCCCAAAATTTGGCTTTAGTGGCCCTCTGTGGTGCAGTGAGAAAAAGCCAAAGACAATCACGAGGAATGTATCCTTCTTCAAAAAATACTAGGATCCTTCGTTGGCCCACAAAACTACTCTCATAGAGTGAGACGAGTGCATACAAATGTAAACATTTCCTTTGCACATCATATCTTCAATCAATGGTACTCTGGCAGTGCTTCTTTAGAGCCAGTGCTTTCTAGTGCTCTGCACCAGCACTTAGCAACATCACACCTATGGCAGTCCGCCACATGTTGGCGCTGTTTGTCTAACGTTGAGACAGTTGTTTAATAATCCAATACACATTTAAAATGACTAATACCTTCTGCCCATGCTATTATTATAGCTCTGGGTAGCCTGGAATAGTCTGAAGTGCAACACATGTATGATTATGATGCTTAGTAGTTGTGTTGGTACTGTCATTGGCAGCGTTAGATGGGGCAGAGGGTGGTGCAACTTGGATGAACCTCCTAACAAGCGACCTGGCATGAATGTTTATTTTTTATTTTTCACAGATTAAGCACTGTACTGCACTGGATCTGGTACCAGTGTGCTAAGTGCTGTGCGCTGATGTTTGTTCTGGTGCGGAAACACGTTCCTAAGCCTCTCTATCCCTGACTGAGCTTGGGAAGGGAGGTGTTGGGGGAAGGGCTCATAAGTCTAAAGTTGGAGGAAGCAGCACTATTAAGGCAGGCCCTTTAAAAATACAGTGGCATGACGATAAGGCGGCTTTGGACCTCAGAAAGAGAGGCAGGCCACATATCGCAGGAAGCCTATCCCCTAACCAATACATTCACCTACTGGGAGGCCAACTTTAATTTTTTTTTAAAAGTGAAATAACTTTCAAAACGGTAATTGTGCAATTATTTATTTGTTTATTTGTGGGTTTGTATAGCGCTAGAATCGACTCCAACTGGAGTATCTCTGCGCTTTCTGGAGCCGGTAGAAACAGAGGAATAATAGGAGCTAGATCTCGTTTCTGAACAACACAGTCTTCAGGAGTTTCCTGAAAGTGAGATGTTCTTTGCACTGTCTCAGATGAAGAGGAAGTCTATTCCATAGGGTAGGGCCTACGATAGATAACGCTTTACCACCGTGTCTAGATTTCTTTGCACGGGGAATCACCAGAAGAAGACAGTTACTGGACCTAAGTGAACGACTTGGAACATAAGGAACAAATTTGTTCTGAAGATAAATAGGTCCTTGTCCATTTAAACATTTATGGATCAAGCAGCATAACTTGAACTTAGATCTCTGGCGAATGGAGAGCCAGTGCAGTTTCTCCAGAAGAGGTTTGGACGCAGTTCTTGGAGGAACATTAAGGACAAGACGAGCCGCGGTGTTTTGAATGACCTGAAGCTTGGCCAGCACATTTTCGTTGGCAAAAAGCAACAGGCCATTGCAGTAGTCAATTCGACTCAGAACCAATGTCTGGACCAGAGTTCGTCTGACAGAGTCCGGTAGTAAGGGAAAGACTCTGCGTAGCAGGCCAATCGTATGGAAACAAATTCCAGCAGTATGGTTAGCATGCTGTCCAAATGACAAGTCTTGATCCATCCGAATCCCTAAACTCTTCACAACCTGTTTGGGTTCTGGGGCTACTCCCAAATCGGGGGGCCACCAATCAGGGGTCCACAATAGTTTGGCTTCTCCAAACAGCATTAGTTCCGTCTTACTGACATTGCATTGCAGGAAGTTGGAAGACATCCAATTAGCCACCGCCTTCATGCCCGCAGAAAAGGAGTTTTTAATTTCTGCGGACATGGTCTTGAAAGGGAAGAGGAGCTGCGTGTCATCAGCATAGGATACTGGAATGAATCCATAGCTGCGCATCACTCTTGTCAGGGGTGCCACGTAGATGTTAAATAAGGTAGGGCTTAGACAAGAGCCCTGTGGCACCCCTTTCGATATCTCCACCTCCGCTGATCGGTACGTGTCCATGATCACTCTCTGGGAGCGCCCTGATAGGAAGCTCTTTAGCCAATCAAGGGCTTTATCCTCAATACCAGCGTTCGACAACCGGTCAATAAGAATGGTATGGGACACGGTGTCGAACGCTGCTGAAAGATCTAAAAGAACTAGGATTACTGAGAAACCCTTGTCCTGATACATATGTAAGTCGTCTGTAACAGACAGCAAGGTAGACTCTGTGCTGTGTGTCGGCCTGAACCCTGATTGTGAATAGTCCAGGCCGCCAACAAGTTCGATATGATTGGACAGATGACCATTAACATATTTTTCGATCAGTTTCCCTAAGAATGGTAAAAGGGATATGGGCCTGAGATTTGTTAGATCGGACCATGGGATAGTAGTATTCTTCCTAATAGGCCTGATAAGAGCACGTTTCCACTCTCTTGGGACAGTGCCTGAGCCCAGAGAAAGATTCACCAACCTTTGGATCATGGGGCACAACTCGTCAGTCAGGACAGGCATAATCCTGGCTGGGATGATATCGTCAGGGCTACCACTTTTAATCCGTGATACTAGTGCAGATGTCTCTTGTAAAGAAATGGGTGGAAAAAAGCTTAACATAAATTTATTCAGATTGGGGTCAGCATCTATTCCCAAGGGTGCCATATCTGTGGTCAGTTTGTTATTGGTGCAAACTATTTTGTCGTAGATAGTATCTATCTTATTCGTAAAAAAGCAAGAGATGTCGTCACACAGCTGTTGGGATGCCAGGTCCGAAGATTCACAAGCTGCAGGTTTAACAAAGGATTGTAGAACTTGGTACAAAATCCTTGAAGAGTTTCCTGCAGCTGTGATTTGCGATGCAATGTGAGTCTTGCGGGCAACACGAATGGCTTTGTGGTATATAGATAGTGAGTCCCAATATTTATTTTTGTCCTCGATCAAGTGAGAGGTTCTCCATCTCTTTTCAAGTTTCCTGGCATGCAATTTTAACGTTCTAAGGTGATCAGTAAACCAAATTTCTTGTTTATTTGTGAGTCTGGGTTTAAATTGTTTAAAAGGGGCAATCTTGTCAATAGTATCCACAATAGCTTTTTCACAATTTTTCACGGCCGTATCAATATTTTCATTAGGAACAGAAGGTGGACAATAAAAATTATTTTTAAAAGTGGTATTGGTAATTTTGTGCCACTGTCTACGTGTCCTCGGTAACTGTTTAGTTCGAGAAGAGATGCGTTTCGGGTGGGGAGTAAGGAATTCCACAACATAGTGGTCTGTCCAGTTGACCTGCCTTGCTGGTGGACAAGAGACCAGCATAAAATTAGAAAATACCAGGTCAAGAAGGGTATGGCCTGCCTGATGTGTGGGCCCAGAGTTGCGTTTCATAAGGCCCAATGAGGACAGGTCAAGAAGTAGGGATTGGGCCTCACAACAATCCGACTTATCACAGTGTACATTAAAGTCTCCGACTAAAATAAACTCGCTGTCACTATTGACATATGGGGCAAGTAGCTCAATCAATAAGCTAGAGAAATTATTGTACGATCCAGGGGGTCGATATACTAATGCACCCCTTTGAGTATCATTAGATGGCAGTATTATTTTAAAAATTATTAATTCAATTTCTGGGGAACTTATTTCATCTAAAACCGATATACCAATTTCCTGTTTATGTACAATTGCAATCCCCCCACCAATTTTAGTGGGGCGATCCAGCCTCACTATTTTATAGTCACTAGGGACTCCCAAGGTTATGGCAGGAGTGGAATGTGGTTTCAACCACGTTTCTGTGAGGTAGCATAAATCTGGTTGTTTGGAAGAGATTAGGTCCCAAACTTCAGCACTGTGTTTCGGGAGCGACCTAATGTTGCACAGGATGTTTTTCTTCCCAGAAAGAGTATGGTTGTTTCCTGAAACCCCACTAATATCGGGGTCGACGAAAATAGAACAATCCATATCGGGCGGATCTTGTGTAACAATGGTGCTCTCAGTGCGCCGTTGTTTGCTTGGCAAAAGCCCATCTACCTCAAGGTGTTCGTTTACCCTGCCACTATTTAATGATTGTACGTTGTATCCCTTTAATACATGTGAGCTATAAGTGTACCTCACCGATGGACGCCTTTGTGTGTGGGTTCTCGCAGTCCCCATGGCCCCTGGCCCCGTCCAGTCGCGGACGGGCGCAGACGGGCAGGTCTTTGGCTTGTCTTCGGCGCTGTCAATGGCGCCCCTCTGCGCGCAACCGCTGCGCGCTTTGGCCGACGAGGGGCTAAATAGCCTGAGTGAAAAGCTGTTAGAGCGCTAACCGCTCACCTGTTCCGGGGTTAGTGGGGTGTCTTGCTCTTGTCCACCCGCCCTCCGCTCAACGGTATTGGCTACCGAGTCGGACCAGGGCGGGTGGGCTGGATCACTGAGCAGAGACAGAAACCTGGCCCCTAGAACCCCTACAGTAGCGGTAGAATCGTCAGAGTGCTAACAGATTAGATAGCAGGTAGGCAATTAATTGTGCAAACAATAACCGCAGGATGTGAAGTTAAATGCTTCAAAGTGCAGTGTTTTAAAATTGATTTAAAATTCGCCGCAAGTGATGTTAAAATACTCAGTTCCTAGTTCACAGTGACACAATGCTTATGCCAATTGCTCAAAACGCTCCAATTGCCAATTGCTCAAAAACGCTCCGCTCTGAGAAATTACCTGACACCAAGCGGGGTCGGGGGAACACTGCCACTGTCCTCCCCTTACCGCAATCGTCCAGGCCTCCTCGCCGCCTAAATAGCCTGAGTGAAAAGCTGTTAGAGCGCTAACCGCTCACCTGTTCCGGGGTTAGTGGGCGTGTCTTGCTCTTGTCCACCCGCCCTCCGCTCAACGGTATTGGCTACCGAGTCGGACCAGGGCGGGTGGGCTGGATCACTGAGCAGAGACAGAAACCTGGCCCCTAGAACCCCTACAGTAGCGGTAGAATCGTCAGAGTGCTAACAGATTAGATAGCAGGTAGGCAATTAATTGTGCAAACAATAACCGCAGGATGTGAAGTTAAATGCTTCAAAGTGCAGTGTTTTAAAATTGATTTAAAATTCGCCGCAAGTGATGTTAAAATACTCAGTTCCTAGTTCACAGTGACACAATGCTTATGCCAATTGCTCAAAACGCTCCAATTGCCAATTGCTCAAAAACGCTCCGCTCTGAGAAATTACCTGACACCAAGCGGGGTCGGGGGAACACTGCCACTGTCCTCCCCTTACCGAATAGATGAATACGTAATTCGTAAACAAAATCACGTAAAATATGCTCACATAAACAGGAGCAAACTGCTGAATCGTGATTAACACTTGCATGCTGTAGTGGAACTCGATACATCATGAACCAGGAACTATGCCCCAAACCAACACCACTTTTATACAGAGCTGCACCTAGGCAGTAGATTAATACGCCATCTGTCCTTGTAGCGCCATTGGCATTCACAAGAAAGCGAGCACCCGTTCCTGTGACAGCAAGTGGCGAGAGATGGGAAAAGGAGCAGCGGCTCTCTGATGTCCAGCCGCCGAGGGACAATGACAGAGACCGAGCATTTGTCCTGAGGGACACAGGTATTTCCGTGGAAGGAGGGAACGGTCGTGGAGGACGGAGGAAATAATAAACAGGAGGGAGGAGCTTGCGAGAGAGCTCTATCTTCGGCTCTCCACGAGGGGTGGCTTGGCTTAGCAGACAGGTGCTGCAGTGGGTTAGGGGAAGGCCAGTAGCTGTGGGGACCTGGAGCGGTTGTGGCCTGAGGTCTGTGGAGTTCCGCTGTGGCAAAGTAATAGCACTGGGTGTCCACGGCAGGGCTGCGCTATCATATGCTCTGTGTTTACATACACAGGCTTCTGACAGAGCTGAGCCACTGAAGACCGCCCCTCCAGCCAGAGCTCCACCCTATCAGCCGGTCAACACCCCCCCAAAAAAAAGCATTTGCAATGCAATAAGACTTGCATTTACACAAGACCTTTTGCATTGCAAACAGGAGTGCAGGCGGGCAGGGGGCAAGAAATCACAGACAATAGGAGTGTAGGGGGGTGCGAGAAGGCACATTGCGGGAGGGGGGAGAAGGCACAGAACCTTATTAAAGAAAATAGTGCTCACTATCTAAATAACACACACCGTACAACACTCGAAGTAAAGGGGCCAGTAGCCATGGAAGGAGACAAATGACGACATGTCCGTCGTAAGGCGAGACTAACAAGCCTATAAACCAATCAGAAGGCAGAACTTAGGTATGACAAAGACACAAGCCTATGAAAAAGCTTCTCTCCTATACTGAACTACCCCAGAGCAGCGCTTGCGCCCTGGCTCAGGGCTCGACCTAAAAATTAGGATTTTGTTAGAATACCAAAGCAAATTCAGACTTCAGTAATTTCAAGTCAGTTTTCACCTATTCTTAGACACCCCGACCTATTGAGAAAACTATTGCTGAGATGGATGCCTCTGACAGACCTGTAGGTGCCATAATTCTTCAACGCCAAGATGATGGCAGGTTGGAACATCATATTTTTTACCTGTTGCACATCCTTATGGAGTGTGAGATTAAACATTGGGTATTAGAAAGAGAGCTACAGGCAATGATGTTGATTTGCTCTGAGTGGAGGTATTTCCTTATGGCAGCACACAACTGTTTTCAGCTCCACACTAATCACTGAAATTTGCAATTTCTCAGAAATATGCATTGTAAGAACAGTCAGCAGGCCTGTTGTGCATATTTCTTTAAAATATGTGATTTAAACATCACTTATATACATGATTCAAAATATATCTTTGCTGATGCATTATCACAGAAACACCTGGAGTTGCCTCTTACTTTTGACCAAAGTTTAATCCAACCACAAAGAATCTTGGGTGCTCTGTAGACTTTCTTATGAAGAGCTAAATCAAACACTCAGGTACCAAGTTCTGAGATAGATGGATTAAAGGAAAATTTTACTCAAAGCAATGAAATTTAATTGAAGGGCCAAGCTTTATTCGTCCCTTCTCAGGACTTGAGATTTGAGGTATAGTAGATGTGTTATGACTCCTTTTTTTGCTGGTCACAGAAGTGTTAAGGTAACTCTCGAATAGCCTCTGGCCATCTGTACATACAGATCCTAAATCATATGTGATGTCCTATCAACTGTGCTCGGAGAACAAATTCCCAATCAATACCTTCTGGTTTGCTGGTGCGTCTACCAGTTTACCAGTTTCTCCTGAGCCGTGGCACGCGATTTCCACTGACTATGTCAAAGCCTTACCCCCTTCACATGAGAATCGAATGATTGTGGTGGCAGGTTTTTTTTGTGGAGTTTTATATAGCTCAAACTAGACCTGAAAGTAGCAGACAGCTTTACATGAGCACCAGTTACGTTACAGACGGACACAGTTGGCTCGCTGTCAAAGATGGCACATTTCACAGCCCTAAAAGCCTTGTCCTTAGCCAAGATGATGATTCAGATCATCTTATATGCTATATTTTAGCTGCATGGGATTCCACAAATCCTAATTTCCAACCAAGGTTCTTAAGTTATTTCACATTTTTGAAAGCCTTCTATAAAACCCTTCACATTGATATGCCTTGTCACCTGGCTTTTATCCCCAGGCTAAGGGACTGATAGAACAAGTCAATCAAGGCTTCGAATTATACCTATGATGTTTTTATAACACCACACTCAACATTTGGTCCTCCAAATTGGCCAAAGGAGAGATTTCTTATAATAACTCAGTTGACAACTCAACATGAGTTTTTCCCTTTTTCTATTTAGAAGGTCTTCATCTCAGGACCTTGCCAACCTATTTCTCCAGGATTCGGAAGTTACCTATGGTTGTGGATCTGGTCAAGCATCTTCAGGTGCTGAGACAAAAGATTCCTAAAAACCTTCAAGACTCAAAGATCAAGATGGAAACGTTTGCTTATGCACATCACAAGTTCAATACACCATACCAAATATATTGTACATGAAGTGTGGCTTTCTTCTCTCTTCCTACCATCAAATGTTTCACCTAAAAGGTTCAAGCCACCACACTATTATGGATCCTTTAAGATAAACAAAAGCATTAATCCTGTAATTTTCAAGAGTGTCCTTCATTTAGCATGCAAGATTCTTCCTGTATTTTTTGCCCCTCAGCTAAAAGCCTTCTGGGTGGATCTATTTTAATGCTTTCATTGTCTACCACTGGTCATATTGATTGCTGATGTTTCAGAGTTCAAACCACCAAGCAATCGATGATTCCCAAATGAGTAGAGGAAAGGTACAGTTCCTTCAACTGGAAGGTCTGCTCACCTAGGAAGCAATCCTGATTCAGTTAATGCTCCTGCATTTTTCTGCCAACTTTTAAAACAATTGTCAGGCAAACCCAGAGCATCAGAAGAAGGGAATATTGTTATGCTTCAGCCACAGCTTACATCTCCTCCCTACAGGGGAGTCCTATACGCATTCTCCCAACACACCTATTGCAGGCAGGGGACGATTAGCGCAATGTGGTGTAACCAGGATTTACTGCAGCTTAGAGTGTAGCCATGATCTTCTCAGGGGTTAAGTTTTGAAAAATTATTTTCCAATCCAAGACGGTGGCCAAAGCTCCAGTTACTTACATACTGAAGAACAATTGGGTGACGAGTTTGGTTGATGGGATACTTACTTTTTCTCTGCCTAAATAAGGAGGAGCTAAGGAATATTTCTTTGTGCAACAACATATTCTGAATTGTTTATTTTTTGTGGCATTTTTTCCACTGGTACAAATTTTCTTCCAGGATTTTTCCTTCCTCCATCATGCATCATTGTACAATCTGAAATCCAAAAATGGTATGCTCGGTTCATTATCTTCAATTAAAATTATTTTATTTGATCACTTGGACCCTTGATTTGAGTTACTTCCCTTGAAGAAAACCAGCTTATGTAATGTGCCATTAGGCTTATGGTGCTTGAGGTTTATAGCGCTGGGCTCATTATTACAATACCCCAATTTACAAGACCTCCCAACTTAAACAGACTTACTTATTTTATATTCACAAAAATATAACAATTGAATACTTACATGTAATATATTCCTGCTTAATTGATGTATAATCATCTTCTGATAAACACAAGATAGATATCATGAAACAATCTCTTTAAATACCCCAAGAACCTTAAATTCATACCAAGTTGGCATTTGTTGTTCCTCACCGCTCCCTCTTCTTTCCCTCTTCAATCCACTTTTCCCTTACCCCCTCAATCTCCATCTCACTAGATTGACAACGGCTTCATTTTAATTCTCCCTTTTCCTTCTGATCTTCTATGCCTGACTCTCTTCAAGAGCATCTCAGCATTGTCAAGGACAAATCCACTCACCTGAATTCCAAGAATCTACGAAAATGAAAAACAAGACACCAATTAGGGCCCTTCCAATTGTTATTTGCAGGCCTGTGTGGGAATACGGGTGGTGAATGTTCCTTTAATTTGGGAAGCCTTCTCTGGTGCTCCTACTGATTATAGGGTACAGTACAGGTGGCTTGTTACCATGTCTTAAAACTGACACCAATTGAGATGCCTCGCTTCCTAGATATTTATGGCATTCTCCCTGAATGGAATAAAGTGACCCCTAGCACAGGCAGGTTGCTCTGATGAGATTGAATTTTCTACATGTCGCAAGAGCTGAGCGCAAAATCCTTCTGGAAACTGACATTTTCTGAAGCAGTGGCCGGAAAATGGAAAAGTACCACGATGAAAGAGTAGAATGACATGGCGACAACATAAGAGATGGTGCTGGCGGTGTAAAACACTGCCCTGGCAATGCTACTGAAGAAACTGGTGGCGATTAAAGTATCTATAGGTTCAGTCAGCGCCACGGTTTCCCCACTGCAAAAGACACTATCTCTTTGTGGGAATATTAACAGCCTCCACTCCAGGATGTCCAACCTTGAACAAAGAATGTTGGATGTGGAATTCAGGTGGTATAATGCTCGCTATTGGGGCCCAGAGAGCTAGGAGCTCCTTTGACGAACCATAGACTTGGAAGATAGGAGTTGTTGGAACAATGCACGAATTTCTGGGATTCCAGAAGAGGCAGAAACTAATAAGATGATGATTTTCCTTGGAAACCTTCTCCTGACCCTCCAGAATATGACTTTTGATCCTCCCTTGGAATTTCAATGGGCCCTCGGGGTCAGATCACGTCATGTCCTGCTCAGAACATTCAAAGCAAATCCTCGCTTTCTGCCTGCGGCACCTGCAGGCTCATCAGCTTTTGGAAGCTCCATAATTACATGGGCCCTATATGTACAAAAATAGCCAGATCCTCTTCCTGCTAGACTCCTTGCTTCAAACTACACGAAAAGGAAGGCTTCTTGGCACTCAGGCCACGCTAGAAGACGAGGTGAAATATTGACTTCTGGAACAAGCAAATATGCTGATTACCCTGGATGGCCGGACATGTGATTATGATGATGTGAAGGATTTGGGAAGGCTGCTTGATGAACTGGAAAGCAGGCCTTCTACTAGGATGGATACCACACCTCTGGGAGTATTTTGGCCCAATCCTGGAGATTGCAGGGACGATTTGGACGCAACAGCTTAGAAGTGATAAATAAATGGGTCAATGAGCCTAAATCGATGCACCGAGAAGCCTGAAATGCCAGAGACAAGTCCTGTTCCCCTATTACACAATGACATCTGCTCTTTTCTGCTTCTAGAGGTGTCCCCTTTGAGCGACAGCATACTCAATTTACACTGGTTTACTTCAGTCTTCTGTAAGTTATTGTTCATGCATATGATGGGGAGCGATGGTGGAAATTCCTTCCCTTTGTGGGGTTTCTGGCACCTTTTTTCCCTGGGTGAGGAACAATTGTACTGGTATACTATTTATTATCAAGTGTTGGTGTATGGTCATTCGGTATGACTTCCTAAATTCAGTGTCAGGATGGCTCTGTAATATTTCACGTAGAACCCTCTGGATTACCTGGGACTTGGGCTGGATCGAATCCACTTTTACTTCTGTCGAACCTCTGCTTTCGTGGGTGGGGGGCATCAAAGGGGGACTGGGGCTATGTTGAAGGAGATGTCGCTATCGACTGTCATTGTATTTTTCAAGGGAATTGGAAGTGCTCATTTTGTTCTGGGGCTGTATGGGAGCTTTAAGGCTCTGATATGTGATGGATCTTGTATGGTTTGCTGTTAAGTGTTTGATTTTTCTGCATTAGCGTGGTTAACCCCTTCCATGCCCATGACGGAACGGTTCCGTCATGAGCATCGGTTGCGCTGTGCTCATGACGGAACCGTTCCGTCATGGGCCCGCCCGCGCTCGAACCCTTCAGCACCGCGGGGGAATTCCCACAGCGCTGAAGGGGTTAAGGGCTGGCTAACCATTTGTACGGCTGCCACCAGTGATCCCGAAAATACAGTTGGTTTGTTCTTGGCAAAGGGAGGATTCTGTGTTGAGCTCTGATTACCCCTTTTTTTCTGCGGGGTTTGGCATCTCTGGTCATTTGAGGTTTCTCCCTTTCCGATACCGGGTGCTCACAGGAGCCAACCACTCTATTCACCCAGTAAAGCCCTCCTTGGTTTGTCCCTCTGCCTCTCAACCACTTGATCCCCTCAAAAGCATTTAGCGGTGATGCCAGCCCCAACAAAGCCACTCACACTGTTTTCCCTCAATGTTAATGGCCTTACACCCTAAGTAAGGTGGAAAACGTTCTCTCCTTCCTTGGCAATAGTAAACCCTCATTGCAATCATCCAGGAAACACAGCTGATGCCTCAAGAATGTGATAAACTGCACAGTGATTGGGTGGCTTAGGTGTTCTGTTCATGTCCTCGTGTCAAATGAACCCAGTGGTAGACAACATCACTGAGCTATAGGACTAAGGGTGTAGTGATACTCCTCCATAAACGTTTACCGTATAGGCTACACAACACATAGGTGGATGAGGATCGGACATGCATCTTTGTTAAGCTTCTGGTTAAAGATGCTTATTTGAATTGAAGGCTTTGTGTATGCCTTGTGGGTAACAACTTTGTATTCTCATTTAACCAAGCTACTGATATCTTTTGGTAAGATGAAAGTGGTAATTGATGGGTCGTGAAATATTGTCATCGGTCTAATACTTGAGAGATCAGGAAGACCGAATTTTCGAAGTGATAGAGACAGATGTTGCCTACAAAACTCAGTCTTGCTCATTGCTCTAGTTGACATTTGGAGGTGGCTGAACCTGAGGGACCATGATTATTACTTCATACGTCTATAGGACGCACACCAGGTGCCTGCGTCTGCTCTTCCTCAACCTGAGGCAGTGTGGGTCATACCAGAGGAAGTCTTGGATCATGATATGGTGGTTCTCGGGATGAAGCTCAACATGGCTTCTCCTCCTGTGGTGTATGAACATGGCTAGAAACACAGACAAGCTGTTTTTGCATGTCCAACACTTTTTGGATGAGAACGCGGGTTCGATTGAGTCACCCTTGTCACTGTAGTGTGCAGAAAAGGCATGCATAAGGGGGAAATGATGTGAGACTCTGTGGTAGTCAAAACACAAGCGATAGTGACAGATGCACCCTAGAGATGAAGATTAGAACCCTCACATCTGTATACGAGCAACACCCCACGCCAGAATCTCTTAGCGTACTAATGAAGACCAAACGTAACTTTAATGTATTTGTTTGCAACATAGGCTGAAAAGGCTCTCTTTCTTCTGCGACAAAGGCATTACAAATGGATGAGAAGGCTATGAGCCTATTGGCTTCTCAGCTAAAATGGTTGGAGGTGAGCCGCACTATCCCTGCAACCAGAAGGCGGAACTCCTGATGCAACCTTTGAATTTCATAAGGAGCATCGCCTCAATTTTTCAGCTGCAAGCTGAATACAAAAAATAAAATGCTAATAACGTTCATTATTATAATGTTATTTTTTTTTATTCAGCATGCAGCTGAAGCCAGGTGGGCGGGGCTGGGCTCCCCTCACCACAGGGGTGGGGGTAGAGGTGGCAGCACCTAAAGTGCGCATGACGCTTTCGCCGACCGTCTCGGCCGG
Organism: Triturus cristatus; assembly: GCF_964204655.1. Taxonomy (NCBI): domain Eukaryota; kingdom Metazoa; phylum Chordata; class Amphibia; order Caudata; family Salamandridae; genus Triturus; species Triturus cristatus. The sequence continues at coordinate 385,343,930 of NC_140583.1, forward strand.
CCAAAGAGTCATTTTCACTCTGCATGTTCTCCATGCAGGCTGTATTACAGCCTGGGTGAAGAAGACACACAGCCTTCCAGCCCCTGTCTGAGCACAGAACTACGGTGCTCAGACCAATCACAGTGCTGCTAAGGTAGCATTGTGATTGGTCAGGGGATTTTGGGAGGCTGTGTGCTTCCTGGAGAGATTAGGATGGCAGCCAGCAGGTGGCGGTAAAGAGGTAAGTGCACATTCTTTTTTTTATTATTCCCCCTCCTTACACCCTCTGCCCCACCACCGCTTGTTGGTAGCAGTCGCTACTGCTCTTGAAACAGAACTCAGAGTGCCCCTAGCCTTTGAATCATGGATTGTACTTTTGCATACATTCCCTGCGCTCCTATCACTGACATTTCATGTGAAGTGCTAGTTGTCAACAGCATTGTCAATGAGAAAGCAGGGATACTGAGATCTTGAAGTCCTCTTTAGTTCTGCCCTACCTGCAGTGGTTTGAATGGTGGGCCCCGGGGGAAGCACAGTCGCAGACTAGTCTTCCCTCGGGGTCTATCGTGCAGGGGAGGATCAGGCAGGGTCAAGGGGTGGGGTTTAGAGGTGGGTATAAGAATGCAGGGGAGGAAGGCAACTTCCTCTTTCTGCATTCTCGGCACCATTGGGAGGTACTGTTTAGCATAGGGGGTAGTGTAGGGAGTTTAGGAGCGGTTAGGCAGGCGTTTGTGGTGGTTACCAAACACGGAATGCTTTCACTTCCTGAAGCGTGGAGCCGGTGGTTTTGGGTCGGCGGGGCGTGTTGCGGCGGTATGGCGGTCTCGGCGGAAGAGGTAAGAGAGGCCTTGTTGTTGCTGGGTCGAGCTGGGCAGAAGGATCTCCTCCGGCCCGGCGTTCTGGGGGAGGCGGGGGTAGGGATGTCGCGTGCCCCACGGGCGGACTCTGCGGGTGTGGCGGCAGCGGTTGTAGCCTGTATTGAAGAGCCACTGCCGCCGGGAAGAGATGCACGTGGGAGGGGGAGGGGCGCAACCAAGAGAGAGCCCGGGCGTGGAGGCCAGCGTCGGAGCCTCCCTCCGCAGCTCAATTTATCACAATTACAGTTTTGGGAGCGGGTGGCGTGGGGGGCCCGATCTTGCTTTGGTTCCTGCTGCCCTGCCGTTACAGAGCGGTGTGCGCACCCAGGGGTGTTGGGGGGGATCCTGTGGGGTTGCTGCCAGACCCAAAAGTTGATATTTTGCCACTGGTGCAAGGCGATTTTCTGGAGAGGGCGGGGGCACGGGGCTCAGCGTTGGGGCGACTGTTGGGGGGAAGCACAGTGTTGAAGGGGGATGGCATGGGGCAATGGGAGGACACTCCCATTGAACTCTCTAAAGGGTCACAAGTGGGTACCCCAGTACCAGTGGGGGGCATAGTTGAGGTCCATGGGGCAGTTCAAAGGGTGGGGGGCGGGAGGGGGAACACCAGCAAGGCTGTGACACCGGTGTCTGGGGGGTTTCAGCCTGGTAAGGGGGCCCTGGGCTACTGCCCAACCCTCCTTCCCCACTTGGAAGCGTTGGCATGGGAGGACAGGATCAGGGAGCAGTGACTATTAGTGCAGCAGGCGGAGGCGCGCCGGGCAAAGGGTGGGGGTGGTATGGCCATGCCCACTTCGGAAGAGGAGTGGTGGGCTGAACAGGAGGAGAGGGAACAGGCAGACAAGGGCAGGAGGGGGGAGGAGCAGCAGTAAGGGGCTGCAACCTAAGGTAGAGACGGCCAGGATGGCTTTGAGGACCAATGGTGCTGGGGCCTGCCCAGGTTGGAGCGACCTGGGGGGGGGGATCCAAGCTGGCGGAGGACGGTGGAGTGCGGGGTGGCACGACGGGGTGCAAGACCGCCCCAAGACGCCGGCTAGAAGCAGCAGGGGGGTCTGTGGCAGCCATCCTCCCAGTGTGGGAGTGGGCAACGGTGGGGTGTGTGGCGAGCAGGGGGGTGCTGAGTGTTACAAAGAGTAAGAGTGTGAAGAGAGTGGTGAGAGAGGTGTTGTGGGCGCCTGTGGATTTGGAGCATGAAGTGGAGTTGGATTATGATGAGGAGAGTGGAAGAGGGGGAGGTGAGGGATGACGATGACAGGATGGGGGGAGTACAGAGTAACAGTGGAGTTGGTGTTTTGCAGGAGCCTAAATCAACGAAGGGAAGGCGAAGTTTGAGACGACCAAGGCCACCAGCTCCAGAGGGCAGTCCAGAGAGGCGCACTCGTCATTGTCAGGTGAGGAGACATGGTGGGCAGCTTAGGATGGAGGGCCTAAAGGGGGTAGGAAGAAGGCTTGCCGGTCGGTAGGTGTGGGCGAGGGGTCTGTGCAGGATGTTGATGGGTTGACGAAGGACAGACATACACGGGGTGACAAACCAGAAGGGGTTAAGAAGGTATCTTCGGTGGAGGTTCAGACGGACGCGGTGGAGGGAAAGGACCACAAAGGGGAGAAGACCGAGGACAAGCACCAGAAAAAGTTGCCCTACATGGGGCTGGCCATGCCTTTGGGTTCACATCTGTCGGAAAAGATAAAGAATAGAATCTGGAAACACGAGTATGTGGACCTGTTTAAGTTATTACACAGGGAGGTGCAGGCGAAAGAGGGTTCTAAGGAGGAGGAGTGGGAGCTGACTAGAAGGCCCAGGGTTCCAGTGAACATGGAAAACTGGACTTTGGCGTTTCTCATTTATGCTAGTATTTACTGCGAGAAGCACCTGGATAGGGCCATAGCGATACTGAAGTATATGGATATCATTAGAAAGGCCCAGATGCAATTTGGGGGGTTTGCTTGGCTGAGCTACGATGAGGAGTTCAGAGCCAGGGTTAGCATGAACCCAGACAAGCACTGGCGGGAAGTGGATCAGGAATCATGGATGCAGTGGATGGCATCCACGCACTCCTCGGAATCTACTCGCACGGCCAGTGGCTTGCCGGTCACGTATCGGTCTTTTCCGCCGCGTCCCAACCACAGTGGGGCGGGGGAGTGCCGCCGGTTCAGGACCCGCTGGTCAGCCCGCTAAGCCAGGCAGCAACAACACCGGTGCATGTTGGAGTTACAACAGGGGCTACTGCTCCTGGTACCCGTGCAAGTTCAAGCATGAGTGCTCCAAATGTGGGGGGCGGCACGCCCTCACCCAATGCTTTACCTTGGTCACACCTTCCGAGCAGTGGCAAAACGCGAAAGGAAGGGGACAGACTAGACATAAGGGCGCCTACACTGGTTAAGGTGGAGGCGATGGCCCTGTGGCTCTCATGTTACCCGGACAGGGAGGCGGATTTGAAGCTCAGTGGGGTTTCACCGAGGGTTTTCGAGTGGGCTACCAGGGACCTAGGGTGCGGACGTGGGCGGACAATCTGAAATCAGCCAAGGAGTTGCCTGGAGTGGTGGCGGCTAAATTGCAGAAAGAGGTAGATGAAGGCAGGATAGCGGACCCATTTTGCGATTGGCTGGCCGACGACTTGATCATCTCCCCATTGGGCGAAGTGCCTAAGAAAGAAAAGGGTGAGTTTTGCATGATCCATCACCTATCATGGCCGGAAGGGCAGTCGGTGAATGATTTCATCGCAGAAGCTGACTCAAGAGTGCTCTATGCATCGGTGGATGATACGATCTGCCTAGTGAGGGTGTGTGGACCGAGGGTGTAACTGGCAACGTGTGACGTTAAATCTGCTTTCCGCCTTCTGCCAATACACCCTGCGGATTTCTCCCTACTGGGGATGCAGTTTGCGGGAGCCATCCATGTGGACAAGGTTTTACCCAGGGGGTGTGCGATCTCCTGCGCGCTGTTTGAGATGTTTAGCACATTCTTGCAGTGGGCTTTTACACAGATCAGTGGACATCGGGTCGTTACTCACTATCTGGACAATTTCCTCTTTCTCAGGAAGACCCATTCTGGGGACTGTGGCAGGGCCCTGTCGCAATTCCAGGAGATGTCACAGCGTTTCGGAGTCCCCTTGGCGCCCGAGAAAACAGCTTGGCCTAGGTTTAGCCTGACATTCCTGGTAATTGAGCTGGACTCCATTTACTAGATAGCTCAACTCCCTGACACGAAAGTGGCGGAGATACAGGCGTGCCCCTTGTGGGTGATTGGGGAAAAGAGGATCGCATTGAGGGCGGTGCAACAACTGCTGGGTTTCCTGAACTTCGCATGCAGGGTGGTGAGGGCTGGACGGACGTTCTGCAGACAGCTCGGCAGGGTCATTTCGGGGGCGGTTTTACCACACCACAGGGTCTGAATTTCCATGGGGGTCCGAGCAGATTTGAGGACATGGCTGACGTTCTTGACTGATTTCAATGGGGTGTCACTAGATTTTGAGGACGAACGGATGGTTTGGAAAGTGCAAATTTACTCTGATGCAGCCGGGGCAGCAGGCTTTGGGATTTTCTGGGATGACAGGTGGTGCGCTGAGGATTGGCCGGCTCATTGGGTGCAGCAGGGGAGGAGCATTGCATTTCTGGAATTTGTCCCGCTGTTGGTGGCTCTTGAGGTGTGGGGGTCTCAGTTTCAGAACAGGTCAGTACTGTTCCATGTGGACAACATGACCGTGGTCGAGTTGGTCAACCGACAGAGGACAAGGGATCTGAGAGTGCTGCGTTTGCTGCGGTGTTTCATGCTGAAATGTTTGAGATTGAATGTGGTTGTTAGAGCCAAGCATTTCCCTGGGGCGAATAATGACATTGCAAATGCGTTGTCTCGTTCACAGTGGCAGCGGTTCCGGCGGTTGCTGGCCGGCATCTGGACCTTGGGGGAGTGAGGGTGATCGGCCTGGTGGAGAACTTTATCGCTGATACTACAAGACGGACCTGCAGACTGGCGTGGGCAGAGTATGGCTCCTTTATGGGATGGCGTGGGGATCCTGCTGTCGGCGATCATTCAACTGTGGAACAAGGGGTGTTGCAGTTTGTATTACATTGCATTAACAAAGGGTTGACGTCTGTGATGATTTTGGGAAAATTGGCAGGAGTGTCCTTCTACTGTTGTTTGGTTTTTGGTTTTGACCCTGCGAAGATGTGATTATAAGTAGGGTGCTCAGAGGTTGGGGTAGGGAACGGAGGGGGGGCAGGTTGTTGCGGGAGGCGATTACATTTGATTTATTGGTCAGATTGGTTGAGGTTTTGCTGCTTTGTTGTTATGATGTTTTTGAGGTTCGGGTTTTCCGTTTGTGCATGATATGGATTTTTTGGGGGCTTTTAGGGTCTCTGAGCTGCTTGGAACGCTCAAGGTGTGTGGCAGGAGTTACGAGGAGGTCAGGTTGGATGCGAGTTGTCTGGGGATTTGGTTGGGGCAGTCTAAGATGGATCAGTTGAGGAGAGGCAAGTGGGTCTGGCTGTGTGAGACTGGTTGTGGGGGAGTGTGCCCGGTGGCTGAATGGCGGATCTTTCTCTTGTCCACACAAGCAGGGACTGGTGACATTTTTTGTCACGCGTCCGGGGCGAAGATGATGGCGGGGCAGTTATAGGCGGTTCTGCATGGCATTGAAGCGGTTGGGTCTGGACCCGGTGGGTTTTGGGATGCATTCCTTCCGTATAGGGGCGGCGACAGCAGCTGCACGGCTGGGTTGGTCCTTGGATAGGATTTGGCAGATTGGGCGGTGGAAATCTAGGCGCCTGTTTTCATGGAAAAAGTGTGAGAGTTCCTCCCTGCACAGTGCCCCCAAAAGGTGGGTCCATAAAGGCCTCTGCACTCAGGCATCACAGTGGGACTGCGGGGCAAGGACGCCCCTTTTCTAAGCAAGAGTGCGGAGTGATCCAATTGGTAGCGCACCAAATATGTTTTCTTTCCTACCTACCATACCGGACCAGCTGCCACAAAACAGCAATCTAATCAGCTATACGTCCCGGTGGTCAGTGTATAAAATGGGAACACACTGACATCTAGGAGTCTCTCTCTCCAGCTGTCCAACAAACAAACGCTATGCATCAAATCCTTCAATTGAATTGTTATCTGTTATTTGGAGTTTCCCAGTGGTGGATCCCAATCCAACATCCCATCCAGGACACAATTACAGTCACCCGCTAACACTATGTTTGTTTGGAGGTAAGCAGAGATTGCAGCACCTACCTCTCCATAGAAAGTCTCACTGTCGTTGATGGGGGAGTACACATCTATCAGGCAGATCTGCCACCCATCCAGCTCTCCATATAGGATCAAAAATGGCCTTTCTGGGTCTAAAACGTGCTCTCTATGCCAGAACGGCACCTCCGGAGGCACCCAGAATACGGCACTGCGAGCATATCCCAAGAACGAGGTCACACACAAAAAAAACCTCCATCTCCCAAAGAGACTACCAATCAATCATGATTTATAAAGCATGACTAATCACCTGATAGAGTATCCAGGCACTTACAGGCCCCGGAGGCTTATTCGAACAGCCAGGTCTTGAGGGCCCTTCGGAATTCCAAAATTGATGTGATGGTCCGAAGGTGCATCTAGAGGCTGTTGCAGGTCTTTGCTGTGATGTGGGAGAAGGAGTGTCCTCCACTTCGGCTTCTGTATATGTGAGGAGTATGGGCAGGTGAAAGAGAGTTGGAGCGTAGTCTTCCTGATGGTTGGTGGAAGTTCAGGCGGGGGTTAATGTAGGTGGGCCCTTGGTTGTGAAGAGCCTTGTGTGTGTGAGTCAGAAGCTTAAATTGGCATCTCTTCCATATAGGGAGCCAGTAGAGTTTCCTGAGGGGGGAGATGTGGGGTCATTGGGGAAGGCCAAGGATGAGTCTGGCTGCGGCGTTCTGTATGGTATGAAGTCTCAGTGGAAGATGTGCGGCAATTCCTGCATAAAGGGCATTGCCATAGTCCAGTCATCGGTGATGAGGTTTTGTGTCACATTGTGTCTCGTGTGTAGGGGTAGCCACTTGAAGATCTTACATAGCAGAGCAGAGTGAGGAAGAAGACAGAAGAGACAGCATTGATCTGTGATTTCATGGTGAACTTGTTGTCAATAATGATTCCAAGATTTCTGGTGTGGTTGGAGGGAGTGGTTGCGGGTCCTACGTCTGGTGGCCACCAGGAGTCGTTCCATGTGTTGCTGCTGTTGGCAAAGAACAGTTGTGTCTGTGTTCAGCTGCAGGCAGTTGTTCTTCATCCAGTCAGGGATGTTTGTCATGCATCTGTAGAAGTTGGTTCTGGTGGTGGTGGTGTCATCTGCGAGTGAGAGGATGAGTTGGGTGTCATCTGCGTAGAAAATTATGTTTAGACTGTGGACTCTGACTATGTTAGCCAGCGGGCTAATATATGCACTGAAGAGCATGGGGCTGGGAGTTGAGCCCGAGGGGACACCACAAGTGATTTCCTTGGGTTCAGAAGTGAAATGTGGGATGTGAATGCTCTAGGTTTTACGGGTGAGGAAGGAGGTTATCCATCTGAATGTGTCTCCTTGGTTGCTGATGGTGGGATATGGTGTCAAAGGCTCCCGAGAGGTTGAGGAGGATCATAGCTGCTGTTTCTTCTCAGTCGAGGAGGGTTTAGTGTCATTGGTGGATGAAATTTAGGGCAGTTTCGGTGCTGTGATTTCTGCTGAAGCTGGATTGGGAGGTGTTGAGTAGCAGGTTCTGCTCCAGGTGTGTCATGAGTTGATTGTTGAGGATCTTTTCCAGTACCCTTGCTGGGAATGGGAGCAGAGATTGGCTGATAGTTTTTGAGTTTTCTTGGGTTAGTGGGGTTTTTTTTGAGTAGTGATTTGACTTTGGAATATTTCCCAGCATCGGGAAATTTTGTGGTGGTGATAGAGGTGTTGAGTAGGGTACTGAGTTCCAGATTGATCCTTTGGTTTCTGAGGTTGAAGATGTGGTGCGGGCATACATCTGTGGGAGCTCCCAAGTAGATGGATTTCATGGTGGAGATGGTGTCCTGGGTGAAGAGGATGTTCCAGGTGGTCAGTGTTTGGTTCATGTTGGTTACAGTGGTGGCATATCTGTCGAGGAAGTCCATAAGAGTGGGATGGAGTTTGAAGTTTCTGTATATGGGTGCCATGTTGTCATGAAAGAAGTGGGTAAGGTTGTCAAACAACTCATGTGAGGTTGTGATGTTGTTTTTGCTGGCAGCCAGATTGGAGAATTCCTTAACAATGTTGAAAAGTTCCTTGGTGTTGGTGGTACTGGTTTTGATGCATGTGGCAAGGGCTGTCCTCTTTGTTGCCCACAGGAAGCTGTGGTTGGCGGAGTTTTTAAAGGCTGCACTGTTGGAGGTGTCCTTGATGGTGCGCCATCTCATCTCTGGCTGTTCTGAGTTGCTGGGTGTACCAACTAGCCTTTGTGGAGGATTTTCTCTGAATGTTGCTCTTGAAAGTGACTATGCTGTCTACACAATTGGTTATCCAGGAATTTTAAGTTTTTCACTCCCTGTTCGAGGTTGGTTGCAGTAGCAGGGTTAAAGGCATTTGCCCAGCTGGTCTCTGAGATTTTGTTCCACCTCCAGTGGGGCGTGTTGGTCATCTTGGGAGTGGTGGTGCAAAGGCCTGGAGATGGAGTGATTGGGCCATGTGAGTTCTGTGACATGGCTGTATTTGATATGGATGGTTGAGGTGAAAATTCGGACCAATGTATATCCTATGGTGTGTATAGGGTCATGGACGATCTGGGTCAATCAGAGGCTGCTAATGCTGTTGAGGAGGTGTGCTGTGTTTTTGTCGCTGGAGTCAACGATTTGCATCTATAGGTCACCAAGAAAGATGTAGTCCTTTTGTCTAAGGCTAGGGGTGCAATGGTGTTGCAGAAGCTGGAGTGCAGGCTTGGGAGGTGGTATCCGTGGGTGCCTCTGATGGTTGTCTTGTCATCCGTATGGAGCTTAAAGTTGAGATGTTCCATAGGGGGTGGTAGTGTTGTCAGTGGTGCAGTCCTTGTGAGTGATTTTATATCTGTCGGGGATCACTGTGGCAATATCTGGGGCAGAAGTGGGTTTTGAGCCAGGTCTCATTGAGGAAGATGATGTCAGATGTGAGGGATACAATTCCCCCAAACATGGGTTTCCTGGAAGAATGCGATCGAGATATGATATTTTTTTAGATATGCATGCACTCTTCATCTTTCTCAAGTCATGCAAACCCTCTGACATTCCAGAACATAAATTAAAACATCTCAGTCCAGTCAACATCATTCTCTTGTATCATTATTGCATCAAGACTGGATCACCCAAACACACCAACACACTACAGATCTTCAAAACTCCGTGGCGCCAAGCACCAACACTTCCATCCACATGAGCAACTTATATTTCCAGTTAACAGTGTAACAATAAAATCAGCACCCTTTCCCAACTCCCCCAACCCCATGGGCAGTAAAGCAAACTCGCCCTGTTCATATTATGTAGCGCATAAGCAAGCGATTCGCACCCATTCCCAATGAATGTAAAATGAAGTAAACAAGGTTTCAAGGAACCACAACTATTCACTTTTCTAGAGGTCAGTATGCCATAGGGGGCACGAGGCAGAGCCCTCAATCAGCCCCCTCAAAGCCCATGCCCCTTAGTTCATATTGCCCCTGCCGTCCCAATGATTAACTTAGCAAATACAAGCAATCTGACATTTTCCCGAGCCCCCAACCCAGTTTTCACTAGGAGTACGTTCTAATAGTGAATGGTAACATATCAGACAGTTAAACACTCAAGGCTGAACAATTCCCTGCAAGAAAAAGTCGCTACAGTTGAATACTGCCTAGGGCTTCTGCATCATGGCAGGTGCAGCAATTTCAGGTGCCTTGCTGTATCATCACACCTATATATACTTACTCACGGTATGCCACTCAGGCATTTAGCCGACCCCCGATTGGTACTCTCCGTGCCTGATCCCGGGTTGCTTTGCTGTGACTGAATCTCTGAGGGTGCCATCAGAACACACCAATATTCACCCGGAGACTCCGGGATCTATAGGGACGTGCTGATCCTAGAAGTAAGTACCTACCGGTACACCCCCAGTGGAGGTGCAGCAGACGTCGTCTGTGGAGGCGCCGACTTCTGCTGTAGCTCCAGTATGGGTGTCCTGCGTGGGGCTTACTTCTAGGATCAGCACACCCCTATAGTCCAGGCATACACAACAGTTCCACCCAGGGGCAATGAAGAGACATAGTCAATAAGTCATGCATCGCTCCTCCGTTACCTTCAGGGGCATCCCTCAGCCCCACTCACAGTAGGGTTGTGCAGAGTCAGTGGGGTTCAATCCCCATGCAGCACAACATGCACACTCTGCCCATCAAGTCGACAGCAGTCCCACATGCAACCAGCAATTAAGTGCAATTACACCTGGGAGGCACTCACTTCTCTGTCCTCCCCTAGAGCAGCAGATCAGGTAATTGGGCAGTATGTACTTCAGGAGACCCTGGGCTGCCACAAGCAAATAGTGGTAGTATGCTGTTTGTGATCACTGGTATGGTAGTGCTTGGCCAAAATCTCCTTAAATTTGGGGCTCTAGCATGTTTCAAACAGCAATCTTCCACTGTGGCTTGCTTTCACCACTGGTGCCGCGTCACCCCTCCGGCCATCGGGTGAGGAGACCATTCTAATTCCAGCAGACACAATGCATTCTACCCTAAGGCAGCAGTGCACACCACAGTGCTAGCGCTCACACAGGGCTCCACAGCTCACGGGCTGCGTCACTTCCTTCTTGTGACCCCTCTTGTCATTAGAGCTCTACAGTTTCCGATTCAGCGCTCCTCACCTGATTCACACACCGGGCTACATTGAGCAGCCCCGGAGCTCCGGCCCACATTCAAAACAATGCTTCAGCCTCGCACCAGCTCCGAGGTACTTCTCGCACTCATGCAGATCGTGCAGGATAGGCCATTGCCATTTGCACCATAAGGTACACTGTCAGGGTACAAATGTCACCTTACAGGGATATCTCCCCACTATGTCCGCTTAGCACTGCAGATGTAGAGGTCCATCAGCCACCAACAGGGGTAGATTGCACCGGATTTTGTGGCCGGCCAGCAGGAGCTTTGGCGCTTTGGCAGGAGCAACTAGGCAGACATATTTGCCAGGCCACACCCCCATTCAAAGGCACAACTTGGTATAAATACTGGACCTCAGACAACATCCCTTCAGTACACTTTTGGACCTGTGGATACTGTGCCAGGAAGAAGGACTGCTGTGCTGCCACTCTCCTGGACTGCTGCTGTGACATGATTGCTGCCCTGCTGTGTTGCTTGTTGCCCTCTCCCCTCTGCCTGGGTGAGAAGAACTGAACCTGCATCTCATGAACCCAGAAACCAGAGTGACTCCAAGGGCTAGTTGGCGGGCCTCCTGATCTGAAGTCTCAGATACATAACAGGCTTCCAACAACCTTGAACCTGCACCTGGACCAACTGACACATCTCCTCTGCTGCACAGTGCAAATATGAGCAAATATGAAGTGTCCTCACAGATGCATGGATTGGACACTTCGCATTGACCCGCATCACATTGTAGCTCTTTGAAACTGTTGCATCGCCTCAACTGCATGACACATCCTGTTTACAGGCTCTCTCATCCTTCGGTGACAGCAGCCTCAAGGATGACAATGGCGGCTCACAAATCTTTAGAACTGATGCATCCCCCCAACTGTTTGCTGCATCGCTGACCCTCAACTTTGCACCGCAATCCCCGTTGACAGGACTCTGAATGAAGAAGCAGGCCCTCACATCGCTGCGTGACACATCTTCAATGAGGATCTACGCTACACCCCACAAACCAGGATTTAAGTACTTTGTTTAGAGGACCTAACTGGGTCCCTTTAGCCAGCTCTCATGCCAGTAAGGTCGGCCTGAGCTTTTGAATTTGTCCAAGTCTAGTGTGGCCAGATATCCATATATGACGCTTTGTGCTTTTTGGCCCTATTTATACTTAAATCTTTCAAATTGAATATCTCCGATTTTAGTGGTTAAATATCTCTGGATTTTGGTGGTTTTAGTCTTGTTTCATTTATTAAATGTCACTCTTTTTTCTAATTCTTTTTGTGTGGTGTTTTCACTGTTTTTCTGTTTGAAGCGTTACACAAATACTTTGCATATTTCCTCTGAGTTAAGCCTGACTGCTCTAAGCCAAGCTCCCAGGGGGCTGAGTACAGGGTAATTGGGGGGGGGGGGGGGTTTCTGGTGCTCTACCCTGACAAGGATTGTGATAGCTTCTAAACCTATGTTAGACTTATCATCCTAAGGGGGGCTTCCCCCAAAATATTTGCCTGCTTACCTCCTCCTAGTGTGTATTCTTTTTCTTGCCCTTAGGACCCTGAGCACTTAATCACTGCTAACCAGTGCTAAAGTGCATGTGCTTCTCCCCTAAACATGGTAATATTAGTCTATACAAAACTGGCATATTTAGTTCATTTGTAAGTCCTTTGTAAAATAGTATACCATATACCACATTCTATTTTAGAAATGCCACTTTAAGAAAGTGGACATTTCTCTGCTCTTACTTCTCTGTGTGCCTGCAGGCTGTCTCCACTACACATCTGGGGTGGTTGACAGCTACACTTTGTGCATTGATGAATTCCCTTTAGACAGCCACAAGAACTCGTCTGCATTCTGATGGCTCTTCTTGAGAGGGAAGGGAGGGGGGAGCTGACACACCTGAAAAAGCAGTGTCCTGTTTACCACACAACGGGATGATTACCTCCTACTGATAGTCTGGAGCCAGGGCTGGGAAGAAAGGACCTGTGTGCACTTCAAAGACCCTTTTTAAATCACCCCCACTTCAAAGGCACAACTGGGTATAGGTACTGAGTTTCTGACCCAACCCTACCAAGACAGTACACTACTGAACTGTGAAGAACCCTATCAGGAAGAAAGGCTGCTGTGCTGCTACAAGGACTATCACTCTGCTTGACTGCTGCTCTGGAATAATCGCTTCTCTGCTCTGATGTGCTACCCTCTGCCCTGCTGAGGAAAGGACTGTACCTATCTCACTTGAACCCAGAATGAATCCTAGGGCTTGGTGGCTGCCCCCTGTTCTGAAGTCTCAGGGCCATCAAATACTTCCTACAACCCTGCAACAGCACCTGGATTCAGTGAGTCCTGCCTTGCCAAATGGTGCCAAACCAATCCTTGTTTCTGTGCTGGTCTGGCAGACTCCACACATTGACGACTCTGTCGTGATCTGAACCGATGCATCGTCCTTCGATGCCGATGCAGCTGCTGCCTGACAGCATCTCTTCAACAGACTGCACAGCTCGACAACTATGCATTGCCTACATCATGAAGAAGTTTGTCGGCGAGGCTTCACTGTCTGCACGGATCTGAACCGACGCATCACCTGCATCCATGAGATCAACAACAATGCATTGCCTCCTCTGCTCTTTACATCGGGTCCACAAGGAACTTCTCCAGCGGGACCTGCGTGAGTTCTGTAACTGGCCTTCTCTACATCGCGGTTGACTTGAACTTTGGATTTTGCACAGTTTAGCTCAACCAGATGTCGACTGTTAACGCTTTATGACTATAGACACTATAATTTGACTTAATCTTTAAAAATGCATAACTCTGGTTCTACCTATTGGATCTTTGCTGTTTTGGTCTTGTTTTACTCTTAAACATATAATGTATTTGTCAAAACCCTTGTGGAGTATTTTTGTGTTGTTTTCATTGTGTTACTTTATGTGTGTGTGTTGAAGAAATACTTTACACATTGCCTCTTTATATACGCCTGACTGCTGTGTGCCAAGCTACCAGAGGGTGAGCACAGGACCCTACTTGGACAAGGTGCATACCTCTGCCAAATAGAAACCCTATTTCTAACATTGGTGATCAGATGTGAGGATAGGACTAGTCTTTGTGCAATACCATACAGTAACTCATTTTTCACTACAACTCTACACTAAGACCAATTTGAACCTTTTTCAATTCTCCATAATTGCCCTTTAGGTTTTTCTGCTAAATTAAGTCTCACTCTGTAGAAGCAGCACCTGTACCTGCAGGATCTGATTTTGAGCCGGCCAGGTTAAAGTGCTACACGGTGACCCACCTAAGAGAGTATTGAAAAGACATTCAAAGTTTCTACAAGAGGCTCCACCCACAAGGTGGGGCTTCAGAAAGCTTTGAGGGTCTGGGCAGAGGCTCAGGTTGAAGGGGATGACATTTCAGAGGTGTAGCAGGAATTCCTAAAGAGGAGGATGACCAGATTCTAGGATCTGATGTGGCTCTTGTACTGACTGTGGAAGGGGCCAACAACCTGCTGAAAGCAGTGGTGAGTCCCAGAGCAGGGAGCAGTGTCTCCTCTAAGAACCTGTCCCCAGAGGAGCTGGCAGACAAAAGGGAGCAGAGGAAGCTCAAGCTGGAGCTTGCAAAATGTAAAATTGCTGTTGAGGAGAAGAAATGTATTTTATTTATTTATTTATTTTGAAGGTTTTGTATAGCGCGAACAAGACCCTTGCGGGTATCAGAGCGCTTTACAGGGCAAATATAGGTGACAGAAACACGCATATAAATCATATAAGTAAGACTGATACGAAAGTAGTGGCTATTACAGATTGGCAAATATATACACAAATATATAAATAGTTGAAGTGAATTTGGCCCAGAGAATCGATTTCACTTCTTGTTTGAAAAAAGCCGTGGAAGGGTTCTGTCTTGTTTCTGGGGGCAAGGCATTCCAAATCCTTGGAGCCATTCCTGAGAAGGTCCGGTTGTATGTTTTCTTCTTAGTAAATCGTTTTGGTTTCAGTAGAACATTATAGGGGCTCCTGGTGGTTCTGTTACCACCCGATAGAACCAATTCTTCAGCTATGTATCTCGGGGTTTTGTGATGTATTGCCTTGTGCGTCATACAGGCAATTTTCAAATGAATTCTGGCCTCAAAAGGTAGCCTATTGAGGGAACAAAAGTCAGGGGAAATGTGACAGTTTCTTTTGAGGCCTGTTATGAGTCTAGCAGCTGCGTTGATCGAGGCTCTTAGAGGGGCCGTCGTCAATCTGGGAATGCCGCAGAGAGCGACACTCCCATCCTCCACTCTAGGAATTTCTAGAGTTGAACTGCCTGTTTGAAGTCATTTGCAGGCAGGAAGGGTTTCAGTTTTCCCAGGGTGTTCCTCTGAAAGTTTTCTGCTTTTGCCGAGGCGCTGATGTGTTTCTGCATATTTAGTTTATTGTCCAGAGTTATTCCCAGTGATTTTGGTGAGTCGATAATGAGAGGTTGACCATTGAGTGCTGTTAGGTGCTTCATTCACTTGTGGATGATTTTTGATTGGCTGCGGGGAGCAATTAGGAGGAATTCAGTTTTGAGGGTGTTTACTTTCAAATGGTTTTTGGCCAACCAGGTCTGCATCTTTAGGAGCGTTGAATTGAGAGATTTGATGTCCTCAAGTGAATGGATCTTTATGGATAGTTGTGTGTCATCTGCGAAAATGTGATAGTGGACATTCGAGGAGCTGAGCAGTTTGGTGAGTGGTTCCATAGACAGGTTAAAAAGTGTAGGGGAGAGGGATGATCCCTGTGGTACTCCTAAGGTGACTGAGGTGGACTTGGATAAGGATTGATTGACCTTGAATCTTTGTGATCTATTTTGAAGGAAGGAGGTGAACCAGTTTAGGACCAATCCTGAGAGTCCCATTCTGTGTTTCAGGAGGTTTAGTAAGTTGTCGTGTTTGACGGTGTCGAAGGCTAAGGATGAGTCAAGCAGGATTGGTAAACAGGCTTTGTTTTTGTCCAGGATTTTTAATGTGTCATCTATTATGTGGGTCATGGCTGATTAGGTACTGTACCCTGCACGGAAACCTGATTGGAATTGATCAAGCAGGTTGAAATTGTCTATGTGGTTGCTAAGCTGCGTGTGAACACATTTTCTGGCAGTTTGGCCGAGGTGGGGATGTTGGATAATGTGTGATATTTATCTAGGTCTGTCGGGTCCGCCGATGGCTTCTTTAGGATGGGGGATACCTGACCTGCTTTAAGGATGTCTGGGATGGTTCCTTTGAAGGAAAGAGAAGTTTATAATCCTAGTCCATAGAGGCACTAGCATTGGAATGGTCTTTTAAGTAGTTAGCTGGGAGAGGGTCAGTGAAGTGGTTGGAGGGATTCACGGTTGTGAGCGTTTTTAGGATAGCTTCTTAGCTGTAGGTGTTGAAGGAGGCCCATGGTGCATTGTTTTTGAAGTCGAACTTTGCAGAACAACTAAGAGGGGTCAGTGAGGAGATCATGTGAGGGTCAGTGTGTGATAATAGATCATTAAGCAGGTCTGTCTTTATGTTTTCTGTCTTTGTCGTGAAAAAGGCGGCAAATTCCTCGCAATTAGGAAGTATGTCTGGAATAATTTGGGGGGGAGTAGGAGACACCCTTAGATTGAGATTTGATTAGTTGGAATAGCCTTTTGGGACGGTTCTTGGCTTGGTCTTTAATTGCTTACTGAAGAAGTCTGCTTTTTATCGTCTAATCTTTCTATAATAGGAGTTTTTTGTGCATCTTAGTAACATGAGGTGGTCAGAGGAAGGTGCTGATCTCCATTGTCCTTCAATTACTCTTAGTGATCTTCTGTCTTCATTTAGCCTACCATCATACCAGGGTTTTGAGTCTTTTGTGGCGACTCTTTTCAGTTGTAAGGGAGCTAGATTTTTTAACACCGTAATTATGGAGGTGAAGTAATGATTAGTCAAATCTTGTACCTCGTCTAAACCTTCCTGTGGAAGCAAGATGTTGGGACCAGAGGTTGCAAGTAAATCGGTACCGAGGTTTTTTAGGTTCCTCTTCCAGATTTTCATTCTCGTGGGTTGGACAGAGAGTAGTTTAACTGATTCATTGATGTGGAAAGTGATGATGTGATGGTCAGACCAGTCACAGGGGTAGAGGAGGCAGACATCTGGGTCGGCACCAGAGCGTTGAAGAAGATATCTGGGGGGACTCCCAAAAGGTTGGTCAGGGTTCTCACCAGTGGAAGGAGGGGGAGATAAAAAAGACAGAGGGCCTGATTTAGAGCTTGGTGGATGGGTAACTCCATCCCAAAGGTGACGGATATCCCATCTGCCTAAATTTCTATCCCATAAGATCTATATCAGGCCCTCTATATGCCCTCAAAACAACCCACAGGGGAAAGAGAATGGTTCTCTCACTCCAAATCCGGCCACTAGAAGCAAACCTACACTGACACGAGTCAGCATTCCAAACCTTTCAAGTGCTATGAGTGTTTTGAGTATGGACACTACAAAGGGGATCCCAAGTGTCCAGGGGTGGCTAGTGCAGTGCTGGGGGAGGAGTTTTTCCCAGTTAATAGGTGGAGTTAAGTGAGGTTACCCTTGAGTCCCTGGGTGACAGTGAGACGGTTCCGAAGATCCAAATACTGAAAAGTAAAAACAATGGGTCACCATCAATGGGCATGGTGTTAAGGCTCTGAGGGATACAGTTGTCGGTATGACTATGGTAATGATTCAGCTGATGTCCCCAGAGTAGGTGATTCCTAATGCATTGCACCAGGTTTGGGTGGCTAGCAACAGAGAATGTTACTATCCAGGGGCCAATGTTCCACTTGAAGGGGGGGGGGCTGTTCAGGTCTTCTGAAGGTTGCTGTGAGCCCTCCAATGCCTGTGGACTGTTTGTTTGGTAATGATCTTAAGCAAAAGGAACAAATGATGGATGGTATGCTGAACAATGCAAACATTCACCCCCAAATCGAAAATATCTGGGTTTAATCCATTGTTCTTTTGCTCACCACACCGCCGCAGTTTAGACTCAGCCAAATGCAAATCAGTCTTGACCCTGTTCCTCATGGGATCAGTCTTGACCCTGTTCCTCATGGGAACAGTCTATCTCGAATTGCCAAGCTACGTCCTCCCTGGGCCGGAAACAAGCATCCTGGCTGCGCAGATCCGAACTGACGCATCACCTACAAGAGATTGATGACGATGCATCGCCTCCTATGCTCCTCGCATTGTGTCCTTGACATCGACGCTTCCTCCATCCAAAGTTCTTTTTCAGCAGGACCTCCGTGAGTCCTGTAGTCAGCCTGCCCTCCAGCGTGGTCGTCCAGAACTTTGGATTTACCCCAGTCTAGTGTGACAAGATGTTCCCAGTTGTTGCTTTATGACTATAATTTGATTTAATCTTTAAAGATTCATAACTCCAATTCTCCTTGTTGGATTTTTCTCATTTTGGTCTTGTTTTGTTTAACAATATACTCAATTCTTCTAACTCGGTGTGTAGTATATTGTAGTGTTTTTATTGTGTTTCTGTGTATGTGTGTGTGTTGCTCAAATACTTTACACATTGCCTCTTTAGATAAGCCTGACTGTTCTGTGTCAAGTTACCGGAGGGTGAGCTCAGGTTATCAGTTCATGTATATCTAGCTTACCCTGACTAGAGTGGTGGTCTCTACTTGGACAAGGTGCATTCCTTTGCAAATAGAGACCCCATTTCTAACACCAGGGCTCTCACCCCTGTCAAACAACAACCCAATTTCTTACACATCGATACTAAGATGTGGTGCACTTCTGCTCCCCCCTAGTGCTGTCATACTGTGTGCTGCCTAGCACCAACACAGGCACCTTTCCACCATGCTGCAAGCCTGCCTTAACAACCACAATCGTTTTTGAAAAGGAAGGGTTTCCTTTCTGCACAAATGCAATTCCTCGATGCAATTACCTTTTTCTATGTGTGCTGCGGGATGCAGCACACTAGGAAAGAGGATATGGCGAGCAAAAAATATATATTTCTCCTCATGGCGACTCCTTGTGCTAGATGCATCAATTTGACAAAATTCCAGGTTTGCTTGTTTTTTTTTTTTGTAAATCTGGGATTGTGTCAAATGTCATGGGTGTATGCACAGGAATTCCCACTCATGGAACTCCTAGCACAACACAACGCAAGTTACAGTGCAATACCCCAATAAATTAGGGATTCTACCCAAACCTAGGCAAACATGACTGCAGTTATTATTTATTTACTCTGAAAAATGTTTTACTTCTGTGACGCTGATAACTTCTCCACAATCCAAAGTATTGTTCTCGAATCTTGTTTTGCATTTTCAATAGTCACATCACACAGTATGTGCAATCTAAGCTACTGCAAAACTAACCGTTATAATTTCTGTAAAAGTTTTTTTTTTTTTAATGGAACCATAATCTTTCAGTAAAGAATTAAAACATGAAAACTAGGGACATATTTACAAGCCACTATAGCCACCACAGCCTCACTTTTTCTGACATTGTGGTGTCGATAGGGTCTTTGCCGTATTTACAAGGCAGCATTAAGCCACTTAATGTGCCTTAATGCTGCCTTGAAAATAAGGCCCCCTTTCACGCTATTTTAGTGTGAAAGGGGAGGACAATGGGTGTTGCAGTGGGCGTTCCGCTGTCACACCCATTGATTTTGATTCTGTCCAATATTTACAAGGGTGTCGTAAATATGGGGCTGCGCCAAAATTAGGACCAGTGAAAACCTGGTTTTACCCTGGCGCAATAAGGAGAAATGTTTTATTTCTCCTCATTTTAGTTGTTTCCATGTGTGCTGTGTTGTGCAGCACACATAGAAATGGCAAAAGGCCATTGATTGTTAATGTGCAGGAAAGTGTCTCTTCCTGCACATTAGCAATAATTTAAATAAAAATGATGTTTTACACCTTCTAAGTGTGCTGCATTAAGCAGCACACATAGAAGTTACAAAATGCCATTTCAGATAGTTTATGTGCAGGACACTTTCCTACACATAAACAATCTTCCCCTACAATGCAGGCACCCTTGCACAAGGGTGTCTGTGTTGGCGCTAAGTGGCTAAATTTAGCACAAGTGCAGGGGAAAATGCAGGGCTGTAGCGTATCCTTGTAAAAATGATGCAGCCCTGCATTTCAGAAGTGGTGGAGCACGGCATTAAGCCAACAAGGCTAACGTCCCACTCCGCCACTTCCTCGTAAATATGCCCACAAGTCTCTATTTCACCTCACATGCACCTCTTTCTTACACCACCCTATAATGCGGTTTCTTTGCCTCACTCTTGGATATTGTATTTTCAACTCTGATTTCACCATTTTTCACTGGTTTGATATTTTTTTGTTTCCTCCTTCTTGCACCCATTTCTGCCTTTTTTCTCTTGCTCTTGGTCAAAGCCTGATGTTGTAAAATAAGTAGTTGTCACAAACAAATGACTGCAGTTGCTGACAGCCGGCAACCACAAGCACAATTGAACCATGGAAGATGACTGACATTGGTCACTGTGAGGACGATGTAGGTGTGTGGCTGCTCTAAACTGGGAGTATTAGGCAGGCTCAGTGCGTCCATTGGGGCGTTGGGGCGTTGCCCCCCCCGCCCCTGCGCACCCGCCCGCAGCTCCCTCGGTGTCTCTGAACTTAGTTTACTTAAGTTCAGAGACGCCGAGGGTGGGGAGAACTGACAACAATGCATGTCAGTCAGCATGACATCGGACCGTGGGCGGTCCGGTGTCATGTAGACTGACATGCATTGTCAGACCAGGCAGCACTGCAGCACAAGTGCGCATGAGTGGGCATGGTGAGCTAATTTTTAGCCCGGGTCCAGTCATGCGCACTTGTGTTTTCACGGACTTGCGCATGCCCATTAGGAACCCCTTGGTCTCCTAATGGGCAGGCGGCGGGCGAGGAGTAGGCTGTGCCCTCAGCCAATCCTGGCGCTGCAGCAGCGCCAGGATTGGCTGAGGGGTTGCCACTGCAGTGCTGACGTGCTGTTCCAGTTTGAAGAGGGCAGAGGCGCCAACGCGGACCAGGAGCAGAGGCGGTCAGGTAAGTTTTCTTTTTAATTTGAATAGTATTCTCCCGTGCGACCCCCCCGCGCGTGACCCCCCAACCCCCTCGCGACTGCTCACACGTTCGTTTGCTTCCTTTGCAATCATTTTACGCCCCACAACTTTCAAATGTCACCAGCCGCCCAAGGTATTAGGAGAAAACGTAGGGCCTCATTTATGAGAAGTGACGCATCGCTGCATGAAAGCAGCGATGCGTCACTTCTCAGTGCGCCCTCCTTGCGACATGATGGATGAGTCAAATTTACTGTATGATGCATCATGTCGCAAGGAGTTACAGATATGTCAGTATTTCTGAAGTATCTGTAGATGCAAAAGTGACGCATTGCTGGAGTGTGTCACAAAAGTGACACAACTCCATCAATGTGTCCTTTCACATGGGGAAAGTCACATGTGAATGGGCCTGCGTAAGATATTGACGCATTTGCACCCTAGAAGTGGTGCAGTGAAATCTCGTAGATTTCACTGCGTCACTTCTACGAGGCTTACTTACGTGGGAATGCCCACCCTGCATACATTATACCTGACGCAGGTATAATGTAGCACAGGGGTTTGCGAAGTGACGCATCTGCATTGATGCGTCACTTTGTAAATAGGGCACAACAGGAGGCATGTTTTACACCGCCGATGCATCACAAAAAGTGACGCAACGGAAGCGCAAAACTGCCGCAAGGCCTCATAAATAAGGCCCATAGTTTATACCAATCCTGTGTAACAGAATTTCAAGCTGATGGGCTGAGGCTGAAGAATTTTTCATAAACACACATGTAAGTCTTAATGGTTGATGATGAATTAGGTGTGCTGGAACACTGAACGTTTTCCTAGTTTTCAACCTGAGTCTTTATTATCATTGACGCTTCTGCATAGAAACTCTTGTTTAATTAAGACCATATGAAATATCGGGGCGCACTATACCAGTATTGTTCCACGATAAGTGGAAAATTTGTGCTAGGCACCAATGTCATCACAGCTTACATTAGATATAACATTTCCAAAGATTGTGGGTATGCCCTATGACCTGCACATCCATTCACAATAACTTTTGATTATGTCATTTAAAATGACATTTTTGACAGGGTGCTCTCATGGTGTCACAGTAGCCACCCACAAGGGTATGTTTCCACTAGGACTGCAGCAGCCTGGAACAATATTTGATCAAAATACACAAAAGCACACCAAGTAGTTGTAACTATTATCCAAAGACTTCCACACTGTGTGGTTCGTAACACGTTGCTGCCGTTTACGAGGAGCAGAGATCACAGAGAGACGAAGAGAGCACTTATCATGGGGCATATTATCAAGACAGGCGATTAAATTATTGCCATTTTAGCGGCAGAAAACTGCAGCTAAAACAGCGATAATGGGCTTGATAATATGCTCTACGGAATTCCAATTGAAGCCCATGTTAGATGTGAAGGGCATCTAACATGAAAGCTTTACTGTGCATGCACCATGTTCAATACACCTGTAAAAAAAAGTGTTTTTCACTTTTGAGAAAAAAAACACTCAAATAAAAGTAAAAAAGTTTATTAAATGCAGAAAAGCATTTTTTCCATTAAATATTAAAGTATTTGATTTTGATATGTATTTCAACAGGGTTTTGAGCATTAGAAAAAAGATCAAAGGTTTGTTGAGAGTTCGGCAGATGGATTACTCCATCACAAATTCTACCCTGTGTAACGCCTCGCTGCAGCTTGCGCAGTGTTGCATTACATTTCATTATGGCAGGCGTTCTATGGGTGGAGCATGGGTGTTCCCATGTATCCACCCATGGAATTTGACACAATTCCAGATTTACCAAAGTCATTAAACTTGGTATTGTGCCAAGATTGTGTGCCTAACACATAGAAGCCTAACAAGGAGAAATATTTTTATTTATTTTATTTCCTCTCTGTATGCGTGACGTATTCTGAATTACACATAGAACGAGAAAAAATCCTCTTACAATTGTTTTTGTGCAGAGGTTAGACCTGACATCCTTGGTGTGGTATTCCTCCAATCCTTTGCTTTCACCTCTCCTTGTTTGGCTCAATTTATATTTGTTGGCTTTAGGACATTACCCCTGCTGGCTGGCGTTAAAGTGTTTGTACTCGCTCCCTCAACCATGGTAAAATCTGCGTAACCCAAAATGGCACATTTAGTTTAATTTTAAGTTCCTCGTAAATGGTAGTACATATACCCAGGGCCTGCAAACTAAATGTTATTAGTGGATCTCCAACACTCATTGTACCACCCATTACAGTAGCACTTTAATATGTCTAAAGTCTGCTGCTGCAGCCTGTAGTGCAGTTTTACATGTACCTTTTGCCAGGCAGGGTGTATGATATTTAATAAGTAGGACATGTGCATTTAAATGTTACATGTCCTAGCAGGGAGAAACTACTAAAGTTGTTTCACTGTTTTAAGGCCTATCTCTCCCATTGACTTACACTGGTTTACCTTAATACATATACAAAAGTGCTAACGAATTGGAAGCATCTAGAGATATGCTGTTTACATTCTAATAAACTGTACATTTAAATGCTCTTTAATTGTAACATTGGATTTTAATTCACAATTCTGAAAATGCCAGGTTTAGAAAATTGGCATTTTCTTGTCCCAACCATTTTTGCCTACTGTCAGTAACCTGAGTCAGTCAATTGACTGTGAATGTTTATTCTGCTGGGGGTTGTGTGATACTTCTAGACAGTAACACAAAGGGCTCTTCTGTGTGGACAGGATGGGCTATCCCAACAGGATGACTGGGGATGAGCTGTACATAGACCCACTTACATTTCTAAGGGCTTTGCCTCCGGTACAAGCAAAGGAACTTGATACCAGGCCTTCCCCTGTTGTTATGACACCCAATGGCAGTCTACTGCAGCCAGCAATGTGAGACCTGTACTTTACACATCACAACAATGACAACAGGTGATGGCCGCCAATACAAAGCTAGAGTAACAACACCCTGCAATGTTTGACCAGCTCTTCAAGCTACAGCAACGGCCGTCTGTAAATCTTGCCCATCTATACAGCAGTGATCAATCTCAACGCTCAGCCTCTTCCTTGCGGCCGCCTCCAATATGTTATGTTATGTTATGTTATTTTTGATTTCTATAGCGCACGGCTACTTCATTGGAGTGTCCCGGCGCTTTTTATTGGCAGCTTGTAAGCATAAAAACATAACACAGTGGGATAAAAGAAAAAACAACAAAACTAAGGAGGGAACATGCTAAGGGGCAAATAGCCAAGTTTTAAGGCCCTTCCTAAAGGTCAGCAAATTAGAAGTGCTACGTAGAGCCAATGGCAAAGCATTCCAAAGCTGCGATGCCTTCAGCTTGAAGGAGCGGCCCCCTACGCGGGCCCTCTTTACTCGAGGGACCACCGCAAGGAAGAGAGATTCGGATCGCAGAGATCGGGCCGGGCGATAAAAGGTAAGCCTCCGTTGCAGATATTTCGCGCCCGAGGCATAAAGATCCTTATGAGCCAGCGTCAACGCCTTGAAGACTATCCGCTTCCGGATAGGCAGCCAATGAAGCGACTGCAAAAGGCCAGACACTCTGGCTCGTCTATGAAGGCCGAAGATAGCCCGAGCGGCCGAATTCTGCACCACCTGAAGGCGCTGTAGTAGATACTCCGGTAGGCCCAGATATAGGACGTTTGAATAGTCCAATCTGGAGCCAATTAAGGCCTGCACAGTGATCCTCCTGTGCTCTTCTGAAAGCAAAGGAAGAAACTTCCGGAGCATCTTCAGGAGGCCGAAACATGTTCCCATAAGACCGAGGATCTGAGATCTCAACGTCAAAACATTGTCGATCTTAATTCCCAGATTTTTTGCCTGCTGGGAGGAATGTGCAGGAGGAAACATATTAATCGGCCACCATTCCTGCCAATCAGGATCAGAGGTACAACCGAAAAAGAGTACCTCAGACTTATCTGAGTTGCATTTGAGGCTGTTCAGCTGGAGCCATTTGAAAACAGCCCCAAGGCACTCACGAATACTCTCTCCATCAAACTCCTCTCCTTTCCCACACGTAAAGAGGAGCTGGGTATCATCGGCATAGGATACGATCTGGGCCCCCAAGGACTCCGCCAGTGCGGCCAATGGAGTCATAAAGATGTTAAAAAGAGTCGGACTCAGCACCGAGCCCTGCGGGACTCCGACTCCCAAAGGCGGCATCAAGGCAGAGCTTGAGGAGGCCCAGACCGTTTGTCGACGGCCCGCTAAGAATGATCTAAACCAGCTGAGCACCGTCCCCCTCAGACCGATCTCATGAAGTCTGACAAGGAGAACCTCGTGGGGGACGGTGTCAAAGGCCGCCGACAAATCAAGCATGACAAGCATAGCTTTACCTCCTGAATCCAGTACCTCCTTAATGGCTTCAGACACCTCCAAAAGCGCCGTCTCGGTGCTTAAATTGGGGCGGAAGCCAGATTGAGTGGGATGAAGCAGATCGTTGGTTTGCAAAAAGCCAGAGAGCACGGTATGCACGTGCTTCTCCACAATTTTAGCCAGCGCAGGAAGGAGAGAGATTGGCCTATAATTGGCCAACGCCTCAGGGTCTAGGCCAGGCTTCTTGAGGAGGGGGAACTCCCTCACAATGGTGAAAATCTCCTTATAGGAATTGGAGGCAGCCTCTATCCTCCTGGCAAAATAACCCTTTTTCTCAAGGAGGATATCGCGATGATATGTTTTAATCGCGGTCCTATAAACCAGCCTGGCATCCGGGTCACAATGTGAGCGCCACGCCCTCTCAGCCACCTTGCACTGCCGGCGAGAAGCTGACAGTGCTTCCGTAAACCAAGGGGCAGAAACCCGCTTCGATGTTGCTCGGGGTGTCCTCACAGGGGCTAGATCATCTAGCCTGTCCGTCAGCCACGCCTGCAGAGACTCCAGGTCCCGTTCCAAGTCGCCCGAAAGGGGGCAGGGATGATCAAGAGAAGCCTGAGCTAGCATCTCTGGGGTCACCCGATGGAATGCCCTCGATCCTAGTCCCTGCTGTCTAAAGATGGTACTAGGGGGTTTCTCCGAACCTGGCACATAAAATTTGGCCAATCTGTGATCAGACCAGAGCACCGGTAGAAGTTCTAGCCCCTCTAAGGGGAGCGTCGAAAAGACCTGATCCAGGGTGTGGCCCCTATCGTGTGTTGGACCGGAGAGGTAAGGGACAAGGCCAAGGGGGGCCGTAATATCGATCAATTTAATCGCCTCAGGGTCCTCTCCCTCATCCATATGAAAGTTGAAATCTCCAGCCAACACACAATGCTCCGCTCTTAAGGCCAGCATCAAAATAGCTGACTGCAGCTCCTCGAACAAGGATCCAGCCGGTCCAGGGGGTCTATAGACCAACAGCCCTTTAAGAGCTTGATGGGCGGCCAGTAAGATAGAGAAGGTGAGGGATTCCAAACCTGTAATAGCATCCATAGGGATAATGGAACAGGCGGCAAGTTTATTCACTACAAGTGCCACACCTCCACCCCTCCCCTCCAACCTATCTTGCCTGAAAATATTATAATCAGGAGGAATTGCTGTGGCGATATCGGGATTGGACAGATCCACAAACCATTTCTCTGTCAACATCAGACAAAGAGGTTTTTCCTTAACAATGAGATCAAAGATCTCCTGAGCATGTCTGGGCACAGATCTGGTATTTAAAAGCAGGCAAAGATGCTTCACATTGCCCACTCCCCTATTCAGTTGGATAGTCGGGACATTACCTGGTGTCCAGCCACAGGCCGGGCAATGCCTCTTACCCCTAAAACGGCCAGGAAAAACTGTATGACAAGCACCCGATACCTTTTGCAAGGAGCGCAGCTCAAACGACGGATAACATACCATCCTAATAGCACCACTCGTAATACTACAAAGCCTACCCCACCCGCCGCTCCGACGCCTCCAAGACGCTGACGGGCGCAGACGGGCAGGACTCTGGCAAGACTCAGGCACAGCGAGGGCGCAGCCGCTGCGCGATCCCGCTGCGCGCAGAGGACTGGTTTAAGTAGGGCCGCCAGGTGAGGTGAGAACCGCCCCACTAGGACGCTCAATATGGCGCTGGGAAAGCGTCACTACCCCTCCCAAGATGGCGCCCAAACAATGATCGCGGCTGAGCTCCCAAAACCCTCAGAACCGGGCCCGCTAAGCAGCGGTGAGCAAACCAATTATGTGCAAGTGAGGGGACAGCTACCCCACTAAAAACAGGGGCAAATAGAAACAAAAATAAAATGAATGGAAAAACGGGTAATTAAAAACAAGCGCGCTTCGAACACAGCGCTAAATGCAGTGCCAAGCTGCCAAGCTGCCAAGCTGCCAAGCAGGACGAATGAAACCTGGACTGAACTCTTCATGTCACACTGAGAGGGTACCTTTTCACCAATAATCCCCTGGTCCCTTTATCCAACCCATGCTCCATCGTGGTCAAACTGAACTCGTGATTTTCCCTCCATCTAGCGCGACCTGATGAACGTGAGTGGTGCTTTGTGCTTTTAGGTACTATTTTCACTTTGTACTTTAAAATTTTATATTTCAGGATCTACTGATTGATTTTTTTTGTTCTAGTGTCATTTCAATAATTAAAATTTGTCTATTTTGGTATTCCATTGGTGGGAGCTATACATACTGCATTACGACTTTTCAGATATACGGTGTCTGTGAGTTTCCTATCCCTCTTTGGCTTCACCACTAAATTTTCCTATCCTTTCCTCCTTACACTTCTTTCACTCTCAAAAGATAAAAGTAAGGGGAAGCTACATAAGCTACAATGTAAGAATGATATCTGCCACTCGTGGCTAACCCTGTAACAGTACTTGTGAATGTATATGGTATATAAAAAATAAAAAATACAATTAAAAAAGGGTCTATTTTTCTAAATTGGTTCGGGATTTTTCCTTTTGCTATGTTTTCACTTTATTACTGTTTGTGTGCTGCAAAATACTTTCGCATTGCCTCTAACTTAAGCCATTGTGCTTTTGTGCTTAGCTACTAGACAGTTAAGCAGAGTTTTTCTTCTTTGTACAATAAGTTCCCTTGGTCACTTCCATTGCACCAGGACCTAAGGGTCAAGGACCAAGAGTACCTCCAGCAGATGCCATCATCAGAGGCCTTTCAGTTTCAAGTTGTAACTGGTCAGTCCACAAAAAAGGCCTCTTGCAGCTTTTGATGTTCCTGTATCCTCAAAGGAGGTCAGCCAACTGCATCTTGAAGTCAACTTCTTAGTCAAGGGTACAAGGAGGAGAATATCCAGTCCTTCAGGTCTCCACACAGATCACATACAGTGGCTTCTTCCAATTGTGTTCATCCTGGTGCTTTATTTGTGCCGGTGTATGCCATTGCTCGGCACCAGCATCTATTGCTAAACACCTACGCTTATTAATCAGAGTCTACCACATGGTGGTGCTGTCTACCCTATGTTTGATTTCAAACAAATGCCTCATAAATTAGATTTTTCTTTTTACCACAGACTTCCTTTTAACTAACTCTGGATTAACTTATTTTTTCTTTTTTGTATACTTTTTACATACAAGATTCCTATCACCAATTATATTTGAACATACCCTTGGTGTTTTCTTTAAAGCAAAAATCAGTATCTACAATATTTACATTACTTACATATATGAAAACATTAACAGCACAATAGACATTATTTCACATGAACAAACACATATCTTTACAATCAAATACATTACAAGTTAAATCACTTTGCATTGAAAAAGTTATTTTTAGTTTAACTCTTGTAGTCCTACTTATTTGTGTCTGTTATTGGGACATTTATTTTTTTGTCTTCAATAAACGCTATTCCCTGGGTCATGCGGGGGTCAGAGACTGTTTACACACTTCTAACTTGAGCTTAAGCTTTCCAGCTCAAGATGCCTAACAGTTGCCATGTTTTTGTACTCATTTGCTCTTGACCTCCTTGTGTATCGTTGCCAACGCGTTTCGACCTTCGTGCTGGTTGGAGCGTTGCCCCCCCCCCGCCCCTGCGCACCCGCCCGCAGCTCCCTCGGTGTCTCTGAACTTAGTTTACTTAAGTTCAGAGACGCCGAGGGTGGGGAGAACTGACAACAATGCATGTCAGTCAGCATGACATCGGACCGTGGGCGGTCCGGTGTCATGTAGACTGACATGCATTGTCAGACCAGGCAGCACTGCAGCACAAGTGCGCATGAGTGGGCATGGTGAGCTAATTTTTAGCCCGGGTCCAGTCATGCGCACTTGTGTTTTCACGGACTTGCGCATGCCCATTAGGAACCCCTTGGTCTCCTAATGGGCAGGCGGCGGGCGAGGAGTAGGCTGTGCCCTCAGCCAATCCTGGCGCTGCAGCAGCGCCAGGATTGGCTGAGGGGTTGCCACTGCAGTGCTGACGTGCTGTTCCAGTTTGAAGAGGGCAGAGGCGCCAACGCGGACCAGGAGCAGAGGCGGTCAGGTAAGTTTTCTTTTTAATTTGAATAGTATTCTCCTGTGCGACCCCCCCGCGCGTGACCCCCCAACCCCCTCGCGACTGCTCACACGTTCGTTTGCTTCCTTTGCAATCATTTTACGCCCCACAACTTTCAAATGTCACCAGCCGCCCAAGGTATTAGGAGAAAACGTAGGGCCTCATTTATGAGAAGTGACGCATCGCTGCATGAAAGCAGCGATGCGTCACTTCTCAGTGCGCCCTCCTTGCGACATGATGGATGAGTCAAATTTACTGTATGATGCATCATGTCGCAAGGAGTTACAGATATGTCAGTATTTCTGAAGTATCTGTAGATGCAAAAGTGACGCATTGCTGGAGTGTGTCACAAAAGTGACACAACTCCATCAATGTGTCCTTTCACATGGGGAAAGTCACATGTGAATGGGCCTGCGTAAGATATTGACGCATTTGCACCCTAGAAGTGGTGCAGTGAAATCTCGTAGATTTCACTGCGTCACTTCTACGAGGCTTACTTACGTGGGAATGCCCACCCTGCATACATTATACCTGACGCAGGTATAATGTAGCACAGGGGTTTGCGAAGTGACGCATCTGCATTGATGCGTCACTTTGTAAATAGGGCACAACAGGAGGCATGTTTTACACCGCCGATGCATCACAAAAAGTGACGCAACGGAAGCGCAAAACTGCCGCAAGGCCTCATAAATAAGGCCCATAGTTTATACCAATCCTGTGTAACAGAATTTCAAGCTGATGGGCTGAGGCTGAAGAATTTTTCATAAACACACATGTAAGTCTTAATGGTTGATGATGAATTAGGTGTGCTGGAACACTGAACGTTTTCCTAGTTTTCAACCTGAGTCTTTATTATCATTGACGCTTCTGCATAGAAACTCTTGTTTAATTAAGACCATATGAAATATCGGGGCGCACTATACCAGTATTGTTCCACGATAAGTGGAAAATTTGTGCTAGGCACCAATGTCATCACAGCTTACATTAGATATAACATTTCCAAAGATTGTGGGTATGCCCTATGACCTGCACATCCATTCACAATAACTTTTGATTATGTCATTTAAAATGACATTTTTGACAGGTTGCTCTCATGGTGTCACAGTAGCCACCCACAAGGGTATGTTTCCACTAGGACTGCAGCAGCCTGGAACAATATTTGACCAAAATACACAAAAGCACACCAAGTAGTTGTAACTATTATCCAAAGACTTCCACACTGTGTGGTTCGTAACACGTTGCTGCCGTTTACGAGGAGCAGAGATCACAGAGAGACGAAGAGAGCACTTATCATGGGGCATATTATCAAGACAGGCGATTAAATTATTGCCATTTTAGCGGCAGAAAACTGCAGCTAAAACAGCGATAATGGGCTTGATAATATGCTCTACGGAATTCCAATTGAAGCCCATGTTAGATGTGAAGGGCATCTAACATGAAAGCTTTACTGTGCATGCACCATGTTCAATACACCTGTAAAAAAAAGTGTTTTTCACTTTTGAGAAAAAAAACACTCAAATAAAAGTAAAAAAGTTTATTAAATGCAGAAAAGCATTTTTTCCATTAAATATTAAAGTATTTGATTTTGATATGTATTTCAACAGGGTTTTGAGCATTAGAAAAAAGATCAAAGGTTTGTTGAGAGTTCGGCAGATGGATTACTCCATCACAAATTCTACCCTGTGTAACGCCTCGCTGCAGCTTGCGCAGTGTTGCATTACATTTCATTATGGCAGGCGTTCTATGGGTGGAGCATGGGTGTTCCCATGTATCCACCCATGGAATTTGACACAATTCCAGATTTACCAAAGTCATTAAACTTGGTATTGTGCCAAGATTGTGTGCCTAACACATAGAAGCCTAACAAGGAGAAATATTTTTATTTATTTTATTTCCTCTCTGTATGCGTGACGTATTCTGAATTACACATAGAACGAGAAAAAATCCTCTTACAATTGTTTTTGTGCAGAGGTTAGACCTGACATCCTTGGTGTGGTATTCCTCCAATCCTTTGCTTTCACCTCTCCTTGTTTGGCTCAATTTATATTTGTTGGCTTTAGGACATTACCCCTGCTGGCTGGCGTTAAAGTGTTTGTACTCGCTCCCTCAACCATGGTAAAATCTGCGTAACCCAAAATGGCACATTTAGTTTAATTTTAAGTTCCTCGTAAATGGTAGTACATATACCCAGGGCCTGCAAACTAAATGTTATTAGTGGATCTCCAACACTCATTGTACCACCCATTACAGTAGCACTTTAATATGTCTAAAGTCTGCTGCTGCAGCCTGTAGTGCAGTTTTACATGTACCTTTTGCCAGGCAGGGTGTATGATATTTAATAAGTAGGACATGTGCATTTAAATGTTACATGTCCTAGCAGGGAGAAACTACTAAAGTTGTTTCACTGTTTTAAGGCCTATCTCTCCCATTGACTTACACTGGTTTACCTTAATACATATACAAAAGTGCTAACGAATTGGAAGCATCTAGAGATATGCTGTTTACATTCTAATAAACTGTACATTTAAATGCTCTTTAATTGTAACATTGGATTTTAATTCACAATTCTGAAAATGCCAGGTTTAGAAAATTGGCATTTTCTTGTCCCAACCATTTTTGCCTACTGTCAGTAACCTGAGTCAGTCAATTGACTGTGAATGTTTATTCTGCTGGGGGTTGTGTGATACTTCTAGACAGTAACACAAAGGGCTCTTCTGTGTGGACAGGATGGGCTATCCCAACAGGATGACTGGGGATGAGCTGTACATAGACCCACTTACATTTCTAAGGGCTTTGCCTCCGGTACAAGCAAAGGAACTTGATACCAGGCCTTCCCCTGTTGTTATGACACCCAATGGCAGTCTACTGCAGCCAGCAATGTGAGACCTGTACTTTACACATCACAACAATGACAACAGGTGATGGCCGCCAATACAAAGCTAGAGTAACAACACCCTGCAATGTTTGACCAGCTCTTCAAGCTACAGCAACGGCCGTCTGTAAATCTTGCCCATCTATACAGCAGTGATCAATCTCAACGCTCAGCCTCTTCCTTGCGGCCGCCTCCAATATGTTATGTTATGTTATGTTATTTTTGATTTCTATAGCGCACGGCTACTTCATTGGAGTGTCCCGGCGCTTTTTATTGGCAGCTTGTAAGCATAAAAACATAACACAGTGGGATAAAAGAAAAAACAACAAAACTAAGGAGGGAACATGCTAAGGGGCAAAGAGCCAAGTTTTAAGGCCCTTCCTAAAGGTCAGCAAATTAGAAGTGCTACGTAGAGCCAATGGCAAAGCATTCCAAAGCTGCGATGCCTTCAGCTTGAAGGAGCGGCCCCCTACGCGCAGTGTTGCATTACATTTCATTATGGCAGGCGTTCTATGGGTGGAGCATGGGTGTTCCCATGTATCCACCCATGGAATTTGACACAATTCCAGATTTACCAAAGTCATTAAACTTGGTATTGTGCCAAGATTGTGTGCCTAACACATAGAAGCCTAACAAGGAGAAATATTTTTATTTATTTTATTTCCTCTCTGTATGCGTGACGTATTCTGAATTACACATAGAACGAGAAAAAATCCTCTTACAATTGTTTTTGTGCAGAGGTTAGACCTGACATCCTTGGTGTGGTATTCCTCCAATCCTTTGCTTTCACCTCTCCTTGTTTGGCTCAATTTATATTTGTTGGCTTTAGGACATTACCCCTGCTGGCTGGCGTTAAAGTGTTTGTACTCGCTCCCTCAACCATGGTAAAATCTGCGTAACCCAAAATGGCACATTTAGTTTAATTTTAAGTTCCTCGTAAATGGTAGTACATATACCCAGGGCCTGCAAACTAAATGTTATTAGTGGATCTCCAACACTCATTGTACCACCCATTACAGTAGCACTTTAATATGTCTAAAGTCTGCTGCTGCAGCCTGTAGTGCAGTTTTACATGTACCTTTTGCCAGGCAGGGTGTATGATATTTAATAAGTAGGACATGTGCATTTAAATGTTACATGTCCTAGCAGGGAGAAACTACTAAAGTTGTTTCACTGTTTTAAGGCCTATCTCTCCCATTGACTTACACTGGTTTACCTTAATACATATACAAAAGTGCTAACGAATTGGAAGCATCTAGAGATATGCTGTTTACATTCTAATAAACTGTACATTTAAATGCTCTTTAATTGTAACATTGGATTTTAATTCACAATTCTGAAAATGCCAGGTTTAGAAAATTGGCATTTTCTTGTCCCAACCATTTTTGCCTACTGTCAGTAACCTGAGTCAGTCAATTGACTGTGAATGTTTATTCTGCTGGGGGTTGTGTGATACTTCTAGACAGTAACACAAAGGGCTCTTCTGTGTGGACAGGATGGGCTATCCCAACAGGATGACTGGGGATGAGGGACCACCGCAAGGAAGAGAGATTCGGATCGCAGAGATCGGGCCGGGCGATAAAAGGTAAGCCTCCGTTGCAGATATTTCGCGCCCGAGGCATAAAGATCCTTATGAGCCAGCGTCAACGCCTTGAAGACTATCCGCTTCCGGATAGGCAGCCAATGAAGCGACTGCAAAAGGCCAGACACTCTGGCTCGTCTATGAAGGCCGAAGATAGCCCGAGCGGCCGAATTCTGCACCACCTGAAGGCGCTGTAGTAGATACTCCGGTAGGCCCAGATATAGGACGTTTGAATAGTCCAATCTGGAGCCAATTAAGGCCTGCACAGTGATCCTCCTGTGCTCTTCTGAAAGCAAAGGAAGAAACTTCCGGAGCATCTTCAGGAGGCCGAAACATGTTCCCATAAGACCGAGGATCTGAGATCTCAACGTCAAAACATTGTCGATCTTAATTCCCAGATTTTTTGCCTGCTGGGAGGAATGTGCAGGAGGAAACATATTAATCGGCCACCATTCCTGCCAATCAGGATCAGAGGTACAACCGAAAAAGAGTACCTCAGACTTATCTGAGTTGCATTTGAGGCTGTTCAGCTGGAGCCATTTGAAAACAGCCCCAAGGCACTCACGAATACTCTCTCCATCAAACTCCTCTCCTTTCCCACACGTAAAGAGGAGCTGGGTATCATCGGCATAGGATACGATCTGGGCCCCCAAGGACTCCGCCAGTGCGGCCAATGGAGTCATAAAGATGTTAAAAAGAGTCGGACTCAGCACCGAGCCCTGCGGGACTCCGACTCCCAAAGGCGGCATCAAGGCAGAGCTTGAGGAGGCCCAGACCGTTTGTCGACGGCCCGCTAAGAATGATCTAAACCAGCTGAGCACCGTCCCCCTCAGACCGATCTCATGAAGTCTGACAAGGAGAACCTCGTGGGGGACGGTGTCAAAGGCCGCCGACAAATCAAGCATGACAAGCATAGCTTTACCTCCTGAATCCAGTACCTCCTTAATGGCTTCAGACACCTCCAAAAGCGCCGTCTCGGTGCTTAAATTGGGGCGGAAGCCAGATTGAGTGGGATGAAGCAGATCGTTGGTTTCCAAAAAGCCAGAGAGCACGGTATGCACGTGCTTCTCCACAATTTTAGCCAGCGCAGGAAGGAGAGAGATTGGCCTATAATTGGCCAACGCCTCAGGGTCTAGGCCAGGCTTCTTGAGGAGGGGGAACTCCCTCACAATGGTGAAAATCTCCTTACAGGAATTGGAGGCAGCCTCTATCCTCCTGGCAAAATAACCCTTTTTCTCAAGGAGGATATCGCGATGATATGTTTTAATCGCGGTCCTATAAACCAGCCTGGCATCCGGGTCACAATGTGAGCGCCACGCCCTCTCAGCCACCTTGCACTGCCGGCGAGAAGCTGACAGTGCTTCCGTAAACCAAGGGGCAGAAACCCGCTTCGATGTTGCTCGGGGTGTCCTCACAGGGGCTAGATCATCTAGCCTGTCCGTCAGCCACGCCTGCAGAGACTCCAGGTCCCGTTCCAAGTCGCCCGAAAGGGGGCAGGGATGATCAAGAGAAGCCTGAGCTAGCATCTCTGGGGTCACCCGATGGAATGCCCTCGATCCTAGTCCCTGCTGTCTAAAGATGGTACTAGGGGGTTTCTCCGAACCTGGCACATAAAATTTGGCCAATCTGTGATCAGACCAGAGCACCGGTAGAAGTTCTAGCCCCTCTAAGGGGAGCGTCGAAAAGACCTGATCCAGGGTGTGGCCCCTATCGTGTGTTGGACCGGAGAGGTAAGGGACAAGGCCAAGGGGGGCCGTAATATCGATCAATTTAATCGCCTCAGGGTCCTCTCCCTCATCCATATGAAAGTTGAAATCTCCAGCCAACACACAATGCTCCGCTCTTAAGGCCAGCATCGAAATAGCTGACTGCAGCTCCTCGAACAAGGATCCAGCCGGTCCAGGGGGTCTATAGACCAACAGCCCTTTAAGAGCTTGATGGGCGGCCAGTAAGATAGAGAAGGTGAGGGATTCCAAACCTGTAATAGCATCCATAGGGATAATGGAACAGGCGGCAAGTTTATTCACTACAAGTGCCACACCTCCACCCCTCCCCTCCAACCTATCTTGCCTGAAAATATTATAATCAGGAGGAATTGCTGTGGCGATATCGGGATTGGACAGATCCACAAACCATTTCTCTGTCAACATCAGACAAAGAGGTTTTTCCTTAACAATGAGATCAAAGATCTCCTGAGCATGTCTGGGCACAGATCTGGTATTTAAAAGCAGGCAAAGATGCTTCACATTGCCCACTCCCCTATTCAGTTGGATAGTCGGGACATTACCTGGTGTCCAGCCACAGGCCGGGCAATGCCTCTTACCCCTAAAACGGCCAGGAAAAACTGTATGACAAGCACCCGATACCTTTTGCAAGGAGCGCAGCTCAAACGACGGATAACATACCATCCTAATAGCACCACTCGTAATACTACAAAGCCTACCCCACCCGCCGCTCCGACGCCTCCAAGACGCTGACGGGCGCAGACGGGCAGGACTCTGGCAAGACTCAGGCACAGCGAGGGCGCAGCCGCTGCGCGATCCCGCTGCGCGCAGAGGACTGGTTTAAGTAGGGCCGCCAGGTGAGGTGAGAACCGCCCCACTAGGACGCTCAATATGGCGCTGGGAAAGCGTCACTACCCCTCCCAAGATGGCGCCCAAACAATGATCGAGGCTGAGCTCCCAAAACCCTCAGAACCGGGCCCGCTAAGCAGCGGTGAGCAAACCAATTATGTGCAAGTGAGGGGACAGCTACCCCACTAAAAACAGGGGCAAATAGAAACAAAAATAAAATGAATGGAAAAACGGGTAATTAAAAACAAGCGCGCTTCGAACACAGCGCTAAATGCAGTGCCAAGCTGCCAAGCTGCCAAGCTGCCAAGCAGGACGAATGAAACCTGGACTGAACTCTTCATGTCACACTGAGAGGGTACCTTTTCACCAATAATCCCCTGGTCCCTTTATCCAACCCATGCTCCATCGTGGTCAAACTGAACTCGTGATTTTCCCTCCATCTAGCGCGACCTGATGAACGTGAGTGGTGCTTTGTGCTTTTAGGTACTATTTTCACTTTGTACTTTAAAATTTTATATTTCAGGATCTACTGATTGATTTTTTTTGTTCTAGTGTCATTTCAATAATTAAAATTTGTCTATTTTGGTATTCCATTGGTGGGAGCTATACATACTGCATTACGACTTTTCAGATATACGGTGTCTGTGAGTTTCCTATCCCTCTTTGGCTTCACCACTAAATTTTCCTATCCTTTCCTCCTTACACTTCTTTCACTCTCAAAAGATAAAAGTAAGGGGAAGCTACATAAGCTACAATGTAAGAATGATATCTGCCACTCGTGGCTAACCCTGTAACAGTACTTGTGAATGTATATGGTATATAAAAAATAAAAAATACAATTAAAAAAGGGTCTATTTTTCTAAATTGGTTCGGGATTTTTCCTTTTGCTATGTTTTCACTTTATTACTGTTTGTGTGCTGCAAAATACTTTCGCATTGCCTCTAACTTAAGCCATTGTGCTTTTGTGCTTAGCTACTAGACAGTTAAGCAGAGTTTTTCTTCTTTGTACAATAAGTTCCCTTGGTCACTTCCATTGCACCAGGACCTAAGGGTCAAGGACCAAGAGTACCTCCAGCAGATGCCATCATCAGAGGCCTTTCAGTTTCAAGTTGTAACTGGTCAGTCCACAAAAAAGGCCTCTTGCAGCTTTCGATGTTCCTGTATCCTCAAAGGAGGTCAGCCAACTGCATCTTGAAGTCAACTTCTTAGTCAAGGGTACAAGGAGGAGAATATCCAGTCCTTCAGGTCTCCACACAGATCACATACAGTGGCTTCTTCCAATTGTGTTCATCCTGGTGCTTTATTTGTGCCGGTGTATGCCATTGCTCGGCACCAGCATCTATTGCTAAACACCTACGCTTATTAATCAGAGTCTACCACATGGTGGTGCTGTCTACCCTATGTTTGATTTCAAACAAATGCCTCATAAATTAGATTTTTCTTTTTACCACAGACTTCCTTTTAACTAACTCTGGATTAACTTATTTTTTCTTTTTTGTATACTTTTTACATACAAGATTCCTATCACCAATTATATTTGAACATACCCTTGGTGTTTTCTTTAAAGCAAAAATCAGTATCTACAATATTTACATTACTTACATATATGAAAACATTAACAGCACAATAGACATTATTTCACATGAACAAACACATATCTTTACAATCAAATACATTACAAGTTAAATCACTTTGCATTGAAAAAGTTATTTTTAGTTTAACTCTTGTAGTCCTACTTATTTGTGTCTGTTATTGGGACATTTATTTTTTTGTCTTCAATAAACGCTATTCCCTGGGTCATGCGGGGGTCAGAGACTGTTTACACACTTCTAACTTGAGCTTAAGCTTTCCAGCTCAAGATGCCTAACAGTTGCCATGTTTTTGTCCTCATTTGCTCTTGACCTCCTTGTGTATCGTTGCCAACGCGTTTCGACCTTCGTGCTGGTTGGACCAAAACGTTTTATTTATATGAAGGTCTTTATCAGGGCAGGACTGTTTTCTGGTAGGACATTTAATACCTTGTTCACATTTCTCGCTGTGGTGCAGTTGTTTACAGCCGGGTCTTGATGCAGTGGAGGCTTCCAGTGTCTGTAGCCTCCTTTGTCTTGTCTTTTAGGTTTGTTGCCTTCAATTTGTTTGCAATCTCGTTCTTGGCCGCAGCTGTTTATGGTCTTCACCTTGTTCCGACTTCCAATGTAGCGACTTCTATGCTACCCTATGTTTGAGCAGAGCATATTAGCAGAATGTTAAATATGTAAATATGCTTTTAAAAATATGATAGAATTAACAATGAGGCCATCCATACTAATAGAGCATCTGAATTAGTGCAAAATGTCAAATTTGTAAAAGTGTGGTGGTTAGAAAGCTAATACAGGTACTGGAAATCTGCAGTACTGGCAGGAGTTATGGGTGGTGCCAACTGCAGTAGACTCATGTGAAATGCTTTGTATTCTGGCACCTACACTTATACAAATTAAGCACTGGTTCATACACAGGTGCAGATGTATTCTGAGCAACTGGGGTGAGGCACCACTGTTATGCAATTCACTTAACTGATATTTTGGGGATACTCCTGTCTACTCCCTGTTTCCAGCACATCTTGTTTGTCTTACTGCAAACTATCCCATAGTGCACCATTGCCAAGGAAAATCAATGTTGCAGAACCATTCTCCTTCTGGCAGTTGCTCATGTTCCACCTAGGGGATTTTCTTAGCTAATGACCAGTCCCCACCACCAAGTCTCATCCTTTTTCCTGCTTCGGGGCAAGGCTTTTTCCCCAGAACTCATGTTCCACCTAACATAGGAATGGCCAGACCTCACCCTAGTCCCTTTCAAATTACTGAAGCCTTTGTGTACTCCTGTGAGCTATACTCTGGCAGCATTTTTTTACCCATCAACAAAGGCAAGCACTGACAGGGAGGGCAACTCCAGGCAGGTTAATGCTAACTAGCCACCTGGAGCTTCAGACAAGTAAAGTCAACATTTCTAAAGGTTACTTGTCCTTAATATCTATCAGACATCTGATCTCAATATTATATTAGATTGCTAATGGATATTAAAAAGTGGTTGAATGGACTCTTTCCCATAGACACATATTCAGCTCTATACATTGAAGATTGCATTTGCTGACTAGTCACTGCAGAAACATGCAGGAAAATAACAACCTTAATCCGTACAAGTTACATTTTTAAATACATGGACTATGAGGCCAACTTCAGAGAGTTTAAAATAATATTTAAAAATAGGGGGCCATATGTACAAGGACTGGCGAAAACTGTCGCTAACATTAGTTAGCAGAAGTTTTCTTACCGCCGTGTAGCACTGAAAACTATCGCCATTTTAGCGACGTTTTTACAAGCCTTCACTGCATGGCGATAGCTTCAGGGATAAGCGGTGAAAACTGTTGCTAACATTAGCGTGATGGCAATAGGAATTCAGGTGTTAGTGGGCGAAAAACAATGAAAGGCCCATTAGCGGGAAAAAATGCACATTAGTCAGCCCAACGTGAGTTTTTTCTGCCTCTAGTGGAGAAAATAGCCTATCAGTCGACCTCCAATAGAAAATAGGCAAAAAAAACAATGAAATGCAGAATGGAGCAGCCAGGGCCAAGTGCAGCACACATCAGCAACCCCCTCAAGACACCCAACATCCAGGATAACCAGGATGAGAACCTGGATGCCTCACAGGACATGCGCCTGGAGCATAGATGCCTCACTGGACCTGCGCCTGGAGCCTGGATGCCTCGCTGGACCTGCTTCTGGAGCCTGAAGGCCTCTCTGGACCTGCGCCAGGAGCCTGGACATCTTGCTGGACCTGCATCTGGAGCCTAGATGCCTCGATGGACCTGCATCTGGAGCCTGGATGCCTTGCTGGACCTCCGTCTGGAGCCTGGAATGCGATGCAGAGGAGCTGTGGAGTCAATGAGCCGTGGTGGTAGACATTGAGGCACGGCGATCGCCCGTACGTGATGGTGAAGTCTGGCAGGTCGCATGGAGACACGTTGCAGACCTGTGTGAGAGGACCGCCTTGAACCCCTTGGAGCTCTCAATGGTAGAGGCGCTCCTGCGCACCAACGTACGGTCTGCATCGCATACTACGATCCACCACTACACCGGGGTGATCGAAGAGGATTACCAACGGTGGGAGGGACCTCTCTGCATCATAGGCCGGTTGATGTTGCGCTGGTCAGACGCTGTGGAGGGTGAGGCCCCTGAGCTGCGCCGAACTTGTGTGGTGGGAGCGCTGCACCTTCATGCCTAATGGGGCCGTGCTGCATCAACTGTATCAGGAGGTTCACCAGTGGACTTGTCAGCGACTGCTGTACCCAGGCTTGTGAAATCCCATCTGGCTGAGGCTCCTGCTGGCTGAGTCACAGATCTGAAGAGTGTGCAGCGGATTGCGCCACGGTATCAATGTCCAAGTAAGGAGAAGATGTGACGCCTAGCTGAGGAGACCCGGGGGTCGAGTTGCCCAGGCCTAGCACATGTAGATGATGCACCCTCAGTGGGGGCTCATCTGCTATGGTGGAAGAGTGTCGCCCCACTGCAGTGCAAGAAGTGGAAGAATCATCACATGATCATAACTTCCTGATGTAATTGTGCTATGTTTCCTTTGCTTAGGGCTTCTCCACTCACGGAGCAGGGAAGGGGCAGAGTGGCATGCCCAATCAAGTGTGCAATGACTGTTTGGTCGACCCACTCAGGCCGCCGAAAGCAGTCATGTGCACTGTCCTGTTTGCAATGCAGGCTGCATTACAGCCTGCATGTACGAACATGTCCACCCCTCCAGCCCCTGGCTGAACGCCTTGTCCAGGTGCCAATAACAAATCCCAACGCCGCATTGCAATGCTGTGATTGGCTTAGGGGAGGGAGCCTAGCTGCCTACTTCCTGTTCCTGGAAGCAGACTGTGGAAAGCAGGAGCAATGAAGACACAGGACCCGGCCTCGAGGTAAGATTTCTCTAATTCAAATATTTACAAAACCCGCTCGACCCCCCCCCACGTCAATGCCCCATCCAGTGTCCTTTCCGGCGTTTCCCACCTCCCAGCTGTCCAGTTCCCCCCTGCAGCACTTCTCAATGGCGGCCGCTGTGCCGCCATGCGCATCGGGCGTACCACTGGTGTGCCAAAGGTATATATGAAGTTACGACGCATACCATTACATCACACTCCATTACAATGCAATACTAATTTTAGGCATATTGCAACAGTAGGGAAAGTGTTGGATAGCGGAGATGTAAATATAACTATTTCCACTTAAGTGAGTGCAAACCTAAAACTAACTCTCGCACCCCAAAGCAAACCCTGAACCCTAAAATTCATCTTTGAGCCCACAAAACACACCCTAAAAATCATATTTGACCCAAATGCACACCCCAATTTTCATAACTGACCCCAAACGCCACCCCAAATTTAAGATTTTACCCCATAATACACCCCAAATCTCATCGCTGACACCCGAAACCCATACCCACCCTAAAACTTTAAAAACACCATTACGAACCTCACAATGCGTTGGAATGAAAT
Organism: Triturus cristatus; assembly: GCF_964204655.1. Taxonomy (NCBI): domain Eukaryota; kingdom Metazoa; phylum Chordata; class Amphibia; order Caudata; family Salamandridae; genus Triturus; species Triturus cristatus. The sequence goes on from NC_140583.1 coordinate 385,385,533, forward strand.
GCGTTGTAAAGGCACCTGCGTTGTTGGAGTTGCTTTGTAAAAGCATTATGATGTAATGCCTGCGTTGTAATTGATGTCTCCCGTGACAAAGGCATGCCAATATGCCAGCCCGTCTGCGTCCGTCGGACCCTGGACCACGCTCAGCAACAAAGCCCCTTCCTCTTGGATACTCCAGCACCCTCCTAGCCATCTTCCCTGGATGCTACATCGCCTACCAGGACCAACCTCTGCTGCGGACCGGATATTGCCAGCGACATAACTGACGGCCACTAAATCACCCGCAAGGACCCCAGCCATCCAGGAGGAGGCATTGCCATCACCTACAGAAGCACACTCCGACTGAACTCGCAGTCTAATGACCCAACAGTGACCATGGAACACCTCAACATCCAGATCCGGAACAACCCCAACACCATCCTCTATGGCACCCTCATCTGCAAACAACAATACATTATCAACATGTTGGTACTTTCTCCTGGACCCCCATTGTCTGATACCATTGTAGACCTCATTGCACACCAGGCTCTCCCATCCACCGACGACATCCTACTCACTGAACTCTACGTCCACCTGGACAACCCCAATGACCAGAACACCACCCCTTCCTGGGGAAGCTCGCCAACTTCAGACTCGAGCATCTAGTCACCACAGCAAGCCACATCGCAGGACACGGGGTGGAGCTTGTCTCCTCCCACAGCTGGAACTTCAACTACAGCCACACCACTGGACTCTCCTGGACCGACCATCATTGTATACATCACGTCTTCACCATGCCCTCAGTATATCACCGCCATCATCGTCCCCCTCGCAGCTGCCAACACCCTCAGCTCCACCACTCCGCCATTGCTTACAGGCGATAAAACAGCAGCGCGCAACCGCCAACAATGGATCTCCAACTGTGCCGATACCCTGGCACCCCTCAAGAAAAGACAAAGCAAAATCTAGCACCACGTTGCGCCATATTTGCAAAGTGACGCATGTAGGCATATGTATGACCTTGTGAAGCCCTGTGTCACATCATACCTGCATCAGGTATGATGTATGCAGGGTGTGCGTTCCCACGCAAAAAGGCCTCATAGGTGTTGCAGAGTGAAATCCATTAGCTTTTACTGCAACAATTGTCGGACGGCACTGTGTCGGTACCTTACACCTGCCTAATGGCAGGAGTAAGGGTAACACAGTTTCACATGGATAGGCTGGCCCCATGCATTGCTGGAGTTGTGTCATGCTTGTGACACAACTGCAGCAATGCCTGACTTCAGCTCAGACAGATACATCAGGATTCCAGACGTATCTGTAATAACTTGGGTCATGGAGCGCTGTCCAGTGAATACTGCAAAAACAACAGTTGATGGACAGAATGCAGAACAATGTCATACATTCACCCCAGTACAGAGATCTGGGCCTGAATCCATCGTTTTTTTGCTCACCATGCCGTTCCAGTTTGAACCCAGCCATATGCAAATCAGTCTTGACCCTGTGCCTCATGGGCACAGTCCAGCCTGAACTGCCAAGCCAGGTCCTCCCTGAACAACAGTTCGGGCTGGACTGTTCTCATTGGGCACAGGGTCAAGACTGATTTTCATATGGTGGGTCCAAACTGGAATGGCATGGTGAGCAAAAAAACGATGGATTTAAGCCCAGATCTCGGTACTGGGGTGAATGTATGACATTGTTCTGCATTCTGTCCATCAATAGTTCTTTTTGCATTTGTCCAGTGAATACAGCGCATCCATGGTGCCGCAAAAAGGGTGTAGTGAAAAGTGTTGCAACGCTGTCTTGTTGCAGCGCTGCAACACTTTTCATGACTGAGGCCCAGGAATGCGCACTATCTTATTGATGGTGCGCATTCCTGCCCTGTAGTTTTGTCGCAGGGCATCGCAGCAACATTGCTTGCAGCGCTGTCCAGCACCAAAACCTGTTGAAATGAGGCCCTGGGTGTTATCTCAATTATTAAGACCAGCTATTTTCTGGTCTTAAAAAACTGGCTCCAACTGCAGTTTGAGGCAGGTTTTTGGGTCCTCCTACCTTCAAGGATTCCCTTGTACATATCGTGAAGTGGGGTTAGTGGGCGTTTTTGCACGGGAACCCCCCTTTGTATGTCATTATCGCTAACAGAAGTGGCAATCTTTTCTATGGACATTTTCACCGGAAAACTGCCGCTAACAGAGGTTAGCGACAACTTGTAGATTTGGTGATGGAAATATCGCTGCCAAACTGTCGGAAAAGTGCTGCAAAGGCAGCACTAACTCCTTGCACATATGCCCCAGGGTTCCTTCCTATTAAAATGATGAATTTTGGCAGGGCTGCCTACAGGTGAAAAAGCTACAGCAATCAGGCTACACACGTAGGCCTCAAAGCCAAATTTTCCTTATCAGACTAGTGGCTAGAACAATATATGATTTAGTCAAATGTAACATTTAACTTCCATTCCATTGTTCTATTTTCTACACCTTATACGGGGGCTTTGCAGAGCTTATCCCATATCCAGTATCCAACCCCAAACTCGAAAAAAGCGATAGGACAAAAATAATTGGAAATATCTTTTGCCTCCCCAGTGCTACTTCCCATTCTGACACCTCAAGACAACCTTTTGCAAAATGGAAGCAAAGCCAACAAACTAGTCTATAGCCTCCTTAGGACCCCTAATCCTCCCAAGACTCCAGCAGACACTGTAGAGAAAATGGTAGTAGTAAAATGGAGAAAATTATTGACGGCCACCTCAGGACCGAAGCCACTTAGAGAAACCCAACACACACTCTGTAAAAAGGGAAGAAGCATCCAGAAATATATGTGTATATATAAGGACCTCAGACCTCAATAAACACCCTCAGAAGAGCATACAAAATCTGAAGAAAAGATCTATGGCCACTACAGAGCCACTTTACTTCCTATGTACAACTCACACCCTGAATTAATGGAAAAGAATCAAGAAAGGTGTCTGGGACTACCACAGGGTAACTGTTAGTCAACATAATGGAAAAATTGAAGAATATTCAAGAAAAATATATGTGTTCACCCTCAGCATTAAAAGCACACCAGCACCCTAAAAAAGTCGTAAAATTAGGAACATAACCGTGGTCACCACGGAGAGTTGTTTACTCTCAGAATGTTGTCAGACACTCCAGGTGCATGGCAAAATATTATAGTGAGATGTCGGTGGTGACCCCATTGCCCCAACCACTACCCGATCTCAGAGGACACTCTGTAAAATGTAGTAAAACATCAAAGAAAATATTTTTCCCTCTAGCGACTCCTGAAGGGAGTGCTGTCGGGTGGTCACGCAGGGCTGGGGAAGGGCAGGGTTGGGGTTAGTAAACTCCAGATTATGGCCTAACGGAAGTAAGTATACAAATAAATAAATAAAACTAATTTTGTTGCGCGTTCTGCATTGCCAAATGCGATGCAGCGCACACAATGAAATTTGTTTTATTTATTATTTAGTTGCGGGATCCACTGATCCATTTTGAAATCTACAGAACTTCAACACCTAAACTGAGACATGGACCGCGGATCCCAGCCAATACATGAGGTGTCCTGGATCGGCATATGCAAAATTAAGGATCTGCTTTCCCACCGCAAGATGCATACAATGAACCTGGGTCAAACTTCCTTAATAGATGTGCCAGCTAAGGAGGAATTGTAGGTATGGAATTTGACCTGCTATCCACCAATAAAAGGCAAATTTGTAAGTGAAATTTGTTCTCTGTTAGCAGTATTCAGGCACAAAGTTTGCCCTGGATCTGTGGTTGCAATTTAGGAGCCACAAATCCAAAATACATGAAAAAACGGCATGGCCAAAGTCAAAGTTATGTGCTCCAAACCCTGAGTAGTGGGGATTGGCTATCTACAGCAGGTTGGGTAGGTACTGGCAATCTGCGTCAGGTTTCCAGACCGACTCTGTGGCCAGCACCCACTGCCTACTGCGAAAGGTTGTTTAAAGAGGGGGTTGACCACCTCTGGTAAGTCCATAGCGACCTGTGTGCAGGGCCAAGTCAGAGGCCAGACCCTTTGGTAAACTCTTGCTGTGCATGGACGAGGGCCGTGAGCAGTAGGGTTTGGCTGACAGCAGCAGATTGGGTGCAGGGCATGAGGCCAAATCTCAAACGAGCAGCAGTTGTTGAAGAGCAGCCGCCACATAAGTAACGTTGATTGTGTAGTGAATTCAGGCATGTGCATGAATTTACAACATTTTTTGGAATGTACCATTCGTTTTCCGTCCTTTGAATGTAAAACTTTATTGCAAAACTTGATTAAGGTACCATTGTGTTTGATGAAATATTATGGTCTTCATTAACCGTTCTAAGATGGCCGCCGTGCCGCTTGGCAGAAGTATATGCAAACTACTGTCCTCTTTCACTGTTGATTTCCGCACAGTTCGAGCGTAGCTCCAATGTTCTTTTGTATGTATTTATACTGTTGAATTTTAAACAGGCAGTTACCCGTGACCAAGACGATACGGTCGTCGAAACGCGTTGGGTATTCATTTGGCTTTTTGCACACTGAATTAAATCTTTGGATTCATCAAAGACACTGTTTGTTTATCATTGGGGAAGGAGTACATACGTGTATGTCATACACTTGGTGAAACTTGAATTTATACAGGACTCTCTCGGACCCTGCATTGCACCGCCGCTTTTGTGTCCCGGTACCCGAGAATGTGAAAATTGTATATATATATATATATATATACATATATATATATATATATCCAAAACCTCCTCCTCACGGACAGAGTAGAGGCCACACAGGGGTAAACCAGGGGAAACGCTTTATTTCGGCGAATGCATTTCGGCCTGACGGACTTCTTCAGCGCCATAAACAATGCTCAGGAAGTCTAAATGCACCACTTGATAAGAGTCCCGCTTCGTTGTCATTGGTCGAAGCCAGCACCTCCCCCAAACATGTGTATCTGCTCACCCATTTGCAGTTCACGTACTCCTTCTGAACTGCAAAACCCAGAATGCAGTATAGTTCCAGGTAGGTAGTGCAGGGGGGTAATGTAAAAACAAATAGTAGCGCTATGTGCAGGACAGTCCGTAGTGCTTTTAAAACCAATGTCCTGTTGTGCTGTACAAAAAGCGCTTCCCTGGGTCCCCAAACTACGTCAGCCTCGGAGTCCAGAAATCCATCCGACGGGGGCAGCAATGTCAACGCATCCCGCCCAGCATGAAATGAAATCACCTCACGACCGCCCCATCTCAAACTGGAACTCGTAGGTGGGCCCAAACTATTCAAATCCTTGAAAGTCGCCACAGCTGCCGAAACAGAAGCCAGTAACGTATGGGCCAACTTCTAACGTAGGAGCCTCCAGAACGCGTCTCTGGCTGACGCGGGAAACATCTCCAAAACCTCCTCCTCACGGACAGAGTAGAGGCCACACAGGGGTAAACCAGGGGAAACGCTTTATTTCGTCGAATGCATTTCGGCCTGTCGGCCTTCTTCAGCGCCATAAACAATGCTCAGGAAGTCTAAATGCACCACTTGATAAGAGTCCTGCTTCGTTGTCATTGGTCGAAGCCATATATATATAATTATTTATACATGTTTATAAATACAATTATAAAATGAATAATAATAGTTTATTAATTGTTTTAAAGTAAATAAATATATATCTATATATATATATATATGTCCAAAAAAACGAAGTTCCACTCGCGCTCTCAGACGGCAAATGCAAAGAACCAGCGGACTCAAATCCAAAAGTAAAGGGGGTTTATTTTAAGTCGTAGACCCGCCGTGACGCGTTTCGCCACTGTCGTGGCTTGTTCACACAACGTTGTACATACAAAAGACACCATTACATACTTTTTGTCTATCATGGAAATAGAAAGAGGCTGTCACCATTGATGTTACATCGGATCAGAAACAAGGAAGCAACATGAACGCCATCTTAACATGTACAATAGTTTTCAACATTATCATGTTATTTTCACCTCATGTTTCAAACGGTATAGTAGGGAAGATTCCCATCAAACAAAGATGTTAAGTAAGATTTACTCTAAATTACCAACACCATTTTATACATTTGACGAAACTTACTCATTTGTATATTATTGTTAGAATTATTGATTTAGAATTTTTAAGTTCGCCCCTCCGTATGTGTAGACAGAAATCTATGCATTTAAAAGCGGTCATATACACCAAATGAATTGTCATCATATCGCGTAAATGCATACAGGCGATTGTTCATTTGTCAAATAAAGTTTCGTTCAAAATCGCAAAGATAAAAAATGTAAAGATAAAAAATGTGGTTACCGGGGATTTGTTTACCCAAATTAATAGCGTTACCATTATTATCTGGTGCGATTTTAGAATCATGTTAAATTCGACAGTCGCTCCCTTGGTGCATTATAAGCCTCCTATTACCAAAGTTTTGATTCCCCTTGTTAGTGGGTAAAAATCGAGTCAGTGTATAAAATATATAAACAGGTAACTTAATTCATTATCTCCTGTTATCTCACAATGGATTTTTTGTTATTTCAAAATGTACCCTGATTAGTGGGTAAACATAATTTTACTGATATTATTCTCGATTATTTATTATTTTTGCAAGGTGTCACATTCTTCCCTTATTTCACCTTCTTGTGTTCAAACTATAAAAACCATATTGATTTATCTTACACAAAGGGGGACGTTGGATGATCTGATGAAGAAAAGGGGGGGGGGGGAGGAGATTTTGTAGATCTCAAAACTGGGTCAGCCAAAAACACCCTTTCTTCTCTTCCTGTTAAGAAGATAACACATAAAAGAGAATATATAAGAATATACATATCAAACAGTCATTGATATAAAACACATTCATTCATTATACAGATGTATTGCCATTTCTTCATCAAGATTATGGCCATTTGGAAACAAAGTGCACATACTTATAATGTGTTTTGATTCGCGCTGTCTTAATCTCAACAACCTGTTTCCTCCTCTCATTTTGGGTGTAATTTGTTCAATGGCATAGTATATAAGTTTAGAACAATCAGAGAAATGATGACTTGAGAAATGACGGGCAATAGGATATTGTTTATCCTTATTTGTGATAGCCCGCATATGTTCCAGCACACGTTTTTTTGCCATATGAACGGTGCTGCCAACATATCGGAGTTTACATGGACACTCCAAAACATAGATAACAAAATTGCTAGTACATGTCAAAAATTGTGAGATACTGATCATGGTATTAGTGCTGGTGTTCATGTATTCTTTGACCATTTTGCTGTTTCTGCAGGCTTTACAATGGCCACATGGGAAAAAGCCCGGTAAATCAATACCTCTCACTTCAAGGTTGAAATTAAGATCACTATGTACAAGAGTGTCCCTGAAACTGCGTCCCTTCCTATATGTAATCATAGGTTGTGTTGGTAGATTACTACCTATAATGGTGTCATTTCTCAGGATTTCCCAGTGACGTTGTACAATCTTACGGACTTGGGTAGAATGCCCATTAAATGTCATAATCAATCTAGTTTTGTCCTCTTCTTCCTTTAATATGGTGGCAATTTCTGGAGTCACCAGAGTGCTAGATATTTCAACTGACTTTATTCTTTCCGTAGCTTTTTTGAGAACCCATGATGGATATCCTCTTGCTTTAAATCTCTCCATCATTGTTCTTTCTTCTATCTGGTAGTCTGATAATAAGCTACAGTTTCTTTTTGCTCTGAGTAGTTCTCCATATGGAATACTCCACTTTAAATTATCCGGGTGGCTACTTAGAGCATGAAGCAAAGTATTGCCAGCAGTACTCTTACGATATAAGATTGTATGTACTTTGTTGTTTTTCACCTGAACACATGTATCTAGGTACTCAACTTTCTCTTTGCTGATGGTCCTTGTTAGTGTGATGTTTTTATTGTTGTGGTTTAGTTTATCAATGATTTTAGAATCATGTTAAATTCGACAGTCGCTCCCTTGGTGCATTATAAGCCTCCCATTACCAAAGTTTTGATTCCCCTTGTTAGTGGGTAAAAATCGAGTCAGTGTATAAAATATATAAACAGGTAACTTAATTCATTATCTCCTGTTATCTCACAATGGATTTTTTGTTATTTCAACTAGAACATAAAGGTATGATCCTGGACATGATCAGATTTTGTCTCACGAACAATTACTTCCTGTTTAATGGTATGATTTACAAACAAGAACACGGTACCGCGATGGGTACATGTTTCGCACCTAGTTTCGCGAATTTGTTCATGGGGGCGTGGGAGGAAGAGATCTTAGTGAGATCTGATCTGCAAGAATTTTTCACCAGAGTCATTTTGTGGCTTAGATATATCGATGACATTTTTTTAGTATGGCAAGGTGAAGAGAGAGAGGCTGTACTTTTCATTGATAAACTAAACCACAACAATAAAAACATCACACTAACAAGCACCATCAGCAAAGAGAAAGTTGAGTACCTAGATACATGTGTTCAGGTGAAAAACAACAAAGTACATACAATCTTATATCGTAAGAGTACTGCTGGCAATACTTTGCTTCATGCTCTAAGTAGCCACCCGGATAATTTAAAGTGGAGTATTCCATATGGAGAACTACTCAGAGCAAAAAGAAACTGTAGCTTATTATCAGACTACCAGAAAGAAGAAAGAACAATGATGGAGAGATTTAAAGCAAGAGGATATCCATCATGGGTTCTCAAAAAAGCTACGGAAAGAATAAAGTCAGTTGAAAGATCTAGCACTCTGGTGACTCCAGAAATTGCCACCATATTAAAGGAAGAAGAGGACAAAACTAGATTGATTATGACATTTAATGGGCATTCTACCCAAGTCCGTAAGATTGTACAACGTCACTGGGAAATCCTGAGAAATGACACCATTATAGGTAGTAATCTACCAACACAACCTATGATTACATATAGGAAGGGACGCAGTTTCAGGGACACTCTTGTACATAGTGATCTTAATTTCAACCTTGAAGTGAGAGGTATTGATTTACCGGGCTTTTTCCCATGTGGCCATTGTAAAGCCTGCAGAAACAGCAAAATGGTCAAAGAATACATGAACACCAGCACTAATACCATGATCAGTATCTCACAATTTTTGACATGTACTAGCAATTTTGTTATCTATGTTTTGGAGTGTCCATGTAAACTCCGATATGTTGGCAGCACCGTTCATATGGCAAAAAAACGTGTGCTGGAACATATGCGGGCTATCACAAATAAGGATAAACAATATCCTATTGGGGAGGAGCCTAGCGCGCAACCAAGATGGCCGCGTAGGTGCGAGGCTCCCGAGGACCTCCGCGACCTCCTGAATTAATCCTGGAGATATCCTGTCCTTGTTGAGGGGACTGTGTCGGTGAACCCGAGCTGAGGCGCCACCCGTTTTTTGGGCTCGAATCGGACCCCGAACACCGGTGGGAGCATCGATTGAAGGTTGCGGCCTTCTCCTCGCCGGCCCCCCGGATTGGAGTAGTGGGGCGATCCGGGGACGAAGTGAATAACAGCGGCGAGCGGGGCTGGGCGACTCGCGTACCCCGCACTTTCACTTTCGCTTTTGCACCCTCCTTGCCTCAGGCGGGGTCGGGCTGCGGAGCGGGGTGCGGTGGTGTTGCCTTGTCCAGGTGCCCGGCTGACCCGCCGGCGGTGGGTTGACCCGCGGCCCGGTGGCCGCCCCCGCCCCCCCCCCCTGACACCCGTGATTTGGTGTGGCGGCCCGTTTGGAGATCTTGGCACGACGGTGGAAGGGCCAGCATGTCCACCAAACAAGATGGCGACCGGACGAAGATGAAGACAACCCGCCGTGGCACGGCGCACCAGGCCAATAGTATGGATCGCTATACGCTCCAGAAGGGTTCTCCGGAGACATCGCGGTCATCCCTGGTGGGCCCGACGGAGGCGCCTGCCCAACCGGTGGACCTGACCCTCCGGGACGTCATGGGCGCCATCGCAGAGATGAAGGCCTCGGTGGACCAGCGTTTTGATACCCTGGCGCAAAAAATTGACTCGGTCCTGGTGGATGTGGGCCTTGTGAGGGCAGACTTGTCAAAAACGAACGACCGAGTTGACTCCCTGGCCCACACCACAACGAGCCTCACGACGGACGTGGTGGCCCTCCAGAAGGAGGTGCGCCGGCTTGGCCAGGCGAGCGCCCTGATGGACCGGCGACTGGAGGATTCCGAGGGTCGGGCCCGGAGGAACAATGTTCGCATTATTGGTGTGCCGGAGGGCCGAGAGGCGGAGGCGGCAGATCTCTTCGTGGAAGAATTGATCCTGACCCATCTCCAGCCCCGGGGGCTGAGTAAGCTTTTTGCGGTGGAGCGTGCCCACCGGGTCCCTGGGGGCCGCCCTAAGACCGGTGCCCCGCCGCGGCCTATTATTGCCCGGATTTTTAATTTCCGGGACAGGGATGCCATCCTCCAGACCTCCAGGCAACAGGGACCGGTCACGCTGGACAACATGGATGTACACTTCTACCCAGACTTTACTCCGGCGGTCCAGAAGCAGCGACAGAGCTTTCTTGGTATTAAACGTCGCCTAAGGGACCTAAACCTCAAGTACTCAATGCTCTTTCCGGCTAAGCTGAGGGTGGAGGTGGATGGCCGTACGCACTTCTTCGACCGGCCCGAGGCGGCTGGGGACTGGTTAGATACTTTGCCTGGAGATCGGGGTGGGGGGGGCGCGGCGGGCGGGGAGGGCCCGCCGGATCAGAATTGAGGGGTGACTGTATAGGCCTTGCTCTGGATATTGTTCCTTTACCATATATTGCTTTCGTATGTTCCCCTCCCATGGAGGTCGGGTGGGGTCTGCTGGGGGCTTCCCTCCTCCTCTGGGGGACTAGTTAGTACTTAGCTATGGGGCGACAGGCACACTGCACTTTGGGGGGGCTGTCTGGGCTCATGCAGGGGTGCAGGGAGGGGGGAGTTCTGTTGGGACCGGGGGTGGGGGGGGTGTGTTGTTTGTTAACACCGCAAGGCAAACCCGCAACTGTTTTGTTGTTTTTAAGATGCTCGGTGGGGGGCGACCGATTGTTTTGACGTATGATGGGGGGTAGGGATTTGATTGTGTTGTCATGGAATGTTAACGGCCTGGGGGATAGGATTAAGCGTGGTGTGGTCCTGCAGTATTTAAAACGTATTTCACCAGATGTTGTCTTCCTGCAGGAGACACACCTTATAGGTAACACCTTTCATGCAATGAATCGGCGGGGATATCGTTTGGCGGCCCACTCCGGCTTCACTTCGGGCTCGCGGGGGGTGGGTATTATGGTCAAGAACTCGCTCCCGTTGGAGATTGACGAGGTGCGCCATGATGAGAGGGGACGTTACACTGTTCTTGTGGGACGAATGGAGGGTAGAGTGTTTATCTTTATATCAGTGTACGTCCCGCCTGGGTTACAAGCCACTACATTTGCGGACCTGGGGCGCCTCCTTCTGGACCTTCCGGGTGGCCTGTTGGTGGTTGGAGGGGACTTTAACGCGGTTGCCTCTGGGTCTATGGATCGCCATCCCCCTAGGGACCTCCCCCGGGCACAGGCGTGGCTGCCCGGCCTTTTAGACACGCTGGGCCTGGTGGATTGCTGGCGCTTAAAGCATCCCGTATTGCAACAGTACACCTTCCACTCGGGGGCCCATGGTAGCCTCTCGCGGCTTGATTACATCCTTGTCCCGGCGGCCCATGCAGGGAGGGTGGGGGAGGTGCGCCATTTGGCACGGGGTATCTCAGACCACTCCCCATTGTTGTTGCATTTCGATGTCTTCCCGAGGGGGGATGGCAGGGTGGCCCCGATCAATGCATGGTATTTGCGCGACCCCACCATTCGTGCCGACTTGATCAAATCCTTACAGCGCTATTTCGATGAGAATGTGGGGTCGGTCCCGTCTGCCATCTCCCTGTGGGAGGCTTTCAAGGTGGTTCTTAGAGGGGAGGCCCTCTCCTTTATTTCCAATGCCCGGCGGCGCGAGCGGGAGGAGGTGACCCGGGTTGAGGCCGAGATTGCAGAACTGGAGGGTGACCTGGGGAGCGGGGTAACAGACGCTAAGCTGCATGTTTTGCACTTAAAGCAGGCGGCCTATCGGGCCCTCGTCACGGAGGCGGCCAGGGGCCTCAGTAGAGAGCAGCAGGGGCGATTGTATGATGTGGGTGACAAGGCTGGCAAATTGATTGCGTGGTTGGACAAGAGGGAAAGAGCGAGCCGCGTGGTGCCTTTGATTGAGAGCGTGGATGGTGTGTGCGTCACTGAGCCGGAAGCCATTGTCTCCTGCTTCGCGGATTATTTCCGCGAAGTCTACTCCCCGGTTTCTCCCTGCTCGGAGGAAGATTCCCATGCCTTGCTTCGGGACATCGCACTGCCCTCCCTTACGGTGGAGGACAGGGATTCGCTGGATGCCCCGCCCACCTCGGACGAACTTGCCTCGGCTATTCGCTCGGTTGCATCCGGCAAGGCCATGGGCCCCAATGGTATTCCCATTGAGCTATACAAGCTACGCCCGGATGGGTTGGCGCCCCACCTGCGCGCGATGTTCCTTGCGGCCCACTCGCAGGGCTCCCTCCCGCCGGACCAGCGTCTGGCTACAATTGTGGTGATCCATAAGGAGGGGAAGCCCCGTGAGCGGGTCACATCCTATAGGCCGATTTCGCTTCTGAACGCGGAGCCCAAAATCCTCGCCAAGGTGTTGGCCAACCGGTTGGTTGGCGTGGTGGGCGATTTGGTCCACCAAGACCAATCGGGCTTTATACCACATCGCAACACGGCGCTTAATCTGCGGCGCTTACACGGGGTGCTCGCACGTGTCCCGTTTGTGCGGGAGCCGGCCATCTTGGCGTCCTTGGACGCCACCATGGCGTTTGATACGCTCGAATGGCCATATATTTGGGCGATGCTGGCGAAGTTTGGGTTCGGCCCGGGTTTCGTCAGCTGGGTCAAATTGCTATATTCGGGCCCGTTGGCGCAGGTGGTGGTGAATGGGCGAGTATCTGCCCCATTTGCGCTGGGGCGGGGCACGCGACAGGGTTGTCCCCTGTCGCCTCTCCTGTTCGCCCTGGCCATGGAGTCCCTGGCGGAGTGGCTGCGGTGGCACCCTTCTATCCGTGGTCTCCGCTGGACCCCCGAGCATGAGGACCGCGTGTCCCTCTATGCTGACGATATCCTTTTGTATCTCGCCTCCCCGCGCAAGTCACTGATCGTCCTGGTTGATGTTTTGCGCTCCTTCGGTCGCAACTCAGGCCTGGTCATCAACTGGGCGAAATCCTGTGTCTATGTGCTCTCCGGGGAGGCCCCGGTCCTGCCACGGGACTGTCCGATCCAGATTGCCTCCCAGGGTTTCCGGTACCTGGGTATATATATCACTCTTGACCCGGAGGCCCGCTATGAGCGGAACTTGTTGCCCCCCCTCCAGCGTCTGAGGGAGGACGTGGTGCGCTGGCGGCGTCTGCCGCTCTCGCCGCTTGGCCGAGCGGCCTTATTTAAAATGATGTCCCTGCCGCGCTTCCTCTACGCCCTCCAGAATACCATGGACTTGGCCCCGGCACGCTACTTTCGCGAGGTGGAGGGCCTCCAGCGGCGCCTGTTCTGGGACGGGAGGCCGCGTATTGCTCTGGCTAAATTGACGCTCCCGTGGTACGATGGAGGGGTCGCCCTCCCGGACATCAAACGGTATTACTGGGCCTCCCAACTAGCTGCAATTAACCATGGCCTTTACGGGCCCGCCTTGAACCCGGCATTTGAGATGGACAGGACGCTTCTGCCCGGTGGCGATTATAATCGAGCGCTCTACTCTGGCGCGCCCGACTCCCGTTTGACGGGACCGACGCGTGTCATGGTGCGTGTCTGGCACGCGGCTAATGCAGCTATGGGGTGGAAGGACCGTTTGACCCGAGCGTCTCCGCTGTATGCATCTGAGAGGTTGGGCTCCCTGTGGACGTCGAAGGGCTTCGAGAAGTGGGACACGATCGGAATCAGCACGGTGGGAGATCTCTGGACGAGGGGGGGATTCAAAACTTTTGAGACGCTGCAGGCGGAGTTTCAGCTGCAGGGCAGTGAGTACTTTCGGTACCTACAGGTCCGCCATGCGCTGGGCTCCGTCTTCCCGGATGTTGCATCCATTCCGGAGTCTTCCCCCCTGGAGGACAGAGTGCTAGATGGCCATGTCCCGGACAGCACGATCTCCCTCATATACAAAAAATTGATTAACGATAGATCGTGTCTGCTGACTAGTCTCCGCGAGGCTTGGGTTGCCGACGGGCTGGAGCTGGACGACGAGGATTGGATTTCCGCGGTGGCCTCTCCGAAAGAGGTGGCCATCCCGGCTCGCCTTCGTTTCGTCCAGCTCAAGATCCTTCACCGGGTCTATGTGACGGGGCCAAGGCTTTTACGTATGGGTTTTGCCGGTGATGGAATGTGTAAGCGTGGCTGTGGTGCGTTGGCGACTTTCATGCATATACTGTGGGAGTGCCCGAAGGTGGAGCGATTCTGGCGTGGTGTGCATGAGGTTCTACGAATGGTTACGCGTGTCGCGCTGCTGCCTGAAGCGAGGAGATGCTTGCTGAATGTCTGGGAACCAAATGACTACTCGGTCCCGCAGGCGCGGTGGGTGACTCTGGGATACATGATAGCCAAGCGTGATATTGCCCAATTGTGGGGATCCCAGAGGCCCCCTGCGGTGTCGGCCTGGAAAGAGCATATGGATTGGTGTATGTTTCGTGAAAAGGTGGTGTATGTGGCGAGGGGTAAGCCTGGGGCGTGGATGAAACTCTGGGGCCCCTGGAACGCCTACCGCGGGGGTATTTGTGAGCCGCCGCTGCTACCAGCGGCCTCGCCGGCTCCGTCTCCCTAGATGGCGCCCCTCCCTTGGCCGCGGGCGCGCGGTCCCCCAGTCCCTGATCTACTCCCGTCCCCCTTTTCAGAATTTTGCTGCTGGTTTGGATCCCCCACTTATGGAGCACGTGTTGTCACTTTGGATCGAGGGTTGCCTTGCGGTTGTGGTTTGTTTATGTTGTTTTGCATTAAGAAAATGGAACCGTACTGTGGGCATGGAGCTGTGAGGCCTGCACCATTGATCACTCCTGTCTTCCTACTGTGCACCGCTGAGAAAATTTTTTGCTGTATGTATGTAATATGCTTTTGATGCTCTAGCGGCCGGCCGTGTGGTTGTAGGCCCATACCTGTAACTTCTATAAACTGCAATAAACGGTTTCAAAAAAAAAAAAAAAAAAAAAAAAAACAATATCCTATTGCCCGTCATTTCTCAAGTCATCATTTCTCTGATTGTTCTAAACTTATATACTATGCCATTGAACAAATTACACCCAAAATGAGAGGAGGAAACAGGTTGTTGAGATTAAGACAGCGCGAATCAGGGTACATTTTGAAATAACAAAAAATCCATTGTGAGATAACAGGAGATAATGAATTAAGTTACCTGTTTATATATTTTATACACTGACTCGATTTTTACCCACTAACAAGGGGAATCAAAACTTTGGTAATAGGAGGCTTATAATGCACCAAGGGAGCGACTGTCGAATTTAACATGATTCTAAAATCGCACCAGATAATAATGGTAACGCTATTAATTTGGGTAAACAAATCCCCGGTAACCACATTTTTTATCTTTACATTTTTTATCTTTGCGATTTTGAACGAAACTTTATTTGACAAATGAACAATCGCCTGTATGCATTTACGCGATATGATGACAATTCATTTGGTGTATATGACCGCTTTTAAATGCATAGATTTCTGTCTACACATACGGAGGGGCGAACTTAAAAATTCTAAAACAATAATTCTAACAATAATATACAAATGAGTAAGTTTCGTCAAATGTATAAAATGGTGTTGGTAATTTAGAGTAAATCTTACTTAACATCTTTGTTTGATGGGAATCTTCCCTACTATACCGTTTGAAACATGAGGTGAAAATAACATGATAATGTTGAAACCTATTGTACATGTTAAGATGGCGTTCATGTTGCTTCCTTGTTTCTGATCCGATGTAACATCAATGGTGACAGCCTCTTTCTATTTCCATGATAGACAAAAAGTATGTAATGGTGTCTTTTGTATGTACAACGTTGTGTGAACAAGCCACGACAGTGGCGAAACGCGTCACGGCGGGTCTATGAATTAATATAAACCCCCTTTACTTTTGGATTTGAGTCCGCTGGTTCTTTGCATTTGCCGTCTGAGAGCGCGAGTGGAACTTCGTTTTTTTGGACATATTTACTGCCGGTTTTGCTCCGCCGGTCTCGCGCCACCCTCTAAAGATTGAGGACACCAGAAAGGCGGATCTTGGCTGAAATATATATATATGTATATATATATATATATATATATATATATAAGTACCAGGTGCATTCATCCACTTCCCAACAGGCGAGGAGAAAGCATACGGACACCGGATCGTGCTTCAGTGAGGTTTATTCAGAGTCAGCATCGGCGTGACATGCCATTACGCGTTTCGGCCAGCAGGTGGCCTTGATCACATAGAGTAACAGCCATACTGGACATCCTAATATATACAACACTGAGTGGTCACATGGTAAATGGTGTGAAACGACATAAAAGAAATCTGGATTATTCGTTTTTTTCCCCCATTAGAAAACAGAAGTTATCACTTGTCATGATACATTGTTGCGCAATTGTACAAATACATGAATATAAGTTATAAAGTGCAGATACTTAAAGTACAAAATCTAGCAAATTTAAAATGCAGATCGCAGGAGTTTCTGTGTGCAAAATACGCAATAAAGTGCACAATACAACTGGTCATATAAGGTATATGCATAAAATAACCATGACTGAAAACAGAAATGTATATGACATAATAGAACCCAGACCTAGTTGTTTGAGGCGAAGTTGACCCTATTCATGATTGCATGAAAAAAATATATGTTGGAGTACAACGCATTCTTCTGTTCATAAACCAGAGAGGCTACTATACTGGTAGCAAATATGTCGGTCGAATTCATATTTGTTTTTTTCGGTATATAAATACCTGTTTTTAAGGTGAACGTAGTGCAAAAATGTGTGAAAAAATGAAATGAAGGATGAAAAAAACGGCTAAAAGCCAAAAGAAGACAGTATTGATCAATATGGAATGAACAAAATATTGAAGTATACTACAATGAACGTCATATATAAATACAATTTACAAAAAATTCATTTCAATAAGCAAATGTAATCAGCCAGATGTTGAGTTAACGTTTCTTCGGTAACGGTGGTCCCAAATACATTGCGGTAAGTACTGTCAAAGCCAAATTGTATGGGAGTTCAATTGGGAATGTCGAAGACACCAGTATCAGGAAAGATGTATCTAACAATCAAAAACAGAGAGATAAAAATAGAAAGATAAAAGAAATAAAAAGAGATAAAAGGACTAGAAACAGGGAACAATTGATCACATGAATAAAAGTGAAGATAAGGTATCAATGGGCATCATCATGAGTCAAATTGTAGTGCTGGTAAATACTAGTATAGCTATTTTCAGATACAGTTGTATAAATCCTCGGTGTTATTTAATCCCGTGGGTGCCTTACTGTCGAACTCAAGGATATACCTTGTTTCGAGTTGTCTTAGGGTCTTTTCTCTGTTGCCCCCTCTACGAAATGCAGGGACATTATCAACCACAAAGTATTTAAGACAGCTTAAGTCATTGTTGTGGCACCTTTTGAAATGTCGTGCTACAGGATAGCTAGAATCATTGTTGACGATGGCTCTCAAGTGCTGGAGGATTCTAACATGGGCTTGGAGTTTGGTACTGCCGATGTAATTAAGGCCACATGTACACTTGAGAACATACACCACGAATTCTGATCTACAGGTGTAGTGGCCCGTGATTTGTCTAGCACTGGGACTGAAGGGGACAAAATATTCAGTGGTGTTTTGACCGAATTTACAGGCCCTACAGCTTGTGCACTTGAAAAAACCATTTTTCGGTTTGAGCCATGCACTGTTTGAGGGTTTGTTCTTGCTTGATTTCATGAGATCTCCCTTCATGGTCCTGGCCCTTCTGAATGTGATTATGGATTTTGGGGGTAGCATAGGTGCCAGAACACCATCAGTGAGTAGACTGGGCCAGTTTTTGTTGATAATGGCCCTAATTCTATGGTGTTGTTTGTTTATATATATATTACATTTCATATACGGATGTTTCTTTTTTTTAAATTAAAGGTATTTTTTATATTTATTAAAATGTATATTAAATCTATTTTTTAACTTGATTTTATTTTTTTATATATTTAATATTATTATATATATATATCAAAATAGATATTTTGTACAACTATATTTTTGACATCGATATTTTTTCCGATATTTTTGTACTTACAATAATAAATATAGGATGTCGATATTTTTGACATCGATAATAAAAACTCGATATTTGTGTATGGGGATATTTTGGGGGTCGATATTATGTCAGTGAACCCTTGGGATGTGCAGTGGCTCCAGAGAGACTGAGTAAGTCAGCACTAGTCTGAATAGGCCTGGTCTACATTGGGAGTGGTGGGAGGAGCAGCACCCGCCCCTCAATAGGGTTTTGCCTGCCTTCCACAATGAGGACTCTGCCCCCTTGTGGTGCTTCTGGAGTCAGGGCCCACACTGCTAATGGAGGTTGTTGTGCACTTGCAGAGTGCCCCCCAAAACTGGTTTGGACTGTGCTCAGAGCTCTGGGCCAGTAGACAACAAAGAGATTCACTGTATAAAAAGAGGGGCAAAGACCCCAGACTTTTAGATCGTCCCTGAAATTCAAGAGGACCCTTTGCCAAGGAGAAGAGCTGGAGAGACTGAGTAGAAGTAATGCCCCTTTGCTGTGTGCTGAATGGGGTTGCACTGCAGTTGTTGTATCTGCCAAGGAAAGGAGAAGGTGGACTTTGCCGTGTGCTGTGTCCCCTGCTTGAAGGAGATCTCCAAGGGCCTGTGTGTTCTGGTCTCCTGTTCTGAAGTCTAAGGGGCACATAGACTTCACCCCAGCTCCCCTGAACCCTGCTTCTGTGAGTTCTGACCTGGCAGGAGGTGCATATGCCTGAATTGGACCTCTGGAGGTTGTTGCTGCTGTTTGGGAGCTGGAAGAGAGAAGGAACTTAAAAAACTACAAAAATATTGCTTCGCTCTTCTTGCTGCTGTTTTTCTGACGCATATCCACTGTGCGAGAAGAATTTCCATGCATCGTCGTGCCGCTCCGAAAACTGACGCAGCGGCTGTTGCCACTGCAAGAATTGACGCATTGAGGGGTTGCGGCTGAAGAAAATCGATGCAGTGCCGTATCGATTACCAACGCATCCCGGATTTCCATGCATTGCACCTGTGAGACAAGTTTTCCTAACGCATCACCTGTGGAACGGAACTGTCACGAAGAATCAATGCATCACTTCCCCCTGCAGGCCGGATTTGATGCATCACGTCTCCTGAATGCAGCAGAACTGTTACATCGCCTCCCCAAGTTCTCAGGAACTGACGCATCTCTTTGTTTTCGAAGCTTCTTCACTCTGTGGCTATTGGCCTTGTGAATTTTGACGCAACTACAGATACTTTGTGTAAAAGTCATGCATCCATAGTTTTCTATGGTACAAGTTCTTGAAACCTTTTGTAGGTCATATTTTTAACTGCGTATGTTGGATTTTTGTCGTTTTGGTCTTGCTAAGTTTAGATAAGGATATTTTATTTTTCTAAACTGGTGTGGTGTCCATTTGTGGTGTTTTCACTATGCTACTGTGAGTATAAAAATACTTTACATATTGCCTTTAGAACAAGCCTGTCTGCTTGTGCCTAGCTACCAAGGGGGTGAGCAGGGGTTATCTAAAGTGTGTATCCCCCATACCCTGACTAGAAGCAAGGGTCTCTATTTGGACAAAGGAACCTACCTCTGCTAACTAGAGACCCCCATTTCTAACAGTAACTATTTCTGCTGATAAAAGATTTGAGAAAGCACGCAATGAGCAAAGAGATGCTGCTAAAGTTTTGGCCAATGTAGGTATTGGATCTCTGAATGGTTGATTTACTAATGGCCAGTCAGATTGTCCTATTTATTATTCAGCAATGGCTCATTACTTTGTCAGTGGACAATCTGACTCAAACCCAAGAGTGGTGCAAAAGTAATTCTGCTTAGGAGATGTCCTCAGATCAGCAGGATTTGACGTTAGCTTAGAATTCTTTCTGCACATTTATCTGTGGTGAATTTGGATGCAACATAAGGCAGGATGATGTTTCTCATTTTAGTTGAAAAGTCTGCACAGCTGTGGTGTGATGCTGTCTGTAGGACATCAAGGAAGTTCTTAAGTAAATGCCTAAATAAACTTCCTACAGCGCCTGAATACTGTAAACATAACTGTTAAACATGACAGTAACTGTTGAAAGCAAACACAAGAAGATGATGGATGGAGCACCGAAACTTTTCAGACCCTCACCCCCAGTCACTGATCTGGATTGAATCCATCATCATTCTTTAGCTCACTTCGCCACCCCAGTTCAGACCCAGCTATATGCAAATCAGTCTTGACCCTGTGCCTCATGGGAACAGTCTGCGTTCTTGTTGTTGCTTTAAATAATCGTTGCTTATTGATGGCCTATTGAGGTGCTTGTTATCGTTTGTACATTTCAGCAGATTTAGGAGCTAACAAGGGCCTATAAAAAACTGGCCTACTGCATAATTCGTGGGTCAGCTTGCAACTTGCTCATAACAGGGCTTAGTCAGAGAGAACTGAAAATGATAATGGCCTCTATCAGGGCTGCATATATAGCTCCTTGTCTCTTTATTGTGTGCATGCATGAATCACTGTTACTCTTAGACAAGGTAAACTCCCAAATTACCTAGCTAGCGTCTACCAATGTGAAAATGGTAGCATTTGCAGACTATCTGATTATTTTTCCATGACTCCTATAGATCTGTTTCATTTTTTAGAAACATTGTACATATAATGTGCAACCCATTCTTTTTCTATTAATCACAGTAACATTAAGATTGTTTTCTTCGGCAAGGCTAATACAACACATTTTAATACATGACAAGTGGCAAACTTGATCATGAAGCATAATATAAAGTATTAGGAATGACGAGTGCTGAACATCTATCTTGGAAGGGGTAAATGTCTAAACTTCAATAGAGCTGTTGTGGAGTAGGTGGAGCTAAGAAAAATATCCTTAAAACGTGTTTAGTATTTGAAAAAGCAGAGCGTAATAATTCAGGAGGGGTGACAGCAGCTGAAGAATGCACGTTAAAATATTTTTTCTCTATAAAATCATCTCAAATTCAGGAATAATTAATTCTAAAATATGTTTTTGTTTGTGTCAATGAAAGATACTAATGTTAGAAATATGTATGGTGTGATTGTAAAATTTGAGATCGAGATGGTTTGACAGAACCTAGCCATACATGAAAGTGTCTTAAAAATATTGATTTCTTCTATAGTGAAGGGAGTTAATTTTCTTCAGGGCTAAAACAATGCAGCTAGGAGGAAACTGGGACAATCACAGGGATTCACTTTCAGAGGGCCAGCGCTTCCGTGATGTCTGGATGTGTGTTTGAACCCACATTTTGTCTCTAAGCTCTTGCATATAAGATTTCTCTATGCTAAACTAAAAAAATTGTTAAAACAGTATAGGACACAGAACCTAACAGACATGAGCACTGTGGGCTATGTAGCTTTGTTTCAGAATGTATCGTGTGGATATGTTGTTGTTGTACTTTGTGTATTGGTGTGCATATGTAGAGACCTTTGAGCGGGGCAAATCTGAAATCCAATCTGACACTGCAGAACTTCTATACAGATACCTCTGAAGCTCTAGAGGAATCATTTTCAAAAATTTCCAAACTTTCTTCTGGTGCCCAAACAGCCACTGTACTGGACTTTTAAGTCCTCTGGGACATGAATGGGGGCATTTAGCGATTTTTGGGGCGTCAGACAGAGACCAAGAGCAGAATTCAGTCCAGTTGCAGCTATTACAGATCAGCTGGGAACATTGGGAAAAAGCCCTCTTGTAGCTTGTTGTATCCATGTAGCCAGACATGAGGTCAGCCAATTGACCTTTGGGCGCCCTTTCTTTGTCAGGGGTACCAGTGGGAGAAAATCTATCCCTTCAGGTCTCCTCACAGGTCTCAAACTGCAACTGCAAACCTTCTTCTGTTCTCCCACAGGTCCAGAAAGTGTTTGGAAGATGGTGCTTTGAGATGCCAAATTTATGCCAGGCACCAGCTAGTGAGAGA
The DNA here is from genome assembly GCF_964204655.1 of Triturus cristatus. Classification (NCBI taxonomy): domain Eukaryota; kingdom Metazoa; phylum Chordata; class Amphibia; order Caudata; family Salamandridae; genus Triturus; species Triturus cristatus. The sequence goes on from NC_140583.1 coordinate 385,407,679, forward strand.
GCGTGTTTTCTGGGCACTCGCTACCCAAATGAGTAATTGTTTCCAGGGGCAACACTACCCACCTTTGCAGCAGTCTCTAAATGGGTTGTGAAAACTGCTTCAAGAGCAGAGACAGAGGCCTGGATGTAGAGCGCCATTTCTATTCCTCTGGCTAGATGGACATGTGGGCAGTACCCAGGAACTTGATTAACTTCCAAGGGGCATCGGCTGCCACAGGCAGATGCTAGATGGCACCTGCACAGGCACCTTTTTTGTTCCCTTGTTCAGCCAGGCTCCAATCACAGTGGGGAGGGAGCTGGTCCCAGAACTGGTTTGCAGTGACTACAGAGGAGGGGGTTGCTCACTTACCTGGCCACACTTCTGGGAAGGGCACAAAGGTGATGAATAAGGGGAGTTGGTAAAAACATGAGTGGTAAAGGCACAACGTGGTAAAAACCTCGTTGTAAAGGCTGTTTCACCTCCAATGCAGGGGCAATGGTAGCATTACATTTCTTCATGCCCAATTTTTAAATACCACGCACCCTACCTTACGGTCTACAAGGCCTACATAGGTGTGACTTATTAATATTTAAAAGGAAGTCATTTTCCCTGTCAAAAGGAATAATTTGGTAGGCTTTAGTAGTCAGGTTGCAATGGTAGGCCTCAAGCCATGTTTTTTTTGTTGCATTAGTGGATCGCTCAATAGGTGCTGCAGTTCACAGGTGACATTGAACTTTCCATGACATTGGTGTAGTTTCTACACCAAAAACCAAGGGGCTCATTACGATGGCGAAATGATCGCCACCGCCAGCGGTGGCGATTGTTTCGCCATCACAATGAGATTTACCCACCGCCATATTAGGATGGCGGTGGGTATTGCGGCGGATGCAAAGTCATAACGATTGCCTGGTAGGTAGAGCAGGGCCACTAATACGGTGGCGGTGCCTAGCAGGAACCATCCACCATATTAGGATGTGGGAAATCAAAGGCCTAAGGCTGGCGAGGATTGGGTCTAGGGGCCCGTTGCAGGCCCCCCTTGTGTCTGGGGAAGGTGGCGTGCACTTGGGGGGTACCTATGGTACCCCCCTACATTTCACTGCACCAAGTGGCAGGCATCGTGTGGTGCCTGCCATGTGGTGCAGTGAAATACTAGACATGCTATTTTAACATCTCGGCGAGTGCTGCTCTCAGCAGTACCCGCCGCAATGTTAAATTGCAGAATGCATCCTCCATGGTGGCGGTCGCATCCTAATTCGTGGTGCGGGACAGCCGCATGTCTGTCGGCCAGTCCAAACACCGCAGGGAGGGCGGCCGGACTCAGGTCCGCCCCCCATCCTAATGAGCCCCTAAGGCCTTACAGGAGTGTTAAACAAACCAGTAAAGGATTAGCCAATTTCTATATGTTTTAGGGGGCAGAGCACCTACATTTGGCACTGAACAGCAATGCTCCAGTTTTCGGAGTCTAAAGCCAGCAATAAATTTCAGCAAAAAATATGGATGATCACACAAAAAGTGACATTTGCTCTCAAGCACATTTTGATATGAGGAAATGTAGATATTTTAAAATTAGCTTTGTAAATCATTTCTTTGCGTACTTTAAAACGAATTCCCCTAACTTAAAATGTATAACTCTCCTGTGTGAATAGTAGGGTAACTGGTGTCCATGCCCGTATTCTGTGTTAGTTAGGCAAAGATTTTCCACTTGCAGCTGAAGACGGCACATAATTGGGAGAAATTCAATTAAAATGGTTTTAAACCTAAACAAGGAACGCATTAGTGGGTTTGTATGTTTCTTTTGCTTAGAATTTCCCTAAATATTAGGGACCTCCAGTAGAGTCAATCAATTAAAAGAAAACTGAACAGTGCATGAGTTATATAGGAGCAAGTAAGTAATTCAATCACTTATGGCCATTTTTTAACCTTTTGTAAATATAGAGTAATATATACAAAAATAAGTAACTTCCAATTTTAAGCGAAAATTCAGAATGTTGGGCTTGATGCCTTTGCCAAATTGAAGAAAATGGGAAACTGCCATCTTCATGAAGGGTTTCAATCTGATTGGCATCAAGCCTTAGCACACAGGAAAAACATACACACAATGCTGGCATGGACCACAAAAACTAAATTAAATCACTTATGACACCAACTATGAGATGAGGAATCTGCCATGCGTAAACAATGGGGTGTGGTAAGTGTTCATACAATTTATAATTCTAATCCCGGCACAAACATCTGTTAGTGCAGGGATCGGATTATAACCCCTACTTGCAATCCGGGCCTAACGTTTTCTGCAAAAAACTTGGTGATTAAAAGATTAGAAGACACTTCTCCTTCACAATTATTCAATTAGTGACAAATCCATGTGGCAAGTAAAGCAAATGATTGCTGGCTCTGAGGCCTGGGTGTAAAAATGAATAAGCATTAATGCCGCGTCGCTGGAGAGACAAGGAATGACTATAGATGGGTTTCTGTCTAAATCAACTCAGCATTTAAATCCAAAATGCATGTAATAAAATGGCATCATCGTTTTTTCCGTGCCATTTTTAATATTACTTTTAAGTTCTATTCAATCTATGTGTTCAGTGATAGAAGGAGAGAACTATAGAGAAAGAGAAAGAGAGAGACGGTGGAAAGTTTAATTATCTTGTAATCTTACAAAGGTTTGTGTAGCGTCCTTTATTACCTGCAAATAAAAAGCGCTGGTAGGAACAAACCCCATCAAATTATTTGGTCGCCCGATCACAAGACAATCACTTGTGTCTGTCCTGATGATGGTGTTTCTTTATTTGTTTTCCAATTACATCTTGAGTGAACTCAATTGAACACAAAGCATGATGGGACAGTTCGCCCTTCATTGCAATTACGTGTATGTTCTGCTCAGATACAGGACTGTTGGCCAGCGGTGACTATTCATATGCATGATTCTTGGCTTTGTGTGCTTGAACAAGCTCTTAGGGAAATATTCTTTGAAGGCATGGATGATTATCTGCACAATTGGTTTGCTGTTATCTGTGTCTCAACACAATAAATTAACTTACGAGCATGCTGTTTTCTAAGGAGGCGTGCGGTAACATTACCTTTGGGCTCCAGCAAGTACTTATTAGAGGTATTACCAGGATTATATATTTTAACTGGGAGATGGGGGGTAATTTATGTAATTCTGTGTAGTGTAACACCGTGGAATTACCCCAACATTTCCTTTTAGGGCTATTTTGCCCCCTCGTGTCAAAAATACTATTACACTAAATGCAACAGACCATGTATAGTGACTGTGAACAGCCCTTTCTTGCTTGCAAAAATGTGCACTTGGGGTAGTAGTCCCCCCAACTTACTCCTGGTATTTAGCACTAATTTCTTAGTGCAAAATGCACCCTTGCATCCAAAATGGCTCTCTAAATGTGCTCTTGTCATATGATTGATCCCCCAATTTACTTTTAATTATGCTAGCAGGAGAAAGCGCATTGTTATCAGTAATTGTACATCCTAGAGTAATACAGAAGTACAGAAATGACTACTGTGTAATTGAAATTCCACTAAGGACTAATAGTATCATAAATGTTGTTTATCCTACGTGTAATTGGTGCACCAGAATTATTAAAAAACATTATGTTAAGAAGTATGCTCAATAAAGTAAATCATATAGGTTCATTTTTTAAAGGAATGCATGCTGCTCACAGAATAGGTCTGCTCCACATCAATGATAAATATTGAGAAGTGCATATACTAAAATTCCCCAACACAAGTAAACCACGGCTGACATAAGAAACAATAATAAAGCCCCACCACTGCTCAAAACAGTGGGCACTACCACTTCGGGTAGTCTACATGAGGACTGGTCCTCACTAATGTCAATGAAGAGACAACTTATTAGGATCATCTTGCATGGCACACTGATGATAGAATACTTACAGGCAATTATTGCTCCGAACGGTGCTAGTCTCAAACCGTACACATATTTTCGGCGAAGATCCTATATTTATGAGAGACTGGTCCCTGATAGCATGGAAATGCACCAGGGAATGGCTCATCTTAATAATAAACATGGCAAAACGGCTGGCGGATGTTTTGACCATAGAAATCAACATAGTGGAAAATGCCCTAAAAACAGGGATTCAGATAACAATCTACAAAACCAAGCTAGTAGAGTTAAACAACGAGATAATTGAGAACAGGGAGGATTTGCTCAAGCAGAAAATCACCAAGCTTCAAAAGGACATTAAGAAATTTGATAAGAAGATAGTCTACTCTATCTAAGTGAAGACTATGTGGGTGGGGGGTGAATCCTCTTCAGATGAGAGTATCCCTTCATGTAGCTGTAACTCCTTATGGAGCAGAAATCCCAACACAGGTAGCCAGAGCAGTGATGAAACAAGACATGGTCAACAGCCACCTCGTAATTGGTTTTGGCATGCCTCCTTATAAAGGGCTTTCAATGGGTGGCACCCTTAACAAATGTACCCCCAATTACCCCCATCCCCTCCTGCCTTTCCCCAACCTTACTATCCTCCTTTTTTAGACAAAGGCTGGGCCAGAGGGAAAGGAAAAAGAAGAGGCATAAGCATGTACAGTGGCAAGAACCAATGACGGAAACCCCTTGACACCAAGGAGCGTGATAAGCCTGAAGAAAAACTCATAGTCAACTTATCAGATAGGCGTCTGTCTGAAACCAAAAAGAATGTACTTCAGAAAGGCCTGGGATTCGTCGCTACACCCAATGTAAAAAATTCCACACTACCCATGAACTGCATCAGTTCTTCTGAAAGATTCGCTTGCAAGCTTTTTTTCTTGACAAACCACAAACTGAGAACACCGATTCAGGCCTACACAATAAATCCACCTTCACTCCCTTGGCAGGCATGGTTCCAATGAGGTACTCACTTTTGAACAGGTGGTCCTGAGAGCAGTGGAAAGGTGTCCACCAAAACTTACTTTTTACAACATGTCCAATTTGGAAACCATTGTCATGTGCAATTTAGGCAACGACACCACGATCACTATTAAACCTGCCGACAAAGGACGTGCAATAGTGATCATGAACACAAATGACTATGGAACAGAATGCCAACGATAGCTGGAGAACTGGGTATACTATACCAATATTTTGCAGGACCCCACCAAAAGACTGAGTACACAGATAACCACACTGGTGACCGCGGCAGAAGTACATGGCTGGATCAGTAAGAAAGATTCACAGTTCCTGATCAATGAGAACCCCAAGATGCTCTATCTTTATACCCGCCCCAACACCCATAAGGGTACCCAACTTCCCTGGGGTAGACCCATAGTATCAGGCATAGGATCTCTCCACTGGTTCCTTTTTCAATTCTGCAACCATTTCCTTCAACCTTTGGTGACCAAGGCTCCTTCTTTTGTAAAAGATACCACTGATGTCCTAAATCTACTAGGAGCCATCAATGACGGCATCCAAATTGACTTACTAGTCACCTTGGACATCGAGGCACTGTACACTAACATGCCTCCCTGGCTGTGATCGAGCACATACTCCTGTCAGAAGAGTGGTCATCTCCAACACCAGTGAGCTTCTTTATACAATGTGCCACCGTTGCACTGAAAAATTACTTTTTATAATTCCAAGATCAATTATGCATCCAAGCACAAGGGACATCCATGGGCAGTACTTTTGCCCCAATTCTGGCCTGTTTGTACATGGCAGACTTTAAACAACGACACATCTTAGTAGGTGCTAAGGCAGGAGACAGCAATGTGCTAAGTGCTTAGTTACAAAAGTTTAAAAAGTGTGTAATAGTGAAACAAAAGTATGGTTGACTATAATACTAATGATTTGAGAAGACATGGACTCTATTTTGGGCTCACGTTTAAAATTTGTACATTTGTTTGCACAGTCAACACATACTGTCAGCATCCAGTCGTATATACTTTGATGGACTTCTCATTTTTCCGCATTGGCTACTCTTCTTCAAAGTATATATACATTTTGATACTGAAGTACTTGTGCCACTGCTTACATCAACTTATAGATTATCTAGATCATGCTACCTTTTTTCGTGTCCTGATGAAGATCTCTTCCAAAATCATTGCCCCAGGTGTCGAAATGTCAATGTATTTATGTGTTGACTGTGTAAACAAATGTACAAATGTGAGAATTAAACTCTAAATATATGGTCTGTGTTTTGTATTAAAACAGTAATGAAGTCACAATACAACATAATTAAACTCCCAAAGCAATTTGGAAAAATCGGAGAATATTTTAATAAATAAAATTACATCAGAGGCTCTTAAACATCTCAATAGCGGGGGATACTGTAAATGTTTATTAGCACCGGATAAAATAATGGGGGCCTGCTCATGCCACTATTGCAGGATTAACCTTCCCATTGAGTCTCTTACACCGGATAAAAAATCCAGCTTAACCAGTACTACCTGTAATGCTCAACTCAAAGGAGGCCTAATCAATGCCAGATCTATGAGCAAGCATGGTCAAGATGTCAGGGACCTAATTACAGATCAACAGCTGGACTTGTTATTTGTCACGGAAACATGGCTGAAAGATTGGTGTAGCCCAGATGTTGCCATCGCTCTCCCACCCGGTTATACGATCTATAGGAAAGATAGAAGGGTTGGCAGAGGAGGGGTCTGGCCATCATCCTACGGGACACGTTTACTTGTACTTATTTTGATCTGGATACAATCAAAGGAGCAGAAAGTCTTGGCTTTTATCTCTCCCTTAATGCCGCCATGTCTTTCTCAGGAGCCCTGATCTACTGTCCACAGGGTCAGAGCAACATCTTTACAGATTCTCTTGAGGATACCTTGAGCCACCTTTTTGCTCAAATATGCCTATTTCACTTTGTTAGGTGATTTTAATCTCCACTTAGAAGGCAGAACTGATCCAGGAACAGCTAACGTTTTTCAAACTATAGAACTCTTCTCGCTGCACCAACTGGTGGACGGTCCAACACACCAGGCGGGCCATACCTTGGATGGGGTCTGTTCTAATTTGGCCTGGTTATCGGTTGACACCCCCTCTCCGCAGCTATGGTCAGACCATTTTTATATCCCCCTTATACTTAGAATCCCTCACAAGATCCACCTTGACAAGTCATCCCCTGAACCCCAACGAGGGCACAAATGGGCACAATTAGCTGGTAATCCCAAATTAGCAACCTTTGCCTTGGCCAATACCCCTGCTCTGACAGGGAACACAGAGCTCGATTCATGCCTTTTTACTCTTGGATAACCAATATATGCAACAAACTTTATCCACCAGAGAAGCCGGGCAAGCATAAGAAACTAAAAACTCAGAAGGCCCCCTGGTTCCCGCCCGCGTTGGCACAAGCACACATGCTATGTAAACAACACGAGCGGAAATGGAGAAAATTGTATAACGCTGAACAAAAAATAGCGTTCAAAAAGAGTAGAAAGCTCTATTACCATCCGATTAAATTAGCTAAAAAATAATTTTTCACTAATAAAATACAGGAAGCCAATCAAGACCAGAAAGTTATCTTTTCAGTAGTGAAGTCATTTACAAACCCCAAAGCCAACAGAAAGAGCTTCCTGCCTCGCAAAAACTTTGTGATAATATCTCATTATTTTTCGAGGAAAAAATTCAAAAAGAATTTCCAGTTTCTCCTGTTCATGATCAGTATTTCATCCCTGATCAACGTCCAATGGACGTCCCCTGCTCTATTCGAATCTTTGAACCAGTTTCACTAGAGCAGACACGTGAGGCCATAGGAATATGCAAATCAGGCTCACCGTTGGATGCCTACCCCCGATGATTCTTCATAAAATCATAGATACGGTCAATCCTATTAAAAATCATATAGTTAATTCCTCCTTAAGAACAGGCATAGTACCAGACGAGTGGAAGCTTGCACTGGTAAAACCACTAAAAAAGAAACAAGGCATCGACTCTTTGGTGCTTTCAAACCTTCGCCCTATTTCTCTACTTCCCCTATTAGGTAAAATAACAGAGAAATTCGTCCATAAGGAAGTAACCAAATTCACAATATCCTTCACCCTCAACAATCGGGTTTTCACCCAGAGCACTCCACAGAATCATCTCTCCTGGAGGTAAGTGACACTCTAAAAATGATTGCCGAAAAAGGCAGGAAAGCGGTTTTGATTCTTTTAGACTTGTCGGCTGCATTCGATACCATTTCACACAACATTCTTCTGAAGCGTCTCAAACGCAGCAGCATCTCGGGCATTGTGTTGGAATGGATTAAAACATTTCTCACTAACCACAGACAAGCGTTACCCTGGGTACATTTCTTTCAGCAAAGCGCAACATAACATCTGGTGTCCCTCAGGGCTCTTCATTAAGCCCATTACTGTTTAACATTTATAAGACCCGCTCATCTCTCTGATTGGATCATTTGGCATAGAAGTTACATCATATGCAGACGATACCCAAATGATCCTTTCAGTAGATAATATTACCACAGATGCAGAATCCAATTTTCAAAGTTGCCTATCTGCTGTCCTCCAGTGGATGAGGAACAATCACCTCAGATGCAACACGGACAAAACAGAAATCCTCCTGATAGGGAAAGATGTTCTGTTCCAGCCTTGTAAATGGTGGCTCGAGGGAACTACTCCTCCGCCAGACGTGGTCAAGGCGGCCAAGAATTTAGGAGTACAATTTGATGCAGCACTCTCTTTCCTCCCACATGCCACAGCTGTAGCAGGGACATGCTTCAGCCTTATCAAATTGCTAAAAAAATGAAATTTTCTCCAACTTGCCGCAAGAAAATCAGTGGAAGTGGCCTTGATTCTCTTGTGCTTAGATTATTGTAACAGCCTTCTCGTGGGAGCTAATAAAGCAATTCTAAAGAAGTTACAGGTGGTTCAACACGCGGTGGCATGGCTGGTGCTCAAACTCCCACGAAGATCCTTAGCATCTGCAGCATTAAAAAGTCTTCACTGGCTTCCGGTGCACAAGAGAATCCTTTTTAAAATTCTCCTGATCACCTATAGAGCCAGGCTCAACTTGGGACCTAAGTATCTTGCAGCACGTTTTGCTCCATACACCACAACCAGGTCTCTTAGGTCATCATCAGTGAACCTGCTCAAACCCCCCACTTTCAGATATAAATTGAAAGGAGGAAAGACAGTGGCCTTCCTCGGGTCCAAAACCTGGAATTTTCTTCCACCTCATCTAAGGCTACTTAAATCAAAAATTCAATTCAGGAAGGCCCTGCAGACTTGGGTATTTATTGCCCCAGACGAATTATGCCTCTCTCCTATTTAGTATCTTCATGGCCCACTCTCACCTCCAAACCAAGTCAGCGCCAGGATACTCCTCGCGGAGTGACAGACGTGCTTTACAAGTACCAACTTACATTACATTACATAAAGACTTCAATCTAATAAAGTGAATTGGAAATATGAATTTTGAAAATTTAAATTTCAATATTAGACCAAAAGGCATTAAGTGCCAACCACAGTTATCTGGTTGCGCTTGACTGGTACCTAGTCATGAATTAAGACTGACTGCGATGGAGCACAGCTTGGCTACAGAAACCAAGTTCGACTCGGTTGGAAGCTTAACCTTCAGACTTAGGGCCTGATTATGACTTTGACTGTTCATGGACCACGGCGGCAGAGGTAACCCTGCTGCTGAGTTGGAGGTCTGACCTCCCAATTACGATGTTTGTGGTCCAATAGAAGAAAGACTGCCACTGCACCTCAGACACCGCTAGGAATTCCTATCGACCGTTGGTGGTGGTTTTAAGAGGCCAATTGACTCCACAGCAAATAGAAGGCCCCGCATGGACCTGACAAGTTATTTTGGTGTCCCGGCCCAAACATTTCATGTGTGCCCCTGCCCCCAGTGAATAGAGATGTATGTTGCAAGCACTGCTCCATCATGCCCCCGATGGCTAGGTCACGGACACTGCACAGGCACATCTCACTATTTATAATATGTGTACAAAACTCAGAATCATGGATCATGTAGTGTGCATTGATTGGTGTGACAGAACAGCACCACCCCATTAGTACTCCACACATTGTTTTCTGTCACTGCCTCACATTTCACACTTACAAAGTTCTATTGTCACATCAAAGAGAATGTTGAAGGTATGTGTCATGAAACTGAAATACACCCCCCTGCAAAATATCTGTAATAGAATCAGTGTGAGGACCGTATAAAGGTCATATTAAAAACACTCCCTGCTGAATAGTCTTGTCTCAACAAGGGGGTTCCTGAAAGGCTGTGGCCCTGGCCCACAAAACACCTTGCACATGCCTCAAAACCTATATGTGACCTGTGGCATTAAGTATACCAGGGACAACCAATTCCATCACCAAGTGCCATATATATCTGGAAGTTTAAGTCAGAAAGGCAAACACAGTAGGAACAGGATTTGTCTCACAGTTACATCAAGTATGTGTAAACTATTCACACTAAAAAGGACACATCTCCAAAAACAGTGTGCAAAGACATGACAATTTAACACCTTCAATGTGTGAATGTAACAAATAGCTACCTTACACATATCAAACACACATCCCACCTACATCATAGGGAAAAGAGCAAGCTAAATGATGGACAGATCACCCAAATCAAGTTGAAATACTTACCATATGATATCACACCCATATCAATCCCAAGGCCTCATTTGAATGCATCCCATCTATGCATCTATTAAACAGTTACCCTTCTTCTATGTAATTCCTGCACTTGTTCCAAGCAAGGCTCATCACTGAATCAAAAAAAATAACCACATCACCCCGATTTGAAATCCCTCAATTGGCTCTCCTACGAAGCAAGAATGCAACTGACAATTGCATGCATGACCCACAAAGCTCTACACTCCAATACTCCTTTTACCCTGCTCAGAAGCTTGAACTTTCGGGAAGCCCAAGACCCTCTAGGAGCTCCAGCACTCTAGTGCTTATAACACAGAGACTCTCCAAACAGAAAACCTACTACAGAGTCTTCTCTGGCATCGCCCTGAGAACGTTGAACTCCCTCCCCCTGAAATAAGACTGAACCCCTCAAATACATCTTTCAAGAAACAAATGAAAGTTCGATTTATGAACGATTCTGCCCTAGACCCTAAGAACTCCTCTCTTCTAGCAAATTATAACTCGTCAACTACACTCAGGACTACTGCTATCTGGTCTATACTCTCTGTCTCTACTAATGTCTGGCGGTAGCCTGATCCTGGCAAAGGCAAAAAAAAGCTCTTCTTCAGGGAACTTGGGAGGGGTGTGGGAAGGGATGGGGAGGTGGGGACACCAGGCCTTTTCACAATCATCCAAACACATTGGTGATGTCACATGCAGTATGTCCAGTGCCCAACAGCCAGTTGCATGTTTGTGTGATGTTGGCAACAATATCCAATGATATCACATATTCAAACATCATCTGAAGTTGAGGAGGTATTGATAGTAGTAGTGTCTGTAGGCAAGTGAGAACATTTCAAAATTGCAGCATACATGTATGCCATATAAGTGCTATTCTGCTGCGATAGCGACAGCCATTGGCCCTCTACCATCACCATCAACAGCATTAGCCTATCGCTGTGTCTGTTGAAGACTGAACAACCCATCGCTCTGTCAACTTCTGCTGGTGGTGCTCAGTCCGATTGTAACAACAGCGATGTTAGGCAGCCACCGCTGGGCGGTTGAGATAACTGTTTTTTTTTATGTGAGTGCATCATTCACACCCCTATGTAGGGGTAAGATGCTTACATGGGTTGTGACACTTACCCATGTTAAAACGATGGATATTTTGGCCTCTGTGTGGCATGCTACAGGGCATAATCCCCGTATTATCACGTTGCAGTCTCTACAACCAATGAGGGTACTGTTAAAAAATTAAAATAAATTAATAAGTGGTGCAAATATCACCTTTGTCAGGCAATATTTGCACATCAGTGCCCAATAGACATGTAAAGGGAACAATGGGGAGCTAATATGTATATTGAACAGGAGACTGACCATATTTGACAAATGTCGATCTATTTGTGAACCTGTAATGTCCTGTGCCATGATTTATTTTGGAAAACTGTTGCACATATGTTACTGTGGACACTATGACCCCTTTCTAATCTTTTGTCACTCCACACACAGGTACCCTGGAAGACACAGAAGGAGGCAGCCTCCAGTGTACCACACATTTCCAGGCCTGAAAACCATGCAAGAAAAATGTTTTGCCTGAATAGACATCTATCTGTCAATTTTGTCATCTGTTGGGGCCTGATATCCTGCCTCACAACACAAATCCCCATTGTGTCACACCAATAGTCAAAGTGATTGCAGCACTGCATTTCTCTGGCACAATTTCCTTCCAGTACACAGTAACAATTTCTGATGGTACGTCTCAACCAATGTTCAGTAATGTGTCAGGAGATGTCCTACTCCTTTCAGCTTTGTTGGAACACATAGACAGCTACATTCAGTTTCCCAAAAGGCAGGATCTTGCTAATGTGAAGGCAGGGTTTTATGGAATAGCTTACATGCCACATGGGCTTGGATCCTTTGATGGCACCCATAATGCCTTGATACCACCATGCAACAGGAAACAGGCCTACTGAAACCACAGGCACTACCATTCAATAAATGTGCAAGTTGTCTGCCATGAGGATTTGTACATCTCAAACGTCTGTGCCCAGTTCCCAGGATCAGCACATGCCTCCTTTGTGATTCAGAACAGCATCGTATCCCACCTTATGTCACAACTCCAACCAGAGAGGGCCTGGCATGTTGGTAAGTATGAACTGTCCTAACTCTGTATGGGAAATGTCAAGTAGTATCCTCACAAAGTGGGTGAGTAATAATGACACTTATGTATGACTTCAATCTAGGCAACTCAGCGTATCCCAACAGGCCATATTTGTTGTCACCACTGAGGAATCCAACAATGCCAGGGGTAGTCTGCTTCAATGAGGCCCATGGAAGAACATGGCGGCCAGCGAAGCGGGCTTTTGGGCTCCTGAAGGCCAGATTCTGATGTCTGGACAAGGCAAGAGGAGCACTCCTCGACTCAAACTGGAAGGTGTGTCAGATCACCGTGGGCTGCTGCATACTGCACAACATTGCTGTGCGACATAACATCCCTGTCATCACAAATGATGACAAACATGCAGAGCCACCGGGTGAGGACCATGAAATGCCAAATGAAGAAGATATTATTGAAGAAGAAGGAGGGAACTTGCTTCAGGATCTGAGTGTAAGTATTTCTTGACATGACATACCTAGGACTGGTACAGCACCTCTTGTTGTGATGATGTGAGAAGTATGTTGAGCTGAAATGGGAGGACAAGCATTCCTGGATGGGTAGTAGTCCAAGGTGTATTTGGCTCAAGATTGTGACACATGGTCTCTTTGTATCTGTTGCATAGTTGACATCTGTGGGCCTATGTTGCTTTTTGGACATACAAGGGTGACATGACTTGTTCCTGGAACTGACAGACACAGAATTTGGGTCTACAGATGCGGTAGCAAGACAGCTTTCACAGTTATTGATTGTGAGCTCAGAGTAATACTATGGACTGGTTCCCTGTGGTGATTTGGTCTTGATACAATATGTGCTACAATCATATGTTGCAGTGTAGCATATCCATGAAAATCCCCCTTCACATTGGGTTACTCCTGACATCTGGGAACCTGAATGTAACTGTTGCTCTTTCACTTCAAGGGAGCAAAGAGTAATCCTAGCACTTAACTGAACATTGATTGTGACATGACACAGGATATAGGCCCAGTGTACTGGAATGATACGGTGGAAAACAAATGCAGTGCTGCCATCTGTTTGACTATCAGTATGACACATATTTGATCTGCTTTGTGAGGTAGGACTACAGGGAGCAGGTGTTGACATTTATCATTGCTGAATAGCCTAATCACATGAACATTTTCAAACCTATCCCTTTTTTTCATGTATGTTACAGCTGTGAAAAAACATTTTGTTTACTAGCACATGTTCTGTGCATAATTTCTTCATGTGTCTTTCAGTGACATGTTGATAGCTCATTGAGGTTATGATGGGAGGAAGGAGGTATTTGGTATGGACGTTTTGGTGACACATGGTTGCCACCTATGACAACCATTGTGTATATGCTAAATGTACATACATACTCAAGCAACTGTTGGTCGATTTGTGAGGTTCAGATTGGGGTACATTAAACTAGATATGAAATTTAGTCCATGAGATTTGTGAAAAGTGCATTTCTTTTTAGTAAACAATGAAAATGATACAATGGGTGAAATAATGATCAGTGCCAAGGGCCAGGGACTGAGTCAGACATGGTGGCTGACATCCTTGTTGTAGATGGCACATTGCTTGAAGTTCAACGTTCAACACACTCCGGGCATCTGGAAGGGAAAGGGGTCTAGGAATAGTGCACAAAGTAAATAGTAGGCAGACACCGGGGGAAGTAGGGACAGCTTTTCTTGCTGCTGGTGGTATTGTCTTGGCCATTCTAAGTGGCTGTATATTTGCATGGACACCCTGGCTCCAGTTTGGCAGGGTACGGAGGGAACCACAGTTGCAGTGGCTAGGGTATTGGCTTGTGTTTGTCCCTGTGACAGGGCCTGCTTCCTCTGACTGCTGCTCATGTAGACAGCCCTGATGGTAGGGCAACACAGAAAGAGGTAGATCGAGGTAAAAAACCCTTGGCCAGAGTGGTTTTGATGTCCACCGACACCCCAATGATGGTGCCCACGTTGAAATTGAGGGCAGCCAAGTTAGCGTGTTGGTCCTTCTGCACCTGCTTCATCTCCCTGATCTCAATCAGTATCTGATCCATCTTGTCTTGAGACTGATGATATGCTCCCACAAACAAAGATGTAGGGAAAGAAGTGGCCAACTCAGAATTGGCAAATGTAGAATGTTATAGGAGAGCACACACACTATGAAAAAACTGCCCTCACCCACAACAAGTTGTGGCATGCTTCATCATTGGGCTGCTAAAAACGCCTCTGCGCAAACCAACGCTAGAGGCGGAGCAATAGGGAGGGGAAAACAATACAACAGTGATACAAACATACAAAAAGGCAAGATCCTATGGTGCAGAAATAATGAGAATTAAAACTGGCCCAGGGATATCTCGATAATACTTTATTCCTGGATTCCCTAGTCAGACTAAAACGGTATATATAACAATATATGTACCCAATGGATAGTGGTGGAATGATTTAATTAAGTCCTCGCCACCCCTCCATTCTGCATAGCGGTCAACATGTTCTGCGGCTCAAAAGCAAATTTCCGGCATTCCTCAGGACAAGTTAGATCCCTATGCCTTTTTCAGAAACCCCTCTTGCCCCCCACACTCGTGGGTTTATACTCCACCTGTAGGTCTGGAGTCTTTGTTGTAACTCACTCTCTCAAAATAGGAACAGAGTTTATTAAGCAAGTCGCTGGAACAGGCACTGGAGTAGAGGGCGACCCTCTGTAGTCAAACATTCATCAAGAGTGGTGCGCCTCCAACGTATTTCGTCCCTCCTAGTGCCGCGTAGAGGTGGCGAGGACTTAATTAACTCATTCCACCACTATCCATTGGGTATATATATTGTTATATATACCGTTTTAGTCTGACTAGGGAATCCAGGAATAAAGTATTATCGAGATATCCCTGGGCCAGTTTTAACTCTCATTATTTCTGCACCATAGGATCCTGCCTTTTTGTATGTTTGTATCACTATTGTGTTGTTTTCCCCTCCCTATTGCACCGCCTCTAGCGTTGGTTTGCGCAGAGGCGTTGTTAGCAGCCCAATGATGAAGCATGCCACAACTTGTTGTGGGTGAGGGCAGTTTTTTCATAGTGTGTGTGCTCTCCTATAACATTCTACATTTGCCAATTCTGAGTTGGCCGCTTTTTTCCCTACCTCTTTGTTTGTGGGTGACTATATTCTTGAGGAGGATGAGGTAGGGGTCTTTTTCCTTCTCCCCCTTTTTCATTGTGAGTATTATTACTGATGATATGCTCCCAAGACATGGTCAATGTCGGACTGGGCAATGGTATCCCCAGTGGCCTCACTGTGCTGGCCTAAAGATACCCCCCTACTATCCCTACCCAGATGTACATGTGTCTTTTGCACAGCTTGGGGTGCCTCACTGGTTCCTGGCTCTTCAGTTGCATGGGTGGTAACTGGCATCTCCTGAGCCAGGACTGTGGTGCACAAGTTGTGAGATGCTTTGCCAGGGGTACAGGGTATGGTGGGAATTGATTGCTGGGCACTTGCAGGGGCAGGGTAGTGGTGCTGGCCCAATTAGACTCACAGTTGGGGTCTGGCCAGTCTGACATGATGATCCACATCAAGATGTCCAGCTCTGTCTTCATCACTGTCAGCATGCTCCTGGGGTGCAGTGGAGTCTCCTCAGTTTCAGCGTATGTCCACCTTTTATGAGTGACTGACCTGTTGGAAAAAGGAGAACATTGTTATTCTTAGAAGTATTATATCTGCCTTCAAATCTTGTCACGCAGTTAGTAAGACCTAGAAGGCAAAACAATCGGTAGAAGGTTATGCGTTGGTAGATTTCAGTGTTAAAGCACACGTTGAACAGACATTTTGTTATTCCTTGCACACTTTCTTCTGATACGCAGCTCATAGCATGTCCTGAGTTGTGGTCTGTTTGGTTATGACATATTCATCAAACCTACAATACATTATATCCAACACAGTTGAGATGTGTAATGTGAAATGGAATATTCCAAGGCCCAGGTTTGTACAATACAGTAGATGACACAAGTGGTTGTGTCTTTTCCAATACAAATTATGTGAGCAGTCAAAGGGTCACTTGCCAGTTCACACATTTAGATTTGGGTTCATTTCTTTCACTGTTGGAAAAACACACTTGTTGTGTGGTCCAGTATGGTATAATATATTTCAGGTGATGTGACCAAGACTACAAACAGAACAGTATGGTGACATGTCTTTGAGGAGGGCATTTGATGTAGATGGGTCACTCCATGTGACAGGAAGGCTCAGTTGTTATTTGTGTTACTTGTGACATTGTGCACAATCACAGTTTCATCTTGTTTTGGATGATTGACAAAGTACAACATGGTAATTGTAGTCATGTCAAAATCTAAATAGCCTACAATATCTTGCTGCTTAGTGTGACGTATCTGTAGACATTGTTATTGTTCTGTTGGTATGGGCTATACCTTTACATTTGGGCAGATAATATGTATCAGAGGTCAATTTCATTTGTATTACACTTACAAGTATTATGGCATAGTGTGGAGATTGTTGAAACATACCCTATATGTGACACAAAACATTCACACATTATGATTAACTTTTCTGATACTAATAGTTTGCTGATTGTTAGTTAGTGACATATTTGCTGCACTCATTTTTGGGAGGTGAAATGTGAACAAACAAGGGGATGAGGTTTCTTGTTAGTTTGTGATGTTTCACTTACCAGACTCTCTTCCCCCAGCTATTCCTTGCATGCCTTCAGTTTGGATGATGGCCAAGACTTTGTCCTCCCAGGGTAGACACTGCACTGGTGTACTGGGAACAAAGTGGGCATTTTCTTGCTTAACCATTGTGTGCCTCTGCCTGTCTGTAGAATCCACATCTGGGTTAGGATGGCAGTTGGGCTCTTGTGTATTCAGTCTAACAGTCACACAGAGGAAGCAGAGGTGTGTCTTGCATATCCTGATGGGCTAGCACTAGCTGATAGGCCTTGCTGACCTGGAGTGGCGGGAGGAGTTGCCACTGACACCTGAATTGGGCTGTGCATGTCTTCACACAAAACTGTCTCCGCCCCCCTGTTTTGTTTCTAAAGCCAGGTCAGGGAAAGGTAGGGTCTTGTGCACTACAAAATCTTTTCTTTGAAGTTTGCCTTCTTCAAAAGCAGAAAGGAGTATAACTATTGGATCTCTGACACTCTCAAACCAGAACACATCTGGACTAAAGGACATTCTGCCAGGAAGAAGACCTGGATGCTGTAGGAGGAACTGACACTCTGCCTGTTGCAAAGTTGTGCTGGCCTTCTGCTTGCTGCTTCTGTCCAGGAAATGAAAGGACTGACTTTGCTTTCTGTTTCCTGCTTCCAAGGTTCTTTAAGGGCATGTGTGTGCTTTCCTCCTTTTAAGAAGTCTCAGGGCCATCAAAGACCACGTACCAGTGCTTGGGCTCTTCTGCTGAGAGTCCTGACTTGCCAAGTGGTGTCAAATGCAGTCCCTAGGCCCTTAAAACTGAACTGAAGGAGAAAATCCATTAATCGACATTGCATAGCAGTAAGGAACTGAGGCCAAGTGTCGGGAGAGCGATGCATAACCTCCCCTTCCAGTAAGGAATTGACGCATCACCTCCCCTGACAGTAAGGAACCAACACATCATCTCCCCTATGTAGCAGTAATGAATCGAGGCATCACCTTCCATGGCAGTAAGGAACTGACACATCACCTCCCCTGGGAGTAAGGAACTGACCCACGGCTTTGCTTTTCTGGTGCCTTATGTCCCCTGGCTTTGCACCGACTTTGAATTTTAACGCATGCATGGTACTTTTTGCTAAAAGTGACATACCGATTGATTCATATGGACTACATTTGCTTAACCTTTGAAAAGTGATATGTTCGAATTTTGTCATTTTGGTCTTTGTGTATTCAGACAAATATTGGGTATTTTTCTAAACTGGTATTGACTCCTTTTTAGTGTTTTCACTTTGCTACTGTGTGTGTATGTACAAATACGTTTTGCATTGCCTCCGAGATAAGACTGACTGCTTGAGCCAAGCTACCAAGGAGGTGAGCAGGGGTTATCTTAGCTGTGTGACTCCCTTATCCTGACTACTTAGATAGTCCCTACTTGGACAGGGTGCTAACCACTGTCAATTAGAGGCCTAGTTTCTAACAGTCAGCATGAGAGTGTCCAAGAAGGTATATGGGGGGGACTCCCAAAAGGATGGCCAGGGTTCCCAACAGAATAAAGAGGGGGGAGGTTAAAAGGATACGTTCTCTCATGGCCCCCAATACTCAATTTTGCCACCAGAAAAAGAGCTTCTCTGACAAGAGTCAGAACAAGACTCCCAAATGCTATTAGTGCTACAAGTATGGGCATTACAAAGGGGGGTTCCAAGTGCCCAAAAAGAGTACAGCTTCTCACTGGAGGTAAGTTACCGTGGTGAGCAAGTTAAGTGCTTGGGGAGGAGTTTGTCCCAGTAAATGGGGGGTGGGGGAACTCAGTGAGGTCCCTGGGTGACATTGAGTTGGTGCCTAAAGCCCAAATACCTTCCAATACTGCAAAGTATAGGCAATGGGTTACCATTATTGGGCACGATGTTGAGGCTCTGAGGGACAGAAGAGCCAGTATGACTATGGTAAGGAGTCAGTTTGTGGCCCACAGCAAGTTTTCCCCCAATGTATTCCACCAGGTTACAGTAGATACAACCGAAAGGGTCACTACCAAGTGGCCCTTGATTCTATCCAGTGGGTGGTGTCCCAAGCCTTCTAAAAGTTGTTGTTAACCCTGCCATGTCTGTGAACTGTTTGTTTGAGGAATGATCTTGAGCACACTACCTGGATGAAAGAGGAGCTTAAGTCACATCTGGACATGATAGGGTTGCCTGAGTGGAATTGTTCCACAACCAGATCCATTGCTGTCCAGGAAGGGAGTCAAGAATGTCTGGACCCTGGAAGAATGGCCCAGACATCTGCCAAAAGAGGGCAATGGGTGCGGGAAACCAGCCCCCAAATGTCTTCCAGCTGATGTGGATGGCGTACTAGAGGAGGTTTCCCCAGAGCCCACTAGAGAGGACATTGCCTCCCTTGGTGAATTACCTGAACTTGATAGATGGGAAGTAGAGGAGGTACCCACCATGTCGGGGTACAGCAAGGCACAGAAGGAGTGCCCAACCCTGGAGGGCATGAGGCAACACACCGAAGCCCAGGCAGCAGGTAATGCCACTGTGAATCACTCTATTTACTAGGAGGGACACCTCCTTTATAGTGAGCCTAATACATCTGTGCATGGGGCAACAAGGGCATTGCCCATCCCCCAATGCAACAGGGCCTTCCTACTGGAGCTGGCTCATGAGATACCCCTGGCAGGACATCTGGGCCAGGAACTTTGCCTGGATAGTCCCCCACTTCTATTGGCCCCGGATAAAGATTTCCTCCGATGCATTCTGTAGGACTTGTTTGACCTGCCAGGCCAGTGGGGAGACATGACAGAAGCTGAATGCTCCCCTGAATCCATTGTCTGTCATTGGCACCCCCTTTGAAAGGGTGGGCATCAACATTGCAGGGTTTATGGAACCCCAGACAGTCTCTGGCAAAGGTCTATACTGGTACTGGTGTATCATGCCTCAAGTGTTAGGGTTTGTGCACAGCAAAGAGCATGTCCCCTCTCATTGCACTAGTGGTCTTAGTAATAGCTCTCTTTTAAACATACTATTGAAATCCTTTCTTGTTATCTCAACCCCCTCCCTAGGCTTCTGTGTATGTTGCTTAATGTATTCACAAGTTTGGATTTTTCTGTTTGATTGCACATTGGACCTTGCATTTACCAAGGCTTATTTAGAAAACCCCTCCCTAGGCCATGTGTTATTTCAACTCATTTGCTTAATAACTGAAGCTCTGCACCCCTTTCTAGAACATGGGCAGCAGGTGTTAATTCTACTCATTAGCATAATAACAGAAGCTCTGCACACCGGCATGTGAGAACCACACCCAGTTCTTTGAACCACACCAAGCTCTTCGAACCACACCCAGTCCTGTCTATAAAAGACAGCCCCTGAGCCTCATCCAGTGCTTGTGCTCGTCTATCTCCTGCTTACCTGAGGACGTATCCTTCGGCGCTGGCATTCCTGCTCTCTCCTGACCTTCATTGGCTGCAACGGGCGTGACTGCTGGCTCTTCCTTCTTCCGGTTTCCGGCTGCCTCAGTCCCTCTTCTGCCCACTGAAATCAACCTGCAAAAGAGAAAGAGGACAAGGTTAGACTGATCAGTATCCCTTTCCAGCAACAAGTAAGTGCAAAACCTTTTATTACCTGAAAGAACTTTGACGGCGATTTCTGGATTCATGTATAGACAATTTGGAACAAGATAGCTCCCACGAACTTGTGGAAGAATACTTTGTGGAACTTAGTGAAATAAACATTGTTTTACTTGGAACTTTTGAAAATCGAACAGAGGAAATCATTGGCAGCAAGGCCAACAGTAAAGCAAGGACTTGAACTAATTACCTGCGTTATCTTGATGTAAAGGTACAGTATTTGTTTTATAAAAGTCTGGAAATGTGTGAAAAGTGAGTTTACAATTAAGAACTTCGGCTTTAGTTATATTAAGGTGAATGTTAGATGTTGATAACTCTGATAAGGATATTCGTTTGATTTTTATAGGAATATAGGAATTTTACAGTAATAGAAAACACATCCCAGAACAGTAACACATACCAAACCTGGAAGCTAAAGACCATGATCCAAGAGGTACTTGTAGAAGGGAATTTCTAATAGATTAAGGGTTAGTCAGGAACACATGTAGGGATAGGTTGCACTTATCTGTTCTTTGTTTATATTCCAATAGGCACCCGTTTCTACAGAAATCAGAGAGGGCCGCAGCTTGTAACGGCACTTCAACAGTGGAAACGCAAGAACGGTGTTGTCTCTCTCTTTTTTTATTTTATCCACTTCCCCCCTTCCCTTGAGCTTCTTGTTCTTAGTGCACTGTTTACACTAGTGTGCTGGAACAAGCGGTTTCAGGGTGGGGTCGGACTGTCTTCAACCTCATCAGAACTGAACAGAAACTCAGGTGAGCTGGGCTTTGACATCAAGATACCTAAAGGCCATACCTCTGAGGACTGCAACTGCATCTGCAGTGGCTAAGGCACTAATGGGAACTTTTACCAAAGTGGTTTCCCTCCAAGAAAGTGGTGTCTGACAGGGGCACACATTTCATGTCTGTTTATATGCAGTCAGTCTGGAAGGAGTGTAGAGTTACTAACAAGTTCTCCACTTCCTACCACCCACAAACCAAGAGCTTGTTGACAGATTCAAAAAGAACCTCAAAGGCATGATCAAGGGCCTGCCTGAGGCACTGAGGCATAAGTGGGATGTCCTCTTGTCATGTCTACTCTTTGCTTACAGAGAGGTGCCACACACGGGGGTTTGATTTAGCCCCTTTGAGATTTTGTATGGTCATCCTGTAAGGGGACATCTCAGTCTGGTAAAGGAGGTGTGGGAGCAAGCTCCCAGGAAACTGCCCCAGGATGTAGTTAGCTAGATGCTGGCCTTCTGGAGCCAGATGGCCACATTCTGGAAGCAAGTTTCTGACAACTTAGAGGCTAGCCAGGGGGTAACAAAATAGTGGTATGACCAAATGGCTATCCCTGTGGAATTGCAGCCAAGGAAGAAAGTGTGGGTGATGCCTCCTGTGTAACCCAGGCCCTCCACGAACATTGGACTGGGCCCCATGAGATTGTTGAGAGGAAAGGGGAGGTCACCTACCTGGTGGACCTCAAGACCCCCAGATACTCCAGAGGCTGATCCAAATCAACCGTCTCAAACCATACTTTGGGGGATATTCAAAAGAACGTGTGATAACTACTGCAAAAGTAGCTTAACGCAACTCTTTACATCGCAGTCCATTGTGGGAATTTAACACTGTGGTAACATGGTATTCAAAATCTGGCGGTACCATGCGATAGGCTCACAATAAAGCATCAAATGTCCGCGATGAAGTCAACGCGATGCCGCAAAAATGCGTTACATGAACGCAAAAAAAGTTGCGATCAGGCAAAGGGCGATATAAAGATCTGCAAAAACCAGTGACAGGCATGCAATTCCCATGCATCATGTGGGAAAATGCACTATAAAAGCAGAGAAAAAAAGGGAGAAAAAAAGAAACTGCGTAGCACCATGGATGCACCCAGACTGAGTGCAGAGGCCAATGCGAACCCCACAAGCCCTACAGACCTCCAGCAAGGAACAATGGTGTCGGGGAAGGCCAAGGAGAAAAGGGAGAGGAAGACAGGGTGCAGTCCACAGGAAAACCAGATCAGCGCCACGGAGGTGACAGACCACTACCATCCACTGAACGTCAATATGACAAACGTGAATGCAGTCCGAGTGTCGAGGAGGTCTATGGAGGAGGACAAGAGGCGCTGGCATGATGTGAAAAGCCCAATCAAGCACAAGCCTGCTGCCAACAGGAAGGCAGCAACGGCGACTGGAGGTGGGAGTCGTGCACCACAGGAGGAGCAGGAGCAAATGGAGGTCACAGTCATCAGGGTGGAGATGGTGCAAGGAGTTGGAAGTACAGACACAGCTCGATAGGACCTGACACAACATCAACAGGGTGAGTAACAACCAGGGACTGGGGGGACGGGGGATGAAGGGCACAATGGCACACATGCACAGCGACGTGTAGCACACCGCACACCCACAAAGACCCTGGATCATGTCCCTCATTTCCGTGACACACTGCAGCACACACATATTGCAATCACAGCACATCCTACGACAATGAGGTACAAAGTGCAACACCGACACTGCAGAACAGAGGACACAACTGGGTCCGCCCATGCGCAGAAACAAGCCAATCACATCTAACATAGTGGGAAACTGTGAAATGGAAATGTACATGCACAAACTCACATCTGTCATGTAATCCACATGTCCACTGTCCCGCATCAAATTGCAGCACCTCCCAAACAGTCATAATCTACAGTGTGATACAGTCTGCATGTAAAGTAGAACAATGCTCCAACATACATGTCAATACAATGTCAACATGAATCTCCCTTCACATTGCAGAGGGACAAACAACACCTCCAGCAGAGCAGACCAGACAACTCATCAATGATGCTGGAGAGGACCATGACACCTCCGATGCCCTACAACAGCTCATGGACATCTTAAGCAACCCACCCCCAGGAGCAGGGTAGACAAGCTACATAGAGGAGACCCCAGCCCCTGCACAGACCACACACCAGGAAGCACCCGCCACCACGGCTGGCTCCCAACACTCCACCAAGGCACACATCGCATTCCAATGCCAGGTGTCAGGATTCCAAAAGGAGCTGGCCGAATAGGTGTGGGTGGGGTCAGAGCTCATGGAAGTCGAACTAGATCACACATGTCCAGGGTCCTACGCGCTGCCAGTGGGGACATGGTTGTTGCCACTGTACACAGCACAATGTAATGTTGCAGGGCCCGGGGCCCTCATGCATATATCATGATCACACGGACACACACAGCTAGTTTGTGGGACTGTACAGGCACATGCACCCGACCCCTTTATTGGCAGGGTCACATGTACAGTGATGCCTGTGCTGGATGTGTGGGTGAGTGTAAGACAGCCCGCAATGAGAGGTTGGTGCTGGCAACAACTAAAACAGTGAACACCATCAAAACGGAAACAGAAAACACCTGCATTACAGAGACAACTGTGGAGCATCATGGTGGTAGCTGGAGCAAGTTCAGAGGTCACCCAATGAGCAAACAGACGTGTCCATGAGCCATGGTGCACTGAGTCAGTGGCACCTGTAGTTCTGATCAGGGTATCATGCAGATGATGGCATCCCCGACAGGTGTGAGCAACTCTGATAGTCTGGCAGTAAGACATTTCCGAATCTGGCTGTTGGTGTTTGGAGGTGGTCCTGGCGGGGGTAGAATGTGCCTCCTGCGGTGATGCGACGTCCGGCATGGTCAGGACTCGATTTGACGTGTGATCCCTGTTGGTCCGCAGTTGAGGCTTGAAGCAGCGGACCGCGCATGGCCACAGACACATGGTGTCGATGAACCAAGGACATCGTCTCAGAGACCATCCAATATCTCAGCAGACAGGGTCCCTGACTTGAGCTGAACAGAGTTAGTGGCCCCGGATGCACTGCGGCCAGCACAGGCACACCGTCATGGGACGGTGACTTGTGGTGCAGTGAGATAGGGCCACGTGAGCTGAGCGGGTCTTCATCGATGTCTGAGGTGAATGTGGCGGAGGGTTGCGTGGGACTGTGGAAGGAGTCCTCCAGGGCATGATACAGAGGGTAGAAGCCAGCCAGAAGCAGCAAATGGAATGCTACTGCCGCGTTTTGCTTCAAGCTCCTCATCCACGCACAAGGCACTCCACAAGACCGGCCCAGCCTACCTCAACAGACGGCTCTCCTTCTACCTCCCCAACCGCCAGCTACGCTCCGCCAACCTCACCACCGTCCCGCACATCCGAAGAACAACCACCGGCGTGAGATCCTTCTCCCGCCTCGCCACCAAGACATGGAACACCCTCCCACTGAGCCTACGACAGACCCAAGACCTGCTGACCTTCAGGAGGATGCTCAAGACCTGGCTGTTCGATCAGTAGCACCCCCCCAGCGCCTTGAGACCCTCACGGGTATGTAGTGCGCTTTCCAAATGACTGATTGATTGATTGATTGATTTTGCCACCAAGTCAGTATCAACGACAAGATGATGATTACATCCCCCAGTCCATAGACTCAGTCGCCACCAAAGTTCAACCAGAAAGTGTCCATGGATGTCGGGGAACAGGCTTGAGCCCTTTGCGGGTGATTAGCGCGCTTTACAAATTTGTTGATTGATTGATTGATTGACTTAGTGGTACCGGAGCTGAATGGGGATGCAGTCTGCGATGAGGCCTGTACAAAGATATAAAATCTGCCATGAATAAATCAAGACTGAGTTCTGAAAGTGTGACCTACTCGGCTGCAGTGTAGGCCCGGGGCAGCGGTCAGCATGGGACAACCGCTGTTCAGCTAGCTTCTCCTGGAACTCTAACACACGACTTTGAAATGGCATGTGCAGGTGACTTGTGGTTGACGGAGGTTGGAGCACCAGAGCTGAGCGGGTGTTCAGTCAGCGACGATGCCGTGTCCTGCCTGGTACGGACTGGATTGGATTGGTGTGAGGCCTGCTGGACCGCAGTGTAGGCCAAAGGCGTAGTCATCAAGGGCCCTCAGACACGTATGGTTGGGATGCTATGCACAGACTTGGTGTCACCACATCGAAGGAAGTATAGTGATTTAAACTCTGCATTAAGGTGTATACTCGGACATTATATGATCAAGACTCAAATGTATGACCTACTCGACCGCAGTGTAGGCTGGAGGCAGCGTTCACCAGTGGCCCACAGCCACGTGTTGTTGGCTCGCGATGCACAGAGTTGGTGACACTAGGGCAGTTGTCGGTAGTGTTCGATCACCTCCATAATGATGGTCCTTTTTTCCTCCTGACTGAAATGCGTCATCCTCTTACACCTTTCCTTGCGTGCAATGATATGTACTCTGTCATTGAAAAATCAAGACTCAGTCCCAAAATGTGCGTTGGCCCATGGATGTGTGTGGATGGAATGCTATACAAAGACTTGGTATCACCACATCGAAGGGAGTATAGTGACATAAAATCAGCCATAATTGATGTTCTCTGCCATAGTTTAATCAAGACTCAGTTCCAGATGTGTGACCTACTAGTCCGCTGTGTATGCCGGTAGAGTACGTCAACGAGAAATGAGTACTGCGGGACTGTGCCGCGGAGGCCGTAATGGTCTGAGGAGGCTGCCAGGGTCGCGGCACTCAGGCTTGGAGCTTGCACTGGCACATGGTGGGCCTTCTTTGACACACGCCAGTGTCAGCAGGTGGGCATTGAGGCCTGAGTGCGCAGGGCCGGGCAGGACTAGTTCGGAGACCAGCGGCCCGGGGTGCAGCAGGCGCACAGGATTGCAGGCAACACTGCTGGTTACAGATGGAGGGATGGAAAAGGAGATTGAATCTTTCCCTGATGTCTTAGTTAGCCTCCAAAGAGAAGGATGGGTCAGTGGAAGGTGTGAACCTCTCCTCTACCCTGACTTCAGAACAGCAGAGGGACTTTCACAAGTTACTGGGACACTTCTCCTCTCCTGTTTCCCTCACTGCTAGGATTACCCATGATGCGGGCACAGGAGACAGTCTCTCTGTCAAGAATAAAATCTACAGCTGTTTGACACAGTGTGAACCAGCATCAAGGATGAGGTTTCTAAGATGCTTGAATTGGAAGTGATTGAACCCTCCAATAGCCCCTGGTCCAGTCCTGTGGTGCTGGTACCAAAAGCTTCCCCACCGGGCACTACACCAGAACTCAGGTTCTGTATAGGTTACCAGGGACTCAATTAAGTCACCAGAGCTGATGTTCATCCTATCTCCTGGGCTGATGAGTTAAGTGATAAGTTGGTGACTGCCAAGTTCCTGAGTACATTTATTCTAACTTTAGTGTACTGGCAAGTTGCCCTAACTGAAAGAGCCAAAGAGAGGTCAGCCTTCTCCACTAGAGAGGGCCACTACCAATTCCGGAGGCTGGTGAACCAGGTTTTGGCTGGTATGAAGGCCTTCAATGCTACTTACTTGGATGACATCGCTGTCTTCAGTAGCAGCTGGAAGAACAACCTTTTTCACCTGCAGGAAGTGCTTCAGGACCAGCAAAAGACAGGGCTGACTATCAAGTCCAGTAGGTGCCAGATAGGGCAGGGGTCGGCTGTATACTTAGAACACCAGGTGGGCAGGGATAAGCTGTAGCCTCTCCAGGCCAAGAAAGATAATATTATCGCCTGGGAGCCTCAAAAAGACCAAATTGAGGTATGAGCCTTCTTAGGCAATACGGGTTACTACAGGAGGTTTGTCAAGGGATATGCCACAATTGTTGCGCCCTCCCTTGACAGAGATAACTTCAAAGAAGCAGGCCAGAAATGTGATTTGAACAGAGGCATGCCAAGCAGAATTAAACTCCCTAAAGCAATCTATGTGCACAACCCCTGTGCTCAAGGTCCCTGACTTTACTAGGGAATTCATTTTATCGACAGATGCCTCAGAACATGGCATAGGGGCAGTTCTGTTACAGCTAAATGATGAGGGCCTAGACCAACCTGTTTTGATCTCAAGAGGCTACTTCTCAAGGAACAGAGGTGGAGTGCGAAAGGGAAGCCTTTGCTGTGGTCTGGGCACTGAAGAAGTTGGGACCATACATGTTTGGGACTCTCTTCTGGATTCATACAGATCACAGGCCCCTCAGGTAGCTAATGCAAATGCGGGGTGAGATTCCAAAATTGTTTAGGTGGTCCATCTCCCTACAGGGAATGGACTTTATAGTGGAACACAGACCTGGGGTAGACCATACCAACGCTGAAGTTCTTTCTAGGCTCTTCCACCTTAGTGAAGAGAACTCCCAGGAGATTGGGTAGTTCTCCTGACTTTCAGCTGAGGGGGATACATGTTTTACTTGTTTGCCTCCAATTTTGTTGAATTTCTTTTGTTGTCCTTAGGACTCTGAGCACTTTACCATTGCCAACCAGTGCTAAAATGAATGTGCTACCGCCCCTAAACAGGGTTTGAGTGACTTATCCACAATCAACAAATTTCATTTACCTATAAGCCCCTAGTAGAGTGAACTACATGTGCCCAGGGCCTGTAAGTTACATGCTACTAGTTTGCCTGCAGCACAGATTGTACCACCCACATAAGTTTCACTTTAAACATGGCTCAGGCCAGCCACTGCAGAGCCAGTGTGTGCAGTTTACACTGCCATGTCATGAGATTTACAACCCCTTGCCAAGTCTTAAATTCCCCTTTTATTGGATATACGTCACCCCTTAAGGTAGGCCCTAGAGAGCCCATGGGGTAGTGTGCTGAGTAATCAAAAAGTAGGACATTTGTATGAAAGTGCCCCTTTTTACATGATTGTCCCCCATTTTTTGCCTGACACTTGATGCACATTGACTTGATGTGTCCTGGGTCCCTGCCAATCAGGTTTGAGCACTGTACCCCTACAGTGTCAAAGTCTCTGCTTAGACATTGTAAGTGCAGTAAAGCCATAAAGAGTATATAGTCTCAGAGTTGGTCATTACGAGCACCACTGCTCCATAATGGCTTTATTGAAACCTAGGAAGTTTGGTAGAAAATGTCTCAGCACATTGATGCCTGTGTGGGTTTTAATGTAAAATGCACTCAGAGGGCATCTTAGAGATTCCCCCTGAAAAATTACCAGCCCTGGTGTGGTTCCTGAATGGCTACCCGCCATTTGCCACCATCAGACAGATTTCTGGACCCCTGGGTAGAGCAGAAAAACAAAGCCCATTCTTGGTAGAGGTGTCATGCCTCCTCCCCCAGGATGGGCTGGGTCCACAAAGGGGAAGCTTCAAAGGCCTGCCACCTCTGTAAGCTGACCCTGCCTTTTGCTGCCCCCAGAAACTGGCTCCCACCAGTTCTGACCCACACTTTGGGTGGGAGAACGGGTGGGAAATCCAAGTGAGGAAGAGAGGTGTGACTCACCTCCCCCACCTCAGGTGGGGAGGTGAGGTGAAGCACACATCTCAGTCCCCTCCATCTTGAAGATGAGGGAACACAGCCAATTAGAGAGATGGAGGGTGGAATAATAGGGAATGTACTCACCCCAAGGAAGGGACCTATGGGTCCCAACCTGCACACCCCTGTAGTGCCCCTAAATGTAGTATTTCGGGGTAACCCTTGCCTCCTGAGATTCAGGGAAGAAAGAAGAAGTACTGAAGAGTCTTCCAGACCCAGAAAGAAGAGGACACCAATGCTTTGGCCCCAGCCCTACCAGCCTGTCCCAAATACGACCTGCTCACAGCAAAACTCCAGTGTGTCCAGCAGCCAGCAGCCATCCAGAACCCAGAGGACCTGCCCTGCCTTCATCTAAAAGACTCTGTCTCCCATGAGCACAGGATTTGCTCAAGCAAAGACTCCAACAAAGAACCTGGATCCAGGCAGCTCTACAGGTTTGCACCACTCTGCGCTCGACACCCATGGCCCGAGTTGGCCCAACACCATATGGAGCTCTCCTCAGCGATCAGGACCTGGGAACTGGTGATCCCTGGCCTATCTTGAGCTCCAGATCAATGCTTGAAGCCTCAACCTGAAGGGTCCCCCCGGCCACGACCGAAGCTGATAAGAAGATCTGACTTCTAAAGACCCAACACCCCCCAGCTTTGGGTGGGCAAACCAACGGTATCCAGGCATCCCCCAAGACCCCAACTTATCTCTCCTGCCCGTGGTTGCCTTCAGGAAACCTCTTTCCCTGAGCCTGCAGCTTTTCTCTCCAACTAAAGATCTACTTTGAAAACCACAGGGCTCCAGGCGCCTTCTTAGCACTCTGCATCCAGTTGCCTCCGTGCAGCTGGTGGTGCAACTCCTGTGCTGATTGTTGGACACTGCAGTGCTGATCCTAACCCCAGGAGATTTGCTCCCACAACCGATTGGCCAGCTCGTAAGCAGCCCCTGACCGAAGGCCTCCTAGCCCCACTGGCTGACATTGGGTCCCTGCACTCTGCACCCGGGTGCCCTTGTGCCGCTGGTGGTTTGATATGAGTGCCTAACTGAACCTTGGAGAACCTTGGGTCTAATCCCCAAAAGCTAATCTTGCAGGTTGTTTACTTACCTGCAAACCAATAGCCTTCTTTTTTCCCATAGGAACCAATGTTATGATTTTTGGCCCAAAATGTTGAACTGACTTTTGTTTGAGAACCAAAGTCACTTCCGTTGAACCAAGAACTTCCGTACTTACCAGTGTTTTGGAAGACCCATGGTGTGATATCTATGCATATCACCCCAAGTAGTAAAAGTACCTAAAAGTAATCCGAAAGTACTCCAAATTAATTCCAATGTATGTTTAACTATTGTAAAAACAAATGCAAACCTGTAACGATTTCAATTTCAACCACAATTGCATTTTCTTGTAAAGTTTTGCATTTGAAAGCATATCCTACTTACCTGTGCCAAGTCCTGCTTGGTTCTAGAAATAAAACATAAGTGTACCTTTTTATACTTACCTAATTGGTCTGGATTATGTTTCTTAGTGTGTGCCATCAGTCTGGATTGAGTGAATACAATAAATGCTTAACACACATTCCTGATAAGCCTAACTGCTCGACCACACTACCACAAATAGAGCTGTAAGTGTTTGTCTAATTTAGCCTCTGTTATACCTCTGGGGATCCACTGCACTCTGTGCACACTATACCTTACTTCGGTAAAGTATATACCGAGCCAGCTTCCTACAACATGTATTTACATTTTGAAGGTCCTGGTAGTGAAAAATGGCCAAATTAATTTTTCACTACTATGAGGCCTACGCCTCTCATAGGTTAACATTGGTAATTCCTTATTACACTTTATAAGCTGTAAATCCTGATTGAGAAGGAGTAGATCTGTCATATTTCATATCAGTGAAATAGTAATGATAAATCCTTTTTACTCGTAAAGTCGAATTTATCCTTACCCTTTTAAAAACATGGCATTTTTCTGCTCTTAGCCCTATGTGCCTGCAGCCTGACTCCAATACACATCTGAAGTGGATGACAGCTGGACTTTGTTCATTTCCTCTCAACAGTCACACACAAAGGGAGCTTAGGTGTGACTGATTGCCCATCCACATCCTGATGTGTCATCCTTGGCAGGATAGGAGGGAGGAGCTGACACTTACACCTGAATAGGCTGCATCCTTTCCCCACACAAAGAGCTGCATACCCCCCTGGAGTGAATCTGGAGTCAGAGCTCGGAGAGAGGAACTCTGTACAGTTCAATGACAATCTTTAAAGTAATCCCCACTTCAAAAGCACAACTAACTGTTCTTTTGATCCTACCACTTCAGTGCACTACTGGACCTACCTGTGAAGAACTCTGCAAGAAGGAAAGACTGCTGTGCTGCTACAAGGACTGCTAATCTGCTGGACTGCTGCTATGGAAGACATGCTTTTCTGCTGTGCAGCCCTTCTGCTTTCTACCCTCTGCCCTACCTTAGGAAGAATGGGATCCATCTCACTTGAACCCAGAGGGACTCCAAGGGCATGTTGGCTTGACCCCTGTTCTAAGTCTCAGGGACATCAAAGACTTCAACTCATTTTGCAAAAGCACCTGTACTTTGCTCTCTGCAAGTCTTGCCCTGCCAAGTGGTGCCAATCCAGTCCTGGGCCCTTGGAAGCGGTTATAAAGTGCTCCTACATTTAGAATTCACGCATTGATGCCATTGTGCCAATCGGAACCAGGGCATCTCCCTCGATGCCAACGCATTGTCGTAGCTGTGAGGACCAAAGAGACCACATCACCAAGTGCATGCTACATTGACTCCACTGTTCAACACATCTCTGACTTTGCATGGCTTGGCGCCGACTCATCGCCTTCAATCCTGTGCTTCGACACCGACGCGTTGCCTTTTGCTTTCCACATCTAGGCTCCATCGACAAAGCATCTAAGATACTTATCAGTGTGCCAAGGCTGGTCACTGTATCCCACCTGCGCTCCATCGTGGTCGCACTGAACTTTTGGATTTACTCTTGTCTCATGCGACTAGATAGTCCCGGTTGGCGCTTTAAGCACAAAAATTTCAGTTGATCTTAAAAAAATCATAACTCTGGTAATACTTATTGGAGTTTTGTCTTTTTGGTCTTGTATTGTTTATAATAATACAGCTTATTTATCTAACTTGGTGTGGAGTTTTCTTGTGGTGTTTCCTCGGTGTTACTGTATGATGTGTGCACAAATACTTTACACATTGCCCTCCAGTTAAGCCTGCATGCTCTGTGTCAAGCTACCAGAGGGTGAGCACAGGTTAATTTATGCTGTGCATCTGACTTACGCTGCTTAGGATTGTGGTTCCTGCTTAGATAGTGTGTATACCTCTACCAACCAAAAATCCTAATTTCTACCAATTATGTTCTGTTTTGTCATTTTGTTCCTTTCGTGTTGCATTATTTTATGTGTTTTGCTTTTTAGTGTTCTGTTCTGTTGTGTTATGGTGCTGCTTATCATCAACATTTTAAGAAACCAGTCATTCCGAAACAGTATTTTGGCATGACAGGCATCAAATTAATTTGGCACTTAAAGTACTCACAAAATGCGATGTGGTACTGCTCTTGTCTACTAGTAACACTCCCTGGCTACAACAGTGTATTCCACTTATATTTTCCTTTTTGGTTCATCACCGTGACAAATACAGAAGTTGCTTAGCAGCGATATAAATTGTAATATTTTGTACATCTAATTGCAGTGTGTAGCACATCTCTCTGAATTTTTTTTTCTTTCTAACAATATTAAGACAATAATTTTTGTTTAGATATATATTGTATATAACAGCTCACTCAAAGGCTTGAATGTCAGAAAATAAAACTGTGTTCTAAGTAAATGCTTTACATTTCTTTTAAATAATTAAACTGGGTTTTCATTCAAACAGAAGCAACAGCTACAGCATTTAAGTAAGATCTAAACTCTGAAAATATATCTGATCCAAATAGAGTATAGAATCGTTATACATGTGAAAGTCTGCTAAACAAATTTGACTTCTTATGACTAAAGCATTTATAAGGATCGCCCATTTTCAGATCCCTCTGTTCGTCCTATGAACACATTTAAAAGGCATGTTGGCATTTCTTTCTTGCATTTTGTGTAAGAAAAAATGCTAGTGTTTTCTGGGGGGGCAGATTTTATTGCTGTCACTGATCTTCCCATGACAATAAAAAAGTGCATGGGAGCAGCAAAGGAGCCACTCTTTCAGAAATAAGGCTCTTCTCAATCAATCAATCAATCCGTACTTGTATAGCGTGGCTTATCACCCGTGAGGGTATCCAGGCGCTGGGTTACTGGGCTTAGTCGAAGAGCCAGGTCTTGAGTCCCTTCCTGAAGTCTGTCAGAGAGAGTGATTTTCAGAGGTGGAGGGGGAGGGCTTCTGGGACTTGGCAGTGAGGTGGGAAAAGGAGAGCCTCCGCAGTGGGTACGGTGGATGAGCGATGTCTGTGCCAGGGCGAGGGAGGCAGAGCAGAGGTTTCTGGCTGGTTGGTGGAAGTTCAGCCGATGGTACATGTATGATGGTCCTTGGTTGTGGAGGACTTTGTAGGCATGTGTCAGTAGCTTCAATTGGCATCTTTTCTGGGAAACCAGTAGAGGTTTTTGAGGTGCTGGGGGCTGTGGATTCTTTTGGGCAGGTTGAGGATTAGTCTGGCTGCTGAGTTCTGTGTTGTCTGGATCCTTCTCATGAGTTTGATTGTGGTACCTGTGTACAGTGCGTTGTTGTAGTCTAGACAGCTGATGATTAGGGCTTGCTTGGGTATTTTCCTGGTGCTTTCAGGAGCCATTTGAAGATTCTTCAAAGCATGTGAAGAGTGTGGAATCAGGCTGAGGGGACAGTATGTGATCTGTTGTTTCAAGGTGAGCTTGCTGTCCAGGATGGTGCAGAGGTTGTGGGCGAGGTCTTTTGGTGTGAGGGTGGGCCGAGTTCTCTGGGCCACCAGGTTTGTTCCAGATGGAGGTATGGTTGCCAAAGATCAGCACTATGGTCTTGTCCATGTTGAGCTTCAGGCAATTGTCCTTCATCCAGTTTGCAACGTTCTTCATGCAGTGTGGAAGTTGGTCTTCATTGTGGTGGGGTCTGTTGAGAGTGAGATGATAAGCTGGGTGTCGTACAAGTAGAATATGATGTTAATAGAATATGCCACGTTACATTGCATATCTTTTCAACACATGTCATTACAACGCGGTCATTACAACAGCCGTGTTGTAACAATGCATGCCATTAGAAGACAATTCGGAACAACGACTTGCTCTAGGTGGGACACTGGATGTTGGAATAGTATAATTTACTATTCTAACTTCAATCTGTGAAACATTAGGGAAGGTGTTGGATTTTAAATCCAACACCTTCTGAATCCTAGAGCAAGTCGTTGTTCTGACTTGCGTTGTAATGGCATGCGTTGTTACAACGCAGTCATTGTAATGACCGTGTTGTAATGGCATGCGTTGTGTTGCATGTTGTGTGAACAATGTTTCCATGTTAATTTTGTGGATTCTGGCGATGTTGGCTAGAGGTATCATGTAAATGTTGAAGAGGCTGGGTCTGATTGAGGAGCCTTGGGGGATGCAGTAGACTGTGCTCTTCAATTGCGCAGTGAAGGGGGAGAGAAGGATTCTCTGCATGTATCCTGGGAGGAATGATTTAATCAATCTGATGGCAACTCCTTTGATTCCGATCTGGTGCAGTCTCTTGATGAGCGTGTGGTGGGAAATGGTGTCGAAGGCTGCGGGAGAACCTGAAAAGGATCAGGGCAGTCGATCCTCCTCTGTTGAGTAGGCTGCAGATGTCCTTTCTGGGGGAATCAGGGTGGCCCCGGTGTTGTAGTTGGCTCTGAAGCCTAATAGGGAGGCTTCTATCAGGCTGTTTCTTTTCAGGTGTTCTGTGAGCTGTAGGTTGATGGTCTTCTCCAGGACTTTGGTGGACAGCGGGAGCAGCAAGGAGAGGTCTGACCTTGGTGTGTTTCCAAGCATTGGGAAAGGTGGCTGTGGAAATGGATGCATTGAAGATGGTGATGAGTTGGTGGCTGATCTCCTCACTTCCAAGGTTGAAGAGACAGTGGGGGCATGGGTCAGTGAGTGCTCTTGAGTGAATGGAGTTCATTATGGCTGTGGTGTCTAGTGTGCTGAGCTGTTCCTATGCAGTGAGATTATGGTTGGTGTGGGTTCCATCGGAGTGGGGAGGCTGAGGAGCTCAGTAGGCTGGAGGTCAAAGTTCCTATAGATGGTGAATGTCTTGTTATGAAAGTGATTTGCTAAAGCATTGCAGAGTTGTGCCTCCTTTTTTGCATCTTGGAGTTGATGGTGGTATTTGTTGAGTGCTGACTTGAAAATGGCTCAGTCTGTGTCATCTCTGCTTGTGTGCTATCTTCTTTTTAGTTATATACAGCTGTGTTATAAAGGGCTGAGTTCCAGAATGTAACAGATGGCTTGATTGGTGGAACTGTGAGTTTTGGCTGGTTTGCTGGGGACGACTCGGTCAACAGCATCAGTGATCCAGAAGTTGAAGTTCTCAACTGCCTGTTTCAGGTTGGTTGCAGCATTGGGCTGGGTGGTGTTGAGGGCGTCCATCCATTGTTTCTCTGTCACTTAGCTCCTGCTACAGAAGGAGGTGCTGGGAGGGTTTTTGGTCGCGCAAGGTGATGGTGAAGTGGATGATGGAGTGATTAGACCAGGTGAAATCCGTGGTATGGCTGTATTTGACTCCATTGCTGGATATGCAGATAGGGTCTAGTGTGTGCCCTGCTCAATGTGTGTGGTTTGTGACCAGCTGGGTGAGGCTGATGCTGTACATTCGTTCCAGCTGGTTGGTGGAGATCATGTCTGTGGGGTCATTGAGATGGAAGTTGAGGTCTCCGAGGAAGATGTAGTGCTTGGATTTGTTGTCAAGTGGGGAGATGAAGTGTGTGATGGTGTCACAGAGGGCGGTTCATGGTCCCAGGGATCTGTAGTCGAGGGTGCCTTTGATGGTTGTCTTGTCGTTGGTGTGGAGTTGGAAATTCAGGTGTTCCATGATCAGCATGGCTTAGCCTTCTAGGTGGTGCAGCAGATTGATTCATAGTGGATGATGGCGATGCCACCTGCATATTTGTTGATGTGGTAACAGTGTTTCATCCTGTGGCCTTTAGTTGTCACTGTGGCGGTTGAGGGCCAACATGGGGGTGAACTATTTCCCTGTGATGAAGGTTACTTCAGGGGGAGAGATAGAGTCCCAGACTTCAAAGGAATGTTTGCAGAACAATCTGGCATTGATCAGGAGGCATTGGAGTGGCTCCAGGATTGAGTCAGCCTGCGGGGTGGGAGTGGCACAGGTGTCTATGAGGGTCGGTGGTCCTGGGTTGCAGGTGAACTGGCATCTATGGCAGGTGAACAGTCCTGCTGTGGATTGAGGAAATACTAGGCAGCCGTTGTTGAGCGTCAGTGAGTCCAAAGGTCAGAAATCTGCAGTGGAGTACCTGTTGATACCTGTTGGTACTCAGAGGGCCAGGGTTCCTGCCGTCGGGTATGGTCCAGGTTTGGACGGGCGCAGACAGGCTTGCCTTTGGTGTATTAGTGGCACACCTGCTGTGTGTGGTCATGCTGCATCCTTCATTAAGTAGGTCCTGGGAGGGGCGCTGGGGAGGCGGGAAGATGGAAAAGTGGCAAGCAGGAGAAAACAGCAAGTGGGCCTGGAGCCTAAGGCACAGGAACCTAGAAAGGCTGGCAAGGCTGGCTGGCAAGGCTAACTTCCAGACCGGAACAACCAAGCAGCCTACCAGTTGTGGGAGGAAGGAAGTGACGGGCAGCAAAGGGGGTCTGGTAAGGACTCTGTGGCTGTAGCAATGTCAAAAATGAGGTTAGGGAAGTGAAGAGATTGACAAGAGCACAATACAAAAAAGTGGTAAAGTAGGTGAGACACCTTCGTGATCACAGCAAGCAACATCAAACAAAGGGAGAAGAGAAAGTGGCACAAACAAGCAGGGTCATAGCTATTAGTGTTGCTGGCTCATTGTAGCCTAGGGGTTGTGAGGTCCCACTGCTACCTAATCATACCTTAGAGTAGGTGCCCCATTATTTTGTTTGCATTAGGACTTATGGCACCATTGACATAGGAGTACAAAAAAGACACAGAGGATTATTATGTTATGTTATTTTATGGTATGTTATGCTATATTATGTTATGTTATGTTCAGATTCACATATTACCCTGCCAAGGGTATCCTAGTGCTAACAAAATGCTTAGCTGATAGGAGATGCAGAAAAGTATTTAGTTAACAAAAGAGTCAGGTTTCAAGTTTTTTTCTTATTCCAGAAAGGTGATGGCAGTGGTCTATGTAAGATGGGTTTGTTGTACCAGGCCCTTTCAGGAGGGTCTGTAGTGTAGTTTCTATATTACCTATACAGGACCTGCGTGTTTGGATAACATAAACTGTAGGATTGGTGGCAAACTAACTCTGAGCACCCCCACCGAATATGCTAGCCTGTTTGCATTAGCTAGCACACAGTGCCACTAGAATCTCCTTATCGGAGAGAGAATAGTTTCTGGCAACCTTAGAACATGACAACCCTGATCTCCCAGAATCGTGGAAACAATGTACTACCTTTTGATCAGTCACTCGTGCTCACTTAGTTTCTCTCAGAGAGTTAGACAGAAGAAACAGTCGGACATCTTACAATAAGTATTTATTGCACAGTTGTTCTTCTAGTGTAAAATATATGTGCCGCGATATCTGTTAGACAGTAGCAGAGATATATGATCAGCAGTACAGTGATAGGATAGTACAGTTCTACCATTTTGCAATAGTCATGAACAAATACATGGATATAAAATGCATGATAAAAGAAAGCACGCATACTCCTACAATGCCTATCTAGATGTACCTAAGTGCACTTAGCATGTGAGTAGGTGTGAAGCCAAGAATCCCCCTAGGTTTAGTCTAACCCCATTACCTGAATAGTGAAAGAATGTAGGACCCCGTCCTGGTCTCGGGTTGGACACCCCGCAAGGGATGTTTAGACCGCTGTCAGCTGGAACGTCTGTATGCAGGAGCCTCAGCATCTCTGGGCAGTGTGTTGGCTGGAATTCTTGGTTCCCTCTAGCTAACACTAGCAAGAGGTGCTGTATTTATACAGAAAGTATCTAAGGTTCGTTGTCCCTTGTTTCTTGTATTAGCTATTGTTGGGTATGAGGATGATGTATGGGATGAACTGTACGTAGATATAGGAGGAAGGTGGTGTAGGAAGGTGGTGTAGCCCCAGCCTAGTTTCCATGAACCCTTATGAATATTCATTCATACTATATCAGTCGAAAGAGGAAGTCATAGAACGCCATTGTTCAGGGACACCGTCCTTCTGTGCCCAGGACTAGAACTAAGTAAAGGTTCAATCGTAAAAAGGCTTGTTACTGTGTAGAGTAGGAGAGGTGATGTAGGTGAAAGGGTATGATGTTACCCGGGCCTATATTAAGGTACCCATATGAAACATAACACCCACTCCTATTCCGAATATTCAACAATGATAAAATTCTAGCAATCCATGAATTATTACTAGGTAGCAGCGCATAAACATATCAGTGAGCCACGTAAAAACATTTAAAAAAACTTTAAAGTCATTTCTTTTTAATTTAGTGAAAAGGGGGAAAAAAATCTGAAAATGTGTTCTTCGGAATTGTCCCTTAAGTCACAGTCCTAAACGAGTTTGTTTATTTAATTCGAACCTCTACAAGCTTTTATGAAGGCCATGCTTTCCTAGCGAAAGTGTAAATTTTAGGAAATGTTCCAATTTTAGTCGAGTTTTAAACGAAAGGAAAATCTAAATTCTTTCCCAGCACACAATGAGCCAATTATAGATTAAGTGCCCTGGCTGGGAGACACAACATCGTTGTTGCTTGCTGCCGCAGGGGATGGACCTTGTAACACCTCTCAGAGGGTGCTCTTGGAAAACTCACCTTGCCTTGCCACAAGCTCTATCGGCGACCAGGGAATGAGGAACACGCTTTCTGCCACGCTGCTGTCGTTCAGCGCTAACCGCTGGGTGGTGACAGCTGGTCATCGCGTGTGGCCAAACTTCAATTTCCAACATTCTGAGCAGCGCGCGGGCTGCTGACGAGGTCCCAAGTGCCAGGAGGCGCATAAATATTGGCGAGAGCTCCCGCGGTGCGGGAGTACTTGGAAAACTCACCTAGCCTTGCCACAAGCTCTATCGGCGACCAGGGACTCAGGAACACGCTTTCTGCCACACTGCTGTCGTTGGGCGCTGACCGCTGGGTGCTGGCAGCTGGTCATCGCATGTGGCCAAACTTCAATTCCCAGCATTCTGAGCAGCGCGCAGGCTGCTGACGAGGTCCCAAGCGCCAGGAGGTGCATAAGTATCGGCGAGAGCTCCCGTGGTGCTCTTGGAAATCTCACCTTGCCTTGCCACAAGCACTATCAGCGAACAGGGACTCAGGAACACGCTTTCTGCCATGCTGCTGTCGTTGGGCGCTGACAGCTGGTCATCACGTGTGGCCAAACTTCAATTCCCAGCATTCTGAACAGCGCGCAGGCTGCTGACGAGGTCCCAAGCGCCAGGAGGTGCATAAGTATCGGCGAGAGCTCCAGCGGCGCGGTACCCGAACCTGGGCAAAGCCCGGGCCATGGGCGGGCCCGTCCACGACAGGACAAGGCTGGGCTGGACGAGGGCCCCTGGCCGTCCAATAAGAAGAGAGGAGCACCTGGAAAAGAGCCTCCTAGCTCAGTTGCAACTTTGAGGACGTCAAGATATAAAAGGTAAGGAGATGGGGAAACGTAAGACCGTTATGACCACGAAGGCCAGGCCACTAACCTCATCAATTACAAACTTTTTAATGACGGCGATGGGGTAATAACAAGTGAAATAAAATCTGTGGAGGAGAGGTTGGGGGAAACGCAACAAGCTCTGCTAAATGGCATCCCCACAGAAATTGTGGGTGAGCATGACAAAACATTAGAAGAAAGCTTATCATCTATCAACTTGGAAGCTAGT
This sequence comes from Triturus cristatus, assembly GCF_964204655.1. Lineage (NCBI taxonomy): Eukaryota > Metazoa > Chordata > Amphibia > Caudata > Salamandridae > Triturus > Triturus cristatus. Next base: position 385,447,867 of record NC_140583.1, read on the forward strand.
GGAGATGAGGCTAATATTGGTATCGTTCAGGAGGGGGGATTTATGGATACTCTCTGCCCACCGCCACCAAAAAAATCGAAGGCGTGTGGAAAAGCCAAGAAAGTTATAGAACCCATAGTGACACGAAAGAAAACCATTGCTCCACCACGTAAGCCAGTAACACAAGCAACGGGTGCTGTTAAGGACCCCACCAACACTGAGTATATAGGGGACAATGCATTATTCAAACATTACACAGGCTCGATTGAGGCCATCATCAAATCAATTTTAGACCCCCTGGTAGGGGTATTAAACAGCATTGATGTCTTGTTAAAAATATTAATCGGTTCTAGTATTTCGAAGGTTACTACAGGCTCGGAGACTCTAACAAACACCATCTCGAATACAAATTTGGACATTTCTGAGGTAATTCCACTCTCTCAGATACCGGTTTCTGGGTTTGGAGTAGTTATTAACACTGAGACTACAACGCACTCATCTAAACAATTTGAAAAAGTAAGGCCAGGATCATCGTCAGCAAATGTGGAACAAAGTGACATTAATCCCACTGGTAGAAACCATAATACCTTCTCAGCCGTTGCGAATACTAGTCTGAGAACACTCCACCTACCCCCGGAAGTTACCTCTTACGTCATTGTTCTCAAAAATGTCCCACCTCTGCTTCACAGTAAGATAGAAGACTGGAAACAGCTGAAAAATAAAACGGTGCATTGGTTGGTGAAGACTTTGGACTGGTCAGGCTGTGACGTTCTAAATGATAAAAATAATAATGTAGAACGTGTGTCATGGGTGGGTTCTCAGGCAAAAACTGAAATGGGAGACTACATTGTTGTAAATTTGAGGGATAAAAATTTTGGCCACTGGCTCACGGACAGACTCCCTTGGAGTAATAACATGGGGGGAACCCTCAAAGTTGTACCACTCGGCTATTTCTATAGGCCGTTGTCAAATGTAGGCATTGGCCAGGCTCAATCCCATCTTAAAACATTCTCCCCATTCATGATTCCAACTTTTAACCCCTTTTCTCTCCTAGATCAAGTGGACTGACTGAATGGTTAGTTGTTGAGGGAGTCTGGTGATCCAGATTTAAATCAAACCTTTTTGCATGTTTTAGCTGCCATAGAAAGAGATAGCTATCTTGCCCCTCAGGCATTTCCCCGTCTTTTTCTAATATAAAAATTTTAAATGCTCCGGGTCATCCCAATCAGGAATGCTTATTAAACCCGACATATTATTCAGGGCTCAATTCTTCTAATCCATTCAATGATGGCAAATTAGATCTCCTGCCAGTACGCCCTGTTGCTGACCTAGCTGGTGCTGTGAATCCAACTGTAATAACAAATATGATGACAGTAGAAAGTGGTGTACCTGACACCGGTTGTGTAGAGAATAAAGACACCCCTTATGTCAGCACATTTACTCAAGGTAGTCTCTTCTGGAATGTAGCGGGTCTATTAAACAAATTAGGCATTAACGACTGGGTAGAGTTTGTCAGCAAATTCAGCATAATTTGTTTACAGGAAACTTGGATGCGTGAACCAGCTTACATAAACGTTTTTTACTCTGTACACACATCAGCTAGACCATCTGTAGCTGGTCATGATAAAGGTGGCTTATTAACTATGATCTCCACAACATTAAATGGCAGAGTTAGGAAACTGCAGCTGGACTCCCCACATTTCCAGATCATAAATATCTCACTGAAGAGAAATCTGACCCCTGTGGTTATTAATTTTTATCACAGTAATTTTAATAGTGCAAATATTACCATTGCCCAGGAATTTGAAACTGCACTTACGAAACACATTGAGGAGATAAAAATGGACTATGTAATACTTTGGGGGGGGGGGGTGTTTTTAATTGTAAATTGTGCTCACTGTCTAAACGCGGGGCATGCCACCATTTAACAAGGGATGTGGTGGGCGGCTATCACTTTGAGCACAATCCTTGTGGGAACATTTTTACTTTTTTATTGTCAAAATTCTCACTTTTCTTAACCTTAGATTTGTCTGATTATTTTAACTTTGAAACCGTGGTTTTTAACATTCCTAAAATAAATTTTTAGCGACCATAACTCACTAACATTACAATTACCGATCCTACCAGATCCTCCCAACACACCAGTTAAGGTAGTCCCCTTATCCTATACTAAAAATAAGGGGTTAACTCGGAAGTGGTCCTCTGTCAACCCTGTCATTGTTCTGGAGGAGATTATAAAGAGCAACCTTGCGCAAGACTGTCTGGAAGAAAATTTAAGTGTTACATCCATGATCAAATCGTATAATGCAATAACTGAGACAACAAAGGCGCTCTTAACTAAAAAACAGTTGAATAGCTCACAGAAAAATAAAAGGTGGTTTGACAGGGAACGCTCCCAATTACATAACAAATTAATCAGATCCTAAAAACGAAACCACGAGACACGGTGGGAGTGAGACAGGCGTGCATAGATTATAAACGCGCACTGGGGAAATGCAAGAAGGAAATTAGGCAAGAGGCATGGGGAAAATTACATCTGGCATCACAGAGTAAAGATTCCAAACTTTTTGGGAAAACTGTTAATGAAGAATACTTTGGTGACACAAAAAATGGTCATATTGATGCAACAATTATGCCTGAATCGTGGGTAAAACACTTTGCCGGCCTCTATAGCAACAGCACAGAGAAACAAAGTGGTGCCCACTTCCAACATGTGGCATACCCCTTGGAACCCCCAAACTTAGATGAGGTAAACAGGGCGCTCTCCTAGACTGTAAAGAACAAGGCCCCTGGGCCGGATGGCATACCCACTGACCTATTTTTAGCAAATACCCCCTTGTGGCACCCGCTATTAACAAACATATTAAGATGTTATGCAGCTCAGGGCCCCCTGGAGTCATGGAGATCAGTTACAATAGTTCCCATATTTAAAAAGGGCGATAGATTTGATCCCAAATGCTATCGACCTATTTCTTTAATCGATAGCACTTGTAAGATTATGGGACGAGTAATACTGGAGAGATTGGAGACTTGGGTAACAAAAAATGGGAAGTTCTCCGCTGTCCAGTATGGCTTCAGGAAGGGCCTGGGCACTGTAGAACAGTGCCTTAACCTGCACCTGGTCATTGGCAAATACATCATGGCTAAGTCAGGGTCCTTATCCCTGGGGTTTATGGACCTGACGTCTGCCTTTGATTGGGTGCAGAGGGGGAAATTGTGGGAGAAAATGCTCCTTATGGGCATTGATCCCTCCATCGTCCACTTTTTAGCTGCAATGCATCAGGGCGTCACAGGAAGAGTACGCTATGGAGCAACTGGTGAGCTTACCCAACCCATAAAGATGAATTGTGGGGCCGACAGGGATGTGTACTCGCCCCTTTCCTTTTCTGCTTATATATAAATGACTTATAAAGCCATATCAGAATTGGAAACGTTGATGCTCCAACAATAGGCCGCAGGACTTTACCAGCCCTGTTATATGCGGACGATTGTGTCCTAATGTCGAGAACCGAGGTGGGTTTACAAAGGCTTTTAATTAGTTTTAATGAATTTATGAGCGATCTTGGGTTATAAACAAATTTTGCCAAGTCACATGTCTTGATAGCAGGAAAAGCTCCCTCTAAGATGAAAACTTTCTATATAAAGAATGAAATATTATGTCAGGTGCCAATTTTTTCTTATTTGGGTATTCTTTTTAACGAAAAAAACTCTTGATCTCACCTAGTTAATGCCAGGATTGGGGGCTTTAATAAAAACATGGAGGCCATTTTTAGATTTACAAAAAAAATATGTTCTCGCCCCATAAAAGTAATTATTGATATTTATAAAGCACGAACATGCGCCGTTACACTATACGGCGCTGGAGTCTGGGGTTGCTCAAACACATCGGGCCTCCAAAGAGCAGAGAATCTAATGTTAAAACGCGTGTTGACACTACCTAAAAGCACCCCTGCCATTATGTGCCATAATGAATTAGGTGTTACACCATTATCTTTTCGCACACAATTAGCGCCATTGATGCTTTGGCGTAGCATCTGGGTAAAAGAGGAACCAGTCCTGAATCGTGACAGAATTTTAGATTGTTTAAAATTGGATTATGTAAAAAAAATTCCATGGCTCTCTTATCTGCAAGAAAAATTAGAGAAGTTGGGATTGCAGGATTGTTTTAACAGTCCCGGAAACATATCTGCAATTCCTAAGGCCAAGCTTAAAAGTGATTTTCTTTTACTTCTAAAGCATGAAAGAGATAGCCAAGAGATGGTAAAAAAAAGGGTTGTAGAGCATTCACTGTTAATCAGCTCCCCATAAATTAAATCCTATCTCTCTTTTTACTTTAATCAAGCAAAGATATTTTATCTGATCAGGTTCTGGATGGGTATTGCTCATTTACTGGTATCGTACCCTCGTGATGTATATTGTGATGCCAAATAAGACCTGTGTCTATGTAATTCAATTTCTGCACAAAGCACTGTGCACGGTATGTTTTTTTGGAAATTGTATTTTAACCCTAGATGCATTTTTTTAAAACCACTATTAAGACTTTTAAATATTAGAAAGTGTCATCTACTTCTTTTAAACAATGAATTACCTGTCTTATGGACTATAAGTATATCTCCGCTGCAGTTCGACTCCGTAATGTTGTTGGATAATGAATTCCTGGGTATTATTTGAGTTGGTTAAAATCTTATTATGTGTATTATTGTTAAAATAATGTTTTATCTGTTCTTTTATGGCTGTCATTAAGCCGAATAAAGATTTTTGACTGACTGACTGACTGACACCTCTCGGAGTACGTCAATGGAGCACAGATGAAATTCAGCACTGCCAATAGCTGGTGTAGAGGCAGCTTGTGCTGTAGTCGATACCTAGGTGCTAGTGGTGCTGGTGGTAGTGCTAGTGGATGAGCTGATTCTCAACCCATTTGTAGCAAAAGGCACCTGCGGGTTCTCGAGGAATGCAGTCATCAGGATAGGAAAACGCTGGGTACATTGCCGAGCATGGGACCTCAAGGGTTCCAGCCTGGTTTTTAAGTCCGGAGGCGTGTCCGTCACAAGTGTCAGACATGTGTCCAACACGCATTTGTCACCGCAAAACAGGCATCGAAGAAGAGGTAAGATGCAGTCTATCCAGACTGGTCTAAACTACAAGAACCAAGAAGTACTTAGTTCTCGTAGGTGAGGTGTGCCCAGATGTTGTACCATGCGTTCATGGTATTTCCGCTCCAGGAGAGCTCTTGCCATCTCGTTGGTAAGTGGGCCGTCCATTACGTAGCAGGTAAATGACAATCAAGATTCCAGCTATTGAGAGCAGGATCAGAGGTAGACCTCCAAAAATGCTTCAAAATATGGAGTGTAGAATAACTCCGAGGATTGTCTGAAAGGTTGGCCTGGGCGGTGAACTTCACTCCGTTCGCGGACTTTGCAGAGTTTTATGCATGTAAGTGCGAACGGTAAGTTCGCGATTGCGAACAGTAAGTTCAAAAGCGCGAGCTATCCGAGGGGCAGGAATACCAGCACAAACTTCAGTTCGCACTGCACTCCGCCTTTTGCGGAACTTTGTGGAGTTTTTTTGTAACTTTGCGGAGTTCTGCGCAGAAAAACTCTGCGAACTACACCCAGGCCTGCTGAAAGGTGCTTAGAAATCCTGACCCTATGGTCTTAAATAGGTGTACAATACCACTCGTATTAGGCATGTGAAAGATACGACTTACCATTCCTACAAAATGAAAGGGGCAGTTTGTACATATAAGTGCCTGTATCTCAGTCGAGGTCCTTGTGACTTGAAGATCAAAGGTCTCTCGAGCAGAGGTTAAGGGTACAGTTGCTGTAAAAGCATGTCTTTTAGTCTGCTCAAAGTATCAAACTGTATAAAAGAAACATTCAATGAAGGCCATAACAGCCCCTTCCTGACTGTACTTGTCGGCGGGAAACAATACTTGCATACAGCAAGTAACCCTGGAGTTCACAGTGACCAGATAGGCAATGCCCGGAAACATACCACAGCATCCCTGATCATTCAGCATAAAGTAACTCCCATTTGAGAGTAGCTTGAATACTGGCATAATCACAGCAGCTGGAGTCCCTTTCATGTGGCAAGACAAATTTTCTATCGAACCATTACATGCTCTTTGCAATAAAATGTACTGGCACCTGAGAGAACCGCTTAAAGCGTCCCCACTCCGGCATCAAAATCAATATGGTAATTGCCAGGATTCCTTAATGTATTCCTTACCCATTTGTTCATATTTGCCTGCCTGTTTTTGCTCAAGACAATATTGAAATTGAAAAGTAGTGAGCGGTAGAGTTATGTGGCCATGGATGAGCCATTCAGTGGATGGTGATTCCACTACTGCAAATGGTAATCTCTCCAGTTTTTCAGTTTGCAGAATTGTATATTTAGCTCCCCTTTGTGCCATTTCAACCTGTTTATCTGTTAGATTACGTTCAGAAAACAGAGACGTACTGTTGATATAACGCCAAGGCACATAGCATGCACGCAGAGATTGCAGCGTCCAGCATAATAACTTAATAGAACGTAAGTGAGATTGCCCGTGTTGTAATATGGCCAAATCTTGTTCTATTATGTCTATCGCAGAAGACACAATGTTGCCTGAAGAATATATTTGGGAGGTCAAAGTTGTTAACCCATTGTCTACCACAGTTGTAGATTTCTCTAAGTTAATACTGTCTATTTCCCGTATTCTCTTTGTGGCCTCTTGTTGGGATATTTTACAAATGTCATTGTAGGCAGCATAGATGCCAGCATCTATGAAACGTTTCTGACATATTTTTCTGGGACCTAACAAAAAATCCCTAATATCTATGTCTTGTTAGAGTATGGATAAGTGTTGTTTCACTTCTGTGAGTGTTGAGGTCTCTAGCCAATCAAGGCACAACTTCCCAACACTATAGGATGTCACTTCCCCTGGGTGTTCCCTTTGTACATATCGTGGGTCTGGCCTGTGTATACCCAAGAATCTTCTATGACATATGTTTGTGTCTTAGGGCCAAACCACCCATTCTTTCCAATTCAAGTCTCTTCTATTGTACTGTAAAATGTCATCTACTGTAGCCCCTTCCTTTATAGTTCAATTTTGCCACCCCTGTGTTGGTGTTGGAAACCGAGGTGTGTTCAGGTCCTTGTTCTTGGCTAGTCCAAGACAAGATGTCTGTTGCACAGTATCATTTAGAAATATCATCTGCTGTGGAATGAGGCATGCTCTAAATAGCGCTTCTGTTCCCTGGACTTGCCAGTCCCTAGATTCCCAGACTGATTTTAAGTCTAGTGTGTCCTTCCATAGGTCAAAACCCTGTTCAGACAGTTGGGAAATAAAGGTAGCAGAGTAAATCTGTTTGGTGTTAGTCAGCATAATTTTCAGTGCTGATGTCGGCGCAACCTTATAATAATAAGAGGTCGGGTAAGTGGTGTTAAACCCTGAAAAATATAAACATTTCTGTGCAAATGTTTGCAAACTACTTTTTGGTGGTGTAGGGCAATGTACCCATTGATGGTACACAAAAACATTTCTAGGTGTAATAGATTTGTGTAGAAAATGATGACAATATTGTTGGTAACCGTACAAAGTGTCATAGTCTGAAGTACCTTCTAACATTTCGGTGTTTGGAAATGCAGCAGTTTTCTCTAAATCAGACAACATGTTATTAACATTTTCAGTGTCCCAATCATCAGAAAAAATACTGGAAGTAATGATATCACTTAATGATATTTTAAATACATGAGATGTCTTTAAAAGTTCGGTCAGGCCGTGTACCACCGTCCGGTATAGGAACTGCTGTGATGTTCACTGATGACAAGTCTCTTCGTTCACGATGTGATGATTGATGTGGCTAAGCCTAGCCAGAAAAGAAAAAACAGTAGCCCAGTAATTACCCAGAGTTCTACCCAAGGCGATACCAGGTATGTCTTTTGAAGAAATTGCAGAAAGTTCTTTAACTGTTGATTCTGTGATTGTTGAGCTGGCGTCGTCTCCGGTTCACTTGGATCGAAGGAAAACGTATCAAGGTTCATGAAGTAGCCAGAAGCAGTTCAATCAATTGTTGGAATTGCATCGGGATTTGTTGAAATCGCATTTTGCTCTCGTCGAGGCATGTTGACGTAGACGTCTGTATTAGGTCTATTTGCAACCTGGTTATTATTTTGAGTTTGATTTTGAAGTCGAACTTCGGGTTCAAGAGGAACGAGTTCCATTGCATTGTTGCATAGTCCTTCATTCCGTACAGGAGGCTCTTCAAATGTGATGAGTCTTTCTGTTTGAACTTTTTGGATGGTATCAAGGGGAGGGCGTCTGCTACTTTGGAGTCCACAAGACCTACTGCTTAGTATTGGCCAAATAGTGTGGTTTGATTAAGTCAATTGAGACAAATCTTTTCTCCTTTTTCCCGGCAAGAGGCAGCAAAAGTACAGTTCTTGTTCATTGAATTGCTAGGACAGGTACAGGCTTTCTGTAGGATGGTCCAACTCCTTTTTGTCCGCTTTTTTCTCTCTGACCAGATTCCCGATTTTTGAGATCCAGACAGGTCTTTCCGTGACTGCCTTGACTTTCCCAGTGGCGGTTTGTTTTTTGTGAACGTTACATTGTTGTGTCATGGATTCATTTAGATCCTGTAAAACAGCCAAACGATCATGAATATCAAATGTTTCTCTTCCGCCACTGTGCCTTCACAATCAAGATCAGATACCCACATTCTCGTTCCAAATAGGACCTCATACGGAGTGACACCCCCTAGAGAACTTTTTGGCTGATTATTGAGTGCTCTTTGCATTTACCCAACTACCGCCCTTGCCTAATACCCTAGCTGTTAAAGATTGCTTTAAGTCCTGATTTTTCCTCTCCATAACCAAATTTCCCTCAGGATGGTACCGAGTAACACCGCAATGCTATGCCCATACTTTCCATGGCCTCTTTGTAAGCCCGAGAGCTAAACGCCAGGCCTCAGTCAGAATGCAAGCTGCCAACTGCGTATGTCCCTATAAAGACTCGCAAATCTTTGACAACAGTTCGAGCGTCAGCCAAGCGCTGAGGCCAATCCCATAGAAATCTTGAGCATGAATCCACTGCCACCAAGATATACTTGTAAGCCCCATCAGATTGTAAGGGGCGCAGTGGTTGAAATATACATGTTATGTTATTTTATGTTATGTTATTTCCACTTGTAACACGCTCAAATACTACAAGAGTGTCCCGGCACGAACCTTGAGAGGAGAAACATGGTCAGCTTAGTTATAGAGGAGGGTTTTCAATTTTGTTTTTAACAGGGCAAGGTCCTGGATGCTGTAAAGAGCAAGCGGAAGCGCATTCCAGTCCAGAACTGCCTTCACGCTAAGTGAGCTGCCCCCATCCTTTGTAGCTGAAACCGGGGAACCGTGGCCAAAAGTAGGTGCATGGAACGAAGTGGTCTTGAAGGAACATAAAAGGAAAAGCAGCTTTGAAGATAGCTTGGACCCAAGTTGTGGAGCGCATGGTGGGCTATAACAGGGGATTTGAATTTCACCCGCTCAGCTACAGACTACCAGTGTAGTGCTTTCAGATGTTGTCTCACACTATTTCTAGCGGGAATATCGAGAAGAAGCCTGGAATACCTGCAACCTATTTATCAGATAGCCTGAAATGCCAGCATAAAGCGCGTTAGCATAATCCATCCGAGATAGAATAAGGACCCAGTTGACCGTTTCCCTTGCCGCTCTAGGCAGGAGAGGAAGACATTTTCTGAGAGTTTTTAAAAGCCCAAAACATGTACTGGACATCTTCCTAATCTGTGTAGAGAAGGTGAGGTTTTCTTCTAACCAAATCCCCAGATTTTTCATGGGGTGGCCAGTGGACACTGGTAGGGCTGAACCTGGCGGCCAAAGTGTTTCTCTAAAATTTGAGGGAAACTTCCCAAAGAGAAGGATTTCAGATTTTTCTTCATTGCACTTGAGTTGTGCCGAGGACAACCAGTGAAAAACTGAAGTCAGGCATTTTTGGGCAGCGTCAACAGAATCCTCATTTTTACTCCAAGTGAACAGAAGCTGGGTGTCATCAGCATAAGCAATGATTTTTGCACCCAGATCCTCTGCCAATTGAACTAGGGGCGTGACAATAATATTAAAAAGGAGAGGGTTCAGGGAAGAACCCTGTGGTATCCCAGTGGCTACTTTCTGGGGCAAGGACGTGGCTCGAGGAAGCCAGACCTGCTGCACGCGGTCCTCCAGCAAGGATTTAAGCCAACCCCAAGCCGTTCCAGTGATGCCTATCTCAGCCAATCTGGTCAGCAATAGTGTAGGAGGAACCGTATCGAATGCCGCTGATAGGTCAAGCCAAATCAAGGCTGCCCTCCCACCAGCATCCAAGCATTCACGGATAATCTCTGAGACTTCCACCAAGGCAAGTTTGGTACTATGGTTAGCCCTAAATCCCGACTGAACTGGATGGAGCAGGCCAACACCCTCTATTAGCTCCATCAGCTGCCTGTTCACTACTTTTTTGTGGACTTTGGCCATATTAGACAAGAGGGAAATAGGATTGTCTGATTTTAATATTGGTGTCTGCGCTGGGTGTGTTATGGTGGATCCTTTCATCTGCTGGGAGATGTCACATTTCAAGACGCAGTCCTTAGTTTGTTTTGTTAGACCTGGCCACCAATAGCGCAGTTTCAATAACAAAATAGTTGCTGTAATGCCTGTGTGTGCAGAACCCAAACCCTCGTGTGCTGCAACAATCAAACCTTGTCTGCGATCCATATTTGGTATTACTCTATCGCCCACTCCAAGAATCTGAGCATATGGAAAGTTGCTTGCATCCAACTTGTTGGAGTACTTCAGTGGAAATTTCTTTGGTACTGTGGTGCCTTTGCGAGAAGCAATGACAGCGACCATAATCTCACCATCCATCCTCGTTTTTGAACGAGTGATTGCAGATACGGAAGCCGTGCATAGAGCCCCCTTTGCGACTTCATCAGCCAATGAATTCCCTTCAACGTGAACACCATCATGCCGATGACTCAGTGTATGTATCACGTGAGCCCTTGGTAGTTTATTTTTCACCTCTACTACCTGTTCCCATTGAATTTTATGCTTAATTGTGCCAGCTTTTGAATCGTTGAACCCGTTTTGCTCCCAATGATATAGATATTCATTATACGATTGCACACAGTAAAAGGAATCACACACGATTAGTGTGGGGAATTCGTGATCCGTATTTAAAAGTGCCAGTATTAGTGCTTTTAACTCTGCCCACTGAGCCGTGCAGTCTCCTAGAGATTGCATTTTGGTGCAACTTGGATGGAACTTTCCATCCCGCATGCGACCTTTAACGATAGCACATGCTATGCTGTATTGTTGCTTACTCCCTATAGCCGGATGAGCAGATCCATCAGTGTAAATAATATATTCATACTGATCGAGAGGCAAGATTTCATTTGGTAGAGGATATTCTTGTTCGTATTGCAGGAATGTTTGTGTTTTTAAACTTGGATCAAATCTATATTCAAAGTCTGTTGCAGTAAGAAAATTAGCCCATTGTATCCATCTTGGATGTAAGGCTTTTGCATTAGGAATCCTAGCCTTTGTGACCCCTTCTAAAGCCGGTACCAGAGTTACAACAATTATACGTTTCCCCTGAGCCAGTGCTCTTTCTCTTGCTACTGCGGTTTGAACTGCTGTCAGGATTTTCTCTGTTGAAGTGAAACGCATTTCTGCATTTGTGTACAGGTGTGATTTGTATGCGATTGGTACATTTCACCTTCATTATAAGTTAAGTAGATGCATTGGCGTGCTGCGGGGCGGGCAGGGGCAGGGTGGGGGGGGTAGTAAACTTGTACATATGATGGAACGGAGGAAAGTAATTATTACGTTCCTCCGTTCCGTCGTATGTCCGAGTTTACTGCCACCCCGCCCCACCCCACCGTCCCACGGAACGCCCTATGAGAGCCGGCACTGAGTAGGTGTACCTGCATTGACCCACTATTACACGGATAACCAAGTGGCATACGTTTACGTGTGTTTGTAAGTGTTTTGAAGCTATCATGTCTTCTTGTAGGGAACGTAGGATATTTGTATGCTCATGTGTCCAATGTCTAACTGAAAAGTCAGGTTTTATTAAATCGTTGATGGATTTTACTCTTTCTGCGTAATCCAAAATGTAAGTTCTGCCGAAATTCAGGAATCCCAGTATTGATTGTAGATTTTGTAATGATTTTGGAGGTTGGAGCAGTGCACACTTTTCTAAAAAGTTAGATGTCAGACTTTTCCCTTCACTTGACAGCTCGTATCCCAAAAATAGGACATTGAGGTGGGCTATTTTTTGATTTTTAATGTTACATTTGTAGCCTTCAGGGGCGAATCTCATAATAATGGTGCTCACCCTGGTCAAGTGCCTTTCTAAGTCATCGTCCATCAGATTAATATCATCCCCATAGGACAATGCTTCCTCATCAAATTTTTGGAGTAACTCAGTTACCCTTGCTGAAAATATCCCGGGGCTGTTCCTATACCCCTGGGGGAGACAACAAAATTGTTGATGGGACCCTAACGCTGGAAATGTGGTTAAATACCTGCTTTCAGGCGCTATATTTTGGCAGAAAAATCCATTTGAGATATCAAGAGTTGTTTTATATTTTTTTCTCACAATGTTATTCATCAATGCGGCACTGTGTGCATTTTGGACAGTGAATGTCTTTGTGCAAACCTTTAAATGTCTTTAATCTAAAACTAGATGATATGTATTGTCCGGTTTTGATACGGGAAACAAAGGATTGTTCATTGGTGAGGTACATGTTTCAAGGACCCCCTAATATTCAAGTTGTTCTACGATCTCCCTGACCTGTTTTTTAGCCTCTTGCTTTATTGGGTATTGCCTCTGAGCATTTGTTGAAACTTTTAACGGGATCACGTGGTGGTTTGAATTCTCATCTCATCCAGCATGATTTTTTAATAATGCTGGAGCTAGGGCTACTGCCCACTCCCGTGCACATCTGTATTTAAGGTGTTTCGGGAACATGGTTGGAGACAGAGGCGGCTCCTCATGGGAGTGCTCCAGGGCAGTGGAGCGGGGCGGGGGAGGGACAGGGCCGGGGGTAGTAAACTCCATCTTACGGCCGAACTTAGTTAAGTAAAAAATCAAATAAATAAAATGAATTACATTGCACACGTTGCTTTGCCGAATGGCGTTGCATCTCGCGCAATGTAATTCGTTGTATTTATTTAATTATTTACTTAACTAAGTTCGGCCGTAAGCCTGATTTTACTATCCCCCACCATGCCCCTCCCCCACCCCACCACCCCGCAGCACTCCCACGAGGAGCCGCCACTGGATGGAGAGAGATGGAAAATTATATTTTCTTCCCTTGGGCACTCCATAAAGAATGCTGACTGCCAATCTTGTTCAGCTAACAGGATGTCTTAACCAGATGATAGGTTCTTCCAAAAGAGATCTTTTATTTTTCTGGGCTTGTCCCCCTCCATCCGGAGTGTTATTTCATGTAACTTAAACTTATGTGGGACACTCACCCTTTTATCTGGTGTCTCGACCGTGATGTAATCATTCAAGTCTGCTGTCACCAGAAATTCCTTCAGGATCTGCCGAGCTATTGTTACTTCTGCCGCACTGTCTAGCATCGTCTGAGCCCATTCCCCATTCAGAAGTTGTGTCCTTAGAATTCTGGGCATATCTGATTTTCAGGCCTGCAACCTTCTTCTTTTTAAACTGAGGTTTTGATTTTGGCTTTTCTTCTTTTATTGGAAGTACAGTCTTGAGCGCAGTGGCGTAGCTAGAGCTTATGGCGCCCGGGGCTACCCCTCAGATTGCCGCCCCCCCTTCAAAGAGGTCCGAGAGACACGTAGTATCGCCGCTAATAGTAACCTTGATCATGCAACTTACATGCACATACATGACATGGTCCAAGGCTACACAGTTGAATACAGCGGTGACTGGCAGTACAAAAGAGAACACACAGACTGCATGATCTATCTGGGGACTCAGAAAAACTGCATGTGACATCCATCAGAGAGCTGCGTGAACAATTACCTGGTAATCCCCTCAACACAATGCAAACATGCACATATATTCTTGCCACACATCAGGCCCGGCTCCAGTAATTTTTGTTTGGGTGGGCCAAGGGTGCATGTGGGTGGGCCACTGCCGGCTCGATTTGTCGCATATATGTCTGGGCAGGCCTGCTTCAGGGCCCTCCTTTATCTCTTCTTAGTCTTATAAGGACCAGTAAAACTCACTCTTTTCCAAATCTCTTTCTAAATATTATCACTTTCCATGTAATGTTCCTTTGATGGGAAGAGGAGGTTTCGGAAATGGGAGTATCAGGCAAGTGATACTACTCAGGCTCCATCTGTTCGAGCCTTCATGGAGGATCCCTCTTCATTACTACCTCCACTTGACCCCGGACTCTGCAACGCACTCCCTTACAGGCTCCCTCTGTGCGAGCCTTCAGGGAGAATCCCTCTTCATTAATACCTCTACCTGACCCCGGACTCTGCAACGCACTCCCTTACAGGCTCCCTCTGTGCGAGCCTTCAGGGAGAATCCCTTTTCATTATTACCTCCACCTGACCCCGGACTCGGCAACGCTCTCCCTTACAGGCTTGATTATCCACTAATCTTCTCTTCAGTGCACTTTATCTCACAGCTGACCTTGGGCCCCAGCCCCATATCAGGCACCATCGGGCTCCACTTTGCTTTTTCCCAGTAAAAACATTAGTAAAATCACCTTCAAACTTAAAACATTGAATATAGCAGTAAATATAATTAGCATGCACTTTAAAGTATGTTCCACAGTAGCCCTTATGACCCGACTGCTAATTAAATAAACAAAAACAGAAAGGCCATGACAGGGCCGCCTTTAGCGCTGATGCGAAAGTCTTTTTTGGCGCCGCACCAATAACCTCTTTCTCCGTAAATACCTTTACTACCACCTTCCAACAGTGCCCCTCATCCCTCCATGGCCCCCCTAGTGACCTCCTCCTCAGATTCCCTCACTGCCTCACGCCACAAGTGCCCCTCATCTCCCCATAGCCCCTCCCCCTCATGACCTCCTCCTTGGACTCCCTCACTGCCACCATCCACCAGTGCCCCTTATCTCTCTGTAGCCTCTCCCCCTCATGACCTCCTCCTCAGACCCCCTCACTACCACCCTCCACCAGTGCTCCTCATCTCACCCTAGCTCCCCCTCCACACCATGACCTCTTCCTCGGATTCCTTCACTGTCACCCAGGGCACAAGTCCTAAAAAAAGTGGGGGGACGCTGATGTCACAACAGCAAGTGATGTCACGAAAGGTGGCTTGCACCATCAGACTCATTGCGTCCCCTCGCTCACCCCTTAGATGCCATTACATCAGAGAAGCCAGCGCGTGAGCAGCGTTCTGAATGAGCTCCGATCTCGCCCCAGAGAGGCCAAAGAGTGAATGTGTGGCTCCATTTGCTCCAGTAATCGAGCTCCCGTTAAAATAAGTGAGGGGACGCCATCCACCCGCCTGGTACCCCGACTCGAGCCCTGCAGTCACCCTCCACCAGTGCCCCTCATCGCTCCACAGCCCCTCCAACTACCTCCTCCTCAGATTCCCTCACTGCCACCCTCCAGCAGTGCCCCTCATCGCTCCGTAGCCCCTCTCTCATATGCATTTGTTGTTTAGCGCTACTCATATCAGTGTAGTGTGTCAGCACTTTACACCACGAACACATTATACAGAGACAATGAATCATACAAGTATGTAAATCAGTCTACAGGGAATGTCACATAAACCAATGAGGATTACAAGGTGTAGGAATCACATGTCATCCATACTGGTGGGCAGTATATTTTGAGAGGGCTTGGTCTGGGGAAACACAACCTTAGGATTTAAAAGAGTATTCCATGGGGGTCAGCTTTACTGATAAAAATGTATCTCTGCCCAAACATACTCATTTTAGCAACATTAGAATGATGAAAGACTGAGGAAGTTCTAACTATATCACAAAACAAATCTATTCCATTCATGTTTGTATGCAGCTCTTTGGTGACAGTTCATTGGTCACTGTCCTACGTTAGGATTGTAACTTCTGAACTGCAAGTAACACAAGGATCTCTGTGGCAAAGGCAGCAACCCACTGAGCTTCCACACAAAATACAGTTCATCTGCATTTAAAAACTACTAACAGACAAATAATTGCTCTCCAGCGGATCATTAATCACCAGCGTTATTGGGGCATCTTTTATTGTCGTCCTGCATCAGCCATGATAATGATAAAAGCACTGTTTAAATGAAGCGGCAGCGCACACGAAGTAGGTGTCCTGCTGGGCCTGCGCATATTTTAACAAAGAAAAGAAAATAGTCAAACATTCTTACCTACTACTGCACTGACTGCAGAGAAAACGAATTATCCACCGTCCACACAGCAGAGCCAGACTGCCCCAGGCCACAAATTGGGTCCTCACGAGAGTGCGTAGTGGTGAAGCGCGTGACGCGTCACCGCTACGTTCTCATCGCGAGGGCCGGGCGCTCTCCAAGATTGACGGCCCCGCCCTGGAGCAGGCTGGGATGGGACCAGTCAACAACCTATACGTGCCGGGCGGCGCCGCGGGCAGATTAAAGACGGTCATCATCATGCCAGCAAGTGATGTCACGAAAGGTGACATCACTTGCTGGCATTGCAGCAGCAGGCGCTGACACACTGGCGCACTACAACCAAGTAGGTCAGTGCGCCAGTGCGCAGCGCGCTGCTTGCAGTTAAACTGACCCGCACGCGCCGTTATCATTTATTTAGTGATAGTGACACCGGCGCCGGCGCCGCCCTAAATATAGTGCCGCCTGGGGCGGTCTGCCCCCACCGCACCCCCCTAGCTACGCGCCTGCTTGAGCGTGTTGCTTGTCTCTGTTCTTTGTACGCTCTTCTTTATGTTCTGACCATCCTTCTCTCTCTGAGTTTTTCGATGAACCCTGAAAGGAAAGAGAGGAATGTGTATCAGTATCCTGATACCTGTCAGGTTTCCTAATGTTATCCCAATTCCTAAGGTTATATCTCTTTTCAGAGTGCTCCTGTGGAGGAGATCTACTTCGGGATTGAGATCTTTTTTCTTTATAGTTTTGTAGTATTTTATTGTCCCACTTCTTTTTAGAAGAAGAAGCTGGTGTCTGCTTAGAAGTGTCCTTTTCAGGACCGCCCATCAGTTGTTGTTTTAAAGCTTTCCCACCCAAACTGTCTCTGGCTAATTCTGCATTACTTTGGGTAGTTCGTATGGTTGATCTAACGGACCAAACTCCCTTGGGCGGTGGCGGATTGCTACTGAAGCTGCTTCCCCTTTGATATTAGCTAGTATCATGGCTGATACCAGTTTATAGTTATTTAATAACTTCATCCCTAAGTTCAGAGCAGGCTCAGTTGCGTACTCGTTCTGTGTTTGTCTCAATACATCGGGTATCACCGCTGATGAAGGAATACCATTAGTTCTGGTATATATGGCAGCAAAGACGGTACCCCAAGTGGTACAATCCTCTAACTGTGGTGTTAATCCCCATGGGCAAGCAGATTGTTAGCATTCTGTGTTTTTCAAATGGGGTAGTATCCAGGAATACTGCCTCAAGCTGAGTTATTTTCTGAGCTAACCAGAATGGCATTTGTTCGCGTTATTGGGAATTTTGCCCATTACTGCGTGTAATGTTTGTGGGGTGATTTTAGTTTCTGTACTCTGAGATTGAGTTCCATTTGTGGAAACTGCTGCTGGTTGGACAGTGAAAGTCCTCAGGACGAATTGTGTCATGTTTCTGTAGATTTTAATTAATTCTTTGTGTTGAGTGAATAAGTCTCTGTGTGACATTTTTCAATGTCAGGATGAGGTGTGTAGCCTGGTAATATAGGCCATGTTGCTCCTGGTCTTCTTAACGGACCAAGTCTTACTCTCCTCTCAAGTGGGGTAAGGCGCCTTTAAACCAGTATTGGTGTTCCTGGTAAGTGAGTTGAATCTCTATATCTTTGAATGGACATAATTCCTCTGGTGCATCTCCCTCTGTGTATGAGTGAAATATCTGTGTTTTGTGTTGGCTGCTGGGAATGTAACCCACAGGTAGAATACCTCTGCTTTGTTTGATTTGTGTGCCTCAATCACGAAAACTACTACACCACCCCAAGCTTGTAAGCCATTTTCTAATACTTTTAGGGTGATTGTACGTCTGTATTTAGGTGCAATTAGAATTCAGATCAAATCTTCTTCCTCTATTGAGATACGTCGATCCACCAGTGTTGGATCATCGCCCTCAGTCATTTTGAAATGAAGAAGTTTGTTCAAGGGAACTAAGATAAGGCTTTATGCACAATTGCTTAGGAACACTGTGTCCTGTCCAGCTGGATTAACCAACAGCCAATAAATAGGATCTTTTGCCTACTCAGCTGTGGCAGAGTTTGTGCCCACCCACTCCAGACGTCTCTGGCGTTTTGTGAGTAGGGGTCCCTGAGAATAAGCACGACTGAACTACTCAGATTCTACTGTTAAATAAGTACCAAACCAACGTTGGTGGTGCCATTTAGTGTAGTTTCTATATTACTTATACAGGACCTGCGCGTTTGGATAACATAAACTGAAGGATTGGTGGCAGAATAACTCTGAGCACCCCCACCGAATATGTTAGCCTGTTTGTATTAGCTAGCTCACAGTGCCACTAGAATCTCCTCTTATAGGGGAGAGAATAGTTTCTGGCATCCTTAGAACATGACAACCCTGATCCCTCAGGATCGTTGAAACAATTTACTACCTTTCGCTCAGTCACTCGTGCTCACTTAGTTTCTCTCAGAGAGTTATATAGAAGAAACAGTCGGCGTGTTACGATAAGTATTAATTGCACAGTTGTTCTTCTAGTGTAAAATATATGTGCTGTGACAACCGTTAGACAGTAGCAGGGAGTGAATATAAAAGGATAGTACAGTTCTACCATTTTGCAATAGTCATGAACACATATATGGATATAAAATGCATGATAAAAGAAAGCGTGCGTACTCCTACGATGCCTATTTAGATGTACCTAAGTGTACCTAGCATGTGAGTAGGTGTGAAGCCAAGAATCCCTCTAGGTTTAGTCTAACCCCATTACCTGAAGAGTGAGAGAATGTAGGACCCCGTCCTGGTCTCGGGTTGGACACCCCGCAGGGGATATTTAGACCGCTGTCAGCTGGAGCATCTGCATGCAGGAGCCTCAGCGTCTCTGATCAGTGTGTCGGCCTGGAAGTCTTGGTTCCCTCTAGCTAACACTAGCAAGAGGTGCTGTATTTATACAGAATATCTAAGGTTCCTTTGTCCCTTGTTTCTTTTATTAGCCATTGTTGGGTATAAGGATGACGCTCGGGATTAACCGTGTACTTAGATATGGGGAGGAAGGTGGTGTAGGAAGGTGGTGTAGCCCCAGCCAAGTTTCCAAGAACCCTTATGAATAGTCATTCGTACTGTATCAGTCTAAAGATGAAGTCATAGAATGCCATTGTTCAGGAAAACCCTCCTTCTGAGCCCAGGATAGAACTAAGTAAAGGTTCAATCCTAAAAAGGCTCGTTACTGTGTAGTGTAGGGGAGGTGATGTAGGTGAAAGGGTATGATGTTACACGGGCCTATATTAGTGTACCTATATGAAACATAACAGGTCATCCCAGATTGTTTTCCGTTCTCTACCTTCCTTTGCTAAACCCGTTTTTGTTGACATTTAGGTTTCTATGCACTTTTTCCCTGCTAATCTTTGGTAAAGTGCTTGTGGTCTCCCTTCAAAACATGGCAAAACTAGCTTACACCTGATTGGAATATTTAATTTGCTTGTAAGTCCCTTATATAATAATAATAATAATAAAAACATTTATTGAGCGCATGGCTGCACAGCTGTGTATCCCCGCGCTGATTGCTGAAAAATCTCATCCGCGACAACAGGACGGGAAGGGGCCCGAGTTATTGAGGAAAGAGGTCTGTTTTCAAGCTCGCTCTGAAAAGGGTTTCAGAGGGTTCCATTCTTAAATGAATCGGAAGAGCGTTCCAGAGTTTCACTCCTAGAAAACTAAAGGAGCGGCCACCGATTTTAGCTTTTTGAACGCGGGGTAGTTTGAAAAGGGACATTCCTGAAGACCTCAGATGACGAGTAGGGCGATGGATGGTCATGAGGCTTCTTAGGTATGAGGGGCCCTTGTTGTGGGCTATCCTGTGAACATAGCAGAGGCTCTTGAATTTTATTCTTTCCCTTACGGGGAGCCAGTGCAATTTGGACAGTGCAGTCTTGGCCGAGATTCTTTTCGGAAGGCCTAGTACCACCCGGGCGGCTGCATTTTGTACACATTGCAGCTGGTGAAGAAGTTTTTGGTTAATGCCCAGAAGAAGGGCATTCCCATAATCCAGGTGCGGTGTGATAAGAGCATGTACAATGGTTTTCCTGGCTGTAATAGGTATAAGGTCAATGATTTTTCTAAGGATTCTTAGTGTTCCGATGCATTTGCCAATGATCTTGTGGACTTGGGATTTACCTGAAAGATCCGAGTCGATCATGATCCCGAGGTTCTTGACTTTCTCAACCGGTTGAGGACATTCGCCAAGCGATGTAGGCCACCATGCTTGAGACCAAAGGGAGGTGTTGTTCCCAATCACAAGCACCTCAGTTTTGTCACCATTTAGCCGGAGGCAATTACTGTCCATCCACCTAGCGACAGCAGTCATGCACTCCGAGAAGTTTGAGGCATACTTGTCAGTATCCGGAGTAAGCTTGAACATGAGCTGCGTATCATCGGCGTAGCTAACTATGCCCACGCCGAAGTTCTCTATGATTTCAGCCAGGGGTTCCATATAGATGTTAAACAAAGTAGGGCTCAAGCTAGAGCCCTGTGGAACCCCATAACTCACGGTCCGCGAGGATGATTTAAAAGGCGGGCAGTGAAGCTGGAAAGTTCTGTTGGAGAGAAAGGATTTAATCCACTCCAGTGCGCCGTCTTTTACTCCAATGTCGGAGAGTCGGGACAAGAGCGTGGCATGTAGCACCGTATCGAAAGCGGCGCTTAAGTCCAGCATGACCAGCGCTGCAGTTTCACCCTTGTCCACCGTCTTGCGGATAAATTCCGTGGAATACAAGACAGCAGTTTCCGTGGAGTATTTGGGTCTAAAGCCGGATTGGGTGGGATGGAGGATGTTTTCTTGCTCTAAATACGCCATGAGTTGGGAGTTCACTATTTTTTCTATTATTTTGGCGCAAAGAGGCAATAGAGATATTGGTCTGAGGTTTTGAAAGTGAGTAATAGGAGTGTTCGGTTTTTTTTTCAGGGGGATGACTTGGGCGTTTTTCCAAGCCTCAGGGACGTGACATTCTTTGAAGGATAGGGTGATGAGATGGCATATTTGATCCAAGAGAGTACTGTCCATGATGTCTTTGCATTTGTCTAATGGACACACATCGTTTGGGGAGCCTGAGTGGATACTGTTGATTATGCTAGACAGTTTTGCTTTGTCCGGAGTGAAGAAATGGGTAAGAGTGGATTTATGAGGGCGGGGAGGTATCGTACCCAGAGTGGGGGGAGCGGAGAAAGTAGCGTGAATTTTGTCTACTTTGTTGACAAAGAAATCAGCAATTTCTTCACATAACTCATCAGAGTATGTGTCTTGCGTATCCAGGCTCGATGTGTCTGTTAGTTGTCTATAAATCTGAAACAGTTCTTTAGAGGGATTTATAGACTGTTCAATTCTATTTTGGTAAAAGAGACTTTTTTCCTTTCTTATAAGTCTCTGATAGGCCTTTAATTCACGTTTGTAGTTTTCCTTCAGTTCCGTGGAGTAGTTCTTTCTCCAATTTCTTTCAATCCCTTTGCACCGGGCTTTAGCTGCCTTTAATTTTTCTGAAAACCACGGTTCAGATTTTGTTCGCCTTGCTGGGGGTTTGCAAGTCCAGGGGGCGATTTTATCAAGTGCCTTACCCAACCAGAGTTCGTAAGAATTCCAGGTGTCTTGGAGGGATAGACCTTGGGGGGGGGGGTGAATTTTTAATTCGTCAGAGAGGCGTTCTGGGGTATAGTTTTTCCAATTTCGACGTTTGGCATATACAGGTTTGTGGGCATTATCCTTAATCCTGGTCTTGGGTATATTGAACGTGACCATGTGGTGGTCTGACCATATGATAGGGACCGGAGGTTGTATATTAATGCCTTCCCAAGTCGCGAAAATGGGATCGAGGAGGTGGCCCTGTTTATGTGTGGGTGAAGTGGAAAGCAAAGTGATCCCCAGAGCGTGCAAGGCTGTCTTAAGGAGTTGAGCTTCCTTGGCAAGTAGATCTTCAAAATGGAGATTCAGGTCGCCTAGTATCATGAAGTTGTTATATTTGATAGCTAGTTGCGTCGCTATTTCAATTAGTTGGTTGCAGAAAGGAGTAGCATTGCCAGGGGGCCGATAAATAAGAAGCCCAGTTATGGACATGTTAGGGGTCACTTTAATGGTAAAAATGCCGCATTCGCTATTAGTGATGCCTTTATGAGTGAGGGTGCATTCCAGTTCTTTTTTGAAGATCATTGCAAGGCCACCACCGTGCTGTATCGGCCTGTCAATTCTCAGTAGGCTGTAGCTAAGAGGGACAGCCTCGAGTATGTCTGGAGATGAAGATTTTTCTAGCCAGGTTTCTGTTAGAAACAGTATATCGAAATCATTATGAAGTAGAAGGTCGCGAAGTTCCAGTTTGTGTTTAACCATAGATCTGCAATTAAGTAGCATCAGGTTAAGACAGGTTACAGGGTTATTAGAGATGGAGGCATCATCAAGGCGAAAGTAGCATGAGTTGCATTGAGATGATAGTACGTTAGGATCTATAGTACTATATGCACCCAGGGTCTGTAAATGAAATGCTGTTAGTGGGCAGCGGGTTCATTGTGTCAACCACTAAAGTAGCCTTTTAAAATATGCCCCAGGCCTGCCACTACAGCCTGTCCATCAATTTTAAACTGCCATTTTGACCTGGCAAATTAAACCGTTTTCAGGACCTAAACCTTCATCTAAAATACTTATAAGTCACCCCAAATGTAGGCCCTTAAGGCTCATAGGGCAGGGTGCATGGTATTTAAACTGTAGAACATGTGTGTTTACTTTTACATGTGCTGATGTGCTGACAGTGAAAAACTCCTAAGGTCGCTTTTACTGTTGAAAAACCTATCTCTCTGGGGCGGGGCCAAGATGGTGGACATATAGGATGTACTGTGAGGCTCCTCAGGCTGCGACTTGTAGCTGTTTTTCCCCAGCATGGGTAGAGTAGAAGCCCCCCCAACAAGAGGTAAATAGGAAGTGGAACCAGTGTATGGGCGCCGTCGCAGGGTGAACTCAGCCATTGTGTGAGGCCCACTGCAGTGCTCAGCGGCCTCAAGATGGTGGTGTCCACGCAGTCTGTAGAATCTCACCCACGCATGGTGAGGCCACGAATAGGGTAGAAGCCCCCCGGAAACATTGCTGGAGGCAACACCTAGGACAGCTGAGAGGCTGCGGCATACCTGCTGACTCTATTCTGCTGCAGACTTCACCTGGGGAGGCGCTGCAGCGCAGAGCCAAACCTGAAGGAAGGAATGACCTGTCAGAGGTGATCAAGGTGAGAGCAGCAGTCTAAGACCCCCTCACCATTGGCTGCCTGGGCCACTGTGAGGAAATGATTGTCGGCGACCCCTGTAGTTGCAATGGTGTGGCCGGAGAGATAGCACGACCTGTGCTGGCATTCCCCGGGGATCGGTTGCTTTCCAAATGGGCCCGACATAGAGCTGAAAGAAGCAGTTTAGTTTAGGCCTGGATTTGGCTATATACTGCACGTTGTAGGCGGTGCTGGAATGTCTGGTGCCCGGCCTGTTGTGGAGAAAGGAGTGAAGTAGGACTGGCGCTAGCCCACCAAGTATCATGATTGCCGCCCAAACCCATCTTTGAACACAATGACCAGTAAGCCATGAATGAGGGGACTGCTGGGTTGCTGAGGTAGGAGTGAGGTGAATAGGCAGACCTGTGTTCTTTGGACTCCATTTACGAAACTACTGGGTGAACAGATCCTGGTCTAGTTGAGGATCACTCAACATGGCAACAGGATGGGGCAAGAACGTCTGCTCCTTAAGTGACATGCTCACTCGTGTCGCCAGTGCTCAGGATGATACTCATCAGTCTCATTGATCCACAATGGGGACGGGGAGGACAACGCCCAGTAACACGGTCCTTCATGGAAATGCTCTCCACCTCCCTGCGGGAGGATATCCAAATAGTTAAGTGAGAACTGTCACATGACCTCAGAGACATCAAGCATGACCTGGCGGAAGTAGGTGAAAGGGTATCCACACTTGAGGATAATGAAACAGCACGGGCCAGGAACTTGAACATCTGCAGCAAGATGTCCTCTGTTCACATGAGCAGCATTCTGCCCTCCAGGCCCAGGCAGAGGACCTTGAAAACCACTCAAGGAGGAATGAGGGGAGAGGAGGGAACTGACATTATGGCTACGTCCTAGCACTCTTTCGTCAGATTTTGGGCTCCTCAGCTGAGACTAGCATACAGCTGGACAGAGTGAACCAAGCTGGCATGGGAGAGGCTCGTTCACTGGACATCCTCTTGTGTGTCCATGATTTTCAGCTCAAGGAGACTATCTTGTGCAAGGGACGCCCACCCTGTCCAATTCAGAGGTCAGAAACTCAAACTATTCGAGGACCTCTAAGCCTTCATCCTTTAAAAGTACAGAGCCTTTTGCCCAATTACAGAGTTTCTTCAAAATAAAGAAATTTACAACAGCTGGGGTCATCCAATCCAGCTGGTATTCCAATGCGTAGGACACCATGCATTAGCTAAAGATGGTGGCAAACCTCAAGACCTGGCTTTTTGACTGAACAGGCCTCCAGCTCCCAACTCAAATGCAGACCCAACACCAGCGCCTTGAGACCCTAATGGGGGATTAGCCGTGCCCTGAAAGAACCCTGATTGATTGATTGATTTATTAATTGATCGATTAATTAGCACAGGCACGGCACCTGCTAAACATCCCAGAAGAGGGTGGCTGGAACTTGCCACATGGTGATCCTAAAAGCAGTGAGGGAGGGCCCTGCTGTTGGCGATGGACTGGGAAATCGTTCATGGGTTTTTGCCCAGACCCAGAAACCACTGCACACAATAAAATGGTGTTCCTAAACAGCCTTGCCGGTGACCCAGACGGATGGGACGCTGCTTAAAACTGGTTTGCACCTAACAGTGCAGCATGTGTGCCTGAGGTCCTGTGGTGGCACTGTACTTCAACTGAATATGGTGTTTGGCGGAGGGTTCACTGAACCATCGAATGTGGAGAGCCCAGTCCTCAGTCGTGGACTCAATCACTGGATCTCCTGGATGTATGGCAGTGTCTGCTGCAATACTTGCTAGTTGCAGTGTCTATGTTTTGATAGGGGACATTTGGTGATTTATTCAAGCCCTTGTGTTTGTTTCCTCTATGTTTCTTGGATGGGAGGGGTTTTCTGCGTGTTATTACTCAATTCAGTATAGATAATTCTGGCAAAGCCTGGGACTCCCCTACGTGTGCACTCACACTCACTGCAGACTCTAGCTGTGGTGTTCTGCCCCAGCTAGGTGAGAAGGGAGAAGTGAGCACTTACACCTGCCCCGCAGACCCACAGATCATTACCCTCAATGTGCGAGGCCTATATAACCCAATTAAGTGGAAGGTGGTATTGTCCTTTCTGGAGCATAGTAGGGAAGACATTTTCCTCCTCCAGAAGACACATTTACTATCCCGGGACTGGGGTGAACTGAGGTCACGTCTCTATCTGAAGCAATACTTTTTTTTTTTATTCTACCAAGACTGGGAGGGGTAGCATTATTTTTGGGCGTTCTTTTAACAGGACTGTTTACTAAGGTAGCCGAGATATGGGGGAGATTATTTGTGCACTGTGTCCAGATTGGGGGGCTTTCTTTTACTGGTGCCTCTGTTTATGTCCCTAATGAGAACCAGGAGCAATTTTTGAAACGTGCGTTGTGGTAAAAAAATGGATACTTCCGACTATGCAAGGTTGATGGGGTGTCCTAAATCTAGTTATGTACAACAACCTTGATAGGTTGGGGCAATGGTTTGACCAGACTGGAGCTCTTTCTGGGGGAGATGTAGACTGGCTGGGAGAGACTGGCTATGGCACAAAAGGAATGCACACATTGATTAACTTTTAGGCACGCAAACTCTGTTACCAGCTGTAGGCGGCTGGCTCAGTATATATTCCAGGCACCCCTTATTGATAGTGTTTAAGTCCCGGTTAACCAAAGCTCTCAACGGATAGCCGCGGAGAGCAGCCAAGGTGGTGTAAATCAGGTACATTTACCACATAGTCAGTCAGCAAGCTTTCACACATGAAAGAACAAACCAGGTGATTCTAAAATACTTTGTATTTAATAAACACACACTAGGCACTAAGTTGGTATATTTCCTAACTAGAGATATCAAAATACACACAAGAAAAACTTCAAAACCAGGTAAGTAGCATAGAAAAACACATGAGCCCCTATGGGAGGGGGGGGGGCATAAACTAAAATAGTGGAATGTGAAATCGTTACTGAAACAGGTCTAATACCCAAGGATGGAGGACCCCAGGAGAAGCACAGAACCACATAAGGTTAGTAGCAAGGGACCCCATGGCACCCGGGTGCAGAGTGGTTACACCGGGTCAAACGTCTATAGGATAACACAGGGTAAGTCACAGTTGGGTATTTCCTGTTCTAGGACCCTTCCCATAGGACCCCGAAGGAACCACCCATGGATACCCAGGGGATCAGGATACCTACACCAGGGACCCCGGGTGCATAGAGGTGAAATGGTGTCGGAACTGCTCATTCACACTAATGAAGTATGGTGGAGGATCAGCAGCTGCAGAGTCTCATGGACCAGGCCACTGGAGGCAGGATGTGAAATCCAGATGGGAAGAACCTGAAAGCAGAGAGTAGAGAGTCCAATCCACCCGGAGGTGGCCAGTAGGTACAGGAGTACAATACCAGCCCTTGTCGGAGATTCTTGCTGTAGCACGGTGAGGTTGAAGTAGCAGATGTGGAGACCAGTTGATGATGCAGGAGCACAGGAGCCATCCATGAGCTGTCCCATGATGAATGAGGAATTTAGGAAGGTCAGTGGCCGTCAGGACCGCCAACAGTCCTTGGCACCCCAACAGTTGTGTTGGAGAGGAAACTGCTTGGATGCAGACCAGGAAGGCCTGTGGAACTAATCCATCAAAAGTAAGTCAGTGCCGTTAACCAGAATGCAGAAGAGCTTGCAGTAATTGATTGAGCCCCCTCGAGGACCCTCTGGCAGCAGGCACAGGGAATCACAGGGAAGCCTCAGCAGCACACAGGAAATGAAGGACCACGATGAATAAAATGCAGACAGGACATCATTTTTGGGTCAATATAATGCGGGAGGCTGGTGCTTCTTGGAGCTTGAAGATCTTCCATGAAGAAAGCCAACAAGCCTTGGCAATGGCAAACAGACACACTGCTCAGGGAGGTCGTTCACGCCGGCTGGAAAGGGATTACAGTCGTTGGAGTTGCAGGGAAGACTGATCAGGTGTCTTGAAAACTAACAAACCACCACTGTGTTGCAGAGCCGAGCGATGTCCATAGGACAACAGGATCAGCAACCGGTCCTTGATGTAGAGGTGTCTGCGGATGCAGGGAAGTGAATCCTTCACTCAAAGGGGGATTCCTTCTGGCTTGGATGCAAGCAGTGTCCTTGTTGACTCAAAGAAGTCATGGCCACGGAGTTGTAGAGACTTGAACAGTGTGGAGACAAAGTTGTAGCAGGAGTAGTCCCACCAAGAGCAGTCTTGTCTTGAGTCCTGCCTCGAAGAAGAAGCAGCAAAGTTCCAGTGTCCATCAGCAGAAGAGTCTTTAGACAATCTTAGGAAGATAGGCAGTCTGTTCCTGAAGATGTTGTCCTGACAAATCTATGGACTGAACCTCAGGGGAGCCCTTAAGTAACACTAAAAAGGGGAAGGCCCTCATCTGTGTTGTTGACCCATTTAACAGGGGGGGTCAGGAATGCTACTCAGCCGGCCTAGCCAGTGAGATGCTCCCAGGGGCCGAGATTCTACATGGCAGAATCAAGTGGTCATCTGGAGGAGCTTTGGGCACCTCCCTAGGGAGGAGCTGGAGAGAAGGTGGACACTCCCCTGTCTTTTGTGTAGTTGTGTGCCTCTTCTATGCAGAAAATCCTTTGTTCAGCTTCCTCAGCCCATGTGTAGCTCATCAGCAGAGGGGCAGAATAGTGTTAAGGTTCTGCACAGCATGGGCTGGCAGGCAGGCATACCTTGTAAGGCTACACAGGTAGGTATTGGGGGTCCCCCAGTGCATGGTTACATGCAACTAACACTGGAATCAGTGTAGTTACATGATTTCAACATGTTTGATACCAAACATGACCAAGGTCAGGCAGCCATTATGCAGTTGGACATCTCAACTTGCCAGTGTCCACTAGATACTCTAAATTGGCCATCTAGCACTTACAAAGCCCAGAGAATGGA
Source organism: Triturus cristatus (assembly GCF_964204655.1). Classification (NCBI taxonomy): domain Eukaryota; kingdom Metazoa; phylum Chordata; class Amphibia; order Caudata; family Salamandridae; genus Triturus; species Triturus cristatus. The sequence goes on from NC_140583.1 coordinate 385,476,331, forward strand.
GTCCAGGGTTTGTAGGGGTACTTCTGCTCGTGCAGGGGTACCCACACACTTAGAACCATGCACCCTGGCCTTGGACTGAAGGGCCTAACTTGGGGCTGACTCATAGGTTAAAAGTGCAGCGACCGGGATATAAGGAGACCTTATATCTGAAGTGAAAACTGGGAAACAGTCACAGCTGTGGTGCAGAGTAATTCACTGCCCTCTCTACAGCTAAAAATAGACTGTGTGCAGACAAGTGGAAGGAGATGGAAGTGCTGGTACAGGAGCTAGAAACTATTCATGAGAGAATGGGGGCCCAGTGTTTGATGTTGGCTTGAGTCCTCAAGTGCCCATCTATGAGGCCTTGGCATGGATAGGGCAGAATATGCTATGTTATGATTACAGCACACATTCCATGTGCGAGGTGATAGATGCAGGAGACTTCGGGCCCATAGGCTTAGGGCTAAGCACAAGGCTGAGAGGGTAGAGATGCTTCTCGTGTGAGATGGTGTTGAGGTCTCGAATGACTAGCACATAGCCACAGCATTTAGGGACTGTAGGACGCTGGCTCTCTATATAGTGCGCTTAAATAAATTATACTGTGCAGAGAGTTAGCGAGACCCAGATTTGTATACAGAAACAAAAGTAGATAATGCTAATGCTCTATTTGCGGTAGTGTGCGCGAGCAGTTAGGCTTATCAGAGGGTTGGGCTAAACAATTGTACTCACAGAGGCAATAAACAAGACACACTCAAGAATAAATTGGAGACCAATTTATAAAAACCAAAACGATTTGTATGTAAATTTTCAGACCAAGAACTTCATTCTACCGTAAGAACTTTTTAAGATATGAATTTAAGTTTGCAAAATAAGGGGCAGATGTATCTAGCATTTTTGCATTCGCAAATGGGCAGATTCGCAGAATCTGCCCGTTTGCAAATGCAAAGATTTCTTTTCCAATGCAGCAAACCTAATTTTGCGATTCGGTAACCTGTTACCGAATTGCAAAATGGGTTTGGGATTCGGTATAAGGAAGGGGCGTGTTTATGGCGTCCCTTCCTAATACCGAATCGCACCGGTATGTATGGATGTTTTGTGACCGCATTTGCGGTTGAAAAACATTTGAATGTTACCACCTACTTCATGTAGGTGGCAACCCATTCGCAAATGGGAGGGGGTCCCCAAGGGACCCCTTCCCCTTTGATGAATGTTTGCAAAACCATTTTTAAGAGCAGGCAGTGGTCCCATGGATGACTGCTTGTGCTTTAAAAATTAAAAGAAAACTTTTAATTTTTCGCTTTGTGAAGCATCTCGGTTTCCTTTAAGGAAAACGGGCTGCTTTACAAAAAAAGATTGTTTTATTTAAAAGCAATCATGGACATGATGGTCTGCTGATCTCAGCAGGCCACCATCCCTGTGATATTTGCGATTCCTAGGGGGTCGCACATTGCTACCTACCTCATTAATATTCATGAGGTAGATCATTTGCGACCCCATAGGAATCGCGAAAGGTGTACTATACACCTTCATACATTGCATTTTGCGATTCCCTAATTGCGAATCCTTGTGATTCGCACTTAGGGAATCGCAAATAACTATCTTGATACATCTGGCCCATAATCACTTTTGAGTGCTTTTAAGCACCATTGAAGTCAAAGGGAGAAAAGAGAAAAATGTGTATAAAAACACACAGTTGGATTTCAAGTTTCAACCATGGAATGTACGAAGGTAGCAAGGCCAGGTCCAGTGTTCCACTAGCATATTCTTGGGAGCGTCCTGAATTCGTCTGGGTGAAGGGTGTTGAGGTTGTTGGTAGCTGGTGCGCTACGAAGAAGGGGGCCTCTTGAAAACAAACTGCACAAAGGGACTTCAAGGAAGTCTGAGGGGTCTCACTCAAGGGGCAGGTCACAAGGGCCTCAAGACAATGGGAGCGCAGTTAGCTCATCGTTACCAAGGCCGGATGGGTCGGGTACAGAGCAGATAGGTCAGCTGGGCGGTGTGCATAAAGATGTCCTAGCGGTTAGGAGCAGGCATCTTGGAGAGGTGATTCTGGGACAGCTGGGCCACTCACAAAGTGGGCCTTAAGGGTATCAATGGGTGCTTGCTTCCTGTGCATTTGGAGTCCAGATTGGATTCTTTGTCTCGGTGTACTCTGCAGAGGCTTCGGTACCCAGGATTTTGGTGCAGCACAACTCCGGTAGGTCCTGGTGTCTCCAACCTTGGTGGGGAGACCGAGCTGACTCTTAAGAGTTGGTGTACAACAATTGGTTTGAGTGCTGCTTCAGTGTTACTGGGGATTAGTAAGTCAGTAAAACCTGGTTCTGCGGTTCGGTACCTGCGGTGGCAGGGGAGCAGTAAAGGGAGTTTTTTGGCAAGTTGTAGAAGGCTGGCAGAGCTCCAGGGTTCTTGGAGGCCTCACAGTTGCAGGACGAGACAGTGCACTGTTATTGTCGATCCCTTAAGGTAGCAGACAGGGTTTGGCATCAGTTGTCTGCAGCAGGACTTCAGTCCTCGTGTTAACAGTTCTTCTTTGTCCTTTTCTTCTCTGTGTCCATCAAATCTCAGTTCAGGGTCCAGAGATGCCACCTAAATACTAAATTCAGAGGTGTTAAAGGGAGTGACAGTAGTAGCCAATGGGCTTCCTACCTTTACGGTGTCTAGAGACTCTACGTGACCACTTCCTGTGGGAAGGGGCACCACTCTGACCCTAATTGGCTAATTACCTCACAAACCAAGATGGAGTTAAATGAAAAGTGGGCTCCACATCACCTGCCCCACCTTGGGGTGGTGCTGGGTGAATGGTGATCCACCTCCTAATTTAACTAATATCCCTGCCTGTCCTCCTGCCAAATGTGGAGCAGGAAAGGGGGATTGGCATCCTCCACTCTCTGGAGCTGGCTGGGTCACATTTCAATACCAGGAATCACCTTTGACGTTTCCTGCCCTGGAAACACCTCTGCCCAGAGCAGGCTTTGTCCCTGACCTCTGAGAGGGCTGGCTCTCACCCTATGAGGTCAGAAACATGACAGGTGGTGGTAGGCTGGCTAAGACTAGTCAGAGACCACACAAGTGCTTGGCAGATTTTCAGGGAACGCTCTAAAGGTTCTCCTGTGGGCATTTATTAATACATCCAACACTGGCACCAGTGAGGATTTAAGACAAGATGTTTGGTACCAAATATCTTAGGGTACAGTGAAGCTATCAAGGACCTAGGAAACTTGTAATGACAAGTATTCAGACCATGCATTCTCTATGGCTTCCCTCTGCACTTGCAATATTTAAATATGGCTCGGATATTGAAGGTTCATACCTGCTCATGCAGATATTTCCACACATGGGATATAGTGCACCCTGACTTAGGACCATAAGGCCTGCAGTAGGGGTGACTTACGTATACCTCATGTAGTGTATGAGGGCATGGCACACAAGGATGTGTGCCATGTCGACTCTTCAGTTTTCTCTGCACCAAGACACAGCCTGGAATGGCAGTTTGCACGGTCTTGGTGAGGGGTCCCTAGCATGGCACAATTTTTGCTGCAGCCCGAGTGGATCCTCTTTAATCCGAGTCCCCTAGATAGTAGGGGTACCATTCACTAGGCCCTTATAAGGGTTGGGGAAGTGGTGCCAATAGTGGTATATTTTTAGAGAAAGAACACTGGGACTGGGAGCCTGGGTGGCAGGGATCCAGTACACCTCAGTCAAAGTTGCATCAGAAACTAGGCAAAATGTGGGGGGGGCTGAAAAAAGGATTCAGTTTCTCACAGGGATTTCTATGAATCTCTGTACAAGGCACAGGACCTAGATGAGGTGGACATCCAGGCCTGCTGATTGACTCCCCAGCAAGCGGACTCTCTTGATAAGCCTGTAAAGATCAAGGCAGTAGTCTCAGCGATAGAGCGGATGAAGCTGCATAAGGCCACGGGCCTGATGGTTCCTTCTCCCTATTTTACAGGACCCGTTTTCAGGTCCTTGCACCGGTCCACACCAGACTGTTAATTTCTTTCACAACTACTGGTACCCTCCCCCGATCAATGCTGGAGGCTTCTATTGTGGCCATCCTCAAATCCAAGAAGGACAAGCACCTCTGCAAATTGTAATGGTTGATTTCATTGATCATTGTGGATGCTAAAGTTTTTACTGGCATTCTCGCAACCCAACTCGGCCCTTTGCTGCTGGGACCCCAACCAGTCTCGGACTTCCCTCCACAGTCAGTTTTGCAACAATACTAAATGGATCTTGCACATAGTTGACAAGGCCAAGAGGTCATTTAGGGAAGTGATGGTTTTGGCAATTGACACTGAGAAAGCATTCAACAGGGTGCATTGGCCATACCTTGATGCAATCCTGTGCCACTTTGACTCTGAGAATAGGTTTCAGAGCTGGATTTTCAGCATCTATAGCGATCCCCAGACAGTGGTGCAAGTAAATGGTATACTCTAAACCCACTTCCTGTTCCAAAAGGGGACAAGACAGGGGGGTCCACAGTCTCCCCTGTTTTTTGCATTATATATGGAGTCTATGGCACAGAGAGTCCGGGATGACCCTGAGACTACTACGCTGCAGTTTGGGGAGGATGCTTAATCTGGGTCTTTATGAGGATGATGTCTTGGCAGTGCTTGACAACACCTTAAAATCTCTATTACCATTTTTTTTTATTTTTTTATTTTTTATAACGATTTTATTGAAAACAAAATCCACAACATTGCAGCAGTCACAACACTTAATTAGCACCTCCACAGGCAAAGTATACATTCGGGCGTTGGAGACAACCGGCGATATATTCAGGGCAGTAGCATTGAATCAAATCAATTAGTGAAGCAGCACAAAGGTGGTTACATGTACATGTTAGGATCGGGGAGCCCCCCATATACAGCAGATGTCTGGTAGCCTTAAGCTTTCAGGTCACCGCGCTTGCCCCCATTTTATCCAATATAGCCCGTCTATCCCTCCTAAGTTCAACCGTAGGAGAAATACATATGTCCCCCCGGTATTTGTTCCATCGTCCCCACTTGAAATCCCATTTCCGCTGGCAGCCTCGACTTTTATATACCGTTTTCTCCGCCACCATGGCCTGATCCATATCAGTGGCCCAAACGCGCAGCTGCGGTGTGGTGTCTACCCCCCATTTCTGGGCAATATTCCTTTTTGCAATGGTCCAACCCATGGCCGACCACTCTTGCTCCGCCTGGGTGAGGTCCGTATCTTCCCACACATTAAGAAGGCAGAGCTGGGGGGAGGGGGTTATGGGCTTATCTACGGACCTCGCATTCTGTCGGGTGACTTCTATCCAGTACTGCTGAATGTGGGGGCATGCCCATAGAATTTGTAGAAATGTACCTATCTGGTGACAATGTCGTAGGCAGAGCGTATCGCGCCGTCTTCCCAATTTATACAACAGTTTCACATCAAAATATACTCGATGCAGAATTTTGAGCTGAACGAGGCGAAGTCGCATCGGCATTGCCACCTCACGAGGGGAAGCTAGCGCTTCAGTCCAGTCCTCGTCGGCCATTTCTCCCAAGTCTGTCTCCCACCTGTCCCTTAGTTTCCGCATTGGGTCGGCCCACTTGTTAATTAACTTCTTATACGTCAAGGAGATAGCTTTGCGGTCCATTTGGTCCAGCAACAGCCTGTCCTCCAGTGGAGAGGAGTCTGGAAGGGGGGTACCAGCGGGAAGGGCGCTGTCGATAGCATGGCTAATTTGGAGATATCAAAAATACTCTGACGATGCGAGCTGGTATTTGAGCTGAAGTTCCACGAATGACGCCTTTTTGCCATTGATCCATACATCCCCCACCATTGAGATACCGATAAGGTCCCATTTATCGAACCCTACGCAGGTGCTCAGATGCCCCAGGCAATCAGGCTCCCAGAGCGGGGTGGCCTTAGTTAGCTGCCCAAACCAACCCATGCGCCACTGGAGCCCGTGCCAGATTTCCACCGTCCGGGCCGTAGGTCCAGTCAAGCCTAGATTTTTATGGTTTGAGTATAGTGCTCTATTATACCCTCCCTTTCCCAGGAGCCAGTGATCAGTACGGAAATTGGGATCATCGTGAGATCCGAACACCCACCGGTTGACTGCGACCAATTGCGCTGCCTGGTAGTAAAGGCGTATGTCCTGCAAACCTATTCCACCATCATACCATCCCATTGTGAGTTTCTGCATTGCGATTCGAGGCGATCCGGTATCCCATAACAAACCTCTAATTGCTGCCTCGATCTGCAAAAAGTAAGATTCATGAATTGGAATGGGCGTATTCTGCAGGGCATAGAGAAAGCGTGGGAGGGCAAGCATCTTAAAAAGGGCTGCCCGGCACAGAAGTGTGAGGGGAAATGTCTTCCAATGGACCACATCTGTCTTGAACCTCTGCAATGGGCCCGCTAGGTTTCGTTCATGAAATAGGGATGGGTCTAATGTTATGAAGATGCCGAGGTATTGAAAACCCTGGGATGCCAACGGTATGTTGTATCCCCTTGGACTGTGTGGTGGGTCCCCCCAGAGGGGTACATCTGGGACTTGGACCAGTTGATCTGGTAACCGGAGTGGGCCCCAAAAATATGAAAGATATGAAGTACCTGACGGTTCGAGCGCGCCGGGGAAGCTAGGTACAACAAAATATCGTCCGCATATAAAGAGATACGGTCTTCATGATCTGCTGTCCATTTAAGGCCTCTGATTTCAGGGTCACAGACTCAAGACTTGGCTCAAGGGCCAAGGCAAAAAGAAACAGCAACAATGAACAACCCTGTCTCGTGCCATGGCATAGGAAGAAGGAGCTCGAACGGTGGTTGTTAACTGACACGTGGGCCGTGGGCAAGTTATATAGAAGTCTGATCCTCCGATCAGCCGAGGTCCCAACCCCACACGAGCCAGGACAGCAAAGAGATACTCCCAAGCCACCGTATCAAATGCCATTTTGGCATCGAGCGCGAGCAAAAGTGCTTCCTCTTGGAGTGTTGCGGCACGGCCCAGTGCCCCGTGGACACGGTGCAAATTACATGCAGTATTACGGCCAGGAATGAATCCCGACTGATCAGGGTGGATCAATGCAGTGAGATATGGAAGCAGACGATTGGCCAGCAGTTTGGTCAAAATTTTGGCCTCGACTGTAATCAGGGAAATGGGTCGGTACGAAGCACACTCGTCTGCTGGTTTACCGGGTTTGCGGATGACCACTATGGTGGCGGTGCGGATATCAGCTGGGAGGATGCCAGTCTCATAACACTCATTATACAAGTGCAACAAGTGGGGCGCAAGCTTCATAGCCATAGGTTTCAGAAGTTTTATCGGGATTCCATTGGGGCCCATGGCCTTGCTGGACCGGATATCCTGAATGGCTTTTTGAATCTCCTCAACCGAAATATCCGCCTCCAGGGCCTCTTTATCTTGCTGGGAAACACAGCGCATTCCAATAGGGGCAAGGAGATCTACCGCCCACCGAGCTTGCAAGTTCTGTTGCGGAGTATAGATTTGCTCATAGTACTTTGCAAATGTTTCGGCAATGTTATGAGGGTCAGTGATCAGCACACCGTCCGGCCCTTTGATCGCGCCCACACACCGCGCAGCCAATTCCTTAAGTTCCAGCCATGCCAACAGTTTACCGGTGCGCTCACCAGCTCATATATTCTGTGCTGGGTAGCAAGGACACGTCGGTTGGCATCCTCAAAGAGCAATTGCCTATAATCTTGACTCTTAACATTGAGTGCCTGTTGGGTCTCGTGGGCAGGGGTATGCGAAACCTCGCGCTCGAGGTTCTATTACCATTTCTTGATGAGCTGGAAAGCTTTAGTAAGACTTCAGGCTTCAGCATGAATCTCCAGTAATCAGAAGGCCCTCAATCTTATATGGCTACGCCACACACTCTGGAACAGTTGGCTGCCCTGCAGCCCCTGGCGTGGGCCAGCACATCTACCTCTTATCTCGGAATACAAATTGTTTCTTAAATCCTAATTGCACCAGACTAAGGTAGACCTGGCTCAGTGGGGACAGTATCACCTCTCCTGGCTTAGGAGGATATCTGATCTAAAATGATTGTAGTCACTTCAGCCCTTTTCATTTTTCAGGCCTTGCTGCTATCCCCTCAAGTGGTGGCGCTTAAGATGCTACAGGTGGAACTTGACCATCAACTGAGACAGAACAGCCTACGTATGCACCTCAATCTGACATACCAAGCTATAGCTACAGGGGACTGGGAGTTCCTGATATCACTCAGCATTACCAAGCTGCATAACTCCACTTCCGTATTGAATGGAATTGTCCCGAAACTGAAAAACATTGGTGCTTTATGGATTTCATGATCGCTGGAGCTCACCTTTGGAAGGTGCCCTGGTTTCCCTGGAAATAGCAGGCTTGGGGCCAATACTCCTCAGCGGCTACCAGAGCTTCCCTGGCAGTTTGGGATAAAGTGGTAGTCCCGAGAGGGCTGACCTACCACCCCTTGTCACTGACATCCATTCCGGGTAACCAGGACTTTACACCAGCCCTTCAGGCTGGGGACTTCTCTGCTTGGCAGCATGCTGGCTGAAGATTCATAGGCTGTCTATTTGACACCCCAGTGACTGTATCATTCAAGCGACTGAAAGAAGTCTTTGGACTTTCCGAGATTGAGCGTCTCCGTTACTTACAGATTTGGAATTGGGTGAGGATTGATGCTCAGATTCCACCTACGCCCTATGAAAAATGGCTCCTCACTAAGAACAGTGATGAGAGTATTATCGCTGAGCTATACACCCTCCTGTTGCATTCTGATGCCAGAGAGAAAACACTAGGCCAAAGGAGATTTTAACAAGAACTTGATCGCACAACTATGCATAAAAAATGGGAAGCTATCTATTACAGACACCGACACAGCATGTAACATAACCAGACTAGAAACTGTCCAAAACATTGCTATATTGGTATCTTACTCCCGCAAAATTGACCAGGGGCAACCTTTTTATTTCAGAACATTGTTGGCGGGGTGCGCAGCGGCAGGCATACTCCTACACTTGGGGCCATATGTAGGTAGCCTCACATTTACCGATTCATAAATACCGAATTTTACCGATTCGGTATTTATGAATCGGTAAATGTGATGTAGGTAATGATTCGGTAAAGATTACCGAATCGGAAAAATTCGGTAATTATGAATCGGTATTTACCGATTCGGTAATGAGGCATACCTTCCCATTGATTCCTATGGGCCTGGAGGCCCATAGGAATCAATGGGAAGGTATGCCTCATTACCGATTCGGTAAATACCGATTCGGTAATGGGGGGAGCATATACAAGGGTGGCAGGGTGTCACATTGACACCCTGTTGCACCCCTGAATCTTGCATGTGTGCACATGTGGCGCACATACATGCCCTAAGGGCATGTATGTCTGCCACATGGCACTCTTAAATCTGCAAAATATTGCTTTTTGCAAGGTATTCGTTATTTATCACCAACCTGTATTTGGTGGTAAATAACGAATTCTTAAGACTAATTTTCACTCTGTAGAGTGCTCCCTACATTGCATTTCTGGATTCGGTATTTACCGAATCGGTATTTTACCGATTTCTTAATTTCCGATTCGGTAAATACCGAATCCAGAAATCAGCCCCCTACATCGCAAATGCCTAAATACCGGTCGGTAACGGGATAATTACCGAATTTCGGCCGTTACCGACCGGTATTTGGCTTCCTACATGAGGCCCTTGGTGTGGTATTGCCCAAACAGGCTAGAAACTGGAATGCAGTTTCGAAGAACATTGACACTCACTTGGACACAAAACTCCTGTGCTTTCTATCTTGTGTTTTACTCGGGCTACCAAACCAATTGACCTTTCCCCCAAAACCTAGATGGGGTGCCTTATCAGCTTGGAACTGGGGGCAGCATTACAGACGATATTCTCTAGGGGTCAGACGCATTTTCTATGCACACGATGTAGCTACATAGGAGTTCGCATATTTTGGGCATGGAGAACTAACCCTGGCAGCCCATTATAATCTAGAAGCTTACCACAATTTATGGGCCTCATTTATCGAGCTACTTTCAACAGGGTTTAACAAGTTGACATGTCCACAATATTTTCTTCTTTTTTTAATTAAGTTTTCAAACGGAAAAGAAGGCAATGCACAACACATAATCACATATGAATGTACAATACGCATAATAGTAGACATGAATACAGTTGCCTTACAGTCTTGCAATGTCCATATTTAGCACTTGGCACACATTTATGTTCAGGGAGTTAGTTAGGCATAGGACGTCCACTTTGCAGACTCATTGAGTCACATCTGACAGCTTCCCCCTTTCTAATACATGAGTCTCCACCTGTTGTTAGGAGTGAATTGAGCAGTGTTAGGCGTGAGTGGAAAGACCTGAGATTTACTCCAATTAAGTCTTATTCCAGATAGGTTGCCAAACCTTATGAACTTATGGAGGATCGGATTGAGACTAGTGCTTGGGTCTCATAGGTAAAGAGTAATATCATCAGCATACTATGATATCACTATCTGACAGGAGGGACATTGAATTGCATAGTCTCTGTGATGTTGTCTAATTTCACGGCCAAGGGCTCAACGGCCAAAGCAAAGAGCAGCGGGGATAATGGGCATCCCTGACGCATGCCTCTTGTAATAGAAATTGGAGTGGGGTATAGCCCGTTAACCTGAACCACTGCCTCGGGCTGAGAGTGTAACAATTTTATCCATGCTAGGAACGGTTGGGGAGGCCCATTCTGCCCAGCATGGTAAATATATAATCTCATTCAAGGGAATCAAACGCTTTTGTGGCGTCTTGAGAAATCCCAGCCACAGAGACCTCTGGATAAATGTCATGTAGTAGCACAAATGTGGTTCTCATATTGTGTGAGGTGGCTCTGCCTGGCACAAAGCCCGCCTGATTCGGTAGGACCAACCCGTCCATCAGCAGGGACAGTCTGTTGGCGATGACTTTAGCCAGAATCTTGTTGTCACAGTAGATCAGTGACAGGGGTCTATATGCTTCACATCTAGTGGGCTCCTTGCCCGGTTTCAGCTGGGATATAATCATAGCTTGCCGCATAGACGGGGGAATGGTGCCAGTCTCTCTAGCTTCCTCAAAAACTTGCTTGTGAAAGGGGGCCAGCTGCTCAATATAACATTTATAAAAGTCTGCAGGTAGACCATTGGGTCCCGGGGCGTTACCCAAGCACAGGCCTATTTTGCGGCCCTGATTTCATCCTCCTCAAACTCAGCAGCCAGGAATTCCCTACGGGAGTCACTGATCCACACAAGGGCGATATCTTCAAAATAGGATGCTATGTCTGGTGTGTCACTCTCATACATGTAGTATAATGATGCATAATAGTTGGAGAACGCATTGAGGATCTCCTGCGAGTCAGTATGCCTGTTACCTTCTTCATCTATTATTTCAAGGCCCTGGTTAGTGAATCTTGGGACTCTAGTTATCTCGGCCAAGGCCCTGCCAGGACATTCTCCCTCCCCATAGGCCTTGATAATGTGATATTTTGACCTGAATTTAGATTTGCGTTCTGTTTCAGTTGAATATTCAGTGAGTATCTCCTTGATTTTCACCTTAAGGTGCTGGGTAGGGGAGGAGGTATTTCCTCTGTCTTTCTGATGTCTGTCTCTAGTCTATGTAGGGTCCCCCTTATAGACCGAAAGATCCCCCCGCTCTTGGCCCCCTCACTGTTACCTTAAAGGATTCCCACACGCAAGCCAGCATAGACATACTAGCTATATTGCATGGAAAGATTTTGGTGATTTCCTGCTGGATTTCTTCACAGAAGACAGTATGTAACAAGGCTGTGGGCTGGAGTCTCCATGACCAAATGGGGGGGTTCATTACCTGGCGTGAGATTTTCAAAAGTACTGAGGAGTGATGAGAGATTGATGCCCGAAGAAGGAAGATTGGACCTGCTTGCCTTGATCCTTGGATACCCAGAGTGACTATCACTCGTTGACATTTTACTTGTCTTTGACTCTGTACAGTGCTCTACTGCCTTTTGGATAGGTTTGTGCTATGGAGATATGATATTCTTACATACATGCATAAACAGTCTGAGAGGACATGCGAGAGACCAGTGATTAAGATAGCACTTGTGGCTCATTGAGGGGAAAGAGTGGGGAACATGACAGATAGAAGTAAGGAATGCAACCAGTTGTGAGAAACTCATTGCAGATTAAAGAAGTATAGGAGATAAATTGGCCGACCGAATTGGAGTTTATTGGATGGCAGGAAGAAAAAAGACAAAAGGTTAAATGAGGGTCATGAAGTGATGCAAAAATATGATAACATGGAATTAGAGAAGTTGCTAGAGTGCTCACTGCAATAGAAAGAAGAAAAAAGTCTTTGGTAGCAAAATTAATATGCACTATGCAGCCTGCAATCAACGAGTCTTCGATATCAAAGAAAATACAGATGCATTCTAGGAAAGACAATTTGCCTTCAGGCTAAAAAAAACACTACAGAAGTAAACATTTTGCTACTGACATCATGCAATGTATGGTCGTACATTTTATCAAAACATAACATATTTTGTGTCAATTGTCGTATTTCTTTGCTTCACATTCCAAGGATCATTAAAAACATTCAACATAAATGTATTCTAACCAAGAAAAGAAGAAAACATTGAGCGTTGTCTGCAGGCACTCTGAAGGCCATCCCAATGCTCACAAAGCACCGTGGGACCAATGAAAATAGAAGGGAGAGGAATTTAAGAAGACTCAAGGATATAATGTCTGATGAACAGTGTACAGCATAATAGCTGCGAAGAAGCAATGCTTTGTGATGTGTGATAGCAATATGTTCTTGTTTTCTAATACATATCGATGTTTCCTAAAATGTGTGTGTTTGGTTGAAGAACCATTTAAATTGTCTGTGCATTTATTTCTGAATTTTTACCTCACTTAAAGGCAGCAGATTGCAAAACACAATAACAAATCTATCCTGAATTAAAAGTGATTAACTAAGTTGGAATATCCTATCTAAATCAGAAGTTGGTGTTTTTCTTTCTCACATTTATGGCTTCATTTAATAAGTGTTTACTCTGTGGTCAATGCCTTATGTTAAATTTGCATAGTAGTGTTTCGCAGTTTTGAGGGCAGAATTTTGTCCCATATGTAATTATGCAGGTGGAACAGAAATTTATATACACCATTTCTGAATCAATATACATTTTTGATCATGACTTTTTCAATTAGAATGGTTCACAGTGTTGATTTATATATGAGATAAAGTACCCCCATCAAATGGTACCAGAATATTGCAAGTCACTGAGAACTTCTCTGAGCATGTACCGGAAGAAGAAGTGTCGTAGTGAAAACCCAGCTTTCACTGCTTTAGCGTGGGTGATGTTGACATATAATTATTTAAGAGCCTTGTGTGTCTACAGTTCTGCAGACAGAAGCGGAAGAGAATCTGTAACGGAGGTCCGGGATGCAAAGCCAAGAACAGAAATAGAGGCCCAAAAGGTGAAAGAGAGGAAAAGAGTTAGTGTAGGTGTAGATTCCATAGGTGCAGCAGGTGCAGTGCCACCCAAGACCAAAGGCCTAAGGGGCACACCAACCTCCGATTTGTGCTATATTGTAACATTTAAATATCAGCAGGGGGGCATTTTTTTCCTGTGTGAGATGTAGAGAGGGCTGGAAGTAGGAGTAAAATTAATGGCATATAAAAAGAAGAAAGAATCTATCATGAAGGAAGACCAATGCGCATGAAGAAATGCTTGCAAGGATGAAAGGACTAATGGTTAGAAGTTGAAAACAATATTTGCATGGGTGGGTGAAAGAATGGCTGGAATGATGAAAGGCTGGATCAATGAGTGGATGGACAAATTGAAGTCTGAATGGATGGGTGAGTTGATAAAAGAAGGGTGAAATGATGGATGGATGAAACAGAATGGCTGTATGGTTGGGAGGATGGATGAATGACTAGATGTGGGAGTGGAAGGACTTTTGATGGAAGAGTGTAGGGAGCCCTGGATGAAAGTGAGGCGTGGAGCCCAGAAAGAGGCGGGGCAAGAAAAAGGCTTGCCCTGTTGCTCAGCGTACTTGAGAATAAATTTCTTATAGTGATATGGCCTGGCGAACTGGATTAGAGTTTCGGCATCGACTCGATCAAAAACATGTAAATAGTCACAAATTTTATTATTTACATTTAAAGCATAACAAATATCATTGGTTGAACAAACATTTGATCTGGTGAACAAACGTTCGGGGAGCAAAAGAAAGCAATGGGGTTGGGGCAAGGGCACGGAACAGGCAGTACACTGGCACTACATCTGATTAGCAGAAAACAAAGATGGCATATGTGATGGCAAAGCTGAAGCCATGAGCGTCTACTGGGGATGCAAGAAATGGCCTGTGAGCATTCAATTGAAAAATGAGTGTGCCACACACATGATAAATAAAGCCCAGAGTAAGGGGACATGTAGCGAGGGCAGTCCCCAGGAAAGTCAGAACACACCCCAAGGAGGGACAACGAGCAGCGTTTCACGATTGAAAATACAGCAATTTTGACAGGCACACGAATGAACAAATGGAAAGTGGTGGGATCGGTCTATGCACCCAGACTGGATACAGCATGCCTCACAGAGCAGTGCATGTGTGCTGCTAGGTTCGATCTAAAAATGGCTGCCTGCCTGAGCCTGGACTCCTACAGACCTCACCCCTCTCCAGCCACCAACAGGCACATGCATCCAAAAAGAATTTTTTGGGGCATGACTTCACATTTGGCATCCACAGGCCCATAAAATATCTTTATCACAGCAAAAGTGAGAAGGCTAAAAATCCATTACTGCCCACATGGGAGATTCCTGCATCCCTTAATCCAGGCTCAAGACCCACCAGGAAAAATAATACAAGCCTCAAACAACAAAAAACAAATGGTTTTGACTTCCTACCCTCAGCCCATCATAAAGAAATATTTTGTAAATAATTAAACTGAACTTACAGAATGAGTATGTTGCAACTGTATTTACAGTAGCCTCACTCTCTGTAGCACTTTTCGAGTAAAAAATCAACTTGGAATTAATTTCGCTTAATAATGGGTGTCCAGCGACAAACAACAGCAAATACCAATGTCGCTCACAGTCAGAAATGCCACCTAGTATTGTTCCCTTAATGCGTTTTTTAGCCAAATGAACTTTCGTTTATGCAATGTGGAATAATGGCAAAAGCTTGAGCATTAAACATCACAAGGGTAAGAAGAAATGCCCGCTGTCATGTACGCCGGGGTAAAGAAAATAAACATGTATACTGTAAGCCCCAGTATGTTTGCTGTTTGTTGTGTGAGAGCAGGTGCTGAAGTCACCCATGTCAGATGCGGGCAGTTGACAGCTACTGCACATCTCTGCATGAAGTATACACTCACTGCTTTGCACCTTCAATATTAAAAATAGCAGCTGTAAAGCCAAGTTATGAGATTCCATTTTGGAAGCTTTACCATGGAATGTTCTCAAGCCGATACTACTTGCACCCTGCACCCTCTCTGTAAGCTTAATAAATATTTTGTATCGACGTTTAACGTTTACTTGTGTCTATTTGTTTCTGTACACAATAATGTTTTAAAAGAAGTTCCACATCTTGCTCCAATCTCTCCTGTTCAAACGTCCCCTTTGTGCAATGTGTCTCGAGCCAAGCTTCTCACCAGCACATTGCCTTAGCTTTAATTCTTGTATTATTAGTGGCATAATCACAACCCAGTTTAAGAGCGCTTGGCCGTCTAGTTTGCCTCATTTACAATTGTCCACAACACGTGCACATCTTTGCATCGGGGCTGTTGCTCCCTGATTTCTTAGTGTAATACCTAGTTGATTATCGATTTCGTGTAAGGTGTGTGCCCACTACAACTGTAGGGGTATGCATTTGCTTCAATGTGATGCTCTGTTCCTGCCGCCAAGCACGCAGTGACAGGCATCCTCTTGTTTTCGGATTGGTGTCCGTCCGCTGAGGAGCGTGCAGTGGAAGGTCGTGACCTTTCCTCTTATCTGGACAGCTCTGGGCTGCATGAATATCTTTTGCTGCAGGCTGCTATTAGCAGCAGGACAGAAGAACAAAGAAAGGAGGCTGCGGGGAGCACACTGAGGGTTAAGATGGGCATATTAGGGACCTCAGGACCGCGCAGGGATCTCAAATTACACGGGTTGGATCCCAGCGCGCTGTAATTAACTCCACACTTAGCTCTAATGAGGACATTCATTTAAAATCACGGTCTTTGTGTTAAGCTACAGGGGCCGACTTCATTAATCTTTGATTGGAAGGGATTTTTGGAACAGGGACAAGCAAATGCTAAAGTAATTTCTTATTGTGTGGAACTAAACATGTTATTTCACAAGTAAAACTGAACTATATAATTCGGCACTGGGTGTGGAGTGGCATATGTTATACAATAAATTATGTTTCTATTGATTTAGCACCATTGTGATCAGCTCTCTGTCAGTGGCAGCCCGTAATGTGTAGCGAGGCTAGGGTGGATACACACACACACTCTCTCTCCCAGTACAAACACACGCACACACCCATTCACAGCATGCACAAATGCACAAACATTCATACACACACACACTCATGCGGGGCGGGCCAACGCAAGGCATGGAAAGTGTGGGCAGCTGACCAAGGTCAAGCACTCAGCCCGCCAGCATGGGGCCCTGCCCTAGTGCCACTGCCAGGCACGGTGCACTGGTCGGCTTGGGCCCCTGCTCATCTAATTGAAAGTGAGGTGTCTTGTTGCAATTGTGCCCACAGGAGGGCACCACGCCCTCCTGTGGGCCTCACTCCTATGGTGAGGCAAGGCCTAGGGGAGGGGGAACGCATCCTATAGTACCAGTTGCAAGGAGACACTTTCTGCAGGTTTGTCCCTCTATCAGGTCTCCTGCCCTGCTGCCCATACAAAGGTGCAGCGGGACACCCATTGTGCCACAGTTTAGTGGCCAAGCAGTTTGAACCCTTTCTGATGATGACCAACTCTCACACCTTTAGCTCTTCATGTGCTGTAAAAGAGGTGCTAGAAGGTGGCTCAGAGGATGGGGCTCCAGCCCAGGAGGGGTCAGTATGAAGCAGCTTCTGGAGAAGGGTCATGTATTGAGATGCAAACAGCCCTGAATGTGACTTGTGGCATTCAAATTAGAAGGGCCTCACACATTCTCCCTCTGCCCAATGCCCCACAAATCCTAGAACAGTTCATGCATGTACGCACCCAACATTAAAAAAAACTAAAAGTTACCGGACTTCAGCGGTGATCTCTGGTGTCAAGAGGAAGCCTTTGTGGTTCCTGGAGGATTGGGCATGCCACTGCCTCACTGGCTGACCTTGTCATGTGTGAGCCACGGTCCTTTAATTGTCACAAAGTGGGGTGGGGTCAATGAGGGTGCTGATCTCTGGGATAAGTGTCACTGATGGACACTCAGCCCTAAGCTCTTCAGGCCTTAAAACTGAATTGCCCAGGTCTGAGTCTATTGACGACACTCCCCTTCGTCGTGAGTAGGAGGTTGACAGAAGACTTTGCCAGGCTGTAGAGGTCACCCCCACCAGGCTGTGAAATCTTCAGTCCAGCAATCTTCGGGTCAGGCAGCCAGGTGCCTGTGCATTTAGCGCATGTACAGCACATGGCAGTCTGACCCGCCCATGAAGTATGTCTGTCATACGAACCTTTGCTCGGCATGAAAAACAGTCTTCCTGCTCAGAAAAAGGTGGAGGGATGGGGCCCCTCCACCTTTACCAACTGACTGTGGCTGCTCCCTGGATATCTTTAGCTTTCAGGCGTTTCACAAGCTAACATTTCCATAGTTTTCTTTTGATTCTTCACTGTAATGTTGTGAATCAATGCTCAATTTGAGCCGTTGACTACAGGTGGCATCCACTGCCACTCATTTTTGGTGGCATGAACTATTTTTCATTATCAGACTTTGCTAGATTAAAAGAAAGAGTCAAAAAGGATAGAAAGAACAGGTAAGAGTAACAGGGGAGACAGTGGCAAAGGGAGAAAGCAGGGATGAGCAATAACCTGCAAGATTGAGATAAAGGGGCAGGGAGTGAATGGTGGGGCATGAAAGAGGCATGAGTGGAATCAAGGATAGGGAGTTTTGGTGTGCGGCATCCTTGACATTCAGCAGCACCAATGGCAGTCTTCTGAGAAAACCATTGGGGCTCTGCACTTCTTCTTTTGCAAAATAAGCTCCGCAGAGCAGTGCTCTGATGAGCCCAGTTGTTATTCAGATGACAAAAATAACTTAAGCAGTTGTGCACATAAAAATACACTCCGCACCAAAATCAGTTCTGTGACACAATGAATACCAAACATTTCTGCAAGTAGACCAGCATGGCTTGTAAATTTGTTGCAATTACCTAGAGATTCAATATATGCCATTTTTGGCTATATGCCCTGTCAAAAATTAACCAAATGTGTTCAACAAATTTCATACTTAGATGCTGCACATATATTTATTTTACATTTAACCATTCTTGTTGGCTTTCTTTCTTTACCCCAATTCTAGGTCCACTTTATTTGGGCTGATCCTTCCAGAGCCATACACAATCACTTACACAATAATTAAAACCCACGGTACTGAGTTTGGGCTTAAAGGGGGTGGATTTTGACCTTTTCATCAGATGTGATGCATAGTAATGGCTTTTCTCCCTCAATCATTAGCTAATCCATAATCAAACAATGTGTTATCATTGCTTTTAGTTAAGTCAACATCACACCATGCTTCTATGGATCCTACTTCTTAGATTACCTACTTTCCCATCAACTGTACTTGATTGAACTCTGCATCAGATGTGATGCATAGTAAGGGGTTTCTCTCTCAAACATTAGCCAATCGATAATCAAACAATACAATATCAATCCATGTAGCTAAGTCATCGTGACACAATGCTGCTTGAATACCACTTCTTGGAAGAGCTACTCACCAATCATCTGTGCTTCCATAGACCTGTCTTATGCAGTAACATTGAAGACCAGTGAGCCTGAGATTTCTTGACCGTCATTCAATGTTCAAGACTAAAAAAGATGTTGCCACAAGGCGTGAAATAAGGAATAATGGGGAAAGGGTGGGGGGATACAGGATTGTGTGTTTTTGGAATGCCAGTTTTAAGAGAGGATGAGTTTCTGAAAACGACGCAACATTCTAGCTATAAATATTGTACATATCCACGTATAAATAAGATAGTAGCATTACTGACTATAGTCAATCAGTAACATTAGATAATAGCTTTTACCCATCTTGCAGGCCTTCGCTACAGCCAAGTGCATATATGTAGATTAGGGGCAACACATAATGGTCTTGACTGGCTCAAAGGTTAGATATGAAGTAACTGGATGAATGACTGAGCTTGTCACCATGACATTAATACAGCGTTCACGTTGGCCTCTATCCTGAACAGCACAATGGTCTGAATTTAGATATGGGTCTTTAGGGGCTCCCGTGATATACCTCTGCTGACCTGCACTCTGTAGCATTATTCCACTACTGAGTCAATCACAGTTCTCTCACCCTGCAGCTCATCCCAAATTAAAGAATATAGTGGTACCCAGCACTGACATATCCACAGAGCTCTCACAGATCAGCTCATGTTTTACTTACAGTGCGCTCTGGAATCACAGCACTGAGACTCTCAGAACACTCACATAAATAATTTAACTCAACACATTTCACATGGGAGTTGAAGCACGTTTTTCTTTCTGCTAATATAGATCAGGGGTTAACATGCCCGCTACTGATAGGGCTTTACCTGCAAGTTCTCAATTTTAATGCATGGCTTATTCTTTGTAAAAATACAGGTGTTCTATAGAGCATCCATTTGGAGAAAAATTACATTCGCCTGCAGAAACCTGGTGATCTCAGCGAATTGTTTCTGATGGACCCATATCATCTGGAGTTGTCCGGTCATTAGAGTATGTTGGAATGAGATAGAATTATTTTGTCTCCGCGTTCTAGAATTACCCAATTCCATAGACACTCAAACTGCAATTTTGGGCTATTCGTCAGATATAAAAATGGATCTTTTGCAAAGAAAAAGGGTATATAATCTTGTTTTGATTGCGAGATCAATTACATGGAGATGGCAATTAATTCCAACATTCAGACAATGGCGATTAAAATTGAGTAAAGTTAAAGAAATGGAAAGAAGATATGCTTTAAGATCAGGCTCAAATAAAAGGTTTTGCAGTCTATGGGATGTCTTGGAATGAAAAAAATAGGTATAACGCAAAAGATGGAAAGAGTGAAGATATGTAATGTAATATTTATGAATTAGTATTTAATTTATTAGTGAGGAGTATTCATGAATTTTGAATTAGAAAAATGCTCTCAAGCCTGTACTTTGCATTATTTGTCCTAACGGTGAAGCTTGGAAGGGGATCTAAACTCCAGAGCCATTTTGAGCAAGTTCTTGTTTAATTTTTCCTCTCCATGTAAAAATGCTGGTTGTATGAATTAGCACACTAAAATACGACCTATTGATTAGATAGTGTTGATGCTAAAGAGCAGAATGACTATGTCTAATAGTTAATCCAAAGTAAAAAAGAACAGAAGTAGGTGCCAATCAAAAGCCCAAACCTACCGGTACTATTAGATTGCTAATTGCAAGATGGTGGATGGAAATTCTGGTCAGATCTGTCATGGGGTTTCCACGTTCTCAGTAGTAACTGTTCGTTTGTTGGACAACATAAATATCGGGATGGCGCTGGACTGATTCTATGCACCCCTCAGGATGTGTTGGCCTGTTGGCCAGTTAGCTCACAGTGCACCCTATGTACCCCTAAATCTAGGAGGCTAGCACATTAATTGGGAACCTCAGAACATGAGAAGCCTGACTCCCCAAGGAATCATGGTAAAAGATCTAGAACCCTTTTGCTCAGTCACTCATGCATACCCATAAAGATACACAAGGAATACCTAAAGGGGCATTTCAATATTTTTAACCATTGTGATTCTTGTATTGAATGTATGAGCTGCAAGGATTAATAGACATAAACAGATAAAAGTTATTAGGAGTAAAAGAACAGTGAAAAGGATAAACAATTCCACCATTGTGCTTAAACAGTGCATATATGCTGGCATATAAGCAATATGTATATTGTACTCCTACTATGCGCTCCCTTATCTAGGTGCCTAGGGGAGCTGATCTGCCAAGAATCAGTACTGGGTGAACTACCTTCCCATTATTTGAAGGTAAGTGTATGCACATCCCCATCTTGGTCACAAGTTGGACATCCCTCCTCACAGAGGGTAAACAGAAATCAGCTTTGCAGTGACTCCTACAACAGCGGCCTCACAATGACAGGAGAGTGCTCCTCTGATTTGAACTCGGAAATGCAATTGTATTTATAATAACAGTATCCATGCTTCTGTGTCAACAATAACAATTGCACAATGTATGTCTAGGCCTTGTACTAAATGTTCAAGGTGTCATGATAGTGTACTCATGAATGGGATTTCAGAGAAACTAATCCTGCACTGTCATGCAAGAAAATGAGTGTCAAAAGTCATTGTCTAGAAAATAAGTCAACATAGGAAAAATGTACACGTAAAAGGGCAGTGTTCATTCCATGGCCTAACCTAGCCTCGTCACAGGCCAGGTGATCATGGATGGCATTTGATGCCAGGCATCAAATTGTGGTAGGTTATGTTTCCCTGGTTAAAAATTATTTCTTGTGCACATTTGTTTATACAGGGCTGTTCAACATGAAAATTCTGGGAGTCGTAACTTGAATGAAAAATATTCACTGGAGACAGGAAATTCTCAGTAAACAGTTGATCTTGGACGCTCAGCTGAACTGTATAAGCCTAGTCAAAGTTCACTAATTTTTCCATTACTGCTTTATACTGCACAATCATATGAGGTGTTATGAATATGGTAGTTTGATTTGGAAAGTAAGAGACAATGAGTCTTTTAAACAATTTCTGCAATTAGCAAGATTTTTAAGATGGACAATTTTCAAGCCTTTGGGCTCTTAGAGGCCAACGATAGGCAAAGGATGCCACATGTTCAGCCCATTCTGACTCAGCCAGCAAGTGGTTTATGTATTTTTGACAATTACATGTTACTCGGATTAACATTTAAATTCTGGATAAAGTTAGTACCCTGTAGTGGAATCTATAGACATCAAAAAATTATTTTTGAAATTTATAAATGACAATGCTCCTGGAACTGATGGTACATCAAATATAATGTTGAAGTTTCATGCGGATTGTTGGGCAAGTTTATTGAATAAAGTATTTATATATACCTAAACATGGATCGCTCCCTCGTTCTTGACTATGTGACATACTAATTTTTATTTATAAGAAAGGTGGCCTGCCTGCACTGGAATCTTTGGACCTAATCGCACATTTGTGTTTGTTGTCTTAATTATTTGGTTTGATTTTGCAAAAACACTGGAATGAACACAAGTACATCAAGTAGTTGCAGCAATCAAGTGGGATTTTGTGATGTTACTGGCAAGTCATGATCAGATTTTTTGCTCACTTATTTCGTACATAAATCTTTCAACATAATAAATGAGAATGTATAAGTATTCTTTGTTTAGCTGCCAAATGCTTTTGATGGTGTACTATGGAACAATTAATGCAAGTAAATATTTATTTAGCTATCCTAATGTGACAAAGATGTAATATAAAATATGTAGTATTCTTTCCATGTGAGTTCACATTTGCTGATCAATTGAATATATTTAATTAGCACCCTGAAACGTTGCGAGCAGGTTTGCCAATAAGATGCTCCCTTTAAAGGTTATAACTACTTTTATTGGCCCACTCAGGAGCATGCTATGGTTACAAGCTTCATGTCCCTGTGGTCGGCTGGTGTCCCTGTGGGCAGGACCACAGTCCCACCCACAATTCACCCCCACCCAAAGGGCACGCTCTGGAAAATTAATGAGAAAGCATTAAGAGCACCTGAAGTGTAGTCAAATATTTTCTCAGCTACTTCTACAGGCACTGCAGTTTCAACATTGTTATCCAGGCTCTACCCCTTGCTTCTGGAGGGGGAAGCTCAATCAACGACAGAAAAATATAACATGTAAACAAAGAGCCATGTTTGTTTATTGTTTTTACTCCTCTGTGGCAATTGACCCTCCAATCCCTTTTGAGCAATAGATGAGCCTGAAAAGGTATCCACTGAACACACAATAGTTTCAGCAGGACCTAATTCTTAGAGTTTCACAACCTACTCACATCTTGCTCAACTTGCTAGAAATATTTGAGCTCCACATTTTCCATGTCCCAGAAAGGGCCTTCACACTAAGGAAAACCTTCTTCTTTCTGTCTGTCTACAAACGCTGCTTAAACTGAACCCAGCACTTTGTACTAATAAGATCATATGCAATGCTATCCTTGCCTTTATTTGAGAGCGCAAGGTAAATGTACCTGACTACTCCTAGACGCTTCTCAGGATCCAAGTTCTTTGCTTCTATATCTAATTGTAACATCTTTCATCAGGTATACTTTGAACCTGACCAAAGTGCTTCAAAGTCAGCCACATGGAGCATGTCCTGATCAACATTCTTGAAGACCCGCTGGAACTTTTATAAAGGGTTTTATATTTCCCATAGGCTTAGCAATACTGTCTGCTCTCGGATGTGTATGGATTCTTTTGCTTCTTGAAATAACGTGCAAACCTTTATCTCAATTTTCTTCATTTTTATCTTAATTTGATTTTTCGAACATGTATACTTTTCCTTACTCGTAATGTCGTAATTTAAGTTCTTTTTTTCTGAACTATTCTGCTGTTTGCGTTTCTTATTCACTACACTCTGACACTCTAGGTTACCTCCCATAGGTGAGCAAATTAACCTTTAAGGAAAACTATTTGCCTATGTGGCTTGGACTTTGGGAAATGTTATTCAGAGTAATAACACTCAATAAAATGTACCATTCAAAGACTTGATCTTAGCTTTTAAGAGAAACAGCATGGAATTACCTGTTACAGTAACAGAGTCTTCTCTGTCCTGGACGGCAAACCTCCTTCAGTACAAGTTTCTTTATTTCGGTTTTGCACAAAACCATAAAAGCACTTGGGATCCAAGCAAGTTAAAAGTCCATTACTAAGGACTTCTCAGAGAATCAAGACAACAGCAACCACACATACATGTTAAAATAGGTAACAACGATTAAAAATCTATCAAAGACCTCTTTTTGATAGCACCTTTTAAAAACCCAAACAATAGCAAAACAGATGCGATCAGAGAGTAACGTTTGCTGATATAACATAGCCAGTCTAGCTTGCTTAAAATTCAAAACCTTTAACAACGTTAGATATACTCGGATCCTAAAGGAGAATAAAACCTACAAAATAAAGTAAAGTGCAACATGTCTAAGACAACAATAAATCACATCCACAAGGGCACAGATATTTAACAAACTGTCATTCTCTTTGGACAGCAAGAAAACAGTAAACAGCCTTAACCTAAACCTGGCTAGAAGATAACAATGGTTTAGGTCTGACATCAAAGACAGATAAGGCACTATAAGCATAGTAGTAGTAGTAGTAGCATTTTTATTGTTTAGTTAAATAAAACCATAACAATTAAGCATTAAAATAAACAAACAATTAACAACAATAGTCTATATTTTCAAATAATTATTTAACAATAAAATCAGCGATATTCCATTATTCAGGTAGCCTTAAAATGCCAAATATTACTACTAAGCAGTTTTAATCCTCGCTAGCGGGCATCTCTCCATCCTAGGGGGCCACTTTTCTCCAAATCCGCATTTACTTACACCCCAACTGTTGAGCAGATAGCCCAGTACTAATTGTGAATGATGCAATTGTTAACTGACGTGGTTTCAGTGGAAAGGCTATCACCCAAGCATTCGACAATAACTGATAATATTCACAAATTTAGCACATATGCCCAAAGTGCAGGTACTCATCAGATCGGGCTGGGGGCGTGGCAAGGAGGCAGGTCTAGAGGCGGGACTAAGGGTGTGTCTAATGAAAAACATTTGAAGGGCTCAAGAATTTTTGAATGATGACAAATTGCCTCCCTCTGCAATTTATTGTTGATGCCCTTGCATGTATTAAGTTGTACTAGTTGATAGACTATTGAAAGTTAACTATCACGTTTTCCTTTTTGTCAGAGGCACCTGTATATTAAACAAAACATTAAAAGGTGCAGAGACTTGTTTTACTGAAAATTAATTAAAGGAAAAAAGACTACATCCTAAAATGCAACTCTGACTCGCATCGGGTGAAAGGAAGCCATCAGTTGTCATGCTAGTGATCCGGGGGGAAGAAAGTTATCTGGGTTACAGAACAATAATATTTCACCCTTTCATTCACTTTCAGATACTGTGCCACCCAGCAAAATCTAGTCCAAAATTCTGAGGGGCTAGTAAAGGGATGGAGGCACATATAACCATGTACATATGACCACAGTGTCAATGATGATGGTGGTCAGCAGGCCTGCTGTAGCCACGGTTTCTGATATGGGAGGCACCCTGTACCCACATGTGTTTGATGCTCAAAGCTTCCCTTAGGCCTGCTCCTTCACCTCAAGTCCACGGCTTGGCTTCCTCACTTGGGTGCTTTGGGTTCCCTGGTGCTCCCACTCCCACTACGTGGCTCACTTTTTTTCATGAATACCAGATAAAGCCAGTTGTTGTGTCAACTGGTGATGACCAGTCTGGATCACCTCATAGCGCAGTAGAACCCTACAGATTTCTAAGCTGCTGTAGTGGAAATTGGGAGGGGCATTGGGAGGGGCAGACATTTGGCACTTCTCGTTCATATCTCTGTACTGCTCACAGCCGCACACTTATGGATGCCTCCACAGCATTACAGCAGGAAACACATGCCTGCGATTTCCCGGCTAACCATGATCCTTCCTTCTTTTGACTTCTCTGCCTGATCCCTCCGTCCAGTGCGGGGATATGTGTCCTGGCATGTAGTAGTGTGGGTGGTTCTTAAGCTCCATGCCTGGCCTGAGGGGTCTAGCCCTCTGGCCACATCTGAAATGATAACAACATTCTTGGGATATTATTTACAGTAGTCTGTGTACGACTTTGCCAATTCACTAATTTTATATGGATGGAAATCCATTTTCATATTATACTTTTGTCACAACACACTAGTGGCACTCTGTGGGTGCAGAACTCCCAAGCGGGAGTGCTGGGTGTGCATCCAGAAGAAGGCAGCAAATGAAAGATAAACCACACCTAAAATAGATGGTTTTACTTTATTTAGCTGAAAACTGCAGTTATTTTCCCAAGAAAGTTATGTGAATTTGCATCAGTTCGCTATAAAAGGAGGTGAAGGGCTGGCTGTAAGTGTCCCTCCCCGAAGGCAGAGAGTCTTTGACATGCAGAAATAAAACAGAATTTCCCTGTTTGTGATTATTGTAGGATGTCAGTAACATTCACTGTTTGGGGAATCTAGTCATTTCTGCATCTGTGGCAGGTAACTGGATATGGGCCTGTCCCAGTATGGTAAGAGCTCTGTCTCTAGACATCCTTCCTTCCAGATGTCGGTGTCAGTCGAAGCCCTGGTCCTCACCCACCTGAATGGAGGCAACTCTCTGCCCATTAGCCTCCTTAACAATATTCAGAAACCCATGAAAACACCTTAACCACTGTAATACTTCCCATCAAGGGCTTGTGGAAGTTGGCCAAATCCACCCACACTGAAGGTATTGTATTGTATTGTAATTGCATTTATATAGCGCTTACTACCCCTGACGAGGCGTCGAAGCGCTTTTTCGGCGAGTAGCGCACTACTCCGGAACCCAAGAAGGAATAGTGTTGAATTAGTATAGTGAAAATCTGAAAGTAATTTGAGTGGTGGATAGGTTAGTCAGTTATTTGGATTCAGAAGGATAGCAGAGAGATAGAAGAGGGAAAAAGTTTTGCATTTATATAGCACTTGTTACCCCTGATGGGGGTGTTGAAGCGCTTTTGTTTGGAGAGTAGCACTTTTCGGGTTTAAATAACAAAGAAATACCAAAAAGTGTGACTGAGCATGTGTATGACAGCAAAAAAGCGTACTTGACAATCTGGAATAGGCCTCGTTTCTGAGAAATGCTTGATATCAGACACAATGTCAAGAAAAAATCTAAATGAATGTTTAGAAAAACAAGTGCACTACTCCGAGCCCAGGTTGGGCTATTGGTATTTGAACATAAATGGATAACGTATTATAACAAATGTTGTCTGGAAGAATAAAACAATTAATCAGAAATGACACCAATTGAGTAACATTTAAATCATCATAGTGGTTAGTTCTCCATGCTTAGAGCACAAATGAATGTCGAAGCTGAATCCATGTGTCCATGTAGTATTTACTCAATAGCCAGAAAAAGTAAACAGAACAATGTTCATTCTCAACGAGAATTCGCAGTTTCAGAAGACAAATCCCAATGCATTTCGGGCTTAAAACATAGCCCTTCGTCAGGGGCATCTCTAGAAACAAACAATATATACATATCAATTGAGAGTATGTCAAAAATTATACTACATTCAATTTAACTGTACAAGGAAAACGCAAGGGGATAACATTATAGTCATAACACCAGGAGTAAAGTGCCACCACCGCAGAAACCAGAAAAATATGGTATAAAAGCCTCGAAAAAATGTGTGTATTAAAGACAAAAAAATAATACTCAAAACAGTTCCCTATTAATAGCTACACAGACCCAATACCAGTAAAGAAACAGTGCAACACCAACACCGTAAGAAACCAAATAGATGAGTCAAAGTCGTAAAAACAAAACAAAACATACCTGCGAAAATATAATAGGTAAACCACAAACGGTGTGCCAAAAGCACAACGCAACATATACAATTAGCAATCCGGAAGTCCCACTATAAGAAATAAATGAAAATTATGCTAGAAACCTAATCGTAACGGCTCATTTCAACAACGGTTTAAGTATCCAAGATGCAAGGCTTACCCTGAAAACTCACACGAGTGAGTTTGATCGAATGGTTAACCAGCCAGAAGTATTAAAGCGCTGCCAGCGTGAGAACTCTACAAAATATCAAAACACAATTTTTAGCAAGCTGGTAAACCTCCAAGACCGCTAAAAGGTGAAAACAACATTAGCACCTACCAAATAAAACTACGTTCCACCTCGGATCACTAACAACGCTGGCTCTTCAAAAAAGCCGCCCGCGTCGGCGTGTTCTTAAATGAATATTGAAATAGAAACAGGACTAGGGCTAACAAAACTAGCGTCTCTCCCATGCCAAACGGCCGCCATATTTAAAGAGTGAATACAGTACTATCCAAATGTAAGAATGAGAGATTCACAACAGAAATGAAACAAATCAAAAATAAAAAAGAAGAGGAAGAAGAAAAAAAGGAAGAAGATAAAGAATAAAACAGAATAAAACAGAAACAGCTGGTGCATGACCAATAATGTGTTTTGATATTTTGTAGAGTTCTCACGCTGGCAGCGCTTTAATACTTCTGGCTGGTTAACCATTCGATCAAACTCACTCGTGTGAGTTTTCAGGGTAAGCCTTGCATCTTGGATACTTAAACCGTTGTTGAAATGAGCCGTTACGATTAGGTTTCTAGCATAATTTTCATTTATTTCTTATAGTGGGACTTCCGGATTGCTAATTGTATATGTTGCGTTGTGCTTTTGGCACACCGTTTGTGGTTTACCTATTATATTTTCGCAGGTATGTTTTGTTTTGTTTTTACGACTTTGACTCATCTATTTGGTTTCTTACGGTGTTGGTGTTGCACTGTTTCTTTACTGGTATTGGGTCTGTGTAGCTATTAATAGGGAACTGTTTTGAGTATTATTTTTTTGTCTTTAATACACACATTTTTTCGAGGCTTTTATACCATATTTTTCTGGTTTCTGCGGTGGTGGCACTTTACTCCTGGTGTTATGACTATAATGTTATCCCCTTGCGTTTTCCTTGTACAGTTAAATTGAATGTAGTATAATTTTTGACATACTCTCAATTGATATGTATATATTGTTTGTTTCTAGAGATGCCCCTGACGAAGGGCTATGTTTTAAGCCCGAAATGCATTGGGATTTGTCTTCTGAAACTGCGAATTCTCGTTGAGAATGAACATTGTTCTGTTTACTTTTTCTGGCTATTGAGTAAATACTACATGGACACATGGATTCAGCTTCGACATTCATTTGTGCTCTAAGCATGGAGAACTAACCACTATGATGATTTAAATGTTACTCAATTGGTGTCATTTCTGATTAATTGTTTTATTCTTCCAGACAACATTTGTTATAATACGTTATCCATTTATGTTCAAATACCAATAGCCCAACCTGGGCTCGGAGTAGTGCACTTGTTTTTCTAAACATTCGTTTAGATTTTTTCTTGACATTGTTGTATGTAGGTGGCTGGCAGTGCCATCTTTCAGGTGCACACCATAATTGTTTGAAGTTTAACTATTCTCGAGTACTTAGCTGTATTACAGTTTGAATTTGAATATTGAGTGCATGCCTAGCTGCTTTTGTCTCCTGATATCAGACACAAGCATTCTGGAAGCAATTCAAAGAGTGATCTTACATCATAGAAATGAATGAGAAACGTTCACCAAGCCATGGGATGTCATGTCTTAGTCGTGTTCGAATGCTTGTATTGTTAGCTACATTCAGTGTTTTCTGGTAAATGCGCATTTTTAACTCCGTGCACATTATTCTTCCCCTTCCAGTGTGCCCTAGTAAGGTCTATACTGTGTTTAAGTATTTTGATAAATCCATTCTTCCTCCAAGTATGCGATCGGAATTCTTATGGTTGTTTGTTGAGCCTTTCATTGTTTAACTTTGTTACAAAAAAATGAGTCACATTATGGTAAACTTTATGTTATCTGCTAAAAAAAAAAAAAAACACGACTTAAAAATACCACTGTCCCCTCAAAATTATTTTTCTATTCAGCTGTCGCCCCCGCTTTAGATAACACTCTTTTGGATAACGAGATACTCTCCTACCTCTACCCTCTGATGTCCCTAGCCCTTACTTACTTAGCCTCATGTCCCCTCCGATGCCCCATTTGTCTCTTTACATTTTCTCTTTTTTCAGGTGGTCACGCCACCTTTCATCTTAAATGTCCCCTTGTTCATCTCATCAAATTCCTTCACTTGCTTTTCTGGGATACCCCTCCCCCATTTAAAATACCAGTCTCTGCCACTGTAGCTGTCACTCTGTCCCCACACAACAGGCCCCTTCCACCGACCTGTGTCATTCTCGAAAGCCTTGGCTTTCTTGGGACACCTACCCACCCCCGACTCTCATCAGATGATCCCCATCTCATCCATCAGGTGCTTTATTTTTAACCCACTGCCCAGGGCTGGCTTTAGTGCTGGTGGCGCCCTGTGCGACAATGTTTGTTGGCGCCCCCCCCCCCCATGACCACATCCACCACGGATTCTCTCACTAGCACCCTTTAACAGTGATCAAGTCACCATAACCACACTCTACCAGATGCATTGAATTAGTTATATAGCGCCACTCATTCCAGTGTAGGGTGTCCGAGCACTTTGCATCACACACACATTACACAGAGACAATCAATCATACGAGTGTAAATCAGTGTATAGGAAATGTTACTTAAGCCAAAGGACTGAAAGTGTAGGAGTCACATGTCACCCATACTGGTAGGCAGTATAGTTTAAGAGTGCTTGGTGTGGAGAAGCACAAACGCAGAGTCGAAAAAGAACAGCATAGTTGGGAGTTTTCTTTAATAATAAGAATCAATTTCTAGCCAAATTAACCCTTTTTGCAACATTAATCAATGTTCTAATAATGTATACTTTGCAGTGTGTATGCAGTTCTGGGATGAAAGTTAATAGCTCACTGTTGTATATTAGGAATTTAAGTTATAAATTGCAAGTAACAAAAGGATGTCTCTTTTGAAAGCAGTAATCTGCTGACCTGTTTACATCATATGTAATCTACTTTGCAGCAGGCATATTAACCCTCTGCAATAACTTCACCTAAGTCAAAACCTCAACTATACAAAACGCTGATCTCTCTCCAGGAAGATAATTAATCACACGAGTTTTCTTGACATTTATGTGAGGCCTGGTGCTTCAAAAGCTTAATAAACTTTCAAACAGGGCGCCCCCAGGAAGCCAGCACCTGGTGCGGTGGCACCGGTCGCACCGCCCTAAAGCCGGCCCTGCCACTGCCCCACGACCGCAGTGTATTCTCAAATATCTTTGCTTGCCCCTTTCTTCTTTTTCAGATAACCCCTCGATTTATTTAGCTGACTGTGCTTATACCCCTTCATTACTGAAAGCTCTCCTCAGTTGTCCCCTTTTTCACTGGCCAGCTGCTATGCTATCCTCTCCGTCTTTTTCGCACAGAAGAAAGGGAAAGCCAGAGCAAATTGGTATTTTTAAAGAGCTTCCCTTTCTTCCCGCCGCATAGCTTCCTGGCTGCGGTGGTGGTGGTGGGGGGGGGGCGAGAAGTCGCAGCTGAGGCACAACTAGAGTCAAATTTCGTGTGGGGTCTGATTCTTCAAGCAAAAGGTAGAGTGGAGGTGCAGGGGCTCTAAGGGGTGAAAAACATCAAAGCCTCATTAACAAGCAAAAGGTCTTTTAAAGACCTGTGAAGTACTCGGGTGCGGCTGTGTTTGTACCCGGGCAAACTGTCTCATCCCGGGCTGCAACACACGACTGGGGGGTGCGAAGGCCTTTGAGTCCAATGGGCGTTGCGCGCCTGGGTCACACGTTGCTCTGCTTTAGCGCCATGGAGTCACTGCTCTCCTTGTGAAATCACCAATATGTGAGCATGCGCCGCAGTGTAGAAATGCGATGCATGCTCACATGACTTTGTGTGACAGTGAGTACCGGTACTCTATTTAATAACAGAGAAGTGCCGGTACTTGGAGGGGGAAAAAATAAGAGCCGGTACTCAGTACCGGTGAGTACCGTCCCATTTAAAGCACTGGCTAACGCAAAAGGATGATGCCTGTGCACAAGAAGGAACGCACTTTGCCAAAAAGGTAGGTTTGAACAATAGTCTCCTTTGATGTTCTATGGCAGGGCAACAGCATAACAAATGGAACCATGATTCTCGACAGTTGTGGCATTGCCTAGAAGTGATATTGCCCCCTAAACCAGCCAAACACAGGTTTTAATCTCTTATTGGTAGCACAAGAAGTATCATATAGAGGATTTGATCCCAAGTGTTTGCATTAATGAAGTCTGAGAATTATTTTTGTGGCTTCCCAACATGAGATGACTTTATTAGGGGCTGTGCAAGTCCTCAACACTCAACAGTGCGTAAGTCTTGTTCCCAGGAAGACTTTTTCATTTGCTTGTTAATGGCTGTTTCCATGCCCGATTTGGGATATCACAGTTCCCCAAGATGGACTCCTCAATCATAAGTATCAAAACCGCCTCATTAAGTTGTCTAGACCATGTGTTACCAGGTTTTTCGTAAATCGATTTCAAAAGATTTTTTTGCGAATACTTGGGAGCCGTCCTACACTTGATGAAATATTTTAACATGGATGCCTTACACTCTATTGATTGGATTCCTAACCCTAGCTCAAGTCTTAATCTGGAGCGTCAGACGTGTTGTGGTTGGTGGAATATTTTTTTGTATTCTCTAATGTGACATAACACCAACGCATTGTCCAGTGTACCAGGATAAGCAAAATTACCACACTGCAGGGTTGGGGTTAAGGTTGCCTTTACTACTCTTAAAATAGGGGAAGCAGAAGCGCTACTTAATAAGCGATTCAGTTGGCCAATTCCATAAGTAATAGCTGCTGCTTTCTTGTTAAGATCTTTGACTTCAGCAACAGCAGAACCAGATTTGCTAAACCACATGCCCAGATATTTATAATGCCTTGCGGTGGTAATGGTCTTACCTTCCAATTGCCAGGTTGTCAGCTTCTTCTGTAACCCCCGAAAATCAGGACTGTAGTTTTGGACTGAGTTACCAATAGATAGTTGGCCTTGTTGAATTTACCCAAGGCATTTAAAGCCCTTTGCAAACCTGACTTGGTATGATCCATGACCCCAATATCATATTGAATTATTTGTAATTGGACTTAGCTTAACCTCTTCAGTGCCCATGACGAGATAGTCTCGTCATGGAGCACGGTTGCGCTGTGCCCATGACGAGACTATCTCGTCATGAACCCCGCCCGCTAATGTAACGCCCGGCACAGGGCGGGGAAAGGGCGGGGCACTGAAGGGGCTAAATTAGGGGGAACCAGACTACATCCGTCCAGTGTTTTCCTTACCTTCTGTGTTACTTCTGTTGTGCTAGTTTTCACCAACACCAAAGTTTCTGTATATAGTGATGTAATAGCTCTTAGCAGATTCAATGGAATACCCAACGCCGCAAGCTTCCTCCATAGGATAGCCCTATCCACTCTGTCAAAAGCTGCTCTGTAATCTATAAAACAGCACAGGAGAGATGGTCTATTCCACTGGAGGGCATGGTGCCTGAGGACTGAAAGAGCTTGTGTATTGTCTACTGTAGATGCCCCCGCTCTGAACCATGTTTGAAAGAATGGTAAAATGCCCTCCTCGGTCACCCAGGATTCTTAGTGTTCTAATAGGATTTGGGCATAGACTTTTGCCTCAATATCTAGTAGGGTTACGGCTAAAGTCCGATCTCCACTCTTAAATATAGGACATAAAATTGATCAGCTCCAACCATCTGGTATATTCGCATTTAAAAAACAGTAGTTGTAAAAAGCTGACAACACTGTTGCCCAAACTTCATACTCCTCCTTAAAAAGGCCGGCTGGCAAGCCATTCAGGGCAGGGCCTCCATTGGATTTCGGCTTTTTTAATACTTTTGCCACCTCCCCACTATTTGTTAAATTGCTGTGAGGCGCCTGGGCCTTTTCCTCAGGCTGGCCTGGCACAGCTTCCAAGTCCTCTTGATGTTGTACACTTGGTTCAGATGCCACTAAATTTCCTTTAAAGGTTAAAATTGTGGGGGCTGGTGATCCAGCCTCTATTTAATTGTCAGTCTGCTCCACATACAGCTCGACAATATGGCGCACCCAAGCTTCTTCTGAAACCCCATTTTCCCTGACCATATTACAATTTTTTAATGTATTAATGTGGGCCCAAAACCGCGCTTGATTAGCATCCTTAAATAACTGAAAGACTTTGGCCCATTCTTTGTCCTTTCTTTCCTTCTGTATCTCCCAGACTGTTTTTTTATGTAACCTTCTAGCCAATTTTAGTGCTGCACCTGTAGTTTTAGAAGGATTACACCGGTGAGCTCGCTGTGCTTTATGCAGCGTTCTTTTAGAAGCAGTGATTGCCTTGCAAAAAGTACCTGACCTTACTGGTTTGTGTCCACCCTGTTGAATTTTGGGCCTACCCTCCTGTCCAATAAATACTTTTGTAGGTTCCCCATAAGCCTTTCCCACCCCTGCAGCGCCCCCTCTAAATGATTGGTAGTCAGAGTATACTCCTGATCTTTTAGCCAGGTACTAACCTTAAATTTATATTCAGATAGCCATTTAATTCTTCTGACTAACTTCCCAGACTCTTTACCTGTTGAGATAGCCATGTTAATGGATTTATCAGCTGGTTTTGAGTCAAGACTCAGCATGCTCCTTAATGGATCATGGTCACTTTCTGCTCTAATTGAGATATTAAATTGATGTGATCGTGCAGCCGAACCTATGGATAAAAAGGTATGGTCAATTATCAATACATTTTTACAAGTTGGGGGGAATATCAACTCCTTATTTCTGAGCTCAAATTCAGACTGGGAGGACACTAAATTGTGAATTTTCATGAAACCATTAATTCCATAATCAGCCTTTATATTAGAAGCTCCCACAGTGTTCTCTCCCAGCCCCTACAATCTCCAGTAATTATAAATTCGCAATGCGGATAATCTAACAGGAGGTCTTCAAGGCATTCAAGAAAGTGATTTACCAAGTCTATCATTGCTTTCCTGGGAGCATTCAAATAACAACTGACCACAATCAAAACCATTTGTTTGGTTTTGATTTCAACCCATTTATACAAACCGCTTGGGCAGTCGAACAATTACTGTCAAGTGCCCTCACTGTTAAATTGGCAGTGCGCTTGATGAAAATTGATAAACCCCCTGAGTGCTGACCAAACAAACTTAGATAAGAGGCAGTAGATAAAATCTCATAGAAACCTGGTAGGGCAGTGGGGGGCCAATGCCTATGTTTCTTGAAGGCAGAGGATGTCACCAGTTCCCAAATACAGACACTTCTTTGCTTCCCATGATTCTTTTAAGCCCTGCCACGCATAGTAGTTTTCAGCAAGACATAAGCATTGATTCATAAGCTCCGTAGATTGTCACTTATCCCTAAAGTTCAAGAGAAAATTAAATTTAGTCCATTTCAAATCTGATTTTGTAATGGTACCTGGCTTTTCATAAAGTTCTGGTTGGCCGAGTGCCCAAAAAACAGATGTGAAATAATTCAGCCAATGTATACTATAAGTTTAATCAAGACTCAGACCACCTCTCAAGATGGTTTTGTTAAGCTTCGTCTCACCACCGATCCAGAACAAAAGCCATCTAAGTAAACAGAATAGGGCAAGGGTATCAAAAATATCACCTATACCCAATTCCTCAAGGGCAATATTAGCTGGATTACTCTGAGGTAGGGACAACAAACTTCTAGCACGGTTGTTTTTGGCAGATTGTGAAGAGGAGTTATCCCCCTCACCTCAAATGTCACTACCATATGAGACCGCTGAAACACATGTGACCTGATAAATCCTCAGCATAGATTTCTGCAGCTTTGTTCGAAATTGGGTTACTGAAGTGTGAACCCTGGTCAAGTAGCAACCACAATCCTAGTCAGGTTAAGGCACAAGCAACCCAGAATTAACCTGTGATCTACCCCTGGTAGCTTGGCACAGATAAATCAGGCTTAACTTAAAAAACAGAGATATTGAATTTGGTATGCTCAGTTTTACCACAGATCCAGACCAAAAGCCATCTAAGTAAATGGAACAGGGCAAGTGTATCAGCAATATAACCCATACCTGATTCCTCATGGGCTATATAAGCCGGATTACTCTAGAGCAAGGAGAACAAACTTCTAGCAAAGTTGTTATTGGCAGAACAAGGGGTCATGCTGTAAGCCATGGTCTTATTAACCAATTAACCCATCTGTTGCCTCCACACTTCCATCACTGACCTTACCTCATCAATCAGTGCACCCAGAGCCAATGTTAGATACAAGATAATCAAGGAACTTTCCCATCATTTGCAACATGTACAGGATTCTTATGCTTACCCATGACAGTTTGTAGTGGAGACAGGGTTTTGTCTACATACATTGCTATGTTAGCATAAGCGTTTTAGATGTTAGCGCCATCTTGCCACTGTGCCGCTTTTGCACACGACACTACAGCAAGTTTCACATGAGAACGGTCTGTTGTTCACATCCCTAGACGTGCACCGTGACCTTAGTCTGAACACTGTGTGCAGAAACCGTCAAGTTCAAATAACAATGTGTGGTGTTGAATTCAGGTTGATCGGCCCACGCTCTAGACACAACAAGCATACAGCTGTAAATTTCTGAAACTCGGGTGCCTTTAATATTGCATTTACATGCATGATTCAGGAACTTGGAGAAAACCTTTCCAGACACAGAGAGCAGAGCTGATCCTGTGATGTGATTCACCTAAGCTGATCTCTGAGTTATGGGGTTCCCCATTCAAACCTAGAGACCTTCTATTAGTTCATAAAACTAGCTTAGTAGCCAGGGGAGGGTGGTTCAGAAGGTATTATAGAACCTGTTTCCACTATCACTATAATATGATTTTTCCCTTCATTTTCTATGGAATTGTAACAATACTGCACTTTAGAGCACGTAGTTAAAAATAAACATTTTAAACTGTTCCGTGTCTCTGGTTACTCTTGTTGTGGACTGATATGAGAAAAATAACGAAAAGGTGTTTCTGATTCCCACCATTCCTGAGAGTACTCTAAGTCGCTTGTTCTGGGTTGTCTAATCATTGGTAGCTTCGAGATGATACGGAGAACGAATGAGACACTGATGCTAGACGGATAGGGGTTCTGGGTACTGAGGTGAGTTTTTTGGAACACCACAATTCACTGAGGTCCTGGTTTCCTGTGCATAGTTCTGTGCATGAGCAGAATCCCCGCAACATGGTGCACCTAACATTTTGGTCTTATGATTGAGACGCCTTAGTAGTGCTTATATTTGTCCACAACACCCTCACTCTTGTTTCCGGTTGACGGGAGTGACGGTTTAAACCTACCTACATAGTTGATTTATAGGTTCATTCAAGCTTGACAATTAAAAAGGTTTCTCTTTCGTTTACTGACCCTTTTTGTGCTACGGGTTAATATAGATTGTTTTTCTTCTCTGCATCCTCATGGCTGAAGTTACTATTGCAGCACATAGTCCCGCACCTCTCTGGCGTCATTTGATGCAGTTCGGGGTGCAAAACGACGAAGGCACCAAGGATTCAGGGAGGTAAAGAAAGAAACATGGCCCAGTCTGGCCCCGAGCGGCTGCTGATGGGCACAGACAGACCCGCTCTTGGCCCCGAGTTTGCTTGGGCATGTGTTCAGGCATGTTCTGCGCCATGGGCTTTGTATCCTCCATCACTCACAGCTGATGTGGCCCCCACATCCTTATAGCGGGCAGGGAATATGGGCAATATATTCCTGCCCCTTCCTGCTTCACAAGAATTTCTTTCTACATCCCACACCACAGGCTTCAAGCTTGAACTTTGTATCCTAAGCGTCTCACAGCTGATGCAGCCACCATCTGCTGTGTTTTTGTTCAGACAGGACAGGTGTACATTGCATCTGGTAAACCACCAATGTGTGATGACTGCTATATCTATTTACAAGAAACACCATTCATACTACACAGGGCTTACAGTAACACAAGAAGTACTTAAGTGTGAATGAGGAGCTCAGTTATAAATGAATACTAGTATTTATAAAGATGTTAAGTACAGTACCAGGGATGCAGGTAAAAAGGTCTCTGCCTATGCCAGTACATTAGCTGCTACTAGCTGTTTCTAAATAACATAGTTTTGAGATTATAAGGACCCTCCACTATAGGTGGGAACACGGTTGGGTATTTTGTTAGCTTTGAAAAGCCTGATACCCTCTTGAGGCCGTAATACAATCATTGTGCATTGTCACCTCTCTGTAGTGATATTTCGCAGCTAGTTGGCAGAAAAATGTAGGACATGACAAAATATAAGCTTTCAATGCAGCATACCTCAGTTGTTGTCCCATGTGGGGCTATCATTGCAACAATCATATCTCAACAAACCTCTCACAAAGCTCCAGTATGTTCAGCGAAATTAACTCTGATTTTCACCTTTCGTACCCATCAGCCACTTTAGAGATTTAGGGCCCATTTTATTTACAATGTAGAGCAAGGCGGTCCAAAAGTTGGCTCCAAACGTTGGGTTCACCATAGCTGACAATAAGAGAATATACCTCAAAAAGTGTATTCCTTACCTTGAAATTGCTCAAAATGATTGAATGATTCTGAAGACCTCTAAATTGATGTGTGTGAATTTCATTAAATTGTTTTAGCTCATCTGTGCATAGCAGATTGGAACAAAACATGTGCAAATTAGCATTGAACCCATCCCAAAAGTCACAGACATACCACATGGCTAGACATGTTCCAGCTGATTCAGTTGTTGTGCTGTATAAGTTAGTCACCCTTCCACCATCATTATGTAAGGTCCACAGTTACTGACCTGGTGTAGAATGGTTGGTACCAATGCGTTATTCCTGCCCCGTGTAATATGGGCTCAAACAGTATGTTCAAGTACAAACATGGGTTCCTCATCCTATTGTGACACTGGAACTCATGCTTAGCTTCAGTGATGAGACTGAAGAGGCCTTGGAGGAATGGCTATATTTTTGCAAAATTCCATCATTTAAAAAAAAACATATCTGGCACTTTTTACTTCTGTATAGGGGAGCACTGCTAAATTCTCTTCCACTGCATGGATTCTGCCATTAAACCATGACTCTAGAAAATGATGCGTAATACCAAACTAAGGGGCATATTAACAAGAAACAGTGTTAAAATGATCGCCGCTTTAGTGGCAGAAAACTTCAGCTAAAGCGGCGATAATGGGCTTGATAATATGCCCTTGAGAATTCCCATAGAAGCCCATGTTCTGGTGTCAACATGGGCTTCTATTGGAATTCTCTGCGGCATATTATCAGGCCCATTATCGCCGCTTTAGCGGCAGTTTTCTGCCGCTAAAGCGGTGATAATTTTAACGCCGTGCTTGATAATATGCCCCCAAGAGCCTTATTTATATATCGGTGACATGTATACTCCGTTGAAATGGCGACAGTGTAGACACCACCAAGATAATGGTCTTCCCCCAAAATGTAAAAGTGGGTAGACCTTCGATTTAATCACGACGGAGACAACTCTGTCTCTGCTGTGATTAAACCACACTGATAGCCCTGCAGAATAAGGGCCTGTAGAGGAACATCTCTAATTCGAACACCATTGGCTGAATTAGAGGCCAGTTTTCACTACTCATCACCGCCAGGAAAACCCTGGTTGTAAGGGGCAATGAAAACTGCTAAATGCTCACCTTGCCATGGTAGAAGACTCCCATGGTGATGGGGCCTTTTCTTTCTTATTATTAAAAAGAAAATTCCTCTTCAGTATTTCTTTTTTGAAAATCGAAAAAAGTCATGTTGACAGAGCTGTGCAGCAAATTGTAAACAGTGTTGGCAGAATGGCGGTTCATGCCAATGCTTTTGAAATTACCCCAAGCTTTGTGGTCACTTCTAAATTTTGCTGTCTGCACCTCCATCAGGGTAAGAGAGTAATTTACTCTGTCTCCCTAACAGAGTAATCGGCCGCCCTGCATTATATAAATTAAGTCCTAGGCCTGCACAAGTGGGATAAAGCCCAATGCCCATGGAGGACACTGTGCAGCCCTACACCTTTCATTTGTTAGATTATAAAAACATTGAGGCATGACTGACTAATTACCAAGTGTTCACATTAATTCTAGAACGTCCTCTGACTCACTTTGTTTTTTCAGGGAGGTATCCTAAAAAGCATGGTATGCCTTTATGTGAATCTCATATTTTGTAAACGGTAAAAGATTCCAGGATGAATGAAATGCTCTTTATGGCTTTATGGTCCTAAAACTGACAATGTTCATGAAGGAGCTCAGTCAAAAAGATAATTCATAAGTTGTTTACGGAATGCCAAGTTACATTTACTTCAATGAAGTTACAGTAATAAGGCTTTATAGAGGAGAGAAGAAAACATGGTAATGGTCTGCCCACATGGAAGGAATTTTTGACATGAAGGACTGTTGGAACCGGCACTTTCTGGTTGGCTGAAGGGAGTCCCCCAGCCAGGCAGAACCTACTGCTCCCATCAAGGGCGGGTGAATATACTTGCTGTATAACCTGTGCTCACCCGTGGGTAGCTTGGCACTGAGCATTCAGGGTTTCCTCATAGGCAATACGTAAAGCAAAGATACAGCAGTCACTCCTGATAAATTCACTGAGTCAGAAAAGAGACTTCACACAGGATGAATGTAAATTATGTTTATATTCAACACACATAGTCAATCCTTATAACATGAACATCATATCCTTGCGGGCATGAAACACATTTGGAAATATTACTAGCATTACTAGGCCCACTCGTATTGTTATGATGTCAATAGTATGCACACTGTGGACAAATCCTAATCTGACCCTCCACCCCACAGAGAGAGATAGAACACCCTTATGCGGTGCGACACGCTTTCCACCCCAGGCCCACCCTAGCCATCCTGATAATACAGACCCGCACGGCTATAGGGTACACCCCGAGTCACAACAATGTCAAAGCTATGTACATACATGGAACAAGTAAACTTTTGAGTAGCCAGCGGACCGGAGCCATGCGGGAAAACCCAATGTCAAATGTATTGTGATTTAAGCATAAAATCAATTAATAAAGCGGCACCACTGGCCAGTGTTGTGAATCGAAGGCGGTCCCCAGACCAACACTCCCACTCACACACACTCACTCTGCAGGTGCTACTGGTATCTAGCAGGCCAATGGATAACACCCTGCAGACTCTCTGGCTCCAGCCTCCCTCAATGCAAAGGAGAACAACCTCTTAACTGGCCTAACTAATTTTTACAATGGTAATCACTCTAACTAGACATTTCCCTTTAGCACAAAATCACACTGTACACATTTCTTTTCTTTTTTCTTTTGTTTATTTATCAAAAATATTTTTTTATTTTCTATCTTATCATATACTTTTTTTTAATTAAATGTAATTTAAATAGATTCACAAAGGCATTTACAGATACAACAAAATCATGATGTCATGACAATTTGCAAGAGACCATTGTTAGCTTCTCTTAGTTTGGAAGCAAATTATAGTATCCCCCAAAGAAAATATAACACCATCAACCTTCCAATCTCACCTTTCATTCTACTCATACATACCATGAATCATACCAACACAAACAAAAAGTCACAATAAAAAACTTCTGTAGTGGAGTCCTGCTCATATGTCCTGTTTGTCACAATTTTCCAAATACACAGTTTTGACAATCACAGGTCCGTCGAATTCATTTCTAGTGGAATATTCTTTTCAGTTGATTCCTGGGTAGGACTCCCAGAAGTAAAATGACTGGTCTACGCACGTTTCGGTGACAATCAATACATTTATATCACCTTCATCAGGACCAAAAAAACAAATAAGCTTTTCATCTGTGTAGTGGTCTGGGGGTCTATCTGTAAGAATACAATAATTTGTATAACAAATTGGGAAATGTCTTATACTGCTAATTTATAAAAGGCAATTATTTTACCTAAAAAAACTGTTGTGTAAAGATATTGACAGCACCTCATTGCTCCTAAACCACCTTATGCCATATTAGAATGAAGAAAACGTGATCAGATTTTATTCATACAGTTAAAAATCACCAAAGTGTTGTGCAAGGTGAACATAGTGAAAAGGCATCCTTTTAGTGAAAGTTGTGTGGCCTGACAAGTAGAAATACCTACACCAAGATAAATAGACAGAGAAGTTTAATTGATAAAACCTACATGTATCTAAGAACATGGAAATGTCTCTGTGTGGAACCTTCAAATTATTGTAATCAGACGGTTGTTTTCTCACGGAAACAGAAAAAGGCAAAGCTACTTACACTCCGCGGCCGGAGCCTAGCACTGCGCCCACCCTTATTTATTTGAAGTTAGAGGTGGGTTAAGAGATTTCCCTTTGACCCTCAGATGTATCCCCTAAATTGAAGGCCTGTATGCTATGGGGCTGTGGAATGCAGATCTTAATCTTTAGTGGGGCCATGAGCTGGCCCCAAGGTGCTAAGTGTCAAAACCTCTCTCTCCAATCTATCCCATCCAGCCCTCAAATGGCAGAGGTCTTGTCGTTCTAGTGGTATGCCCATGGTTTATGATGGTTGCTGGGGAATGCACAGATGTGCTTCCCTGGCCCCTGGTGTCCACCAGAGCCAGGCATCATGGCACACAAGACTCTTAGACCATAGAAGGGTCCATATTCAAGTGGCATTTCTAATCGAGTTATGCCAAAACCCCCTTTACCATTGAAAAACGGTTTGCCATGGCAAAACCATTGATAGCAAACATAATAAGGTTGCTACACTGAAATCCACTATTGCAGCCCAAAGTAACGTCAACCACTTCCCCATGTCAACCTATGGGAAGAGCAAGCCTCAAAAGTAGGGAAAACCTGGGCGCACATGGGTTAGTGTGCACACAGACCTGCTTTGGCAAGTTGGACACATAGCTCCGAGCACCAGGGGTGCAAGTGCATCTGCCCAAGTCTGCAACGGCAGCCTGCACATGGATTCAATTAAACCGTGTCAGTGCATATGCACCAGCCTACGATGGCAGGCGGCACACACAATCACAGGCACCAATGGTGTGGGTGCGCATATTCAGCAGCCTGCAATGGCAGGCTGCTCGTGAGCTTAGTCATGATAGATGGCAGTGCGCACACAATGACAGGACGGACCCGCCAGACGTGGGCTACCCTGTTTCAGGTGCGATTGCGCATAGCTGGCCTGCGACGTCTTGTCTGACCCTGGTGAGACACCGGGGCGGATGCAGGCATGTCCTCACCAGCCCACGATGGCAGGCCTGGCACCTACCCATAATGCCATAGGTGCCAGGGCGTATCCTAGAGCCTAGAAAGGCAGGCAGCACATGTAACGATATATCACTAAAGAGAGAGAGAGAAGCAAAACAGTTGCAGTCTCCCAGATATCGTGTTTACACAAAAAGCAACTGTTATCCTCGACTTACACCGGTTGTCAAATCGATTCCTGGGAACAATTTCAGAATGTATCCCCATATGCCCTATTTAATAGATGTTGTCCTACGTCATAACCAATACGCATGTTTAGAATATCCAAAGATATTGCAGAAGACGCCTCACTCACTAGATAGTGACATGCTTCATCATAGGCGTCTTTCCACACCCAGGTAAGATGGTACTACCTGGGCGGACTCAACCAAAAGATGTTATGGGAGTATATAAGAACTTGACGTTGATGACAGGTCCCATATTTCTGAAGGAGGGTGGAAGATGAGGAGCCATGGAAAGCCTTATGTGCCAGACAAAGGGACATGGATTTATGCCAGCTAGAATCTGCCAGTTAAGGAAGATTGCACCTCCTATGACACCCTGTTTAACCTTCTCAAGCCAAAGACCATTTAGACTTTCATGTTCTGAACAAATTGTAACTGCAGAAGAGCAGACGAAGGAAGCTCCAAGTAACAGGCATTTGCATGGTCCAGTCCGGGCATAATTGTGGCATTAACAGCACAAGTTCTAAGATGGCAGGAGATTAAAGCACAGAGCTTTTTCAGTAACCTCATCTGAAGATAACAAGATTATACGACCAAGTGCATCTGGGGAAATAGATTAGCATCCCTTTTCAATCACAAGCGTAGGTTCTTTACCTTCTCAGAAGCAAATAGAGATTCTCTCTTGAAGGCCGGCCACAGGTTGCTACCCCATTGCATCTTCTACCCGAGAATTAGGACTTCAATCGTGGAGGAGTTGATCTGGATGGTACTTTTTATTCATCCAAAAGTAGACTGTGGAGAGCAGGAATTGATGTTATCACCAATTACCTCATTTAATTAGTCCGATTTTAGA
This sequence comes from Triturus cristatus, assembly GCF_964204655.1. Classification (NCBI taxonomy): domain Eukaryota; kingdom Metazoa; phylum Chordata; class Amphibia; order Caudata; family Salamandridae; genus Triturus; species Triturus cristatus. Next base: position 385,520,384 of record NC_140583.1, read on the forward strand.
ATAAGCTGAGTGCCACCTTCATAGAATATTAATTTGAAACCAAAGGCCTGAATAACTAAGGTCAAGGTAAAGAGACAGATATTTAAAAAATTGGGAGAATTAAACATATTTAATACTATTTAATTGTATAATATTAATATCTGTAACATACAGCTCTATGGACGGGCAAAACCGTGCAAGCAAGCTCTGTATGAGAAAACAGCTATCTCTACTGAAAAATATACCTCTGTCTGTATATATGATCAGGTTCCGTAGACGCTGTTTAATTAGGATGCTGGTGAATTTGTGACTTATCAAGCAATAGCGCGAATGTTTTACAATGGTTCATGTTTCAGATGGGTCGACTGAGCATGGAAGCATTTGAATGCCTTTCCATCGCTATGGGGATTCCCTCTGGGCATTTACACACATACACTCGCCACCAGTTCACTGAGCTGAGCTAAACAATCTCTTCCAGGCAATCTGCCAATATGTCTGCCACCACTTGCATCTTCCAGAGGACCGTTCACTCTCACTCAGCCATAGTGTTTTCATTATGTTGCTGGGAAATTGTTAACTCGCTGAGGCAGCATAAGGCGCCAGTCCACCAAACGTTTATCACATTTATTATTCTAAAGTTACAAGGTAATATTAAGCTCTGAATGTATGCGACCTGTGCATGACTATAAAACTCCTAATTAGCAAAGTTTGATATTGTAGAATACACTCTGCACACAAACAAGTGTACCAAATGTCCTTACCCAATTAGTTAGGGGCTGTATCATGACTGGGTATTATGTGTTCTTAAATTTGGGGTACTCGCCTTGCCGGTACTCAATTAGGACCAATGAGGACTTCTGCATTCCAGCGCCAAAACAAATGGCCACAATAGGGTGGAACACCTTAACACATTTTACTTTTTGTCCTTGTTAAGACTGTACCTGGGAGACTTTGGGGCAGATGTATCAAACCCTTTTCCCGTTCGCAAACGGGCCGATTCTCAGAATCTGCCCGTTTGCGAATGGGTAAAGACCTTTTGGGATGTATCATCCCAAAAGGACATAGCAAATTAGAGAATCGCAAACTCTGCCATTCTCTATTTTGCGATTGCATTTAAGGAATCGCAAATTGCGATTCCTTAAATGCAATGTATGAAGCCTAGAAAAATTGCAATTTGGCCGTAAGAGATCGCAAATTACCACCAACTTCAAGTTGGTGTAAATTTGCGATTTCATTGAAAAATGCACTTTTTGGCATTTTTCAAAGTGCCATGTGACGCACAGACATGCCCTTAGGGCATGTATGTGCGCCACATGTGCATACATACATATTTCAGGGGTGCAACAGGGTGTCCTTTTGACACCCTAGCACCCTTGAAATTGCATTCTCATTTTGCGATTCTCAAATTGCGAATCGCCAAATGAGAATGTCTTCCCATTCATTCCTATGGGCCTCCTAGCCCATAGGAATGAATGGGAAGGTTTTCCTTAATTGCGATTAGCAATTTGCTAATCGCAATTAAGGAATGGCAAGGAATCGCAAAACATTTGCAAATTTTTTATTACATCCCGTTTTGCAATTCTCAAATAGCGATTCCCTAAAAATCGCTATTTGAGAATTGCAAAAACAGAACTTGATACATATGCCCCTTTGTTCCTATGTTTAGGACAGTCTCCACCATGTTAACGTGTGGGAAATGGGCTTTTGAGTTTTGATGACTAGTGAAAATGTCAGTGTTAAGAACCTATCAGTCCTGTTATCAATAACTTTGAAGTACCTCTTGGAATCCCTCATGTAATCTTATGTTTTTTTAATACAATATAATTCAATTAAGTTACACAACCGGTTGGATTGATTTATTCTTAGTTTTGAAATGCACATAGACCATTGTGCCTTTCATTGATTGTGGATGTCATGAATAGACGTCTAGGAGGTACTTGCTAATTTCTCTTAAATACACCTTTAAATGTATCCCTTGTTGGCAACATTACCTGACATTTATCTAGCCAAGCCCAAAAGGGTATATTGAGTTGCTCATTTTGATATATATAGCTTGCAGTAAAGGCATCGAAAATATGTATTGCTAGTGAAAGCCAGAATGGCAAAATTCGCATCCATCAGTCCTCAGGCTCAAACCAGAGCTACATTCATGTAATGCAATCTCTATTAAATAGTGACAGATATCTGGTAAATGTCCATATGAATTGCCAAATGTATTTTGTTATAATCTGAATTAATGCTGGGTGCTACTTGGTGTCAGAGATTAAGATATATGTGGTAAATTTGGCTTCTGAAAATGTTAGAGTGTAACTGTTATAGCTGAAGAACAGGGCAAGTATTGGCAAATTCTGTAGTTTGGGATTTTTTGATGCTCGGCGAGTTTGTGTTTGTGATTATGTGGAAGGGTGAGTGGATGAATGTGAAAATGAAACAACAATTTGGTGGATGAGTAATGGTATGGATGTATGAATGAGCGAGTGACTAATACATGATTAAGTGAGTGCACGGATAAAAGGATGAATAAGTGAACACATGCTTTGATGGCTGAATGAATGAGTGGCTGCATGAACGGATTAATAAATGACTTACAGCATAAATAGATGCTGACAGTTTAAAACATTCTTACAGTCGATCAATCAATTAAGTTGTATTTGTAGAGTAAAACTTGCCACCCAGAGAGGGTATCCATGCGCTAGCTGCAGGTTTCAGTCAAATAGCCAGATCTTGAGCCCCTTCTTGAAGTCGGTCAACAAGGGTAATGTGTGGAGGGGAGGGGTGTTCCAGGCTCTGGCAGCAAGATAGGAGAACTGCAGTGGCGTATGAGAGGGATCTGTGCGAAGGTGAGGAGTGCAGAGCAAAGGTTCCTGGGGAGTCTGTGGCAGTGAAGGCGGTGGTTCATGTAGGTGGGTCCTTGGTCATGAAGAGCTTCGTAGGCATGGGTCAGGAGCTTGAAATGGCTTCTCTTTTGGCCTGGGAGCCAGTGGACGTCTTTCAGGTGTTGGGTGATGTGGGTTCTCTTGAGCAGGTTAAGTCTGGCTCATGCGCTCAGGATTGTCTTGAGTCTTTGCATGAATTCGGTGGTGGTGCCTGCTGTGATCCAGTTGGCCAGTGATGAGGGACTGTGTTACCGTCTTCTGTGTGTTGAATGGAGCCACTTGAAGATTTTGCAGAGCATGCGGAGCATGTGGTAGCAGGCTGAGGAGACGGCGTTGGCTTGATGATTCATAATGAGTTTGCTGTTGACTAGGTTGCCGAGGCAGTGGGCGTGGTCGTTTGGTTTGGAGGTGGGGCCGAGCTCTGATGGTCACCAAGAGTCATTCCAGAGCGTGGTGTGTTTGCTGAGGATCAATACTTCTGCCTTGTTTGAGCTTGTTTGAGCTTCAGGCAGTTGTCCTTCATGTAGGCTGAGAATTTCTTCATACAGTTGTGGAAGTTGGTCTTAGTTGAGGTTGGGTTGGCTGAGAGCGAGAGGACGAGCTGGGAGCCATCGGCATAGGAGATGATGTTGATGTTGTGAGAGCTGATGATATCTGCGAGTGGAGTCATGTAGATGTTGAAGAAGGTTGGGCTGAGGGAGGAGCCTTGGAGGATGCCACAGATGGTGTGTTTGGCTTTCGATGTGAAGGGTAGGAGACTGACTGTCTGAGTGCATCTCCTGAGAAAGGCTGTCATCCATCTGAGCATGTTGACTGGGATAGCAATCTGGTATAGGTGATCAATGAGTGTGTTATGGGAGACTGTGTTGAATATCGTGGAGAGGTTAAGCAGGATCAGGGAGGCTGACTCTTCTCTGTCAAGTAGGGTGTGGATGTCGTCTGTTGCAGCAATCAGATCCGTCTAAGTTCTGTGGTTGGCTCTGAAGCCAGATTAGGAAGGATCCAGTAGGTTGTTTCCCTCCAGGTATTCAGTAAGTTGGAGGTTGATGGCCTCCTATAGGATTTTGGGGGAGAGCAGGACCAGTGGGATGGGATGGTATTTTCTGGAGTTCGCTGGGATCTGCTGAGTGTTTCTTGAGGAGGGGTCAAACCTTGGTGTGTTTCCAAGTGTCAGGATAGGTAGCTGAGATTATCGAGGTTTTGAGGATGGTGGTGAGTTGGCAGCTGATCTTGTCTCCTCCTAGGTTGAAGAGTCAGTGTGGGCAGGGGTAGATGGGTGCTCCTGAGTGGAAGGAGTTCATAAGAGTGGCTGTGTGTGGTGTGCTGAGTTGTTCCCATGCGGTGATCAGGTGGTTGGAGGTGATGGGCGGTCAGAGGCTGAGGAGGTTGGAGGGCTGGGAATAAAGCTTTTTGCAGATATTTGCTATCTTGTTGTGGAAGTGGTTGGAAAGAGCATCACAGAGTTCCTGTGATGAGGGTATGGAATTTTCAGTGGCTGATGGGCATGAGAGATCTCTGACAAAGGTGAAGAGTTCATTGGCTTGGTTGGCTCTTATTTTAATCTGTGGGTCAGGTCCTCCTTTTTTGTGGCTTTAATGTGTCGGTGGTAGTCTTTGAGGGGTGAGTTGAAAGTGGCTCAGACGGTGTGGTTCCAGCTGATGTGCCATCTTTTTCCAGTTGATGGCACCTGCTTTTTGTGGTGCTGAGTTCCGGGGTGTCTCAGCTGGCTTGTGTGTAGGGTCTGTGTGTTTTGGCTGGTTTGGTTGATGCGTCTTGGTCAGCAGCGCTGGTGTTCCAGTCGTTGAAGTTCTGTACTGCATAATCAAGGTTTGTGTTGTCTTTGGGCTGCGTGGTGCTGATGGTGTTGGTCCATTGTTGCTGGGTTACCTTGGATCAGATTCGGTAGAGGGCACTGTTTTGGTTGGGGATGGTGCAGGCCTGTCAAGTGAGGGTGAAGTGTACGATGGAGTGGTCTGACCAGGTGAGTTCCGAGGTGTAGCTGTATCTGATTCTGTTGCTGGACGTGAAGATGGGGTCCGGTGTGTGTCCTGCTTTGTGCAAAGGGTCAGTGACCAGCTGCTGGAGGCTGATGTTTTCTAATGTTTCAAGGAGGTTGGTGGAGATGGTGTGAGAGGAGTTATCCAGATGGAAGTTGGAGTCTGCCAGAAAGATGTAGTGTTTGGATTCGATTGCAAGATGGTGACGAATTTGGTGATGGCATCACTGAGGCCGGTTCAAGTCTTGGCGGTCTGCGCGTGAGGGTGCCTCTGATGGTGGTGTTTTCATTGGTGTGGGGCAGGAAGTTCATGTGTTCCATGATCAGTGTGATTTCATCAACGGAGATGGTGCAGGAGATCGATTCCTTGTGTAAGATGGGGCTGCATTCTCCATGTCTGTTGATGCGGTCGCTGTGTTTTAGCTTGTAGCCAATGAGTGTTGCCGTAGCGATGTCCGCGGTCAATGCGGAAGTGAGATAGCTCTCTGTGATGAAGGTCACGTCGTGAGTGAGGCTGTAGATGGTATCCCAGACTTCAATGGCATGTTTGCAGAGCGATCTGGCGGTGATAAAGAGGCAGGTGAATTGTTATGGAGGGATTTCAGCTTCTGGGGCTGGCGTGATGCTGGTTGCTGTAATTGTGGTCAGGGCCAGGTGGAGGTGAACTGGCATGGAAGGCAGGTGAGTGGTCCCACTGTGGAGTGAGGTGATGCGAGAAAGCAGTTGTTGTTGTGTCCAGGGCTCAAGGCACAGAGTACGTGTGAGAGTGAGGTGGGTCAGGGTTCATGGCACTGGGTAAGGTCCAGATGCAGACAGACAAAGACGGGTTTGCTTGTGGCATGACTTTGGTGCGTCAGCAGTGCGGCCATACAGCAGCTTCCATAAATATACCTGGGAGGAGGGAGGGGCTGGCAGGAAGGCGGGAGTGTTGCAAATGAGAAAACGGTGGGAGCAGGGGCAGGAAAGAAAAATGGCAGGAAGGCGGCATTAGTCAATAATGCCAAAATAACTAAAAAGCCAAATTAAGGAGCCAAAAGCAATGCCGAACTTAAAGCCAAATACAAACAGCAAAGTAAAGATGACAATTACAAGGGGGTGTGGCTAAGCCAGCCAACATGGCAGATGCACATCCTTAGTGCTCAATTAGGTTGCCTGACATTTGCTGCCCATCCAGCTCAGTGGCAGGGCGAAGACACTGTGCAATGAAGTAGGTGGCTTCCTGACTCTCACTCCCAACTTGTATCTCAATCTGAAATGATACTAATAGCGCCTAAAGCTCTGAGACCTACGGACCACATGCTGACACTCAACATGGCATTGCTCAGTGGCAACAGCAGGCAGCAGTGGGCAGCAAGCCATCACCCCGTGGAAGCCAAGAATCAAGCAACCCACACCTGGGGTCCCGCTACCTCCCCTGGGGTGGCCATTGCAGGGTCGTGGGGGCCCTAAGAATGCAGCCTAGCTTGCTGCTGCCCAGGACAAGAAACGCTTGTGCTGAGGACATCCTGAGCTGTTGCCAGGTTGAGGTGAACTGGTTACCCAGCTGACTGCGGGTAAGCCATGTTTTCATTTTTGAGTGGAATCTGTAATATCTGGACCTTTGACATTTTGATAGATAAGAATTAAATACAACGTTGTGTGTTTTCCTTTATAGGTATTGTTTTTTAGAAGAACAGACAACTGATTTAAGGTCCTGTTCCAGTATCCTTTTTTGTTGATACCAGACACATCCACTGTTATGCAGCAGCATCACCAATGGTCCTGATGAAAGCTTTGCCCGCGATGGGGCTGTAGGCTGAAACATGTCGACCACTATTTTCCATCTCACCAAAGCGGTTTAAATCTATACTGCTGGTGCACTGTTATTTTTAATCCTAGTAGGGCGTGTATTAGAATAAAATTTGTGTTTCACAAACTCTAACTAGTTTTAATTGCAGTCCCAGCACTTTTAGCTATTTTCTTTGCGCTGCGTCCCTCCTCACATACATTATTAACTCATCATCTGTGGATTTAGTAAATTCCATTTAGGTGTATAAACAAAAACATCCCTGAGCTCCTTCCTCTTAGAGAAGAGGTTGTAGCCCCTTAGAGAACTAGGTTTTTCCCCAAGGAGGAGATTCCCATATGATGAAGCATGTCACCTATGGTGAGTGAGGGAATTCGTCCTTTAAAGGGATATACCCACAGTTTTATACTGTGAGGCTTAGTCATTTGGTTCAGATCTGAGAGATTGACTCACACTTTTTCATTTCAGTTCTGTTTATGCTTGTTTATTGACCCCAGGATTTCATACTGTTTTGTGCCCTAAGAATGCAGCCTAGCTTGCTGCTGCACAGGACAAGAAACGCTTGTGCTGAGGACAGTAGACAGGGAGTGACAGCGTACGGCTGTGGGTTGGCGCCAACCGGCGTCTTACACAACACTCAGTGCTCCTGTGTTGGGGCCTCCGTTCGGCCTCTGAGTTGAGAGGCGGGCTCATTGACGGGCCCATGCAGACCTCCGATATTTGTGGCCATTGCCGGGGGGAGACAGAAAGCTGCAGGTGAGTGCTTGTTCGCTGCGGGTCCACCATGGGAGTAGGGCCAGAGTTGAAGTGGTGGCCCCGACCCGGGGCCTGCAAGTGGGACCTTGTGTGTGGGGCTCCCTAGGGGAGGGACCCTCCTTTCCAATTCAGCATCAGTATCGAGGTGCGTGAGCCCCTGTGATGTAGTCCTGATGTGAATGGCGCTATGAGGTGACACCTGTGACCCCAAGGGGGCTTCCTGCTGCCTGTGCATTTCTGTATGGTGGCCTCTTCACCACAATGACACCAACATCGTGGAGTGTGGGCCAGCATCACCCTTGGCTGTTGTTGGCTGTGGCCTGGATCAGCCCCTGCGGGCCCGGAACCCCACCTGATCCAGTGGATAGAGGGAACAAGTTGAAGGGTCCAGCACTCAGAGAGGATTCCCCACGGAGTCCCCAAATCGGTGCCATCATCGAGACATGGAGCATGCGACAACAGCAGACACTAAGAAGAGACCTTTGTTGTGCTCCAGGCTCCCCTGGAAGCAACATCACGCTGGCTATCCCAGGACACCAGGCATTTCCCAAACGTATTGCGAGTCATGGTTGTGGCTTTGTGTCAGTCATACCCTCACTTCTCCAGACTAAACGACCATGCTGCCACATCAGTGCCATTATTGAGGCCCGCGCAGCACTTGATCTGGAGTGGGGGGTCTCACTTGAACGTTGCACTTCTGACCCTCGCGGAAACCGATGGGGCACCCTGTGTTGGTATGAAAGCTGGGACTTCTCCTGTAGGTGCCCTTGCTTCTCCTGAGAAGTCCAAGGGGTGTTATAGCAGTGACACTGCACAGCTTTGTAGTTAGCATAGGACCTGCCTGCATCTCAACCTTGGATCAGAGGGACACTATGCACTGGTGGTGGCCTAAACACAGGGTGCAGGCAGCAGGAGGCCCGGCCCAGCCAATATCCGCTCTACAGCTAGAGCTCCCCCTTTGTTTTAACACAACAAATTGATGCACACACCTCCAAGCGTTGAGAACCCTATGTGTGGCCCCCACCGCAACCCTAGAGGCGCTTCTCTTTGACCTGTTGTGTGCGACAGGACAGTTTTGCACTCATGGAGAAGCTGCAATCCTCTACGCTGGACAGGCCACTGCCCCCCATTGACCTGCCCCCAGCACCGCTGACAATGCAGACAGAAGAGGAGTATGTCCTTTCCACATCAGACAAACTGGATAAGGTTCTGGCAGCGATCGAGTATTCAAGAGTCATAATTTAAGTCAGGTTTCGCTCACTTGCTACAGACCTTCTCATTGATAACCATCGTAAACTTGCAGATAAAGTAACTGAAGGTGAGAAAGTCATCCTCACACTGCAGCCTCTGGTAATGGACAACCAAGAGGTGATTAGAGACCTGCAGAGCCGAGTGACACACCTGGAGAACAGGGCAGATGACTTAGAGGACTTTGTCCTATCTAGAAACCTGGTACAAAACCTTTACACCAGATCCACAACTGACTTCCTTCTACTCTTTGGAGAGGGCACATCAAGTCCCGGCAAGGCGTCTGCCACTGGGCTCCACCACACATCCCGTGCTAGCAAAACTACTCCACTTCAAAGATCGCAATGCCATACTGCGTGCGGCCAGGTGGGCGGGTCCTCTCTAGGTGGAAAACAAGAGAGCTGTGCTGTTCCTTGACTACACCATAGAGGTACAACACCCGCAGTCATAGTTCATGGAAGTCAAACGCCTTTGCCAACTGGTGATTCAGTATTCCCTGCTGTTTCTCACAGACTCAAAACTATCTATTGCAGAACCACTACTTTCTACATTGACCCCAAGAAGGCATAAGACTGGGCCAATCAGCACCGGAGCACATGGGAGGGGGGCAGCCTGAAAGCATCATTGTCTCTACTGCCTTTAGGGGCAAGCAATGGGACAAGAAGCTGGCAAAACTAGACAGAAACCCTCATCGCAGAGGTCACTGAACATTTTGCTCAACTTGGAATAATTTATTGTGGATCATCGGTGGTCCATCCAGGCTGCTGCAAGTCTAAGCCCAAGCCTCGTGATGATGAAAAAAAGGCCCACATATCTTCACTTCCAAAAAAGAAACCCTGCCTACAGATGACTCACGAATGACTTGCAGACACGACAGCGAGTGACTCCACAGACTGCGAAAACCCTCGTTTGATAACCTTGCAAGAAGTTTTGGCAGATGATTGCATAAGATTATATTATTTCTGCAATGTACGGTTGCACCCACCAATGGCCTCCACTCACAGTAGGGTTCTTAGGCCACATTACCCATCATAAACACTCAGTCACCTCCATGATCACCTCACATGGACTTTCTCAGCTGAAAATTGTATGCATCTGAAACACTTCTATAGCATTTTGCTCATTGCCACCCGCAGATTACAACACTAAGCACTGACAGGCTTTTAGGATACTCTACAGAAAGTACACATTAGGCCTCACCCCACAATACACTAAAGCGCAATTATTACGCTTTGCTTGGGCGTACTGCTCATTGGGGTAGGCCACTGGTATTGGGATTACTTACTTCCCCAGTTGTTGCTGTCACCCTACATTGCTCCATCCCACTCAACCACTTTGATATGGCGGAAATATTACATAAGTCTCTGGGGAGGTGGATCAGGGAATGGCCCCCTATGCACGACACCCACATCATACTTACGCAAATATGATTCCAACCACTAATATTTGATTCCTCACCCTAAACATTTGCGGCATGCACTCAGCCAGGAAATGATACACTGTCTAATGTTAAACTAAGGGAAACGTTGGAAGATCCACGCAAGCCATAACTTCCTGTATTTTTCCCGGGTCTATTGTTTTCAGAAATGTGTGGGTTTGTTAGGTTTCCCTAGATGGCCGCGAGACCGGGAACAAAAACCTGGGTGCCCCCACTTGCAAAACCATGTTGTTTTATAATAGGTAATTTTGATGTCTCCACAATACGTTTTGGGCCCTTGCCTGTCGCGGATACTTGACCCACCCACAGAAGTGAGGTACCATTTTTATCTAGAGACTTTGGAGAATACGGGGTGGGTGGAAGTTTGTGGACCAACGCAGATTCCAAAACTTTCCATCACAGAAAATGTTTTTTTTTTACAAAGTTTGAGGTTTGCAAGGGATTCTGGGTAACAGAACCTGGTGAGAGACACACAAGTCGCCCCCAGGTGTCTAGTTTTAAAAAATGTATACATTTACTATGTTTCCCTAGGTGCCTGCAGACCTAGGGTTCAAAATCCACAACTAGGCACTTTGCAAAAAAGGGTCTGTTTACACTGTAACAATGTGGAGTATCCACGTTGTGTTTTGGACCATTTCCTTTTCCCGGGCACTAGGCCTACCCGCACAAGTGAGGTACCATTTTAATCGGAACACTTTGGGGAATGCAGGGTTAATGGAATTTTGTGGAGCCACACAGATTCCAGAACTTTCTGTCACAGAAATGTGAGAAAAATATGTTTTTTGACAATGTTTGAAGTTTGCAAGGGATTCTGGGTAACAGAACCTGGCGAGAGCCACAGAGGTCACCTCATCAATGATTCCCCTGGGTTTCTAGTTTTTGCAAATGTATAGGTTTACTAGGTTTCCCTAGGTGCCGGCAGGGCTGGGGTTCAAAATACACAGCTAGGCAGTTTGAAACAAAGGGTCAGGTTTCACTTTAAAAATGTAGTGTGTCCACGTTGTGTTTTGGGATTTTTCCTGTTGCGGGCACTTGGCTCACCCACACAAGTGAGGTACCACTTTTTTGGAAGACATTGGGGAATGCAGGGTGGGTAGAATTCTGTGGATTTACACAGATTCCAGAGCTTTCCTTCACAGAAATGTGAGGAAAATTAGTTTTTTTTACAGAGTTTGCTGTTTGTAAGGGATTCTAGGTAACAGAAGCTGTTGAGAGCCACTAAAGTCACCCCATCCTAGATTTCTCTGGATGTCTAGTTTTAAAAAATGTATAGCTTTGCTAGGATTCCCTAGGTGCCTACTGAGCAAGGGTTCCAAATTCACAGCTAGGCACTTTGCAAAAAAGGGTCTGTTTTCACTGTAAATATGTGCAGTGTCCATGTTGCGTTTTGGGCTGTTTCCTTTTCACGGGCACTAGGCCTACCCACACAAGAGAGGTACCATTGTTTTCAGGAGACTTAGGGAAACACAGTATTGTAGAGCCAATGTTATTTTCTATTGACTTTCGATGCGTTTCTGCCTTCCAAATGTAAGACGATGTGTAAAAAAGAAGTCACTTTGAAAAATACGTAGGTGTATTTCATACCAATTTTTCAATGTTTATATTTGCCCAAATTAATTGCTTTATATCCGGTACACAATAAAAAACCATTGCAAGATGCTGCTCAATTATTGGCTTTGGGTTCGTCAGGTTCTTGGTGAACCTACAAATCCTATATATCCCCACAACCAGAAGGGTCCAGCTGATGTAACGGTATATTGCTTTAAAAAATCTGTGATATTTTTAAGAACTTACAAGTGAAAACGTTGACACAAATGGCTGTTTTTTTCAACTCATTTTAATGTTTTCCTATTTTTAGCTATTAGTATCTATAAAAATAACTAGACGGATATACACAAATGACCCTTTGCTGAAATCTGAATTTTGTCTACTTTTTTTTAAATGTATAGCTTTCAAGGATCCATTATTGCTTTCATACCCATTTCTACCATTAACTGGAAGCAGTTTGAAAGATCAAAAAATAGCAAAAATAGTCTATGTCCCAGTAAAATGTAAAGTTTTTTGGTTTTCTGCCAAATGTCTGTCAGTCCCTGAAATCTAGGAAGAAGGTGAATTCAGCACCACAAACATTTTATTAATACCATTGGCAGGGAAAAAAATAGTCACTTTCATCTGAAGCGCTTTTTTCCGAATTTCTCACAAAAAGAACCATTTGCTGTATTTTGGCTAATTTCTGGGTCCCCTACAGGGGAATCAAGAAACCCTGGGTACCTTTAGAATTCCCATGATGTTGTGAAAAAAGTAAGGAAATTTGGCTTGGATACCTTACGTGGTCAGAAAGTTACAAGGGCCTAAGAGCGAGCTACCCAAATAGCCAAAAAAGGGGCTTAGCACAGAGGGGAAAAGGCCTAGCAGCAAAGTGGTTAAATGTAACGAAGTCATGTATTTAAAGCTGCCATATATTCTTATTGTTTTGATTGTAAAATCTCAACAAAAATGATTTAAAAATAAATAAATAACAATTACAGACGCACAGGTGCACTCAGGGAATAAGGGCACCAACCAAAATAAGTAGTTACTTAACCTCAAGCAGTAGGTTTTAACTGGTAGCTTTATGGCTGCAAGCAATGTGGCAGACCCACACAGCTAGAAAGCAGCAGCAGAAGGATCCCCTCAAGACCAGGGGGTCAAGGACTACTCCCTGAGGCCTCAGACAGAATTAGCTATCCAAATGCCAAAAGCAGTAACATTTCTCCATCGCAAGTGTTACACAAGGGCTGGGCTCCATTTGGGAAAGAATGCCACAAATATATAAAGCGATTGAGTACATGAATAGGTGAGTGCTTTTGGCCTGGATGAAATTTCATTTACTGCAGCATATTCTCGTATAAGTTCTCGTCTTTCAAATCCCGATGTAACACAAAATTCCATAGATGCGCCTTTTCACCACATCAAGTAATGGAGAACTGTAGAGAACAAGAGCGACCCGTGCAGCTAAGAGCGGTGGGGGGGTGGTACGGAGTGGGAGGGGAATCAACAGACAATGACGAGGGAAAAGGAATAAAAGAAAACCATTTACCTTACGCTCGCTACATCACCAACTCGGCGATGCAGAGAGCGCCGTGGCGAGATGGGAGGCGTGTCGATAGATGATGAGAGAAAATAAAAAATAAAGGGGCATATTATCAAGACAGGCGATAAAATTCTCGCCGCTTTCGCGGCAGAAAACTGCTGCTAAAACTGCGATAATGGGCTTGATAATATGCTCTATGGAATTCCAATTGAAGCCCATGTTAGATGTGAAGGACATCTAACCTGAGCTACAATTGGAATTCCATAGAGCATATTATCAAGCCCATTATCGCCGTTTTAGCGGCAGTTTTCTGCCGCTAAACCGGCGATAATTTTATCGCCTGTCTTGATAATATGCTCCAACGGGGCATATTAACAAGATCGGTGATAAAATTATCGCTGCTTTATCGGCAGAAAACTGCAGCTGAAGCGGCGATAATGGGCTTGATAATATGCTCTAGAGAATTCCCTTAGAAGCCCAGGTTAGACGTCTAACCTGGGTTTCTATTGGAATTCCATAGAGCATATTATCAAGCCCCTTATTGCCACTTTAGGGGCAGTTTCCTGCCAATAAAGCAGCGATCATTTTATCGCCCCGTCTTGATAATATGGCCCAAAGACACTTACCTTGCGCTCGCCACATCGCCAACTTGGTGAAACAGCGAGCGCAAGTAAGTGTTTTTCGGTTTTTTTCTCGTTTCGTCTGTCAACTACCATTCTACCATACCCCACCATTCTCACCTGCACAGGCCTCTACTGGTAGCGGAAATCCTATTGTGGCAGAGCACAAACAAAGCAAACATGAGTGGCTGTTGTTCATGTTCCACTCGGTTTATTTTTTAAGTGGTAAATGCATCCTTATGCCAAAAATAGATGCAAGGGCACATTTCACTCTAAAAATAATGCAAAATGCTGAAGCAAGCATTTCACATAATAAGGATAAATATTGTGATTTATTTGGGGCAATTTGACTTTTTTCTTCAAAGCAAATTATGTAAATCTCCATCAAGCTTAATGAGCATGGATGGAAGATTTGACTAAGTGAGGACATGCCTTGATGATTGGATGAATGGATGACTGCGTGAATGAATGAGTGAGAGCAAAGATAGATGCTCACAGTTTAAAACATTCTTACAGACCAAGGCCTCAGACAGCAACAGTGATATGTTAATAAAATAACAAGAATTAATAACAGTTCTCTCTTGAAAGTGTTACGCAAGGGCTGGAAATCATTATGCAAAGGATGCCACTAATATATAAAGAATTACCATATATACACCAGGTCAACACATGAACATTTATCCATATATATGGAAACATTCCTTAGAGATATATGCGAATGTGCATGCAGGGAAGTGAGTGACAGCAGTAGGTGCATGGCTCAGTAGAGCACAGATCAAGGCCTTTGAGTTCAACCTTCATGAAGGAGTATTCTTCATGTCAAATATTGAGTTTGAGTTTGATAGATGCACTTATGAACTATTTAGAGAGATTTACATGTTATATGTTGCTCGTCCAGAAGCCAATGTAGAGAATGAGGAGAATGAGGAAGTTCAAATATTCAAAATCTCGTGAAAACAACTTTCTGATTTTTTTTAAATATATTTGTTTTCCAGAAGTGTGAAGATTGGGCCCACTTCAGGCAGTTGGAAACCATTCCACCTGCCAAAAAGAAGGCAAGGTTTCTAAATGCCATTTCGAAGCCACCCACTGTTCTCGGCCCCCCAGTCAAAGCCTTCTTGTCCTCACGCATGAGCTAATATTTTTCACAGCAGTACTCCCTTCACTGTGACTCCCAGGCCCTCCACTACACCATTCTCTTTGTGGCACTACCTCACCTACTCTGCCCAAACTACACAATTCACTGCTCACCAACCATTCCCTCCCTCCATCCCTGACTATTCATGCATGTGCAGCACTGGGAAAAATAGCTGGCTCCCAGATACTTCAGTTCTCTGCTGCAGGGTGGACCACCCCTTGAGCTACCTGTAGTAAGAAACTGTCACAGGGTCAAGTGCGGTGTAGAAATGCAAAGACATTTAAAGGTTTAGTGGAGATCCATCAATGGTAACAAATGCTTACCCAAAACTTTTTGATGTTGAGAAAGAAACTAACAATCCCCCCAACACCATGGGAGTTTCCTCCCAGGGTGTGGGGATGATTTTATTTTTTAACTGTCCCTCACCAGGCAGTAAAGAACAACAAATAGCCGTCTGACCGTCCATTCTAAATAGGGCAGAAGATCGGATCTCTTGCCTTCTAGGTCCAGCGCTCTCTTGGTCCGTCACAGGATGGTTCTCTCTGTCAGCGAAAATCTTACTGTGCCAGCATAAACCTGGTGGTCCCGTGGACTCAAAATAGAGTGAGCAGACCGAGAGCTTGGTAGACAGGGTACTCCATCACCAAGTGCTTAAAGAATTTGAATGAAGCTGAGATTGTATCTGCTTTGGAAAGAAAGGATGACATAACGATAATGCTGTAAACTATTAAGGATTATTAACAGAATCCTGAGTTTTCTGAACCAAAATCAAAGTCTAAGTGGACTTTTCCAGAGTAGGGTTCTTGGATTTTTGAAGAGGTGTGCGCAAATTTGTAAAGCATTATTATCTTTAAAACTATAGGAGCCATGAAAAGTCGGCACCTCCATTAGGTAAAAGTAGATAAGGGGAAACTCATGGTCATCTACCTGCTTTGACCCTGGCCCATACCCTGAAAAAAATCCCAAATTCACATGCAAAATGCTTGTGGCAGGCGCTACCCATCTTCTACTAATTCCACCATGGACAGTCGCACATTGGTAGTCCCCAACATGGTATCTCTTGAATGTCCCCTTTCTCATCTGGGGACATCCTTTCCCTGACATAACACTCCACAGACTGTTTCATCCGCATTCCCTGGGCCCTAGTGAGGGTGCCCGTAGGAAGGATGCAGCCTGGTCACAGATAATAGTGTTGGAGTCACCTACAACGGGCAATCACGAAGATTGTCCACAATATTGTGTGTGTGTGTGTGTGTGTGCGTGCATGCGTTCATGCGTGCGTGCGTGCGTGCATGTGTGTGTGTGTGTGTGTATATATAATTGTCCATCAAATAGAAGCACTCAAGCACTCAACGGGTTTACAATAATCCATTTTATTCCGTTGACATGGCAGACGTGTTTTGACACCAATATGTCTTTCTCGATGCCTTTAGCTTGGATTCACTTGAAGCACTCTTTTTTTGTAGGGCTTCTCCCGCTCCCATTGTTTAGAATGCTGTCCACTACAATTTAAAAAAAGCTCTGTGAGCATGTACATTTCAGCAATGATGTAAAGTCAAAGAAGATATCATGAACTTGGTAGGTCTTTAGTAGATGTATTCTGTCACATTGGGCACAAAGTCCATAATACATTTCACCTTACTTGATTCATGCTGGTGAGATAGAGCTTAGAGTGAACAGGAGGAGCTCTACTTACAATTATTTGGTTTCCCTCGTTCTGCCACAAAAATGCCATATAAGAGCAGGCGGATCCAGGAAAGCGCATGTTTTTTAAGTACACTTTACATTTAGTAATGTTGACTGTGTGTCACGTTGACTTGCCCCCTCTTCTCGGCACATGGCGGTTCCAGCGGTAAGTATTCTATTTTCACCAAACCACATTGAAACTGCTGAACACTAATGAACAGCTGCCTTTCATGCTTACAAGTGGCTGCACGAATTTAAAATTGTCCATCAAATGGAAGCACTCAACAGGTTCCCAAGAATCCATTTTATTCAGTTGACATGGCAGACACGTTTCAACAACAATATTTCTTTTGCAATGCATTTAACGTGGATTCACTTGAAGAACTAATTTTTGTAGTGCCTCTTCTGCTCCTACTGGTTAGATGCTGTCCACTACAATTCAAAGAAAGCTATATCAGCATGGGCATTTCACCAATTATGTAGAGTCAAATAAGATATTATGAACTTAGTTAGTCTTCCGCCACATTGGGCACAAAGTCCATAATGCATTTCACCTTACTTGATCCATGTTGGTGAGATAAAGCTTACAGTGAACAGGAGCAGTTCCACTTACAATTATTTGGTTACCCTCGTTCTGCCACAAAAATGCCATATCAGAGCGGGCGGATCCAGTTCAGAGGTATAGGTTTAGAGGTATACGAGTGCAATCTATGTTTAAAGGTATACGAGTGCAAAGGACTGAACATATAAATGAATATGAGTTATACATGTATTTAAATATGAGTTACGTTGCATGAAAACTATTATTTAGGTCAGTACGACATGTAAAACAGGTTTAGTACTGCAAGGAAATATGCTTGGATATATACTGTTCTGGACTGGACCAAATATGGTTGGGTGGAGTGTCTATATTCCCTTCAGGTCTATCTCCTTTTTGACTCCTAAAGGGCATAAAGTTCGGCCTCTTAATGGTTCTAGATTAACTATATCTCAAGTCCTGCGAATCTTCTTACCACTCTTCTGTAAAATGTAAAACACAATGGTCACATTATAAAATGTAGCCTGGAAGTGAGAGTTCAAACTAAGGGGCACATTTGCAAGCCCACTGCGCTGCTGGTGCATCACTGTTTTTGACACACCGGCAGCGCATTGTGCAGACCCACATCTACGAGGCCACTCAAAGCTACTTTGCATCAGCAGTTTAAGCATGGAACTCATCTAATCTAATCACTGTAATTCCAAAATGCTGCTTGAAGGGACAAACTGATATATAGTCAAAAAAGTATTTCAATCAAGAGCAGACAACAGAGATAGACAACAAAACCATTCTATCACCCAAAGCACAGTTTACGTGTATGTTTTGTATAGGAAACAATAGCTTTATCTACAGATGGCTAGAGCTGTCAGTAGACCTAAAAAGGGCTCACCCATACAATGATAGGGAAATGATAAACAAGGAAACAAATGTCAGAATGTTCAGTCAATGAGGCCACATGCATGTATCGGTCTACTGTATCTCAGTTGATGCCATTCTGGTGAATGTCAAAACGATATCAAGAAATACAGGTAGGCAGTCAGCGGAGCCCCTGTTGGACTTGGCCCTTTTTGGCTAAAGTTCCTTACACTTTTTGCCTTCCTCCTAGAACATTTTCTGACATAATGTTGCCGACTTAGATGCTTTGGGTACTTTGCCACTGCTGATCAGTGTCAAAGTGCAAGTGCTCCCTGTATAAAATCTAATGGTAATTGGTTGTCCATAGTTGGTATGTTTGCCTTACTAGTGAAGTCCCTAGTAAAGTGCACTATGTGTGCCAGGGCTGGTAATGCAAATGCTACTAGTGGGCCTGTAGCACTAATTGTGCCACCCACACAAGTAGCCCTAAAAAGAGATCTCAGGCCTGCCACTGCAGAGCCTGCGCGCAGTTGGTTAACTGCCTTGTTGTACTGACAAGTGCACCCTCTTGCCAGGCCTTACCTTCCCTTTTTATGCACATCAGACACCCCTATAGTAGGCCTAAGGTACCCTTCTGGGCAGGGTGCAGTGTATGTGAAAGGTAGGACATGTACTGAGGTGTGTACCATGCCCTGACAGTGAAATACTGCCAAATTCGTTTTTCACTGTTACAAGGCCATCTTGCCCATAGGACAGAATGGGGAATGTTGTGTCCCATGTTTACAGCATATCTTCCCATTGGCATTAGATGGAGAGATGGAGTTTAGTGTGCCTGGCCTCAGAATTTAATAACACATCTTTTTGTGAAGATGGTTTTTAAATTGTGTGTTTAGAAACCATGCTTTTAGAAGTGGCTGGTGTCTTTTAAACCATCCTGTGTGCCTCTGCCTGGTTGTAAATTGCCTGCCTGGGTTTAGATGTGACAGGGTCCAAGAAATGTCCTGACTCCAGGGAGGAGAAGGTGAGACAGCAACAGGCTGGCATGCATTTGATGTGGGGGCGGAGGAGTAGCCCCCTGGATGTGAAGAGGGCTGTGTTGCTGCCACAAAAGGATGGCTCCACCTCCTGCTTGCGTCTGGGCCCCAGACCCTAACTATCAAAGGAGGAGAGTGTGCACTGGCAGGAAGACACCCAGGTCTGGTTTAGACCGAGGTCAGAGCCCCCTGAACACAAAGACTTCAAAGGAATTTAGGGGTATAAATGTAAGAGCTGAAACCCCTGAACTCAAGACTGAAATCCAGATTGAAAAAGGATTGAACCTACTTTGTGATCAAGAGAAACCTCTGGTAAAGAAGAACAGCTGAAGAGACTGAAGAGAAGGACTGCCCTTGCTGTGTTTACTGGGGCTGGCCTGCAGTTTGCTGATTTGACTAATGAGACTACAAGGGACTTTGCTGTATGCTGTGTCCCACTGCTTGTGAGGACTTTTCTGTGTGCTGTGTCCTGAAGTAGCATGTCTCCAAGGGCCCAAGTAGAGCTGGTCCCCTGTTGTGGAAACACAGAAACATAAAAGTTTCCAACCCTGTCTCAGCGACCCTTGGTGTGTGGTGCTTTTGCATGCCTGAGACTGCCGTGTGGTCCGCGGTACTGTTTACGAGGTACCCCGTGATCGCATTGCACCCGCAGCGTGATACATCGTCCACGCTACTGCATTGCTGTTTGTGGCCAGAGCCATCATCGTAACTGAGGCTGTGAATAAAGATCACCGCCGCCGGCCTGAGCCGCAACGTACTAAAGGCTTACTTGAAACTGAGGACTGTGTCTCAGTGACGCTGTGTGCGTGTGCTTTTTGCATGCCTGAGACTGCCGTGTGGTCCGTGGTACTGTTTTTTTTTTCATTCTGTTTATTGGCATTTCAGGTAATAAATTTCTCTGCCATGCAAGGCAGTATAACAATAACAAACCATACAACCATTTTGTGAGTGACTTTTACCCAATTAAAGAGCTCAGTATCAACGATCTGTATATCAGCAGTATCCATTAGATTCGCGGTAATACACCATTTGGATTACAGTGATACCTTCTTTACATATTCTGTGAGTCATTGCCATTTAGTTGCTGTATATATTGATGTAACGGTTCCCAGATATCTCTAGGTCTAGACTCTGCGGGTAGTTCTTCTGTATATATTGCAAGGTTTTCGTTACAGTACACCATGTCCTTCACCCAGTTCTTAGTGGTCGGGGCCAGCGCACTCTCCCAGTGTAGTGCGACTCAATGTATGGCCAGCAGAAGTGCGATGCACACAAACTTACCCATTGCCCCTTTCAAGTGAGGTACATAGCACAGTAGACAAATTGATTGGCATACATTGCAATGTGATCCCCGTGATTTCATGTATGTGGTGTATTACACCTTCCCAGAAAAGCAGCACCCTTCTGCACTCCTATACCAGATGTACAAAGACAGCGTCCGGCTGGCCACATCTTTTTCATTTACTTGTTTCTCTAAGGCCGCATTTGCGAAGTTTAATGGGAGTGTGGTAAGACTGTGCATAGTGAAATTAAACAATAGCGAGGGATTAGTTATATAACTCAGATCTTCTACTGTTAGAAAGTGTCCACCCGGGTAAATATCTTGCATGGTTACCATGCCCACTTCTTTCAGTGCTCTAAGTGAGCCCTCTTCTCCGGTGACCGTCAATGCCTTGTGAGGTGCGAGGGGTAGGGCCAGAGCATACATAGGGAGCTTGTTAGCCATTTTGCCTATAGCTTGCCATGCTGCAATAGTTGTGTGCAGTGTGTTGATTTCTGTATTTGGTGTGCCTCTGTGTCTATGTGTGATAACACCGGACAGCGGAACTGGGTGCGCGTCACCATCTTCCACTGCAACATGTGAAGTGTAAGCATGTGGCCTGAACCAGTAGTAAGCTTATTGTGCTTGTGCACATAAATACTATATAAAGGGGTCTGGGGCACTAAACCCTCCTCTGGCATAATCTAGTGTCAGTGTGGTCCAGCTTGCCCTGGCCTGCTTCCCCCCCCCTATATTAAGCGACGGGGAGAGGATCGTAATTCCCAGAAGAATTGTCGTGTCAGCTTAATTGGGATATTGCTAAATAAATATAGAAAGCGTGGAAGCATAACCATTTTGAAGACCGCTATTCGGTCAGCCTGGGAGAGTGGCAGCCTGTTCCATCTATCTGTCTGTTTTTCCAGGGAGACACACGCCCTGTCATAATTTTCTCTAACCACAATGTAGGGATCGTGGTGTATCCAAACCCCCAGGTATTTCACCAGGTCTGTGGTCCACACCAGAAGGTAGTCCACACTCGAAGAAGGCATATCAGACTTTAGTGGTATAACAATTGATTTGTCCCAGTTGATTTGCATTCCTGAGAATAATCCATAGCGGATGTATTCTCTCAGCACTTTTGCTAGGTACTGACTTGGCTCTCTTATAAATAACACCATGCTGTCGGCATAGAGGGAGATGCCAACCCAGCAATGTAAGAAATTAAGTGCTGGATCTCTATGTCGCTGGCGTATGATACTAGCCAGAGGCTCAAGTGTCAGAAAAAGAGCAAGGGTGATAGCGGGCACCCCTGCCGGGTGCCTCTATAAATCGGAAATGGTTGTGATGTCAGGCCCCCCACTCGCACTAGCGCTGAGGGGTAGGCATATAAGAGTCGTACCCACCCAAGGAACAATGGCGGAAATCCCATGCATTCTAGTATGTGAAATATATAACTCCATTCTATGGAGTCGAAAGCTTTTCCCACAGTGTGGATGCGCTGTCTACTGTACCCAGGTTTATAGTAAAGTATTGTTCTATGGCTTTTCCTATAGAGTCATTATAGATAGGATCTAAAAGTGCCTGCGCATGAAATCGCCGTACATATGACGATGTACATTAGCCATAATTCTAAAAGTGAGAAGCACCAGATTATGATCCGACAGTGTGCGAGGGAGGATTGTTACATCAGGGATCCAGTTGTGGAGAAGTGTAGCTCACTGGTTAGAGGAGGCATACCCTGAAGCAGAGGTCAGACCCGGGACCAGGGTTCAATTCCCGACGTGGCAGGGTCCGGAGCCCAATTGTCCACGGACTCGATAATTCTTGCTTCGGTGCCCACTCTAAGCACGAGTTCACACTATGCAGCTTTGGGCAACAAGCTTGCTTAATCTCCACAACGGCCCCCCCGCGGCGGGAAGCCTGGCTTTCACCTTGGGGATGCCCAGTACGGGTTATCTCACAGGGAAAAACCAGGACGGGTTCCCAATGCAAGCGCCAAGATGCCCAAGGGTAAGTTGAGCGCTATATAAGAACACATAATAATAATAATAATAAGTTGTTCGGCCCCTCACTAAGAAGCCAATAGTCCGGATGGGACCAGTTGTTATGTGCAGGTGTACTCTTTTTTGCCATGCCGTTCCGCAGCCTCCATACATCTACAAGACCGAATTCAAGCATAGCATCATTAATACTCTGTGCAGTTTTGGGTGTGCAAAGCCCTTGCGGACTTGATTTATCTAATTGTGGGTCTAAATATGTGTTGAGATCCACCCCACATAATGGCCGCTTTCCGGCCACTCTCGCATAGTGCTGTACAGTCATGTAAAAGTTTCTGGATCATCTGCTATGGGGCCATAGTCGTTGTTGATAGTGATCAGGGAGACACATAGCTTGCCATGTACCATGGTGCAGCGCCCCTCCTTGTCCGTGTATGTTTTGATAGGCGTGAACTTAAGGCCTCGCTTCACTAGAATAATCACCCCTCTAGCATACGAGGAATACATGGAAGCCAATTTATACCCGGCCCAAAGATGAGCAATTTTAGTCTCCGAAGCCGTGGTCAGATGTGTCTCCTGAAGGAGAGAGATCTATATACCATGACGATCTAAGTAGGCGAACACCTGCCTAATTTTTTGGGGTGTATTGAGTCCTTGAACATTCCAAGTCACACTTTTGTAGTTCTTACCCATAGTCATACCAACCTTTAAATCCTGCCAATATCAATGTCTTGCCAAAAGTAATCTAAAAGTACAGTCAATGTGACTCACGGCTGAGCAATTGGTGCAATCACATGAACAAACCCCAACTCTGAAAAACGCCATCCCCCTCCCCCACCCACTTCAGCAGACCCAATTTGCTAAATCCATCCCTTACTAACTCTAGACACCCTCCATTCCCACCCCCCAAACATTCCATAATGAAACAATAATGTGTTGTGGTGCATACACGGAGGCAGGAACCGCCCACTGGGAACCCCTGCGACTACATCACATGGGGGGTCGCTTTACATGTATAAAACTAATTACACAACCTTCTAATCTCAGTGAAGAAACAACGTGCTGTCCGTGATAAATAACTCAGCGCTATTAGTGCCGCTGTACCGTGTGTGTATAAGCTGCCCCCACAAATTCTGTTTTTAACTATGAGTCTGACCATGAGTTTGTGGTGAGCACTTATCTGTAACCATGCAGAGCGCTGCAGGAGCCATCCAGCGGGAAGTGACTCGATACTGTTCATAGTTCAGCCAAGGCTGGTTTTATTCAACATCAGAGGTGCGTCCTTGATCTTCCTGTTCACCCCTCAGCAATTTTCTGCACAGTGCTTGGGTACCCCTCTGATGCAGAAACTTGAGCACCTCTTTGGGATAGTTATAGAGCTTACTTTTCCCCCCATCCGTGATGCGCAGCCGGGCTGGATAAATCATTGCGTACGGTATGTTCTGATCCCGCAGCTTTTTTTTGACTGCCATAGACTTTTTTTGCGCCTCCTGGACTTGTTGTGTGAAGTCCGGATAAATGGAAATGTTCATCCCTTCATGTGTCAAGTTTCCCATTTCTCTGGCTTTTCGGAGTGCCGCGTTGCGGTCTCTATAATTCAGTAATTTTGCTCTAATCAGACGTGGTCTCGCCCCAGTGGAGGCAGTGGAGCAAGCAATCTGTGCGCCCTCTCGATGATGAAAACAGCCGAGAAAGTGTCTTTGCCAAATAGGGTCAACAGATTCTCGATGTAGCATTCCATATTGCCCATGTTCGTCGATTCCGCTATGCCCATAAAGCGCAGTTTATTATGGCGGGAACGCGCCTCCAAATCCTCTGACTTTGCCATTATAGCTGCAAGTGTCTTTTCGGTCTTCTCCTGCTTCGTTTCTATTTGGCGTTGAGCGTCTTCTGAGTCCGAAATCCGCCTCTCTGCCATGTCTATTCGCTCCATGTGTCTGTCCAAGCGTTCAGACATGCAGTCCACTCTATAAGTCAGAGTGTTGATTTTCCCATCTATATTAGTCAGCGTTGCTTGAATCGTCGTGAACATGGACTGGAAATCGACTGCGGTAGTGGAGTTTGCATCTACCGCGGGCGTCTGAGTTGTAGACTGCTCTGCCACAGCGTTGTCTGCCGTTTTCTTTGCTTACTCAAACATGAGTCTAGGCTGAGTCCTGTCTGTCTTCCCCATGATAGTGGTGGTGTGGTCAACTATGTGCTATACCGAGGCTATGCGCCCTGCAGGACAGAACCACGCCTCCAGTAGATTGAAGAGGGTAATGTTGCCCCCAGCAACACTCGTGGCTCCGCAAGTGACCCTTTTGTTGGTTAGTGTTAGAGCCCAGTGAGCAATCCTCCAGTTCTTGTGCACAAAGCAGGTTGTTGTTATAGTAGGCCACCAGGGCACAGCCGATGTACCGCTATGTTTTATGTGTCAATCAGCAGGACCTGCAGATCCCAGGGCACTGCTGTGCCCACGCCTCGCGATCTCCGCAAGCCCCCAGGCAGTGCGCACTATTACAAGTACTCCCCCTGGTGGACGCAGTGTGAGTGCCAACGCGGTGAGATCAGGCAGCAGGCAATTAGGGGGGGCACCACCGGCACTCTCACTGCTCTTATCTTGGCCCTATTGCTATCTGCGCCCCAGTCGTAGAGCCTGTGCTACTGAATCGAGGTCCCACTCGGCATGCACCCACCAGCCACTCCAGCAGATAGGAAGTTCCAGCTCCGGGGGGGAGTCCCCCGCGCTCTGCACAGTTCGGGTCAGACATGCCACCTTGCACACACTGCATGAAGGCAACGCCAGGGGGATCCTCCAGTAGTGGACCGCTGCACCTCTCTCTAGCAGTCCTGGACATCGCATGTAAATGGGGCCTCGCAGTGCACTCTGTACGCGCCTCTGATGTCTCTCTTGGGCAGCCCCAGCAGCTGTTGGACACCGGACACGGGCCTCAACGAGTCAACCCCTGCGCTCATGATGCAGGAAAATCGTGCCGGTAGCTCTCACCCTTGTACTTGTGAGCAGCCGGGTCTTTGCGGTCACCTCAACGGCATCAGCGTTCTCACCGCCTCCTCTCGTCACCCCGCTGATCGGTCCCACGGTCTTGACAGCAACGCGCAGACCCAAACAGGCAATCCCAGGGGAGAGAATCGTTCTCACGGCCTCCGCTCCTCAGCGTCACCAGCAGCGTCCCTATGGCACCACAGGCCCTCACGCATGTGCACCTCCAGGCCTCACTCTGGCTCCGATTCAGAAACTTGTTTCAGGCATTTTGGGAGTGATTTTGTCCGGACTTCTTGGTGTATCTGGATGGTGTCATCTTCCGATCCACGTATCTGGTTGTCTCAACACATGAGACAGGCTGGTAGTACAGGGTAATTTCAGGATTATAAAGCGACCACAGGAACTTGCCTACAAAGCGGCCATCTGCAGGCGTGGCTAGCTCCGCCCCTAGTGTGTTGTACTGTTTACGAGGTGCCCCATGATCACATTGCCCTTGCAACATGAAACATCGTCCACGCTGCTACATTGCTGTTTGTGGCCCGAGCCGTCATCGTAACTGAGGATGTGAGTAAAGATTGCAGCCGCCGGCCCACGCCGCAATGTGCTAACGGCTTACTTGAAACTGAGGACTGAGTCTCAGTGACGCTGTGTGCATGTGCTTTTTGCATGCCTGAGACTGCCGTGTGGTATGTGGTACTGTTTACGAGGTGCCCCGTGATCGCATTGCGCCCGCAGCATGAAACATCGTCCATGCTGCTGCATTGCTGTTTGTTGGCTGAGCCGTCATCGTAACTGAGGCTCAGAGTAAGGATCACCACCACCGGCCCGAGCCGCAATGTACTAAAGGATTTCTTGAATCTAAGGAAGCTACAAGGTGAAAGGGACCTTGATCGTTGTTCATCGAAAGGAATCTGCCCAAGATCATCAACGAAGGAGAAGGCAGCACCGTAACCCGTCCGGCGACAGCTTCGCCTAGTAACAGAGCCACAACATGATCGGAATTGCCCAGCAGGACATCCGACGAGGGGAAGAGAGACAGAGCGAGGCAGTGCAGCCCCATAGGTAAGGCTTGGACTCTGGTCGGGAGCCGCAAGAGTGTGTGGCCTGGGGAGGTGTGCAGGAGGAGTACTGGAGTGCTCCAAGCTCTCTCCCGCTGCACCGCGTTAGACACGCTGAGTCCCCGAGCAGCCCGTACCTGCCCAGCAGGACCAGGGCCACCCCTTTAAGCCTATGGCCATTGTCTCTGCTGTTGGGGCCTAGTGGTGTCCAAGTTGACAGCGCAGATTGCAATACGAACCACATTATTTTTGCATTACGAACTGCCTGATTTTTGCATTATGAACTGCATTATTATTGCATTAAAAACTGCCTGATTTTTGCATTACGAACCGCATTATTATTGCATTACGAACTGCCTGATTCTTGCATTACGAACAGCATTATTATTGAATTACGAACTGCCTGATTCTTGCATTACGAATTGCATTATTCTTGCATTACGAACTGCCTGATTCTTGCATTAAGGACTGTCTTATCACTACATTACGAACTGCATTACAAACTGCACAGCATTGCATTAGGGCTACATTAGAGATCGTGAATTGCTCATTAATACCGCAAGAACCTACAAGTGATTGCTGGCCTAATAACGGGCCAAGTGAATTTTTACGAATACGCATATGTTGGTTTTCTATCGTTTGGTCTCATCGTATTCCTTTTTTATAAAGATAACACTATTTTTATTAAATCAGTGTGGTGTCCATTTGGGGTGTTAGCACTGTGTTACTGGGAGTGTGGTTGCAAATACTTTACACATCTGCCTTGGAGATAAGCCTGGCTGCTCGTACCAAGCTTCCAGGGGGTGAGCAGGGGTTATCTAAGGGTGACTAAGTTACCTACTTCAGCCAACTAGAGACCCCCAGTTCTAACATTGGCGATCAGCGGTAGGGGATTTGAACTTGTATTTGCAACTGACTCACAGTCATTGGTGTACATCACTAGATTTAGTGCAGATGACGACGCAACCGCATATTGTGGTTTTGATCTTTGGTTCTATTTTCGAGCGACCTTTAAGCCACACATCATGTCTCAAAAGAGTCAAGTAGCCAGTGAGGTTGCAGAATTGGAATTCGATATTGATGCATTGCTTACCTACAAAGTTGATCAATTGAGGCAAGAAGGATGGGCTGCAAACGGCCTTGAGGGCCTGGTGGGAAGCCAAAGAGGCTCAGGAGACAGGTGATGATGAGGTGGATGAGGATGACCCAGGGAATGGATTTGGTCCACAGGATTTGTCAGTGGAAGGACCAGCCTCAGGGGGTGGTAGTAACCATTCAGGGAGGAGCTTTTCCCCAGAGTAGCTGGAGGAAAACCAAAGGTTCAGAGAGCATGAGTTGGAGGTTTTAAAACTTAAGGCTCAAGCTGAGTAGACAAAGCTGCTCATTGAAAGTCAAAAGCGAACAGAGGAGAGCAAGAACGCTCTTGCCTTGGAAGAGAAAAAGATTCTCTTAACTCATGAGTTAAGCATAAGGGAACTGGACAAAAGGCTAAACAGGTGGAGTTCAGTTCGAATGGTGGCAGCACACAGCCAGGGCCAGCGGGTAAGTTGTACATTCCCAAAGACTTAGTGCGAGATTACCAAAGAAGTGATGATATTTATGTGTGGTTCACGGCATATGAGATCACACTGAGGATGAATGAGGAGCCTGAGAAGCATTGGGGGGCGGGCCTATTGAAGCACTTTGAGGCTTCTGGGAGGGATGTTTTACCACTTATAGAGAGGGCGGGAACCCTGAACTACGCCAACATGAAGGAGGCTTTATGCCTCAGGTATGGACTCACTCCTGAACAATACAGGCAGAAATTCAGGAACTTCAAGGAACTGAAATTCAGTCCTTGGGGTGGGGGTGCGGATGAGTACACGCATGCACTGGATGATTGGGTGATGGTTAGCATGGCGAATGATTTGAAGGGATTACTCAATTTGAGCCCCAAGGAGCCCCGGCTCAGTAATCATTTTGCAGAGTTGTGCCAACACCTGTTACAGTGTGAGCTCTTTGATTCCCAGGAGCTTGCACCACAGACAAACCCCTGGTTAAGGGACAGAGGGTCTGAGGAGGCACTAAGGGGGAATCCCAGCAGCGACTCAGAGATCTTCCGGTCCCGTGGGTGGGAAGAAGGACGGAGTGGCGCAGTCTGGTCGCAGAGAAGTGGGGGGGTGTGCAGGTTCTCACCCTGTCTCAAAGGAGAGAGAGGGAGTATAAGCGTCATCCCCGGGGGTCCCCAGCCCACCCCAGAGACTGGAGGGCTCCTGAGGAGAGCACCCAGTTGGAGGACTAGAACCTACTTGCCAGCTGTGCGAGGACAAACACCTAGCGTCAGGAGGTCGTGGGGCATCTGTAACCAGGGCTTCTGCGGTCCTGAAGAGTGTTAGTGCCATTCCTAAGTGGCAGGCCCAGAAGTCTAGACAGAAGGTTGAGAGAGGGAAGTGTTCCCCAGTAGGAGAACCCGTGTGTCAGGGCCCAGCCAGTAGGGCTGGATCCCCTAGAAGTCACCAGGGTAATCCTGCCTGGAGTTGGCAAGGGACAAGCACCCCTAGGGGACCCTGACTGCCAGGAAGTATCAGTGGAGTAGCTTAGTTGGCCCAGGGAGTTGTTACCAAGGGAACTCCCTGGGGTCAGGAAGGCATAGAACAGGAGGGTATCCCTGCAGTGGCGGGCCTGCATCTGGGTTCTATTACCCCAAGCAGGGAAGTCCATCAAGGTAGTTGATTGGCCTACCCTGGCTTTAGGCTGGGAGGGGTTGTGTTGGACTTAGCCCTTTTTGGCTAAAATTCCTAAAACTTGTTGCCTTCCTCCTATAACTTTTTCTGACATAATGCTGCAGACTTAGAGGCTTTGGGCACTTTGCCACTGCTGATCAGTGTCAAAGTGCAAGTGCTCCCTGTATAAAGTGTTATGGTAATTGGTTGTCCATAATTGGTATGTTTGCCTTACTAGTGAAGTCCCTAGTAAAGTGCACTATGTGTGCCAGTGCTGGTAATGCAAATGCTACTAATGGGTCTGCAGCACAAATTGTGCCACCCACACAAGTAGCCCTAAGAAGAGATCTCAGGCCTGCGACTGCAGAGCCTGCGCGCAGTTGGTTAACTACCTTGTTGTCCTGACAAGTGCAACCACTTGCCAGGCCTTACCTCCCTTTTTATGCACATCAGACACACCTATAGGAGGCCCAAGTTACCCCCCTGGGCAGGGTTCAGTGAATGTGAAAGGTAGGACATGTACTGAGGTGTGTACCATGTCCTGACAGTAAAATACTGCCAAATTTGTTTTTCAGTGTTGCAAGGCCATCTTGCCCATAGGACACAATGGGGAATGCTGTGTCCCATGTTTCCAGCATATCTTCCCATAGGCATAAGATGGAGAGATGGAGTTTAATGTGTCTGAACTCAGAATTTTAATAACATATCTTTTTGGGAAGATGGTTCTTGAATTGTGTGTTTAGAAATCACGCTTTTATAAGTGGCTGGTTTCTTTTCTTAAACCATCCTGTGTGCCTCTGCCTGGTTCTATATTGCCTGCCTGGGTTTAGATGTGACAGGGTCTGGCAAGTGTCCTGACCCAAGGGAGGAGAAGGTGAGACAGCAACAGGCTGGCATGCATTTGATGTGGGGTGGATGTGAAGAGGGCTGTGTTGCTGCCACAAAAGGATGGCTCCACCTCCTGCTGTGCGTCTGGGCCCCAGACCCTGACTATCAAAGGAAGAGGGTGTGCACTGGCAGGAAGACACCCAGGTCTGGTTTGGACCGAGGTCAGAGCCCCCTGTACGCAAAGACTTCAAAGGCATTTAGGGGTATAAATGTAGGAGCTGAAACCCCTGATCTCAAGACTGAAATCCAGATTGAAAAAGGATTGAACCTACTTTTTGATCAAGAGTAACCTCTGCCAAAGAAGAACAGCTGAAGAGACTAAAGAGAAGGACTGCCATTGCTGTGTGTTCTAGGGCTGGCCTGCAGTTTGCTGATATGACTAAGGAGAGGACAAGGGACTTTGCTGTATGCTGTGTCCCCTGCTTGTGAGGACTTTGTTGTGTGCTGTGTCCTGAAGTAGTGTGTCTCCAAGGGCCTCAGGAGAGCTGGTCCCCTCTTTTTAAAACTCAGGAACATACAACTTTCCAACCGTGTCCCAGTGACGCCTGGTGTGTGGTGCTTTTTAGGCCTGGGCTAAAAATCCGTTCGAAGAATACAATTTGAGAGGGGGTCAAGAGGGACATTAAGTTTAAAGACTCCTACAGCTCCGAAACCGTCAGATCCAAAGCGCAAAAACTAACAGGAGGTGCAGAGTCTAAAAGGATAGCGAGCTACTAACTGCTGAGTTAGAAATACCAAAAGTACCAAGAAAATGACCATTTTATAATCAAGCCAGGAAATAGTCTATCTTTGCTTAAGACTATGGTTTTTTTAAATATGAAACTTAGGTAATCCTGAATAAACATATTTTTTGCCTTAGTATTCATTTTTAAATTCACATTCACATTTGAGCACTGCACTATACTCTTTAGTTTCTGAGTATAACCCCTGGCGGGAGTATTCTTCTAGGAATAATCAGGCTGAGCACTGAGCAGTACTCTCTGGCCTGCCATTGTGAACTTAGCTCTTTATTCCACAGAGTTTCAGATGACGATGCTCCGCCAGTAAGGGTGGGCTGATGAACTCTTAACTCCCGCCCGGTGTTATCTTGATCTCTCTAAGAATTTTCTTGGTACTTTTGGTATTTCTAACTCAGCAGTTAGTAGCTCCCTAAAAATCCGTTCCCCTCGTGGAAATTGCGATAATTTGACATTTTCGCGTTCCGCGGAGAGCGCGAAAATGTCCAAATTTCCGCAATTTTTTGCTTCCTCGCGCTGTAAAATAATACATTCTCGCGTGCGTGCGCGTGATCGCCTTACCTGAATCCCTGCGTTCGCCGGCAAGTTTTCCCGATCCGGTCGCGTTCTCCATGAGATGTTGGATTGTTTGTAGCCATTTGCGTGTCTCGTGACAGTTCGTGCCCGCAGTAACGTCATTTGTCGCGCGATCACGTCTTTCTTCTCGCGATCATGCACCGCAAGACAAGTGAAAACAAGATGGCCGTGCCCGCGAGCAACCGCATGGGTAAGTTGGCGAGCCGCGACCACGCAGAAAATACCGCGAACGGGTGGGGAAAAAACGTCCGCATCTTTGCGATATTTCTGCGTGTTTGCAGAGATTTTTAACATTTTCGCAATAATTTACTAAAGTGAATGTCACAAATTCCGCCCACCCCTAGTGCTTTTGCACGCCTGAGACTGCCGTCTGGTCCGTGGTACTGTTTACGAGGTGCCCCATGATCGCATTGCCCCCGCAGCGTGACACATCGTCCACACTGCTGCATTGCGGTTTGTGGCCAGAGCCGTCATCATAACTGAGGCTGTGAGTAAAGATCGCCACCGGCCCACACCGCAACATGCTAAAAGCCTACTTGAAACTAAGGACTGTGTCTCAGCGACGCTGTGTGCGTGTACTTTTTGCATGCCAGAGACTGCCGTGTGGTATGTGGTACTGTTTATGAGGTGCCCCGTGATCGTATTGCCCCCACAGCGTGAAACATCGTCCACGCTGCTGCATTGCTGTTTGTGGCCCAAGCCGTCATTGTAACTGAGGCTGTGAGTAAGGATCACTGCCGCCGGCCCGAGCTGCAACGTGCTTAAGGATTTCTTGAAGCTAAGGAAGCTACAATGTGAAAGGGATCATAATCGTTGTTCGGCAAAAGGAATCTGCCCAAGATCATCAACAAAGGAGAAGGCAGCGCCGTAACCCGTCCGGCTACAGCATCGCCTAGCAACAGAGCACAACGTGATCGGGATCGCCCAGCAGGATGTCTGACGAGCGGGGAGAGAGAGAGCGAGGCAGCGCACCCCCAGGTATGGCTTGGACTCTGTCGGGAGCAGCAGGAGTGTGTGGCCTGGGGAGGCATGCAGGAAGAGTACAGGAGTGCTCTGAGCTCTCGCCCACTGCACCGCGTTAGACGTGCTGAGTCCTCGAGTGGCCCATACCTGTCCAGCAGGACCGGGGCCGCCCCTTTAAGCCTAAGACCATTTTCTCTGCTGTTGGGGTCCGAGTTGACCGCACAGATTGCATTACAAACAGCATTATTATTGCATCACGAACTGCCTGATTTTTGCATTACGAACCACATTATTATTGCATTACGAACTGCCCGAGTCTTGCATTACAAACCGCAATATTATTGCATTACGAACTGCCTGATTCATGCATTACTAACCGCATTATTATTGCATTACGAACTGCCTGATTCTTACATTACGAATCGCATTATTCTTGCATTACGAACTGCCTGATTCTTGCATTAAGGACTGTCTTATCACTACATTATGAACTGCATTATGAACTACATAGCATTGCATTGGGACTGCATTAGAGATCGTGAATTGCTCCTTAATACCGCCAGAACCTACAAATGATTGCTGGCCTAACAACCGGCCAAGAGTATTATTACGAATACACATATGTTGGTTTTCTATCATTTGGTTTCATCGTATTCCTTTAAATAAAGATACTGATATTTTTATGAAACCAGTGTGGTGTCCATTTGTGGTGTTATCACTGTGTTACTGGGAGTGTGGTTGCAAATACTTTACACATTGCCTTTGAGATAAGCCTGCCTGCTTGTGCCAAGCTACCAGGGGTTAGTAGGGGTTATCTAAGGGTGTGTCCCTCCTTACCCTGACTAGAAGCCAGGGTCCCTATTTGGACTAAGGCACCTACCTCAGCCAACTAGAGACCCCCAGTTCTAACAGCCCCCATGACTGATTGTTGAGTTCCGAGACATAGTCCCCACCCACCAGTGAATGTTACAGGCTCCTGTATGATGCAGCCCAATAGGTCCTGGCAGCAGGGCCAGACAGGAGATCATTCCCTTCTTTGTGCGCGGATATACGGCATGCTGTTTGAAGTATTCACTGCTGCAGGAGTATGGGGAACCGTACTTAAACGAGGTAGTGTGGAAAATCAGCCGTTTTCGTTCAGCCACTTAGTACTAAGGTGCAGCGTTACAGTGAGCGTGGAGACTCTATTGTGGTGCCAGCCAGTGGACTACTGGGTGCTCAGGGCTGCCCATCTGACCCAGGGTAGGTGGGCTCAGCACACAAAGGAGTAGCGGGTGAGCTCAACTTATGGGGCAGGGGCAGTTCATGCGTCCCAACGTAATATGACAACAGCGCTCAAAGCAGGCCGGTAGTCTCCCAACCACATCTTTGAATACAATGCAAAGAAGCATCCCAGTGTCGTGTGGCAGGTTGGAGAGAGAAGAAGATACTGGCAAGTACTAACTTAGTGTCTGTTACTTTAGAAATACAGTCCATGAACAAGACAGATTCTGCCCATTCATCATGCTTGATGGGAGAGGAGACTTTTCTAGAGGAAGGTGGAGCAGAGGTGGCAAATCATCCATTCCAGTTGCAATCTCTCTCATTATTCAGCCAGCCCAGCTCCCCCCTTACTGTTGTCTTGCCTACCACATCTCTCGACAAACTAGGGAAATCTAATAACTATTCTCTATTTCAGAAATTCACTCCTAAAGCACATTTAGTACAGGTGGAGACTCTCCTAAGTTAACAAGAGCTACCAAAGCCAACCCAGATTCTGGTGGTGCCTATATCAGGCTTACCAGGATCAGTAAGATTATTAAGCAACACAGGGCTGGCAGGCATCCCCGAGATGATAAATACAGGTCAAGGTTTGGCACAAGATAAGCAACAAGATTTAATTCTGGAAGAGTGGACAAGGGGTGTATCGTTGGGAGTGAATAATGCAGAGCTGCATTTAGACTAGGCCTGGGCCAAAATTCTGTTCCATTCGCGGAAATTGCGATAATTTGGCATTTTCACGTACCGTGGAAAGTGCGAAAATGTCAAAATTTCCGCATTCCGCAGCTTAGCGATAATTTGTTTCTTGCTCGCGCTGTAAAATAATACATTCTCGCGCGCGCGCGATCGCCTTACCTGAATCCCCGCGTTCGCCGACAAGTTTTCCTGATCCGGTCGCGTTCTCCACGAGATGTTGGATTGTTGGTAGCCATTTGCGCTGTCTCGCGACAGTTCGCGCCTGTAGTAACGTCATGCGTCGCGCGATCACGTCTTTCTTCTCGCGATCATGCACCGCGAGACAAGTGAAAACAAGATAGCCGTGCCCAC
The DNA here is from genome assembly GCF_964204655.1 of Triturus cristatus. Taxonomy (NCBI): domain Eukaryota; kingdom Metazoa; phylum Chordata; class Amphibia; order Caudata; family Salamandridae; genus Triturus; species Triturus cristatus. Next base: position 385,554,882 of record NC_140583.1, read on the forward strand.
GAGCAACCGCATGGGTAAGTTGGCGAGCCGCGACCACGCAGAAAATACCGCGAACGGGCGGGAAAAAAACTTCCGCATCTTCACGATATTTCCGTGTGTTTGCGGAGATTTTTAACATTTTCGCGATAATTTGCGAAAGTGAATTTCGCAAATTCCGCCCACCCCTAATTTAGACACTACTTCGGAGGCACTACGACTATTGCTGGAAGCAATTTTATTGGAGATTTAGGGGCTGAAAACCCAGCAAGCTCTGGACATGGAAACAGTTAATCAAAGACTGTCTAAAACTGAGGATAGCTTGGAACAGCTACCTAAACATCTCCTGGAGGCTGAGCAAAAGATTTCTGATCTTGAAGACAGATTTCAAAGTTTTGATAAGATTACTCTCCCAGAATTAAACATACTGCAGCAGATGGAAATTAAAGTGGAGATACTGGAAAATCACTTGCGATGCAGCAATTTAAGATTTATTGGTATTTCAGAGGGAAGCGAGTTGCAGGGGGAAATTCTGAAAGTTACACAGCTGATGAATTTTCTCATTAAGAAATGGATATTGCCAACAGCTCCGAATGACTAATCTATTATGAGAGCACATAGGGTCCCTGCCCAATATCCACGGACAATATTACTTAATTTTTCCCACTTCTGCATTATAGAACAGATTTTGGCCATAGCAATCAGTCAAAAATCTTTTGCTATCCCTGACAATATCCAAATGAGAGTGTTCTCGGAATTGTCCTCAGCGACAGCCCGGCGCCGCAAAGTATTTCAAGGTCTAATTCAAGAATTTTAGTGGCTGAGGAGGCCCACTGTAAATAATGTACATAATCTGTGGTGGAGGGGCTCTGTCTTGGGTACAGGTGTCCTACCACGGCACCAATATGTGGAAGAAGGGTGTGGGATTGGAAGCAAGGAGGTCTCCCAGCTCCGGGAAGGCGGGCAGGTATGGATAGGGGGGAAGGGGTCAGGGTTTCAGACAAAAAATGAGCAGGGCAAGAGCAAATGTTTTACACTACATTTTAGGGCCCTATTACAGTGACATCCTTAGGAGAGGAGAGGATGAGATGTATCAAAACCTTGCCCAGATTTAGGAAGAAGATATTAGATGACACAAAATATAAAAATAATTACCTGTAATGTCGATGAAATGCTGAATCCACATAAGTCTGGTGTGCTTCTTAGGTGGCTGACATCTTTTTCACCCAGAAATAATTTTCCTGCAAGAAACTCACTTCAGGACCAATACCCCAAAGTTCAGTCTGCCGAGAAAATATGCTTCTGCTTATTTTTCCACTGCAAATGTAGCAGTACGTAGAGTGGGGATTTTATTAGCAATTACGATTGCTTGGCTGATTAGAAAGTGGTTCGGGACGGGGTAGGGAGATGGTTATGGCTCAAGGCAAAGGGTGAAAAGATAATGTTAAATTCAGTGAATTACTATGGCCCCATTCCAGATGAGACCAAAGCACTGGAACAAATCTATGAAATAGCTCAGAAATCAGAAGGTGTTTTAATCATTGGAGGTGACATTAATTATATCCAGAATTTGACATTGGATACTTTTAATAAAACAAAGAGACAACTGAAGCCAAAAATAGCAATGTTAATAGCTACTATAAAATCTGATCTGGAGTTAACAGATCCATGGAGGAGGGGGCATCCAGGTTTCTCCCAGTTTACCTGCTATTTGTCCAGATATAGGACCGCCTCACTTCTTTTTGGTAGATAAGAGGTTGGCAACTGCTAAGACAGATTTTAGCTAAACTTTTGTTCAGACCATCCTATGGTCTCCTGTTTGCTAACTCTCTGGATTATTCCAAGGAAAAGATAGAGGTGAAAGTTCAATACATTTCTGCTAGACAATCTGATTTGGCAAAGGGAGACGAGAATTCTTTTTCGGGAATTTTTTCCCCGTCCTCGTCACCAGGAAATTGTAGTAAGTACGCAGACGATCTAAGATGCTTTAAGTAGTTTAATGTACAAGCTTCAAAATAGACAAGATCTTTACAGCCCACCAAGCTCCAACCAGCGCAATCCCTTTGAACATAAACAATCTACTACATAACATAACATCTTAGTAACATCAGGATTCCTGGAATAGAATGGTCAGGAACAAACACACACATTCTATTCCTAGAGTCCTAGAATACTACATATAGGCACTGCTCCAATCTTTATGGTATGGAAATCATTCAAAGCCGCCTTTAGGGGACGTGTTATTTCCTTTAAGGCTAGGTTATGTAAACAGTGTGCACAAACCATTCTGGGATGGCTAGACAAGAATTAAGTTTAGCGTCAACAGGGAAGTACATTTTTATAGTTCGGCAGCAGGAATAATTAAAAGCTAAGGAAGATCTGAAGGAATTTTTTTATGCTAGATGAGATTATGGGCAGTAGCGCATACCATCTAATACTATATGAAGAGAACCAGCACATTGGCAGATTTTTTTCTTGGACAATGAAAACCCAGAAAAATGGGTAAATAATAAACCAACTTAAAGATCCAATTACAGGTCAAATAGAAAAGGATAACCATAAGATAGGGGACATTTTTCTTACTCACTTAATAAAAACTTAGACAGAAATGCAGTCAATAGAATAACAACAACTGACATCTTACTTTGAATCCTCTCAATTGCCCCAACTTTCTGAAGATTACAGTACTAAACTTAATAACCCCTATAGAATCATCAGAAATTGCTGGAGTATTAAAAAGCATGGCTAATGCTAAGGCTTGTTGGAGCTATGTGATCCTGATGAAGATTTATAAAGCCTTTCAGAATGAATTACTCCCATTTCTAACTAACCTTTTTAATCAAATAAACAATAGTTTGGGTATCCCTAAAAGATTCAAGGAATCATTTCTTATAATTATTCTTAAAAAGATCCTAATTCTTACTGCCCGATTAGCCTCCTAAACTCAGACTATAAAATATTTATGAAAGTACGGGCAAGGAGAATTGCCTATTTTGCCCAATAGCTTGTACATACTGACCAAAATGGCTCCCTCCTGTTCAGGCTTATGGCTACTGATACTTATTTTTTAACTCAGCCCATTTATTATTTTTCCGTTCACCAAGGCGTAGCCCCAATACATCTGATGGATGCTGAAAAGGCTTTTGACCTGGTAGACAGGCAGGCCCTATTTTTTTTCTGAAAAAGTTTGGATTCCCATTTCAGCTGGTTGATATGCTGAAGTAAGTCTATAAACAGGTAGAGGCCAAAGTTATTATTAAAGGTGTGGAAGCAGGGCTGATCAATATCAAATGTGGCACCTGACTGGGATGCCCATTATATCCCATCATATTGGTCTCCCTTTTAATTGAACCTCTAGCTGTAAAAATCCATACTAATTTGCTGATCATACCCCCCATCAGTGGGATGGCTAAAATTAAACTATACACAGATGACATAATTCTCTATCTTAAAACTGAAGGCTTTAATATACAGAACGCGATGAAAGAAATTGAGAAATGTACGCAAATTGGGGGATATAGAGTAAATCAAGCAAAAAGGGAAATTATCACATTTAACCGGAATGGTTTGGAGATCCCGACATGTTTACAGCATGTTCTACCACACCCTATTAGATACCTTGGTATTTTTGTAACAAATGATTATGCTCAACTGTTTCATTGAACTATGGTACTATGTTGTTAAAAGTTAGAAAATGATTAGATAAATGGACTGAAATAGCTGAATCTCTCTCTGATAGGGCAGATTTCAATGTTAAAAATATCTATACTGTCAAGGAGAGCGCAAGTGGCACCGATCAAGATAGCCGCCTAACCCCCAGAGCTCCGGACCGCAGAGGGGAATACCGCGCTAAATAGCGCAGCTCCAGCAACCTTTCATGTGTGAAACGGAGAGATTACCAAATCGGAAGAGCTCCTGCAGGTTTCCCTTCCTTTTATACGCGCCTCCAATGCTTCTGTCTCCTGAAATGGTATAATCCGGCTCCGGACGCCATTTTGTTTTCTTCAATGACGGAGATTTCATTCTTCTCAGGTATTTTGCATGCACAGTGATTTTTACCATTATAATGCCTGTTAATTTGGAATAACTATTCCTTTGTGTGACCAGAAGTACACCTTTATTGTGCTTGTGCTGCATTCTGCGCCAATTTCCTGGATTCATCTTAACATATGACTTTACCTCACCTATAATGCTCTCTTTCATGTGCCTTAAATTTACCCCTTGGCTTCAATTTTTTGCTATATTTGCGAGGTACCTGATCTCCTAAGAGCAATTGTATTTCTTCCTATTTCAACAGTGCTTCAGTGCTTTACTAGTTTCAATATTCTGTACTGCGCAGTTATTTCAGTTGCTGTGGTTGTTGCTGGCGCTTTCTCCTGCATATCACTGAAGTGTGTTGCTCCTCCATTTTATGGGTAGGAGTAAGAGGTTACCTACTACCAGCAGGAGATTCCCGTCCCACACCCCTGTTTTGAAACCCCCTCATTTGGACTCTGCGCTTAGTGGTACTTTTGAAATGGCGCATTCTGGTTCTTCAAAATCTTCAACGTCATCTGTGTACTCCACCAAAATGCAGTCTCCGGCTTCTACTGTCAAACGTCTCAAGCAGGACCCTCCATCTCCACCAAAACCGGCTTCTCCTGTTTCCTTAGATATGGTCCTTGATGAAATTTGTGCCTTACTCCCTTTCATTGAAGAGACTAACTCGTGTCTCCAGCTGTTGGACACCAAATGGGCGTCTATGGAATCCAGTATCACTACTGTGGAGCATCAAGTCGGGGACTTTCAGAATTTTTCTACTAAAATATCTACTTTAGAAAGGGAGGTCTCTTTGCTCAAGAAATCAGCAGAGGACCTTGAAAACAGAAACTGATGCAATAATCTACGCCTGTATGGCCTTCTTGAAGGTTTGGAAGGGACTAACCCTGTCCAGTTCTTCAATACCTTTCTTATAAATCTTTTTGACCTTCCTCCCAAACGCTCAGCATTCAACGCGCTCATGGGTTGGGTCCTCGTCTATCCTCATCTGCTGCACCTTCGAAGCCAAGGGGTGTGATCTTTTAATTTTTTTAATTTACAGACCTGTTCCTAGTCTTATATGCAGCCAAACACAAAAAGCTGTTAATTTGGCCAGGTTCTAAACTTTACATTTCGCAGGATGTCACACAGGCAACAGCTAAACGTCAGAAAGAGTTCCTTGATCTTCGTCCAGCCTTGCGTTCACTTGGAGCACGTTACGGACTTTTCCATCCCTGCATGTTCAAGGTTACCTTCCAAAACAATACTTCCTCTTTTGATAATCCAGCTGACTTGAAGAAATGTATCCACTCACATTCCTCCTCTTCTATGGAAACTGCCGGTCCTCTTTCTTCCTCAATGTCCCCCATAATGTGACTCTCTCTCATTTATTATCATGTATGGTTATTTGCTGTTCTTTTGTTTTCTCTTACAGGTTGTTGATGGTGACTATTTAACAATGCGTTATCTTTAATTCTTCATGTGAATGTATTCTTCTTGCTTTTTTTGCAGATGTTTCCCTTGATGTCTCTCTCTCTTCGTTTCCCAATTATTCCATTTGGTTCCCCATTGTGGTGCTCCCTCCTTGGTTGGTTGTGTCGTCTTCTTCTCTGTGTCGCTACTTCCCGCCTGCTTTTTTATTTATTCCCCTTAAAAGGTACGTATTACAGTCGTCAATTTATCCAGTTTCTCCACTTTGTTTATCATTTCGATTTGTATCACTTGTTGACATGTACTGTCTTCTTCTATTGCTCTTTCTTTTTTCCTCTTCTCTTTCCTGCCCTTCTCTTTCCTTGATCAATCTCTATTCTTTCTCTCATTTTCTCACTATTGCATATTTTGCTTTGTATACAATTTTAATGGGTTTGCATTCAGAGCTATATCCTGGAATGTGAAGGGTTTTATTAATCAGATTAAAAGACAGAGAATCCGTGCCCATCTTGCCTCCTATAACCCTGATTTGGTTCTCTTACAAGAGACCCACCTTACAGAAATTGAAGCGTTAAAATTAAAAAGAGGCTGGGTGGGTTCAGTTTTATTCTCCCCGTCTGTCAATAAGACAAAATGGTGTTATAATCTTATGCCACAAAAAATTGAATTTTAAAGTTATCTCGCAAGAAATTGACACAGACAGTAGATGGTTATTAGCGAAGTTGTTAATCAATTATGTTTCTTTGACTGTTCTTAATGTTTATGGACCTACACATCCTGATTGTTCCTTTTGGCCATTGATTATGCAGAAATGTATTCAATTTAGAGAGGGTCTTTTCGTTTTAGGAGGCGATTGCATTCAAGTCGTAGATCCATTTTTTGACTGCCAGTCACAAGTTTGTTTTGTTCCTCATAAGACTCACAAACATTTTCTTAACACTCATCTCAAGCACACCTTGTAGATTCTTGGAGACTTTCCCACCCACACAATCTCAACTCTTCCTTTTTTTCTCCTCCTCCCTCCTCCATTTCCCGCCTTGATTATATCTTTCTCTCTCAATCCTTGTCTCGGAACCTGTTATCTTCCTCTATTGAGACGATAGTTATCTCAGACCATGCTCCAAATGTAACTGATATTCATTTGCTCCCTCCGTGTCCCAGGTCTTCCCAATGGCGTTTTAATAACTCTCTTCTTCTAGACACTCTTTTCTCCTCTTCCTTTCACTCTTTTGCAACTGAATTTTTTTACCCTAATAATGATCCTGATTCCTCACCCCATATCGTATGGGACTCTTTGAAAGCAACTGCGAGAGGATTCATCATAGATTTTGTTTCAAAGAAAAAGAAACGCTTCCTTAAACAACGCAAGACTGCCTTGGCGAATATTAAGTTCTTAGAACATACATTTTATACCTCTTCGATGGACTCAATCTCATCAGAGTTGATATGCGCTAAATTAGCCTTTAATAAAACTACTACTGATAACACGTCCTCAATACTTCTCCGTAGTAGCGCTCGCTACTACGGTGGACGTAAAAAAGCGGGTAAGCTCTTGGCAAATTATCTAAAATCACACAAAGATCATACTCTAATCAACTCTATCTATTCTCCAAATGGCTCCCTCTTGCATAAATATAAAGATATCCTCAATTAATTCAAACTCTTTTATGAAAACCTTTACACACCTGAATCCCCTCCTTCTTCTACTCTTATCCAAGACTATCTAAATAAACTTCCAACTCCTTCCAACTCTCATCTCAATCTTTCTGATCTTGAAACAGATGTATCCCTCACTGAACTATCCACTGCCTTAAATACCTTGACCAAAGGGAAGACTCCCAGCCCAGATGGCTTTTCGGTCGAATTCTATCTACACTTCTCCAAATTACTACTCCCTAAACTCCTTAATCTTTTCTAGTCATTTCTTTTAGCTGATAAGTCAGGAAGCTACAATTGGCCTCATATATAAAGAAGGTTTTGACTCCATGTTTTGCAAGAATTATCGTCCGATTTCCCTGGTCAATGTTGATAGTGAACTATTTGCCAAGTCACTTGCTTTACGCCTAGATCCTCTTATGCCCCATTTAATTGGTAAGGAGCAGTGTGGTTTTGTCAAAGGTAGACTTACTTCCGATAATTCTCGTCTCTTTTTCAATATTTTAAATAAAATCCCTTTCCTTCCCTTTCCACATCCTTGGCGGCCATTTCTGTTTTCTTCATTAAAATGGCATGGTTTTGGTCCTAAAATGATTTATCTTATCTCCCTACTGTATTCTATGCCTAGAGCTTCAGTCTTAGTTAATGGGTGTGTTTCATCTTATTTTCCTCTTCAACGTGGTTGCCCTCTTTCCCCTCTCCTTTATTATTTTAGTTCTTGAACCCTTCCTATCTTCTATTCGTAATAATGATTCCATCTCTGGCTTTTCTTATGGTGACCATCAATTAAAACTTTCTGCTTACGCAGATGATATCTTACTCTTTATTTCTACGCCAGAAACTTCTATTTCTCTTTTATTACATGAATTTGCTTCTTTTTCTCTTGTTTCTGGTTACAAAATCAATTCAGACAAAACAGAAATCCTCCCCCTAACAAAATTTTGTCTCCCCATGATTTTTCTACCACTGACTTTGCCTGGAATAATTCCAAAATTAAGTACTTAGGTATGTGGTTTTCCAATTCCATCGCCTCCTCTATTAAGTTAAATATATCTGCAGTCTTATCCAGAATTGATAAATTATTTTCCTCTTGGAATCCCCTTTTTCTTTCCTGGTGGGGTCGGCTAGACTCAATCAAAATGATGATTACCCCTATTTTGATTTATACACTATCTATGCTTCCTGTTCATATTCCTGCTTTTTATTTTAAGCGGATTGACTCGTATCTCTTTATTCTTTGGAAGGATAAAAGGGCCAGGATCTCCTTATCTTCCCTTCGTAGACCAAAGTCTAATGGAGGTGTGAACTTTCCTGACTTTCGTCTCTACCACAAGCCATTTTCTCTTCGTCAAGCAGCGAAATGGCTACTTTACGACCCTTCTCCCTTTACTCCTCTTTGGCTATATATTGAACAAATCTTATCATCAACCTTCTCTTTAAAGCAGACGTCTTCAATTTGTGGGACGCGACCCCCAGGGGGGCCGTGGAGACCTGGGAAGGGGGTCGCGCATTCCCCAACCTCACTTGAGTCTGAAATCCAAAACGTTTGTTTTCGTCTTGGAAAAAGATGACTCATTTTGATTGTTAAAATGCTCCAGCGGAGTGTCCTGTTCTGAGAAACGTTTTAGTGCCTGGGTGCATTTGTCGTCTGAAAGCAATGCAAATGCTCCCTGTTAGTTAATCTGCAAGCGTAAAGGGTGCGTGAATCGTTTCAAGCTAATGTAACGTGGTCTATGTCTACTAAGGGGATGGGAGAAAAGCGAATACTGGAGCTGCCAAGCAAATCTTGACGGGCACTGTTGTAAATGTTCAGAGACTTCATGTTTTTTCTGTTAATCTTGCCTCTTGGACTGCCCTGCCACTTGCTGATCAGTAGCATGTAATTTCTGATTATACTACTTCCTGTGAGTAGTCCTTTGACAGTTCTTGTGAAGCTAGAAATGCATAGCTTTAACTCGGCAAGTCCAAATTTTAAACCACCTGCTCTTCCTTCCCTGTTTACACTTGTTCTCTAGATGTTTACCCATTTTAAAGGGATTGGCTGCCGAGTTCAGAAGTTGTCTCCAGCTTTAAATTCTGGGCCATCTTTTGGCAAAAGCCAAATAAATGGCCTATCAACTGACTGACCAAGCCCATAGGACCCTAGTTTTTTTTGTGGGAAAAAACAAGTGACCGTCAAAGTAGTTATGTGAAAAGTGAATGTGACTAGCTTCATGAAGACCAGCCAGGTCACTGGGCTGCAGGACTAGAGCCCACTTTGAAGGGATTGCATGTTGGGTAAGCATCTTGTTATGGAGGATGGTTTGCTATGGTAAAATGCAAGCGCTAACGTGGTACATTTTCATGACATGTTACATGGCGTTTGAAATATAGGTGGCCTGATATTACTAAAGTAGGTGTTTTTGATGACCCTGGGCCGAAGCATTAGATTTTTAACAGTGACTACTGATTTTCTTTGCCCCTGTACCTAGTGTTCATCTTGTACTTTTCCTTCCTCCCAGCTCCCAAATGTAGGGTACACTATCAAAGTCGTCGTTTTAAGTGCAAATTTGACATGGCAGAATTTTTTGCCAGGGCCAAACCTTTCCTATACCGGTCACATGGATGCTGCATGCTACTTAAAGATGTCAACTTAAGCTTTACATTCCGTGATGGTGATATTGACTGCAGAGCGATTCTCAAAGAAAAGCACAGAATTATGTTATAGGCACTTTATAATGAACAACTTCAGTTTAGGAATAGCAAAAAGCATGGTTCATGGACTCGAATAGTAATTTAAAATTTAAACCAACAAGAAACTGATTTGAAAATACTCTTGTAGCATTTTCAGACAATGCAGGACATGTAATCTGCTTTTGTAAAGGAACAGAGCACACTGCCTGGGGGGATGGGGCTAAGCCCAACTACCATGAACAGCCCCTGTCAAGGCAGATGTAACTCTCACCATGCCATGTTTGAAGTAGCCAGAGTTGCAGCAAAGCCAGTAGGGGAGAAAACCCTGTCACAACTCTTTTTTTTGGAAGTTAATTTCTGCACACACCTCGGGAGGAAGATTCTGACATCTTAACTTTTTACAGATTCACATGAGTATTTAGTGTTAATCCCCCAGGGAGTTAACCATGGCTGGGTAGGGCTACCTGTGGAAAGATTCTTAATTGTTCAGAGGTCCTCTCCACCCATAAACTCTAGACTGGCATGGTGGCTACCAGCCTGAGTGCTGCTGCCACCTGAGGAAGTTAAGCGCACACCTGCTTAACCAAAGGATTAGAACTCTGCACTGAGGCTACTGGTTTACTTGTGGAGAGAAACCCCAAGGGCTGTAACTGCTCCCACTTAATCCCAGGATAGAAGAGTGGACTCCAAGGTCTAGTTGGCTTGCACCCTGTTAATGCCCTAGTACAGAGGTCTTCAATCTGTGGGGCGCAACCCCCAGGGGGATGGCCTATTTTGATTGTTAAAATAATCCAGCTGAGTCTCCTGTGCTGTGAAAGGTTTTCATGCCAGGGCACCTGGTTGCCTGAAAGAAATGAAAATGTGCCCTGTTAGTTAATCTGCCAGTGTAAAGGGTGCTTGGGACCCGTGAATTGTTACAAGCTTTGAGATGACAAAGATTTGCTTTTTTTTGTGGTAGTGCAAAGCGTTAGCAACTGGACTGTGAAGTGCTTGCTTTTAATCATAACTGTATTTACACAGCCATTAGTACCCCTAAGGAGGTGTTGAAGGGACAGATATGGCTTTGCCTGGCCTCATAGATATGGAGTATGGCAAAGCATCCCAAGTCACTACGTTGCCTTACTCTGCATCAAGGAGGTGTTCTATAGGCGTTGCATGGGGGTTCCCATGGATTTTGACGCGGCCCCATATTTACAAGATCATGTAAAGCTGGCGCAGCACCAAAAACCCCCACCATAAAAATGATTTGCTGTGGGAATTGGTGGCGTTTATGGTTGTCGTTGATGAGAGTACCATGTTCTAGAAATGTTTGTCAGAGGGGGTCCTTACGCCTAAAAAAGTTTGACAAGGGGGTCTCGGCATCAAAACGTTTGAAGACCTCTGCTTTAAAGGAAGTTATAGCCTTCTCTGATAAAACCCCCATACCACTCTTCCTTTGTTTAAACATACATGTTTCCTCGTGAATCATCTAATACATCCAGATCCCATATCAAAGGAATCCTTTTTAGAATCTCCTATTTGGCACAACTCTCTTATTCTCATTAATAACAGACCCATTTTTTGGAAAACTTGGAGGTCAAAGGGTATAATTTGGGTCAAACATCTTTTTGACGGATTGTCTCCTTGCTCATTTCCCCATTTTCAATCCCTATTCCACTGCCCCCGATCTTTTTTTACAGAAGTTCACTAATTTAATGACAGTTATTCTTGATGCTCATTACTCTCTTCCTTCTTCGTCCTCTCCTATTGTTAAAAACTCTCTTCTTCAAATACTCTTCTCTCCGCCTAAGGCTTCCCTTATTTATGAGTACTTCTTAGCTCCTAATCCAGACCATGTGAAATCCAAGTTGGAACTCTCTTGGGAATCTGACCTGGGATGTGAATGGAATGTAACCTTCTGGGAAAAACTTTGGTCCTGCTCCTTCAAAATTTCTCGTTCTGCTTCACGTACACAATCTCTATGTTTCCTTTATCACAGACTCTATCTCACACCTGTATCCATTTTGCGCTTTTCACTTTCTTCTGATTATAATTGTTGGACCTGTGGTTCCTCTAGTGCTGGTTTCATGCACCTTCTCTTTCTTTGCCCTTCAGTTTCTATCTTTTGGGGGAAAGTCTGGTCCTATATCTCTCGCCTGTTTCATATTTCCATCCCCTATTCTATTCCTCTTCTTTTTTCTGGAAGTCTATCTGACTCCATAGATATGCCTTCCTCTTATCATGGTCTTTATGATCTTATGCTTGCTTTAGCTTTCCAACATATTTCTCCTGTTAGACTTGGGGGTCTCTAGTTGGCACAGGTATGCACTTGTGACAAATAGGGACCCTCACCTCTAGTCAGGGTATAGGGGTACACTCCTAAAATAACCCCTGCTCACCCCCTTGGTAGCTTGGCACGAGCAGACAGGCTTATCTCAGAGGTAGTGTGTAAAGCATTTGTGAACACGTACAGTAATCAAGTGACAACCCTACAGATGGATACCACACAGGTTTTATATAAAAAATAAGTATTCTTTATATAGATTTACACACAAGACCATAAACGACAAAAATCCACAATACGATTACTTTAAAATGGTAGGATTTAGCTTAAGTCTCTTTAGTTCTTAAATGCGACACTTTAAATCAATGTACCTTTAGATGGGACACGCAGGGCAACAAAAGTGTTGCAACGATGGTGATGCGATTAAAGTTTTGGTGCAAAGAAATAAAGACGTGAAGATCTTCCTGATGCGGCTCGCTTCTCCGGTGGTGCGAGAGATCTCAGCTCGATGCGTCAGCTGCGCGGCGACACCCTTGTCCAGTGATGTGACGACAGCGGCTTTGGCAGCGACACTCTTCTCCAGCGATGTGAGACGCTTCCGCTCGATGCGATAACTACAGCGGCGACACCCTTTTTCAGTGATCCGACGGCAGCAGCTCCGACGGCGGCACGCTTCTCCGTGGATGCGAGGCACTTTACTTGATGCGGTGCAATGCGACAGCTACAGCGGCGTCATCCAAGATGCGATGGCAGCGGCTGCGATGGCGACACGCTTCTTCCTCGATGCGATATTCATCTCTTGATGCGGTGCAATGCGTGAGCTATGATGGCTGCGATGGCAACACGCTTCTTCGGGGCCATGACCCACACCTTCTGACCAGGCTGAAGCTCTACCAGAGTGGCATTCTAGTCGTACCATCGCTTCATCTTCTCCTGACTGGCTTCCAGATTCGCCTCAGTGAGTTGCCTGAAAAGCTGATTTTGGTTCCTAAAGGCCAGCATGTAGCTATATACATCCTGGGGAGGTTTCCTGGAAGATTGCTCCCAGCCTTCTTTAACCAAACTCAGAGGTCCTCTCACTGGGTGTCCATAGAGAAGCTTAAAGGGGCTGAACCCTAGAGATTTCTGTGACACCTCACGGTAAGCAAAGAGCAGGCATGGTAAGAGGACTTCCCACTTACACCTCATGGGTTCCTCAAGACCCATAATCATGCCCTTCAGGGTTCGGTTGAACCTTTCAACCAACCCATTTCCTTGGGTAAGGAGTGGTAAACTTGTAGGTTACCCCCCACTCCTTCCACAGGGACTTCATATACTTGGAAATGAAGTTAGTACCTCGGTCAGACATGACCTCGCGAGGGAATCCCACTCTGGAGAAAATTTCCAACAGTGCTCGTTCCACCACGGGGGCCGTCACTGTCCTCAGATATATGGTTTGCGGGTACCGGGTGGCATGGTCCACCAAGACCAGGATGAACCTGTTGCCATGGCTGTCTTGGGGTCCAGTGGCCACACAATGTCAATACCCACCCGTTCAAAGGGGGTGCTGACAACAGGGAATGACTGGAGAGGAGCCTTGCATTTCCTCCCAATCTTTCCACTTGCCTTGCAAGTCTGACATGTCCTGCAGTGAGTGTATGAACTCCTGTGTATTTGTGGCCAATACAAGTGGGTGACAAGCCTCTCAAAGGTCTTGTCCTGCCCCAAATGTCCTGCCAATGGAACATCATGAGCCAGCCCCAGTAGGAAGGCTCTGAAGCACTGGGGTACCACCAGCACACGGGCTGACCCAGGCTCAGCAACCTTAGACTCAGTATATAGGAGGTCATTCTCCCAGTAAGTCCAAAGTGACCCAGACTGATCACCTGCTGCCTGGTCTGCAACCTGTTGCTGCAGACCCACAAGAGAAGGGCATTCTTTCTGCTCCTTTCAGAATTCCTCCCTGGAGGGTCCTCCTTCTTGCTGCCAATGGGTCAGCTCAGGCAGGTCCCCCAATTCAGCCACCTGTTCCCCTGTAGGCTCCAGGGCATCCCCCTCAGGGTCTGCTCCCTTCTGGACCGTGGGAACTTCGGGGGCCGGTTTCCTGCACCCCCTGCCTCTACTCTTGATGGCAGATACCTGGGACTCCCTCTGAGGCTCCAGGTCCTCTTGAGCACCTTTACTTTCTGCCATGGACCGGGTGGTCCCATACGCCGAATCAGGCAAACCCAACATTTCTAAAAGAGCACTCCGATCCACCTTCACCCAAGGGGAGCTCTCCAGATCGTTCCCCAACAAACAGTCAACAGGCATGGCGGGCCTCACAGCTGCCTGAAGAGTACCAGAGACCGCCCCCACTCAAAGGGAACCTGAGCCATCTCACAGTGACTCTCTGTGTGGTCAGCGGCAACAACTGGGTAGAATGCACTAGGGACAACGTGCTCTTGAGACACCAGGTGACAAGACAGCTGTCACACTGGCCCCTGTATCCCTAAGAGCCTCCACTCTATGGCCATTGATGGTCACCCACTGCCTGTATTTTTTTAGTGATATCAGGCAGCTGGGTCCTGGGAACCACCTCACAATCTCCTAATGAGACAAGGGACATCTCTGCGGGACCCACCCACCTTGGGCACCCATCTCCTCACCCAGGGCTACATTAGCCATCTGCCGGGGGGCTCTACCAGGGGGTGCTGATTTTCCAAACAGGCGACACTTGGGATCATTCGCTAAATGACCCAGATCTCCACATGTGTAGCATTTCGGGGGCCCTCTTTGAACAGGTGGACCTGTCAGGGCCCCGGACGGTTTCTGGGGGGGGTCTGAGAACCTTCCCCTTGGTTCCCTTGGGGACTACTTTGGGGCGTTCTAAAGAATTCCCTCTGTTTACCCTTGTCCCCCCCACTCTTCTGCTGGGGACCCTGCCCACTCTTGGCTGAGTCTCCCACGTGACCCTTGTGGACCCTGATACTAACCCAGCGGTCCGCCTCTTCAGCAAGATTCCTAGGATTAGTCAGCCTACTATCAATCAGGTACTGGTGTAGCTCAGGAAAACAGTTACTTGACAAGTGCTCCCATGCAATCAAATCAAAAAGTCCCTGAAAATCATCAACTTTGCTACCCTTCACCCAACCATCCAATGCTCTGCAGAAAAAAGTGACATATTCCACCCAGGTACTGTCCTCTATCTTCTTGCAACCCCTGAACCTCTGTCTGTACCATTCAGGACTTAAACCATATCGGGACATTAATACATATTTCATGTGTTGCAACGATGGTCATGCGATAAAAGTTTTGGTGCAAAGAAATAAAGATGCGAAGATCTTCCTGATGCGGCTCGCTTCTCCGATGGTGCGAGAGATCTCGGCTCGATGTGTCAGCTGCAGCGGCGACACCCTTGTCCAGTGATGTGACGACAGCGGCTGTGGCGGTGACACTCTTCTCCAGCGATGCGAGACGCTTCCGCTCGATGCGATAACTACAGCGGCGACACCCTTGTTCAGTGATGCGACGGCAGCAGCTCCGACGGTGGCACGCTTCTCCGTGGATGCGAGGCGCTTTACTTGATGTGGTGCAATGCGATAGCTACATCGGTGTCATCCAAGATGCGACGGCAGCGGCTGCGACGGCGACACGCTTCTTCCTCTCTTCCTCGATGCAAGATTCTTCTATTGATGCGGTGCAATGCATCAGCTGCGATGGCTGTGACGGCGACACGCTTCTTCGGTGTTGCGGGGCGCTTCTTCTGATGCGGTGCAATGCGACAGCTACAGCGGCGACACCCTTGTTCAGTGATGCGACGGCAGCGGCTGCAACGGCGACACGCTTCTTCTCCGTGAGTCGCGCTTCCATCTCCTTGCGGCACGCAGTTCCTCAGAAGGCCCAAAACAGCAGTAGGCACTTCCACAGAACTCCGGGGAGCTGGTGGATGAAGTCTGTTGTTCCTGAGACTTCAGCAGGAGGCAAGATCTTTTCCAAGCCCTTGGAGATCCTTCACAAGTTGAGCCAAAGTACACACAAAGTTCCTTTCTCCACTCTTTGGCAGTCGGCAAACCCTGCAAGCCAATCCCCCAGATTCAGGGATAGTCTCTCCTCAGTTTCTTCCTGGTTCCTCTCCTCAGCAGAGGTTTCTTCTTGTTTCCCAAAGTGATCTAAAGTTCTTGGGATCAGGGTCCCAATACTTATACCCCAAAATCCTTTGTCCTCTGAGGGCAGAGGGGTCTTTGCCTAGTCCAAACCAGTTCTGGTCAGTCCTGGAGCACTTTGTTTACATGATTTCTTCTTTTCTTTCAGAGTGCAGGGCAGAGACATCAGACACACCACAGGAGGTGGAGCCAGCATTGTGGAGGGAAGGCACAGCCCTATTCAGGTCCCAGGTGCAACTCCTCCCTCCCATCTAGATGCAGATCTCTCTATTCACCACTGGGCTACCTCGCCCTGTCTCCTGGAATTCCCCAGCACTCTCACTCAAACTCCAGACAAGGAATACACGGCCTAGCAGAGGCAGGTTTGAATGGTTAGACAAGAAAATACCTACTTTCTAAAAATGGCACTTTCAACCACAGAATGTTTAAAACAACTTCACTAAAATATGTAATTTATCATTCAGAGTTCAGGCATACTAAATTCGAAGTTCCACCATGTTCCCTGAGTCTGTTAGGAGTATAAGATGTAATAATCAAACTGCCCATTCTTGCCTATGGAGAACAGGTAGCCTTGCAATACTGAAAAACGAAAATGGCTGTAATTCACTATTAGAACATGCCACACACACCAGGGCATGTCCTAACTTATCCTTACAATGCACCCTGCCCTTGGGCCTACCATAGGGGTGTCTGATATGAAGAAACTGGGCACTTGCCCAGTCAGCATGACAGTACTAGACTGCATGCAGGCTCTGCAATGGCAGACCTTAGACACACTTTTACAGGCTGCTTCTGTGGGTGGCACAACCAGTGCTGCAAGCCCACCAGCAGCATTTGTATTTACAAGCCCTGGGCACTCCTGGGGCACTGTACTAGGGTCTGACAGGTAAACCAAACCAAACAATCATGGAATCACAAATTCATACACCAATTTACAATAGGCAGCACTTGCACTGTGGCACTGGGCAGCAGTAGCACAGTGCCCTGAGCATCTAACACCAGCAAAAACACATGAGGCAACAGCAAAAATGGAAGGAAGACCCACGCCAAGGTGCCAGGTCTAACATCTCTCAACTGGATAACACTCACAAAACTATCTATACTACATTGGTGGAATAGTCTTTGCCAATTACATCGACTTGACATTGCTTTCATCTCCGCCTGTAAGCCAAGGATTAATAGAGATCCTTTTTGGTTACCCCTTACTAATTATTTAGATCAACTAGTCTTAACAGATAAGTCTCGTTTACATTCTGAAAATTTTAAACCTCCTTGAATGTATGTTTTCTCTGTTCTTCTATTTATAACCCTTGTTGGCTTATTGTTAGGAATTAATTATTAGATATTCTTTCACATTTCATTGGAATATGCACTACCCTAATATGCCATTGTATAAAATGTTCTCCTCTCATTTCCCCTTCTCTCTTCCCCTTACTCCCTTTTTCACCTTCATTTCCTATAAAATCTAAAATAGCTTTTTTTTTTTTTTTTTTTTTAATATTACTAACCAATTCTTCCGTTATATTCCTAGTGATTATATTTATTCTGTATTGTTGGTTCCCTATATATTTTGTTAAATTTCAATAAAGCTTTTTAAACTATCTATACTGTCACTATTTTATTTCTTGTTATTAACCTTCCCCTTGAAATTCTTAGCTCTTATTTTGAAGATTTGGATGGAAGGATTCGAAAGTTCATCTGGAATAACAAGCAACCCAGAGTGAAATCAGCTACACTTAAATTAGATATAGCAGAGGGAGGTCTAGCATCTGCGACATACTACCAGGTCTACCTGGTCAATTTGACAATACAATTATCTGAAACAAATTCGGTCAATGACAACTTTTTACTAAATTATATGGTAATTGAGAGCACAAGCAAGTTGCCAGTTTTTTTACGGTTGGCAAAACTTCGTTAAAAAAACTAGATATAAGGTCTTATTAGCTTTTTTCAGTACTCCTTCAGCACTTGACTCCTTTTTGTAGCGAGGGTCGGGCAGTCTAAGGCTTCAGGGTTGGGAAGTCGACTCAGGTAGGTAAACTAGTTAAACACAGGCTCACAACTCTAAATACATTCTATGGCAACAATAAATTATTGCCCAGTCAAATACATTCCATTATGACGATAGGAGTATATATCAAATGCTTTCTTTTCTGACAAAACGAGTATTTATATATGACCCCAAAGTGAAATATGCCATACACAAGCACTACACACAGTCCTCAGAGGTCAGGGCTCTACTATTTATTAGACAGTCCCCTGTTTACCACTTCCCTCTCACTTGCAGTATTGCTTGTTCCCCATTCAATACAAGCGACATTCAGATTTGGCTGCACTAGCAGTCCGAGTCTCAAGAGTCACACTCAGATGGTGTTAGAAAAGTCAGACGTTTTCCAGGACTGAAGTGCTATCTGGCAGACAAGTTCCCACCAGGCCTTCTGGTCCTTCACTCAGTCTTACCTGCACCAGCAGGGGTTGTTCGACCAGACTCTACAAGAGTCTCTCTCTCGCAGGCACAGCAGTGGTGAGTATCACACATGCAGCTCTGCAGGGGCCACGGTTGGGTGTCCTCACCACTCCTCTAATACAACAGTAGGTTTTCTTTGGTCCTCCCCAGAGGTGGAGGGGAGGATTTCAGCAGATTGTGTTGCCTATCCTCAGTCTGGGCTCTGGCCCACAATGGTCCTCCACGGCGGCCTCTTGTTTCGATGATGGCATCAACCAGGCTCCGATTCTTGTCATGTTCTTGGGACCACTTCTGGCATTCAGGGTTACCACACCTGCTCCTCACTCGGGTGATGGCTTGATTGGCTCATAAGCAGGTTCCTCTTCATGTCGGCCCCCTCTGGCATATGGGGTCTCCACTTACACACCACACATGGGCGAAGGCCTGATGGGCACAGCAAACTTCATGGTGGCCTCCTCTGGAATACAAGTTTGCCACATTTCACACCGCACATGGGCAACAGCCCAATCTACATGGCAAACTTCACAGCGGCCCCCTCTTAAATATGGGGTCGGCAAATTGACATGCACCATGAAGGTGACAGCTCTATCAGTGTGGTGACATTCATGGCAGCCCCCTCTGGAATGTGAGCTCACCGACTTTAACACCACACAAGGGCACCAGCCCGATCAGCATGGTCAACTTCATGGTGTCCCCCCTCATGCATATGGAGTCGCTGACTTACAAGCATCACATAGGTGACAGCCATATCACTGTGGAAAAGCTCATGGTGGGCCCCCTCTGACATACAGGATTGCAGATTTACACACCACATAGTGGGTACGGCCCAATCAGCACAGCAAACTTCACGGTATGTCCCTCTGGAATATGGGACAGCAGCCATCTCTTCACACCTAGGTGCAGGAATCCACTCTTTAGGATGCCCACTGGACCTTGCTCGCTCCAGCAATCTGCTCTTAATCACAGGACATACCAGTCTTGGCAAGCAGGCAGGTATTGGGGTCCAGGCTTCAGGGGCAGGCAGTCTTAAATGTCCCTGGGTGATGCCCCCTAACCTCTGGTCACAGGCAGAAGTCTTGCAGAGCTTCCCCTCCACACACAGCCCATGGGGCTGATTGACAGTTGATAATTTTGGGGGCCACAAGCTCTCCTTCTTATAGTCCATTTCCAGACACACAATGTGGTTTAGTGTCTGAGCCTTTGATGTTCATCTTAGAGGTCTGCTTCCCTTTGAAGTGTCCAATCCTCTGCCCTGTCCTTCCTCCAGAAAGCTATCTGTCGCAGCAGGAGCGATGCCAAATCTATTAGCTCCACAACACAAGCTGTGGGAGTGAGCAAAGGTTCACACCTGGATATCTGCCACATTGATGAGTGTATCAAACATTTGCCCTAGACCCTCTGCCCTGCTTTTTATGATTCACTTATCAGACCATTCTTCTCTCTGACATGTGCCCAGGACTCCTTTGAGTGACCTGTCTCTTAATCAAACAGCACCCTTTGAAATGTGGAGGGGCGCCTGGCACTCTTTCCTCTAGTGCATGTCCCACTCCTCTCACAGCTATGCAGCAGTCAACAAATCTGTCTGGGGTCATGCCTCTACCTCCACATCATCTCCAGTCAGCACTGGGTCTCCCAAAATGGAACACAGAATCTTCCATGTATTATACCATACACAGGCACACCCAGCACATGCATACAGCACACAAGCATTGCACAGCACTACATACTAACTTGATGTAGACCAAGACTGAATTAAGCACACAACAGCCAACCTGTACATGAGTGAGACAGTAGCCTTTCACCACTATGAAGATAACAATTTGGCACCCCTCTTAGTCCAACAAGACCGCAATTCATGAGATGTGTATATGTCATGGATCACATGCACAATCTGTGTTCGCTCATGATAAAATAAATCAGCACCAGGGCTCCAGACATTGTTGCAGCTTAGGCACGCAGAGCAGGGTTGTATATCCATTACCATGCAAGGAACAATTCAGTCCCAAGAATATGAAATAAGATATAACATGCACACATGTGAAGAATCCATTGCCATTGGAAGATGAAATATGCATTACAAGGATTCACACAGTGTTGAATGTGAATCTGTTGTTTAATGGGCCTTAGTATCTGTGATAGGATGTGTACAATATGATGCTGCAAACATGTTTGGGAACCATTAGTGGGAATGCTGCATCACATGTTGTGAGTTCTGTATGGGATTTGGCATCACTATTAATCTTCAAAATATGTCAATAATTGGAATGTATGTAAAACAAAGTCTCCTATAAAAAGGTTGGATCACAGACGCAATATCGAAATCAGAAATATTGTGATACCAAAATATTGTTCCAAAAATATGAATCACATAAAATAAAATAAGTACAAAAATATCAACACAATAAATACCGTTTTACAGTAACATCGAAAAATATATACAAAAATATTTTTCTTTCTATATATATAGTTTAAATAGATAAAATTTATAGTTTACCATATTACATTAATATAATAAAATTAATTATGTTTAAATAATATTCAAAACAATATATATATATAATATATATATATATATATTCACTGAAAAAACCATAGGTTTCACACACGTTATAGTTACGAATTAGCATTTAAAAAACCTTGCAAATTCACTTAAAAACCATAGGTTTCACACATGTTATAGTTAGCTGGACATTTCACTCGTAAAAAAACAATGAAATTCCCCCGTTATAGTTAGTGCTGGCAACTATAACTCACGTGACCGCAATCCTCTGCTGATGACGTCAGATATTACATCACTGTATTTAGACACTTATTTACCCATATCTTCTTCCATTAATCTTTAGCTATAAATATATTACAAATATTTCTTTTTCAGAAAGACACATATGTCATCAGTGATGTAATATCTGACGTCATCAGCAGAGGATTGCGGTCGCGTGAGTTATAGTTGCCAGCACTAACTATAACGGGGGAATTTCATTGTTTTTTTATGAGTGAAAAGTCCAGCTAACTATAACATGTGTGAAACCTATGGTGTTTTAAGTGAATTTGCAAGGTTTTTTAAATGCTAATTCGTAACTATAACGTGTGTGAAACCTATGGTTTTTTCAGTGAATTTCAAAGGTTTTTTAAAAGCTAATTTATGTATGTATTTTTTTTTTTTGGGGAATTTTCAGCCAGCGCGCACGGTGCGCGCACGGTGTGCGAACTTCGCGGAATTTTTTTTCCGTTTTTTACCGTGCGCGCACGGTGCGCGCACTCCGCAATTTTTCGAAACAAAAATAAAATCTTTTTGGGCCCTTGGGGGTCCTTCTGGGACCCCCTGACAAAGGCTAGGGGGTCAGGAACTGTCCACCCTGCCCCCTTTTCACGTTCTCCACCTTTGTTTTTCACCCCCTCAGACTGCGAGAGACAAAATGGCGGCCAACACTTCCTGGTTTCGACCGATTCGAATGTTTACCGACATCTAACAACCAATCAGAATTGCGCTCGTGCACGGCAGGGTGCGCGCAGGGTGCGCGGGTATAGATATTGATATGGTTTTAAATGCTATTTTCTCAGGAAATACTGAACAGATTTACACGAGACCTTCAAAAGGCACTTCCTTGACGTTGAATGAATGAATGAATGAAGTGAGTTTTGTCATGCGCAGACTTAGCCCAGTGGGCGTCAAGGCGCCTAAATCAAATAATGCAGCTCGCAGATCAAATCAGTAATCTCTTAATGGTAAGCCTTGGTAAAATACCACGTCTTAAGGGCCTTTTTAAACAAATCAATTGAGGGAAGGATTTTAACCTCAATTGGAAGAGAATTCCAGAGCTTAGGAGCAGCAACAGAAAAAGCTCTCGCTCCCCATCTGGCTAGTCTTGTGCGAGGCACTACCAATTGAGATAAACCAGCAGATCGAAGAGATCTAGTGGGGATGTAGCGAGTAAGCAAAGACCCGAGTGCATCATCAGGGCCAGCCACGAGGGCTCTGTATGTAAGGCAAAGAATCTTAAAAAAGATTCTATACTGAACAGGGAGCCAATGAAGATCCCTCCTAGCAGTCGTGGCTGAAGATGCCAAGGGAAGGGCTAAAACAAAACGTGCTGCAGCATTCTGCACAATTTGCAGTCGATGGATAAGGCCTTTGTTGGACTCCACATATAAGGAGTTACAATAATCAAGCCTGGAGCCCACAAGGGCGACTGCAATCTGCTTACGGGCATGAGGTGAGAGATAATTACGGATCCTATTTAGAATCCTGATAACACCCCAGCAAGTGGCCATTGTCCTATTTACTTGGGGCATTATAGAGAGTGAGGTGTCAAAAACCACGCCGAGATTTCTGGCTGATTGGGAGGGGGTGGGGCAAATACCGAGGGATGAGGGCCACCACTCGCCCGACCAAACGTCTCGGTCTTTCCCAAAGACCAGGACCTCTGTTTTATCACCATTTAACTTTAGGGAGTTGATGATCATCCAGTCTGCTACCAGCTGCATACAAGACCTAAAGCTAATGGCGGATGTATGGACAGAGGAATGAGCCAGTGACACCATGATCTGGGTGTCGTCTGCGTAAGACACCACCTCCATCCCCTGCGATTTTACTAGTCTAGCAAGGGGGGCCACATAGATGTTAAACAGGGTCGGACTCAGAGCCGACCCCTGTGGCACCCCACATTGCAATGACTTGGCAGGGGAGAGAAAGTTTCCGAGCTTCACTCTCTGTTCTCTACCCAGAAGGAAAGAGTTGAGAAGATCTAAGGCCGATCCAGTAACCCCTGCCTCCCTTAGCCGAGATGTTGAAATGGCGGGAGACAGGGTATCAAATGCGGCTGTAAGATCTAAAAGGACCAATATTGTGGTTTGGCCACAATCTACTTTGCGTCGAATGTTGTCTACTACAACAGTGAGTGCGGATTCAGTACTATGGTACTTTCTGAATCCGTGCTGTGTGTTATCAAGATACTCAC
The DNA here is from genome assembly GCF_964204655.1 of Triturus cristatus. Classification (NCBI taxonomy): domain Eukaryota; kingdom Metazoa; phylum Chordata; class Amphibia; order Caudata; family Salamandridae; genus Triturus; species Triturus cristatus. Next base: position 385,578,447 of record NC_140583.1, read on the forward strand.
TAGTCTCAAGAAAGGTAGAGAGGTGGGAATTGAGATGGACCTCCAATATTTTTGCAGGGGCAGGAAGTAGGGAGATAGGCCTAAAATTTTTGAGGAGGCCAGGATCCAAAGAAGGCTTCTTAAGGAGAGGCTTCACAATAGCCCTCTTCCAGACAGATGGAAAAGAACCCTGAAGTATAGCCCTATTCATAACTTCCAGCATGAGAGGAAGAATGCTATTTCTGCATTCCTTCAATATTTTTAGCGGTATCGGGTCCATTGGGGAGGAAGATTTAGTCCTATCAAGTAGGAGATTCAATCCTTCCAAAGACAAAGAAGGAAATTGCCTGAGTGATTTGGAAGGTCCTTCACCCAAAGTTTCCAAGCTAGCTATAACAGGAGGAATGTCCTTATCCAAAGAGTGGCATTGGGTTTCTAGGGAAATATGAATATCCGAGATTTTACTATAGAAGAAGTCAGAGATGTTATTACAGAGAACCTGAGAGCTGACTACCGGATCATGGAGTTGAAGAGAGCAGAGTGAGTCAGCAATCTTAAAAAGTTCTCCAGATGAAGTCAGGGAACTTGTAAGACTGGAGAAATACTCCTTCTTTTCCACCACAACTCCCAATTTGTAGTCCCGTAGAGCAGATTTATGAGCCTCTCGATCTTTCGGATCCCAGGATTTCCTCCAACATCTCTCGCTACTCCTACATCTCTGCCTGAGAAGTCTCAGATGTTCAGAAAACCAAGGTGCTGTAGGTTTCTGTCGAGCTACATATCGAAGGGAGGCGGGGGCAAGCTTTTCCACTACGTTAATAGTAGCATCCATAAGTTCTTGAGCTGCCTCATCCGCATCCTTCAATGAAAAAGATTCGGAAATCCGGATATTAGAAACAATAGTATCATCAGTGATGTTTCTAAAGTTTCTCCTAGGAATAAATGGGGTATCGATATGATTAGCTGAGGACAGAGTGGGGAGAGCAAATTCAAATGGTACTGCAAGATGATCTGTCCAAGTCAAAGGCAGAGGCAGACCGACAGATATCCTAGAATCACTAGAAAATATTCCATCAAGAATATGGCCTTATGGCTACCTCTCTGACAAATTTCACGTAATTCTGTTCAGCCGTTCGGGCTGTACCTTCGACTAAAGGTCCTATGGAAAAATGCATGGGGAAAACGCGTTTTGGGACCCCCCCTTTTTCTCGGCCCCCGCTTGACGAATCACCCCGAGACTTTCAGGGTAGGAGCTGAACGGAGCGCCCCATTTGTTTTGAAAATTTCGCGAGACTTCGTCAACCGGCGCCAAAGTTATTCAAAATAGAATTTTGAGATTTCCTTTGGAAAATAGGTTGTAACTATTACTATCTACTGGCGACCGCCAGTAGATAATATATATATATATATATATATATATATATATATATATATATATATATATATATATATATATATATATATATATATATATATTCACTGAAAAAAACATAGGTTTCACACATGTTATAGTTAGCGGAAATTTTACTGATAAAAAACCAATGAAATTCCCCCGTTATAGTTAGTGCAGGCAACTATAACTCACGCGACCGCAATCCTCTGCTGATGCTAATACTGTATTTAGACACTTATTTGCCCATGTCTTCTTCCATACATTTTTAGCTATACATATATTACAAATATTTTTTTTCATAAAGACACATATGTCATCAGCAGAAGATTGCGGTCGCGTGAGTTATAGTTGCCTGCACTAACTATAACGGGGGAATTTCATTGGTTTTTTATCAGTAAAATTTCCGCTAACTATAACATGTGTGAAACCTATGGTTTTTTCAGTGAATTTGCAAGGTTTTTTAAATGCCAATTCCTAACTATAACGTGTGTGAAACCTATGGTTTTTTCAGTGAATTTGTTTTTTAAATGCTAAGTTACCTTACGCCATTCGTGGCGTGCGCGCCCACTTAACGCAGTTCGTTCCGTGCGCGCACGGTGTGCTTCGCGCACCATGCGCGCACAGTGAGCACGCGGTGTAGCTACTCACCAACCCATGCAGCCACTTATACACAAAGTGAGAGACTGATACAGATATTTACATATTTAAACATTACTCACTAAGCCATGTATTCACTATGATACACTTAATCAGTCAGTTACACAATCAATTTTTCAAAAACAAATCATCCATTTAGACACTTATATACCCATTTATTCTTCCATCGACCTTGAGGTATACATATATAAAACATATTTTATTTTCAGAAACACACACATTCACTGGATGATGTCATCAGTGATGTCATCAGTGATGTCATTTGAGATGTCAGCAGTGATGTCATGAGTGATGTCACTGACCATGTCATGAGTGATGTAATATGTGACGTCATCAGCAGTGCATTGCGGGCGCGCGAGTTATAGTTAGCTGAACTAACTATAACGGGGGAATTTCATTGGTTTTTTACGAGTGAAATGTCCAGCTAACTATAACATGTGTGAAACCTTTGGTTTTTTCATTGAATTTGCAAGGTTTTTTAAATGCTAATTCCTAACTATAACGTGTGTGAAACCTATGGTTTTTTCAGTGAATTTGCAAGGTTTTTTAAATGCTAATTCCTAACTATAACGTTTTTGAAACCTTTGGTTTTTTCAGTGAATTTGTACGGTTTTTTATATGCTAAGTTATGTATTTTTAATTAAAGATATTTTTTTTTATTAAAATAAAATTACTATATATTCTTTTATATATTATCTGTATCTTTTTTTAAAATTATTTTTAAAAAAAATTCAATTAGGATAATTTTTTTATTTTTTTAATTTTTTAAATTATTTTATGTCCACTTTTTTTTTTTTTTTATATAAATTCTTGGGGTGCGCGCTCTGAGCGCGCTCCTAGTACTATTTCGTTTTTTATGAATTCCGGCGTACGTTATTTACGTACGCAAATATACTTCATGGTGCGCGCTGGGAGCGCGCACCCAGTACGTATGCGTACGTACATACGCATGCGTGCATGCGTCCTACGCGCTCGACGCGGTTTACTTCCGCATACGCTAAAATTATGCGCAATAACGGTCGCGTATACGCGTGTTCAACGTATGCGCGCTAGGTACGCGCATATGACGTATGCACCTGCGCGCTTACGCGTTCGTGCATACGTCATCACGGGGTGCGCGCTCGGAGCTTGCGCAGTGCGCGCACCTCGGGTTTATACATAATAAAACAATATTTCTTATTGGTTATCATTACTTTCAGTTTCTAATTGTTTCAATACCACACCCAATCCCCTCATGGCAAGTCATGTGATCAAGAATCATCACTTTTGATTGGTTTGAAGTACTTTCTGTTCCAGATTCTTCCCAAACCACACCTACTCCCTTCATTATTAGTTCTGATTCCTTTGGAGAAGGAGCTATTCTGTTGTTGAGAGACAATGGCTGAACAGCAACCTACTTCAGACAGTGACCAGGACACTCTTGAGAGGCAGAGGAACAGGAAGCAGAAAGACAGCTTTATATGGCAGTTTTTCTCTTTTCCAGAAGGTCAGAAAAAGGTAAATGCACCGAAAGTTACATGTCTACTTTGTAAAAAAGTCTTATCTCGTGGGAATCCTAACAAGAAATATTCTTTTAGCATTCACACTATGTTGAGACATGTTTACAAAATGCATCCAGTAACTTTTCGTCGAGCTTCTGGAGAAAACCCTCCACCTGCTCAGCCGACGACATCAGCAGCAGCTCAGCCGAGCACATCTTCGGCAGCTCAGGGGAGCACTTCAGCTGCGATGGTGCCTTCACCTGTTTCTATACCTCTTGTTGGTCCACCTTGTTTGGCGAGGTTGTCTACACGGTGCACTGATTGCGGTTCTCTTATTTCTGTGGGGGAGACCAGTCTTGATCTCCTTCAGAGAAAATTTGATGCGCATCCGTGCACTAGGCCATAGATGTTTTTTCTTTTTTTGCGTTTTTCTCTTCCTGTTTCCCTCCATTAACTCAAGGGCTCTTTTAAGAGCCACTTATAAACTAAACCAAACAAATTTTTTTTTTAGATATTTTTTTTGAAATTTTTTTGAGGTGCGCGCACCCTGCGCGCACCCAAGGTTTTTTTTAATTTTTTTTTTGTTTGAGAGACTACAATTAAAAACTGAAAATGTGATTGTAGAGAAGTAGAAAAAAAGGAACCATGATATTGGTGACTTACCATACCCACTCAAAAAAATTTTTATTCATTTATTTTTTTTAAAAATTGCTTTAAAAATGGTTCTAGTTTTCGTAAATTTTCTATATCAATCTGAAAAAAAAGAAAAAAGTATTAATATTTTTTAAAACATTTTATAATACAGTACACATATTTACATATTTATCAAAAAAACTTTTTGCCTTTTTTTTGCTGTTTTCAGAATATATTGCATTTCACTATAAATTGTGAAAGCAATTGCATTCATCATTTAACAGCGGGCAAAAAAAAAATAACAATCTCAAAGATTGTATTAAAAAAGCCCAGAATCTCTTCTCACTTAAACTTAACATTATAGAAATGCATAATATTCTAAAAAAATATCATCTAAAAACAATACTTATTTCTTTAAAATACCGTCTGATATTTTTGTTTCAGAAGTATAATCACAATATTATATCTCAAATAACTCCACAATACATCTGATTCCATTTCCTTTAGGCCAAATAGTAATTTTAAAATTCTTTTTTGATTAAATTTCCAATGGTAATCCAATAAAATTCTAAAGTTAAATTTGTACAGATCTCACCGATTCTCTGTAACATTTTGGTTCCCGAAAGATTTATTAATAATTTATTAAGTCCACAATAGAATTGGTTACTTTTCCGCATGGCCAAATAGTAATTTTAAAAATCTTTTTTGAAAAAATTTCCAATGGCACTCCAATAACATTCCAAAATTTGAATTGTGCAGATGTTACCAATTTTATCTAAATTTTTGGTTTTTGAAAGTTTCATAAAAAATTATAAAAGTCCACATTACAATTGGTTATCTTTCCATTAGGCCAAATGATAATTTAAAAAATCTTTTTTTTGAAAATTCCAATGGTAATCCAATAAAATGGTAAAATTGTTTTGTCCAGATTTTGCCAAGTCTCTCTAAAATTTAGGTTTCAGGAAGATTAGATAGGAATTTGCTAAATCAAAAGGCAAACGTTGCTTAAAAACCAATTGGGAATCATTACACAGTGTCCAGCCTTTTTCACATTTAAGATAAACTGTGTAATGTCCAGAAGTAACAGTAGGTCCTTCATGGAAAATTATTGCAACAGTTACAAAAGTTTTTCCTGAAATTGATAATTGCTGTCCTGTAAACTTCTTTATTAAAGTATCCAATTTTGAACCATCAGCTCTACATCGTTGCATCATTAAAATTACATACTGTCCGTATTCCTTTAAAATTAATGTTGAAAACATGTCAGATTGACACTCACCGCATTGCATGCTATGATTAGCATCTTTAACTAATTTAGCAAAAGTGACTGTTTTACTCTCTGGCAATGTCAAATAAATAAACCTTTCATTATCAACATTAGAGCCACATATATTATAACAGTTTTCACAACTATGTTCCCATTTATAAGAGAGACCAAATAAAATATCAATTGCAACTTCTTCTTCTTCCAGTACTTGAAGAAAAAACATCAAAAATTCGTGTGCATCTTGCTGTTCATTTTGAGAAAACTGTGTTCGTCCTGAACATACATCTAAAAGTTTTCTAATTTCAGTAGCACTTTCTATTTGAGTTTTATCATTACTCAGCTTTTGAAAAAGGAGACTCAGCTCAGAACAGAATCTTTTTCCCTGATTTACTATTATCTGCTCTTGCAAACTTTCCAGATAAAATGCAACATTCAGCACTACATTAGCGTAGCAGTTGACACCAGAGCTATTTTCAAAATGACATCCTACAACCTGTTCTTCTTTTTCCTTACTCTTTTTGCTTGCAATTACATCACTCCTCTTTTTTTTCCTCCTCTCTACATCTTCATTACAGATATTCTCATTTCTCCTTTTACGAGAAACTACACGTTTCTCCAATAAAGGATACTGACCTAAATGAGGAGCATAGGTTCTTCTTAATCTATTATACTCCTTTACACAGTTTGTATCAGCACTAACTTTTGAGTCATCAAAGTCTATCATGAATAAACCTGATAATGTTTTCACTCGTGACAAAGCAACATATGCCATACCTTCTTTGAACACAGTTGAACCAATGTTCACAAATGCACAATCTACAGTCAATCCTTGAGACTTGTGAATAGTTACAGCATATGCTAGCGAAAACGGAAACTGCTTCCTACGTACATATAAGTCTTTCACAAGCATGAAACGAACTGTACAACGACAAATGTCTTTACCTTCTTCTATCTGATCAAATTTTATTTTTAAACATTCAATTCCATCTTTTTTCTGATAATTAATAAAACCCACAACTCTTCCCATAGCTCCATTAACTAAACCTTTTTCAACATCCAAATTTCTCCTTAAAAATACTCTACAGTTCATGCAAACATATAGATTTTTTTCTAATCCAGCTGTTTTGGAAATGTTCTTCTCTAGTGAATTCAATTTATTTTTCAGTGTGCCTGTTACTGTGACAGTAATTCTTCCATCCTCAATTTTGTCAACTGCTTCCAATTTCCTGATATCTTCCTTTTCCAATTTCAAAAGCTCCTCATTGAATATTGAGCATTCACGTAGAGTTGGCATTAAGCAGATGACACTTTTGTTTTCTGCAATGTTCTTGTATATCTTCTCTGCAACTATTTCTTCCTTTGGAAATAAATTATGTAGCAGCCGACTCTGTAATGCTTTTTTGCCAGCTTCAGTGAGTAGTCCAATTCTGATATCTTTCAGAATACTTCCATATTCTTCATCGCTTGCTTGCCTCATATTAGTAGTAAGTTCCTTGTACTCAAAGAAGGACCAAATATTTGTATTTCCGATGCTTCCCAATGACTTCTTCGTGTCTTCATGTGTGACAGTATTAAACACTGGTTGTCCTTTAACTGGAGTAAGTTGCAAAAGATCTCCAAAAACTATGACGTGTTTTCCACCAAATAACATGTCATAGTCTGTCTTCAAAATTTGCTGCATTCTTAAATGCACAAAGGCAAGCATTAAGTTTGATACCATGCTCACCTCATCAATAATGAGAACTTGCATCTTCTTCAATACTCTTGAAACTTCCAAGGATGCTTCTCCAGTTAGCTTGTTGTATTGTATTTTGTTCTCATGCTCCACTGGTAACATTAGCAAACGATGTAAAGTGATTCCTTTTATGTTATATGCTGCTAACCCAGTTGGAGCAGTAACCACACAAGACAAAGTAGAATCCGTTTTTTGCTGTAGGTAGCTTCTGATGACTTTTATAAGGAAACTTTTCCCAGTTCCAGCTTGTCCGCTTACATACATCCTGATTGGATGAAATGATGTGCATGAGCACTCTTTTTTTTCATGTTGAAATCCGTGGTCAATTTTGCTTCTGATCTCTTCATAAATTTGTTGCTGCTCTTCATTCAGTTGTCTTTCCAAATTTTGTAAGTCTATAAATTCTTCTTGTGCTTGATTCATAGCCGTTTCCACTTCATTCATGGCTATTGATGCATCATTTTCAACGATTGGTTGTCCTAAGGGATCTTGACTGAGTGTTCCTGAACTTTGGCTGTCTTGAGAACTGTCTCTAGCTACTTCTGCTGCAATTGTAGTTTCCTGTTCAATTTCTTCATTTAACATTTGCAGATAAGTTGTGAATGTACTGCATTGTATGCTGTCTTTGCAAGCATTAAAAGAATCTTCATAGCTTTGAAATTCTCCCAGTAGTTCGTCCTCTGAACGCCATGGTTTAAACAGCTGTAAAAGAGCCAAGTAGTAAAATTCCTTTTTGTCAGTAGTGTCGCAACTCAGCTTCCTGTGATTTATCAAACTTCCTTTTGTTTGCTTCACCAAACATCCTTCCTCACCAATGACTTTATATTTTCCATTGTTGATGTCTTCTGCGGCTTTCCGTGAATAAATGTAGTTCTGCAGCACTTCATAGAGACACATGTTCTCCAGATGTTGACTTCTTTTTGGATAATATGTGTCCAACATGTTTGATTTCAAAATATCTGTACTTTGTGGGTCATTCTCGGCCAAATATTCAATTTCTCCAACAGATTTCAGTACCCGATTTCTCATTGCTGCAAGGCCTAAACTTGCCCAAATTATTCTTCTTGATTTCGAGTAGAGACTTGCAGAAGATAACCTATCTGAACATTCGTAGGATCCAATTTCTCGATGCGATAACATCTTCAAACTGAAACTGTACAGCTTCTTACTGACAGTCTTCTCGTGAGAAATCTCTTCCCACATTTCCTTCAATTCTGTTTTTTCTGATTTCGTAATGTAAGACGTTACATATCGAGCAACAGCAATGGAATTGTCAGCTACATACTGTATATCCATGTTAGCGTTCCACATGGATAAAATGACTGGGTTGTAGTCATTTATATTTTTTGATTCTTCTTTTCTTTTTAGGTTGTAGGTATTCTTAGGTGATTTTCTTGTGATAGTATGTCTCACAGCTGACATAAAACTGTTTACTCTTCCATTTGAAAGAACAGGTCTAGGAAATCCAAATCGACATTTAGTGTAGTATTTATCTTTGCTCTTGTATTTCCGTCGACAGTACTTTCCACACCGATGACTTTGGAAACGTAAAACTTGCTCCTTTAACTTTTTCTCTTCTGTGCTTTTTGGTATAGCACATGTTGCATATTCTTCAATGTAAGATAACACTGCTTCATCAGTATCTGTTCCAAACTTTGGGGCATCCTTGATCCACAACAGCATATGAATATGAGGAGCACCTCTTGCCTGGTACTCTTTTCTCCAAAAGAAATCTACTACTTCTCCAAGAGGTGGATTTTTTTTATTGCAGATGAAGGACATCATAGCCTCAAATCTATGATTGAAATATCTGCAAACATTAACTGGATCCAATGAGCACAGTTCTCCTGCTGTCTTGTATTCGATGTTTTTAATGTTTGAATTTGCCTCTCGTAGAAAATCCAGTAAATCATCCCAAGCGTACTCGGCACAGCTTAGGGTAACGAACCATGTTGGTGTTCCTAAATTCCGTAACATGCATTTTAATTCACCATGGCGTCGGTACCAATATTCATTTGTCCCACGCTGACAAGCCATCAGATTGATCAGTTGTGTTTCCAAATGATCATCTCGGTGCTGCACTTTCTCCATAAAATCCTTAGCAGACACATTTTGTAAATGTACTCCACTTTTTAAAATGTGATTTACTGCATAAGACAGTGCAGACAAATCGCTTTCAAATAAAAGATGGAACAAATAAGGAATACTTTGTCGAAATCTGGGATCTTCAGCATATAGTCTTGTAGTCCGATACTCAGAAGCTGGAATCTGTTCCGGACGTTCATCGTATCGTCCTCCTTTTCCTTTAGGAAACAGCTGGGGAAAACATCGAGCTTCCAAGCTCTCCTCCCATACACTCACGGGAGTTCCTTTTGCTTTCTTCATCTGAAAGAGATCAATATTGTCTCCCATAACTTCTTTTGAATGAAGAGGATGTATGCTAAAATGTTCATAAATTTCTTCTTCCTTTGACTTGTCCACTTTTTCAATTTGTCCAGTTGGTGTTTCTGTGTCTTCTTGTAAATCTTCTTCTTCTTCTATATAAATTGATTCATACCATTTGTTATTCCTTTTCAAATACAAATTTGCTCTTTGTACTTTCCGCACATCTACCAGCTCCTGCCAAATCTTCTTATTCTTTGTAGGTACACCATTAACCAGAATAATTAATGGTTCAGTTTCCAAAGTATCTGCATCAATAGATTCCATATTTTTTTTCAAATCCAAGGGCAAATACACCACTCTACCTTTTAAACCTCTCAGTAAATCTGAAGGAGGTAATTTACCAGTTTTGGGCTCCATACGTACTATGGTCTGGCACGGATGAACACATTGAATGAGTATAGACTCATATGTATTTAATTCAGAAAGTTCAGCAGGAATAGCATCCAATTCTAAATTATTATGTACAGCTCTGGTCGGCATTCTATTTTCCTCTAACTTGTTGTAACAGTATTTACAAATACGCTGATCTTCACCCAAATCAAAACAATTTTCAAGAAATATATATGTGGCAAAATCCTTCCACTTACAATTATCTTCATTTTCACTCTTTCTGTAGAGATCAACATTCCTAGTTTGTTTTCTATAATGAGTTCTGCGGCAACAAATACAAGTAAAATTTGGTCTTTCATTAGAGATTATTGCAAATTTTGTTATATGATCATTAAATGTGTTACTTACAGAGGGTTCTACATTCTCTTCCACTTCTTCCTCATTTACTGTGTCCTTCTCTGCACTGTTTTGTTCAGGACCAAAGTAACAAAACTGAATTTCATCAACAACCTTCTCTACATCTGATACCGTTCCTCGGAACAGAGCCCTATTCAATTCATTTAACTTTATTGCTGGACTTTTGGCAAAATACAACCGTCTCACAAACTTTCTCATTTCAGTATGATGAACAGCCAGTATCCTAAAATGATGGAAAACACTATTACACACTTTTCTAGATAGACAAGCCAGAGAATGACCCTGCAAACCAGTATTCTCTCTCACTCTGCATGGATCCAGACTTTGAAGCACCTTAATCTTCTGTTTTATACTTTTTTTACTATATTCTCTTAGAAACTCACGAAATTTGTCAATAGATTCCTGACGCACAGTGCAAATACTACTACAATTCCAAGTGTACACTGGGGCTTTAGGACGTCTCCCCATAGCCTCATCCGCCATCACTTGTACCTCATCTCTTGGAACCATTATCTCCTTCTCCATTATGCAACCATTTGTCACTTCGTAACCACGACCTCTGGTGTCAACTGCATGCAGCAAACTATTACTTTGAAAATAGCTCTCTTCATTAAAAAAAGGTTCACTACTTGAACTATGCATCCACTTTCCTAAAAACACTTTACAAAAGTTTGTTCTGTTCACTACTCTTTTCCTTTTGCTATGTGATTTCAGTACATTAACCATTTTGTCTAATGTACACATCCTATTCAAAATTAAAATGAATAGTTTCCTTTTTAATTCTAATGCCTTTGCTGCAATGACTTCAATTTCTTTTTTTCTTTTATAAAACTTACTCTTTTGCTTATATTTCTTCACATCCTTTATCAAATTGGACATAACTCTTCTCTGAAACATTTTTCTACGTATCTCTTTAAACGCTGTTTTTCTGTTTATGTAAATCTTTTCAGTTGCAGAAGGTATATTTGCATTAACTAAATTCTCAATTTTTTCCTGTCCTTTTCTTTTCAAAACATTCTTTCCAGTACAGACATTTTGTACATTTTTCCTTCTTTTGAATATATTTTTTAGAAATTGTTTTTTCTGCTTACCAGAAGATTTTTTCTTTTTCCCAACATGAGCATCTTCTACTAACTTTGGTCCTCCAGTTGTCTTCAAATATACGTTTTTTTTCTGGGTTTTTTTAACTCTGGATTTTGTAGGCATCTTAAATTTTGTTCACTGCTCTTCAGCAATACCTGAAAAAAACTAAAAAAAAAATCCTTTATTTTATTTAAATATATTACTACATATCTTTTCACATTAGTCACAAAACGAAATTTCTTTGCCAATTTGAAAGCACACTTACTGCTCTTTTTTTTTGGCAAGTGATAATCACTTTTACAGACTGAGACATTATAAATCCACTTTTCAGATTTTTTTAAAAGCACATGTCCAAACTGCTTTTTCAGACCACCACCATGTGTATCCTGGGTGACTGCCTACACTCCAGCAAGGGCAACCAGCCTTAGTGATGCTGAATGTATTTGCATTACAGACTGAAACCTCAAACCCCACTCGCTTGTAAATAATGTGCATGATTATACATGGAAAGGAGCTGGGTGTGTGCTAAGAGTCTGCTTCTGCACCAAAAAATCGCTCCCCCTTTTTCCTACTAATGCAACTGTGAAATCACCAGAGCAAAACGCAATAAATCTCTGCCTGTAATTCCTATTTGCACACAGAGTCATGTTTTCACATTAGTCACAAAACGAAATTTCTTTGCCAATTTGAAAGCACACTTACTGCTCTTTTTTTTTGACAAGTAATAATCACTTTTACAGACTGACACATTATGAATCCACTTTTCAGATTTTTTAAAAAGCCCATGTCCAGACTGCTTTTTCAGACCACCACCATGTGTATCCTGGGTGACTGCCTACACTCCAGCAAGGGCAACCAGCCTTAGTGATGCTGAATGTATTTGCATTACAGACTGAAACCTCAAACCCCACTCGCTTGTGAATACTGTGCATGATTATACATGGAAAGGAGCTGGGTGTGTGCTAAGAGTCTGCTTCTGCACCAAAAAATCGCTCCCCCTTTTTCCTACTAATGCAAATGTGAAATCACCAGAGCAAAACGCAATAAATCTCTGCCTGTAATTCCTATTTGCACACAGAGTCATGTTTTCACATTAGTCACAAAACGAAATTTCTTTGCCAATTTGAAAGCACACTTACTGCTCTTTTTTTTTGACAAGTAATAATCACTTTTACAGACGGACACATTATGAATCCACTTTTCAGATTTTTTAAAAAGCCCATGTCCAGACTGCTTTTTCAGACCACCACCATGTGTATCCTGGGTGACTGCCTACACTCCAGCAAGGGCAACCAGCCTTAGTGATGCTGAATTTATTTGCATTACAGACTGAAACCTCAAACCCCACTCGCTTGTGAATACTGTGCATGATTATACATGGAAAGGAGCTGGGTGTGTGCTAAGAGTCTGCTTCTGCACCAAAAAATTGCTCCCCCTTTTTCCTACTAATGCAACTGTGAAATCACCAGAGCAAAACGCAATAAATCTCTGCCTGTAATTCCTATTTGCACACAGAGTCATGTTTTCACATTAGTCACAAAACGAAATTTCTTTGCCAATTTGAAAGCACACTTACTGCTCTTTTTTTTGACAAGTAATAATCTCTTTTACAGACTGACACATTATGAATCCACTTTTCAGATTTTTTAAAAAGCCCATGTCCAGACTGCTTTTTCAGACCACCATCATGTGTATCCTGGGTGACTGCCTACACTCCAGCAAGGGCAACCAGCCTTAGTGATGCTGAATGTATTTGCATTACAGACTGAAACCTCAAACCCCACTCGCTTGTAAATACTGTGCATGATTATACATGGAAAGGAGCTGGGTGTGTGCTAAGAGTCTGCTTCTGCACCAAAAAATCGCTCCCCCTTTTTCCTACTAATGCAACTGTGAAATCACCAGAGCAAAACGCAATAAATCTCTGCCTGTAATTCCTATTTGCACACAGAGTCATGTTTTCACATTAGTCACAAAACGAAATTTCTTTGCCAATTTGAAAGCACACTTACTGCTCTTTTTTTTTGACAAGTAATAATCACTTTTACAGACTGACACATTATGAATCCACTTTTCAGATTTTTTAAAAAACCCATGTCCAGACTGCTTTTTCAGACCACCACCATGTGTATCCTGGGTGACTGCCTACACTCCAGCAAGGGCAACCAGCCTTAGTGATGCTGAATGTATTTGCATTACAGACTGAAACCTCAAACCCCACTCGCTTGTGAATACTGTGCATGATTATACATGGAATGGAGCTGGGTGTGTGCTAAGAGTCTGCTTCTGCACCAAAAAATCGCTCCCCCTTTTTCCTACTAATGCAACTGTGAAATCACCAGAGCAAAACGCAATAAATCTCTGCCTGTAATTCCTATTTGCACACAGAGTCATGTTTTCACATTAGTCACAAAACGAAATTTCTTTGCCAATTTGAAAGCACACTTACTGCTCTTTTTTTTTGACAAGTAATAATCACTTTTACAGACTGACACATTATGAATCCACTTTTCAGATTTTTTAAAAAGCCCATGTCCAGACTGCTTTTTCAGACCACCACCATGTGTATCCTGGGTGACTGCCTACACTCCAGCAAGGGCAACCAGCCTTAGTGATGCTGAATGTATTTGCATTACAGACTGAAACCTCAAACCCCACTCGCTTGTAAATACTGTGCATGATTATACATGGAAAGGAGCTGGGTGTGTGCTAAGAGTCTGCTTCTGCACCAAAAAATCGCTCCCCCTTTTTCCTACTAATGCAACTGTGAAATCACCAGAGCAAAACGCAATAAATCTCTGCCTGTAATTCCTATTTGCACACAGAGTCATGTTTTCACATTAGTCACAAAACGAAATTTCTTTGCCAATTTGAAAGCACACTTACTGCTCTTTTTTTTGACAAGTAATAATCACTTTTACAGACGGACACATTATGAATCCACTTTTCAGATTTTTTAAAAAGCCCATGTCCAGACTGCTTTTTCAGACCACCACCATGTGTATCCTGGGTGACTGCCTACACTCCAGCAAGGGCAACCAGCCTTAGTGATGCTAAATGTATTTGCATTACAGACTGAAACCTCAAACCCCACTCGCTTGTAAATACTGTGCATGATTATACATGGAAAGGAGCTGGGTGTGTCCTCAGAGTCTGCTTCTGCACCAAAAAATCGCTCCCCCTTTTTCCTACTAATGCAACTGTGAAATCACCAGAGCAAAACGCAATAAATCTCTGCCTGTAATTCCTATTTGCACACAGAGTCATGTTTTCACATTAGTCACAAAACGAAATTTCTTTGCCAATTTGAAAGCACACTTACTGCTCTTTTTTTTTGACAAGTAATAATCACTTTTACAGACTGACACATTATGAATCCACTTTTCAGATTTTTTAAAAAGCCCATGTCCAGACTGCTTTTTCAGACCACCACCATGTGTATCCTGGGTGACTGCCTACACTCCAGCAAGGGCAACCAGCCTTAGTGATGCTGAATGTATTTGCATTTCAGACTGAAACCTCAAACCCCACTCGCTTGTGAATACTGTGCATGATTATACATGGAATGGAGCTGGGTGTGTGCTCAGAGTCTGCTTCTGCACCAAAAAATCGCTCCCCCTTTTTTCTACTAATGCAACTGTGAAATCACCAGAGCAAAACGCAATAAATCTCTGCCTGTAATTCCTATTTGCACACAGAGTCATGTTTTCACATTAGTCACAAAACGAAATTTCTTTGCCAATTTGAAAGCACACTTACAGCTCTTTTTTTTTGACAAGTAATAATCACTTTTACAGACTGACACATTATGAATCCACTTTTCAGATTTTTTAAAAAGCCCATGTCCAGACTGCTTTTTCAGACCACCACCATGTGTATCCTGGGTGACTGCCTACACTCCAGCAAGGGCAACCAGCCTTAGTGATGCTGAATGTATTTGCATTACAGACTGAAACCTCTAACCCCACTCGCTTGTAAATACTGTGCATGATTATACATGGAAAGGAGCTGGGTGTGTGCTAAGAGTCTGCTTCTGCACCAAAAAATCGCTCCCCCTTTTTCCTACTAATGCAAATATAAAATTACCAGAGTTGTACACAATAAATCTCTGCCTATATTTCCCAACACGTGTAACCTGGGTGACTGCCTACATTCCACCAAGGGCAACCAGCCTTAGTGATGCTAAATGTATTTGCATTACTGAGTCCAACCTCAAACCCTTAAACTATTCTTTTTTTATACCAATACACCTTAATTTATCGTGAAAACATAGTCCATATTATTTTACATGTTCCTCACATTTAAATTTCTCCCAAAACAGAAAATAATAAACACAACTTCAACAAAAAGAATTACATTTCTATTATTCATTTCTTAATTTACCATATACATCTCCTCTCAAACTCTAACCTCACCTTTAAAATTAGTTAGTTGTGATAGAAATGTGGCACTCAAACAGCAGATTATCAGAGCCAGGATCTCTGTTCTCTACACCTCTCTCCTCTCAGCAGAACCAGATAATGGCAAAGTTTCCCTCTATTTTTCCACACATATACATGTAAGTTTCAAATCTCAGTGCTTCCCCCTTTTTTCCAAATGTAATCACACATTTCTATTGGTTGAAAACCAACCCTTTTCCAAAAGTACCCTTCCCCCAACTTGACTTCTGCCTAGTACCCTTCCCCCAACTTGACTTCTGCCTGCTACCATAGCAACAGCTCATGGAACACTGCTGTGTGGAGTTAGGTCAGAAGTTCGCCAAACAATGTTTCAATTCCACAGAGCAAGAGTGCTTGACTTTTCAAACCTTACAGCAAATCCATAGTACTGTTCTTTGGTAACACATTTTTCTGTACCAATACAAAACATGCTTCTATAAATTTACACATACAGCCTAGTTTTTAGTGTAGAATGGTATGAAACAGCCAATCAGTTCTTTTTTTTTATAAAAAAATATGTATGCCTCCATTTCCAAACTGTCTTTCATTTCTTTTTCCCATTCTACTGAATTACACCTCCTGAGTGCATCCAGATCTCCTTTGAAGATGTTCACAGTGTGGATTGTAGGACACAGCTATGTCTTCTGGAGTGAAAAATTTGCAGAGAAAAGAGGTATGGTGAGAGACCTTGCTTTGCCAAATGTAGACATCAAATGGATTGGTCAGAGAGGGTTAAAGTGGCACCAATTAATGCCTTTGGTGAAAACCTTTCTACATCTCCCACAGCCTAACCTTATTATTGTGCACTGTGGTGGTAATGATCTAGGCACTTTAACTGGGGTAGGTCTGGAAATGCTTATTAAGGACACCTTTGTGCAATTGATGTCGATTTTTCCACAAACTGCCTTTGTATATTCTAATATATGCCAAAGGCAAAAGTGGAACTGGTCCAACCAATTTTGTCCGCAGATTGACAAAGCAAGGAAGCACGTCAACAAATCTATTTCTGCTTTCCTCAGAGACTATGGTATGGGTTCCATTTACCACAACAACTTGCGTTACGACATGCAAGACATTTATAGAGGAGATGGTGTGCACTTCACTGATGAAGGCAACAGAGTCTTCCTCTTGAACCTTAGACTCTGCATCGGTACTTACTTGTAGGTACCAAAAAACAAACAATAAACACAAGGGCTCTTTTTAGAGCCACCTTATATCTAAACACTTAAATGCGATTTTTTTTTAATTTGTTTAATACGTTTTTTTCCGGGTGCGCGCTGGGTGCGCGCACTCGGCGATATTTTTTAACAAAATATAAATCTTTTTTTTTGCCCTACAAGGTCCTACTTTGACCCCCTTACAATGCCTACTGAGTCAATTTCTACCCACTCTGCCCCCTTTTCAAGTTCTCCCCCTTTGTTTATCACCCCCTCTTTATGCGATAGACAAAATGGCGGCCGCCGCTTCCTGATTTCCACCGATTCGAATGTTTACTAAGATCTAACAACCAATCAGAATTGCGCTCGCGCACGGCGAGGTGCGCGCACCCAGCACGCACGGAGCGCGCTTACAGATATATATATTGATTTAAAGGCTATTTTCTCATAATCTACTGAACAGATTTACACCACGGGGTGGGGAGAGTGTGGATAATTTTTTTTTTTATATATTTTTTTACCGTACGCGTACGGTAAGCGTAATCGGCGAAATTAGCGAAAAAATAAAAATTCCGTTTTTGGCCTTGGGGGATCTTTGGGGACTCCCTCAACATGGCTAGGTGTTTTGGAGCTGTCCAAACAGCCCCTTTACATGTTTTTGTGCTTTGTATTTTAATCCCCACTCTCAGTGCGAGAGAGAAAATGGCGGCCGCCGCTTCCTGGTTTCGGCCGATTCGAATGTTTACTAAGATCTAAGTGCCAATCAGAATCGCGCTCGCGCACGCCACCGTAGGCGTACGGTAAGCGTACCGTAAGCGCACCGTAAGCTGGCTCAGATATATATATTGATTTAAAGGCTATTTTCTCAGAATCTACTGAACAGATTTACACCAAACCTACAAAAGGCACTTCCTTGACCTGAGGACTACCTCTCTGCCAAATTTCTAGTAATTCTGTTCAGCCGTTCGGGCTGTAGCTGTGTCTAAAGGTCCT
This sequence comes from Triturus cristatus, assembly GCF_964204655.1. Classification (NCBI taxonomy): domain Eukaryota; kingdom Metazoa; phylum Chordata; class Amphibia; order Caudata; family Salamandridae; genus Triturus; species Triturus cristatus. The sequence continues at coordinate 385,596,456 of NC_140583.1, forward strand.
ATGGAAATATGCATGGGAAAAACGAGTTTTGGGACCCCCCTTTTATCTCAATCCGCAACCGCAATCCTCTGTTGATTCTAATACTGTATCTTTAGCTATACATATATTACAAATATTTATTTTTCATAAAGACACATATGTCATCAGTGATGTAATATCTGACATCATCAGCAGAGGATTGCGGTCGCGTGAGTTATAGTTGCCTGCACTAACTATAACGTGGAATTTCATTGGTTTTTTACGAGTGAAATGTACAGCTAACTATAACATGTGTGAAACCTATGGTTTTTTCAGTCAATTTGCAAGGTTTTTTAAATGCTAATTCCTAACTATAACGTGTGTGAAACCTATGGTTTTTTCAGTGAATATAGATATGTATATATAGAGATTTATAGATAGATAGATAGATATATGCATATCTTTTTATATACATATTTACATACACATACAAATATACAACAAATAAACTGGAAAAAACTGTATTTCCAATGTAATTGTACTTGAAAAGTAAACAATATATAAAAATACATTTTAATAAAAATATCTTTAAAATTAGCATAATTTTATATTTATAAAAAATATAATAATTGAATACCCAAACACGAAATTCGTTTTATTTATTTAATTGTTTACTTACCTCCAATTATCTATATTCCGGTGTTTAGTAGACCCCACCCTGCCCATCCCCCGCCCCGCCTTTCCGCCCCACGGAACTCGCTCCACGGACCGCGGCTGTGGCAGGATACATGGTTGTGCCTTATGGGAAGAATAAAGCGAAAGATCCTATGTATGCAGGACCTCTCTTATTGGCTTGAAGAAGTCCCCATGTTCTTGGACGAAATGCATTGGCTGTGTCCTGACCTGACAGGTGTACAAAAATCAATGGGGCGAGTTGGAGTTCACCTGAACTGAAGCAGCTGCAAGTGCCTCAGTTTTGCTCCTAGAAATATGATCCAATTGGAATATATCTTTATTTTTAAAATTTCTGTGAATTTCTGATGCAAACATTCAGGTGCCGATTCCAATCCGTTAAATAAAATTACCGTACGACTCGTATCCGCATTTTTTTACGTACGAATCGTACAAGTCCTGTACAAACGGTGAAGTACGATTCGTACGGTAAAAATACATACGAATCGTATCAGGAAAAGTCTACGAGACGTCCCCAGACAGTTTTACGTACGAGTCATAAAACTGAAGTCCGAGCGCAGAAGTCCGATCCGTACCGGCGTCCCGAATACACAAGTGTATAGAAAACGGCCTGTACGGAGCGAACTTTGTACGACCCCTACCCCGGGTACACTTGGGCCCGGGGTACGAGTCGTACGCCCCCCCCAGCTTCCACCCCACCCGCTTATGTACGCGCCATACCCCAGCACCCACGTATGTCCGCGCCATACCCCAGCACCCCCGTATGTCCATGCTGTACCCCAGCACCCGCGTATGTCCGCGCTGTACCCCAGCACTCGCGTATGTACGGACTGTACATACGCGAGGATTGGGGTATGCCTGGGGTACAGCGCGTACATACGCGGGTGCTGGGGTACGGCGCGGACATACGCGGGTGCTGGGGTACGGTGCGTACATACGCACCGTACATATGCACTTTTGGCCTATGTATGGTGCGTACCCCAACAGCGCGTATGTCCGCACCGTACATATGCAATGCTGGGGTACGCACCATACATGATGACACGTATGATGTGGTTGATGGTGTGTACGTCGCGTACCGTGCCCCCTTTTTGTCTTGGCTTTTCCAGCACTTTTTGGCTCCTGTAAAAATATTGCCGTGCAGAGTGCTGTTGGTATGAATCGTACTTGCTGGTCCGTAAAATGCTGCCTGACTCCGTACTGACGTCACGTACGCGATGTCCCGGATCAGAATTGTGGGTATTTTTTTTTGTCGGACGGTGTTTTGTAAGATTCGTACGGAAATGGTATTTCTGTATGAATCGTACTTGCTGGTTTGTAAGGTGGATTTCCCGGGTACGAGTCGTACGGAGAATACGTTCCGTACGACCATTCGTACCCGGATTTTACAGGATTGGAATCGGCACCTCTGTTGGTGTCGAACCTGGTAAATATTCTAAATAAGCAATAATATAGTAGAGCCTGAACAGAGAATCTCCGATATTCCATTTTCGATACTCAGGCAGTATATGTGATGCTTTATATGATAAAATAAAAAAGTGTGTCTGGCATAAAAGTACTTAATAGTCATAATGGGTAAGGGTAGTAGTAAATATATCTATTTGAATATGCACCAGACTACAGGGATTCGCACCTCAGAGGCCCAAAAACAAAAGCGTACAAATCAAAGGATCGACAAAACCTGCACGTGGGTGGGCGCAGGTCGGGCTGGCCCATTGGACATTCAGGCAGCACCAGAAGATCTTGCCTCACAGATCAGTGGGTTGGCATTTTTTGGCTGTTTTGGGGCTTGTTTAAAGGTGTGCTGGGCCGTTTTTACTGTTAATTTCGTTGATATAAAAACAAACTTTGGCTGCAACAACCACAAGTCCATGCAGACATACATCTCCTGCTAAACACTTATACACTAAAGGCCTGAATACCAGCTTAGCAGTGTGGGAGCGGGGTGACCTGCCACTGCCCCGCTCCCACATTGCCAAAAACCACTGTGGACTGCCCACCGGCTTACAAGGTGTAATCAGGCAGGCAGTCCTGCGGTGGCTGACCCATGCTGCTGATTTTCAAAGGCTAATAGAAGAACCTATAGAAAGGGAGCACCGTGGGACCGCCACAGCACATTCTATCTTTGGATGGACTGTAGAGTCCATGCTGTGTCGGAACTGGGGTGCAGAAAGACAGGGAGGCACACCATGTGTCCCCCTGCATGCACCCGTGCACTGGGGCAACAGGCTCTAGTTTCTTCACTGCCGCCCTTTAATGGCGGGCTCACCATTATGAAAAGGAGGCCAGTGAGGAAACTCATAAATTGCTTGGCAGTGCAGCAGCTGCACCGCCGGCATATGGTGGCCTCAGACCACCAAGAATCGCGGATTCCTGACAGTCACAGTAGTACAATGGCGGCCCGACTGCCAAAGTCATAATACTGCCGTCGGACTGCCGGTGAGCCAGTTTCTGCACCGCCACTGTGGGTTTGGCCGTCCATTGGACCTCCAAACTCATAATCAGGGTCAAATCTGTACAAGTTCAAACCTTCCCCAGCTTGTAAACATGGAACACTTTATCAGCTATCTAATTCACTTATGGGCGCCACTTTGATTTTTTGGCCCAGGTATATTTTTGGTCTCTGTCCCACCCTGGGTTGGGGGTAATGGGAAAGCTCGCTGACAAACTCAGTTCTTACCCTTACCACAGGAGCGGCTGCCTTTCTCGTGGCCTGTTTCCAGGGCCAGGCTGTGCTACTTATTGACAAAAAATATATAAGAAAGCACAAAGAGGGAATGGAAAGCGCCCTCTCATCAATCCAAACTTAAGGTGATTATGAAACGCAATGTAAGTGGACTGTAAGCTGCTGGGTTCTGTATACATTCGTGGCTTGAATGAACGGGCTTTTGCTGACAGTCGGAAATCTCGCTTTAAGCTGGAGTCTAACTCGATGGCGAGCACGCCAGGCTTTAAAATGAAACAGGGGTCTGACCAACTGTTAGTGGTCACATTCATGGTTCTAAGGGGCATATTATCAAGCCAGGCGATAATGGGCTTGATAATATGCTCTATGGAATTCCAATTGAAGTCCATGTTAGATGTGAAGGACATCTAACATGGGCTTCAATTGGAATTCCATAGAGCATATTATCAAGCCCATTATCGCCGTTTTAGCTGCAGTTTTCTGCCGCTAAAGCGGCGATAATTTATCGCCTGGCTTGATAATATGCCCCTTAGAACGCACATATCCCTGGGGGGGCTTTTCATAGCGTGGTCCTCGCCACCTGGCTAAAACCATGAGCAGCGAAAGACAGCAGTGCTACAAAACAGTAAATGGCCGCAGGCCTGGCTTGAGTGCACGAGGCCAGGGCCACACAGGGCAGCTGATCTCAGGGGACGCTCGGCGCGCCATTTGCAATCAACGCGCTCTTTCTCGGCTTCTTTTTGTGAGAGTATATAAAAAGGCTCATAACGCGATTAGTTCATGCAAGGGGAGTCGAACTGTTAGACTTAAAACCTGCAATTTCAAAATCATCCTGCGCCGGATCTTTCTGCGGCAGCGGGTTTTGAGAATTTTGAAACGGGCAGATGTAGAGTCGGGTTATCGATCCGCGAGCATTTTCCTCCTGCTGTGTTAGGTAACCAGGCCTAGAGGGAGCTGTCTACGTGCGTTGGCCACACGAGGCGATGATTGCTGCAGGAAGGACAGAGCAGGAATGACAGTGCCGAGGATGGGAAACCTCTGCCTCGACGTCTCATAGGAGAAGTCATATTTCAGCCCAAAAATGGTGTATGCACGATTCGACTTTTGCACCTATTGCTGTCTAAAGAAAAAGCAAAAAAAATAGACTTTCGTTTAATAATCAAATATTCTATATCAGATTTTAACAAACAAGGCGGAGACTCTTATTCATACGTTGACTTCCGTGTGCATACGTCAGATAAGTTACAGAAAATAGCAAGGGACCAACATTTACACAAGTTCACGGATCGCCCAAATACTTTTTACAACACATAGACTGTTTCCAGTCGACCAACTGGACTGCAAATCTACCATCCCTGTAGAAACTTATAAAGTCAATATTTTAGAAATTCGGAAGCAGGGGTGTTGGAGTGGCAATGTTCGTTTTAGAAAGAAATAAAGCCTTAAATATATGTTTTTAATTTTTGGGGTCTGTTAGATAGAAAGACTCACGGGTATGCCATCATGCTGAAGCAGATGGAAGTGTGTTTTGCCTGTAGCTCACTGCTGAAGTCTTGGTTAAACACCTGGGGGCAGATTTATGTTGCCTGGCGCATCCCTGCAAATCAGCAAGGATGCGCCAGGAATGGTGTGTCACGCAAGTTTACCCTTGCGCCACACATGATGCGCCGCATTTATAATGCGGCGCATCATGGCGCAGGAATAAACAGATGCGTGACGCATCTAATGGCGTAAGGTTGGCGCAGTGCTTCAGTTGCGTCGCAAGCGCGACGCAACTCCAGCACTGTTCCAACCAACCCTATCCCTAACATGGTGCGTCAAGCCTTACGCCTGCTTCAAGCAGGCGCAGGGTTTTGGCGCATCAGCGTTGGGAAAGTGACTCAGTCAAATCTTATAGATTTGACTGAGTCACTTTTCAGGGGCGTTCCTGCGACGGAACGCCCCCCCCTATGTCGACACGCCCACGTGAAACCTGACGCAGGTTTTACGTGGCGCAGGGCTTTACATCGTGACGCATCTCCATAGATGCGTCACGATGTAAATATGGCGCAACGTGGCGCAGGGTTTACACCGCCGCTGCGTCACAAAAGTGACGCAACGGCGGCGTAAAAGTGGCGCATCTCCGACATAGATCTGCCCCGTGGACTTACATACATTTCCAATGACTTTGTGCCATGACTGTTTTTAAGAGCATTGTTTTGCTTCCTGAGCAGCAGAGTTAAACTAATTCTTGAATGGAAGAAATGTTGATCATAGATTGATGCGCCCCTTATGCCTTTCCTTACATGTGCTGTGCCTTGGCACCGCCACGCGCGCTGTTCATTTACACACTTTCTTGTAAAGGCAGGATTATCTCGCAAGCACAGTGGTCAGCCCTGCCCCCACCGTGGAGGCAGCACGCCCCCGAGACCAGGGTCGAAAGAATTGTGTAAGGCCGGCGGGGGCAGGGAAACAAAAGACGCGAGATGGCCGGCAGCAGCCTCGGGCTCCACCGGTCAGCGCGTTGACCAAATGACCACATCGAAGCAGATGACACCCCGACCCCCCCCCCCCCCCCTTCCCCAAAGCAGCGAGTACGTAGCTCATTATCAATTATAACAGACAGGTGGCACGAGAGATACAGCCACTTTAAGTGGCGCGCCACGCATCTCGGAATTTAGTGGTGTATCTATTCTCTATTCACCTACAGCAATCTATGCAGTGTTCTCCGAAAGCACAATTAGTTTATGAGAGATTGCAGCTGTACAGTTAGTCGTCTGCAAATGTTCTGAAATGAAACCAAGGCCGAGAGCGTGTGGACAAAGGACATTTTCAGTCTAAAGGAAAATCAGGTTGTCACTCTGCATGACAACTGCCAATCTATACAAAAATGTTTACCAATAATTGTCTAGGGTTGCACATCATAAAGCCCTTTCAAGCCTCCTAAAGCTGTCGGAGACATCTTGATTTTCATACTTAAGGGGCACTGCTCGGGCGAATGCTGATTGCCTTTTTGTTCTTTATGTATCCTTTTTTTTATTTAACGGCATATTTATGTCGTTTGTTATTTTGCACAAATTGACAATTAAAAAATATACAATTACAATTGAAGCAACGCAGCTATATTTCTTTTAGAAAAACGGAGAGAATGCGTCAAGCATGTGTGTGTCAGTATGTGTATATCCGCACATTTGTGAATCTGTGCAGGTGTGTGTGACTATGCCTGCATGTGTGTATCTGTGCACGTGAGTGTCAGTGTGTCGGTGTGGATTTACATAAGTATATAAATATAAAAACTGTTATTTTTAGACGCACAATAAGCAGCTGTTAACAAGTCAGACTGCGGCTGCTGTCCTTAGGTATATTTCAAGGCGGCAGCTTTGCTTTGGTCGTTCTTATTTTTGCCCCGTCTGTGCAGTCTCGTGTCATGTCGGCATTGTGCTGACTCCAGACAAACCCCCCTCTTTGATGGAGGATGCATGCTGAAAGGTAGAATTCTGAATTATGTTCTCTAAATTATCCCATGCTCAGAGAGCAAGTATTGATTTTGAAAATGACTGAGGCAGACCTCGCGCCGCGGCCACCCCCCGCCCCCCGCAGCATCGCAAACAGCGGTCACGTGCCTCAGCTACAAAGAGACCCCGGCGCGGGCATTGTTTCAAAACATCAGAAAGTCATCAATCAGGCAAATAGTAATCAGAAGAAGTACACTGGATGCAGAGCCACGTTTGATCCATTTACAGGCCTCAATTCGTGGAGCTACCAGGAGAATGTGAGCAATACTGAGGAGATTAACAAATGCAGCTGGCAAACCATGAGCTGTTAGGGTGTTTATAAGAGCTATCTGGTAAAGCCAGTAGGTCTGCGAGCCCAGTAACGACCGCCGAGGGACGTACCACGTACCCAAAGAACAAATATGTTATTGGCTGGCAATCGGCAAAACGATTACAAATCTTAGGTACATGAAGTGAAATATGAAGAATGTTTACTATGCAATTGCACGCCTGCGATACAATATGTACAGAATGCAATATAGCATTGCGAGCATTTTATACATAATTCGTAATATGCAATATGTATTTCTTGATTGTTGGCACCTGGGGGCAGATCTATGTCGGAGATGCGCCACTTTTACGCCGCCGTTGCGTCACTTTTGTGACGCAGCGGCGGTGTAAACCCTGCGCCACGTTGCGCCATATTTACATCGTGACGCATCTATGGAGATGCGTCACGATGTAAAGCCCTGCGCCACGTAAAACCTGCGTCAGGTTTCACGTGGGCGTGTCGACATAGGGGGGGGCGTTCCGTCGCAGGAACGCCCCTGAAAAGTGACTCAGTCAAATCTATAAGATTTGACTGAGTCACTTTCCCAACGCTGATGCGCCAAAACCCTGCGCCTGCTTGAAGCAGGCGTAAGGCTTGACGCACCATGTTAGGGATAGGGTTGGTTGGAACAGTGCTGGAGTTGCGTCGCGCTTGCGACGCAACTGAAGCACTGCGCCAACCTTACGCCATTGGATGCGTCACGCATCTGTTTATTCCTGCACCATGATGCGCCGCATTATAAATGCGGCGCATCATGTGTGGCGCAAGGGTAAACTTGCGTGACGCATCATTCCTGGCGCATCCTTGCTGATTTGCAGGGATGCGCCAGGCAACATAAATCTGCCCCCTGATGTGTAACGTAATATGTGCTACACAAAATAATTGATGAAATCCTGCAGTATGTACTGTGCAACTTACAATACGTAATACGTATTGCAAGTCTTTACTGTGTAATAGTTCATCTTGTATAGGTGATTGCAAGCCTTCAATATGCATTGTGAATATGTAATGTGAAACAAGAGTATCCACCCCCTTGGTAGTAATGTAAATTATATTACGTTCAATAGGAGCTTGCAAGATTTTGAAATGCTACCAATGCTGTAGCATTTGAAATGTAATATGTGACGTGTAATATAATGTTGCAAGCTTGTAATATGTTTGCAGGCTTGTAATATGTATTAACATTTTTATGTATTTCTCTAAAAGCTTTACCGGGGATGCACTATGTATACCATATGAGGACGTCGTACAATTATCCTCATGTTGGAAATTACAATGGACTTCTCATTTACCAAAGGCGTAAACAAAGCCATGGTCTCGTTAACACTCGATCTTTCTTATGCTACAATAATTCTGATCAGAGCCTGAGAATAAAACATTAAATGCAAGTACTGTGATTGACATAACAAAATGTTGGCTGCATCGCTAAGCCCCTCATATTTACAACACAAAATGTTCCTAGGAATGGAGTGCTTCCTAGACTGGGTTGCACCATCAGAAGCTACCTACCTTTCCAATTCACACATGGGATTCTTCAAGTCACAACATTTCCAATGGTCAAAGTTTAATATATGGTTGTGTGATTCAAATGTTGGGGGAGTGAAATTAGTGTTCTATTTTTGCTCATATTTGTCGAGAATTAGGGATAGTGGCTTAAAACTTTGCTTATTCAGTCCGAGGTGCATTTCAGATAGAGCGGCTTAACCAATGCCAGGGATCCTCAAGTCCTGCAGTCCAGTTTGACGTGCAATCGGCATCTGGTGCAGTCGGAAGTTTAGGATCATGAAGGTAAAGCCACAGCCTGTTGCTCCTCAAGAAGATCTTTGCCGTAGCATATTGCTCCCACCAAAAGATTCTGGACTCCTGTTTTTAAACCTGTTTCTCTTTCATTCGATGATTTAAAAACATTGATTTATTTTTGTATCCCTGCTAATTTAATTATTATAACAGACTTTCAAGATATAGATAGTAGCATTCCCTAAAAGGGAAATACCGCACATCAATAAAGAACAAGTGTAGATATACAAGACAGTAAATGGCGTTAATATTAAATGAGACAGCTGTAAATCCACCAGGGTGCTTAGCTAGCTTGTCACCCACTACCAAAGGGTGAAATTCACATGTGAGACATGCACATCAATAACCAAAGACAAAGCCAATACAGCAAACCAGTTTTGAGTTCAAATTGATCTTATAAATCAAACTGTATTATGAACATTTGATTGTCAATACTTTAATTCTTGAATCCATATGATCCTGTAGTTTTTCTTGTGCCCGATATGCAGGACATTAAAGGTATTCCAAGAACAAAACTCTCTTTTCGAAGAAACAGTTTCTTTTTATTGATTTTCTATTCAAAGTTATTCCCAGCAAACAAAGCAGCCAACACGTGTTTCGTCTGTACAAGTAGGTACTGAGACTTTCTCAAGGCTAAAAATGATCAAATTTGTTGCCGATGCTGCTGTGGTCAAAAAAGAGATCCACACAATCTTAGTGTAATACATCAAGTTGTGCTTTCAACAAAGGATAAAAATCTTGTGATGTGGATCAATAGTTAGACAAATCTAAAAAGGGCACAAAGTTCCCAGCTAAATCCAAAAGCATTTTGTATTTCCTGATTGGCGGATGAATACGCGGTGGGGTCGGAGGTGCTTTGCGGAACCAGGACGGGTTTAGGACGTATTATTGTCCGACCTGTTCTGACATTCTTCAAGCCCTACTCATTGAAGATTTGAACAAGGCGAAATATACTGCGGGGACCTGAGGATAGCAGCACCGGTACTTACATGCTTATCGTCCAAATACAATTGTCATTGCATCTTTATTGACTATAACATACACTCGGCTTGTATACACTTCAATGCATATTTATCTTACTGCTTGAACTGACTCCACAGGACAATATTTATCCTCAACCGCCACTACTGCTTAATTGCAGTGGAATTCATGTGTACCTAAAGCTCCTGCTATTAGCAGTTTGCTTTTAGGATTTCGCTGGGGACTATTTGTGCCCTTTTTAGATTTGTCCAACTATTGATCCACACCACAAGATTTCATCCTTTGTTGAAAGCACAACTTCATTTATTACACTAAGATTGTGTGGATCTGTTTCTTGACCACAGCAGCATCGGAAACAAATTTGATCATTTTTAGCCTTGAGAAAGTCTCAGTACCTACTTGTACAGACGAAACACGTGTTGGCTGCTTTGTTTAATGGGAATAACTTTTAAAAGAAAATCAATAAAAAGAAACGGTTTCTACGAAAAGAGAGTTTTGTTCTTGGAATACCTTTCATTTCCTGCATATCGGGCACAAGAAAAACTACAGGATCATATGGACTCAAGAATTATAGTATAGACAATCAAATGTTCATAATACAGTTTGATTTATAGGATCAATTTGAACTCAAAACTGATGTGCTGTATTAGCTTTGTCTTTGGTTATTCATTTAATTATTAGATTAATTCAGTAGCAGGTATGCACAATTCTAAAGCTATTTGGCCTCATTGTTTCGGTGTAGTTCTACGTAGATTGACCTAAGTAATGCATTATATTATTTGAATTGTTAAAACAATTGAAAATCATATTTTCATGGTAATAAAACGGACTACAGATGTTCCTAATCAGTAGTCCAACTATCTTAAACAGCCACAAAACATGCATGTATTATATTACTCACTGACAGAAAGGCCCATGTCAAGGCTTTAAAAAACCATTGACTGACATGATAATCAAAGTTGGGTACTTGACTGTTTCCATGTTTAGGCAGTCCCCTTTTAAATATTCATAAAAACAAGCTACCCCACAATCTAACAGACTATGAGTTGATAAATACATAAATGCAAGCTATGATTTCATTTCATATTAATCAAGATTTATCGAAACTACAAATAGTTCATACTGGGCATTTACACCATCATTTTAATTTGTGGGCCAACAAACGTTTTGAAAAACTACTGTTTAAATCAGGGACGGACTGGTAACTGAAACTGGCTCTGGCAAACTGTTCTGCCAGCCACAGGGAGGGAGGTACAGGGGGTTTGGCCGAGCTGTTTGCTAGGGCCAGTTTCAGCTGATTTTGTTACAGGAGGCCGATATTGCCATCCCCTGGTAACAAAAAAGGCCCCCAGGGTCCCAAAAACGGCCCCCACCCTGGCGGCGCACCACAGAAACGCCCGCTGCCCACTACGCCCAGTCTAGCCCTGGTTTAAGTTCCTTACCTTGAAAGGATACCTAAACAGAAGCAGCATCGTCGCCGACGGTCAGTACCGCAGTATAATCTTGTTTGATTTTACTTGCCAGACCTCTAACAGCATTTATTTCTGAAAACACACAGAAACACAATACAGGGAGCAACAAATAAAAGGTAGTGCGAACGTGAGCTGTGTTTCATTTTGTATGCTTTGATGAAAGAAGAGGAACAGTCCTCAATTTCTCAGAGTCCCGCTGCTTTGCAGGTACATTATCAGCACTATATTTTAGTAGCATGTTGCCCGTTCTCCTTGGGCTAGTAGAAATGCGCGGGGATATCCGAGTCATACAAATGCGTATAACATGACCAAACATAAACCAACTTTGATTATTCTTGTAAAATTCACACTATTCCTCAGATAGATGCCAATGTCATCAACATTCTTGAGAACACCACCCTAGAATACCCTGCTTGTCTACTTTTTAAATCTGTCTGTGGTTTGTAGGTGGCTGCCAGGCACAGCCACGCAGCTATCCCTATTGCTGATCTCTCCACGTAGCCCTTTGGAGCCTTTTGCGTCATGGTCTCTTGGCCCACCCACACAAGTAAGGTGTCATTTCCATCAGGAGACTTGTAAGAATGCTGTGTGGTAGGAAATTTGTGTCTCCTCCAGGTTTCAGAAGCGTTCCTCACAGAAATGTGAGGAAAATATGTTTTTTTGTCAACATTTGAGGTTTACAGGGCATTGTGGTTAAGAAGATGATGTGGGATGCATGTGAAGCACACCACCATGGACTCCCCAGATGGCCAGTTTTCAGAACTGTTTGGGTTAGGTAGGTTTTCCAAATGGCAGCCTACCCAAGCCCAAAAAGTGCAGATGTTCATCATTGTACATGGGATGATATTGTGAGTTAGACACACTCTCCTACCCCATATGTGAAAAAAAACACAAAAAAGAATCAGATGTCCTCTCCCTTTCCATTGATATGGGATGCATTAGCCCACAGAGGATCAGAAACACTGTCGAGGTTTTAGGGGTGAGGGTGGGGCCTGATGTTAGGATGGGAAAGACCCATTTTATTAAAATAATATATTGCTGCCTTACAGTGGGCTTTCTGCTCCCCTAGGGGGGAAGATCAGGGGTAAGACTGTTGCAGAAAAACTGTTGCCCATTTACTTGGTGTGGGGACTTGCTATGTTCATTCTGGCCAGCCTCTACCCCTATATTTGAAAAAACATAATTGATGTCTAGTGGGCTTTATGCCCGCCCCAGATGGGCAGATCTGGGGTAATTATCCCAATCTGCCCCCAGAGGGCAGAAAGGCTGTTATCCCCCTTAGTTGGGGTGGGGGCATAACCATGCATATGGTGGGAAGCCCAGACCTCTATATTAAAAAAAAAAAAACTTTACCTGGAGTCTAGTGAGCTTTCTGCCCCCTGGGGCAGATCATAGGTAATTTTCCCATCTGCCCCCCTGAGGGGCAGAAAGAATGTTCCCCCATTTACTTGGGGTGGGGCATGGTGGACAGCCCCTACCTCTATATATAATAAAAATCCCTGGATTGTAGAGTGCTTTCTCTCCCGGGGGGGGCAGATCAGCGTAAATTATCCCCACCCAACCCCCAGCGTGGGAGCAGAGAAACTATCTCTCCTATTGAGGTAGGTGTATGACTAGTTCCATGGTGGGTAGCCCCTATCCCTATTGGTGTCTAGTGAGCTTTCTGCTCCGTGGGGGGCAGATTGTGGGTAATCACCCACATATGCCCACCAAGGGGCAAGGGGTGCAGGAAGACTGTCATAACAGTTTTTAGGGGTGGGTGCATGGCTATGGACATAATGGGCAGCCCTCACCCCCTTTAATTATTCTAAAATAAAAACCACGGTGTCCAGTGGGCTTTCTTCCCACATCTGCCCCCCAGGTGGGGCAGAAAGACTGAATTGTGCTTTGGGTGGAGAGCACAACCCTTGCTGAAGGGGCCACTCCCCCAAAATCCTGATGCTAGTAGGTGGATTCCTGCTTGGGGATCACCCTCCTACGGCAATCACCAAGCAGGGATCCTCTGGGGAGAGATATCATTGGAAAGGGGCGATTCTCCCCTTGGCAACGATACCTCTCCCATCCCAATTAGTACTTAGGGGGCTGAGATATGCCCCCCAAGCACTGATGCAGTAAAAGTAAAACAAGCCCGTTGAGTCGTTCTACTTCCACTTTAGTGTAATGACGTCAGCACGCCCCGTACGCTGATTGCTATTACACAAAAAAAGACCCTGACTGCTTGGGAAGCTCTTCCTGAGCAGCCAGAGTATAAAGGACTCCCTCTGGTGCTCTGCACCAAAGGAATCCTTAGGTGCCTTCCCCAAAGTGTCGGCTAAACACCGACACATGCACTGGGGAGGCAGTGCTAGTGTTGGCCATTGGCCAACTCCCACACTTAACAGGTTAAATAAGGAAAAAGAAAAACATATATATTTAGGTATATAATTTACTAGAGGTATTATAAATACAATACATTTTACCATCCCCCCCTTAAAGGTAAATTACTTAGTCATAGAAAACTGATATCCATTATATTTATATTAATCAGCTACATTATATACCACTAAAATGATGCTTGTCCCATACACATTATATGCTTCAAATGAGTTACATTTAAAAATTCCCAATTTTTGAAAGCATGTGAATACTTTTTTTTCTATGTTTTTATAGAGCACATCATTTCTATGGTTCTCTTAACAAATCTAGTTGGCTGCACACTGCTCGTCACACCAGCAAGTTGCCCCAAGGAACTCTGGTAGATGTAGTGGCGACGGCGAGTACGCCTATGCCACAGTGTTGAAAAAAAGTATGTGTCGCATTAGCCATCCCTGGACACGTGTTTCGAGGTAGTTGCCTCTCGTCAGCAGGGAGTAGGTAAGTGTAAAGGGGTGCCGCGTGAACTGCCTATGGTTCTCTTGTTTAAATTAGGATAAACCTGAAATTGAGGGGGGCATATTATTCCTATTTTCTCCTTTATCTCGTTTCATTTAGTCTGAGACCTACCTCTACCTTATTTCACTTGGTTTATCCAGCACTTGTCCTTGTTGAGGTAATGTTGAGATAGCCTTTTTATACTTGTTTAACTTAAAAAAAAATATTATTGATGTCCAAATGTTCTACCCTAAACTATTTCCAGTTCTTAACAATACTCATCAAATTAGACATGATCAGGTATTTCTCAAAACCTTCAGTATAAGATGTTTTCATTTTTCTTCCATTTGGACAAACACATTTAAATTAAAACAAGCATTTGCAATGCAATAGGTCTCGCATTTTAGAAACTTTGAGCTACTGGTATTGTAAATGAGAACGCATTTTATTTTTGATCGTGTTTTTTAAACACATACATAAATGGCGTTGCCATTTACAATGCCAATAGGTCAAAATCTCACAATTACAAGATCCATTGCATGATGCTTCTTGTATTGTTGCTACATTCCTGTTACAGACTTTTCAGATTACAAATGCTTTAAAACTTTATTTTCGTGATCTGCATGTGCAGTTAATGTATATACACTGCGGCATTACCTTTTTACTGTACAACTTCATTCCAAGATGGCTAACAACCTCCATTAGCCTCCATGAAAGTCAACACGGCACCCTGAAACCCACTGGAGTCTGTGGTCTGTGGTCTGTGTACAAAAGGCATCCTCACATGCGAGGCCTTGTGAAGCAGTTTCCGGTATGCACAGCTTTGTATAGCAGCCTGCAGAGACGGCTACAGCATTCAAGCCATGCCTGAAGGGCTGGTCTGACAGGTCAAAGTGTTGGCCTTTTATTCTGCGGTTTATTTGCTTGTTTTATGGTGTAATGGGATGGTTTTCACTAATGGTTAAGACAAACATTGCCTTCAGCTAGCTCAAATCCTTGTAGTATTCCATATTTTGTTGAATCAACGGGCGTCCATAGTGCAGCAGATATACTCATTTGTACATTAAATATTTACAGTCCGAGCTGAATATCACATGGTACGTATTTTTTTTTTACTCTAAGTTACTGGCATGGTGCCCCAGGAGGGCGAGTTCCAGTTCCCATTTTGGAACAGCGTTACTCGCGCCTCACACCCGAAGGGGATGGAAAAGCAGCATTTCCGGTTGCTATGACCTCTAATCTGCTCTCCCCTCTTCCAGCAGTCTCCCTACTCTCCTATAGAGCAACCTATCCGCAAATGTTCCAGGCGTGGCCACACACACACTCATGGAACCCTAACAAAGCACACAGGCCAGAAGCTGGCAGCAGAAGCGGGTGGATGTTGTTTTGATAATTTAGGACACTTTCAATCCCATAAGGGAAAGTGTGGGGGAGTGTTGTATTGCTCTCTGTACTGGGGTGAATGTATGACATTGCTCTGCATTCTGTCCATCAATTGTTCTTTTTGCATTTGCTGCTCCGTCACTGTACTTTGGGCAGTCTAATAACACCAACCTAGACTTTTGTGTACTAGCTAACATTAAATTCAAGTCAAAACAAAAAGAAATAGCAAATTAGTATTACGTATACCCCTTGTGTGATGTTTATACCCCTCTCCGTTAATACACATCAGACGTTCAGTACCGTTTGTTTTGAAATATACTAGGCTGTTCAGCTCGCTCTTCTTTGGGGTTCAGAATCTCTTTAAATAGGGCGATAGTAAATGTCACAAAAAAGAATCTGCTGGGGGTCAAGTTACGATCCACTGCAGGAAGGAGTGTTTCACAGGCAGGGGATGGAGAATCCACAGGCAGTATGTGTCAGGGACATTCAATAACAAACACGTAACACTTAAAGGGATAACACACAATCCCACTCGGAAAAAGATGGAAGCGCCAAGTGGGGATCCCCTATGCAAAGCGCTGTCAGGCGAGATACTTGATACAAAGAACCACCAGGATGTGTCAGGGACACAAGAAGCAATTTGGGCAGACAATTTAAATGCGAGACACACGTATTATTCACCGAATCTCGAGACACGAAGCACCCAGGTACGGCAGACCGAACAAAAATTTAACTGGGTGCTGTGCAGATTCCTTTAGGGCCGAACAAACAGTGCACTGTCCCCAAAATTGTATGTGTGGGAAGCTGCCCGGGAGATCAACAATGATCATTCTACATAAGGTGGTAGTGGTGGGTCAACATACAGGAAGCATGCACGCAGCGAGTAAAGCGACATTTAAGATTCCGAGCATGGTGCATTAGGAATTTAGTAGAGTAGCCAACTCATTTCCCCGGAGACCTCCCAACACACATTCTAAGCACAGATGGGGTGGAGTCGCCGGGCAGCAAGTGTCCAAGTCTCTTTCCTTTAGCGCTTTCACTCCCACAAGAGTCCTTCTCCTGGTTCTCACAGGGAGTTTGGTTTGCATGTGCTCTCTAGCCACTGGTAAAATTGTTGGTAGTTGTCATGCTGGCACACCACTGATGCTCTTCTCCAAGGAGCCACCTTACCTTTTCAATTTTCTTTTCACTCCACACTATGTGCGAGAGCAGCAAGGCGGGTCCAAGAGACGAATGACTAGGGTTGCTTCTTTTGCGCGATAGAAGTGCCAATTTCCTGTCCAACCAACCAGAGCCTTTTCAGCATCGTAAAAAAATGATAACATAAACCGAGCGCGGTTTTCCTGAAGCGGGTGCCGCGCTCGGTGTTACATTAAATTTTTTTTATAATAAACTGAGTGCGGTGTCCCTGAAGCGGCCACCACGCTCCGTATTAAAGTTTGAAGAAAACTAAAACAAGCATTGGCCGCAGGCGCGCCTCGTGCTTAAAGTTAAAAAAAAAAAAAGCCCTGGAGTTGTGTGTGCGCGCGCGCGCTAGAAGCAGGGGGGAGGAAGGGGGCCTATGCGATATACTTGCGGGAGCGATAATTGCTACCATATGGAGGCGCTCGCTCCCACAAGTAAATTGCCTCACGTGCACAAGTTGCCATTGAAGGGAATAGAACGCTTGCACGTGTTTGGCTGCAAGCCTGGAGCGATTTCTAAAGGTCTCTTTCCTAAGCAGCGCATGCGCGCTACGTAGGCGAGACCTAAAAAGATCAAGAAAGATTGGCATGTAAAAATGTAATCACGAATGTGCATTTAATTCACAAGTAACAGTATAAAAATATGGTGAAGCATTCGAAATCAAAAACTGTGTACATATGTATATGAGATTTCCAGTTTTACAGGTCTATTGATTTACATAATATGGAGCATGTGGTGTTAATTTTAAGTTTTTTCCTTTTCGGGATTGCCGATGTTGCAATATCTGCTCTAAATAGAATGGCTGGTCTGACTTATACTGAACAATGGCCCAATATCCTATGGGCTATAGGTCAATGGTTTCCATGGCACCCCTGGCAGAAACATGTCATTTTGCCTGACTCACTATCAAAGAGGATAAACCAACTTTTTGGTGTACAGATTACTCCACCGCATCTGTGGCAGAGTAAACTGTTGGCAAAACTCCAAATATGGCTGTTTGTCTTGAACTAAATATTCTTATACGCTTATGTTGAATGATATATGTACCAGTCAAAAAAAAGATATATGTCATTCTTCTCCTCTTCATGAGATCAAAATATATCAATTCAGGCTTCCTCTAACAAATATGACTTTGAACGAGCATGATAACCTAGCTGATTCTATGATATATATAGGTTACATTAATTAATACAACTTTCTTACCAACCGTACATAATTATTCTTGCATTTGCAAAGAAATCATATTTACTGCTTTTGCACAATTTATTTAAATTATTATTTATATACGCATAATAGTGTCACCTCTTCTTATCTTCCATATTTTATTCTATTCTTCTTGTCTTCCTTCTCTTGTTCTAGCATCTACTTTCTCTTTACATCAATAATTTTTGTTGCTCGTTTTTACTCTTTACTGGATTAAAATTTAAAAAGGATTAACATATAATGGATTCATATTAATATATCACAATGCATCATACATCATCCACATCTATTACGACATATGTTGTATACATGCATATTTCAATATATATATATATATATATACAAATATATAAATATATATGCTTTATAATGTGTAACTATATTAGCTGTTAATTCATTACATTTTACAGATATTTGAACTTTTATGTTTCCCTTCATGATGGTTTTGAATTTACTTCCATAGGTCTTAGAAAAGCTCCTAAAAATAATTAAGCTAAAAAAATATTGAAGATCAGCGAAGTGAACATTGTGAGGCCAAGCAAAACACCAGCAAAAACTTTAAATTCCAACCTCAATACAGTGCCTGCTGTGGTCTTGTTAGAAATTGGCTTTCTGGTTGTCTAGGGTATGCACCTAAGTCAGGCAGAGTTCACCACTCTAGTCAGGATAATGGGATTACACATCTATAATAACCCTTGCTCACCTCCTTGGTAGCTTGGCACAAGCAGTCAGGCTTATCTCAGAGGCAATTTGTAAAGTGTTTCCTTCCTGTTGTTTCTCTTCTATTTAAACCATGTGCCTTCCACGTCCGCGCAGCGGACGGGCGCAGCGGGCGTGCCAGCGGCGCGCCGAAGGCGCGCCAAAGGCAAGCGCGTCTGCGCCCGTCCGCGCCAGGACGGGCTTGAGGGCACGCCACGCTGTCCATTCCATCAGTTACTCACCTCAGGCACTCAGAGATCTCGAGAACACTGCCATTGTACCATCTCCTTCAGCTCTGTACTGCATCTCCTCTGCTGGCCTCATGCGCCCTGACCTATCCCCCATTGACGGCCGTTTACCCCCAGTTATGCCGACTAGAAACACCACGTCCATCTGGGTATCATATCTGAATACCCGCTCGCTAGTAAAACATTCTGAGGACATTTTTATCTTGCTATCTACTTCTAGTCCCGATATGCTTCTCCTCACAGAGACGTGGCTCACCTCAGAATCCCTGCCAGATATTCTTGCGGCACTTCCCCCCGATTACTACATCCTCCACGCCGACCGCCCTGGCGACCGGCCTGGAGGTGGGGTAGCGGCCATCATCTCCAAACGTCTTAAATCCATCTCCTCCTACGCTCTCCCCATTTCTGAGGTGGAGAATCTACTCATTAATGTACAAACGGACACCGGTCCCCTCACTCTTTTTCTGCTATATCGTCCCCCACACCCCATGCCGTTTTTCTCTACCATCATGAGTGAACAACTGTCCTCCCTTCTTACACTGCACTCCCACCTCGCTATTTTTGGGGACCTAAACTACTGGCTCGGCGATATCAACGCCGGCCCCCATGCTACTGAGTTCTTCGAGACCCTTAAAAATCTGAATCTCGTCCAACACGTCTCTTAACCCACTCATATTGGGGGACATGTTCTGGACCAGATCTGGTCCTGCAACCTGAAGTTATCTCTACCAGACATCTTCCCGTGTGCCTGGTCTGACCACCATCTGGTGGATACCACCATCACGGTCTCCGGTCAGACCCCTCTCCCCCTGATGGCCGGCGGCCTCTCCCGTAAATGGAGCTCTTACGATCCCCAGGGCTTCATCACTACCCTGGCCGACTCCCGCCCAGTCATTCTCGACCCCACCGACATCGATGGGTTAGAACGAGATATGACCTCTTGGCTTGAGTCGGCTAGCGATCGGTTTGCTCCCCTAGCTAAATTTCCATGTACCAAACACCGGAACTCTCACAGGTGGTTCTCCAACGACCTTAAAGCCCGGAAACTAAAAACACGTCAGCTAGAACGCACCTGGAGACATGACTACTCTGACTCAGCCAAACAATCCTATTTGGCCGCTCGCAAAGACTTCAAAATAGCCATCCGTTCAGCCAAAATTGAACACTTTTCCAATAGGATCTCCTCGGCAGTTGATAAATCTAAGGAGGTGTTCAGAGTTCTGAACGAACTAACTATCGACGAGAGAACCCTCCCAGCCCAGACCCCCACCCAGGAAGCCTGCGATACCCTGAACACTTTCTTCTTAGAAAAAATGTCTACAATCAAAAAATCTATCCCTCCACTCCCCCAATCGCCACCCCTGGACATTTCCCCTAACAATCTCTCGACCTTCACCTCTTTTCCTATTCTAGATCCCATCTACTTGGCGGAACTAGCCACTCGTGTAAAATCTGGCTCCCCGAACGACTGCTGCCGCTGTTCATCCTGCGGAGCATATGTCTTAAATTACCCGATAGCATCTTGTACCTACTCAATAGCTCTCTCAGCAGCGGCATCTGCCCCACCTCCTTTAAGGAGGCCATCCTGGTACCCCTTTTAAAAAAACCTGGTGCTGATGTGGCGGAGCCATCGAACTATCGCCCCATTTCCCTCCTTCCCTATTTCTCTAAACTTATGGAGGCCCATGTCACCCGCTGCCTGTCAAGCTTCATTGAATCTTCCTGCTATCTTGAGCCGACCCAGGCTGGCTTCAGACCTGCCCACTCCACTGAAGCCGTCATCTTGGCAGTCCTTGACACACTCAGGAGTAACGCAGACGCGGGTATTCCCCAAGCCCTCGTCTTACTGGATTTGTCTGCCGCGTTCGACACGGTGGATCATAACATCCTTCTCCACCGTGTCGAGCAGGCGGGCATCCAGGGCGTTGCCCTCGAGTGGGTCAAATCCTTCCTCACGGGAAGAACACAGGCAGTCCGCCTAGGTCCTTACACTGCAAATAAGATCTACACTTCTTGTGGTGTCCCCCAAGGCTCTTCTCTTTCCCCACTCCTCTTTAATCTTTATCTCCGGCCCCTTATCAACTCTCTTCTGAAATGGGATATCGTCACCTATAACTATGCGGACGACTTACAAATCATCTTCTCTCTCAACTCACCACACGCTATTACAACCTTTCACGGAGCCATCCAACTCTGGATGAACCAGAACCAATTGAAGTTGAATCCCGGCAAAACCGAGCTCCTTCTCCCCGGACTCAGTCACATCTACTGGGGTCCTCAGTTCTGGCCTCCAGAGTTCGGCCCCCCCCTACCCCAGCAAAAACAGTAAAGAGTCTGGGTGTCATCATTGACACCGAGCTCTCACTCAGGGCTCAAGTTGGAGCGGTGGTCTCCTCCTGCATGTATCAACTCCGAAGGATCCGCAAAGTCCGTCACTTTTTGCCCCCAGCAGCACTCACTCAAACTATCACCTCGCTGGTACTCTCCCGTCTGGATTTTTCCAACGCCATTTACCACGGATTGCCACAATTTTTGATTCAACGCCTTCAGGTAGTCCAGAATCAGGCTGCCCGCCTGATTCATGGAACTCCCAGATGGCAATCAGCTAAGCCTCTGCTCACGAGCCTCCATTGGCTCCCAATCGATTGAAGGGCCGCCTTTAAGGTGGCATGCCTCACTTTCAAAGCACTTCATTGTCTTAGCCCTATCTTTTTAAAATCCCTCATTCACCCTCACTGTCCCACACGCAATCTCCGTTCTGCTCACCGCGATTTACTGACTACCCCAAGGAGTAAAACCAAGAGATTCGGCGCTCGTCGTTTCTCTCATCTAGCTCCTGTGCTCTGGAACCTCCTCCCTCTCCCAATCAAATCCTGTTCTTCCCTTCTGAATTTCAGGAAAATGCTAAAAACCCATCTCTTCCCCATTCCTACTTAGAATCTGTCATTTACATTCTCCCCTCATCTGTTCTGTTTATCAGCGCCAGGAAGCTTCGGTGTCAGTGCGCTTTATAAATCACATTTAACATAACATAACATAACAGTGTTTGCATCTAGCAAACAGGAATACAGTGAAAACACTACAGAAGGACACCACACCAGCTTTACGAATATAGCCAATATTTATATGTGTAAAACAAGATGGAAAATGATAAAAATCCAACATACAATGATCAAACCACGAATAAAGCAAACATATACTTTTAAAACAGTTCTTTGAAGTCTGTAGCTCCAACTGGGGCTATCACGGCACAGTGAGAAAACAAATCCAACAGTTCTGGCCAAGTGTGGCGTCGTGGGCCAGCTATTGTGTTGAGGAGACCCAAAAAACTGTACCTTTAGAGATGCAGGGCGATGGACCTTATGGTGAGCTCCAGAGGAGTGGCATCGGCAGGCGTTGGTTCCGGGAGTCGGTGCAAGAGTCACATGAGTTGCAGGTCAAACTCTATGAGTTTGAAGTCAGGAGCACCGGCGTCAGCAGGCATCGGGGCTGTGGTGTGAAGCAGAGCGGTGCAACGTGCAGTGCCCTCAAGTCGCAGTGCAGTCATCGGGTCGGTGGCGGTTGTTCAGCGGCGTTGGTGAGACAAGCGCTGTGGTGCAAAGTGGGGCAGAGCTGGATACAATGCTAACAGGTCATGGTGCAAACAGTGTCAATGTTGTTGCTGATGCGCTGTCGTCGGTAGACTCAAGGCAGTGGTGTGAGACTGGTCAATGAGGTGTGTGGGGCCTACAAGTTTTGGTGCAAGCAGAGGTGTCAGAGTAATGGCGCTAGCGTCGGTGGGCCAAGGCTGCGGTGTGAGACGGGGTGGTGCTTTGTGTAACGGTGCCCCCAGACCATGTTGCAGCCAGCGGCATCAATGTCAGTTTGCAGAGTCATCGTCGGTGAGACCAGGGTTGTGGTGCAAAGTGGGATGGGGCTCTGTGCCCACCACAAGCGGTGTTCACAGGTCATGGTGCAGACAGCAGCGTCGGTGACGGCATTGCGGCGACTTTGGGGAAAAAATGGCAGCAGTGTGAAGCGAGGTGGGGTGGTGTGCGAAGCTCACAGGTCACGGCGCCAGCAGCATAGGCGGTTGCGTCAAGTAGCATCACTGAGATTGGGTTTGCCTTCAGTTCAGGTAGCCAGCAGCGGCGTCGTTTACGCCGCCGGTTTACCTTTTTCCTCTGTGTGAGCTGAAACATCCAGTTCCAGAAGCTGGTACCCAGCAGATGTTGAAGTCTTTGATTTTCCCGAGACTTCCAAGAGGACGCAAGCTATACATCAATCTCTTGGCGATATGTAGGATGCAGAAATCACAGTCCAGTCCTTTCCCTGCCCAAGACAGAAGCAGCAAGTGCAGGCCAACCCAACAATGCACAGCAGCAAATGGGCAGTACTCCTCCTGGCAGCTCTTCCTACTCTTCTTCCTGGCCCCAATATTTATACCACATTTTCCTTTGAAATTGGTACAATCAAAGTTCCTCTCTCACACATAAACCGGTTCAGCCTGGCTCAGGCTAAGTTCACCACAGGAGGTAGAGACAGCTTTGTGAGAGGCAGCCACAGTCCATCCAGGTGCAAGCAACAACTCCTCCCACTACTCTAAATGCAGCCAGGTCTATTCAGCCTGGGTATGAGTCATCAAGGGAAGGCAGAGCACACCTCAACCCCCCCTTGTTGCTTTCTAGTGTGAATGCACATCCCCAGCTGCTGTCACTCCAACCCCAGATGGTGAATAAACACATGGCAGAGGCACACAGGATGGTTAAGCAAGAAAATGCCCACTTTCTGAAAGTGGCATTTTCAAACACAGAATTTAAAAAGCACCTTTTCAAAAAGGTGTGCTATTAGATTCTGTGTTCAGGAAGCCTAACCTAGGTTTCCCAATCTTGTCCCTGTGGAAAGTTAGGCAAGTAAGATGGTACAACCCCCATGTTACTCTATGAGACAGATAGCCTTTTAATAGTGAAAAACAAAATGCACAGTATTTCATTATCAGGACATGTAGCACACACCAGTTCATGCCCTACCTTTCACATACACTGCATCCTGCCCATAGAGTAACCTTGGGCATACATGAGGGGTGCCTTACATGTCAGAAAATGGAAGGTTAGGGCCTGGCAAATGTGTGCACTTGACAAGTCTCTCTGGGCAACTGGCAGGGAATTCTATAGTAGCAGCCCTAAGTAAGAGAAAGATCTGCCTTTCATACAAGACAGCTGGGTTTTTGGCACAACAAACTGGGTCTGCCGAGAAGACCTCAAGGGGCGGGAGTGATGGTAAAGGTGGATTAAGTTCAGGAGATATTCAGTCCAGATTTGACCCTGAACATATAGCAAAGTGCTTTAAACTTGATGCAGTTCGATTTGGTCAGCCAGTGTGGATCACGTAGAAGGCTGGAGATCAAGGTCAACCTAGGTAGGCGGTAGAGAAGTCAGGCGGCTGCATTCTGCACAAGTTGCAGTATATAAATAGTCGATTTGTCAGCTCCCAAGTACAGCATGCTGCCATAGCTCAATCAAAAAATAACAAGGACCTGGATCAGTGTCCTCTGTGCTGAGAAAGGAATCAGTGACAAGATCTTTTTTAAACCACTTAAGAACTGCAAAGCAGGTGGACGTCACTTTGGCCACTTGTTGTTTCATGGATAATGACTCATCCACAATGAACCCTAGATTTCTGTCATAACTAGAAGGGATGGGAGGAGCTCCCAATTCGGTAGGCCAGTGGTGCGATCCCCAGAGATCAGATATTTTGCCAAGAATCATAATTTGGTATTGTCCTCATTGAGTGTTGGAAACGGCCTTTTTTGCAGGGTTATCCCCAAACTTTTTGCTTCTTCCTCCCTTATTTTCTCAGACCCGTGGTTGTTGGCAATAGAACTCTGGGCACTTTACCACTGCTGATCAGTGCTAAAGTGCATATGCTCTCTGTATAAATTGTTATATTGATTGGTTATCCATGATTGGTATATTTGTTTCACCTGTCAGCCCCTAGTAAAGTGCACTGAGTGTGCCAGGGCTGGTGATTCAAATGCTACTAGTGGGCTGCAGCACTGATTGTGCCACCCACAGGAGTAGCCCTAAAATGATGTCTTAGGCCTGCTTGCAGTGCCTATGTGCAGTCCAGGACTGCCATGTCGACCTGGCCAGTGCAACCACTGACCAGGCCTTATCCTTCCCTTTCTGTACATGTCAGGCATCCCTATGGTGGCCCTAGGTACCCCCCTGGGCTGGGTGCAGTGTATCTGAAAGGTAGGGCATGTACCGAGGTGTGTAACATGCCCTGGTAGTGAATTACAGCCATTTTCATTTTTCACTGCTGAGAGGCTATCTTGCCCATAGGACAGAATGGGGGAGGCTGTTTACATGCCTATCTTCCCCTAAAGGCAAGATAGAAAATCCAAGTTTGGTATCTTTGTGTTCAGAATATAATTATACATCTTTTTAGC
The DNA here is from genome assembly GCF_964204655.1 of Triturus cristatus. Classification (NCBI taxonomy): domain Eukaryota; kingdom Metazoa; phylum Chordata; class Amphibia; order Caudata; family Salamandridae; genus Triturus; species Triturus cristatus. The sequence goes on from NC_140583.1 coordinate 385,621,845, forward strand.
AAGATGGTTTTTAAATTCACTGTGTGAGAATAGCACTTTTTAGAAAGTAGCTATTCTCCTGTTTAACCTTCCTGTGTGCCTGTGTGCAGATTGGCTGACTGGTGTCATGTGATGGGCTAGGTGGCTCCAGGAGTCTGGATGAGTCAGCAGCAGGGTGAATAGGGAGATCTGCTCTAGATGGGTGGGAGGAGTAGCCCCTGGGTTTGAGTAGGGCTGCCTCTGCCAGCACAATGCTGGCTCCACCCCCTGCTGGCCAGGCTGAGGACTCTGCCTCTGCCAGCACAAAGAAGGCTCCACCTCCTGCTGAGCATCTAACGACCCTGCCCCACACTCTGAAAGGAACCAGGTGCTCCAGGGCAGAGCACACCTAGGAACCGGTTTGAGCAGGGGAATCCCCCGACTGGAACAAAGAGAGACAAAGACTTGGAGGGGTATAAGAAGAGGACCCCAGACACCTAAACTTTAAATCACTTTGGAACTAAGAAGGAACCTCTGCCAAGCAGAAAGCTGAAAAGAACTGAGGAGGAGAAGACTGCCTGCTTGCTGTTTTGCTTTGCTGCCAAGGAGAGGGGAAGAACTTTGCTGTGTCCCCTTCTTTTGATTCTGATCTCCAAGGGCCTGAGAAGAGCTGGCTCCCTGTTAATAAGTCCCAGGAACAAAAGGACTTCACCACCAGCTTCCCTGGAACTCTGCTGAGGGAGTTCTGACCTGCCTTGGAGTGCTTGCCCAGTCTTGGGGCCTCAGGAGGTCGTTTTGCTGTGTTTGGGAGCTGGGAAGCAGAAGCGTTAAAAAGAGTCACTGGTACCCAACGCATCATCCGATTGCGAGTCGCAAGAACGAGAGTGCGAGTAGAATTTCATCGCGGGGTCATCGCAGCACCCGGAGTCCCCGAGTGCGTCGAGCATCGTCCCGATGTGTGAAGATTCCTGACGCTGCGAGGGTCGTTGCAGAACCAGTTTGCGGGCCGCACCACTGCCGGTGCGTGAAAGTATCCAGTCGCTGCGTGTGACGACGCAGAGTCCGGTCCCGTGACGCATCGAGGGTTGCGGCGCCAGAAGTCAACGCCACGAACCGCGACGCATCGAGGGTTGCAGCACCAGAAGTCAGCGCTGCGCCGTGCATCGCGCCGCATCGAACATCGTCTCATCGTACCTGTGCATGAAGCTTCCCCCTAAGAAACCTACGCAACGAAAGCCAAAGTCATTGCATCCTCCCCCTACAGATCGGAGCCGGTGCATCCACCTCTGCTGCGTGAAGCAGGGCTGCTGCAAAGCCTCCCCAAGATCTCAGGAGTATCGCATCGCCTTTGCCATCTTCCTTGTTATAGCTTTTGGGAACCTTATCGTAACTACAGGTACTGTTGGGCACGAGAGTGTCGTATTTTGTGCATTGAGAGTCGCATTGTGCAGGGCACTGACTTTTACATCCTGGAGTACTGTCTGCAAACTCTTGAACTATCTTTAAAGTAACCTTTTTAATTGTATGTTGGTTTTTCTGTAGTATTTGGTCTTGTGAAGTTTTTAGTAAAGATACCTTATTTTTCTAAAACTGGTGTGGAGTAAATCTGTGGTGTTTTCACTGTGTCACTGTGAGTGTTGGTACAAATACTTTACACATTGCCTTTGATAGCCTAGACTGCTCAGGCCAAGCTACCTAGAGGGTGAGCAGGGGTTATCTTAACAGTGTATCCCCCTTTCCCTGACTAGAAGGAAGGGTCCCTACTTGGACAGTGGTACCTACCCTGCCAACTAGAGACCCCCAGATCTATCATTGAGCTGGAGAAATTATTCTGCATCCAGCAAGAGATCTTGCTCAAGCCCAAACTGAGAACAGAGGATTCATTACCCTGCGTAGGTGAAAGGGAGAAGATGATCTGGGTATCGTGGGTGTATGAGAGAAGAGACAACCCATCATTTTCAGCTAGCTCTGTTAGAGGTCAAATATATATGTTAAATAGCAGAGGGCTCAGCACCAAGCACTGTGGGACTCCACAGGGGAAGATGTGGGAGTTTGACCTGGCAGAGGAGGAGGAAACCTAGAAGGTTTGGTCCTTATGACGGAAAATAAACCATTCCAGGGCCATTCCATCAAGACCCAGTGTCTGCAGTTCACCCAAAAGGATATGGTGGGACACCATATCAAAGGCCGCACTTAGATCCCACAGGATGCACAGTCAGTGCTGCAGGACCACTATTAGCATTTGATTTACAGGCCCTGGGCACACACAGTGCATTGGACTAGGGGCTTATTAGTAAATAAAATATGCCAATCATGGAAAAACCAATCCATTGCACCATTTACTTGGAGAGCATATGCACTTTAGCTCTGAATAGAAGTGGCAGAGTGTCCAGAGTCCTAAAACCAACAAAAACAAGATTAAAAAAAGGAGGCCAAAAGGTCTGGGGGCCAACCCGCTAAAATTTTTCGTGCCTGTACCCCTGCCAAATTGAATGTCCAGCAGACCAGTGAAAAATCTCTGCCAATAAACTCAAGAGGGAAATAATGAAACGCCTCCTTAAAACATGATTACTGATGCTGTTTTGCCCATCCAATTGCAGTTATTTAGCTAATGCATTACTACTTTATGTTCCACTCCATTATATATTTTGCATTGTCCGACCTGATTATTATAACCCTTACTGTTTATAACTCCCTGATGATATATTATTATGTATTGCTGACTCAGCAAAAGAACACGTGGTATGTAGGTTTGAACCTTCCGCTACCACACTCAGTCTTGTGCGTTACAATGCATGTTGCCTCAGACCTCACAAAAATCACTTTTATAAGACATATCCTTACTACTTACTGCTATGTCACTGCTGTTAAAAAATCCCATAATCTCATCACACTTCCAACAACTCAACTGTTCTCTAACATTTTACCTCAATGTCTCCACCAAACTGATTTCAATAATCAAACCCTCCAAACCATTCTGCACATCAACAGATAGTTTTAGCCCCAGAGCATCAAACCTCTCACCCTTACTTGTATTGTAGTTTACCTTCAGCTTCTCCATCACTTCATGCTTACAATATGTAGTGGTTCATTCTTTTAAAAATCACTGCTGATCATTCACCTCCCTCTACCTACAGTAAAGTATTTGAACGAGGAGAAATATCTTTATTTCACCTCATTTTTCCTCTTTCTATGTGTGCTGCTTTCTGAAGCACACATAGAAAGAGGGAAATGCCTCATAGGATTGTTTTTGTGTAGGAAGGTGCCCCTTCTGACACAAACAAAATTATTTCTGCTATGCAGGCCACCTTGCATCATGGCACAAGGGTGCCTCCATTAAGGCTAGGCAGCCCAAAGTGTGCCATCACAAGGAAAGTAAGGTAAGTGCAGTGGACAACCCAATATACCCTTGAGGGCTCGGGCAAATATGAATAAACAGGTAGAAAGGTGCCTTCAAGGGATTTGTTTGGTAAATAATTTGTATAATTTCGATTCTTAATTAAAGGTAGGGCAGTTATATACCTACAAATTTATTAATTATCACTTTTTCAATACTTAAATCAGCTTAGTTTGTCAGAATCAGGTTTGAATAAGGTGTGAGTGAATCATCACATATTAACCTGAATACAATAAATTCAATAAACCAAAAGGAGGAGAAACAAGCGGGTGTATAGAGTGGTAACCACACAACCTGCATTCAGTACTGCAACCTGGCCGGCGCCATTCGGGGAGGTTCTTCAGAAAAGGCCAGTCGCCCATCCTCAGCGCTAAAAACGTATTTTTCCAATAAAGTGCGTATGTGCTTGAAAGATAGAGTGGCTGAGCACCCACTTTGAAATGGAGATTACTGCCCAAGCGTGTTTCCTCATTGACAGTGTAGCCCTGTCCGAGTGAAAGGACCACAGTCTGACGGTTTTTTTAATAGCAGTCTTTAACACCGGGAAGGAGGGGTTTAATTCCCAGAGGTCTTTTACTCATTGTAACTGTAAACCGCGGGCTTGGCGTTGCCGATGCTTATGGCTGGTCGGGTTTTTCTGTATTTCCTGCCATATTCGGGCCTCTAAGGAACCCTCCCGGACGCGGCGCTGTCTATGACTTAGTTTGATAAATGCGTCTGCCTCCACTCCATGGTGGTCTTGTAGTTCCAGTTCGAGTCTCACTTGGGCTGGTGAGGCAGATCTTGGTAACCGAAAAGCACTTTTAAAAATTTTGGTTGTTAGTTTATTAATTAAAACGTTGGTTGTGCCCTTAGTGATCTCGTGCCCATACGTCAAGGAGTTGATTATCTTAGAACTTCATCACTTGAAGCATGGGAGTTAGGCTGGGGCCTAGTAACTGCTTTGCCAATTTTGCTGCGGCCGCTTCTAATGACAAGGCTTTAGTTTTCAGTGTTTCTTTATGCCTGGTAAAAGTACCTCTTGGTTCGAAAAAGATGCCCAAGTATTTATAACTGGGGGTTGATTCAAGCTTTGTATCATTGAAGTGTCACCTTTCTGTTGTCTCTTTTTGCTTCCCAAACAATATTGTTTTGGTTTTTGTAAGGTTCAATTCAATGCAATTTCTTGTCATGTAAGGTAGCAGTTCATTCAATAGCCCTGGAGACCCACTTTTGTGTGGCTCAACAGCACCAAGTCATCGGCATAGAGCAGGCTGGTGATACGGGTCCCATCTAATTGAGGGGGATGGCAGTTTACGTTGTCGAGTACTGGGGAAATGTCAGATATAAACAAATTAAAAAGAAGTGGGGCCAATACACAACCTTGTTTGACGTCAGTTTCAGTACGGATCTTCCTAGAGACATGAGAGCCATCACCCAGCTTAATTCTTATCCATGTTTTTGTATGGAGTTGGATTATTGCTTGAAGAAGCGGCTGGGATATGCCCCATGATTTTAGTTTTTGCCATAGCAGGTCCCTGGGTACACGGTCGAAGGCTGCTTTGAAGTCTGCAAAGCAGCAGTGCAGCTGGATCTGTTGGGCTGTTGCTTTCTCCATCAGGAGTGTTAGCATTAACAAATTAGTTGCAGTACCGATGTTAGCCACGAAACCCGTCTGACTAAAATGGATGCGCATGCTTGTTTCGGCCCAGGCCTGTAGATCCTCCAATAGGATATTTGCATAGTACTTAGATTACACGTCGAGAAGGGCAACCATTCTATAGTTTTTTGGCTCTTTTCTCTTCCCACTTTTGTAAATTGGGTGAATGATTGTTCCTTGCCAAGACTCTGGTACCGTGCTGTGTAGACTGCAGTAAAGAAATAAAGGAGTCAGGTATTCAGACCATAGGGTGATGTTGGATTTGAACATGGCCTGGGGAAGGCCGTTCGGGCCTGGGACTCCATCAGCTCTGGCTTTCGTTATGAGGCGTGAGATCTTGTTTTTTAAAACATCCGGAGGCACCATGGGCTCTAGAGGTATATCATTCGTTTTCGCTGGATCTTTATATAACGGATCTTCAGATGGAAGTTTTGCGGGGCGAGCTCATCTCAGACTCTCCATTTCCAGGGGGGAGAACCTTTTGTGGCCTGGGCTGGAGGAAATGGTTTGAGCATCGTTTGCATTAATATCCCCAAAGTGAAGAGAAACAAACTCGCTCCAAACGGCTTTGCTGATATCTGCACTGCCGTACCCACTTGTGCTTTGTGTGCTCCTATTTACAAGAGACCAGAATTGCTTCGGATTAGGGTTTTTACTTTCGTAGATGAGTTTCAGCCAGAATTGATCTGAGGCCACCAGTTTTTCCTTTTGTGTTGAGATCCTAAATGCTACTTGGGCCTGCTTATAATTATTGAACAGGGTTTTATTGCTGGGATTCTTTCTTGATAATCGGAGTGCTTGGTTCCTCTCAGATCTTAATTTCCTTGTGGTTTTTGAGATGCAAAATTGAGGAATTTGGTTTCTCGGGCTCCTCCTGATTGGCAGTTCATTGAGGAGATGGTTTGTAAGGGAAGAGCAGCCACCAACAACGTGAGTGTTTGAGTCTAGGGATTGATGCAATATGACTCTGCATTTTTCCCTCAAGGAAGGGGCCACGGAATCCGACCACTTTATCCGCTTTAGGTCTTCTGTGTAACTGCCTGAGTGGGTATGGGCAAGTTCATGATGGCGTGGAGTACTGGTGGATAGTGTTATAATTTGTGCCCGGTGGTCACTCTCTCCTTGCGGTGCAATTTGATAAATCTTGATCAAGGGCAGTATTTCTCTACTCCCTAGAGAGAAGTCCAAAAATGAAAAGGATCTGCCATCTGACCGGGTCCATGCAGGCGGGATGTCGGTGGAGAAGCGCCCATTCAGTAAGGTGAATCCTAAGCTACTAAACTGCGTGACCAAGTAATCTCCCAATGTCGAAAGTTTGTTTCCAGCAGGAATTGACTGGGATGCAAAATGTGACGGAACTCTTGGGGGGTCTCGTCCTGTGGTATCGGTAAGGTTGCAGAAAAGATTGGTATTGAAATCGCCTGAGATGATGCTGGGTGTGCTGCCATACTTGCCAAATAAGTCACAGATGGTGTTGATCAAGCAATTCATTTTGGTTTTTTTCTTGGTTGTGCAGGGAGCAATATAAATGTTGAGGATAAGCAGCTGAACTTCCCAGAATAATTCCGGAGAGCCAATCCTCCTCAAATGTAATCTGTTTAATACATTTCGATAGATTTGTTGATACATAGATCGAAAGACCGCCACTTGGTCTGCCAAACTTGGACTGCCCATGTTTCCTGGAAGAGGACGATGTCATGTTCTTTTAAAAGGGCCATGGTGGCGGCGGATTGTTTTTCCGGCCCAAAACCATTGATGTTCCAGGAGCATATTGTTAGACCGTAATTAGTGATGGTTCAATCGGTCCGATTGCTGGATAAAGCCCCTGGCAGCCAATGCCAACCTGCTCCATCAAGGTTTCGCTGATCGGTTGTGGGTTCTGGGATTACTGATGGTGAGCTGCCTCTTGCGGACCTCAGGATTGATAAGGGGGCTAAAGAGGAGCTGGAAGTTCGGGCCTGGTTGTTTTCCAATATTGAGGGGTAGCTAGGGGCACTTGGTATTGTTGTTGTGATGCCCCAGGATTTAAATTGGTCAATTTTCATCAGGATCAGATCCCGGGTTGCCGGGGATGCCCGTGTTACTAGCGTAGATTCACCCGTGTTAGATCCAGTAGATGGAATGAATTCAATAGCAGTTATATCTCTCGATTGTAGATGGCTCAGGTCTGGTAAGGATTTGAATAGTTTTAATATATTCCCTCGATTGAGGATGTCATGGGGGCCACTGGAGGTATATGCTGGAGTGAGCAGCAGTTTGGTGCTTTGGGTGCTGCTTAGGAGCTCACAGAACTCATTGCACATTGCTGGTTGTGTTTGCTGGGAATTTTCTTTGATGCTTTTTTTGAGGTTGGTACAGTGAATGATAAAAGAGGCAGTTCTGTTTGATGGGTGATTGGGGGGCTTTTATTTGCGGCCTCCAACATATGACAGCTTACTGAATTTGTGAGGTTTTTACGACCAGGCTCTGTAGCTATCCTCTGTATACGCAATTTGTTGTCCTTGACGAAAAAAGAACGAGAGGAACAAGCTTCTTGGGCTGTCATCTGGGAAGTTGCGGGACTCTGTTGCACTACTTCCAGTGCTGGGCAGTTAACTGGTGGTTCTGTAGAGCTGGGTTTTGCTTGCATTGGTGGCTGCAGACAGTGCTTCCGAGCTTGTGGTTGCCCTGACTGCTGACTGGGCTGGGACAGGGCTTCTGTCTGTGGGGGTAATTGATTCAGTACTAATTGCGGGCACAACTGTTCTCCTTTCAACGGTAGTGTTAAGGGGGTGTTTCCTGGGAGCTCTGTGTCACTCGATAGATGGTAACTCATATTTATTGTTGTGGTATCAGTTTTTTGTTTGTTCCATCTTTTTCGTTGTCTTTTCTTTTCTCTTTTCGACAGCTGATGAGAATTAGGATTTTTAGGTGGTTCATAGAGGATGATTTGCCGTCTGTTGTCCCCGTGGGGGGTATGGGGATGGGGCGGGTTTGGACTTTTGGGTGAAGTAAACCCTGTGTCGGGCTCGGGTCCTGGAGTGGGGGGTCTGATGACCCAGACGCAGTGGGCTTCTTTATTTCTGTTAAAACTGCTGAGAGAAATTGAGGCAGAGATGATCAGGAATCATCATCATCATCAAGAATCTTTATTTCGGCAATATTTCAGCCATAAAAGAGCACATTAAAAAATATGTACAATATAAAATACAGTGATAAGACAGAACTACAATTTCATGATCAAGTGTACACCGAAACTACTAACCACTATTTGCAATTATAAAACTCCTTTTGATCCAAATAGCATACAGATAATTCGAAAGTGCAAACACAATATGACCTGCAGTATCAGATTTAAATATCCTTAGTGCATCAGAACATTTCTTGAATCCTAAATTTCTGCAGATAGGTACTATCCATTTCTGCCTTAATCTACTATAAAGAGGACAGAAAAATAAAATATGGCATTCATCCTCGTTATTCATACCACAACCTGGACAATGGGAGTCCCTGGACAGGGACCATTTACTAGTAAGGCATGCTAAAGGAAGAGAGCCAAACCTCCATTGTATGTAAAGCTTCCTGGCCCTGACAGGAAAAATTACATCCAGATAGTCTTCGAATAAGTATGCAGATTTGATCTCTGAGAACGATTTTACCATGCTACCATTCTGTGAATTATGCAGCCAGACATTAGAGCATCGAGATCTATAAAGCTCAGTAAATAGATTCCCTGAAATCTCGCTGCAGGCTGAAGCTGGATTAATCTAACACATATTGGAGCCCCTCTGCCTGATCAACAAGTGCTCACTTGTCTAAAATAAAAATAAATTATAAAGAATATTTCAGTGGATCTTTATTTGTTATTTATTTTTTACCGTTCCACTTGTTAGTGCGGTATTGCTTGGCTTAAAATAGAGCCTTACAACATTGGTAGCCATAGTAACATGTAGAGCTGCTAGTGCGCTGTACCTGAGCTTTTACAAACAACAGTACCTCCAAAAAAACCATTTCTTTTGGATGCCCCTGCTTTAAACATACATGCAAATATCAATGTTTCTGGAGACTGAGTATTAATAAATAAATTAATAATTTTGTGAGCTTTCATAAGCTCTAATCTACCTGTGAGCGTCCTTTCTCTCAATAGGACTACATATCCCAGAATCCTTAGTGGTCATGTGATGACAATTGACACGCCCAGTTGAGGAAGTAAAACTGTAGTGTTTGACTCCGCGCGTTACCTCCCCTTACAGCCAGAGGGACGCTGGAAGTACCGACGGACAGGTGAGAGACACGTTCTTCTTGCCTGTCTGTCAGCAATCCTAGTAGCAGGATGCCATTGTGCGCGCTCGCCACCAGTGTGCGCATTGTTTATCCAGAGTCCATTGAGCGCTGCTGCCAGTGTAGAGTTCAATCCCATAGCGCGGTAAGAGCTATTTGTTTTACGGAGGACCAGAGCTCTGCATTAACTATCGAGCTCTGCTGCCTTTGTGGAGTTTAAACCCTCAGCGCGGTAATTGACATTTGACTCACGGCGCACTAGAGCTCTGTTTGTTCTCTCGCGTTGGGCTGCTGGTTATGACCCACACGCGAGCAGTTTTCAGAAAATGTTCAAAAAGCGTCATTGCGGGTGTTGTGTACTGGCGCTCTGCCTATGTGTTTACAGTTTAACCAGATACCGCCCAGATGATGGTATTACTAACGAAATGTGCTCTAATATAATAGCTGGAGTGTTGATGCTAAAATATAACCTGCTAAAATATAACCTCACAAGCAGGGATCCTGTCACGATGTGTACTAGTGGCAGTTCTCTAATGACTAAGTGATACATGCATAAGTAATTATAAAATGAGGTGCAGGCGGACCCTATACCTCAATGTTTAGGAACAGATATGCTTGTTCTTTGCACTGGCTTAATTGTCATTAAACACATTTTCAGGCCATTGAGGGTCTGATCTTTGCCATTTGTTCAACTGCGGCCATTGCCTTAGCCAGAGTTTTTTGGCTTTTCTGACCTACTATTAACACCAGTACAATTTGTGATTATGTGTGAAGTCAGCTGCTCGCTGACGTGTCTCTGTATGTGTCTCTCTCTTTCCACTAGAGCGGTGCTTCAATTACCTGAGCTGTTTGCCAGGTGAGGTGAGGCAGTACTCTCCTGCACAATATGGTAAGTGGGAGCCCTACTACATATCATATGTAGGTATTGTAGTTCCATGTAGTAATTAAAGCACTACCAAGAGGATTGCTTCATAAATTCTCTTTATAGATATGGTATACCATGTAATTGTTTTGGATACCGTAGATATACTAATTATATGTTTTTCCCTTGTTTTCGACTATGTTTGTTCTCCTTCGGACTTCACAGCTGGGAGAATGATCCTTCACTAATACCCAGGTGATACCTTTTCCTTTTTCATATTTTCTTTACACAACACTAGCAGTAGCGACACAGGTCCTGAAGAATGCAGTGGATACCAGTGTGATCCGTAATTCCTGCTGAAACATGTCGACCAACCTGTTGGTAGCTATTAGTTAAAACTACCAATTTCGCTCTTTTTAAGCTTTAGAGACTTTGAGGTCTCATATAAATAAGTACTTTCCTCAGAGCCATCTAATTTTAATATCACTACTTTGCACTTTTGCACTATTTCACTTTTTTACTCGCACTGCTTTTCAGTAGCCCCCTGTGACCCAGTTATACCATCACTGGTTCCTATGTTGTCATTCATGACTAAACTCTTTTCCTATCCTTCATGGTTAGAAGGAACCCACATGATGAAAAGGGCGCCCAGGAAGAGCTACTGATGGGTATTTTTCAAAAACTATGAATGATGTACCCTGTCTAGCGAACCAATATCACTAGCTCCATTACATAGTCGTATCTTGTGAATTTCATACCTTTGACCCTCCATTACTTTTTGTATTGTGTGAAGCTGGATTAAGCCACATGTCGGTAAGGCCCATTTTCACAAGTTCATCTTTAATGTAGGAGAGCCAAGGAATATGCACTGCCTTGCCTAAACTCAGAATTTCTTGTAATTCAATTCTGTACTGCAGGAGCTCGGGGGTCAACCATATCCTCCTCCAAAACCTAAGGGGTTTGATGGCTAATTCCTCCTGAATAGGGCGTATGCCCAGATCGAGTCTCAGCAGTAGGAGAGGTGTACTTTGGGGGAGCGAGAGCAACTGCCTCAGAAAATTATTCTCTGCTTTGATCAATCCAGGTCTGACGGCATGCCCCCACAATTCCCCACCGTACAGTGCTGCCGCTCTAGCCCTCGTTTTGTAGATTTCAAGGCCAGGGCTAATGGGTTTGTAAGTAGAGGCATTTGACATTTTTAATATTCCCCCCGCAATTTGGGTCAATTTAAGTTGTGATTTAACAAGATGGGGGGCCCAGGAGAGATTTTTACTTAGTGTAACACATAAGTATTGAAATGTATGAACTCTCTCTAGCGCAACCGAATCTAAAGTGGGGGGTGGTCTAGTGTGTGAGGAAGGGTTAAAAATCATGTATTTAGTCTTGTCTACATTTATCTGTAGACCATGTTCACAGCAGAAATTTTTAAAACCTTCCAATATGCGTTGGATCCCCATGGGTGACTTAGATAGAAGCAAGGTGTCGTCAGCAAACATTATAGCCGCGACTTTCTTACCTGCCAACCTGGGTGCATCATTATTAGGCACTGCGTCCAGGTAAGATATCTACCCATTTACATATAAGCAGAACAAGGTAGGGGCCAGGACACAGCCTTGCCTGACTCCCTTGCTCACCGTGAACCTAGCAGACAAAACCCCTCCTCTAGCGCACCTGACCTGAGCAAAGTTCTGGGTGTGTAGCCTCACCAATATCCCCAATAGGGAATTGGGAACTCCCAGATCTCGTAGAACAACCCAGAGTTTGCCCCTGGGGACAGTGTCAAACGCAGAGCGTAAATCGACAAACACCATATAGAGGCTGCCACCCTCTATTACCACAGTTTTCCAGTACAGCATAATTAATCGGAAAATCTGATCCATGGTGGATGTTTTGCTTCTAAAGCCGGCCTGGTATGGCGAAAGGATTTCATTCTCATCGGTCCACTCCTGCAAACGATCTAATATAAGTCGTGCAAATATTTTTTGGGGGACGTCAATGAGGCTGATGGGCCTGTAGTTAGCGGGGAGCAGGGGCGAACCCTTTTTATATATTGGTATAATTTCCGCTCCCAGCCACGAGCCCGGAACCTCTGCACCATACAAAATGGAATTGTAAAGTGCGCATAAATACGGCGCCCATATCTTTGGCTGTTCTTTGAACATATCCCCTGGTAGCTTGTCGATACCTGGTGCTTTGCCCGTTGCTAGTTTTCCAAGGGCAATGGAAACATCCTCTATGGAAAATTCCAGAACCTCGGCGTCCCCAGGAGAAGGTGGATAAAAAGACAGGAGATCTAGATCGGAAGTAGCTGCATATAAAGATTTGAAGTGGGATTCCCACCCCCCGCATCTAAATTAACTACAATTGCGTTACGGGGTTCCGCACACCCTGAATTCACAATAGCCCAGAATCTTCTCAGTTCCTTATTGGCAAGTGCAGAGGCTAAGTTCTCCCATCTCTCCCAGTCCCAGTCTATTTTTGCCTGCTTTAGTACTTCTTTATAGGCAAGCCTGAGGGCACGAATCGTTAGCCTATCACTGCCAATTTTAATGGCGTTAATCAAATCAGATTTGGATCTCCTACATGTGGCATTGTACCATGAGGAAGTGGTAGTCCTGGGCTTCCTGTTAGAAGTGGTAGGGTTAAGAATACCTGCAAGAGTGTCAACCAAATCCTGGTGGAGAATAAGCAGGTTCGCCGAAGTGTCCGAGGACAACCCTTGGGCCCAGATATCACTTGCCATTTTGAGCAAGGGGAGGATGGATGTATATAAACTAGAGAGTGCGTCCCTCCTCTCACGCAGAATCGCCCACTTTACCCTCCTCCTGTTGTTAGTAATAACCAGGCCTGGGTCAGTAGTCGGTTCCATGTGGGCTTTCGCTGGTTTGGGCAGTTCCATTTTCAACAACAGTGCGTTGTGATCGCTGTCCGTTCTATTCAATACCTCCAGATCCACAATCCTTGACCACATCCTGGTCTGAACCATGATGTAGTCTAGATGGGATTCCTGATCTTTTTTATTGTAGGTATACTTGGAGGGAATATCTGAGGGCATCCGACCATTAACCGCCCTAACTGAATTATGGAGGGTTAGGGTTATAATCTGCATGGCCAATGGAGTCCAAGCCTTTGCAAAAGTGGACCTACATTGAGGGATTCCCCAAAACTCGTCTTCATCCAATATTGACCCCTCATTCAGCCCTTGCAAAGGCTCGTAATGGCAGATAAAGTCTCCTGCAATCACATAGTGAATGTCTCGATTTAAAGATTCAAGAAAAGATGATAATTCCCCAATGGTGTTAGATTCCTTTGCCAAGGCAGTAGGTCGGGAATACACATTCACTAGAGCCAGTTTGTATAGATTGGGCCATATCAAAAGGACGCATAGGATGTCATCCGAGTTAGTCTGAATCAATTCCACCCTACAGCCCAGATGAACGCCGACCCACGTTGACAAACCACCGGAGGGATTGCCCTTGCCTCCCCATCGAGCTAAGATATTATAGGCCGCAAACCCCACTCTATGAACCTCCTCCCTGGCCCAAGTCTCCTGGAATAGGATCACATCAGCAGTGTCAACAAAAGTACCCCATGCTGGACAGGCTAGCTTATTTTTCAAACCCGCCACATTCCATGATATTAAATTCATGTACTGTGGGTAGCACGGGGGATGTGGTGAGGGGTCCAGTAGGCGGAGAGAGCCACACTGCTGGTATCTTTCAGATGGCCGGGGAGCAGCAGTGCCAACACTTTCTGGAATGACTGGTAATTGCTGGGGATCAGAGGTCAATGTAGAATTCTCAAGGGGGACACTACTAATGATCCGTACGGGGGTAGAGGGGCTCCCCTGGTTGCAAGGTGGCAAGATCCTTTCCCTTATTAACTCAATAGGCTCTGAGCCTGTAGTACTACCATCCAGTGAACCCAGTGCCACATGTTTATACCTGGCCAGTCAGTCAACCTGATCGAGGCAACTGAACCTATTTGAGCAAAGGGGATAGGACCCTTTTAAGTCGTAGGGGGCTTGCCTTGGTTGCCCACCACCTCCCCTATGCGAGTGCGGGATATAGGTCCAGCCAGTTTCTTCTGGCCTCAATTGTTCATTGGGGTAGAAGTAGGAGAGAGGGCGCACCCCAATTTTTTTGTCTGAGCGAAAAGTTTCCCAATTACTGATATAATCTGCTGTCCGTGCATCCCAAAAATTAACTATGACGCAATCGCCAGGTATATTCTTAGGGGTGCCCCCCACCCAACTTACCCTTCTGGCCATAATAATCTCGCATCTGGCATGCAGAGGCAAAGGCCTATGAGTGCTGAGCCAGTGTATTACCTTATTTTTCAGGTTGGGAAAATCTTCAGTACTGGGGTCATTAATTTCAGGAACCCCAGTAAGAACAACCAGGTAAGGGCTTGCTTCCGGGGGCAGATCTAGTCTCAGGGAGGGCCTAGAAGCATCTCCCTGAATGTGCTTCCGTTCCAACCTTCCATTTGCACTATCTTTGACCGAAGGGGCCTTTCCTGTGATAATACAATCTGTGTGATGATCGTTGGGGGGCCTGGCTTGATGTTGCACTTGTGGGGGAATATGTAAAGTAACCGGGGCTGGCTGAGGTATGACAGGTGGAATAATGGATGGCCGAGTGTCTCGACAGACAACAGAAGGGTCAAGCACTACCCCCCCATCCCTAGCAGTGGAACCACATTTACAAGAACATGGGGGAGGTGATTTGTTATTAGCACCATCTACTAAACCCCTTATTTGATGTTCAAGCTTAGCGAGAAGAGTCACCATACCCTCCAACCTTGATTCCAAAGGACCCAAGAGGGTACGCAGCAGTAAGTCGAGTTGTTGCGATGGTATTGCATCCCCAGGTGTCTGTGTCAAAGGGGTAGGAGAAGCATGTGCCTGTACAGGGGGATCCCCAGAGGACTTAGAAGAAATAAGGGCTAGGGGTGAAGAACAGCTTCCCAGGGTTTCTGTTTCTATGGCCACTGTATTAGCCTCTGGAACTATGATGGTATGTTGTTTTGTTTGTTTAGCTCCCCCTAACTTGGTACTGACTTTTCCAGAAGATTTGGGCTTGGTCTTCGAGTTCAGCCAATCATTAATGACCCTTTTTTTGCGCAGGATCGGTCCTTGTCTGGGCACTGGGGGGGATAAAATTCTCGAGTTTGTCGTGAGATCGTTACCACTCGAGGAATCACTGTCGGAGGTATCATCCACAAATTGGGTGAGAGGTAGAATGGTATTGCTAGCACCAGTACCATTAGGGGTACGCGCAGTTGCAAGAGGGCCCAGAGAAGATCTCCTAGCTAGGGCCAAGTCCTGCGACACTCTGCGCTCCATGAGTACAATACCCTGATCAATCACAGAGTTAGCTCTTACTATAAAATGATCTAGAGTGCCTGTCAGATTACCCTTGGACACATGATTCCTACCCTCTTTGGCTGCCATTTCTCAGGTGCTATAAACACAGTAAATCAATCGTGGTAGTTAAGCGTCAATATACCCTGCAATGGACCAATGGAAAAATAATTGACCACGGTTGATGTTCAATACAGTATGATGGGTTAAAATGAACACATACGGCTTAGTCCGCAGATGAAAGAGGAGGGGCCCGGTCC
Source organism: Triturus cristatus (assembly GCF_964204655.1). Lineage (NCBI taxonomy): Eukaryota > Metazoa > Chordata > Amphibia > Caudata > Salamandridae > Triturus > Triturus cristatus. Next base: position 385,637,586 of record NC_140583.1, read on the forward strand.
GGTCTCTCTCGGTCTCAAACGGGCTACAACGGGCCCGCCCTTGGCCCGGGCTTCGCCCGCGGTGCGCCCCGCACGCGTCCCGCTCACGCGAGAGGTGGTAAAAGTTAAATAGGCAGGAGGAGGAGTCGGGAAGAGGAACCAGGTGCAGGGAATCAGCAGTTGAGAGAAGCACCCTGGTCCTCGCAGTCCCGTGGGAGAAAGAGTTTCACTTTAAAAGCCCCGTGCCTTTAAAAATATTGCAGCGTGCTGTCCTCGCCGGGATACTTTAGATAGGAGAGTTCTTGCCCATCCAAAGCGTGGTACTGTGTCCTGAGCCTACGAGCGGCGCCCGCGAAGCGGGGGCCACGAGGCGTAATGTAGTGGCCGAGGGAGGAGTCGGGAAGAGGAACCAGGTGCAGGGAATCAGCAGTTGAGAGAAGCACCCTGGTCCTCGCAGTCCCGTGGGAGAAAGAGTTTCACTTTAAAAGCCCCGTGCCTTTAAAAATATTGCAGCGTGCTGTCCTCGCCGGGATCCTTTAGATAGGAGAGTTCTTGCCCATCCAAAGCGTGGTACTGTGTCCTGAGCCTACGAGCGGCGCCCGCGAAGCGGGGGCCGCGAGGCGTAATGTAGTGGCCGAGGGAAGAGTCGGGAAGAGGAACCAGGTGCAGGGAATCAGCAGTTGAGAGAAGCACCCTGGTCCTCGCAGTCCCGTGGGAGAAAGAGTTTCACTTTAAAAGCCCCGTGCCTTTAAAAATATTGCAGCGTGCTGTCCTCGCCGGGATCCTTTAGATAGGAGAGTTCTTGCCCATCCAAAGCGTGGAACTGTGTCCTGAGCCTACGAGCGGCACCCGCGAAGCGGGGCCGCGAGGCGTAATGTAGTGGCCGAGGGAGGAGTTGGGAAGAGGAACCAGGTGCAGGGAATCAGAAGTTGAGAGAAGCACCCTGGTCCTCGCAGTCCCATGGGAGAAAGAGTTTCACTTTAAAAGCCCCATGCCTTTAAAAATATTGCAGGGTGCTGTCCTCGCCGGGATCCTTTAGATAGGAGAGTTCTTGCCCATCCAAAGCGTGGTACTGTGTCCTGAGCCTACGAGCGGCAGGAATCAATTATGGGAGAACAGCAGCACACTGATTGAACCAGTTGAGTTTGGGATTGAGCTTTTTTGATGAGGGCGTTGAGTGCCTACAGCATTTTATCGATCCCAGCGGTGTAAACCGCAAGTGTATTTTGTAGGTGCACCTGCAGATCCATCTTATCGGAATGATATGTTAGTGTTGCTGACGTTGTTTGAAAGGTTTGTAATAATTGGGACCATAGATTGTTGAGGTTGTCCGATGGACAGCTGTCCTGCGCTACTGACTTATTGTGATCAGTGGTGAAGAAAGATAAGTCTAAAGAGTTGTGAATTATATTGTTGCTTGGCCTTTCTTGAATGACCATTGGGTCGGCTTGAGCCCTTTGGTCTACCTTGGCTAGAAAACTTTCCGGCCCCTGTTGGACTGAATTGCTAAAAAAAGCTTGCGGGTAGGCCATGACCTGTGGTATTAAAACTTTAGGGCTATTTTTTGTTTGTTAAAAATGGTTGAAAAGTTGACAGTTGGGCATCTTTGGGGGCAATTACATTGGGGGTAAGTTGTTCTAGTTGAGCTGTGTGTTGAGGTGACGGTTGAAGGAAAGCCTGTTGCGATTGACTGACGTCCAAGGCTTTTAAGGTGCCTTTGCATAAAGATTCTGTTGTTAATGAGGCGCTGACTTCCGTTGAATTATCGGGATCTCCGGTGACCCCATGGATCAGTGGAAGAACCATAATTTGACGTGGCAATAGCTTGGTGGCTGCGGGGGGTAGTGCCTGCGGGGCGGATACCAGCTGGTTATCCAACGTGCTGGTTGTTTTCTTCCGTGCAATCGCCGGTATTGTGGTCCTAAAATAGTCCTTTAATGAAGCCTTGTTTTTTGTAATTTTTTATATTTCTATAGTGCCCAGTTTTGGCTCCTCAGCAGTTGGATGGGCATGTATGGGCCCTGGATCAGAGGCTGTTCTTGAGTTTGCGAGTGTTTGGTGGGGCGAAGACGCCATTGGTGATTCTACCAACCGGTCTCAAGGGTCCATTTTCTTTGCACCTTTTTTGAAGGGTATTTATGGTGCTTTCCTTACTCGTCCTGATCTCATCCCAGAGATTATTTATTATTATTTTTTGTTTTGTTTTATTATTAAGGGGCTGCTCGGCTTCCTAGTAGTTCCTAACAGTGGGATAAGCAGATGATCCAGGCCGCTTGGTTGGTTGTTGAGGTGTTAAAGTAAGTAAGTAAGGTTGATTAATACACTAGTTAAATTAGTTAATTAATTGATTGATTGGGTTGAAGAATCCTTGGTTTAGTTTTTTACTGTAGCTTTGTTGTAAATATTTTAAATTGTTTTCTTGTCTTGCTGATTCTGGTGATTTTGCAGTATTTTTGTCTCTCCAGTAGATTTGTTAGTTTGTTGATTGATTGGTTTAATAAGAATGTATTTTTGTTTTTTTATTTTGTTGATTCTTTTTTGTAAAGAGCCTGCCTACCAACGCCTGGTAACTCTTGATGACTTTTGGATGACCCTTGGATGACTTTTGGAGGATCAATTTTCTATACCCCCATGCAGTCTGGATGGCTGTGAGCTCCTAGAGGGATGGCCTGACTAGGCCTGACTAGGCTTGGCGTAAGCGGCTACTAATTCGCTATGTCAGGTTTTTTTCGTTTTTTTTCCTTGCCTTTATCCTTTTCCTTGTCCTTTTCCTCATCCTTATCCTTTTTCTTGACCTTCAGGTCTTGTCGGTCCCAGTACTGGAACTGGTGCTGATGGTGCGGATGTCCGTTCTATTAGAGTTTATTTTTACTTATATTTTTATTTGATTTTGAATTGCAGGTGAGTTTTGGCTGGCAGTCTTTAAGGGTATTTATGGATAATCTGTAGAAAGCAAAGGCTAGGGCGGGGGTTGGTTGATTGGGGAGGGCTTGTGGGGTCAGCAGTGTGCTCTGGCTGTATTACTGGCTGCGCTTGTTGTGGACGGACAGACCACCTCTGTAGAAACACGCTGTAGTCTGTCTGTCGGACTTGCCTCAATTCAGTGGTCAGTCAGTCTGCCGGCAATCGGACATGCCTCAATTCGGCTCAATTCAGCTCAAGTCGGCTGGACTCTCGCCCCTCCCTAGATCGCTGGCTCCCACTTACTGTTCCACTGTTGTGATTGTGGTTGTGGTTGTGGTTGAGGTTGCGGTTGCCATTCCCCCCTGGACGTCTTAAGTCCACCACTCCACTCCACTTTGTGACAGCACATCTGCAGACTCCACTCCGCACTGCTGTATCACACTGTGCTGACTCACACTGACCGGAGGTCCGGCTGTGTCTCGCTTCACAAGTCCACTGCTGGGACTCGACAGCAGTTCCTCATCTCCCTTACCCTCACCCTCGCCCTCACCCCACCCCACCTTGCCCACCTTGCCCCACCGCCGCTGCCCTGGTCATAGTCTTGCGATAGCTGCTACTGAGGTGAAGGAGCGGAGGGCTAGGGTGGCTGCTGGAAGGTAGAGGTCAGGAAGAGAGGATGGGTTGGACTGCCACTGTGCCCCCCCCGGCCACGAACCACAAGCACGGGAGTCACTGGGGGGGGCGCTGCACACACCGCTTCAAAGCACCGCCGCAAAGCACCGCAATCCACAATCAGCTCAATAGTCCACAACCGCACCGACCGCTAATGAGGGTGGAGGTCAGGGCTAAAGCGGAGCGTGGGGCAATGCAAGAGGGAGCGGGGGCCGCCGGAGCGGGGACTGTAGAAGCCGTGGGCCGCTTCAGGAAAGCGTCTTCCTCCTTGTCGTAGGCTAAACGGCGGGCGATACCGCAGGCTGCAGGCTGCCAACTCCAAGCGGGGGGCCTGCGGCTGCGGCTGCCGGGGGCCGGGACCGTGTCCTCGCCTCTGCTGGGAGTTGGATGCCGGGTGCGTGGATGCACCGTGAATGCACGAAAACACAGACTGGCTGCTGGCTGGCTGGCTCACTGGATGTTTGATAGGCACTAGGAGTACTCAAGCCATACGGAGATTAATGTTTGGGTGGATGTGACTGCCACGCAGTGTGTCATACCACTAACAATGGGCTTCTGTGAATATTTTGGGTTTTGTGATGTTATGCTTCATACTGCTTAGTTACGTTTGTGGCCAGGCCATCCACCCAATCTCATATGCTTCCTACCCAGGCTCGAGTTGACCCTTGACCTGCAGCCAGGTCCAATGATACACCTCCTGTACACCCAGCTCTGGCTGCCTGCAGCTTGTAGTCAGGCTCTAGGGCTGACTTCCAATACACCCAACCCTTGTTTCACGTGGCCTCCAGCAATGCCCAAGGGAGTTTGCCCAACTGTGCATATCATTTGTGGCAAGAGCTTGTAATGTGCTGCTAAGGGCCATACAAATCATGTTCAGTGACATTGGAGCTGGTGCAAGACTGACACCCTGAACCCATTATGAAGTGCCAAATTCATGTAGATCGGCAGCGAGGGTTATATGCACGGAAGGTTGGGTGTGGTTGGGTCCAAGGGCTGCTGAATGAAGATGGGAGGCAGGAGGTTGTGATCAAACTCTACTGCCGAACCCTACTGCCAAAAGGTGTGCAGTGGGTGTGTTGAGAGGTTAGTCAGGGATCCTGGCCAAAGTCTATCCGCAGCTGAAGCTGTGTGTGGTGGGGGAGAGGGGGTGAAGGGGATTGTAGTACCACCATAACATACACCACTGCCATTAAAATGAAAACTCCTCAATGGGAGGGTGATATGTCATGTCATCAGTGACGCCAGCCATGCCATTTATGATGGCATATGTCACACTATGACAATGGTCATGAGCAGCTCAGTTAAGGGGAACGTAATGTGCATGAGTTATGGGGCATTGGACTGTGAACAACTGCACTTACAGAAAGTAAAAGTTAACCTTTCTGGAGTCTGCCAATTTTTTTAACTTCAAGGCACCATTTCTCGGCTTTTAAAGCTGCCTAGCAAGGTGATTTTTGTGTTGTATTTAAAAATGTACGCTATTCGTATCTTTTGATGCACTTATAAATCACCAGAGTTCTCCTCTGGTTGTAAAAGTCACTTGGCCTGCAAGCCTAGCATTTTAGTGGCACCGACCACAAATTTTCATTTATAATACCCCTAGCGTCTGTAGTTTGGAGATAAAGTTTTCAAAACGCTTCAGTCTCCCCTCTTTTTGCTTCTTAATTCGATAGACTATAGTAGAGCAATATCATTCAGACCACCTTTTCAATATTCTAGGATATAGTGTTATTAAATCATACAAATGCACATAACTTGAGAAACAATAATGGTTAATCTTCTTGAAATATAAAGGGCTCCTGCCAGAGACAGAATAGCCATAATATTCTCATCTAACTGTATTCCTGGAAATTAGTGCTGTTCAAGCCATCTATCAGCAGTGTTCAGTTCACGTTGGTGGGTAAATCGTAAATTACACTGCATGCAAAATAAAAGATTTGTTAATGTTGGCTTATGTTAGCTACGCTTATTTTTCAAACACTTGTAATGCTTCCCAGAGAATTCTAAATACGCATGGGGTTTAATAGAATAAAAGACAGCTCAATTCCTTTGGAGTTAAAATTAATACCAGTCTTTGGAACACTGCAGCATTACTCAGCTCATTTAGAAACCGATAATGCGAATGAAACATTTGCTTCTCCCTCCTACAAATAGTGATGAATGAATGAAACTGATTTTCTTGGAGCTATTATGTGGCATAAAACAACATGTTACTTTGCTTGACGGCACTGAGGGAAAAATCAATACCTTATGGGTCAATTACAACATTTAAGTCATATGACTTCCAGCAAAATTATCCTTTTTTATCAAAAATTCATAGAGGAGCTTAAAAATTCATTGCTCCTGATAAGGCAGTGCACGGTGGATAGAATGCAGCACAGCAGTGACAGGAAATGCAATCATTCTCACTGTGTGCAAATAAAAGCTTTTAGTAATTTGCACTAAGTATGTTTCCCTACATTTTAGAGTCATGAAATAGAGTCTATCACTGTGTAATATGGTTATGTGAGGCATATTTTAGAACTAACGCTGCATGTCAGACATATCCTTTCAATATCGCCACTTCTAAAGAATCTTCAGACATTTTTCATCATATGATATTAACAAATTAGATAGGATTATAATTAGGTCGCAGTTACCCACATGTTTGTCTGGTTCACACAACATTCACTTAGCCCTTAGGAAAATAACAGTAACTAGTCAAATGGCGCATTTTTATGTTGCATTATTAAAAGCGTTTGTTTAAACAGGAATTTGTAGAGAGAGTGTGCAGAATAAATAGGGCATTCTCCTCTACATTGTATTTCTGGTGCAAACTGAATAGCTGTAAAAGAATCTCAGTTAATTAATTTATTTACTATGAAATATCGAAATAATAAGTGTAACTCATACATATGTACACTTGTGATAGAGTGCCACACATATTTAACAGTAGAATCTGAATAAACAGGGCTGTTATTTTGGAGCAAAAAACATGTGCAGAATCCTTTGGTGTTTTCTTGATTAAAGTTTGAGCCCGTTTTCTTTAGGGTATGAGAGTCATACTCCTAAGCCTTGCAGTAAAACAACTACAGATTTATCAAGGTCTTGTGCTGTCGTTGTGTCACAAAAAGTGACACAAGTGCAGCACAAGCCCTCGTGGAGTAATGCAGGGCAGCAGAATTTGCGTCACACTGCCCTTGGGAAGGCATTCCATGGGTGTCCCTATGCATCCACCCATGTTTTTTGTGCATTTCCAGATTTACTAACAATAATAAACCTGCATAATGCTATGCTTTCCCAGGGGAGTTGTAACAAGAAGAAATATGTTTATTTGTCCTTGTTTATTTCTCTTTCTATGCATACTAAAGCACACATCGAAAGAGGAAAACGCCTCAGGGGATTGTTTTTTGTATAAGAAGGTGTCCCTTCCTGCACAAAAGCAATCCAGCTTGCAATGCAGGCACTCTTGCACAATGGTGCAAGGGTTCCTGCATTGGCGCTTGGAAGCCACTGGTGCACCAATGCAGAGACAGAGCTGATATGGCGCATTCCTGCCCTCTGTTTGACGCAGCACAGCAAGTTCAATTGCACAAAATGCTAGTAAATCTGCCCTCAAGTCTTTTAAATTATGATCACAGAGCATTTGTATAAATGTGTCGCGTATAAAGTTAGTTTGTACCAAAAGTGCACTGTGTGTTTGAAGTCTGCCTTTTCTGTATGGTAATCAATCATGCATGATTGCCTTGTACTCAATGCTACATGGTTTATATTCCAAAACAACGATAACGGCAGGAAGATTAATTTAGTGTTCTTTTCAACACACCACAATAGCCACCTCGACTGTTGCTCTAAACTGCATTGTGCATTTTCTGCTATGTCTATATATATTAATTCAAATACCTAGGGGCATATTTACAAGCCCCTATCGCCACCACAACATCACTTTTAAAGACGTTGTGGGGGCGATACGAGCTTCGCCTTCTTTACAAGGCATTGTTGTACCACTTAACGTGGCTTAACGCTGCCTTGTAAATAAGGCACCAATTCACGCTATACTTTGCGTGAAAGGGGAGGGCAATGCGTGTTGCTATGTGCGTTCCACTACAACACCCATTGATTTTGACACTGCACCATATTTACAATGGTGGCGTAAATATGGGACAGTGACAAAATTAAGACCAGAGAAAATATGGTCTTACCCATGCGAAACCAGGAGAAATGTGTAATTTCTCCTCGTCTTGCTGTTTCCATGTGTGCTGCGTCGTGCAGCACACATGGAAATAGCAAAATGTCTTTGATTGTTTATGTGCAGGAAGTTGGCCCCTCTTGCACATAAACAATCATAAAAAAATGAAGTTTTGCAAATTCTTTGTGTGCTACATTAAGCAGCACATATAGAAGTTTCAAATCTCAATTTCAGATTGTTTATGTGCAGGAAGGAATACCTTCCTGCACATAAACCATCACTCCCCTCAACGCAGACACCCTTGCACTATGGTGCAAGGGTGCTCTGCGTTGACGCTAGGCAGCTAAATGTAGCACCAGAGCAGGGGGAAATGCAGGGCTGCACCATATTCTTGTAAATACATATTCTGATAAATATGGTACAGCACTTTGTTTCTAAAGTGACAGAGCGAGTTGTTAGTCGTCTTGGTTTAACGACATGCTTTACCACTTTTCTTGTGAATATGCCCTCTAGAGTCAAAGGTTTTCAGATTAATTATCCATAAAGTTTTTCCTAAAACTTTATCCATGACGGCAGACACCCTAGATTTCTGATTGTTTCAGAATAGCAGTTCAGTGGTCAAAACATATATATAGTTATATATAGTTATCGGTGACTCCGAGATCAAGCCCCGACTCGCTTGGCTGAGGCGTCCTCTCGTCAACCTTTCGTTTGTGGTCATGCAATGCATGTTAAGGACGCCCGCCGGCTGCCCATGGATTGTAAAGGATTTGGCGAAACTTGGGCCACTGCACGCCCGGGTGACTCTGTTACTTGTGGAGCGGGAGGCCGGCCAGCTAAATAACTTGCAAGTATTGGAAGCAGCCAGAGTTTGTTTGGGTTAATTAACCCTGACACAACGGAGGAGTTTAGAATTCATCACACGCAGGTACCCACATAATGGATTCGTTTTAAAGAAACATGAGGATGTACATTTTCCAAAGAAATGTGCATTTAAAATGTTACTAAGCCCTACATGGAACTGATTCCCTTTTGAGGCGACAACAGTATTGTGATGCAACTGATCTTTGGGATTTAGACCTTGTGAAAGTGACTTGAAAAAAATGAAGGACATGGCAATGCTTAGAAATCCGAAGCAAAGCATTGTGGACTGGGTAGTCCTTAGAAGCGGTGATAGAGTGATCAGTGACCCATTTGAACAATTCTGCCAGTCCTTCCTCACTGTCTGTCATCGAAGCAGTATTTAAACAATTAAGTAACGGATCCTCATATTTGCATATGATTAAGACCATACGGTCGAAACGCGTAATGCTTCTTGTGGGTGCCTGCTGAAATAAATCTGTGCTCTACTTTACTCCCGACTGGAGGGCTTGTTTGCTTGCGCTGGAGGACAGTGTGAGAGGACATTTGAATAGTTATCGGTGACTCCGAGATCAAGCCCCGACTCGCTTGGCTGAGGCGTCCTCTCGTCAACCTTTCGTTTGTGGTCATGCAATGCATGTTAAGGACGCCCGCCCATGGATTGTAAAGGATTTGGCGAAACTTGGGCCACTGCACGCCCGGGTGACTCTGTTACTTGTGGAGCGGGAGGCCGGCCAGCTAAATAACTTGCAAGTATTGGAAGCAGCCAGAGTTTGTTTGGGTTAATTAACCCTGACACAACGGAGGAGTTTAGAATTCATCACACGCAGGTACCCACATAATGGATTCGTTTTAAAGAAACATGAGGATGTACATTTTCCAAAGAAATGTGCATTTAAAATGTTACTAAGCCCTACATGGAACTGATTCCCTTTTGAGGCGACAACAGTATTGTGATGCAACTGATCTTTGGGATTTAGACCTTGTGAAAGTGACTTGAAAAAAATGAAGGACATGGCAATGCTTAGAAATCCGAAGCAAAGCATTGTGGACTGGGTAGTCCTTAGAAGCGGTGATAGAGTGATCAGTGACCCATTTGAACAATTCTGCCAGTCCTTCCTCACTGTCTGTCATCGAAGCAGTATTTAAACAATTAAGTAACGGATCCTCATATTTGCATATGATTAAGACCATACGGTCGAAACGCGTAATGCTTCTTGTGGGTGCCTGCTGAAATAAATCTGTGCTCTACTTTACTCCCGACTGGAGGGCTTGTTTGCTTGCGCTGGAGGACAGTGTGAGAGGACATTTGAATAGTTATCGGTGACTCCGAGATCAAGCCCCGACTCGCTTGGCTGAGGCGTCCTCTCGTCAACCTTTCGTTTGTGGTCATGCAATGCATGTTAAGGACGCCCGCCCATGGATTGTAAAGGATTTGGCGAAACTTGGGCCACTGCACGCCCGGGTGACTCTGTTACTTGTGGAGCGGGAGGCCGGCCAGCTAAATAACTTGCAAGTATTGGAAGCAGCCAGAGTTTGTTTGGGTTAATTAACCCTGACACAACGGAGGAGTTTAGAATTCATCACACGCAGGTACCCACATAATGGATTCGTTTTAAAGAAACATGAGGATGTACATTTTCCAAAGAAATGTGCATTTAAAATGTTACTAAGCCCTACATGGAACTGATTCCCTTTTGAGGCGACAACAGTATTGTGATGCAACTGATCTTTGGGATTTAGACCTTGTGAAAGTGACTTGAAAAAAATGAAGGACATGGCAATGCTTAGAAATCCGAAGCAAAGCATTGTGGACTGGGTAGTCCTTAGAAGCGGTGATAGAGTGATCAGTGACCCATTTGAACAATTCTGCCAGTCCTTCCTCACTGTCTGTCATCGAAGCAGTATTTAAACAATTAAGTAACGGATCCTCATATTTGCATATGATTAAGACCATACAGTCGAAACGCGTAATGCTTCTTGTGGGTGCCTGCTGAAATAAATCTGTGCTCTACTTTACTCCCGACTGGAGGGCTTGTTTGCTTGCGCTGGAGGACAGTGTGAGAGGACTTTTGAATATATATATATATATATATATATATATATATATATATATATATATATATATTACCTACTGGCGGTCGCCAGTAGGTAGATATAGTTAGGACCACGTTTCCATAGGAAATCCGCAACATTCTATTTTGAATAACTTTGGCGCAGGTCGACGAATCCTCGCGAATTTTTCAAAATAGGTGGGGCGCTATGCTCCGCTCCTACCCTGAAAGTCTCGGGGGGATTCGTCAAGCGGGGGCTGAGATAAAAGGGGGTCCCAAAACGCGTTTTTTCCATGCATTTTTCCATAGGACCTTTAGACACAGCTACAGCCCGAACGGCTGAACAGAATTACTAGAAATTTGGCAGAGAGGTAGTCCTCAGGTCAAGGAAGTGCCTTTTGTAGGTTTGGTGTAAATCTGTTCAGTAGATTCTGAGAAAATAGCCTTTAAATCAATATATATATCTGAGCCAGCTTACGGTGCGCTTACGGTACGCTTACCGTACGCGTACGGTGGCGTGCGCGAGCGCGATTCTGATTGGCTCTTAGATCTTAGTAAACATTCGAATCGGCCGAAACCAGGAAGCGGCGGCCGCCATTTTCTCTCTCGCACTGAGAGTGTGGATTAAAATACAAAGCACAAAAACATGTAAAGGGGCTGTTTGGACAGCTCCAAAACACCTAGCCATGTTGAGGGAGTCCCCAAAGATCCCCCAAGGCCAAAAACGGAATTTTTATTTTTTCGCTAATTTCGCCGATTACGCTTACCGTACGCGTACGGTAAAAAAATATAAAAAAAAAAAAATTATCCACACTCTCCCCACCCCGTGTGCAAATGGTGCCCGAAGGGCACCATTTGTGCATGGCTTATAAGAGGTGTGAAAAATTTAAATATTACCTTTCAAAACGAAGTGCATCATATGTCCTCCATGTGCGCACGGTGCGCGAAGCGCATCGTGCGTACATGGCCCATCTAGTGTAACGTGGGCCCGCGGTGCGCATAGCGCACCGCGTGCCCACCGTGCGTGCACGGCACTAACTGCGTATAGTGGGCGCGCGGTGCGCGAAGCGCACCGTGCGCGCATGGAACGAACTGCGTTAAGTGGGCGCGCACGCCACGAATGTCTTAAAGTAACTTAGCATTTAAAAAAACGTACAAATTCACTGAAAAAACCATAGGTTTCACACACGTTATAGTTAGGAATTAGCATTTAAAAAACCTTGCAAATTCACTGAAAAAACCATAGGTTTCACACATGTTATAGTTAGCGGAAATTTTACTGATAAAAAACCAATGAAATTCCCCCGTTATAGTTAGTGCAGGCAACTATAACTCACGCGACCGCAATCTTCTGCTGATGACATATGTGTCTTTATGAAAAAAAAATATTTGTAATATATGTATAGCTAAAAATTTATGGAAGAAGACATGGGCAAATAAGTGTCTAAATACAGTATTAGCATCAGCAGAAGATTGCGGTCGCGTGAGTTATAGTTGCCTGCACTAACTATAACGGGGGAATTTCATTGGTTTTTTATCAGTAAAATTTCCGCTAACCATAACATGTGTGAAACCTATGGTTTTTTCAGTGAATATATATATATATATATATTACCTACTGGCGATAGCCAGTAGGTAGTTATAGTTAGGACCACGTTTCCATAGGAAAACCTCAACATTCTATTTTGAATAACTTTGGCGCCGGTCGACGAATCCTCGCGAATTTCTCAAAATAGGTGGGGCGCTACGCTCCGCTCCTACCCTGAAAGTCTCGGGGGGATTCGTCAAGCGGGGGCTGAGATAAAAGGGGGGTCCCAAAACGCGTTTTTCCCATGCATTTTTCCATAGGACCTTTAGAACGAGCTACAGCCCGAATGGCTGAACAGAATTACTCAAAATTTGGCAGAGAGGTAGTCCCTAGGTCAAGGAAGTGCCTTTTGTAGGTTTGGTGTAAATCTGTTCAGTAGATTCTGAGAAAATAGCCTTTAAATCAATATATATATCTGAGCCAGCTTACGGTACGCTTACCGTACGCTTACGGTAAGGGTACGGTGGCGTGCGCGAGCGCGATTCTGATTGGCTCTTAGATCTTAGTAAACATTCGAATCGGCCGAAACCAGGAAGCAGCGGCCGCCATTTTGTCTCTCGCACTGAGAGAGATTTTTAAAATCGGAAGCCCAAAAACATGTAAAGGGGCTGTTTTGACAACTCCCTCCCACATAGTCATGTTGAGGGAGTCCCCAAACATCCCCCAAGTGCAAAAACGGTTTTATTTTTTTTTCGGCAATTTCGCGGGGTACGCTTACCGTACGCTTACGGTAAGCGTACGGTAAAAAAATAAAAATAAAAAAAACACTATCCACACTTACCCCACCCCCTGTGCTTTTGGTGGCCGAAGGCCACCAAATGTCCTCATCTTATTACAATGGAAAAAAACACTATCCACACTTACCCCACCCCCTGTGCTTTTGGTGGCCGTAGGCCACCAAATGTACAGGGCTTATTATAAGGGAAAAAAACTTAGCATTTAAAAAACCGTACTAATTCACTGAAAAAACCATAGGTTTCACACACGTTATAGTTAGGAATTAGCATTTAAAAAACCTTGCAAATTCACTGAAAAAACCATAGGTTTCACACATGTTATAGTTAGTGGAAATTTTACTGATAAAAAACCAATGAAATTGCCCCGTTATAGTTAGCGCAGGCAACTATAACTCACGCGACCGCAATCCTCTGCTGATGACATATGTGTCTTTATGAAAAAAAAATATTTGTAATATATGTATAGCTAAAAATGTATGGAAGAAGACATGGGCAAATAAGTGTCTAAATACAGTATTAGCATCAGCAGAGGATTGCGGTCGCGTGAGTTATAGTTGCCTGCGCTAACTATAACGGGGCAATTTCATTGGTTTTTTATCAGTAAAATTTCCACTAACTATAACATGTGTGAAACCTATGGTTTTTTCAGTGAATATATATATATATATATATATATATATATATATATATATATATAGATAGATAGATATAGATATATTTATATATATATATATATATATATATATATATATTCAATGAAAAAACCATAGGTTTCACACATGTTATAGTTAGCTGGACATTTTACTCGTAAAAAAACAATGAAATTCCCCCGTTATAGTTAGTTCAGCTAACTATAACTCGCGTGCCCGCAATCCACTGCTGATGACGTCACATATTATATCACTCATGACATGGTCAGTGACATCACTCATGACATCACTGATGACATCTCAAATGACATCACTGATGACATCACTGATGACGTCATCCATTGAGTATGTGTTTCTGAACAATTTTAATATGTTTAATATATATAGGGAAAGGCCTGTTGAAGAAGGAGTGGGTGTACAAGTGTGTAAATGGATGATTTTCTGTGGTGCGTAACTGACTCTATAAGTGAGTCATTAAATGTATCTTACTGCAGACTAGTGACTAAACTGTGTAAATGTTTGTATGTGTCTGTATGTTGGTGTATAAGTGGCTGCATGGTTTTGTAAATACCTATATAAGTGTGTATATGAGTTATTGATTGCTTGTCTCAGTATCTGTATGGGTTCCTGAGTGTTTGTGTGGGTAGGGTGTGTGTGACTCTATACATAAATGTGTGAGTGGGTGTTTCTATGGGTGCATGGTTTTAAGAGTGCATCTGTGATGGACTGTATGGTTGAGTGAGTGTATGTATGGGTGTGTTAGAGATTGAATGTGTATCTCAGTGGTACATTTGTGACTAACTACATATGTGAAAGGCAGTATATATGCGTGTAAGAGTATATAAGTGGGTAGATGTGAGAGTGTGTGATTGTGAAAGTGACTGTATGAATGAGTGTGTGCTTGTATGAATGATTCTATAAGAGGGTAAGAATGTGGTACTATTTTTATGACTAAGTGAACTTGAGTGTGTATAACCGCATAGCTGAGTAAATGGGAGTGTGATTATTTGCATGACTGACTAGGTGTGAGAGTACCTCTATGGATGATTGGTGGTGTGTGAGTGTCTATATAGGTGTATAAATGCATAAGATAGTTTTGTATGGAGTGACTGTAAGTATGAGTGACTGTACAGCTGAATGATTGGAGGTGTATGTAGACCTAAGAGTTAATAAGTGGGTATGTACTTATTGGTATTGCAGTATGTATAGTTTTGACAATTGAACTCTTACATTTTGAGTTGGTGTATCAAAAGTTATATTCGGGTGTGAGAAGATGTGCTAATTTTTCACATGGATGACATCATCAGTGATGTCATCAGTGATGTCATTTGAGATGTCATCAGTGATGTCATGAGTGATGTCACTGACCATGTCATGAGTGATGTAATATGTGACGTCATCAGCAGTGGATTGCGGGCACGAGTGTTATAGTTAGCTGAACTAACTATAACGGGGGAATTTCATTGGTTTTTTACGAGTAAAATGTCCAGCTAACTATAACATGTGTGAAACCTATGGTTTTTTCAGTGAATTTGTAAGGTTTTTTAAATGCTATTTCCTAACTATAACGTGTGTGAAACCTATGGTTTTTTCAGTGAATTTCAAAGGTTTTTTAAATGCTAATTCCTAACTATAACGTGTGTGAAACCTATGGTTTTTTCAGTGAATTTCAAAGGTTTTTTAAATGCTAATTTTAGAATTTTTTAATATATTTTTTAAATATTTCTTTTACAAAAATTTCCCTATATATACATTTACAAATTATGTGTATCCTTTAATTTTGTGTGGGTCATTTTTTTTTTACTTTGAATTTGGATAAAGTTGAACAGCATAGTTAATATCTTCTATTAACTTATGTCCACTTTATTTATTTATTTATTTTTCTATACATTTTTAGGGTGCGCGCACTGAGCGCGAACCTAGTACGTTTGCGTCCGTTTTTCATGTATGCAGGCGTACGTTATCTACGTACGCATACATACGTTTTAGTGCGCGCTCGCAGCGCGCACCTAGTAGGCATGCGAACGTTTTTTGTGTACGCATGCGTACGTTATATACGTAAGCATACGTACGTTTTAGTACACGCTCGCAGTGCGCACCCAGTACGCCTGCGTACGTACGCATGCGTGCGTCGTACGTGCTCCACGCGCTACACTCGCGTATACGGGTAGAGTACGCGCGCTGACGTTCGCGCATGCGCGCGTGCTGCGTATGCGCGTTACGTACGCGCATAATACTTATGTGCATGCACGCGTACGCGTTCGCGCATGCGTAATTGCACGGTGCGCGCTCTGAGCTTGCTCTGTGCACGCACCTCGGGTTATGTGATTATTAAAACAACACTTTTAATTGGTTTTCATTACTTTCAGTTTCAGATTGTTTCAACACCACACCCAATCCCCTCATGGCAAGTCATGTGATCAAGAAACATCACTTTTCATTGGTTCAAAGTACTTTCAGTTCCAGATTCTTCCAAAACTACACCCACTCCCCTCATTATTAGTTCTGATTCCCTTGGAGAAGGAGCTACTCTGTTTTTGTGAGACAATGGCAGAGCACCAGCCACCTTCTGAGAGTGAGCAGGACACTCTTGAGAGACAGAGGCAGAGGAAGCAGAAAGACTCCTTTATATGACAGTTTTTCACTTTTCCTGAGGTACAAAAGAAGGTGAATGCACCAAAGGTCACCTGCATACTTTGTCACCGCATCTTGTCACGTGGGAATGCTAATAAGAAGTACTCTTTTAGTATTCACACTATGATGAGGCACGTTGAGAAAATGCATCCTGTGACTTTTCATCAAGCTTCTAGAGCAAACCCTCCACCTGCTCAGCCGACGACATCTGCAGCAGCTCAGCCGAGCACATCTTTGGCAGCTCAGCCGAGCACTTCTTCTGCGATGGTGCCTTCACCTTCTTACACACCTCTGGATATTCGTCCTTGTTTTGGGAGGATGAGTACACGGTGCATGGATTGTGGTACTCTTATTACTATGGGTGAGAGCAGTGTTGATCTCATTCAGAGAAAATTTGAGGAGCACCCTTGCACTAGGACATAGTTTTGTTATTTTTTTTTTTCGTTTTTCTCTTCCTCTGTCCCTAAATTAACTCAAGGGCTCTTTTTAGAGCCACCTAAAATCTAAACACAAAAACTTGTTTTTTGAATCTATTTGTCAACTTTTTTTTTGGGGTGCGCGCACCCTGCGCGCATCCAATGACGTTTTTTTTAACAAAAAATCATTTTTTTCAACTTTAGTAAACCTTCAGGGACCCCCTGACAAAGAGAGGGGAGTGGCAAAGTAATTAAAAAAGAGATGGTGTACATTTCACAGATGAAGGGAAGAGACTCTTCCTATTAAACTTTAAACTCTGCATCAGTACTTACGTATAGGTACCCTAAACCTATCAAAAAAGATAATAGCTCATTTTAGTGCTGCATTTGAATTGGCTGTATTTACAAGGAGAGGAAAAGACACACAGAGTGGCTTATCCTCTCCTTGTAAATATGGAGGAGCACCCTGCGCCACTAGTACGTCAAGAAAAGTGAAGTAGTGGTGGCGCAGGTGGCTTGTAAATCTGCCCCAGAGATGTTAAGGAAATTAAGGGTAAAACAGACAAACAGAGATTGACAGATACAGAGACAGAAAGCAAACAACTGAGAAGGAGTAAGGCAGTTAAAAAGACTAAGACATATGGATACAGAGAAAGAAACATGGATGAAAAATTAGTGATGGAGGTAGTAAAGGTAGGGGAGTAGTAGAGAAGGAGTGAGGGAGTTACAAAAGAGTAGTAAAGCAGGAAGAGAGAGTGAGAAGAGAAATGAGAAAAGCAGAGTAAGGAGAGGTGAAGAAAAGGAAGCATGAAACAAAAGCAGTGACACATACAGATATGTTAAACTTACCTGACCATCAAAGTAACTTATTTAGAAATAAATGTTTTTTTTTTATTTGCAAGGAGACTGAATTACATTTTCTAAATTTTCTTTCTAGTTCTGAAAAAAAGAAAAAACGTATTAATATTCAACAATACATTGTATTAAACAGTACATGTTTTTTCATATTTAGCAAAGCAATTTTTTGCCCTTTTTTTTGCTGTTTTCAGAATGTTTAGAATAGTGAAATCAAATGTATTCATCATTTAACAGCGGGAGAAAAAAAAAAAAAAATCTGAAAGATTGTTTAAAAAAGCCCCAAATGTATCCTCACTAAAACATACCTTAATAGAAATGTCAAAAATACCTTTTAAGTACATTAACAATTTTCAAGAAATAACATCTATAAACCTTGTTGCAAAAGAACATTTATCAAAATAATATCTGTCAAAGAAGTCCACAATTGTTTGTTTTACCTTTCCTTGAGGCCAAATGGTAAGTTTAAAATCCTTTTTGAGTGAAATATCCAATTTTAATCCTTTTAAATTTAAATAATGCTTTCTTCCGATGCTGATTTTAGTATTTAAAATTTGGGTTTCAGAAAAATTAGGTAACAATTGGGTAAATCATAGGGCAAACCTTGCTTGAAAATCAATTGAGAATCATTACACAGTGTCCATCCTTTTTCACATTTAAGATAAACTGTGTAATGACCAGAAGTTATAGAAGGACCGTCATGAAAAATTATTGCAACTGCTACAAAAGTTTTTCCAGATATAGATAATTGATTACCAACAAACTTCTTTAGTAAAGTTTCCAATTTTGTTCCATCAGCTCTACAACGTTGTACCATTAAAATTACATACTGTCCATATTTCCTTAAAAATAACGTTGACAACATTTCAGATTTACATTTAGAACATTCAATGTTGTGATTAGCATCTTTAACTAATTTACTAAAAGTCACTGTTTTACTTTCTGGTAATGGTAAATATATGAACCTTTCAGAATCAACATTAGTACTGCTTGTGTTCATACAGTTATCACAACATGTTCCCATTTATAAGAGACACCAAATACATTTTCTACTTCTACTCCTTCATCTTCCAGTACCATCAGGATATACATCAATAATTCCTGTGCATCTTGCTGGACATTTTGTGTAAACTGTGTACATCCAGAACATACATCTAAAAGATTTCTAACATCAGAAGCACTTTCTATTTTATTTTTATCATTACTCAGCTTCTCATAAAGGAGACTCAGCAAAGAACAGAATCTTTTTTCATGATTTAGTATTATCTGCTCTTGCAAACTTTCAAGATAAAATACAACATTCAGCACTACATTTGCGTAGCAGTTGACACCAGAGCTATTTTCAAAATGACAACCAACAACCTCTTCCACACTGTCCTTTTTCTTTTTGCTTGCAGTCACATCACTGTCTTTTTGTTTTTCTCTTCTGTACATCCTCATTACAGATATTCTCAAATCTCCTTTTCCGACAAACAACACGTTTTTCGAACACAGGATACTGACCTAAATGAGGAGCATAGCTTCTTCTTAATCTATTATACTCCTTTCCACAGTTTGCATCAGCACTTACTTTTGAGTCATCAAAGTCTATCATGAATAAACCAGATAATTTTTTCACGCATGACAAAGCAACATATGCCATACCTTCTTTGAACACAGTAGATCCAATGTTTACAAAAGCACTATCAACAGTTAATCCTTGAGACTTGTGAATAGTTACAGCATATGCTAGAGAAATCGGAAACTGCTTCCTACGTACATATAAGTCTTTCACTAGCAAAAAACGAACTGAACAACGACTAATGACTTTAACCTCTTCAATCTGATCAAATTTTTATTTTTAAGAATTCAATTCCATCTTTTTTCTGGTACTTTACAAAACCCACAACTTTACCCATAGCTCCATTCACTAAACCTTTTTCTACATCCAAATTACGTCTTAAAATTACTCTACAGTTCATACACACATAAAGATTCTTTTCCAAACCAGCTGTTTTTTAAATGTTTTTCTCCAGAGAATCCAATTTAGTAGCCAATTTGCCTGTCAATATAATAGTTATTCATTCATGTTGAATTTTATCCACAGCTTCCAGTTTTATGATCTCTTCATTTTCCAATTTCAAAAGTTCTTGATTGAATACAGAGCATTCATGTAGTGTTGGCATTAAGCAGATTACAGTATTTTTTTCAGCAATTTTCTTGCATATTTTCTCTGGAACTATTTCTTCTGTTGTGAACAAATTAGTCAGCAATCGACTCTGTAATACTTTTCTGCCATGTTCTGTGAGTAGTCCAATTCTTATATCTTTCAGAATACTTGCATAGTCCTCATCATTGGCTTGCCTCATATTGGTAATGAGTTCCTTATACTCAAAATATGTCCAAATATTTACATTGCCTATACTTCCTAACGACTTTTTCGTGTCTTTGACTTTTTGTCCTTTAACTGGAGTAAGTTGCAAAAGATCCCCAAAAACTATGACGTGTTTTCCTCCAAATAACACGTCATACTCTGTCTTCAGAATTTGCTGCATTCTTAAATGCACAAAGGCAAGCATTAAGTTTGATACCATGCTTACCTCATCAATAATGAGTACTTTCAATTTCTTCAATACTCTTGAAACTTTCAAGCATGCTTCTCCTGCTAGTTTGTGGTACTGTATTTTGTTCTCATGCTCTACTGGTAACATTAGCAAACGATGTAAGGTAACTCCTTTTATGTTATACGCTGCTAACCCAGTTGGAGCAGTAACAACACAAGACAAAATGGAATCCATTTTCTTCTGTAGGTAGCTTCTAATTACATTAATTAAGAAACTTTTTCCAGTTCCTGCTTGTCCACTTACATATATTCTCATTGGTTCAAAAGATGTGCATGAGCACTCTTTATTTTCATGTAGTAATCCGTGATCAATTTTTTTCCTGACTTCTTCATAAATTTGTTTTTGTTCTTCATTCAGTTGCTGCTCCAAATATGTTAAGTCTACTAAATCTTCCTGAGCTTTATTCATAGCTGTTTCTACTTCATTCATGGCTATTGCTGCTTCATTTTCTACGATTGGTTGTCCTAGAGGATCTTGACTGAATGTCCCAGAACTTTGACTGTCTTGAGAACTGTCTCTAGCTACTTCAGCTGCAATTGTTGCTTCTTGTTCAATTTCTTCATTTAACATTTGAACATATGTTGTGAAAGTACTGCATTCTATGCTGTCTTTGCTAGCATTGAAGGAATCTTCATAACTCTGGAATTCTCCAAGTAGTTCGTCCTCTGAACGCCATGGTTTAAACAGCTGCAAAAGTGCCAAGTAGTAAAATCCCTTTTTGTCAAGAGTGTCGCAACTCAGCTTCCGGTGATTTATCAAACTTCCTTTTGTTTGCTTCACCAAACATCCTTCATCACCACTGACTTTATATTTTCCATTGTTGATATCTTCTGTGGCATTCCTGTAGCCAGTAGATAATATATATATATTTATATACACAAACATGCATAAATATATATATTTATATACACACACATGCATATATATATATACATATATATATATATATATATATATATATTCATACCCATTTTAACTAGGGGTGGGCGGAATTTGCGAAATTCACTTTCACAAATTATCGCGAAAATGTTAAATATCCCCGCAAACACGCGAAATATCGCGAAGATGCGGAAGTTTTTTTCCTGCGCCTTCGCGGTATTTTCTGCATGGTCGCGGCTCGCCAACTTACCCATGCAGTTGCTCGCGGGCGCGGCCATCTTGTTTTCACTTCGCATGATCGCGAGAAGAAAGACGTGATCGCGCGACGCATGACGTTACTGCGGGCGCGAACTGTCGCGAGACAGCGCAAATGGCTACCAACAATCCAACATCTCGTGGAGAACGCGACCGGATCGGGAAAACTTGTCGGCGAACGCGGGGATTCAGGTAAGGCGATCGCGCGCACGTGAGAATGTATTATTTTACAGCGCGAGCAAGAAACAAATTATCGCTAAGCTGCGGAATGCGTAAATTTTGACATTTTCGCGTTTTCCGCGGAACGCGAAAATGCCAAATTATCGCAATTTCCGAGAACGGAATTTTGGCCCAGGCCTAATTTTAACTGATTTTTTAGTCTTACCTATAGTGTGCAATATGCAAAATATTTTGGCATATCATAGAACAGAAATATAGAGCTTTGCAAATGAGAGAGGTGGGCCTTATGAAATGTTTTCCTTTTACCACAGAGGCTAATTGGCCCTTTTCTGTCCACGCAATGTTCTCTAGAGAACGGATAAAGTAGTACATTTTACTTGTAACAAACAAGAAATGTGTTGATCGGTTGACATGGAGCCTATAGACTGAAAATGTATGACTTCATCACAATAAAATGCTATATACTCACTGTACACTATGTAGGAGGCATAGGGAAAATAAACTTCTGCAAAATCATTTTAAGCCAAGTAATTGAATACACGAAAGTTAGCAACCTTACATACAGAACTGAATTTCAGTGTTAAGAATATGTACAACATAAATACAAAATCTACTCTGAGCAGAAACATGTTTTTTGTTATATCTTTCACTTGTCTAAGTAAAAGCAAGCCATATCTTGCCCTGCATCTAAAAAGTTACTTGTTAAATTATGAAAGATTTTTTTTTTACATCAATTTCTTTGCACAAAGCTCGTGCTATAATTTGGGAACCGGACTGCCCTTTGATTCATGCTATATCGTACACTAAAGGTCACTGGTGCAAATCAAACAAAGGCACTTTTGTCTTCCAAGTGCTACAATTAATCAGAGACTACAAATTATTCAGAGACAACTTTTGAGAACATTATGTATTTAATTAATCCTAAAAAATGATACATCCACAACTGATTTGTGTTCCGTGACCAGAGTGTTACTTGTTGAGGGCCGTACAGAAAATATGAACTGGTAATACTGCACTGTCTAGAAGATGAGAAACAGCTGTTCTGCAAAAGGAAACCTTTTGGATGTATCAGCTACAACTCTCAGCCATCGGTTGAATACTGATGATAACCTGCACAATTATTTGTAACTCTTCTGTTTTGTAACTTTAAAAGGTTTACCCATCTAAGGTACTGTGGGTATTTTTTATTATTCAACTGTTGTGTTCTCAGCTGGGATAAGACAACCACTTCTGGGTCAATTTAGACGAAAAAGATGCTAGTGCAGGTCGCCAGGTGTTCGTTACGTAAAATGTCCCTAAAACAATTAAGGTTTTCCACTTGTGTGTGAAATATTGACCAGAAAGAACGCAGGTCTTTTAGTCTAAATTAGGATACTCGGCACGTATAACAGACAGGAGAGGTGTTGCAGCTCGCAATCGTATCGTGACGTTAATGTAAGTAGCCAAAGCTCTAACCTAATATGACAAAAATTGTAATCCATTAATAAATGTGTATCACACTGAGATGACAACATTAATATTTTATGAAGAGTTTTATCAAGTAGTATTATGCAAATTCAATTTTGGGAACATACTCTTAGGGCGTAGTGGCAATTTCCATTTGCATCAACAGATCGATTTCATTGAGGTCTGACTAATAGCTTTTGAGAAAATACTGGCAATGACTATACAGCACATCTGATATTGTTGATACTGATATAATAATGATTCTATGAAGAATGAGGACACAATCTGACCCAGTGGATACGGTGGCGTAGCAAGGTCAGGTGGTACTCGGTGCAGAACATTTCTTGTCACCCCCGGCTTGACAAAATGGCAAAAATACATGTTTAAAACACATAATTTTGCCATTTTGTCACCCCCCTCAGTGATGACGCCCGGGGCTGCCTCACCCACCGCACCCCCCTTCCTACGCCACTGAGTGGATACCTGCAAGTTTATTGCACAGATTAACTTTTTAATCTGAGTACTTTATAGTATCATGGAATATGATAGTGCTGCTATTACTGCCTCACCCTGGCCAAATGCCTCGCTTGCAGTGCAGCAATATCTCTTGCAAGGGAGCAGGCCAGGTCATGGTGTGGCATGGCAGCCTGGCAGTAGAAGAAGGGGTTCATTATCAGGAGGTGGCCAGTTCACTGGTTTGGACTCCTCTCAAAGACACTCTTCTCTCTGTGGGCTGTGTGATTCTCCAGGATGACCATGTCACATGTGTGCAAGAAATGGGACTGTTGCTCCCAGGAGGCACTGGGAGTAAAGGTAGGATAGTTCCCAATCCAAGATGACAGATCGTATAATAAGACCTGTTATTCTTTCCCAGTCATAAATAGATGTCTATGGGATTGTGGGATAGCTTACTGCCTACCCACTATATAAGGAGAAATTTCTCAGAATTTCCCTATTTCACAACACTTTCAGAGATTTTTTCTTTGTTGCTTATATTGCTCCCAGAATATTCTCACCATGTTTTTCAGTAATCATGTCATTCTACTGCTCATCTCAGCTAGCAAGTTCTCTACTGCTTCCCCTACAAACGTCAGCTTCCCTGCCACATTTAAGCGTCGCCTTTTGTGTCATTCCTTCAAAAGCTATATGCCAAATGCCTTTTTTCTCTGTGGGCTCCCTCTTGGAAGTGCTTGCTGCAAAGAGCTTTCAATTGTCTGCAGCACTGTGACTACTGAAAGGGGACGCCCTTACTTCTGGCAGTCAAGAACTAAGAAGACTGGACCAGAAAGGATGCGTTAGCATGGCTGACTTGATAGATAATGATTAAGACATTGTACTATTGATTATATTTCTATTTTAAAGCTTAAAACATTTTTGACACAGCCCTGAAGAAGTGACACTCTGGCTATGAAGTAGGTGCTAGCTGCCATTTTCTAGAGTTTTTAAAATAAGATAAATATATAATACATGGATTCTGTAAAGCATGCATAAATGCATGTCACTAATTTCTTATAATCGGCAACTGGTGACACAGTCAACGACTGTAAAGAACAGCAGTCAGAACTCAACTATTCTAGGTTATTACCGCCGATTTCTAATATCACAATGCCTGCTGCCAGAGCCATCAGGTGAGGTGAGAGGCAGGTCATGTCATGGAGCTTAACTGAAGCAGCAGTTTAAACCAATGAAAACGGAACATTACTTTTCTGTCTTCTGGTCTATTTCAATAGCTTACAATGACAAGCTGAAAGTATAGGTTTAGCTTTGCACTCCTGCATATTTCTACGCATTCTGTGCTACCACAGCTTTAAAAAAAACAAAAATCTGACTTGCATTGGGCTGTTTCTAGTATCTGTTTGCAACACATATCTAACAGATTTGTGATGTGTTTAATTTTGCGCTAGAGGTTTTATTTGTATTCTTCATGCTTGCAAACATGCTTGCTCTTTCATATGAAAGAGCTATGCACCAAGGTTTTAAAAAGTTTGTGGGAAACGTGATTGTGTGGCAATGCATTATATGGTTTAAAATACCCAAAGGCATACATGATAAGGATATTATAAGTCGCCTTGGAGTTCTATAACCTTACAAATGAACATCAGTCTTTGGTCTCATTGTTCCTTATGGTTATACACTTCCCCCGTGGCTTGCAATATCTTTATATTGTGCGGCAGGGGATACTTTATCAGAAATATAATATGTATAAGATGTGTATCTGAATAGATCAGTGTCCCCATAAAAATGCAGGGCTGTGATTAAAGGTTTCTTTGATTCAAAACTCTGAAAATGTGAAAAACATCAATTAGATTCACAAAGTGTAATTTACCCGCTGCAGTGCTCATTGTTGGCCAGATAGCAGTTTGTGAACATTGGTTCTGCTGCAAACTTGATGATGCAATTGATTAACAAAGCCAAAGAGCAGAGAATATAAATTTGCCTTAGACCTGCATGTGTTCTTTATTGTGGCCATGCCTCCTTGCTTTCTGTTGTTGTTTGACCATAAGGCCGGCGACCATTGTGTGTAGCTAGACAGTGTGCTTTGCCAAAGGCCGGCATGTGTTCTTTGTTGTGCCCATGCCTTCTTGCTTGTTGTTGTTGGTTGACCATGTGGCTGGCAGCCATTTTGTGCAGCCTGCCACTGTGTAAATTCTTTTTTTCCAGTTTTAAAAGCAATTTTCTTTAGAGATTGATAAGAGAGGGCTATGCCTTTTTGTTTTTGTTAATTTGTTTTAGGTTTCCCTGATATCAGTTTGATATGGTTGTTATTATTATGTTATTCTTATTAAATATTTGTTTTATCAATTTCTCCTCTTTCCACCCCTCCTACCAAAGGTTCCTGCTGCACACCAGCATTAATTTTTCAACAATAGCCATTACTAATTTTCCTTTTCCCCTGGACCAGTGGAGCCCCTGCACAGTGCCTGCAATATTCACACAGGCACACATCAGCATTCATTTTTTATTTCAGTTTCCTCTGGACTCCTTACCTGCCATAGGTGCAATGCACACAAGCATATATTTTTAAAAGATTATTCCATTTCCCGTTGGACCATCTTACAAGCCATGGGTGCACACTAGCATTCATTTTTTAAGGATTATTTCATTTCTCTCTGGACAGCCTTTCCTGCCATAGGCACACACCAGCATTCATTGTTTAAGGATTATTCTATTTTCCCCTGGACCCCTGCCTGCCATAGGTGCACAGTAAACACCAGCATTCATTTTTTAATTGATTATTCCATTTCCCCATGCACCTTAAAGACTGCCACATGTGTCTCCCTTAGATGCACATAAAGCAAACAGTTACATCTGCATGTTATTATCCTGTTTGAAAATTAATTGTTATGGTGGTGTGGTTTGACTTTAGAATGGATACGCTATTGTTGTTAAATATTTAGAATAATTAGTAACTACACTAAATGATATTGCCTGAACTATGTACACTTCAAACAGCAAAATGCTATGATTCACTAAATGGTTTTTTTGTTGCTTGTTTGCTTTTAGCTGCACAAGAGACATTCTCCCACAGTACTGCCAGAAAGAAGGCACTTTACAAAGTGACGTGACCACAACATGTGACGTGAGTCCTCCAGTCTCTACTGCATGTGCATCTAAGTGCCACTGCCAAATGATGGCTTCAAGATGGCCCCAAAGAAATGTGCTGCCAAGAAAGTGGCCAGTGAGGAGGAGCAGAAGCAGTTTGCGACTACTGCCTTTGCGCCCTCCTCCTTTTTAGGAAACTTTCTTTGCCTGCCGCATGTCCTCTGGGCGCATCAATGATGGCACATGCCACCCTCAGCCCAAGCCCTCGTCTCTCAACGAGGCAGTCACTGCAATCATGGCAACGAGCAGTGAGTCTGAATTGAACTTGTCTCAGCCACAAACTAGTACCCAATTTTTGCAGGAACCTGAGCAAAGTGGACAATAGAAGCCGCAGCCAGCAATAGTAGATCTTCCTGTAGTAGGAGCAGAACATGAGGTTGTGCTTCCTACTAAGCATGATGTTCCTGTTGTTGAACCATTGGCTTCCAGATCTCCAGCAAGAAAAAGGAAGGGTACTCCACCATCTTTTCCTAGCCCCCCTTCAGGACATGGATTGGACTCCGGCTGAGTCAGAGACAAACCCGGAGAGACAAGTGGGAAGAAAAGTTTCTGACAGCCTTACAATTATGGAAGGGGATGAGGATGATGAGCCAGTCATTGCCATGGAGGCAGGCTCAGAACATACCGACATTACCACTCCTATTCAGCCTGCTCAGAGGGATATGGCACTGGTGCCACCACCAACAACAACCCAGCTTCCATATTTGTAAGGCCCCCACTGAGACCTGCATCCAGCACTACCTCCGTTGAAGTACACACTGCAGAGAGGCAATCAGTGACACACCCACCTACCTCCTGTTCCTCTGCAGGCATTGACAGTGGCACACTGAGAAATTCTCCTCCCAAGTTTGGGACTTCTCTACGAGTAGCAAGCAGGAGGACAACATTGCAATATGCTCCATTTGCCATGCAAGTGTTCCTTGGGGTAAGCCTGGTTCAGACTATGGTACTGGAGGCCAAACGACCCATATGAAAAAACATCACATAATCTGAAGGAAGGGTCACCTTAGAAAAATTGCTGCAGGTGCTGGTGGTGATGAAAGAGGGGAATCAGCTCCGATCACAATGGTAGGTGAAGGTGATGAGGAAGACGAGGTTGACAGTTTTAGACAGAGCAGCACTGTCCCCAAAGGTGGACCACTATCACCTACCTCAGGAACCTCAAAATGGCACAAGAGTCAGATGGAGACACTACTGCAAACATTGCCTGCCCAAGACACACATTGAGTCTACTACCTCCTGTTTCTCTCCAGAAGTATCCTTTATCAGTGGCACCACAAAAGAAAAAAATCCAAGCTATATTATGGGAATGTTTAGGCTGGAAGGGCCCCACAAGCACAACTACCCAACAGCATGTTTGTATAATGGGAAGTTGGCTAAAACGTTATCACTGGACCTCCTCCCTTTTTCTTCTGTAGAAGGAATGGGATTTTTAGAATTTGTGACAGCCATATGCCTGAAATGGAAGGTTCCTCACAGGAACTAATTTGCCAGAGGGACTTCACTCCTTTACAACAGGAATGTGAATTACCTAAAATTATCGAAGACACCTAAGCTGAAATAAGTAGAGATAGTTTGGGAGCTACAGCAACAAAACCTCAACTCATGGTTGGTCCTGAGAAAGAAAACACCAAGCAAGCACCTGATTCTTCCAAGGAAGAAATGGGATAATAGCAATAAAAAACAAAAGTATAGAGAGAATAGATCACAATCTAGGGGTGGGTCTCCTCAACAGGAGCCCTCCAAAAGGAGGTACAACCTTAGGAATCTGATAACATTAAAAAACCGGACAGGTATCAGGATACTGATACACGTTCCTCTCGTTCCTTACGGGGTTCACCAAAAAACTCCAAGAGGGCAGGATGACAGAACACAGACAACAAGAGCGTACAAAGTCCAGAGAAATGCAATGCACTTCAGACAATACTTCCAAAAAAGAAGAAAAGCCAAAATCAAAACCTCAATTTAAAATGAAGAAAGTAGCAGGTCTTAAAGTTAGACATGCCCAGAATTCTGAGGACTCAACTTCTGAACAGGGAATGGGCTCTGACGATGCTCGACAGTGCTGCAGAAGTAACAATAGCTCACCAGAACCTGATGGAATTTCTGGTGACAGCGGAGTTGAATGAACATATCACGGTGGAAACACCTGATAGTAGGGTAAGTGTCCCACATAGGTTATATGAAATACCACTCCAAATGGAGGGAGACAAACCCAGAAAAATTAAAGGACTCTTTTCGGAGAACCTGACTTATGGCTCTGACATCCTTTTGGCTGAAAAAGTTTGGCCACCTAAAATTGTTATGGATTGCCCAAAGGGAGAAATGGTAATTTTACTGGATTTTCCCTACCTCGTTCTATAATACTTAAAACATACATAGGCGCAGTAGTGGGCGGTCGCACGTGCTCCAGCATTATATTGCAACCATGTTGGGTGGAATGCTGAGCCACCTTACCAAACAATCCCAGTAAAAACGACTCCAACTCCACAGAGACTGTACCCAATAAAACAAGAAGGGAAAAAATAGGTCAGGGAGATCTTAGATCAACTTGAATATCTGGGTGTAGTTGAAACTTGCACCTCTTCAATGAATAATCTTTTGCTTCCTGTAATGAAACCAGATAACTCATACTGTCTAGTTTTAGGCTACAAACAACTGAACACATGCACTAAAACATTTGCAGTACAAAATGCACACAGTGCCGCAATAATAAATAAAATACAAAAAAAAGTAGATATCTCAAATGGATTCTTCTGCCAAAATATAGTGCCTGAAAGCAGGTATTTGACAGCATTCTCAGTGCTAGGTTCACAGCCTCAATTTTGTTGACTCTCCCAAGGGTATAAAATAGCCTTGGATTGTTCTCTGCTAGGGTAACAGAGGTACTTCAGAATTTGGATGTAAAGGCATCGTCCTATGCTGATAATCTTCATCTGACGGATGATGATTTAAAGGATCACTGTATCAGGGTGAACAAAATAATTTTGGGGTTGGCCTCTGAGGGCTACAAATTTAACTTTAAAAAATCAAACACAGCCCACCTCAATGTCCTATTTTTAAGGATACAAACTTTCAAGTGAAGGGAAAAGCCTGGCAGCTAACTTTTTGGAAAAGTGTGTGCTGCTCCAAACTCATAAAATCTTTGAAAAAATTACAATCCATATTGAAATTCCTAAATTTTGGCAGAACATACATTTTAGATTACGCAGAAAAATGAAAAACCTTTCTACAACCTAATAGGACTTGATTTTTCAGTTAGGCATTGGACACAGGAACACACAGATATCCTTTGTTCCCTACAAGCTGACATGATAGGTTCCAAACACTTACACACACATGTAAACACCACAAATTTGGTGGTCTGTGTTATAGCGGGTCTATCTGGGTACCCTTACCTAAACTTCAATGAAGGCGAAACAGTACCCATAGCATACAAATCACACTTGTACACAATCGCAGAAACGTGTTCTGCTCCAACAGAAAATATTCTGACAGCAGTACAGACCGTTGTAGTGAGAGAAAGAGCACTAGCTCAGGGGAAACAAATAATTGCCGTAAATCCAGTACCAGCCTTCGAGGCTGTTACAAAAGCAAGCGTTCCAAATGCTAAATCTTAACATCTTAGATAGATACAATGGGCTAATTCTCTCACAGCAACAGATGTTGATTACAAATTTGACTCTAGAACTTAAAACACAAGCATTTCTGCAATATGAACAAGAATATGCTCTCCTGAATGAGATAATGCCTCTAGAACCATATGAATGCATTATTTACACTGACGGATCTGCACAGCAATACAGCGCCTAGTGTGCGATTGTGAAGGGTTGTATGCAGGAAGGCAAGTTCCATCCTAGCAGTAAGGAGACACAGTGTCTAGGAGACTGCACGGCAAAGCTGGCAGAATTAAAGCCCTGTTACTGGCACGAATAAATATGGATCGAGAATTCCCCATACTGATAGTGTGCGATTCTTTTCACTGTGTCCAGTCATACAATGATTATCTACAGTACTGGTGTCAGAATGGGTTTAAAAACTCAAAAGGTGGCACAATTAAACAAAAAATGCTATGGGAACAGGTAGCTGAGTTGAAAAATGAACTACCAAGAGCTCACGTGAGACACATGCTGAGTCATCAACATGATGAAGGGAACACGCTGAAGGGAATTCATTGACCAATTAGGCTGCATAGGGGGCAATACCTAACTGCTGCTGTAGCTGCAATCACTTGTTTAAAAACAAGAATAGACTGACTGATAATGGTAGCGGTCATTGCTTCACTTTATGCAAAAACAGCACAGCCTAACCGAAAGGCTTTCCACTCCGGTACTCTTACAAGTTAGATGCAAATAACATTTTGTATGCTCAAATTCCAGGAGTGGGGGATAGAGTCATACCAAACATGGATCGCAGATTGGGCTTAATACTAGCTGCCCACAAGGGTCTAGGTTCTGCAAACGCAGGAGTTACTGCAACAGTTTCTTTATTGAAACAACACTTTTGGTGGCCAGGGTTAGCTAAAGAGACAAAGAATTTTGTCTTAAAGTGAGGCATAAGTCAGAAGATGCAGGGTTCCACCTTGGCAGGTCCAGCGCAGACACCATTACTTATATCAGACAGACCACTCGCTTGTGTCTATTTGGACCACTGCGGCGCCCTACAATCAGATGGGGCTTACAAGTATATCTTGGTGGCAGTGGATTCATGGTCTAGATTCCTATGGGTATGGCCTCAGCGCTCAGCTGATGCTTGAACTGTTATAAAAGATTTGCGAGTCTTTATAGGGACATACGCAGTTGGTACATTACATTCAGACAGTGGCCTGCATTTAGCTCTAGGGCTTACAAAGAAGCCATGAGAAGTTTGGTTGTTGCATTGCAGTACTCCTCTCCGGACCATCTTGAGGGAAATTTGGCCGTGGAGAGGAAAAACCGAGACTTAATGCAATCTTTAACAGCAGGAGTATTAGGTTTGGGTGGTAGTTGGGTTAATCACTAATATGGGGTCCAAAGAGCCCTTAACAAATATGCCAAGCAGTTCTGTAGGGGGTGTCACTCCGTATGAGGTCCTATTTGGAATGAAAATGTGAGTACCTGATCTCGATTGTGAAAGCACAGTGGTGGATGAAAAACCATTTGACATCAATAAACGTTTGGCTGTTTTACAGGATCTCATTGAATTCCGGGCACTACAAAGCAGCGTGCAAGTAAAACGCACCGCCACTGGGGAAGTCAAATCAGTCACGGCAAGACCTGCCAACATCCCAATAGACAGGGATCTGGTCAGAGAAAAGATTGTAGTCAAGAAAGGATTTGGGCCATCGTACAGAAAGCCTGTACCTATCCTGGCTGTCGAAGGAACAAGAACAGTACTTCTTTCGCCTTTTGCTGGCAAAAAAGAAAAGAGATTCTTCTCCATCGATCTGATTAAACCACACTATGTGGCCGATACTAAATAGTAGGCCTTGTGGGCTCCTGGGTAGCCGACACTCTTCTCCAGCTATCGTACAGGAAGTTCACACAAAAAGACTCATTACATTTGAAGAGTCACCAATACCAAATAATGGAATTTCCAACAATGAAATGGAACTCGTTCCTCTTGAAACAGAACTTCAAAACACGAAAGAAAGACAAATTTCAATTCGGCCTAACATCAATGTCTACATCAATATGCCTCTACAAGAGACGGCTGCAAGTTCAAAAAAACCTGCTAAGCTACCAAAAATAGATCGAACTGCATCTGGCTACTTCATCGATTTTGATACCTTCTCACTGGATCCCAGTGAACTTCAAACAGCGCCAGCTCCTGTTTCCCGTAAGCAACAACTTCATGATTTCTACACTTTTCTGAAAAAGACTTACCTAGTATCATCTTGGTTCCAGCTCTGGATAATAACTTGAATACTGTTTTTTCTGTTCTGGATTGGCCTAGTGACTGTCTTTTGCTTACTCATGAATGGAAATTATCTCCCAGAATGCTCTGCAGTATCTAATGTGAGTTTGGTCCTGAAACCTCATACATCTTCTCATCATGAACAAAGAGACCTGTCCTTCATGAACATTACAGCTGTTCCAATTCCTGCTGGTATAGTTTGGGACAAGGTTGATTATGATGTATTTGGTCCAACTGAACCTTTGAAAATACCACATCTATTTAAAATTTTTCTAAATGATATCATTACCTCCAGTACATTTTCTGATGATTGGGATTTTGAAACTGTAAATAATATTTTGTCTGATTTAGAACAATCCAATGAATTTTCAAGCATTGAAATGTTAAAAGACACATTAGACTATAACACGGTGTACTGTTACCACCATGACGGTCATCACTTTCTACACAAATCCAGTTTCCCACGCAGTGTTTTCACATACCACTAATGGGAACATTTCCCAACACCACCAAAAGGTAGTTCCAAAACGTTTCCACAGAAATGTTCCTATTTTTCAGGGTTTAATACGTCTGACCCGACCTCATATTACTATAAGTGTGCACCTACAACTGCACAGAAAAATATGCTAACTAACACCAAACCGATTTATTCTGCATACTTCATTTCCCAACTGTCTGAACAGGGTTTCGACTTTTTCAAATTATGGAAGGACACTCTAGACATAAAATCAGTCTGGGGTTCAAAGGAATGGCAAGTCCAGGAAACAGAAGCACTATTTAGAGTGTGCCTCATTCCACAGCAGATAATATTTCTGAATGACACTGTGCAATAGACCTGTCTTGGAATAGCCAAGAACAAGGATTTGAACACCGATTCCCACACCATTACACTTTGAGGGATAGCAATACAATAGATTACATAATACAGTATAATTTATCAGACCCCAATTGGAATGGATGGTTAGTTTTGCCCACAGACACTAATATATGTCAAACAAGATTCAGGGGTAAACCGAAGGGTTTAGTATCCATAGGCCAGACCAACGCTATGTACAACGAGAACATCCAGGGGTGGTGACATCATACAGTGTTGGGAAGTTATTCCTCGATTTGCTAAAAACCTTGAGACTGTCCCAGGTGAAACAGCACTTATCCTTACTCTCAGATGAGGTCGATCTAAGGGATTATTTATTAGGTCCCTGAAAGCCAAATCTGAAACGTTTCTTATACACTGTCTATAATGAAATCTGGAAAACCTCTCAACAAGAAGCTGTGGAGAGACTTCGTGAAATAGATAGAATTAATCTAGAAAAGGTGTTAGCTGTAGTTGAAAATGGTATCACTATATTGACATCCAGGATTTATTCACTTGGCAACATTGTATCTTCTGCTATAGATGTACTAGAACAGGATTTGTCCATACTACAACACGGACAATCTCAACTACGTTCTATTATGTTGTTAAGCTTGACGCTGCAGTCATTGCGCGCCAGTTATGTGCCTTGGCGATTTATCAACAGTACGTCCTTGTTCTCTGCATACAATCTAACTAAAATACAGATAACAAAATGGCACAAAGGGAATCAAAATATACAATGCTGCGTATTGAAATACTAGACCAATTACCTTTTACTGTGGCAGAGTCACCTTCCACAGAATGGTTCATCTATGGCCATATAAAATTACCGCTCACAACTTTCCAGTTTCAGTAGAGCCTAGAACAACAACAGGCAGGCAGACACGAAGCAATGGGTAGGGAATTTATCAAGGAATCTTGGGAATTGCCATACAGATTTTGAAGCAGGAGTGGGGACAAGGAACTGTTTCTATGTGGTACAAACTGCGAGAACTCTTTAAGTGGATCTCTCATATGCCAGGATATCATGCTTCACAGGGCCTGTAACGGTTTGGTTGCCAACTTTTCTTGTTTTTTGAAAGGGTCCGCAGCTGCCGGGATTAATCCAGTATTCAAGTTGTTTTCAAATGGGAGTTACTTGATGCTGAATGATCAAGGTTGTTGTGGGATGCTTCTAGGCATCACATATCTTGTCACTGGAGACTCCAGGGTTACTTGTTGGAGGCAAGTATTGTTTCCACTGACCCACACAGTCAAGGGGTGCTGTTATGGCCTTCATTGAATGTTTCCTTTATACGGTTTGGTACTCTGAGCCAAATGAAAGTTAACAGTTCAGAACTTATTTAAGAACATAGGTTCTGGACTGTTATGCACCTTTCAGTCAACCTTCGGAGTTATTCCCAACTTCCTACACTATGTGTTTGGAAGCATTTTTGGAGGGCTTCCGCTTATCCTGTTCCTAATAGCAGGTATCCTGATTGTCATTTTCCTGCTACGCAATGGAAGTCCCAGTCACCAAAGAGATAGAAAAAACGCCCATGGAGCGCTGATACCGTGATTGCATGGCACTCCATCTGGGCACTCCTTGCCTTCGAGAACTAAGTGAGTCTTGGTTCCTATCATTTAGAACAGTCTGGATTAACTGTGTTCTACCTGTCCTCTGATGCATGTTCTGCAGACAAGAATGCACATTGGATCTCTGTCTAACACTTCCATCGGTTGCGCCACCGGATCTTGATGCTTTACTGGACCCGATAATGGCCCATGTTTTGCTGTGTCCTCAGCATATTCCAATGTTGATGTTTGCATTCTTAGAGCTTCCACTGGATGCCTCAGCTCCTGCTGGAACGGATACCGGCTCCTCAACAAGTACTCAGGCATTGGATGTCACACAAGCTTCCCCAGCATCGGCTGTGGATAGTGCAGAAGATCATCTGTGCTTCACTGAACTAATCTGTGAGGTGTTGCAGGGATCGTTGTCTTCGATTGCAAGCAAGAGTGATGTTGCATCTCCCAGCCACGGCTCATAAACATTTGGCTCATCATATGCTGGGAAAAATCTGGCTTTTTTCAAAACAAACCAAATTTGGAATTGTAAACAATAGACAGTTTTTGCTGAGCTGCATGGCTTTCAGATACTCATAGTTGTTCAAACTACCGCGTAAAAAACGATTTTAACATTTTTTTAGATTTCTTTTAATGCACTAATATTTTGGACTAATTAGTTGTTTGTGTACAAATGCCTAGAAGTACATTGGAATTATAGTATGTTGTCCAGTCGGATGAGGAGTGGGTGTTATTTTTCATATAGGTACCCGAATGTAGGCTCAGGGAACCACCTAACCTTTCACCTATATTCTCCCCTACCATTACACTACATAATGGTACATGGGACTGACCTTTTACCTAGTTATGGTACTGCTTACAGAACATGGGGTTTTCCTTGAAAACTAGCTTCATCCATTATATATGAGGATTCTTGGAAAATCAGCAGGACTGACCATCTCCTGCATAATAAATATGTATAAGGGTCATTCCTTCCGTCATCCTAAGTCCGACATGACACAGCAAGGTAGAACCCCTGAGGGTACCACTTTGTGTATATATACACCATATCTTTGCTGAGGCAGAGAGAATACTTCCATGCAGACACACCAACGCTGAGGTTCCTGCATGCAGACACTCCATCTCGCAGTGGTCTGACATCCCTCATGGGGTGTCCAACACAAGACCAAGATGGGGTCCCACAATCTCTCACTTCAGGTAATGGTGTTGACTTTATCATAGAGGGATACTTAGCTCCACACCTACATACATGCTAGGTACACTTAGGTACATATAGTTAGTATCGCATCATAGGAGTATGCATTTTATTGTTATGTATTTTTATACTTGCCTGTATTCATCGTTTAGCACTATGGTAGAAATCTACCATTATTTTACTCTTTTGGTGCTTATAATCATTTATATCTGTTTCTGTTTAATGGTTGTTTCCACACACCTATTTTACACTAAAATGACGCTGTTTTAATAAATGCTTGTTGAAAACTTCCCCACCATTGATTCTGTGTATATCTCTGATACGTTATGTTATGTTAATAGTTTTTATAAGGCGCACAGCTGCCCCAGCCAAGGGGCGTCCCGGCGCCTGATCAGGTACCACAACACAACAAATCGATATTAGTAAGGGAAAGGAGGGAATTAGTCAGCGATTGGGGACAAAAAAGTTTTTATGGCACATATGATACAAAGTAAGCACGAGTGACTGAGCGAAAAGTAATGTACTGTTTCCACGATCCCTGATGGGATAGAGTTGTCAAGTTCGATAGTTGCCAAGAACTATTCTCTCCTTGGTAAGAATGGTTTCTAGTGGCACTGTGAGCTTGCTGGTATACAGGCGGACATACTCAGTGGGGGTGCATGGAATCAGTCTGAACACCGATCCCACAGTCTATGTTGGCTAAATGCGCAGATCCTATATAGGTTTATAGGAACTACACGACAGCTGGATTGGAGTTGGACCAGTGTGTAGTGAAGAAGCCTCCTCTTTCCCTTCAAGGACATTGCAGACAATGCCTGCCTCCATCCCATGCCTATCCCTCTTTTTTATCCCCTAACAAGGCTGCCCCAGTTGAGATCATTTGATTTACAAGATGGCCAATGTGTTGCTTGCATCAAAGAGTAGATACAATTGTGTACCACCGTGCTTGAATTGGAATAGGTAACTATTGAACCAATGATGAGTCATATATTATTTGTGTGCTGGCAGACAGTGAGCGAGGGTGTTCAACTAATTTTCAAACTTGGCTTCGATGATTTGCCATGTTTGGGACCTGATGAGTGATAATTTTTCCTTAAGGTGATTGGATCTCTCACACTTAGTGAGATTTGCTCGCAAGGTCCACACCTTTTTTGTGGGTCTTCAGAGACCAGACCAGTCATTTTAGTTAACAAACAAAAATCTACACAAAATGCTCAAAGTTTTTTCTCTTCTTGTTCTTTGACAGCAGTTCACTACAGGTGAATCTCGCTTGGGTCAGAACAGAGTTGGACTGATCTGTTACTCAGAGTCAAGACAGTGGAAAGATTCACAGTGGGACTACCTCAACAGCCAGAAGGAAGTTATTGATTTGAAAGGGAAGCCAACATGATGATGTCTCTTTGGCTGCTCAGCTCTGTGAACTGAGAGAGGTGCGTTGATTAGGAAAATGCTGCTGAGTGTGTGTGCTGGCTCAAATGTGAAACTCCTCTTATGTGGTTGTGGTTAGGGAGAGCCAGTTGCTTGTAACTGGAGACAGAATTGTGATGCCACATCATGCACTGACTCAGCTAAATGTTATGATAATAGTTGTGGGATTAATCACCCCAGTACAAGCAGCTACTTGTCCGTGATTGGTTGCAAATTGATCTCACTTCTCACTTAATCGATCGCACATGAGTCATAAATGAATGATTGCAGTAGCCTAAACTGTTGTTCTGCCTCTGAGTCTTAGTACACTCCTCATGAAGCTTACCTTCTGTCCTTTGCCTTGAAACTACAATATAATTTCTATTTTACAATTTCAGGCCTTGTATTCTCCTGCACGAAAGGTGAAAGCTCCATCACACTCCTGCTTACCTGACCAGACCCGTTCAGGCAGACACCCAAGATGGACATTCCGAGAGTAATTCAAATGCACAATCCAATTTGGCATTTAAATATAGTATTATTTTTCTTTTAACTATCATAATTGTTTGAACTGTGTTGGTTCACTCCACCATAATTTGTAGCTTTGAAAACATTGGGTCTCTGGGGCTGAAAGATTGTTTGCAATGCATTTAACGTAACTGTGCCATTCATTAATTTCCTTCCACAACAGATTGATGATGATGTGCTGCTTATCACCCTAATGAGTATTGCTGTTGTGTAGTCTTTGTCACACAATCCTCCAGCACCACTTTCCTATTCATTTATCTAACCCCTAACTCTCTTCCCCCAGGCTGTGTGATTTATTGAGGTTTGACTTAATTTACACAACAAATAGATCACACACTTGTTGGGGAAGATGTGGTAAAAGTGATACCAACTCACTGTGGGATTACCTGAGCAATAGCC
Organism: Triturus cristatus; assembly: GCF_964204655.1. Classification (NCBI taxonomy): domain Eukaryota; kingdom Metazoa; phylum Chordata; class Amphibia; order Caudata; family Salamandridae; genus Triturus; species Triturus cristatus. The sequence continues at coordinate 385,675,916 of NC_140583.1, forward strand.
CGCACCAGCCCCACTTACCCACCCATGCATAAAGACTATCCATATTTTAGATATATAACATAATTTGTCAACATCATCATTTAGGCCGTGTATTGTGTAAATGCTTAACCTTGTCCATTCCTGACTCTGAATCCACTTCTCCGAACTCGAGAATTTTGTATGTTTAGTTTTAATTAATTACTAGTTCATCATTGCTCAGAAGAAGTTACTATTGTTAGTTTTTGTTATAATATCAGGTCTTCTTTGCTGTGTCATGGTAGTAGCCTGGTCTCAGTCTTTGTAATTTTATAATACAATTATAACCCACTAACTCTGGGTTTCCAATCTAGTTGCCTGTGATGAATATTCCTTTTCATTCATCCTACAGTTCGAGTTCACCTAGTTGAGAGTGGGACCTCGCTTATAATGCCTTCCCTGTTCCTTGCCTGCTAGTACTACCACCACCATTAAGAAGGCTTCTTCGGAAACCCTGCAGTGGGGTTTTGGAAGATTGAGAGAGGTAGCAGCCATCGCTTCATCTATTCAGGTCAGAGAACTATGGAGTGAAGTGAACTAGTTTAGTTAGTAAGTAACTAACTTCTACTGCAGAAAAGTATGTTATTGTTTATCTAGGTTGTTGTAGGTAATATAGGCAATTTCTGCATACCCCCCTAATGGTCAATATACTTGCAGAGGGTAGTAGGACAATGTTATAACTAACTATAACTAACTGGTATACACTTTGATATACAGAATAACAATATATGCTGCGCGAAATGGCAACAGTACAAACTAAAAGTAAAACACAGAAAACATTTTCAGGCATAAAGTGAAAGAATAATTTTTCCCTTTACTTTTTCTTATTTACAAGTTCAATAATAAAGATAAAACCCATCCTCGCCACCAACAAAAGACCCACCAATCTCCCCAAACAAATCACCCTGTCCCCAACCAATGTCCAAAATGGCCAAAGAAAACAAAACCAAACTCTAAAGTCCTGATCCCTTCCCAATTGCCACCCTCTTCATCCTCAACAAAAGTCCTTCCCGCCAAAACAAAAGATTAAAAAGGACTTCAGAAGAGGGCATCATCGATGCAGGTCCAGAGGCTTCTCACTTCCTGTTCAAGGCTAACCACCTGCGGACAAAATTGTGCCAACTCGAGCAGCATGTAGCTTTGGAAGTGGTATGGGTAAGACGGGGGCAGCAGTGGTGGTTAGGGCAGCTTCTACCTGCTGATAATGTTGTGGCCAGGATGGAATCACTGGCAGCTGGCGAGAGGAATTAGGACCTAGGGAAATGGCAGATGCAACATCAGCCTCCTCCTCCAGAGTCACCAGTCAACGGTATTCTGACTGGATGGCCTCCATCCTCTGCGAGCCGCAGCCAGGCTGCTATCTCATGGTGAGTAGGTGGTGGTGGTGGAGCAGCAGTAGCAACTTTATGGAGAAAGAAAAAAAGAAAGAAGGGTAATTGTAAGCAATACTCTGTGCAATCACTTGTTTAATATTTTATAGTGGCACCGTAGCAGTACATTGCTGGTCCCCTAGGGCCATTGGAATTTGATGTGATTAAGTCACAAGTCCATTTTCTACACACACATGCCTCACATAAAACACACTGACTGGTTGCAAAGAATTAAAACAGAATACCACCAGAGTGATGTGTTTTCCTTGTAAAGGATTTCCTAGTAAAAAACTAAACAGATACTTTTTGTGTAAAAAGATAAATAAATTACCTCTCATTAATGAGTAAGCCATTATGTGCTATGCAGTACAAGTATTCTTGTTGTGCTAAATTAATAGAGGCATGCTAGTGTGTCGGGTACTTTGCTACACCCTGCAGTATGCAGCTGAGGCAGTTGTAATGGACAATAATCATACTTTAATTCCAATGGCCCTGCTCTTCTCCAAATCATTTTCAATTATACCTAGACTCCAATGAGGCAGATGAACATTAATGATTCTATGTTACAGATGTCAAGTATAAAATACAGATATCCTGTGTGCCATAAGTAGACTGCGATCCAGTGCAGGTCAGGGGAAGAAAATGGATATAGATTTTATTTGGCACATTCGTCACAGAGTATCCCATTTTAAAGCTCAAAATCAGGGGAAGTTAGAGAGATTAGGCTGGGTAGGTAGAGGTTTTGCTATAGAATAGTGGGTTGTCACTGATCATCATGTGCTAAGCTTTGGCTTAGTAAATCATTGTAGCTGACGAATGCCACAACCTTGAACAGGCACAAATCTGTTATGGATGCCATGAAATATATGTACAATAACCATTTGGCCAAAAAAATGTGGCACATGCCAAGGATAGATTTATAAATGTATTTGGTAGACTGGGATAGAGCCTAGAAAGGAATAACAGAGTGAAGTGCTAGCAGGTAACCGAGTGGGCACTGGGAGGGAAAGACTTCTTATTTTCCATTTGCAATGCATTGCACACTTTTTATATGCTGCATTAACTGAAGCAGACACACATTGCACAGCCAACACTGCAGTGCAGAATTGAACCACGCTCAGTTAGGCCACGGGTGGCGAGAAGTCATGGGCAGGGAATGATGACATGCGTGATACATATCTGCCTCGCTTTACAAAAAGAGTGAATATATTAATAATTTGTCAATAAGCAAGCAATGTGACTCAAAACTACCCGTCCCTGCCACCACTGGTACTCCCTCTCCAATCCCCTCTGCTGCAGCATTTGGCACACTGGCAGTGCTGTTGGTCCCAGCACTGGTGGTCTGGGCGGCTAGAAAAAAATGACATTTTCTTTACCAGACGTGCCTAGAAGAGGAGTTGAAAAAAAGGAGACAGTATTAAAAACAATAAACAAGGCAACATCATTCTAACTAGGGAGAGGTAAAAGTTAGGGAAATAATAATATTAACAGGACTTCCTGGGGCCAGCAGATCCATCAGCCACAGCTGGTGGTGGTGGTACTTCCAATCACTGCGGCACTAGTGGTGGCAGCCCCTTCACTCTGAACTGCCTTGGATGGTTCCCTCTTCTTGTCCTTGGGTGCTGATGAAAGAAACAAAGAAAGTGAAAAAATAGATCAGTGGTACAGTTAATCTCCCCAAAAATAAATGCAGTAACATTGTACTTTTCTAAATCAGATCGCATATAGTGAGGTTCAGTTCAGTTCAAAAGACTTTATTTCGGTCACAAGGACCATAAAAGTGCATTGTCATAAAAAAACACATAAAATATGTACAATTAAATACAGTCTAATACATAATTTTACAATAATTCAACTATAACTGTTGTCACAAAACTGTACAAAAGGCATCGGACCAAAATACAATGCATTGCTTGGTCAGCTCTGGCCTGGTCCTAGTCCTGAAATATAGTACAATACGTTTGTGAGCGAATACTCAGGATCCACATTACTGGGTAGCATACATAATAATTTATAAAACCAGTATAAAAAGGATAAAACAGGGTTAAAAACTGGTGCAAACATGAGAATTATCTTAAATAGGTTCGGCGTGCATGCCACATTGAATTTAAAAAACGGCATACGGCAAAGACAATGGGAGGATCGGTGTCATACTTTAATATTCTTAATACCTCCGCACAGTGGACAAACCCTAAATTCCAGCATAGCTGGATAAGCCAGTGATGCCGGGGTATTTTATAAGCGGGGCAAAAGAAAAGAACATGCAGTTCTGTTTCTTCGTTACAATTACAAGCCGGGCATCCATGGGAGGAGGTGTTAGACCAATTGTTTGTAAACACATGGAGTGGTAGGGTACCCAGTCTGAACTGTATATACAATTTTTTGGCCAGATTTGGTTGGATGTTATCCAAGAAAGATTCCAGGCTATACTTGTATTTAATCGGCAAGAAATCAGCTGTCAAACGGCCACAGGACGAACTTTCCTGGGTGATAGAGAGTTTGTATGATCTGTAGGATCTCACCAATTCCACCCACGAAGTCAGGGGACATGACACATCAGGGGAGGTCCACATCTCAGTTTTCCCCAGCTTAGTACAGAGGTCCCTGATATGCTTAAGCCAGGGTATGTTCACAATACCCGGTAGGTTCAAGAGATCTCTGAGTTCTGTTCGATAAGAGATCAACTCCTGGTTTGCCCACATCTGCCGCCAGAAAGTTACAGGTCTGAGGGCGATCTCCTCAGTAATTGGACTCATGCCCACATCCAGATGCAATGGGGTAAGGGGAGTGCTGGGGGGGAGACCTAAGAGTTGCCTGATAAAGTTGATAAAGTTGTTCTCAATTTTGCTCAAGCTAGTGGTCGGATAGTGCCCCCACAATTCTGCCCCATACAATGTTGCCACCCTTGCTTGGATTTTAACGATTTCAGATATTGGGCCTGCTGGTTTGAATGTGGACAATCTATTTGGTTTTATGAGGCCTCCTACTGTCTGGGCTAGCTTAAGACCCTTTCGAGCGTGATGCCATTCAGGGATGGATTTGGACGAGACTTGGTAGCGGGATTGAAGACCATGTATTTGGTCTTCGTTGTGTTGATCTCCAAGCCCCTGATCTTACAAAAAAGTTCAAAGCTGTTAAGAATACGTTGAATTCCCATTGGTGCCTTTGAGAGTAAAAGGGTATCATCTGCGAACATCATTGCGGGAACCCTGCCCAAACCGAGCCTGGGGGCATCGCTGTCTTTTGCCTTTCAAAGTTGTTCTATAAGACAGTTTATTAATAAGCAGAATAAAATGGGTGCAAGCATGCAACCTTGCCGTACCCCTTTCTTAACAGGGATTCAGGGGGTTAGTTCACCATATTTCCCATATCTCACTTGGGCAAAATTATTTACATGTAGCCTATCTAAGATATTAAGGAGGTAAGGTGGAATTCCCAGGTCTCTAAGGGGCATATTAACAAGCCAGGCGATATAATTATCGCTGCTTTAGCGGCAGAAAACTATCGCTAAAACGGCGATAATGGGCTTGATAATATGCTCTATGGAATTCCAATTGAAGCCCATGTTAGACGTCCTTGACATCTAACATGGGTTTCAATTGGAATTCCATAGAGCATATTATCAAGCCCATTATCGCCGTTTTAGCGGCAGTTTTCTGCCGCTAAAGCGGCGATAATTTTATCGCCTGGCTTGTTAATATGCCCCTAAGTACCTCCCAGAGTTTATCCCTTGGTACAAGATCAAAGGCCGACTTTAGATCTACAAATATTTAATAGAGGCTGCCACCCTCTATTGTAACCGTTTTCCAGAAAAGAAGTTGGAGTCTAAAAATCTAGTCAACGGTAGAGGTGTTTTTTCTGGTAGGGACTCAGAATCTCTTCCTCATCGATCCATTTTTGGAGGTGTTCAAGAAGTACCCGAGCAAAAAGTTTCTGGGTGACATCAATTAAACTACTTGGCCTATAGTTTGTAGACAGGAGGGGACAGCCTGGAACAATTTCTGCTCCGAGCCAGGTGTCAGGAGGGTTCATACCACTTAAAATGCCGGTAAATAAGGCCCACAAGTATGGTCCCCAGATTTTTGGCTCCTCTCGAAAGAGATCCCCTGGTAATTTATCTAGGCCTGGCGCTTTGTTAGAGGGGAGCTTCTCAATAGCATTTAGCACCTCGGGCAAGGTGAGCCCTGCGGTCAGTTCTTGGGGAAGGCTGGGGTCTATTATTGAAGTTTTGGCATTTACAAATGGAACTACCTTGTCTGAGTATAGAGCCGGAAAATTATTCTCCCAGACTTCAGACGCTATATTTGCCTCAATAGCTGGTTTCCCATCCTTATTACCAGAGGCCACTATTGCCCAGAAGGTCTTCAGATCTTTATTAGCTAGTGCAATTTTGAAGGTTTCCCATCTAGCCAGTTCCCAGTCTGCTTGTACTCTACCCTGTTTTGTCTGATCTGTTGTTTGTCCTTGATTTTAACGGCATCCTGAAGGACCTGCTTCGCCTTCCGGCATTCTGTATTGAACCATGTGCTTTTGGCCCCTGCCTTTGCCCTACAAACCATAACTGGATAAAATAAATCTGTGAGTTTTAAGGTTAGCTCCGAGTGTATTTCTGCTACCTTTTTAAAATCAAGAGGGGAATCCTCAGCAAATATGACTCCCTGCATTTTTATGAGCATTGGGATTACAGTCCGATAGACTGTGGTCAATTTTTTCGAAGACTGTTGGAATTGACCCCACCTGATTTTACTTCTGTTGTTTGCGAGAATTAGGCCACTATTCTGGGTTGTGGCAGTATATTTGGGATTAGCAGTGCCCCAATTCGGCAGGCTCAATTCTAAGATCAGGGCATTATGGTCGCTATCCTGCCTCACTACCACAAAAAAGTCCTTCGCCCTTTGCCAGAGTCTAGTTTACACTAGAATGTACTCCAGCAAAGATTCCTGGTCTGGTCTATTAAATGTCAGTTGGCCTGGGGTATCTGATTTTGTTCAGCCATTACACGCTCTTAATGAGAAGGCTAATGTAATTGAGTTTATCTGAAGTGCAAGTGGGGTCCAGGCTCTAATGGGCAGGATATGTGTATCTGGAATTAGCCATTGCATGTCTTCTTCAGAGGGAGTAGTGTTACTTGGGTCAATAAGGGGTTCAAACTGGCAGTTAAAGTCAGCCCCTATAATCAACCATGTAGCTGGGTCAATTGTAGGAATAAAATGAGCCAGTTGATTTACAGTAGCAGATTCTTGGCTATTGGCTACAGGTCGAGAGTAAACATTGACAAAGGCAATTTTCCTATTTTGGGTGAAAGGTAAGTACAACATACTGGATATCGGTCATAGAGGTGGGTAGTGGTTCAGCTCTGCAGCCCAGGTGAGTGGCTACCCAGATGGTCTACCCCTTCCACCTGAGCTAGCTGGTATGTTAAATGTTGCAAAGCCTACCCTCTGATGGTCTCCCTAGCCCAGGTTTCCTGGAACATACTGATATGCTGCCTAACCATAAAGAGCCCCTAATCTGGGAAGGCAAGTTTATTTTTGAGCCCAGCAAGATTCCAGGACAGCATCCTAAGCTGGTTGTCTTGTGCTATATTCGCACCTGGGGTTTGTATGTCCTTCGATGGCAACGTGGCATTGCTGTCAGGTACCCTCGCTCCACCCCTATACTGTAAGCTTTACTCAGAGGGGCCGATAGTGTAACATCAGGGAATCCCCTTTTTTTAGGCCCAGCGATTTCCAGACTGGTATTCTGGGGTGCCTCTGGTATGCGGTCTTTGCCCATTGCCCCATGCCCCCGGTACTCATCCAGCTTGTTCTCCATCCGGTGCTCTCCAATTTTCCCGTCAGGCATCGAAATCCCCTCTTGTCAATCTATCTCCTCCAAGGTTGCAAATCTGTTATTTACTGTTATGTTGTACAGTAAAGGCATAGGTGGAGCATCCCATCCATCTTCAGGTCTGTTATTTGCTGGGATATTGGGGAATAGAGGCCTCAAGGGGACAACCCATCTATCATTCAGTGGAGGATTTCCTAGCCATCGGGGGGTGTTAAAGATAGTGTGGTCGCTGGTCAGTGTTTGCTGGTGGTTGTAAAAAAATTCGAAAGGGTAAAGCCTAATTCCCATTGATGGGTCCTGGTGGGATGAGTGCTGTTCAAGTAGATATCTCACAGTTTCCGGGTTTTTAATGTTTATAATTATACAATCCCCTTGCCCTGTCTTTTCACGTTTTCCCACCCAGCCTACTCTGCGAACCGTTAGAATTTCGCCTGCCCTACCGCAGAAAAACTGCATCTGCCTTGCTAGCCAGAACAGGCATTTATTTATAAGGTCACGTTGTGATTCCCTTTGATTAGTTCTGAGTCTAGGGACTCCAGCCAGGATGATTACATACAGGGAACAGGCAGGGGGTAAGTTTATAGTTGGCAAGGTTACTGGTCCCAGGCCCTCCACAGTATGGACTGGCCTTATCTGCTCGCTCACATTCCTACTAGGCTCAAGTGAAGGAAAGCTTTTCCTGTCCCTAGCCCTTAAAGAGGGAGGTGCTTGATTTGTATTCGTGTGTGCCTGGTGGTTCTCAATGTTCAATTCCCTTATATTTTGGGTTGTGGTGGGACCATCAATGGTCACTACACCCAGCCCGTCCAGAGATATTGGCTTTAGAATGTCCACCTGGCAACCAGCTTTTGTCTGGGTTAGGATTATATCAGGATTTGGTTGTCTTCTTTCCCCAAGTAATATCATTTTATCTAATCGGTTGAAGAGGGGGGTCAGTTCTTCTCTTACAATGGTTCTAAATTAAGTCCTCAGATCAGTCAGGAGATTAAGTGCCCAGGGGGGATGGCTCATATCTGTACTAGTGAAAGGTTGGTCATCGGAAGTTTGATCCTGCTTCTCACCCTCCCCGGTACTAGATGTTAATTCGTCACACTGTTTCTTCCTTTTAGGGCCTGCCTCCATTGTTTGTTTTCGTTTCCCGATTTTTTGTGGTGGTGGTAGTATTTCTAAGTCTAGGTGGAACTTTTATTGGTGGTGGTGTCGCTATTGGATCTAGAGGGACATGAGAGACTGTTTGCTGGGTTAATGATGTGGATGCTGAAATACCTAGATGTGGGGTAATGGATAAGCACCTCCCTGTAAGTTCAATTTCTGCATTAACCACCCCTATAGCCCTCTGCAGCATCTTATCAATCGAGATTGGCGGAAGTGGGGGTGCTCTAATAACTTTTGATTTTTGCAGACACGTGCGCTTCCCCATCATAATACCAGTTTCAGCCGGATACCCAACCGTCCCACTACAACACCCAAAATAAAATTAGAAATAAGGCGTTTGCGACAACTCTGCTGAAATTTAGAGGCGACCAAGAGATGAACAACCTAGTATTAGGGAATCAGTACACATAAATATTTATACAGTTCTCAAAGATTCCAGTCAATTGTATGTCGTGGTCCACTTACAAATTGTTCAAACTTTGATGGTCATAGACTGCTTAATTCACCCAAACAGATCATAGATCAAAATAGGGTTTTTTGTTCTATATTCTTTTTACTTCTTAAAACGCAGATCCCAGTTAATTTAGCTTCTACACACAAGAAGCACATAAGGGAAAGCAAAATATGAAAAGAGCAAAGGGGACAAATAGATTAAAAGGAAAAATAAATAAAGGAAAAAATCGATCAGTCCCTTGGCTAATCCCACTCCAAATTAGTTTGCCCGCTCTTCTGTAAAGTCTGTGGCCATATGGTTAGTCCAGATAACTGTGCTCGGTCCTTCCAATTAACTACGTTTGTGTCTGTTTGTGGCATTACACAGATGCAGGGTTAATAGATCAGGAGGTTTACCCGATGTAGAAGTAGCAGAAAGGTAGAACCAAATGGGGAGGCTCTGCCCTGCCTCTTGCTGGCACTGACGGGCACCGACAGGCCCGCCTTTGGCCCGGGCTTTGCCTGGGCACGCGCACGCGCGTCCTGCGCTGCGGGAGCCCTCTCTGGTATTTGTGCGCCTCCTGGCGCCTAAGTCCCTGTCACTGGCTGGCGCACCGCTAAGAGACCTGGGAGATTGAGTTCTCCCCGCTTGCGGTCTTGCAACGTCTAGGGCGTTTGTGGCATCTTGGCAAGTGGCAGCAGCGTGGCCCCCAAAGAGCTGGTAGGACAGGCAGGGAGTATGTTTCCTCCTACGAATTTGCACCAAAAAGATTCCTCAAAGAGCACCCGCGCTGCGGGAGCCCCTCCGGTATTTGTGCGCATCCTGGCGCCTACGTCCCCGTCACTGGCCGGCGCGCCGCTAAGAGACCTGAGAGATTGAGTTTTCCCCGCTTGCAGTCTTGCGGTGCCTAGGGCGTCTGTGGCGTCTTGGCAAGTTGCAGCAGCGTGGCCGCGTGACCACCAAAGAGCAGGCAAGACAGGCAGGGAGTATGTTTCCTCCTACGAATTTGCACCAAAAAGATTCCTCAAAGAGCACATATAGAACAAGTATTGAGTTTACCTATTCCTAATTTCCTAAAACTAAGTCCTATTCCTAATAAAGAAATAAAGTAACTCCCTGATATTACTACTACCACTACCACTATCTTAGTGGCAGGACAGAGGAGTCTGCATGACTTCTTAAATAAGCAGCCCAAGAGAGCTCCAATTAGTATGATCAGGTAACCCTGAATCCCTGGCTAGCTCAAACTAGATAATGTAATATTTGTAATGTATACTTAACTTACCTCTGAGTGTGAGCAGCATGCTATTTGAAAGAAAAATATTAGCATTGTGGAACACAACAAATAAATAGTTACTCACTGAGCCCCACAACCTCCAATCCCAGCAGGTTGAGCAGGTCCTCTTCCTGATAGTGTATATCAGCCCAGTGGTGCATCAGCTGCTGAATGGTGCCCTGGATTGCAGTGCTCCAGTGAATGAACTGGCATACTCTCCCCCACAACAGCCGATGCTCCCGTGGAGCATACTACCTTCCAAGCATGCTGCCAGCATTGAGGCGAGGGGGTGCTGCACATGAAAAATAAGTGTGGCTACCTCTGCCTCATATAAAATGGGATGGGGCTGCACCCTTTGGCGATGCCGGCACTCATCAAGGTGTGTGGCTAGCAGCTATACTGATGCTGCCACCTTCGCTCTAGATCTGTTGTTTTGACATGGCGCCAGATAGGAAAAGATAGGAATAGGAAAAGTAGGAAGGAAGTAAGAGAAGAGAGAGAAGCAGAAAGATCAAAGGCAGCAGAAAGGGAAAACAAAAAAGTTGAAAAAGTCAAAGAAAAAAAGCCAAAAACATAAAATACACAAACACAAAGATACACACTGATAAAATAAAGGTAAATGAGCGGTGAATGAGTGGTATGCGTGACAATAGAAATAGATTTAAATGAATAGAAAAATCAGGCTCCGCAGAGCAACACAAAAAGATGACGGATGGAATGATAACATTGTCACACATTCACCCCTGGTCACAGATCTGGCTTAAATCCATCATTTCTTTGCTCACCATGCCACCCCAGTTCAGACCCAGCCATATGCAAATCAGTCTTGACTCTGCTCCTCATGGTAACAATTAAGCCCAAACTGCCATGCCAGGTCCTCCCTGGACCAGCAAACAAGCATCCTGGGGTGGGGTTTGGGGTATCGCCCATCATCAGCCAGACTAGCTTGAATCCAGTGGCATAGCAAGAATGTGACCCTCATCGAGGCATACCCTTCACACTAAGGGTGACAATAGTAACACAAGAGGATCACAGATGCAAAGCTGAGCATTGTCACACATTCACCCCCAGTCACATACCTAGGTTAAATGTATTGTTTTTTTGCTCACCATTCCACCACCCCATGCCACCCCAGTTTGGATTCAGACATATGCAAATTAGTCTTGAGCCTGCTCCCCATGGGAACAGTCCACCCAGAACTTCCAGGCCAGGTCCTCCTTGGACTGGAAAACAACCATCCTGGGACCGGTTTTGGGGTATCACCCCTCATCAGCCAGGCTAGCTTTTATCCAGTGGCATATCAAACATGAGACTCACATCTGTGCATACCCTTCTAACTTACGGCGACAATAGCAACCCAAAAAGATGGCCAGTGGAATGCTGAACATTGTCACACCTTCAACCCCAGTTACAAATCTTTGTTAAATCTGTTGTTTTTTTGCTCACCATGCCTCCCCAGTTCAGACCCAGCCATATGCAAATCAGTCTTGATCTTGCTCTCCATGGGGACAATCCAGCTGGAACTGCCAGGTGGAGTCCTCCTTGGACTGGAAAACAAGCATACTGGGACCGTTGTTGGGGTATCACCCCTACTCAGCCAGGCTAGCTTTAATCCAGTTGCAAAGCAAGCACAGGACCGACATCTGTGCATACCCTTTCCACTGAGGGTGATAATAGCAACACAAAAAGATGATGGATGGAATGCTGAACATCTGTGCATACCCTTCCCACTGACGGTGACAATAGCAACCCAAAAAGATGACGGGTGGAATGTTGAACATTGTCACACATTCCAACCCCAGTTACAGATCTATGTTAAATCCTTTGTTTTTTTGATCACCATGCCCCCCCAGTTAAGACCCAGCCATATGCAAATCAGTCTTGACCCTGCTCTCCATGGGAACAGTCCTACCTGAACTGCCAGATCAAGTCCTCCTTGGACTGAAAAACAAGCATCCTGGGACCAGTTTTGGGGTATACCCCTCCTCAGCCAGGCTAGCTTTAATCCAGTGGCATAGCAAGCACTGGATCCACATCTGTGCATACCCTTCCCACTGAGGGCGACAATAGCAACACAAAAAGATGATGGATGGAATGCTGAACATTGTCATACATTCACCCCCAGTAACAGATCTGGGTTAAATACAGGACATCAATTTTCCTGCAGCAGGTCCCTCCAGTCTAGGGGAGTATGTGCTGGTTTCTGGTGTCCACTGGAGTCCCTCTTCTGGTAGCAACAATCCTTTGCTATGGACACACGTCGAACACACGTTTCCAGTATACAATCTATTCAGGGCAGTTGCCCTATCTTTGCACTGCGGCAGAGTCCAAATTAATTTTCTCGGTAATGGAATCTTCTTTGTGCCTCTTCTCGGATTCAAAGTCAGAACTAAGGTTCTGTTGTAAGGTGAGCCCCTTAAATCCTAATTTAGGGTGCATTAACGGTATGAGGGACAGTGACCAATGGGCTACTGGTCCATGTGGCTAACCCGCCCCTGTAGTGACAACATCCTGTGAGTGTACGTCACTGTGCTACCCAAAAAACTCTATTTCAAGGTCTCCCAAAAAAGCAGAACCTTTCCTTGGCTGTAAAGACCTCCTAGGCCACCCTTCAGGTCTGGCTAGCCTTTTGGTGGTTTACTCCTCCTGACTTGCTACTTTTGCCAACTGTCTGCATGCTAATCTGCCTGAGGCATGGGAAGGGCTTTGTCCTCCACTGGGGGACAAGTCAAGTACATATCAAGGGCTGTCAACCCTTTGAGGTTCACCACCTTGATTGCTCTCTCACTAGCCATCCTGGGTGGGCAGAGGTATGACCTCTGACCTGCCCAGGTCCTTTGTCTCCCATCCTGTGGACATGCTAGAACAAACATCAGGTGGACAGACGCTTGTTTTGGTGGCAAACGGCTCAGGGAAGCCCACCAAGGCACTGGGTCTCTGTATCATGGGGTGGGGGCACCCACTCAGGGTGGCACCCCTGTGCGTGCCATCTCACTCTGAACATGAGTGGTACCATAATGGAGCTGGCTATCTGGAGTTTGCACGATACCCAAACCACGTTGTGCTATTGACTGCCAGTTAAGTACAGCAAACCTTGCTTTACAGGTTTACTGTAGGGATATATATGTCTGAACATATAAATCCACACCTTTAATATAATGCACCCTGCCCCTGGACTATAGGAGGCCTACCCTAGAGATGACTTACTTACATTAAGGCAGTAATAGTGACCCTGTGCACAGGGTCTTTCTCAAGCAGACAGGCTGCTTGTGCAGGCTGCAATGGCAAATGTGCAGACATGTTTACTTTGGTCACATCGGGTGGCACAATTCAGTGATTTAAGCCCTAGTGACTCCTTTACCACCCTTGCCCTGAGTACCACAGATATCATATACTAAGGACTTATAGGGGTGGCAAAGGAGCTTGCCACTTGGGTGTGCCCCTTCACATTACTTTAGGGCAAAGAGCACTGGCATTGGGGTCTGGTTGTCATGTCCCACTGCACTATCAGATCCAAATCCAGCATTTAGCACCTCTAAGGGGGGCAGAAAGTGGGGGAGCATCTGCAAAGAATCCCAGTTTGCTACAATCACTCTCCACTCCACTGTGCCATTCTTTCTCTGTCACTGCTCCTTGTGTACACGCCATCACATCATTGACACTTGCAACTGCCCCTACATTGGCAAACAACTGCACGTCTTCTGTCTATTTCATGCCACTGTAAAGGTAAATGGGAAACAAAGTTTTGCCTGAATGTATCACCAACCTAAACTGCATTCAATGCAATATTGGTACTCTTGCCCTCATGAAGCTAACTGGGTCAATCTTGCTGACCCTTTTGCCTGTATCCCACGGCAAGAGTTTTCTCACCAATGGTTTATGATCTGTGTGGAGTATTATTTTACTACCCCACACATATGTCCTAACAAACTCAACTCCCCAGACTGCTTGGAACGTTTCTCTCTCAATTAGTACATAATTTCTTTCAGCATGTATTAACAACTGCGAAGCAAATGCAATTGATTTTTTACCACTCTGATGGATTTGAGATAAAACCACACCTAAACCAATAGCACTCGCATCCACTGTAATGATGGTTTTGCATTGAACATCAAATGGGATAATTCTTTTGCTTCACACATTTCCTTCATGCTTTGAAAAGCAAATTGTTGTTCCTCCTCCCACCAAAAGCCAGGCCCTTTTCTTGATAATTTTCTCAAACTTTCAGTCTTATCAGCAAACCTCTTAATAAATATTCAATCACCCCAAAAAATGATCGTAGCTTCCACCAAATCTCTTTTGGGCTTCACTCCTTCATTAGACAAAGTGTACCCCAGGTATTTGATTTCTCTTTCTTCTCTTTCTCTTTCTTCTAAATTAGTCCTGCCTCATTAAGTCCATCTAGCACATGCTTCAGGGTAATATTATGACTGTCAACCATTTGAGCAAATACCAGGATGTCATCTTGGAAACAAATGACATTGTCTGTTACTTTAAATACTTCTCCCATCATCCTTTTTAAAACTCCTGTTAGAAATTGGGTTTCTGGTTGGCAGAGATATGCAACCTGTCCAAGCAGGAATTACAATCTTAGTCAGGGTAATTCAGATTCACACAATAGATTAACCTGTGCTCACCCAATGGGAGCTTGGCACAGAGCTTGACACACAGCAGTCAGACTGAACTTAAGAGGCAAAGTGTAAATTATTTATTCAACACTTCACACGGTAACGCAGTGAAACCACTTCAAAATTACTCCAATCCAGTTTAGAAAAATATATTATGATTTTATAAATAAACAAGAGACAAAAATATAGCTTATAAGCAATAGACACCTATGGGGTGTGCTGGACTGGGGCAAAGTCAAGAGTTCAGGCTGGATACAGGAGCCATGCAAGGCCGGCTAAACAAATTGATCCTGGTCTTAACAGGGAGATTCTGGGTGCAGACGAGTTATGCCTTGGTATCAATCCCTGTAGTTGAGGTGATGCCTCAATTTTCTCCACACAACGATGGTGCTGCACCAGTTCCGAAGACGAAGTGCTGAAGCTGAGATGCCTCGGTTCCAAAGCCCATGCACCTGGTTTCTCCACGCAGCTGAGGGGATGTGTAGTTTTTCTCACACTTCAGCAGTGGTAATTCAGTGGTTCTGATGCATCGTTTCTGGAGGCGATGCACTAGTTTCAAGTATGAAGCACCGGTTCTGTTCCCACAACAGCAGTGATGCATTGATTTTGCTTTATGCAGCAGAGGATTCTTCAGTTCCACTGGCTCAAGCTACCTGGATCCACTTCCAATGGTCCAGGCACAGAAGCAGGAGGTCAGTCTTTGATACCACTGCGTCTCAAAACAGGAGGCAAGCCAGCATGCCCTTGACGATCATTTTGGGTTTAAGGCAGAGTCCAGCTCTCCCTCTTCATGGTCAGAGAGCAGCAGGGCAGCACAATGAAAAGCATTTCTTCTAGTGCAGCAGTCCAGCAGAGCGACAGTCCTTGCAGCAGCACATCATTTCTTCTGAGAGAGGTTCTTTACAGGTCCAGAAATGTCTGATTTGGTGGGTTCAGAGACCCAATACTTATAACCAGTTGTGCGATTGAAGTGGTGGTTACTTCAAAGAAGAATTTTTGAAGTACACAGAGATCTTTTCTTCCTAGCCATGGCTGCAGACTCACTAGAGGGGGATAACCAGCACATTATGTGGGATAAGGACACTGCCTATTCAAGTGTATGTGTCATCTCCTCCCTCTCATCCTGCTAAGGATGAGCCTTTATATTGCAGATCGGCGCTCATACACACCAAGCCTTCTTTTGTGTGTAGTTGTCTGGAGGGAATGCACAGATTCAAGCTGTTACCCACCCCAGTGCTTGGCACAGAGCAGACATGTAGTGGAGACAGACTTCAGGCACACAGAGATTTAAGAGCAGGGAAATGCCAACTTTCCAAAAGTGAAAAAACTAGGACAATAGTGGTAGACTCTAGGTGCACTACCAATAGGAACTCAAAAGAGACTCCGTTTTTCTTTCTTATAGTGTGACTCCCAGCTTTGGGTTCTGGTCTGGATCATTTCCTGTTGTGTTCTTTTGCAGGCTTTAGGTAAATAATGCATGACCTGTTAGCAGTTCGGATCTCGGCATGTGCACTTCCTATTTTTTGGTTCAAGCTGTCACTTGTTGGGTATGAATGATTTGGACAGGAGCATTTCTATACTTGCATGAATCTTTACACTCTTCACCAACTCCTGCCAGTTGTTGGCACATCGTGGCTTGTTACTTGGATAATGTTTTGACATAGGTTCAGTAAACACTTGTTGTTCTTTTTTCAGGTGATTTTTTCTTATTCTTTTTTGTTTATTCTCTTTTTCCCTGGGCGATACACACGTTGTACTCAGTTCTAGCAAGAGTCTCATCACATTTTTTCACATCTTCTACCTTTTTACGTTTTTTTTTAATGTTCACCTCATGGATATGTATATTAATAGTTGACTGAGAAGGTATTCTGATATTGTATTTATCTACTTGTAGAGTCCCCTGATGAAGGGCAGCAGTTTATGCCCGAAATGCATTGGGATTTGGCCATAACTCGTGTGCTTGCTGTTCAAAGCATTTGAATGAAGTTCCCCTCGGGATACACACAAGCCTGCTCATAATAAAAATATTCTTCTTAGCTACTATCAGTGTTTCAAATAGTACTTAATGATGGACTTTGTTTGATTTTGATTAATTATTTTGTAATATCTGATCACTTGTGTATATATAATGAAAAACACTCTTTTGAGTGCCCATTGGTAGTGTACCTAGAGTCTACAACTATTGTCCTAGTCTTTTCACTTTTTAGACAGGGGGTGGGCTGGACCTCCTCTCTGGATGCACAGCACATTTAATATTGTTGTTATTGACATGGTGTTGTTGCATTTGTTTCTTTTGAATGTAAACCAGCTGTTATTATATCTAACTTTCTAAAAGTGGCATTTCTAAAATCAAAATGTTAATTCCAACTTTACCAGCCAAGAGGATTTATCATTACCATTCCAATTAAATAAAACATGACAGAGCTACTCCTTGTCATTCAGGAATTACAGCTTAAAAGTACAATAAAGAATTCCCAATGATAACCTTTGAGCGGAGTAGGCCTCACAATAGTGAAAAACAAATGTAGCCTTTTTTCACTACCAGGACAAGCAAATCTTAAATGTACATGTCCTACCTTTTACTTACACAGCACCCTGCCCTATAGGCTATCTAGAACCTACCTTAGGGTTGACCTATGTGTAATAAAAGGGGAGTTTAAGCCTTGACAAGGGGTTTTAAATGTCACGACAAAATGGTAGTAAAACTACACATACAGGCTCTATAGTGGCAGGCCTGAGACATGTTTAAAGGGCTACGTGTGTGAGTGGCACAATCAGTGCTACAGGCCTACTAGTAGCATTTCATTTACAGGTCCTGGGCACAGGTAGTGCACTCTACTAGGGACTTACACATAGATTTAATATCCAATTTGTGGATAACCAATGTAACCATTTTTAGGGAGAAGCAAATGCACTTTAGCACTGGTCAGCAGTGGCAAAGTGCTCAGAGGTAAGCAGGCAAAAGGTTTGAGGGAAGAACATCCTAAGACTGACAAGTCTAACAACACCTGAAGTGGACGTGAGCCCAAAAGGCATCCTTGTGATCTCGAAAATACCTTCCATTGTTTTAAAAGTTGCGAGAGGTTTAGAGTCATCATGTAACATTATCTGATGATAGGCACTCTTAAGATCTAACTTACTAAAGTACTTCCCACTCAGGGCTAGTTAGCACTGGCCACGGATTCCCTCACTACCACCATTTTACAGTGCCCCTCAAGTCTCCATAACCACTGTCTCTCAGATTCATTTAGTTTTCTAGTGCCACTCATACCAGTTTAAGATGTCTAAACACTTTACATCACACACACATTGAACAGAGACAATCAATCATCAGTATTTAAATCAGTATATAGGAAATGTTACCTAGGACAGAGGCCTACAAGGAGTAGGACTCACATGTCTTCTATACTTGTAGGCAGTTTAGTTTAAGAGTCCTTGGACTGGAGATGCACAAATTCGGAATTTAAAATGTAACATCATTTTTAGGGGTTTTCTTTCAAAATAAGAATTGATTTCTACCCAAATCAACCCCTTTTGCAATATTATGACAACGAAAGACTGGGCAAAAAATAAATAGTTCTAATATTTTCCTTGCAGTTTGCATGCAGCTCTTTGACGGCCGTTTTCTGGACAGCATGGAGGCCGATTTGGGGTTGTGCTGTTGAGATGCCGCCAGCGGTTTAGAGGATTCCTGATGGCTTTTCCGTAGCAGTTCGCCGTGGGAGTCTTGTGTACTCTTGGAAGCCTGCCTTTTTTACTGAATCTTCAGTTTTACTGTGTGTGACTCAAGAACCCTTCTGAAAGCTGCTGGCGGTTTGACGCTGAGGTCGGGACTGCGAGGACCAGCAGCCCCGTAACCTGCATCAGCTGCATCCTCTTCCCGCCCCCGCTGCCAGTCACTACATAACTCCTCATGGCCCCCACTTCGCGGGTGCCGTTCGCCGTGGGAGTCTTGTGTACTCTTGGAAGCCTGCCTTTTTTACTGAATCTTCAGTTTTACTGTGTGTGACTCAAAAACCCTTCTGAAAGCTGCTGGCGGTTTGACGCTGAGGTCGGGACTGCGAGGACCAGCAGCCCCGTAACCTGCACCAGCTGCATCCTCTTCCCGCCCCCGCTGCCAGTCACTACATAACTCCTCACGGCCCCCGCTTCACGGGCGCCGTTCGCCGTGGGAGTCTTGTGTACTCTTGGAAGCCTGCCTTTTTTACTGAATCTTCAGTTTTACTGTGTGTGACTCAAGAACCCTTCTGAAAGCTGCTGGCAGTTTGACGCTGAGGTCGGGACTGCAAGGACCAGCAGCCCCGTAGCCTGCATCAGCTGCATCCTCTTCCCGCCCCAGACATTTAACTGACTGCCACTCCCGCTGCGCGGTCGCGCGCGGTCGCGCGCCGGGAGAAGCCCGGGACAAGGGCGGGGCCGTTAGTGGCCGGACTGGTCGGGTTGGGCCATCCCCATTGGCTTGTTTACTTTGCCGTTTACTGTTTCCCGTGCTCTGTCTGTTTGTAACAGTGAAATCATGAGTAGGAGAAACCATTCTGGCACAACACTCGTAAAAAATAACACTGGCACTGTAACTAAACCCTTGCCTAGTCTGACCGCTATTGATCGCATGCTACAGAAGACAATAGGGGTGGTGGTCAATGCAATCGAAAACACCGAACGCCGCCTTTCTCTACCTGCTGGTAGTTTACTACCTCCACAAGCTGCCAACATTTCGTTTGTAACTGTTAATTCTCAAGATTCGATCCTGGCTCCGTCGTTCGTGGCTTTACCGGGACCCCACCCCATCTCCACCACTCAGCCTGTTTTATCTATTATGCCTACTGACCCCCCAGCCGTAACCCCAGATTTACCCAGATTATCTCAGTCCCCTACCATTTTTTCTAATGACTTGCCTACGGATTTTCTTCCCCATTCAGGGGCTGTTTCCCTAACTTCATTTTGTGATTTACCAATAAGTTCTTCCTCGGGGTCAACCCCCCCGGTAAGTCCATTATCTCATAGTCCGAGGGTGATAACAAGAGGGCAAAAAACCAGGTCCATTCTAAAAAACTCTATTAGGGATGGGCTTAATATAAAAAAGGCAAAGCCTGCTACAACTCGGAAAAGCGCCATTGGCGATAACAAATATAAAAAAGTCACCCCGAAATCCACCGCCACGAGAGGGAAAAAGGCAGCCAAAAACGTAACCTTGAGTGCAGCTAAACCGTCCCAGGGTAATGGCTTGCACGTAAACATTCCCGATCAATTACCTACCCCAGTTCCTTCTCATTTTTCAAATGAGAATTTATTGGAAAGAATTGAACATCTTATGAAGTCCTCAATGTCTCCACTCATGGAAAGGGTAAAATGTTTAGGGGAAAAAATGGACAATATGGAAAAAATAATGCACACTTTTAATACTAGTCCTGGCCAAGCGGAAACTAACTTACACACCAAGGACAAACAAAAAAATGATTTACATTCTGGTAAAAAAAGACCAACACCAACTCGCTCTACCACTCCGGTATTGTCCATCCCGCCCACTAACATTTTATCAGCTCGCCTGGGGATTTCTGAATCCAGGACAACAGGGGCAGCTGCCCCACACAGGGATGCTGAGCCCGTAAGCCGTGTAACAAATACCACTCATACCCTAGGTCCCTCTAGGGACCGTTCCATACAACCAACCCCGTTGCAGTCTCTCTCACATATTGATTTACCCCCACAATCAACTCCTTACACTGTTGTTTTAGTTGGGGTACCAGAGCTATTACAAGGCAAATCAGAAACTTTTTTTGAGCTAAGAAATAAAGTTGCTCATTGGTTGAATACGAACAGACCATTACCCATTTCTATGTCCGGAGAAATCCTATTCGCAAGAAGATTAAGTTGGGTGGGCCACAGGCCAAAGGATATCTCAGGAGATTGTATCGTAATAAATTTCAGGGATCGGCGAGTGATCCATCATATCTGTAATTTTTTTCCATCTAGTGCCAATACCAAGATTCAAGTTAGGGATCTGACTTTTTTCTATCCCCAACCTTCTTCCCACCTATCAGACATACACTCTTGTGATTTAACAGCTCTGGTCAGAAATGGGGCACCCAGAGTATGTTATAATATTCCGACTTTCAATCATTATGATCAACTTTCTGATCTGGAGAGAGTGGATTGACTTAAATCAGATGGCTTGTCAGCTATGCCCATGTGTAATCCATCTCCCGATAGTGTAGAGTTGGACCATCTTCTTGAGGGCTTTGAAACATCTGGGTCCCTTTCTTCACCCATTGTTCAGTCTCTTAAACAGGTTGATTCGTCAAGACTGCCTTCTGACGGAGTGACCCATAAAGATGTCTCATTGCTTAATATTTTATTTTGGAACGTTGCTGGCCTTCGTTCAAAGGTTTTGAACGACCTCTGGCTTACTTTCATTCAGGATTTTGATATCCTCTGCATTCAGGAAACTTGGGCTCCCACTGAAATACATCTCCAGGGCTTCAAAACATATTTTTCCCCAGCCTTACCTTCTCCCTCTGGCAGGGCCAAGGGGGGGCTGACTATTTTTGTTTCTAACACCCTCCGTTTTACATCAATAGTCCCAATAGCGCTGAAAGCAAATTTTCAAATTCTTCTTCTTCATTGGAATACTTGTAAAGCCCTAGTGCTAGTGAATTTTTATAATAATCTTTCCGCTTCCGATTTGGTGAATGTAACTAAGGAATTACAAGGTCACTTTCAAGAAATATTTTTAAAAACCCATAAGGAGTTAGTTCTAATATGGGGTGGGGATTTTAATCAAAATCTTTGTACGCATAGTGATAATATAGTGTGCGGCATAGTGGATGAAAATGATGATCCAATACCTCACTTCGCGCACACTTCTACTGGATATCTCTTGAATGAGATATTGAGCGGAACAGATTTTACACTAGCTAATAATATGTTGAATCCACCCACACCCGTGTTACCAACTTTTAATGGAAGAGGCAGGCCATCCACCATTGATTTTATATTTCTTTCGATGGCAGCAGGTAAAGATCTCTCTAACTGCAAAACACACGATATCGCCATTAGCGATCATTATCCTATTAGTCTCGTTTTAAAAAATCCTAATACTCGAGAGAGGTTTAATATTGAGGGAACTTTAGCCCAAAATAACCTAACTTTAGACAGACTGAACGGATATTCACTAAGATGGGAAAAGGTTGAACCCATGACTATTACAATATCTTTAGTCAAAAAATTGGGTCCAGTGATCAATAAATGTCTTGATCCAGGCATTTCTAACGAGGAAATCATGGATAACTTTTCAACACTATTGATTGCAATAAAGGATTCCCTATTAGTAAAGAAAAAAAATGGAAAACCTAAGGGATGGTTCGATTCTTGTTGTTCCAAGGCGCACAAGAATTTTAAAACTGTCCTCCAAAAAAAGGCAAGGAATAGCAAGGAAATTGCAGCCTCCAGAATTAAATATAAACAAGCGTTAAGGCATAGGAAAAATAACCTAAAGAAAGAACTCTTGGATCAATTACATAAAACATCCATTCTTGGGGACACCGCTGCCTTCTGGAAGGTTGTCAAATCCCCTTTTCTAACTGATTCTGCGCCAAAGCCAACTGTTGAGGTTGCAATAGATGAACAAACTTGGCTTGGATATTTTGAGCGGATATTCAGCCTTCCCTCAACCGCTGGCCCTTTAACATTTTCCAGATTATATACCCCGAATTTCCCTCTGTCTATCAATATTCGATATGAGGAGGTGGAACAAGCCTTAAAAGCTAGTAAAAATGGTAAAGCCCCGGGCCCCGACGGGGTCCCAATTGACTTTTTTAAATTCATGATGGACTTATGGCTTCCAATTTTAACGAGGGTTCTACAAGCTTCTTGTGCAGTAGGCCCCATTGATTCCTGGACTAAATCAATTCTTGTCCCCATTTTTAAAAAGGGGGATCGTCACTTGCCATCCTGTTACCGACCTATTTCTTTATTAGACTCACTCGGGAAAGTGGCCGGTCGTATTATCCTAGAGCGCTTGCAGCAATGGGCACTGGATAATAAAGTTCTTTCTGATCTTCAGTATGGCTTTCGCGAGGGCGTGGGAACTACAGAGCAAGCCCTTAACCTCTCCTTGATGATAGACAAATATGTTAGTGCCAAAGGAGGGGCCCTCTACTTGGCATATGTGGACCTCTCCGCAGCATGTGACTGTGTCAACCACACCAAATTGTGGATCATCCTGGAGAATATGGGAATAGAGGAGCCCCTAATACTTTTCCTGCGCGGACTGTACTCAGGTGCCACAGCCCGCGTGAGATGTGGCTTGGGGGGTGAGGTGACAAAACCGTTTAGAGTAGAGCGCAGTGTTAGACAGGGATTCGTCCTGGCCCCATTTTTATTCAACTTATACACAAACGGCCTGGAGAAAGCCATGTTATCTGGGGCAAAGGACCTCCCCACCATAAACAATCGTCCCATACCGGCCCTACTCTACGCGGATGACGCTGTAGTTCTGGCGCGAACTCCGCTTGAACCGCAGCGCTCCCTCACGAAATACCATTTATTTATGGAGAACTTGGACCTGAGGATTAACATTAAAAAAACATTTATAATGTCCCTCGGGTCATCGAAAAAGAACAAAATGTCTATTTCTGTAGATCACCAAAAAATAGAGAGCACTAATACGTACCCATACTTGGGTATTGTTTTCAACCAAACATGCTCCTGGAAGAGCGCCATCGAGTCTAGAAAACTCACTTTTGCAAGAACAACTGCCGCTTTGGTCAATTTTGCCAGCAAATTAGGTAGAAGACCCACTGTTGAACTCCTGGAAATTTACAAGGCAAAATGCATCGGTAGCGTAATTTATGGGGCGGGTGTGTGGGGCTACGCTATGATTGACGAGGTCCAAAGGGTGGAAAACAGATTCCTAAGATTTCTCCTTGCAGTCCCGCGGTCTACCTCAACCTATGCATGCCACTTAGAAGTAGGATTGCCCTTTGTAGCAGATCTAATAAGGATCCAAACTTTGTTACTATGGCACCGCATTTGGACCTCTATAGACACTACCTTTACCCAAGGGTTCATAAAAGACTGTATTGCCTTGGATAGAGTACATAAGGTCAGATGGATTGCTTACGTAAAGAGATTCTTAGCTGATCTGGGCATGATCCAGTATTATCTTTCCCCCTTGAAAATTGCTGAAATTCCCAGGAAGCAATTTAAAAAGTTGTGCCTCGCTCAGCTTGAATCCCTGAGGTTAACTAGCGAAGCCCACAAACCCACAGTTCAACACTCCTTACTGACCCAAACGACCCTCTTAATTCAGCCCTATCTGACTTTTAACATTACTGATTATGAGAAATCTCTTCTAACAAGGCTTAGACTGAATGTTTTTCACCACTCGGTTACCTTTCCTATTTCTAAATCTTGGGAAAGACATCTTCAACCATGTCCCTGTGATACGAGTTCTTCTCAACCCACAATGCATACAGTAATGTTTTGTAAATTTTACAACGACTTGAGAAAGCAGTGGTTAACCCCGATTTTTAAAATTTGGGGTTTACGCAGATGTCGTCCCGCTTTTCTTGTCTTGCAACTATTGGACACCGAGTTGTTTGCTAAACAAACAGTTATTTTTTTGAAATTGGTAGTGAGACATAGGCAGAATTTGTGACTTGTTAAATAACTTTTTTAATATTTTTCTTTGGTTTTAAAATGTTTGCTTCTTTTACGCTGAAAACCTTGAAGCTCTTGTCAACTGTCTTTCTATGTACTTTTATGGTTGCCTTTTTGGCTCCCGAATAAAGATTGATTTGATTTGATTTGACTGCAGTTAATAGCTCACCTCTCTATATTAGGATTTCAACTTACAAAATGCAAGTAAAAAAAGGATCTCTGACAAAAGCGGTAACCCATTGATCTATTTCTATTATATGCACTTTGTGATGTGAATGGAACATGTTCTTTGCAGCAGGCATATTAACCCTCTGCAATATGATGAATCAAAACTTTCACTAGACAAAGCTCCAGTCTCTCTCCAGGAAGAACATTAATCACTGGAGTTGTCATTTTTATTGATGCCTGAAAATTGCTGGGACAATGTACGTGCGGCATCAGGTGCTTTTGAAATGATGAACATGGTGCCCCCACCCCAAGTCAGTGCCCGGTGTGGTGGCACCAATCGTACCGCCCTAGAGCAGGCCCTGTTCTCACCCTTCAGCAACACAATTAACTCATTTATATTGTGTAAAGGATAATTATCCACTACAATATTTTGCTTAACTGTGCATAGATCAACACAAAAACTTAGACTCCCATCAGACTCCTCGGTGATTACCACCAGAGAAATCTACCTTGAAATTTAAATCTGTTCAATTACACTCCCTCCACCATATCCCAAATCATCTTGTGGACTTGCTCACGTGCAGTGATGGGAATCTTTCTCAACTCATGTTGCACGGAAATGGGATCATGTTTGATCATAATCTTGTCTATATTCTCCTTCAGCTCTCCCAACTTACCACTAAAGAACCTCTTACTCCCCTCCATAACGTCCTCAACCACTATCACCTGGTTTTGAGTCCTCAGATTTACTATGATATATATAGGCCTTTCCTTCCACCTGTCTTTAGTGAAATAAAAGTTTTGTTAACATGTAACCAATTATTCTCCCTTGATAGCCACCAGGGTTAAAATCCTTTGGTAAAAGACATACATGTGGCAATTCTCACAAAAACATCTCTCTAGGTACAATTGTGTAAAGGGAACCTGAATCCACCATCAACTGAATATTTCTCCCTTACACTATGAAATTAGTATTTTGCCTAGGTGGGCTATTACATTGACTAACACTATTATCAATACTTAAAACTCTGTCAACTTTTTCATCAACCGCCAAAAGTCTGTCATGCACAATGCCCCCTCTAGACTTGGAATTAACTGCACCTGAGTGCGAAATGTCCTCTGCTTCCACATTTCATATACTCTTCCAAGAGCATAACAGGATTAAGATTCTGCATTTTGGAAAGTACTCCCATATCTGGTAAACTCTCTATTTGAAGTTTTTTTTAGAAAATGTACTTTTTGTTCAATCTGTAAAACCCTTTAGCTCTCACCAATACTTTGGTGTCATCTTTATCAACACAACCAACTTCATTATAACTTCACTTCCTTTATCCCTTCTCTCCATCTCATTCATGCAGTATTTTCACTGTTCCATGACTTTTGCAATCTCAATGGCATCCTTTATTGACAGGTTTTTAGCTGCCGAACATCTTTTCTGCATTGTGTTGCTTTCACATTGAACAATCAGCTGGTCTCATATAAACTCATCCGTCATGGTACCAAACCGGAAATCTGGCACCTCTTTGTAAACATCCTCAAACTACTGACCATCTTGTTCAAACACAACTGGTAAATACTTCAAAATACGTTGTACTTCCTGACCTAAAGTGCTGGGAATAATAGCTTTTATCCTAGAGGACCTAAACCCGTGGCCATCTAGTGCCTCTAAATAATTATTAAAAATATCTATCCATTCCTCCCAAACAATGGGTGGATTGCCTGGTTGTGTTAAAAAGAAAGGCGAAGATGTAATGCCAAGTGTATTAGTTGATGTCATGTATTTGCTAGACTAAATATTGTGCAGATGTAAAGTTCTCTTTCAATTTGTGGAAGACGAATACAGGTGTGTTAGTCTTACCTCTATTCCTGAAGCTATGTAGTGCAATAGTTCTTCCTTTATTTCTGGGCCCTATGAGGGTGGTCACTAGTATGAGGAATGTACAACTTGACGTGTTTCAATTCTATGCACTTTGAGTTCCAATCTGACCACTCCTGTGGCTGCAGTGCAAGCAATGCGGCCATGCCGACAAGTTAGTCCAGTGAGCAGGTGCTCGCAGTCGCTTGTGAAATTTCAAATTGTTCCCAGTGGGCTGAAGGAAGCTGCGTGAGGACACTGCATGGGCTGAAAAGCACATGCCCATGTCCATCGCCAGTAGAAAAACCTGAGAAACAAGACTGAATTATTGAAAACAAAGTAAAGAAACAGTAATGTCTTGCCTCCTCTACCAAGCACTTTCAGGAAGCTCCTCTTCATTTCTTCTCAATGACTCTCTGCAATATCTCCGATACGCTCCCTGCCCAAATACACGCTGGAACATGCTCCAAATGCTGTGTTCCCCAAGCCACTGGAGATCGTAGCCAATTTTGCTGTATGATATGCAGAGAATAGCCTGTAATGATGAGTTGATGACCAATTGAAGATAGATTACTATGTTCATTAGGAAAACAGCTAAACATTGATCACCCACACCACCCAAGGGTAATTGACTTCTCCAGAACCCCACAGCGAACGGAATGCACCATTACACAATTCTAAATGCGTATGCAAATTATGAAACTCTCCCCATAAGAACTTGTAAACTGGGAACTCTGTGATAAGCACTGACTGGCAGTTTTGGGAAAATGTTTCGGAATTTATTCACTGATGGTCAATAGGGGAGTGTTTGTGGCATTATGGTTTTGTAATTAAATGCTGATGGTTGGGTTTCTGTCACTTTTGTTTTTGCTGTTGGTATTTCAACTAAGTGCTTACCTTGGTAACTGTAAAGACTTATCAATTTGTAGCTGTATGATATGCATAGAATAGCCTCATGTTTAAAATAATATAGCAAGCTCCTGTAGATGTTCTTTACAAGCGTACTGTAGGAAACTGAGTTACTGATTTACAGGGTGAACCCTATTTCAGCAGCAGCCACAATTCCTAATAAAAACAAAGGTTTCCCCAAAACTAAAAGCTAGTTTTGGAGTGGGACAGGGAAACAGATCAAAAAAGAGCAAAGCACCCCACATCCAAATATATTCTTGCAATAAAGAGTCAAGCACAGATATTAATAACACAACAACTTTAATTGTATAAAGAATGTATCTCTATTTCTTGTCTTGGAGGCTTGCAATGCAAAGTCCTGTGTTGGGGATGTGTCACGCAGCAACGGTTCAGAGAAGCTGGGGGGCAGCAATGCCTAGCCCTATGTCAGAGATGTGTAGTGCAGCAGTAGCCAATGCGAACTGCAAGGAGAAGCGTTGCGCAGCATCTGTTCTGTCTGTAGCGTCCTGCCAGCCTAGACGCTTGCCAATAAGTATGCCACACATGGGGAGTAGTTTTATACGTCTTTATTCCGGTGCATGTAAGTTAGAACTAAACATTCGAAGCCTGCCTTCAACTTCTCTCTCCAACGCTTATGTCACTGGCCTACAGGATACAGTGAGAACCAAAAGAGTTCTGGCATTCTTTTATTACAAGACAAACAATACATGAGAATTCGGCAATATTTCTTCTTTGACTCTAGACATGTTTCTTCCCCCACTCTCTGAACTCATCGTTCTCACTGATCTGGGATTGTTTTTTCAGGACGAGTCCTTCCTCTCTACCTCGTAGGTGTCAAAATTGTCCCCACGGAAAGGTATTTCCCTTTTCTGTACATTACACTGTTTTTCAGAACTGCACGCACATAACCATACACGCGCTCTCAATTAGCCTTTATTAGCAATGGCGGCTACATAGCAAACAATGCACACCCGCCTATTTGTTTTTGTTTTTTTGTTTTTGTTTTTTATAAAACCTGAACAGCACTAGCGCCCTTCAAGAATATCCAGCATTTATTATATATGTATTTTACAACAACTGCACGCATGAGGCTATACAGCCAAAATATGTGCGTGTTGCCAATTAGCCTCCGTATATAAGTTATGGCTAGATGACTATTCACATGCTGTCTATTTGCTTTTAGGAGCCTTAGTGGCACCAGTGCTCTAGTTGAAATGAACTAAGTGCGTCTTTTACCTATTAAGCACTGTGCACTCAAAAGACACTTCTCGTAAGAACCTATTAGCCATATGCATATGCTAGACATCACCCTGCACAAGCATCATGAATTGGCTGAAGAAACTACCGCCATATTTCCATCATTATGATTAAAGGGAACTCACGATGGCTCATTATGGACACTGTAAAAAAACACAAAAATTAGCCTTTTACAAGGTCGACACTGACTAAGCAATACTACAGCTTAAGGAACTCCTTAAATGAATATAATTTATCTATGCCACCGTTCTGTACGGATTGAATAGCATTAGATACGAATTCCACCTTCGGGGAACCACACACCACCTTGGGATTCCACTAGGTAAAAAGACAGGCCAAACCAAACATGCAATAAAATTCTTAGTGATTAACACCATGTGCTTTAAAAAAAAAAAACTTTTAATCCTATTGCTTTGGACCATTAATCGAACGTGCACTCTTCATTTTTATGGAAATCCTGAGATTACTAAGATGAGCACATTTGGTCAGTGACAACATTTACATAAATATTCAGTTCCCAGCGTTCCTTTTCACACAATAACCTATGTATAATACCATTTCATGTGCCTTAAGCGCATAGTGACAATCTTAATACGGTCTGAAACCTATGATTGTATCCTCCCGCATTACTCAAATATTCCTACAAATAATGAATAGTATTGCACTTATATCGTAATGTACAAAATATATCCATGATTTTTGGTCTATAGTGTCTTTTATCTCTCCCAGGTATAGACAGTAGTACCTTCTATAACCCATATATGAAGATGAGCAAATGGGCTCAGTGATGAAGCAGGGTAAGTAAATTTGCCTGCCCTCCATCAGTTACCTCGAAGGAAACTTGCTTCGATTTGGTCCTGAAGAAGGCCTACAGACTACCAGGGCTAAAACTTGTTGACCTATTAAGACTAGGGGTGGGCGGAATTTGCGAAATTCACTTTCGCAAATTATTGTGAAAATGTTAAAAATCTCCGCAAACACGCGGAAATATCGCGAAGATGCGGAAGTTTTTTTCCCGCCCGTTCGCGGTATTTTCTGCGTGGTCGCGGCTCGCCAACTTACCCATGCGGTTGCTCACGGGCGCGGCCATCTTGTTTTCACTTGTCTCGCGGTGCATGATCGCGAGAAGAAAGACGTGATCGCGTGACGCATGACGTTACTGCAGGCAGGAACTGTCGCGAGACAGCGCAAATGGCTACCAACAATCCAACATCTCGTGGAGAACGCGACCGGATCGGGAAAACTTGTCGGCGAACGCGGGGATTCAGGTAAAGCGATCGCGCGCATGCGAGAATGTATTATTTTACAGCGCGAGCAAGAAAAAAATTATCGCTAAGCTGCGGAATGCGGAAATTTTGACATTTTCGCGCTTACCGCCGAACGCGAAAATGCCAAATTATCGCAATTTCCGCGAACGGAACGGAATTTTGGCCCATGCCTAATTAAGACCTTCAATCAGGCGTATTCCACTACAGAGCCACCACTTCACCATTTTAATCTTGCCCCATCCTTGGCCTAAAAAAGATTTAACTAAAGACAGGAGGCAATTTTAACCTCACTCTTCACAACACACCTTCGCAATTACTTTTCACAACCGTCCAAAAACCAGACGGTCTACCTCCAGGTAGAGGATAAGGAGATCACTTGGAGAACCGAGCACTCAAGTGATAAAAGACTCAATGGTGATACTGCTCACTTAACAACAGAGCGGAGAATCAAGATATACCTCACCATATGCTTAATGTGAATGAGGATCTTCACCATACAAAAAGCCTAGACCCTGGTAAGAACAGGATGTGTGATTCATTCACGTTACTATATAAACACGCTTGCTTTAGTGCCACATTGCACTTTCACACAGAACCTGCATATGTTTTCTTATTCTGTTCCTATCCTGGGATTTAGTCTGAACACCACTGACAAGTTCAAACAACAATGTCCCTTGTTATTCTTTCTGGACAGGCACTAGCACCTAGACATAACACAAGAATGCAGCTGTTGTTTATGTGCAGACATGTCCTAACATATTGATGAGTACACGAGCCACAAACAAACATATGGAAGGAGAGTTCGGGGAAAAGAGCACTGCATCTGCTGAGATGTCGAGCATCCATCGGTGTATACTAAGGTATGGGGTCTGCCAGTAATCCCAGGGATCTTTCATATAATCATTTAGCCTTAGTAGCAGAGGATGGGGGTTAGGTCACTCTGTCCTATAAAATGACGGGGTTTTTCATGGTATATGGATTATTAACCATGCTAACAGCATTTTTATGGTGCATTTGTTTTCTAATTGTGGCATGTTTACTGCATTTCAGAGCACGATACTTTGAATATGTATCCTAAACTTTCTTTGTGTCTCCTGGTTATCTCATTGTGGACAAGTGCACAAGAGAGTGAAAGGGTGTGTCCTTTTACCGTGTCCCAGAGAGGGTCGAGTGTGTTGTGTTCTGGGTGTGCCAATTCACTTGTTCCTGTGGTAATATTAGGAGGATCAGCAGAACTATGGCTAGTGGGACATGGGCTCATAGATACTGAGGTGGTATGGTGACTAAGGCCCTACACACTGATGGGCTACAGTTCGAAGCATAGTTCTGTTCAAGAGCAGAATTCTTGCAACATGGCATCACCAACGTTTAGTCTGCTACATACTTGTCGGAACCCCAAGTAGTGCTTGTGCTTGTCCACAATAACCTAGCACCTTTTTCCCGGAGTCATCCGTGGTGTTCAGGGTCTCTCCTTCACAGTTATTAAGCAGCACCTAGTTCTGTTGATTTTTCAAGCTTGAATATTAAAAGGTTTCTGCCCGGTTTGTGCTACAATTTGAATAATTTTCAAATTACCTATGGTTCAACCAGTAGCTATTAATGTTTATTGCCGCTCAGCAGTTTCTCAACATTTGGTTCAACATGGAGACCCTAATACTGGAGCTCCTGTAATTTTTGTATTCTGATTTGAGGTTTTTCATTCAAGGGTCACCTTTCCAGCTGTGGACACTAACGATAACACTTTTCATGACTATACAGTCTCTCAGGCACCTGCTGCATCTGGTCAATATGCACTGCTTGAAATTCCGCTTATGGTTTGGGAACACCAAACTTTGGTTGATGGCACCCTTCCCCAGGTCCTTGGGACTGTTCGAATGCTCCCCATAAGTAATGATGAGGTCACATGGCCTCCATTAACAGGCAAGCTATACCCCATATCCAGATTTGAATGCACTCAATTTAGTTCATTCACATGCTTTATATAATATTCTAGTTGGCCTACATAGACGATTCATTTCTCGTACTATGTTAGCTGGTCTAGCCTGGATTAGTCTTCAAGCTCAGACACAGCAGCCTGCTGGGCCTGTAATCAGTCCTGTAGTTGTTAATTCAGTAATGGGCAAACAACCCATAAATCGTGAAGAAATCCCCTTTTGGATTGCCCAGACAATAGATCAACTCAAAGCTGTGTTTCCCCTTTTGGGACCACAAGACAAGCATAGAATTCTTACTATGTGCTTCCCCAATGGCCTGGTTTGCACAATGGCTGACTGCCACCTGGGGGACTATTTTTTATGCCTGGGCCGAGTTTGCGAGTTTTACTCTGCAGAACTCCGCGTAATGCCAGAAAAACTCTGCCGCACTCCACAGAGCTCCACCAGCGGCAGAGTGTGTTAAGTCACACTTCTCGCACTGATTTTTAGCAAAGTGACTTTCCACCAGCTCAAGTAGATATTCTACTCGAGCGGCAGCTTCTTCAATGCAAATGGCAGATTTCTCAATGCGAGCTGTCGTGACCTGCCTCGACCGCCCATGAAGAGAAATCTCGCCTGGAAGAGATCTAAAGCGGTCACCAGTAGTTAGTTACAGTTAGGACCTAGTTTCCATAGGAAAAGCATTTTTTGATTTGCCAATATCTTTGGCGCCGGTTTAAGAATTGTCGCAAAATTTTCAAAATTAATGGGACACTCCGGTCAGCTCCTGTATTGAAAGTTTCGTGTGCTTTGTCAAGCGGGGGCTGAGAAAAAAGGGGCGTCCCAAAACACGGTTTCTCCATGTTAATTTCAATTGGAAATTTTGGAGAAGGCTACAGTCTGAACTGCTGAACGGAATTACTCCAAATTTGGAAAAAAGCTAGCTCTTGGTTCAGAAAGAGTTCTTTTTTAAAATGGTGTAAATCCGTTCAGTAGTTTCTGAGAAATTAAAAAATAATAACAATATTGATATCTGGTCACCGCGGTGGATTTGCAAACCCTAACGAGCAGAAGCTTGACTCTGATTGGCTGCCAACGCTTCAAACCAAAAAGTGTTGACAGCCATCTTGTGACTCAGATGAACTGAGTCACAAGAAATAAGGTTAAACATGAAGAAAATGGGGCAGGATAGAAACACCCTGACTCGGTGGGATTTGCTGTTTGTTTTAATAAGCCCCCGGGTCGGCCAGGGCCTGGGGGCAATGAGGACTGCCACCTCCTTGGGGCGTGATTAATACTATGCCGGGGGCATGCAGACCTCCCAAGAGCCCCAGGGGCCACCACCTTCCAGGCTCTTATTATAAAAAAATGTGTTGGGGGCTCCTGCCGCCCCCACACCGCCCTGGGTACCACCATCTCCCCGGGGTTTAATTAATTAGGGTGGGGCAGCGCAGCCCCCCAAGTCCCAGGGACCACCATCTCCCTGGGGCACTAATTATTCAAATATGAGGGTCTGTTGCAGACCCCTGGCCCCAGGTACCACCACCTCCCTGGGGCTTCAAACATATGTTGGAGGGGGACCACGTGTCCCCTGTCCAGGAACCTTCCTTGGCTCTGGGGACTGCCACCCTCCAGGGCCAGCTCCAGCAATGTCCTGGGGTGCCCATCCCCGGGACATTGCAGTTTGCAATGGCAGGGGGAGAGCACTGCTCCCGCCCTGCCATTGCAAACTTCTGCTTTGCTTCATAGAAGCGAGAGCAGGAAACATGCGCTTGCTTCCATGAAGCAAAGCAGAATTGCTTTTGGGCAAAGGGAACTGCATGCTAGCAGCTCCCTTTGTTCAAAAGTAATGCTGGCTCCCGCAGGAGGCGGGGAGCCTGCAGGAAACACGGGGGCATTGGGGCTCCCTCCGCGGTCCCCAACGTGAGAGCATGCCCAAGGGGATGGGGTCCTCGGGGCGGATACCAAGTAATAAAAGAGGGGCGTTTCTTTCTCTCGTTTTCGGAGTTGCAACCCCATTGCGTCTCTCAGCCCATGTAAAGTCACGTTGGATTTGCGGATCCACCTCAAAAAAATAATATAATAGTATATAATTTAGAAGGTAGTGTTGCATTTGTGAATTTTTTTATAGAGTTAGTGACATTTAAGTTAATAATTACATTAAATTTGATAGAGTTTGTAATAATATTTACAAAAAAGTTAAACTTGAAAAGTGTATGGTGTTGTAGTACATTGAATTTGTGCTTTTGTTTTTGGATTCACGATGGGTCCGTGAATCCTCATAATATTTAAAAAGAGTATGTATGTTTTTTTCAAAAAAAAGATTCACTATTGGGTTATAGGGTGGCTATAAAAAGAGCCCTTGTTTTCATTATGACTTTGTTGAAGCTACATGTAAGTGCAGACGCTCATCTTTACGTTGTTGAGAAATACTCTGTTTCCTTCATCTGTGTAGTAACTCCATCTCTTCTGTAGATGTCATCTATATGAAAACGTAAATTGTTGTTATAGATGGAGCCCATGGTATGGTCTCTGAGGTAAGCAGAAACAGCTTCATTGACATTTTTCCTAGCTTTCTCAAACTGTGGACAGAATTGATTTCACCACTTCCATTTCTATCTTAGGCATAGATAAGAGTATACAGAGACAGTTTGAGGCAAAAGCAACATCAATTGTGCAATAGTATGCTTCTTGA
Organism: Triturus cristatus; assembly: GCF_964204655.1. Taxonomy (NCBI): domain Eukaryota; kingdom Metazoa; phylum Chordata; class Amphibia; order Caudata; family Salamandridae; genus Triturus; species Triturus cristatus. The sequence continues at coordinate 385,710,347 of NC_140583.1, forward strand.
GCATTTCCATTCTTATACCAGTCAATGTGGCTAGGTCATTGCCACACCAGTGCACAATCATGAGATCAGGAGGTTGGAGATGCAAAAAGGTTTTAACCAAAGGCACCAATTGGTGCCACTTTAATCCTCTCTGTGTAATCCATTTAATATCCACATTTTGCAAACCTAGGTCTTCGTCAACACCTCTGTGTTCAGCAACATAGCTGTGCCCTACAATCCATACTGTAAGCATCTTGAAGAGATGTCTGGAAGGAATGAAAAGATGTCTGTAGCTCAGGAAGTCAGTTGGTAGAATGAGAAGTATCTAAAATGGTGGAGAAGATGCTATTTTTCAAAAATCTAATACGTGATTGGTGATTCATTAACATTATGCACTCAAAAATAGGATGCATGTTACCTTCCTGAAGAAGTATGCTTCTTATTGGTTATTAAAAAATGTTTGAAAGGTACAGTAGACAAGATACGGTAATATTTCGCAAAAGTCAACCACACCTGCTATTTACATTTGTAAGCTGCTGTGCTGAAGTTTAAAAATATGGTAAACTTGTGACCTGCCGATGCAGTTGAATGTTGCAAAAAGTGTTGCTATGGAAACTGGGATTAAGGTGAATGGGGTAAGGGTTAAAAGTTAAGTGTGGATTTAGAATGTGAAATGGCAGCTTATATATTAGTGATATGTTACTAAACTAAGTTTTCCTAAGTCAGTAGTATGTGTAGAAGTAGTGGGTTGTTAAAAACAAATAATAGTATTATTAGAAATAGGTTTTTGAAATCCCGTAAGAGTTTGTGGCTCCATCGCAACCCTACACTGTGGCACCGTGGTGGAGTCGCGACTCCAGAAAATCATAGAACCACTTTTAGAAGACAGTTGGAATGGGTTAATATGTCTAACCAATAGAAATGTGTTTTGCAATTTGAAATAATGTAGGATGGAATGTGATTTGTTACTTACATTTATTTGTGTGGAGAAAGAGAGGGAAAGTTTGCCATTACTGATTTTACCTTGTTGAGAGTGGTGAATTACATTGAATGTATGCAAAAGAAAATCTTTTATGAGTTTACTGTTTGTAGTGAAATTTACATTTTTGAAAAGCTTTATTTTCAAACTTTAAAAATTATTCAGAAACTGTGATGTTTGAAATATATTATTAATTGTAGAGACATAAATAGCAGATTCTTTTATTCTACTTAAATGATGATTGAAATAGATTGTCTGTAGTGATATAGGTACACTGGAAGATGGATTAGTGATTTTGGTAATTTGTATTATTGTGCAGAAATGTGCCATTGAAGTACACTGCAGTCTGTCAAGTTTTAAGGTGTGTATGGACTTGTGACTGAGGTATGTCCCTACTTGCATATGTATTCTCATATGTCTTATACATTTGAAGATGCAAAATATATAACAGAGAGGTGTTGCTACTTTGTATGTGGCTAGGCTCAACCCAGTGAGTAGTACTAGAATGGTGAAGCTACAGCACAAAAGTGATGTTTAAAACATGTTGACATGAGGTATTAGTGATTAGGCTCCTTTGTATAAGTCTCTAGAGAGGTACAGTTGAAATATGCCACATAAATGTTGGTGTGTGCTTAAAATGGGATGTGTGTTGTTTGAAGTTTTCAGGTCTGCATAGTGTATTGATTAAGGAAAGCCTCTACTTGGAGATATATTCTGATATGTGTTATCCATCTGAAGATTCTAAATGTGTAAAACACAGGTATACATCTATTTCTATGCTTCTTTTTTTATATAGTATCATTAGCAAAAGGTACAGACACATGCATGCAGGCTTTCATAAATGTGGGGAGATTTACAAAAGAGTCATTTGAAGGTTTGCTGCTTTGAATTTGGCTAGGCTCAACACCTGAGTAAAAGTAGAATGGTGAAGCAGCAGCAGAAAAGTGAGGTTTAATATATGTTAGCTGAGGAATTAGTGATTATGGTACTTTGTATGAGTCTGTGGAATGGTTCACTTGAAGTAGGCTGCTTAAATCTAGGTGTATGTTTGAAATGTGAAGTGCAGTCTGTCAAGTTTTAAGGTTTTCATGATCTTGTGACTGAGGTATGTCTCTACTTGCACATGTATTGTGATATGTGTTTATTCATCTGAAGATGCTAGACGTATAAAACACAGGTATACATATATTAGCATGTTTCTTTGATATATGATGCAAATAGCAAAAGGTACAGACATATGCATACATGCTTTCAGGAATATGGTGAGACTTACAGCAGAGATATGCAAAGGGTTGCTGCTTTATATTTGGGTAGGCCCAACACCCTACGTAGTCATAGAATGGTGAAGCTGCAGAACAAAAGTGAGGTTTAAGACATATTGGCAGAGGGATTAGTGATTAGGCTACTTTGTATGTGTCTTTGGAAAGGTGCACTTTAAATATACCCCATCATTTTTAGTGTCTGCTTAAAATGTGAAGTGCAGTCTGTCAAGTTTTAAGATGTACATGGTATTGTGACTGAGGTATGTCTCTACTTGCACATGTATTGTGATATATGTTATGCATCTGAAGTAGCTGGATGTATAAAAGACTGGTATATATCTATTTGTATATTTCTTTTGTATATGATGCCACTAGTAAAAGGAACAGACACATGCATGCATACTTTCAGGAATATGGTGAGACTTAAAGCAGAGATATGGGAAGGGTTGCTGCTTTATATTTGGTTAGGCCCAACAGCCTAAGTAGTCACAGAATGGTGAAGCTGCAGCACAAAAGTGAGGTTTATGACATGTTGGCAGAGGGGCTAGGGATTAGGCTACTTTGTATGAGTCTGGGGAAAGGTACACTTCAAATATACTGCATCATTTTCTGTGTGTGGTGATATGTGAAGTGCAGTCTGTCAAATTTTAAGATCTGCATGGTCTTGTGACTGAGGTATGTCTTTATTTGCACATGTATTCTGATACGTGTTATGTAGCTGTAGATGCCAGATGTATAAAACACAGGTATGAATCTATTTGCATGTTTCTTTAATATATGATGCCACTAGCAAAAGGAACAGACACATGCATGCATACTTTCAGGAAAATGCTGAGACCTACAACAGACTCATGAGAATGGTTGCTGCTTTATATTTGGGTAGGCCCAACACCCAGAGAAGTCGCAGAATGGTGAAGCTGCAGTACAAAATAAAGGTTTAAGACATGTTGGCAGAGGGATCAGTGATTAAGCTACTTTGCATGAGTCTGTGGAAAAACACAGGCGTAGAACTATTTGTATGTTTCTTTTATATATGGTGTCTACAGCAAAAGGTACAGACACATGCATGCATGCTTTCAGGAATATGTTGAGACTTAGAAGAGAGACATGTGAAGGATTGCTGCTATATATTTGGGTAAGATCAACACTCTAGGTATTATTTTGAAATGGGAATGCCAGTCTGTGAAGTTTAACAGATTTTATGGTGTTGTGCGGTGCCATTTTTTATGAGTAGAAATTAATACATATACTTTTTTTTACTCAAATGTATAAAGTATGTGCTCAGAGATGTTATTATTTGAACATTTGGTTCTTATTAGAAGTTTGATAATATGTAAAATATAATATTCTAAATATGTATGTGTTATGGAGACCTTTGCAATGCAATTGAAAGTATTTGTTTATTTATAGATGAGAATATTTGTGTATAATTATTTTAATATTATAAACTATTGAAGCTTTTCTTTTTTTCAGATATTCACCATTATTAGTAAGAAAGATTGAGTATGGCAAGAAAAGATCAAAAGTAATGACACGAAAGGAAACAGGATTATTAAAATGAAAGAGAAAATCAGAAATTAGAGTCCAAAATGTTACATTGAAGAAAAAGACTTCTGGAAAGAGAACTAAAGAGTTTTTTAAAAGACTTTTAAAGAATGTAAAGAATTTTGAAAATGTGGAAAAGAGAAAGCCAAGTTGTATAACCAATCGGAAGAAAACGAAAAAAGGACATATTAATAGAAAATCATGGTATTGGAAAACAATCCATGTTGAAAGAAGGCTGAAAGAATATAAAGACATAAGGAAGAGAATGTATAGAAGTAGAGCACTACAAAATTTATTGAAAGATTGTGAAAAATATAAAAAAGATCAGCAGCTTATAAGAAAAGCAACAGATGGAAAGTGTAGTAGAAAAAGATTTTGAATTGAACCGAAAATGATTTATATTGGTATTGAAGAGAAAAGCAAAAGAAAAAGACTGGTTAATAGAAGTAAGTTTTGCAAAACATTTTCTGGTGAATGGAAGCACACTTCTAGTACTGAGCCTTTCTTTAATGAAGAAAGCTATTTTCAACAAAATACATTAGTTCATGCAGTTGATACCAGTTTTCGATGTTATGAGATGAAAGATGGTTCTCCAATTGAAAAAAAAAGATGGTTCCTAGAAATGTGGAAGAAGTAATAGCTGAAGAAGTTCAAGGGAGACGTCCACAAGCTACAGGGTTTAAGTGGGATTGTAGCAGTATTTGTAGTATTCAACAGGAATCTATTGATATATTATGAGTTTCCTTACGAGCATATGCCCAAAAAAGAGTTAAACAGAAGATTAAGATGTTGCAAGGACTAGATCCATGTAAAGTAAGAAAATATACTAAGTTGCAGGGTAATTCTCTGGCTTGTCTTTCTAGAAAAGTGTGTAAAAGTAAATTTCATCATTTAAGAATGTTAGCAGTACACCACTCAGAAATGCAGAAGTTAGTAAGGAGATTGTACTACGTAAAATATCCTGCATTATTTTTAAGTGAAATGAACGCAGCTCTTTTGCATGGTTCAGTATCGGATGTAAAAAAGTTTATGATGATATAGAGTTTTGTTTCTTTGGTTCACAGGAGGAGTGTAGAGAAAGTGACAGTTTGATAAGTGTAGGTGTTGAAGAACAGGTGGAAGATATTAGTACTGATGAGTTTGCAGAAGACATTACAAAGTTTAAGATAGTTTAATCTGAAAAACCAAACTACGTTTGTATTTGTTGTTGACATACTCACTATAGTAGCCAAACTAGGAATGTTGATGTGTATTTAACAAATGAAGATGAAAACAATGATAAGTGGCAGCAATTTAGTGCTTTGTTGGTGGAAGGTCATTTTGAGTTGGGTACTGATCAACGTATTTGTAAATATTGTTACAACAAGTTAGAAAAGAACAAAATGCCAGCTAAAGCTGTATGTAACAACTTAGAGTTGGTAGCTATACCTCCGGAACTAGCAGATTTAAATGCATATGAGTCCATTCTTATTCAATCTGTGCACCCATTTCAGGCCATAGTTCGTATGGAGCCTAAAACAGGCAAGCTTCCTCCAACAGATTTACAAAGAGGTCTGAAAGGAAGAGTTGGGTACTTACCTTTAGATTTTAAGAAAAATATTGAAACTGTTGGTATAGAGAGAGAGAGAAAAGTGAGCCTGTAGCTTTTCTAATTAATGGTGTACCCCCAAGAAATAATATTTATTATAAAACTGTAAATGTGGATGAACAGGAAATATGGTTAGAAGATGAGACAAAAATTCAAAGTGGACAAATAGAAAAAGTAGACAAGTTCAAGAGTGAAGAGATTTACGAACATTACAGCATACATCTTCTACATTCAAAAGAAGTGACAGGAAACAGTATTGAATTATTATACATGAGTGTATGGGAATAAAGTTTAGAAGCTTATTGTTTTCCACAGCAGTTCCCCACAGGAGAAGGCGGATGATATGATGAACGAGCAGTACAGATTCCAACTTCAGAATATTGCTCGACAAGATAGTGCTCAGAAGATCCAAGATCTCAACAGTGCATTCCATATATATTTCATCTTCTGTTTGAAAGTGACTTGTGTGTACTTTCATATGCAGTGAACCACATATTAAAAGCATGAGTTCTTCCTTCACATGTCTCTGCAAAGGAATTTGTGGACAAAGTTCAATAAAGAGATGATCATTTAGAAACTCACTTAATTGATTTGATTGCATGTCAACCTGGTACCAATGAGTATTGGTATCATCTCACGGAGAACTTAAATGTATGTTAAGAAACTGAGGTACCCCTACGTGGTTTGTAACACTGAGCTGTGCTGAATATGCATGGGACGATTTACTTGAATTTCTCTGAGAAGTAAATTCAAATGTAAAAAACATTGAATTGAAGACAGCTTGAGAACCCTGTTCCTTGGATCCTGTAAATGTGTGTAGATATTTTTAATCAAAGGTTTTCAAGCTATGATATCTTTTATCTGCAATAAAGTAATCCACCTCTTGAAGAAGTTACTGATTTCTTTTGGAAAAAGGAGTACCAAGCTAGAGGTGCTCCTCATATATATATGCTATTATGGATCAAGAATGCACCAAAATTTGGAACTGATACTGATGAAAGTGTTATGTCTTTCATCGAGGAGTATGTTACCTGTGCCATTCCAAATGAAGGAGGGGAAAATAGCTTTAGACTACAAGTTTTCAAAGTCATCAATCTGGAAAATGTCAACGAAAATACAAGTCAAAGGGAACATTTTATACAAAATGTTGTTTTGGATTCCCACGTCCAATAATTTCTAAATAGTTTTATGTCAGCAGTAAGGCATACAATTACTCTGAAATCTCTGAAGAATACATGCAACTTAAAAAGAACCAATGATTAAAAGTATATTAATGACTGCAATCCAGTGATTTTGACAATGTGGAATGCAAACAGGAATATTCAATATGTTGCAGATAATTCAATTGCTGTTGCTCGCTATGTTATGTCATACATAACCAAATCTGAATGAGTTGAAAGAAATGTGGGAAGAAACTTCAAAGGGAAAAGAGTTTTAAAAATAAATTGTACAGCTGTAGCTTGAAAATGCTTTCCCACCTTGAGATTGGTTTCTATGAATGTTTGGATTGGTTGAGCTCTGCAATTTATATTCAAAGTCAAGAGGAATCATTTGGGTAAGTCTAGGTCTTGCTGCCTCATGAAATAGAGTATTGGAATCTCAAATTGAGGGGCAGATTTATAAGCCCCTTATGTCGCAGGTGCATCACGTTGCGTGTCGCACCGGTGGCGCAGCCTGCTAAGTGATATTTACAAGAACAGGTAAAGGTACCCTGTCACCCTGCGTGACTTAACCTGTGCTTGTAAATATCACCCCTGTTCATGTAACACTTTGCGAGTTAGGGGCGTGACATGGATGTTGCTGTGGGTGTTTCCACGCAACACCCATGTCCACTGATGCATTTCCAGATTTACGAGAAATCGTAAATCTGGATATGCGTCAGAATGCTACACCACCCTAGGGGTGGTGTAGCGAGCTGCAATAAGGAGAAATGTTTTCATCTCTCTTCATTTGTTTCCTCTTTCAATGCGTGCTGCATTCTACAGCACACATTGGAAGAGGAAATTACCTCAATTGATTGTTTTTGTGCAGGAAGGTTCCCCTTCCTGCACAAAAACAATCTCCCCACTACGCAGGCATCCTTGCACCATGGTGCAAGGGTGCCTGCGCTGGTGCATTGCAGCAATTTGTGCACCAGTGCAGGGGAAGAACAGAGATGCTTCTCGTCAGGCCAGCGCTGCAATGCCTGACAGACTCCCGAAACTGGAGATCTTTGCCGGAGATCTTTTGAAGAAGAAGCCGTAAGGTGTATGCGGGTGTGGGGGCTAGGTAGTGCACAAGGGGTGAAATAGTTAAAATAGGTATGGAGCAGTCCTAATAAATCAAATTTTAATAAACCAGATCCCCGGCAAAGAGCCCCGGGTTCGGGAGCCCATCAGGCATTGAAGCAACGGCCTGATGAGGGCAAACACCCTTTGATGAAGCATGACACCTCTCGGGGTGTGTGAGGGCATCACGAAGAAAGACCTGTCTTTCCCACACATCCTGACAGGAACTGCACACCCCTTCTAGTTCTTAGCCTTATCCAGGAGCCTGTGTGCAGGACCTCCTTTTTGACATAAGAACAGAGATGCAACATATTGTTGTAAATATGTTGCATCCCTGTGCTTCAAAACTAACGCAGTGCGGTGCAGTAAAATTACTTGCGGCACCGTGCTGCATTAGTTTCTTGTAGATCTGCCCCTGAATACTGAGCATTGAATCAACCACAAAGTACAGATATTGTTAAAACTAATATGTTGGATACGTACTATCCCAAGAGGAGCCCACATCTGGAAAACCTATGTCTCTATGAAATACTTCAAAATTACAGCTTTAAGAGAAATGTTTCAGAAAATATAAATGAAGAAGAATATGCAGTAATTGGATGTGACGGATATTTGGTAAAACATGCAAAAGGAAATCTTATTAACCACAGAAAACTCAGTGGGGAAAGTCCAGATAAGAGGGAATTTTTCTATTTAGTACTTTTGCAACTGTTCAAGCCTTGGCGTATTGAAACGGAATTACTATGACTGATATGAAGATTTTTTAAATATCTGTAAAGATAGCATACAATTAACCCTGGGCGTAGTGCGCACTACGCACACTACGTGTAGCTACACGAACTGCGTAGTGCGGTAGGGAAATGCTGTTTGCACTGATTGTACAGTGCCGGATGCTTGTCCGCACTGTGCAATCATTGCAAACGGCATCTTGCACAGTGCAAGCGGTCGTTTTCTGCCGCTCTAGTAGATTTGTTCTCAAAGTGGACTGGTATTTTTTCATCGCGAGCAGTCGCGAGCATACGCAACCACTCACAATAAGAAACCTAACCTCCCCGCGTTGAGAATCTCGCCGGGAGGTTTATTTTCCATGCTCGCGATCGTCAACTTGATGTTGTTGATCGCGAACGAGGAAAAGGTCTCGCCGGGATGCTGATTTTGCTCGCTTGCGGCCGCCAACTTGACGTTGAGGACCGCGAGCAACTAAAAAATGCCCGCTAAGCTACTCGTTTTTGCACTGTGCTACGTGCAATTCACGTAGTGCATAGTAGTGCAAACTACGCACGCTCCATGAGCGTAGATTAGTACTACGCCCAGGGTTACATACAATGCACTAATTTCCCAACTTATCTACAAACTACTATTTTAGGTGAAATAGTCAGAGACCGTTCTCAAGATAGTCAAAGTTCAGCTGCACAAAGCCAAGATCCACTAGGACAATCAATTATTGAAAATGAAGCAGCAATTGCCATGAATGAAGTAGAAACTGCAATGCAACAAGTACAACACAATATAATTCAGTTAGAAAACTTAGAAGAACAATTAAACAACATTGAACGAAAAGAAATATATCAACAAGTGTAACAACAGATACAACTTGGTTTGCTGCACGAAAAAAAAAGAGTGCCAATGTACATCATTTTAACCTATTTTAATGTACATCAATGACCAAGCTGGAACAGGAAAAATGTTTCTTAATTAAAGTTTTGACCAGTTATCTTCACGAAACTACAGAATCACATTTATTTTGTGTTGTAACAGCTCCAACTGGATTAGCAGCACACAACATTAAAGGGATTACTTTACATCGATTACTTATGCTACCAGTTGAACATGATAATAAATTGGAATATCACACGCTATCTGGAGAAGCTTCTTATAAAGTTCCAAGAGTACTGAAGAAAATGAAACTTCTAATCATTGATGAGGTGAGCATGGTCTCAAACTTAATGCCTCCCTTTGTACACTTGAGGATGCAACAGATTTTAAAAACAGATTACGATGTTCTGTTTGGAGGTAAACATGCAAATGTATTCAGAGACCTACTACAACTTACTCCTGTAAAAGGACAACCTGTTTTTAAAACACTTGTCAATGAAGACACTAGGAAAATATTAGGGAAGTATTTGAAATGTTAACATTTGGTCACAATTTGCTTATAAAGAACTTATTAAGAATATGCGACAACTGGAAAAGCAGGAAATAGTTTAAATGAAAGCTATTGATAAAATTGAACACCAGGGAGTGACTATTCTTCTCACAGATAAACTACAGTCTAAATTGCATACTTTGGAGAAGTCTGTATCTAAAACAGCAGGCTTAGAAAACACTTTACATGTATGTATAAACTGTCAAGCAATTTGTTGGTTTAATTTGAATGTAGAACAAGGTTTAGTAAATGGAGCAATGGGCAAAGTTGTTGAGCTTGTAAAATTTCAGAACAGAGATGGAACAGAATTTTTGAAGATAAAATTTGATCAGATTAAAGAGGTAACACAGATCGGGCATTGTGTTGTATGTTTTTTGCTTGTAAAAGACTTGTACGTTCACCTAAAATAGTTTCCTCTGTCTTTAGCATATGGAGTAACTATTCATAAATCTCAAGGTTTAATTACAAACAGCGCCTTTGTGAATATTGGAAGTACAGTGTTCGAAGAGGGAATGGCATATGTTGCATTATCTGGTTTGTATTTGATAGATTTTGATGACAAAATGATTAGTCCTGATACAAATTGTGTAAGAGAGTATAATCGTTTAAGAAGACGTTATGCTCCTGATTTAGGTGAATACCCCATATATGAGAAAAGTAGAGCATATTCTCAAGGACCAATCGCTGAGTTATCAGCACTCCATCGTAGTCAAAGTCAGGATAAATCTATCGCCACATTCACAAGCTGATGCTAACAGCCGATATCACCAGTTTTCCGGCGATAGCATCCTACAAAAATATCGTGACGAATGACCCCAGCAACTATCGCTAATGAGATGCAGAGTAGGCGTTCCCGAACAAAAAGCCGCGATAACACCACACCACAACATTCTCAACGACCAGCCAGATCTGCAATAAGAACACAAAACATGCGATAAGGTGCATTAGCAGCAGGAAATTAACACCTGCTTTGACCTGGTGCAAAGTCGGACTACAACCGGCACCAGAAAAGGGAGCCCAGCCCAGAGCCACACCTGAAGACCAACAGATGCCATGGAGCCACTGATCATGCAGCTCAGACCCCCAAGAAGGCCACAACGCCCACCGCCACACACCCCCGGACCACCCCATCCCCCCGGACCAAGAGATTGCACATCAATGTCACGAAATCATGAACAAAATCATTCGCCTCATGCTGCAGAATCACAACAACTAACAGTCATGTGGGTACAGAAAAAGCAGAATCAATCGTTCACCATTTAAAATCCAAACAAAATATCACAATCAAATTTCTCTCCAAATAACTATTTGGAAGAGTCATGGTGGGTCGTCCCTGGACAATCTATAAGTGACAGCCTGTAAGATAATAGCCAAGATAAGAAGGTGTGTCTGGCACTCATCAAAGGACAGAGAGAGAGAAAGAGAGAGAGAGAGAGAGACTGAACAAGGAGTGCAAGAACAATCGGGCCCTTGGCACTTACATGACAACTGTTGTGTGTTTCTCGCAATTGGTGCACCCAAAATCTAAGGCTTGGCAACAATTTCAGTGCAAAGGTCACATCACATTTCAGAAATGCAAGCAGTAGTCAGACCAGAATTAGGCATTAAAGTTCCTTTGTCTCAATACTGACAGCAGAAGGACATCTGAACCTCCGACCTTGGTCTCCAATGCGCTGGGCACCTCCTGAGTGAGATACCATACCAGACTCTGCCGACTCCCACACCATGAACTGCGCTAATGAAAGAGCGACTTGTCCACACCCCACACACACTCATCCTTGCTCGAGATACACCTGCATGGCATGCCCCAACACATTGGTAAAAAAGACAACCCATACGTCCAAACCTTGAACACAGATACAACTCATTACTCCGAGCTGTGGCATATTGTCCACAGAACTGCTGTCGATCTGAGGAGTGCCGGTGGTACGAGACCAACAAACGCAATGGCAGGCAATCCCAGGCACATGCACAACCCCTGTCACATGGAACTGTACCGTGCACAAATGCTGCATCTGTTGGGAGCTCTGCCAATGGCAGTTTTGCGAATCAGTTACTGTCTGAGTTTCCGGGTGCGTACGTCACATGCGTCCAGCCCTGGTTCCACTGTCGATCATGCATATTCGAGTGGCCCATGGAGGTTTGCCTATCCAACACAACGGTAGCTGAACTGGATTATGACCTGTGTGTGCGCCCCCTGTTGGCCCACGAACAGGAGTGCAACTGGGATACCCGTGCATGGGACGCCCTGTTCTGTGGCATATGTGCTGGCAGTAGTAGATGGGAGATTGCACAAGTCATCGTGTGGAGTGACCACATCCCCTAATGGGCTGTGTTGCGGATTGGTGAAACGTTGTGGATGGAGCACATCTGTCCGGACCAGTTAATGGATTGGCTCTCACTCGTGTTCCTTGAACTTGAGAACAACGTACTTCTGGAACTGATTGCCTATGAAGCTGCGCTCGCATTCATGGACGAATAACTACCTTCCTGCACCCACAACTGATTGACACCCACAGCACAGGTCCCAACACCATGTTGCATCGTGGAGGAATGGTCACACATCCCAGGACAACAGTGGACATGTATGCATTCTCCCTTACTCAGAATGCATATGCATACACCTATGCGTGTTGTCACACACCTGTGGAAGGTGATGCAGCCCCATGGGCAGAGCTGCACAGCGTCTTTAGGCAACATTCCTAAATCTGACATACTGCTGGAGGAAGACTACACACATGACAATGTAGCACGACATATGACCTTGTTGGTCCCTTTCACCTGCTCACTGTTAGCAGCGCACACAGTCGGCACAGTCCGGTGGTACAGCTTCATGCAGATCCCATGGGGTATGAGTGTTGATTAGGATGACAAATCCTGTGCCTCAATGATCATTGTCCATACACAGGGATGGACAGACTGCTGCATGTACATTGGTGGTGAATCCCTTTTGGCTGCTCCACCTCTGGATAGTTGCTGGTAGACCTGTGCTCTTCCGTGTCTTCAGCAATGTGAGTATTGTGTACAACTTCTTGCCATGTGGATCAAGGTGATCCATTAAAACAGACTGTGTCCACACTGATGTGTGTGAGTAGGTCATGTGAAGAGATGTTCTGTAGCCACATGCGATGGGGGACACTACTTAATGCGTACTACCGATTTTGACATTTCTACACACATCCCTATATAACACATGGACGTGGGGCTATGTTGAGGGGCTGCAAGATTGTTGTTCATGTACAATGAGGCCACAGCTAGTTCACATCTAAACAGTCATCTAATTGGCCATGTGGGTCAGGGTCAAACATGCACATTTATGAAATTTACCAGTGTGTACCTTTTTGTGCAATCAATGTCCCTACATTCATCCATACTTGTATACTTGAGTGAACATAGACATGACACATCTGTGTGATTTGGAATGTTTTATTCACATTTTGGGAGTGTCAGAGCTGGAGGGGCACGTGTCCAGTACAAGCCCACATAACGTGGTTGCCCAGTGGTGGGCCAACCAGAGTCCTTGGGGGAATGCAAGGTTAATCTTAAGAGGAAGAGTTCAGTCCACAGCCGGATTGCTGTGTCATTGGTACCAGAGCCGGTATAGCAGTCCATGTCGGGGTCCAGGTGAATGTCGTAGAGTGTTCTGGTAGACAGTGGGAGGTGTCGTTCCAGGGCATGATGCATGGGGCTGAACCAGGCAGGGAAAGGCTGTGTGGCGGGTACGGATGCTACAGCCTCCTTCCTCACACAGTCATTACCCTCCACATCTTACTCCTCTGAGACATCTTCTGTGTCCGGTGTGTCAGGTGTGTGTGAAGGTGTTATGGCTGCATCACCATGGGGCACTGACACATCAGGGTGCGAAGGTGATAGGGCTGCATCACTGTGTGCCAATGACACATCAGGGGCAGAGATGTGTGTGTTGAAGCTCCAGCAGCAGTTATCTGGGACAGGCTCTGTGACAGCAATGGCAAGATGAGGATCTGCAAGGCACGGAATATCCCAGCTCTATCTTGCTGGTGTTCAGCCGTGGCAGCCATACCTCCATCCTGCATCAGCTCCATGGTTTCCATTGTCCTCCCCATCTGTGCCAATTCTGTGCTGCCATCACTGGAAACTGTCTTACTAGACAGTTCTTGCATCCGAGTAATGGCCCCAGCGAGGTTAGCCAAGGATTGTTGGTGAGCATGGTGCGGACAGTGGGTGTCCTTTAGGGACTGTAGGTTGTCCCTGATGGGACTCAGACACCCACGTATGGCATTGAGTTTGGCTGCCATGTGGTCGAACCCCACCTGCAACTGATCAGCCATCTTCTCCTGGCACCCTAACACACAGCGTTGGAATTCCATGTGTTAGTCGTGGGGGTGCTGTAAGCAAGCCGTGGTGGTGAGTGCTTCCTGCTGTGTGGTCTGATCAGGGTGTGGGGTCACCGCAATGCAGCTGGGCTGCCCTGCTTCTGGGGGTGGTGTGCGGAGGCTGTCCACGAGCTGTTGCAAGGTGTCTGGGCAAATGTGCAGGGTGTCCTCTTCATCAATACTGTGTTCCATGTATGTTCACACATTGGAGATGTTTACATTCAGACTGCATGACAGTGTACATTTTGGCTGTTTTGGTGAAGATGGCTATTTGATGGGGGACAGTGGACATTTCGACTACTTGACAGATGTGAGGCTGTACTTGTACATTATCATCTCACAGTGTAATGCAATGTCAGATGTGATTGGCAAGTTACTATGCACTAGCGGCACCAGTTGTGTCCTCTGTCCTGTGGTGTAAGGGTTGCACTTTGTACGACATTGTCGTCAATGTTGATGTACTGTGATTGCTGCATTGTTGGCGAGTCTCCCGTGCAGCTCTGATTTGGGGGCCCCTTATCCCTTTGAGTCGGTGTGCCTTTGACTTGTGTGCATTTCGGGTGCTGGGATGTTTGCAACTTGGGTCATTTGTGCTCTTGGACAGTTTTTGTACTCTTATGCATTGTTTGTCTACAGATGTGTTTTTGACGTCATGGGTTGTAGGTGCACATGGATGAGTCAGAGTGTGGCCTTCTCCTTTACGGAGAAGGCCACACTCTAAGTCGTCTTGTGCACCATGGCATGTATTGTGACTGCAGCCATGCTATCTGTCATGCAGTGTCACTTGCATTGTCAGTGTGGCTCACAGAGCCGCTGCTTTTCTGGATTCAGCACATGTGCACGGGTAGGTTGGGACATTGGTGATATGGAGGGGGCCCATTTGTGCACATTACGGATGGGGCCTACTTGATGTTTCTATGTGTGCTGCAGTGTGCCAAGGGTATCAGGGACATGCTCCACACTCATTGTGGGTGTGCAGTGTGCTGCACATGATTGTGCATGTGTGCCATTTTTCCCATCTCCCTCCACCCCCCCAGTCCCTGATCGTTACTCACCCTGTTGCTGTTGGGTCAGGTCATATCGAGCTGTGTCCAGACCCCCAACTCCTGCCACCGTCTCCACACTGATGACTGTGGCCACCATTTACTCCAGCTCATCCAGCTCCTCCTGTGGCACAGGACTCCAACCTCTAGTCGCCTTTGCTGCCTTCCTGTTGGCACCAAGTTTCTCCTTGGTTTGGCTGTGCACTACATGCCAGCGCCTCTTGACCTCCTCCATTGACCTCATCGACACTCCGACTACATTCACGTTGGTGACGATGGACTGCCATATTTTCGTTTTTGTTGCCAATGACTCAGTGGAGGTGACAAACAGTTGTTGGTAGTGTTCTATCACCTCCTTGATGATGATCTGGTCTTCCTGCGGACTGAACCCCGTCTTCCTCTTCCTCTTCTCCTTGCCCTTCCCCGACCCCGGGGTTCCTGGCTGGTCCTCCGTGGGGCTTGTGGGGTTCGGGTTATCCTCTGCACTCGGTCCGGGGCATCCATGGTGCTACGCAGTTTGATTTTGTTTTAGTATTTTTTTTTTTGCTTTTATAGTGCATTTTCCCACATGACGCATGGAAATTGCAGGTCTGCCGCTGGTTGTCGCTGATTTTTGTATCGCGATTTGGGGCATCACAACTTTTTTCACATTGGTGTTTTGCATTTTTGCAGAGTCGTGTTGATTTTCGCGTGGTCATTTGACGCGTTGTCGTGGGACTATCACATGGTGCTGCCGGCTTGGGAATACCACGTTGACACAGAGTTATTTTCCCGCGATAGACTGAGATGTGAAGAGTTACGTTAAGCTAATTTTGCGATGCTTATCACACGTTCTTGAGAATATCCCCCCTATAGTCTGTCCAAAATGGAAACATGTCAAAAATGGAATTGATGTTCAAAAAAGAAAATAAATGAACAGATGAATAACACCCCTCCAGAAAGCTGAGATTGAGCTCATTTTTTTGCAACAATGACAACGACCGAGATAACATTACCCCAACCGACTCAGGTCTCAGAAATCCATCTAAATTCACACCCACCGCAGCTGTCACACCCAGTGGAATCTTGACTTTCAAGAAAGCCATCCTATGAGACATCAATCAGGTCCAACCTAGGACCACTTTCGACAACTTACCAGCCAGGGAAAGGAAAGCCATCAAAGACTTTAATGACAACTCTGACATTACCAATAGACCAGCTGACAAGGGCAGCACCATCGTCATCCTTAAAACTGACGACTACAATAATGAGTGCCAAAAACAACTCGCCAATGCCAAATACTATACTAAACCGGACATCTCACTGAAACACTTACCATGCGCATAGGCATCATGGTCAATGAGGCACTAACAAATGGATGGATAACGCGAAATGAGGCCGATTTCTTGGTGAAAACTGCACCAACCACTCCCTATTTCTACATCTTACCGAAGATCCATAAGAATGTCTTACCACCACCTGACAGACCTATTGTGTCTGGTATTAAGTAACCCTACGCGTAAAATCTGCTCTGCTCGCGGAGTTTGCGGATTTTTGGCAACTCCGCGTTTCGCATAGAATGTGGAGCGGAGTATTTTTTGTGTTTTCTCGTTCTCAAAATGCATTATCGTGCATGCGGGAGCGGACGAGATTTTCCATCTGTTCACAAGCGCTATGAGAATTGGAAGCTGGATGCACGTTCCCTCGAGAGTGTGTGATCCCGAACACGTCATTCAGGCATGCCATCGGACTTCCGGCGGAAGTTTTGCGAAGATTGCGATCCCGAACACGCAGAATTTGCAATCTGTAGAAGAATGTCTCTCGAGCAGCATTAAAACGTTCTTGAAACTGTGATTTGGATTAAAAAAAACTCTACAGATTGATATTTGGCTGTACTTTTTTGTATAAGGAGTCCTTTTGTTTAAACTTTTTTTTTAAGATGAAGGAAGTGCCCCAGAGTCTCCAACTTTCTTTTCATGACCAGCTGGCTCCTCCCAGTGCTTTGTCTCTTGTTCACTTTTCATTTGGATTTGGAGCTGGAAGCATCACTCTTTGTGGCTGTAGCATCATATATCAATGTATTTGAGGACTTTTGATCTGAGATTTCACAAGTAACTTGGAAAATTGGTGTTGTTTGTTTGATTGGGGCATTGCACTTACCTTTGTTTTGTACTTTTTATTGTTTAAAAAAAAAGTATTTTGGTGGGCGACCTGTAGTTCAGTAGGAGCCTAGTTGTTTCTTTCTCAGTAATTTGTCATCTTTTATAAAGGAAACATGTTGCACAGTTCACTGCATTTTCTCCAAATTTTGAAATTAATTAATTTGCAATATTTATTTGATTCACTAGCCCTGTAGTCTGCCAATACAATAGGCCTTTCAGCCAGTAGGCCCAGAGCTACTCATGGGTGCATGAAACAACTGTTTCTGTGGTGTCTGATGAATTTAAACTTCATTTATGGCATGGATGGCATTGGATTGAATTGCAAAATGTTTTTTGGGGGTATTTAACTTTTTTCATGTGTGT
The DNA here is from genome assembly GCF_964204655.1 of Triturus cristatus. Classification (NCBI taxonomy): domain Eukaryota; kingdom Metazoa; phylum Chordata; class Amphibia; order Caudata; family Salamandridae; genus Triturus; species Triturus cristatus. The sequence continues at coordinate 385,728,015 of NC_140583.1, forward strand.
TCAATAAATGCCTTTGTTGGATGTGTGTTGTGTGATTGTTGTGTAACTTGCAAACCTGTTTTAGCCCTGTGGATTTTTGCTTTTGCATTGTTGCATTAAAGCTGTGTTGTTTAGCATGCCTCCTTTGTCTGGCCATATGGGGCTTGCTTGAGTTCATTGTTTTCCAGGCCTTCTGCTTGTTGTGAGTGACCATGTGGCTGGTGGCCATTTTGTGATGGTACTTAGTGTGCTGCTTCTGCTATAGGCCTGCATGTCTTTCCTTTGTTTATCTTGGCTTACTTCTTCTTGTTGTTATGGCCTGGCCGTGTGCCTGGCAGCCATGTTGTGAAGTCAGCCAGTGTGCTTTTGCCATAGGCCTGCATTGTCTGTCTTCCCTTTTTTGTTGTTTTGGTGGCCTGGCCATTTGGGTGTCAGTCATTTTTATGAAGGCAGCTAGTATGCTTCTGCATTAGGCCTGCAAGCCTTCTTTTTGGTATCCATGCCTTGTTGTTGATTTGCATGCAATTTTTTCTTCTTTTACCCAGCAAAAAACACAGCACAGTTCACTACATTTTTGAATACATTTGCAATATTATTGATTTGAATTGATGGCCTAGTCTGCCAATGGGTTTTCCAACCAATAGGCCCAGAGCTACTCATGGGTGCATGAAACAAATGTTTCTGTGGTGTCTGTTGAATTTAAACATCATTTAGGACATGGATAGCATTGGATTGAATTACAAAATGTGTTTTTGGGGGTATTTCACTTTTTTGTGTGTGAATTAAATGCCTTTGCTGGATGTGTGTGGTGTGGTTGTTGTGTGACTTGCAAACATGTTTTAGCCCTGTGGATTTTCATTTATGCATTGTTGTGTTAAAGCTGTGTTTGTCATGCCTCCTTTGCCTGGCCATATGGGGCTTGCTTGAGTTCATTGTTTTCCAGGCCTCCTGCTTGTTGTGAGTGACCATGTGGTTGGTGGCCATTTTGTGGTGGTAGTTAGTGTGCTGCTTTTGCCAGCCCATAGGCCTTCATGTCTTTCCTTTGTTACTCTTGGCTTAATGCTTCCATCGCCATTGCCAGCTGCAGCTCCCTGAATGCTGCATCCCACGTGATGCACAATGCCAAACAGGTTCCATCCATTACATTTGTATTTTTGTTTTTGGTCTTCTTCTTTCCTATTCTTCCTGAGTGTACACAGTACACCATGAAAGCCCTTATTGTCAAAGTCTCACAAATGGCTACACTTTATGTTTTTTAATAACTGACTGTGAGTTAATAAAATGTAATAATATTAATAATAACACTAACTAGTGTGAACACACACTAAGTTATATATTATATTTGTTTGTTTGTACTTATAGTAATTGAACCACAACAATAAATGCCATGTTTCACTGATGTTCTTCTTGCTTCTTTGCTTTTAGGTGCACAAAAGAGGAGGAGGCGTTATCATCAGTGATCACCTATTGTACTGCCAGACAGAAGTTCTGCTGCGCACGATGTCACATGACGTGTGACCACAGACATCTCTTCAACTTGTGCCACTGCGTACTGCTGGCATCTGAAGAAGATGGCTCCAAAGAAAGATACCAGGTCCTCCAGTAACAAGAAAATTGCCAGTGAGAAGAAGGAACTGCCACTTACTAAGACTAGTGTGCCTCCCAAGATCTTTTTTGGGAAACCAAAAAGTACGCCTGCAGCAGTGGTGTCCAGGGAGCACACTGGGAGCAGCACCCCTGCATCAGTGGACCTACCCCATCAACCTAGGCCCTAGCCCATGTCTGTCACAGAGGCAGCCAGTCTAATCACGACAACACCAACGAGCAGTGATGCTGAAATTGACTTATCGTTATTGCAAAGTAGTACCCAATCAATGCAGGAAACTCAGATAAGTGGACAACAACAGCTGCAACCACCACCCACAAAAGTAGCTGTTCCTACCAAAGTAGGGGCAGTTCAGGAAATCGAGCTTCCTGCAGAGGAAGAAGAAGAGCAAGCCACTTTTTTAGAAGACCCATTGTCTTCCAGATCCCCAGCAAGGAAAAGGAGGGTTAGTTCATCAAGTTCTTCTGCAAGTCCCCCGTCTGATGATCTAGACACCACTTGGAAGCTACCACCTCAGTCTGAGAGTGAGACATGCCACGAGACACGGCTAGGGAAAAGGAAGGTTCCAGAAAGCCTCAGAGTTACGGAGGTAGATGTAGAAGAGGAGGATGATGATGATGATGAGCCAGTAATCATGGATATTAGTTCCGCCCCAGTGGAGACCGACATTACCCCATATCAAATTGTTGTGAGGGATGTGGCATGGATACCACCAACGCAGATAATACCATCTCCAGCTTCCATATTCGCATTTGCAAAGGTCCGGCAGCGACATATATCCATTGCCGTAGAAGTAGGTACTGCAGAGAGTCAAACTCAACACCCACCTGCCAGTTCATCAGGCATTGAAAGTGGCACCAGCAGCTCCAGAAAGTTCAGCTCCCCAGTTTGGAACTTCTTTTTAGTTAGCAGTAAGGAGGTGAACATTGCGATATGCTCCATTTGTGGGCAAGGTGTTAGTCGGGGTAAGCTTGGTGCAAAATATGGTACCGGAGGCCAAACAACCCATCTGAAAAAACACCACTTGATCCAGTGGGAGGCATACCTTAGCGGCCAAAAACCTGCACCCATTGTTGTTGGTGGGGATGAAGGAGAAGAAGATCCAATCACGGTGGAAGGTGAACAAGAAGGAGACATTTTCTCTGCTACACAAAGTAGCCTTGTCTCCAGCAGTGCAGTGGTACCGGCCAGATCTGCACCAGCAACATCGCAGTGGCACAAGAGTAAGAGTCAGGCTGAGACACCATGGGGTCCCAGACAAGAGAGTATCGGAACGAAATGTGTGTTGAGCCTAACAACATCTGGCGTCAAGAAGATGTCACCTGCATCAGTGGCACCAGAAAAGAAAAAAATCCAGGATACCATTGTCAGCATGTTTAGGTCGGAGGGTAATACGAACGCAACCACCTAACGGTGCGTTTGTACAATGCAAAGCTGGCTAAAAAGTTAGCGCTGGACCTTCTCCCTCTTTCTTATGTAGAAGGGGTGGGTATTCTTGAATTTGTGATAACTATCTGTCCAAAATAGAAGGTTCCCAGTCGGTCTTATTTTTCCAGAGTAGCTGTTCCACCACTACATCATGATGTGGTGGAATTGCTTAGAAAAGCTTTGCAGCAGAGTGCTGTTCACACTATCCATCTGACAACAGACATGTGGACCAGTTGCCAAGCCACTGATTACATGTGCATCACTACACACTGGATCTCTTTTGTGGGGGTTGGAGAAAAGATATCTGCAGGTGTTGACACTGCTGAGATTTTTAATGCCGCTCAGAAACATGCAACTGTAGCCATGTTACTCATGGAGAAATCTCATACTGCTGCAAACACTTTAGAAGAGTTTAACAGCATGGTCTTTGAATGGCTGCACTCAAGACAAGAGGGCTTCACATTGGTTTTATTATCGCGGACAATGGCAGTAATATAGTTAGGGCCATGTACGATAGTGGCTATTTTACAGTCCTGTATTTGACGCACTGCATTAACATTATTGTTCAAGACTTTCTGAACTTACTGACTACCTGCAGAAGAATCTGCACACACTTTAGCCATTCGTTTAAAGCCCGAAAGCAGCTGAGGATCATTCAACGTGAGCATAGAGTGCCAGTTAAAGCACTCATCCAGGAGATGCCAACACGTTGGAACTCAACTTATTACATGCTTGAACGTCTGTTTGAGCAATACAGACCAATCAATGAGTATGTCATGCAAAGAGGGGATGCTACTGTTAAAGGCATGACCATTGAGATGGACCAATGGGGCCTAGTTAAATGCCTGACAGAGATGCTACTGCCTTTCAAGCTCTTCACACGTGAAGTCAGCAAGGAGGACTGTACTATGGGCCAAGCTATCCCATTGTTGCACATGCTACAGGAATAGCCGGAGGGAGTGTCTGCAATGTACGCAGGTGTGGAGGAAAAAAAAGAAACATATGAGTTGGTGGAGAGCTTAACCCTTTGCTTATCTGAATATACAAGGGTGCAAAGAGGCATTGTGTCATCCAACCATTACATTTCTGCCACAATTCTGGAACCACGGTACAAAGCAGTACTGAACGCTAACACATTGATTCCTTTTTCAGAAGTGGATGTTGCCAAGTACAAAACTTGGATAGCTGTGGAAGCCAGTTGCTTAGAAAAAGAATGGCCGAGAATTAGAGGCCGGCTACTCCAGCCCACAACAAGTACTGAAGGGCAGCCGGCGTAACCGGTGTCAAGTTCAACTTCAGAGCCTGAGGGCAGTTGAGTTGGGTCCCAGCAGTCAAATCCACCAACAACACCAAGAACAACATCAACAAAAGTAAGAACAGGATCATCAGCCCCAGTAAAATTGGCACAGGAATAGTATGTACAGCAAGGGCTTGTTAGATCCAGTGCTGAGGAAAGCGGAGCACCCCTGAGTATTGAGCGGATGGTCCAGGACTATCTGGATGACCCAACAGAGGTCTACATTGAGCAAAACCAATTGGTGTATTGGATTGGGAAAACGGGCCAATGGCCAGTGCTCAACTGGCTGGCGATAAACTATCTGGCTTGCCCTGTCTCAAGTGTCTCTTCTGAGCGTGTTTACTTTGCTGCTGGTGCCGTTGTCACAGTGAAAAGGACCAGTCTCTTGCCCCAAAACTTGGAGAGGTTAACCATAATCAAAATGAATCAGCACTTTATACTACCGGATTACACCATACCTGATGTAGCACAGCAGGAAGATGATGACAGCCACTTAGGTCATGGAAGTAGTGTGTTTGATGACCTACTTCTGGGTGAACCACCAGAGTTTAAGGACGAGCTCTACTTCCCTGACAACTAGTCATTCAACTTGTTACTTTCTTCCTTATTTACTTTTATTATTTGTGTGTGTCTCTGTCTTTCTGGTTCAAATCACAACAAATCCATCACCACCATCTTACTCTTTTATTGCCGGATTGGAGTTGCAACTGTGTGCAGTCATTGAAGAAGTAAGTCCACTCCTCCGAGTCCTGCTCCACCCTGACCCACCCCAAATCCATTTCCCTCAAGCCAGACATTGGATGGAGAATAGTACAAGAAATGCCTTGTCGAGTCCCTCCAAAGAACATGACTATAGCTATCCTCCTTTCTGAGCCGAGAGGGACTGCCCCTTAAGAACTGCCCCTTAAGAACAGATAATCATGGCATGCATTGGACGCTGACTCTGAGTGATTGGTGTTTGTTTTGTTGTTGTTGTGCATGAAGTGTACTAGTATTTAATCTACACACAAAAAAGTGACTCAAGTCAATGTTTCCCTTCTTGTTGTTAAATAACAAAATTGTACTTCTACTGCAGGCCTATCCATTGCATTTTTGAATATGGAATCTGGACTCACTTGGTACACTACAGAGTTGGACACCTGATGACTATACTATACTCATCGCAGTCAGTCAGTAGGATTGGAGAAAATTGATGGAATAACTCAGGTCGTTTCATGAAGTGGCCTAAAAGATAAACAAGTCAACAACAATCAATGCAGACCTACATGTATGTGTAGTGGTGGAGGCGAGTGTAGTGGTATGATTGATTTAGGTACTTAATTTGGAAAATGCTATGGTGCTGTATATGTGTGCTCTGTCTGGCTCAAAATCTAAGCTAAGTGGAGGTTCGGTGGGTGCCGCGGGCCTGCTCTGTCCTGTTGTTGTTGTAGGTTAATGCTGGAAACAGAGTAGACATGATTTAGCCATGCTGCCTCTGAAAGTGTGTGTGTTTCACTCCCCCGTAATCTATGCATTTTAACTATACTTTTCTCCTTGATTTTTCAATATCCCTTTTGTTTTTCAATCTACACTTACAGGCAGGCCTTTACCATGTGCTACAATGGGAAAAACAACTCACACTTACCTTACAAATCCACATCCGCCAGGCAGGCAATGGCACCCAAGATTGACGGATAGAGCGCCCACAGAAGGAAGGACCAAGAGGAATGCCGAGATGCAACTCCCCAATTTGACCATAACATAGTAACTTAGTATCATTCATAATCTTTTAATTAATTTGATACATTTTTTATCTTCAATCATTATGACTGTGTGTGTTGTTGTTTATTATGTTTGCTCTTTGCTTATATATTTGACCCCTACAGCTATTTTTTAATTTTCTTAGCTAGCTTTAAAAGGAAGGCCGGTATAACATAACATAAAATGTAGGTCATTTGGGTCACTCTGAGGGCAGACAGGCAAGGCAATTGCATAATAACAATATTTAATGTATATACTGCTGCTCTGTACTACTAGTCTAGTTCTACTTATCATTAACCATCAAGTCCTCATCATGCATGCATTTCCTTTTTCTCCCTTAACAGATTTATGATGGTCGTCTGCCAAGATTGTGTGTTGTCCATGTGTAGTGTTTGCCTTTGTCAAGCCTTTCCCTCAAATACCCTTTCCCAACCATTCATCAAACTCTAACCCTCATCCCCCAGGCAGTGTGATTTATATTGAGGTGTGACTAAATTAAATTTACACCAATAATTGATCACACACTTGCTGTGGCGGATTTGGTGAAAGCAACACTAACTCAAGGCAGGGTGAGGATCTCCTTCTGCTCTAAGTATATATATATATATATATATATTTTCATCAAAGGTGCCCTTAGCATTGGAAGTGCACACACCATCACTCAGCCAGACGGTTTTCAAAAATGCAGCCTGCCTTTCTGCTCCACAATTTCATTAACTGCCAACGCGTTTCAAGGTACCACGACCTCTTCTTCTTGGGCTGAACAAACTTCATTTGAGGCTTGCATTCTTTACATTTCCGGTTTTATTCATTGAGCTATCTGCCCCCAGTGGGCGTATGCTCATTATTAATTGCCTGATGGGACACGTAGTCCCAATGCGAGTATATCGTTCCATAAGTAAGTTCAAATGTTCAGTTTGCATTATTTTCATTCATATTTTCCTATAGTATGCTGTGTCACAAAACGCAGGTTCAATTTGTATATCGAGTGATGTGCTGATCCAATTATGAAAAGTTCAAACGGCAGCCTCGCTCAGCTGGTTACAGCTTCCTTACCAGCTGGTCGACGGTGCAGCTCCCCACAGCCGGACCGCCGTGTAGTTATGTTTTCATCAAAGGTGCCCTTAGCATTGTGAGCGCACACACCATCACTCAGCCAGCCGGCCTTCAAAAATGCAGCCTGCCTTTCTGCTCCGCAATTTCATTAACTGCCAAGGCGTTTCAAGGTACCACAACCTCTTCTTCTTGGGCTGAACAAACTTCATTTGAGGCTCACATTCTTTACATTTCCCGTTTTATTCATTGAGATTTCTGCCCCCATTGGGCGTATGCTCATTATTAATTGCCTGATGGGACACGTAGTCCCAATGCGAGTATAATGTTCCTTAAGTAAGTTCAGTTTGCATTATTTTCAATCATATTTTCCTATAGTAGGCTGTGTCACAGAACAAAGGTTCAATTTGCATATCGAGTGATGTGCTGATCCGATTATGAAAAGCTCAAATGGCAGCCTCGCTCAGCTGGTTACATCTTCCTTACCAGCTGGTTGATGGTGCAGCTCCTCACGGCTGGACCGCCGTGTAGTTATGTTTTCATCAAAGGTGCCCTTAGCATTGGAAGCGCACATACCATCACTCAGCCAGCCGGCCTTCAAAAATGCAGCCTGCCTTTCTGCTCCGCAATTTCATTAACTGCCAACGCATTTCAAGGTACCACGACCGCTTCTTCTTGGGCAGATATCTCAATGAATAAAACCAGAAATGTAAAGAATGTGAGCCTCAAATGAAGTTTGTTCAGCCCAAGTAGATGATGGAGTGGGTAGTACAAACTTTTGTATACCCCCCTATTCTGCATGCCTATACTAATTAGAATAATCTATTAATTATAATATTATTAATGTGTTTGCATGAAATTTAATCATCATTACTAATGTACGAAAAACATGTGGGATTTGCTATTGGCATGGCTAAATAATTTGTAATTAAAAATATGTATGCATACTAACACTAGAAAATAGAATATCGCATGATACATGTTGCCTTTGTGACGTTTTCGTAATGTCGCACCAGATGACATCAAATGGGTGAATATGAACGCTTTAAATGTCACTATACGCTAGATAATTACAAGCACATAGGGGAATTAGTGAGGGTTTAACATTTTATTCATTATTTCTATGTATTAATTACTCTTTTGTGTTTGTTTTGCTTAAGTTGTCCTTTGGGCCTAAAGAAGAGATGGCCGCCGACGTAACACGAAGTGATGGCCACCATTCCACAAGGTTTTGGGCAAAGTGCGCCTGCGCTACAACATGTCCTTTGGCCTCGACATAACCCTTGTCTCACTGTACCCAAGCAAAGCCACCGTGGGAAGCCCGCTAAGTACTCTAACAAAGGGCAGACACAAGGAACCGGAAAGATCATGTACAGTGACATAACTTCCTGAACTGTGTGAAACCTCACCGGACGATCCTAACCGACCAATGGGATGAGCCCAAATTTAGCAAAATGTAACATCTTGACTTTACTTTTATTATAGAATAGAGAGGACATCTCTTACATGTGCTTTCCTTTTTGCTGACGGAGGCGACGGTGATGCTACGTGACAGCTGCGTCCCTGAATCCTTGAAAGACTGAATGCTGTCCATTTCTTTGAAGAACTGCAAACTTTATCAAATCTATGGGCACTGATAGATGCTTGCACGTCTCTGGTCCTTGTCCATTCTTGGGACTGTAGTGTGCTGCACGAAGAACTTTCGAATTCAGACTGATTGACGACTAAATTTGATGACTTAGAGGACGACCGATAGCCAGATTAGGTATGTATGGTGTTCTGTGTTTAACGTAAGGTCGAATAAACTTACTAGATGGAACTAAATTCCTGCAATAATTAGATAAACAAATATTGATTAACAAGCAAATGTGTTTTTGTCGTTTATTGAGAAAGGATAGATCAGAATCTCAAATGTGTTTTAGCCGGTCTAAATCACCTTACTGATCCAACTAAATGATCCATTGATCATGTGGCAGGAGTATCTTAATGTTTAGAATTGAGATTTGTAGGTGTAAGGATATTAGTGTATAGATGTGTAAAATATATGTTCTCTCTATAGGTTATAAGGTATTCCTTTCATGTCAGCGCTTGGACCATTCATCTCTCCTGTAAGTGCAGACCAGTGAGAAGTGAAGTGTGAATGTTGGTGTTATGGGCCCCACCAATGATTGTATGAGTGAATGTGTTAATGTGATATCTGGTCTGTGATGAAGGGAGGATATTTGGTACGGGTCTTTGTCCTGATTCCTGTTACCCAGGTTTACGCGCTAGATCAGTTTTTCTGGTAGTAGGATGATGGTTTTTATTGTTTTGGTTTGGTGATTATTGCTTGTAAATTGCTTATTGATTATTGATTGGTATTGATTTATGTATTAACACTCTATGTTGAGTTGTGTTGAGTTCTATGTTGTTTGCACGGCTTCTGGGATGTAGGAAGTCGGACGTTTGTAACAGTTCCGTAGTAGAGCAGAGGTAAGCGCTGCTCTCGGGAAAGACGGAATTTTCGTTGCCCTATAGGTACACAGGGAAAACGTGTGACGGTTGAAGTTGCACGACGCATTGTCTGGGTTCGATTTGGTGACATCGCCATGTGTTGCCATTAGAAGATATTTCTGGTTTGAGAGGAATGCATGGTAGCGAAGGTCACCTGTGAAATTTTGGTCTTAAGTAACAGGAGTCCAGAAGGTACTCTGATAACGCTTATCACTGAAAAGGTAGTAGGTGTTCCCTTAGCTTGCTAGAAGGATAAAGTAGAGGGAAGTGCTACTTTGTTAACGAATGTCATAATTCTGTAGTAGGACAGACTGTTCGCTGTTCTCAGGAAAGGCAGAATTCTTGGGAATGAACTACATTTTCCGTATGAAAGCGCATGAATGAGATAGCATTCGGGTTAATTGCAAAACTCTAGTTTTATTTCTCAGGAGCATTGGGTCTCCAACTTGGTGTCTTAATTCTGGAGAAACAGTTAGCTAATGCTTGCTAGAAGGGTAAGGTAGAGGGATGTGCTACTTTATCAACGGAGGTAACGATTCCATAGTAGGGCAGAGGTAAGCGCTGCTCTAGAGAAAGACGGAATTCTTGTGAAAAAGGTCATTAACTGTTGTTTGGTTAACGAAGCAGACAATGGTGGCTTTTTTATGTCATTACTAACAGATTTGTAAAATAAAAAGAACGTAAGAAAAGTTACCGAAAACATTTTTGTAAAGGAGTGGTCAACAGGAGCAGGAGCAGGAGCTGCGACGCGAGAAAGCTGACGTCAGAAAAACCGCGCTGGGATTGGCTAGTAAGTAAGAAATGTAGACGCCCTTGAGTGATACACTGGTGTATGCCGCGCTAGGAGTGGAGAATTACAGAGTGACGTAGACATCGCTGATTGGTGCGCAAGTGTGAGACGCGCTGGGATTGGAGAATTGCAGAAGTGACGTAGACGCTCCGGATTGGTGCGCTAGTGTGAGTCGCGCTATGATTGGTTAGAACAACAGAATAGTCGGAAGGAAAGACTAGCGATACACGGAAGACAAAAATGATGTATTACGATCCACCAGAAAAGGAGAAAAAGTCCTGGGGCCCGATTCAAAGAACTAACTTAAGACAAAATCCTAAACTTACTACTTTTGGTATTCACAGAAGTTAGGATTTTGTCTTAAGTTTGTCCTAAGACAAACTTAAGACAGACTTAAGACAAACTTAAGAAGACTTAAGACAAATTTAAGACAGACTTAGGACAGACTTGAGACAGACTTAAGACAGACTTAAGTTAGGATTTTGTCTTAAGTTTGTCTTAAGTCTGTTTTAAGTCTGTCTTAAGTTTGTCTTAAGTCTGTCTTAAGTATGTCTTAAGTTTGTCTTAAGTCTGTCTTAAGTCTGTCTTAATTTTGTCTTAAGTCTGTCTTAAGTCTGTCTTAAGTTTGTCTTAAGACAAACTGAAGACAAAATTCTAACTTCTGTGAATACCAAAAGTAGTAAGTTTAGGATTTTGTCTTAAGTTAGTTCTGTGAATCGGGCCCCTGGTTTGGGAAAATCAAGAAGTAGTTTAAAAAGGACAAACCGATTGTGACTAGGGAAGGACAGTTACTTCCCCCACCGAAAACTCCCGCATCCTTTATGGTTGCGAAATACGGATATCATACTTGTATTTGGTTCGACAATTGGGTAAAATACACAAAGAATGACGGAGTCTTAGCATTTGCAGAGTATGGTTCATTTAATTTAGCGGTTTTGAGAAATTTGAGAGAGAAAATGATGCATCTAGAACCAAGACCTAGACCAACACAGTTTGAAGCACTGACAGAATTGGAAGATGAGATGCTTGACAGAGAGAGACAGAGGAGTGGCGGAAGGTATAAGTACATGTTTGGTAGATACGGGCATGACACTCATGATGAGAGAATGAGAAGGTGGCGAAATGCAAGTATGACTGAAGGTCTGTTTCCTGTGAGAACTGCTGAAGAAGTTGGAGGTAGAAAATATACAGAAAAGAGACATAATATAGAATCAGGAGGGTATGGAGTGCATGAAGCAAAGGATGATGTTCTTGATGACATGTTTTATAAAAATCCACTTCCGTATCAACCAGAATCTGAAATGTTGACACCAAGTGCCCCAATGAGAGAAACCTTGCGAATCATTAAGACTGAACCAGTATCCCAAGAATTAGGGAAAAATAATTCCATCAGAGAGATAGAGAGAAAATCAGATAATAAAGTGAAAGGTGAAAATTCGGCAGAATTAGCAAAAACAACTTTAGAATTAACTGAAAAGATAAGAGAATTGACTAAACATTTTGAAGCTGTAACTGTTCCAGTGACTATAGGCCCTGTGATGCCTATTTGTGATAAACAGAAAGATAGTGAACATTGTTTACCAGTTCCTTATAATAGTAGTAAACAGACTGAGAAGCCAAAGTAGAGCCTAAATGAAAATCTATGGAGACAGACAATGAGTACGATCGAGCCAAATGTTTCGAATAACCCATTTCTAGGTACAAATATAGCAGACAGACATACAATGACAATGGGATCAGTATTAGAGACTCAAAGGGACATAGAACAAAGTAATGTAGAGAAACCAGTAGGTCCAACTTCAGAGGAATTGAGCGAATGGTTGAGAAGTTTGCAGAGAAAAGACAAAGAATCCCAATCAATAGATGTGGCCAAATTACGAATGGTACTGGAAGAGTTAATAGTAGGAACTATCCCCACAGAGAAGTTAAAAACTTATCAGGATGAGGAGTTACTGTTTCTGTGCAAAAGTGTAACATGGAGAGCAAAAAATCTGCAAGAAAAATTAGAAGAAGTAGCAAATGAAATGGGTATTGAAAAGGTGAAGGCTTTACAAAAACCATATCGAATAGATTTTACTGAAAAAGATATTGAAAATTTGAATACCACAGGGCGAATAAGTCAGATTAAGGAGATAATTATTTTGTTGAGAAAATGGGGACATGTGGATAAATGGAGAACCAGGTGGTACCGAAAAAGAAATGATGCCTCAGATAAAACAATTGCAGTGTTTCCTGTAGAGAAAAAGACAAGGTAGTAACAGAATGCCCCATGAGAGAAATTCCAGAAGGAGGATATGTACATGTTCCATGGACTAGACAAGATATTTTGTCATTTACAAATGATTTCCCTCGACTACGCGAAAAGCCTGTTGAGTGGTATAGGCAAGTGGACAGATTTGTGAAATTATCTAAAGTATTATGGATTGATCTGAATAGTTTATTTGACATAATAGTACCAGCAGATTTATGGACAGAGTGTAAGTTGATGATAAATTGGCCTACACAGGAATACCCTAGGGATCCAAAAACAGGAGCCCCTGACCCCAAGGTAATGAAGAAATACGAACAAGTTATTGCCTTTCTGAAAAATAAAGTACCTCTCAAAGATACTGATTAGGTGAAAATTGACAGAACTCCTCAGGAAAGTAAAGAGTCAGTACATGCATACTACGAGAGATTAATCTTGGCCTTTAAAAGTTCAGTGGTGATGAAAATCTGAGTGAAAAGGATTTGAGTCATTTTGTATACAGATTTGTATATGGTCTACGTCCAGAAATTAGTGAGATGATCAAACAACATACTGTAGATTGGCAAAACAAGAAAATAGATGAAGTATTGAGACATGCAAAATATTTCAGTGATGAGATTGAGGCCAAACAGTGTAAATTAAAAGAGAAAGCTATATGAGCACAAGTAAAAGTGGCAGAAAGACAGGAAGCTCAGTTAGCGGAACAAGCGAGTAATACAGGACCCAGATCAAAATTCACTCCTGGAAAAGGTAAGGGAAATTTTAATATAGAAGAAGCTAAAAAGAAACTCCCATGTCATAATTGCGGTAGAGTAGGGCATTGGAAATCCGAGTGTAAATTTCCCCCAAGTACTAATAATGAAAATGCATCATTGAATCCACAGGTGCAGAATGAGGTGAGTGGTCAACCGCAGCGACAGCAGCAGGTTGTTACCCAACAGAATCTGGTGCTAAAACCGCATTTTCCACAAAGCAAAAATTCACAGAAATACAGTAATGAGACAGGATTCTACAATGAAGAACAGGTAACAAAGCTGCCGCGCGCTAGCGCTGTTTCGCAGTATTGGCTACAACGCGATGAGAGCAAGTCAGAAGAGGGTTATTGATGGTGCCGATGGGAGGAAGAAGAGTGCGTACTTGGCGCAACTCTAGAAGTAGACAAGACAGGCCCATTTGTCGATGGAAAAATAAATAATGAAAGTATTACTTTCTTAGTCGATACTGGTGCTACTCGATCAACTGTTAGGTCAGCTGATGTTAAGAATCTTCCTCTCTCGGATGAAACAATCCAAGTACTTGGTGTATCCAACACACAGATTAAAACTTATTTTACAGAACCAGTGAAAGTTAGCATAGGGAAATTCTCTGAAATGCACCGCTTTGTTGTGTGCGATACAAGTCCTGTGAATTTGTTAGGTAGGGATTTGCTGTGCAAAATGAATTGCACTATTTTCTGTACCCCTGATGGGATAGCATTTGTGACCCCTGATGAAGATGTGTTGTATAAAAAGACTATGGAAAACAGGGAAACTGATGTTACTGAAGCCTATGCTTTATTTAGCCCTGATGAATTACCTAAAGAATTGAAACAGACTGTAAAGGCAGAAGTCTGGGATTTCATGGGAGAAGATGTGGGACTAATGAGAAATGTAGACCCAGTAAAAATAACAGTGAAGGAAGGAATAAGCTATCCAAATGTCCCTCAATATAAATTGACACCTCAGATAATTGAAAGAGTTACTCCAATAATTGAGAAAATGATAAAACAAGGCATTTTGAGAGAAATAATGAGTAGTCCATGTAATTCCCCGATTATGGGAATGAAAAAGTTCAGGATAGTGCAAGATTTGAGAAAGATAAACGAAATCGTTGTGTCGTGTTGTTCCATTGTACCAAATCCATCTGTGATTCTGTATCAGATTCCCCATGATGCAGAATGGTATACTGTGATTGATTTATGCCATGCTTTCTTTTCTATTCCTTTGCACCATAACAGCCAGCAAATGTTTGCGTTTCGTTTTGGCAAGCGTATTTTGGCTTGGTGCCGAATTCCACAGGGGTATACAGAAAGCCACTCAATCTTTAATCAGATATTGAAGAAATCCTTAGGAAGTCTAGAGATGCCAGAGAATTCAGTGTTAGTACAATATATCGACGACCTTCTTGTGGCGTCGAAGACTCGTGAAGCCTGTGTAATCGACACTATAGCTTTGCTGAATCATCTGGCTGATGGAGGACATAGAGTGTCACCATCAAAGTTACAATTTTGCCAAAAAGAAGTACATTATTTAGGCCATAATATCGAAAAGGGACTAAGAAAGATAACAATAGACAGAATCAGGATGATAAAAGGAATGAGAGCTCCCATGACGCAAAGAGAGGTGAGAATGTTTCTTGGATTGGTTAGATACTAGGCCTGGGCGGTAAATTCCGTTCCGCTCGCGGAATTTGCGGAATTTGTGTAATTTCGCGTTCCGCGGAGAACGCGAAATTGCTAAAAAGTCTGCTTTCCGCGATTTCGCGAAAATTTTGCTTGTTCGCGATCTCAAAATGCGTGTTCGCGAGATATTTCTCCCCGAGCACGCAAACAGCAATTGTGAACAGGAAAAAAGCATCGCGAACAAGCAATTCCGTGTGTTCGCGGAATTTCTGCGTGTTTGCGGAGATTTTTTACCGTTTCGCGGAGATTTGCGTAACGCAATTCCGCAAATTCCGCCCACCCCTATTAGATACTGTCGCCAGTGGATAAGCAATTTCTCTCTAATTGCAAAGCCATTGGTACGCTTGACAAGAAGCGATGTGAGAGATCCCATTGATTTGAACAAAGAGGGATTGGCAGCTTTTAAACGATTGAGAGATGGTCTGTGTGAAGCGCCAGCATTAGGAATGCCTGATTACGAGAAAGAGTTCTAGTTGTATTGCAGTGAGAGGAGGTTAGTTGTACACTTTCTGTATTGATACAGAAGCATAGAAAACTGAGACCAATTGCATACTTCTCATCGATGCTAGACCCAGTAGCTGTAGCCTTACTTGGTTGCTGGAAAGCAGTGGCTGCTACCTATCGGAGTTTGGAACAGAGTGAAGGAATTGTGATGGGATATCCTGTGGAAGTGTTTGTACCTCATGATGTGGCGATCCGTTTAACAAGGAGTAGCACTCAATACATGACACATAGTCGGCTGACTAAGTATGAGAAAGTCATATTAGGTGCAACGAATGTGAGTCTTGTAAGATGCTTGAACGTGAATCCTTCAACGTTATTGCCTGATGCTCAGAATGTGGAAGTCAGAGATGAAGCGGATCATGATTGTCTGGATGTACTTGATTTCTGTACCAAACCACGATTTGACATAAAAGATGTACCATTACCAGAAAGTGATTTCGTGATGTTTGTAGATGGATCTTGCTTGAGAACAGATGATGGAATGTTGAGTGCAGCATATGCAGTATGCACGGTTGCAGCAGTAATGGAAGCATTCTACCTGAAAGGAGTAAGATCAGCCCAAGTAGCTGAACTTGTTGCTTTGACTAGAGCATGCAAGATTGGGAAGAGTGTGAGAGTGACTGTGATAACTGACAGTCAGTATGGATTTGGTGTGGTGCATGACTTTGGCCAAATATGGCTACAGAGAGGATTTTTGACATCAAGTGGAACTCCCATTAAGAATGGTGAAGTGGTTGGGAAATTGCTTGAGGCGATACAGCTGCCTAAGCAATTGGCTGTTGTGAAGTGTGATGCACATACTCAGTCTGGCGATTACATTGCCATCGGCAACAAGTATGCCAATGATATGGCCCAATACTGTGCACAAAATAAGAATTCCATTGATCGGGCAAAGGAGAAGGAAGTGACTTCTTGCACCTTACTGTTTACTAACATTGTGGGTACCTGGGAGGAAGTAAGACAATTGCAGGAAGAAGCAGGAGATGAGGAAATGAAGCAGTGGGTAAAAGCAGGATGTACACCAAGGGAGAAGGACCATGTGTGGGTCTATCGGGATAGAAGACCAGTTATGCCTGATAGCATGATGTCTGCCATGGCACGGATATATCATGGTCAGGGACACATAGGGAGAGATGCTATGATCAGGTGATTTAAGCAGACCTGGTACAATGCAAAATTTAGATTTGTGGCAGAAAGTCTTTGTCAGAGATGCCTTAAATGTCAGCAATACAACCCTGGAAGAAAGACAGTGGTGAGTCTAGGAACAATAGGTCGAGAAGGAGGGCCTTTTACCAGAATACAAGTAGGTTTCATTGAAATGCCTCCCTGTAACAGGTTGAGGTATGTTCTAGTTATGGTCTGTTTGTTTTCTAGATGGGTAGAAGCATACCCAACAAGAACAAATTATGGAATCACAGTGGCAAAATTGCTTTTGATGGAATTTATTCCCAGATTCGGGTTCCCAGTAACAATTGAATCAGACCGAGGAAGACATTTCCATAATGAGATCATAAAATTGATTTGTGAAGCATTGAATGTACGACAAAAACTACATTGTGCCTATCACCCAGAGGCTTCTGGTGTGGTGGAACAAATGAATGGTACTATCAAAACCAGGATAGGGAAGATGTGTTTAGCCACAGGTATGAAATGGCCTGATGTCTTGCCTCTAGTACTCATGACTATTAGATCAATTCCAGACAGAACTACAGGGGTTGAGCCCCCATGAAATTATCATGGGTAGAGCAATGCGTCATGTGTTCATACCAGTCAACAAGCTGTTGCCTATAACTGATGATATGGTTTTGGATTACTGTAAAAGCCTGGCTGACGCAGTTCATTCTGTGTTTCATCAGGTTGGAGCGGATGCCACTAACCTTGAAAAGAAGCAAGCTCATGATCTGAGCCCAGGGGACTGGATAAGAATCAAAGTCCACAGAAGAAGAAACTGATTGGTCCCATGGTGGAGAAAACCACGACAAATGATTTTGACTACCGCAACAACTGTGAAGTGTGTTGGAATCAAGAACTGGATTCATGCAAGTCACACATTGAGAATTCCAAATCCAGTGGAAAGCACAGAAAGAGAATATTTTGATGAATTAGAATTTAGTACTGAATCAGATGATGAAGAGACAAGAACAAAAGAAAACCCTGAAAGGGGGGAATCGGAGTCAGATCTAACTTTTGTCCCAAGAAGTATTTCCCTGAGGAGAAGGTTACAGATTTCTAATACCAGCTCAGACTCAGAGACTGAACAAGGAACTCTACATTCGAGAAAAGAAAAAGACAGTGAAAAGACAATTAAAGAAATTGTTGACAAAGAAGTTCCAGATGAAAAACTTCGAGAAATTCCGCTTGAAATAACAAATTTAGATGGACAGGTGCCAGATACAGAGAGAGAGGGAAAGATTCTTGTGGAAGACCCCCGAGGAGGTGTAGGGAACTCCAAAATCCAGTTAGAGGAAGGGGCAAGTAGTCAGCAGGAAGAATGTGTGTCGGAATCTCGAGGAGGGACAGAAGTAGGGAAAACAAAAGAAGCGGTGGAAAGAAAAGCGGTTGAAAGTAAAAACCAAGTTGAAACAGAGTCAGAGGAAAGCGAAGACGAAGTACCAGAAGGTCGAGTCTTAAGAAAGAGAGATTGGAGAACTGAAAAGATCAGCAAAAGACGAGGGGGCAGATTTACAAGCCCCTTGCGAGACATTTCCGCCGCTGTTGCATCACTTCTTTGACGCAGCGGCGGCGTAAACCATGCGCCATGTTGCGCCTTATTTACAACGTGACGCATCTAGGGAGATGCGTCACCTTGTAAAGCCCTGCGCTACATTAAACCTGCGTCAGGTTTAATGTATGCAGGGTGGGCGTTCCGTCGGAAAAAGCCTCGGAAAAGTGACGCAGTGAAATCTACAAGATTTCACTGAGTCACTTTTCCGACGCTGCTGCGTCAAAACCATGCGCCTGCTTGAAGCAGGCGTAAGGCACGACGCAGCATGTTAGGTATGGGCAGCCCCTGAGCATTGCTGGAGTTGCGTCGTGCTTGCGACACGACTCCAGCAATGCGCCGCCCTTATGCCATCAGATGCATCACGCATCTGTTTATCCTTGCACCACGATGCGCTGCAACTATGGCTTTAGATTGGCCTCAGAAAGGGAAATTGTGTATTAGAAGGAATCAAACTGCATATGATAATTACTTTGTAGGTAACAGTGAGTGCCATGATACATACTGAATCATGGGTGAATGGGGATTTAAAGGAGGAAGAGATCCAGTTTTTCCTGGATTATACTTTATTTGCGGGAGCAAGGCGTATTATCGTTTGCCAGACCATTGGTATGGCACATGTTACGTAGGCCTGGTTTTCCCAAATATTTTTCACATGGGAAGAGGAAAAGATGGTGTACATAAGTTAGGTCGTTATTTAGCACGTAGAATTAGAGAATCTTGGTCAGAAATTGTAGGTGATATCTTTGGAGCATTGATACCAGCAGTGGGAATATCTCTGAATGCAAACAAAATTAGAAGACTATCAGCAGTAGTGGATCGCTTGTCAACAAGCACCGCTGGAGGATTTTTATTGGTTAATATCGAAATGGTTGCCATGCATGCCATGGTAATGTAAAATCGACTTGCCCTTGATATATTATTGGCAAAAGAGGGTGGAGTCTGTGGAATGCTGAAAGTTCAACATTGTTGTAAGGAACCGGAAAGATCATGTACAGTGACATAACCTCCTGAACTGTGTGAAACCTCACCGGATGATCCCAACCCACCAATGGGATAAGCCCAAATTTTACAAAATGTAACATCTTGACTTTACTTTTATTACAAAAATGACGGTAGAATAGAGAGGACATCTCTTACATGTGCTTTCCTTTTTGCTGACGGAGACGACGGTGACGCTACGTGACTGCTGCGTTCCTGAATCCTTGACAGACTGAATGCTGTCCATTTCTTTGAAGAACTGCAAACTTTATAAAATCTATGGGCACTGATAGATGCTTGCACGTCTCTGGTCCTTGTCCATTCTTGGGACTGAAGCGTGATGCAAGAAGAACTTTCGAATTCAGACTGATTGATGACTAAATTTGATGACTTAGAGGACGACCGATAGCCAGATTAGGTAAATATGGTGTTCTGTGTTTTACGTAAGGTCTAATAAACTTACTAGATGGAACTAAATTCTTGCAATAATTAGATAAACAAATATTGATTAACAAGCAAATGTGTTTTTGTCGTTTATTGAGAAAGGATAGATCAGAATCTCAAATGTGTTTTAGCCATTCTAAATCACCTTACTGATCCAACTAAATGATCCATTGATCACGTGGGAGGAGTATCTTAATGTTTAGAATTGAGATTTGTAGGTTAAAGGATATTAGTGTATAGATGTGTAAAATACATTTTCTCTCTATAGGTTATAAGGTATTCCTTTCATGTCAGCGCTTGGAACATTCATCTCTCCTGTAAGTGCAGACCAGTGAGAATTAGGAAATCCGCAACAATCTATTCCCAATAACTTTGGCGCCGATTGATGAATCTTCACGAAATTTTCAAAACTTTTGGCCAGCTCCGGTCCGCCCCTATCCCGGGATGATTCGTGAAGCAGGGGCCGAGAAAAAAGGGGGGTCCCAAAACATGTTTTTCCCATGCAATTTCCCATAGGATCTTTAGCCGCAGCAACAGCCGAACTGCTAAACGGAATTACACCAAATTTGGCAGAAAGGTAGACCTTGGTTCAGAGTCGTGCCTTTTGCTTAAATGTTGTAAATCCGTTCAGTAGTTTCTGAGAAAATCAAAAGTAAAATCACATATATATCTGGGCGGAGCCCAACCACACATCTCATCGTGAGATCTGATTGGCTGTCAGCACTTCATCCAAGAAGTGTTGGCAGCCACCTTGGGACCAATATACATGATAGCACCTCATTAAAAAGCATTGCATTTAATAGAAAGTTTTAAGACTTTAGTTACATTTTAAATCATTTGTTGATGGTACCATACTCATTTTAGGAATTGTGGTATGTTCTAAGCAGATTTTACCATATGAAAAAATCTGCTGCTGGGATATCATGAATAATGTTTGAGAGAAAACTATTTTCTCATGCTTTTCCCACAGAGGTTTGGAAGGTGATTTATAAGCTAAACTGAGAGCATATTTTCTGTAAATTCACATTATCTTTCTCAGTGATGTGAGAATGAAGTCTGACATTCTCAGTAAAATGTGTACATCTAACAAGGGCAGAGACTGTCAGTTGATTCCTTTGTGTTCTATTGCAGCTTCCTAGAGTGTTCCAAAGAACAACTAGAGCGCTAACAGTCCTACTTATGACAAACGCATGGCACACCTGAAGCCATCTTGATTGGAATAAAGTGGTAACTCTTAAAATATTTAATGTAAAAAGGAACAAAATGAGGGGGTTCATTTTGCCATAGAAAGTATGATTAGTGCTGCAGAAAGAAAAATTAGGGCACTTTTGACTTCTCAAATCCTCTTCTATTTCATTAAACAATTCTGACATGCAGACTGAAACATGCACTTTGAATACCAGCAGCAGACTTCCCTGGTGAGCACTAGCTTTACTACACTGATCTAATGAGCAACTAGAGTGCTACCGATCAGAATTTATGGCAAATGTGTGTGACACATCTGAATGCCTTATTGATGGAACCAAAGTAAACAAGCATTGAAAATGCAATAGGTCTCGCCCTCGTTTAAGTTAAAGCAATTCTGTTTGTAATTAGGTGGCTTTTTAGCTTTGCTTGAATTAGTGTTTATCAAACTTTCATGTACATAACATGCATGTGTATGCATATATGTAGATGTATATGTATGAGTAGTAGTGAGTGAGTAGTAGAGTGAGTAGTAGAGTGAGTAGTAGAGAGTAGTATAGAGTAGTAGAGAGAGAGCAGTAGAGAGTGAGCAGCAGAGAGTACTATAGAGTAGTAGAGAGTGAGTAGTAGAGATTGAGTAGTAGAGAAAGAGTAGTAGAGAGAGAGAGAGTAGCAGAGAGTGAGTAGTAGAGAGTAGTATAGAGTGAGTAGTTGAGAAAGAGTAGTAGAGAGTAGTAGAGTAGTAGAGAGTGAGTAGTAGAGAGTAGTGGAGTAGTAGAGAGTGAGTAGTAGAGAGTGAGTAGTATAGAGTAGTAGAGAGCGAGTAGTAGAGAGAGAGTAGTAGATAGTAGGAGAGTAGTAGAGAGTGAGTAGTAGAGAGTGAATAGTAGAGAGTGAGTAGTAGAGAGTAGTAAAGAGTGAGTAGTAGAGTGAGTAGTAGAGAGTAGTAGAGAGTGAGTAGTAGAGTGCAAGACATAGAGAGTGTGTAGTAGAGAGTGAGTAGTAGAGAGTAGTAGAGAGTGAGTAGTAGAGAGAGTAGTAGAGAGTGAGAAGTAGAGAGAGTAAGAGAGAGTAGTAGAGTAGAAGAGAGAACGAGTAGTAGAGTGAGTAGTAGAGTAGTTGAGAGTGAGTAGTAGAGAGTGAGTAGTGGAGAGTGAGCAGTAAAGAGTAGTATAGAGTGAGTAGTAGAGAGTGAGTAGCAGAGAGTGAGTAGTAGAGAGTAATAGAGAGTGAGTAGTAGAGAGAGTAATAGAGAGAGAGAGTAGTAGAGAGTGAGTAGTAGAGAGTAGTAGAGTGAGTAGTAGAGAGAGAGTAGTAGAGAGTGAGTAGTTGAGTAGTAGAGAGTGAGTGGTAGAGAGTAGTAGAGAGTAGTAGAGTGAATAGTAGAGCATAGTAGAGAGTGAGTAGTAGAGAGAGTAGTAGAGAGTAGTAGAGTAGTAGAGAGTGAGTAGTAGAGAGTGAGTAGAAGAGAGTGAGTAGTAGAGAGAGTAGTAGCGAGTAGTAGAGTATTAGAGAGTGAGAAGTGAAGAGTGAGTAGTACAGTGAGTAGTAGAGACTAGTAGAGAGTGAGTAGCAGAGATAGTAGTAGAGAGTAGTAGAGTAGTAGAGAGTGAGTAGTAGACAGTGAGTAGCAGAGAGTAGTAGAGAGCGAGTAGTAGAGAGTGAGTAGTGAAGAGTGAGAAGTAGAGAGTTGTAGAGAGTGAGTAGTAGAGAGTGAGTAGTAGAGAGTGAGTAGTAGAGAGAGAGTAGTAGAGAGTAGTAGAGTGAGTAGTAGAGAGTGAGTAGTAGAGAGAGAGTAGTAG
The DNA here is from genome assembly GCF_964204655.1 of Triturus cristatus. Lineage (NCBI taxonomy): Eukaryota > Metazoa > Chordata > Amphibia > Caudata > Salamandridae > Triturus > Triturus cristatus. The sequence goes on from NC_140583.1 coordinate 385,750,727, forward strand.
AGATTAGTGGAGAGTGAGTAGTAGAGAAGTAGAGAGTGAGTGGTAGAGAGTGGTAGAGAGTAGTAGAGTGAGTAGTAGAGAGTAGTACAGAGTGAGTAGTAGAAAGAGTGAATAGTAGAGAGTAGAAGTAGAGAGTAGTAGAGAGTGAGTAGTAGAGAGTAGTATAGAGTGAGTAGTTGAGAAAGAGTAGTAGAGAGTAGTAGAGTAGTAGAGAGTGAGTAGTAGAGAGTAGTATAGAGTGAGTAGTTGAGAAAGAGTAGTAGAGAGTAGTAGAGTAGTAGAGAGTGAGTAGTAGAGAGTAGTGGAGTAGTAGAGAGTGAGTAGTAGAGAGTGAGTAGTATAGAGTAGTAGAGAGCGAGTAGTAGAGAGAGAGTAGTAGATAGTAGGAGAGTAGTAGAGAGTGAGTAGTAGGGAGTGAATAGTAGAGAGTGTGTAGTAGAGAGTAGTAGAGAGTGAGTAGTAGAGTGAGTAGTAGAGAGTAGTAGAGAGTGAGTAGTAGAGTGCAAGACATAGAGAGTGTGTAGTAGAGAGTGAGTAGTAGAGAGTAGTAGAGAGTGAGTAGTAGAGAGAGTAGTAGAGAGTGAGAAGTAGAGAGAGTAAGAGAGAGTAGTAGAGTAGAAGAGAGAAAGAGTAGTAGAGAGTGAGTAGTAGAGAGTAGTAGAGTGAGTAGTAGAGAGAGAGTAGTAGAGAGTGAGTAGTTGAGTAGTAGAGAGTGAGTGTTAGAGAGTAGTAGAGAGTAGTAGAGTGAATAGTAGAGCATAGTAGAGAGTGAGTAGTAGAGAGAGTAGTAGAGAGTAGTAGAGTAGTAGAGAGTGAGTAGTAGAGAGTGAGTAGAAGAGAGTGAGTAGTAGAGAGAGTAGTAGCGAGTAGTAGAGTATTAGAGAGTGAGAAGTGAAGAGTGAGTAGTACAGTGAGTAGTAGAGACTAGTAGAGAGTGAGTAGCAGAGATAGTAGTAAAGAGTAGTAGAGTAGTAGAGAGTGAGTAGTAGACAGTGAGTAGCAGAGAGTAGTAGAGAGCGAGTAGTAGAGAGTGAGTAGTGAAGAGTGAGAAGTAGAGAGTTGTAGAGAGTGAGTAGTAGAGAGTGAGTAGTAGAGAGTGAGTAGTAGAGAGAGAGTAGTAGAGAGTAGTAGAGTGAGTAGTAGAGAGTGAGTAGTAGAGAGAGAGTAGTAGAGATTAGTGGAGAGTGAGTAGTAGAGAAGTAGAGAGTGAGTGGTAGAGAGTGGTAGAGAGTAGTAGAGTGAGTAGTAGAGAGTAGTACAGAGTGAGTAGTAGAAAGAGTGAATAGTAGAGAGTAGAAGTAGAGAGTAGTAGAGAGTGAGTAGTAGAGAGTGAGTAGTAAAGCGTAGTAGCGAGTGAGTAGTAGACAGTAGTAGAGAGTGAGTAGTAGACAGTAGTAGAGAGTGAGAAGTAGAGAGTAGTGGAGTAGTAGAGAGTAGTGGAGTAGTAGAGAGTGAGTAGTAGAGAGTGAGTAGTAGAGAGAGTAGCAGAGAGTTAGTAATAGAGAGTAGTAGAGAGTGAGTAGTAGAGAGCGAGTAGAAGAAAGTAGTAGGTAGTAGAGAGTGAGTAATAGAGAGTGAATAGTAGAGAGTAGTTGAGTAGTAGAGAGTGAGTGGTAGAGAGAGTAATAGAGAGAGAGTAGTAGAGAGTGAGTAGTAGAGAGTAGTAGAGTGAGTAGTAGAGAGAGAGTAGTAGAGAGTGAGTAGTTGAGTAGTAGAGAGTGAGTGGTAGGGAGTAGTAGAGAGTAGTAGAGTGAGTAGTAGAGAATAGTAGAGAGTGAGTAGTAGAGAGAGTAGTAGAGAGTAGTAGAGTAGAAGAGAGTGAGTAGTAGAGAGAGAGTAGAAGAGAGTGAGTAGTAGAGAGAGTAGTAGTGAGTAGTAGAGTATTAGAGAGTGAGAAGTGAAGAGTGAGAAATAGAGAGTTGTAGAGAGCGAGTAGTAGAGAGTGAGTAGTAGAGAGTGAGTAGTAGAGAGTGAGTAGTAGAGAGTGGTAGAGAGTAGTAGAGTGAGTAGTAGAGACTAGTAGAGAGTGAGTAGCAGAGATAATAGTAGAGAGTAGTAGAGAGTGAGTAGTAGAGAGTGAGTAGCAGAGAGTAGTAGAGAGCGAGTAGTAGAGAGTGAGTAGTGAAGAGTGAGAAGTAGAGAGTTGTAGAGAGTGAGTAGTAGAGAGTGAGTAGTAGAGAGAGAGTAGTAGAGAGTAGTAGAGTGAGTAGTAGAGAGAGAGTAGTAGAGATTAGTGGAGAGTGAGTAGTAGAGAAGTAGAGAGTGAGTGGTAGAGAGTGGTAGAGAGTAGTAGAGTGAGTAGTAGAGAGTAGTAGAGAGTGAGTAGTAGAAATAGTGAATAGTAGAGAGTAGTAGAGAGTGAGTAGTAGAGAGTAGTGTAGAGTGTGTAGTAAAGAGTAGTAGCGAGTGAGTAGTAGACAGTAGTAGAGAGTAAATAGTATAGAGTAGTAGAGTAGTAGAGAGTGAGTAGAAGAGAAAGAGAGTAGTAGAGAGTAGTAAATAGTGAGTAGTAGAGTAGTAGAGAGTGAGTTGTATAGAGTAGTAGAGAGTAGTAGAGTGAGTAGTAGAGAGAAGTAGAGAGTGAGTAGTAGAGCGTGAATAGCAGAGAGTAGTAGAGAGTGAGTAGTAGAGAGTAGTAGAGAGTGAGAAGTAGAGAGTGAGTAGTAGAGAGTAGTGTAGTAGTAGAGAGTGAGTAGTAGAGAGTGAGTAGTAGAGAGAGTAGTAGAGAGTTAGTAATAGAGAGCAGTAGAGAGTGAGTAGTAGAGAGCAAGTAGAAGAAAGTAGTAGTTAGTAGAGAGTGAGTAGTAGAGAGTGAATAGTAGAGAGTAGTGGAGTAGTAGAGAGTGAGTAACAATATCCAAACTAACAAAGGTGACGGACTCAAATGGTAGCACCTCACTTCCAATATGCTGCTGCCTTATCTGGCTGTTAGTGCACAAACTCTCCAGCACCATTCACCTAGTGATGCCTCAGTAGGAAATTCTGACAAACAATTTACATTGAATGGAGGTGCACTGAACATAGAAGAGAAGTCCAAAAGTGTTTTCTGCTTTTCTTTGTTTAATTTTTATTTCAAATAGATAGATACATAACCACAGCCAACGCGTTTCGTTCCTTTAAAGATACAATTTCTTAACGGAACTTCTTCAGGGCTGTAATAAGGAATAGAAAAAATATATATATATAATACAATTATTAAAACTGACGGACATACACATATATTTACAAACATTAAAAACAAGTTTAGTGTCATTTAGATCATTCAAGTTGTACAGAAATGGAATTTATATTTACAAAATTTATACACATTTTTCTTCATTTTTATACACGTCCACTTATATTATATAGACACAGAATTTCCAAAAGTTTATAGTTGAATATTGAAAGAAGAAGGAACTCTAATACACCAACAAGGTGTTTCAAGACTCCCTATTTCATGATTTATATAAATTCTAGACAGTCTTTCGCTTTTCGTCTATTTAACCAAAGCTAAAACTCATAATGTGCAGGCCATCATCTTACCTCAAAGTGACAGCAAATTAAATGCAGGCTTTGGAATTCACAAATTGAGGAATAAGTAGTTTGTTCCACTTTATAATGGAACTATCCAGAGATCAGAAGATATTCTAAAAGAGAATGTGTGACAAGGAGACCAAATTAGAACAATCTAAATTCATTATTATGAAGTTTTAAGAATTGGAAGGGGAAAGAAGGGATGGATATAATCAAGTATCTCACCAGATTGGTCGTGGAGGGTCTGACTAAAGCTAAATACCAGTGGTTGAAGTGTAAAATATTTAGATCCATTTGAATGGTGATTAACAGAGATTCATAATGAGAATCTGAAACAAGATAAAAATTAAATTTTTATATAGAAAGGAAACAATTTTTTATTATTTGCTCACTTTTGATCACTTTTGATTTGAAGTGATAGGGATACATTACATCAAAGTGCACAACAGGCTCAACAGTTTTGGCCCGTACTTTTAGTACAAAAGTTTTTAAAAGGGTTTCCACTTTAAGAAGACCTCATGGAGAGACGAACTGCTATTATGAATAGATTTCAAGAGAAGTTGCTTTTAGATTATAATCACGAAGAACATAATAGATTCCAAAGTATTGTTATATGTCCCTCAAGATGATAATTCAGGTTTAAATGACCCCAAAGAGAACAATCTGCAACACTTAGAAGATATGTTTTGGCCCGTACTCTTAGTACAGGAGTTTTAAAAGGGTTTCTACTTTAAGAAGACCTCATGGAGAGACGAACTGCTATTATGAATAGATTTCAAGAGAAGATGCTTTTGGTTTATAATCACGAAAAACATAATAGACTCCAAAGTGTTGTTATATGTCCCTCAAAATGATAATTCAAATTTAAATGACCCCAAAGAGAAAAATCTGCAACTCTTAGAAGATATGATAATCAAGAAAGAGCGCTTGGGTGTATATTTTAAGATATGCAGTGATCTCACCTGTACTATTCCTTCAATTCTGTTCATAGGGTAAATTTTCAAACGTCATCTAAAGTAGATGCTCAGTCTAATGTCAACATATTATTGAATAAACACCTAGTGGGGAATATATAAAAATCATTAATGGCTTAGCACAAAACTAATTAATATTCTATAATTTGATTGACATTATCTATGACGTCATTCTAAATACGAACGCTCTAAATTCAAAAATATCAAATCATTTAATAATTGGTAAAATAACCTTTATGTTTTTAAAAAGAATGAAAAGGAAGTAGAGAAGGAAATAGTAAAACCCAAAATTGGATATTATAGAAGTTAAGTGGAATATCCTTTGGAAGTCTTATACCCAAGTAATCAGCTTCCATCAGAATTTGTATATTAACAGAGTATACACTCAACTAAATATATCTCCAAAGTCACAATCTCTTAAGACCACAAAATTCACAGAAAGCCCCCTAATTCAGCACAGTTATTAATACAAACCATTATCTTCAACATAAAATTGCATGTTGTTTTATTTTAAATTGAACCATTCATTAACCCCCATGCAAAAATCACAAGGAGGATGTTAAAATAATCCAGGTACCTTATTAAGCGTTCTCCAGTCACATCCAGATTCTCCGACCGTTTTCTCCAGCTTTTCTCGTGTTTAAATAGTTTATTGGGTTACTCTAAATTAGAAACACCTGGTCCAGCGCATGATATCATAATTATGCGACGTCAACACAAACGCCTACCCGAGTCTGATGGCCTATCGCGAATCGTTTCGCCATTTTGAAATGGCCAAATTCATGTATTATATGCGGGATGTGGAAATTGTTCAATGTATAAGTTGTGCACAAATGAATCAGAATTAGTTATTTTAAGAAAAAGAGTGGAGATCGACTCCTTAATGTTTGACACGGTGACCACGTTAGTTTTTTTAAAAATAATTCCTATAATATAAGGCAAAATGGAGGAAAAATCCTTCTCTTTTTCCAATTGACGTAAATTAATTTCTAATCAGACTATGTCCTATTGACTATGTTTAGATACCTAGATTAGTTAATCCAGATCTTGTTCAAATTCACAAGAAAATTGAAATTAAAAGAATACTTCAAAAATCGAAATTGTGGTGTATCTGTTGAGGGAAGAAATACAGAACCTGTCACACATAGTATTGAGGATGTCCGGAACATACAATGTCTCCTTTCTATTGAGGAAGGTGAAGATTTAGAGATGGAAACTCTCTTACAGGATTTAGACATTGTAGAAAACGTAAATATAGACAGTGGGTTAAGACCGAAGTCTAAGTTTGTTCCTAATCAGGGATACCATCCAAACATCGACAAATTTCACAAAAAAGTAACGGAGGAATTATACAAGCTAGAAAAATCAGAAAAATACTTGAAACACGAAAAACAAAATCTGACCAAAGGTGAAAGAGAGGCACTGAACAGGTTAGAGAATGACAGCTCTATAGTCATCAGGAAAGCCGATAAAGGCAACAATGTGGTAATGATGAATAAGGTGGACTATATGGGTGAAATAGACCGACAATTAAGCGATAAAATCTGCTATGAAGTCCTCAAAGGCAACCCCATAATTGAACTCACCTCCCGAATAAATCTTATGTTGGGAGAGTGGAAAGAAATATGTCTCCTAAATGATTTAGAGTACAGATTCTTGAAAGTGAACAATCCACGCTATCCATGCATTTATATACTTCCGAAGACACATAAGAAAGCTAAATTTCCACCAGGAAGGCCAATAATATCAGGAGTAGGATCACCTACTGAGAAAATGTCTGAGTCTGTAGATCACAAACTACAAAAGTATATGTTTAATCTTCCATCGTTTCTAAAAGATAGTAAGGATGTCCTGTCCAAATTGATGGATTTTGCCTGGTCAGATGAACTTTTCTTTGTCACCTGGGACGTTGTTAGCCTATATACATGCATTGAGCATAAATTTGGCCTTCTGGCAACACAGTCCTTCTTAGACAAAGATAAAGCTGATACTTTTGAACACAATAGGATGATTCTGAAGATGATGGAACTGATTCTTACCACGAATGTGTTTCTCCATGATGGGAAATGGTATCGCCAACTTCGCGGTACAGCAATGGGCACTAAATTTGCTCCCTCATACGCATGCCTATTCATGGGATGGTATGAGGCGCTCCATGCATGGGGCAGAGAGGCCTCCCCCTGGACACAGTATATTGTGTTCTGGGGGAGGTTTATCGACGACATTATTTGCATATGGTCTGGGTCTGAAACTAGTTTACATGATTATTTCAATCATTTAAATAATAACTCTTATAATGTGACCCTAACAATGAATTACAACAAAACAAAAATAGACTTCCTAGATCTACATCTATATGTCAAAGATGGAACGATACAGAGTGCTCTGTATAGAAAGGAGACATCCTGCAATGGAGTACTCCATGCCACGAGTGCCCATTCTAGATCAGTCATTAAGAATATTCCTTACGGTGAGATGGTGAGGGTAAGAAGAAACTGTTCAGAAACAAACATTTTTGAGAAAAATGTATCAGAGACAGGAAACAAATTTCTGGAAAGAGGTTACGAGGAGAGAGACGTAAAAACAGCCATCTCAAGAGTACATCAAATAAGTAGAGAATCAACGCTGGAGAACAGCACTAAAAAGATGAGAACTAATAATGACAAACCTAGATTTATCACAAAATACACCTCGCATAGTCAAAAGATTTTTAGTATTCTGAAAAACAACTGGCACATGCTACTAGAAATACCTACCTTCGGAACGATTCTGACTAAAAATCCAAGTATCTCTTACAAGAAGGGTACGACTTTAAAAGAAAGACTGTGCCCGAGTTATGTGACTTCATCAAGAATAACTCAAACATGGCTACCCACGAAACCGGCTGGTTTCTTCACATGCAGCTCTTGTAATATGTGTGTCTTCGGAAAAAACAAAACTAAGGAGTTTATGTATAACAACCAGAAACAGTATAAAATCAGAGAATTCATCAACTGTAAAACCTGTTTTGTAGTTTACATATTGGGCTGCAAATGCAATCAAATATATGTAGGGAGCACGACGAGAAACCTGAAATTGAGAATACAAGAGCACAGAAGAGCAATAGTGGCAGGAGATCCAAAGTACCCTATGGCGGAGCATTTTAAAAAAATCCATCCAAATGATAATGCATTCTGGTTCTTTGGCATTGAACATGTGGCGACATGTAATAGAGGTGGAGATAGAGCCCTCATGCTAAGACAACGTGAGGCAAAATGGATCTGTAGATTACAAGCAATTAAGTTTGGCCATAATACAGATAACGAATTCCATTATTTTTTGAATTAGGACATTTATCAATGCTTTAAATCTTGTATGTAGTAAAATTGATTGTTTTGATAAGCCATCCAATTAACTGAATGTTACAAATATGATGTTATCTGTATAATAGGATGAGGAGATATATCAATAACAATATGCCTTGCATTGATTTTAGTCTTACTCGAAGTGACAGCAACGTTAGCTATGCGGTCACCCCAGCAACATTGGACCTCCTTTCCACGCATACATTCCATCTTTCTCTTCTAAAACGTTACTCGCCGCACATCCTCATCTGCAAAGTGTTTGCCTTATCAGTAAATCCATATTATTATGTTTAGAATCAATTATCTCAACAGTTATACACGCATTGGTCATTTCATCTATTTACACTTCCCAAATCATCTGATATTCAAAGATGGCCAATTAAATTCCTTTGGAGCTTTTTTAAGCCTCAATTTAATATTGCCTCCATGTTATCTTTTCTTGTCTATTAATACTAATAAATAGTCGTCCTCTAATTCTCAACCTTACAGCTAATGGGACGTAGTATGAGGTTATAACAATTTGCATTAATCTTTTATTTAGGATGAGCATCCACCCACTCTTGATGCAACTAGAATGAATTATACTGTAAAAATATGGCCGCCGTGTTAATCATAAAGGAGTCTATTTCCATTCTCCCCCTCCCCCCCCAATTCTTTTCAAAATAACTTTATGTGAATCGTTAATGTACCAACTCTACACAGTTGAATCCCCATACTCCCAGCAATCCGCAAAAATTCGACCTTTAATGATGGCTGAACAAAAAATTTTCTCCATCACATTCGAGTCGGCACATATACGGACGACGCATGATGAGGATGTCTTCTAAAAAGCGTTAGACTAGGTGTTCTAGATCTGAATTCATCTAATCAGGTATCTAAACATATCCAATAAGACACAGTCTGATCACAATCCCCGGAATAATTTGACCATTTAAAGATGGCTGAAGGATTTGTATCATTTCATCACATTCGGGTCGGCACATATGCGGACGTCGCGTAATGACGATGTCTACTAAAAAGCGTTAGACTAGGTGTTCTAGTTCTGAATTAATCTTATCAGGTATCTAAATATATCCAATAGGACACAGTCTGATCATACAACAATTTGGAAATAACATTATTAGGATCGTCAATGTATAACCGTACACAGATTAATTCCCATACTCCTTGCTGCCCGTTATAACTTTGAATATTCTAAGATGGCGGAACGATTCTTATTAATTTATCGTATTCGAGTCGGCGCTCTAACCGACATCGCGTAATTACGACGACCCTGAATAAGCGCCAAACTAGGTGTTCAAGATCTGGATTAACTAATCTAGGTATCTAAACATAGTCAATAGGACATAGTCTGATTAGAAATTAATTTACGTCAATTGGAAAAAGAGAAGGATTTTTCCTCCATTTTGCCTTATATTATAGGAATTATTTTTAAAAAAACTAACGTGGTCACCGTGTCAAACATTAAGGAGTCGATCTCCACTCTTTTTCTTAAAATAACTAATTCTGATTCATTTGTGCACAACTTATACATTGAACAATTTCCACATCCCGCATATAATACATGAATTTGGCCATTTCAAAATGGCGAAACGATTCGCGATAGGCCATCAGACTCGGGTAGGCGTTTGTGTTGACGTCGCATAATTATGATATCATCAAACATGCGCTGGACCAGGTGTTTCTAATTTAGAGTAACCCAATAAACTATTTAAACACGAGAAAAGCTGGAGAAAACGGTCGGAGAATCTGGATGTGACTGGAGAACGCTTAATAAGGTACCTGGATTATTTTAACATCCTCCTTGTGATTTTTGCATGGGGGTTAATGAATGGTTCAATTTAAAATAAAACAACATGCAATTTTATGTTGAAGATAATGGTTTGGATTAATAACTGTGCTGAATTAGGGGGCTTTCTGTGAATTTTGTGGTCTTAAGAGATTGTGACTTTGGAGATATATTTAGTTGAGTGTATACTCTGTTAATATACAAATTCTGATGGAAGCTGATTACTTGGGTATAAGACTTCCAAAGGATATTCCACTTAACTTCTATAATATCCAATTTTGGGTTTTACTATTTCCTTCTCTACTTCCTTTTCATTCTTTTTAAAAACATAAAGGTTATTTTACCAATTATTAAATGATTTGATATTTTTGAATTTAGAGCGTTCGTATTTAGAATGACGTCATAGATAATGTCAATCAAATTATAGAATATTAATTAGTTTTGTGCTAAGCCATTAATGATTTTTATATATTCCCCACTAGGTGTTTATTCAATAATATGTTGACATTAGACTGAGCATCTACTTTAGATGACGTTTGAAAATTTACCCTATGAACAGAATTGAAGGAATAGTACAGGTGAGATCACTGCATATCTTAAAATATACACCCAAGCGCTCTTTCTTGATTATCATATCTTCTAAGAGTTGCAGATTTTTCTCTTTGGGGTCATTTAAATTTGAATTATCATTTTGAGGGACATATAACAACACTTTGGAGTCTATTATGTTTTTCGTGATTATAAACCAAAAGCATCTTCTCTTGAAATCTATTCATAATAGCAGTTCGTCTCTCCATGAGGTCTTCTTAAAGTAGAAACCCTTTTAAAACTCCTGTACTAAGAGTACGGGCCAAAACATATCTTCTAAGTGTTGCAGATTGTTCTCTTTGGGGTCATTTAAACCTGAATTATCATCTTGAGGGACATATAACAATACTTTGGAATCTATTATGTTCTTCGTGATTATAATCTAAAAGCAACTTCTCTTGAAATCTATTCATAATAGCAGTTCGTCTCTCCATGAGGTCTTCTTAAAGTGGAAACCCTTTTAAAAACTTTTGTACTAAAAGTACGGGCCAAAACTGTTGAGCCTGTTGTGCACTTTGATGTAATGTATCCCTATCACTTCAAATCAAAAGTGATCAAAAGTGAGCAAATAATAAAAAATTGTTTCCTTTCTATATAAAAATTTAATTTTTATCTTGTTTCAGATTCTCATTATGAATCTCTGTTAATCACCATTCAAATGGATCTAAATATTTTACACTTCAACCACTGGTATTTAGCTTTAGTCAGACCCTCCACGACCAATCTGGTGAGATACTTGATTATATCCATCCCTTCTTTCCCCTTCCAATTCTTAAAACTTCATAATAATGAATTTAGATTGTTCTAATTTGGTCTCCTTGTCACACATTCTCTTTTAGAATATCTTCTGATCTCTGGATAGTTCCATTATAAAGTGGAACAAACTACTTATTCGTCAATTTGTGAATTCCAAAGCCTGCATTTAATTTGCTGTCACTTTGAGGTAAGATGATGGCCTGCACATTATGAGTTTTAGCTTTGGTTAAATAGACGAAAAGCGAAAGACTGTCTAGAATTTATATAAATCATGAAATAGGGAGTCTTGAAACACCTTGTTGGTGTATTAGAGTTCCTTCTTCTTTCAATATTCAACTATAAACTTTTGGAAATTCTGTGTCTATATAATATAAGTGGACGTGTATAAAAATGAAGAAAAATGTGTATAAATTTTGTAAATATAAATTCCATTTCTGTACAACTTGAATGATCTAAATGACACTAAACTTGTTTTTAATGTTTGTAAATATATGTGTATGTCCGTCAGTTTTAATAATTGTATTATATATATATATTTTTTCTATTCCTTATTACAGCCCTGAAGAAGTTCCGTTAAGAAATTGTATCTTTAAAGGAACGAAACGCGTTGGCTGTGGTTATGTATCTATCTATTTGAAATAAAAATTAAACAAAGAAAAGCAGAAAACACTTTTGGACTTCTCTTCTATGTTCAGTGCACCTCCATTCAATGTAAATAGTAGAGAGTGAGTAGTAGAGAGTAGTAGATAGTGAGTAGTAGAGTGAGTAGAAGAGACTAGTAGAGAGTGAGTAGTAGAGTGAGTACTAGAGAGTTGTAAAGAGCAAGTAGTAGAGAGCAAGTAGTAGAGAGTGTGTAGTAGAGAGTGAGTAGTAGAGAGTAGTAGAGAGTGAGTAGTATAGAGAGTAGTAGAGAGTGAGAAGTAGACAGAGTAAGAGAGAGTAGTAGAGTAGTAGAGAGTGAGTAGTAGAGTGAGTAGTAGAGTAGTTGAGAGCGAGTAATAGAGTGTGAGTAGTGGAGAGTGAGCAATAGAGAGTAGTAGAGAGTGAGTAGTAGAGAGTGAGTAGTAGAGAGTAGTAGCGAGTGAGTAGTAGAGAGAGTAGTAGAGAGAGAGCAGTAGAGAGTGAGTAGTAATGAGTAGTAGAGTGAGTAGTAGAGAGAGAGTAGTAGAGAGTGAGTAGTTGATTAGCAGAGAGTGAGTGGTAGAGAGTAGTAGAGAATAGTAGAGTGAGAAGTAGAGAGTGAGTAGTAGAGAGTGACTAGTAGAGAGTAGTAGAGAGCGAGTAGTAGAGAGTGAGTTGTGAAGAGTGAGAAGTAGAGAGTTGTAGAGAGGGAGTAGTAGAGAGTGAATAGTAGAGAGTGAGTAGTAGAGACAGAGTAGTAGAGAGTAGTAGAGTGAGTAGCAAAGAGTGAGTAGTATAGAGAGAGTAGTAGAGAGTAGTGGAGAGTGAGTAGTGGAGTAGTAGAGAGTGAGTGGTAGAGAGTGGTAGAGAGTAGTAGGGTGAGTAGTAGAGAGTGAGTAGAAGAGAGTGAATAGTAGAGAATAGTAGTAGAGAGTAGTAGAGAGTGAGTAGTGGAGAGTAGTAGAGAGTGAGTAGTAGTGAGTGAGTAGTTGACAGTAGTAGAGAGTAAGTAGTAGAGAGCAGTAGAGTAGTAGAGAGAGAGCAGTAGAGAAAGAGAGTAGTAGAGCGTGAGTAGTAGAGTAGTAGAGAGTGAGTGGTATAGAGTAGTAGAGAGTAGTGGAGTGAGTAGTAGAGAGTAGTAGAGAGTGAGTAGTAGAGAGTGAATAGTAGAGAATAGTAGAGAGTGAGTAGTAGAGAGATAGTAGTAGAGAGTGAGTAGTAGAGAGTGAGTAGTAGAGAGTAGTAGAGAGTGAGTAGTAGAGAGTGAGTAGTAGAGAGTAGTAGAGACTGAGTAGTAGAGAGAGAGTAGTAGAGAGTAGTAAAGAGTGAGTAGTAGAGTAGTAGAGAGTAGTCAGTCAGTGTCAGTCAGTGTCAGTCAGTCATTGTCAGTGTCAGTCAGTGTTAGTCAATCATTGTCAGTCTGTGTCAGTCAGTCAGTGTCAGTCAGTGTCAATCAGTCAGTGTCAGTCAATCAGTGTCAGTCAATCAGTGTCAGTTAGTGTCAATCAGTCAGTGTCAGTCAGTCAGTGTCAGTCCGTCAGTGTCAGCTACAGCAGCTCTGCTGACCTGCTTCTCTGGATCTAAAGCAGCTCTGCTGACCTGGTTCTCTCCCTCTAAAGCAGCTCTGCTGACCTGGTTCTCTGGCTCTAAAGCAACTCTGCTGACCTGGTTCTTTGGCTCTAAAGCAGCTCTGCTGGCCTGGTTCTCTGGCTCTACAGCAGCTCTGCTAACCTGGTTCTCTCCCTCTAAAGCAGCTCTGTTGACCTGGTTTCTCTGGCTCTACAGCAGCTCTGCTGACCTAGTTCTTAGGCTGTAGAGCAGCTCTGCTGACCTGGTTCTCTGTGTCTACAACAGCCCTGCTAACCTGGTTCTCTGGCTCTAAAGCAGCTCTGCTGACCCAGTTCTATGGCTCTAGAGCATCTCTGCTGACCTGGTCCCTTGACTCTAAAGCAGCTCTGTTGACCTGGTTCTCTCCCTCTAAAGCAGCTCTGCTGACCTGGTTCTCTCGCTCTAAAGCAGCTCTACTGACCCGGTTTCTCTGGCTCTACAACAGCTCTGCTGACCTGGCTCTCTGGCTCTAGAGTAGCTCTGCTGACCTGCTTCTTGGGCTCTAGAGCAGCTCTGCTGACCTGGTTCTCTGGCTCTAAAGCAGCTCTACTGACCTGGTTCTATGGCTCTAAAGCAGCTCTGCTGACCTGGTTCTCTGGCTCTAGAGCATGTTTGCTGACCTGGTCCCTTGGCTCTAAAGCAGCTCTGCTGACCTGGTTCTCTCGCTCTAAAGCAGCTGTGCTGACCTGGTTCTATGGCTCTCAAGCAGCTCTGCTGACCTGGTTCTCTGGCTCTAGAGCAGCTCTGTTGACCTTGTTCTCTGGCTCTAAAGCAGCTCTGCTGACCTCGTTCTCTCCCTCTAAATCAGCTCTACTGACCTAGTTCTCTGCCTCTAGAGCAGCTCTGCTGACCAGGTTCTATGGCTCTAAAGCAGCTCTGCTGACATGGTTCTCTGGCTCTAGAGCAGCTCTGCTGACCTGGTTCTCTGGCTCTAAAGCAGCTCTGCTGACCTGTTTATCTCCCTCTAAAGCAGCTCTGCTGACTTGGTTTCTCTGGCTCTAGAGCAGCTCTACTGACCTGGTACTTTGGCTCTAAAGCCGCTCTGCTGACCTGGTTCTCTCCCTCTAAAGCAGTTCTGCTGACCTGGTTCTCTGCCTCTAGAGCAGCTCTGCTGACCTGGTTCTCTGGCTCTAAAGCAGCTCTGCTGACCTGATTCTATGACTCTAAAGCAGCTCTGCCGACCTGGTTCTCTGGCTCTAGAGCAGCTCTGCTGACCTGGTTCTCTGGCTCAAAAGCAGCTCTACTGACCTGGTTCTCTCCCTCTAAAGAGCTCTGCTGACCTGGTTCTCTGGCTCTAAAGCAATTCTGCTGATTTGGTTCTCTGCGTCAAGAGCAGCTCTGCTGACCTGGTTCTATGGCTCTAAAGCAACTCTGCTGACCTGGTTCTCTGGCTCTAGAGCAGCTCAGCTGACCTGGTTCGCTGGCTTAAAGCAGCTCTGCTGACCTAGTTCTATGGCTCTAAAGCAACTCTGCTGACCTGGTTTCTCTGGCTCTACAGCAGCTCTGCTGACCTGGTTCTCGGCCTCTAGAGCAGCACTGCTGACCTGGGTCTCTGGCTCTAGAGCAGCTCTGCTGACCTGGTTCTCTACTTGTAGAGCAGCTCTGCTGACCTGCTTCTTAGGCTCTAGAGCAGCTCTGCTGACCTGGTTCTCTGGCTCTACAATGGCTCTGCTGACTTGGTTTCTCTGGCTCTACAGTAGCTCTGTTGACCTGGTTCTCTGCACTCACGATGCACGCACCTGTCTTCGCGAAAATATATTTAAAAATAATCTAAGTTTATTATAGTTACAAATATATAAATTTTTATGAATATCTTAGATAATCTCTTGCCCTAATATGTATATTAAAGACACATACATATCATTTAGGAACATACAATTTTTTTCCGGGAGTTGTGCACCCAGCGCGCCTCAGCACGAATATGACGTCACGTGGGACCTACAACCGCGCAAGCATCTCGTACTGTAATGCGCATGTGTCGCGAATGTGCAGGAGCAGGAGTCTCGGACTGGTCACATACCAATCGCGCACATCACGTAATATTAAATGTTATGATGTAACTGAAAAACACACAGCCGTCGCACACCGTATGCGGATCCTTCACGACTTTTCTAAAATGGCAGCTAGAATGCACGCACCCACCGTGAGTGTACGCTTTGAGTGTGCGACTCCGAAAAAAAAATGATTTTTTTTTAAAAGAAAATAATATACATTTATTAAAATAAAAAAAGGAAAACAAGAAAATTAATCAATACTTCAGTTTGAATTTTTATTTTTTTTGCAATTTTCAGAAAAATATAGAATGTTATTTAATGAATAAAACATTTATAAATAAACCGTTAAAAAACTGTAGAAAATCAGTAAAAAAAATAGGTATAACTACTATCACACTTAAAAATTTGAATTTAAAAAACCTTTGAAATTCGCTGAAAAAAAACATAGGTTTCAGATACGTTATAGTTAGAAATTAGCATTTAAAAAAGCTTTGAAATTCACTGAAAAAAACATAGGTTTCAGAGACTTTATAGTTAGAAATTAGCATTTAAAAAAACCTTAGCAATTCACAGAAAAAAACATAGGTTTCAGGGGTGTTATAGTTAGCTGGACATTTTCCTCGTACAAAACCCTAGAAATTCCTCCGTTATAGTTAGTTCTGCTAACTATAACTTGCGCGCACGCAATGCACTGCTAATGATGCCACATATTGCATCATTCATGACATGGTCAGTGACATCACTGATGACATTACTGATGACATCTCAAATGGCATCACTAATGACATCATCCATGTGACAATCTGATACACCTCATCATACACTAGTATAACCTTTCATCACTCACTGTAAGATACAGAGTACCATATTTGAAACCATTGACAAACCATTACCAGTTACTACATATCCACTCACTGATTCCTAAGTCTACACAAACAACTACCCATTCAACAACAGAATCATTTATACATGCAGTCACTAATTAATAGAACACTATCAAATGCACTTATACACATATATAGACATTGACACATCAGCAGTCATCTTAGTCGGTTATGCCGTCATCCTACTTGCTCATGAAAAAAATTAATCACACCTACATTTACTCACTTACACAATTATCCAACAACACCTCATTTATTCAAACACATAGTAACTCATAGTTAATATGTAAAAAATTCACAATTACACACTCATTCATATTGTTACTCTCACAATCACTGACTCATACACACACTTATTTATATACACCAACTCTCACATACAATGCCTTTTATTTTTTTACTTTGTTGAAGATGTACAACTAAAACATATATTCGCTCACCAACACACAAATAAATACACTCAGTCACACAAACAACTGTTTCCACATGCACTCTTAAACCTATACACCTGGTCAATCAACCAACCACACATCTATGCATAGAGTTACACACACCCCATCCAACCACACACAAACTCAGTGTCCCATAAAAATTCTCACCCAACTAATTAATAACTAATATAAGCACTCACGTAGTTAGTGACCAACTGATGCAGCATGTTAATCAACAACAGAGACAGTGCTGCACACATTCACATAGTTTAGTTACTAATCCATGCATTAAGTGATACACTTTTAATTACTCACTTAAACAGACAGTCAGACAGCTACTAAATCCTCCATCCAGACAGTTATATATCTACTCAATCTTCAATTCAGATTGGTATATATATATAATACATATTTACATTTCAAACCAAACCACATTCACTGGATGATGTCATAAGTGATGTCATCAGTGATGTTACTGATCATGTCATGACTGATGCAATATGTGACATCATCAGCAGTGCATTGCGGGTGCGCGAGTTATAGTTAGCAGAACTAACTATAACGGAGGAATTTCTATGGTTTTCTACGAGTGAAATGGCCAGCTAACTATAACACCCCTGAAACCTATGTTTTTTTCTGTGAATATCTATATATATATATATGTACAAAAAGAGTTTGCCGCTCCGTTAGGATGCACTCACTGGTGGTGTAGGCCAGAACGCTAGGCTGTTCCCCCGAAGCACCTCCCCATGTTGCCACTATCGATGCGTTTCAGGAATCTCCCTTCTTCTGGACAGTTGTTGGCAAAGAAAGGCAGACAACAGCATACCAGATTATTCCCTCTTTTATTTCAATAACATCCGCTCAGGTGAGCAGCGCTTTGCCTCATGGGACTGGTAGTCTCTTTAACACCAAGGGGCCGCTGTCCTTAAAAAGTGCCAAAAAATAAATTAAATGGGACAAACAATGTTTCAATGGGGACGCCTTGCACATGAATGGCCCCTCCAGCTCCGCTGAAAAATGCAAGTGCACTTTGGCGGACCCACTCGGATCTTGCGATGGTGCTTCCCGTGGCCTGGGCTTGGCCACAAAAATGTACAAAAAGAGTTTGCCGCTCCGTTGGGATGCACTCACTGGTGGTGTAGGCAGAACGCCAGGCTGTTCCCCCGAAGCACTTCCCCATGTTGCCACTGTCGACGCGTTTCGGGAATCTCCCTTCTTCTGGACAGTTGTTGGCAAAGAAAGGCAGACAACAGCATACCAGATTATTCCCTCTTTTATTTCTATAACATCCGCTCAGGTGAGCAGCGCTTTGCCTCATGGGACTGGTAGTCTCTTTAACACCAAGTGGGCGCTGTCCTTAAAAAATGCCAAAAAATAAATTAAATGGGACAAACAATGTTTCAATGGGGACGCCTTGCACATGAATGGCCCCTCCAACTCCGCCTAAAAATGCAAGTGCACTGTGGCGGACCCGCTCGGGTCTTGCGATGGTGCTTCCCGTGGCCTGGGCTTGGCCACAAAAATGTACAAAAAGAGTTTGCCGCTCCGTTGGGATGCACTCACTGGTGGCGTAGGCCAGAACGCTAGGCTGTTCCCCCGAAGCACTTCCCCATGTTGCCACTGTCGACGCGTTTCGGGAATCTCCCTTCTTCTGGACAGTTGTTGGCAAAGAAAGGCAGACAACAGCATACCAGATTATTCCCTCTTTTATTTCTATAACATCCGCTCAGGTGAGCAGCGCTTTGCCTCATGGGACTGGTAGTCTCTTTAACACCAAGTGGGCGCTGTCCTTAAAAAATGCCAAAAAATAAACTAAATGGGACAAACAATGTTTCAATGGGGACGCCTTGCACATGAATGGCCCCTCCAGCTCCGCCTAAAAATGCAAGTGCACTGTGGCGGACCCGCTCGGGTCTTGCGATGGTGCTTCCCGTGGCCTGGGCTTGGCCACAAAAATGTACAAAAAGAGTTTGCCGCTCCGTTGGGATGCACTCACTGGTGGTGTAGGCCAGAACGCTAGGCTGTTCCCCCGAAGCACTTCCCCATGTTGCCACTGTCAACGCGTTTCGGGAATCTCCCTTCTTCTGGACAGTTGTTGGCAAAGAAAGGCAGACAACAGCATACCAGATTATTCCCTCTTTTATTTCTATAACATCCGCTCAGGTGAGCAGCGCTTTGCCTCATGGGACTGGTAGTCTCTTTAACACCAAGTGGGCGCTGTCCTTAAAAAATGCCAAAAAATAAATTAAATGGGACAAACAATGTTTCAATGGGGACGCCTTGCACATGAATGGCCCCTCCAGCTCCGCTGAAAAATGCAAGTGCACTGTGGCGGATCCGCTCGGGTCTTGCGATGGTGCTTCCCATGGCCTGGACTTGGCCACAAAAATGTACAAAAAGAGTTTGCCGCTCAGTTGGGATGCACTCACTGGTGGTGTAGGCCAGAACGCTAGGCTGTTCCCCCGAAGCCCTTCCCCATGTTGCCACAGTCGACGTGTTTCGGGAATCTCCCTTCTTCTGGACAGTTGTTGGCAAAGAAAGGCAGACAACAGCATACCAGATTATTCCCTCTTTTATTTCTATAACATCCGCTCAGGTGAGCAGCGCTTTGCCTCATGGGACTGGTAGTCTCTTTAACACCAAGTGGGCGCTGTCCTTAAAAAATGCCAAAAAATAAATTAAATGGGACAAACAATGTTTCAATGGGGACGCCTTGCACATGAATGGCCCCTCCAGCTCCGCTGAAAAATGCAAGTGCACTGTGGCGGACCCGCTCGGGTCTTGCGATGGTGCTTCCCGTGGCCTGGGCTTGGCCACAAAAATGTACAAAAAGAGTTTGCCGCTCCGTTGGGATGCACTCACTGGTGGTGTAGGCCAGAACGCTAGGCTGTTCCCCCGAAGCACTTCCCCATGTTGCCACTGTCGACGCGTTTCGGGAATCTCCCTTCTTCTGGACAGTTGTTGGCAAAGAAAGGCAGACAACAGCATACCAGATTATTCCCTTTTTTATTTCTATAACATCCGCTCAGGTGAGCAGCGCTTTGCCTCATGGGACTGGTAGTCTCTTTAACACCAAGTGGGCGCTGTCCTTAAAAAATGCCAAAAAATAAATTAAATGGGACAAACAATGTTTCAATGGGGACGCCTTGCACATGAATGGCCCCTCCAGCTCCGCTGAAAAATGCAAGTGCACTGTGGCGGACCCGCTCAGGTCTTGCGATGGTGCTTCCCGTGGCATGGGCTTAGCCACAAAAATGTACAAAAAGAGTTTGCCGCTCCGTTGGGATGCACTCACTGGTGGTGTAGGCCAGAACGCTAGGCTGTTCCCCCGAAGCACTTCCCCATGTTGCCACTGTCGACGCGTTTCAGGAATCTCCCTTCTTCTGGACAGTTGTTGGCAAAGAAAGGCAGACAACAGCATACCAGATTATTCCCGCTTTTATTTCTATAACATCCGCTCAGGTGAGCAGCGCTTTGCCTCATTGGACTGGTAGTCTCTTTAACACCAAGTGGGCGCTGTCCTTAAAAAATGCCAAAAAATAAATTAAATGGGACAAACAATGTTTCAATGGGGACGCATGTTATAGAAATAAAAGAGGGAATAATCTGGTATGCTGTTGTCTGCCTTTCTTTGCCAACAACTGTCCAGAAGAAGGGAGATTCCCGAAACGCGTCGGCTGTAGCAACATGGGGAAGTGCTTCGGGGGAACAGCCTAGCGTTCTGGCCTACACCACCAGTGAGTGCATCCCAACGGAGCGGCAAACTCTTTTTGTAGATATATATATATATATATACATATATTATATATATATATATGTAAATATATATATATATATATATATAATGGGCACTGATGAAGACATTGAGGTGGAAACGCGTCTGCCCTGCATTTCCAGAGACTCCTTAATCACAGTGTTTGTAAGAAAATCAAAGAGTTCTGTTCTGACCCCCGGAGCAGTGTCACACTCTTTTCATAGGAGAGGAGAGAGCCTGGTTGGTATGTTGTGCCAGCTGCAGGTGCTGGCTGAGTGACACGCCCTCTCGATATGGTGCTACGCGGCTTATCTTCACTTTTGGTGTTCGCAAGAGACTGCAATGCGTCGCTCCCCTGGCGTTTGATTTCCACGTGGAGTTTTTCGCCAGCATGGTGAGAGAGGAGGTAAAACTGTTTGCCTGACAAGGAGTACACAGGATGGCTTTACCACCCGCAGGGCTGCAGCAGCGTGTGAATCCAGGCCAACACAGTTTGGGACATCACTTGGTGTTATAAGAGGTCCTGTCACCGTATGGGCTCTTACGATGGACTCCACTAACCAGAATGCAGCAGTGTGGATGAGGAGCGCCAAGTGCCTTGCACCTGTGAGGCGTAGGAGGGTTCATAACCATGGACTGGGAGTGGTCACACGTGGAACAACTTCAGAAAGAACCCCCTAGGAACAGCAAAGGAACAATCTGGAATGGGCACTGATGAAGTCATTGAGGCAGAAACATGTCTGCTCTGCGTTTCCAGAGACTCTTTAATGACAGTGCTTGTAAGCAAATAAACCCGTTCTCTTCTGACCCCCGGAGCAGTGTCACACTCTTTTCATAGGAGAGGAGAGAGCCTGGTTGGTATGTTGTGCCAGCTGCAGGCGCTGGCTGAGTGACACGCCCTCTCGATATGGTGCTATGCAGCTTACCTGCACTTTTGGTGTTCGCATGAGACTGCAACCCGTCACCCCCCCGGCGTTAGATTTCCACGTGGAGTTTATCGCCAGCATGGTGAGAGAGGAGGCAAAATTGTTTGCCTAATAAGGGGGACACAGGACAGCTTTACCACACGCAGGGCTGCTGTGACATGTGAATAAAGGCCAACACAGTTTGGGACATCACTTGGTGTTATAAGAGGTCCCGTCACTGTATGGGCTCTTATGAAGGACTCCATTAACCAGAATGCAGCAGTGCAAATTAAATGGGACAAACAATGTTTCAATGGGGACGCCTTGCACATGAATGGCCCCTCCAGCTCCACCTAAAAATGCAAGTGCACTGTGGCGGACCCGCTCGGGTCGGGTCTTGCAATGGTGCTTCCCGTGGCCTGGGCTTGGCCACAAAAATGTACAAAAAGAGTTTGCCGCTCCGTTGGGATGCACTCACTGGTGGTGTAGGCCAGAACGCTAGGCTGTTCCCCCGAAGTACTTCCCCATGTTGCCACTGTCAACGCGTTTCGGGAATCTCCCTTCTTCTGGACAGTTGTTGGCAAAGAAAGGCACACAACAGCATACCAGATTATTCCCTCTTTTATTTCTATAACATCCGCTCAGGTGAGCAGCGCTTTGCCTCATGGGACTGAGGAGGGTTAATAACCATGTTACTGGAAGTGGTCACAGGCGGAACAACATCAGAAAGAAGCCCCCGGAACAGCAAAGAAACAATCTGGAATGGGCACTGATGAAGCCATTGAGGTGGAAACGCATCTGCCCTGTGTTTCCAGAGACTCTTTAATGACAGTGCTTGTAAGAAAATAAAGCCGTTCTCTTCTGACCCCCGGAGCAGTGTCACACTCTTTTCACAGGAGAGGAGAGAGCCTGGTTGGTATGTTGTGCCAGATGCAGGTGCTGTCTGAGTGACACGCCCTCTCGATATGGTGCTACACGTCTTAACTGCACATTTGGTGTTTAAATGAGACTGCAACGCGTGACCCCCGCAGCATTTGATTTCCACTTGAAGTTTATCGCCAGCATGGTGAGAGAGAAGGCAAAATTGTTTGCCTGACAAGGGGGGCACTGGATGGCTTTACCACCCACAGGGCTGCAGCAGCGTGTGAATCCAGGCAAACACAGTTTGGTACATCACTTGCTGTTATAAGAGGTCCCATCACTGTATGAGCTCTCACGAAGTACTCCACTAACCAGAATGCAGCAGTACGGATGAGGAGTGCCAAGTGTCTTGCACCTGTGAAGCATAGGAGGGTTAATAACCATGTGACTGGGAGTGGTCACAGGCAGAACAACTTCAGAAAGAACCCCTGGGAAGAGCAAAGAAACAATCTGGATTGGGCACTGATGAAGCCATTGAGAAGGAAACGCGTCTGCCCTGCATTTCCAGAGACACTTTAATGACAGTGCTTGTAAGAAAATAAAGCCGTTCTCTTCTGACCCCCGGAGCAGTGTCGCACTCTTTTCATAGGAGAAGAGAGAGCCTCGTTGGTATGTTGTGCCAGCTGCAGGTGCTGGCTGAGTGACACGCCCTCTCGACATGGTGCTACACGGCTTACCTGCACTATTGGTGTTTGCATAAGACTGCAACGCGTGGCCCTCCGGCGTTTGATTTCCCACGTGGAGTTTATCGCTAGCTTGGTGAGAGAGGAGGCATAATTGTTTGCCTGACAAGGGGGCACAGGACGGCTTTACCACCCGCAGGGCTGCAGCAGCGTGTGCATCCAGGCAAACACAGTTTGGGACATCACTTGGTGTTATAAGAGGTCCCGTCACTTTATGAGCTCTCACGAAGGACTCCACTAACCAGAATGCAGCAGTGCGGATGAGGAGCGCCAAGTGCCCTGCACCTGTGAAGCATAGGAGGGTTAATAACCATGTGACTGGGAGTGGTCACAGGTGGGACAACTTCAGAAAGAACCCCCTAGGAACAGCAAAGGAACAATCTGGAATGGGCACTGATGAAGCCATTGAGGCGGAAACACGTCTGCCCTGCTTTTCCAGAGACTCTTTAATGACAGTGCTTCTAAGAAAATAAAGCTGTTCACTTCTGACCCCCGGAGCAGTGTCACACTCTTTTCATAGGAGAGGAGAGAGCCTGGTTGGTATGTTGTGCCAGAAGCAGATGCTGTCTGAGTGACACGCCCTCTCGATATGTTGCTACGCGGCTTACCTGCACTTTTTGTGTTCACATGAGACTGCAACGCGTTGCCCCCTCCGGGCGTTTGATTTCCACGTGGAGTTTATCGCCAGCATGGGAAGAGAGGAGGCAAAATTGTTTGCCTGACAAGGGGGACACAGGACAGCTTTACCACCTGCAGGGCTGCGGCAGCATGTGAATCCAGGCCAACACAGTTTGGGAAATCACTTGCTGTTATAAGAGATCCCGTCACTGTATGGGCTCTTACAAAGGACTCCACTAAGCAGAATGCAGCAGTGCGGATGAGGAGCGCCAAGTGCCTTGCACCTGTGAGGCATAGGAGGGTTAATAACCATGGACTGGGAGTGGTCACAGGTGGAACAACTTCAGAAAGAACCCCCCAGAACAGCAAAGAAACAATCTGGAATTGGCACTGATGAAGGCATTGAGGCAGAAACACGTATGCCCTGCGTTTTCAGAGACACTTTAATGACAGTGCTTGTAAGAATATAAAGCCGTTCTCTTCTGACCCATGGAGCAGTGTCATACTCTTTTCATAGGAGTGAAGAGAGCCTGGTTGGTATGTTGTGCCAGCTGCAGGTGCTGGCTGAGTGACATGCCCACTCGATATGGTGCTATGTGGCTTATCTGCACTTTTGGTGTTTGCATGAGACTGCAACGCATGGCCCCCCGGCGTTTGATTTCCACGTGGAGTTTATCGCCAGCATGGTGAGAGAGGAGGCAAAATTGTTTGCCTGACAAGGGGGCACTGGATGGCTTTACCTCCCGCAGGGCTGCAGCAGCGTGTGAATCCAGGCAAACACAGTTTGGGACATCACTTGGTATTAGCAGAGGTCCCGTCACTGTATGAGCTCTCACGAAGGACTCCATTAACCAGAATACAGCAGTGCGGATGAGGAGCACCAAGTTCCTTGCACCTGTGAAGCGTAGGAGGGTTAATAACCATGTGATTGGGAGTGGTCAAAGGCGGAACAACTTCAGAAAGAACCTCCCGGAACAGCAAAGAAACAATCTGGAATGGGCACTGATGAATTCATTGAGGCAGAAACATGTCTGCTCTGCGTTTCCAGAGACTCTTTAATGACAGTGCTTGTAAGCAAATAAACCCGTTCTCTTCTGACCCCCGGAGCAGTGTCACACTCTTTTCATAGGAGAGGAGAGAGCCTGGTTGGTATGTTGTGCCAGCTGCAGGTGCTGGCTGAGTGACATGCCCACTCGATATGGTGCTATGCGGCTTATCTGCACTTTTGGTGTTTGCATGAGACTGCAACGCATGGCCCCCCGGCGTTTGATTTCCACATGGAGTTTATCGCCAGCATGGTGAGAGAGGAGGCAAAATTGTTTGCCTGACAAGGGGGCACTGGATGGCTTTACCTCCCGCAGGGCTGCAGCAGCGTGTGAATCCAGGCAAACACAGTTTGGGACATCACTTGGTATTAGCAGAGGTCCCGTCACTGTATGAGCTCTCACGAAGGACTCCATTAACCAGAATGCAGCAGTGCGGATGAGGAGCGCCAAGTTCCTTGCACCTGTGAAGCGTAGGAGGGTTAATAACCATGTGATTGGGAGTGGTCAAAGGCGGAACAA
The DNA here is from genome assembly GCF_964204655.1 of Triturus cristatus. Lineage (NCBI taxonomy): Eukaryota > Metazoa > Chordata > Amphibia > Caudata > Salamandridae > Triturus > Triturus cristatus. The sequence continues at coordinate 385,775,678 of NC_140583.1, forward strand.
CTTCAGAAAGAACCTCCCGGAACAGCAAAGAAACAATCTGGAATGGGCACTGATGAAGTCATTGAGGCAGAAACATGTCTGCTCTGCGTTTCCAGAGACTCTTTAATGACAGTGCTTGTAAGCAAATAAACCCGTTCTCTTCTGACCCCCGGAGCAGTGTCACACTCTTTTCATAGGAGAGGAGAGAGCCTGGTTGGTATGTTGTGCCAGATGCAGGTGCTGGCTGAGTGACACGCCCTCTCGATATGGTGCTACACGTCTTAACTGCACATTTGGTGTTTAAATGAGACTGCAACGCGTGACCCCCGCAGCTTTTGATTTCCACTTGGAGTTTATCACCAGCATGGTGAGAGAGAAGGCAAAATTGTTTGCCTGACAAGGGGGGCACTGGATGGCTTTACCACCCACAGGGCTGCAGCAGCGTGTGAATCCAGGCAAACACAGTTTGGGACATCACTTGCTGTTATAAGAGGTCCCATCACTGTATGAGCTCTCACGAAGTACTCCACTAACCAGAATGCAGCAGTACGGATGAGGAGTGCCAAGTGCCTTGCACCTGTGAAGCATAGGAGGGTTAATAACCATGTGACTGGGAGTGGTCACAGGCAGAACAACTTCAGAAAGAACCCCTGGGAAGAGCAAAGAAACAATCTGGAATGGGCACTGATGAAGCCATTGAGAAGGAAACGCGTCTGCCCTGCATTTCCAGAGACACTTTAATGACAGTGCTTGTAAGAAAATAAAGCCGTTCTCTTCTGACCCCCGGAGCAGTGTCGCACTCTTTTCATAGGAGAAGAGAGAGCCTCATTGGTATGTTATGACAGCTGCAGGTGCTGGCTGAGTGACACGCCCTCTCGACATGGTGCTACACGGCTTACCTGCACTATTGGTGTTTGCATAAGACTGCAACGCGTGGCCCTCCGGCGTTTGATTTCCACGTGGAGTTTATCGCTAGCTTGGTGAGAGAGGTGGCATAATTGTTTGCCTGACAAGGGGGCACAGGACGGCTTTACCACCCGCAGGGCTGCAGCAGCGTGTGCATCCAGGCAAACACAGTTTGGGACATCACTTGGTGTTATAAGAGGTCCCGTCACTTTATGAGCTCTCACGAAGGACTCCACTAACCAGAATGCAGCAGTGCGGATGAGGAGCGCCAAGTGCCTTGCACCTGTGAAGCATAGGAGGGTTAATAACCATGTGACTGGGAGTGGTCACAGGTGGGACAACTTCAGAAAGAACCCCCAGGAACAGCAAAGGAACAATCTGGAATGGGCACTGATGAAGCCATTAAGGCGGAAACACGTCTGCCCTGCTTTTCCAGAGACTCTTTAATGACAGTGCTTCTAAGAAAATAAAGCTGTTCACTTCTGACCCCCGGAGCAGTGTCACACTCTTTTCATAGGAGAGGAGAGAGCCTGGTTGGTATGTTGTGCCAGAAGCAGATGCTGTCTGAGTGACACGCCCTCTTGATATGTTGCTACGCGGCTTTCCTGCACTTTTTGTGTTCACATGAGACTGCAACGCGTTGCCCCCTCCGGGCGTTTGATTTCCACGTGGAGTTTATCGCCAGCATGGGGAGAGAGGAGGCAAAATTGTTTGCCTGACAAGGGGGACACAGGACAGCTTTACCACCCGCAGGGCTGCGGCAGCGTGTGAATCCAGGCCAACACAGTTTGGAACATCACTTGCTGTTATAAGAGGTCCCGTCACTGTATGGGCTCTTACAAAGGACTCCACTAAGCAGAATGCAGCAGTGCGGATGAGGAGCGCCAAGTGCCTTGCACCTGTGAGGCATAGGAGGGTTAATAACCATGGACTGGGAGTGGTCACAGGCAGAACAACTTCAGAAAGAACCCCCCAGAACAGCAAAGAAACAATCTGGAATTGGCACTGATGAAGCCATTGAGGCAGAAACACGTATGCCCTGCGTTTTCAGAGACACTTTAATGACAGTGCTTGTAAGAGTATAAAGCCGTTCTCTTCTGACCCATGGAGCAGTGTCATACTCTTTTCATAGGAGTGAAGAGAGCCTGGTTGGTATGTTGTGCCAACTGCAGGTGCTGGCTGAGTGACATGCCCACTCGATATGGTGCTATGCGGCTTATCTGCACTTTTGGTGTTTGCATGAGACTGCAACGCATGGCCCCCCGGCGTTTGATTTCCACGTGGAGTTTATCGCCAGCATGGTGAGAGAGGAGGCAAAATTGTTTGCCTGACAAGGGGGCACTGGATGGCTTTACCTCCCGCAGGGCTGCAGCAGCGTGTGAATCCAGGCAAACACAGTTTGGGACATCACTTGGTGTTAGCAGAGGTCCCGTCACTGTATGAGCTCTCACGAAGGACTCCATTAACCAGAATGCAGCAGTGCGGATGAGGAGCGTCAAGTTCCTTGCACCTGTGCAGCGTAAGAGGGTTAATAACCATGTGATTGGGAGTGGTCAAAGGCGGAACAACTTCAGAAAGAACCTCCCGGAACAGCAAAGAAACAATCTGGAATGGGCACTGATGAAGTCATTGAGGCAGAAACATGTCTGCTCTGCGTTTCCAGAGACTCTTTAATGACAGTGCTTGTAAGCAAATAAACCCGTTCTCTTCTGACCCCCGGAGCAGTGTCACACTCTTTTCATAGGAGAGGAGAGAGCCTGGTTGGTATGTTGTGCCAGCTGAAGGTGCTGGCCAAGTGACACGCCCTCTCAATATGGTGCTACGCGGCTTACCTGCACTTTTTGTGTTCACATGAGACTGCAACGTGTTGCCCCCTCCAGGCGTTTGATTTCCACGTGGAGTTTATCGCCAGTTTAAGGAGAGAGGAGGCAAAATTGTTTGCCTGACAAGGGGGACACAGGACAGCTTCACCACCCGCAGGACTTCGGCGACGTGTGAATCCAGCCCAACACAGTTTGGGACATCACTTGGTGTTATAAGATGTCCCGTCACTGTATGGGCTCTAACGAAGGACTCCACTAAGCAGAATGCAGCAGTGCGGATGAGGAGCGCCAAGTGCCTCACACCAGTGAGGCATAGGAAGGCTAGTAACCATCTGACTGGTAGTGGTCACAGGTGGAACAACTTTAGAAAGAACGCCCTGGAACAGCAAAGGAACAATCTGGAATTGGCACTGATGAAGTCATTGAGGTGGAAACACGTCTGCCCTGCTTTTCCAGAGACTCTTTAATGACAGTGCTTGTAAGAAAATAAAGCCATTCTCTTCTGACCCCCGGAGCAGTGTCACACTCTTTTCATAGGAGAGGAGCGAGCCTGGTTGGTATGTTGTGCCAGCTGCATATTCTGGCTGAGTGACACGCCCTCTCGATATGGTGCTACACGGCTTACCTGCACTTTTGGTGTTCACATGAGACTGCAACGCGTCGCCCACCCGGCATTTGATTTTCACGTCAAGTTTATCACCAGCATGGGGAGAGAGAAGGCAAAATTGTTTGCCTGACAAAGGGGACACAGGATGGCTTTACCACCCGCAGGGCTGAGGCGGCATGTGAATCCAGGCCAACACAGTTTGGGACATCACTTGGTGTTATAATAGATCTCGTCACTCTATGGGCTTTTACGAAGGACTCCACTAACCAGAATGCAGCATTGCAGATGAGGAGTGCCAAGTACCTTGCACCTGTCAGGCGTAGGAGGGTTAATAACCATGTGACAGGGAGTGGTCACAGGCAGAACAACTTCATAAAGAACCCCCTAGAACAGCAAAGAAACAATCTGGAATGGGCACTGATGAAGCCATTGAGGCGGAATTGCATCTGCCCTGTGTTTCAAGAGACTCTTTAATGACAGTGCTTGTAAGAAAATAATGCCGTTCTCTTCTGACCCCTGGGGCAGTGTCACACTCTTTTCATAGGAGAGGAGAGAGCCTGGTTGATATATATATATATATATGCATATACATACATACATACATACATACATATTACCTACTGGCGGTCGCCAATAGGTAGTTATAGTTAGGACCTAATTTCATAGGATATCCGCAACATTCTATTTGGAATAACGTTGGCGGCGATTGACGAATCTTTGCAAAAGTTTCCAAACTTTTGACCAGCTCCGGTCCGCTCCTATCCTGAAAATTTCACGGTGATTTGTCAAACGGGGGCCGAGAAAAAAGGGGGGTCCCAAAACGCATTTTCCCTATGCATTTTCCCATAGGACCTATTGACGCAGCTACAGCCCGAACTGCTGAACGGAATTACACTAAATTTGGCAAAGAGGTAGTCCTCAGTTCAGACTTGTGCCTTTTCCTTAAATGGTGTAAATCCGTTCAGTAGTTCCTGAGAAAATTAGGGTAAAAAAGTTAGTGATATCTGGGCGGAGCCTAACCACACATCTCATCGTGAGATCTGATTGGCTGTCAGTACTTCATCCAAGAAGTGTTGGCAGCCATCTTGGGACCAATATACATGATAGCACCTCATTAAAAAGCATTGCAGTTAATAGAAGGTTTTAAGACTTTAGTTACATTATAAATCATTTGTTGATGGTACCATACTCATTTTAGGAATTGTGGTGTGTTCTAAGGTGACTTTACCATGTGAAAAAGCCTTCTGCTGTGATATCATGAATCATGTTTGAGAGAAAACTATTTTCTCATGCTTTTCCCACAGAGGTTTGGAAGGTGATCTATAAGCTAAACTGAGAGCATATTTTCTGTAAATTCACATTATCTTTCTCAGTCATGTGAGAATGAAGTCTGACATTCTCAGTAAAACATGTACATCCAACAAGGGCAGAGACTGTCAGTTGATTCCTTTGTGTTCTACTGCAGCTTCCCAGAGTGTTCTAAAGAACAACTAGAGTGCTAACAGTCCTACTTATGACAAACGTATTGCACACGTGAAGCCATCTTTCTTGGAATAAAGTGGTAACTCTAAAAACATTTAATTTAAAAAGGAACAAAATGAGGGGGTTCATTTTGCCAATTTTGCCATAGAAAGTATGATTAGTGCTGCAGAAAGAAAAATGAGGGCACATTTTGAGTGACTTCTCAAATCCTCTTCTATTTCATTAAAACATTCTGACATGCAGACTGAAACATGCACTTTCAATACCAGCAGCAGACTTCCCTGGTGAGCAGTAGCTTTACTACAGTGATCTAATAAGCAACTAGAGTGCTAACATTGTGAATTTAAGACAAATGTGTGACACATCTGAATGCCTTCTTGATGGAATCAAAGTAAAAAACTGAAAGTATTTCCTACTGAGGAGACTGCAGTAAATGAGGAAATTAGTAAACTTCATAACAAATAAATCTCTTAAGATGGCCACCAGAGACAAAAGAGCCCAAATGTAGCCCAAATATCCCCCAGATGTAGCCCAAGTATAGCCCAATGACAGAATGTCCCAGAGTGTTCTAACGAACAACTAGAGCACTAACAGTCTTACTTATGACAAACGTATGGCACACCTGAAGCCATCTTGATTGGAATAAAGTGGTAACACATAAAACATTTAATTTACAAAGGAACAAAATGAGGGGGTTCATTTTGCCGTAGAAATTATGATTAGTGCTGCAGAAAGAAAAATTAGGGCACATTTTGACTTCTCAAATCCTCTTCTATTTCATAAAAAAATTCTGACATGCAGACTGAAACATGCACTTTGAATACCAGCAGCAGACTTCCCTGGTGAACAGTAGCTTTACTACAGTGATCTAATGAGCAACTAGAGTGCAAACATTCAGAATTTATGGCAAATGTGTGACATATCTGAATACCTTCTTGATGGAATCAAAGTAAAAAACTGAAAGCATTTCCTACTGAGGAGACTGCAGTAAATGAGGAAATTAGGAAACTTCATAACAAATAAATCTCCCAAGATGGCCACTAGAGAGAAAAGAGCCAAATGCAGCACAAATATCACCCAGATATAGCCCACATGTAGCCCAATGACAAAAGTGTGCAAAACACTTATTTTTTGTGAATCTCTGCACTGTGCACCTCTCAGCAAAAACAAAGAATGGAAAAGTTTCCCTTTCATTTTCCACACATATACATGTAAACATCAAATCACAATCCTTCTTACATAAACTCAAAAGCAAACACACATTTCTATTGGTTAAACATTTCAACCCTTTCGAACTTAAATACATTTCAACCCTTCCCCCAATCTGCCTCCTGCCTGTTACCATAGAAACAGCTCATGGAACACTGCACTGAGCTCACAGGTCACAAGTTCAGCACACAATGTTACTAAACAAGACAGGAAGTGTGCTTGACTTTTCAACATATGAGCTTATCATATATAATGTTCCTTACAATCTGTTTTTGTTAACCAATAAGAATCATACCTTTAAAAAACAGAAATATACACCCTACCTTTCAGTATAGAAAGTAGTCATACAACCAGTGATTTCTTGTCTTTTTTCCAAAAACATTGCCGTGGATCCGCGCACCCAACGCGTGAGAATCTGTGCACCCAACGTGATAGGATGCGCGCACCGTGCGCGCATTTCGATGTTTTTTTTTTTTAAAAAGGGGGCCCCAGGGGGTCCTTCTGGGACCCCCTAAGCACCTCTAGAAGGTCAGAGTATTTCCACTCTGTCCCCTTTTTTTATGTTTTACACACTTATTCCCCTTGCTTCTACAGCCTCGCTTCTACTGAGGCAGAAAATGGCCGCCAACAGTTCCTGGTTTCGAATGTAGAGAGACACTCGACAGCCAATTAGCATCCAGCACGCGATCGGGAGGGTACGCGCTCAGTTCGGTTAGGGTGCGCTTACGGTGCGTTTGGGTGCGCGGATCCTCCACAGCCATAGATATTTATGTACTTTTAACTCTAATTTTCTCAGGGACTACTGAACGGATTCACACCATATATGCAAAAGGCACGAGTACGAACTGAGGACTACCTCTTTGCCAAATTTGGTGTCATTCCGTTCAGCGGTTCGGGCTGTAGCTGCGACAACAGATCCTATGGGAAATTGAATGGGGAAAACATGTTTTGGGACCCCCCTTTTTACTCAGCCCCCGCTTGATGAATCACCACGAAACTTTCAGGGTAGGAGCAGAGCGGAGCTGGCCAAATGTTTGGAAAATTTCGCGAGGATTCATCAACCGGCGCCAGACTTATTGGAAATAGAATGTTACGGATTTCCTAAGGAAAATAGGTCCTAACTATAACTACCTACTGGCGACCGCCAGTAGGTAATATATATATATATATATATATATATATGTATGGGTGTATATTTATATATATATATTATCTACTGGCGGTCGCCAGTAGATAGTTATAGTTAGGACCTATTTTCCATAGGAAATCCTCAACATTCTATTGGGAATATCTTTGGTGCCGATTGATGAATCTTCGCTAAATTTTCCAAACTTTTGGCCAGCTCCGCTCCGCTCCTATCCTGGCCGGGTAGAATCCGCGGATCCTCCCCGCATCCTCCCCGAACCCTCCGGAGCACGAGCTGAATGCTAATTGGCTGCCAACACTCTGAATCAGGAAGTGTTGGCAGCCATCTTGTGCCTCGGAAGAACCGAGGCACAAGAAAGCACAAAAACAAAGGTGCAAAACGCGACAAGGGGGCAGGGTAGAAACACCCTGACCCCCAGGCCTGCTCAGGGGTCCCACAAGGACCACGAGATTCGTGCACCCAGCGCGAATTTCTGCCGAAAATAAAAAAAAAGAAGCGCAGGGCTCCCGCGCTTCTTTGGTAATTGGCCCCCGGGGGGGCCAAATCCCGGGGGCAGAAATAAAAAAGTGTGGGGGTCCCACACTGCCCCGGGGACCGCCACCCCCTGGGGCTCAGAGATACTATATGGGGGGCTCACGCACCCCCAGCCCCGGGGACCACCACCCCCGGGGCTTGAAAGTATTTGCAATGGGGGGGCTCTCAGGCCCCCCCAGCCTTGGGGACCGCCACTCCCGGGGCAACTTGTCCGTGTGGGAGGGGGGCCTCGTGGCCCCCCTCCTGGAGCCAATAATGGCCCTGGGGACCGCCACCCCCCAGGGCCGGCTCCTGCAGTGTCCTGGGGTGCCCACCCCGGGACACTGCTGTTTGCAATGACAGGGCGGGAGCCTCGCGGCTCCCACCCTGACATTGCAAACTGCTTTGTTCATTGAAGCGAGAGCAGGGAAACCTGCTCTCGCTTCAATGAAGCAAAGCTGATTGCTTTTCCACATGGGGAGCAGCATGTTAGCTGCTCCCCATGTCGAAAAGCAATGCCGGCAGAAAAGATCGGGATCCGGCTGGAGGCCACGCCCCCTCCTTACACCACTCTGCAAACGCGCCCCCTGGCGCGTTTGCAGAGGGGGAACTAATTCCCCTTGAATACTGGTGGTCCCTGGGGGCCAACTAGCCCACCAGGAACCTCCAGTATGCGCCAGGGGGCTGCGTTGCAGAGAGGTGTAATGAGGCCATACCCCTTTTTACACCTCTCTGCAACGCAGCTCCGTGGTGCTTACTGGAGGTACCTGGTGGCCTAGTTGGCCGCTAGGGGACCTCAGGATTCAAGGGGACTTAATCCCCCAACGTAAAACGCGCCACGGGGCGCGTTTGCACAGTGGTGAAGGTAGGGGGCGGGGCCTGAGGTGATGCTGTGCAAACACGCCCTGTGGCGTGTTTTAAGTTGGGGAATTGATTCCTCTTCAATCGAGAGGTCCCCTAGGGGTCAACTAGCCCACCAGGTACCTCCAGTAAGCGCCACGGAGCTGCGTTGCAGAGTGTTGTAAAAAGGGGCGTGGCCTCTGAACACCTCTCTGCAATGCAGCTCCCTGGAGCATACTGGAGGTACCTGGTGGGCAAGTTGGCCGCCAGGGGACCTCAGGATTCAAGGGGACTTAATCCCCCAACTTAAAACACTCCACAGGGCTCGTTTGCACAGTGGTGAAGGTAGGGGGCGGGGCCTGAGGTGATATGTGTGCAAACACGCCCTGTGGCGTGTTTTAGTTTAGGGAATTAATTCCTCTTCAATCCAGAGGTCCCCTAGGGGCCAACTAACCCACCAGGTACCTCCAGGAAGCGCCACGGAGCTGCGTTGCAGAGTGTTGTAAAAAGGGGCGTGGCCTCTGAACACCGCTCTGCAACGCAGCTCCCTCACGCATACTGGAGGTACCTGGTGGACTAGTTGGCCCCCAGGGGACCGCAGGATTGAAAAGGAATTCATTCCCCAACTTAAAACGTGCCACAGGGCGTGTTTGCACACGTCACTTCAGGCCCCACCCCCTTCCTTTACCACGGTACAAATATTCCTCTAAAATCAGCCGAACTACGAATTCTGATTTACTCACCTGTTATCAGGAGAGAACCCAGGGCTGCATCTTTTAGCCCAGCACTGACCCTGAAAAATAATTCTAAGCGTACTTACCAGTAACTTGTATTTCCTTCCATAGGAATCCATTGTGTGGTTTTCAGCAGAAAATGTTCTAAGTGTCCATTTTTGAAACGTACAAATATTACTCTAAAATCAGCCGAACTACGAATTCCGATCTACTCACCTGTTATCAGGAGAGAACCCAGGGCTGCATCTTTTAGCCCAGCACTGACCTTGAAGAGTAATTCTAAGCGTACTTACCAGTAACTTGTATTTCCTTCCATAGGAATCCATTGTGTGGTTTTCATTTTCAGTGTCCATTTTTGAAACGTACAAATATTCCTCTAAAATCAGCCGAACTACGAATTCCGATTTACTCACCTGTTATCAGGAGAGAGCCCAGGGCTGCATCTTTTAGCCCAGCACTGACCCGGAAGAGTAATTCTAAGCGTACTTACCAGTAACTTGTATTTCCTACAATAGGAATCCATTGTGTGGTTTTCACCAGAAAAGTTTCTAAGTGTCTATTTTCACAAACTAAAAATATTCCTAAAAAATCGTCTGTATGACTTAAACACATTCTTTCAACTGTTTACAGGAGGTTGGCCAGTGCTGGATCCAGGATCCACCACTGAGTAAGAAAAAGTAATGATAACACTACTTACCTGCTAAGTGAATTTTCTGCCATAGGATAACATTGGTGATTCTATGTGAAAAAATTTCTAAGTGTCAACTTTTAAAATACAATAATATTCCTTAAAAATAACTACTGTAACCAAAGCACTTTTACTCAACTGTTTACAGGAGATGTCCAAGGACTGAATCTAGGATCCAGTCCTGTGGTTAGAAAAGTAATCCATAAAGTAACTAATTCATTTCACTAGAATTTCACATTGATCTCAATGTTGCTTTGTGTTCGAAATTGTGTTGCCCATTGCAACAACTGTAACTACTGTACTTAAAAGTCTGTTGCCTATTTGCCAAGTATTTAAACTAAAGTAATTCATTGTGGGAAAGTATATTTTGTATTGTAATGTATAACGTAATTATAATGTAATAAAAAAAATATATCTAAAAATAAATAGTTATAAAAAAATTGTGTATCAGTATCAAAAAAATCAGTATAACAATTAATCCATTCAAAATTGTCATTTATAAAACCTTTGAAATTCACTGACAAAACCATAGGTTTCAGGCCTGATATAGTTAGGAATTAGCATTTAAAAAACCTTTGAAATTCACTGAAAAAACCATAGGTTTCAGGGGCGTTATAGTTAGGAATTGGCATTTAAAAAACCTTAGAAATTCACTGAAAAAACCATAGGTTTCAGGGGCGTTATAGTTAGCTGGACATTTCCCTCGAACAAAACCCTAGAAATTTCATTACAAGACCGGAGGCTACATTATGCATTATTCCTTTTAATGCGTCACAGACAGCCGCACTACATCACAAAGACAGGAAACAGTTCTAGAATGTAGTGCCCAGGATACAAATGGCATGAGACACAAACAGACTGCCTCTTTTAAATGCGGCTCACAGGCAGATAAGTAACATTTACTCTTCTCGTGTACTATTGCTTGTTATTTATTTAATATTTATAAAGGGGGATTTACTGTTAACATTTTCTTTGATCTACTGTTTCCTTGTGCTTAAACCTGCTTTGACTGGTGTCTTTTCAAACAGATACATTTACTTATAACTATCGTCTTTCCTTCAGCGTTTCCCTCGACTCTGGGCTCACCCCCCTCCCCCCTCAACCCAGATCGACTTCCTATTAAGGTTGTCGATCCCCTTAATATTCGCGTGTTTAATTATTTCCCATTTACCATACTATTTTCTGGTTCTAACGGGCTTTAACACCATTTACCATACTATTTTCGGGCTTTAAAGCGCTTACCTATTTTATTCAAAAACACGATCTCGACCCTCTCAGTGTCCTTTGGACTCCCCATCGCGCTCGCGCTGATCGGAGCGAGCGCGTCATATTTCAGAGGAATGCACCTTATAAACGGTGCACGTTTGCGAGCCCTTTCCCCTGGCTCTTTCCTCTAATTATGACGCCTCCCTGGCAACAGCTGATCTCGTGCGAGAGCTTTGTTTACTCCGCCGATCAGCTGCTGTTACTGCCAGGGATCGCGTCTCAACGGATTTCTTCTCCCAACATCAATACATTCCCTGTTTCCCTTAACCCTTTACTGTCACCTTTGACTTTAAAAAAAAAAAAAAAAAAAGATAGGGGGTGAGAGATTAATACCTACCTTCTGCCATTTGAGAGTTTGCCATCTCAAAAAAAAAAAATAATAATAATAATAAATAAATAAAGGGGAGAGAAATTAATACTTACCCTCTGTCATCTAAAAAAAAAAAAAAAAAGAAAGGAGGAAAAAGGGGAGAGAACATAATAACCCGTTCTTTTTAACTTTTCAAGAATGTCAGATCTTGACTCAGATGACGCTACTGCTAGCTCACCCCTCCATGATAATGATTCATTCAAGCATTTCTTGCAGAAGGAAATGCGCTCCTGCATGCTATCCACCTTCAAAGAAGTACTCTCGTCTAAAAGACCTCTAACCCCTGGTCCTCATGACCCTTCCCCTGAGCTCACAAGTCATGGGAAAAAGACTGAAAAAACCAAATACTGCGAACATCCTCACGATTTTACCTCAAGAGGTCGTAGCACCTCAGTTGACCAAGCAGGTCCGAACTCCTCTTCCCTCTTGGGAGGCCCTCACGCCTTAAATGAGAACTTCGCCACTCATGGCATAGACCTGATGGGTGCCCTTAGCGGTACAAATTTGACTGGTACCCCTCGCGGTACATCCCGTTTTGACGGGAAGGATGTTGCAGACTCTGATTCAGAGGAAGAAAATTTCAACAACCCCTATGACGAATTCGTCTTGGACCTTGACGTCCCTAACCAAGACCCAGATCTCAACACTGGCGAAGGAGAATCACCTTCCTCTTCTGATAACATCATCCTCAATCCTTTAGGAGAGGAAATGTTCTCCCCCCTAAGTATCTCTCACCCTAACAGCTCTAAGTGGTTTCCCCAAGAACATGTTTCTAAGTTCATTAGGAGATGGCTGAGGAACTCTCTAGAAAGAGAGATCAGGAATACCCTCAAATCTGAGTGCCCGAGACCCACCATCCATGATAAGGTGACTCAAACCCCCAACCCTGACCCCGATCTAATTAAATTTTTATTTAAACTGGGGAAAGACCCTAGAAAGGGTCTGGAGAGAGCTCTCAAGGGCTGCCAGGACCTCCTCCTTGACGTGCTTGGGCCCCTCACCAGGATCCTGGATCTTGCAGAGGAGTCTCATATTTCCAATACGCCCCTTGATACTAATCTTATTCGCGGATGGAGCCAGAGAGCTATCGTCCTCCTTGGTAACGCAAACTCGAGTCTAAACATTGAAAGGAGGAGAACTATTTTGTCCAAGATTAATCCAAAACTCAGCGACCTGGCAGAGAAAGAACCTTCAGACAACCCCAAAGGTCTTCTCTTCGGGGAGGACATGATCAAGTCTATCGGCAAATACGTCGCCACCTTTACCGCCCTAGACAGGGCTCAGTCAAATATGAAACGTGTATTCAACTCAAGCCTTTTTGGTCAGGCCGGAAGAAGGGGCCGTTCTTTCGGCCGCAATTCACAGCAGCCCTTCTCGTCATTCAGAGGTTCTGGTAGAGGCTTCTACCCTTCAAACCAACAATTCTACACACGCCGAGCCAGGGGAGGACCTCGTAATAGAGGCTTCAGATCCCGCGGAAATCAAAACATCTCAAATACTGCAAGTAAGTCTTCCTCCTCTTTCCTTTTCTTCCCAAGTAGGGGGCAGGCTAAAACTCTTTTATCACATGTGGGAGTCCCTAACTCAAGACCCTTGGGTTCTAGAAACCGTTCAGGGTTTCAGAATAGACTTTTTAGAAATCCCCTTCCAATGTTATTCCCCGAATCCATTAGTTCTTTCTGTCGAACATCAGAAGATCGTCGAGGAGGAGATCCCCTCAATGCTCAAAAAAGGAGCTATCGTAGAGGTACCTTGGTCTTCAAAAACATTTATCAGTACCCTTTTCTTAGTTCAGAAAAAAGACAAGGGATGGAGACCAGAAATAAATCTTCGAGAGGTGAACAAATATTTAGTTTACAGACATTTCAAGATGGAGGGTGTTCACCTTCTAAGGGACCTTCTCTTGAAAGGAGACTGGTTGGTCAAGTTAGACCTCAAGGACGCCTACTTTACGATTCCGATGGCAGTAGAACACCAGCCCTTCCTTCAGTTTACTTGGAAGGAGCGCCTGTATCAATTCAAAGCTCTCCCTTTCGGTCTCTCTTCCGCTCCCTGGTGCTTTACCAAAATAATGAGGACTATTGTCTGTATTCTAAGAGAGAGGGGTATCCGGCTCATTATTTACCTAGATGACATTCTTATCATGTCTCAAGTCTACTCCCAAATCCAGAAGGATCTCATTACTACCATCCACCTTATCGAAAGTCTCGGTTTCATTATAAACAGAGAGAAATCCATCCTTACTCCTTCAAAATCCCTAGAATTTCTCGGCTTCACCGTAGATACCTCGAACTGTCTCCTCCTCCTCCCTTCCAAGAAGATCGCCAAGATCCGCAAAGAAATCAGGTATGTCCTAAAAAAAGACTCTTTAACTCTTCAAGAACTAGCCCGTCTTCTTGGTCTCCTCTCTTCCAGCATCCAAGCTATCTTTCCAGGGCCTCTGAACTACCGCGCCCTTCAGAGAATAAAGAGGAAAGCCCTGAATTCTGGTCTCTTGTACGAGGATTATGTGACTCTCGACCAAGAAGGAAGATTAGAACTCTCTTGGTGGCTAGAGAATCTGGACGCGTGGAATGGCAAAGCACTTTTCGGATCTGTCCCGGAATTTGTTTTGGAATCAGATGCGAGCCTCCATGGTTGGGGTGCTCGCTTCCTCGATCAGAACACCGGTGGCACATGGTCCTCTGCGGAATCTTCCCACCACATAGATTTTTTGGAACTGACAGCCGGGTTATATGCTCTAATGAGTTTCAAACATTCTCTTCAAGGCAGATCTGTCCTCCTCAAGATGGACAACGTCTCTGCAGTATCCTATATCAACCACCTTGGCGGAACCAAATCAGCGGACTTATCCGCCTTAGCGAAAAAGCTTTGGATGTTCTGTCTAGAACACACGATTTCCCTGAAAGCGGAATATCTTCCAGGGAAGTCGAATCTTTCTGCAGATTGGAACTCAAGATTCCTCTTAGATCGTACAGATTGGAAGCTCAATGTGAACGTTTTCAACACCCTCTCTCTCTTTTGGGGTCCACTAGATGTGGATTTATTTGCAAGCAGATTAACTTTCCAACTCCCGAAGTACTTCAGTTGGATGCCAGACCCGGGAGCTCTAGCGGTGAATGCCTTTCTTCAATCCTGGTCAAGCCTCCGAGCTTACGCATTCCCTCCCTTTGCAATGATTCAAAGAGTCCTACAGAAGGTCAGAATAGACCAATGTTGCATGATCCTGATAACCCCTTTTTGGCCCTCTCAGGCTTGGTTCCCCACCACACTCGAACTTTCTTGCGACATCCCCTTCCTCATTCCAGCGAAAGGGGGTCTGGTCACCAACGCAGACGGAGAAGATCACCACCTAATCTCTTCAGGGAATTTGAACCTTCTTGCTTGGAAAGTGTCAGGCAATCCAACGAGCTGTCAGGCCTTTCGTCATCGGCTCTGTCCCTCCTCGGAGAATCGTGGGCACCCGGAACTCATTATAGATACAACAACATTTGGAAAAAACGGGTTTGTTGGTGCATGGAGAGGGACTTGGATCCCTTGGAGGCTCCTATCGTCAATATAGTTAACTTCCTAGTAGAACAATTCGACAGGGGTTTATCTTATAGATCTATTAATTGTTATAGATCCGCAATTTCCGCAGGACACTCTCTGGTTAATGGCAAAACGGTAGGTAAGAACAATATTATTTGTAGAGTGATGAAAAGTATAAGACTTAAGAGACCTCCCAGACCTAAGTACAATTCCATGTGGGATGTTAAAGCTATCCTAGACCTTTTCTGTTCCTGGCCAGATAACACATGCCTTAACAGGAAATACCTTTCTTTTAAACTTGCTACTCTCTTATGCCTTATCTCCTGTCGTAGAGTTTCAGATGTGAAATGCCTGGATATTTCTCATAGATCTTACGATATGTTTGGTGTTAAATTTGACATATTTAGAAGAACTAAGACCATGTCAGATTCAATTGTCTATCCTCGTTTTGACCTTTGCAAGAAATTGTGCGTCTTAGACTGTATGAGAGAATATGAGTTGAGAACGAAAGACCTTCGTCCTCCAGATGCCAATCAACTCCTTATCTCTTTTGTTAAACCTTTTAAACCAGTTGCTTCCTCCTCCATCTCTAGATGGGTCAAATGTGTAATGAATCTAGCTGGAGTTGATCTTTCTAAGTTCCACGCTCATTCTCTCAGAGGTGCTATGGCAAGCAAATCCTTCTGGTCTGGAGGAAAGTTGGATGATATTCTTAAAGCTGCAGATTGGTCCAATGCCTCAACCTTTGCTCACCACTACTGTAAACCTATTGAACACATGTCGGATGTAGTACTTCATGGCTACCAACATGCATAATGTAGCCTCCGGTCTTGTAATGAAATTGCGATTCTCCTATTAACATGACTAGAGAATCTGGATTTCATTAAAGACACGGAGGCTATCATTATCCCTCCCTTTTGCTCCACTCCCTTGGTAGTTATATTTGTTGAACTTTGTACTTTAAGCTGTGTTCTTTCATGATGTTCTTAAATCTATATTCTTTTGATGATGTTTAGATTTTGTTTTTTCAACTGTGACTTTCGGATTTTACTACCCCCTTTTTTCATCCGATCTCTCTTTCCTTTCAGATATTTCTTCATAATCATCTATCCTCCAGCCTCCCTGTCGGATTCGTCGCTACCTACAATTTCAAGACCAAGTTGGACCACTCTTCTGAACTTATTTTTCTTATTTGCATTTAAAAGAGGCAGTCTGTTTTTGTCTCATGCCATTTGTATCCTGGGCACTACATTCTAGAACTGTTTCCTGTCTTTGTGATGTAGTGCGGCTGTCTGTGACGCATTAAAAGGATTAATGCATAATGATAGCCTCCGTGTCTTTAATGAAATCCAGATTCTCTAGTCATGTTAATAGGAGAATCGCAATTCCCCTGTTATAGTTAGTTCAGCTAACTATAACTCGCGCCCCCGTAATGCACTGCTGATGACGTCACATATTACATCGCTCATGACATGGTCAGTGACATCACTGATGACATCACTGATGACATCTGAAATGACATCACTGATGACATCACTGATGATGTCATCCAGTGAGTGTGTGTTTCTGTAAATTTTAAATATGTTTAATATATATATAGGTTAAAACCTATGGAAGAATGAGTGGGTGTATAAGTGTGTGAATGGATGATTTAGTAGGTGCGTGACTGACTCTATAAGTGAGTCATTAAACGTATCTTACTCCAGACTAGTGACTAAACTGTGTGAATGTCTGTATCTGTCTGTCTGTTGGTGTATAAGCGGCTGCATGGTTTTGTGAATAGCTATATGAGAATTTCTATGGGTTATTGATTGGTTGTCTGAGTATCTGTTTGGGTGCCTGAGTGTTTGTGTGGGTGGGGTGTGTGTGACTCTGTGCATACATGTGTGAGTGGGTGATTCTATGGGTGCATGGTTTTAAGAGTGCATCTGTGATGGAGTGTATGGTTGGGTGAGTGTATGTATGGGTGTGTTAGTGATTCAATGTATGTCTCAGTGGTACATGTGTGAGTAACTACATATGTGAAAGGCAGTATATATGTGTGTAAGAGTATATAAGTGGGTATATGTTAGAGTGGCTGAATGGATGAGTGTGTGCTTGTATCAGTGATTGTATAAGAGCGTAAGAATGTGGTACTATTTTTATGAGTAAGTGTTCTTGTGTGTGTATAACTGCATTGGTGAGTAAATGGGAGTGTAATTAATTATTTGCATGACTGACTAGGTGTGAGAGTACCTCTATTGGATGATTGGTGGTGTGTGAGTGTCTATGTAGGTGTATAAATGCATATGATAGTCCTGTACTGAGTGACTGTAAGTGTGAGTGACTGTACAGGTGAGTAGGTGGATGTGTGTGTAGATCTAAGAGTCAATGAGTGGGTATGTAGTTATTGGTATTGGAGTATCTATGGTTTTGAGAATGGACGTCTGAAATTTTGATTGAGTATATCAAAGGGTGTGAGAAGATGCACTAATTTATCACATGGATGATGTCATCAGTGATGTCATCAGTGATGTCATTTCAGATGTCATCAGTGATGTCATCAGTGATATCACTGACCATGTCATGAGTGATGTAATATGTGACATCATCCGCAGTGCATTGCGGGGGCGCGAGTTATAGTTAGCTGAACTAACTATAACGGGGGAATTTCTAGGGTTTTGTACGAGGGAAATGTCCAGCTAACTATAACGCCCTTGAAACCTATGGTTTTTTCAGTGAATATATATATAAATATATATATATATATATATATATATATATATATATATGTATGTATATATATATATATATATATATATATATATATATATATATATATATATATATATATATATATATATATATATATTTTACAGCAGCTTGTGATACACTCCCACTTTCGTACGGAAATCACTAGTACAGACCAGCTTGTGCAGCATTATTTTTTTATTTTCTACTCCTCATATGTCAGGACGCGTTTCGGCCGTCCAAGCGGCCTTGATCACCTGATCGCACGTCACTGATAGACCCGTTTTTAAAGTGCAAGTGCATGGATCAACAATAGACATAGATGACATACTCTGTTTTCCTTACTTTAGATCACTGGAAGTTGACCATCATTGATCATATTATAATTTATAAGAAAAACAATCTTAATTGTATAATACACATGTATGCCAATAGTGCAACTCACAAAATTAAAGCCTAAATGCATTAGTACTTGCATATAAATATGCATGTCTAAGTGAGTTATCTTAGGGCAAATGTATAATGAGAATGTCATTGATTGTTAAAATTACACTTAAGTTGATTCATTGCATAATATAAAGTGCTCACCGAAATAAAGTGCTATAGTTATATCCTTTTAAAGTTTACACAATACTAAAAAATAGATATACTATGATACAATTAAAACCATGAAATATGTAACATTGCAACAAACAATCAGGAACATGAAATTGGAAGAGAATACTTTCTAGAGGGATATCATATATGCATTACAATTTATCTATAGAGGATCTGGTGGAATACCAATCAACCATGCTGTTTAAAATTAATTCAATAAAACCAGCTTGGTGACGCAGTTAAAACAATCAATATAAAAAAAAAAACAAACATAGATAAAACTACCCATGAAATTCCTCTAAAATTGATTGTAAAAAACCAGCGTCCACATAAACATAGCCAAATACAATACAGATAGCCATATAGTATAGGGCACCCTCTATTTCCAAATAGATATTAGAGTAGGGTGTGAAGATCTTCCGTCGTGTTTAAACCACCTGGCCATTTGCTATTAAACTCCAATATATAGTTGGTCTCAAGCCTACGGAGGGTAGCCTCCCTATCCCCTCCTCTTTTTGTTGTAGGGATGGACTCAATAGCAAAATAGTGAAGAAATCGCGGGTCACTATTGTGCGTGGCTTCAAAATGTCTAGCGACCGGGTAATTCTGATCTTTGTTTGTTATTGCCCTCAGATGTTGGAGGATTCGCTTATGAACTGCCAACTTTGTGCTGCCAATGTATTTAAGATGGCAGTCACATTCAAGGACATATACACAGAATTCCGTTTTGCAGGTTAGATGTTGCTTTATTTCTCTATCATTGTTGGAGAAAAATGTCCTGTATTTTTTGGTATTTACACCAAATTGGCAGGCTCTGCAGCTTGTGCACTTAAAAAATCCTTTCCTTGCTGTGAGCCAGCTCTCCTTTTTACAGAGCTCCTGGCTATTTCTCGACAGGGCATTACCCATACTAGTGGACTTTCTGAAGGCTATGGCTGGATTGTGTGGCATCAATTCACCAATCACGGGGTCATCTCTGACAAAGTGCCAGTTCCGTCTAACAATATTTCTCAATTGTTTCTCCTGTTTTGAATAAGTAAAAATTAAACGGACTGGCTCCACTTTGTCAGTAACTGTTTTGGTCTTATATTGGAGAAGTTTTTCCCGGGGCTGAAGATTTGCTTTGGTTATGGCCGCTTTAATAACTTTGGGGCTGTATCCTCTATCTAAAAACCGTGTCTGACTTTCCATTTGTTTAATCTTCATGTCTGCTGGGTCACTGCATATGCGCTTAATTCTAAGCATCTCCCCATATGGGATACTATTTATAAGATGTTTGGGGTGTGCACTTGTGGCGTGTAACAGTGTATTACCAGCGGTCGGTTTCCTAAAAAGGGTAGTTGTTAATACATTATTGTGAACTAAAATTTCAACATCTAAAAACGTCACCGAGCTTTTACTAATATTAGATGTAAAATTTAAGTTAAATTCATTGTGATTGATATTTTCTACAAAATATATATATATCGCATAGAGGCTTCATTTTACCAGGGGCCCCCGACCCTGCAGGCTCTATGTGCAGGAATGGAGATCATGTTACTTGGAATTTCGCCACAAAGGATTGCAGAGCCACACCACGACTTCAATTCAAGGAGACTTTATTCGTCAACGTGGCAGTATATATACCGGTTGCTATTAGGTAGTTATAGTTAGGACCTTGTTTTTATTCAAAAAGTGTATTTCCTTTTGCCAATATCTTTGGTGCCGTTTGACGAATCTTCACGACTCCATTGAAACTCCGAAGCAGATGCGGCGATACTGCCCACGCTCATTGAAGTAATGCGATCGTGCATTCTCCAACAGCTGGCACACAGCACCCAACAGGACTTTCTGCCATAAAGTAAACAGAATTGATCCCGCCGGTGTCAGCAACCCCCAAAGTCCAGATGTTGAGCGCTCCTGCGCCTATAATGAACCGTCGACTCTCTGCCACCTTAGAATTGTAAAAAAGGTGTGATATATTATCAAGACAGCAGTGCATTATTTGTTTGTCCTGAAGATGATGCCCTATACTCAATGTGGCATCGAAACGTCGTCGACACCCAAACACCCTATGCACTAGACTCAAGCTATAACACATTGTGCAACAGTGTTAAATGATTAATTTGTGTCTGTCTATACTGAGAACAACTGTACAGACCCATTTTGGCTTGCCCTTTGGCCAATTCTGTGTTCATTGTTCTGTCTTGTGTTCTGTTGGTCACGGCTGTGCCCACTTGTCATTTGAATGTTTTATTTGATACTACTTTTGAAAAATACTATGAAAATAAATTCTTGTCCGGCTGGACAAAAGACACACATTCTATTCTAAGTGTATGGTTATCTATCACACTGTATTCCTCCTGAACAGGCTGGCTAAGGGGCAGTCTGCAGGAGGGTACCCTGGCATGCTGAAGGTGACATAGCCTGGGTACGGGGCACTCTGCAGGAGGGTACCCTGGCATGCTGAGGGTGGCGGAGCGTGCCTAAGGGGCAGTCTGCAGGAGGGAACCTTGCCCCATGCTGGGGGTGTTATGGGCAGAGGTGCAGTCTCCGTCCTTGTACCCTGGGCACGGGATGCAACCAGCAGATGCTGTAGTTGTTGTCTCCCCTGGCTGAGTATCCGAGTTAAGGCTAGTTTGTTTGCACTCCTACAGGTTACATGCTGTACTGCTGCCAGGGAGGTTTGTGCTACCTTGGCCACCCACAGGTTGGAGTGAAGGCAGACTCAATCAGGGGCCCGGATTTAGCTGCACATGCAGGACATATGGTGGCTGGAGAGGGGCTGCCCCAATGTATGGGTTGCACCTCTGTCCCGTTTTATCACTGTTGGCCTTTCAGGCGTGGGGCCCAGTGTGTGTGTTTGGGTGGGGGGCTCACATTTACTCTGCACCCTCATTGTAATTATATTTATATAGCACTTACTACCCCTGACGAGGCATTGAAGCACTTTTCGGCAAGAAGCATGTCAGCTGCTCTCCTTGTCCAAAAGCAATGCCGGCTCCCGCAGGAGGTGTGGAGCTGGCAGGGACTGCGGGGGCATTGAGGCTCACCTTGCTGTCCCCATCAAGGAGGCCAGGCTCCGGTGGATGGGGTCCCCAGGGCCAAAATGGGTCCAGGGAAGGGGGAGCCACAGGCCCCCCTCCCTTTTGTAATAAAAAATAAATAAGGCCGGTCCCCGGGGGATGGGGTTCCCAAGGCCAAATTGGCCTCAGGAAGGGGGACACGTGGCCCCCCTCCAAATTAGAAAATAAAAAGAAAGGCTGGCCAGGCCCCAGGGGATAGGGTCCCCGGGGCCAAGAGAGGTCCAGGAAATGAGGGCCATGCTGCCCCCTTCCAAAAATAAATCTTTGCCTGGCCACGGAGGATGGGGTCTCCGGGCCAAAATCGGCCTTTGGATGGTGCTCCCACAGCCCCATCTCCTGTAAAAAAAAAAGGAAAGGCCTATCCCCAGGGGATGGAGTCCCTGGGGCTGTAATCGGCCTCAGGAGAGGGGCCTTGCGCCTCCCTCCTTTTGAATAATAAAAACAATGGCTCAGGTCCCCGGAGCTCAAAAGGCTCAATAGAAGGGGGGCCACACAGTCCCCCTTCTTAAAATAAAAATTATTTAAAAAATGGCAACTTGCTGAAGGCCCCGCCCCCTCCCTGCATGACAGTGCAAATGCACCTCCTGGCACGCTCTGCTTTAGGGGATTAAGTCCCCGTTGCTAGTGAGGGCCCCTGGGGGCCAACTAGGCCACCAGGAACCTCCAGTAAGCCCCACACAGTGGGATTGCTGAGAGGTGGAACAAGTCCATGCCCCTTTATACCCCACTCTGGAAACACTTCTCTTGACGCACTGCTGGTGTGGTGATGAGGTCCAATTGTGTCCTGAGGACCTCAGGACTAAAGTGAACTTCAACCACCGAGTAGCAGTGTGCCAGGAGGTGCGTTTGCAGAGTGGTGTAAAAACAGGGCATGGCCACAGACCACTCTCAGCAACCCAGCTGTGTGGGGCTTACTGGAGGTACCTGGTGGGCTAGTTGGCCCCCAAGGTTCTCCTTGGGGGCCAACTACCTCTCATATTACCTCCACTAAGTCCCACACAGTGGGATTGCTAAGAGGGCTTCTGAGGCCACACACCCCCTTTCCCCACCACTCTGCAAACTCATCTCCTGGCACAGTACTGGTTGGGGATGACGTCCACTTTACTCCTGAGGGACTTTGGGGGCCAAGAAGCCCTCCTGGTACCTCCTGTAAGTCCTACGCAGTGGAATTCTTGAGCGCTGGTCGGAGGCCTAACCCCTTTCTGCACCACTCTGCGAACATGACTACCAGTTAAAGAAGCATTTGTAATGTAATGGGTTTCACATTTGCAAGAGTTAGTGGGCGTTGTAAATGTAAAAGATTGTTTATTGGTGTAGAGTGGATGTATGTTGTGTGTAGTGGAATTATGTGGTATGCTGTGCAGTGAAATTATGTGAATAGAAACTATGTGGCATTTATTGTATAGGAATTATGTGGGGTGGGATTGTGTGTTTTGGAGAGTAATTATGTGGTATTGTAGTCTGAGTTGTGAAGTGGTAACCTTAGGTTTAGTCTTCCTCGTTTCCATAGAAGCTAACCTATAAACTCAATGAGACAAAAAAAAGAAGGAACCACTGAGGAGCCCTTCTGGACCTAGTCGGAGGTATGAGCAAGGCCACTGAAACTATGTGACTGTTCTGCTGCACCAATTTTCACATAATTGAACTTTTTCCGCATTTGGCAAATATTCCATCATCTGCTGCCTAATCTGCATATTTGAACCCCAAAAGCCTTATTTTCTAGCTCAAACAGCTCAAATGTTCCCAAAAATGCAGTGTCATCTGTTAGAGCGTGGTGGAAGGCCCTTTGCAAAGCTGGAATGGTCATGTGTTACTTATTGCTAAATGTGGGTGTTAAATTTCTACTAATGGTGCACAAACCTCTCTTCTTTCTGTTGCTCTTTTGCCTGTTTCTGCATTTCTCTTGCTTCTGACTGCACCTTTCTTCCTCTTTCTGCACCTCTCTGTCGTCTTACTGCACTTGACTTGCCTCTTTCTCCACTTCTCTTGCCCCTTTATGCACCTCACTTGCATCTTTCAGCACCTCTGTTGCTTTTTTCTGCAGATCTCTTTCCTTTTCTTGCACCTCTCTTGCCTCTTTCTGCACCTCTCTTGCCTCTTTCTGCACCTCACTTGCCTCTTTCTGCACTTCTCTTGCTTCTTTCTACACCTCTCTTGCCTCTTTCTGATCATCTCTTGCCTCTTTGTGTATTTATTTTGCCTGTTTCTGCACTTCCCTTGTTTCTTTCTGTACCCCTCTTGCCTCTTTCTACACCTCACTTGCCTCTTTCTGCACCACACTTTCTTCCTCCTGAACCTATCTTGCCTCTTTCTGCACTTCTCTTGCCTCTTTCTGCAACTTCTTCAGCCTCTTTCTATACCTCTCGTGCCTCTTTCTGAACCTCAAGGACCTCTTTCTGCACTTCTCTTGCCTCTTTATACGCTTCTCTTGCCTCTTTCTATACCTCACCTGCCTCTTTCTGCACCTCACTTGCCACCTTCTGCTCTCCTCTTGCCTCTTTCTGAACCTCACTCTCTTCTTTCGGCACCTCTCTTGTCTCTTTCTGTACCACACTTGCTTCTTTCTGCATATCTCTTGCCTCTTTATGCACTTCTATTGCCTCTTTCTGCAACTCTGGTGCTTATATCTGCACTTCTCTTACCTCTTTCTGCACCCTTCTTTACCTTTCAGTACCTATGTTGCTTCTTTCTGCACTTATCTTCCTTCTTTCTGCACCCCTCTTGCCTCTTTCTGTAACACTCTTGTCTCTTTTTGCACCTCTCCTACCTCTTTCTCCACCCCTCTTGCCTCTTTCTGCACCTCTGTTGCTTCTTTCTGCACTTCTCTTGCCTCTTTCTCCACCTCTCTTGCCTCATTCAGCACCTCTGTTGCTTCTTTCTGAACTTCTCTTACTTCTTTCTGTACTCCTCTTGCCTCTTTCTTTACCTCTCTTGCCTCTTTGTACACCTCTCCTTCCTCTTTCTGCACCTCTCTTGCCTTTTTCTACATTAACATTAGAATTACTTTGGGAGGGAGGAGGGAGCTGAGCGGAGTTCCACTGAGTCTTTTTTCCAACTCCGTGGAACTCTGTGTAAATGCACTATACCTGCTCCGCCCACCATTTATATAGCACTTCAATTCCCAGAATGCAACTACGATCTACTCACCTGGGAGAACTGATTGAGAATGAGGGATTAATGGAGTGCTTCTTCGCATTTTGCCAGTTTCCCTATGAATAAGTAGCAGCCAGCTCCGAAACGCGTCAGGGTGATAGAATTGGAGCAGGGGTGCCGATGTTGGTAATAAAGTTTCAGTGAAACCATTTCTGGTGGAGAGCGTCCTTAAGATCTGGGCATGTTGGGAAGCATAATTCACATGGTTGGTCCGGCCGTGGAGGACTGCACCGCCCATAAGGAAGGGTCTGTGGGGTCTGAAACCTTTCCGAGCCTCACTGAAGCGCGGAGGATGAACAACATTAAAGTCGGCCCCTTGCTCTGAGGCGCACTGGAGGGCTTTGCAAATATAAATTAAACAAACTGCCGGAATGCGGACCCCACCGAAGGGGAAGAATTATTAAGCACTTCAATTCCCAGAATGCAACTACGATCTACTCACCTGGGAGAACTGATTGGGAATGAGGGATTAATGGAGTGCTTCTTCGCATTTTGCCAGTTTCCCTATGAATGAAGAGCAGCCAGCTCCGAAACGCATCAGGGTGATAAAATTGGAGCAGGGGTGCCGATTTTGTGTGAAACTATTTCTGGTGGAGTGCGTCCTTAAGATCTGGGCATGTTGGGAAATATATATATACATACATTACCTACTGGCGGTCTCCAGTAGGTAGTTAGGACCTATTATCCATAGGAAATCCGCAACATTCTATTTTGGCACCGGTTGACAAATCTGCGCGAAATTTTCCCTATGCAATATTCCATAGGAACCTTTAATCGCAGCAACAGCCCGAACTGCTGAATGGAATTACAGCACATTTGGCAAAGAGGTAGCTCTTGGTTCCTTTTGGTTAAACGCCAGTGTAAATCTGTTCAGTAGTTCCTGAGAAAATCAAAAGTAAAATCACATATATATCTGGGCGGAGCCTAACCAAACATCTCATCGTGAGATCTGATTGGCTGTCAGCACTTCATCCAAGAAGTGTTGGCAGCCATCTTGGGACCAATATACATGATAGCACCTCATTAAAAAGCATTGCAGTTAATAGAAGGTTTTAAGACTTTAGTTACATTATAAATCATTTGTTGATGGTACCATACTCATTTAAGGAATTGTGGTGTGTTCTAAGGTGATTTTACCATGTGAAAAAGCCTTCTGCTGGAATATCATGAAGCATGTTTGAGAGAAAACTATTTTCTCATGCTTTTCCCACAGAGGTTTGGAAGGTGATCTATAAGCTAAACTGAGAGCATATTTTCTGTAAATTCACATTATTTTTCTCAGTCATGTGAGAATGAAGTCTGACATTCTCAGTAAAAACTGTACATCCAACAAGGGCAGAGACTGTCAGTTGATTCTATTGTGTTCTACTGCAGCTTCCCAGAGTGTTCTAAAGAACAACTAGAGCGCTAACAGTCCTACAGGTGTGGTGCAGTGGCCAGGGCGACTGACGCCGGACGCTGGGGATCACGGTTCGATCCCCGGCACCGGCGGCAGGGTCTGCCCAGCACCATGTGACTCTGGGCAATAGATTGCTTAATCTTCCCGACGTCCCCCAGCGCTGGGAAACCTATGGGTAGCTGTGCACTTTACAAATACAGAATTATTATTATTATTATTATTATATCTAATGAGCAACTATAGTGCTAACATTCTGAATTTATGGCAAATGTGTGACACATCTGAATGCCTTCTTGATGGAATCAAAGTAAAAAACTGAAAGTATTTCCAACTGAGGAGACTGCAGTAAATGAGGAAATAAGGAAACTTCATAACAAAAAAGTCTCCCATGATGGCCCCCAGACACAAAAGAGCCCAAATGTAGCACAAATATCACCCAGATGCAGCCCAAGTATAGCCCAATGACAGAATGTCCCAGAGTGTTCTTAAGGACAACTAGAGCGCTAACAGTCTTACTTATGACAAAAGTATGGCACACCTGAAGCCATCTTGATTGGAATAAACTGGTAACACTTAAAACATTTAATTTGAAAAGGAACACAATGAGGGGGTTCATTTTGCCAGAGAAATTATGATTAGTGCTGCAGAAAGAAAAATTAGGGCACATTTTGAGTGACTTCTCAAATCCTCTTCTATTTCATAAAAAAACTTCTGACATGCAGACTGAGACATGCACTTTCAATACCAGCAGCAATCTTCCCTGGTGAGCAGTAGCTTTACTACAGTGATCTAATGAGCAACTAGAGTGCTAAAATTCTGAATTTATGGCAAATGGGTGACACATCTGAATGCCTTCTTGATGGAATTGATGGAGCGGGTAGTACAACATTTTGATGAGTATACTAGCTGAATAATCTATTAATCATAATATTATTAAATGTGTTTGCACGTTACCTAATCAACATTATTAATATACGAAATATACGTGGGATTTGCAATTTGCATGACTAAATAATCTTTATAATTAAAATCCGTACACATACTAACCGTAGTATATGTATTGAATAGAATATTGCATGATATATGTGTCTTTTGTGATGTTTTCGTAATGTTGCTCCAGAAAACATCAAATGGGTTGAATATGAACGCTTTAAAAGTCGCTATATGCTAGATAATTACAAGCACATAGAGGGATTAGTAAGGGGTTAACATTTTATTCATTATTTCTATGTATTATAGGGTGAGTGCTGCATTCCTGAATCTTTGACAATCTAAATGCTGCCCATTTTTCCTGATGAACTACGAACTTTATAAAATTTATGGGCACTGATAGATGCTTGCACGTCCCTGGTCCTTGCCCATTCTTGGGACTGTAGCGTGCCGCACGAAGAACTTTTGAATTCCGACTGATTGACAGCTAATTTGATGACTTAGAGGTCGCCCGATAGCCAAATTAGGCAAATATGGTGTTCTGTGATTTACATAAAAGTTAATAAACTTACTAGATGTAAAACTTAACTTTTGCGATAAATAGATAAACAAATATTGATTAACAAACAGGTGCATTCGTGATTTATTGAAGGAGGGGAGATCAAAATCTTAAATGTGTTTTAGCTGGTTCTAAATCACCATCAACTAATCCAACTAAATGATCCATTGATCACGTGGGAGGAGTAACTTGATGTTTAGGATGGAGATCTGTAGAGTTAAAGGTATTAGTGTATAGATATGTAATATAACTTTTCTTCCTATAGGTTATAAGGTATTCCTTTCATGTCAGCGCATGAAACACTCATCTCTCCTGTAAGTGCAGACCATTGTGAAGTGACGTGTGAATGTTGGTTTTATGGGCCCCACCAATGACTGCATGTGTGTAAGTGTTAATGTGATATCTGGTCTGTGACGAAGGGAGGATATTTGGTACGGGTCTTGTCCTGTTCCCCGTTACCCAGGTTTCCGCGCTTCAACAGTTTTTCAGGTAGCAGAGTTATGGTTTTATTGTTTTAATTGGTGATTATTGCTTGTAAATTGCTTATCGATTATTGATTAGTATTGGTTTATGTATTAACACTCTATGTTGAGTAGCGTCAGGTTCTATGTTGTTTGCACGGCTTCTGGGATGTAGGAAGTCGGAAGTTTGTAACAGTTCCGTAGTAGAGCAGAGGTAAGCGCTGCTCTCGGGAAAGACGGAATTGTTGTTTCCCTGTAGGTACACGGGGAAAACGTGTGACGATTGGAGTTGCACGACGCATTGTCTGGGTTTGATTCGGTAGCATCGTCGTGTGTTGCCATTAGGGACATTTCTTCAATGAGAGAAGTGTATGATAGCGAAGGTCACCTGTGAAATTTTGGTCTTAGGTACCAGGAGTCCAGAAGGAGCTCTGATAATGCTTATCACTGGAAAGGTAATAGGTGTTCCCTAAGCTTGTTAGAAGGATAAAGTAGAGGGAAGCGCTACTTTGTTAACGAGTGTCATAATTCTGTAGTAGGACAGACTGTTCTCTGTTCTCGGGAAAGACAGAAATCTGTGTGAATGAACTACATTTTCCGTGTGAAAGGGCGTGAATGAAAAGTCATTTGGGTTAATTGTGAAACTCTGGTTTTATTTCTCAGGAGCATTGGGTCTCCAACTAGGTGTCTTAGTTCTGGAGAAACAGTTAGCTAATGCTTGCTAGAAGGGTAAGGTAGAGGGATGTGCTACTTTATTAACGGAAGTAACGATTCCGTAGTAGGGCAGAGGTAAGCGCTGCTCTCGGGAAAGACGGAATTCTTGTGAAAAAGGTAATTAACTATTCTTTGGTTAGCGAAGCAGACAATGGTGGCGTTTTTATGTCGTTAATAACAGATGTGTAAAGAAAAAAGAACGTAAGAAAAGTTACCGATAACATTTTTTAAAGGAGGGTTCAGCAGGAGCAGGAGCTGCGGCAGCGAGAAAAGCTGACGATAGAAAAGCCACGCTGGGATTGGCTAGTCAGTGAGAAACGTAGACGCCCTTGAGTGATGCACTAGTGTATGCCGCGCTAGGAGTGGAGAATTTCAGGGTGACGTAGACGTTACTGATTGGTGCGTTAGTGTGAGTCGCGCTGGGATTGGAGATTTGCAGAAGTGACATAGATGCTCCGGATTGGTGCATTAGTGTGAGTCGCGCTACGATTGGTTAGAAAAACAGAACAGTCGTAGGGAAAAACTAGCGATACACAAAAGACAAAATGATGTATTACGATCCACCGGAAAAGGAGAAAAAGTCCTGGTTTGAGAAAGTTAAGAAATTATTCAAAGAGGACAAACCGATTGTGACTAGGGAAGGACAGTTACTTCCCCCACCGAAAACCCCCGCATCCTTTATGGCTGCGAAATACAGATATCATACTTGTATTTGGTTAGACAATTGGGAAAAATATACAAAGAATGGCGGAGTTTTGGCATTTCCAGAGCATGGTTCGTTTAATTGAGTGGTTTTAAGAAATTTGAGAGGGAAAATTATGAATCTAGAACCAAGACATAGACCAACACAGTTTGAAGCACTGACAGAATGGGAAGATGAGATGCGTGACAGAGAGAGTCAGAGGAGTGGCGGAATATATAGATACATGTTTGGTAGATATGGGCATGAAAATCATGATGACAGAATGAGGAGGTGGCGGAATGCAAGTATGACTGAAGGTTTATTTCCTGTAAGAAATGCTGAAGAAGTTGGAGGTAGAAAATGTACAGAAAATAGACATAATATAGAATCAGGAGGGTGTTGAGTGCATGAATCGGAGGATGATGTTCTTGATGACATGTTTTATAAAAATCCACCCCATATCAACCAGAATCTGAAATGTTGATGCCAAGTGCCCCAATGAGAGAAACTTTGCGAATCATTAAAACTGAACCAGTACCCCAAGAATTAGGAACAAATAATTCCTTCAGAGAAATAGAGAGAAAATCAGATGATAAAGTGAGTGGTGAAAATTCAGCAGAATTAACAAAAACAACTTTGGAATTAACTGAAAAGAATTAATAGTAGGAACTATCCCCACAGAGAAGTTAAAAACTTATCAGAACGAAGAGTTACTATTTCTGTGTAAATGTATAACTTGGAGAGCAAAAAATCTGCATGAAAGATTAGAAGAAGTAGCAAATTAAATGGGTATAATATATAGAAAAGGTAAAGGCTCTACAAAAACCATATAGAATAGATTTTACTGAAAAAGATATTGAAAATTTGAATACCACAGGACGAATAAGTCAGATTAAGGAAATAATTGACTTGTGTAGAAAATGGGGAGATGTGGATAAATGGAGAAGCAGGTGGTACCGAAAACAAGATGATGCCTCAGATAAAACTTTTGCAGCGTTCCCTGTAAGAGAAAAAGTAGTAACAGAATGCCCCATGAGAGAAATTCCAGGAGGAGGATATGTACATGTTCCATGGACTAGGCAAGATATTTTGCCATTTACCAATGATTTCCCTCGACTACCCGAAAATCCTGTCGAGTGGTATAGGCAAGTGGACAGATTTGTGAAATTATCTAAAGTATTATGGATTGATCTAAACAGTCTATTTGACATAATAGTACCAGCAGATTTATGGACAGAGTGCAATCTTATGATAAATTGGCCTACAAAAGAATACCCATGGGATCCAAAGACAGGAGCCCCTGACCCAGAAGTTATGAAGAAATATGAACAAGTTATTGCCTTTCTGAAAAATAAAGTACCTCCCAAAGAAACTGATTGAGTAAAAATTGACAGAACTCATCAGGAAAGTAGGGAGTCAGTACATGCATATTACGAGAGATTAATCCTGGCCTTTAAACAGTTCAGTGGTGACGAAAATTTGAGTGAAAAGGATTTGAGCCATTTTTTATACAGATTTGTATATGGTTTACGTCCAGAAATTAGTGAAATGATCAAGCAACATACTGTATATTGGCAAAACAAGAAAATAGATGAAGTATTGAGACATGCAAAATATTTTAGTGATGAGATTGAAGCTAAACAGCGTAAATTAAAAGAGAAAACTATGTGGGCACAAGTAAAGGTGGCAGAAAGACAGGAAGCTCAGTTAGTGGAACAAGCGAATAATACAGGACCCAGACCAAAATTCACTCCTGGGAAAGGTAAGGGACATTTTAATATAGAAGAAGCTAAAAAGAAATTCCCATGTCATAATTGCAGAAGAGTAGGGCATTGGAAATCCGAGTGTAAATTTCCCTCAAGTACTAATAATGAAAATGCATTTTTGAATCCACAGGTGCAGAATGAGGTGAGTGGTCAACCGCAGCGACAGCAGCAGGTTGTTACCCAACAGAATCAGGTGCCAAAACCGCCTATTCCACAAAGCAAAAATTCACAGAAATACAGGAATGAGACAGGATTCTACAACGAAGAACAGGTAAGTAAGCTGCCGCGCGCTAGCGCTGTTTCGCAGTATTGGCTACAACGCGATGAGAGCGAGTCAGAAGAAGGTTATTGACGGTGCTGAGGGGAGGAAGAAGAGTGCGTACTTGGCGCAACTCTAGAAGTAGAACAGACAGGCCAATTTGTGGACGGAAAAATAAATAATGAGAATATTACTTTCCTAGTAGATACTGGTGCTACTCGATCAACTGTTAGGTCTGCTGATGTTAAGAATCCAAGTAGTTGGTGTATCCAACAGACAGATTAAAACGTATATTACAGAACCAGTGAAAGTTAGCATAGGGAAATTCTCTGAAATGCACCGCTTTGTTGTGTGCAATACGAGTCCTGTGAATTTGTTAGGTAGGGATTTGCTGTGCAAAATGAATTGCACTATTTTCTGTACCCCTGATGGTATAGCATTTGAGACCCCTGATGAAGACGTGCTGTATAAAATAACTATTCAAACAAAACAAGGGAACCCAAAAGGTAGTTGAGGACCTTGGGTAATCGTTAATTCCAAACAAACAGTGGTCCTCAAATGGTTTAAGGAATAAATGGAATAAATATAGTACAGAATCAAAACTATATTAAGAATGTCCAGCCGGACACCCAGTTTAATTCTTCAATGAAACACAAACAATAGTCAACAGCAAAATATATGTGGGACACAGTCCTGCATCCGTTGGGAAAAAAAGACATATACAAAACAAACAGACATTTCAGGCAAGGCAAAGGAGCTTATTTACAAAATCCAGTGTTTTAAGCTTATTCCATACAGACAATGCACTTTTTTACGTAATGGGTTAATGTGCACGCTGTTTAGATTGGGGTCGACGACGTTTCGATCCTATTACAGGGATACAACGATCATCATCAGGACGGTAGAATGTACAAGCCTGGTATTGAAAGAAATTGCCTGTAGGGAAATGAGAGGGGAAGTAAGAGTGAAAGAGGGGAAAAAAAGGGAAAATTAGAGCTAGGATAAGGCAGCTCCGGTAATTTCAGCCACAATTGTGCGCAGTGCACATGCCGCTTGTGAGTGCATGCATATTAGAAAATGTGGCGGTCGTTAAGAAGCCAGCGGGTGAACTAGTGAAGGAGCCGGATGGTTCTCTGATTCACGGAAGATTGAGGGGGTGGGAAAGGCAAGCATTAGAATGGCGCCGATAAGAGAGTGCTAAGAACGGCTGTAAAACCGGGTCTGATGGGTGGAGAGATTTGAGCCGCATAAAGTGTGGACGAAGTCTTGCAGGCATTGGGTGGTGACTGCCGGTCATTATGTGGATCACAGCACGGGATGTAGGGTAGCCAAATGGCCCGCTTACCGTAGTGAGGAAAAACGGATTCCAGACTTGTTCGATGTCGGAATAATGGAACTCACGTCTTGTAGTAGAAATTAAGGTCTGACAGGAGGCTCGAGAGTACGGGTGTAACCGTAACGATTGCTGGGGAAGAAGGAAGGCACGTAAGGCAGTGAGCAAGTGAACAGATAGGGGCGCCGAGGCGGAAAAGGCGGGCAGGGAGAGGTACCTGATTATGGTCGGAACCGGGCAATTCGGATAAGTTACTCCGATAGGTAATCCGAGAACTGGAAAAAGAAGGTACGAAGGGAGGTACCTGGCATCCAGAAGAACCGGGCAATTCGGATAGATTGCTCCGATGAATGATCCGTGAAATTGCACTGGAAAGGGGAAAGTGCAAGTTAGTGAATTGGTCAGTGGTGGGTGAACCCGTGAGGGGCGAAGGTTAGAGCGCTTACCGAGATCAAGTGGCATCCTCAGGTAACGATGAACAAGTGACGAGGAAAAACAGGGAAGCGTGCTGGTATACAAGCAGCATGGGCGTGTGGGGCACTAGAGCATAAAACCGCGCCGCCATGATGGGAGAGGAGAGTAAAGATGGAAAAAAGACTCAACAATAAGGAGGTCTTTGAAATCGGAGAAAAGTACATCAGTGAGAAGAACATTTTACATATTGGCAATCATGAGTAAAATCCACAAAATTAGATATTATGCGCCAAAGTATGAGAAGGGAGTTAAAACACCACATAATACAAATTACTTCATATCAGTGAGAGAATGGCATGTGGGGCACTAGAGCGTAAAACCGCGCCTCCATGCTGGGGGAAGAAAAAGGATGGAAAAGGGGATAGACAGGGATTCAGCAAAGAAAAAGTCATCAAAATTACAACGATTTTGGGAAAAAGTACATCAGTAAGAAAAATACATTTTCATTATTGACAGTCATGAGGAGAATATAAATTTTTATATTATGTGCCACAGTATGAAAGAGGGAAGAAAATTATGCCATGGAAAGACAGGATATTTCATCACAATGAGAGAATGTTTAAGAAGAGTCAATCTCAATCAGACATAAGAAATTTTAATGAAAACAAGGTGTGGATTTAAAACAACCTCTGAAGAAGTATAAAAGAAATTGTCAATGGGGGGAAAAAAGACAGAACCATTCCAGTGAGAATTAGATGAGATTGGTCCAGTCCTCATTGCGGTTCAAACCATCCCTGATGCTGTTGGTATGAATGATCATTCTTAGTTCTTCTTTATTTAGGATTTTTGCAATGTCCCCGCCCCTTGGGGGTTGCTTGATGGTCTTGATAATTGTCCACTTGATGTCATCCTCTGTGTGCCCCATTTCAGAAAAATGTTCGACAAGAGGGGCGTTGAGGGTTTTGCAGCGCACTCTACTTCTGTGCTGACCAATGCGTAGTTTGACTTTTTGTGTAGTTTGGCCAATGTAAACTTTGTTACAGGGACAGGAAATCAAATAAATGACGTTGCTGGTGTTACAATTGGAAAAGGAAGTCAGAGTGATAGAAACACTGTTAAATACAAAACTCTTTCCTTCTATAGTCGTGCTGCATACATTACAATTACCACATTTAGCATGACCAATGAGGGGTGCAAGACCCCAGTGAGCGTCCAAGGTCGCCATGGGACGAGTGGGAGGTAGGGCGGCCCTTACTAAATGATCCTTGAGGTTACGGCTCTTTCGGAAGGCAAACAAGGGTCGCTCTATTGAAAGATTACCCGCATTTAACACTGGCCAGTGTTGCAAAATAGATTTGCGAATTTGATTAGAAGCAGGGAGAAGGTAGTGACGCAAACTATACGGTCGGTATTGGTTTTAGTTCTAGGAGATAGGAGAACTTCCCTTGGGCAATACCATGCTCGTTTTTATGCATTACGTACAAGTCTCTTAGGATACCCTCGGTCTCTGAGTTTTTTTGGTGAGAGTGGAAGCTTCAAGGAAATAATCTTCTTTGGAGAAGCAGTTGCGTCTAATACGCAAAAACTGGGAGTATGGTAGCGAGTCTCTTAAGGCTCTGGGGTGATGACTTTCATAGTAGAGTAAAGTGTTTCTCTCAGTATTTTTTCTGTAAAGTTTTGTGAGTAGTTCGCCATTGGAATGATATATGATAAGGTCAAGAAATGGAATGTGTGATCTGTCATACGTGTTAGTGAAATTGAGGCCTGAGCAGTTATTGTTCAACCAATGGTTGAATTGACAGAGTGTAGTCTCATTGTGATGCCAAATTAGGAAAATATCGTCTATGTAACGACGCCATAGGGTGATACCAGAAAGGAATGGATTAGTGGGAGAGAGAATGGAAGTCATTTCTAAGTGGTCCATATAGAGGATGGCCAGGTTAGGCGCAAAAACTGCTCCCATCGATGTACCTTCGACTTGTTGGTAAAAATCATTCTCAAAGGAGAAGAAGTTGCGGGTGAGACAAAGTTCTAACAGCTGGATGATGAACAGTGTAGGGACACAATGAGGGCGTGGTCTGGAGTCTAGAACCTGTTGAATAACAAGGAGTGCTGGGATTTGTGGAATGTTAGTGTAGAGTGATTCTACATCCATGGTGCATAGAAGATCATTAACTGGGTCGAAAGGGTGGTGTTCAATGAGGTTAATCATAGACATGCTGTCTCTGATATAACACTGGGTGAGGGGTACGAAGTCCTTAATGAAATGGTCAATATATTGACCAAGAGGCTCAAGGATGGAGCCACAACCAGAAACTATCGGGCGTCCAGGAGGGTTACTCTGATTTTTGTGAACTTTTGGGAGAGTGTAAATGACTGGGGTGCGAGGAGATTTTACATTAAGGAAGAGAAATTCCTTCTGACTGAGGAAGCCCTGCAGTTTAGCCTCTGTAGTTATGTACATTCGACCGTCCTGATGATGATCCTTGTATCCCTGTAATAGGATCGAAACGTCGTCGACCCCAATCTAAACAGCGTGCACATTAACCCATTACGTAAAAAAGTGAATTGTCTGTATGGAATAAGCTTAAAACACTGGATTTTGTAAATAAGCTCCTTTGCCTTGCCTGAAATGTCTGTTTGTTTTGTATATGTCTTTTTTTCCCAACAGATGCAGGACTGTGTCCCACATATGTTTTGCTGTTGACTATTGTTTGTGTTTCATTGAAGAATTAAACTGGGTGTCCAGCTGGACATTCTTAATATAGTTTCGATTCTGTACTATATTTATTCCCTTTATTCCTTAAACCATTTGAGGACCACTGTTTGTTTGGAATAAAATGACTATGGCAAACAGGGAAACTGAGGTTACTGAAGCCTGTGCTGTATTTAACCCTGATGAATTACCTAAAGAATTGAAACAGACTGTAAAAGCAGAAGTCTGGGATTTCACGGGAGAAGATGTGGGACTAATGAAAAATGTGGACCCCGTAAGAATAACAGTGAAGGAAGGAATAAGCTATCCAAATGTCCCTCAATATAAATTGACACCTGAGATAATTGAAAGAGTTACTCCCATAATTGAGAAAATGATAAAACAAGGCATTTTGAGAGAAATAATGTGTAGTCCATGTAATTCCCCGATTATGGGACTGAAAAATCCTAATGGAAAGTTCAGGATAGTGCAAGATTTGAGAAAAATAAACAAAATCGTTGTGTCATGTTGTCCCATTGTACCAAATCCATCTGTAATTTTGTATCAGATTCCCCATGATGCAGAATGGTATACTGTGATTGACTTATGCCATGCTTTCTTTTCCATTCCATTGCACCATGACAGACAGCAAATTTTTGTGTTTCGTTTTGGTGAACTTATTTTGGCTTGGTGCCGAATTCCACAAGGGTATACAGAAAGCCCCTCAATGTTTAATCAGATATTGAAGAAATCCTTAGAAAGCCTAGAAATGCCCGAGAATTCAGTGTTAGTACAATACATCGACGGCCTTCTTGTAACGTCGAAGACTCGTGAAGCTTGTGTAATGGACACTATAGCTTTGCTGAATCATCTGGCTGATGGAGGACTTAAAGTGTCACCATCAAAGTTACAATTTTGCCAAAAAGAAGTACATTATTTAGGCCATAATATCGAAAAGGGACTGAGGAAAATAACAATAGACAGGATCATAAAAGGAATGAGAGCCCCCATGACGCAAAGAGAGGTGAGAATGTTTCTTGGAATGGTTGGATATTGTCGTCAGTGGATAAGCAATTTCTCCCTGATTGCAAAGCCCTTGGTACGCTTGACAAGAAGTGATGTGAGAGATCCCATTGATTTGAATAAAGAGGAATTGGCAGCTTTTAAACGACTGAGAGATGGTTTGTGTGAAGCGCCAGCATTAGGAATGCCTGATTGCGAGAAAGAATTTGAGTTGTACTGCAGTGAGAGGAATGGATGTGCACTTTCTGTATTAATACAGAAGCATGGAAAACTGAGGAGACCAATTGCATACTTTTCATCTATGTTAGACCTAGTAGCTGTAGCCTTACCTGGCTGCCACCTGTAGGAGTTTGGAGTGAAGGAATTGTGATGGGATATCCTGTGAAAGTGTTTGTACCTCATGATGTGGCAATCCTTTTAACAAGGAGTCGCACTCAGTTCATGACACATAGTCGGCTGACTAAATATGAGAAAGTCCTATTAGGTGCACCGAATGTGAGTATTGTGAGAGGCTTAAACGTGAATCCTTCGACATTGTTGCCTGATGCTGAGAATGTGGAAGTTAGAGAAGAAGCGGATCACGATTGTCTGGATGTACTCGATTTCTGTACCAAACCACGTCCTGACATAAAAGATGTACCATTGCCAGAGAGTGATTTTGTGATGTTTGTAGATGTATCTTGCTTGAGAACAGATGATGGAATGTTGAGTGCAGCATATGCAGTATGCACGGTTGCCGCAGTAATGGAAGCATCCTACCTGAAAGGAGTAAGATCAGCCCAAGTAGCTGAACTTGTTGCTTTGACTAGAGCATGTAAATTTGGAAAGAACGTGAGAGTGACTGTGATAACCGATAGTCAGTATGGTTTTGGTGTGGTGCATGACTTTGGCCAAATATGGCTACAGAGAAGATTTTTGACATCAAGTGGAACTCCCATCAAGAATGCTGAAGCAGTTGGGAAGTTGCTTGAGGCGATACAGCTGCCTAAGCAATTAGCTGTTGTGAAATGTGCCGCACATAGTCAATCTGGCGATTATACTGCCATCGGCAACAAATACGCCAACGATATGGCCCAATACTGTGCACGTAATCAGAATTCTGTGAATCAGGCGAAGGAGAGAGATATGAATTCTTGCACCTTAATTTACTAACATTGTGGGTACCTGGGAGGAAGTGAGGCAATTGCAGGAAGAAGCAGGAGATGAGGAAATGAAGCAGTGGGTAAAAGCAGGATGTGCACCAAGTGAGAAGGATCATGTGTGGGTCTATCGGGATGGAAGACCAGTTATGCCTGATAGCATGGTGTCTGCCATGGCACGGATGTACCATGGACAAGGACACATAGGGAGAGATGCTATGATAAGGTCATTCAAGCAGACCTGGTACAATGCAAAATTTAGACTTGTAGCAGAAAGTCTTTGTCAGAGATGCCTTATATGTCAACAGTACAACCCTGGAAGAAAAACAGTGGTGAGTCTAGGAACAATAGGTCAAGAAGTAGGGCCTTTCACCAAAATGCAAGTAGATTTCATTGAGATGCCTCCCTGCAACAGGTTGAGGTATGTTCTAGCCATGGTCTGTTTGTTTTCTAGATGGGCAGAAGCATACCCAACAAGAAGAAGTGATGGAATCACTTTGGTAAAAAATGTTTTTGAGGGAATTTATTCCCAGATTCGGGTTCCCAGTAACAATTGAGTCAGACAGAGGAAAACATTTTCATAATGAGATCGTAAAATTGATTTGTGAAGCATTAAATGTACAGCAAAAACTACATTGTGCCTATCGCCCAGAGGCTTCTGGTGTGGTGGAACAAATGAATGGTACTATCAAAAACAGAATAGGGAAAATGTGTTTAGCCACGGGTATGAAATGGCCTGATGTCTTGCCTCTAGTACTCACGAGTATTAGATCAATTCCAGACAGAACTACAGGGTTGAGTCCCCATGAAATTATCATGGGTAGAGCAATGCGTCATGTGTTCATACCAGTCAACAAGCTGTTGCCTATAACTGATGACATGGTGTTGGATTACTGTAAAAGCCTGGCTGACGCAGTTCATTCTGTATTTCATCAGGTTGGAGCGGATGCCACCACACTTGAAAAGAAGCAAGCTCATGATCTGAGCCCAGGAGACTGGGTAAGAATCGAAGTACACAGAAGGAGGAACTGCTTGGTCCCAAGGTGGGGAAAACCACGACAGGTGATTTTGACTACAACAACAGCTTGGAAGTGTGCTGGAATCAAGAACTGGATTCATGTGAGTCACATACTGAGGATTCCAAATCCAGTGGATAACAAAGAAAGAGAATATTTCGATGAATCAGAATCAAGTTCTGAATCAGATGATGAAGAAACAAGAACAAGAGAAAACCCTGAAAGGGGGGAATCAGAGTCAGATCTAACTTTTGTCCCAAGAAGTATTTCCTTTAGAAGAAGGTTACAGATTTCTGATACCAGCTCAGACTCAGAGACTGAACAAGTAACTCTACGTTTGAGAAAAGAAAAAGACAGTGAAAAGACAATTAAAGAAATTGTTGATAAAGAAGTTCCAGATGAAAAATTTAGAGAAATTCCACCTGAAATAACAAAAATAGATGGACAGGTGCCAGATACAGAGAGAGAGGGAAAGATTATTGCGGAAGACCCCCGAGGAGGTGTAGGGAACTCCAACATCCAGTTAGAGGAAGGGATAAGTAGTCAGCAGGAAGATTGTGCGCAGGAAACTCGAGGAGGGACAGAAGTAGGGAAAATGAAAGAAGAGTTGGAAAGAAAAGCTGTTGAAAGTAAAAAGCAAGTTGAAACAGAATCGGTGGAAAGCGAAGACGAAGTACCAGAAGGTCGAATCTTAAGAAAGAGAGCATGGAGAACTGAAAAGAATGATAAAGGAAGTAAACTGAAAAGATCAGCAAAAGATGAAGTTTGGCCGAACAAAATAAAGAGACTGGGATGTCGACTGACACGAGTGAATTCACCAAGAGCTGAACAGGTGAATGAAGTAACTAGTCAAGAGAAATCAAAAGACGAAGAAATAATTGTAATAGAGGAAAGCAAAAGAACGAGAAAACCTAACAAGAAGTATAAGTCGCCGGAATGGACGTATGTGGCCCTGCCTGAAATAAAAGAAGAGGCGGATAGCCAAGAAAATCCAGAGGTGACTGTACCGAAAGTGGTTGAGGAAGATGAAGAATCGGAAATCCTGAGAGTTATCTTGTCCAACATTGGAGAAGAAACGGATGTTCAGGAAATTCTGTATTCAGGTCATGAGGGAAAGGTGAAGGACGATGAGATGCCAAACTGAATAAGACAAGAAAGCTGCTAATGGAAAGACAATAAAATACGGGAAAAAGACAAAAACTGGTAGAACCAAGTAGGTGCTTAGAGCCTTGGGTCAGACAAACTAGTTTTGATGTAGAAGAGGCTAAGTCAAAAGACACTGTTCATTTTTACAAAAATGGCAAACACAGATAGTAGAAAAGATAGATGTATATTCTTGAAGCGATGGTGTAAAATGTGTTGTTGTTGTGGTACAGGATTACTAATGCTTCTGTGGAGTGTACTAGCTCTGATGATCTCATTTAAGGTTACCATAGACACAATAGAAGGACATAGTGAAAACAAAACTAATATAGAAAAGATTCAAAAGGTAGTTCCAACTAAAATAGATAGAAATTATTTGCATAAAGACAGGTCTATAACTGATTTGTCTAACAATGTTTTTTCAAAATTACTGTATGAATATGTAAAGACAATGGACGTAAGGGACTGCTACATTTGTATGCAATTACCTGCATCTGTATCGGAGGGAGTGACTTATCACCACCTTCCAGTAACCTATGGAATAACATGTAGTGTAATAGCTAGTTTATTTTACCAAACAGGGAAGTTAGAATAATATTTCTCAGATGTAGATAACATATTTTCACAAGTACCCTCAATTAACAAGCTAAATAGGTTAAAACCTGCAAAGGTATTAGGTGAATTTTTCTTAGAGACTAAAGAACTAACATTAGAATATATATTTAGAAATAATTTGACTTGCAGTTTAAAGAAAGAAGAAAAGACGTTTTTGGATATGGTTGAAGAAAGGAGATTGAAAATGCAAAGGAAAGCATCTGAGGGAAAATTGAAAAGACAGTTTGGGATGTTGAAATGGAGAAACATTTGAAGGGAGAAGCTAGTCCAACTATGGCTTTAGATTGGCCTCAGAAAGGAAAATTGTGTATTAGAAGGAATCAAACTGCATATGATAATTACTTTGTAGGTAACAGTGAGTGCCATAACACATACCGAATCATGGGTGGATGGGGATTTAAAGGAGGAAATGATCCAGTTTTTCCTGGGTTATATTTTATCTGTGGGAGTAAGGCATATTATCGTTTGCAAGACCATTGGTATAGCATATGTTATGTAGGCCTGGTTTTCCCAAAGATTTTTCACATGGGAAGAGGAGAAGATGGTGTACATAAGTTAGGTATTTATTTAGCACGTAGAAAGAGAGAATCTTGGTCAGACATTGTAGGTGACATTTGTGGAGCATTGATACCAGCAGTGGGAATATCTCTGAATGCAAACAAAATTAGAAGACTATCAACAGTAGTGGATCGCTTGTCAACAAGCAACGCTGGAGGATTTTTATTGGTAAATAATGAAATGGTTGCCATGCGTGCCATGGTAAAGCAGAATCGACTTGCCCTTGATGTATATTATTGGCAAAAGAGGGTGGAGTCTGTGGAATGCTGAAAGTTCAACATTGTTGTACTTACATTCCAGACGAAAGTAAAGATTTGAAAATTTATATAGAAAATATAACTGATCTGCATGATGAAATTGCAGCACTGGAGGTTGAAGGTGTTTGGGAAAAGTTTTGAAAGAAAATATCTTCTATTAAAGATTTCTTAGTAAACCTAGGTAGTACCTTTGTAGGTAAAATCTTGTTTCCAATAACATGTGTGATTTTCTTAGTATTGATTTTAAGATTAGGGTGCCTTTGTCATAAAAGAAAGAAAATCCAGAAAAGTTCAAAAGAGAGAGTCTGAAAAGAAAACAGAATAAGAGACAAGAAAGAGAGTTTGAAGAAGTAGAATTAGAAGAAATGAAAGAAAACATGTATAAAACAGCCAGAAGGGAAGAAATTGGGGAGACAGAGATGTAAATTAAAAGCAAGAACTCATTTCAACTCCATGTAAATTAATACAACATTTCAATGGTGTGGTGATAAAATCACCAAAGGGGGAATTGATGGAGCGGGTAGTACAACATTTTGTATACCCCGCTATTCTGCATGAGTATACTAGCTGAATAATCTATTAATCATAATATTATTTAATGTGTTTGCACGTTACCTAATCAACATTATTAATATATGAAATATACATGGGATTTGCAATTTGCATGGCTAAATAATCTATATAATTAAAATCCGTACGCATACTAACCGTAGTATATGAATTGAATAGAATATTCCATGACATATGTGGCTTTTGTGATGTTTTCGTAATGTTGCTCCAGATGACATTAAATGGGTGAATATGAACGCTTTAAATGTCGCTATACGCTAGATAATTACAAGCACATAGAGGGATTGGTAAGGGGTTAACATTTTATTCATTATTTCTATGTATTAGTTACCTCTTTGTGTTTGTTTCGCTTAAGTTGTCCTTTGGGCCTAAAAACAAAATGGCCGCTAACGTGACACAACGTGATGGCCACAATTCCACGAGGTTTCGGGCGAAGTGCGACTGCGCTACAGTTTGTTCCTGTGGCCTCGTCATGACCCTTGTCATACTGTGCCTGAACAAGGCCACGGTGGGAAGTCAGCCAAATACCAAAACAAAGGACATTTACAAGAAACCGGAAAAATCCAAAAACCATTACATAACCTCTTGAACTGTGTGAAACCTCACCAGACGACTCCAACCGACCAATTAGAAAATCCCAAAACTTGTAAAATGTTACATCTTGACATTACTTTTATTATAAAAATGACGGTAGAATAGAGAGAATGCGCATACTTTCCCTTTTCATTTGCTGACGAAGACGACGGTGACGCTACGCGACGCTTCTACAGGGTGACTGCTGCGTTCTTGAATCTTTGACAGTCGGAATGCTGCCCATTTTTCCTGATGAACTGCAAACTTTATAAAATTTATGGGCACTGATAGATGCTTGCACGTCTCTGGTCCTTGCCCATTCTTGGGACTGTAGCCTGCCGCATGAAGAACTTTTGAATTCCGACTGATTGACAGCTAATTTGATGACTTAGAGGACGCCCGATAGCCAGATTAGGTAAATATGGTGTTCTGTGATTTAAATAAAAATGTATAAACTTACTAGAATGTAAAGCTTAACTTTTGCGATAAATAGATAACCAAATATTGATTAACAAACAAATGCATTCGTGATTTATTGAAGGAGGGGAGAGCAAAATCTTAAATGTGTTTTAGCTGGTTCTAAATAACCATCAACTAATCCAACTAAATGATCCATTGATCACGTGGGAGGAGTACCTTGATGTTTAGGATGGAAATCTGTAGAGGTAAAGGTATTAGTTTATAGATATGTAATATAACTTTTCTTCCTATAGGTTATAAGGTATTCCTTTCATGTCAGAGCATGAAACACTCATCTCTCCTGTAAGTGCAGACCAGTGTGAAGTGACGTGTGAATGTTGGTGTTATGGGCCCCACCAATGACTGCATGTGTGTAAGTGTTAATGTGATATCTGGTCTGTGACGAAGAGAGGATATTTGGTACGGGTCTTGTCCTGTTCCCCGTTACCCAGGTTTCCGCGTAGCAACAGAATCAAAGTAAAAAACTGAAAGTATTTCCTACTGACGATACTGTAGTAAATGAGGATAATTAGGAAACTTCATAGCAAATAAGTCTCTCAAGATAGCCACCAGAGACAAATGAACCCAAATGTAGCACAAATATCACCCAGATGTAGCCCAAGTATAGCCGAATGACAGAATGTCCCAAAGTGTTCTAACGAACAACTAGAGCACTAACAGTCTTACTTCTGACAAAAGTATGGCACACCTGAAGCCATCTTGATTGGAATAAAGTGGTAACACTTAAAACATTTAATTTAAAAAGGAGCAAAATGAGGGGGTTCCTTTTGCCATAGAAAGTATGATTAGTGCAGCAGAAAGAAAAATGAGGGCACATTTCATGTGACTTCTCAAATCCTCTTCTATTTCATTAAAAAATTCTGACATGCAGCCTGAAAGATGCACTTTCAATACCAGCAGCAGACTTCCTTGGTGAGCAATAGCTTTACTACAGTGATCTAATGAGCAACTAGAGTGCTAACATTCTGAATTTATGGCAAATGTGTGACACATCTGAATGCCTTCTTGATGGAATCAAAGTAAAAAACTGAAAAATTAGTAAATTAAATAGTCAGATAAAAAATAATACAAAAGAATGAACTATGGCTTTTTTGTATTTTTCGCTCTTTTCTGAGTTCTTTTGAAATGAAGTTCAGTACGGTGACTATTTAATTTATTAATAGAAGTTGAATACATCCTCAAGGTTTATTATTGTGTTGACATATTATACCCAATCCCTTGGGGTTAAGTGGGTTGCCCTATTGTTGTATACGAAAGAAAAATTAGGGCACATTTTAAGTGACTTCTCAAATCCTCTTCTATTTCATTAAAAAATTCTGACATGCAGACTGAAACATGCACTTTGAATACCAGCAGCAGACTTCCCTGGTGAGCAGTAGCTTTACTACAGTGATCTAATTAGCAACTGGAGTGCTAACATTCTGAATTTATGGCAAATGTGTGACACATCT
Source organism: Triturus cristatus (assembly GCF_964204655.1). Classification (NCBI taxonomy): domain Eukaryota; kingdom Metazoa; phylum Chordata; class Amphibia; order Caudata; family Salamandridae; genus Triturus; species Triturus cristatus. The sequence goes on from NC_140583.1 coordinate 385,820,355, forward strand.
GAATGCCTTCTTGATGGAATCAAAGTTAAAAACTGAAAGTATTTCATACTGAGGAGACTGCAGTAAATGAGGAAATTAGGAAACTTCATAACAAATAAATCTCCCAAGATGGCCACCTGTCAGGGCTCAATTTCAGCTTCCCGCTGGTTGCTGTTGTCTTGCACAGGAACAGAAGCTGCTAGCTTCCCGACTCCCACTACTAATCACTCAGCCCCAAGAAATGTCTTTGGCTCTAACTGATCAGCAAGGGGGAAGGGGGAAATTGGATAAAATAACAAACGAGAGAAGAGACTTGTTCTGGACCTTCTGGTTTTCCTATCTGGAATTCTTCTTCAGCTATCACTCTGCTACTGAAGATTCCTGAGGTAACTAAGCACACAACATTATTATTATTCCTCCTCTACTCTATTCTATCTCTTTTCTTCTCTTCTCTAATGGTGTTTTCTACCTACCCAGTATCCTGAACTCTGTGCCTCTCTTCTTGTTCAACTCTGCCTTTTCTTCTTTCTGGTTATTGATGTCACTATTTATCTGTAAAACTTATATTCGTCTTTATTATACCTATTTATCTTGTAGTCTTAATATCTTTTAGCTCTTTCTCTTTTGACCTACCATAAATCTTTCTTCTCGTGGTTTCTCTTCTTTCTTTTCTTGCTTCTAGCTATACTATAACTGTTGTCTTCTAGATGAGTCTTTTGTGCCTTAACTTCTCCAGTTGCTTCTTCTCCTATGGTTACTGCGAACTGTTATAGCTCTGGTAAGTGTTTCTCCTTACTTTCCTAGTTAACTGTTCTTATTGTCTTTAATATTTTTTCCCTTAGTAACCTCTTCAGTATCTACTACAATATACTTCTTTTCTTTTCAGTACTCGGAATGCAGATCTCTGCAGTCTCTGGTAAGTCTTTACTTATTGCGTCACCCAACACTACTTATCATTTTAATGTGACCTTAGATAATCTGTCAGTAATTCACTTAGCTTTCTACTGTCTTCTCTTTAGGTGCTGTAGAAGTCGTATCTTGTCTCCTGGAGTGACGAGGAAAAAAACTCCGAACTCTCTCAGTAAGTTGCCTCTACGGACTCTGCGGCTTTTCCTGTTCTCTTCGGTAAGTATCGACACAACTCTCTTGTGTCACTCTGGAAAACTTCTTAGACAAGGTATTCTCTTCAGAACTGGGAACTCTCTCGAACACGTCTTCTCTGAGGAAAAGTCTTGGTGAAGTGCGCACTACCTAAGGCGCGCGCGCGTCACATCGTCTCCCTCTGGATCTGTTAGCAACTAGACCGCCGACCCCAGCGTCTGCGCGGCCATCTTGGAAATGCGGGCATGCCACAAACTCGACCATTGAAATCCATTCAAGACTGAAGCGCCCATAGAACTTAATCCCTTGCGCTTCGTTTTGGAACTCACATTAGGGGTTCTGACAGTACCCCCACCAAGGATGGTCCTTTCACTCTGGGCTTGGTTGGATTGCGCTGATAAAAAAGTTTTATTAGCCTAGGAGCATGAACATCTGAATCTGATTCCCAAGACCGCTCCTCTGGACCGTAGCCTTTCCAATCTACCAAATAGTACAGTTTACCTCTGACTAATTTTGAGTCCAGAATTTCCTTTACCTCAAACTCTACTCCTGTATCTAGCTGAATTGGTTTTGGAATTGGTTCTTTTCTCAAGTCAGAAACTGCCTTCTTCAAAAGGGAAACATGAAATACTGGGTGAATTTTGAATTGGGAGGGTAAGGTCAATTTATAGGTCACTGGACCGATCTGCTCTGCAATTGGGTAAGGGCCGATAAATCGTGGCTGAAATTTTCGGTTCCCTTTTAGCCTTAAATTTTTTGTATTCAACCAGACTTTATCTCCTATTCCTATTGGAGGGGGTTCCTTTCTTTTCCTATCTGCGTATTTCTTATACTTTTCCTTAGCCTGTACTAGATTCTTTGATGCTTCTTCATGCACTGACTTTAAATGAGCTACCAAATCCTTGGCTGCTGGGACTGTGAGCTCCACATCTTGTACTGCGGAATTTGGATGTCTACCATAGTTTAAGTAGAACGGGAAATATCCAGTGGACACATTCTTCGCGTTATTATGAGCGAATTCTGCTGTCCACAAGTAGTCCGGCCATTCTCCCTCCTGTTTCAGCAAGAACAATCGTAAATATTGCTCCAATTCCTGGTTCACCCTTTCCGTTTGTCCATCCGTCTCCGGATGGAAACTGGTGGAAAAACGAGTTTCTACTCCTAGCCCTTTCATAAAAGCCTTCCAGAAATGTGAAACAAATTGGGTGCCCCGGTCTGATATTACGATCTTGGGTATTCCATGTAATCTGACAATCTGTGTACTAAAGTGTCTTGCTAACTGTTTTGCTGTAGGGATTCCCTTTAAGGGCAAGAAGTGTGTCATTTTTGTGTATGCATCTACTATTACTAGTATGGTATTTGTCCCTTGACAGGATGGTAAATCTGTAATTAAGTCTAGGGTGATTGCATGCCAAGGATGAGGAGGAATGGGAAGGGGTTGCAACAGCCCTTGTGGAGCGTGCCGTTCTGATTTTCCCTGAGCGCATATCTCACAAGTCTTTACATGTTGTTCAATGTCTTTACTCATCTGTGGCCACCAATATTTTCTTTTAATTAGATCGGCTGTCTTGAACTCTCCCTTGTGGCCAGCCAACAGATGATCATGGCATTCCTGCAAGGCTTGCTTCTGCAATGCTGTAGTCGGCAAATACAATGCACCTTCCTTAAATGGTAATTCATCGCGAACTTCTCTTCCAGGTTCTAGTTGCGCCCATCTCTGCATTTCTTCTGGGGTTAGAGCTTGGATTACCTTTTCTTTAAAGTTCAATATATCAGTGGCGCCTATAATCTTGGTATCTGGTATGATCACTTGAGCGCTTAGTGGACTTTTTTCTTCTCCGGTTCCCAACCTAGACAAAGCATCCGCCTTTCCATTCTGTGCCCCCGGCCGATAGGTTATCACAAAATCGTAATCGGCAAAGTACAGAGACCAACGGAGTTGGCGAGGTGTCAAGGTTCTGGCTGACTTCAGGAATTTTGAGTTCCGATGGTCCGTGTAGACTGTTACCACGTGGTGGGCCCCCATTAGATAATGTCTCCACTCCTTGAAGGTGTCTTTTATCGCCAGCAACTCTTTTTCCGTAATCGTATAATTGATTTCTGCTGGTGTCAACTTCCTGGACCGATAAGCCACCGGGTGTAACTGTCCCGTTTCCTTATTCCTTTGAGATAGAACTCCTCCAATCGCTAGGTCCGAAGCATCTGTCTCGACATAAAAGGGCTCCATCGGATCGGCATGAAGGAGGATAGGCGCAGTGGTGAACTCTATCTTCAAATCTTTAAAGGCTTGCTCTGCTTCCTCCGACCATTCGAATCGTGTTCCCTTCTTCAGTAGTCGCGTCAAAGGTAGTATTCGTCGAGAAAATTCTCCAATAAATCTCCGATAGAAATTTGCGAACCCAATAAACGCTTGGACTTCTTTCACACAAGTGGGCGACTTCCATTCTTGTACGGCCTGAATCTTTCGTTTGTCCATATGAATGCCTGCTGGCGAGATTACAAAGCCCAAGAACTCTACCTGTGGAACTCCAAAAGCACATTTCTCCAACTTGACAAATAGTTTGTTCTCTCGCAGTTTCTGTAAAACTCCTCGAACCTGTGTTTGATGCTCCTGCGTATTCGTTGAGTAGATTAGTATATCGTCAATATACACAATTACGCATTGATCAATGAATTCACTGAGCACATCATTTATGAAGTGTTGTTACGCTGCAGGCGCATTACACAACCCATAGGGCATCACCTGGTATTCGAATAGCCCCAAGCGTGTTCTGAAGGCCGTCTTCCACTCGTCTCCCTCTCTAACTCGAATAAGGTGATAAGCTCCCCTTAAATCCAACTTCGTGAACACCTGTGCTCCTTTGATCTGGTCCAACAAGACGGAGATAAGGGGAAGAGGATACCTGTTGTTCTTTGTTATTCGATTTATGGCTCTATAATCAATGCACGTTCTCAACTCGCCCTGCTCCTTCTTAGGCACAACAAATAGTGGCGAGGACACCGGCGATTGGGATGGACGTATAAATCCATTGGCCAGATACTTGTCGATATACTCCCTTAGGTGATGATTCTCTTGTTCCGTCAAGGCATACACTCGACTGCAAGGCAAATTTGCCCCTGGCTCCAAGTCTATTTTGCAGTCGTAAACACGATGAGGCGGCAGTTGCTCGGCTTCCTGTTCGTTGAAAATGTCCTCGAAATCTTGATATTCTTGTGGAATTGTTTGCGTATTTATTACGCACACAGAGACTTCCGCTGAACATAAGGCATGAGCCAGGTTCTGTTTACTCGTTACCTCGTGGGCCCCAAAACAGTTCTCTCTACAATATGCCAAGTTCATATCAATTGTTCTGTTGCTCCAATTGATTGAAGGATTGTGCTCTGTGAGCCAAGGAAGCCCCAATATAAGTTGAAATTGGGGGGCATCAATTAAGTTAAAGTGCATAGCTTCTCTATGTCCATCTTCTTGAATCAGCTCTATCAACTCTGTGTGACTCGTGATTGGCCCTGAGGATAGATTGGTGCCATCGATTGCTCGAACTGGTTCACTTTTAGCCTTGGCAATTGCTTGCAGCCCAATCTTAGTCGCGAATTTCTGATCGCAGAAATTACCTGTGGCTCCTGAGTCCACCATCACAGTCACTCCTTTCATTATTTTTTCACGAAAACGGATTGTCAAAGATAAAATCAAATGAGGCGAAGACGACTGTAATGTATTCGCCAGCCGATGTTCCTGAGGAGTTGTTTTCTGATTCGCATCCACCTGCACAACTCCTTCTACAGGTGGTGCTGCGAGTTTTCTTTCGGCTTAAATGAACCCTTTGGCTTCTTTGGACAATTTCGCACAAAATGTCCACTAGATCCACAATACATACATAAGTTGTTGGCTCGTCTTTCCTCCTTCTCCTCCTTTGTGAGCGGTCCTCGAATCGTTCCTATTTGCATAGGTTCAGATCCTGAGGTTCCTTCTGTACTTCTTCCTGTTTCAGCCTTAGCTCGGTCGAATCTCGGAACCGTACTTCTGTACTCTCGTCTTCTCTCTCCTCTTCTCTCTCCCTGCCGGAAATCCAGTTCTAGCACTAGGTCTATCAGGGCGGAAATTTCAGTTGGACGATTCGGTATTTGAGCCAAGCCATCTTTTAATTCATCTCGCAGGCCTCGATAAAATATTGCTGTCCTCTTGTTCTCCGGCCAATCAGTTTCCATTACAAGTTTGTTGAATTGAGCTAGATAAGCCACTAAGTCTCTATTTCCCTGCTTCAATTCCAAGAGCTCGTTATCTACTGCTTGAGAGATCCATCTTCGGTCAAAGATTCTCAAAAATTCTTTCTTGAACTCATCAAAATTCTGCAATAATGGATCATCTCGTGACACTATCGGCATCGACCATGCTGCTGCATCTCCACTTACATATGACAATATGAAGGCTACTTTCGACTGCGCATCAGGAAAGATAGAAGGGCGACACAAGAAATGAAGTGAACATTGTGTAATAAACACCTGCGCTTTTTGTGGGTCCCCACTAAATCTCTCTGGCGCTGCCAACGGTATTACTGGCGACAAAGAATGTATTACTTGCGTTGTTAGCTTATTTGTGTCTTCCATTGAAGTGGTGGGACCCTTCCTTCCAGTTGAATACGGTTGTCTCATCCTCTGTGCTAATTCTGCCGTCTCTTTCCTAGAATTCATGACCTCCTGCCTTAGACTTTGATTCTCTTCCTTAACTCCTACTAATTCCTTTTGTATCGCCTCTAGGACTGACCCTAAGGTCTGTAAATTTATTCCCTCAACCTTTTTTCTTTTCTGTTCGGGTACAAGATTAATACGTGGGCACTTCACTCTGTCAGGGCTCACCTTCAGCTTCCCGCTGGTTGCTGTTGTCTTGCACAGGAACAGAAGCTGCTAGCTTCCCGACTCCCACTACTAATCACTCAGCCCCAAGAAATGTCTTTGGCTCTAACTGATCAGCAAGGGGGAAGGGGGAAATTGGATAAAATAACAAACGAGAGAAGAGACTGGTTCTGGACCTTCTGGTTTTCCTATCTGGAATTCTTCTTCAGCTATCACTCTGCTACTGAAGATTCCTGAGGTAACTAAGCACACAACATTATTATTATTCCTCCTCTAATCTATTCTATCTCTTTTCTTCTCTTCTCTAATGGTGTTTTCTACCTACCCAGTATCCTGAACTCTGTGCCTCTCTTCTTGTTCAACTCTGCCTTTTCTTCTTTCTGGTTATTGATGTCACTATTTATCTGTAAAACATATATTCATCTTTATTATACCTATTTATCTTGTAGTCTTAATATCTTTTAGCTCTTTCTCTTTTGACCTACCATAAATCTTTCTTCTCGTGGTTTCTCTTCTTTCTTTTCTTGCTTCTAGCTATACTATAACTGTTGTCTTCTAGATGAGTCTTTTGTGCCTTAACTTCTCCAGTTGCTTCTTCTCCTATGGTTACTGCGAACTGTTATAGCTCTGGTAAGTGTTTCTCCTTACTTTCCTAGTTGACTGTTCTTATTGTCTTAAATATTTTTTCCCTTAGTAACCTCTTCAGTATCTACTACAATATACTTCTTTTCTTTTCAGTACTCGGTATGCAGATCTCTGCAGTCTCTGGTAAGTCTTTACTTATTGCGTCACCCAACACTACTTATCATTTTAATGTGACCTTAGATAATCTGTCAGTAATTCACTTAGCTTTCTAATGTCTTCTCTTCAGGTGCTGTAGAAGTCGTATCTTGTCTCCTGGAGCGACGAGGAAAAAAACTCCGAACTCTCTCAGTAAGTTGCCTCTACGGACTCTGCGGCTTTTCCTGTTCTCTTCGGTAAGTATCGACACAACTCTCTTGTGTCACTCTGGAAAACTTCTTAGACAAGGTATTCTCTTCAGAACTGGGAACTCTCTCGAACACGTCTTCTCTGAGGAAAAGTCTTGGTGAAGTGCGCACTACCTAAGGCGCGCGCGCGTCACATCGTCACCCTCTGGATCTGTTAGCAACTAGACCACCGACCCCAGCGTCTGCGCGGCCATCTTGGAAATGCGGGCATGCCACAAACTCGACCATTGAAATCCATTCAAGACTGAAGCGCCCATAGAACTTAATCCCTTGCGCTTTGTTTTGGAACTCACATTAGGGGTTCTGACACCACCAGAGACAAAAGAGCCCAAATGCAGCACAAATATCATCAAGATTTAGCCCAAGTATAGCCCAATGACAGAATGTCCCAGAGTATTCTTAAGAACAACTAGAGCGCTAACAGTCCTACTTATGACAAACGTATTGCACACCTGAAGCCATCTTTATTGGAATAAAGTGGTAACTCTTAAAACATTTAATTTAAAAAGGAACAAAACGAGGGGGTTCATTTTGCCATAGAAAGTATGATTAGTGCTGCAGAAAGAAAAATTAGGGAACATTTTGAGTGAATTCTCAAATCCTCTTCTATTTCATTAACAAATTCTGACATGCAGACTGAAACATGCAGTTCCAAGATGGCCACCAGAGACAAAAGAGCCCAAATGTAGCACAAATATCACCCAGTTGTAGCCCACGTATAGCCCAATGACAGAATGTCCCAGAGTGTTCTAAAGAACAACTATAGCGCTAACAGTCTTACTAATAACAAAAGTATGGCACACCTGAAGCCATCTTGATTGGAATAAAGCGGTAACACTTAAAACATTTAATTTGCAAAGGAACAAAATGAGGAGGTTCATTTTGCTATAGAAATTATGATTAGTGCTGCAGAATGAAAAATTAGGGCATATTTTGACTTCTCAAATCCACTTCTATTTCATAAAAAAATTCTGACATGCAGACTGAAACATGCACATTTAATACCAGCAGCAGACGTCTGTGGTAAGCAATAGCTTTACTACTGTGATCTAATGAGCGACTAGAGTGATAACATTCAGATTTATTGGCAAATGTGTGACATAGCTGAATACCTTCTTGATGGAGTTAAAGTAAAAAACTGAAAGCATTTCCTACTGAGGAGACTGCAGTAAATGAGGAAATTAGGAAACTTCATAACAAATAAATCTCCCAAGATGGCCACCAGAGACAAAAGAGCCCAAATGCAGCACAAATATCATCAAGATGTAGCCCACATGTAGCCCAATGACTGGTGTGTTCAAAACGGTCCCTAACGTTGTATATAGGCCCCGGGGGATGGGGTCCCCGGGGAGAATAGAAATTAGTGAAAGGTGCAAATTCTTTTTGTTACGGGCAAATTAGGAATCGCGCACACAGCGCGGCGCTCAGCACGGCCCCCTGGTGTGCACGCGCTGGGTGTGCGACTCCTAATGCGTTGAAAACGTATATGATGTCACGAGCAAGTGCGCGAGCATCGCGTAAAGTAATAGGTATGTGTCGCGTATGTGCCTGGAGTTGCGTATCGGTCGCATAGCAATCGCGCAGGAAAATACACACCCATCGCACATCCTACGCGGATCCTACACAACAATCCTAAAATGGCGGTAGGTGCCGACGAGTGAAATGTCCAGTTAACTATAACACCCCTGAAACCTAAGGTTTTTTCAGTGAATATATGTACACACACACACACATATATATGTGCGTTTGCATATATATGGGTATGTATTCACTAAATAAATCTACGGTTCAAGGACGTTATAGTTAGGAAATGGAATACAAAAAAGTAGATATTCTCTGAAAAAGCAAAGGTTACAGGGACATTATAGTTAGGCTCAGATGTCGCTCATATATAACCAGTGAAATCCAGCAGCTATAGTTACCTGAGCTAACTATAATTTACGACTCCACAATGCACTGCTTATGAATTCACATATTACTCATGACATGGGCAGTGACATCACTGATAATATCTCAAAAGAATTTCTAAGTTTTTTTAAATTATATTTCCTAACTACAATGTCCCTGTAATCTTTGTTTTTTCTGTGAATTTCTATGTTTTAGAAATGTTTTTATTTCCTATCCATAATGAACCCTGAAACCTTTGTTTTTTGTGAATTCCTAAGGCTTTTTAAATTGTATTTCCTAACTGTAACCTTTAATCTTTAAGATTGGCTGTATGAGTGTCTATATAGGTTGGAGAGTGGGTGTGTGAGTAGCTGTATGGGTGTCTGAGTGAATGTGTGAGTGGCTGTATGGGTTGGTGAGTTAGTATGTGAGTGACTGGGTCTGTGAGTAAATGAAAGAGTGATAGAATGGGTGTGTGGGTGGGTGTATGAGTGTCTGTATGGGTGTATCAGTAATTGTGTGAGTACCTGCAGCTGAACGGAAACTCACCTACTCCTTTATCCAACAAGAGTCCACAACTTTACACCAAATGTCTAACCAACAGGAGTAGTTTCTACTGGTTAATTAGTAAGTGCTTCCTCGTTGGGTAATTGTCTAGTGCATATTTTACACTACAGCTGTGTAATGTACCACAAGGAAATTTCTCCAGTGACCTTGTGTGGGCTTTTGCAATGTGATTGTTTCTCATGCATCTTCATCTAGAAATCTGTGATAACATGAATACTTTTATTCAGAAGATGATGAGGCTACAAAGAGGTAAATCTCCACGAAACAAGGATATGTCCTCTTACCTATATGAAGCAGGTGCTTATGTGTTTGGTGCAGATGTCCTCATATTCCTAGGCATCAAGAACACATAACCCGAATTGGCACGAAATGTGCTGGGGGGCCTCTGGTTAAGCTGTCCATCATCTTGGCAAAAGGCAGGAAGAACTTTGCAGACTACTGAGGTGGGCAGGACCAAAAGGGAGAAGCTTCCAAGTGATTTGCACTTTTGCATACTTCTAATAATTGCAAAGGGAGAGCCACAGACTGCTCTCACCATGGGAGACCAAGAAAGAACCCACTTGTTGGAAAGTGAGTTATTGGTAGGGGCAAATGTAGGTCTGCCACTGACAATAAGGCCACTAACACATGATAGGGCTCAGCATAGGTCTTAGAAAATTGTTCCTATGCTCCAGCCTCGGTAACGTGGCTGCGAGCAGACAGGCTTAACTTCAACACAGGTATGTAAAGCAATTAAAAACATCATTTCAGTGAATTATTACAACACAACACATAATAAAAATCCAACACCAATTTATAAAAATGGGACATATTTTTATCTTTAAAATGACACCAAAATGACAAAAATGCAATGTAGGGTACCGGAGATATGAATTTTCAAAGATTTAATAAAATATAGCACCATATTGTGATACCTGCTCGTGATAGACCGAACCAAAGTCAAAGTTTCAGGCCGGGCACGATGGAGCCCTGAGCGGCTACAGCTCCCAGCAGGCCCCGGTCTCAGTTTCTACCTTCACACTTAGAAACTTTTTGGGAGCTTTTCTTCCCGAGGGTCCTCAAAGCTCCCAGCCAGTTTGGATCCGGTGAGGGTTCGCCGGCTTGACTGATGACAAGGTCCCGGTCAACTTCCCTGGAGCAGACTTAGAAAATATTTCAAGATTGCTTCAGTGGGACAACCCAGGACAACCCAGGAATCCAGGCCGACACGCGTTGGAAGGCAGGCGGCTTGGCTCTCGCGGTTGCTCCAGGTCACCTTTTATATGAGAGGACTTAGAAACTTTTCTGGAGCTTTTTCTCGCGGGGTCTCTCGATGCTCCTCATGTAGCTGAATCCAGTGAGGGTTTGCTGGCTTCAGATTTTCTCTAGTACCGGTTAATCTCTGGAAGTTGAAGCAATGGAGCTTTTAGCTGGACGACCCTGGAAGGCTTGGCCGGCTCACGGTAAAGGCAGGCGGCATGGTTGGCCAGGTTGAGTCGGTCCCTCTACGGAGCTTTTTTACAAAGTTGCTCCAAAGTTCTCCAAACTTCTTGAACTTCTTCCCGAAGTTCCTCAAGGAGTTCCAAAGTGTCTCAAACTTACTCCAAGGGTCTGGAAGCTCCAAGATGGTCATTGAAAGTTAATGACGTCAGTTCCCACAATCCACTGGTACAAAACCCTTACAAATATAATGATGGGTCTCCAAGGTGTAGATTTAGTTGGTGATGTTCCAGTTGAGCCCTTTTAACCTGTAGCTTTTCAGGGAGTCCACTCTTTAGTTCTTTTTCCGCAAAATCATCCACAGGGCTGTAGTTTCAGATGGTGCAGTTTTCAGACGTCAGACCTTAGAAATCTTTGCACAGTAAAACTTCTCAGCAGGGCACATCTTGCTTCAGTAAGTTTCAAGCAGCAGATCTGGAGGGCCCTGACCCTCTGAGATACTTATTCCAAGTTCTCAGGGTCATGCAGGATGTCACTTCTGACCAATGGGAGCAGGGTAACTACTCAAAGTTATGACCACATCCTGTAGAGTGTGGCATTATTTTGTACCAGAGTGCATCAAATCTTCCAAATCCATAATGGTTGATTTTCTAGCTGGCTAAACACACCCCTAGGATGGCTTATTTCCTTAGACTCTCCCCCTACCATCTGCACCTACCTTCCCTAATCTTAGGTCTGGTGGGGTCAAAAGTGTAAAGTGGAAACTGACACTGTGGCCATGCCTCTTCCTTTGAAGACCATGGTTTACGACTACCCTCCCTGGCCTGGCATTCCTATGGAACAGCACACTGCCCTCCAAGCATAGCTGGTTAACCCCAGTAGCTCTTTATCACCTCTTCAATGCAGCCTGGCTAATCCACTTAACACTGACCGATCAGGGCAGACCACTAAAAGGCTGAATTTGGACTTACAAACAAGAAAGTCTTATAACTTCTTGTATGTACACTTTAGGAGAATTAATACCATTCTGGGAAGTCTTTGAATGGCATTTCTATCCCTCTCCTATCCATAGTTATTAATCAATAACTTCCCACCATGTTAACCTATGTAACTGGGGATTTGTAATGGGAAAAATGACGTGGAAATGTTTCCAGCACCAGGACTTACAAAAACATATTTTATGAGTACTTGCCTTATATCTACAGGAACCCCAACCCATGTGCAACTAGGAAGACTTTAGTGGTTCTGAATCTGTAGAATATTGCAGATTCTCCCTCTACAGTGCTTCTAGCATCAAAGTCGAATTTGAGCAGCATTGTACCACAATGTGGGGAGTGAAATGTGAGATTTCACTTTACCCAGGCATATAAAACTCATTTTATAAGGGTGTACCTTATAAATATCTGGCCCCCCACCCCTGGGATACCTAGGGAAGACCCTGGGGGTCCCTAATATGCCAAAACATTTTAGGTTATCCATTTTTAAGTGCCCCAAACACCAAAGTCGAGTTTGGGCACAATTTACTTTTTAAAAGCAGTCCTGGCACCCAGTGCTGCATTTAAACTGACCTCAGGCTTCATCAGTGCACACATGCAAGTGCAAAAAGAGCTGCTGGCCTTTAAAGTGCCATGCCCCAGGGTGCTATGGACTTCTAGGTAGTTTCAATCCCCCTGCCCTATTATGTAGTAGGGGTTTGTAGGGTAGGTCATGCCAATCACAGGGGTACCCCACCATACCATTGTGTACCCTAGTGTATGTAGGTGTTTTCACTGTATTCTAATGTGTTTCTTTCAGCATAGCACTGGCCCTGGGACTGGTTAGGCAGAGCCCAGAGTCAGTCAGTTACCATCAGCATCAGTCAGCAAAACGTTGGAGGGTGCCCAGGGCATAGGATGACTTTGCAACACCACTTGTTACATTCACTAGAGAGTGCCTCAGATAGATCAACAATGCATTCACCTGGCGCCAAGAATTTCAGATCGTTTTTTACTGTGTAATTGCACACTTGCTTTGCCTTCGCCAAGCGCAGAACGTTAGGATCATTTGTCCTTTAAGGAAATGGAGCTTCAACTGAGGCACCAGCTATGGTTTTATACTCATAAGTGCTTCCTGTTGAGGTTTAATTTCTGTGAAATGAGCATAAGGGCCATAAAGGCACCGCACCTGCCCGTTTATCCAACAAGAGTCTACACTTTTGCACAAAAAGTTGACCCAATTGGAATAGCTTCCACTGGTTATTTTGTAAGTGCTACCTAATTGGGTAAATGTCTAGTGTGTATTTCACACTACAGTTGCATATTGGACCAAGAGGATATGTCTCCAGTGAGCTTGTGTGTGTTTCAACAATGTGATTGCTCCTCATGCATCTTTATCAAGAAATATGAATTTTCATACAGGGAAGATAGCAAGACTACAAAGAGGGCCAACCCAGCAGAAGTAGTGGTCCCTGGGGCTGAAAACAGCCTGTGAGGGGGCTGTGTGGCCCCTCTGCCTTAATATAACAATGTATGTCCAGGCCAAGGAGGGGAACTTAAAGGCCCCCCATCAAAATGTTTTTCTTGCCCCAGGGAGGTTGCGGTCCCCAGAGCCCTCCATGAGATTGGAGGGGAATCCACGTGGTCCTCCTCCAATAGTTGTAATAAAGCCCCGGGGGGTTCATAGGAGCTTGGGGGGGCATGCAGCCCCCACAATTAAAACTTGAATTGGCCAAACTGGGCTTAGGGAGGGGGCTGCATGCATCCCCTCCTCATTTCCTCATTATTTATATTTAAATATGCCGCCGGGACCTGGCCCACCCGGGGTCTGAGTCTTAAAGAAGCATGGGAAAACTGCGCTTCTTTTATTTATTGATATTTTTTGCAGTAAATTCATTAATCATCTTGATTCTTGATTTTGCTGCAACTATTTTTTTTAAAACACTTTTGGGCCCTGGTGTGGTTTTTGCTGAGACTGAATGGCTGAATGGCTGCCAACACTTTCAAGTGGAAGTGTTGACAGCCAATTAGATCTTTGCATGAGATTGGCAAGATTCACAGAGGGTCCAAATTCCTAGATATACAAATTAAGTTTTCATTTAAAATCTCAAGAACTACTAAATGGTTTTGCACCAAATAACACAAAGCACGCTATCTAGACCAATAGCTACCTTTGTGCCAAATTTGGTGTGATTCCGTCTACTGGTTCAGGCTGTAGTCGTGTGTAAAATCTCAACAGGAATTAACATGGGACATGCACATTTTTAACCCTCCCTTTTTCTCAGCCTCTGCTTGACGGATCACCCCAAAACGTTCCAGGCACAACTAAAATCAGGAGGATTCTTTTTCTGGAAAAGCTAGTGAAGATTTGCCAAACAGCCTCAAAGTTATAGGCAATTCAAAAAACACTTTCCCAATGGAACCTACCTAGATCCTAACTATAACTACCTACTGATGAGTGTCAGTAGGTAATTACCTGAGGGGTGGAGGGCCTACCTTTTTCCGAAACATCACAAAATGTTCAAAATTAGTATGACGCTCAGTTCAGCTGCTTTCATGAAAGTTTCGGTGTGATTCGTCAACCAGGGGCTGAGAAAAAGGGGGTCACAAAATGCGTTTTCCCCGTGCAGTTTCTCACACGGGATTTTGGACACAACTACAGGCCGAACCGCTGAACTCAATTACACCAAATTTGGTACAAAGGCAGATCTTTTTCCTGAAAGTGACCTTTTTGTGATTTGGTGTAAATCTGTTCAGTAGTTTTTGAAATATTAACTGAAATCAAATTAATCCTCCCCAGATGCTCAAATCCAAGCAACAACAGCAATGCCATAATTGGCTGGCCGTAACCTGAGTGGAAAGTTGTGGCTGCTATTTTGTTCATTGGGACTTGGTTGCCAGTGGGGAAAATAAAGTTAAAAATTGATAGAAGGGGTCAGAGTAGAGGTACCCTGACCCCATGGGACTAATGGAGGAGTATATATACACATTTGACATATAAAGTAGGTTTACTTGTTTTGCTTATCTTAAATATACTTATCATGCCTTGCAAAAGCATGTGTGGTAAAAGCATGTGTGGTAAAGGTTACATGGAAAGGCATGCGTGGTAAAGTTCTTTGTTGCTATGTCTGACAACTTTCCATGAAACAATCCTGCCATAGCAAAGGATTTCTACAAGTTCAGCAAAAGCACTTTTTCAGAAATGAATGCCAAATATGTCATATTGTTATGCCAGTGCCCTCTAAGTAGTTTGTTTACAGTTTACCGGACATGCAGGGAGTTCTCCACCTGACCCTTGGAGCCATTTTTGATTTTCCCTTCTTAGCTCCACCATGACTGGAAACTCTGTGTTCGCAGGCCCGTCCTAGATAGGCCAAGCTTTTCAATGCTGCAAAGGCGGTCACCCTGTGAAGGATGAGCCACTGGCAGTGCCTGCACCGGAAAAGCATCAGCATTTTCGCCATCTCAAAATGGGATGGGTGGACTATGGGTTTGGTGGGGTAAGAGCCCTTATGATTTATAGAAAACTTCACTCTTCCAAATACTAAAAGGCTCCCTCAGTCCCTAAAAATAATTTTGAATTTAGAACAGTCAAGATGAGTGAAATGTTTCAAATACCAACAATACCAACTACATGACGCTTATTAACATAAGCCTATAATGCCCCAGCAAATCATTTCATTAGACATATTTCTGAACATTTTTCCTCTTTCCAAAATGCTGTCTCATTGTAACATATGCATTTACCTTTATAATTTTGCTTACATTTATCTAGTATGTAGTTTCTTTCACTTGACTCCCATCACAAGTTCACTTCCTCACTTCTGAAGGAGAATTTGTTGCTTAGTCAGCTAGGGAAGGACTGAGTCTACCTGGGTTTAAAAAAGAACATTGTTCTTTCTCTGTATGCCAATTTTCTGTTCAGGGTTAAATTATGGTTTAGGATGCACACCTCTATTGTACTTCCTCTGAATGAAAGTTGATAACATGATCTCACCTGATACAATACGAGCAGCGGGCAGTGAAGAAGTCAAGAGGAATTATCTACGGTCCTATCCTGATGATTGTGACGGTAACATTCAGCATTTAAATCCGTGCAATACTGCAAACCAGTTTCAGAATTCTGATCACGGTTTTGCTTATTTATTTAATAAGTACCTGTATGATTATTCCGTATTCATTTATTGACGTACCAACGTGAGATACAGACAGTGCTCACTACTTTCCCCCAGGCTGAAACCCATAGCTGAACTGATGTTTCAAAGCTGTTTTTATTTTGTTAAGGCATGCATGTCAGCTGGCACTCACGGATAAGACAGCAACTCTCTGTGCAGTATGAGATTCCGATGGAACGGGTAGTACAAAACTTTGTATACCCCCCCCATTCTGCATGATTATATTAATCTGAATAATTAACTAATAGTAATCTTATTAATTGGTTTGCAGTGAAATACTTATCAATCATATTAACAAAAGAATTATACGTGGGAATTGCACTTTGCATGGCTGTATTAATTGTAAATTAACTTGTGTACGCAAACTAATAGTAGAACATTTGAATATTGCATGATATATGTTGCTTTGGTGATGTAATTGTAATTTGTGCTTTATTAAGTGAGTATAAATCGCTTTCAGTGTTGCTCTCTGCTAGATAATTACACACACATATGGGTATTAGTGAAGGGATAACATTGTATTAGCCATTTCTATGTTTTAATTACGTTTTTGTGTTTCTTTTGCTTAAGTTGCCCATTTCGGCCTAGACAAAATGGCTGAACGAGACGTTGAACGTGACTGCCCCTGACAACACGAGGTTCTGGGTGAAGTGCGCAGGCGTCACCGCCAGAAGCAGTGGCCTGGACCTAACCACGGGAGAACATGTACCCTTCAAGGTCTTTCCGGGAACTTCGCCAGCAGCAAAGACAATGGACAATTTAAAAACCGGAACCAGCAAGTGCGATGAGTACATTACACAGACATCATGAGAACTTTACCCCGCGACCCCAAGTCGACCAATCAGGACTTTCTAAAACCCCGATCTTGATACTTTTTGACATTATTTTCATTATAAAAGTAGGTAGGGAATTGAACTATAATCAAATGCTTCTTTGACGAACTCGATTTCTTGACGTTATGCTGACGAAGAGGACGGTGACACTGCTGGACAGCTGTTATCCTGAATCTTTGAGAGACTGAATTGCGGCCTAACTTTGCTGAATAAAGATTTTTTCCCAACCTGACTGACTTAGAGGACGACTTTAGCCAGATTAGGTAAATATGATGTTCTGCGATGCTGATGATGATTTCTAACGATTTTGCTTTATTCCTTTGATAAAGAATATTTGATTAATTGACAAATGTGTTGTGTCGATTATTTAGAGCAGAGTATTAGGATAAGGTGTAGTGTATAGATAGATGAATTTAATCACTAAAACCATAGAGAACAACTAAATGATTCATTGCCTTATGAGAGGAATATCTTAGGGTTGAAGTCAATGTACTTAGAGTAAGGTAAAGGTATTCCTTTCATGTCAGCGTTTGGAAGCTTATTCCTCTAGGAAGCAGATCAACGGAGTGTGAGTATTGGTGTTATGGGCCCCACCAATGAATGTATTTGAGTGAATTTACTATTGAGGTATTTGGTCTGTGACGAAGGGGGAATTTGATGTTCCACGCTGCAACAATGCCACTTATCAAAAGCTCCAGCATCAATGAAAAAATGTTCCCATCTTACGTTATCAGCCGTAAATAATATTGTTGCTACTTGATAAATGTGTTTTTCTTCCATCAGAAAAATATTCTGCCAAATTGCATCGCAATACAATCAGAAACACACACCCTTCTCCTACTTGGATCCTGGTACTTTTTTGTCGGTATAGATGACAGCATTAGAAAACTCTGTGCCAATTCACGAAACAGTTTATTAAAAGTCCAATATTCCTCCAACATTCTGACTTTCAGGGGTGTCATTTAAAAATCTTTGATTTTGTTTCTAAAAATCTTCACCAGTTTTAGATTTTCAAGAATATTCCAACTGGTGACAACTTTTCTCAAGCAGAATTTCAAGAAGGTGGGATATCTGCGTGAATATATCATGTACATATGAGCATTTGCAATTTTAACTTTCTTATTGTATGCCCGCAGGAAAGATTTGATTTGCTCTGCAGAAATTCCCACCAATAAAAATATAAAACATGGGGTGCTGTCTTTCTTTTATCGTTTGGAAAGTCTTACTCATGACAGGTGAGTTGCTGTTGCTCGCTGCTTTTAGCCCAACCAGTCACGCATAATACTACCATTCCTTGCCCCAACCCTAAATTCACAATCAAGAACTGGTCGTATTGGATGGCCAAGTACATTTTCTAATCTTGAAACTCTCCCAATCCGGAAACGTTGAATGACTACAGCGATATTGTGCTATAAGGATATCTGAAGCAACAGATGACACTACCTTGATCTTTGTAAATATAACAGGCTGCATTTATAGCACACAGGATGCAATAATGATAAAATGGAGGGAAAATAGCCACCATGACCTAGGCTTCTTCAAGGCTTTTGCGTGCCCCTGTGAACAATCAGTTCTAGTTCAAGCCAGGACTCTGAGAGAAATGCATGCAGCATAATAGCACTGTCTAGGAGAACAAGAGAGAAAAGTATGTGTATGTAAAATATGCCAAGATGGACACTTTGGGCTCGATTACTATGTCGGACAGATGGCGCCACTATTACTATGTGACCGCACATGGTGCGGTCGCATACTCCCATTTCTCTATAGGAGCTTGTGTTACAGCCGTAAACCGGCTGTAAAACAAGCTCCCATAGAGAAATGGAGGATTGTGTTAATCCCCGCACCCTGTGGCAGGCACCACAAGGTGCCTGCCACAAGGTGCAGGGATCAACAAAGGGGCACAATAGGGGCCACCTCGGCCCCCAAACAGAGGCTGCAAACAGAAGGGGGCCTTGCTAGAGGCCCTTTAACACGGTTTCCAAAGGGCTTTCCATGTCGAAAAGCCCGGCATGGAAAGCCTGTCGGAAATCATGCATCGTAATCCAGACAGCGTAAAATGTCGTCCATGTGGGTTATGAGCCGGCTTCCGACTGGACGATGAGCACCTTCAGTACGTTGGCATCCACCTAGAATGACTGGCCAGTTTCAACTCTGACTGTCTGTAGTATAATCAGCAGGTCAAAATTGAAACTGATGATGATCGTAATATGCCCCTAAAAGTAAGCCATACATTATTTCATACTATACAAATAATTGAAGAACAGTATTGAATTTCCTCAAATAAAAAAATATCGAAAAACATATTTTTGCTCACAACTATTTTCCAGCATGTGGCTATGACATTCGCCCGTAATTACGAACATAAATATGTCTTCTAAAGGAGTATTGATACTACCCGCATTTCAATGACCTCATTAATTTCTCTTTTGAACTTAGGTTGCGCTCCATGGATAGCTCTATGAGCTACACGTTTGTTACTGAGTTATACAGTTTGTGGAGTAGTTGGAGTGTTAGATGTCTCAACCAGCGACAGAAACTCATTCGACAATAACCTATGTGCATTAACTGCACAGTTAAATTGAAACCCAAAGAAAGTGGCCAAAAATCTATCACTTGCCACCACATGTGGCTCAGGTGCAGGGATTGATATAAATCTCAATATGGCCAAATCTTGCCACCCAACCAGATTTCTAGCTCTTACTGCCACATGAACGTTCGCAATGGTTGTTCTAACAAGGCAAGTCAAAGAGTCATTGAACAATCCTAATAGATCAATACATTGCTCTCCAAACGCTTTGGGGGATCCATCCAGCTGTTGGGGTGAAAAACCCTTACCCCAATGCTGATAGAAACAAACATCAGATAAAAATGGTTAGTGGAGCGCCTAAATCAGCCATCATTTTAAGAGGGGCCTTTCCAATTAAGACCATACAGTAAGATCCTTTAATTTTGCAACTAATGTTATAAATGTTGTTGAAATGATTGCATGCCTGAATATTAAGAATAACCTTAGATAAATCTGAAGTGCAATCATCCACTTCAATATCCACATTGCTAACCTTGAGGGTCAGCTTACTACCGCTACAAACACTCTGAAAATGGTTCAATTTATTGCATTAAACACATTATTTACCCAAGGTCAGGCAATTTGTATTATTATCCAGAAGAGATTTAAAGCCACATCTAAAACACATTTTGTGACTTTTTTTTAAATATGTTTTGCTAATCTGTTCTTCATTGATATGGCACTAAACAGATGTTCCTCAGAACACAAATAAACATTGACATGTGAACTAGGTATATGCTCTACAGCCATGAGGTTGCTGGATATCATGGACCATTCAATGGCTTTGGCCATATCAATAACCTCTGTCAAAGTGGGATCTCAGCAACTTAGTAAGTGTTCCTGTATTTTTTGAGAATCAAGAAAAGACAAACTGATCCCTCATTTAAGTATCCAATGACTCATCAAAATTGCAAGATGGGGCCAGCGGCTTAAGGGCAGAAATAAACTCCTCAATGCTTTCATCCATCAATTTTTTTCTTTTAAAGAAATTAATCTTTTAAGAAGAACACTCAGCTGTTCCAGAGACTTGTTCAACAAAAGTGACACTGCTTCAATGTATTTATTCCAACCATCTCCTTCTCCACCAAGCATTTCAACAAGCAGTACATTTTCAAATATCTGTTGCTCTTCTCGACCCATATGACCAAATAGATGGGCCGCTTTCCTGACCAATTCATACTTGGTTGCATCTATGGCCACAAATTGTTTTTCAAAGATGAGGAACCACTTCTTACAGGAATAGGAGGTTTCCTTGGATTTTATCAAAATTGTGAAATCTGATCAGGACATTGACTGAAAGCCACAGACATAGGAATATAACAAAAGAAAACCAAGCAGTACCAGAAAGTTGTAGGATGGATAGAAGTCACGTACCATAAAAGCTGAGCACAATAGTTCTGAAGAAAATAAAGTAAAGGTTACCTCCCAGAACATTCAAAATCACTCAAGAAGAGCAGCTAATGTCCATGTACAAATGTGAAAGATCCAGAAACTGAAATGTTTTCCAAAACAAAATGGTTGATACCGGAGCCAATCAGAAGACAGGTATGTTGAGCCAATCATTGTAATCTGGAATTGACGTCAAGCCATTAATTATGCATAGGAGCCAATAAAAGACACGTTGTGTTAAGCTGAATATTGCAAACATAAGTTAATGTTGCACCATTGATCATGCCATATGCAGCGTGTGTTAGCCAGCAGTGTACGTCAAATTGCTGATTCTCGAGTTGGCTCGTGTCCAGCAGCCAGTGGCTGTGAAGTAGCATGTGCAAGCTCAAATCCAATGCTGTCCCTGCAGTGCATAAGGTCAGACCTTTCCCTTTAAATGTAAGAGATGATCTCAAAAACTTCTTGCAGAAACTGACTTCTGAGAGTGTCATTGTGCCAACTAAATCTGCAGAATGGGTGAGCCCCATAGTCATTGTGCAGAAGAAATCTGGGGAGATTTGCCTATGTGTGGAACTTCGCACCTTAAATAAAAATACAGTGGTGGATTGTCATCTCCTCCCAAAGTCCATGATTTCTTAGCCAACTTAATTCAGGCAAACGTTTTCTCCCTAATTGATTTGCATGTGGCTTATCTACAGGCTATTCAGGATTCTAGTCCACCCAAAGATAAAGATTCACTTCAGTTGTTTTTAGGCCTTAGCGAGTACTACTCGAGATTTACTGAGGGGTATGCTTCTATTGTGCAGCTGTTACGCTGGGATGAGGTGGCTGATGATGCTTTCTCTAGAACAAAAAAAATAATAGTGCAACTGTCCTTGCCTCTCTTAACTCAGTGAACAAGTGTTGGTTGATGCACAGTTGGTGAATGGAAAGGAGCAGACAGTAGAATTTGTAGAATTTGCTTCCCGTTGTTTGAAACTGTCAAAGACTAACTACAGCGCCATCGAACGTGAGGCTCTTGCTCACTATTGAAAAGTTTAGGACTTTTTTGTGGAGCTCATAGTTTGAGATGTATACTGATCACAAAAAGTTTTTTAAGGAAATTGGTAAAGGTGTGCAGCCATGATTGTGAGGCATGTCTAAACCCTAACTCTCCAGACCAGACGATTCTGAACTCATACTCCAATATTTGCAGAGAGGTACACAAAGCTCTCTTTAGTCCTAAATTGAAACCTAATGAGGAAGGTCCCAAATTGTTTGACAAGCCCCGCACAAAGGCTTATAAGGACCTAAAGCGGGACCTTAAACAAAAGCCAAGGAACACGCTGGTCATTAATATGGCCAGAAGGAATTATGTGAAAGCATGAAAGGATTGAAAGAGTCAACTTATAAAAATGACATGGGAGGATTTAAAGGAAGCATGCGAAGAGAGAAACAACGTAGCCTTCTGGAGAATTGTGGACTAACTCTTTTCAATGAACTACCCCACCAGACATGAGACAATCCGTCCCAGCCAAGAATTGGCTTGCACATTTTGAAAATTTCCAGTGATTGCGTCCCTAGCTCTTATCCAGTGCCCGATTAGGGGCCGCCACTGACATTTGAATTAGACGAGGTAAGAGAAGGCATAGCAGGAATTACAATGGTGAAAGTGCCAAGGTCTGATGGGGTGCCCAGAGATCTTTTTAAATCATGGAAGGACCTCTGGCCCCACTAATCGTCCAACATCTGAATTCTGTAGCCGGTGGCCATATTCCTACATCCTGGAAACAATCAATTATTGTACCTAGTTTTAAAAAGGGCAACCAAGAAGACCCAGCATGCTACCGGCCTATATCATTAATAGACGCTGAGGTAAAGATCCTGGGCAAGATTCTCCTAAAGTGATGGGTGGACTGGTGTGACTGTAAATAAATGTTGCTCGACATCCAATACAGCTTTAGGCCAGGCCGGGGACAATCGAACATAATGTTAATCTCTATTTTCTGATTAATAAATATACAACTGTTAAAAAGGGCAGTATACATTTGGCCTTCGTGGACCTCAGCAAAGCATTTGACACAGTGGATAGATCTAAACTGTGCACTGTGGTAAGGGATACGGTAGTGGATGAGGTCCTTGTAGCCTTTCTACGGCATCTGCACACGTGCCTAGAGGCTTCAGTGAGGTTTGGCCCGACAGGAGAATGCACTTCACACTTTCAGTTAGGACGGGGGTCAAGCAGGGTTGTATTTTGGCTCCCATGCATTTTAACATCTATATTAATAGGCTAGGCCAGTTTGTAAGAGAATGCTGCTGGAATGTGCCAATGGTGGGAACTAGAATGGTCCCGGGATTATGGTACGCAGATGACTCCATTTATATTGCGAGACATCAAATGGCTCACAGTTATTATTTAATCTGTTTTATAAATTTACCAGTGCCGGTTGGTGACATTACAAAGTGATGAGGTGCAAAAGTTGGGGATTAATTTTTGTGTAGCGCGCGAGTCTGGACGACATAAGGCCGTTCAACCCAAGCCTCATTCACTGAATCATCGCCCCATAATTCATCCATGTTTCCATCATCCACTGCATACATCTGTTCATGCATACATACATACAGCCTTCTAGACTCTCCCATTCACTCATCCACCATTTCATCCATCCACGTATCCATTCACTAGAAAATCATTGATTCATTTGTCCATCATATGGAGCATTCATCCATTCATATATACATCCATTCATTCTTTCAGACTAACTCTCCCGTGACTCTACACCCACCCATCCATTATGTATCCTTTCACCACTGGTGAATCACCAGAGCATGCAACCATCGATCCATCTTGAAAAAATTGCATTTGCTTGACTGTATTTGAACCACGTTCTCTGTTCACATAATGTTTTGTAGATGAGTCATTAATAGTGATTTTCTCCGTCTACATCAAAGCTGGATGGATATGCCTTCCTTAACATAAAGTAATTCAGGTTAACAAGGGGCATATTAAATTGTTTTCTCTTCTTACACCCAGAATAGGTTAAACTTTGAAAGAGAAAGATTGACTGTGACTGCATGCAGACTGAAAATGCTGAGCCTAACGTGGTGCTGTGATTAATTCTGATTTGCAATTAACTGATGACAGGTATTTCCTAATATGCTCAAAAAGAAATGTGACCATCTAATTTCTCAGACACAAGCTAACTCGAGCATGCTTAATATTTAACATATATATGTATAGACACCCAAGTGGATGATAAGAAATAAGGGCCTGATAAGGGGCATATTTCAAGTTTTATTTTTCAGGTGCTTAGAACCTGAATCATAAAGCTCATTAAAACCCTGCTCCCTTTAGTCCCCCTTACTCCATATTACTGAATGATCACACTTGCCCCCTGGGATATTTGCTGCCAGCCGTCCTTCTGATCATGTCTACTTCGCCTTGGCATGGAGGAGCGGTCAGGTGAAGTTTTCAGACTGTAGCTTGGTTTGTGCTCTGTGGCCTCCGTTTCACCTCTACACCGCTGCTCCACAACCTGGACTCCTCAGCTACCATTTCTCATTTAATGACAGTACGTATGCATGCATGAAGATGCACGGCAACTTATAGGAGAAGGTTTTTTAAGGAGCTTCTCTTTCATTTCAACAAAGGAAGACAAATGTACATTTAATTTCTGTGACAAATCCACAAATGTACATTTCATACTAGTGTGCAGCAACGTGACGGCTGTCATTTTCTACTTGTTAAAACACACAAGATGATGGACGGAATGTTGCACATTGGCAAAACATTGACCCCCAGTTACAGATCTGGGTTTAATCCATCGTTATATTGCTCACCACGCCACCCCAGTTCAGACATGGCCATATGCAAATCAGTCTTGACCCTGTGCCTCATGGAAACAGTCCAGCCCGAACTGCCAAGCCATGTCTTCCCTGGACCGGAATCAAACATTCTGGGACCGGTTTCGGGGTTTTACCCCTCTTCAGGCAGGATAGCTTGACTCCAGTGGAGTAGTGAGCATGGGACCCAAGTCTGGGCATACCCTTCCCACATAGAGTGAACAGCAAAACACACAAGATGATGGACGGAATGTTGCACATTGGCAAAACATTCACCCCCAGTCGATGGATTAAACCCAGATCTGTGACTGGGGGTGAATGTTTGCCAATGTGTCAAGGAGTCAAGCTATCCTGGCTGAACTGGGGTGGCGTGGTGAGCAAAATAACAATGGATTAAACCCAGATCTGTGACTGGGGGTGAATGTTTGCCAATGTGCAACATTCCGTCCATCATCTTGTGTGTTTTGCTGTTTGCCCTATGTGGGAAGGGTATGCCCAGACGTGGGTCCCGTGCTCACTACGCCACTGGAGTCAAGCTATCCTGGCTGAAGAGGGGTGAAACCCCAAAACCGGTCCTAGGATGCTTGATTCCGGTCCAGGGAAGGCATGGCTTGGCAGGTTGGGCTGGACTGTTCCCATGAGGCACAGGGTCAAGACTGATTTGCATATGGCCATGTCTGAACTGGGGTGGCATGGTGAGCAAAATAACGATGGATTAAACCCAGATCTGTGACTGGGGTGAATGTTTGCCAATGTGCAACATTCCGTCCATCATCTTGTGTGTTTTGCTGTTCGCCCTATGTGGGAAGGGTATGCCCAGACGTGGGTCCCGTGCTCACTACGCCACTGGAGTTAAGCTATCCTGGCTGAAGAGGGGTGAAACCCCGAAACCGGTTCTAGGATGCTTAATTTCGGTCCAGGGAAGACATGGCTTGGCAGGTCGGTCTGGACTGTTCCCATGAGGCACAGGGTCAAGACTGATTTGCATATGGCCATGTCTGAACTGGGGTGGCGCGGTGAGCAAAATAACAATGGATTAAACCCAGATCTGTGACTGGGGGTGAATGTTTGCCAATGTGCAACATTCCGTCCATCATCTTGTGTGTTTTGATTTTCTACTTGTTACCTGCGTCTTGGAGGCTTGTTCCCACCCTACTCTGTGATGAGTTAGAAAATAGGTGGGCTGCAGCAGTACACAGCCTCGCTGATTGACAGACAGCCTTGAAAACCCAGGGATTATGCTTAAAGCGCCCAGGCTGTTTTCAGTCAGCGAGGCTGCAGTGCATCATAAGGGGAACATGCCTTGCAGTGTTGTAGGTTGCTGGAGGTCAGGGCTGAGCTCAGGAAAGCCCTGCAAATACTGCGGTGGCCGGGCCAGCACATGCGCTCTAGCACATGTGCCTATTGAAAGTGCCAGGATTTGCCTGACCCTCACTCAGAGTGAGAGTCAGAGTCACACTCTTTAAAGTTTTAATGAATTAAACATTTGTAAGGGATAGCAATTGATGCAGAAATAGAAGCGGGGGCAGAGCCCTGCCGCCCTAATGAAGAAACCACCACTGGAATTTATGGAGGATTTAGGACTGAAAATTAATTATCTTAAGTCTTATACTATGACAGTAGGCCCAAAAAATGAGAAATCGAAAACTCACTATATAAAGGACCATTGTATAGGGAAAGCAAATAGGTTTTGTTATTTAGATATTCTGCTGGATAATACACTAAATTGGGGACCTCTGGCAAAAGCGCATATACAATGTTTAAACAGAGTAGCTTATGGTATAGATTCCTTTGCTAGGCAACTAGGACATAGCCACATCAAATCTATTTTACATCTCTATAACGCAAAGTGTGTACCCACCGTGGTGTTTGGTGCAGAAATCTGGGGATATAAACCCTGTCGTCCAATACAAACTGCTGCCAATACATTTTTTAGGAGGTTTACGAATTGCCCAGCGTGTCCCAGAGAAGATTGTGCACTAAAAAATGGGAGCAAGTTTTATTTCTGATTTAATTCAACTCCGCCCAATACTTCTTTGGTTCTCCATGTGGCTTAAGATAGAGCTAGAATTTAATAGAAAGATTGTGATCTACTGCATGAATATGGATCTGAGCCACCGTATACCGTGTCTAAGCTATGTCAAAACAACTCTAGGGGCATTGGGCAAACCTCATATGTTCAGCACCCCAAAGTTGATCTGTAAATCAGACATAGCTTGGGCCAAAGAGACCTTTAGGCTAATCACAAGAGAGGCAAAATTCCAAGCGGCCCAACATAAAGAGAGTTACAAGAACTTTATGATGGTGAAATCCACTAATAAAATGGAAATTTATTTAACTCTGGATATGTCAGCCGAGCACAGAAGACTGTTAACGTACTTTTGATTAAACCTGTTCCCACAGTTGTTGATAGGGTGGCATAAACCATCAGATCTCCCTTTTTGCACATGTGATATGACTACTTCACTAGACACTTTACACATTTTTATTTGTCCTAACTGGTCAGCCTGAAGACAAAAGTATGTTTGCCCTCTCTTTGCGTCTTTGAATTTGAATCAAGTGAGACCAGCCTTAATGTACCTGCAAGTATTAGACTCACCAAAAGTCTGCTGCTTTTTATCCCAGTATCTGGCAGGGGTGTACTTTGTGATAATATCATTAATTCTGTGTTATAGAGTATAGTTTTCTTATTAATGTGCTTTTCAAGACTGTATACGCAATTTTATAAAGATATTTACGATGATGTTGATTAGATCAATGGTTTTAGGTGGCCCCCATTATTTCTCACCAACAAAGCGGGTCCTAAAGTTTTGTTTTTTGTTTGTTAGGTTTTATTAGGATGAGCCTCCACATTGTTCACACAAAGCCATTTCTCTCTTTTTATTAGATGTCTATCATTTTGCAATTTGTTTGATAATTGTAATGTATGTTGCTATTCATCTAGATTTTTATAAGGGGTGTTTTATGTTCATATATTAATTTGTAGTATCTGGATACCTCATGTATGAATTAAGAATTTGTAACTGTTTTACTTGTTTATACTGTGCTTTTACGATTGCTATTGCAACTTGAATAAAGACATATGATTGATTGATTGATTGATTAATCACAAGACTTTGATTCACATACTAGATGGGACGGGCACAAGAACAGCTTCTTCTAGGTTAGTTAGGGTGTTAGCATGTCACCAGGAATTTTCATTCACTTTACTGGTGGTAAGACTGTTTGTCAAGAATGCCATTAGAGTTGGATTCTGCAAGGGATCTAGAGGAAGATGTTGAATATGTGGTTGCCTTTGTGGGTGACATGTTGAAGGGCCAGTGAGAAGACTCTAATATGGACTGGCCGAAGGTATTGGACTTAGATGTAGTTTTTTAAAAAGTTCTTGAGTTTATCAAGAATGGTTAGCCCAAAGAAAGGAGTTTGGATTTGAGTATGAAGCCATTTGCCAAGATTTCTGTGGAATTGTCAATTGTCAATGACCTTCACATGCACTTTGTTGATTGGTTTAGCTCATGAGAGTCATTTACAGCTATGGTTTTACCACTTTATAAAAAGTCTAGCCTTGACCCTACTAAATGGTCTAGTTTTAGACCAATCTCAATGCTGCCCATCATCACCAAGATTCTGGAGAAGCATGTAAACTCGCAGTTCACTACCTCTGTGGAAGATCACAATGTTCTGCATTCATTGCAGTCAGGTTTCAGGGAGGGACACAGCACCGAATCTGCTGTCCTAGGGGTCACAGAACATCTCAGGTGGGTCCTGGATGAGGGCGGTATAGACACACTGATCTTATTAGTCCTCAGTGCTGCTTTCGTCACTGTGTCCCAGTCCATCCTCCTGGAAAGGATAGTGATAGTGGGTCTTCAGGGTGCAGGGCTAACCTGGATGTCTTTGTTTCTTGAACACTGCTCACTTCAGGTCTTCTCAGGCAGTGCTGGATCATAACTGCCTGCCATCCCTTCTGACGTTCCCCAGAGCTCGGCGTTAAGTCTGATGCTCTTTAATATATACGTACGCCCCCCTCGTGGAGGTGGTAGGAAGCTGAGGTCTAACTTTGCTCTCGAATACAGACAACATGCAGATCATGTTTGCTCTGTCATTTGTACTGGGAAAGGGCACCTAAACACTAAACCTATAGTTGAGCAGAATCTCCACATGGATGGGTGTAAACTAGCTCAAGCTCAACAGAGAAGACTAAGGTCATGGCCTTGGGGGGAAATCCCCAATTATTGGGTCCTCGGCACTGGCCAGAGGCTCTGGGCAATGTAAAAATAACAATTTCTCTTGGAAAGCAACTCACACAAATTCACAATTCACTTCATTCAATCTAAATCGGAACCAATAAATCAATTATAAATCAATTATAAATTCAACAAAAGAACTAAAGTAAATCTTATGAAAGTTACATTTATTAAAAACAAAATTAATCAGAACCATTAAAAAAAAGTTTATATTTCAACAAATTCATATATGTGATAAAAATTATTTCAATCTGTATGAGACTGAGACAGAAACAAGTGAAAACATAAAAATCATCAAAGCTATGTTAATCCGATTGAATCAATTTTATGAGAGTCTATCGATCTTCATGTGATTAGGCTCCAATGTTCCTCAGATTTAACAGTGCGAAAAAAGGGCGTCGATGCATTTCGGTGGTCTACGAGATTTTATAAGCCACCTTCTTCAGGACATTAATTTATAATGTCTCTCCTAAAGTAAGCAGAGTATCATCAATACCTGTTTTAAAGATACGAGAAATATATCAAAAATCACAGAGCTATTATATATATAGTTCATAAAAACAACACAGTACATTTTAATTTTACAACCTCATATACATCCAGTCTTATAATAAAACATGTATTACATACAAAAACATAAAAGACAGTTCCTTGATGCAAATTTAAATCCGCTTTAAGGGCCCATTTGTACATCATAAATTTCTTTCACACATGCTGGGTTTAAGTTCATAAACTCAATCACACCACTGGGTGTCAACCACCAGCATTCATTCTCCTTGTATTCCTATTAATTTCTTAATTCCACAGTATTGTCATATCTTTTAAAAAAGAGGTTTAAAGAAAACCTTACTGACTGGCGTCCTTGATAATTATAGGAATATATAGATACATTACAGAGCCCCCATTTGTGGACTAATGGTCTATCTAATAGCTGGGCCTCAACGACGAATCCCAATTGTACATAAGGATTCACAAGACTGTTAAAAACAGCCTCAGATCCACCCGGAAGGTTTTTATTACTAAAATCATATACCTTTTGGTGCTACCTTTTCATCAAGGTGAATAAACTTGCAGTTCTTTTCAGCAAATTAAAACATTGTGTCTTCTATATTTTTCAAATTTGTAACTCCTAATTATAAAGGGTAAAGATAATAATGATAATGATGCAACTATCATGGGAACCAAATAAATAATCCGGATACCATAAAGATCTCAGATTTATGTTCCTTAAATGTAGTGCTAACCAACCTTGAGCTTAGACAGTTGGTATATAGTCAATAGCAGGTATGCAAGACTATAATTAATTATTTTCTATTGGCCATAACTGCATAGGGCAAGACAATCCTATAAAGAATAATAAATAAGGGGCATGAATGTCACAATTACTCAATTTCTGGTTTATATTACCTAAACAATCAATATGTTCACTACAAATCAAAGAGCTGCTCCATATACCTCCCTTTTTGTTTCATACAGAGGCTCTGGCAGCCTTCCGTATTTGTCAGATAAGGTAAAGAACCTCGCCTTCTGGCTGGATAAGAAGCTAACCATGCGGTTGTAGGTAGCCAAGGTGGCTTCTACCTGCTTCGCAGCACTGAGGTGGTTAAAAAAGATAATTAGTATATTACTACTCTGTGCCCAAAAAATTGTGATTCAAGCACTGATCCTGTTGAGAACTGACTACGGGCACATTTTAAGTTTGGTTGTAGAGAAGGCAGTCAGTCGGTGCTTACAAGTAGTACAAAATGCCGTGACCAAGCTGCTCTTTTGCCTTCCAACGCATGTGTCAGTGTCAAATCTGCTCTGAGAACTTCAATAGTTGACTGTGGATGAACTAATGCAGTTTAAAGTTTTGTGCTCTATGCACCAGGCTAGATTCGGCACATACCCCCAATACAGCCAAGATCTGGTGGCACCATATCAGGCTGCATGTACGCTTCGGGCATCAAACCAGTCCCTCTGTAAAGTACCTAAAATTTGTCTAGTGCACATAGGGGGGCTGGTCATTACCTGAAGCTTGACCGAAGCTATGGAACAACCTTCCAGAATTGTTGTGAGGCTGCTATGCCCTCACAGACTTTCACATCGTATTGAAGAACAGGTTCTTTTAAATTGTGGGCAGATTTCAATCTAACTATGTTTAGCGCTGTAAAACCACCTGGAGTAGCATGACTTAACAAGAAATTTGAAAATTAAAATAAAACATTTACATATCAGTGGTGCGTGCAATAAATTGAAACAGTATTGTTGGTGGCCTTAAATGGATGCTCAAGTGATCACGTGGATAAAGTTATGTAATATTTGTCTCCATTCTGATAAGCAATAAAAGACTGTTAAGTCACCCTTGCATGTGGTTTCATTACCTGACAATCTTTGGGATATGGTTGCATTGGACTTTGTGGGCATTTTGATGCTTTACCTTCTGATAAAAGATTTCTGCTAGTGTTAATCGATTATTTTTCAAAGTGGGTATATTTTGATTTTGGTGCACCCACCAGTATTGCTTTGGTGATCAAATTTCTTAGGAAAAAATTTCAGGTTGAAGGCGTCCCTTCTGTTCTGGTTAAAGATAATGGTAAACATTTCACTTCAGCGAGACAGTTTGTTGATTCTAATAACATTACTCATCTGTGTGTAGCTTTATATTCTCCAACCTCAAATGGTTTGCTGGAAAGAATTAATAGAGTCTTGTAAGAAGGTATTCAGACTGCTCTAGCTACTAGTCTGGATGTGGAGGATTTTCTGGGACAAAAATTATGGCCGCATTCCATTATGCAGCATAACATTACTAGAGTTTCTCCTTTTAAGCTTCTGAGAAAGTGTATTCTCTGGTCCAATTTGTGCCCTAATTGGTTGAAGTCTAAATCTTCTGCCGACTTTGATGAGGCAGGGATATATCTGATAAGGTAACACATTTTGCACTGTCTCATCAGGACAGTCGAAAGAGTATTTTGACAGAAAGCATAATGTTAAAGAATCTTATTTTAAATATTGTTCATTGGACACTAATTAAAAACCCTCCAAATGGGGAAATGGGAATTTAAATTTATACCACCAATGAAAATTGTCAGAGTTTCCAAAGGGGCTGTGCTGATTGATGGCAAAGGGTGGTTGAGCAAACAACGACTTTTAGTGAAACTGATGCAGGAACAGGTTGACATTTTGTTAAACTGAGGAGTAGAGTCTTCTGACTCTCAGGTGTCATCTAGTCAACTTGACAGTTCATGATGTTTGCACACCACTGTGGGAGATGTTTTTCCTTCTGTAGAACCTTCTACAATTTCAAGTGCTGATTGCTCTTTGGAATATGGGTCCACTGGGCAATTAGTTCCAGCAGTAGAGCAATCTGACGAATCTAATTTGCCTCTTAATGTTCATTCTTATTCTGATGGGCATCTTCGCAATGATGTAGAGCTGCTCACAAAGTTAATCTACCGGCAAAGTTTACGAAATTTTGTATGCAATAAATTCATATTTTAATGCTATATTTACTTATATAAACAGTAGAACCTAACAGTGGAACCTTCTAGCTCCCAGCACCTAACCTGATATCACTCCAGTAATATTATCCCTTTCTATACTTCCAAGGGTCTGTCTGCACACTGAAAAGCACCCACTGTCACAGTGCTTGTTCCATTAAGAACTTAACAATTTCAAACACAAGCAAAGGTGCACCACATCGCATCATTTAATCCAAAAGGAAAGATATAAGGTATTTCCAGAGCAAACAGTCCTTTGTTTTTTCTTTTTATTCCAGTTTCATTTTGCGTAGATAAAAAAGGAGAGTCCAGTTCTAATGACTCTACATACAGTACAGCCGACGCGTTTCGTCCTAATATAGGACTTCTTGAGGGCTGTTAAATACAAACAAATAAAATACATATATAAAAACAACATTTAACACACATTAAAGACATCCTATATACAAGCGAACAGCAGGCCGAAATCTAGCCCTTAATCACATTGAAAAAGATTAGACATCATTATTCTATTGTACATAAGAAAGACAGACCAACAGACTATTAGACAATTATATGTTTTTCTACTTTCATTCAAAGTACAAAACATTATTCCTTAATGTTAATTAACACATTTAAGGACCAAAAGTCCCAGCCGGGGCACACTTACCAAGAGTACTATTATCATTCTTGTTAATAATCTCAGATAGCCTCATATTTCTCTTGTTTCATCACATATTATAGGACTACTTTCATTTATTCATGGCAAAAACAAATCCAGTGATCCAGTGAAACCTTGCATTAGCGCACAAATTCTTAACACCCAGCTTTGCATCTCTAATGAGATGCAAAGTGGGCATTCCTGACATGACAGGAGAAATGTCGCTAAGCGACATTTCTCCTATCATCAAGCCCCACGCTATGAAGCATAGCGGCAAGAAAAGTAGCGATAACCCCTGTTATCGCTACTTTCCTTACGCCTGCTTCAGGACTGACTTAGCCATGATATCCTATGGAAGGTGAATATTATGGCTAAGTTTGTGGGGCCCTATCAACAAGCTAATGCCACATTTCGTGAGATTATCGCTGGGTTTCCAGTGATAATCTCACGTTAGGCAGTTAGCGCTAGGATTTTTATCGCTTTTGAGATAAGCGTTGCTAATAGCACGCTATCTCAGCGATAAAAATACACGTTAACCGGCAATAATTATCCTAGCGCTAAGTGTGCTTAGCGATAATTATCGCCGGTTGTTGCTGATATGCCCCCTTGTTCTCTTGCTTTGGTATGTTCTGCTTTTGTTTGTTTTGGAAAAGGGGAAAATGGTGTAATCTAAGACATGCATGATTTGCGGAATGTTTGTTATCGTTATTATCTAAATTTACTTACCTCGTGTACCGCCCTTGTGAGCTGTTGTTTTTTAATGTTGGTTCTACGGTCTGCCCTGAAATTCCGGGAAGTCCTTAAGCGGTGACTTAGCCGTTGGCCGAAGACTCCCTGGTGGTGAACAATGTTCACGGAGGAAGCAGGGGTAGACCAATTGGAGGTTGTATTTTTTAGGGCCAATGCCACCCGACAATGTCTGCATCGCCTTGTGGTTTACTGGAGCAGACACAGTGGTTGTATAATTTGAGATAAAGAGAAAGTGTGCGATAAAAATAAGGAATTGTTAGCCATATTCCTAACGCTAACCTTCAGTTCAACATCCACTGCCTTTAGACAAAACACAAAGGGTTAAAACAAGTGACATGATGTGGAATTCGAACGGCTGCTTCCCTATATCATATATATTTAATGTGGGGTAATGTTTCCAGGAGATGTAAAGGTCTGATCTGCTTGTCGAACGCCCATGTTGAACTTAGTAAAGTGTACTTTGCTGCCAGTGTGTGATTGTTTCTCACGGGACCAGGATCAAATTAAGTGCAATTCACACACTTAAAATAAGGTCTCATTAACAATTTATAAAGGGTAGGAAAATGCATTAAAGCAAGAAAGCAATGCAAGCAGTGGGAAAGGAAATATGGTCACTCTCAATCTCATAGAATTCAAAACAAGCCAGTGTAGCATCTCAGCTCCATAGAAAATTGACACATCTGAAAAATAAATGGACAGCTATTTGTTTCCTTTAAAAAGAAAATATTCACAGGTTTTTTTTACTGAGTTTTACCATATGATTGTATAAATGAGCTATCGGTCATTTATGTTTGGCAGAATCTTGGGCAGCAGGAGAAGAACATCGAAATATTAATAAACACAATAAAATAATTCAGCAAAAGCATAATTCCTTGAGACTAGTTACTTTATCACCGCTAAAAACCAACTATCATATTGCACAAAATGTGCACTAGTGAAAATATGCAGAAAAAGCTCGTTAGCAACTTAATTTTGTGCTTGTTCAACAGGGAGAAAAGTAAACAGATTTCGATCAAATCCATATTACATCAACATATTTGCTCCAAGACAAAATGGAGAAAGAGATAGTATACCAGTTGTAAAAAATGAATGGCTTAGATAGTATACGACAAGTTTAAAACAATTTTAGTATATAAATGAAAAGTCGTTCCTGCTCGCCTGTACAGACGATATCCACATACCGCTGGGTAAAGGGGGTAGTGCAACGCCAGTTCTATGGGACTTTAGCACTGCTATTTCCACTGTTTCTTATTCTATAATTACTCACCATTAACATTCGAGTGGCATCTGTAAGTCATCTCCCACGTGGTTCTATTCTTTCGTTGAGCACTTCAATGCGGGGCAGGTTTACAATAACTGGCGCATCTCTGCATATTAACAGAGCTGCGCCAGTTATTTTGTGTCAATTAAAAATAGCCCCGCACCACCATAGATGCACCACATTTACAATGAGGCGCACGGTGCCGCAAGGATGGAAAGATGCGTGACGCACCTTCTGACGTTAAGGCAGCGTATTGCTGGAGTAACAACACCCCTCTGAGTCACTTTTACGACGCCACTGCATCAAAATCTTACGCCTGCTGGGAGGCGGGAGCGGACTACGAATGGGCGAGCAGAGGGGCGGGGCCGCAGGGGACGCAGCGGTGGGAAAAACGGGGAAAAACAGGGGCACAGGAAAGGAAGGAGCAAAATACAGTGGGGACAAAAATACTAATTATAAAATACAGTGGAAGCCGAATACAGTGAAGACAAAAACTAAATACCAAGACAGTGAAGCAAATGCAAAATACAAAATACAGTGAGTGAGGCAGAGGGCCTCAAACCTACGGCACCTATGGCGGTGGCAGAGAGCAGAGGGACACGGGCGCACAGGTGGTGCTGTGCGGCGTGGGGGAGCGACCTGCCTGATTCAGGGTCAAGGGTCGCTCACGTTGTAAATATGTCCCATAGTGGCGCACTGTTTACGACACAGCTGCGTCACAGAAGTGACACAGCGGTATCGTAAAGATGTCGCAAGTGGCTTGTAAATCTGCCCCCTAGTTTTTTATTTTAACTTTACACTCTCTTCTGAAATCTTTGTGTGGTGCTCCTCAGGGATTTCCCCAGAGTCTTACAACTCTCCGCCTCTATCGTTCCTCTTTGGCTCATTCTTTGCGTAGCTTTGGCTTATTCTTGATGACATATGCAAATGTTATGCAGATAATTGTGTCTTTTGCCAATCAGACCTCTACCCCCGCTCACAAATGTCAAGCTTACCGCTCCTCTCTGTCAGCTCAGATGAAGACGTATGCCCTCAAGCGAAGTGGTGATAAAACACAGTTGTTGCTATTTGGTGATTTGGTGATGCTGCCAAAAATGTGGGATCACTCTGAACACATTGCTCCTCTTTCTGAGGTGCTTTCCTTCCATTCTCCTGATTTTACTGTTCACAAATATTAGTTAAAATGGTATTGTTACTCCCTCCCTCCTAACACTAATCAGTGTTTCAAGTCGTTACTTTATCCCATATGGACTACGGCAACTCCTTTTGCTAACGTCTTCCCACATTTCTCACTCAGCATGTACACCTTATTTAGAATGCTTGTAATAGGTGGGTTCTAGGTCTTCTTCTTTGTTGGTGTATCTTTCGTCACCTCAGTGGTCTCCACTGGATCATAGTGGAAAGACATCTGATTTTCAAAGCCATGTGCATTAATCACAGCACTGCAGGACCTTAGCTCTTTTTTCATTGGCTCCAGAATTATATTATATAACATATATCACATTCCCAGATGGAAGATGTGTTTGGCTGAAGCATCTTTGGTCCTACCATCACTCTGGCTTTGTCTTTCCTTGCTTCTCATCACCTTCTTGAACAACCTAAAAAAAGAGTGATTTGTGCCTAGAATGTAGATCCACCTTTCACATTGACACTAGAGGATGATGCATTTGTTTTGTTCCGTCTAGCATATCCACAACAAAGAAAGAGCAACTACTATCTGCGTACACAAATATTTATTTAATAAGTATTAAAGCAAACCTTTTTTGATTCATTCCAATCAAGAAGGATCAAAACTGCGCTAATGAGCATTTTTCTACATTTTTACACCCATACCAATTTCATTAATTTGATCCATACTGTTAGAGGTCCCAAGTCCCAGCCATCATCAGGAGCATGTTAAGATAATTTCCCACCATAGACTACCTCGCCGCATTAAAAAGCTGCAAGAGAGCACCACTTCAATTAAAAAAGTTGCCGAACCCCGGACAGACTATGTTATTGCTGATGAACTTGGAAATTAACTATTAACAACTAACACTGTTTAGAAACGAAAATAATCTTCATAGGAGTTGTAGTACTATAAATAGCATAACAAGAATGCTATTCACTGGATACCCATTGTCTTATAGCTCCGAGTTCAACCAATCAACAACCAACTGTGAAGTTTTTCAATCACTTAACATAAATGTCTTTTTGGGCTCATTTGTTCGTAAAATTCGAAGCAGTTAAACCAATTAAATATTAACAGCAAACACAATTTCAAAAATGCTTATGGAAGGAACTTTGTTTCACAGTTTGGTCCTAGAAGTTAGAATAACAGAAATTCCACCATCCTTCCCTTCATGATTCTGACTGAAATCAACAATCACTTGATAGGGGCCTGTTCCCTTGAAAATATGATCCATGGGACTTTGCATCCAGTACATTGGCTGGTATTTACTTTGTGTTGTAGTGGCAGAGATGCCTGGAATTGCTGGGTAGGCGATATCTTTGTCTTGAGTCAGTTGTAACCATTTCCTCAAGATTCAGTGGCGGTACGTCCCAACCCTGGAAGTATATGTGATCACACTGGGAGAATTTATGATCAACCAGCCTCCTTCTTGTACCTTCTCGTTAATGATTTGGTTAGAGCTGCTAGATTCGTGTCCTCCATTTTCAGTCTCAGTTAAGAGTTTCAGGTTTAGTTCTAAGAGTTAGTCTCTATTTACCTCCTTGCTGTCTCTCTGTCAATTTGCATACGGATGCAGTAAGGGGCATATTATCAAGCCAGGCGATAAAATTATTGCCGCTTTGGCGGCAGCAAACTGCCGCTAAAACGGCGATAATGGGCTTGATAATATGCTCTATGGAATTCCAATTGAAGCCCATGTTAAATGTGAAGGACGTATAACATGGGCTTCAATTGGAATTCCATAGAGCATATTATCAAGCCCAATATCGCCGTTTTAGCAGCTGTTTTCTGCCGCTAAAGTGGTGATAATTTTATCGCCTGGCTTGATATTATGCCCCTTGGTTCGTAGATGTGCCTAATCTGGTTTAGGGGTTAAATGTAAAACCTAATGCTCAGATTCTGCACCCATGAATGCCAGGTCCAGCCTGAATGTGTCTTTTGTCTCCAAACCTGTTGGTCTGATTTAGGTATTGGGTCAATTAATTGGACGTTTGAGACCAGCTCTTCTGACTAGTTTTCAAAAGCATATTTGGTATCTACTAGAAGTGATCTTATTTCACAACAGTCACTGTCTGGCCTTGCAATAGTATTGGTACTAACCTCTTTGTGTCTGTGTTGCCTCCAATCATTAATTAATACATTAATTAATTTATGTATTTACCTATTTATTTATCAGTTTGTTTGTTTATTTATTTTTATTTTTATATATTGCTGCTCAGCAGCCCAACGAGGTGTCAGTGCACGTTGCAAGTTAAACCAATACTAGAGAGAAGCCAATTTTCCTAAATGAAAAAGCAAAAAACGAAAAACAATTAATTGCCACATTAAACATGCAATCCAGAAGGGAAAACGACAGTAAAACAGTTAAGTAGAACAGACAGATAGAATACATTGTACCAGGGTGGAAAAGTTGACAGGTAGGGTGAAAGTGCAGAAAAGTAGGGAAGATGTTTGATAGGAGCGGAGAATGCAGAAGAGGGTGGAAGAGAACAAAAAACTGACAGACAGGAGAGGAGAGAATTGAACAAAGGTCAGTGATGAAATGAAAGGATAAGAAATTACAGAACTAGTCATAGACATGGTTAGAGAGGACCATTAATAGAGAGAATGGAGAAACTATGCAAATAGGTAAGAAATGTGAGAAAGATTGATCGGACATGAGTCAATAAAGGGAGGCTATAAAGGAGGAATAGAATGCAGTGGGATTTCAATTTTAGGTGAAACTGCAGAAAGTCCATATTTTTGACAGAAGTCTTTTAGTAACGAGTTCCCAAGAGATTGGGTAGTATCTGAGACAGACATGGCTGCATCTTGGATGTGACCCTGAAATCGTTCCTACTCTTGAGGTTTATACGTTCAGAGGTTTGCAAAGAAGATGATAAGTAGGCTGAAATTTGCTGCTGGATAGCTTTAAATGTAATGCAGATGTGATCAATTTCAATGTATTGTTGAGGCCCTTCCTACTACACTGGTTCTTGCCAATGTACCTATTTTGCCATCCGACAAAATAGAAACTACACCTTCTCTTATTAGTAAATCTTTGCACTGGTTGATAAAAAACATGAGGATGTCCCCCTGGGGAGCGCGACAACTAGCCGGCGAAATTATTATGGCAAGAAGAGTCTCATGGTTAGGCCATGATCCTAAAAAATACGTTGGGGATTGTGTGGTTATTAACTTTTCTAACCCAGCTGTCCTCCCCAATGTACTGCACAATATATTTCCCCCACAACAGAGATATGGTACCATCATTCCCTTAACACTTAAATTTTTTTATTGTGGGAAGAAATGGGAAGGCAACCAAGTGGCAGTGAGGGAAAGGTGGACTCCATTGCCTAGTACAGGGGGTGGGAGTGACCCTACTAGGATGTGGAACATCAATATAGAAAATAGATTCGGGGTTTTGTCAGATTTGAATGATTGCGATTGACTTGATGGGAAGGTTAGACCCGAGGATAATGTATCGATATTACACGATAGTTTATCTATCCCTATAGTCTCAGCCAGTTGCAAAGACAATACTAAAACAAGCAACCTCAGTTTTACCCAGCCTATTGCAAAGGAACTCCATAGATTAACATCATTCAAACATTTAGGATCTGGAGATATAGTATCCAAGGCACCAATAAATGAACTATCAGGTATCCCATGCAGTAGTGTCGAACACGCGAACAGGATTGGTGGTGAGTCTCAAAGCTCACCAACGTTAAATGAGTTTTCTTGTCCTTTCTAACCTAAGTCACGTCTGTCCTTCTTATCCTGGAATCTTGCAGGAATTGGCAATAAAATACATTGTACCGAATGGCACACTTTCGTCAACCAGTTCGACATAATTCTATTTCAAGAGTCATGGTCAGTGGACCCGGTTTATCGTCTGGGCTTCCTTAACTTCTACATACCTGCTATTAAAAAAACTAAAGGTCGTCCCTCAGGTGGCCTAATAATTTGGATCCGCCAATCCCTATGCTGTAAGATTGACCAACATAGTCTCCAATCTAATGACATTTTGTCATTAAATATCACTTGGCCCAGCGACCAGGGAATGGTTATATCAAATATCTATGCCAGAGGGACGGTTGGAGGCACCTCATCTGACGTGACATCCGCCCTAGACCATCACCTCTCTGTATTACCATCGGAGAAGCTTATTGTAGTGGGTGGCGACTTTAACACGACGTTTGAGCCCCTTGGCCCGGAGGACCAGTTCCTTGCAGAAGAGGAGGATAGTAGGTGGGGTGTTCCCCAGCTGGATCTACCCCCAGTCAAGAGATGGACTGCCGCGGCCATTCAACTTAAAGCACTCTGTTTAGAGAGAGGGCTCAGAGCTGCCAATGGACGTACTCGGTCAGATCGCCAGGGCGCAAGTACGTTTGACAATGGCAGATCCACTAGTCATATTGATTATTTTCTGGTGGATATAAGGATTTGGGCTAGATTGAACGATATGATTATAATCGCACGAGGAGATAGTGATCATAACGCTCTGTGCTTGGAACTACAAACCCTCAATGAGCCCACAGAACCTAAAATTGATGGAGTAAAAATTAGTTTGGATGTTGTCGTATCAAACAATATGAGGCATGTCAAATGGGGTAGATTCATAGAGAAGCCTGAGGAATTAGAAGATCTTAAAAAAGTGGTAACTGATGAAGTGGCTAAATTGAATGCCCAACCGACTGGTAATAATTTTCTTTCATCTATGGATGAGGTCCATACTACCTTTTTCCTAAATCTCCAAAAGTTCTTCATAAAACCCCTAGAGGGTGAGAAATCTAATAAGGGCAAACAACCTGTGGCGGGATGGTTCAATAAATCTTGTAGAGCAGCTCGCCAGAGTTTAAGTTTGGCCCTTAGATCAAGAAACATCGAAAACGTGAGATCTGCCAGGAAGCTATATAAACATGCACAGCTAGTGGCAAAGAAGGAATGGGACGAGGATCATTGGCAGGATTTGAAATCTGCTTGTCTGGCCAAAGATCAAAAGCAGTTTTGGGCAATAGTGAAGTGGGATAGAGGCGAGGTTGCGCCATCTCCCCAAAATAATGTGGCAATAAACCAGTGGGTTGATTTTTTCAAACCACAATATGCTTCAGTCTCGCGAGAAGGTGAGCACTCACTCCCCCCGGCTATTTATTTTCATTCGCAGGTGTTCACGATTAAGGATGTTGATCAAGCACTAGATTGTATAACCAGGGGCCGTGCCCCCGGAATGGATGGGATACCTGCGGATGTATTTTTAACTGATAGATCATCCTGGTGTCAGTACTTTCAATGCCTAGCAAATTCTATAGCTATGGGTGCACCCGTCCCCCCCTCATGGAAAGGGGCTGAAATAATCCCAGTTTTTAAAAAAGGGGACAAATCACTACCCAGCGACTACAGACCTATCAGCCTAATTGATTCTGCTCAGAAACTGATAGGTCGATTAGTACAAAACAAATTACATACCTGGATTGAAGAAAACAATATTTTGTCCCAATTCCAGGCTGGGTTTAGACCATGTACTAGTTCGGTTGACCAGGTATTTTACTTTCTAGCACTCTATTGGAGGAATGTAAAGCTAACTAATGGGACCCTTTATGCGGTCTTTATAGATTTAAAATCTGCATTTGACCTAGTGCCCCGCACCAAACATTGGAGGGTTCTCGACGAAGCAGGGATAGCACCGGAACTGCTAACGTTACTCGTCCGCTTGCATGAGAACAATTATGCGCGAATTAGGTGGGGAACACAGGGGGAGGTTACTGACACATTCCCTGTAGAGCTTGGTGTTCGGCAGGGATGTGTCTTGGCACCCACGTTGTTCTCCCTGTTTATTAATGGCATTGTAGAATATCTGAGCCGTTCCCCCACAGACGCTCCTGTATTGGCTGGGTCTCGCGTGCCTGTTCTCATGTTCGCGGACGACACGCTGATAGTTTCACGGACACCTAGTGGCCTGCAGAAGGCGCTAAATGCATTTGGTGACTTTTGTCGAGAACGTGGTCTTGAAATAAATACCTCCAAAACAAAGTTTATGTGCTTAAACAAGCGGCAAAATTTTAGAGGTGTTATTAAATTCAATGGCACCCCGCTGGAGCAAGTGGAGGCATTCACATATTTAGGGATATCCCTCCAGAACAATATGAAGTGGACAAACCATATTGATATGGCTGTCCTAAAATTTCACCAGTTAGCGGGAGCAATTGTTTCCAAATATAAATCATCCTTGACTAAGCCTATCACTCCAGCTTTGGAGATTTATAACATGAAAGTTATTAGTGCTGCACTATATGGATCGGAATTATGGGGCTTTGGCAACCTGAAACAACTAAGATTAGCTGAAAACAAGTTCTTACGTTGTTTAACGGGAGTTCCCCGAAGTACCCCAATGATTCCATTAGCATATGATCTTGGTAGGAAAAGAGCTGAGGATTTGGCACGATTGCACCCACTCCTTTATTGGCGACGGATCATGGTCACACCGGAACTTGCGCATTATGCTACTGCCCTAAAAGATATCATTAGGGCTGACCATTTTCACTCCATTACATGGCTTAAAGAAATCAGAGATTTGTTAATAAAGTTAGACCTGGGGCATCTATGGAATGATCTAAATGGTTTAAATTTTCCATCTAAATCTGCATTAAAAAAAATGTACTGGGACATGACTTTAACATCTGTTTTTAGCTCTGGCCAGAATTCCAATCTAACAGGTCGTTATTTTGACATTAAATGTATTCCTTCTTGTGAGGCATTTTGGGATTTCATAGAGAGGCCCACTGATAGAAAACTGTATTTTCAGTTTAGAATTGGGTCTCTCCCTGTCAAAGCATTTACCCAAAAATGGTTACCTAATCAGGATAACAGATGTCCTCACTGTCGAGATTTGATTGAGGACGCTGGCCATCTATTGTTTGTCTGTCCATTGTATGTTATTCCACGTCAAAGGTGGATAAAACCAGTATGTCTAAATCTGGGAATACGCAGATACAAGGATGCCCTAAGAATACTCGAATCTGATTGTACCCCATGCTTGGTTATTGCTGTAGCAAAATTCTTGGGGTGGGCTTGGGTAATACGTATGCGTACCGTAAAAATGCTAGAAGCTGGACAATGAGTATCTGACACTAAGGTTATTGTTCTATTTTTAT
This sequence comes from Triturus cristatus, assembly GCF_964204655.1. Lineage (NCBI taxonomy): Eukaryota > Metazoa > Chordata > Amphibia > Caudata > Salamandridae > Triturus > Triturus cristatus. Next base: position 385,863,588 of record NC_140583.1, read on the forward strand.
CATAAAGGTTTTATTTTTTAAATTGATGGTATTAATTCATCGGAACTATTCGCCAGCATCATGATTTAATGTAATTTTAAAAATTGTACATTGTTTTTAAAATAGTATTTGTTAGAACCGGCGGTCTCTAGTTGGCAGAGGTATACACTTCTGACAAATAGGGACCAACCAACTCTAGTCAGGGCAAGGGGATTACACGCTCAGATAACCCCTGCTACCCCCTTGGTAGCTTGGCAGAGCAGACAGGCTTATCTCAGAGGCAGTGTGTTAAGCATTTATGACCACATACAGTAATAAAGTGAATACACTACAGATGGACACGACACAGAAGTTATTATAAAAATAGTATTTTTATATAAGGCTTAGCACAAGACCAAATAACGACAAAAATATACCACAGTCTTAATAAGTACTCTTTGGAAGGAAAAATAATAGTTCAAGTAAGGTTTCTTCTTGGCAAATAGTTCTTTAGCCAAGTATTCTTCTGAGCACAGTTCTTTGGCAACAATGTAACCCCCACAGGAGTCACACGACGTCGAGTCTACAAGATTCCCAAGGTTCGGCGTCGACCGCGAGGAGCGCTACGTCGAGCCTGGAGTCGCAACAGACCCCACAAGTACAGTACCTTGAGAAACGAAGAAAACGAGGATCCACGGCGTCGAGATGTCGGCGTCGGGGTCGGCGTCGATCGTGCCTCGGAGTCGGGTCAATCCGCAGCGGTGTCGAGGGATGTCGGGCCGGAGCAGCGCTCACGGCGTCGAGTAGGGCGTCGAGTCGATGCGATCAGCAGCGGCGTCGGGACGGGGTCGCTTGGAGGTAGAGCCGATACTCACTCCTCACTGGCGTCGATACCGGCGTCGAGACGGGGTCACTTGGAGCCGGGGCCGATACCCACTGCTCACTGGCGTTGCTGCTGGCGTCGAGACTGCAGATTTTCCCTGGTGTACTGGAAACAACACTTTCCAGCAATTCAGCAATTCAGTAGATGGTGAAGTCCTTTGGCCCTGTGACTTCAACAGGAGACTGGCACTCTTCCAGTCCTTGGAGATTTCCTAGCAAGTGTTCAGAGAGTACACACCAAGTTCCTCTCTCCTTGTTCCTTGGCAAAAATAAAGAAGCAGCTTTCAGGTTCCTCCACAGCAAAACAGCACTCTGGCAGAAAGGGGAGGCAAGTCCTTAGATCAGAAGGCTTCTTGTCCTTGGTACAGGTTTCCTTGTCAGAAGTGATCTGAGTTCTTGGTTCAGGGGTCCTTCTCTTATACCCCATTTCTCCTTTGTTCCCTTTGTCCAAGCAGGGAAATTCCCACCATCTCAGGTTTGTTGTGGGTGTTGCCAGGCAGAGGCACCTGGCCTATTCACTGAGCAGGGCAGGGTCCTCAGCCGCCCAGCAGGAGGCGGAGCCAGTATTGTCACTGGCAGGAGCAGGGCTATCAGTCGCCCAGCAGGAGGCGGAGCCAGTATTGTGTCAGGCAGGGCAGGCTACTCTTCCCTCACTCTACGTGTAAACGCCCCATTCACCCCACACTGACTCACTCAGACCTCTGGAGCCACCCAGCCCCTGACACACACACCAAACCAGCAGAGACCGGTAGATAGTTGGACAAGAAAATAGCCACTTTCTAAAAGTGCTATTTTCAAACATAGAATTTAAAAACCATCCATCCTAAAGGGTGTGTTATTAAATTCTGAGTTCAGGGATACTAAACTCGACTCGCTACCATGCTCCCTGAGTCAGATAGATTATAATGGAGTTAATAATCCGTCTGCCCAGTCTGGCCTATGGGAGGCAGGTAGCCCTTCAATAGTGAAAAACGAAAATGGCTGTAATTCACTATTAGGTCATGCCACACACATCAGGGCATGACCTACCTTTTACCAACAATGCACCCTGCCCTAGGGCCTACCATAGAGGTGTCTGAAATGTGGCAAAGTGAAGGTTTAGAGACTGGTAAGTAGGTTTCCTTACCAAATCGACATGGCAGTCAGGGACTGCACGCAGGCGCTGCGGTGGCAGGCCTGAGACACATTTCACACGCTGCTTCTGTGGGTGGCACAACCAGTGCTGCAAGCCCACCAGCAGCAGTTAACTTACACGCCCTTGGCACACGCAGTGCACTAGACTAGGGTCTGAACAGTAAGTCAACCAAGCCAATCATGGTAACACCAATCAATGTAACAATTTAACATAGGGAGCACTTGCACTGTGGCACTGATCAGCAGTGGCACAGCGCCCAAAGCAATAATCCAGCAAAAACATCGTAAACAGAGGAGGCAAACAGAAAAAAATGGAGGAGAGACTCATGCCAATGATGCCAGGTCTAACACGTGTCCCCTCCAGCTGAAATGTGGGGAGAACTACCCTTCACCCAGGGAGTCCTCATCACTAAGGCGGAAAAATCTGGACAGACCATCAGCATTGGTGTGATCTGTACCAGGGTGGTGTTCCACCGTAAAGTCCATCCCCTGTAGGGAAATGGACCACCTCAACAGCTTTGGGTTCTCACCCCTCATCTGCATTAACCATCTGAGGGGCCTGTGGTCTGTCTGAACCCGGAAGTGAGTCCCAAACAGGTAGGGTCTTAGCTTCTTCAGCGCCCAGACCACAGCAAATGCCTCACGCTCTATCGCACTCCACCTTTGTTCCCTGGGAAGTAACCTCCGGCTGATGAAGGCTACAGGTAAGTCTAGGCCCTCCTCATTCATCTGTGCTAGAACAGCCCCCACACCATGCTCTGAAGCGTCTGTCTGGACAATGAATTCTTTTGAAAAGTCGGGTGCCTGGAGGACCGGTGCTGTACACATTGCAGTTTTCAGGGTGTCAAAGGCGTTCTGACAGGCGTCAGTCCAGATCACAAGTCTCGGCTGCTTCCTGGAAGTCAGCGAGGTCAAGGGGTGCACAATGTTGCCATACCCCTTGACAAACCTCCTGTAGTAACCCGTGAGACCCAAGAAGGCTCTCACCTGAGTCTGGGTTTTGGGCGGTTCCCAAGCCAGGATGGTATCTATCTTGGGTTGCAGGGGGGCCACCTTGCCGCTCCCTACTTGGTGCCCCAAGTACACCACTGAACCCTGCCCAATCTGGCACTTACTAGCCTTGATTGTGAGGCCTGCTCTGCGCAGGGCCAACAACACTTCCTGGAGGTGGCGCAAGTGTTCCTCCCAGCTGGCGCTGAACACTGCTATATCGTCCAGGTAGGCGGCGCTGAAATCTTCCAGCCCGGCCAATACCTGGTTAACCAACCTCTGGAATGTGGCAGGGGCATTCTTCATCCCAAAGGGCATCACACGGAACTGGTAGTGCCCATCTGGTGTGGAGAATGCAGACCTCTCTTTTGCCCCATCAGTCAAGGCGATCTGCCAGTACCCAGACGTTAGATCAAACGTACTAAGGTACCGGGCAGCCCCCAACCGATCGATGAGCTCATCAGCTCTGGGGATGGGGTGCGCGTCAGTCTTGGTGACCGAATTGAGTCCTCGGTAATCCACACAGAACCGAAGTTCTGGTGAAGCACCAGGCGCTGCAGCCTTTGGGACCAAGACCACTGGGCTGGCCCAAGGACTGCTAGAGGACTCAACCACCCCTAAGGCAAACATCTTGGAGACCTCCTCCTTGATATATGCTCTGACCTTTTCAGTCACCCTGTAGGCCTTGTGCCTCACAGGAGTGCTGTCCCCAGTGTTCACATCATGGACACACCACTGAGTGACACCAGGGATTAAGGAGAACAGATCAGGGAATTGTACCAACAGATGGCGACAATCTTGCTGCTGCTCAGGGGTCAGTGTGTCAGAGAGGACAACACCATCCACTGACCCATCTTTTTCTTTTGCACACAGGAGGTCAGGAAGAGGCTCACTCTCCTCCTCCATCCCAGCATCTGTGGCAAGGAGCATGCCCACTTCGGACCTTTCTAAGTGGGGCTTTAACCGGTTGACATGCAGGACCCTTAAGGGGTTCCTGGGAGACTTCAAGTCCACCAAGTAGGTGACATCGCTCTTTTTCTCCACAACCTCAAATGGTCCAGTCCACCTGTCCTTGAGCGCACAAGGTTCCACAGGGGCCATGACCCAAACTTTCTGACCAGGTTGAAGCTCAACCAGAGTGGCATTCTGATCGTACCACCGCTTCATCTCTTCCTGGCTGGCCTCCAGATTTGCCTGAGCAAGATCTCTGAAGCGCCGAGTCTGGTTCCTAAAGGCCAGCATGTAACTATATACATCCTGGGGAGGTTTCCTGGGAGATTGCTCCCAGCCTTCTTTGACCAGACTCAAAGGTCCTCTTACCGGGTGACCATACAAAAGCTCAAAGGGGCTGAACCCTAGAGACTTCTGTGGCACCTCACGGTAAGCAAACAGCAGGCATGGCAAGAGGACGTCCCATTTACGCCTCATTGGTTCTTCAAGACCCATGATCATGCCTTTTAGGGTCCGGTTGAATCTCTCAACCAGCCCATTACCTTGAGGGTGGTAAGGAGTGGTAAACTTGTAGGTTACCCCACACTCCTTCCACAGAGACTTCATATAATTCGAAATGAAGTTGGTGCCCCGGTCTGACACCACCTCTCTGGGGAACCCCATGCGGGAGAAAACACCCATCAGTGCCCGTCCCACTACGGGGGCCGTCACTGTGCGGAGAGGGATGGCTTCCGGGTACCGGGTGGCATGGTCCACCAAGACCAGGATAAACCTGTTGCCCATGGCTGTCTTGGGGTCCAGTGGCCCCACAATGTCAATTCCCACTCGCTCAAAGGGGGTACTGACGACGGGAAAAGGTTGGAGGGGAGCCTTCTGCTTCCGCCCGCTTTTCCCACTTGCCTGGCAAGTTTGACAGGTCCTACAATGGATATCTGAATCCCTTCTCATATGAGGCCAATAAAAATGGGTGACAAGCCTGTCATAGGTCTTGTCCTGCCCCAGATGTCCAGCTAACGGAACGTCATGAGCCAACCCCAGTAGGAAGGCTCTGAAGCGCTGGGGTACCACCAGCACACGGGCTGACCCAGGTTCAGCAGCCTTAGGCTCGCTATACAGGAGGTCGTTCTCCCAGTAGACCCAATGTGATCCTGACTGATCACCTGTCGTTTGGGCTGAGGCCTGCTGCCTCATACCCACAAGAGAAGGGCACACTTTCTGCTCAGCACAAAATTCCTCCCTGGAGGGACCACCATCCTGCTGCCAATGGGTCAGCTCGGGCAGGTCTCCCAGTTCGGCCACTTGTTCTCCTGTCGGTTCCAGGGCATCCCCCTCAGGGTCTGCTCCCTCCTGGACCGCGGGAACGATGGGGGACGGTTTCCCGCGCCCCCTGCCTCTTCTCTTCACGGTTGGGACCTGGGCCATACTTTCAGGCTCCGGGCCCCCATCAACACCCTTACTGACTGACATGGACCGGGTGGTCGCACACACCCACTCAGGCAGACCCAACATTTCCAGATGCGATTTTCTCTCCACCTTAGCCCAAGGGGAGTCCTCCAAATCATTGCCAAGGAGACAATCAACAGGCATGGCGGGCCTCACAGCAACCTGAAGAGTACCTGAGACCCCCCCCACTCAAAGGGAACTTGAGCTACCTCACACTGACTCTGTGAGTTGTCAGCAGCTACAACGGGGTAGAATGCATGCGGGACCACCTGCTCTCTGGACACCAAGTGACACTTGACAGCTGTCACACTCGCTCCGGTGTCTCTGAGAGCTTCCACCCTATGGCCATTAATGGTCACCCACTGCCTATATTTCTTAGTGTTACTAGGCAGAGGGGTTGGAGGGACCATTTCAACGTCTCCTAAAGAGACCAGGGACATTTCTGCGGGACCCCACCCACCGGGGGCACCCATCTCTTCCCCTCCCAGGGCTACACTCGCTACCTGACGAGGGGGTGCACGCGGCGGTGCATTCGAATCCTTCATGGGACACTGGGGATCATAATAACGGTGTCCCACCTGCTTACAGGCATAGCAGGTCATGGGGCCCCTGTGAACAGGTTTACCTGTCGGGGCCTCTGGCTTCTTTACAGGGGGAGGCTGGGAACCCTTCCCTTGGTTCCCTTGGGGACTACTTTGGGGCCCTTTCTGAAACTCCCTCTGTTTACCCCTGTCCCCCCCACTCTTCTGCTGGGGACCCTGCCCACCTTTGGCTGAGTCTCCCCCTGGACCCTTGTGGACCCTGGTACTGACCCAGCGGTCCGCCTCCTCAGCAAGTTTTCTAGGGTTAGATATCTTGCTATCAAGAAGGTGCTGGCGTAGCTCTGGAAAACAGTTATTAGACAAGTGCTCCCAAGCAAACAAATCATAAAGAGCGTCATAACTATCAACCTTGCTACCCTTTATCCAACCATCCATGGTTCTGCAGAAAAAAGACACATATTCAACCCATGTAGTACCAGGCAACTTCTTACACTCTCTAAAGGTTTGTCTGTACTTTTCTGGAGTTAAGCCATATCTCAGCATTAAAGCATCTTTCATATGAGTATAAGACATCCTATCCTCAGCAGGAAGGCTCAACAAGGTATCTCTCCCCTCGTTTGTAAAGCGGCTCCACAACCCCGTTCCCCAATCCTTCTCAGGGACCCGGTGGGCCAACAATGCTAACTCATATGCTTTAAACCATTGGCTAATATCTTCATTCTTACTGTAATCCTTGATCACATCTTTAGGAAAATAAAACCTACTTTCTGCAGGCACAGATGGAGTGCTGCCACCAGAGGGATTCAACTCTAAACTCTTAGTTTTAAGCTCCATCTCCCTCACCATCTTCTCACGTTCAAACGCTAATTTCTCTCTCTCAAAATCTAATCTTTTGCTCTCCATTTCAGCTTCTCTCTTGCTTCTTGCATTCTCTAATTCCAACTGCCCTCCTAATTTAAGTTTTGCCATTTCTAACTTGTACCCCCTCTCCTTCTCCCTGTCTTCTAATTCTTCGGGGGAAAGGCTCCTAGAGGACGCACTACTGCCTGGAGATGACACTGGCCCACCTGTGGGCTCTTCCTCTTCCTCTTCTTCTTCCTCTTCCGGTACCACCACCGGATCAGAGGGATTCCTGGCCTCTAACCAGGCCTTCAGCGCTTTGAGGAAGCCCTCTTTCTTTGAGACACCTGTGGTAGGAACTTTAAACTGCTTGCAAAATCCTTTTAGATCTTTCAGCGTGTAGGAATCTATCTTCTCCTTATCGAATTCCCCCACAACATTCTCCACAGGTGTAGCAGCTCCGGCATTCTCCATGGTCAAAACTGGCAGTGTTTAAGAAAATAAGCTCCAGGAAAGCGGAGAACAAAAATAGAATATCCTACCAAACAGACTGTGGCTGCATTATGGTCTGCTTTCACTATGTAGCGTACACTAATCACTGCACATGAGTCATAAATGCAAAGTTCAAATCCTCACCGCTGACCACCAATGTTAGAACCGGCGGTCTCTAGATGGCAGAGGTATACACTTCTGACAAATAGGGACCAACCAACTCTAGTCAGGGCAAGGGGATTACACGCTCAGATAACCCCTGCTATCCCCTTGGTAGCTTGGCAGAGCAGACAGGCTTATCTCAGAGGCAGTGTGTTAAGCATTTATGACCACATACAGTAATAAAGTGAATACACTACAGATGGACACGACACAGAAGTTATTATAAAAATAGTATTTTTATATAAGGCTTAGCACAAGACCAAATAACGACAAAAATATACCACAGTCTTAATAAGTACTCTTTGGAAGGAAAAATAATAGTTCAAGTAAGGTTTCTTCTTGGCAAATAGTTCTTTAGCCAAGTATTCTTCTGAGCACAGTTCTTTGGCAACAATGTAACCCCCACAGGAGTCACACGACGTCGAGTCTACAAGATTCCCAAGGTTCGGCGTCGACCGCGAGGAGCGCTACGTCGAGCCTGGAGCCGCAACAGACCCCACAAGTACAGTACCTTGAGAAACAAAGAAAACGAGGATCCACGGCGTCGAGATGTCGGCGTCGGGGTCGGCGTCGATCGTGCCTCGGAGTCGGGTCAATCCGCAGCGGTGTCGAGGGATGTCGGGCCGGAGCAGCGCTCACGGCGTCGAGTAGGGCGTCGAGTCGATGCGATCAGCAGCGGCGTCGGGACGGGGTCGCTTGGAGGTAGAGCCGATACTCACTCCTCACTGGCGTCGATACCGGCGTCGAGACGGGGTCACTTGGAGCCGGGGCCGATACCCACTGCTCACTGGCGTTGCTGCTGGCGTCGAGACTGCAGATTTTCCCTGGTGTACTGGAAACAACACTTTCCAGCAATTCAGCAATTCAGTAGATGGTGAAGTCCTTTGGCCCTGTGACTTCAACAGGAGACTGGCACTCTTCCAGTCCTTGGAGATTTCCTAGCAAGTGTTCAGAGAGTACACACCAAGTTCCTCTCTCCTTGTTCCTTGGCAAAAATAAAGAAGCAGCTTTCAGGTTCCTCCACAGCAAAACAGCACTCTGGCAGAAAGGGGAGGCAAGTCCTTAGATCAGCAGGCTTCTTGTCCTTGGTACAGGTTTCCTTGTCAGAAGTGATCTGAGTTCTTGGTTCAGGGGTCCTTCTCTTATACCCCATTTCTCCTTTGTTCCCTTTGTCCAAGCAGGGAAATTCCCACCATCTCAGGTTTGTTGTGGGTGTTGCCAGGCAGAGGCACCTGGCCTATTCACTGAGCAGGGCAGGGTCCTCAGCCGCCCAGCAGGAGGCGGAGCCAGTATTGTCACTGGCAGGAGCAGGGCTATCAGTCGCCCAGCAGGAGGCGGAGCCAGTATTGTGTCAGGCAGGGCAGGCTACTCTTCCCTCACTCTACGTGTAAACGCCCCATTCACCCCACACTGACTCACTCAGACCTCTGGAGCCACCCAGCCCCTGACACACACACCAAACCAGCAGAGACCGGTAGATAGTTGGACAAGAAAATAGCCACTTTCTAAAAGTGCTATTTTCAAACATAGAATTTAAAAACCATCCATCCTAAAGGGTGTGTTATTAAATTCTGAGTTCAGGGATACTAAACTCGACTCGCTACCATGCTCCCTGAGTCAGATAGATTATAATGGAGTTAATAATCCGTCTGCCCAGTCTGGCCTATGGGAGGCAGGTAGCCCTTCAATAGTGAAAAACGAAAATGGCTGTAATTCACTATTAGGTCATGCCACACACATCAGGGCATGACCTACCTTTTACCAACAATGCACCTGGCCTAGGGCCTACCATAGAGGTGTCTGAAATGTGGCAAAGTGAAGGTTTAGAGACTGGTAAGTAGGTTTCCTTACCAAGTCGACATGGCAGTCAGGGACTGCACGCAGGCGCTGCGGTGGCAGGCCTGAGACACATTTCACACGCTGCTTCTGTGGGTGGCACAACCAGTGCTGCAAGCCCACCAGCAGCAGTTAACTTACACGCCCTTGGCACACGCAGTGCACTAGACTAGGGTCTGAACAGTAAGTCAACCAAGCCAATCATGGTAACACCAATCAATGTAACAATTTAACATAGGGAGCACTTGCACTGTGGCACTGATCAGCAGTGGCACAGCGCCCAAAGCAATAATCCAGCAAAAACATCGTAAACAGAGGAGGCAAACAGAAAAAAATGGAGGAGAGACTCATGCCAATGATGCCAGGTCTAACAGTATTTATATTTATGATATTGTTAGGATGTTAACATGCTTTTATGACATGCTGTCGAATAAAGCTTTGAAACCGTAATGCAGACACATTATAATTTAATTCATTTGTCCAAGGGGGGAACCACTGTAATTCAAATATCTGTCTTTTCAGTAATTTAATCTGTTATACTAAGGCAAAACATTTCCGCATGTTAAGGAAATACACTTTTTTGAATTTGGAAGAGAGTATCATATGTTTACATTATAGTTGTTGCACTATACACATGGCATGTACTTTTGGAGTCAAAGAGACACATGCCTCAGTTCTTTTTGGCCCACTCTTCTAATTTGCCCATGCGCCCTCCTCTCTTTGTGATTTGGGCTTAGTACTTGGGGCTATCAGTCAATTAATAGAATGATTTGCAAAAGGTGAGGGCTAGAAACATGAAGCCCTACCTATATGCACTGATTTGACAACTCTACCATAAAGGCTTCTTATAGCAGGAACTAAGAAGAGTGTGTACAGTGAAAATACATTTAAAATAAGTGATCCCAGGTCTGAGACACCAGGCTGTTCTGTTGTATGTGATCTTAGACATGAGTTTCCGGGGAGACTAGAAAGGCCTGTTGAGACAAGCAGGGGTGTAGCTTCAGCTGGAGTGTATGAGGTGTGACTCCCCTCAAATACATTATTAGTTTGGTAGTTGAGTCTTGGTGCCCTTAGTCAATCTGCTATATTTGTGCCGGTTGTTCTAACTGTTCTCTTTTTACTGAGAGGTTTTAATTTGTTCATTTTTTGGGTCAGGATTTATAATATATTAGTGAACGGTTCCCAAAAAAGTAGTAAGTCTGCACCATTACAAGAACTCCTTGAAGGAGTGCAAATTTACTACTTTTTTGGAATTCACAAACATTGGCATTAGCAGGCTTGGAAAGCTGCACCAGTTTGAACTTTCCAGGCATACTGCTGACAATCAAATAACCAAAAAGTGATGGGATGAATGCTTGCAAATAATCTAACCAGTGGCAATTGCAATGGGTAACTTCTCAGCCCATCACTGTTTGCCCACTGTGCCACTCTGGACAGAGGCTCACCTAGGCAAATCAGTACTGACCGTGTTCCTCATGGAAAAAGTCCATCTCAATCCTTGGTTATCTCCCCCCACCCACTTGCAGCTGACTGTTTTTTCAGTTGGGAAATTTGAGATTCACACCTCAAATCTCACTGACTAAGCTACGCCCCTGCAGCCACCACACCACAAACTTGCCAGCATATATATCAGTATAGGGCATGTTACCGGGGCAGTGTGGGGGGTTGCAAAATGCGGCATACGGCCGATTGCAGGTAAGTTACGGGAAAAAAACGAATTTCGTTGCACGTGCAGCAAAATTAGTTTTCTTTATTTTTTTCATAACTTACCTGCAATCCGCCGTATGCCGCATTTTGCAGCCCCCCACCCTGCCCCTTCTCTGCCCCACATCACCACCCCGGTAACACGCCCATTACGGGCCATCGCTGATATATATGTACCACCTCCTCAGAGCAGGTGGAAAGGTATGCAGTAAAACAGCATGGGAAGGCAAATTCTATGTAGTTTTACAACTGGACAAATCGACCTACATGATAATTCCACATTTCCTAGGGTTTCGCTCAAACCTGCACAGTAATTGGACTATTTTACCGGGTGGTAATCTGATTTTATAATGTGATTTTACCACAGCTATAGCGCTGAGTCTAGGAGGCTTAACCACAATAACATTTGCAGCACACCCCCAGCCGTCATACACACGATCTTTCTTTTCCAAGGTAAAATGCTCACATTTAACCACAAACAAACACAATACTTCCAAACTCCATATCTCAGTTTTGGACTTGGTCCACTCTGCATGGTCCTCCCCAAACTTGTTGCCTTCACTTCTCCTGTTTTTGTTGAATTCGTTTTTGTTAGCCATAGGACTATGTGCACATTACCAATGCTAACCAGTGCTAAAGTGATTGTGCTCTCTTCTCTAAACATGGTAACATTGGCTTATATATAAGTGGCTAATTTAGTTTACTTGTAAGTCCCTAGTAAAGTGGTACTACACGTGCCTAGGGCCTGTAAATTAAAAGCCACTAGTGTGCAGCACTGGTTGTCTCAACCACTTAAGTAGCCCTTTAAACAGGTCTCAGGTCTGCCAATGCAGCCTGTGTGAGTAGGTTTAAGCTGCTATTTTGACAGAGCAAAATAAACCTTATGCCAGGTCCTAACCTTCCTTTTTAATACACAGGTGACCCCTAGGGTAGTCCCTGAAAAGCCGAAAGGGCATGGCACAGTGTATTGACAAATTCAGACATGTACTTTTAAGTTTTACATTTCCTGATAGTCAAAAACTCTTAAATTCATTTCTCACTATTACAAAACCTACCTTTCCCATAGAATAACATTGGAGTTAACTTATTACATTTTATAAGTGTAATTTCCAAATTGGAACAGGTGACCAATTTATGTTTCATGTCTTTGGAATAGTAATGAAAATTCTAACTTATGACGATGCCGGATTTTAAATTAAAAATTTTTAAATGCCTCTTTAAGAAACTTAAGCATTTTCCTGCCTTGGCCGTTTGTTGCCTGCAGCCTGTCTCTGGGTCACTTCACTTGTTGTAGTTGACAGTTGGGCTTTGTGTATTCCTCTTAGGTAGCCAAGCAATAGCGAGCTTTGATGTGCCTGGATGGGCTAACATTGGCATGATGAGAAGGAGGAGCTGGACTCAGCCCCACATATACTTGAATAGGCTGCATCCTGCCTCCACACAGAGGGCTCCATTCCCCCTGTAGTTTATCTGGATAAAGGGCCAGGAAGGCAGGCACCAGTGCACTTCAAATGTAGCTTCTCCTCACTTCAAAGGCACAACTGGGCATAAATACTGGAGCTCAGACACCAACTCTTCAGTACAACTCTTCAGTACACTCCTGACAGGAAGAAATACTGTTGTGCTGCTGAAAGGACTGCCACTCTGCTGGACTGCTGTTCTGAATGAGTGCTGCCCTGCTGTTCTGACCTGCTGCCTACTGCACTCTTGCTTGGCTGAGAAGGACAGGACTGGCATCTCTTAAACACAGAACCCCAGAGGGACTTCAAAGGCTAGCTGACAGGCCTCCTGATCTGAAGCCCCAGGGACACAAGCAGCTTCCAACAACCTTATACCTTCCCTTGGGCTCCGCCATCTTTGAGTCTACCCTGCGAAGTGGGACCACCCCAGTCCTGGATCCTTGGAAGTGGGCTTAAGGTGATCTTCCAGCTCCTGTGATCCAGCGGAGCTGACACATCTCCTCTGCAGCATAGTGCAAGCCAGAGCAAAACCAATGCATCACTGCTGCTGCCTGGATTGGATGTGTCGTAAAGACTCGCATCGCATCACAGCTCATCAGAAGAGCTATTGCGCAACGTATACTCAGTGCAAGCCCTCGCATCCCTCATCAATGGCAGCCTCCTCAATGACTGGACTCTGCATCGTAGCCTTGCAAGACCTCGCTCCATTTTGGAATCAATAGGATTGTGTCGGCGGCACAACGTATCTTTGATGCAGATCCTCACAACACTCTGCAAACTATGATTTAAGGTATTTAACTGGTTTTCTGAGTCCGGACCACACTCCATCGCAGTCAGCCTCAACTTGTGACTTGGTCCCGGTTTGGGCCACCAGATGTCTAGAGTTGGAGCCTTCTGGTTTTTGGTGCTATTTTCACTAAAATCTATAAAATTGCATATCTCTTGTTCTACTGGATGGAGATTTGCCATTTTGGTTGTGTTTTATTTATTAGAGAGAGTTCTATTTTTCTAACTTGGTGTTGGATCATTTTTTGTGTGGTGTGTTTCACTTTATTACTGATGAAGTGTTGAACAAATACACATAGCCTCTAAGTTAAGGCTAACTGCTCTGTGCCAAGCTACCAGAGGGTTTAACACAGGTTCATTTAGGATTGGTGTGTGTCTCACCATGGCAAGGATTGTGGTTGCTGCTTGATCAAGTCTCACACCCCAACCAATCAACAACCCAATTTCTTACACTCAGCCTCTTCCTTACTGAGTGGATCGCAAATTAATCATAGCCACACCACTTAGTTAAGATTTGTTCTTTATCTATGGAAGGGTTTAATTGAAGGCTTATTATTTGCTTTCAAAATGTAGCCCTACCTCTGTGTGTTTGCATCCATGTATTTGCACATGCATTTAAAAGCGATTTGCATCATTAGGTAATTTCATAGAAAAAAAAAAAAACCTTCTATATCACCAGTGGAAATATATTTCAAATGTGTTTCTGATGAGTGTAAATAATGGTAGAAGAGGGTTAAATATGCCAGGGCCTCATGATTATTCAGATTTTACTATAAATTCACAATATATATATTTCTGAACAACTAGCTGAATATAGAAGATTTCAAATTGACTCATATAATACATAGGAACCTGCAATCCCTGTATAAAAGCGTGCATCTAATTTCCTTGTCTACTTGTGGTGTCCGAGTGAACTGTAATAGTGCAATTATACAGCTGCTCAACTGAATTAGCTTATTTACATTTGAGTTGTGACGTCACAGTTTTAACCGTTCACCCCATTTTCTGATCTTACTGGATTTGGAGCAGTTTGCATATGATCTCAATTTATCGATTTAAATGTTAAAGTTATGTTTGAAAATACTTTAAATTCTTTATGCAGAAAATACATTGCTAGGGAAAGAGGCCATTGAAGACCGTTGCATTTTAAATAGTTACGTCACAATGCCTGTGATCACTGATACAGACAAAAATAATTGCCATTAATCTCTTTTCACCATATGCACCTCCATATTAGACTCAGGATCATATTTCTGATGTGAGTAAATAACTAGGATTATTGACCATGTCAGTACCAAGATTAACCTGTCACCATTTTCAGTTCACATACTTACGTTTCTGTTAGTATTTGAAGAGAATAATTGCTATCTAGATATATTTTTCATGCTCGTCTTTAGGGTACACTTTTTCAAAGTGTGCTAGAAATTATAGGTTCGGTTATTTTAACCTCATTGCTATACTCGTAAGTGCTGTGCAACATTCATCTGAGTAGAAATGTAGGTGAAGCATATGTCAAGCAAGATTTGATTGCATTTCAAAATGGGAGTCTGGCAATTTTATAATTGGATAAAAGAATACTTAAGCCGTGAATTAAAACACAACTGTTTTATGAGTCAAAGGTTTCGGTTACTGCTCCAACATAGCTGGAAAGCAAATGAGGGCATTTTAAGGTGAACTACAGTTAACTGCACACATGAAAGTTTAATTAAAACAGATATACATGAGTTGTAAAACTATATTACTAAGATGTCATAAGCACAATTTATGACAATTCTATAATTTCATGAATGGGTGATTTACAAGTATCATGGAAGGCTAGCCTGGCGAGGTGCATCTTTATCTAATGCTCACTCACATAACCCAAAGTACGATTTCCAAATTAGATTTCTAGGAGCGATACACCAGTAATTCTTTCCAAACATGCGAATTACTTTCAATTTCAAAATGCGCTACTAATAAAATAATTTTTTTAGCCAAAGTTTTAACAGTTGGATTAAATTGAAAAATATCACATGCAGGTGAAATCAAAAGATGTTTTTATTACTACCATCGTGTTAATTATAGAATTTATCAAACCCTTTTATGAACAGTATTATGTGAATAGATGTCAATCGCTGGTCTGCTAGTTAGGCAGCTATGTTGTCGGCAGATGGCATTAAAATATTTTAAAGTGCCCTGTTAATGTTTGCCTGCTAATTTTGTGACACAAACTTCATTCTTTCAGATATGCTGGACATCAAAAAGTCATTGCAAATGACGAGGCCTCCCTGTTTGACCTTGGAGTGCTTTATCCGGGCTCCCAGCACTGACACATTCTGATCACAGGATTATCCATTCTCTAATGTGCTGCCTTGGTTGCATTTACATGGTATGCGGCATCTGGGATAGTCGGGGCTGAGCCACGCGTGCCGTTTCCCTTCAAGCTCAATCACGCATGTCTTCACCAGGCATATGCCATAACGACTCGTATGCATGGGTAAGGCAGTGCGCAGTCTAGATGCTGGGGTGGGCAGGCCCAGGAACAGTAAGAATCGGGAATTTGACGCAGTGAGGTAAGTAGCTCTGGGGATGAGTTTAAGGGGGCTAGGAGTAGTTTTTAAGGCTTGGGGAGTTTTTAGGGCTGGGAGTTGGGGTCATTTTTAGGGCTTGGGGAGGAGGATCAGGGTAGTGTTTAGGGCTCAGGGGTGTCTGGTAGGGTTTAGGGCAGGGATGGTCAGGGTAGTGTTAAGGGTCAGGTGGTCGGGGGGTCAGGGTCGTTTTTATGGCTCAGGGGCAGGTAGGGGGTAGTTTTTAGGGCACAGGGCAGGGGTTGTGGTGTGCTCTTTACCACACATCCCTCTACCAGTCATGCATTTAGCATAAACTTGCTTGGTAAAGGTATGCATGGTAAAGGCATGTGTGGTAAAGGAATGCATTGTTCAAACACATTCATTGTTGGGACCTCGTAGCAGAGGCACACGTGGTTTAGCCATGCATGCCTCTGTCATACAAACCTCTTTCTCATTTCCTAAACAATCAGAGTCAAGGCTTGATGTTCTCAGGCTGTTCATAGTGAGCATGCATGGTCTCAACGTGATATGCATATCTTGAAAACTAGGGGTCAAAAGCAATATAAATAGTGTCCATATCTAACAAACAGAATTATGATAGTTAAATCAGTTTTTGTAAATTGGGATATCAAAGGAAGGAAGTTGTATTAAATAAATAGATGCTTCCGTGTTAAATGATGGAGAGAGCAATTGGTTACATCTCTATTAAAGACTACCCTGGGGTCCTTGCCACAGTTATATCTCATAGAGTGAATAGGCTTTGTATAGGTTAATTAAGGATGGGCAAGAGGTGAGAAATAGATACAAAAGTAAGATAATTATAGCTTTGGATATAGCTATTGCAATCAAAAGAACATTGCCATAGTAGCAAATGGGTTCATTGATTAATCAACTGTGGTGCTGGATACTCTACGCAATTAATACTGTTACTATGTGGAATGCTAGACATTAAGTATAGAGCTCAGTGATGAGGGAGAGAAAAAGGAAAAATTCAGTGGTGAGTAGTTAAGTTCATAAACTTTATTCGATTTTCCATGAAAATCATATGTATACATAAACACCCAGCATGTCTTTACGCACAACAATAAAATCATTACGAAATAAAAACAATACATAGGAACAACCTAAGAACAATAATACCACAACCGACTTTCAAAAGGTGTAATAGTGCCACAATAAACAACCCCCATAATTAAAATTTAGCTGTAAAGACGTCTACCAGAAACCTGGATATAAGAAAACACAGTTTAGGGGTGGATAAAAACTGTAAATATAAAAAGACGGGCCTAATCTGTCTAAAGTTCATTTGCAACAGAAGTGGCCTGATGTACTTGGACCACAGGGAAGAGAATCTGTAGCAGATAAGCACAAAATGCATGGTATCACACACTGAGACATTATCACAGGCACAAAGGGGCAAACACGTTTGCTTAAACCATTGCCTGTTTTGGAACAGAAGCTTAAATAGTTAGTCTAAAATACGTTAAAAGACGTTGATCTTGTTAAGACAAATACAGGAGGAGATACAGCTTGATTCCCCTCACTGATTTAACCATGATATATGTCAATATGGACTAATTGGATAAAACAGCGGACTCCCGCGAGGCTGCCTCCCAGCAGGAGAACGTCTGCCTGACCCAAGCAACATCCTTTTATATTATAGTTTTAGGATCAAAAAACAAACCAGACCTCCCAAGGTGTTCAAAGTAGGATGTTATGTAGTTAAGCCAGGGAATATAAAGGGCATTGACTAAAGAAAAACAATCCCAGAGAATCAAACGATTCTAATCTAGTTTCTCGTTTTGACAAATTGAACACCAAAATGAAAGCGGGTGCAATCAAATAAAATTAAAATACAATTCATGCTCAGATCTTCATGAATATGTCCCACTGACAACAAACCCGTAGAAAATGTATTTCCAGTAACCTGGATAGAGTGAATTTATGCAAAGCCCCAGATTTCACTCCCAATTGTTGCCATAGGAAAACATTTTTCCCTATACTTTTCTAACATTACGTTTATTGGCCTGCACCCCAACCAGTTAGCAAAATCATTCAGACCCGAAATAGCCCTCTTTAAAATCCCAGCGTTTTTTTAAAATCAGGGATTGCCAGCTAAGATTAGAATTTTAATAGAATCTCAAGGTAGGAAACATTGTCCACCCTACTTAAGAATTGTCCCTGAGATACAAAGTTAGCTGTTTTTGTATTTTTAGTGTCAACCACCATGAAATGAGATTTCTTGTGATGGATGGAGAAATCTATTTCATGCATAAAGGAAACAAATGAATCTAAGTGCTGCTATAAACCTCTGGCAGTGCAAACACTTAAAACAGTGTCATACCATAAAGCACAGGAATGGATCTACAGTTTATCTTCGGAACGTCTAAGCCACCAGAGGACAGCACCCCTTCCAGGCAATTAATGTACATTATAAATTATAGAGGGAGAGAATGCAACTCTGTCGAACACCTCTTTTTATGTTATAGGACTGGGTGGATTGCCCATCCATCCCATATCTAATCACTCCCATCAGGTCCAAATGAAGATCTCTCAGAAAGGTAACCAAGACCACGTAAACCCCCATAAACTCCAACTAAGTCCATAACCTATCACGATTTACCATGTCAAAGGCTGAGCTGAGGTCCATGAAGGCCAGATGGATCGAACCCTTTCTGGCCACAGTATATTTGGCAATTAAAAGATACAAAAGTGAGTTCTGTTCCTTTGTGTCCCTGATAGACTGAAACCCATACTGAGGTTTAGATAACATATTATTTTCATTGGCCCAGTAAGAAAGCCTCTCTAAAATACCTTTCAATATCATTGTATCTTCAATATCTACAAGGGAAATTGGCATATGGCAGGATGGGTCCCCCCTATTGCCACTTTTAAATACCAGGACAATTATTAACTGACACCAGGTATTAGGTAGTGGGCCACAAATAACTGCATTAACATGCAAAGTGACAACTTTAGCCCACAGGTCCAGTAAGGACTTCAAAAGATCACCCAGGACACCACTCACACCGGGACCTTACCCTGGGCTAGAGAAAGTATATCTTTAGTTATTTCTTCCCAGCTAATCTTAAGGCTCTCAGTTCCAGCTATAGGATGTGTCCAAAGAACAGACAAATCATGATTAAATGGAGCAGAAAAGTGATCCACCCATGCCTGAGCGGGAGCAGTACTAGCCTGATCGGAAAGCTGGGAATCTTTAAAGACAGTAGTGCTATCCTTCAGAATACTTGCCTTCACTAAATCCTCTCATAAATCATTCTTCAATTTCAGCTTTTTTTCACGCAAGGCAGCTCAATATACAGTACCACACTGCTTAATATCTTCCTTGCCCCGTGGTATTTTTTTCAGAGTCAACAAAAGCTCCTTTCTCATCTTGGTACAGTTCCTATTAAACCATTTACTGATGGTGGGTGATCCGATCCCCACAGACTTTGTAAGAGCCGAGTTAATAAAAAGACAAATTGCATCAAATGTCTACACTCAGGCTGGGATAATTCATCTAAGCATATCTTAAATTCTGCCTGGCAAGCCAGAAACATATCTGCAGTGAAATTTGTGGGGATAATTTGTTCCCATTTGAGCCTACGCCCATTATCTTTGGAACTAGTTATAGCCTTGTGAGCGGCATAAGTGGCCATAGGTTTTCTTCCCCACAAAAATGTTGCTGTTAGTGAGTTGTGGTCACAATAAACATTCCATTCTATTTTGAAGCTGGTCAAAATTGCTTAAAGTCTCTGAAAAACAAAAATATAATCAATTATCATATCCCCCATGGCCTTTAATTGTAGAAAAATTTCCATCTGGTCTAAATAACTCTTACCGAGTAAATTAAACAACTTATAATCTGCAGTCATATCATTCAGAAAGTTACCTTGAGAAGTGTGCTTAATTCATACCTGATCAACTTCATCCCCTTCTGCATTCACAGGTATGTGCAATTGACAATTATTACACGAATGGAGATAAATATCTGATGTTATCACTAGAGCATTGTTGGTAAATGACTGACAATGGCTAAGACAAATCCTGGTGTGCTAGAATCTAGCCACAATTCAAACCTCAATATCCTTCTGAAATCGGGCTGTCACAATGTTGAAATCACAAATATCGATGTGACTCCCTAGACTTAAACAGGTAAGTGCAATAATATCAACTAAACAATATCGATGTAAACAATATAGTTATACAAAATATTGATTTTTCTATATAAAAAATAAAATAATAAATATTAGATATATTAAATAATAAAATGTATTTTAACAAAATTAATTAAATTCAATATATATTTTAACAAAATATAACAAATAAACTTAATTAAAAAAAGTTAAACAAACATTACAATATATATACTTTAAAACAATGAACAAACTATTACTTTTAATTAATTTTTCTAAGTTTAAAATTATTAACAAAATTACAAATATATATATATATATATATTTATATATCAATAATTTGAAATATAATTAAAAAACATTCCATTATAAATTAAAACATTAAACTATTTAAACTTACATTTCCCAATACAGTCAGTGCAACGGTAGGGAAATTGTTGGATAGCGAAGGGATAAAATGTACTATTCCCACTCCAGTGAGTGCAACTGTAGAGAAATTGTTGGATAGATGAGGGGTAAAAATTATTATTCCAACTCGAGTGAGTGCAACAGTAGAGAAAGTGTTGGATAGCTGAGGGGTAAAAATTACTACTCCCACTCCAGTGAGTGCAACAGTAAGAAAAGTGTTGGATAGCGGAGGGATAAAATTTACTATTCACACTCCAATACTAACAAAAACATATTTAAAATGTAAAGTAAAAACAAAAACATATTACAATGTTAATTACATATGACAAATACCTACAAATATATAAAATATAAAATAAACTTCAAACAAATAAATATGTTTAACTAGAAAATATTTATAAAACATTAATAATTACATACATTTATTTATTTCATTTCCTACTCTATAACACAACATAAATCACAACAAACCTCTAAATAAAAAAGGTACTTCTTTAATTAACATAACTAATTACCAATCAAAGAAATATTATTAATTAAAAAAATGAATAAAAATTACTCAACTTTCCAAACTTTAACCCTATAATCCCCACAACACACACCTCAATTATACTGTAAAATAATTAATTACACATTTAAAACTTTTTTTAAATAAAAAATTATTACTATTAAACAAATAATTATGAAGTAAGAAAAATGTATTTAATACCCACAAACAAAATATGATTACCCAAAATAAATATCAAATAAATAACTGACATGCGTTAGCAACTATTTATTAATTAATTAACCACAAATTTCTTCTCAACCTTTACCACTATGAACCCCACAGCAAACACCTACGTGAACTGTGCCGGACACAAGACGCCGCATACACGTGGCGGAGGCATAGATGTTGGGCCCATACATTTGAGCCCTACCTCCATACCTCTACCTCTTATAATTTGAAGTATAGTAACAACGTTTCTTACACATGGAACTCTGGGGAAATAGCGCGATTTTTATGTGCTCACACTTAGGGGTCCATTAGGATTCGCCCACCATTCTAGCGGTGCTGGGAACGGCCACCAGTGGTGCAGTGGTCCTGCACCGCCAATTAGGATGCGACCTTCACCGTGGCGGTCGCATCCCACATACACAACATTGTGGCAGGTGGTGCTGTGAGCAGCACCCGCCACAATGTAGTAAATGCATGTTGTGCATTGGCATGCAGAATGTGACAGGCACCGCGCGGTGGCTGTGTGTGTGTGGCTGACTCTCGGGGAGCTGCTAACATTGTTTGAATTTTGCACTTTTGGGGGGTCTTTTTAATTTACGAAGACATTTAGACAATCACGGGGGTTTTAATATTTGTGTCCTGCTTTTTTAAAGGAAAGTCCAAAAACAAAAAGGAAATAAGAAACATTGATTTTTAAAATATCCCTACTGTTTGTTGATCGGTGTCCGATTTTTAGTGGACCCACCATCTTGCCAGGTCAGCGGTCCAGCTTCTCGGGCCCACACCGGCATAAAGGAAATGCTGGCTGCAAAGGGTATAGGCGAGTTCATATTTGAGCAGACCGCTATCCCGGTCTCAGACTTTCTGAAGCAGGGGACTCTTATCTATGGGCTGCTCAATGTGAGATTGATACCCAAGCATTGCGTGGAAATTCAGCTGCTGCTAGAACTCCAAGAATTAGACGAATTATTTATGACAGAAACATGGACCAACCCAGCGTGTGAGGTAGATCCAGGTTGGGCATGTCCACCTGGGTATTAAATCTTCCACAAACCTAGGTTGAGGGGGAGAGGGGGAGGAGTTGGTGTGATTTACAAAGACTCTTGGAAGTGTGTGTTAGTAGATACTGATTTAATTGAAGGACTTGAACTACTTGGATTTGCTATTAAAGACGTTCATGGACATATCTTAACCGGGGTCGTCTGTTACAGACCCCCGGGAGCGTTGAGTGTGCAGCAGCAGCAGTCACTGTTGGAGACCATCACCTATTTGGCTGCCACTCACGCTATACCAGTGCTTCTGGGGGATTTCAATTTGTGGATGAATGGGTCTCTTGACTCTGGCTATAATAATGTCCTTCAGTCATGCGAAGGCCTTGGCCTTTACCAGCGGGTGGCCAAGGCAACACATAAGGACGGTCACATACTTGATCTAATCTTCTCAGGGGATCAAGTCCTTAATATCGTGGGCATTTTGCCGATGGATTGGTCTGATCATTTTGATTACATTTTTGGTGCCTAGTCCTAGCCATAATATCCACGTAGTTAGTTCCGTGAATAATTATGGTAGCAGGGACTGGAAAGCCCTCCTAAGAAATAGAGGACTTGTCCCGGTGTTTGACTTGAAAGATTGTTTCTCGCCAGCTAAGCAAGTGGAGGAGAATTATGCCTCCTTTTGATCACAGATTTCCTCTGTATTAGACTCTACTGCCCCACTAACAGATCATAAAAGAGTGGGAAGACTTTCGGCCCCCTGGTTTAATGACAAACTAAAAAAATTGAATCTCTATTGTAAACAGGCGGAGAGAAAGTGGAGAAGGGGATATGATGATAAGGAGAAAATTAGTTTGAAAAGTCTGATGGTGTGCTATAAGAAAGAAAGAAATTTGGCCAAAGCAGACTATTATTCCAGTACTATACTGAAGGCTCATAATAGGACGAGGTGCATGTCTAAAATATTGAACACCTTAACTAGTCCCGACTGTACTAAGAATCAGACACCCCCCTCACAAGAGCTATGCGATAGTTTGGCAAGTTTCTTTCTTGACAAAATTAAAACTATTATTGCGGATCTGGGTGAGGATCCTCGGCATCCTGAGGTAGTAAGTCCAGAGCGTAACTGTCCTGGTGGCTGCTCTTTGGGTGGTTATGAAATCATACCTACAGGCTCGGAAAGTCAGCCCTTTGTTAAGCTAACTGAGTTTGCGACCCTCTCAGCAGAAGATTTTGGCAAGGTGGCTCTAGGGATCTTGTCGGGCTCACCTTTGGACCCCCTGCCACAGAGATTCTGGAAGGAATTTGAAGCAGAGCTGTTTCCCACACTTCGGATGATCGGTAATCAGTCTCTTCTTAGGGGTGTGGTTCCGCCTCAGTGGAAACAGGCACTGGTGACTCCTCTGTTGAAGAAGTCCACTCTGGACCCTGCCAGTCCCAATAATTATAGACCTATCTCTCTCTTGCCTTTTACAGCCAAAATTGTAGAAAGAGTGGTTGGGAACTATCTCTCAAAACATCTTGAGAAAAATAAAATCTTAGAGGATGTACAATTTGGCTTTCGGCCAGCGCATGGCACTGAGAAGGCTTTTTTGACCGTGATGGATGAGCTTCGGATGCGGGCAGACAAAGGGCAGGCAGCAGCTCTTTTTCTGCTTGACCTGTCTGCCGCATTTGATACGGTCAACCATGCCATCTTGTTGAGGAGGCTGAGGGAGGTTGGGGTGACTGGCCTTTCCCTGAGCGGGTTTCAATCCTTTCTTTCGGGGAGGAGCCAAGCAGTGGCCCTGCCTCCTTATCAATCCCCCTTTACTAAGATCACGCATGGGGTACCCCAGGGCTCTGCAATTAGCCCGATTCTTTTCAATATTTATATGTTACCCCTGATTGCGGTCATTAGGGCGCATAATATTAATGCAGTAAATTATGCCGATGACACGCAACTGATTCTCTCCTTAGAGGGAGATAAGTCGACCTCCTTGGAAGCGTTTCATAGCTGCCAGCGGGCTATGGCCCACTGGTTGAGAGGAAACTCCTTGCAGTTTAATGCTGGAAAGACCGAGGTCCTGCATTTTTCAGTCGGAAAGGTTCCTTCGGTGTTGCCAGTAAACTTTTGGCCTACCCACTGCTCTACGACCAGTGGAGAAGGTTCAGAATCTGGGCGTTATGTTTAATAACAAGTTAACATTGGAAGCTCAGGTTAACCAATTAGTGGGAGCTGTTTCGCCATTATACGAACTTTGCGAAAGATCCTTCTGTTAATGCCTTCCCAGGCACGAGCGCTAGTAGTACAAAGTACTATATTAAGCAGATTAGATTATTGTAATGCGCTGCTACTTGGGTCCCCGAAACATCTTTTAGATAGACTGCAGCGGATTCAGTCAACAGCGGCCAAGCTAGTACTATGCTGGCCTAGAGATGCATCATCTTCACTGTGTAATTGGGAGCTGCACTGGCTCCCAATTAGACAGAGAATCCAGTTTAAATCTCTCTGCTTGGTGTTCAAGGCCCTGCATTAGATCGGGCCCGTCTCCATGTAGAGAAAGTTTGAATGGTACACTCCAAGGAGATGCCTGCGCTCTGCATCAGCCAGATTGGTAAAAATACCTAGAGTTAGTAAAGTCAGATCAGGCGGTAGAGCCTTCGGTGTATCAGCTGACAGACTATGGAATGCGAGTCAGGGATCTTTTCCTTTTCAGGAAGAGATTAAAAACCTGGCTATATCCTAGTATCTAAGATGTTGTCTGCTCCTAGGTCGTCTACCCACAATATGTGCACTCGTGTTTGTTTAGCGCCAGGATGCCTGCAAGGCGATAGTGCGCTCTATAAGTGTTATAAATAAATATAAATAAATAAATAAATTGTGTATGCCAATGGTACCCCCCAAGTGCATCCCCCTGGCCCACAACGGGACCCCAAAGTAAACACTGCATGTCTTTCCATGGCAGAGTCTCCCCCATGGAAAGGCATTAAACCGCCAACATCATAATATGGATGGCAGTACATGCAAGGTACCGCCACCATATTGCAGGCCTTTTCCGCCCAGTAGGCAACCGTGACGATTGCCTACCAGCGGAAAAGCTGCAACCGGTCTTTCCGCCTGCCGCAGTACCACCCGCCACGCTAATGTGGTGGGGGTAAAAGGCCGTGTTTTGGCGGGCAGGTCGCCACCGCCGGTCGGGTGGTGGCGATCCGCCAGCCATGCTAATGGGCCCCTTACCGTTCAATCTCGATACCCCATACTTGGATTATTGACTACTTGCACAGTTAATCCCTGATGAAGTTCAATGTGAATTGAACGAAACGCATTGGCTGGTGCATGTTTTTTGATACAATTGAAATAAAGGAGAATACAAAACATAAAGGAACATGTGTACATTTATCTTTTCTTTTGGGAAAAGAAAATTTGGTGGTACACCTTTCCTAAATTATCAATACCTAAAAGTAATTAAGAAATTTCCATATTTAATTTTCAAAAGAATATTAATTAACATCTAATTATAAATTAATTAAACATAAATTACTTCCCACCCTTTACCACTATAAACCCCACAGTACAAACCTAAAATATATTACACAATTACCATAAATAACTTTACATAAATTAATTAATATCAATTAACTAATTATTAATTAATCAAACATAAGTTACTTCCCACCCTTCACCCCTATAAACCCCAAAATGCACACCTAAAATGAATTATACAATTACCACAATTAATTACCAATTAATTAATTAACTTTAATTAACAACCAATTAATAATTAATTAATCATAAATTAATTTACACAATTAACACTATAACATCTCAGGTAAATAAATATTAATAAATAAAAAATATTCATTAACGTAATATTAATATTTTACTTTCCACCCTATTTCTCTATAAACCCACAACCCGCTACGGAACTAAAAAACGCAAAATTCAATTAAAATAAAATTAATAATGACTAAAAGTGTAACACATATATTAAACAATATAAGCAATTACATCACATACAATTAAAATATATATTAAAATACACAACACTAATTAAACAATCGATATTTTGAGCAACTGTATTTTTGCAATCGATATTAAACACTTCGATATTTTTAAACTCCTTATTTCTAATCTTAAATCGATATTCTTGACCACAATATTCTTGCTGTCGATATTTCTCTCTCATGATATTTTGGACTCGATATTTCTGTCAGTCGACATTAAAAACTTTATATTTTTTCTGCACACCAACAAAAGGTAATGTATATTTGAAGATCTCAGCACATATAGATTTATGCCTATGCTTGGTTGGAGAGCTCTGCCCAGATGGTGTTCACCAATTTGGGGTGGGAATATCTGCTCAGGAGTAGGATTTATGAGTCTCCAATTTCTTGCGCAAGAGGGTGGATACTCTTGCAGCAGAAATTATGACTGAAAATGTGCTACTCTTAATCTTGGAACTTAATTTTGCATCTGCATTTACAGGTCTCCACCATTCAACATGGAAGAGTATATGGAAATATCATTTATTTGATCTGAGTGACAAACACCTGACTAAAATTCACCTTGCAAACAGATAAATTCGACCCATACCCTGACATCTGTCATCTTCCCTTGGACTGTGTGACTGTGCTACATGAGTAAGTCCCACAAAACACCTACATCTACCAGAATGCAGCCGCCCCTGTTCACTGTGGAGGACACACCTTGTAGTTTCCATTGTTGTAAAACACTACTGAGAACTACATGGTCTGCCTCTTAGACCCTCAGTGGAGTGGAAAAGGTGGCCATGTCACAGGAGGTCTGTGGAGGATAAATGGCAAGTTGAGAAGAGGTGAGTGAAAGAGAAGATTTCCAGGACACAGGTGGCAGATTCTCTTCCTGGATGTGGACCTGGATCTTGTCTTGCTCTCATCTCCTTGATGAATGCATTCTCCTAAACATGCTCCATGACCCTTTTCATTGTCTGCCTATTCCTGGAAAATTCGACATGAGGTCAGGTAAGAAACTATACCCCCTATTTCATCACTACATTTCAACTACACACTCATGATACATTGTCCATCCTAACAGAGAGCCACATGTCTCACTCACACACTGTTTAAACCTCCCTATTAATCCTTTATAATGATTAGTAATATGATAATGCACTGCTTTTTATACAGTCATAATTTAAACGGCATTTGTTCCAAAAGCAGGAGAAGGAGTGCCATCTACTGTGGCAGGGCAACAACCTGTGCACACATCCAAATGTACCCCAAATACACACACCAAACTCTAGAGTGTTGTAGGTCTTGGTATGTCATATCACAACACTGACATGTCAGGGTTTTAGAAGGGTGATCTGTCAGGGAACTATCTAGGTGAGACTGGGACACGACTGGGTAACTGGACTGTAATTTAAACAAGAGAGTATCTGAAGACTGGAAGAGAGGTAGGTCAGAAGCTGAGGCCTGACGCAGGCTGAAACAGGCATGTAATAGAGAACCTGGGGTGGCTCTTCTGTTTGATTTGTTGGGCTTTGCCCAACTGTATTTTTCGCCCCAGCACCCCATATTATATAAATGTTAAATGAAAAAAAAATTCTGCCTGCGTTGCTTTTTAGTCGCAGCGTGGGTGCTATTCTGCATGACCGCGTGGTTGTCTTAATTGATTGACAGAAGGCTTTCTGGTCTAGAAGTGGGCATGACGGGTTGGGTGTTTCAATCAAAGCTGCAGCTCCTCGGTCTCCTAAGGTGCGCTCGGTTCCCCTGCTCAAACCAGTCCTGGTGCTGCTTTGATACCGTTTACTAATATGAAAATTATCGGAGCAGCATCTAGATTGGGTCAAGAAAGGCCGATAGGTAGGCTGGCCTCTAGTCCCGACTCCTGCACACTTGATGCAGCGCAGGGGTGGGAGGAACAGAATGTGGCCAATCAAAGTATGGCATTATTTTGAAGCCATGCCATTTCTGTTCCTTGCTCAGTCTTCCCTCTTTGCTCAGCCACCAGCAACGGCATTTCACGCTACAGAAGTGGCATTGGAGCGGAGGCCTAGACTTTCTGCATGACAACCACACTTGGTTACTTAGCTCAAATTGAAGTCAGAACGAATACAGAGTGCCCCATAAAGAAAGATGTCAAATAAAGCATGTACAGAGTTTGAATCAAAGTGATACTCCGGGCCCGCTTTGAGATGAATGGCTCGTGAGGAGTGGACATGAATATACAACTAAATAAACAAAAGGAATACAACTAAAAAGCACACACAATTCAATAAAATGTATCTCAATACAAAAAAAAACTTCAGAAGCTTGAATTGTAAATGAATGAAGAACGCAAATTCGATAAATTAGAAGCACCCACACAGTGCGCAAATTAAGACATGAACAAGGAAACATTGCACAAGCACAATTATCTACATAATGTAAATACACTTTCTCTATAGCGTTCTGAGGTTATAAATCAATATGCGATGGATGAAACCATGTATTGTGCGGTGAATTAAAAAGTACAGCATGCACATGGCTTGAGATACAAGCTGATGTATGACTGAATAAGCATACCACATATGCCAATCATAGACTGTCCAGTGGTCCCTTATCTTCAATACATCAATCAATCAATATGTATACAGCACAACGCTATCACCCCTAGGGGTATCTGGCTGCTGAGGTTGCTGCGTCGGCATCGAAAAGCCGTTCGGAGGTGGAGGTAATTCTGGATCGTGGCAGCCATGTAGTAAGTGGCTCATGCTACGGCTGCAATGAACGAGGGGGATGTGAACGAGTGTAAATGAGGTGGAGCACAGGTGTCTCGAGGGTAGATGGAAGTTCAGCTGATGGTTGATATGGGATGGTCATGGAGAGCTTTAGAGGCATGTGTGAGCATCTTTAACTGGCATATTTTCTGGATACAGAGCCAGTCGAGTTTTATGAGGTGAAGAGAGATGCAAGTTTGCGTGGGAAGGTTCAGAATGAGTCTGGCTGCAACGCTCTGTATGGTCTGGAGTCTGGAGTCTACTGAGGAACTGGGTGGGGATTCCGGTGCAGAGAGCATTGCCCTATTCAAGGCAGCTGATGACAAGAGCTTGCATGACAGTCTTTCTGGTGTTTACTGGGAGCCATCTGAAAATTCTGCGGAGCTTGCAAAGGGTGTGGATGCAGGTGAAGGCGACTGTATTAACTTGTCATTTCATAGTCAGTTGGATGTCGAGGATTATGCGGAGGTTGCATGCCTGGTTGGTCGGTGTAGGTGAGACCCTGAGTTCTTCCGGCTACCAGCTGTGGTCCCATGCAGAGGTGTTCTTCCTGAAGATCAGTACTTCTGTTTTGACAGAGTTGGGTTTTATGCAGATGTCTCTCAGCCAGTCAGCGACGTTGGTCATGGTGTTGCAGAAGCTGGTTCAGGGGCTGGATGGAACAAGTGATGGACGGAATGTTGAACAATGCAAACAATGCAAACATTCACCCCCAGCCACAAAGAACGGGGATTAATCCATCATTCTTTTGCTCACCACGCCACCCCAGTTTGGACCCAGCCATATGCAAATCAGTATTGAACCTGTGCTTCATGGGAAAAATCCAGCCTGAACTGCCAAGCCAGGTCCTCCCTGGACTGGACACAAGCATCCTAGGATGGGTCATCAGAGAGCTAGAGGACGGGCTGGGTGTCATCGGCATAGGAGATGATGTTGAGTCTGTGCGCTCCGACAATGTCTGTGAAGGGGGTCATCATGTAAATGTTGGTCAAAGAAGTGGAGCTGAGAGATGATCCTTGGGGCATGCTGCAAATGATGTCCGTGGGAGCAGAGGTGAAGGTAGATAGACGGATTCCCTGTGTGCATCTTGAGAGGACTAAGATAATCCACTTGAGGGCGTGTTGCTGAATGCCGATGCTGAGGAGTCTCTGGATGAGGTGTTGTGGGAGATGGTATTGAATGCTATAGAGATGTAATGAAGGATGAGGGTCACCGTTTCTCCTCCATCTTGGAGAATTTTGATGTCGTCAGTCGCAGCAATCAGTGCAGTTTCAGTGCTGTTGTTGGCCCAGAATCCTGATTGTGAGTTGTTGAGTAGGTGGTTTCATTCAAGGTAGTTGGAGAGCTGCAGGATTATGGCTTTCTTAAGAAATTGGCTGAGTATGGGAGCAGGGAGATCAGCCGGTAGTTTTTTTAAGTTGCTAGGGTTCACAGAGGGTTTCTTTAGGAGGGGTCTGACCTCTGTGTGTTTTCATGCATCTGGGAAGGTGGCTCTGGAAATGGAGGCATTGAGGACGGTGGTCAGTTCATTGTTGAATATGTTGGATCTGAGGTTGAAGTGACGGTGGGGGCAGGGATT
Organism: Triturus cristatus; assembly: GCF_964204655.1. Taxonomy (NCBI): domain Eukaryota; kingdom Metazoa; phylum Chordata; class Amphibia; order Caudata; family Salamandridae; genus Triturus; species Triturus cristatus. The sequence goes on from NC_140583.1 coordinate 385,893,872, forward strand.
GGACGGTGCCCTGGAGTGGCTGGAAGACATGAAGGCACTTTTTTTGTAGAAGTAGTCAGATAGGGTGTCGCAGAGTTGCTTCCAAGAGTGGACAATATTTTCTGTGGCTGCCAGGTTGGGGAACTCCTTGATGATTTTGAAGAGTTCCTTCATGTGGTTAGCCACAACGTCTATGAGGTCAGTGACGGATGATCTTTTGGCCGTCTTAATGTGCTTGTGGTAGTCACTGAGTGATGCTTTGCATGTGACTCTGTCAGAGGGGTCCTTGGTGATGTGCCATTGCTTCACCAGTAGGAGACAGTTGCACTTGGTGGCCCTGGAGTGTGCAAGTCGGCTTCTCTTGAGGTTCTGTTGGTTTTGCTGGTTTCAGTGTGGCAGCTCTGTCAGCACATTTGCTGATCCAGGTGAAGAAGCTGTGGACGGCTTGGTTGAGGTCAGCTGATTCTTAGAATCTGCATCCATCGGCTTTCGGTTACTTTGCCCCAGCTATGGTGGGTGGTGCTTGGTGATGGTGTGCTGGGTGTCGGAGATGGTAAAGAGGACGATTCTGTGGCTGGTCCAGGTGAGCCTTGTGGTGTGGGTAAATTTGGTTCTGTCACTGGAGGAGAAGATGGTGATAAGGGCGTGTCCAGCTATGTGCATGGGTTTGGTGACTATTTGTTAGTCCAGTGTTACTTGAGGTTCTCCAGTAGGGAGGTGGAGCTGATGTTCTCGGGGTCTTCAATGTGGAAAATGAGCTCACCTAGCAGGATGTTGTGGAGAGAGTCGATGGTGAGGGGGTGATGTGGTTGGTGATGACATCACAGAAGGCTGATCGGGGACCCGGTGGTTTGTATGTGAGGATACCTCTTATCGTTGTCTTGGCATCGGTTTGTAGTTGGAAATTGAGGTGCTCCATGAGAAGTGCTGGGCCGTCATTTTTGGCGGTGCATTGGATGAATTTCTTGAATATTATGGTAATACCTCAGTCTTGCTTGTTGGGGCGGTCTTGGTATATCATCTTGTAGCAATCAGGAGTGGTGGTGGCGATGTTGGGGTTTGAGGTGGGGTTGTGCCACATCTCAGTGATGAAGGCTAAAGCTGGGGTGAAGGAAGTGATGGTGTCCAAGATTACCGTGGCGTGTTTTCTGAGTGATCTTGTGGTGAACAGGATGCAGTGGAATGGAGTTGTTAGAGATTTTCTTGGAGCTAGGAATGCTGGGTTCCATGTGTGTTAGCAATCCTTTGTGGCAGGAAACGCAGCAGTGGTGTTAGATGAAAGGTTCTTCGGTGGAGAACAGGGAGGATGTGAAGCAGCAGGGGTCATGGTATCTGGAGCTGAAGTTTAGGATCTCCTTGGTGGAGTAGTGGCTGATATTGGGAGGACTAGATTTCCTGATGCTGGGCATGGTCCAGGCATGGATGGATGATGACTGGATTTCCTTTGGCACGCCTTCATTAAATAGGTCTTATGGAGGGGGGCTGGGGAGGTGGGAAGCAGGCAGTGCATGAATCACAGAAAAGGGCAGAGAGGGCAAACCAGGAAAAGAGTGTGCAGGGAGAATGGCAAGGTGGCCTGGGGCACTGGAACCTGGGAGGAAGACCCCTGCCTGGTGGGTCTGACTCCTTAGGTCAGGAGCAGTCCGGCATCAACTGCAATAGTGAGGACCTGGCAAGACCTGCTCAATAAGGGCTGTGCTGTGGCCTTCATTAAATAGGCCTTAGAAAGAAGTGAGGAGTGCTGGGAAGGCAGGAAGTGGGCAGAGTGGGCAGCGCAGGAATCACAGAAAAAGACAGAGAGGGCAGAGCGGGAAAAGGTCATGGGGAGAATGGGAAGGTGGTCTGGGACACTGGAACCTGGGTGGAGGTGTGCTGGCTGGTGGGTCTCACTCCTTAGGCCAGGAGCAGTCCGGCAGTCAGCTGCAGCAGTGGGGAGCAGGCAAGACCTGCCTTGGTTTCCTCTTTCGGGATAGTACACAGTGTGTAGTGATCAGACAGACACATCCAGCCTTTCTGTGACCTAGTAAGGTAGGCTCGCCAAATTTTACAGTGAGTATAAGCATACTGCTGACATGGCTGAGTCCCCCTTTTATTCTCCTCGGGTCGCCAAGATCAGTATCATCAAGTGGGATTACAGTATCTATTGTTCAAACATCTAGAAATGGGGCACTTTGCATCATGTGCTGCTTCGTGCCTTGTTAATTTCTACTAACCACACACCCTGTCTGTTGTAGGCCTTGGTGGTCTCTGCTTTCCTCTTACACCCCTTTTCACAAGGTGCTTTCACAAATACATCCTTATTTATTAGAGGACAATGACCCTGTCAGGCCATTTCCTGTATATACCTGCTCTTCTGGAAGGTCAGTGGTGTTGTGACTGAGTCTGTCATATAGGGGATCTTTCTCTTTTTAAAGGTAGTAACATTTAGATGAGGTTTATTCCTATGTTGGCTTCTGTCAGGTCGAGTGATGCATGTACATATGGGTACTCAGGCCCCAACAGTGGGGATACTGCTACATTGTGTAAGTAAGGGTGAGGTAAAGAGCTTACTGACCAAAAACTGTTGTATTGTTTGATTAGGAGTCCATGTGAGGAAAGGCATCCCTTACCTGCTCGCTTCTCAGGAACACCCTAGCAGCCTCCAATGAAAAGGGGATCAGTGGGATCTGGTGGTCCCCATTATCACCCATCAGGTCTCCACCTTGTGGGAATACTGACTACACCCCTCTTTATTCGGCTCCTACCTTCACTCTGTCAGCCCTGCCAGGGGATTGTGCTGATTTTCAGAGCCTTACCAACCTCCACTGCTCCATTCTCACCTCATGGTCTGGAGTGGGAATGGAAGGTGATAAGATTTGATTTCTATGAAACCATGGCCTTGGGAAGGCACATGGCAGTTCATTTGTAGGAAACCCTTGTGTTTTTTAAAAATGTTAATCACTTTTTGCAGGATCACATCTGCTCTCAATGACAGGTGTTTCTTGGTGATCTGACAGTCGAACTGTTAACACAAAACTGCCACTGCTCATGTTTGACATCTCAACAGTATTGGTGATTGCTTTAACTTGCATTTATCAATAGTCAAGGTGTGAGTGCTATATTTTATGTAGTCACCGGAAGATGAAAGATCCACAAAATAGTTGCAGACTGCTTTGCCCTTTTTAACAAATTCTACAACCCAGACCCCAGGCTTCGGCACCGCTCCCATTAAAATCACAATGAGTTCAGTGTACTGGTGGTTTGCAACAGCTAATTATGTAGTGTTTTTCTTTTCACCATTTGCCAATTTTATTTTTTAATTTTCTAGGCGGGGGTAAGAACCCCTACAAGCCCCCCTTATGTTGCTCGAGCTCACTTGCTTTGATCGCAACAATCCACTCACCTCAATTTTTTAAACCCCACCACTTTGAAATGTCACTAGCTGCAACTGTAGGGAATTAGAAGTCTTCAAAACACAAGTACTAAAAACAGGAAGGAAAAGCAGGGAAAGGATAGACAAACTATCACAAGTGATAGTTTGTCTGCTTTGTCTACTCCTTGCAAATGATCTCTCTGGGAGGTAAAAAGATCTTATATGAAACCAAGTAGCAGTGTAAGCTCAGAGAGTTCTGGGAGACACTCATCATCTCTTATGGAGAAGGAGTACAAAGTGGTCCTCTGTGCAAATACACAACCCTTGGAGTTTAATCGACACCCTTGGTTACTAAGACAATCAGAATTACAATTTTCCCACAAGACAGAACAACAGTGAATAGAACAAGGAACATCAAAACCTAAATTGGGCTTAGGGAAAAGTAAGACTGGAATCAGGGTCAGGAACAGAACTGGAATAAACAGAGCTGAAATACTGAAAACAAGGCAAGGAAAGATCTACACTCACATAAGGCAAGACAGAAATATGCAGACAAACAGGAACACAAAACACAAGGCAATGATTCTGCAAAGAACAGGGTAGATCAACTAGAGTGCAGACATGAGACTTATGGCTAACACAGGAACAGAGATACAAGAAAACAAGGTATAGAAACAAATACTACAAATAGCCACTGTTAGAAAAGGGGGGGCTTATTTACAAGCCTCTTGCACCACTTTTGTGTCATTCTTAACATGGTAAAAGTGACGTACAGGTGGCGCAAGGGGCTTATAATTAAGTCCCGGGGTGTCTAGTTGAAGATGGTATGGACCTCAGCCAGCCAGAACCCGCCACTTCAGTCAGCGTAAAATAGATACACAGTTTAGATAGCCTGTGCTCACCCTCTATCTTGCCACAGAGCAGTCAAGTTTATCTACAAAGGCAATGAGTAAAGTATTTGCACAACACATGCACAGTAACACGATCGATATACCACACAGGATTCACAAAAATAACTTATTTTATTATCAAACAGTATAAGGCAAAACATGGTATGAATGTCACATGCAGTTTTATAAGATCTGCAAATGTAAATATAGGGCTCAGTTACCTGATTGAAACTAGTGCACAACTACATAATTCCAAAAATTATATCACAAGATGTGCAATTTATAAATATCGGGCAACAGCAGTGCTTAATCAACTTGGCCTCTTTTTAGAAGCTTTATGGAACTGTTCTTTGAATAACAATGACAACTGGTGTTGCCGGAGCGACTCAGAGGCCTGTAGGAAGTTTTGCTGGATACGGGAATGCGGCCTCGCGAGGTCACCAAACTGCCTCACTATGGCAGTACTGGTTAGCAAGAGCTGCACGCTCCATGTATTCCAACTTACACATACTGCGGAGTGACAGTGAGCCCAGCTGTACGCCCTCGTCAAGGTGGCTCTGCACACTCCGCCTCGGCTAAGTGGGAAAGAGTGCTGCTCCTTCAGCGCTCGGACCATGGCCCTCGATCAGCTGGTGATGCTACTTGCGGGCTGACATTGGCTCCTTCGTGCTTTGGTCACAGACAGCTCGCTTCACACTACTGATTGTTGAGGTTGCGCTGAGCGGGAAGTGCTGCTCTTCTGCTGTGAAGAAGGGGAGAATGTTTCCGATACTGAGGAAATGTTGAAAGAAAAGGAGCTTCTCCTCATGCTGGGTGGAAGCGATGGGCTGGAACCAACAGCGCTTCACTTGAGGGAGGAAAAATGCTGATTTGTCCTCACAATGCCCACAACACAGGCTGGTCTTGAAACAGGCAGATTACAGAACCGGCGACTCTGACTCCTGATCACAATACACTGCTGCTGGGGGTGAGATCGATTATGGCCCTGGGATCTCGCGTACAGGGGACAAGCCAAAAAGCCCTTGGAGAACTTCGGCAGCATGGGTAGCAGGCAGCAGGCCAACACATGACACAGGTTGCAAAGTGGCCATCTCTCCTGAAGCACAGCACACAACAAGCAACAGATCAATCAAACAGAGCAGTTAGCAAAAGTGGAAGTCCCTCCAGGCAGAAAATCTAGTGGAGTTGACACTGTGGCTTCTTTCTATTTATAGATCACATCCTCTGCCTCAAGTCAGAACCAACCAAGATGCTTTTCTGCTGCTACCAAAGTTTGTAACAATTCATTTTCATCTTGCAGTTCTCCTACTGACATCAGCTCAGGGGTAGGGTCACAGATGGAATGAAAATCTAACAAGTAAGGGTCAGACAACCACAGAGAATAATATTCACCATTTAAATTTCCATTTTCTATCATGAGTTGATCTTTCAAGCAAATGTTCTTTCTAACTGGCTGGAAAGAATTGCACTGCTCTGGCAAAGGGTGTCTACCTACATAAGTAAGCTTCTTGGTTTTGAATACACTAAACATTTTGACAAGAAGGTTCTGGCAGGGCTTGCAATCTGCCAGGGGTCTAGCAGGGTGATCTGTCAGAGGGCTTGCTGAGTGAGACTGGGATAAGACTGGATAACTGGAGTGTAATACAAACAAGATAGTACCTGAAGTTCGAAAGGGAGGTAGGACAGAAGCTGAGAAATGAAGCAGGTTGGAACAGGCAGTGAATAGGGAACTAAAAGTCTGCAGGGAAACACACAAGTACTAACAACAGGTAGGAAAGTCAGGAAAGCAATATAGAAACTATCCTAATTGATAGTTTGTCCGCTCTTCTGAAATTATCTCTTTGGGGGTAAAATGATATAATACGAAAGCAAGAAGTAGATTAATCTCACAGAGTTTTGGGAGACACCCTGCAGCTCTTTTGGAGAAGAAGTGCAGGGTGGTTCTCTGTGCCAAAGGAACAATCCTTTGAGTCTAACTGGAACCCTTGGAAGCTAAGACAATCAGAACTACAATATGACCACAAGACAGAACAAGAGGGAACAGAATAAGGAACACCAGCACCGAAACTGAGCTCAGGGAAAAGCAGGACTGGAACAAGGGTCAGGAACATACATAGAGCACCGACCTACACCCAGAATGACCTTGTTAGTCAAGGGCCTAATCAAAAAGAATGGTCAAAAAAAGTCTTGAAACATCTGCCGGAACAATTTACAGATTGGAAAGAGTCAGGTTTTTAACAATTTTCTGATTTTCAATCGACAGCTTTAGGAGCTCCAAAAAGAAGAAACTGAGCCAGCTTGCTTTGAGTTCAAGGTAAGTCTATCGGATACATTTTGCATAAGCTGAAGCTTTTTAAGTGCCTTAGTTGGAAGATCGAGATCAGCGGTGTTCCAGTAGTCCAATTTAGCTGCAATAAACACATTTAAAATGTGTATTTATGCGGAAAATGAAAACAGTGGTGAAAGCAACTGCTGTGTGCCTATTTATATTTGCCAAGAGCAGACTACAGTGTTAATTTGGTTTGATAAAGTCAAACAGGAGCCAAATGTAACTTGCAGGTTCTCTTACACGTTGCAATAGAGTCAGCTTTTCACAGAGAGAGGATAGCCAAAACAAACGCTCCTAAACTGATTGTTGCAGGGATTCTGCTGATACACAGAACTATGCGAAGAACCCCAGGACCTCAGTGAATTGTGGTGTACCAGAAACTCACCTCAGAACCCAGAACCCAGTATCCGGCTAGCATAAGTGTCCCATTCGTTATCCGAGATTTAGCTCGGCGGTCCCAATGAATAGACAACCCAGAACAAGCGACTCAGTACATACTCAGGAATGGTGGGAATCGGAAATACCTGTTCGTATATTATTCTCACATCAGTCCACAACAATAATCAACAGAGACACGTTGTAAATAAAAGGGGTTTATTTTTATAGACCACGTGTCCTAAGATGCAGTACTTTGGCTAATACAAGCAGACAAATGATTAATATCAAAACCAGCAACATAGTTACAATACCATAGAATATAAAAGGGGTGATCATATTATAATGACAGTGGATACTACCACCTTCCCTTTACTAAGAAGCTAATATTATTATTATGCTAATAGAAGGTCTCTTAGGCTTGAATAGGGGACCCCATACCTCAAAGATCAGCTTAGTGAAATCACATCACAGGAGCATCAGGAGACTTCTCGCAGGAAGGCTCGTCTTCGGTCTGAATAATAAACATGATGTCTGTGATATTAAACGCACCAACTTTCAGGTATGTGCAGCTGCGCGTGTGTTATGGCTAAATAGTGGGTCGATCAACCTAGAGTGGAAAACATGCATTGTGTAATAATCCAGACTGTTTGTCACACCATGTACAGACCAAGGTCGCTGCGCAGAGCTTGGGATGGTAACAACAGATTGCTCTCGTGTGAGGCAAGTCTCGAGTCAGCAGTTTATTTAAGAAATAACATGTAAACGCAGTGTCGTGTGCAAAAGCAGAAAGATGGCATTCTAACATCTAACGTGGTTATGCTAACTTAACAATGTATGTATGTATTCAGGGAGAACACACTACACGCCCCCTTGATCGAAGCACTATTTAATAGGCAAGAAAAGAGAGAACGCAGAGTTCAGTGTCGTCAGAGCAGAACAAGGCGTAACCAATGCAGAGTTTCAGAATGCGCCAAAGTCCGAAACTACAAAAAAATATAAACCAGGGTTTTTTTGAAAGAGAACAAAAATATGGAAGTAAAAAAAAAAAAAAAAACTCAAAACGACCATCGGGAAAAAAAGAGAAAGAAAAGAAGAAATGTTGCGCGAAAGTGCTGTCCAGTAGCACAGGCGCAAAGGACAACTGTCCAGTTAATCCATGAATGTATAGGCAGCATATGTGGCCACTGCTTCCAACAAAAAATCGTTTGCAGGTCCACTGAAAGTCTCAGCCATCCAATCCATCAACGAAAAGGAACATACGTGTTCTTCAACCATCGGAGCCACCAGCACGATCAGAGGGCACCCGGAATGTTCCTCCAAATAGCTCATAGCCAAGAAGTTGTAGGCAGCTGTAGAGATGTCCCAATTACCTAGGATCCCATGTGCTGCTCCACAAGCCATTATCCGGACACCAGAACAGGCCAACTCGTGAGACACTAAGGGCCTCATCAGTCGATCGAAATCCGGCACCGGAGACACCAGGTTGGTCAAGCACAAATCCAAAGGCCATTCAAAGGGACAATCCAGGCAGTGAAACACAGGCTGCACGCAGGTGAAGTAGGAATACCTGAAGGATAATCCATATGCCAGGCTTAAGGTCGCCAACGGCAGAGTTCCATAAAAGTCAAGCATCCTATCACGAAGAAGATGCAGGCGGGACAGGCGCTCGTGGGGCACAGAAGGAGCAGCCATTCCGTAGTATGAAAAGGAAAAGCAGCACACCTGCCACCAGCGCCAGAAGCAGCGGAACACCTCCAAAGATGCTCGAGAAAAGTGAATGAAAAAATGCCGGAATCACACCAAAAATAGTTTTGAAAGAGGTCACGAGACCCGAGCCCACAAGTTTAAAAAAATGAGCCAGGCCGGTCGTGGACGAGGCATTAAAAATAGTTTGGATCAAAGTGCCGAAATGTAGGGGGAGGTCAGTATTCAGAAGCGCCTGTACCTCAGTGCGCGTATTAGCAACGTGAAGGACAAATGTTTCACGAGAGGAAGTCAATGGCACCTCTTTTTGGGACAATAGAGCTCTTATTCTGCTCAACTTGTTGAACTCTGCTTTCAAGGTTGGAATCGAAGGCCAGATAGAAACATCCAGCTGCCCATGCGGGGGTGGAAAGAGAACATTATTGCAGCAGACAACTTTCTGCGAGACAGTTACTATGTACGGGATTCCCACTAACATCCCGCAGCAAGCTTCATTATTCAAAATTAAATAACTACCGTTTGCAAGCAGCGTGAAAGAAGGCGTAATCACAGGCACTGGGATACCTCGTAGGACGCAGGCTAAGTTCGGGGCTTGTACATTGCATGCGCCGTGTAATTGAATGTGCCTACATACCAAGGAATGGTCTGGTGTCGTTGTACATTCCTCTCCTTTCAAATAAACCTCAGTGCCGTCCCTAGTACATCTATACGTAAAGGGGAGGGACCAAACCTCATGTATGAAAGCGGTGCCCAGCGGTTCATATCTACCCAAAGCATAATGTTTCATACAAGAAGTGAACTTAAAAAGCGCAAAAGGGAGAGTTATCAATCCGTGGACTAACCACGTAGCTGAATTGATCTCCGCTACAGAAAAAGGCAATGGTTCTAATTTTTCAATATGTAACAATGAATATGTAGCATCCTTCATGGACATAAATCGCTGCTTGTCAGTAAGGTTAAAGGGAAGAAATAACGATGTAGTGTTAAGATAGTCCCAAGGGACTCTCCCCGCCTTTAACGTCTGCAATGTCCATGCAAACTGCATAACAGAACGCAACTGGTTTTGACCATGATATAACACAGACATATCATCATGCACAATATCAACCACAGAAGAAACAATATTATCTAATGTATAAATCCTAGAAGAGAGAGTGCTAATGCTATTATCGATAACAGCTAAAACCTTCTCCATGTTTGCTTGGTCAATAGCTCTCAACCTGGAAGCTGCCTCAATCTGCGACAACTTCCAGACTTCGTTGTAAATAGCATACGCCCACCTTTTTGTTCTGCTACCCACAGGACCCTTAACAAAATCATTCAAATCTATTTTGTCATGTAATTGTGATAAATGAACCTTGACAGACGCCAAGGTGGAATGTCGCAGCCAAGATTGGCATAACTTGCCCACAGAGTATGTAGTTACAGTATGTGACGACTCAAACCGAGGATCTACGCGTTCCTGAGTATACCCCGGTTTCAGTCCCAAAAAGCGACGTTGACAGGCGTCTGAACTGCGTTGCCAAACTAACCAACCCTCACTATGAAATTTCGAAATGTTGAAAGATGTGTTTGAAACTAAGGATTGCAAAGCAGTAAGGGACAGATCTGTGTGGTTATCCCAATTGGAATAGGCGCCCAGATCCGGCACAGAAGGTGACTTTAATTGTTTAGAAGTAGCCAATCCAAAACAGGTGGTTTGGAAGATGGATGAATTTAAAAATAAAATATGATTTGGTATAAGACAGGCACGATGTAAAGCCTCTGTACCCTGTACCTGCCACGGCTTGGAACCCCAAACCGACTTTAGATCAATAGTAGCCTTCCATACATCATAACCTTTGATTGACAACTCGTCCATAAAGGACTTGGAATAAAGTAACTATGTGTGTGTCAGTCTAACCTTTGCGGCAGACTCAGGCAGCACCTTAAAATAAAACGCTGCCGGGTCGGAAACACTGAAATCGGTAAAATATGAATACTTGTTAACTAGTGTTTGTGAACTTCCGAATTCGGGAGTAGGACAGTGTTCCCATTGGGTAAAATTTACAAAATTTCTAAATGCAGTTGCTTTATGCAGGAAATGATTTCCATAATGTTGAAAACAATACTGTTCCGCATAATTAGCCGCATTTTCGTATAAATCTTCAGCATCAAAAGCGGCATAATATTTCAAATCAGAAAACAGTGATTCAATGGCGTGTACATCCCAATCATCAGAACGTATGTTCTGCCTAACCACATCACCCATAGAAACACGAAATACATTAGGTACATTAATGACCTCTGTAGGCCCATGAATTTGGAATTTAACAGCATCCCATGCGATTCCATCCAAGACGGGCCAGGCAGTAATATTCACAAAAGTCTGGTCCCTCTTCATGACGTGGGACGAGGAGTGGGGGGCCAAAGTTCCATTGATAAGTCTAATTGTCGATCTCTCACTCAGATAGTGGCCATCCACAAGACGGAAAAAAACTATTATAAATCCAATTGACATAAACAAAAAAATAGTGAAAAGTATCAACCAGATGTATGTCCAAGGGGCAATCAAAAAATGTCTCTTAAACCAGCTGAAAAAAACAGCAATGTTTGATGGGGGGCTTGAGGGTAATGAGTTAGTGTCAAAGGAGAAACGGGACTGGCCAAGTGCTGTAGATTGTAAAATAGGTGAGGGACCACGTGTAGGATAAGCATACTCAGTCTCTTCGGGCAAACCACCAGCCGATGGTATCAACAAGGGATCAGTAACAGATTGCATCTCGATGGCGACCTCAGGCAAGGTGTTAGAAGCAAGAGTTAACATTGAATTTCTTTGCATCGTCTGGCATGAAACTGCTGGAGTCACACTAAGAAGTATCGGCCACTCGCTGAAGTTTGACATTGTCAATAGAGATGTACCTGTTTTCTTTGCGACCAGGAAGTGGAGGTAAAATGACTGTTCTTGTACCCTGCACTCCAAGCACTGGAACTGGTGCACGATAAGAGGGGCCGAACTCCTTCTTGTTCTCCACCTTCTCACGGACCAGATCACCAACTCGGGGTAGCCAGCCGACTACCGGAATCTGAACTTCAGCTTCAGATGTGGAGGGCAAATGTTCCTTCGAAAGAGTGTCTCTGGCTTCTTGTAGAGTCTGTAAAACAGCACAGTGATCATCTACGTCAAAGGGTGCGGTCGACGCCGCCATGTCTAGACCATCAAGGTCTGGGACAAACATTCTGATTCCGAAGAGCATCATGTACGGGGTCCGCCCACCCAGAGACCTTCTAGGGAGATTATTAAGTGCACGTTGGACGTTATACAAATGGGCTAGCCAGTTCCGGCCTGTGCCTAAAACACGTGCTGTCAATGATTGCTTTAAGTCACGGTTCATTCGCTCCACCACACTATTACCCTCAGGTCGGTAGGGGGGCGAAAATTTGACTAGGACCCCCAAATTTCTCATAGCCTCCTTGTAAGCCTTAGAGGCGAACGCAGGGCCCTGATCAGAATGGAAGGTACCACACGCAAAAGTTCCCACAAAGACACGCAAATCCCTGATGACAGTCCGCGAGTCAGCACTCCTTTGTGGCCATACCCATAGAAAACGTGTGCACGAATCCACTGCAACCAAGATGTACTTGTACGCAGTATCAGAGGAAAAAGGACCGCAGTGATCTAAATAAACACAACCAAATGGCTTATTAGAGATGTACAGCTGTGTCTGTGGTGGCCGCGCAACAGTAGAAGGTTTAATCTGTTGGCAAATGTCACAATCAAGAACATAAGCACGCGCTTGTTTATATAAACCAAACCACCAGTAACGTTGTTGTAGCAGAGATATTGTAGCTGACACACCGGCGTGGGCAGACGCCAACCCCTCATGTGCAGCCAAGATCAGTGCTGGCCTGCAGTCCGCGTTGGGAATAATTCTGTCACCAACGTCGTTAATCCTCACTAATGGGACATTATCAGGACTTAAATGGTAAATGTAACGAGAAGGAAAACCCTTCGGGTAATCGCCTCCCTTTTCTGTAGCAGCAATAGCTGCCAAGATGTCATCATCAATCTTACTTTTTGATCTGGTAACTGCTGCCACTAAGTATGTAGCCACTGCTGTTTTCGCTGCCTCGTCAGCCAAGCTGTTGCCGACAGCATGGACACCAAGTCTTTGGTGACCAAGAGTGTGAATAACATTCACGAGAGGGAGACGGTCTTTAAAGTCTGCCACTCGAACCCAAAGCGTTTTATGCTTAATTGTGCCACCTTTTGTGTCTCGATAGTCATTCTGAGACCAGAAGTGTAAATTGTCATTGTAGGACTGGACACAGTAGAAGGAATCACTCACTATAAGAGTAGTGACCCGGGGATCAGCAAACTCCAGTGCAAGCACCAGAGCCCGAAGCTCCGCCAATTGCGCGGTACAATCACCCAATGACTGCGTATGCACTGCATCAGATTGGAATTCACCATTTACGAATGTACCTACGACAATTGCGCAAGCCGCTGAATAAGCGTGCTTCGATCCAATCGCGGGCTGCGCAGACCCGTCAGTGTATATGACACAATGGTATTCTTCGAGCGGGCGCAAAGACAGAGGTGCCGGATGAACGAATTCATACTGCAAGAACTCTTGAGTCTGTAATGAGGCATCAAAGATGTAAGTGACGTCTGGCGACGTCAGTGTTGTGGCCCATTGTATCCACCGAGGATGCAAAGCTTTAGAATTTGGTACACTTGCCTTTGTCACTGCCTCTAAGGCAGGATAGGGTGTTACAACCAGAATCTGTTTCCCATGCGACAGTGCGCGTTCCTTAAGGATCGCCATCTGTACAGCAGTCAGAACTTTTTCGACCGCGGAAAAACGTAATTCAGCAGAGGTGTACAAGTGGGATTTGTACGCAATGGGGACTGTATCGCCCTCATTAAACGTCAAATACGTGAAACCCACGGCGCCTGGCACAATTCTTATGACCAGGTTAGTGCGGTTATCACGCGTCAGCAAATATTGAGAAGCAAGAAGGTCAGCCTGTAAAGACTGTAAAATTTTAGAATGTTCCAGCTGCCAGCTAGACTTCGAAAATGTGGGTTGTACCAAGGCGTAAAGCGGCTTGATACGCTGGGCATAATCAGGAATGTACGTACGGCCGAAATTCAGAAAGCCCAGCAGAGATTGTAATTTCTTTAGCGTCGTTGGCGCACTCAAGCATGCGCACTTTTCCAGAAAGTGGGGAGCTAACCCCTTTCCTTCATTATTGAGCTCGTAGCCCAAAAACAACACTGTATATTCCGCGATGTGTGACTTCGCAAAATTGAATTTGTAGCCATAGTCAGCAAAACTCACTACAATATTGTCGACTCGAGACAGATGCGGCAACAGCTCATCATCCGTGAGGTAGATATCGTCAACATAGGAGTATGCTTCGGGGTCTATTCTTTCTAAGAGAGAAACCACGCGAGCGGAAAAGACGCCAGGGCTATTTTTGTAGCCCATGGCTAATCTCGTAAACTGTTTTTGTTTTCCGCCCGAAGTAAACGCCGTCCACTGGCTACTCAGTGTGGACAGGTTATGGCTAAAGAAGCCATTGGAAATGTCAAGTGTCGTTTTAAACCTCTTACGCACGAGACTGTCGACTAAAGCCGAGCTATGTGTATTTTGTACCGCGCAGGTCCGGCAATGGGAGTTTAGGTGCCGGTAATCCAAAACTAAACGGTACGAGCCGTCAGGCTTCGTTACAGTGAATAAAGGGTTATTCATAGGGGACACACAAGTTTCAATAACACCCTGATATTCCAATTGCTCAAGGATCGCAGCGACGTGGGGTCTAGCTTCACGACGCATGGGATATTGGGGCTGAGGCTGGGGCATAGACCGCAATGGAATCTCATGACAGGGGGACAACCGGTCCCAACCCACCTGAGTACGATACACCGCTGGCGCAAGCGCCAGCGCCCACTCACCAGCGTACATTTCAGCTTGGTCCTTAGGCACAGTGTGCGCAAAGGACGGGAGGATTTTCTCCTCCCCTCTAGGAGCTTCCAAAATGAAGGCTGGGGGCCAATCTGCCTCCGCTAGGAGGATATCATAGGTGGTGGTCAGATTATCCCAAAAAATCCCTTTTATAGTACGTTGTATGTCACCCTCTATTAATAAGACTATTTCATAAAGTCTATCAGGGGGAGCCACTCTGGTGTCAGCTGTTTCAACAGTAACCAATACATCAGTTGCTGTCGCCGCCAGAAATGGACGCAGAGCTTGACGGACTATGGTAATTTCCGCCGCGCTGTCTAGTAGCGTCAGCGCCCATGTCCGGTTCTGAAGCTGTGTCCGCACTATCTGAGGCATATTTTGCCGTCAGAGCCGCCACTTTCTTCTTCTGAAACGGGGGTCTTTGTCGAGCAAACTCGTCCTGCTTGCCTTTACCCTCAGTCTGTCGGGGTTGGTCACGCTGTTGTGGAGCACCCCGACCTTTGCCACCGCCTCCGCCACCAGACTGTGTAGCCGATGTTTCCTGTGAAGAACGAGGAGAACGCGGTTCAGAAACCTGAAATCTATCAGGAGACTTAATAGTAGCACGATCTCGTAGATCATAAGTGCGTTCACTACTTGACTGTACGGGAGAGGCAGGCCGAGAGCCCTGTTTCTGCTGCTGCTTGCCCTGTTGTTTAAACGGCCACTTTTGTTTTGGAAAAATGGGTCGTTCATCCTTACCAGAAGTTCCTGCCTTACCCTGCTGCTTAGAATCGGGATTCTTGATCACAGGCTTAACTCCTAAAGAGCTACGACCCAAATCACGATATGCTTCTGAAATTATTTTTGCAAATTCCTGCGGTTTGTCCTCTTCAGCAACTTTCTTCAGTTCATTACGAACCTGAAAGTGCAACGCATCACCCTTAAGGTTTCCCATTATCATGGTAGCCACCAGGCCAAAATCTCCGAGGAGCCGCATCCCTAATTCTATCGCAGACTCCGCTCCATGGTCCTCTTGAACACGTTTGATAACGGAGGGCAGCTGCAACATAGACGGAGTGCCAAAGCACTGCGCGTACGTTGCAGCAAAAACCTTACCCCAAGAAACACAGTCATCCATGTGGGGAACTAAGTCTTTAGGCAAACTAATGGTGAGGATCCTGTGTTTCTCCACAGGAGTTGTATGCGGATAAACCGCTTCTATTTGGTCAAATTTTTCAGCAAGCCAAAAGGGATAATCATCCCTCGTGAGGGGGCGCTTGCCTACAACAGAATTAACCATAACAGGACTAATGACCACCGCGTGACGATCACCAGGTTGTCCCGCACCAACAGGCGCCCCCGCCTGTACAGTGCGCGACACATACTGCACTAACGCCCTATATACTGTTATAAGGGCAGTGTGCAGTACACGCAGTTCATCCACCGTCACCGTGAGGTAACGGGGATGAGGCGTAAATCCGGCTAGTACCGGCCAAGTGGCCCCCGCAATTGATAAAGGGCCCATTCTCGGCGGTAGAACCACATGGGGGAGGGCGCCATTAAACCAAATCTGATGTTTCCAAGCAGATATTGGTATCTCCTGTGTCCTATACGGTGCATAGGCAGCAGGCACTGCAGAGGCAGTGTATGAATGAAATGTATTATCATTTCCACTGACTGCCGGAATCGTCACCCAAGAGTAGAATAACTCAAAGGGATGAGCCGCATCGGCTCCCACCACAAAGATGACGTCCATGCCCGCGTCCGGCACTCCATACTGCGTCAAATGACGTTTCAGTGCCGCACGACTATGCGCCGCAATATTTATCGCCATTAGGACAAGCTACACTTCAAGTATTCAGTAGCACAAGGGTTCAATAACCTTTTTAATAATCAAGCTTGAAGGAACCTATATCAATAGAACTAGGTAGGTTTAAAATCCGTCAGACTTGTTATCCGGAAACAAGAATGAGGGTGCTGTGGACTAAATGTAAGCACTACTAAGGCGTTTCAACTCATAGACCAAACGTTAGGTGCGCCATGTTGCAGGGATTCTGCTGATACACAGAACTATGCGAAGAACCCCAGGACCTCAGTGAATTGTGGTGTACCAGAAACTCACCTCAGAACCCAGAACCCAGTATCCGGCTAGCATAAGTGTCCCATTCGTTATCCGAGATTTAGCTCGGCGGTCCCAATGAATAGACAACCCAGAACAAGCGACTCAGTACATACTCAGGAATGGTGGGAATCGGAAATACCTGTTCGTATATTATTCTCACATCAGTCCACAACAATAATCAACAGAGACACGTTGTAAATAAAAGGGGTTTATTTTTATAGACCACGTGTCCTAAGATGCAGTACTTTGGCTAATACAAGCAGACAAATGATTAATATCAAAACCAGCAACATAGTTACAATACCATAGAATATAAAAGGGGTGATCATATTATAATGACAGTGGATACTACCACCTTCCCTTTACTAAGAAGCTAATATTATTATTATGCTAATAAAAGGTCTCTTAGGCTTGAATAGGGGACCCCATACCTCAAAGATCAGCTTAGTGAAATCACATCACAGGAGCATCAGGAGACTTCTCGCAGGAAGGCTCGTCTTCGGTCTGAATAATAAACATGATGTCTGTGATATTAAACGCACCAACTTTCAGGTATGTGCAGCTGCGCGTGTGTTATGGCTAAATAGTGGGTCGATCAACCTAGAGTGGAAAACATGCATTGTGTAATAATCCAGACTGTTTGTCACACCATGTACAGACCAAGGTCGCTGCGCAGAGCTTGGGATGGTAACAACAGATTGCTCTCGTGTGAGGCAAGTCTCGAGTCAGCAGTTTATTTAAGAAATAACATGTAAACGCAGTGTCGTGTGCAAAAGCAGAAAGATGGCATTCTAACATCTAACGTGGTTATGCTAACTTAACAATGTATGTATGTATTCAGGGAGAACACACTACAGATGAAGCTATACAGGGGTTCAGAGTTCCTGTTTCCCCCTTTCAGTTTAAGACTGTTCTGGCATGTCCACAATTCTATGCTTTGTAGTCAATCAAGCAGAGTACCGGTCCTCTGGACATCTAAAGTTCTGTCAAGAAAGAAAGCTTCAGTGGCAAAAGCACATGAGATATTATTTTATGTTATGTCTTTAGCCATATATTAATCAATACCAAACATTAAATAATGTTGTAATGTATCATTTATAAATTAAACCGATGACATACAAAATTTATGATTTGAAAGTTACTAATGATATTGCCTTTTTCTTTTAACACTTCACCATTTCAAAGTGCAGGACAGTGTGTAATCCTGGGAGGAAATCAAAACCTCCTCCAAACTGCCATGCCTGCCACCTCTAGGGCACAAGGGGAGAAGGAGGAGATTGTTGGGACCACTCAGAACACTATCTCCAAAAGCACCTCAAGGCCAACTAGCAGTCTCCCTCTTCGACCTTTCTCAGCCAGCAGGTACCCCAGTTGTATCCCATTTCAGCCTTTAATGCTGATTCAACTCTGGTCTTTCATCTTTTGAGGGAGAAGAAACATCTGGTGAGAAGGGCTTCTCTGCTATTCAAAAATGTCCCTTCAAACCAGATGTTTCTTCTCCCTCAAAAGATGAAAGACCAGAGTAGAATCAGCATTAAAGGCTGAAATGGGATACAACTGGGGTACCTGCTGGCTGAGAGAGGTCGAAGAGGGAGACTGCTAGATGTCAACACTCAATGAAATGGAACGGCCTCCTGGCATTGCTAGATGACCTTGCATGCAGGGTGGGGATTGGTGTGGACAAATCTTGTCCTCTGGGAAGATTTTCTAGTAGCAATCATCTCTGCAGGAGGGGGGTTATTCATAAATGGGGGAGACCCTGCACACCAATCTAACTCCCCAGGAAGAGGTACCAATGTTCATGGACTTACATTAAAACATTTCTCCAAGACATTGCAAAGTTGCCCCAGGAACATCTTTACTTTTTGAGGTAGTAGTAGGCAAAGGGACATGTGATACAGACCATATCACATGGGTGCCTGTGTCAATCTTCAGGGCAAATACATATGTATCAGTGAACTGGGCACAAGAGGAACATTTAAGGCTCATCCTCCTACATACCTTAACAACTCACCCATATCACCTAAAAGGTCATCGTGTCTCATTCCCCAACCACAACCTGTACCTCACCAACGTGTCAACTCTGGTGCCTAACTATGAATATGTGTGTATTAGAAGTATGTATTGTTATGTGCCGCTGACTGGGGAACATTTAACAATAACCCTTATAACAACATAATTGCATGCATCTGCAAGGAACCCACACACACATACAAAGAGCACCACTACTCAAAAGTTTGAAAAATTACATATTTTTATTTGAAAAATATGAAAAAATTGAAAATAAATCTTTGGCTTATGCATAGTAGAAAAGTCAACTATCGTTTAGAAGGGAATAAATAACAAAAATAGAGCATAAGTCAACACAGGTATAGTCAACGTCAGTGGATCAATCTATGTACATAGTTGAATTGGGATATTTTTTATAACAAAATGTAAAGTTCGAAATACACGCACTCCCACAACACTTTCAAAAGTCCTAAATCAATGCTCAATTTCCAAACAAAGTTCCAAAGTCACATAAATAAATTTGCCAACCCAGATGGCGTGTTGGAAAAGCTTTCCTAATTTGAGGGTCAAAATTCCTGTCAGACATCTTCTCCTTCAGTGACCTGATCCAACTAGACGTTATCTACCTGTAAAGACACTTGGGGTTGCAGGGCAGGACTGGACACTATGTGCAAATCTTCATACACTAGAGTAGGTTTAGGAACTAAGGGGCAAATCATCGTGGGGGACACAAAAACCCCTCCAGGGAGGGATTGGGAGGGAGAATGCATAAAAATAGATGCGGTCTGGGAGGACAGAATGCAGCAGAGATCCATCTGTTGTTTATAATTTGACTCTTGGTATGACTTTGCCTCTGGTGCCACCTCTTCAAGGCTCACAGAGATCCCCTGCTGACCAGAAATCACCTCCTTCATGACTTGCTAGTTTCTCAGAGGAATGGTGGGAACATCAGATGGGGGCTCAGGTGGAATGAGGCTAATATCACCTTCATCCACAGATCTTCCAGGTGAACAATAGAACTAACCAGGGGCAGTATGAGGTGAGCAGAAGAACCAATATTGAGGGAGGGTATTGAGTGGAGGTGGGTTGGCGACACAGCCCTGGATTATGGAGGGGTCTGTTCCCAGCTCACCACATATCTTAGTTCATGCTGGCCTGGAGAGCTCTCATAATTTGCCTCTTTTTGGCTTGTGGTGTCCAGATCGACCATTCCCCAACCTCTGCTGGGAGTCTACTGAGCGACTCTCCAGACAGGTGGATTCTCCTTTCTCTTCTGGTGTGGGTTGAGTGGAGAGATGCGGATGGCATACCAGTTTGCAAACCCCAATAGTAAAACAAGCTATGCAGATTAAAGAAAACCATTTTAGTAAGAAAAGGGTATGGCGAAAAGTCTTATAAATGTAAGACATAATTAAATCTTATAGACAACATTTTTACAACTAAGTATGCAAAAGACAATTTCCTTGATACTGATAGCATCACCAACGAAACCATGTGGAATAAAGAAACCATTTTAGTAAGAAAAGGGTATTTGCGAGGAGTCTTATAAATGTAAGATATAATTAAAACTTATAGACAACATTTTTACAACTAAGTATGCAAAAGACAAGTTCCTTGATACTGATAGCATCACCAAAGAAACCATGTGGAATAAAGTTACCCTGGAGCAGTACAGACAGGAGTTACCCCTAGCCGGGCAGAGGGGAGTGAAACAGTTTATCAATTCAACTTTGTTTATGGTGGTGGACCTGGCCTATCCGTACCAAGGTACTTTTATCAAAAGAGGAGTCCCTGCCCTGATGCATTGCAAATTAGGAAGAAATGGATTAGGAATTAGTCCACCAAGTACTGTTAATTACCTAGGAGAACATAACAGAGGATGAGGAAAGGCTAGAAGTTGGGAGTTCTCAGAGGGTAGACTTCTAAGAGCAAGCCGTCTGCCAAGTTTGAGCCGCATGGCTTGAATGAGTCCCCTGAAAGTTAAATTTGAGAATAGGTTATAAATCTAGAGTGCATATATTAGGTGTATAGCAGGTTTTATCTTCATCCTTACTGTTATCATGTAGATGTGAACAGGCAAAAGGCACATAGTCTAGTCAATAGTAGGCATTTTCAGAAAGTAGAAATACCTGAGATATGTCCTCAGTAAAGGAGAGCACGCTATTCCCATCACGCACACACTAAATCTGACCTCAAAATAAAAATCTTCTTAAAAATAGACTCCCATATATATAAAATGTTGTTTGGGATACTTTGTCATTTATTTGAGCTGGTAATTTTAGGCACAGACAAACCTAACTCAGACTTTTGAAAATACCCAAAAGGAACTCTTGTGGTTGAGGGAAGAACAGTTTGCAGAAGAGGGTGTGAAAGAGAGAACCCTACATATAAAACATAGTCAAAGCTAAGTCGGAATGTGAAAAGAAAAGGCACTTGAGATTTTGCTCAACCAGATTAAAAACCCTATTATCAACTGGAGAATAGATGGATGTTCTGCCTTTAGGGGAAATCAAAGACAGCACAAAACCCTATATTATGTGATTAAACAAGCTAGAAAAGATGTAGATAACAAGTCACTTCCAATGGAACCCTATTTTCAAAGCAACCATGTTCTGATATTTACATCCACTGTGCTACAATCAGCCAATAGCCCCCTTTTGGGAGTCCATTGTATTAAAACTAAAGCAGGATCTCCAGTGGAATTGAAACTATATTGAATGCCAGAAGCACAAGGAATGAGAGAAGAGAATACAATAGATTGAATTGCAGAGCTGGATATCAAACCATCACATAGTTAGTTATGGTTATCAATGCACAGGACACACACCATAACTTGTGCCACCTGCCATTTAATAACACTTTTGAAATGACACAAACACACAAAGATGATAGATAACCATAAATGGGGAATTTCTGTGATTTTAAGTATTTGAGCCAGAACCATTACTCACTTTTAAATTGTGATTTTCTTCAGCAATTAAATATGAGGGGTGTCTAGAGTGCATAGCAGAAGAAGTCATATCCATGGCAAAGCACACCTCACAACCTCTTTGCAGCTCAGTTGAAGTTTCTAAAAGGATGATCACATTAAGGTGAAGAGAGTATGAACTCTTTTTATGGTCCAACTTGACAGCACAGTTGTCGCCAGCCAATAATGTAAGCATCAACAGAGAGGAGATTATAAACCCTCCACATGTTGGGAGCCAGGAATACATGTTTTGTTTGGGTAGATGTGTGCTTCTAGAAAAAAATGCATGCCCGCAATGCAGCTGTGATTGTTATGTTTATTTATGCAGCTATCTAAGCTTGAACTTTCAGGGGTGCATTTATGACAATGGGATGCTATTAAAGTTTCTAAGATAACTAGATAATTTGTGTTGTTTTTCTCTGGCAGCAGCACAGATTGGAGAAGGACTGTCATTAACCTACATGGATTTCCAGGTCTGGTTTGTCAGTGTGACCTGACATTTAAACCTGCACTAATATTATTCTACAATTCTTTGCTTCCACACTAATACATGTATATTACCATGCTATTTAGTTTTAATGCTTCACATTACCATACAAAATTTCTTTGAATCAGACCTATTGGCATTGCCAATGCTGGTTTGTAGTGCGATTAAGGTTTAAAAAGCCGGTGACCCCATTAAAGTATCTAGAAGCATTTTGGTGTATAAGGAGGTTGAATACCAGTAAACAGAGAGCAGAATGCACCAGATATAGGTGACATGTAAGATATCCTATGTGACCAGAATGTGCTCAAATGTTACGTACATAATCACTTAATTGGTGATAGAAAATTGGCCACAGGTTTAGGGTGTTGAATTACTTGAACTTCACAAACGCTATGGGGTGCTGACAATGGCTGACTAGATGATACCATCAGTGATTTTGATCTAGCAGCGCACCAACAACAGATACTCCAATACCATATATTCACCTGGGCCCATCAAAAACATACACTCAAATTCACCTGGTTAGCCACTGGGGGGGGGTTGTTTATTAATTTCATGAGTTGATCAGTACTGCAATAATTCGTATTTCTTTCCTAACTATTATCACTGATCAATAAGTTCTTTCCATTTGGTCGATGAACCAAAATAGTTGGAACTAGTTGATGGTGACAATGCACATAACCTCTCTTTGCAAATAATTCATCTACAATAATAAACACAGACTCAGAAAGTTTTTAAAACCTCTATCTAAAGTTTAAATGTGAGTAAACCATTCAAATGCACACTACAGACACCATCAATCATTAGGGAGAAAGATTCAATTAATTTAAATACTTTCAAAGAATCAATGGATTGACGTTGCTCAGAAAAGAGAGGATAGAGACAGCAGTACATCAGGAAATATACACAATTTATAATTACCAAAGATGGTGTGAAGACGAACCCCCTGGCTAAAGGGCTTTTAAGGGTTTCCCAGGAAATATTAGGAAACAAAGACTTCAGGACAGGAATCAGGACAGGATAGTGGACCTCTCTAGAACTGACGAATCGCCGCACCATTCTCTGACACTCTCTTCCTCCTCGAGATTCTTCCACAATCTTCTTCTTCTAATTAATTGCTTAAGATAAGTAATTCTGCATTCAAATCTTCATCAGCATCATCAGCTATTCCGACAGCATCTCTCCTTTCAGCATTCTCTCAGGATCACTTGCATGTTCAGTACCATCTCTCCTGTCTTCTAACTAACTACCTTAGTTATACCTTTTGGGATTCATGTACCACCCCCTAAAGTTGCAATATCGTAAAAATACGAATTCTAATTGGACAGACAAGGAGCGTTTGGTCGCCACACCATGATGGTATAGCACTTTTCTTTGTTCGCAAATGCATCCCCTTATTAATATGCATTTTATTTTATTCCCACCTGAGTTTATTCACAGTTGAAACATTTTATCGACAATGTTCATATGACTTCAGCCACTGCACTATTGACATCTGGCTTCCCAGGGTTTAGTGGTCTGTGGCCTTGGATGCAGTCCAATTATGGGATTATTCTTCCAGGGGAAGTAGCGTTCACACATGCGCAGAAGTCTTTCACTCAATCACTCGGGTTATGGCAAGAAGGCCCAAATGCGAACTAATGAAAAGGTCAAAAGAGATTCATTAGTACTTTCCCTGCATTAGCTCTTAGTAAATAAAAAGTTTTCTAAATAGCAAAGCAGGTGCCATGCGTATGGGTCTTGAAGACGCCATGTTAGTGCATTCTGCTCATGTGTAAGAGATTCCCTCCAAAGCTGTTAAACGTCACATTACGTAGATGCAATTGATGCATGCACAGTAAAGTTGTCCCTGTTAGAGCTGCGTTTTTAATCCGCTATCCATATTAATGGTTAGAGAACACATAGGCAAGCTCCTTTGTCTTTTATGTAAATGTAATGTGCGAGGGTTAGTCACAAAACACAATTAATAATTCATGACAATAAGTTGAACGAGTTAATTGAGTCTGAGCAACTCTGACATAAACGAGTCCTTGCTCCATCAATCCCCTCTCTGATGGCATCTTATGCCATCATAAACTTCCCACGCTAAAACAAATACCAACTTTCAGTATTCTCTAAGCTCCACTTCAATTTCCACTTTCCCTTTTTTCTCATTGTTCTAAAAATATTTCATGTCTTTATACAGCTTTCCTTTCATTTCCTCATCTCTATTTTGTCATTTTCCCTCTTTCTTTTCCTTCCTTTCACATTTATTTCATATTTTCTTCTTCTTCTACAACACTTACTCCAAATCATTATTGTTAATTCTATTATTGTCACGCCTACTAGGGGCAAGATTATTTGATCTAAAAGACTTTTCCCTTTATTCGTAAACCAAGTCCCTATTAAAGTTACACTTTTTGTTAGTCTCTCCCACACACTGTCAACCTCCAGTGGTTTCAGGATTTCATGAAATTTCGTAATATTCTTTATGTACCCTTTAATTTCTTTACTTTTGTCAGGAATGTAAGTGCAACCATGTTGAACTTTCAACATTCCACAGACTCCGCCCTCTTTTGCTAATAAGATGTCAAGTGCAAGACGATTTTGTAAAACCGTTGCTTTAATCTCAACCATTTCTGTATTGATCATCAAGATACCTCCAGCAGTATCAGTCGATAGATGATCAACTTCTGTTGATAACTGACAAATTCTATGTGAATTTAGTATGACTCCAACTGAAGGTATTATTGCACTAAATATATCACCTACAATTTCTGAAAAACTAGCTCTCTTTGTTCGTGTTAGTTCATTAGAGTTTTCATTGCTTCCAGTGTTTCTTTTTATGTGATACATTTTCAGAAATACAATCCTCAGGTGGTAGCTTGCATACCACTGTGCAGGTAGCTCAAAATAAGCATTATTACCACACAGAAATGTGTCAGGAAATCCCAGCAAATACTGGATCAGTTCCCCTTTTTAGTCCCCAACCTCCCAAGATTAGGAAGTTATGTTCACATTCACTGGAACCAATAAATATGTTATTGAACTCTGTCTTTCATCTATGAATGCAGATCTTCCCTTTCTTTACAAAGTCCAGGAACATCGCAGCATGAGCCTTGCCAGCGGTATAAATTCCCTCCCTTTCAGCTCATGTTGGAACATGAGTTTTCTGTTCAACAGCTTTCTTTTGGAAGTCCTGCCTTCTTTCCTCAACTAAATTCAAGAACACCTTTTCTTCTTCACGTAATGTGAATGTTAAATTGTTTTTATGTGCTTTAACTAATTCTATAGATTTCATCGTCAGGAAGAATTCACCCATGAACTGTGCACTCTGAGCACTGGATTCATGTTCCTTCGAATAGGAAGTTCTGAAAATATTACATCTACGTTTGAATAATAATACTGTAATTTTCCAGTTGCATAAAACAGACTTACTAATACACTATATGACGGGGAGGCCGTTCCTTTCAGGTACTGGTGTCTGCACTATGGAATAACCTTCCTATTGAGCTGCGCAAGGAAAATGATCTTTTGTGCTTTCGTCACAAACTAAAAACACTGTTGTTTCTATGATCTGTGTCTGTGGTATGTTATGTTATGTTACAGTAATTTATAGAGCGCACGTATACCCGGGGGTGTCTTGGCGCTGGACATAACAGTGATACAAGAATACTTAGGCCCTAGTGCTGGAAGAGCCAGGTTTTCAGTTGCTTCCTGAAAATCGTCAGGGAGCTAGCATTCCTGAGGGAGAACGGAAGGGTGTTCCACAATTTAGATGCTCCGTAAAAAAAGCTGCGTCCACCCCAGTGAGTTTTAAAAATTCTTGGTACAGCGAGTAATCGAGCTCCAGCGGACCGCAGCTGTCTGGTGGGACAGTACCAAGAAAGATGATCCTGCAAGAAACTCGGACCAATACCATGCAAGGCCTTAAAGACGATGCACAGGGCTTTAAAATCAACACGCTGGGGTATGGGAAGCCAATGGAGATGGCGGATTCCGTTGGAGACGGAGTGATATTTGGGAATATCCAGTATGAGGCGAGCTGCTGCATTCTGGATCATCTGTAATTTGTGCAAAAGTTGCTTCTGTGCATTCAAAAGAAGGCCATTACAGTAGTCGAGCCTAGATGAAATAAGGCAAGAGACTACTGTTCTCCTAGTGTGGTTGGGAATATAAGGAAAGATTTTCCTGATTTTCTTGATGAGAAAATGCGATGCCGACATTACCGCGTTTGTGTGATGATGGAAAGTGAGCTTGGCATCCATAAGCACACCCAGGTTCTTTGCCTTAATCACCGGAGTGGGAGGGGAACCCAGCTCAACGGGCCACCACAGGTCGTTCCACGGGGGCTGAATGCTCCCGAAAATTAAGACTTCTGTCTTACTAGAGTTGAGCCTCAGGCAGTGTGCTGTCATCCACTTATTGATGGCACTCATGCAGTTCCTGAACTGAGGAGCCGGAGAATGTTGAGATTTGGAGGCCGCCACCACAATCTGAGTATCATCAGCATAGGTGGTCAGACTGAAACCAAAATTCCGGATAAGGGGTGCTAATTCGGAGACATATATGTTAAATAATGTTGGGCTTAGAGAGCTCCCTTGTGGGACACCGCAGGGAAGTGTGTAGGAGTCAGAATGAAAACCATCCATGGATACGGTGGATGTTCGATCGGCAAGAAAGGAGGCTATAAGTGCGCGTGCTGAGTCTCCTAGTCCTAGCTTCTCCAAGCGTCTCTGCAAAAGGCCATGATCCACCGTATCGAAGGCCGCAGAGAGGTCGAGGAGCACCAAAGCTGCTGCGCCTCCACCATCCATAACTGCCCTAATCTCCTCGGAGGCTTTGATCAATGCCAACTCTGTGCTGTGGTCCTTACGGAAGCCAAATTGAGTGTGGTCCAAAAGGCCATTGGCATTAATAAATAGGGACAATTGGTTATTCATTATTTTGTCCACTATCTTAGCTGGCAAAGGCAGTCTGGCAATGGGCCGATAGTTGGTAGGGTTAGTTGCATCAAGAGTCGTTTTTTTTAGTAAAGGTAAAACGGACGTCTGCTTCCAGCTAGTCGGGTATGTGATTGCTGAGGGCCTTGTTACGGGTTTATACGACTAGCGCCGAGACACTCTTAGGAGTAGCCGCGCGCTCTACAAATACCTATTAACATAACATAACATAACATATGCCATATGTCAAAGGTATGCGGTGATATGTTACTCCCTTTGATACTGATGCTAGTAATTTTATACAAACATTACAATCACTAACTTCCATTGTGTCAACATACTTTATTAATAACTTTGTGAAGACATTTAATGATGTGTCATTATCTGTCACTGTGTGATGGAAATCTGTCTCATCTGCTGCTTGTACTTCTCCCTATCTCCTTTATATGTAGCTGTATTCTCACTAGTACCTGTGTAATTTTTCTTGTTTGTTATCATAAGTAACAGAACTGCTACTGTTAAAAATAACCATATTAGTATCACTAATATAATACTACATATGAAAGCTTTACAACATTTTTGTACACAATTTCGTTTTGGTTGCTCAGTAACTCGGTTTTCTGCCATTATAATCTGAGAGGATAATTTCTGCTCTTACTTTAGCACCCGGAATTTTCAGAATTTAATTTAATGAAATCTCACTCTTCTTCTTTAACCGGTGTAAGATTCTGATTTTCAGATTCCTCTCAGATTCTCAAACTCTTACAATATAATGTAGGTCCATTCAGGGCCTTGATATTTATTGTTTAGAGTTTTTAATCTCGGACTTCTTCATAAGTTTCTCTCCTTCTTTTGGCTTGTCCGGGTTGACTTTCTTTTCAGAACATATCTCAGTCTTTTCACTCCTCCTGGCCAGTTGTCCCCTTTTCTAGTTCTTTTTATCTGTACTGCACTTTCACCCTCTTCGTCTTTATTCAATGTTCTTTTATTATTATAGGGGTTTGGCAAATGTGTTCTGTTTCAGTTGAGTCACTCTCTATCGGTTCCTGTTCAGGTCTTTTGTGTATTATCTCATCTGCCTGAACGCGTTCTTCTTCTTCTAGCTGGTCCTGTTTGGGACTGTTTTCTTCTTCCACCCCAACTTGTTCTTCTTTTCCTAACTGGCATTGTTCAGGTCTTATTGCAATTTGCTTGGCTGCTACCCAACCGTGTTCTTCTCCTAACTGTCCCTCCTCAGGATTGAAAATAGTTTCAGTTTCATCTACCTGTATGTTCTTCTTTCCCTGTCTGTTCCTGCTCAGGTTCTGGATTTGCTTCGTTCTCTTCTTCCTGAGCATGTTCTTCTACACCTATCTGGTCCTCACTTTCGTCCTGTCTGTCTAATCTTGTTCTGCTTCTTGTTTGGATAATTACTTCAGGTATATAAACTTCTGGTATCCATCCCTCCTGGCTTGTGCTTGGTTGTTCCAAGTATACTATTTCGGAATCTAATTCTCTAGATTCTTCGACTTCACAACCTTCAGCTACTTCAACTGTCTCAGTTGGTCAGTCTCAGAAGGGGCTGGTACCCGTTTGGTATGGCTAGCATGAATCCAATTGGGTAATCCTGCACGCTTTACTGCAGTGGTAGTAACCAGTATGACTTGACGAGGATCATCCCACCTCAGTGCTAGGCACATTTTACTGGTGTGTTTCTTCACTACCACCCAGTCTCCAGGATTCAAATCATGCGCTTGCGTTGGCTGCCTGGCAAATGCGTCTTCTCCAACCTGGTGAGAGACAGAACGCACTACGTCAGCCAATCCTTTGCAAGTGTCCAATACCAAATCATAATTTATACTTATCAATTTTTTTCAAGGAATAAATGATTGTCTCATTGCCCTTCCCATGATGATTTTGTGGGGAATTAGTCCGGTTTTCCTATCAGGAATACTTCGGAGTCCCATCAACACAAGAGGCAATGCATCTGGCCATGACAATAATGTGGATGCACACATTTTAGCCAGTCTCGATTTGATTGTGCCATTCAATTGTTCAACCACTAAAAAAGCCTCTGGGCGGTGTGCACAGTGCAGTTTCTGATCGATTTTGAATGCTTCACAGATTAATTGAATTACTTCAATGTTAAAATGAGGCCCTCTATCTGATTCCAAAGTGACTGGGAAACCAAAACTTGGGATCAGTTCCCACAACAGCAATTTAGCAACTGTGAGACCATCATTTCTCCTAGTGGGATATGCCTCCACCCATCGCGAAAACAAACACACTATAACAAGGACATACTTCATGCCGCTACATGGAGGTAATTCAATGAAATCTAACTGTAGTCTCACAAATGGACCTTCGGCCTTTCCAATTTTACCCCAACTGACTACTGTTTTCATGCCTGGGTTTTGCTGTTGACAAATTAATCATCTCTGGCAAAGGCACTCAGCGACCACCCTGAACTTTGGATTATACCAATTTTGTCTGAAAGGTCTAATCATGGCATCCCTGCCTATATGAGTGTCACCATGATACATTCTGCCCATTGGGGAGAGTAGGCAATCTGGCATAACTGGTCTGCCATCAGGGTATATCCATACATAATCTTCTGCTCTTATTGTACAGCCTGCTCTTAACCAAATTTCCTTTTCATTCACTCCAACACCATCCTGTAACTGCCTCACCTCTTCCCATGTTTCTGTAGCTGAGAAAAACATATGTTGGCATCTGTTTTCACTTGTTTCAATTTTTTGGTTCAGAGCCATATTTATTTTAGCACAATATTTAGCAATGTGGTCAGCATATCGGTTACCGGCTGCCACATAGTCATTTCCTGACTGGTGAGCAGCACACTTGACCACTGCTACTTCTTTTGGCAGCTGTATTGCTTCCAATCAGTCTTTCGCAATTTTCCCATTTATTATAGGAGATCCTGAAGAAGTCAGATATCCCCTCCTCAGCCAAATCTGGCCATAGTCGTGCACAATCCCGTAACCATATTGACTGTCAGTAAATATGGTTATCCTCCAATTTCTCCCAAATTTACATGCTTTAATCAAAGCCATCAATTCAGCAACTTGTGCAGACTTTATTCCTGGTAAATAACCCTGGGCGTAGTTTGCGAAGTAGCACTACGCGAAGTGCACTTCGCACTACGCGAGTTATGCGTAGCTTCGCAAACTGAGTAGTGCACTCTACAAGATGCTGTTCGCACTGATTGCACAGTGCTGGATGCTTGTCCGCACTGTGCAATCCGTGCAAACTGCATCATGCACAGTGCAAGCGGTCGTTTTCTGCCGCTCGAGTAGATTTCTACTCGAGCGGCAGCTTTCTCAACGCGGACTGGTAGTTTCTCATCGCGAGCGGTCGTGAGCATATGCGACCACTCAAAATGAGAAACCTGACCTCCCCACGTTGAGAAGCTTGCCGGGAGGTTTATTTTCCACGCTCGTGATCGGCAACTTGATGTTGCTGATCGCGAATGAGGAAAAAGTCTCACTGGGATGTCATTTTGCTTGCTTGCGGTCGCCAACTTGTCATTGAGGACCGCGAGCAAGCAAAAATGACTGCTGCACTACGCTACGCGTGTTTGCACTGTGCTATGTGCAATTCGCGTAGTGCGAAGTAGCGCAATCTTCGCAAACTACGCAAGCGTAGCGTAGTGCTTTGCCCAGGCTTACTGGTAACCGGGATGCTTCAAGTACAACTGAAATTTTGCAAACTGCATAAGCAGCATTAAGTCCTCCTCCCTCAATTCTCAGGCAAGAGCCATCTACAAATAGCTTGTGATCTGGGTCTTTAAGGGGCTCTTCCCTAATGTCAGGTCGGGGCTTTGTACACAGTTCAGTCACATTCAAGCAATCATGATCTATCTCATCCATCACCTCTTCACAGGTGGGATCTGGCGGTAGAGTTGCGGGGTTTAGTACTGTACATCTCACTACTGTCACGTTTTCTGCTACCAGAATCACTCTTTCGTACTTAGTCATCCGACTAGGAGTAAGGTGCTGAGTTTGAGTTCTTGTTAAAAGAATCTCAACTGAATGTGGGACAAAAACTTTAACCGTATGTCCCATCACAATAGGTTTACCTTGTTCTAAGCGTAAACAAGTAGCAGCAACTGCCTTTAAGCAGCCAAGTAGAGCTGAAGCTATAAGGTCTAAAGTAGCAGAAAAATAGGCTACTGGACGTCTGCTCAATCCATGCCTTTGAGTCAAACCTGAAAGTGCACAATTTTCTCTTTCACAACAGAACAATGCAAATTCTTTTGTGTAGTCAGGCATGACTAAACCAGGGGCCTCACACAGACAGTCTCATAATAACATAAATGCTTCAACACATTCATCAGTCCAAACAATTGGGTCTTTTGCACATTTTCGGGTCATCTGGATGAATGGTTTTGCCAACAAAGAAAATCCCATAATCCACTGTCTACAATATCCAACTACTCCCAGAATCATTCTCATTTCTCTTTGGGGGTGAGGTAGTGACATTTGTTTTATTATTTTTATTCTTTCTGTAGTTATTTTTCTGACTCCTCTTTCTAATGTGTGGCCTCCTTGTTTACAAAACTGCAATTTTTGCAGGAGATACTTTGTGTCCTCCTTCTGCCAAATGGTTTAATAATGCAATTGAGTAAGTGACACAGTCTTCACGAGTCTTTGATGCAACCAGTAGCTAATCAATATACTGCACCAAGACTGAATTTCGGGGCATGATTGTGTTTCCAAACACGTTTTCAAGATCTGGTTAAAGATTGAGTGGCTCTCTGTATACCCTTGAGGAACTCGGCACCATGCCAAGACATGGTCATCAAACTTAAATGTAAACAATAGATACTGGCTGTCTGGATGCCGCGGAATAGAAAAAAAGGCTTGGCATAAATCAATTACTGTAAACAAACCTGCATTCCAGGGTATCTGATATAAAATCACTGCAGGATTTGGTAGTACTGGATAATAAGGCACCACAATTTTATTTATTTTTCTCAAATCCTGTACTACTCTGTATTTTCCACTAGGCTTTTTAAGTCTTATTATGGGCAAATTACAAGGACTGCTCATTATTTCCTTTAGAATGCCTTGTTGAATCATCCGCCTAATCTCTAAAGCAACTGCTGCTTTTACTTCTAGACTCATCTTGTATTGTCTGGTGTTTGGATAAACTGCACCTTCCTTCACTGTCACTTTTACTGGATCTACGTTTGTCATTAATCCAATTTCTGTTCCCGTAAAATCCCACACTTCTGGGTTCACTGTGGTTCTTAACTCTTCTGGTAATTCATTTGGAGTCAACATAGAAAACATTTCATTTACTTCAGTACCTTGCTTGGCAAGCATAACTTTATAGATAAGATCTTCATAAGGGGTCTGGAAAGCAACATTATCCGGTGTGCAATAGATTATGCAATTAATTTTACACAGCAGGTCTCAACCTAATAAATTTACAGGACTGGAATCACAAATAATAAATCGATGCACATCATTAAAGTTACCAATATGCACCTCCATTGGCCTTGTGAGTGGGGTTTTAATTTGTTGGTTTAAAACACCAACGACTTGGATACTATCTCCCGAGAGGGGTAGGTTTAGGATGTCTACTGTTCTCACAGTAGAATGGGTAGCACCAGTATCCAATAGAAAAGTGATATCATTACCTTCCACTTTCCGATCAACAAATGGACCTGACTGATCTACCGGCAAGTACACCTCCCCTCTCAGGCACCTCTCAGGCACCTCTCAGGCACCGTCAATCATCTAAGTCACTGTCATTACTTTTCAAAAGATATTGTGAAATCACAGAATTTTTCTTACCACTTCCTCCTGGAAATCCGGCGTCCGTACTGTGCTTTTGAGGGTTCACAAAGTTTGGCATAGGAGCTGGAGGCACCTGATTCTGTGGATTAACTACCTGCTGTGGCTGATTCACAACCTCTTCAGTCTGCGTCTGTGGGTTTAAATTTTGATTTGGCCCATTATTATTCTGAATATTCTTACACTCATTTCTCCAATGTCCAAGCTTTCTGGATCCATGACATGGAAAAGTATTTATCGCATCCTTTCTATTCATTCGCCCTCTCATTTTACCACCATTCATTCCCTAATCACTCTGGTTCAACTCCTTGTCAGTCTCTGCATTTATTTTAATTCATGCTGTTCTGCCAATTTCACTTGTGCTCACATCATTTTCTTTTTTAACTTTTTAAGTCTGGCCTCAATATCGTCGCCACAATATTTGATGTACTTCAAAATATCGTCAATGCTTTTGCTATACCAGCAAACCTAATGCTGCTGAATCATCTGACTAATCTCTGGTTTCAAGCCATACACAAACCAATACACAAAATGTCCCATGTCCTTATCGCCAATATTTTCAAAACCGCTGTACTGCTTGAACAGCCTCTCATAATAGGCATGTACAGACTCATTTGATTCTTGAGTTGTCCTGTCTATCTTTACCCAATCAGTCTCTTTTGGGGGGAATCTTTCCTTTTAAGAAAGTAATCACTTGGTAATACTTCCTCATCACATCATCTGAGGGTGCTCCTGTTTTAGCATCTCCTGGGTACTCCTCGCTTGGCCAATCAACTGTGATTTTACACTCTGTCCACAAATCTGCAGGTACCACAATGTCAAATAAACCATCCAGATCTTTCAACAAAACCTTCAAAACTTTCACAAACCTCCCAGCCTGCTTGTACCACTTCACCGGTTTTTCTCACAATTTCGGGAAATCATTTGTAAATGACAAAATTTCCTTTCTGCTCCATGGGACATGAACATATCCACCACCAGGTACTTCTCTCATGGGACACAACCTCTCTAACTTTTCTGTGTCTTTCAATAAGAAAACAGATGTTGATGCTTACCTGGTTTTTGCTTACTCCTTCTTTCTTGTCCATCTAGTTTTCCACTTGTCCATATCTCCCCACTTCTGTAAAATGTTCATTAACTCTTTTACTTGTAGTTTTCAACCAGGCACAGTCATGTTTTCCAATCCTTGTCTGTGAATTCCACTGGATAAGGCTTTTGAAACACCTCCCCTATGTCTATTCCAATCTCTGCAGCCATTTCCATCACTTTTTCATGATACACCTTTGCATTTCACGTAATACTCCTACATACAAATAACAATTCTTCTTCATTGTAATCATTCAATCTCCCTAATCCCACATTTCCAGCAATCATTTCCTATAACTCCACTTTCAATTTATAAATGTCTCAAATCTTTGGAACTGAACTACGTCTTTCTATTCCCTGTGACCACCTTTCCAAATCTTCTGGAGTGACCGCTGTTGTTCTTTTAGTGATTGGAGGTGCCACTGTCCCTCTTTCCCTCCCATGATCAGGTAACCTTCTTTTTGGAGTTCCAATTACTGGCTCCCCTATAGGGAGATCCATTAATGAAATGACTGAACTGCACTCACTGGCTTGATCTTCTGATATTATTATTTCTGTTCTGGGGTTGTTCCTAGGGGCAGGTACAGTTTGAGAATTTTGAACATTCACTTTATTTCCGAATAATGGTATAACAGGACCTATAGTTACAGGTACTGTCAGGGATTCTGCAGGCAAATTCATTTGATTTATTTTCTGTATCAATTCTTCTCTACTTTTGTTAAGAGCCTCAATTTCGTTTTCTTGGGGTACTCCATTTATTGAATCATCATGCAAATTTTGCAGACCTAAAGGAGTTCCTAATACTGGGGCACTTGGGGTGACTACTCTACTGGGTCCTTCCTGATATGGGGGAGGATGTTTAGTTAAAATATCCTCTAAAAATTAATCCTCTGATTCACCATACCCTGTCACATTCTGTAATTATTGCTTTCCTCCATTGCTTCATCTGATCATCTCATGACTCACGTAAATATTGTAGGAAAAATCCTCTATAAGTCCTACTACTTCTGGATTTATAACGCTCAAATGACTCAGTCTCCCATTCTTCTAAAGCTTCATACTGAGTTAATCTAAGTCTGGGTTCTAAATCATTCATACTCATTCTCAAATTCGGAAGAACTCTCCCATTGATTGTACCATATTCTGGGAAAGCTAACACTCCATACCCTTTGGTGTAATTTACCCAATTCTCCAACCATACACAGGTATGATAACCTTTCTCCATCATCATAAATGAAGCAGGTGTTTTCGGTGGAGGGATGAGAATCCCCTCTCTAGTCAATACGGGCTTGTCTTTCTTAAAGAAGTTCTTAACTCTTTTTAATAATGACATTTTTCTCTCTTCTCTATATATTTTAGATAAGTATCAATGTATAAAACTGTATTCTGCAAATCCTACAAATCCTCTGTCTGAGCGATTCCCTACAATAGCCTGTTCCCAATCCCGCATACAATTTTTCCTCCGTCCAATCCTAATGCGGTTTCTATTTTTCCCAACCAATCAGACTCGGGCTCACGCTCTTGGTTTGACTACTCCCAGCACGGCCTTTTGTGACGTCAGTATCACTCCTTACTACTAACCCCTCCTTTACAATCTGTGTTTGACACACACGCCCGCTGTTTCCACCAATCCCATAGCAGCCTTTTGTGACATCAGTACAACTCCGGCGACTGACCCCTCCTTTACAAGGTAATGCGTAACCATTTCTCAAAACTTTTCATTAAATTCTTCGTTAGTAACAACATAAAGCATTCGCTACTCTGCCTGTTACACTAAACTCACTGCAAGTTTCACATTCCGTTACTCTTCACTCAAGCTCAGAAGAACCTGCTACTCCTTCACTGTTACCCTTTCTAGGTTATGTAAGACCAAAGTTTCACCAGCGAACTCTTTTGCTATCACTTAAGCTCGAAAGAACCTGCTACTCCTTCAGTGTATCCCTTTTTAGGTGATATAACACCAAACTCTCTGCCAGTCCTGCATAGTTCCTCAGTGCTATTCCAACAGACGAGTAACCTCAGAGCAGTGTGGCACCATTTACCACCCGCTATTCCTTCCTGGGAATTCCAGGTATCACTGTACCTGTGTTTCCAAACAACATAAAACTCGACGCGAACGGGTTTGTTAAAACATAAATCAATAATCAATACTCATCACCAAACTAGTCAATAATAACCATAACTCTGCTAGCAGAAAACTGATCCAGCGGCGCACCAACAACAGATACTCCAATACCATATATTCACCTGGGCCCATCCAAAACAACACTCAAATTTACCTGGTTAGCCGCTGGGGGGTTGTTGTAAATTTCATGAGTTGATCAGTACTGCAATAATTCGTATTTCTTTCTAACTATTATCACTGATCAATAAGTTCTTTCCATTTGGTCGATTAACCAAATTAGTTGGAACTAGTTGATGGTGATGAAGCACATAAACTCTCTTGGCAAATAATTCATCTATAATAATCAACACAGACTGAGAATGTTTTCAAAACCTTTATCTAAAGTTTAAATGTGAGTGAGCCATTCAAATGCACACTACAGACACCATCAATCATTAGGGAGAAAGATTCAATTAATTTAAATACTTTCACAGAATCAATGGATTGACGTTGTTCAGAAAAGACACTCTCTTCCTCCTCGAGATTCTTCGGCGCTCCTCTTCTAATTAATTGCTTAAGATAAGTAATTCTGCGTTTTAATCTTCATCAGCCTATCAGCATTATCAGCTATTCCGACAGCATCTCTCCTTCCAGCATTCTCTCAGGATCATCTCTCCTGTCTTCTAACTAACTACCTTAGTTATACCTTTTGAGATTCATGTACCACCCCCTAAAGTTGCAATATCGTAAAAATACAACTTCTAATTGGATAGGCAAGGGGAGTTAGGTCATCACACCATGATGGCATAGCACTTTTCTTTGTTCGCAAACCCATCCACTTATTAATATGCATTTTAATGTATTCCCACCTGAGTTTATTCACAGTTGAAACATTTTATCGACAATGTTCATATGACTTCAGCCACTGCACTATTGACATCTGGGTTCCCAGGGTATAGCGTCTGTGGCCTTGGATGCAGTCCAATCATGGGATCATCCTTCCAGGGGAAGTAGCGGTCACACATGCGCAGAAGGCTTTCACTCAATCACCCGGGTTAAGGAAAGAAGGCCCAAATACGAACTAATGCAAAGGTCAAAAGAGAAAATATTAATTCAAGAAATAAATGATTTCACTGTATACCACCTACCTCTACTCTATTTCCCTTTATTCATTAGTACTATCCCAGCATTAGCTCTTAGTAAATAAAGCATTTTCTAAATAGCAAAGCAGGTGCCATGCATGTTGGTCTTGAAGACGCAATGCTAGTGCATTCTGCTCATGCACAAGAGATTTCCTCCAAAGCTGTTAAACGTCACATTACGTAGATGC
Source organism: Triturus cristatus (assembly GCF_964204655.1). Taxonomy (NCBI): domain Eukaryota; kingdom Metazoa; phylum Chordata; class Amphibia; order Caudata; family Salamandridae; genus Triturus; species Triturus cristatus. Next base: position 385,931,264 of record NC_140583.1, read on the forward strand.
AATTTACGCATGCCCAGTAAGGTTTTCCCTGTTAGAGCTGCGCTTTTAATCCGCTATCCATATTAATGCTTAGAAAACACATAGGCAAGCTCCTCTGACTTTTATGTAAATGTAATGTGCGAGGGTTAATCACAAAAACAATTAATAATTCATGTTAATAAGTTAAACGAGTGAATTGTGTCCAAGCAAGTCTCACATAAACGCGTCCTTGCTCCATCAATATCATCAATGATGTACTTTAATGTCTTGATTGATGTAAAATGTGCGGTCATAAGCATTTTGATTTGGATTTTAAATGTAATTTCATAGCTTATTTAACTATAAGGTCACTTTAACCTTCGTTTTTTACAGTGGAAAAAAATAATATATATATATATTGTGGCAGTGATATACAAGTACCATACTTAGACTTACTAGTCCATATAGAGCAGCGGTCTTCAAACTGCGGGGCGCGCCCCCTGGGGGGGCCGTGGATGTGTTCCCAGGGGGGCACAAATGGGTCTGCAATTACATGTAAATGAAGATAGCCTGGAAGCGAGGAAAGGCTCGTTCTAGGCTTTCTTCATTTATATGCAGCATTTACAGTCCATAAGAAAGTGTGAGGACCGTAGTACTGAGCGGCATAGAGCAGGTTCAGGGAGTGTGGAGACTGGGTTAAAGACATAGCAAAAAAATAAAAATAATCTGCATTTTTTTCCACTTTCAGGTAAGTGCATATTAAAAACACACACACACCTCAAAATAAAAATAAATTAAAGTTAAACTAATCAAAGGGAAATACACTCTTTTACCTTTTGAAATCTCGGTTAGCTAAAATGTGATCACTGCTAATTTCTTTGTGTGTGACCACAAAGTCACAGAATTTTAAATCCTTAATGGTGCTGTGAGGAATAGTGGCTTGTTTATTTACAGTGCTAAGAGGACCACATATGTGACGGCAAGCGCTGTGAATGTCATTATTTTAAAATAGAATTACACAGCATAAAACAGGCTGCTGCAAAATACTGTTAAGATAAAAACAAGTGCTTTAAAAATATATAGTTTAGTGAGAAGCATTCAGATTATAACTAGTGTAAATATTTGAAATGTGTTCGTTATAAGGGTACACTCTTTTTAATGAACACATATATTGGCTCTCAAAATAAATATTTGTCACCGTGAAGCTCCAAATGAGAATTAACTAAAACCTACCCTGGCTTCAAGGCAGCCTTTATATTTGGTGATTAATCAATTGCACACATTTAGATTTCATTCAGGAAGGGGGCATCCTGGTCGTAAGTCATATTTGTTCTTTAACAGTTCTCTATTCCTCTCTCTGTTTTACAGGAGTACCCCTCCCCTACCTGCATGTTCATTGAGTGGTCACTGTATCCCAGTTATGTCAGTCTTACGATGAAAAAGAACGTGGGGGGTTAGCATTCGGGCACACTCCACCATTTCTGAGCATGGAATACGGCCCAAAGAACAGAGGGAGGAGGAGGGCTAAATGTACTTTTTTTGTTGTTCTTTACATAAAGAGGAAGGCGGGGCCAGCATCGGCCCCGCCGCCATTATGGTGGTCGGCCGTGCCCCTACCGCAACTGTGCCCCCCCCCAATCCTGGTCTCTCCCTGGTGGACGTGCCCCGGAAGAGATTGAATCACTTCCGGGTCACGTGAGGCTCCCCCGCGCCCCGGAAGTGATCTGATCACTTCCGGGGGCGTGGGCGACCCTCTGGTCCTTAAAACCGGGGGGGGAGCTCAGGACTCATTCTCTTGTATCCGGATAGCACATCGGGTGCATGTGCTCCACCTCCCTCGGGAGGCTATCTAACCGCTTTTTTCTCTTTTTCCTCTTTGTGCAGGCGCCGTGGACGGTCGTTTATCGGGCGGTCATCGGGACCGAGTTTGGTGTTTTTCGAGGTGCTTTGTTCCTCGCCTGCTGCCGGACACGTGGTGGGGGCCACAGGCGGGGTTGCGGTTTGCACACGTCGGCGTCGAGGAGTAGGTCGTGTTTGAGAAGGTACGTTGGGGGAGCGTGGGCGGTGTGGCGTGTGGCTTCCGGGGTCAGCGCGTGGTGTGACTTTTCTCCATTGCCGGCACCCGGAGGCTGCGCGGCGCCGCCCTCGTTTTCCCTGCCCGGATTACATGTTTTGAACAGCCGCGCTGGTTCAGGGGCGTGGCGCCTTACCTCGCAGACCGCGGGGGGGTTTGTTTATGGAGCATTTGAACAGCGTTTTTGCCTTGTTTCCGCTTATTTCAACAGTGATTGTGGGGTAAAAAAGTTTAACAGCTTTGAGGCAGCGTTTTGCCTTGTTTCCGCTTATTTCAACAGTGATTGTGGGGTAAAAAATTTAACGGCTTTGAGGCAGTGCACATTTAAACAGGATAGGTGCACATTTAAACAGCGTTTTGCCTTGTCTCCGCTTATTTCAACAGTGATTGTGGGGTAAAACAAATTTAACAGCTCCTTTTTTGCCTTGTGTTGCGCCTCCTTCGATCTCGTTTTCTACGCTGCTGGGCAATTGGGAATTGGTAGCAACGACTGTGGGGTTGCAAAGTCACCTTTATTTACCATTTATTCCAGGGGGCTTTTTTGTGCCAATTTTTCCTTTAATTTCGACGGGGTGACATGTAGGGTGGTATCAGGTCGCCCAAAATTTTTTCACTTATTTGCATAACGTTTAGATAAAGTCTTGGAGGCCATCAGGCGCTTTCTGAATTTTTATATTGTACAGGACATGTGTTGACTCGCTTTGTTCTTTTCCTACATCACAGGAAGGCGCGGTGGTTTTTTACAAGCACTACGCAGACTGGGTAAAGGCGGGTCCAGGTGCAGGAAGGTGCCTTCTCATCGGTGAAACGCAGCAGTTACCAACAGAGGGTGCCTGAGGACACGGTCAGAGGACTGCACCCCGGCGCTGCTGGGAGCCAAGCGGGTTGGAGCCTTTGCCCACCTGCCCTGCTGGGTTAGCCAGTAGTGAGGCTCCGGTAGCGAGGGTGAAGTGGCCCGCGTGTTTCCTCCATCTAAAGATTGGTAATATCTGGTACAGGTAGTAGCGTAGCCATGCCCCCAAAGGCGAAGCGCGGCGAGCGGCGCCCAGGTATAGCGACGGTTTTAGACGCACTCATGAGGAAGATTGGGGAGATGGATAGTACCATGGCGCAGCTGGTGGAAAGGCTAGATGCACAGGAGGGGCCATCTGGGAGATCGCGCAGGGACGCCTTACCTCCAAGGGAAGCCTTTCCTCCCTTGCCAAAGAGGAGTAGAGCTAAAAAGGCCCGCGGGCGGTCCCCGGTAATGGTGGGGCCCCAGTTTTGCCTATACTTCCTGCAGTGCCTAACTCACCGGCGGGCGAGCCTCTGCCTGTGGACCCGGTGGGGGGGCCTGTTCCTTTGCTCCCCACGATGCCTCTTATCCCTCCACCGACACCGGCGTCCCCTAGCCCCATTCCCGCGCCAGCGGTACCGATACCAGCGGTTCTAATGCCAGCAATGCCGGATCCTTCTTTACCTGTTCCCCCTGCACCTGCAAATCCTATCCCAGCGCCAACACTGCCAGTCCCGGCAGGGCCTGCTCTTTCAGTACCTCTTCCCCCCGCACCTGGGGGGGTTCCAACGCTGCCTCCTGATTTTGTTTCCAGTTTAGCAGCTGTACTTCCCTGGCTGGGGGGCATGGGTATGAACGTGAGTGCGGCGGGTGTTGCCGGGGCGGACGCGTTGGAAAGGGCGAAGCAGCTTGTCGAACTAGCGAAGCCTAAAGATGTGCCGGCGGTCGGGGCCCCCAAGGAAACCCCGGGACCTTCGCAGGGTAAGCCACAGACGTTGCCAATGTTGGGCATGGGTGAGGCTCGCACATCTTATGAATCACTCTCGCGCCACCTGTCGCAGGAGGTGAAGGAACGCATTTGGAAAGGGACCTATATTGATATATTTTCACTCTTGATAGATGATGTGGAGAGGGAGGAGATGAGGAGAAAAAAGGATTATATGCCTGCGCGGGAGTGGGCACATGAAATGTCAAAGTATAGGGTGGAGGAGAACATTAGGCATTGGATGTTAGCATATAACATCTACATGGCAGTGGTGACAGAGCGTTTCCCTGAGGAGGCACCGGCGATGGCATGCTACATGTCTAGGATTTCTACGGCGCAGGCAACAAAAGGGGGCTCGGGGTGGTTGGAGTATGACAAGAAGTTCAGGCGTATCAGGGCTTCTGATCCTACGTTAAAGTGGAATCAGGTAGAGGGCATCTCATGGTTGGATCATGTAGGCGGCCTTTCAACGGAGTCTGTCAGTGACTCGCTAAAACCTCAGCCCTTTCGGGCATTCCCCCCAGCTGCGCAAGGCGGGGGGGGCGGAAAGAAGGGATGTTGCTGGGATTACAACAGACGCTCCTGCGTTAGGGTACCAGGGACATGCAGGTTTAGGCATGCATGCAGTTTCTGTGGTAACGCAGGGCATGGCGAGGCAAAGTGCCTTAAGAAACAAAAAGATAGGGGGGGGAAGAAACCAGACGGTAGGGGTTTCCACCAGAGCTAGGACTCCCATCCTCCTCCACGCCATGATGCCCTGGTTGAATAGATATAGGTGCGCGAACTCTGCTAAAACCTTAATTGCGGGTTTCAGAGATGGTTTTAGAATCCCGGTGGAGAATTTTGTAGGTCCCTCTTTCTGCAGGAATCAAGTATTGGTCGCCCAAAATCCTGGGGTGGCAGAGGCCAAGATTGGTAAGGAATGTAGATTGGGTAGAGTGGCAGGGCCTTTTGACAGCATTCCTGTGCATAACTTCGTGTGTTCCCCCCTGGGGGTAGTCCCGAAGAAGGAACCTGGGGAGTTCAGGCTGATTCATAATTTGTCGGTGCCACGGGGGCAGTCTGTGAACGACTCCATTGATGATGTTTGCTGCTCTGTGCGCTATGCATCTATTGATCAGGCGATTGAGATGCTGAGGGGTCTGGGTCCGGGCGCACTAATGGCGAAATCAGACATAGAGTCTGCTTTCAGGCTCCTGCCAGTACACCCGAGCGATTTTCACCTCCTGGGCTTTCAGTTTGGGGGCAAGTTTTTCATGGACATGTGCATGCCAATGGGGTGTTCTGTGTCATGTGCCTACTTTGAAATGTTTAGTACGTTCTTGGAGTGGGCGTTTAGGCAGGTGACAGGTCATGGGCAGGTGCTGCATTACCTTGATGATTTTCTCTTCCTGGGGCCTCCAGGGGCCACAGGGTGTGGGCAGGCACTGGAGCAGTTCTGCGCATTAATGAAGAGCTTTGGGGTACCCCTGGCGCAAGGAAAAACCGTGGGCCCATCCCCGGTAATAGAGTTCTTAGGGATTGAACTGGACTCAGTCGCGGGGTGCTCACGGCTCCCCGCTGACAAAGTGGCTAGGTTTGGGGAGACACTGAGGCAATGCTTGGAAGCAAAAAGGGTAACGTTGCAGCAGCTACAACAGGTTGTAGGGCAGTTGAACTTTGCACTACGCATTATACCTATGGCACGCCCCTTTTCTAGGTCCATTGCACAGGCGATGTCAGGCCTCAAGCACAAACACCATCACACCAGATTGAGCGGCGAGGTCAAGCAGGATATGCGGATTTGGCTAGCATTCCTGCGGGATTTCAATGGCTCTGTCCAGTGGCCCGGCCCTGTCACTTCTTGCAAGGAGTTGGGTTTACTGACAGACTCCGAGGGCAGTGAGGGGTTTGGCGCCATCCTGGGCATTCGGTGGGTGGCGCAGCGTTGGCCAACATGGTGGGTGGACAGTGGACTAACGGCTAACATTGGTTTCCTGGAATTGTTCCCCATTTGGGTGGCATTATGTGTCTGGCCGGAACAACTACACAATAAAGCAGTGATGTTCTGGTCTGATAACATGACAGTAGTGGAGTGTATAAATAACCAGGCGGCCAAATGTAAACTGATTTTGTGTTTGATTAAGGAAATAGTGTTGAAATGCCTTCAGCTGAATTTACATTTTAGAGCGAAACATGTCCCGACTGTTGAATCATGCTGCTGACGCTCTGTCTCGTTTCAAGATGCAGGTGTTCAGAGCACATCTCCCGGGAGCAGCACCATGCCCAACGCCGTTTCCCGAGCAGCTCTGGCAGATTGGTGCCCACACTTACCAGACTTGGTGGCAGCAAGTCTAGCACCAGGAACGCGCAAGGCTTACGAAGGGGCGTTTGGTGCATATTGTAATTTCCTACAGAGTCAGGGTGGGACACATTGGGCAGATTCTGGCGGGGTTTGCTGCTTTTTGCAAGCCCTGCGGGACAATGGGAAGTCGGTTGGGGTAGCTAGGAGACACATAGCTGCAATTTCATTTTTTGCACAGCTGGCCGGCGGGCGGGATCCTACGCAATCATTCATAGTGCGTAAAGCATTGAAGGGCTGGCAGCGTTTGCAGGGGTCTGCGCTGGATACTAGACGCCCTATAGGTTTGAACACCCTGACTGCAGTCTTGTCAGCGCTAGAGCAGATCTGCAACGGCGTTTTTGAATGCTTATTGTTCAGGGCAGCTTTTACTTTGGCCTTCTATGGGGCCTTTAGAGTAGGGGAATTAGTGGCTAGCAACAAAAGGGACCTGGAGGGTGGTTTACGGGTGGGTGACATTCATTTCCATAACGGTGCTTTGCAAGTTACGATCCGGCGTTCAAAGACCGATCAGCAGGGGAGAGGTCAGGTAGTGTTTCTCAGCCGGGCACCGGGCAATCCCTGCTGCCCGGTGTATCATGTGGAGGCTTTCCTGTCACACAGGCCGGGTGATAGGGGCGGGCCTTTGCTAATACACATGGGGGGGGATCCACTGACAAGGTTCCAATTTAGGCGGGTTTTAGACAAAGCAATAGACAGAGCGGGTCTGGACCCTGGTAGTTTTGGGACACATTCGTTCAGGATTGGAGCTGCCACCGAGGCGGTTGCGCAGGGTCTCGGGGAAGAGGCGGTGCGCAGGATTGGGCGGTGGGCTTCCAATTGTTTCAGGCGTTACGTGCGTGTGGATATGTTGTGACTCCATATGTTAACGGTACTGACGGCATTCTTTTCTTGTCTACCACCAGTTCCCTCTGCCTGCCACGCAGGTAGAGCGACGGCGACGTCCCACCAAGACAGCATCACAGTCAAGTCCACCAGGATTTCCCCGAGGACACAACGGGAGCACCATGCATGTGTTTTCGGCCATTCTTATGTGTCCCGGTTGGGCAGTTTTTTCAGGGCAAGCAACGGGGCAGCACGTGCACAGCGTTTCGGCTTCAGGGTTTCCTTTTTCGGCCATGGGGGCTTGCGTTTTGACAGGTTCAGGGAACGGGTGGCACACATGCTCACCTCTTTGGATGCCCCTCCAGACGCCATTATTTTGCATCTGGGAGGCAATGATTTGGTACACCTCAACAGGAGGGTCCTGATAGAGACGGTGCTGTCGGAGTCGGCATGGCTGGGAAAGCTGTGCCCGGAGACGGTCATCGTGTGGTCACACATGATACCAAGACTTGAATGGCGGGGGGGGTTTCAGTGAAGGCGCTCAACCGCTCGGTGCAGAGGGTCAATAACAAAATAGGCAGGCTGTTTAGGACCCCTAGATTACAGGTGATTGCTCACGGATGCATTAAGGGGGACATGTGCTACGTGCAAGACGGAGTCCACCTCTCTCGGTTGGGTAACGAGTTCTTCCTGGGCAATATTTTAGCTTGGTTGGAGGTTTTCCATTGGTAAGTATGACCTTGGGTTTGCGGGGGGGCCTGATAGTCGGTCTACTATGCAGGCCTGTGCGGTAAGGTCATAGGTTGGACAGACTAAATTAACTCATCTTTTGGGGCGTCTCATTACGTGGGCCGCCCAGAGGGGAGGGACATTTGGTTCTCACCAGACTCCAAGGGCAGTTACAACCGGTTGGTTGGAACGGTGCGGGGATAAAGAGGGGGTTACGCTTTCCATTGGCTGGTTAGCCTGGGGGTAAGTACTTCCGGGTCAGCTGGGCCTCCGGCGCATGCGCATCCCAGTTGGGGTACGCGGGACAGTTTCGGTGTAAGGGGGAGGGGCCAGCTTTTGACCTTGCCGTAGGCTCAGACGAATACACAGAAATGTGAACTATAATGTGTTTAGACTAGGATAGGAACATTTATGTATTAGAGTTTTGTTAAAGCTAGGATATAAGCAAATGTACCGAATCCTGTCTTGTCATTTCTGCGTTATGATATGTTATGAATATAATTTGTTTGTATGTTAATAAATACGATCGGGGGTCAACGACCCCCTATTCCAAAAACAAGAATGACTTCTTGTTTTTTGTCGCCGTCAGGGGAGGTGGGGGCGTTAGGCCGTACCAGACCATAGAGGAAGGCGGGGCCAGCATCGGCCCCGCCGCCATTATGGTGGTCGGCCGTGCCCCTACCGCAACTGTGCCCCCCCCCAATCCTGGTCTCTCCCTGGTGGACGTGCCCCGGAAGTGATTGAATCACTTCCGGGTCACGTGAGGCTCCCCCGCGCCCCGGAAGTGATCTGATCACTTCCGGGGGCGTGGGCGACCCTCTGGTCCTTAAAACCAGGGGGGAGCTCAGGACTCATTCTCTTGTATCCGGATAGCACATCGGGTGCATGTGCTCCACCTCCCTCGGTAGGCTATCTAACCGCTTTTTTCCCTACCCACCATCCCTGAATTAAGAGTTTGTTGTGAAAATGTATATTTTTCTGTAAATTTTTTCCACAGGATTATCGATTTTTAGATATGTGATGCCTTTTTTGTTGTGTTTTTAGGCGATATTCCGTAGGCGAGCGGTAAGGTCATAGGTTGGACAGACTAAATTGACTCATCTTTTGGGGCGTCTCATTACGTGGGCCGCCCAGAGGGGAGGGACATTTGGTTCTCACCAGACTCCAGGGGCAGTTACAACCGGTTGGTTGGAACGGTGCGGGGACAAAGGGGGGGTAACGCTTTCCATTGGCTGGTTAGCCACCCCGCACGCGGGCGTAAGTAAGCTGTGCTGTCTGCATGGCCCCTTTATGGAGTAAGTCCTGAACGTTTGGGGGTTGCCTGGGGGTAAGTACTTCCGGGTCAGCTGGGCCTCCGGCGCATGCGCATCCCGGTTGGGGGGCGCGGGACAGTTTCGGTGTAAGGGGGAGGGGCCAGCTTTTGACCTTGCCGTAGGCTCAGACGAATACACAGAAATGTGAACTACAATGTGTTTAGACTAGGATAGGAACATTTATGTATTAGAGTTTTGTTAAAGCTAGGATATAAGCAAATGTACCGAATCCTGTCTTGTCATTTCTGCGTTATGATATGTTATGAATATAATTTGTTTGTATGTTAATAAATACGATCGGGGGTCAACGACCCCCTATTCCAAAAACAAGAACGACTTCTTTGTTTTTTGTCGCCGTCAGGGGAGGTGGGGGCGTTAGGCCTTACCAGACCATAGCAGCAGAAAGCATGATTTGGGCATCCAGCCCATAAGTGATGGGCCTGTTCAGTTGGCAAAGTAGACAGTCTGCTTTGTAGGGTTGTAAATATCATTGGTGCTACAACTCCTTTAGAGACTCAGGGCCTACTTGCTGTGTCAGTGTTGCCTTGCTCCTCAGAGCAATGGACCAAGGAAAGGGAAATTTGAAGTATAGGAGGCAACTTGATTTGGGCAGCAGAGAGATGGGGGGTGGATGATGAGAGATCAGAGGGTGAGGGATGAGGTGAGATGGGAGCCATTAGTGACAGAAGTGTAGTGATGCTTTTGCCCAGGGGCCCATTGCATCACAAATATGAATGTTTTACTATAAAAAGTGGGCATGAGGGCTCATTTTTCTTGCCAGCATTAGGGCAGATGGCACCCTTGGTGCAAAAAGGGGGGCAGCATGCCGTAGCTAATTTTTTTCAGAAAGAGACTTAGCTTGTTTTAAGATTGAAGTGATGGTCAGACATGGTGGGCAATGAGTGAATGAAGAGGAGATAGCCAGCTTTTCAGGGCTACAACCATCATTAGTGCAGCAGGTGGAGTTGCATTGGGGCCCACAGTACCCCTATTATGAGTAGTAGTTAGTGCGCTGGCCAATTTTGTTCTTGCTTGTATGCTGTTGCTTATTGGGTCTCGCCTGACCCAGCGCATGCGCTGGTCTGGGGAGACTTTTAGTGAGGGCTTAAAAAAATGCTGCCATGGCCGGCCTAGAGTTTGCGTTCATGTGCGCGGGTGCACGCTTTGCGTGCCTCTCTCCGCACTTCAATTCCCTCCCCCACCACAGATCTCGTCACTCTGCTGGCCTCATTAAGTGCATCACGATCACTTTCACTTTCGCACACAACTCCCGGGCTTCTCTTGCGTTTCTTCCCCCACTGTTCTTCCTTTAATTCCGGCTTCTGCGTCAGTTCTTGTTTTCTCCTTCCTACCATTCCCCGTACTTCTCTTCACCAACTGCTTCTCCCTCTCACCTTGCATCTTTTTCACTGCTGGTTTCTCTCGTCCTATACTGTTGCTCTTCCCCGCTATTACCTCACTAAGGTAATAGGTGCATCTGTCCATCTCGTTTTTCTCTCTCCTTTCCGTTGCTCTCCCGCTTGATGTTTCTGCCCCCCTTCTGTTTGTCTCTCCCTGTTGTCTCTTCTTTTTCTCCCCCACTTCTGTTTCTCTGCCTTTCCCTCTACTCCACCCCGTATTTTTTGTGTTGCAGTCTCCCCCCACTTCTGTTTCTCCGCCTTTCCCTCTACTCTACCCCCGGATTTTTCTGTTGCAATTTTTATATGGCAGGAACTCATCCCAAAGGTACTGTAGCGCACATATGGAGCTCTTAAACAATGCTTCTCAAACATTTTACTTTGGTGGGCCTCTCTAATTAATAATAGAATCCAGGGACAGACTAGGAGTTATTATTGGAAGAAGTGGAAGCACAACCTTAGCAATTTCGATGAGTTGCTACTCTAAACAGGACATGGCGCGATTCTGGTTTCAGCAGCCCTACTGTGTATTTGTATCTTACGCATGTTATACTTTTTAATAGAGAAATCGTGTTTCACGGACATCGTGATCGTGGCCAGGTGTTCGTATATTATACTTATTATGAAGAAGTCGACTTTCTATAATGCACTCGATCCCGCTATCCCCAATAACAGATGCAGGCACTTTTAACAGATTTTGAAGCTTCCTTTGTTTACTTGTTACCGCCTCCCCGATTAAAAGTTGTCATATTCCCTTTCACTGTGACAGTATACATATACTTGACAGTATACAGAGAGTATACATAGAGCAAACAATGAATGAGTGACGTACATACAGGGCTATTTATTTATGTGTCGATTTACTTGTATAGAGGTTGCAACCTCAGCTATTTAACACGTAATCAACCTAATAAATATAAAGTTGCAAGAGCAAGTGGACAATGGTGCCCGGATGGGATCAGTTCAACATGTTTGAATTGTTTTCTTCAACGAGTTTTGACAGTACAACCCCTTGTGCGCTCTAAAATAATACCGCCTTGGTCGCCAATATGAAGAGTCTTGTGTTAGGACATTAAATGTTGTAGACTTGTAAAGCACACAGCTACCCCAGCAACGGGGCGTCCCGGCGCTGTAGACCGCTGGGGAACCCATCCTGGCTATCCCTGTGAGATGGTCCCTTTCTGGGTATCTCCAAGGTGAAACCAGGCATCCTCAGCATCTGTGGGGGGCCGTTGTAGAGATGAGGCAAGCTTAATGCCCAGAGTTGCCGAGTGTGTTCCTGGTTAGAGTAGGTACCGAGGCGAGAATTATCAAGTCCGTTTTGACCCTGGTCCACGACCCTGCCGCGTCGGGAATTGAACCCTGGTCCATGGCTGATTCTCTGCTTACAGGTCTGCCGCCTCTACCTAGTGAGCCACACCTCTCCACATTAAATAAAGCCCTATCCCGTCACTTTTTAAAAATCTTTATAGTGTGACATTTTGACAAAAAAAAACGAGATAGTAAACGGAGGCGTTTTGTACCCCAAGGTCAATGAGAGTTTGTGATTTTTATACTTTGATGTAAGCAATTCTATTTGATTGCGTGCAATATGTGTGTGCGTGAAATGGTGGGTGTGCGTGCAATAGTGTGTGTATGTGCAATAGTGTGTGTGTGCGTGCAATAGTGTATGTGTGTGTGTTGGCTCGGTGTGTCCCATGAGAGTGTGTGTGTATCTAGCAGGTATCCCAAGGCCTGCGGATAAGACTTCCCCAGCCAGTTGCAGAGCTTCATGACAGCCACTGTCCAATGAATCACAGATGCTGCCTCGGGGCTGCTTGTTCTCACAGTGAGTCTGGCAGTCTTAGTACTCAGACTGAGAATAATAAAATATTTCCGTCGCCTAAGCCCATTACCTACCACAGAGCTCTCTGTGCACCCAAACCCCAGCAGGGCTCGGTACACCTAAGCATCATTCTAAAGGGGCACAGTGCGCGAAACACTCACCAGGTCTCTGTGCACAAAATATCTCTAGGAATACTGACCGTCCCACTGACCTCTGCACACCAAAGCATCTCTAGGGATCCATGCACCCAAGTATCCACAGGGCTCTGCACTTCTAAAACACACAAGCCAATTTATAAGACTTCTCAATCTGCAGGGCCCTCTTCTGTGCACCAAGCAGCCACGTAGACTATACACGAAACACACACGTTGATATATATCTAAAAGGCTGTCCACACCAACATTTCTATTGGGCTCTGTGCACCAAAATAAGTTAACTACTATGCACTCGTCCCCCTGAACAAACAAGCATTGGCATAGCCAATAGGTCTTGCTTTTGGGACCTTTAGTTTTACAGCACGATATCCTTGGTGCAACAACATCAGCTGTTGCATGGCTAAACTTTGTACCTTTTAAGTGTTTAGCCATGCAACACTTGATGTTGGTGCACCAAGGATATTGTGCTGCATAACTAACTACTTATAAGGTCCCAAAAGCGAGAACTATTGGCAATGCCAATGCTTGTTTTGTATGCCCCGCATTTAGTCTGGAGTACAAGCTACAGAAGAGCACATCTAAAATTATCTCATGATCCCCCCAGCGATCCTCTCTACCCCTTTCCAAATCCTTGCCATATAGTTTTGGAGAGGGGCCCAACTTCAAAACATTTTCCTTCGGGGGGCTCTGAGCAAAAAAGTTTGAAGACCTCCGATATCATTATTATTATTATTAAAAGATGTACACAGTGCATAGCTGCCCCAGTGACGGGGCGTCCCAGTGCTACCCAGAAGAACAAGTGCAGAGACTACTCCAACTAACACAAACCAGAATTACTCAGGGAAAAGCCAGGTCTTCAAGGCCTTGCAAAATATCATATGATTCTGCAAACCTCTAATAGAAGTCGGGAGGGAATTGCACAGAAGGGCTGCCTGGACTTTAAAAGAACGTCCACCAGCTCTGACTCTTTGAAAACGAGGAGTGCAGACGAGGCCCGAGTTAGCGGAGCGAAGTGGGTGATTCGGGATATACTGAACAAGCATGTCACCCAGGATAGGAGGGCCTTGTTGCGCCAGAATTTTATGAGCCATACACAAGGACTTAAACTGAATTCTTTTGGCTATAGGCAACCAGTGCAGTTTGGGTAAAAGATTAGAAACCGAGCAAGATTTAGGAAGTGCTAGCAACGCCCGAGCAGCCGCATTTTAAATGCGTTGGAGGTGAGAAATACATGATTTATTGGCCCCCAAATAAAGGGAATTGCCATAATCCAACCTGGACAGAATTGTGGCCTGGAGAATAGTTTGGCGGATATCTGGTTCAAAGTATCCAAGCAGGGGCTTCAACCCCCTCGGGAGTCTAACACAGACCCCTGCAAGGACTTTTGACTGTGTATCGAAAGAAAGATCCCTGTCTATCCAAAAGCCTAGATTCTTGACCGCCTCTTTAGGCAGTGGCGCTGGCTGAAGTTGGTCTGGCCACCACTGTTCTGACCATAAAGCACTGTCTTTCCCTAGCACAAGAATTTCTGATTTTGCAGCACTAAGCTGCAAGCAGTTGGTTGTCATCCAATCTGAGATAGCTAATAAATCCTCTTTGAATTTGAGAAGGTCGTTTCTACAATTCTTTGCAAAAGCAATGACTAACTGGGTGTCATCGGCATAAGATACCAACGACAACCCTCTACTTTTAGCAACCACTGCTAGGGGCTGAACATAGATATTAAACAGTGCTGGGCTCAATATTGTGCCCTGCAGAACCCCGTAATTAATAGCATGCACCTGCAAATGGTATGGAGGGACAGCCACTTGAAAGGTCCTATTTTCCAAGAAAGAACCGAACCAAGAGAGCGCCGAACCCCTGACCCCAATATCGCGTAGTCTACCCAAAAGGATGCCATGCAAAACAGTGTCAAAAGCGGCACTTAAATCCAATAGAATCAAGGCCACCAAGCTCCCGACATCCAGATTACCACAAATATCCTCAATCACGGCCAACAGAGCCGTCTCGGTACTGTGGCGGGGACGGAAACCATTTTGTGAGGGGTCAAGGATTTTATTCTTCTCTACAAATTCCGCCAGAGCGGAATTGACATAGGATTTGGTGACTTTGGCTAAAAAAGGACGTTGAGAAATTGGACGAAAATTTCCAGGATCTGAAGGCTCCAGAGATGCTTTTTAAATAGAGGAATCACTTTTGCATGTTTCCATGTAGCGGGCAAAGAACCCAAGGACAACGATAAATTAATCAAATCCCTGACCACTGGGAGCACAGATGGAAAGACCAAGCTCAGTTGGTCAGGTCTCAAAGGATCGACTGGAGAACCTGATTTAATCTTACGGTATAATGATTCCGTCTCAGCTATCGTAAGAGGAGGTAAAAAGCCCAATGTTGATGCAGGGGCGACCAACCGATCCTCCCCTTTAGGTACTGGCGCAATGTTAATACTCACTACGTGCGGGCTGACAGTTGGAAGATTATTATAAATGGTCTCCACCTTTTGCACAAAGAAATCTGCAAGTTTATCGCACTGAGCATTAGACGAAACAGGGTGGTCCGTTTTCACATTAGAATGTTGCATTTGTCTAAGAAGAGAGAAAATCATTTTGGGTGGGTTTTTACCCTCCAAAATGTTGTCGGCAATATATTTAGCTCTTGCTTTCCGAATCAACCTATGGTACGACTTAATAGCGGCGCAATAGTTATTTTTTGCTTCTAACTCATTAGCACGCCTCCAGGTTCGCTCCAATTGCTTACAAACCTTTTTTGCTTTCCCTAAGGTTTCAGTAAACCACGGATTAGATATAGAGGAATATACTATACAAATTACACTGTACCGGAAGCCCAGGCTGGAAACAGTACCTTGCATGCGGGCAGCTTCCACCCTGAAAGTGTAATCAGTGGGGTCCCCTATGGGGAACTAGTAAGACTAAAACGAAACTGCTCCACAGAGAATGAGTTTCTTAAATCTAAAACTGACACATTGACCAAACTAAGACTATGAGGATACAAAGAGAGGGTACTGAAAGAGGCAGATAAAAAAGCAGAAAAACTAGAAAGAAAGAATCTGTTATTGGGAGAAAGAGAAACTTCAGAACAGAAACAGGAATGGAAAGGAGAGATAAGAATGATAACAGATTATACAGCTCAGTCTTCTGAAGTTTTCCAAATCTTCCGAAAAAATTGGATGATTCTAAAAACAGATAATGTCATAGGGCCACATATCCCAGAGAACTCCTTTGTAACCTATAGGAGAGGTTCGGCTCTCAAATGGTTAGGAGCCATTTCTCAAAAAGTCCAGTAGATAGTTATAGTTGACGAATCTTCGCGAAATTTTCAAAACTCGTGGGTCGCTCCGGTCCGCTCCTATCTTGAACGTTTCGGGGTGATTCGTTAAGCGGAGGCCGAGAAAAAATGGGGGTCCCAAAACATGCTTTCCCCATGTAATTTCCCATAGGAAACTTTAGCCGCAGCTACAGCCCGAACTGCTGAACAGAATTACACCAAATTTGGCAAAGAGGTAGTTCTTGGTTCAGAAAGAACCCTTTTTGTTAAATGGTGTAAATCCATTCAGTAGTTGCTGAGAAAATCAAAAGTAAAAACACATATATATCTATGCCGTGCAGGATCCGCAAATCCTCCCGATCACAAGCTTTATGCTAATTGGCTGTCAACACTCCAAACCAGGAAGTGTTGGCAGCCATCTTGTGCCTCGGTAGAACCAAGGCACAAGAAATCAGGAAAACTAAGGCGCAAAACGCAAAAAGGGGCAGGCTGGAATCACCCTGACCCCCTAGGCCTGCTTAGGGGGTCCCACAAGGACCAGCAGGCCCCCCAATTGTTTTTTTTTTTAAATCTGCAAAATCCGCGCAGGGTGCGCGGATCCTACCGAGAAAAAAAAACAAAGCACGGGCTCCTGCGCTTCTTTGCTATCTAGCCCCCGGTGGGGCCAAGTCCCGGGGGCAATATTGTTATGTAATGAGGGGCCCAGAGGGGCCCCCAGCCCCGGGGACCGCCACCTCACGGGGCTTTCTAAAATTATGTGGGAGGGTCACAGCCCCCTGGGGACCGCCACCCCCGGGGCTTCAAAAATAAATGGGTGGGGTGTGGGGTGGCTCAAAGGCCCCCCAAGCCCCGGGGACCAGTTTTTTTTTTTAAACCAGTGTGGGGGGGGGGCTTGAGCCTCAGGATTGAGGAGAAATCAATTCTCCAACTTAAGACACACCACAGGGCGTGTTTGCAGACATGTCGCCTCAGGCCACGCCCCCTTCCTTCACCATTGTGCAAATGTGCCCCGTGGCGAGTTGTAAGTTGGGGAATTAATTCTCTTTCAATACTGAGGGTCCCTGAGGGCCAACTAGCCCAACAGGTATCTCCAGTATGCGCCAGGGAGCTGCGTTGAAGACAGATGTTCAGAGACAACGCCCCTTTTTACACCTTTCTGCAACGCAGCTCTGTGGCGCTTACTGGAGGTACCTAGTTGGCTAGTTTGAGCCTAGGGACCCTTAGGATTTAAGGGAACTTAATCTCTCAACTTAGAATGGCCACAGGCAGCGTTTACACAGTGGTGAGGAGAGGGGACGGGGCCTGAGGTGACGTGTGCAAACACGCCCTGTGGCGCGTTTTAAGTTGGGGAAATAATTCCCCTTCAATCCCTGGGGGCCAACTAGCCCACCAGGTGCTTCCAGTAAGCGCCACTGTGCTGCGTTGCAAAGAGGTGGTGCAGGCCGTGCCCCTTTTTCACACCTCTCTGCAATGGCGCTTACTGGAGGTACCTAGTGGGCTAATTTGCCCCTAGGGACCCTCAGGATTCGAGGGGACTTAATTTCCCAACTTAAAATGAGCACAGGGCATGTTTACACAGTGGGGAAGGGAGAGGACGAGGCCTGAGGTGACGTGTGCAAACACGCCCTTTGGTGCGTTTTAAGTTGGGGAAATAATTCCCCTTCAATCCTGAGGGCCAACTAGTCCACCAGGTGCTTCCAGTAAGCGCCACTGTGATGCGTTGCAGAGAGGTGGTCCAGGTCGTGCCCATTTTTACACCTCTCTGCAACGCAGCTCTGTGGCGCTAACTGGAGATACCTGGTGGGCTAGTTGTACCCAAGGGACACTCAGGATTCAAGGGGACTTTAATCACCAAATTAAAACGTCCACAGGACGTGTTTGCACACGTCAGCTCAGCCCCCCCTCCCTTCACCAGTATGCACCAGTGTGGCGCGTTTTAAGAGGTAGTTTTAATCCCCCTGACCTATTATATACTAGGGGGTTACAGAGGAGATCATGCTAATAACAGGGGTACACCAACGCATAGTGTTCCCTAGTGTATTGAGGGGTTTTAACTGTATTCTAAGTGTCTTTTAGCATAGCACTGGCTCTAGGACTGGTTAGTCAGAGTCAGAGTCAGTTACCACCAGTACCCATCTGAAAACGTTGAGGGTACAGGATGATTTTGCAACAAGGCCTCTGTCTGCTCCTCTGTTTGTTCTTTCTGCATGTCTTCCTTCTTCCTGCACTTTTCTTCGTCTTTGATGACTTCTGTTGCTTCTTTCTGCATTTTTTTTTGTTCTTTCTGTGTTTTTTCTTCTTTCTTCACATGTCCTACCTCTGTAAGCATAGTTAGAAACTAGCATTTAAAACATCTTAGAAATTAACTGAAAAAAACATAGGTTTCAGGCACGTTATAGTTACAAATTAGCATTTAAAAAACCATTGAAATTAAATGAAAAAACCATAGGTTTCAGGCACGTTATAGTTAGTTGGACATTTCACTCGTACAAAACCATTGAAATTGCCCCGTTATAGTTAGTTCAGCTAACTATAACTTGCGCGCCCGCAATGCACTGCTGATGATGTCACATATTACATCACTCATGACATGGTCAGTGACATCACTCATGACATCACTGATGACATCTCAAATGACATCACTGATGACATCACTGATGACATCATCCTTGTGAAAGAGTGGCAGACCTCCTCTCACCCTAATATACACATACTCAAAAATAGAAACTAACATTTTCAAAACAATGGACATAACAATACCACTTACAACACACCTATTTAGTAATTCCAATATCTACACATACATCCACTCATTCACCAACAGATCCTATACTGTCACTCATACATGTACTCACTCATCATATGTACTCATACACCTATACATCCTGTTACACACTGCCACTCATCTATAGAGTTACTCACACACATAGTCACACATGCAAACAAAGTATCAAACATCCATTTACTTGCATATACATTTATACACACACCACCGCACTTACTTCTACAGAAACTTACACATACTTAGCCTTTTAAACAATCACTTATAGAAACACCTACTTATTTGTACAGCAACTCTTCCAATCTCTCACTCTCACTTATACTCACTTATACACAGAAATACTCACATATACTAGTTTAAAACATATGTAGTTACTCATAAAGACACTATTGAGAAAGTCATTCACTCACTAACACACCCATACACACACTCATCCACCTATACAGTCCTTCACACATGCTTTCTTCAACACATACAAACAGTGAGTCACTCATTCATGCATCTATGAACTAAGTAATACCCCCCACCGAACCATACAGACACTCAGACATTCATATTGATATTCAAAAAACCAACTAATAACCCATATAGACACTCATGTAGCTACTCACCAACCTATGCAGCCACTTATACACAAAGTTTGATACAGATATTTACATATTTAAACATTACTCACTAACCCATGTATTCACTAAGGTACACTTAATCAGTCAGTTATACAATCAATTTTACAATAAAAAATTATCCATTTAGACACTTATATACCCATCTATTCTTCCATCGACCTCGAGATATAATTATATAAAACATTTAATTTTCAGAAAAACTCACATTCACTGGATAATGTCATCAGCGATGTCATTTGAGATGTCATCATTGCTGTCATGAGTGATGTCACTGAGCATGTCATGAGTGATGTAATATGTGACGTCATCAGCAGTGCATTGCGGGCGCGCGAGTTATAGTTTGCTGAACTAACTATAACGCGGGAATTTCAATGGTTTTGTACGAGTGAAATGTCCAACTAACTTTAACGCCCCTGAAACCTATGGTTTTTTCAGTGAAAAAAAAAAAATAAAAAAAATAAAAAAAAAAATATATATATATATATATATATATATATATATATATATATATATATATTTAGGTGGCGATCGTTACGCCATCGTAATGAGAAATACCCACCACCATATTAGGATGGCGGTGAGTACCGTGGCGGACGCAAAGTCCGTCTGCCGCTTTTCCGCCAGTGGCAATCGTCACGATTGTCTGCTGGGCGGAGCTGGGCCACTAACATGGTGGTGGTGCCTAACAGGCGCCCACACGCAATATTATGATGTGGGTAAGTATAGGCCTTTCCATGCCGGCAATGCCACCATGGAAAGGTTGGCGGGGATTGGCCTCAGGGGCTGTTGCCGGACCCCTCGGGGGTGCACGGGGGGTACCATGGTACCTCCCTGCAGTTCCCTGCACCAGGTGGCAGGAACCGGGTGATACCTGCCACATGGTGCAGGAAAATGCTGTGCATGCTCTTTTCCCATGCAGACGGTGCTGCAGCCAGCAGCACCGTCTGCAATGGTAAAAGGCCAGGATGCACCCGCCAGTATGGCAGGCGCCTCCTAATTTGGCTGGTGGTACCGCCGTACGTCTGGCAGGCGGGTCCATCACCGTTATGATGTCGGGCGGACTAATGTCTGCCCGCCAACATAATGAGCCCCTTAGTACCAGATATTCTCAAATAAAACCTGTAAACTGCATTGCAGTTCCTTGTTGTGCAGTATGGGTCTCTGTGCCAGAGTAGAACGCATTGCTTTATGTATAGGCTTCGAAACCGAAAGTAATACATAAAAAGAGTTAGTGAAATTGCTTCATGTAAAGAGAATGTAAGAGAATGCACATTTGATAAACGTCGCTATCATTTGTTTTATCCTTTGTTTAATCCTGTAAAGAGATAGTCGCTTGAAGGTTTGCAAGAAAAAAGCAGTCTATATGGTGTTACATTAAGTAGCATAGCTAGGGTGCACTGGGCCGTAACGCAAGCAAGGAAAATCTCCTCTCCTGGCATGGGTCGGTTGTCACTAGGCAATCATAATCAAAGTGCAGTGGCCCCTCAGTTCCCCAAGCCCCGGTGTACTGCACCTGCTGCACCATAGTTACATAGTTAATTGATAATGATGGCGTGTATGGCGCATCAGACCCCTATAATCTGTTTAGTTTCATGAGTGCTCAAACATTGTGTAGAATAGGTAATTTTAGCGTTTCTTTGCAATGATTCGGAAATTGATGTTGTTATCTTTGAAATGTATTGCCTCCATCAGAAGCGTAAAAAAAAGCATCCTTTCTGTGTTATACATATCTTCGAGCAGCCTGTTCACTGCAAATCACTTCCTTGCACAATCCTTTTGTTTCAGAGTCATGGCGAGTACTCGTAATCCTGCTTTAAACACAAAAGATATTCATCAGAAACAGAAGTCCGCGTCTGCTGCCCTTGTCTGTTCGTTCTTTCCTCCTCCTGTCTCCCTTGGCTAATCTTACTGTCATGATTATGTAACTACAGTGTACTTACACGGATGATGTATAATGGTGTGTTTCTGTTTCCAAATATATAAATTACATCTAGCATTGTTAAAACGTGAAGTCGAGAACGCGAAAAATCAATAGTGCCATTTTCACTGTTGGACATTTTTTGACATGTCTTCTACTGGGCCTTTCATGCTCATAGGCTGCTCGGTTCTGTGCAGCTTTAAACTAAGTGGTCTTGTAAATCAAAATGTCCCTTTTCCACAATTCTTCTGTAAATGTCTGATTACAATCAAACTGCACACTATTTGTAAAAGGACGTTCAAAGCTGCCTGTGTAACAACAGCTAATTGCTGATCTGCTTAATTAAATAGGCCCTTGTGTTGTCACGCTTACAAAGATAAATGAAATAATCAGCTTTGCCCTAATTAGGGATAATTAGATTAAGCTGTCTGATAAATAAAGACAAAAATCCTGTAGATTATGTAGGGGGAATTGCAGCAAGAGATCAAAAATATTTTAGCCGGGCAGTGTTTGTCACTATTGTGTGTATGTTATGCATCTTATAAACACAACATTGTATGCACTGAAAGATTACATCAATTTCAACACAACACGTTAGTAAATATACTCTGAATACATTATCAGTGGAGAAGTCGCACTGCAGTAAAATGAAAGAATAAAGACTCTTGTTCTGCAGGACTGGCAGTAATACTGATTCTTTGCAGTCTGGGATCCAGGATGCTTTGATCTCTGCATCTTACATTATTTGTAGTGCTAAAAATGCAGGGTGGCTTTATTTTCAATAATTCTCAATTATACAGTTTGCCAATTCTCATCTCAGAAGATCTGTGAATGAATGAGTGAATGAATATGAAGCTGTGGGCTAGTTCTGAATATAGGTCATTGCTAATGTATTGACTAAAGGTGTATGGGAGTTATTTTCTGCTTATAATTGTATGTGCATATTACTATGAATCTTTTGCAACTAAAAGAAAAACAACGAGACTTTTTTAAATTCATTTTTCTATCCTATGTTCAACTTGGCTTCAACTCCTTCTTGAAAAAGATGGATGCTACTGTCTCATAATAATCATGGGGGTATATGCTCAAGAACGTGTGATAACTACCGCAAGAGTAGCTTATCGCAACTCACCACATCGCAGTCCATCGCAGGAAAATAACACCTTCACAACACTGCATTCCCAAGCCGGCGGCACCATGCGATAGTCCCACAATATCGCATCAAATGTCCGCGATGAAGTCAACGCGACGCCACAAAAATGCGAAACACCAACGTAAAAAAAGCTGCGATGAGGACAAGAGCAATAAAAGAAAACAGCAAAAAGCAGCCACAGGCCTGCCAATCCCACGCGTCATGCGGGAAATTGCACTATAAAAGAACTTTAAAAAAACACACCAAAACTGCGTAGCACCATGGATGCACACGGACCGAGTGCAGAGGACAACCTGAACCCCACAAGCCCCACGGAGGACCAGTCAGGAACCCCGTGCACCTGGAAAGGCAAGGAGAAGAGAAAGAGGAAGACGGGGTTCGGTCCGCAGGAAGACTGGATCATCGTCACGGATGTGACAGAACACTACCATCCACTGTTAGTCACCTCCACTGTGACACTGGCAACACAAACGGAAATATGGCAGTCCATCCTCACCAACCTGAATGCAGTCGGAGCGTCGAGGAGGTCAATGGAGGAGGTCAAGAGGTGCTGGCATGAAATGCACAGCCTAACCAAGGAGAAACTCGCTGCCAAAAGGAAGGCAGCAGAGGCGTCACACCGGACACAGAAGACATCTCAGAGGAGTAAGATGTGGAGTGCAATAACTGTGAGGAAGGAGGGAGTAGCAACCGTACCAGCCACATGGCCAGTCCCTGCATGGTTCAGCCGCATGCATCATGCCCTGGTACAATGCATCCAACTGTCCCCTGGAACACTCTGCTACATTCCCCTGGACCCCAACATGGACTGCCATATTTGCCCTTGTACCAATGACACATCAATCTGGCTGAGGACTGTACTCTTCCTCTTCAGATCAACTTTGCATTCCCCCAAGGAATCTGGATGGCCCACCACTGGGCAACCACTTAATGTTGGCTTGAACTGGAAATGTACCCCTCCATCTCGGAGACTCCCAAGAATGTGAATAAAACATTCCAAATCACATAGATGTGTCGTCTATTTTCACCCACGTGTACAAGTATGGATTAATGTAGAGATGTTGATTGCACTAAGAGATACACCCTAGTAATTGTGAGCAATGCGCAAGTTTGATCCTGACCAACATGGCCAACTGGATTACTGTGAAGGTGTGAACTAGCTGTGGCCTCATTGTACATGCACAACAATCTCGCACCCCCCAACGTAGTCCTACGTCCATGTATCACATAGGGCTGTGTGTGTCAATGTCAGAATCGGTAGCCCACCTGAAGTAGTGTCCTCCATTGCATGTGGCTACGGAACTCCTCTTCGCATTACGTACTCACACACATCAGTATGTACACGGTCTGCTTCAATGGATCATATTGATCCACAAGGCAAGAAGTTTGACACCATACTCACATTGCTGAAGACACGTAAGGGCACAGGTCTACCAGTAAGTATCCCAAACACAATATGTGGCTCAGAGAGGTGGAGCTGCCAACAGTGATTCACCACCTTTAAATATAGGGCTGACATTTAAAAACTGTATTTTGGAGCCTTATTGCTGCACCTGCCTTAGCCTGAACTTAGTACTGTTTGCACTAAAAGCTTGATTTGTACTTACCATAGCTTTGCATCCTACACTTTGTACTCGGCACCTTGCACTTTGTGCTCAGCTTTTTGTACCCTGCACCTTGCACTCTGCACTTTGTATTTTGCACTTGCACTTTTCCTTGCTACTAATTTGCTCATTTATTGGAACACTTTACCTCCAGTCCATTGGTAACATGGGCAAAAGGAAGGCTAAGGCTCAATCCATGGGTCATGGTAGGTCGTCAAATGTTGTTTGCCATGAGACAATGGACAGGATTGAATCAATCCTAGCAGAATGTCAGATAATTGCCAACTCTGATTCCACTAGTCCCCCCACTCCAGTGGTACGACACTGGTCAACTGCCCATCCCTTCGCCAGGACCTCCCTGTGCCAAAAAGGCTGTAAAACAGATCCCCCTGATGTTAAAAAAACGAAAAAAAGATGCAACAATGTGTTAGATGATAAATCATTGGTTGACACCTCACCAGTACTTCCCCCTGCTAGGAAGACAGCTAGATAGTCTCTGCTAACATCTAGAAAACAGCATGCTAAGCATAGGAAGGATAGAGGCACCGCACCTGATATATGTGTGCAAGCCAACTTATCGGAGGCAAACCCCCCATCTACCCCGAGTAGAATACTCACCTAAAGTATAGAATGCTTTAACAGATGTGATGCTCTCGGGGTGGATGAGGAAGGGGTTAGAGAGGTGGAAGAGGGGTTGATCTTATAGGCATCAGCAAGGCAGAAAGTATGATGGGTGGGTTGCAGCCACTAAAAGACCTGATAGAAGCCCTGAGAGCTGAGGTGTTAACACTCAAAGACAAGGTGATTGCTCTAATGGAAAGGATCGACAGTGACCAGGGAGAAGTTCTCAAACCAAACCAAAAGAAGCCACCACGGATGAGGGACCAAACCAGCCCAAAGGTATGCAGTACGGGTAATAAAAGGGTGAACTAGCTCCCAAGATCTCACCCGAATAAGAACCTCAAACCCCATGCCATCAAAGGGCGATTACCATCAGCTCCCTGATAATAGAAAACTATCCCCGATCCACACCTGAGCCCCGATGTTAGGTAGGGATGTATACAGAGGTGAGGTTGTCCGGGATGATGGTTCTACTCATATGCAGGACCAGGTGAGGGTCCCTGCTAGGGGATCAGTGCGGGAAGGTGTCTATAGAAGACCAGAAGAAGGGGAGCGCCCATTAGAGATATTTCTCATGGAAGTCCCAAAACTCACTAGTAGACACTCTGAAAGCCAGGAGTCGCTCAAAAACTAGGTCATACACTGGCTTAGATACATACGTCAATGTTAATCAGTAATCAGGGAAGATATCAGAGTGGCTAGAAGATTACCACTGCCAAATACCACAAGGGACATAATAGAGGTCAGCTTCTACGATGCTGATATAACCACTGGTCTGCTATCGATGGATGCCCACACAGTCCCACAAAAGAACACCAGTATATCTAGTAGATATGGACCACCACATGGTGACCTCCCTAGTACCCTTCTGGCCCCCGTTATAGACCCTCGTGAAGGTTTGCGTCCCTTTGACCTGGGGTGGTTCCCCGTAGGCCCCTTCTGCTGAATAGGGCAGATGGGAAGAGGATCAGCTGACCCCCAGGCGGCAAAAAGCAAACATCTGCAGATTGGCAGGATTCCTCTAGTCTCCAAGTGCAGATTAGCCTTAATTAAAATAGAATCCCACCTGTGAATTCTACTCCTTTAGCCTGTGTTTTGGAACCATCTGTAGTTATGCTCACTGACTGTGCACTCATTGCTAAACCCGGGACGGAGACAGGTTTGTGCAGGGGAGAACCAATAAGGCCTGAGGGTACTGAGGGGGTCCTGTCGCAGCCACCTCCCCTTAGGGTACTGGTGTGGAACGTGGCTGGGATTAACAAGCTACTGGCAGACCTAGATTGGTGTACATTCATAGACTCCTTTGATGTCATCCTTTTCCAAGAAACATGGTGCCTTACATGCCCGTACAGAACTGGCTTTTCAACTCATGCCAAAAATGCCAATAGAAAAGAGAGAGGTAGGCACTCAGAAGGATTAGCTGTCTTGGTGAATATTGAACTAGGGTACACAATTAGATTATTGCAGGTGGAGTCGGAAGACATACTAGCCCTGGAGATTAGCTTCAAAAGTGGCACTAGAATAAAAAATATATATTTATAGTAGGGTACAGAAGGGTATGGCTGAAGCAGATACTCTGTGTATATTTGATACTGCATTAATGCAATACTCGAACAATTCCCAATTATTGGTGTGTGGGGACTTCAATTGTACATTCAAACCGCTTGCTCCAATTCCCCCAAACCTGACTGATGAATGGGACAGTGAATGGCAGGTCCCTCAATTAGACTTGCCTCTGGTAAGGTGTAGTGTGAGAGGAGCGCAGTTGCTAGCTCTCACAATGCAACATGATCTTAGGGCGACCAATGGAAGGACCCCATCAGACACTAAAGGTGACCGAACTTTCAATAGGACAGCTCAGGAGAACAGAATTGAATATTTGCCTAGCATCCTTGAACTACTGGCACCTTGTCATGGATATGGCAGTGGTCAAAAGGGTTGACAGCGACCACAACGCTCTTGCTCTCATTCTTACAAACCAAGTGTCTGTGGGGTCTGTCAACATGGGTTCACCAGATTTTTGTATACTATCAGCAGCAAATAATCAGAGGAGAATTAAGTGGAATTGGGTTGAGGCTCACCCGGAGGCCCTAGGTTCAGTAAAGAGGAAGGTTTCCACATTTCTTGATAAAGCTGCAAGCTTAACTGTGGAGCAGGTTGACGAGGTGATTGGCTATAGCCATGAACTGTTATACAAAGAAATTAGGGATTTACTGGGCTGCCATGAAAACTGGCTTAAGGCGGAAAGACCCAGCCTACAACAGACACAAGATCAACAGGGTACATGGTATACCAAGGCCTGTAGGCTCTCTAAGCAGGAACTTCTAAAGGCAGTTAAACAAAATTATTGGCCTGAAATAGTGTCTTGCAGAGCCAAGTATAAACAAGTAGTCAAATTTGCTAAAAGGGAGTGGGAAGGTGCCTTATGGTCATCTGTGAGGAGAGCATTGCTGAACAGACGTGTTAGTTAAAGGGTACAAAGCGACAATTGGCGTTTACAGTACACCCTGAGGCCTGGAAAACCCATTTTGGTACCTTATACGAATCCAGGGATGTGGTACCTGTGAGACAAGATGAAGGCCTGATCAGCGATGCTGTGGGGGCAATCGACCTCCATATTACCCTAGAAGAGACCAAAGTAGCAATTGCCTCCTGCACCCTGGCTCGTGCGCCTGGCCCTGACCCAATGAACTCACTGACACTTTTCCTTTTTTATTTTTTTTATTTTTTTTATTAATGTTCCACACAAAAAAAAACAGATAACAAATAACAAACCAATAAAAATAAAAACATACCATGCAAATACAAATACAGAACATTTTTTCCCCCCATATAACGCTCATCACAAAAAGCAAAACAGCAAACAGTTAATAAATCAGTGAAATAATCCTTTAACGGGCGCCAAATAGCAAGGCAAAATTTCCTTTTACGTGGTTTTTTAAGCAAATACATACCAGTTTCCAAATTATACAAAATAAATAATTTTGCACGCCACAGATCAAAGCTTGGCGCCTGAGGTTGCAGCCAGGCTGTAGCTATTGATAATCGTGTTACTGCTGCTATAATGAAGAGAAAGTAACGAAATTCAAAAAGAGGTTGCCCATAAGTAAAATCCCCCCCTATCCCTAATAAGATCATACTCGGGGACAGTGAGATAGGTTTGCCAAGAACATAAAGCAAAAAACTTCTAATTTGATTGAAAAGAGGTAGCAAAGAAGGACAGGAAAAAAAAACATGTACTATATCGGCATTACATGCTCTGCAGCGAAAACATTCCCCAGAATTAGAAAATTGAGAAGAACTGCCCCATTTCATCATCACCGCACGAGTGCGGTATGAATTAAAGATAGTTTTATAATGTTGAGCCTTTAGTGAGGCAGAATGGAAAACCATATGGGCAATCTTAATAGAATCTTTGATATTAATAGATCAAGATGAGAGCCGACATCTCCACTTCTCATTTGTTTTGTCGAGATCGTCTGATCTAAATTCTAACAGCACCAGATAAATTGATCCTATTCGTAATTGAGATCTGACAACATCAACGATGCGAATAGAGGTAAGTTGAATAGTATGTTTATAAAGAAAATCACAAATCTGGAGAAATTTAAAAAATTGATTATTGGATAAATCAAATTTCTGTCTAAGTGCATCAAAAGAAACACTGACACCCTCCTCTGAAATAAAATCCGCTAGACAAGTGATCCCTTTAGAATACCAGTATCGCATAACTGAATCTCCAAAAATGGGGGATAGATGGTGTGATGCAGTAAGAGGAGTATATACTGTGTATTTAGGAATATTGCACATTTTTTTAACAGTTTTCCAAACAGTAAAAGCGGAAATAATAATTTTAAACCGAGTACGTTTATAGTAACTACCATCAATCTCGGATATCAGGCAGTTTTTAGCAAACGTGCCAAGCGCAATTTGGTAGATTGATGGAGCTTCTGCCAGATTACCAACTTCCTCACCCGTAAGAAGAATACGCATATTGAGGAGTAAGCACGAGATCTGATATAATGCAAAATCCGGGATACCCCACCCTCCTCGTGCAGAAGGTAACGTCATCAAACGTGAAGCTCTGCGAATCTTCCCCAGGGCCCAAAGATATTTTTCGCATACTGACTGAAGTTGGCGAATCTGAAGTTTAGGAACCAAAAGAGGGACAGCTCAAAAAAAATAAAGTACTCTAGGTAAAATAATCATTTAAAAAAAATTAGATCTACCAACAAGAGTGAGATGAAGACTCTGCCAAGAGTCCAATGTAGATTTGGTTTTATCCAAAATATCCTTCCAATTAACCGTAATCACATCATCCAGATTAGGTCTGATCTTGATGCCTAAATAAATCACTTCCTCCACTATCCTGGGATCCGATACTATAGCTCGGTCCGTACATTAGCATTGTGTCTTGGCAGTGTTTAGCTTATACCCCGAATATCTGCCAAAACACTCCGCTAGATGTTCTATGGCGGGCAAGGCGATGTTTAAATCTGACGTAACCACAGCTATGTCGTCCGCATAGGCGAGAACGCTATACTGCGTGTCCTGAGCAATAAAAGGGGGAATTTGTGAGTTAAGATCTAGCATTTTAATAAATGGATTAATATAAAATGCAAAAAGCAGTGGGGAGCAGGGACAGCCTTGGCGGGCCCCCCTACTAATCTGAACCTCCTCTGATTTAATGCCCATTGCGCATATCTTAGCCGTAGGGGCCTGATAGAAAACCTGAAGGGCACGGATAAAGCCAGAACCAAATCCCGACCGTGCCATTATCTCCCATAGGAAGCCCCATGAAACCCGGTCAAATGCCTTCTCGGCGTCGAGCAGGACGAGACCCAGGAACCTGGACTCGACCTGCGCGACGTCGAGAAGAGCAATGACCCTGGTAATATGGTCAACTGTGCCCCGGCCTGGTACAAAGCCATGCTGCTGCGGCGATACCAGTCCAGCCACAAGCGGGGCCATTCGATTTGCCAAAAGTTTGGCATACAATTTGCCATCACAATTGACCAGGGAAATCGGACGATAAGATCCTGGTTGATCGGGAGGCTTCCCCTTCTTGGGAAATAGCTTCTAGCTGCCTGAAAAGTATTCAACAGATCCTCACGGAGTTCTGAAAAAAAGACCTTATAAATCTCCGTCGGGAGAGAATCTGGTCCAGCCGCCTTGCCAGAAGGTAATTTAAAAAGTGCTTGTTCAATTTCTTTACTAGAAAATGGCATATCTAATCTCTCCGCATCTATAGGATCGAGCTTTTCCCATTCTAATGCAGGTAGCCCAAGATCAAGAGGAAGATCTCCAATATCCGTCTGGCTATAAAAATCAGAATAAAAATGCTGGAATACTTTCATGATAGCCTGAGGCTCATAGATTAGTATATTTTGATCGTTATAGATGGAATTCATTTTTACTGCTTGATTTTTCGCGCGTATTCTTTGGGCTAAATATCTCCCTGATGATTCCCCAAACTCATACAGTTGCCTCCTATAGAGATGATGTTGAAGCGCAATCTCCTGGGCCCATACACAATTAATATTTGCCTTACAACATGCTAATTTATCAAGACTATCCTTAGGATCAGCCGCTGCCCGGAGTTGAACTGAAAGATCTAATTCAGCATTCCTCAATTGGGTAAGCATTTGTAGCATATTCTGCTAACGTAATTTTTGTGCATGAAGACCATAACTAAGAACCTCTCCCCTAAAGCATGCCTTAAAAGAATCCCAGACTACCGCAGGGTCAGCTGTGCCACAGTTAAGTTGAAAAAAGTTTGGGATCCATTTTTTCATGTGACTGAGAAAAAGAATATCAAACAAAAGTTTCCTATCAAAAGAAAAAGCCTTAATATATCTGGGAATACCAACATTCGAAAGAGAGATAACTACAGGAGCATGATCCGATAATAGTCTAGGGAAAATTTGGATTTGGCTACAGAAGGCCCAGGCTACAGGAATAAAAAAATAATCCAATCGAAATAATTTATTGTGAGGTGAGGAAAAAAACGTATATCCCGGAACTTGTGGATATACGGAATTCCAGACATCTGCCAACCTATGATCACCCATCAAATTCCTTAATGCCTGGAAAACCTTAGGCTTACAGCCCCTATATACCTGATAAGAGGAACTCGCCCAGTCACCATCCAAATGAATATTAAGATCTCCACAAAATATTAACAGTGAGGGCCATAGAGCGAGTTCCCCATTCAGGTAATCAAAAACATTTGCCTCATCCAAGTTAGACCCATACACGGTACACAAAGTAAACCGTATCTCTCCCACTAAGCATTCAAGAATTATCCAGCGACCATGTATGTCTACCAGAGAGCGCTCTGACTTAACTAAAGAGGGTCGTGCTAATATAGCAACTCCCCTCGTCGTATCCAATTGTTTAGAGGCAGTCAGAGTAACAGTCAGCTAGCTTTTGCCTGTGGGACCAAGAGATATGTGTTTCCTGAATGCACATAATATCAGGATTAATAATTCTTAATTCAGCCTGCATCTTCTTCCGTTTATCGTAATTATTGAGGCTACAAACATTATACGTACCGATTTTTAACCTCAAATTAGCCATTACCTTCGTATATTGAAATACCACCAGAGAGAAACTCAATCATAAGTGAGACAGATATTAAACAAAAACAAACCAACACTAAAAAAAAAGTGGAAGATATAAATCTAAAATCAATTTGTGGAACATAATTTTTTTTTTTTTTTTTTTTTTTTGAAACCGTTTATTGCAATCTCAAATATATACAATTATGGGCCTACAACCTTCCGGCCGGCCGCTAAAGTGACAAAAGCAAATGACATATATACAATAAGGCACTTGGCGTTGCATAGACGATAAAGCAGGAGGTATCAACAACGTGGGCCACATAACTCCGAACCCACAATACGGTTTCGTTTTATACGACACAACAACATAAAACCACACCCGCAAGGCAACCCACAATCGAAAATGACGACACGTGCTCCTCAAGTGGGGAACCCCAACCATCCAAAGAAATCCAGAGAGGGGGAGGGAAACTGATCCGGGACTGGGAGAACAATGTGCCCAGGGCTGAGGGAGGGGGTCAACTATGGGGATGGAGCTGGTGAAGCGGGAGGCAACAACGGCGGCTCGCAAATACCCCCGCGGTAAGCGTTCCAGGGGCCCCATATCTTCACCCATGCCCCAGGCTTACCCCGCGCCACATATACCACCTTTTCTCGGAACATGCACCAATCCATATGTTCTTTCCAAGCCGACACCGCCGGGGGTCTCTGAGATCCCCACAGCTGAGCAATGTCACGTTTAGCTATCATATATCCCAGAGTCACCCATCGCGTCTGCGGAACCGAGTAATCAGTCGGTTCCCACACATTCAGCAGGCATCTCCTCGCTTCAGGCAACAGCGCGACATGTGTAACCGCTCGCAGGACCTCATGCACACCACGCCAGAATCGCTCCACCCTCGGACATTCCCACAGAATGTGTAAAAAAGTCGCCAAAGCACCACACCCACGCTTACACAATCCATCCTCGGCATAGCCCATACGCTGAAGCCTTGGCCCCGTCATATACACCCGGTGGAGTATCTTGAGCTGGACGAAGCGAAGGCGAGCCGGGATGGCCACCTCCTTCGGAGAGGCCACCGCGGAAATCCAGTCCTCGTCGTCCAACTCCAGCCCATCGGCAACCCAAGCCTCGCGGAGGCCAGTCAGTAAGCCCGAGCGGTCATTTATCAATTTCTTATAAATGAGGGAGATCGTGCTGTCCGGAACGTGGCCATCTAGCACTCTATCCTCCAGGGGGGAGGACTCCGGGATGGAGGCCACGTCTGGGAAGACGGAACCCAGTGCGTGACGGACCTGCAGGTAGCGAAAGTATTCACTGCCCTGCAGCTGAAACTCCGCCTGCAGCATCTCGAATGTCTTGAATCCTCCCCTCGTCCAGAGATCTCCCACTGTACTGATGCCTATCATGTCCCACCTCTCGAAGCCCTTCGAGGTCCACAAAGAGCCAAGCCTCTCCGACGCATACAACGGTGACGCCCGGGTCAAACGGTCCTTCCATCCCATAGCTGCATTAGCCGCGTGCCATACTCGCACCATGACACGCGTGGGTCCCGTCAAGCGGGAATCGGGCACGCTAGTGTAGAGCGCTCGATTGTAGTCGCCACCGGGCAGGAGCATTTTGTCCATTTCAAATGCCGGGTTTAGGGCGGGCCCATAGAAGCCGTGATTAATTGCAGCTAACTGGGAGGCCCAGAAATACCGCTTAATATCCGGGAGGGCAATCCCTCCGTCGTACCACGGGAGCGTCAATTTTGCCAGGGCTATACGCGGCCTCCCGTCCCAAAACAGACGGCGCTGTAAGCTTTCCACCTCACGGAAGTAGCGCGCCGGGACCAAGTCCATAGTGTTCTGGAGAGCGTACAAAAAGCGCGGCAATGACATCATCTTGAACAATGCCGCCCGGCCGAGCGGCGAAAGCGGCAAGCGCCGCCAGCGCGCGACGTCCTCCTTCAAGCGCTGGAGGGGGGGAAGCAAGTTTCGCTCGTAGCGGGCCACCGGGTCCAGCGTAATATAGACCCCCAGGTATCGAAATCCCTGCGAGGCAATCTGGATCGGACAGCCCCGAGGGAGGACAGGAGCCTCCCCGGAAAGCACATAGACACAGGATTTAGCCCAGTTAATGACAAGGCCTGAATTACGGCCAAAGGAGCGCAGAACATCGACCAGTACAATCAGTGATTTGCGCGGGGAGGCTAAGTACAAAAGGATATCGTCAGCGTAGAGGGACACGCGGTCCTCATACTCGGGGGTCCAACGGAGACCTCGGATGGATGGGTGCCACCTCAGCCACTCCGCCAGGGGTTCCAGGGCCAATGCAAAAAGGAGCGGCGACAGGGGACAACCCTGTCGCGTGCCCCGTCCCAGCACGAATGGGGCCGAGACTCGACCATTCACCACCACCTGTGCCAATGGGTCCGAGTACAACAATTTGACCCAACTGATGAATCCCGGGCCAAATCCAAATTTCGCCAACATCGCCCAGATGTAGGGCCATTCGAGCGTGTCGAACGCCATGGTGGCTCCCGCACGAACGGAACACGCGCGAGCACCCCGTGCAGGCGCCGCAGATTAAGGGCCGTATTGCGATGGGGAATGAAGCCGGACTGGTCTTGGTGGACCAAATCGCCCACCACGCCGACCAGCCGGTTAGCGAGCACCTTGGCGAGGATTTTAGGCTCCGCGTTCAAGAGCGAGATAGGCCGGTAGGATGTAACCCGGTCTCGCGGTCTGCCCTCCTTGTGGATAACCACGATGGTAGCCAGACGCTGGTCCGGCGGGAGGGAGCCCCGCGAGTGAGCCGCAAGGAACATAGCGCGGAGGTGGGGTGCCAGTACGTCCGGTCGCAATTTATACAACTCGATAGGAATGCCGTTCGGGCCCATGGCCTTGCCAGAAGCGACCGAGCGGATGGCGAGGGCAATTTCGTCCGAGGTAGGGGCGGCATCCATTAACTCCCTGTCCTCCATTGAGAGGGAGGGCAGCGCGATGTCACGCAGCAGGGCATGGGAATCCTCCTCCGGGCAGGGAGAAACCGGGGAATATACCTCGCGGAAATAATCCGCGAAGCAAGAGACAATGCCTTCCGGCTCAGTGACACGTACACCATCCATTCTTTCAATCAGCGGGACCACACGATTAGCTCTCTCCTTCCTATCCAACCACGCAATCAACTTACCAGCCTTATCACCCACATCATACAATCGCCCCTGTTGCTCTCTGCTGAGGCCCCTGGCCGCCTCCGTGACGAGGGACCTATAGGCCGCCTGCTTAAGGTGTAGAACGTGCAGCGCAGCGTCAGTCACCCCACTCCCCAGATCACCCTCCAGTTCAGTGATTTCGGCCTCCACCCGGGTCACCTCCTCCTGTGCGCGCCTCCGGGCATGGGAAATAAAGGAGAGGGCCTCCCCTCTAAGCACAGTCTTGAAAGCCTCCCACAGGGAAATGGCAGACGGGACAGACCCCACATTCTCCTCAAAATACCGTTGCAAGGATTTAATCAAGTCAGCACGAATAGTGGGGTCGCGCAGGTACCAGGCATTGATTGGAGCTACCCTGCCCTCCCCCCTCGGGAAGACATCAAAGTGCAACAGGAGTGGGGAATGATCTGAGATACCCCGCGCCAGATGGCACACCTCCCCCACTCTCCCGGCATAGGCCGCAGGGACAAGGACATAATCAAGCCGCGAAAGGCTACCATGGGCCCCCGAATGGAAGGTGTACTGCAGCTGAGTGGGATGCTTCAGACGCCAACAGTCCACCAATCCCAGCGTGTCCAAAAGGCCAGACAGCCACGCT
This sequence comes from Triturus cristatus, assembly GCF_964204655.1. Lineage (NCBI taxonomy): Eukaryota > Metazoa > Chordata > Amphibia > Caudata > Salamandridae > Triturus > Triturus cristatus. Next base: position 385,965,991 of record NC_140583.1, read on the forward strand.
TGTGCCCGGGGGAGGTCCCTAGGGGGATAGCGATCCAGAGTCCCAGAAGCCACCGCATTGAAGTCCCCCCCAACCACCAGAAGCCCCCCCGGAAGGTCAAGCAGGAGGCGTCCCAGGTCCGCAAAGGTAGTGGACTGTAACCCCGGTGGGACGTACACTGAGACAAAGACGACTACCTTGCCCTCCATTCTCCCCACCAAGACAGTGTAGCGTCCCCTCTCATCATGGCGCACCTCGTCTATTTCTAGCGGGAGCGAGGTCTTGACCATAATGCCCACCCCTCGTGAGCCTGATGTGAAGCCCGAGTGGGCCACCAAACGATAACCACGTCGGTTCATGGCACAATAGGAGTTACCAATGAGGTGTGTCTCCTGCAAAAAGACCACATCAGGCGAAATCCGTTTCAGATATTGCAGGACCACACCCCGCTTAATCCTATCACCCAGTCCGTTGACGTTCCAGGACAACAACGTCAGGTCCCTACCCCCCATCACATACAGAAGCCATCATTTGTCCCCCCGAGAGCATCTAAAAAAAAACAATACAATAAAGGGTTTGCCTTGCGGTAGAAACGAACCACACCCCACCCCAACCCACCCATCCCAACAGAACTCCCCCCACCCTGCACCCCTGCATGAGCCCGAACAGCCCCCCCAAAGTGCAGTGTGCCTGTCGCCCCATGGAAAGAAAACTAACTAGTCCCCCAGAGGAGGAGGGAGATCCCCCAAGAGACCCCACACGACCTCCGCAGGAGGGGAACTTACCCTAACAGTCAATGGTGACAATAACACAGTCCAGAGCAAGGCCTACCATTAGTCCCTCAGTCCTGATCCGGCGGGCCCTCCCCACCAACCGCTCCCCCCTCACCCCCCCGGCCCCGATCTCCGGGCAGAGTGTCCAGCCAGTCCCCGGCCGCCTCGGGACGATCAAAAAAGTGCGTGCGGCCATCCACCTCCACCCTCAGCTTAGCCGGAAAAAGCATCGCATATTTGAGATTCAGGTCCCGTAGGCGACGTTTGACACCGAGAAAACTCAGTCGCTGCTTTTGGACCGCCGGAGTAAAGTCAGGATAGAAATTGATATCCATATTGTCAAGTCTGACCGGCCCTTGTAGCCTGGAGGTCTGCAGGATAGCGTCCCTGTCCCGAAAATTGAAAATCCGGGCGATGAGAGGCCTCGGAGGGGCTCCGATCTTAGGCCTACCCCCGGGGACCCTGTGGGCACGTTCCACTGCAAAGAATTTACTCAGCCCCCGAGGCTGGAGATGGGTGAGGACCAAGTCCTCCACAAACAGATCCGCTGCCTCTGCCTCGCGTCCCTCCGGCACCCCGATAATGCGGACGTTATTCCTCCGGGCCCGACCCTCGGAATCCTCCAGTCGACGATGCATCAGGGCGCTCGCCTGGCCGAGCCTGCGCACCTCCTGTTGGAGGGCCGCCACATCGGACGTGAGGCCCGAGGTAGAGTGGGCCAAAGAATCGACCCGGTCATTTGTTTTTGAGAGATCGGCTCTCACGAGGCCCACGTCCACGAGGACCGAGTCGATCTTCTGCGCCAGAGTGTCAAAGCGCTGGTCCACCGAGGCCTTCATCTCGGCGATGGCGCCCATGACGTCTCGGAGGGTCAGGTCCGTGGGCAGAGCAGGAGCGTCAGTCGGGCCCGTGGGGGATCTACGCAGCGCCTCTGGAGATCCCTTCTGGAGGGTGTAGCGGTCCATATTGTTGGATTGATGGGCCGCGCCACGACGGGTCGACTTCACCTTAGCCCGGTCGCCATCTTGTTTTGTGGCCATGGTCGCGGTCCCAAATCGAGCCAATCTCCTCAAAAAGGGGGTAGACAATCCCGTTCAAGGGCTCCGGGGGGGGGCGACCACCGCTCCGAAGGACGGACCACAGCCGGCGGGCCGGCAGGGCACCCCAACGAGGCCACACCACCGCACACCGCTTCGCGACCCTACCTCACCTGGCAGCAAGGAGGGCGCAAAAGCGAAAGTGAAAGTGCGGGGTGCGCGAGTCGCCCAGCCTTGCCCGCCGCTGTTATTCACTTTGTCGCCGGATCGCCCCACAACTCCAGTACGGGGGGCCGGCGTGGAGAAGGCCGCAAACCTTAATCGGTGCTCCCGCCGGTGTCCGAGGTCCGAATTGAAAACGGAAAACGGGCGTCACCTCAACTCTGGTTCACAAACACAGTCCCCTCATCTAGGACAGGATTCGGTCAGGATTTATGCAGGAGGTCGCGGAGGTCCTCGGGAGCCTCGCACCTACGCGGCCATCTTGGGTGCGCGCTAGGCTCCTCCCATAATTTTTTTTTTTTTAATACCCCCTCAATCCCACCCCTTTCTCTTCCCACATCCTCACCCTGCCCAACCTCCCTTCGCCCTCCCAGCTCCCACCCACCAAACCCTCCCATTATTGAGGCAATAGGACCTAGGTCCCTGTCGAAGGGGAGCTGGTGGCACTCACCCGCGGTGCCCCCCCCTTAGAAAAAAACAATAAAAATAAATCATAAACAAATCAATTAATCAACGTATGCCACGCCACCTTCAGCGACCGGGCCCCATTGAATGTAAATATTCTTTAGCCTGGATTTCAGAAGAAAAAAACTTATTCTGGCCCTGGTATACAACCTTTAGCTTTGCAGGATTAAGTAAGAACGCCTGCCCCCCCTTAGCTTGAAAGAGAGGTATCAGCTGCCAAAACTGCCATCTGCGCACAACTGTTTCATGGCAAAAGTCAGGTCTAACGAAAAAATGAACCCCTTTGGCAAATCTCTTCTGATTCGGTCTTGCCATATCATAAACAGCCTCTTGCGTGAGAAAGTTATTAATTGAAATCAGGATGGCACGAGAATGAGCAGGTTCATGTCCAAGCTTGCTGCTTGCTGTGAAAAGGAAATCGATGGACTCTCTGTAGTTCGATCTCCCAGTCCCATTGAGAAAGTTCCGGGAAGGCCTCTACAAATAGCTGGATAATAAATTGCCTCGTATCAGCCGCCTCTGCCCCCTCTGGAATGCCCAAAACTCGTAAGTTGTTACGCCTCATCCGATTTTCAAGTTCAGACAGTTTCCAGGTGGCATCATCTTTCTGTATCTTTAATTCATCAACCACTCCTTTTTGTGTTGTTAACTCATCCTCCAAGATAGATATACGCGTTTCTGTCTCGCTCACTCGAGTGCCAATCTCGGCGCTTGTCTTATTTATACGTCTAATGGCGTTTTGTAATTTGCGACAAGCCACTTGTGTTCTGACATTCTCAAGTCTGGTCTCGGCCCTGTGTGACAACATCGTATCATAGATCATCTCCAGCGTGACTGGTTTCAGAGGATCGGAAGAGCTGGCTGTGGCTGTGGCAGAAATCCCTTGTCCCTCATCATTACCGGGGACAGATGGCTGTGCAGTAGAAAATAAGTAATCCCAAGCCAGATTCTCCACCTGAGGGTCATAGATGTTATCAGGTAAAATGGAGCCCAAAGGAATCGCCTGTCTACTCAAGGTCTTACTTTTCCGAATTGTACCACCCGGGGGAGCCGGATTCATATATCCAGCCGATGCACAGTCATCGATCTCTCCTTGACTGGCTGACCTGGCCTCATACTCGGCCCAGTCCCGGTTGGTTGTGTCATCATCATCACCTAAAGTCGTGGATGCATCTGACAGGGAAAAGAAATTATCTAGCGGGTCATTATCCGGGTTGGACCCAGCCCTACCACAAGCGCCATCCCCCTGGAAAAGCCCAAACTCCAGAGTATCACCCGAGGCCTCTACCGACCTGATAGAGAGAACCTCAGGTCCCAGAATGCATCCTAAGGAACCAGCCAGGTCTGCTTGAGAACCAACAACCAAATCGGTAACTGCTGATTGAGTAACAACATTTTTACCCCCACGCTCTTGGCCGTGGGGGTTGTTACAGATAGATCAACCAGTTTATGCCCTTCCGATGGAGAGTTCAGGACAGAGTCCGAGGCTTGCAACATCCCGGTATCACCAGATTTGGATACAGTCTGTGGCTTACCTTTAACTGAGCGTTTCACAAACAACGGTGCTGTATGTCTTATCGTGGCCATTACTGCAGAAGCAGAAGGGATCTTACCCACAGAAATCTTCTCGCTAGGCGCAGAACCAATGACAGCGCCAGGACCAATATCCGCGGGCGCTACCTTCACTAATCCCCCGGCTGTAGACTCTGCACCCGTTGCTAGCTGACCGCTGCGGAGTTTGGTGCTCCTTGCTGAGGTCTTGACGGCCGGCTTAGACGGCATTCTACCGGCAGGCAGAGAGGATTTACCGGCGGTCGAAAAAGTGGAAAAAAAGAAATGCTGAGCTCCACAGCAAAGAGCACCGAGACGCCAAGAGCCTCTGCGCGTCACGGTCAAGAAGGACGCCGCTGTGAGTACTATCATCGCCGGGATCTTCCAACAGCAAATTCCGCTTTCGGTGCAGTTATTAACAGCTTTTCTCGGATACCGCAGCCTCAAAGTCTAATCAAAATCGTGGCATATGAAAAGGGGGAATCATCCGCAGGGAGCGTTCAAGTCCAGCTCACTCGGCCATAGCGTCGGCCGCCATCTTGCCTCTGTACATACCATGCATGACACTGACACTTTTCCAGTCAAGTGTGGTGTGAGACAGGGCTGTCCTTGCCCCAACACTTTTTATCCTGTTTATTAATTATGTCATCAAGTGTCTAGATAGGGATGGGTGTGATGCTCTGAAAGTGGGCGGTACCAGAGTTCCAGCCCACCTCTTTGCCCACGACACCGTTTTAATTGCAAAGACTCCACAGGGACTTCAGAAGCTTTTAAATGAAATTATTATATTTTGTGACGAGCGAGGCCTGGTGTTGAATGAAACCAAAACCAAATACATGATTTTTAGGAAGGGCAAGGGCCAAATTTAACAAAAGACAAGTCCTGGCCAGCAGTAGTAGGCTAGAATGCGTCGACACCTTTCACTGCCTTGATATTCGCCTGACTTCAACAGTTAAGTGGGATGAACATATCGAAAAGGTGAAGATGCAACTCATACACCAGACAGCAAACGTAGCCAAAATGCATAGAAATACATTTTCAAGGCAGCTAGCACCAGCCCTCAAAATCTACAGCACAACAATCCTAGGGGGTGCACTTTATGGGGCAGAACTATGGGGCATAGGTTTAACTAATCCCCTTTCACAAGTAGAAAATGGCTTTCTCAGATCCCAGATAGATCTTCCTGCAAGCACACCACTGATGCCCCTTTGCCTTGATTTAGCACACAGGCAGCTGTCCCAAAAGACCAGCTATAAGCTACTGATGTTTTGGTATAGATTGTGGAACGTGGAAGAGGTCTTCCCCTACTGGGAACCACTTTTAGAGCTCATGAAAATGCATTCTATTACAACAATCCCTTGGTTTAGAGCCCTAAAGGTGCTTTTAGGGAGGCTAGGAATGTTGAGGTTCTGGTTTGACCCTGGAAGTATGAACTCCAGATCGAGACCCCAGAGAAAGGAAATGTTTTGGCAAACTTTTGCAAACTGCACTTGATGCCGAGGGCATTTTGACCACTAATTTTCTCAATTTTAAATGTGTTCCTCGTTTTGAGGACACAGTAGATGAAATTGTCTCTCCCTTGGTCCGGAAGTTGTTTTTCCAGTTCCGCTACAAAACTCTACCCCTTAAAACTTTTTGTAAAAAATGGAGGAAGGATATAGAGAACGATGAGCAATGTCCCACCTCTAATGCAAGTGCTGAGTCCATCATCCACCTCCTATTCTTTTGTCCGATGTATAAATCATCATCATCAGTCTTTATTCGATTTTAAATAGATCATAAAAGACACAAACATAAAACAAAGCTTGACATCTAGTGCCCAGAAAAGTTATTAAAAAATCCATCAATAAATACTTTAAAAAAATTAAGAAGGCATTAAACAGATCAAAAGACTGGAGAATGCAATTACATGGTTAAAAATGACAACAAATTCTGCTGCAATATATAAATTACTCAGTTAATTAGAAAACATATCATAATGCAGGAGGAGAAACCCGAGCCCCAGTTTTTTTGTTAGAGGACTTCAAGGGTTTGCTTAATGGCTTTATTCCGTAAAATCCACGCCCATCCCAAAAATTTGGCTAACGCTATAGAAATGATTGGTAAAGTGTTTGTATGCAAAATTCTTAATGCAACAACACTACTCCTAGTACCTAAAGTCTTGCACATTGGGGACAACCAAACTCGTCTTGGAGTAGCGAATACAGGGCAGACAAACAAGAAGTGGGCGGTTGTTTATACTTGTAACCCACAGGCAGGACATGTTTCCTCACGTACACTAGACCACCTTCCTGTCAGAGACCTAAGTGGTAAAGAGCCAGCTCTAAACTGGAAATAAAGTTTCCTATCTCCAGGTTTAGCAACCAAGTCCCAATACGGTTCAAGAGCAGGTGTAATTTTTGCCTCCAGATAACAGCCAGACATCCCCGAAGGATTTGCTCTACTCCATACCTGGTATTCAACTCTTTCCCAGTATGTCATTTTAAGAGATCTCTTTGAGGGGAACAGAGCAGCCTGCGGGTCACTCCATAACCCCTCCATACCCATATCATTCAAGGTCTCATGGAGGTTCTTCAACCATCCAATCTTACGAAACACATCTAATTTTATGATATCCATGAGACCTTTAGCATAGTGGGAAAGCTCAGGAGTGGTCCAGCGTCTCCGCCAGTATAAAACCGGCCAAAGTTTTGCTATATCCGTAATGGCCTTCCTACCTAGTTCATATCTTATAGGTACCAAAGGAGTACTCTGGGGAAGGACAGTTATTATTCGGAAAAATTTGTTTTCAACTCTAGTTAGGGAAGCTAACTGATCAAACCCCCATAACTCTGCCCCATAGAGCACAGAGCTTAAGGCCTTAGCCTCATAAACTTGGAGCACAGGTTTTATTGGTTTTGTAAAAGATTTTTTGTGCTCCCTGCTTAGGGCTCCCGATAGTTGTCTAAATTTCAGGGCGGCCATCTCTATATGCTTACTCCATTTATTATCATTTGCTACGTGCATACCTCGGTACATAAAGTTGTTAACCATCTCTAATGGTTGTCCATTCATAAATAGCTTTTTCCCTCTATAGCTTGGATGTGGATTAAAAACCATAAATTTTGTTTTAGCCACATGTACCTCCAGACCATGGCCAAGACAAAAATCATCAAACGCAAGCAAAGCTCTTTGCAAGCCACTCAGGGTTTTGGATACAATAAGCGTATCATCCGCAAACATCAAGATTGGGATAGTGACTCCAGCCAACCTTGGGGCATCAGTGCTAGCGCTGAGCATATGGTCAACTATCCCATAGATATACAGTGAAAAGAGCGTGGGGGCCATGGTACAACCTTGGCGCACACCACGCTCTACCGGGAACTCAGGAGTAACATCACCCGGCCCACCACACTGAATCGTAGCGAAATTAGACTCGTGTAACCTCATTACCAGGGTCAAAATTTCTATGGGGAGACCTATTTTTTCTAACACTGCCCACAACCGTAGGCGAAGCACAAGATCAAAGGCAGCTCTCAAATCCACGAAAGCGGCATAGAGACTGCCTTTTCCCAAGGTAGCTACCTTCCAGTGGAGCTGGACAAAACGAAAAACCTGGTCTACTGTACTGGTTAGCTTACGGTAACCCGCTTGGAAGGGGGACAGGATCTTGTTATCTTTAATCCACTCTAATATCTGGTTCAAAACCATCCTCCCTATAACCTTCTGGATGGAGTCTATCAGGCTAATTGGCCTATAGTTACCTGGGAGTGGCCTGTCTTTCTTCTTGAACACAGGGATTATGGCTGCCCTCCCCCCATGACTTAGGAACTGGCGCACCTTCAGCCACAGCATTTGCCAATAAAGTGATGTACTTGCTCCAGCAAGCTTTATTGTGGAGAAAGACGTCGGGTGGAACCCCATCTGGTCCCGGAGCGCGCCCACTTGCGACAGATCCCAGGGCCATTAGAGCATCTTTACAGCTAAAAGGGCCTTGGGAATAAAAAAATAAGTTGTAGCCCAGGAGAAACTAAATTTAGGATTACAAGCATATTGTGGTTTGAAATATTTTAACCATTCCTCTTGAGAGACATGGTTTGAGGGTCTATCAGGCAGCCCTCCTCTATCCCACTTAATGATATTCCAAAATAGTCGGGAATCCCTAGCATAACACGCTCCCTTTAGATCAAGCCAGTAGAGCTCATCCCATTTCTTTTTGGCCTGTCTTACAGATTTTTTATATGTTTGTCTGGCCTTTCGGACACAATCATTATGTCCACTAGAAAGGGCTGCAGCCAGATCTACCCTGGCTCTCCTACAATCGCCATCATACCATCGTAGCCGCTTGGGTGGGGCCTTGTTAAGATTTCTTACTGGTTTCATAAAATACAAACTTATTCCCTCAAACAATGTTTCATGGAATCCAGTAGCTAGAACATTACCTGTCTTGATGGCCAAAACACCCTCAAGGTCCAATGTAGCTCTAGCTAATTTATTGTCAATATCGGCAATGGCCTTAACATTAATCTTGACCTCTCGCCACTTGAGTCTGCGCATGTCATTTGTGGGAACAACTTCAGGTGGCTTAGGTTCCATCACCTCTTCTACTGTTTGGCTACTCTTCCACCACCAGTGTGTTACGCATATAGGATTATGGTCGCTCTCAACTCTTAGTTCGACCACCATGTCCTTTATAGATCACCATAGCTTCAAACTACCAAGGACATAATCAATCCTACTTGAATGGCGACCCTTGTCAAATGTATTGTCCCCTGATTTATCACCCGACGTCCTACCATTCAACGCCCTCAGTCCTTGCTCGTAACAAAGAGCATTAACCAGGACTACGGCCTCTGTCCACCTTTTAATTGGTTCGAGGTCAAGCCCAGAACTGGTCTTCCTCAGGATCGACACCCCACCCAACGTCTGGATCCAGGAGGGTTCAAAAGTAACATTCAGGTCCCCAGCGACAAGCACTCCCCTCTCGCTCAAGTGCTGGTCTATAAGGGAATCCAAACTAACCAGGACCCGTGATCTAGACCCCTTGGTCCCTCTCAGATACAGGTTATAAATGTCCAAATCTCCCAGGGGGCCCGATGATAGCCTAACTAGTTGAATATCAGGGGACCCAGTTGGTATTTCAATAACCATCGAAAATAAATTTTGATGAACCCACGTAGTCAGGCCACCCATAGGGCACCCTTTGGGTCCCTTAATTGCTGGAACGTAAATATTCAGATATCCCTGCATGAGCTGGGGCTCACAGGACCAAGTCTCCTGAAAAAGGCATACATCAAAACTACCAATGAATTCAACCCATTCAGGAGAATCCATTTTTGCCTTCAGGCCAGCAACATTCCAAGAAATCATTGAACCCGCCCCTGGACCAAACCTTTTAGCCTGGTGGGAAATATCAGAACTTACTTCATGTTCCTTGAGGAACTCCCTACTCGGTCTTGAGTTTTGTATCCCTTTTAAGTTAAGCATTCTGGGTGGTACAGGATGAACTACATCTACTCCACCCATGAGCGCAACTCCAGCGGTGTTTTCGTTGCTAGACACTGTAAGAATCGACCCCTCTGTCACCGGTCAAGCCAGATCTACTGGATTACACATACCATTAAAGTAATCAAAGGGGGGATTAATGAACCCAGGTTTTGTTCCACTCCTTGCCCAATCCTGTCTAGTGCTTCCGACTGTATTAGGGGCTGGGTTATAGAAGTAGCTTAGGTCGCGCACCCCAATCCCCGACCAGTCCCCAAGGGATGGATAATCACAGACAGCGCGCACTATGCGCCTATCTTTAAAATTAACAATGATGGAGTCACCCGGGACGTCTTTTAATCTAGGTCCCACCCAGCTAACCCTTCTAACAAATAGGATCTTCCCATTCATGTAGTTGGGGATAGGTCAGTTCTTATTTAACCAGAATGTTTCTTTGTTTTTAAGTTCTTGGTAAGATTCGGGTTTGCCACATTTTAGTTCGGGGACACCAGTCAATACGGCAACATATGGAATGGAATCTGGTGGGAGATGGATGTGAACCATGGGAGATTTAATAGATGTATCACAAGTCTCTCGATTTACACCTTCTTTCGCACCCTTGCTTTCATTGTTAATGTTGATGTTGCCCCCAGAATCATTACTTTTCTGACCTGCCCCTGAGTTGTTATGGTTAGCATTGGCCAAAGCCTTGTGAGGGACAGTTCCTGGAATAACCTCGGTTATCATAACAGGATCAACGGTAGGGATAGATATAGGAATGATGGGTGCACCAGAGGGCATGGGGTTAGACTTTGCTCTATCTTTAGTGGCTAGTTTTATAACATTTTTTAATGAGCAAAAATTATCAAGGATCTTTTGTTCGAGGCGTTCAACCCTTTCATTAACCAGTTTTACCCTTTCTAAAATGGGGAGTATTAATGATCGCACCACCTGCTCAATCTGAGGGATCATTTCTCCTATTTGGAACTGGTCAGAGAGGCGTTTATTTGCCTCGCCCAGAAGCAAACGGTCATCATCCGGTATAGCACCCAACACGCTGGATACATTTTTCGAAACATTGGGAATTTTTGACTGCCTCCCCCCTTGAGCAACCCCGTCTCTTTTCCTCTTTAGGTTGGAAGATCTTATGACTTTTTTACTGGCCCTTGTCTGAGGGTAGGCTACATCAGACTTTGGGGAACCGTTGATTATAGAAACAACCTCACCGGGGGCCTCAATGATCTTACCGCTATCCTGTAGAGTAATAGGGCTACCCACAAAATCTGCCTGTTGAACCAAGTCACTGGAACCATGCCCTACTATCCCAATAGGGGATTTTACTAATGCTAGTGGCCCAATAGATGAGCGTCTAGCATACATAGGCTCGGTAGAAAGGCGCCGCTCAGTAATAGCAATTTCGTGCTCTAGAACCGAAACGGCTCTGGTTATAAACTGATCCAAGGTACCAGATACTGTCCCTCCACCTCCTGTGTGCTTCCCTTTCCCTGTCATTTCATAGAAAACACACCAAGGTCCAGTGATGCAATTTTAAGCGCCTCCAAGCGTGGTAACAACAATACAGGGAAGCAGGGAAACAAAGCTAGCTGCACAATGACCTGCTATATCAGCCGGAGGGAAGACCCTAATATCATTACGCCACAGGCAGTACACAATTGCATTTACCCTAGGAGCAACAGAGCACAACAGTACCTTGTAGCACAGGCTGGAAGTCAACATTAAGGGGGTGGCCCAGCCCTGCCTAATCCTGTCAGTGACGGGCAAGGACGGGCCCGCCCTTGGCCCGGGCTTCGCCGTGTGCGCCTCCCGTAGCGCGGGACGCGCGCGGGCTCGCCCGGATTTTAAATGCTTCCGACGCCCTCTGGTGACGGCCTGCGCTCTCCTGGCGCTAATCCCCCTGGGAATGGTAGTCCGTTTGAAATGCCTTTCCCCTCACGGTGTGAAGTACTTGATGTGTGGCGGGTGCTGAGCCCAGGCAGGCGGTAAGTGATACACAGCTGTTCCCCTCACGGCGATTGAAAGCAACAAAGAAGCGCGTATAAATCTCTGAGGGACAAATTGATTTTACCACTCTGTAAAATTGTTGGGACCGGACATTACTTGGAGGTGCTTAGATCTCTGTCCAAATGTTTGCCCTGATGGATGTTGTAAAGTGATGGACAAAATCGATATGGACTTTAGATTAAATCCTATTGAAGCAACATATGATTATTTTATCCGGACTATAGGACGGCCCGCTCGTTTTTCTTATTCTTATTTAATTTTTGTATTTTATCTGTATTTTTTTTTACCTCACTTTATATCGATCACTTTTAACTGTATTTCTTATCATGCTGTGTGTACTTTTATGATCCTATGGTCGAAATAAAGTAAATGATGATGATATTGTTGAACTATTCTGTAGGATAGTGGGTTTTGTGAGGCTCCACATACACACCAAGAAAGGGATTTTCTGAATGAATTAAAGCATTTTACATTAAATGTGTTCTAAACTAGGTTAGTGTTTGTTTATTCTTTTGTTGCACAGGAATAGGCGTGCTAATCAGGAGTGGGTTACTGCTGGCTGAGAATCTGCCTTAATGTTAATTAGTGATTGGCAAGTGCCACAAAGGTACACGTTGTGTCTCTATTGATTTGTGAGATTGTGACCTAGCCCATTTTTCAGGATCTCCCACAGATTTTTGCCTTCTATTGCTTAACCCGTTTTTTGTTGCCATTAGCACTCTGTGCACTTTTTCTCTGCTAACCATTGGTAAAGTGCTCTCTTCCTAAAACATGATACAGTTGCCGTCTACCTGACTGGTACATTTTATTTACTTCTAAGTCCCTAGTATATGATACAATGGGGCCGATTCCGATCCGGGTCGGAAGGGCACTGAACGCGATACGGCCGGAAAAACTACAAGCTGTATGCGTGTTTTCCGCCCGACTCGTACAGCTGTACGAGCGAGCAAGTACGATGCGAGCTACGTGAAATTCACCGACCGAGTCATTTCCGGGTCTGAACAGCTCCGTACGTCTCGGTCGTAAGCTAACCGTGGCGTGCAATGGACACGGATTACGACCGAGCCAGTACGATGCACGCGTCGGACAGCCTGTGGGAGCCGTAGTGTCCGGCTCGCAAAATGCCCGGGTGGTTGCCTTTGGGGGTCCCTGTCACTCGCAGACCTACGACTCGGACACAGGGGGAGACCCAAGGGTCCCCCAACACAGGCATATACGGTGCGGATGGCACCAACGCGTACCCACTGTAGGGGGCAGCCTTGCGCGAGACGTACCCATTCAGTCAATGGGAGCCCATGTAGGCATCGTATGACCGGCTCCCATTGACTTCTATGGGAGCCCGACCGAACTGAGTCCGGCAGCATACGGCCGCATCATACTCGCTCGGTCGGACTGCAGGACTCTGGCTTGGTCGGAAAAGACTCCAGATCCGGCTCGGTCGGAGTGTTATCATGGCCTGTAAATTTGAATGCTACAAGTAGACAATAGTATTGTTAGAACAAAGGTCCCTTTCAAAAGGGAATTGGTTATGATAACATAGAAATTTGCAATGAAAAAGTATGTCTGCTTGCTCCAAGTGGAGACTTGAATCATTCATTAACAGTCATTTTAGAAAAATTTAAACATGAAAGAATTAATGGGTAACACAGCGTGGAAATCAAAGGATTTCCAAGTCTTACGCATTTTTCATATCAGTGACTTGTAATACAATACACTTATAAGCCACAATTCATGAAAAATGTCTTTGCTTAGTACACATATAGGTAGGAAATCAGATCAGACACTGAGGTTGCGACGATTCGATCCCAATTACAGTAAGGGGATCATCATCAGGACACAGAATTCATGCAAGAGAACTATGCCTTCAAAAATAATCAAATCTAGTGCCATAAAAGAATGGAATGGATCTGGTCTGCTCACAGGGCAGTCCGTGTCAGGTCGGTGGAGGGCTCAGCAGAGTCCTGGAGTGCTGGGGGATGTAGATACGGGGGCTTGGGAGGATAACCTTGCCCAGATCTAAGAAGGATCCTTCGAAGAAGATTCTGTATTAGGCACGGTCACAAAAGGGAAGCTCTGTGGATTCAGGAGCTGGGATTGTCTTGAAGCACACCGAGGCAGAAAGCACCAGTAATGTGCCAAAGCTGGAAGTCCTAATCGGTCAAAAACTAGTAGACCATAGCGCACATTGTGCCACCCACTAAAGTAGCACTATAAAAACATGTCTCCGGGCCTGCCATTGCTGCCTGTAGGGCAGTGTTAAACTGTCATTTATGTTTGGCAAAATAAACCTTTTGCCGCGTTTATATCTTCTTTATTTCATACATATGAGTCACCCCTAAGGTAGACACTAAAGAACATAGGGCAGAGTGCATTGTATTTAAGAAGTAGGATGTGTGCTCATGCTTCACATGTCCTGGCAGTGAAAAACTAAAGTGTTTTTCATTATTGTAAGGCCTTTCTCTCCCACTGACTAACAGTGGGTTTCCTTATTACATTTAATAAGAGGCTAAAGTGCAGCACCTCAGTGGGAGTCTTAACTCCTGCAGAAGGTTAAACTCTAAGTGGGTGAAGTCTGACGTTTGGGCCCAGGAAGGTGTTGTAATTTATGGGGTGCTGCTTGGCTTTGGTCCCAGTGAAGTCTTCGACATTCAGACTGTGAAACTTTCCTGAAAGTAAGGATCCTTTGAGTGGAGCAAAGCAGCATGTTGAGTCTGACCAACAATTTGAGGTCAGCAGCTTGCAACTTAGGGCGAACAAAGCAAACAGAAGGAGATGATAGACAGAACGCTGAAACTTTTCAGACACTTACCCCCAGTTACAGATCTGGGTTGAATTCATCATCGCTCTTTAGCTCACTTTACCACTCTAGTTCAGACCCAACTATATGCAAATCAGTCTTGACCCTGTGCCTCATGGGAACAGTCCAGCCCGAACTGCCAAGCCAGGTCTTCCCTGGACTGGAAACAAGCATCCTGGGACCGATTTCGGGGTAACCCCCTCATCAGCCAGGATAGCTTGAGTGTCTGAAAAGTTTCAGCTCTCCGTCCATCATCTCCTTGTGTTTTCTTTGTTCGCCTTAAGTTGGCAGGGTATGCCCGGACGTGGGTCACTTGGTCACTTTGCCACTGGATTCAAGCTTGCCTGGCTGATGAGGGGTGTTACCTCAAAACCATTCCTATGATGTTTGTATACATATATGCTAACAGGTTTGTGTGCATGCCTTCTTCTTTGGGAACAGGATTGGGTGTTTATATATATATATATATATATATATATATATATATATATATATATATATTCACTGAAAAAACCATAGGTTTCACACATGTTATAGTTAGCTGGACATTTTACTGATAAAAAACCAATGAAATTCCCCTGTTATAGTTACTGTAGGCAACTATAACTCACGCGACCGCAATCCTCTGCTGATGCTAATACTGTATTTAGACACTTATTTGCCCATGTCTTCTTCCATTAAATTTTAGCTATACATATATTACAAATATTTTTTTTTCATAAAGACACATATGTCATCAGCAGAGGTTTACGGTCGCGTGAGTTATAGTTGCCTACAGTAACTATAACGGGGGAATTTCATTGGTTTTTTATCAGTAAAATGTCCAGCTAACTATAACATGTGTGAAACCTATGGTTTTTTCAGTGAATTTGCAAGGTTTTTTAAATGCTAATTCCTAACTATAACGTGTGTGAAACCTATGTTTTTTTCAGTGAATTTATACGGGTTTTTTAAATGCTAAGTTACTTTACGCCATTCGTGGCGTGCGCGCCCACTTAACGCAGTTCGTTCCGTGCGCGCACGGTGCGCTTCGCGCACCGTGCGCGCACAGTGAGCACGCGGTGCACTTCGTGCACCGCGTGCCCACGTTACGCTAGATGGGCCATGAACGCACGATGCGCTTCGCGCACCGTGCGCACATGGAGGACATATGATGAGCATCGTTGTGACAGGTAAAATCTATGTTTGGCTTTGATTTTATATGCCATGCACAAATAGTGCCCTTCGGGGACCATTTGCACACGGGGTGGGGAGAGTGTGGATATTTTTTTTTTTTTATTATTATTTATTACCGTACGCGTACGGTAAGCGTAATCGGCAAAATTTTCAAAAAAATTAAAATTGCCTTTTTTCACTTGGGGGATCGTTGGGGACTCCCTCGACATGGCTAGGTGCTTGGGAGCTGTCTAAACAGCCCCTTTACATTTTTTTGCCCTTTGTTTTTCAACCCCCCGTCAGAGTCCGAGAGAGAAAATGGCGGCCGCCGCTTCCTGGTTTCGACCGATTCGAATGTTTACTAAGATCTAACAGCCAATCAGAATCGCGCTCGCGCACGTCACCGTACACGTACGGTAAGCGCACCGTAAGCGCACCGTAAGCTGGCTCAGATATATATATTGATTTAAAGGCTATTTTCTCAGAATCTACTGAACAGATTTACACCAAACCTACAAAAGGCACTTCCTTGACCTGAGGACTACCTCTCTGCCAAATTTCATTAAATTCTGTTCAGCCGTTCGGGCTGTAGCTCTGTCTAAAGGTCCTATGGAAAAATGCATGGGAAAAATGCGTTTTGGGACCCCCCTTTTATCTCAGCCCCCGCTTGATGAATCCCCCCGAGACTTTCAGGGTAGGAGCGGAGCTCAACGCCCCACCTATTTTGAAAATTTCGCGAGGATTCGTCGACCGGCGCCAAAGTTATTCAAAATAGAATGTTGCGGATTTCCTATGGTAAGAGGGTCCTAACTATAACTACCTACTGGCGACCGCCAGTAGGTAATATATATATATATATATATATATATATATATCACTCTTCTCCATGTCAAACTCGCAGATTCCTCCATTAACCACGGACCAGAAGGTAGCGCAAATTAAATCTTTATTCCTCTGATGTCGCCATAACTTTTCGGCTCGTCCGAGCTTTGTTTACATGACATTGTACTCATGTTGTGCTTTAATTTTTAAAGTGACCAGTGCAAATTACCAACAATAACATGAGCGGAGCGCCCATAGACATAAAAAAAGTTAATAATAGTCCATTATCTTTCGGTCGTATGAAATTTAAAACCAACTGCAGGTAATGGAACAATAAAATCCATATTTAAACATCAATGTTTAAAATTTGAAGAGGTAAAAAAACAATAGTTTAAAACAGTGTGTTCATGTAACTGACTCTGTGTGTGCATAAACAATGTAAGCATACTGTTGTACTTTGTTTGCATCAATATCGGCATAAATGCTTAATACTGGAATCACAACCCTCTTTCTTGAGGTGATTGTTATGATTGCCCACCATAGATTATATACATATATTGTACAACACTAGCTGAAACAATAAATTGTTGTTTATATATATATATATATATATCCAGCTCAGTTTTTCCGTCTCAATCCCCTCACTCGCGATCGGGTGCTTCCAACGCGGTGACGGACACCGCGTGCAGTCAAAAGCTCCTGGTACACAAACACACCAGCACTCACGGGAACAGTGTCCTGATTTTTATTACAGGACGAAACTCACAGCAAAACGTGTTTCGGCTACCGCCTTTGTCAATTGTAAGCGGCGTCGACTTTCAGTGGACATAAATACATTCCTTACGTCACTAACATCAACATAGGACTTACTTCAGTTCAAAATGGCAGCCATTGTTAAACATGTTAAATCATTCTTACTTAGAATGCATAGCGTTATAACATAAGTTCTCACGCCCTGTATGGGCATTCTTACTACTTAACAAACATGTCAAGCTTGTCATTACACCCTGAATGGGTAATTACTGCCATATGTTAAATGAAGTGTATTTGATAATACAATATAACAAGAAAACACAAAAACAGATACTCTGTGCACAGAAATTCTCGCTACAAATGGACAGACAGCTCTTCCCCACTGTTCAAGCCAGATGGCATCTTGGTCTGGATATCAATAATATATCTAGATTCAAGTCTCCTCAATTGCAACTGTCTGTCACCCCCTCTCACATTTTGTGGCACATGATCCAAACAGAAAAAGCTCAACAGGTCCCTGTTGCTCTGATGGAGTTATTCAAAGTGTCTTGCCACCGGATATGATACATCCTTATTATTAATGGCCCTCGTGTGTTCTAAAATGCGTATCTTCGTGGGGTGTATGCTACTCCCTATGTAGCATAAACCGCATGGACAGACCAGACAGTAAACAGTGAAACAGGTGTTGCAGTTCATTAGCTTGTTAATCTTTTTAGGGTAATCTAGACCAGGTACCTTATAGTGAGTGATCTTCTTACTATTTTTACATGCCCTGCATTTAAGACAAGGATAAAATCCTGTAATTTTTCCAAAAGGTGATGTCTTACTCTCTTTGTTACAGTGGCTTTGTACTAAATCATCACGCAATGTTTTCGCTCTCCTGAACGTCATGAGTGGTGCTTTGGGCATGTCTTTACCTATGATAGGGTCCGATTTCAGAATGTGCCAATTCTTTCTGAATATCTTTCTAATGGCCTGGACATCCTCAGAGTAATCAGTGATTATTCTGAAATTGTTGTCACTCTCTTTCCTTTGTCTAGTATTGTGATCTTCATCTGTAATCAAGTCAAATCTAGATTTTACTTCCGCTTTTTTAATCGCTTCATCAAGGATATTTCTATGATAACCCCTCATCCTGAATCTGCTTATGCTCTCCTTTGCTGCCAATTGATAATCACTATCAAGAGTACAATTCCTCTTGATCCTAAGAAGTTCGCCATATGGAATACTGGTTATTGTTTTTTCCGAATGGCAACTTCGGGCATGTAACACGGAGTTACCCGCGGTCGGTTTTCTGTGCAAACGAGTGCACAGTCTGCCCTCCATGGGGAACACCACCAGAACCAGGTAATTCACAGCTTTCTTACTTATTTCTCCTGTGAATTTGAGGTTGAGGTTGTTGTTGTTTAGTGTTCTAACAAATTCACTTGCTTCTTGTTCAGTACCTTTAAAGACAATAAACAGGTCGTCTATATATCTCGTCCAACTTATTACCTTCTCAGTCCAATATGCATTGGTCTCTGCCCAGGCCACCTGCTCCTCCCACCAGCCCACGAACAAGTTCGCGTAGCTGGGGGCGAAGCAGGTCCCCATCGCAGTACCCCTTATTTGTCTAAATAAGAAATCCTGGAACAAAAAAATATTATTACAGAGACAAAATTTCACGAACTCAATTAGCATAATATTGTGTTCTGCCAAGTTAATTGAATGATTGTCCAAAAAGTACTGAACAGCCTCTATTCCTTGTTCATGACTTATACTGGTATATAGACTTGATATATCAAGAGTCATCATCACAAAGTCATCTTCCCAATGTATACTTTCCACCTGTTTCAAAAAGTCCTTAGTATCTTTGATATAGGAAGCCAATTTAGAAACAAATTCTGACAAGAAAAAATCCACATATTTGGACATGTGTTCGGTCAAACTGCCTAGGGAGGAAACAATAGGGCGACCAGGTGGATTTAAGGCATCTTTATGCAGTTTTGGAAGGTGGTATAATGTCGGTAATCTAGGATGTTTGCATTCCAAGAAGCCATACTCCTCTTTAGATAGCATGCCTTTATGGTACCATTTATTTAGGAGAGTCCGATAAGACACAATGCTATTTTCAAACTCCTTACGTGTTATCTTAGTGTAACTGAGTTTGTCATTGAGCTGATTCAATGCTTCCTTCTGATAGTACTCAAATGTCATCAACACGACATTACCTCCCTTGTCAGATGGTTTACAGACAATGGATTTGTCATTCTGTAGATCCTTGATCGCCTGTCTTTGCTTCTCAGTAACATTGCCCACCATTCTACTGTGGTTATTCCTTCCACGCAGTTTGACCAAATCCTTCGTCACTACCTCAGTAAATACATCAATAGAATCAGCCGGCATCATTGGAACAAATCTAGATGTGGGTTTAAATGGGCTGCCAGGGTTAATTTGTATTACCTCCGGTTGGTCCGTAGTTTTCACTACCTTGGGAATCAATAGTCTGGGATCACCTTCATGTTGAAGATCTTCCAGCACAGCCAATATCTCTAGATCGCCAGCTGTGAGGTTCTCCGTGTCATTCATTGTTGTTGTTCCTTTCCCTTGAATGGGTTTCTTCCCTTTGAAATATTTCATGAGTTTCATTTTCCTTGAGAATCTGAAAAGATCGATCTTAGTTTGCGTATATTCCGATTTTCTCGAGGGGCAAAACCCTAATCCAAATTGAAGGACTTTCAATTCCGCCTCAGTCAATATTCTAGGAGTTAGGTTTACCACGGTAAGTGTTTCCAATGTTACCGTCTCGCCTCTCGTCTACTCCGAGTAATCCGCGGAGATGCGGCGTTGCTGCTTGCTCTAGCCGCCTCTCCTTGTTCTGCGTTTGCTCTTCTTTGTGCCGGTGGTTTGCCTCTTCCACCTCTGCCCCACGTTTCTCGGATAATACGGAACTCCTCGTGAAAAGGGGGGGTCGCCACGTCGCCTTCAGCAAATCTCGATTCTCTTTCGTCGCTGCTTAAATCAACATCAGTTACTTCAGACTCCGATGTATCTCTTTGTTCAGTTGCTGCTTTGTTATTGCTACTGAGTAATTGTTTCCTGGGTAGGTCGTATCTCTTGGCAAAGGTCAGAATGCGACCCTGTTCGTAATCCCTCTCGTCGTGTTCGAATTTATTCTGTTTCCTTTGCCTTATTTTCAATTCATACGCTGCAATGCGTTTCTTCATCCCCTCCTTAAACTCATCCAGTTTGCTTTTTTCGCACTCTTTTTCAATCTCTTTCTCCAGTGCGTTGATATCATGTAGTGTAGAATCCCTATCACTCCAGGCAAACTTAATCAATATGAGGAGCATTCCCTTGGATGAGGCTGCCGTGTGTTCCGCCCATTCCTCCAAAAGTTTAGGGTTAGGATTTTCGTAAGCGGGAATGGTATAGATTCTAAGACCCCTTGGAACCCTATTTACATCGATATAGTGCTGCAGCGAGGTGGCCTCCCACCATTTACGGACTTCTCGTTCATAGAGTTTCTCCAATCGCGCAAACTGTTCCTTCAATAAATTGGCCCCTCGGGCCGCACTCTGTCCACTGTCGCTGCCGCTGCCCCCAAAACGAGGATCTGTTCTTTTTTTTAAAATTTCATTGGCCACTTCGCGTCGCGCCTCTTCATTAAACATATCACTTAGAGTTATACTCAATTATTACGTGCTATGTTGTTCCCTCGATCTGCTGCTTTATATATATATATATATATATAAAAAACACAGGTTGCCCTTGAGAGAAGCCACAAACTGCGGGGTTACTGCACTCCACTAGGCAGGCGGCAGTGAGGTCTACAGAGCGCACACAGTCCAAGCGCCAAACGCGTTTCGAGCTCCCTCGAGCTCTTGATCACTGGCAATATGGAGGCAGGAAACAGTGCTAAGAACAACTGACTTTATTAAATACAGAGTCCCACCCCAATGGGCGTTGCATAAAGTGGCATGCTGGTCCTGGTAGTCCAATAATATAGCCACACTTAGACTCAAGAGTTCTTTAACCAAGTGGATACTGTCCCTGCCCCACAACAAAGTAATGCATCCATTTACGGTGGAGCGCGTGCACACTGTTTTCCGCTGCCAATACTTCTGCGAGCGAGGCCCCCGCTGTCCCAACAAGTGCTCGTGTTTACCAGCACACAGGATCCGCCATCAGGCGTCGGGGCTCCTCGCGGCCGGACCAGCCGCTGTAATACAAAAAACACAGGTTGCCCTTGAGAGAAGCCACACACTGCGGGGTTACTGCACTCCACTAGGCAGGCGGCAGTGAGGTCTACAGAGCGCACACAGTCCAAGCGCCAAACGCGTTTCGAGCTCCCTCGGGCTCTTGATCACTGGCAATATGGAGGCAGGAAACAGTGCTAAGAACAACTGACTTTATTAAATACAGAGTCCCACCCCAATGGGCGTTGCATAAAGTGGCATGCTGGTCCTGGTAGTCCAATAATATAGCCACACTTAGACTCAAGAGTTCTTTAACCAAGTGGATACTGTCCCTGCCCCACAACAAAGTAATGCATCCATTTACGGTGGAGCGCGTGCACACTGTTTTCCGCTGCCAATACTTCTGCGAGCGAGGCCCCCGCTGTCCCAACAAGTGCTCGTGTTTACCAGCACACAGGATCCGCCATCAAGCGTCGGGGCTCCTCGCGGCCGGACCAGCCGCTGTAATACAAAAAACACAGGTTGCCCTTGAGAGAAGACACACACTGCGGGGTTACTGCACTCCACTAGGCAGGCGGCAGTGAGGTCTACAGAGCGCACACAGTCCAAGCGCCAAACGCGTTTCGAGCCCCTCGAGCTCTTGATCACTGGCAATATGGAGGCAGGAAACAGTGCTAAGAACAACTGACTTTATTAAATACAGAGTCCCACCCCAATGGGCGTTGCATAAAGTGGCATGCTGGTCCTGGTAGTCCAATAATATAGCCACACTTAGACTCAAGAGTTCTTTAACCAAGTGGATACTGTCCCTGCCCCACAACAAAGTAATGCATCCATTTACGGTGGAGCGCGTGCACACTGTTTTCCGCTGCCAATACTTCTGCGAGCGAGGCCCCCGCTGTCCCAACAAGTGCTCGTGTTTACCAGCACACAGGATCCGCCATCAGGCGTCGGGGCTCCTCGCGGCCGGACCAGCCGCTGTAATACAAAAAACACAGGTTGCCCTTGAGAGAAGCCACACACTGCGGGGTTACTGCACTCCACTAGGCAGGCGGCAGTGAGGTCTACAGAGCGCACACAGTCCAAGCGCCTAACGCGTTTCGAGCTCCCTCGAGCTCTTGATCACTGGCAATATGGAGGCAGGAAACAGTGCTAAGAACAACTGACTTTATTAAATACAGAGTCCCACCCCAATGGGCGTTGCATAAAGTGGCATGCTGGTCCTGGTAGTCCAATAATATAGCCACACTTAGACTCAAGAGTTCTTTAACCAAGTGGATACTGTCCCTGCCCCACAACAAAGTAATGCATCCATTTACGGTGGAGCGCGTGCACACTGTTTTCCGCTGCCAATACTTCTGCGAGCGAGGCCCCCGCTGTCCCAACAAGTGCTCGTGTTTACCAGCACACAGGATCCACCATCAGGCGTCGGGGCTCCTCGCGGCCGGACCAGCCGCTGTAATACAAAAAACACAGGTTGCCCTTGAGAGAAGCCACACACTGCGGCGTTACTGCACTCCACTAGGCAGGCGGCAGTGAGGTCTACAGAGCGCACACAGTCCAAGCGCCAAACGCGTTTCGAGCTCCCTCGAGCTCTTGATCACTGGCAATATGGAGGCAGGAAACAGTGCTAAGAACAACTGACTTTATTAAATACAGAGTCCCACCCCAATGGGCGTTGCATAAAGTGGCATGCTGGTCCTGGTAGTCCAATAATATAGCCACACTTAGACTCAAGAGTTCTTTAACCAAGTGGATACTGTCCCTGCCCCACAACAAAGTAATGCATCCATTTACGGTGGAGCGCGTGCACACTGTTTTCCGCTGCCAATACTTCTGCGAGCGAGGCCCCCGCTGTCCCAACAAGTGCTCGTGTTTACCAGCACACAGGATCCGCCATCAGGCGTCGGGGCTCCTCGCGGCCGGACCAGCCGCTGTAATACAAAAAACACAGGTTGCCCTTGAGAGAAGCCACACACTGCGGGGTTACTGCACTCCACTAGGCAGGCGGCAGTGAGGTCTACAGAGCGCACACAGTCCAAGCGCCAAACGCGTTTCGAGCTCCCTCGAGCTCTTGATCACTGGCAATATGGAGGCAGGAAACAGTGCTAAGAACAACTGACTTTATTAAATACAGAGTCCCACCCCAATGGGCGTTGCATAAAGTGGCATGCTGGTCCGGTTAGTCCAATAATATAGCCACACTTAGACTCAAGAGTTCTTTAACCAAGTGGATACTGTCCCTGCCCCACAACAAAGTAATGCATCCATTTACGGTGGAGCGCGTGCACACTGTTTTCCGCTGCCAATACTTCTGCGAGCGAGGCCCCTGCTGTCCCAACAAGTGCTCGTGTTTACCAGCACAGAGGATCCGCCATCAGGCGTCGGGGCTCCTCGCGGCCGGACCAGCCGCTGTAATACAAAAAACACAGGTTGCCCTTGAGAGAAGCCACACACTGTGGGGTTACTGCACTCCACTAGGCAGGCGGCAGTGAGGTCTACAGAGCGCACACAGTCCAAGCGCCAAACGCGTTTCGAGCTCCCTCGAGCTCTTGATCACTGGCAATATGGAGGCAGGAAACAGTGCTAAGAACAACTGACTTTATTAAATACAGAGTCCCACCCCAATGGGCGTTGCATAAAGTGGCATGCTGGTCCTGGTAGTCCAATAATATAGCCACACTTAGACTCAAGAGTTCTTTAACCAAGTGGATACTGTCCCTGCCCCACAACAAAGTAATGCATCCATTTACGGTGGAGCGCGTGCACACTGTTTTCCGCTGCCAATACTTCTGCGAGCGAGGCCCCCGCTGTCCCAACAAGTGCTCGTGTTTACCAGCACACAGGATCCGCCATCAGGCGTCGGGGCTCCTCGCGGCCGGACCAGCCGCTGTAATACAAAAAACACAGGTTGCCCTTGAGAGAAGCCACACACTGCGGGGTTACTGCACTCCACTAGGCAGGCGGCAGTGAGGTCTACAGAGCGCACACAGTCCAAGCGCCAAACGCGTTTCGAGCTCCCTCGAGCTCTTGATCACTGGCAATATGGAGGCAGGAAACAGTGCTAAGAACAACTGACTTTATTAAATACAGAGTCCCACCCCAATGGGCGTTGCATAAAGTGGCATGCTGGTCCTGGTAGTCCAATAATATAGCCACACTTAGACTCAAGAGTTCTTTAACCAAGTGGATACTGTCCCTGCCCCACAACAAAGTAATGCATCCATTTACGGTGGAGCGCGTGCACACTGTTTTCCGCTGCCAATACTTCTGCGAGCGAGGCCCCCGCTGTCCCAACAAGTGCTCGTGTTTACCAGCACACAGGATCCGCCATCAGGCGTCGGGGCTCCTCGCGGCCGGACCAGCCGCTGTAATACAAAAAACACAGGTTGCCCTTGAGAGAAGCCACACACTGCGGGGTTACTGCACTCCACTAGGCAGGTGGCAGTGAGGTCTACAGAGCGCACACAGTTCAAGCGCCAAATGCGTTTCGAGCTCCCTCGAGCTCTTGATCACTGGCAATATGGAGGCAGGAAACAGTGCTAAGAACAACTGACTTTATTAAATACAGAGTCCCACCCCAATGGGCGTTGCATAAAGTGGCATGCTGGTCCTGGTAGTCCAATAATATAGCCACACTTAGATGTAGCCCAAGTATAGCCCAATGACAGAATGTACCATGGTGTTCTAACGAACAACTAGAGCGCTAACAGTCTTAATTAGGACAAAAGTATGGCACACCTGAAGCCATCTTGAATGGAATAAAGTGGTAACACTTAAAACATTTAATTTGCAAAGGAACAAAATGAGGGGTTCATTTTGCCATAGAAATATGATTAGTGCTGCAGAAAGAAAAATTAGGGCACATTTTGACTTTTCAAATCCTCTTCAATTTCATAAAAAAATTCTGACATGCAGAGTGAAACATGCACTTTTAATACCAGCAGCAGACTTCCCTGGTGAGAAGTAGCTTTACAACAGTGATCTAATGAGCAACTAGAGTGCTAACATTCAGAATGTATGGCAAATGTGTGACACATCTGGATGCCTTCTTGATGGAACCAAAGTAAAAAAGTGAAAGTATTTCCTACTTAGGAGAATGCAGTAAATGAGGAAATTAGGAATCTTCATAACAAATAAGTCTCCCAAGAGGTGCTTTAATGCTTTGGGGGAAAAACGTACCTTGACCTCGCAGCCTCAGGACTTCAGGACCCTTGTTCCAGCTCCCGCTACCAGTCTCCCCCCGCCGCCGCAGCTTTTGCCACTCTAGCGCGGCTGCAGAGCGGGGGAGACTACATTGCCCAAGACTCTTTGCAGCAGGAAGCCGCAGCCGCACACGCCCATTCCGCGGCCTGTGGCGCTTAAGAACTGTAGAGAGCCCCGGTGGAGCGGGTGCTTTAACGCTTTGGGGGAAAAACCTACCTTGACCTCGCAGTCTCAGGACTTCAGGACCCTTGTTCCAGCTCCCGGTACCAGTCTCCCCCCGCCGCCGCAGCTTTTGCCACTCTAGCGCGGCCGCAGAGCGGGGGAGACTACATTGCCCAAGACTCTTTGCTGCAGGAAGCCGCTGCCGCTCATGCCCATTCCGTGCCTGGAGGCGCTTAAGAACTGTGGAGAGCCCCGGTGGAGCGGGTGCTTTAATGCTTTGGGGGAAAAACGTACCTTGACCTCTCAGCCTCAGGACTTCAGGACCCTTGTTCCAGCTCCCGGTACCAGTCTCCTCCCGCCGCCGCAGCTTTTGCCACTCTAGCACGGCCACAGAGCGGGGGAGACTACATTGCCCAAGACTCTTTGCGGCAGGAAGCCGCAGCCGCACACGCCCATTCCGCGCCCGGAGGCGCTTAAGAACTGTGGAAAGCCCCCGTGTCGTGGGACACGCGTGGGCATTGCCTGGCTAAGCCCGGGCAAAGGGGTGGCCGTCCGGGGCCAGAGGAGGCCGAGCAGGGCCATCCCACTGATATTTCCGTTCTGAGTATTATATACCAAATTAGTACGTTAAAATCAAAGTTTGTTAGGATATTACTACATGTGACCTATGACCTCATATGCTAGTTATTGTTGCTGGTTGTTCCTTCTGCTATCTAACATATTCCTTGAGATTATCCAATTATGACTAGACGTCGAGTAAAACCTCCAATGGATAAAACGCATAACTCTATAGATATTTACCTGACCAAAGCGGTTAGTGCCCTGGCGGAAGAAATAAACCGCACAGAAAGACGTATATCAATGGGAACAGGTACAAGGGGTGGGGAACAAGTTAGTTCGATTGTAGAAATCCATACAACCCGGGAGGAAGGACTGACCATTACAGACTGGGTCCCGGACATGACACCTGACACAGCTATGGCTGACATAGAGAACGTACACGTTTCACGCATCTCAATTACACCGAATTTATCTAATGTATCCCCTTTGCACCCACTTATAAATCCAATTAAAGTGGGCAAAAGGAGAAATACAGTTCAGGGAAATAGTAGGATAGCCAAAGAAAAGCAAATCGTCACAAGAGGGATTTCGACAAAACAGAAAGTTGCCTTGAATAATGAGCAATTTAAGTGTACATTCAGTATGGAGGCTCTTACTGAGAAAATAACGGAGTTAATCCGGCCACTATATGAAAAAATTGATAACTTGACAAGAGAGGTACACAAACTTGGTGGGCACATGGATAAACTTAGATTAAGAGATCAAGGGCCTCATGTAGGTAGCTAAATACCGGTCGGTAACGGCCGAAATTCGGTAAAAATCCCGTTACCGACCGGTATTTAGATAGTTGAGATGTAGGAGGCCAAAAACCCATATTCTGTAAATATGAATTGGTAAATACCGATTCATATTTACCGAATTCTAAAATACCGATTCAAATTTACCGAATACATATTTTCCGAATCGGTAAATATGAAGTGGTAAATATGAAGTGGTAAAGCGGAAAAAGATATGTAGGTAAATTCGGTAATTAAGAAATCCATGAAAATCGGTAAATAAGAGTCGGTAATTAACACTGATAGAAAGCAGGTGGTAAGCATCAACAGTGCATATAAGCAATCCCAAAATGCAACAGCGTGGTCAACATGGCCGCTCTGTATGTCATTGCAAGGCGGCTACGTCTACAGGCAGCAGGACTGAGTATATGGAGACGGGAGGAACGCATCTACAGACAGCGAATCACACTTTTTCAAATGACTGACGCTGAGATACATGAAAGGTACAGGCTACACCCCCAAACCATCATGGACCTGATAAGGGACCTGCACCCACTCCTGGACCAGCCAACAAGAAGGGCGCATGCCATACCACCACATGTGCAGGTTCTCTGCAGCCTACACCTACTTGCATCAGGCAGTTACCAGGGGGTGATAGCTGCGGTGGGCGGTGTATCCCAGAGTTGCCTGTCCCGTTTCTTCAGGAAGTTCCTGGATGCCATGATGCAGAGAATGCACCACTACATCAGCTTCCCAAACACACAGGCGGAACTGCAGAAAACTAAAACTGACTTTTATCACATGGCACAGTTCCCCCATGTCATTGGCTGTATAGATGGCACACACATCCCAATCTGCCCACCAGCTGCCACTGAGCACATCTACAGAAACAGAAAGTCCACCCACTCCATCAATGTGCAGGTAATCTGCGATGCAGGGAACATCATCACTGATATTGTTGCCAAATTCCCTGGGAGCACCCATGACTCCTACATCTTCCAGAACAGTGGGATCTACACACGACTGCTTGCGGGAGAATTTGGAGAAGGATACCTGCTAGGTAAGTAACAGTGACGCTCCATAGTACTCAGTGAAAATCACAGTGTATTGAGGCATGTGACTGATGTCTCCCTTTTACTCACCTAGGGGACAGTGCATATGCCGTGCGGTCATTCATCCTCACTCCCTACCTACACCCATCAACCCAGAGTGAGAGACGATATAATGTGGCACACAAATCTACACGCAATGTGGTTGAGCGCACGTTTGGACTATTGAAGAGCAGGTTTCGCTGCCTCCATAAGAGTGGAGGTGCACGCCAGTACACACCCATCCTCTGCTGCAAGATAATTGCCACTTGTGCAATGCTGCACAACCTTGCCACAAAGAGAGGCACAGAGGTCGAAATGACATATATTCAGGACAATGATGATGAGTCTGCACAGGCAGAGGCCAACGCAGCAGGAGTGCCAACAGCAACAGATGGGAGAGTGAGACGGGCAGAGATCACATGCAACTATTTCTGAATGAGTAAGGGGACACAGCCAGTAGTTGGATGCCATAACGTAGTTTAATCAGGTAGCACTACGCCACAACACAAAGGAAAACGTATTCCAACAACAATGAAAAATTAAATTTTGTCAGTTAAGGGTTACTTCACCCAATTGTGTCATTTTTTTGCATGACGCTTTAATGTTTGCGCCCACGCGCACCAGTGCGGGATGGGATTGAGGGAGCGTCCTCACTGGCTGGGGTACCAGTGGCACCACGTTGACGCCTGTTGCTCTGACGAGTGTCTGGGACAGGGGGGGTTATGCTGCTCCTGCTGGCCGTGTCTTCTGTGTCACCAGCATCCAAAGCGCCAGTTGTTGCAGACTGGCTGGTGAGCAGCACTTCCAGTGCACTCGTGACCCTAACCATCCCCCTGGACACATCTGTGCTGCAGTGTGCAAGGCCCTCCTGCATCGCCACAGAGCGCCTGCAGAGCAGCGATGTGGCAGTCGCCAGCCGGTTCACTGCCCTCGAGGTCAGATCCTTTCTCTGATGTCCCCTGCGCCGTGCTGCCCTGTCCTCATCGTACTTTGAGCACAGCAGCATGATGGATTGGGACATGTTCCGCATGCCCACTGCCATCTCAGCCATGCCCCCTGCCATGGCGCTGATGCCCTTGTCAATGTTTGTAAAAGTATTATTGAGGCCATGCATTTGTCGCTGTACGGACACCATTGCCCTTGCCTGGATGCGTTGTATTTTCACCATGGTGCCCTCAAGCCCTGAAAACACTCCATGGCCCTGCCCAAGGGGAAATGGACTCTGCGGCCGAGCCCCGCGGCGCCGTCTGCCAACTGTGTGTTCTCCCTCAGAGTCGGAAGGCACACTGGCATGGGTTACATCCTGGGGTACAGTGGACGTTTCCGGCCCCCTCGAATCTTCGGACGATGAGTCGGTCACATCCAACCTGGCTGCAGGACGCCTCCTCAACCTGTGCAATGCAGGTGGTGAAGATGGTGGTGACACCTGCAGGAGTGGGGATGCTGGCAGGAGCGGCGATGCTGGCTGGGGTGGTGTGACTGCCTGTGGTTCCGTTCCCTGGGCAGTACTGGTGGTGGCCTTCTCTGCGCTGTGTTTGTGGTGTGCCCTCTCTCCCTTGTCATGGGCAGTTCTGTGCGCAGTAGTGCCTGTGGACAGAAAAGCGACATCAGCTAAGTGTACCTGAAGCATTGATTTGATTACATGACAATACATTTTCTGTACAGTATCTCAATGTCCTCTGCCTGCTTCTCGCTACTGTGTGTCACATGCCCTGTTATGCTGTGCTAATCGTATCATGTTTGGGCTTTCAGGGACTACATCTCCCATGATGCATTGCTGGCATGCACTAATACCTGTACTAGAGTGGGATTCTCATGGCACATTTGGGGAGTTGGGATAGGGGTAGGGGGGGGCACATTGCTGTGCAAGCGTCTTACCTTGTTTGGAGGTGCCTCTGGCGGAGCTGTCAGCGTCCCCAATCCCCACGATGCTTTCTGGCTCAATGGTTGTCTCCACTAGCTCCTCCAGTTCTGTCAGGGCTGGTGCCCTGTTGCGTCCACCTCCTGTCTGGCTGGCCTCTTTTTTAAATTCTGCCACCATCCTCTTCGTGATGATACGGATGTCGTACCACCGCTTCTTGAGGACATCGATGTCCCGGGGGGTCACTCCCATGGCATTCACCTGTGCCTGGATTCCAAGCCAGATCTTGCGTTTCTCTGACTCAGGCACTTGCTGTGACTGTTTTCCAAACAGCTTCTGGTGCTGCTTAACGACCTCCTCCACCAGTACTTGCAGCTCCTTTTGGCTGAATTTCAGCTTTCGCTTCCTCTCCCCTCCTTCCCTCTCTGTGTCCTGGCTGGCCATTCTTGCAGTCTCCAGGGCTGAATCAGGCAGTTGCTCTCTTCCTCTCCTCAGCACTCCCAGCCTCTCCAGAGTCTGCTGATTGTGTGCACCTGCCTGGGTGTGGCCACTCCCTGGTTGGGTGTGGTTTAGGTAGCACAGGATTGGCTGATTCAAGTCATGTGTTTTTGAACTACCGATTCGGTATTTACCGATTCGGTATTTACCGATTCGGAAAATACCACTTCGGAATTTACCGAATCGGTAAATTCCGATTCATGTTTACCGAATTTTACCGATTCGGTAATGTTTACCGATTGTTGACCTACATATAACTTACCGATTCTTAAATACCGATTTGGTAAAATTCGGTATTTAAGAATCGGTAAAAATTATTTACCTACATATGGCCCCAAATAGCTAATCCAAGAGCTCAGACTAATGTGATTACAAATAATGCCCCCTCCAATTCGACATTGAGTAACCTGCCAATTTTAACGACGGCTGGTCCTAGTACAGGTACGATTGCACCCAGAAATTCAGATAATGGCAAAAACTTAGAGGTTCTAAATAATCCATCATACGAGAAAAGAATTATGCCACCGATAGGTAAAGTAAACCAAAGGAAAGAGACCCTGGAGCAGGCAAGAGGGTCACTTAATACAGATAGTCCCAAAATTACTGATATACCAGCAGTTATTAACTTACCACCAGAATGCGGGGCATATGTCGTTGTCCTCTCTAATATATCCAAATTACGGGAAGGTCAATCAGAAACCTATGAAACTCTAAAAAATAAAACATTGTATTGGTTTTCAAAAAATTGTGGCTTTCCCACGATGGAGGTTGATCAGATAATACTTACACAAAGAGTTGGATGGATAGGCCCACCACCAAAAAAAATTGACGGTGACTGTATAATAATTAACTTCAGGTCACCAGGTTGGGCGTATAAAACCCTACTAAATGCACCTCCCCCTTCAAGGTGGGATTTTAATACAACATTATTGCCATTGGGCTACTTCTACAGACATTTGTCGACAAGTGATCATGCTGCCAACCCAAAGGCATACCATCCTAATATTAATTCAATGCCCCCATTAGTAGCCCGACCAACATGTTTTTCTATTCCGTTGTATAATAGATTCCAGCTCCTGAGCCCTTTGGAGGATAATGATTGACGTGAGAGATATGAGGGTGTATCCCCAAACGATGAATTAGATAGGAGGGTAGTTTATAGACCAACTGAAAGGGGAAATGAAATTAGTAAAGAACAACTTCCATATATAGACCCCAAGCAGGTGGATATAGGTTGTGATAGCACTGGGAGTAGCGACCACATTGTTATAAATAATGCTAATGAGTTAATATCTGGGTTACAGCATGCTGAGACCCCGGTGAATGTTGTCGCAACTACAAATCCTACCACTAGCCAAGGAATACAAACAATAATACAAAGGGGTTATACACTCATAACATGGAATATTGCAGGCCTTGGCAAAAAACTAGATACCCTTTTTTGGAAGGATTTTATCTCCTGTGGCAATGATTTTATTTGCCTACAGGAAACATGGAGTACGGTCCCGGTTGTAGTCGAAGGATATGCATCATATTGCCTGAGTGCGATACCTTCTCCAGCAGGAAGAGCTAAGGGAGGATTGCTGTTGCTTATATCAAATAAATTACTTGGGTGTAAAATTATAAGCTACTCATATATCGATAACCATAGCCAAGTATTGAGATTTGAGTTTCCAAAGGGTAAGGACTTGGTTTTAATTAATTATTATAATTCTATATTTACCGACGATAGGGCAGGATCATTAGATGCATTGGAAAAGGAGATAGATAGGGTATTGGCACTCTCTGGTAAACTTGCCATTATTTTATGGGCCTGTTATTTTAATATACGAGTTTGTTCTTTAATACAAACTAATTCATGTGGGTTTATGAAAGCCCACAATAATAGTAATGGGAACAATGATGATTTGTTACATTTCCCCCATTGTGGATACGGTATGACTTTAAATACGATAATGGCAAAATTTGACCTCGACTTACTAGATTGCTCCATGAGAAAGGGCCATATCAAATGCCCAACTTTTACTGGGCGGAATGCTTATAGTAACATAGATCATATTTTAATTTCCAAAAATAGTTTTTATACTGATCTATGGATATTTGAACAGGTGGTCAGTGACCACAATAGCATTTCTATAGTACTTCTAGATTGGGGTAATAAACTAACGAATACTGAGGAATGTATCTTGGACATTCTCCCTGTTAGGCCTAACGGCATGAGAATTAAGTGGGTCGCAGTAGACCCACCCAAAGTTCAAAAGGAAGTGGTCACAAACTGTAGAAAAGAAATTGACTATTGCCTTAGTGAAGAGGTCCTCCCTGATACTCTATTAGATGCATTTTCTAATATAAATAGATCAATTAGGAGTTTATTAACCAATAGCACTAAAATTTGAAAAAAGCTGGGTCGAGGTGGGTTGATTCAAAATGCACCCTGGCATTGCAGAAGTTGAAATTGGCGCTGGGGACCAAACCTCGTAACCAATCACATATTCATGAGTTACGAGTTGAATATAAGCAAGTTACATTGGCCCACAAAAAAGAGCTTCGATTAGATGCATGGGACAAATTAAGTTTGGCAGCCAATACTAAGAATAGTAAACTTTTTTGGAAATTGTAAATAGTCCCTTTTTAAAAGATAATTGTACTCCAGAATTAACGTCCTATGTGAATTGTACAAAATGGATCGAACATTATTCTAATATTTTTAACCCAGATAGGGTGCTCTCAACTGAATCTTTCAATGACGATTTTACGTGGCCTACACTGCCCATGTTAATTGATGTGGAAGAAGTACAAGAAGGGCAAGTCAATAGTAAGGGGGAAAAGCAGCAGGTCCGGATGGGGTCCCGATCGACTTATATAAGAACGAAATGGATCTATGAGCCCCAATCCTTATGAGGGTTTTTAATATTGCGGCTCTAGGGAACTTTCCAATAACTTGGGGTCAATCATTAATTATCCCACTTTATAAAAAGGGTTCTCGCTCTGAAGCCTGTAATTACCGTCATATATCCTTACTGGATTCCTCAATAAAGGTCATGAGCAGGGTTCTTTTAAAAAGATTGGAAACCTGGGCCTCGGACTATAAGATTTTATCTCCTGTTCAATACGGATTTAGGAAAGGCCTAGGTACCTTAGAACAATGTGCGAACCTTGATTTGCTAATTCATAAATATATATCAGTGAAAGGGGGTAACTTGTTTTTATGTTTTGCCGATTTAAGCAGTGCTTTTGATTTAGTGGACCACTCTCTTTTGTGGACCGTACTGCTTGAATCTGGGGTCCCGAAAGAGATAGTATTCTTTTTGGCACGAGTATATGAGAGACTATCCTGTAGTGTACCTTATGGGCCAACTGGTGAACAAACCCCCTTTTTTGTTGTGAGAAGAGGTATCAGGCAAGGGTGTGTTTTGGCCTCGCTTTTATTTTCTTTATTTATTAATCAAATAGCCAAGATTTTAAGTCAGATTTCAGTAGATGCACCAATGATAGATAATAAGGCAGTACCGCTATTATTATGTGCCGATGATGCTGTTTTAATATCCCGTACCTCGATAGGCCTTCAACGGCTCATCAACAGTTTTACAGATTTTATTAAAGGCAGAAAACTCTTAATCAATAAATCAAAAACATTTACTATGACATGTGGCAAGAAGTCGAACTCATAAAGGTCCTTCTTCTTAGATGGTTTTAAAATACATGCAGTTAAATCTTTTTGTTACCTAGGTATTACTTTTGCGGGAAGTGGTAAATGGACCTGTGAACATGAAAATATCAGTTATAAAATGATCAGGAATACGAATGGTATATTTAGGTTTTCAGCTAAATTAGGGGATCGGAGGGTAAAGGATATGGTGACCCTATATAACGCAAGTTGTGTCTCCTCAGCCCTGTATGGGGCTGTAATATGGGGCAATTGTCCCGCTGACCAACTCCAATCAGACGAAAACAGTTTCCTTAAACGGTTACTGAGTGTACTTGCCTCAGCCTCCACTGAGTTAATTCATTTGGAAACTGGTCTTAATTATATATCTGATTTGGCAGCTTTGCGCCCCCTACTTTTATGGCGCTCCATCTGGTCTAAGAGTGGAACTGTGTTCACACAGTCTATAATTAAGGACTGTTTAAGGCTGGCTGAACCACTGTTCCCGTATACCGTGGTTAAGTTACATTAACCACTGGTATAATCTCTTATTTGATTTTAATATCCTTGATAAGTCCGAATATCCAATAACATTATCTAAAAAAGTGATAAAAGATTCCTTTATGTCCTATAAGAGGAAGGAAGGAGTAAAATTAATTGGGTTCCAAAAGACATTTGTGTTTTATAGGCAACTTGAACTCAAAAGTGGGCTTCAGTCATATTTGGTAGATGTGTCAAGATCGTCGCATCGATTTGTATTAACATGCCTTAGGCTGGGAATTGCCCACCATCTCGTAGCCTTCCCGGTTATGGGAAAAAGCTCCAAAGTGATGTGCCCATGTGATAATATTTCTAAACAGAGTTGCTGCCATTTCTTATTTTTTTGTAAATGTTATGTATCACTTAGGAATTTTTTTTTAAAGCCTATCTTTCTAACATATAATATCCGACTAACTGCAAATGCTATGAAATTATTATGTACACTTGAGAGCCCAGATACTGTTTTTATGTAGCAAATTTTATAATGGAATGTAGAGTTGCTAGAAAGTTGATAGTATTATGAAATTTTATTTTAAAATGAAAATTTGCTCTTAAGCATATGTTACTTTATAGAGAATTTGTACAGTTTCATGTACTGTAATAGTTAGTTAGACAGATATTTGCATATCTGGATTCTGGCACTTGATATTTTATAGCGTAATGCACTTTGATGTTTGATCCACGAACATGTGTTACAATAATTGTATAGGACAAGGAATATCGACAAATTCGTGTTTATAATAATTAAACATGTAGAGGAGTACTGATATTTTAAACTTTGATTTTTAAATATGTTGATATAATTGTCCAGCTTATATGGTTGCATTCTGCAAACCGAATAAAAACCTTTTTGAAGTCTCCCAAGATGGCCACCAGAGGCAAAAGAGCCCAAATGTAGCCCAAATATCACCCAGATGTATCCCAAGTATAGCCCAATGACAGAATGTCCCAGAGTGTTCTTAAGAACAACTAGAGCGCTTACTGTCTTACTTATGACAAAAGTATGGCACACCTGAAGCCATCTTGGTTGGAATAAACTGGAAACACTGAAAACATTTAATTTAAAAAGGAACACAATGAGGGGGTTCATTTTGCCATAGAAATTATGATTAGTGCTGAAGAAAGAAAAATTAGGGCACATTGTGAGTGACTTCTCAAATTCTCTTCTATTTCATTACAAAATTCTGACATGCAGACTGAAACATGCACTTTTAATACCAGCAGCAGACTTCCGTGGTGAGCAGTAGCTTTACTACACTGATCTAATGAGTAACAAGAGTGCTAACATTCAGAATTTATGGCACATGTGGGACATATCTGAATACTTTCTTGGTGGAATCAAAGTAAAAAACTGAAAGCATTTCCTACTGAGGATACTGCAGTAAATGAGGAAATTAAGAAACTTCAGAACAAATAAATCTCCCAAGATAGTCACCAGAGACAAAAGAGCCCAAATGCAGCACAAATATCACCTAGATGTAGCCCACATGTAGCTCAATGACAGAAGTGTGCAAAACACTTATTTTTTGTGTTTTTGCAGTTTTATATAGTGCAGACTTGTCAGGTATTAGGGTGCTTTACATGAGCATTGGTTACATCACACAAGATCAAATTCATTTTGGTTGTAGACATGGGGAGATTAAGTGATTTGACCAGAATCACAGAATGTTGAGCTGAAGCAGAAATTCCAACATGGTTCCCCAGTTGCAAAGTCTGCAGCTCTGGAAGTAACACCACATCCTCTCCCCTAAGTGCAACATTTAATCAAGTGGCCAACTGGATAAAAAAACATAAAGATAACAAATAATTTAAAAGTGCTTTGTCGCTATTTGAAAACTCAGAAAATAGGTCCTCATTTTAGTTTTTTAGAGCACTAACCATAATTTTGATGTAAATAAGACCCTCTCATATATGTAATTTCTAAAGGAAATGCTCTAGGTATTACAATTTTGATTATATCAAGATGACGTCAGGCGTTCCAAACTTTTGTAATAAATATAGAATGTTAGCAATCTAGTTGTTCATTAGGATACTGTTGAGAGGCAGAGGCCTGGGGCACGGACTCTGAAAATTGAAGGCAGGTAGGAGGGTGCAGAGGCAACAATTTGACCACACTGGGCAGGCAGGAAGGGCAGTGACAGCAAAACAGACTATGGAGGGCAGTGGAAAGGGGGGCAGGGGCAACAAACCAACAATACAGGACTGGCAAGAGAGGCTGTGGCAATATAGAATAGACCATTGTGGGCAGAAAGAAGAGGCAGTGGTAGTATAACCATACATGCCAACAGACTCGATTCAGCCAGGAAACGTCCAATGTTTTAAGCTCAAATGGGCTTTATTTGATCTGACTCCTGTCTACAATCTCCTCTTTTTCAATGTAACTCAAAGGGGAAAATCAATACCCCAGTTTTTTTCCAAAATCTCCCTCTTACCAAGTTCAAAATGTTCGTAAGTATGGTACATTGGATCATGGAAGGCAGGAGGAATTGGGGTAGGGACATGGACTCGGATAACAGACGACAGGAGGGACATGGAGAGGTGCTCCAAACTGACTCTACAGTGCAGGCATCAGTGTTTGCAGCAGTACAATACACCACACAGGGCATGCGGGACGGGAGTGCAGCACAACAATCGATAGAAAGCAATAGGGAGGGGACAGGACCATGCACATGGACAACAGAGAACAGAGGGGATAGAGGCAATGGTAGCTAGCTGACCATAATGGACAGACAGGAGAGAAAGCTGCAGCATAAAAGACCATAAAGGGCAGGAGGGACGGATCAGGGGCATTACAATGGAACAGACAAGCCAGGAGGGAGGGAATAGGGGTCTGCACATGGAAACAGAGGGCTGGGGGCAAGGCAGCAGGACAGGAGCAGCAAGATGACCATGGAGGTCAGGCAGGATGGGCACTAGGAACAAGACACACCATGTAGAGCAACAGTGAGACTATGATGGCATATACACAGAACATGGAGGGAAGGTGGGAGGGGGTCAGGGGCAGCTAGCTGACCACATAGGGAAGGTGAGAGGGGCCGTGACAGCACAGAAGACCATGCATGGCAAGCGGGAGGGTTAGTGGCAGCACAATGGCTATGATGGGCAAGAAGGAGGGTGCAGGGGCATGCACAAAGGACCATGGAGGATAGATGGGAGGGTCAGGACCTGGGCACAGACAAGTGATTTCAGGGGAAGGGGCCTCACAACAGATCGTGCGGGGCAGGCAGGAGGAGCAGTTGCAGCACAACAGACCAGGGAGGGCAGAAGGGTGTGGCAGTAAAATGGACCATGGAGGACAGGAGGAAGGGGATAGGGGCATGGCATGTGGACAGGCAGGGTGGAGGTGGCAGGGACAGGTTACAGTCATCTGACAATGCTAGGCAGGTGGGAGGGGAGTGGCAGCTCAACAGAACACTCAGAGTAGATAGGAGTGGCAGGTCCATGGAACATGGTGGACAAAAAGGATAGAGCAGGGGCATGCACAAAGACTTCGGAGGGCAGGGGGAAGGAGAATAGGGGCAGCAAGCTAAGCACAGAGGCTAAGCAGGAGGTCAATGATGGGGCATAGAAATGGGCAATGGAGGGCAGGAGGAGTGGACTGGTACATCATGCTAAATGGAGGGCAGTGGCAGCACATCAGACCATGCATGGCAGGAGGGAGGAGGCTAGTCCATGGATTCAGACAACAGAGGATAGGGAGGAGGTGGATGGGGCAGCAAGATAACTGTTCAGAGAAGGTGGGCATTAGGAACTTTATTGTTTTAAAATGTGTGTCTGTGCGAACTACTTAAAATATGAACAAGTATGCAGCATAATCTCACTTTTAATCAGGAAGAAGAGGACGTTTGTGACTGTGACTCCGGGCTCACTTGGCAGAAACACCCCCTGACCCTCCACCCCCCATCGCAAAATGTAATGCCCGTGAAAAGGGTAGGTGAACGCAGTGTTATATAGAACATAGTCCTGAGAGCACGATTGAAAATGAAAACTAGATATAGTGTATGGTATAAACTATGCACCAAAAAGTGTGATATAAGATGAACCGGGCGTGAAATATAATATGCAATACATTGTGCGCAATGGCAGATTCATTGGAGAGCGCGAGATAGCAGAGGCACTAGCACGCACTATGCTACTGGATGAAAGCAGGCCTTTTGGCAGACAAGGCCAGGCAAACCTGCAGGCCTAGGCTTCAAAATGGCCACCAGCCACATGGCCAGGCCCAACAATATCAGAAAGCCCACCCCAAAAAAACAGACTTCCCCAACTCAATCCAATGCCATCCATGCCCTAAATGATGTCTAAATTCAACAGACCACACAAAAAACACTTGATTAATAAAGCTGTGGCTACCTGCTCTGATCCTAGTGGATGAAAGCAGGCCTGTTGGCAGACAAAGCCAGGCAAGCTTGCAGGCCTA
The DNA here is from genome assembly GCF_964204655.1 of Triturus cristatus. Taxonomy (NCBI): domain Eukaryota; kingdom Metazoa; phylum Chordata; class Amphibia; order Caudata; family Salamandridae; genus Triturus; species Triturus cristatus. The sequence continues at coordinate 386,004,969 of NC_140583.1, forward strand.
GGATTCAAATGGCCACCAGCCACATGGCCAGGCCCAACAACATCAGAAGCCCACCCCAAAAAAACACATTTCCCAACTAATTCCAATGCCATCCAGGCTTGAAAATGAAATACATTCAAAAAACACCAAAGGAGCAGTTGCTTCATCATGCACACACCCATGAGGCCATGACTAGCTCGGGCCTACTACTGACTACTACTACCCACAACATTTTTTAAAAAAGGAAAGATGATAGTTACCAAAAATAAATTGTAGTTACAACAACTGCAATGCCCCCAATCAAACAGACACAACAACCACTTACTTGTAAAATATCCAAATAAAAAATCCTCAAATCCAATTGCAATGATGCAGCAGACAAAAAGAGTGATCTTTCCAGCTCATAATCCAAAGGCAGAATGAGCCGGAGCTGGACAAAGCACTGGGAGGAGCCTGCTGGACAGGAACAGGAAGTTCCTCCCTGAACAATTGATCATATAACTGACTGATTAAGTGTATCTTAGTGAATACATGGCTTAGTGAGTAATGTTTAAATATGTAAATATCTGTATCAGTCTCTCACTTTGTGTATAAGTGGCTGCATGGGTTGGTGAGTAGCTACATGAGTGTCTATATAGGTTATTAATTGGTTTTTTGAGTATCAGTATGAGTGTCTGAGTGTCTGTATGGTTCGGTGGGGGGTATTACGTAGTGCATAGGTGCATGAATAAGTGACTCACTGTTTGTATGTGTTGAAGACAGCATGTGTGCAGGACTGTATGGGTGGATGAGTGTGTGTATAGGTATGTTAGTGAGTGAATGACTGTCTCAATAGTGTCTTTTGGAGTAACTACATATGTTTTAAACTAGTATATGTGACTATTGGTGTATATAAGTGAGTATATATGAGAGTGGGAGATTGGAAGAGTTCCTGTATGAATAAGTATGTGTTTCTATAAGTGATTGTTTAAAAGACTAAGTATGTGTAAGTTTTTGTAGAAGTAAGTGTGGTGGTGTGTGTATAACTGTATATGCAAGTAAATGGATGTTTGATTCTTTATTAGCATGAGTGAGTTACTCTATGGATGAGTGGTGTTGTGTAACATGATGTATAGGTGTATGAGTACATATGATGAGTGAGTACATGTATGAGTGACTGTATAGGACTGTTGGTGAATGAGTGGATGTATGTGGATCTTAGAATTACTGAATACATTGTTGTAACTGGTATTGGTATGTCCATTGTTTTGAAAATGTTAGTTTGTATTTTTGAGTGTGTGTATCAAAGGTTATATTAGGGTGAGAGGCGGTCTGCCACTCTATCACAAGGATGATATCATCAGTGATGTCCTTTGAGATGTCATCAGGGATGTCATGAGTGATGTGACTGACCATGTCATGAGTGATGTAATATGTGACATCATCAGCAGTGCATTGCGGGCGCGCGAGTTATAGTTAGCTGAACTAACTATAACGGGGGAATTTCAATGGTTTTGTACGAGTGAAAAGTCCAGCTAACTATAACGCCCCTGAAACCTATGTTTTTTTCAGTGAATTTCTAAGGTTTTTTAAATGCTAATTCCTAACTATAACATGCCTGAAACCTATGGTTCTTTCAGTAAATTTCAAAGGTTTTTTAAATGCTAATTTCTAACTATGCCTACAGAGATAGGACATGTGAAGAAAGAAGAAAAAATGCACAGAAAGAAAAAAAAGAAATGAAGAAAGAAGCAACAGAAGTCATCAAAGTCGAAGAAAAGTGCAGGAAAAGGATAACGCGCAGAAAGAACAAACAGAAGAGCAGAAAGAAGCCTTGTTGCTAAAACATCCTGTACCCTCAACTTTTTCAGACGGATACTGGTGGTAACAGAGTCCGACTAACCAGTCCTAGAGCCAGTGCTATGTTAAAAGACACTGTGAAAACACCTACATACACTAGGGAACACTATGCGTTGGGGTTCCCCTGTGATTAGCATGACCTGCTCTGTAAGCCCCTAGTATATAATAGGGCAGGGGGATTAAAACTACCTCTTTAAACGCGCCACAGGGCGTGTTTGCACACGTCACCTCAGGCCCCATCCCCTCCCTTCCCCACTGTGTAAACACGCCCTGTGGCCGTTTTAAGTTGGGATAATAAGTCCCCTTGAATCCTGAGGGTCCCTAGGGTACAACTAGACCACTAGGTACCTCCAGTAAGCACCACAGAGCTGCGTTGCAGAGAGATGTACAAAGGGGCACGGCCTAGACCACCTCTCTGCAACGCAGCACAGTGGCGCTTACTGGAAGCACCCTGTGGGCTAGTTGGCCCCCAGGATTGAAGGTGAAATATTTCCCCAACTTAAAACGCGCCAAAGGGCATGTTTGCACATGTTAACTCAGGCCCCGTCCCCTCCCTTCACCATTGTGTAAACACGCCCCGTGGCTGTTTTTAGTTGGGAGATTAAGTTCATTTGAATCCTGAGGGTCCCTAGGGTCCAACTAGCCCACTAGGTACCTCCAGTAAGCGCCACAGAGTTGCGTTGCAGAGAGGTGTAAAAAGTGGCACGGCCTGGACCACCTCTCTGCAATGCAGCTCAGTGGCCCTTACTTGAAGCACCTGGTGGGCTAGTTAGCCCCCAGGAGCCCTCAGGATTGAAGGGGAATGATATCCCCAACTTAAAACGTGCCATAGGGCGTGTTTGCACACGTCACCTCAGGCCCCGTCCCCTCCCTTCCCCACTGTGTAAACACGCCCTGTGGCCGTTTTAAGTTGGGCGATTAAGTCCCCTTGAATCCTGAGGGTCCCTAGGGGCAAAATAGCCCACTAGGTACGTCCAGTAAGCGCCATTGCAGAGAGGTGTAAAAAGGGGCACAGCCTGCACCACCTGTAATACTTAGAGCATTTCCTTTTGAAATTACATATATGGTCTTATTTGCATCAAAATTATGGTTAGTGCTCTAAAAAACTAAAATGAGGACATATTTTCTGAGTTTTCAAATAGCGACAATGCACTTTTAAATTATTTGTTATCTTTATGTTTTTTTATCCAGTTGACCACTTGATTAAATGTTGCACTTAGGGTAGAGGATGTGGTGTTACTTCCAGAGCTGCAGACTTTGCAACTGGGGAACCAGGTTGGAGTTTCTGCTTCAGCTCGACATTCTGTAATTCTGGTTAAATCACTTAATCTCCCCATGTCTACAACCAAAATGAATTTGTTCTTGTGTGATGTAACCAATGCTCATGTAAAACACTCCAATACCTGACAAGTCTGCACTATATAAAACTGCAAAAACACAAGAAACAAGTGTTTTGCACACTTCTGTCATTGGGCTATACTTGGGCTACATCTGGGTGATATTTGGGCTACATTTGGGCTCTTTTGTCTCTGGTGGCCATCTTGGGAGATTTATTTGTTATGAAGTTTCCTAATTTCCTCATTTGCTGCGGTCTCCTCAGTAGGAAATGCTTTCAGTTTTTTACTTTGATTCCATCAAGAAGGTATTCAGATGTGTCACACATTCGCCATACATTCTGAATGTTAGCACTCTAGTTGCTCATTAGATCACTGTAGTAAAGCTACTGCTCACCAGGGAAGTCTGCTGCTGGTATTGAAAGTGCATGTTTCAGTCTGCATGTCAGAATTTTTTAATGAAATAGAAGAGGATTTGAGAAGTCACTCAAAATGCACCCTAATTTTTCTTTCTGCAGCACTAATCATACTTTCTCTGGCAAAATGAAACACCTCATTTTGTTCCTTTTTAAATTAAATGTTTTAAGAGTTTCCACTTTATTCCAATTAAGATGGCTTTAGGTTGCTATACGTTTATCAGTAGGACTGTTAGTGCTCTAGTTGTTCTTTGGGACACTTTGGGAAGCTGCAGTAGAACACAAAGGAATCAACTGACAGTCTCTGCCCTAGTTGGATGTACTTGTTTTACTGAGAATGTCAGAGTTCATTCTCACATGCCTGAGAAAGATAATATGAATTTACAGAAAGTATGCTCTCAGTTTAGCTTATAGATCACCTTCCAAACCTCTGTGGGAAAAGCATGAGAAAATATTTTTCTCTCAATCATGATTCATGATATCCCAGCAGAAAGCTTTTTCACATTGTAAAATCACCTTAGAACATACCACAATTGAGTATGGTACCATCAACAAATGATTTATAATGTAACTAAAGTCTTAACACCTTCTATTAACTGCAATGCTTTTTAATGAGGTGCTATCATGTATATTGATCCCAAGATGGCTACCAACACTTCTTGGATGAGGTGCTGACAACCAATCAGATCTCACAATGAGATGTGTGGTTAGGCTCCGCCCATATATATCTGTGATTTTACTTTTGATTTTCTCAGGAACTACTGAACGGATTTACACCATTTTAGCAAGAGGCACGACACTGAACCAAGGTCTACCTTTCTGCCAAATTTGGTGTAATTCCGTTCAGCAGTTCGGGCTGTAGCTGCGGCTAAAGGTCCTATGGAAAACTGCATGGGAAAAACATGTTTTGGAACCCCCCTTTTTTTCTCAGCCCCTGCTACACGAATCATCCTGAGACTTTCAGGATAGGAGCGGACCGGAGCTGGCCAAAAGTTTTGAAAATTTCGCGAAGATTCGTCAACGGGCGCCAAAGTTATTCCAAATAGAATGTTGGTGATTTCCTATGGAAAATAGGTCCTAACTATAACTTCCTACTGGCGACCGCCAGTAGGTAATATATATATATACATTCACTGAAAAAAACATAGGTTTTACAGATGTTATAGTTAGAAATTTGCATTTAAAAAACTTTAGAAATTCACTGAAAAAGCCATAGGTTTCAGGGACGTTATAGTTCGAAATTTGCATTTAAAAAAACTTAAAAATTCACTGAAAAAAACATAGGTTTCAGGGACGTTATAGTTAGAAATTAGCATTTAAAAAACCTTGGAAATTCACTGAAAAAACATAGGTTTCAGAGACGTTATAGTCAGTTGGACATTTGACTCATAGAAAACCAGAGAAATTTGCCTGTTATAATTAGTTGAGCTAACTATAACTCGCGCGCTCGCAATGCACTGCTGATGACGTCACATATTACATCACTTCTGACATGGTCAGTGACATCACTCATGACATCACTGATAACGTCTCAAATGACATCACTCATGATATCACTCATGACATCATCCACGTGAGAATCTGATGCACATACTGATGCTCTAATTAAAACTTTGATACCCATTGTAAAAGGCTGACTACTATTTTTGAAACCATACACAGAAGAAGGCCATATACTACATAGCACTCACTATTTCCTAGGTCTACACACACATCCCGTCACTTATACATGTAGTTACTCATCAATAGAGGACTATAATATGCACTCACACATCTATGCATGCAGTCACACGCTGCCACTCATCAATAGAGTTACTCACATGCCTAGTCAGTAATGCAAAAAATGAATCACATACCCATTTATTCATGTTTACAGTTATACACACCAACTTTGTTATTTTTAGACATACCACATCATGTATTTATACAGATACTAACACATATTTAATGTCTTATACAATCACAGATAGAAGCAGACACTTATTTATACACCCACTCTTAAGGTTAAAGGTTTTTTAAATATCGAACTACTATTGTGCTATTCGTCCTTACTACTGTTTTTTCTAACTTTTCAACTACATAAAATAAACTGCAAAACTACTATTTAATGTAATATATTTCACAAATTACAGTGACTTTTTAAATAATACAAAATAATGTAACATTCAGAAAACAATTTTTCGCCCTTTTTTGCTGTCATCAGCTACTACTTAACTTCACTATTCACAGTGATGGCACAGTAGTTTCATCATAAACAGCAGGGGGAAAAAAATAATCAACTAGTTTGTTAAAAAAAACAAGTCCCTAATTCTCACAAATATAATACAAAACTTTCACCTGTCCCAGCTTGACCACTGATGTACATCAGAAGAGGTTTAAAAGATGAATACAGACATTATTTTTTTCATGCAACAAACCATGTTCTATCTGTTCTCTCACTTGCACATATATTTCTTTCTTTTGAACATTTACTTGTTCTTCTAACTTTTCCAATGCTATATTCTCCCCGTGTGCTTGTTGCATTGCAATTTGCGACTTCATGCATAGCAATCGCTGCTTCATTTTCCAGCATTGGTTGTCCAAGAGGATCTTGACTACATGGACCACTACTTTGACTATCTTGAGAACTTTCATGAGCTATTTCAGCTATAATAGTCTTTTCCTGTTCAACTTCATCATTCAACATTTTTAAATATGTATGGAAAATTGGACATTGAATGCTATCTTTACAAGCATTAAAAGAATCTTCGTAGCAGTCAAACTCTCCAAGTAATTCACTTTCACTACGCCATGGTTTAAACAGCTGGAGAAGTGCTAAATAGTAACATTCTCGCTTATCTGGAGTTTCACAACTAAGTTTCTTGTGGTTTATAAGATTACCCTTTGCATGTTTTACTAACCAACCATGAAATCCAACTACTGCAAACTTTCCTTCTTTTAAATTCTCTTTAACATTTCTTTTGAAGCTGTAATATTGAAGTACTTCATACAGACATAGCAGTTCCAGATGTTGACTCCTTTTCTGATAGTATGTGTCCAACATATTATTTTTAAGAATGTCTGTACTATCTGGCTCATTTACTGCTAATTGCTCAATTTCTTCCAATGATTTCAACACTCTATTTCGTTTGCAGGGAAGACCTACTCTTACCCAAATGATTCCTCGTGACTTTGAATATAAGCATGAAGAACACAAGCAGCCTGAACATTCATACGATACAATTTGTCGGTGGGAAAGCATTTTCAAACTAAAGCTGTACAATTTTTGGCTAAGACTATTCTCCTGTGAAATTTATTCCCACATTTGTTTCATCTCTGTTTTTTCAGATTTTGTTATGTACGATGTAACATAATGTGCAACAGCAATTGAGTTATCTGCAACATACTGGATATCCATGTTCGCATTCCACATTTTTAAAATGACTGGATTGTAGTCATTGATATACTGTGACACTTCTGTTGTTTTTAAGTTGTAAGTATTCTTTGGAGATTTCTGAGTTATTGTGGGCCTCACAGAAGAAAAAAAAGAATTTACTCTTCCTTTTCAAATGACTGGACGGGGAAACCAAACCGACATTTGGTGTAAAATGTTCCTTTTACTTGTATTTTCTTCTGCAATACTTTCCACAACGGTGACTTTGGAAACGTAAAACTTTCTGTCTCAAGCTTCTATCTCCTCCTTCTCTTGGAATCTCACATGTCACAGACTGTTCGATGAAAGACAATACTGTTTCATCAAAATCATTTCCAAATTTAGGTGCATCCTTGATCCATACTAGCATATGTATATGAGGTGCACCTCTTGCTTGATACTCCTTTCTCCAAAAGAAATCGGTAACTTCTCCAAGAGGTGGATTCTTTTTGTTACAGATAAAAGACATCATACCTTGAAACTTATGATTAAAATATCTGCACACATTTACAGGATCCAATGAACACAGTTCACCAGGAGTCTTTGTTTCAACATTTTTATATTTGAATTCGCTTCTCTTAAAAACACAAGCAAATCTTCCCATGCATACTCTCAATGCTTAATTTGTGCCGGTGGTTTCCGGTGCTTAGCACCAACACTTATTTCTTAGGGCCGGGTCTACACGCATTAACTGTCTCCCCGGCAAACACATTATATCACTCTGTAATGGTTAAATCCATGCCTGCCTGGGTTTAGTCAGTGGTGCGGTGCCTGATTGGGCTGTATTTGTTCTTGCCGTAAAATATTAATTTTGGATGGAGCAGCTGGCCTCCTTATCACGAGGCACACAAACGGCACACGCACACCACTAGAAACCTCCTAGGCGGGATGATGTCATCCCCGTCCTCCCTCCTTGGCTTTGAATAGTCAAGTGTTTCCCTCCCCTCCAGTCGAATGGCCCAAGGCTGATCAGAGTCCCTGCTTTCGTCCCACCCCTGCATAATGCGCAGCTGCAGCAGTAGTCCTTCAAACGAAGCAAGCAGCTAGCAGCAGGCCTAGAAATAAAACCAAAACAAGGCAGTAAGTAATTATCTCACTTCCGTTTATTAACATAAGCTATGGAAGCAGGTCTGTCTTTTTAATGGTTTTGGTACATGTGTGCCTGGAAAAAGTGCCTCCTCTGATTTCATTCTAGTGCTTATTTTTATGTGAAAGTACTGAGGTTACATGCGTGCCCGCAGTCTCAAATCTTAGCGCCGGGTGGGGTCAGTACTAGACTTCGCCTGGCCTGGATCTTAACCTCATCACCTATACCAGAGTGGGGTTTTATGGCTAACAATCCGGTTTTGGGGGCATCTGCCAAGTGTGCTAAATAGCCAAACTTTTGTTTGGGCTTTCTTTTGAGGTCTTAGGCAGCCTTCGTTCAGTACCTGTGCTGACAGAAGTGCCCAAACTTTAAACGTCCACTTGTAAAGATTACTGGCCTCCTAGTTTATCTTTCGTCATTGGCATTGTGTCGCTACGTAGTAGCACACACTCTTTAAGGTGCCCACAGCCATTATCTTCTCTAGTGCGTTTATGTTAGTGGTGAATCAAATATCACGTAAAGTATCAAATATACCATTTGTTTCTCTGTCCAGAAAGGTGCAAGCAGTTTCTGAGGTGCTGGTAGCATACACCATAAACTGATACTGCAAAGAAGAACATGGCATTATGTACCGATGATGTGGTCTGTATAGTTAATTACTTGCTGGCAATTGATTTATGCACTTTATAGACACTACCAAGGGAATAATGTGATTCTGTGGCTGCAGCTTTTTTTAGCAAAATTATGGGTTTGCCGTTTGCCGCATTTGCCACTTAACCCATCGCCTGCTGCATATTCTGCAGATTTTACACAAAAAAAGATGTTTCTACCTCAAACGGATCAAAAACATGTTGGCGTGTTACAGTACAGTGGAAGGTCATCTGTAAAGGTTAACAGGTCATATTTCAGTTGCTTATGCTTATTGCTGTTGTTGGTAGTTAAACTGGTACTAACGAGGTGACATTTTTGCGCAGTATTACCATGTGTAAAAAAAGACAAAATAATGATGTAATACTATCTCGAAATGTACTGCATTACGCCGCATGATTTGCCTTTTCCTTTTACATAATTTAGTCAACCTCGGCACATAATTTGGTCCACCACTGTTGCAATATTCCTGTGCCCCTATTTATTTGTACATGCATAAAGCAGAGCAAAGGCATTAAAGGGAATTAAGTTATGATACACACCAATCCGAAGCCTTGAAACACCATTATCAAATTGGCACACTAACGGCCTCTTTCTCAGAGGCACAAAAAATGTAAAGTTGACTACAAAATATTTGCACCCTGTTTAAAGCAGAGTTTCATCTCAAATTACACTCAGTTGCAAGGTTTGTGTGCCTGTAATTTCCTGCAGGTAATACCTAGAAAAAAAGTGCAGCAAATACAATGTGCTGAAGGTAATGTGGCCTTGTATTGATCACTAACAGGAGGCTGCTGTCACTTGGATAAAATTGACTGCAGTGTGTTAAATGCTCCAAATCATGTATAAATAAATTATTGCTATAAAAAAAGTTTTGACACAGTGTACTTCTAGTGACTCACATAGTTTGAGCAGATATATATTATTTTCTTCTGGGAGCTGCAGCTTGAAGGAAAGCATTGTTTGCTCTGCCACAATTAATTTGCTATTTGGCTGTTGTGGTTATTTTTCATGACCCCATTTTACTATATTTTTTAGAAGTGATTTAAAATTGGTGTTACACTTCAGCGTTGCGATGACGTTATCAGGCCATTTTCCACAGTGGTAACTTTCACCTTGTGAAACCGTGTACAGTTTGCTGTTTATCACAATACTTCATGAGGTGATGATGTACTTTTCAACCCCATTTCTTGCTCTGTCATATTTCTTCTTTACAAGAGGTAGCTCTTGAGCTCCTGATTGGCTGGTCAACAGTGTTTGCCAAAATGTATTTCTTTTCAGTTTCTTCATATTTTTCTTCTAAAAAAAGAGGTGGCTTTTCTTGTATACCAACTACAAACCACATTATGCTAGTAGGAATGTTGGCCCTACAGATCAACACCTTTCAATCTACTAAGTGTATGCCTACAGAGATGTTAAGTTAGAAGGAATGTAGGGGAGCAAAACATCATGGCAGTTTGATACTCTTCTCATATTGCAATAGCTATCAGACCCTGGAATAAAGAGAAACTTAACAAAAACCTTATTTGTGGCAAATGTAAACACACATTGGTTTTATTTTTATTTTTAAGTGCAGAATTATACAAGCTGGGATATTACTCATGACTGTGGTATTGAGCACTCCACATTGAAACCGTAGCAGAGCAGTGGACTAATTTTAATATAATGCAGCAGAAATGCTAGTTTGGTTCTTTTGCTACTTAATCACAGAGATGTGTCCCTGGGCTATAATATAGCTTATGTGAGAAACTGGGTTCTTAGTGAGGAGTGTGAAACCCTACTTAAGAAACAGCCACAATCTTTAATAGGCCGAACCACAAAAAGTAATTAAATTAACCTATGCTTAACGCCAGGGACGATAGTCTTTGCTGTCCTGATAATTAGAAAGCACAAAAACGTCATAAATTATAAATGAAATGTAACATGAACAGTTGTTTCTCGTCACTCACACATACTTCAGAAGATGAATACATATGGGATGTGTAAGGGACTGCGGATGGTGTTTGCTCACAGTGTGAATGTTTGGATGTATAGCTAGAACATGCCGGAGGTTCTCTAAATGTTTGCAACTGGTACAAAAAATAAAAAATCAGCTAAATACAGAACTGTTTGAGGGTCAAACATTATGTAGGCCACTTAGCAGTAATGCATTATCCACCATAGTTGCCTAATGGTTGTTGTAGGTAATTTCTATTGTTTCTATGTAGTGTGAGGGCTCTGACTCCATCTAGTGGGTTTCATGATTTCTCTTCTATCTCTACTTCTATTGAGAAGGTAGATCTTCTTCTTCAATAGAGAGCTATCAAAGGTGGTTGGGTATTAACCTTGGGGAAGGGTAGTGGTGGAAGTGGGCCTTTGTCTGAGATCAGGACCCCATCATGAAAATTCTGCAGTGTGCAGATCATTGTCAAGCTTTCTCTGATAGCTTTCCATCAGGCGATGAGTTATAGTTGGGAGGAAAGATCTTTCCTCTTGTAGTCAGTTGCTCACTGAAATTCAAATTGGGTATTAAATCTGTCTTTCAGCAGTGCTAGTTGTGGCTAGAGCCAATAGACGAAGTGGGTGGGGCCAGTAGAGGCAGTGGATATGGCCTCCTGAATAAAATTGAGAACCTGCACTTAATATTTTACAAATTAAGCACTGCATACTCTGCACAGCTAAGTGTGAAAAACCATGTTGGTGTACCTAACTTCTGTAACATACACTTGTCTTCTCCATGACGATGATACCAATACTCATTTGTTCCACGTTGACATGCCATCAAATTGATTAACTGTGCTTCTAAATTTTCATCTGTTTCTTGAACTTTCTCCACAAATTCTTTTGCAGAACTAAGTGATTCATGAACTCCAGTTTTAAGTATATGATTCACTGCATAAGAGAGAGAAGACAGATCACTTTCAAACAAAAGGTGAAATATGTATGGAATGCACAGTTGAAATCTAGGATCTTCAGAATATAATCTTGTTGACCGATATTCTGAAGCTGGAATCAGTACAGGTCGGTCATCATATCGTCCACCTTCTCCAGTAGGTAACAACTGTGGAAAATAACAAGCTTCCAAGCTTTTCTCCCATACACTCATTGGAGTTCTCAGTGCTTTTTTCATTTGAAATAAATCAATGCTACTTCCTATCACTTCTTTTGAATGCAAAGGACATATCGCATAATGTTCATAAATCTCTTCAGTCCTTGACTTGTCCACTTTCTCTATTTGACCACTTGAAATTTCAAAATCATCTTCTAAACGTATTACCTATTCATCCACATTTACATTTTGGTAATAAATATTGTTCTCTATAAGATGTAAGGTAGCCTTTTCAACTTTATTAACATCCACAAATTCTTGCCATATTTTCCGACTCTTTGTGGGTACACCATTTACTAAATAACTACTGCCTCACCTTTCTCTTTCTCTCCACCAATAGTTTCAATGTTTTTCTTAAAATCAAAAGGTAAGTACACCACTCTTCCTTTCAGCGCTCTTTGCTAGTCTGTTGGTGGCAGTTAACTTGTTTTAGGCTCCATCCGAATTATAGTTTGAAAAGGATGAACAGATTGAATTAGAACCGACTCATATGTATTCAATTTGGCTAGCTCCTGTGGAATAGCTACTAACTCCAACTTATTATGCACTGCTCTAGCAGGCATTTCGTTCTCTTCTAATTTGTTGTAACAATATATACATATACGTTGATCACTGCCTAACTCAAATCGACCTTCATCAAACAAGTAAGTTGCAAATTCTTCCCACTTACCATTATTCTCCTTTTCACTTTTCAAATACAAATCAACATTCCTACTTTGACGTTTATAATGATTACGTCAACAAAAAACACAAACATAGTTTGGTATTTCAGAGCACACTACATTAAACTTTCCAATTTCTTCTTCAAACTGATCAGTGCTAATCACTTTCTCATCTCCTCCAACATCTGTAATTGTCAAACTTCCACTTTCTATAAACTGCTCTTCTGAAATAAAAAATCTCATTTCAATATCATCACACTTTTTTTGAACATCTAATTAAGAAACATTTAAAAGACTTCCATTCGGTTCACTTAAACTTAATGCAGGACTTTTTACATAGTTTCTTTACAAAGTTCTGCATTTCTGAATGGTGTACTGCTAACATCCTCAAATGATGAAAAACACTTTTACAAACTTTTCTTGAACGACAAGCCAGAGAATGCCCATACTTCTCAGTATATTTTCTTACATTACATGGATCTAGTCCTTGTAACAACTTAATCTTCTGTTTTATACTTTTCTGACTATATTCTTGTAGCAAATTTCGCATTATATCAATGGATTCCTGTTGAATACTACAAATGCTACTACAACTCCACTTATACACAGGAGCTCGTGGACATTTCCCTTGCACTTCTTCAGCTATTAACTCTTCTGCACTTTTACCAACCATTTCCTCCTTTGGAAGAGGAACACCATCCTGAACTTCGTAGCAATGACCTCCAGTATCAACTGCAAATGATAAAATATTTTCCTGGAAGTAACTCTCTCATTAAAATTGGAGGGGATTTTCTAAAACACACAATGATACTTATCTTGATTTAGACCACGCCCCAACTTGTATAGCCTACACCCCTTTAAGAGCTTTGCCCCCCCCCCCCCTTTTAGAGCACCCCCACTTTTTTTCTCCCACTTAGAACCCTAACTACACCATAGTATCAAACAAACAGTGTTACCTTCCATTAAAATCTACAATGGCACCAAGTTTCATAATTTTCCATCAATGCTATCAGCCTTCTACCACAGTACAAGAGTGTCTATCAGCACGAAGATGTCTTATCCACAGAAATGTTATGTAATATCTGTACCTGTCTGCTGGAACACTCATCACCAAAACGTATTAAAACATGGGAATTTGCCAGAAAAACATATACCATACCATAAACCGATTCATAAATGGGCACACTGCCACTGCACCACCCTCCTCCCCATCCTTACTTAACTTCACAAAATTAAAGAAAGAGTCACACCAAACCTAGTAAACACACTATACCAATACAAGAACTTAATTTCAACCACCGTCTACCGGAATGCTCATGAGCAAAGCGTATTAAAACATAGAAATGTGCGGGTAAAACATATACCATGCCATAGAGAACTTTATAAGTACTCCCAGTGGTACTTCATCACCTTCAGTAGCTCAACATCTGCACTTTACTAAATTCTGTGTTTTAATCAGAAACATACCCACCTCCCCCACACCCACCCCGCCCTTCCTTAACTGTACGAAATCAAACAGAAACCCCCACCATTCCTAGTAGCACCACTATACCCATACACAGGTTTAATTTTAACAGGTTTGTGTCGGAACACTTATCAACAAAAAGTATTCAAACATGCAAATTGACGGGAAAAACATAAACAATACAATAGCACGGTTAATAAATAGGCCCACTCAAACTACATTACCTTTTCTAACTACACATGCCCACATTACAAATGTCCGTCTTATAATCAGCAACATATGCACATCCCCCACCCCCATACCCATGTTTAACCTTACGAAATCAAACAACGAGCCCCTGCACTCCTGTTACCGCCACTATAGCCATAGATAGACTTAATGTCAACAGGTGTCTGCCGGAACGCTCATCAGCAAAAGCTATTAAAACTTACAATTTTGCAACTCAAACATACACCATACCATAAGACGGTTTATAAATAGTCACAGTAACACTACACCACCTCAACACCCGCTGTTGCTTAACTTTACGCAATAAAAGAAAGAGCCCAAGCAAACATAGAAGTGCCACTATAGCCATACACAGCCTTAACTTCAACAGATGTCTCCTGAAAAGCTCATCAGCAAACCGTATTAAAACATGCAAATTTGTGGGTAAAACATATACCATGCCATAGGGCGCTTTATAAGTGCTCACAGTGGTACTACATCACCTTTAGTAGCTCCATATCTCCATGTTACTATATTCTGCATTTCAAACAGCAACATAACTACCTCCCCCACACCCACCACCGCCCTTGGTTAACAGTACAAAATAAAACAGAAACCCCCCACTCTTAGTAGCGCCACTTGACTATACCCATACACAGGCTTAATTTTAACATGTGTCTACCAGAACACTTATCAGCAAAAACTATTCAAACATGCAAATTGGCGGGTAAAACATAAACCATCCCATAGCACTGTTTATAAATGGGCCCAGTGAAACTCCATTACCTTTCGTAACTACACATGCCCACGTAACAAATATCCGTCTTATAATCAGCAACTTACGCACCTCCACCAGCCCCATCCATCCCTTGCTTAACCTTACGAAATCAAACAACGAGCCCCAGCACTCCCGTTACCGCCACTATAGCCATACATAGACTTAATGTCAACAGGTGTCTGCCGGAACGCTCAATAGCAAAACCTATTAAAACCTGCAATTTTGCAACTCAAACGTACACCATACCATAAGACGGTTTATAAATAGTCACAGTACCACTACACCACCTCAACACCCGCCCTTGCTTAACTTTACGCAATAAAAGAAAGAGCCCCAGCAAACGTAGGAGCGCCACAATAGCCAACCAGAGGCTTAATTTCAACAGATGTCTCCCAAAACTCTCATCAGCAAAACTTATTAAAACATGCAAATTTGCGACTAAAACATATCCCATGCCATAGGGCACTTTATAAGTGCTTCCAGTGGTTATAGATCACCTTTAGTAGCTCGACATCTGCACGTTACTATATTCTGTGTTTCAATCAGCAACATAACCACCTCCCCCACACCCATCCCCGCCCTTGCTTAACAGTACGAAATCAAACAGAAACCCCCACCATTCCCAGTAGCGCCACTATACCCATATACAATGTTAATTTTAACAGGTGTCTGCCGGAGCAAAAAGTATTCAAACATGCAAATTGGTGGGTTAAACATAAACTATCCCATAGCACGGTTTATAAATGGGCCCAGTCGAACTACACCACCTTTACTAGCTAGACATCTATATGTTACGAAAGTCGTTTAAACACTCTGTAGAGTGTATAGCAGGGCATGGGGAGAGTAAACAAAGTTCTAATTCCCAAACTTTTTATATACAGTCCCTTTCCTGTATCTATATTAAAGATATTAAATGGAATGAATACATTGATGAGTGTCTCAAAAAGGGATAGTGAAGCTCACCATCAGCAAAACACAAACCTCTTCAACACCTACATATATCTGCCACAGCGACACAGCCTGACAAATAATATCACTTATAATCACATGTAGTTCTTTAATGTCAACAAAGTCATACAGAAAACATACCGCACATTTACAATTTTTTATCTCTCACACATTTATAAAATATCTCATCTAAAGAAGCACTCCCCAACTACTTCTATTCCATAAGAACAGACAATAATTTATACATTTACTACCATATATTTTAGTATATCTACCTTTTTATTATTCACTAGTCAGAAACTACAAAACTATTCACTATACCCAAATGCAAACCAGAAACTATATTCATATTTATCTCAACATAGGATCACATGATTCAAACTACGTGTACATATGAAAGGAACGTTTCACTTTTCCTATCCCCATCTCCTCTCCATGTAATCTCCAAACACTGTACACAGCCTCACTGTACAACAACCTACCATGACTTACATTCAAACCTACCTCTCAGTGTCAAAAATAAGATCACAACCTGCCCACATAACATTTCTGCATTTCGTTTTATCGCTTTTAACTTAATAACACATACGTCTCCTACCACCACCCCCCACCCCACTATTTCCACAAAAAGTATCAGTTGCAAACGTGCGACATTTTCTTTATCTCCCCAAATACATTACAAACTCAAATTAACGCTGTACCTCATTTTCAAAACAATATAGTCCTATAAAGATGACAAACTACACTTCTTCTCTGTGAAAAATTCCTAAACATATATAAAATACTTATATAACAACAGCTCAAATGTTATGCATACTTCATAACCAATATCAAACACCACACTTTACTAACACTATATTACTTTGAAATAAAAAATACTTTCAAAATTAAAAACATCACCTCAAATACTTAATCAATACTATAAAACAAATAACACACCTTGTTCATTGCTAACTCACCTTTGTAGTTGTTATCCAGATTTCAAATGACACACGCATACAATTCTCTCTTTCTCACATAGTACATGTAAAGCTCCGACTTCATCAAGAATGAAACCAGGATTAGCACAATTTCTCTGTCGCTCCACACATAAATACATGTAAAGAACAAATCAGAATACTTCATTCCTTCAACGACATTCCAAAACTTACCTCCATTGATTAATTTTGAATTTTCCTTTCCGAAAAGCTAATTATTATTCTGCGCCACATGCAGGTCACAAGTTCAACTTATTTCATCACCACACTTTCTGGAACCTTCTACGACACCTGCAGGTAAAAAGTTCATCATTTTTTTTTTAACCTAACAATATACTTTTGCAACATTTTATCGAACATTTAACGGCACGCGCACGTTAAAAGTTCACAATAGGGGTCAGTAGTTCATCAGGTTTATTCCTAACTCCAGCAGTACCTCACCTTATGCCCTCAGCGCCAACAGACCTGTAGGAGTCAGTGCTTTCCACTTTACAAATATCAAATTCATTTCATACTCACAAATGTACCTTCGCACTCCCTATATAACACCCCCTAAGCACCATACACAAGTTACAAAGTTCAAAACAAAAGTTCCTCCAAGTGGCTATAACTGCATGCTGACACTACTTGCACATGTGGCGCAGTGGCCAGAGCACATGACTTCACAGCATATGACACACAGTCTGGGCTAACGCTTTCATCCCCCAGTCCGGCAGCAGCTCAGCTTAGTAGGATGAGACTCTACACACAACCTCACATATTTTCCGTACCCCAGAACTTTCAGACCAGTACGGGTCAGTAGTTTGTCCTAGTAGTTATAAACACATGCTGACACTACTTCAACAGCTGTACTGCCACACTAGCCAGTACCTCACTTAATTTTCATAGCCTAGAACTTTCACACCGGTAGGTATGATTAGTTCACTTCGCACCCCCTCTATAGCACACCCTAAACACCCCACAAAGGTTACAGTGCTCCTACCCTCCTCTTTCCCACATTTTTCACACTTTTTCCCCATTACTCACTTCAACGGAATCACAAAATGGCGTCCAACACTTCCTAGCTGCAAACGCCCGCAGCCAATCAGCAGCAAGATCGTGCTCATTACGCCTCAGCCAATCAGATGGCAGAATTCCCAAATATCGACATCTGTACATTTTGATATTTCTCAAAAACTATTGAATGGATTTACTCCAAATAAACAAAAGCGTGCTTTCTAGACCAAGACCCTTCTCCCTGCCAAAGTTGGGGTAATTGCGTTTACCCGTTCGACCTGTAGCCTTGTCTAAAGTTTCCAAAGGAAATTAACATTGAAAAAACACGTTTTGGGACCCCCCTTTTTTTCAGCCCCCCCTTTGACGAATCACCCCCAAACTTTCAACATAGGAGCTGATCTCAACAAAAAAAAAAGCTTTGAAAATTTCACGAAGATTCATCAATCGGCACCAAAGTTATTGCGAATAGAATGTTGCCATTGTCCTAAAGTAACTAGGTCCTAACAATAACTATCTACTGGCAACCGCCAGTAGGTGATATATATATATATATATATATATATATATATATATATATATATATATATATTCACTGAAAAAACCATAGGTTTCACACATGTTATAGTTAGCTGTACATTTCACTCGTAAAAAACCAATCAAATTCCCCCGTTATAGTTAGTGCAGGCAACTATAACTCACGCAACCGCAATCCTCTGCTGATGCTAATACTGTATTTAGACACTTATTTGCCCATGTCTTCTTCCATTAAATTTTAGCTATACATATATTACAAATATTTTTTTTTCATAAAGACACATATGTCATCAGCAGAAGATTGCGGTCGCGTGAGTTATAGTTGCCTGCACTAACTATAACGGGGGAATTTCATTGGTTTTTTACGAGTGAAATGTACAGCTAACTATAACATGTGTGAAACCTATGGTTTTTTCAGTGAATTTGCAAGGTTTTTTAAATGCTAATTCCTAACTATAACGTGTGTGAAACCTATGTTTTTTTCAGTGAATTTGTACGTTTTTTTAAATGCTAAATTACTTTACGCCATTCGTGGCGTTGCGCGCCCAGTTAACGCAGTTCGATCCGTGCACGCACGGTGCGCTTCGCGCACCGTGCGCGCACAGTGAGCACGCGGTGCGCTTCGCGCACCGCGCGCCCACTTTACGCAGTTAGTGCCGTGCACGCACGGTGGTCACGCGGTGCACTGTGTGCACCGCGTGCCCACATTATGCGGGATGGGCCATGTACGCACGATGCGCTTCGCGCACCGTGCGCACATGGGGGACATTTTATGCGCATCTTTTTGAAATGTATTCTTTGTTAATTTTATAGCTCTTATATGCCATGCACAAATGGTGCCCTTCGGGCACCGTTTGCACACGGGGTGGGGAGAATGTGGCTAATTTTTTTTAAAAAATTTTTTACCGTACGCGTACGGTAAGCGTAATCGCCGAATTTCCGAAAAAATAAAAACATTTTTTGGGGGCTTGTGGGTTGTTTGGGGACCCCTATATCAATGCTGGGTGGTTAGGATGTGACGAAACTGCCTCTTTAGCCATTTTTTGGCTTTGTTTTTGCTGCCCAACTCAGAGAGCGAGAGAGAAAATGGCGGCCGCCGCTTCCTGGTTTCGACCGATTCGAATGTTTACTAAGATCTAACAGCCAATCAGAATCGCGCTCGCGCACGTCACCGTACGCGTACGGTAAGCGCACCGTAAGCGCACCGTAAGCGCACCGTAAGCTGGCTCAGATATATATATTGATTTAAAAGCTATTTTCTCAGAATCTACTGAACAGATTTACACCAAAAAGGCACTTCCTTGACCTGAGGACTAGCTCTCTGCCAAATTTCAAGTAATTCTGTTCAGCCGTTCGGGCTGTAGCTGTGTCTAAAGGTCCTATGGAAAAATGCATGGGAAAAACACGTTTTGGGACCCCCCTTTTATCTCAGCCCCCGCTTGACAAATCCCCCCGAGACTTTCAGGGTAGGAGCGGAGCGTAGCGCCCCACCTATTTTGAAAAATTCGCGAGGATTCGTCAACCGGCGCCAAAGTTATTCAAAATAGAATGTTGCGGATTTCCTATGGAAACAGTACCCAATGTTATCATCGGCGGTTCATTCGTTAATAGATCGTTAAAATCTTAAGTAAAAACCGGAGAACCAGTTAAAACTCTCGATAAAAACTTATCTAAAAATTCAATAAAAAGCCTGATAAATAACAAGTTGGAATGGTTTAAAAAAAGACGTATATGGCAGATATGAGAAGGTAGTTATATTTGGTGTATGTCTTATTTAGATAAATTACAAAAAATGGTGCATTTCTTCTCCATTGTTCAAACCTTTTGGCATTTTGGAATCTAGAGCCAAGATTTAATATGATTCTAACTGCCTTAATTTTTTCTCCCTGTTGCCCCCTCTGATAGATTTGGGTATCATGTCAATGACAAAGTAGCTAAAATCGTTTAAGTTGTTGTTATGAACAATGTCGAGCTACTGGGTAACTGGGGTCTGAGTTAACAATTGCTCTCAGATGTTGTAGGATATATTGCGCTCCTATCTCCCAAAGGAAATTCCGTGCACTCTCGGGGTATCTTGATAACTTTATTTAGCGAGGATGCGTTTCGGCGTTTATCCTTCTTCCAGCTCGCGTTGCATTTGAAACATCACCAACATTGCACTTTTTAAATTACAAAACTCCACCTCATTGGATGAGGGAATAGTTGGAAACAAAGAGAGGACTGCAGTTTAGTTGTTCCCAGACCAATGTCCAGTTCCCTTAGTTCTGATATAAACAGATTTCAATGTTATTTATTTTATTTATTTTCTTATTTGCGAGTTTATACCGCGCTGGAATCGACTCCCGAAGGAGTATCTCCGCACCTTTGGCCAACCATAATACAAGAAAAGAGTCCAAGCAGTATATCATGTTAATTTTGAAATAGATAAGTTTTTAATTGTTTCCTGAAAGGGAGGTGATCATCACAGAGTCTCAGAGATATTGGGAGGCTATTCCATAGAATAGGGCCAGCAACTGAAAGGGCTCTAGCTCCCTGTCTTGCTTTTTTTGCTCTGGGTACACACAGCAAGGCCTGTTCACTGGATCTCAGAGAGCGCGTGGGTACATAGGGGGAGAATTTGTTGGACAGGTAAGCAGGGCCTCTCCCAAGTAAACATTTGTGTATAATACAACAGGTTTTAAACTTCACCCTCAGTTTGATGGATAGCCAATGAAGCTTGGTCAGCAGAGGTTTGGAGGGAGCGCGAGGGGGCCGGTTTAAGACAAGACAAGCAGCGGTATTCTGGACCACCTGGAGTCTGGAAATTACTCCTTCATTTGCCAACAGTGATAGTCCATTACAGTAATCCAATCGACTCAATACTAGAGCCTGCACCAAGGTTTTTCTAGTAGAGTCTGGCAGCAACGGAAACACTTTCCGCAACAAACCGATGATGTGGAAACAAGAGCCCACCACTTGGTTTCCATGATGTTTTAGGGAAAGCTCCTGGTCCAGTCGGACCCCTAGATTTTTCACTACCTGCTTGGGCTCTGGGACTGGGCCAAGATCTTGAGGCCACCAGTCAGGAGTCCACAGGAGTTTGGCCTCACCGAACAGCATCACTGCCGTCTTGGCAACATTACATTGCAGGAAGTTAGATGCCATCCAGTGAGCCACTGCTTTCATCCCCTGGGCAAAGGAGTTCCTAACCTCAGCAGTGAGGATTTTAAAAGGAAAGAGGAGTTGGGTGTCATCCGCATATTACACTGGGATGAAACCATGGGACCTCATGATGTTAGCTAGGGGGGCCACATAGATGTTGAAAAGAGTAGGGCTCAAACAGGAGCCCTGTGGCACCCCCTTAGAGATCCCCAACTCCTCTGACCGATATGCACCCAAGGTGACCCTTTGGGTGCGGTCTGTTAGGAAGCTCCTCAACCAAGCCAGAGCCTTGTCTTCCAGGCCGATGTTAACTAGCCTGGTGGTCATGATGTTGTGTGACACGGTGTCAAACGCCGCAGACAGATCCAACAGAACCAGGATAACAGAGTGACCTTTATCCTGGAACATGTGTAGATCGCCTGCGACTGACAACAAGGTGGTCTCGGTACTGTGTCCTGGCCTAAAGCCTGACTGGGTAGAATCCAGCCCACCTGCCTTTTCGATGTGATTCGACAGGTGCCGATTTACAAATTTCTCAGTTATTTTACCCAAAAAGGGGAGAAGCGAGATGGGTCTTAGGTTAGACAATTCCGTCCAGGGGATAGCAGTATTTTTCCTCAGTGGTCTTACCAGCACCCTTTTCCAGTCTAGAAGAACCTCCCCTGTGCTAAGGGAGAGGTTGACTAAATTCTGAATTCCTGGCCCCAGAACATCTGCTAACATAGGCATGATACGTGCAGGGATGGTGTCCAAAGGGCTACCACTCTTGATTTGAGTGATTAATGAGGTTACCTCCTCTAAGGAAATGGGGGGAAAGCTTGTAAGGCACTGAGTATATTGCACTTGCTGTGCAGTATTCTGAGAAGTGTTATTTTCTCCTGCAGCAGTTACGTTTGAGACCATAATCTTGTCATAGATCCCATCTATCTTCTTCATGAAGAATAGGGAGATCTCATCACAAAGATCCTGGGAGGCAACCTCTGCAGTCTCACAAGCTACTGGCTTGGTAAAATTTTGTAAGATTTTATACAGTACTTTTGAATCTTTCCCAGCCGCTGTTAATTGTGCTGCAATATGATTTTCTCGTGCCGCCCTAATGGCCTTATAATACATCTTAAGGGAGGTTCTATGATGTTCTTTATCTTCAGGCCTCTGAGACTGTCTCCATAACTTTTCCAGTTTTCTGGTTATTTGTTTCAGAGATCTTAGATCCTCAGAGAACCAGACTTCTTGCCTATTTGCCGGGCGAGGTTTATATATTTTCTGCGGGATAATGGTGTTTATTGCTTCTCTAACCTTCTCTTCAAACCTATTAAGAGCAGTTATTACATCATCTGTAGAGTTCTTAGACAGGGGAGCTTTATACTTCTCTCTGAAGGCTTCCGTGGTAAGTTTATGCCAAGGTCTCCTTTTACTAGCCAAGGCAATCTGTATTCGTGGCTTATCAATGGCAGCAGTATGGAATTTTAGGATAAAACGATCTGTCCATTCTACCTGAGTAGGTACCATGCATTTGATTGAGGATGAGTTGGACAGAACTAGATCCAAGGTATGGCCTGCCTCATGAGTGGGTCCATAATTGATCTTTTTGAGTCCCAGAGAGTCCAGATCCATTAGGAGAGTTCTTGCCTCCATGCACTTCTCTGACTCACTATGGACATTAAAATCCCCCACCAAGAGGAAGTCCCGATTTTCTTGCACATACGGTGCTAAGGCCTCTATGAGTACAACAGAGAAATTCCCACTCGGGCCCGGTGGACGATACACCAATGCTCCCTTCCTTTGTTCCCTAGATGTTGAGTTGATTTTAAAAATTAATAATTCCATCTGGGGTGTACATATTTCCTCGAGAATTATGATATTCAATTCCTCCTTATAGACGATTGCCACCCCCCCTGCTATTTTATTGGGACGGTCCAGCCTGACTGTTTTGTATCCCAACGGAATACCCAATGTAATGGCTGGGACTGAGTGAGGCTTAAGCCATGTTTCTGTTAAGAAACAAAGGTCGGGTTCCTCTGTTGATATAAGATCCCAAACCTGGATGGCATGCTTCGCTAGTGAGCGAGTATTACAAAGCAGGCTTTTGCTCCCCAGGTGGGGACTATCCATTGTATTATTTGTCGGGACAGTATCTTGCACTTTAAGTTGCAGGGCAACTGGATCCCTCAATTGGTTTCTTTCCTCCGCAGAGAGGTGGAACTGTGTATGGCATGCCTGACAAGTAAACGGGCCTTCTAAGGTAGTTCCTATATTTTTATCGCATACAATCGGGAGGTGGTTGCGTAACTCTAACAATACCTGTGTGGTGTATGTTCTCCGGTTGCTGGAAGGGGTCTCTGGGGTATTTGTGAGAATCGCCATAGCCCCCTGCCCCTAGCCCGACCTGTCGCGGACGGGCGCAGACGGGCTGGTCTTCGGCTCGTCTTAGGCGCAGGAGTAGGCGCCACACTGCGCGCCAATGCTGCGCGCTGGAGCCCACGAGGGGCTAAATAGCCCTGAAATGAAGAAGGGCTAGAGCGCTAACCGCTCGTCTTCCTGTGTGGCCTGTCTCTGCCCCGCCCTCCACACACCGGGATTGGCTGCCGAGCGTGCAGGCACGGTTCAGGGCTCAGGAGACAGTGAGTCTAATACAACACCTAGCAACCTCAGTGTTTGCGAGTATGTGGTAAAATTCACAGCGTACCACTAAATTTAGAACAACATATCATGAGCTGCAATTAAAACAGAAAGCAAAATGGTGACAGTTTCAATTTTAAAATTCTATCTCGAAGCTGCCTTCAATATTAAAATGAACACAGCGAAGCCGCGTTAGTTGCAATAATGGGCGCCAAGCGGGGTCAGGAGAAGCTGCCACCGTCTCCCTACCGCAAAAGTCGGTGCCTCCTCGTCGCCTAAATAGCCCTGAAATGAAGAAGGGCTAGAGCGCTAACTGCTCGTCTTCCTGTGTGGCCTGTCTCTGCCCCGCCCTCCGCACACCGGGATTGGCTGCCGAGCTTGCAGGCACGGTTCAGGGCTCAGGAGACAGTGAGTCTAATACAACACCTAGCAACCTCAGTGTTTGCGAGTATGTGGTAAAATTCACAGCATGCCACTAAATTTAGAACAACATATCATGAGCTGCAATTAAAATAGAAAGCAAAATGGTGACAGTTTCAATTTTAAAATTCTATCTCGAAACTGCCTTCAATATTAAAATGAACACAGCGTAGCCGCGTTAGTTGCAATAATGTGCGCCAAGCGGTGTCAGGAGAAGCTGCCACCGTCTCCCTACCGCCAGAATGGGTAAGTTTTAAGCAGTTCTTTCTTGTAATCAGAAAGTGCATTGTCGCTCCTTCAATGTCCCAAATCAACACCCCTCGCCTAACCACAGCAGTTTCTAAGCACATACCGCAAGAGTCAGTCGTATGGCGCTTCTCCAGCAATTTACATAATTGCCGATCCTTATCGACGATAGTGCTCTCTATCTGCTATGGTGGTGCAAACAGCCTGTATTACATTCTGCTCCAGGTTTCACCATAAGGCCACAGCTGCACTCTTAGCGGCGGGTGCACAGGTACACGGTGGTGAGTCCATGTAAATAAATTGCGTTCCTATCTCCCAAAGGAAATTCCGTGCACTCTCGGGGTATCTTGATAACTTTATTTAGTGAGGACGCGTTTCGGCATTTAGCCTTCTTACAGCTCGTGTTGCATTTGAAACATCACCAACATTGCATTTTTTAAATTACAAAACTCCACCTCATTGGATGGGGGAATAGTTGGAAACAAAGAGAGGACTGCAGTTTAGTTGTTCCCAGACCAATGTCCAGTTCCCTTAGTTCTGATATATACAGATTTCAATGTTACCAGAATGGGTAAGTTTTAAGCAGTTCTTTCTTGTATTCAGAAAGTGCATTGTCGCTCCTTCAATGTCCCAAATCAACACCCCTCGCCTAACCACAGCAGTTTCTAAGCACATACCGCAGGAGTCAGTCGTATGGCGCTTCTCCAGCAATTTACATAATTGCCGATCCTTATCGACGATAGTGCTCTCTATCTGCTATGGCGGTGCAAACAGCCTGTATTACATTCTGCTCCAGGTTTCACCATAAGGCCACAGCTGCACTCTTAGCGGCGGCTGCACAGGTACACGGTGGTGAGTCCATGTAAATAAATTGCGCTCCTATCTCCCAAAGGAAATTCCGTGCACTCTCGGGGTATCTTGATAACTTTATTTAGCGAGGACGCGTTTTGGCGTTTAGCATTCTTCCAGCTCGCGTTGCATTTGAAACATCACCAACATTGCACTTTTTAAATTACAAAACTCCACCTCATTGGATGAGGGGATAGTTGGAAACAAAGAGAGGACTGCAGTTTAGTTGTTCCCAGACCAATGTCCAGTTCCCTTAGTTCTGATTAGGGGTGGGCGGAATTTGCGAAATTAACTTTCGAAAATTATCGCGAAAATGTTTAAAATTATCGCAAACAAGCGGAAATATCGCGAAGATGCAGAAGTTTTTTTCCCGCATGTTCGCGAGATTTTCTGATTGGTTGCGGGTCGCCAACTTACCCATGTGGTTGCTTGCGGGCGCGGCCATCTTGTTTTGAGTTGTCTCGCGGTGCATGATCGCGAGAAGAAAGACGTGATCGCGCAACGCATGACGTCACTGCGGGCGCGAACTGTCGCGAGACAGCGCAAATGGCTAAAAACAATACAACATCTCATGGAGAACGCGACCGGATCAAGAAAACTTGTCGGCGAACGCAGGGTTTCAGGTAAGGCGATCACGCGCGCGCGAGAATGTATTATTTTACAGCGCGAGCAAGAAACAAATTATCGGCAAGCTGCGGAAACCGGAAATTTTGACATTTTCGCGCTCTCCGCGGAACGCGAAAATGTCAAATTATCGCAATTTCCGCGAACGGAACGAAATTTTCACCCAGGCCTAGTTCTGATATATACAGATTTCAATGTTACCAGAATGGGTAAGTTTTAAGCGGTTCTTTCTTGTATTCAGAAAGTGCATTGTCGCTCCTTCAATGTCCCAAATCAACAACCCTCGCCTAACCACAGCAGTTTCTAAGCACATACCGCAGGAGTCAGTCTTATGGCGCTTCTCCAGCAATTTACATAATTGCCGATCCTTATCGACGATAATGCTCTCTATCTGCTATGGTGGTGCAAACAGCCTGTATTACATTCTGCTCCAGGTTTCACCATAAGGCCACAGCTGCACTCTTAGCGGCGGGTGCACAGGTACACGGTGGTGAGTCCATGTAAATAAATTGCGCTCCTATCTCCCAAAGGAAATTCCGTGCACTCTCGGGCATCTTGATAACTTTATTTAGCGAGGACGCGTTTCGGCATTTAGCCTTCTTCCAGCTCGCGTTGCATTTGAAACATCACCAACATTGCACTTTTTAAATTACAAAACTCTACCTCATTGGATGAGGGAATAGTTGGAAACAAAGAGAGGACTGCAGTTTAGTTGTTCCCAGACCAATGTCCAGTTCCCTTAGTTCTGATATATACAGATTTCAATGTTACCAGAATGGGTAAGTTTTAAGCAGTTCTTTCTTGTATTCAGAAAGTGCATTGTCGCTCCTTCAATGTCCCAAATCAACACCCCTCGCCTAACCACAGCAGTTTCTAAGCACATACCGCAGGAGTCAGTTGAACAAGTGACTTTAATCCCGAAATGCGTTTGGCAAGTAATACGCGCTGGGAAGGCTTTCCTGAGTATGCTGTAATCTTCTAATAAAAAGGTGAACTTACAACTTGTGTGGCGCTTCATCCTTCAGGACCCTTCTTTTGGAATATATATATTTATATATATATATATTCACTGAAAAAACCATAGGTTTCAGGCACGTTATAGTTAGGAATTAGCATTTAGAAAACCTTAGAAATTCACTGAAAAAACCATAGGTTTCAGGCACGTTATAGTTAGGAATTAGCATTTAGAAAACCTTAGAAATTCACTGAAAAAACCATAGGTTTCAGGGGCGTTATAGTTAGCTGGACTTTTCACTCATACAAAACCATTGAAATTCCCCCGTTATAGTAAGTTCAGCTAACTATAACTCACGCGCCCACAATGCACTGCTGATGACGTCACATATTACATCACTCATGACATGGTCAGTGACATCACTCATGACATCACTGATGACATCTCAAATGACATCACTGATGACATCATCCAGTGAATGTGTGTTTTTCTGAAAATTACATATGTTTTATATATGTATATCTCAAGGTCGATGGAAGAATAAATGGGTATATACGTGTCTAAATGGATGATTATTTTTTGAAAAATTGATTGTATAACCGACTAAGTGTATCTTAGTGAATACATTGCTTAGTGAGTAATGTTTAAATATGTAAATATCTGTATCAGTCTCTCACTTTGTGTATAAGTGGCTGCATGGGTTGGTGAGTAGCTACATGAGTGTCTATATAGGTTATTAGTTGGTTTTTTGAGTATCAGTATGAGTGTCTGAGTGTCTGTATGGTTCGATGGGGTTATTACGTAGTGCATATGTGCATGAATGAGTGACTCACTGTTTGTGTTGAAGACAGCATGTGTGCAGGACTGTATGGGCGGATGAGTGTGTGCATGGGTGTGTTAGTGAGTGAATGACTGTCTCAATAGTTTCTTTATGAGTAACTACATATGTTTTAAACTAGTATATGTGACTATTGGTGTATATAAGTGAGTATATGTGAGAGTGAGAGATTGAAAGATTTCCTGTATGAATAAGTATGTGTTTCTATAAGTGATTGTTTAAAAGACTAAGTATGTGTAAGTTTCTGTAGAAGTAAGTGTGGTGGTGTGTGTATAACTGTATATGCAAGTAAATGGATGTTTGATTCTTTATTAGCATGAGTGACTATGTGTGCGAGTAACTCTATGGGTGAGTGACGTTGTGTAACAGGATGTATAGGTGTATGAGTACATATGATGAGTGAGTACATGTATGAGTGACTGTATAGGACTGTTGGTGAATGAGTGGATGTGTATGTGGATCTAATAATTACTGAATAGGTTGTTGTAACTGATATTGGTATGTCCATTGTTTTGAAAATTTTAGTTTCTATTTTTGAATGTGTGTATGTATCAAAGGTTATGTTAGGGGAGAGGAGGTCTGCCACTCTATCAGCAAGGATGATGTCATCAGTGATGTCATTTGAGATGTCATGAGTGATGTCATGAGTGATGTCACTGACCATGTCATGAGTGATGTAATATGTGACGTCATCAGCAGTGCATTGTGGGCGCACGAGTTATAGTTAGCTGAACTAACTATAACAGGGTAATTTCACTGGTTTTGTACCTCTGCAACGCAGCGCAGTGGCGCTTACTGGAAGCACCTGGTGGGCTAGTTGGCCCCCAAGGTCCCTCAGGATTGAAGGGAAATGATTTCCCCAACTTAAAACGCACCACAGGGCTTGTTTGCACAAGTTAACTCAGGCCCCGTCCCCTCCCTTCACCACTGTGTAAACACGCCCTGTGGCCGTTTTTTGTTGGGAGATTAAGTTCATTTGAATCCTGAGGGTCCCTAGGGTCCAACTAGCCCACTAGGTACCTCCAGTAAGCGCCACAGAGCTGCGTTGCAGAGAGGTGTAAAAAGTGGCACGGCCTGGACCACCTCTCTGCAACGCAGCTCAGTGGCGCTTACTGGAAGCACCTGGTGGGCTAGTTAGCCCCCAGGGGCCCTCAGGATTGAAGGGGAATTATTTCCCCAACTTAAAACGCGCCATAGGGTGTGTTTGCACACGTCACCTCAGGCCCCGTCCCCTCCCTTCCTCACTGTGTAAACACGCCCTGTGGCCGTTTTTTAAGTTGGGAGATTAAGTCCCCTTGAATCCTGAGGATCCCTAGGGGCAAAATAGCCCACTAGGTACGTCCAGTAAGCGCCATTGCAGAGATGTGTAAAAAGGGGCACAGCCTGCACCACCTCTCGGCAACGCAGCTCAGTGGCGCTTACTGGAAGCACCTGGTGGGCTAGTTGGCCCCCAGGGTCCCTCAGGATTGAAAGGGAATTATTTCCCCAACTTAAAATGCACCACAGGGCGTGTTTGAACACGTCACCTCAGGCCCCGTCCCCTCCCTTCACCACTGTGTAAACGCGCCCAGTGGCAGTTCTAAGTTGAAAGATTAAGTCCCCTTGAATCCTAAGGGTCCCTAGGGTCAAACTAGCCCACTAGGTACCTCCAGTAAGCACCACAGAGCTGCGTTGCATAGAGGTGAAAAACAGGGGCGTGGCGTCAGAACACCTGTCTGCAACGCAGCTCCCTGGCGCATACTGGAGATACCTGTTGGGCTAGTTGGCCCTCAGGGACCCTCAGTATTGAAGGGGAATTAATTCCCCACCTTAATACAACACCTAGCAACCTCAGTGTTTGCGAGTATGTGGTAAAATTCACAGCATGCCACTAAATTTAGAACAACATATCATGAGCTGCAATTAAAATAGAAAGCAAAATGGTGACAGTTTCAATTTTAAAATTCTATCTCGAAGCTGCCTTCAATATTAAAATGAACACAGCGTAGCCGCGTTAGTTGCAATAATGTGCGCCAAGCGGTATCAGGAGAAGCTGCCACCGTCTCCCTACCGCCAGAATGGGTAAGTTTTAAGCAGTTCTTTCTTGTAATCAGAAAGTGCATTGTCGCTACTTCAATGTCCCAAATCAACACCCCTCGCCTAACCACAGCAGTTTCTAAGCACATACCGCAAGAGTCAGTCGAATGGCGCTTCTCCAGCAATTTACATAATTGCCGATCCTTATCGACGATAGTGCTCTCTATCTGCTATGGTGGTGCAAACAGCCTGTATTACATTCTGCTCCAGGTTTCACCATAAGGCCACAGCAGCACTCTTAGCGGTGGGTGCACAGGTACACGGTGGTGAGTCCATGTAAATAAATTGCGTTCCTATCTCCCAAAGGAAATTCCGTGCACTCTCGGGGTATCTTGATAACTTTATTTAGTGAGGACGCGTTTCGGCATTTAGCCTTCTTACAGCTCGTGTTGCATTTGAAACATCACCACCATTGCATTTTTTAAATTACAAAACTCCACCTCATTGGATGGGGGAATAGTTGGAAACAAAGAGAGGACTGCAGTTTAGTTGTTCCCAGACCAATGTCCAGTTCCCTTAGTTCTGATATATACAGATTTCAATGTTACCAGAATGGGTAAGTTTTAAGCGGTTCTTTCTTGTATTCAGAAAGTGCATTGTCGCTCCTTCAATGTCCCAAATCAACAACCCTCGCCTAACCACAGCAGTTTCTAAGCACATACCGCAGGAGTCAGTCTTATGGCGCTTCTCCAGCAATTTACATAATTGCCGATCCTTATCGACGATAATGCTCTCTATCTGCTATGGCGGTGCAAACAGCCTGTATTACATTCTGCTCCAGGTTTCACCATAAGGCCACAGCTGCACTCTTAGCGGCGGGTGCACAGGTACACGGTGGTGAGTCCATGTAAATAAATTGCGCTCCTATCTCCCAAAGGAAATTCCGTGCACTCTCGGGGTATCTTGATAACTTTATTTAGCGAGGACGCGTTTCGGCATTTAGCCTTCTTCCAGCTCGCGTTGCATTTGAAACATCACCAACATTGCACTTTTTAAATTACAAAACTCCACCTCATTGGATGGGGGAATAGTTGGAAACAAAGAGAGGACTGCAGTTTAGTTGTTCCCAGACCAATGTCCAGTTCCCTTAGTTCTGATATATACAGATTTCAATGTTACCAGAATGGGTAAGTTTTAAGCAGTTCTTTCTTGTATTCAGAAAGTGCATTGTCGCTCCTTCAATGTCCCAAATCAACACCCCTCGCCTAACCACAGCAGTTTCTAAGCACATACCGCAGGAGTCAGTCGTATGGCGCTTCTCCAGCAATTTACATAATTGCCGATCCTTATCGACGATAGTGCTCTCTATCTGCTATGGCGGTGCAAACAGCCTGTATTACATTCTGCTCCAGGTTTCACCATAAGGCCACAGCTGCACTCTTAGCGGCAGCTGCACCGGTACACGGTGGTGAGTCCATGTAAATAAATTGCGCTCCTATCTCCCAAAGGAAATTCCGTGCACTCTTGGGGTATCTTGATAACTTTATTTAGTGAGGACGCGTTTTGGCGTTTAGCATTCTTCCAGCTCGCGTTGCATTTGAAACATCACCAACATTGCACTTTTTAAATTACAAAACTCCACCTCATTGGATGAGGGAATAGTTGGAAACAAAGAGAGGACTGCAGTTTAGTTGTTCCCAGACCAATGTCCAGTTCCCTTAGTTCTGATTAGGGGTGGGCGGAATTTGCGAAATTAACTTTCGCAAATTATCGCGAAAATGTTTAAAATTATCGCAAACAAGCGGAAATATCGCGAAGATGCAGAAGTTTTTTTCCCGCATGTTCGCGAGATTTTCTGATTGGTTGCGGGTCGCCAACTTACCCATGTGGTTGCTTGCGGGCGTGGCCATCTTGTTTTGAGTTGTCTCGCGGTGCATGATCGCGAGAAGAAAGACGTGATCGCGCAACGCATGACGTCACTGCGGGCGCGAACTGTCGCGAGACAGCGCAAATGGCTAAAAACAGTACAACATCTCATGGAGAACGCGACCGGATCAAGAAAACTTGTCGGCGAACGCAGGGATTCAGGTAAGGCGATCGCGCGCGCGCGAGTATGTATTATTTTACAGCGCGAGCAAGAAACAAATTATCGGCAAGCTGCGGAAACCGGAAATTTTGACATTTTCGCGCTCTCCGCGGAACGCGAAAATGTCAAATTATCGCAATTTCCGCGAACGGAACGAAATTTTCACCCAGGCCTAGTTCTGATATATACAGATTTCAATGTTACCAGAATGGGTAAGTTTTAAGCGGTTCTTTCTTGTATTCAGAAAGTGCATTGTCGCTCCTTCAATGTCCCAAATCAACAACCCTCGCCTAACCACAGCAGTTTCTAAGCACATACCGCAGGAGTCAGTCTTATGGCGCTTCTCCAGCAATTTACATAATTGCCGATCCTTATCGACGATAATGCTCTCTATCTGCTATGGTGGTGCAAACAGCCTGTATTACATTCTGCTCCAGGTTTCACCATAAGGCCACAGCTGCACTCTTAGCGGCGGGTGCACAGGTACACGGTGGTGAGTCCATGTAAATAAATTGCGCTCCTATCTCCCAAAGGAAATTCCGTGCACTCTCGGGGTATCTTGATAACTTTATTTAGCGAGGACGCGTTTCGGCATTTAGCCTTCTTCCAGCTCGCGTTGCATTTGAAACATCACCAACATTGCACTTTTTAAATTACAAAACTCTACCTCATTGGATGAGGGAATAGTTGGAAACAAAGAGAGGACTGCAGTTTAGTTGTTCCCAGACCAATGTCCAGTTCCCTTAGTTCTGATATATACAGATTTCAATGTTACCAGAATGGGTAAGTTTTAAGCAGTTCTTTCTTGTATTCAGAAAGTGCATTGTCGCTCCTTCAATGTCCCAAATCAACACCCCTCGCCTAACCACAGCAGTTTCTAAGCACATACCGCAGGAGTCAGTTGAACAAGTGACTTTAATCCCGAAATGCGTTTGGCAAGTAATACGCGCTGGGAAGGCTTTCCTGAGTATGCTGTAATCTTCTAATAAAAAGGTGAGCTTACAACTTGTGTGGCGCTTCATCCTTCAGGACCCTTCTTTTGGAATATATATATTTATATATATATATATTCACTGAAAAAACCATAGGTTTCAGGCACGTTATAGTTAGGAATTAGCATTTAGAAAACCTTAGAAATTCACTGAAAAAACCATAGGTTTCAGGGGCGTTATAGTTAGCTGGACTTTTCACTCGTACAAAACCATTGAAATTCCCCCGTTATAGTTAGTTCAGCTAACTATAACTCACGCGCCCACAATGCACTGCTGATGACGTCACATATTACATCACTCATGACATGGTCAGTGACATCACTCATGACATCACTGATGACATCTCAAATGACATCACTGATGACATCATCCAGTGAATGTGTGTTTTTCTGAAAATTACATATGTTTTATATATGTATATCTCAAGGTCGATGGAAGAATAAATGGGATATAAGTGTCTAAATGGATGATTATTTTTTGAAAAATTGATTGTATAACTGACTAAGTGTATCTTAGTGAATACATTGCTTAGTGAGTAATGTTTAAATATGTAAATATCTGTATCAGTCTCTCACTTTGTGTATAAGTGGCTGCATGGGTTGGTGAGTAGCTACATGAGTGTCTACATAGGTTATTAGTTGGTTTTTTGAGTATCAGTATGAGTGTCTGAGTGTCTGTATGGTTCGATGGGGGTATTACGTAGTGCATATGTGCATGAATGAGTGACTCACTGTTTGTGTTGAAGACAGCATGTGTGCAGGACTGTATGGGCGGATGAGTGTGTGCATGGGTGTGTTAGTGAGTGAATGACTGTCTCAATAGTTTCTTTATGAGTAACTACATATGTTTTAAACTAGTATATGTGACTATTGGTGTATATAAGTGAGTATATGTGAGAGTGAGAGATTGAAAGATTTCCTGTATGAATAAGAATGTGTTTCTATAAGTGATTGTTTAAAAGACTAAGTATGTGTAAGTTTCTGTAGAAGTAAGTGTGGTGGTGTGTGTATAACTGTATATGCAAGTAAATGGATGTTTGATTCTTTATTAGCATGAGTGACTATGTGTGTGAGTAACTCTATGGGTGAGTGGCGTTGTGTAACAGGATGTATAGGTGTATGAGTACATATGATGAGTGAGTAC
This sequence comes from Triturus cristatus, assembly GCF_964204655.1. Taxonomy (NCBI): domain Eukaryota; kingdom Metazoa; phylum Chordata; class Amphibia; order Caudata; family Salamandridae; genus Triturus; species Triturus cristatus. The sequence goes on from NC_140583.1 coordinate 386,039,265, forward strand.
ATGTATGAGTGACTGTATAGGACTGTTGGTGAATGAGTAGATGTGTATGTGGATCTTATAATTACTGAATAGGTTGTTGTAACTGATATTGGTATGTCCATTGTTTTGAAAATTTTAGTTTCTATTTTTGAATGTGTGTATGTATCAAAGGTTATGTTAGGGGAGAGGAGGTCTGCCACTCTATCAGCAAGGATGATGTCATCAGTGATGTCATTTGAGATGTCATCAGTGATGTCATGAGTGATGTCACTGACCATATCATGAGTGATGTAATATGTGACGTCATCAGCAGTGCATTGTGGGCGCACGAGTTATAGCTAGCTGAACTAACTATAACAGGGTAATTTCACTGGTTTTGTACCTCTGCAACGCAGCGCAGTGGCGCTTACTGGAAGCACCTGGTGGGCTAGTTGGCCCCCAAGGTCCCTCAGGATTGAAGGGAAATTATTTCCCCAACTTAAAACGCACCACAGGGCTTGTTTGCACAAGTTAACTCAGGCCCCGTCCCCTCCCTTCACCACTGTGTAAACACGCCCTGTGGCCGTTTTTTGTTGGGAGATTAAGTTCATTTGAATCCTGAGGGTCCCTAGGGTCCAACTAGCCCACTAGGTACCTCCAGTAAGCGCCACAGAGCTGCGTTGCAGAGAGGTGTAAAAAGTGGCACGGCCTGGACCACCTCTCTGCAACGCAGCTCAGTGGCGCTTACTGAAAGCACCTGGTGGGCTAGTTAGCCCCCAGGGGCCCTCAGGATTGAAGGGGAATTATTTCCCCAACTTAAAACGCGCCATAGGGTGTGTTTGCACACGTCACCTCAGGCCCCGTCCCCTCCCTTCCTCACTGTGTAAACACGCCCTGTGGCCGTTTTTTAAGTTGGGAGATTAAGTCCCCTTGAATCCTGAGGATCCCTAGGGGCAAAATAGCCCACTAGGTACGTCCAGTAATCGCCATTGCAGAGATGTGTAAAAAGGGGCACAGCCTGCACCACCTCTCTGCAACGCAGCTCAGTGGCGCTTACTGGAAGCACCTGGTGGGCTAGTTGGCCCCCAGGGTCCCTCAGGATTGAAAGGGAATTATTTCCCCAACTTAAAATGCACCACAGGGCGTGTTTGAACACGTCACCTCAGGCCCCATCCCCTCCCTTCACCACTGTGTAAACGCGCCCTGTGGCAGTTCTAAGTTGAAAGATTAAGTCCCCTTGAATCCTAAGGGTCCCTAGGGTCAAACTAGCCCACTAGGTACCTCCAGTAAGCACCACAGAGCTGCGTTGCATAGAGGTGAAAAACAGGGGCGTGGCCTCAGAACACATGTCTGCAACGCAGCTCCCTGGCGCATACTGGAGATACCTGTTGGGCTAGTTGGCCCTCAGGGACCCTCAGTATTGAAGGGGAATTAATTCCCCAACTTACAACTGGCCAGGGGGCGCGTTTGCAGAGTGCTGCAAGGAGGGGACGTGGCCTCCGGCGCGATGCCAGTCTTTTATTTATTTTATTTTTTTAAGAAGGAGGGCTGTGTGGCCCCCCTTCTTTTTCTAATTTACTGGCCCTGGAGACCCCATCCCCCAGGGCCTGCACCCTAACTTTTTTTGTTGAAAAAAATACATTTGGCTCTCCCAAGGCCTTAATCGGCCCCGGGGACCCCAACTCCCGGGTCATGGCCTTTTTTTTTTTTTATTCTTTAGGAGGGGGCTGCGTTGCCCCCCTCCTCAGGCCACTTATGGCCCGGGGACCCCATCCCCTGGGGCCGGCCTTTGTTTTTTATTATTTTAAAAAAAAATATATTTATAGAAACACCTAGGACATGCTGGACAAACCGTATGTACCTATCACCATGACGATTTGCGTGATATTCATTAAAAAGCGACTATGCATAGAATGAATCCACATGGAATGTATTTACACCGCTAGTGAAGCTCTGACGTGTCTGATGCCCTACCGTGCCTAATCCCGGTGCCCCCTCCGGTGGGTACTCTCCAAGTAGACACCCTTGGCGTTTATTTATACAAACATGGGTAGCTATTGACGGGCACATTTAATATACATGTACACCAAGCCATTCAAAGGGGATTCGACAAAAATTCGACCAAACTATGCAAGAAACCCCCCTCACGGTTAATAAAACACACATCCGCCGCCGGATGTGTAATACTTTTTATTTTACTCTCTGGAAAGGAGACGAACTTCACTTGAGAGTCACAGCGTGCTCCTGGCTGAGCCCAATGCTGTGTTACACCCACCAGTGGCCGTCGAGTGCCTTACACCTCTGTGTTGTATTTCACCAGCTAGTGCGTATGCTATGACACTCTCTAGCCCATGTGCACTGTAACACCACCCCGTGAATATGTCATGCCACACTTGCCTTCACAGGGGTTATATTGCCCCATCTAACGTGCCTTCCTCGATGCCTATGTTATAACGCACAGTGCTATGCCATACATATTACAATCTGGGATCCATATCTATGTCACAGTGCATATGCAACGTTACACTCCCCAGCACATATTTTATATTACAACTTTAGAGACTAGTTAGGTTACACAACACTGCCCTGTGCATATTACACTCCAAGGCGCATATCGCATGGCACACGGCAGTGCCTGTGCTATCTCGTGCTCTCCAATGAATCTGTCATTGCGCACAATGTATTGCATATTAAATTTCACGCCCCGGTTCATCTTATATCACACTTTTTGGTGCATAGTTTATACCATATACTACATCCAGTTTTCATTTTCAATCGTGCTCTCAGGACTATGTTCTATATAACACTGCGTCCACCTACCCTTTTCACGGGCATTACATTTTGCGATGGGGTGGAGGGTCAGGGGGTGTTTCTGCCAAGTGAGCCCGGAGTCACAGTCACAAACGTCCTCTTCTTCCTGAATAAAAGTGATATTATGCTGCATACTTGTTCATATTTTAAGTAGTTCGCACAGACACACATTTTAAAAACAATACAGCTCCTAATACAGACCTTCTCTGAACAGTTAGCTTGCTGTCCCATCCACCTCCTTCCTATCCTCTGTTATCTGAATCCACGGACTAGCCTCCTCCCTCCTGCCATGCATGGTCTGATGTGCTGCCACTGTCCTCCATTTAGCATGATGTACCAGTCCACTTCTCCTGCCCTCCATTGCCCAATTATATGGCCCATCATTGACCTCCTGCTTAGCCTCTGTGCTTAGCTTGCTGCCCCTATTCTCCTCCCCCCTGCCCTCTTTGTGCATGCCCCTGCTCCATCCTTTTTGCCCACCATGTTCCATGGACCTGCCACTCCTATCTACTCTGAGTGTTCTGTTGAGCTGCACTCCCCTCCTACCTGCCTAGCATTGTCAGATGACTGTAACCTGTCCCTGCCACCTCCACCCTGCCTGTCCACATGTCATGCCCCTATCCCCTTCCTCCTGTCCTCCATGGTTCATTTTACTGCCACACCCTTCTGCCCTACCTGGTCTGTTGTGCTGCAACTGCTCCTCCTGCCTGCCCCGTGCGGTCTGTTGTGAGGCCCCTTCCCCTGAACTCTCTTGTCTGTGCCCAGGTCCTGACCCTCCCTTCTATCCTCCATGGTCCTTTATGCATGCCTCTGCACCCTCCTTCTTGCCCATCATAGCCATTGTGCTGCCACTAACCCTCCCGCTTGCCATGCATGGTCTTCTGTGCTGCCATGGCCCCTCCCACCTTCCCTGTGTGGTCAGCTAGCTGCCCCTGACCCCCTCCCACCTTCCCTCCATGGTCTGTGTGTATGCCATCAAAGTCTCATTGTTGCTCTCCATGGTGTGTTTTGTTTCTAGTGCCCAACCTGCCTGACCTCCATGGTCATCTTGCTGCTCCTGCCCCCTTGCCCCCAGCCCTCTGTTTCCATGTACAGACCCCTATTCCCTCCCTCCTGGCTTGTCTGTTCCATTGTAATGCCCCTGATCCGTCCCTCCTGCCCTTTATGGTCTGTTATGCTGCAGCTTTCTCTCCTGTCTGTCCATTATGGTCAGCTAGCTACCATTGCCTCTTTCCCCTCTGTTCTCTGTTGTCCATGTGCATGGTCCTGTCCCCTCCCTATTGCTTTCTATGGATTGTTGTGCTGCACTCCCGTCCCGCATGCGCTGTGTGGTGTATTGTGCTGCTGCAAACCCTGATGCCTGCCCTGTAGGGTCAGTTTGGTGCACCTCTCCATGTCCCTCCTGTCCTCTGTTATCCGAGTCCATGTCCCTATCCCAATTCCTCCTGCCTACCATGATCCAATGTACCATACTTGCGAACATTTTGAACTTGGTAAGAGGGAGATTTTGAAAACAAACTGGGGTATTGATTTTCCCCTTTGAGTTACATTGAAAAAGAGGAGATTGTAGACCGGAGACAGATCAAATAAAGACCATTTGAGCTTAAAAACATTGGACGTTTCCTGGCTGAAACGGGTCTGTTGGCATGTATGGTTGTACTACCACTGCCTATTCCTTCTGCCCACAATGGTCTATTATATTGACACAGCCTCTCTTGCCAGTCCTGTATTGTTGGTTTTTTGCCCCTGCCCCCCTTCCCACTGCCCTCCATAGTCTGTTGTGCTGCCAGTGCCCTTCCTGCCTGCCCAGTGTGGTCAAATTGTTGCATCTGCACTATCCTACCTGCCTTCAATTTTCAGAGTCCGTGCCCCTGGTCTCTGCCTCTCAACAGTATCCCAATGAACAACTAGATTGCCAACATTCTATATTTATTACAAAAGTGTGGAACGCCTGACGACATCTTGATGTAATCAAAACTGTAATACCTAGAGTATTTCCTTTAGAAATTACATATATGAGAGGGTCTTATTTGCATCAAAATTATGGTTAGTGCTCTAAAAAACTAAAATGAGGACATATTTTCTGAGTTTTCAAATAGCGACAAAGAACTTTTAAATTATTTGTAATCTTTATGTTTTTTTATCCAGTTGACCACTTGATTAAATGTTGCACCTAGGGGAGAGGATGTGGTGTTTCTTCCAGAGCTGCAGACTTTGCAACTGGGGAACCAGCTTGGAGTTTCTGCTTCAGCTCAACATTCTGTGATTCTGGTCAAATCATTTAATCTCCCCATGTCTACAACCAAAATGAATTTGATCTTGTGTGATGTAACCAATGCTCATGTAAAGCACTCCAATACCTGACAAGTCTGCACTATATAAAACTGCAAATACACAAAAAATAAGCGTTTTGCACACTTCTGTCATTGGGCTACATGTGGGCTACATCTGGGTGATATTTGTGCTGCATTTGGGCTCTTTTCTCTCTGGTGGCCATCTTGGGAGATTTATTTGTTATGAAGTTTCCTAATTTCTTCATTCCTCATTCCTCAGTAGGAAATGCTTTCAGTTTTTTACTTTGATTCCATCAAGAAGGTATTCAAATATGTCACACATTTGCCATAAATTCTGAATGTTAGCACTCTAGTTGCTCATTAGATCACTGTAGTAAAACTACTGCTCACCAGGGAAGTCTGCTGCTGGTATTCAAAGTGCATGTTTCCGTCTGCATGTCAGAATTATTTTTTTTATGAAATAGAAGAGGATTTGAGAAGTCAAAATGTGCCCTAATTTTTCTTTCTGCAGAACTAATCATAATTTCTATGGCAAAATGAACCCCCTTATTTTGTTCCTTTGTAAATTAAATGTTTTAAGTGTTACCACTTTATTCCAATCAAGATGGCTTCAGGTGTGCCATTTTTTTGTCACTCATAAGTAAGACTGTTAGCGCTCTAGTTGTTCGCTAGAACACTCTGGGACATTCTGTCATTGGGCTATACTTGGGCTACATCTGGGTGATATTTGGGCTACATTTGGGCTCTTTTGTCTCTGGTGGCCATCTTGGGAGATTTATTTGTTATGAAGTTTCCTAATTTTTTGCAGTCTCCTCAGTAGGAAATATATATATATATATATTATCTACTGGCGGTCGCCAGTAGATAGTTATAGTTAGGATCGTGTTTCCATAGAAAATCTGAAAATTCTATTTTGAATAACTTTGGCGCCGGTTGACAAATCCTTGCGAAATTTTCAAAACTAATGGGGCGCTCCACTCAGCTCCTACCCTGAAAGTCTCGGGGTGATTCGTCAAGCGGGGGCCGAGAAAAAAGGGGTCCCAAAACGCGTTTTCCCCATGCATTTTCCCATAGGACCTTTAGTCGAAGGTACAGCCCGAACAGCTGAACAGAATTACTTGAAATTTGGCAAAGGGATAGTCCTCAGGTCAGGGAAGTGCCTTTTGCATATCTGGAGTCAATCTGTTCAGTATTTCCTGAGAAAATTCCATTTAAAAGCATATAAATATCTATAAGCGTGCACCGTACGCGCACCGTGCGCGCACCCTAACGTGCGTGAGCGTAATTCTGATTGGTTGTTAGATGTCAGTCAACATTAGAATCGGTCGAAATCAGGAAGTGTCTGCCGCCATTTTGTCTGTCGCACTGAAAAGGAAAGGTGGAAAAAAGGTGGAAAACGTGAAAAGGGGGCAGGGAAGAGAGTTCCTGACCCCCTAGCCTTTGTCAGGGGTTCACAGAAGGACCCCCAGGGTGAAAAAAACATTTTTTTTTTTTTTTAAATCGCGGGGTGCGCGCACGATGAAAAACCTTTAAAAAAATATATATATTAATAAATACATACCTTAGCATTTAAAAAACCGTACAAATTCACTTAAAAAACCATAGGTTTCACACAAGTTATAGTTAGGAATTAGCATTTAAAAAACCTTGCAAATTCACATAAAAAACCATAGGTTTCCCACAGGTTATAGTTAGGTGGACATTTCACGCGTAAAAAAACAATGAAATTCCCCCGTTATAGTTAGTTCAGATAACTATAACTCGTGCGACCGCCACTCTATCACAAGGATGATGTCATCAGTGATGTCATGAGTGATGCCACTGACCATGTCATGAGTGATGTAATATGTGACGTCATGAGCAGTGGATTGCGGGCGCGCGAGTTATAGTTATCTGAACTAACTATAACGGGGGAATTTCATTGGTTTTTTACGAGTGAAATGTCCACCTAACTATAACCTGTGTGAAACCTATGGTTTTTTAAGTGAATTTGCAAGGTTTTTTAAATGCTAATTCCTAACTATAACGTGTGTGAAACCTGTTGTTTTTTAAGTGAATATATATATATATATATATATATATATATGTGTGTGTTCCCACAGTGTGACCAAATTCAAAGGTCACCAATTGAGGCGCACCATAAGTTATTCCAAAATGTATTCGGCTACTCGAGTAGATGGACAGACGCGTTGCGGCTACGCCTTCCTCAATGTCACAAAATTCATTTGAAAGCGATGTAACTTTATAACGGAAATGCATTCACAAAATCAACAGAGATCAAGAGAGGACTCATAGTTCATAGAAAGGGCAACATAAATGAGGGACTATGTTTAACAAATCAACATAGCGGCCTTATTAGAAGGTCTCTTAAATTATTCATCATTTAACCATTTGATGTAATGATGCTATATTATTTCCAAAATCTAAACAGTTATAAAAGTAAAAGTGTATATACATCAACTTATACTCAATTCACTTAGACCATGAATAAATATTACGGTCAGAACATACATAATCTATGCCACATGATTTTTGCAAATTTAGTCAATTGGAATATATTGGCAGTAACACCATATAAGTCATATAATGGTCGCTCTCTTCAATTATTCCCTGGATGGGCTTATTTGATCATATTTTAATTCTCTTATTTCTTTCTTCTGTTGCCTGGGGACCTATCTACTTATCTTCTAGTTCTATTAATATGGGTCCAGAGATATAGTAAATGTTATCATCACTATTCAATGCGGACCCAAAGCTCCTCATCGTTGTTCAGACCCCGTGGAGCTTTGGTTTGCATTTCAATATTGTAGCGGGATTCAAGTTTATGCAATGCTTTAACTCTGTCGCCTCCTCTTTCTTTTGTGGTGACCTGATCTAGATAAAAGAATTTAAGCAGATTGTCATTCGATTTATGTTGTTCTTCGAAATGCCTTCCCACAGGATATGCTGCATCATGATTTTTTATGGCACGCATATGTTCCAGTATTCTTTTCTTAGTGGGATGGATCGTGCTTCCCACATATTTCCTATTGCAAGGACATATAAGCCAATAAACTGTCTGATCTGAGTTACAGTGCATCAATTTATTGATCTTATGCATTTTCTTCCTCCCTGGTACTGGAAATTCTTTCACCTTACTGCTATTCCTGCATGCCTTGCAGGACATGCAGGCATGGAAACCGGTAATCATGTCTTTTTTCCTTACTGATTTGGAAAAATGACTTCTTACCAGCTGGTCTTTAGTGCTGGACCTCTCCTGTAGGTGATAAGGGGGGATTGTGAAATTAATGAGCCTATGACATGATCTGCTTTTAAAACTTTCCAATTCCTTTGAAATATTTGAGACAACTCAGTGGACCCTGTTGAGTATTCCGTTATCATCCTTAATTGTCCTGTCACTTCAGTTTTTTTGTTGTTATCATCATCTATTGTGGATACAAGATTTTCCCTCACTATGTTTCATTTTTTCTCTGGCTTTTGTAAGGGTACCTTTCTTATAGCCTCTTTGTGTAAAGCGCTCAAGAGCTTTTTCATTTTCTGTTTTAAAATCTTCATCAAGTGAACAGTTTCGTCTTAATCTAATTAATTCCCCATAAGGGATTCCATTCATCACACTTTTGGGGTGGAAACTGTTCGCGTGTAATACTCTATTTCCCGCTGTGGGCTTTCTTGTTTTTTATGAACACCATTAGGTCTAGATAGGGCACATTACTTTTACTTAAACATTCAGTAAATTTCAAGTTGACCTCATTATTGTTCAGCTCTATTATGTACTCTCTGGCCTCTTCCATTGACCCTCTCCATATAATGAAGAGGTTGTCAATGTATCTTGACCCTAGGATCACTTTGTCTAACCAGATTTCATTTCTCCCTGCCCAGGCCACGTGCTTCTCCCACCAGCCAACGATCAAGTTCGCATAACTGGGGGCGAAGCATGTGCCCATTGCGGTACCCTGACGTTGTTGGAACAGTTCACCTACAAATAAAAAAATATTGTTTTCCAGGCAGTATGTATTCAGTTCAATTAACATAACGTTATGCTCAAAATATTTGAGCTCTCTCTTTTTTAGAAAAAACTCCACAGCATATACACCTTTGCAATGGTCTATGCTCGTATAGAGGCTCGTTATGTCCAGGGTCAATAGTAACATATCTGGTTCCCACTGTTGCAGGGATTCTGCTTATGCACAGAACTATGCGCAGGAATCCAGGACCTCAGAGAATTGTGGTGTACCAGAAACTCCTCTCAGAACTAAGAACCCCTATCCGACTAGCTTAGTGTCACATTCATTATCCGAGATTTGGCTCGGCGGTCCCAATGTATAGACAACCCAGAACAAGCGACTTAGATACTCTCAGGAGTGGTGGGAACCCAAAATACCCGTTGGTAGCTATATATCAGTCCACAACAGAATAACAAAGACACGGTAAAAGTTTAAAGAGTTTATTTTATAAACCTCGCGTCCTAAGATGCAGTACTTTGGCTAACACAAGCAGACAAATGGTTAGGATCAGCACCATCAGCATTGTTACAATACCATAGAAAATGAAAGGAGCAATCATAATAATAATGACCGTGGAACACAAACACCCTCCTTTCTCTAGCAACTAATAAGGTATTATTAGACTAATAGAAGGTCTCTTAGGCTTGCATGGGGGACCCCATACCTTATAGATCAGCTTAGTGGAATCACATCACAGGATCAGCTAGGCTCTCTCCTGCTTCAGCTCTTCATTTCGAATGTAACAGAAAACATGTTGCTCTGTAATATTAAAGGGCTTGTCTTTCAGGTATTGGCAGCTGTATGTATGTTATGGCTAAAAAGTGGTACGATCAACCTGAACACAACAACCTGCCACGTCTAGTGACCCAGACTCGTTCCTTACACGGTGTACAGACCAAGGTCACTGCTCGCTGTTAAGGATGTTAAACAACAGACGGTTCTCATATGAAGCAAAGTCGAGTCAGCAGTTCTCGAATGAATAACATGTAACAACAGTGTCGCGTGCAAAAGCAGCAGAAGCAGCAAGCTGGCTTTCTAACAGCCATCGAGGGTATGCTAACTTAGCGTTGTACATAGGGCGTGGTTAACCCACACTACACCACTCTATGTTGGCAATTATCCTCAAAAAATCTTTAGTGTCCTTAACATAAGAGCAGAGGTCAATCACTAGTGGTTTAAAAAAACAATTAATGTAGATAGATGTATTTTCAAGTAAGCTGTTCTTGGATGATACAATTGGTCTTCCCGGAGGGTTCAGAGCACTCTTATGAACTTTTGGGAGATGATAAAAGGTGGGTAGTTCTGGGGACTCACGGTAGATAAACTTAAAATCATCCTCCTTTAATATTCCTTTATCTCTCCATTTCTTTGCCAGTTTATGAAACTCCTGGATACTTTTTCATAGTTGTCTTTAGTAGGTACAGTATAGCACTGAGTATCCACTAATTGTCTCCGTGCCTCTTTCAAGTAAGTCAGTTTGTCCATAATGACAATGTTTCCTGCTTTATCAGAAGCTTTTATTATGAGATTGTCATCATCACCCAGGTCCTTTAAAATTTTCTTTTGTTGAGTTGTCAAATTTTCCTTTGTCACGTTTGGGCCTTTCGCCTGCATTTTTCTGAGGTCCTCTGTGACCAGATCTTGAAACATATCAATGGCATCATATGCCGTCTGTGGGATGAAGCGGGAATGTTTTTTTAAAGTGCTTGTTGCTCCCTTTTGAGTAATTCCCATTTCTTCTAAGAGGTCAATTGTCCACATTGGGTCATTTTGGCTGCTACTCAGTTCCAATTCCAATTCTCTCATTGCTTGTAGAGCATGCAGTTCTGTACCAATTAATGCGCTGCTTTCCTCTATGTTAGTGATGTTAACTTCTTCATGTGACTTTTTTGGATGCATTGTGTGTATTTTAAGCAGCTTCAGTTTTCGAGTGAATCTATAGAGATCAATTCGAGCCTGTGTATAGTTGAATTGTGTGGTCGGACAGAAAGTAAGGCCCAACTCCAGGTCCTTAATCTCTTCAGATGAAATAGGTCTGCTAGAGAGATTTATTACAGTTTTTTTCTTTCTCTCTATTTCATTTTCTAGTTCCATTTTCCACCCCGTTTGCTCCTTGTCCGACGTCCTATTGGTGACGTCAGGTTTTTCATTTCTTCTTTCCGGGGGATGTGCCCTTGCTGCTTGGAGCTGCTTCGCTTTGCTTCAGTTGGTATTCGTGAAAAAAGTGATAGTTGTAACTTTCACACCTTGTGTGTTTTTCTCCTTTCTTCTCCCAATTTGTTCCCCCCCGATGATGTATCGGCTGGTTTTTGGAGCATCAACTGCTTTCTTGGCATGTTATATTTTTTGGCAAACGTTAGAATCCGGCCTGACTCACAGTCTTCTTCATCGCGTAAAAACTTTGATTGCTTTCTATGTTTTATTACACCCTCATAATCCACTAATCGCTTTTTCATGCGTTGTTTTAAATCTTCTCTTAACTTGCTGTCTTTATCCAAAGCTATCGGAGATTCTATTTCTTTAATCTCCTCAAATAATTTCTTCTTATCGCTCCAGGCGTACTTTATGAGGATCTTGACCATTCCTTTCGCTGACTCCACTGTATACTCTTCCCATTCTTGTAGCAGTAGGGGGTCAGGATGCTCATAGGAGGGTGTTGTATAGATGCGTAAACCCCTTGGAATACGGTCGCAGTCAATATACCTCTGTAGTGAGGTTGCCTCCCACCACTTTCTTGTTTCCTTTTCGTATGTTTTCTCCAATTTATTAAAGAGGGCTTTTAAGTTATTCTCCGTGGATGAACTCCCTGAAGCTCCCTTTGACTCAGTATTTTTGGTGCGTTTGCTTTTAACAAATAGCCCATCCGCTGCCTCCTCTCTTTCCGGATCGGTAAACATCACTTTAATATCTCTATTTAACGAGTAGCTCTTGGTATTTTTGTTCTATGTGTGTCTACCTGCCTGCTGCTGCATGCGTGATGATTTACAAGGATATCTTCACGGCATGTACTCACCAGCGGTGCTCTGTCGATCGCTCCGTGTCCTCTGACTGCAGCTTCTGGCGTCCTCCCAAGGTTCGTACAGCCCATCTGGTTTCCTTGTCGTTACTTCACTCCCAATGGCGTTCAAAATTGCATACGAACTTGGCGCGCGGCGGGGCAGACCGAAATAATTGATTCCTGCTTGTTCACCTTCCGTCGTTCCACACAGCACGGGTGCTTCTTCCTCCGCGTTGGTGAGACGCAAATTTAATTTCATTTGGGCAGACCAGAATTTAGGACCCAAATCAGGGTTACAAGTAGTACTAAATTATGTACTTCCTCCCCAAGCACAAATGCTGTCAGGCAGAAGGCTTGTGTTGGAAAAAAACCATAATATTCTGAGTTTTGCAGCTTGAAAAGGAACAACATATAATATTATTGCATTATCTTCTTTTCCAAAATGCAAAACTCTGAAGGGGCTGGTAATACATGGTCCAGTAAATAACATACACTAAAGTATCTATACTTACAGGGAGCATTATTGGTGCAAGAAATAAAGAGTCACTAAACGTAAGGCCTAATGTGTTTTAGGCAAGTGAACAAGAGTTACTTACCAGAGCTGTATAGGCGTGGTACTTAAAGGCGTTTTGACTTTTCAGCTACATGTGTAGCACACATAGATATTTGGAATAAATTCAGCTTTTCCCTGTCTCTACTGACAATGTTTGATCATCGGGTTAAACCTTTCATACTGTCTCACTAGATCATTCAAATGTTGGACACTTTACTCTGATAAAGGTAAAACATAAGAATGAACAGGCTAACTTCTTGACTGCAAGGGCCTAGCATTTCAAGAACTACCAACGCAATCATGTCATGTGCCAGAGGAAAACAATGGATCAGGCCCAAGGAGCACACATGTTGCAAACTTCCCATTAGGGCCTTTACTGCCTAAATAATTCCATATTCCTCCAATCAATATGGCATCCCCATAAGGGATTCTATTAATCACACTTTTGGGGTGGAAACTGTTCGCGTGTAATACTCTATTTCCCGCTGTGGGCTTTCTTGTTTTTTATGAACACCATTAGGTCTAGATAGGGCACATTACTTTTACTTAAACATTCAGTAAATTTCAAGTTGACCTCATTATTGTTCAGCTCTATTATGTACTCTCTGGCCTCTTCCATTGACCCTCTCCATATAATGAAGAGGTTGTCAATGTATCTTGACCCTAGGATCACTTTGTCTAACCAGATTTCATTTCTCCCTGCCCAGGCCACGTGCTTCTCCCACCAGCCAACGATCAAGTTCGCATAACTGGGGGCGAAGCATGTGCCCATTGCGGTACCCTGACGTTGTTGGAACAGTTCACCTGCAAATAAAAAAATATTGTTTTCCAGGCAGTATGTATTCAGTTCAATTAACATAACGTTATGCTCAAAATATTTGAGCTCTCTCTTTTTTAGAAAAAACTCCACAGCATATACACCTTTGCAATGGTCTATGCTCCTATAGAGGCTCGTTATGTCCAGGGTCAATAGTAACATATCTGGTTCCCACTGTTGCAGGGATTCTGCTTATGCACAGAACTATGCGCAGGAAACCAGGACCTCAGAGAATTGTGGTGTACCAGAAACTCCTCTCAGAACTAAGAACCCCTATCCGACTAGCTTAGTGTCACATTCGTTATCCGAGATTTGGCTCGGCGGTCCCAATGTATAGACAACCCAGAACAAGCGACTTAGATACTCTCAGGAGTGGTGGGAACCCAAAATACCCGTTGGTAGCTATATATCAGTCCACAACAGAATAACAAAGACACGGTAAAAGTTTAAAGAGTTTATTTTATAAACCTCGCGTCCTAAGATGCAGTACTTTGGCTAACACAAGCAGACAAATGGTTAGGATCAGCACCATCAGCATTGTTACAATACCATAGAAAATGAAAGGAGCAATCATAATAATAATGACCGTGGAACACAAACACCCTCCTTTCTCTAGCAACTAATAAGGTATTATTAGACTAATAGAAGGTCTCTTAGGCTTGCATGGGGGACCCCATACCTTATAGATCAGCTTAGTGGAATCACATCACAGGATCAGCTAGGCTCTCTCCTGCTTCAGCTCTTCATTTCGAATGTAACAGAAAACATGTTGCTCTGTAATAGTAAAGGGCTCGTCTTTCAGGTATTGGCAGCTGTATGTATGTTATGGCTAAAAAGTGGTACGATCAACCTGAACACAACAACTTGCCCCGTCTAGTGACCCAGACTCGTTCCTTACACGGTGTACAGACCAAGGTCACTGCTCGCTGTTAAGGATGTTAAACAACAGACGGTTCTCATGTGAAGCAAAGTCGAGTCAGCAGTTCTCGAATGAATAACATGTAACAACAGTGTCGCGTGCAAAAGCAGCAAAAGCAGCAAGCTGGCTTTCTAACAGCCATCGAGGGTATGCTAACTTAGCGTTGTACATAGGGCGTGGTTAACCCACACTACACCACTCTATGTTGGCAATTATCCTCAAAAAATCTTTAGTGTCCTTAACATAAGAGCAGAGGTCAATCACTAGTGGTTTCAAAAAACAATTAATGTAGATAGATGTATTTTCAAGTAAGCTGTTCTTGGATGATACAATTGGCCTTCCCGGAGGGTTCAGAGCACTCTTATGAACTTTTGGGAGATGATAAAAGGTGGGTAGTTCTGGGGACTCACGGTAGATAAACTTAAAATCATCCTCCTTTAATATTCCTTTATCTCTCCATTTCTTTGCCAGTTTATGAAACTCCTGGATACTTTTTCATAGTTGTCTTTAGTAGGTACAGTATAGCACTGAGTATCCACTAATTGTCTCCGTGCCTCTTTCAAGTAAGTCAGTTTGTCCATAATGACAATGTTTCCTGCTTTATCAGAAGCTTTTATGATGAGATTGTCATCATCACCCAGGTCCTTTAAAATTTTCTTTTGTTGAGTTGTCAAATTTTCTTTTGTCACGTTTGGGCCTTTCGCCTGCATTTTTCTGAGGTCCTCTGTGACCAGATCTTGAAACATATCAATGGCATCATATGCCGTCTGTGGGATGAAGCGGGAATGTTTTTTTAAAGTGCTTGTTGCTCCCTTTTGAGTAATTCCCATTTCTTCTAAGAGGTCAATTGTCCACATTGGGTCATTTTGGCTGCTACTCAGTTCCAATTCCAATTCTCTCATTGCTTGTAGAGCATGCAGTTCTGTACCAATTAATGCGCTGCTTTCCTCTATGTTAGTGATGTTAACTTCTTCATGTGACTTTTTTGGATGCATTGTGTGTATTTTAAGCAGCTTCAGTTTTCGAGTGAATCTATAGAGATCAATTCGAGCCTGTGTATAGTTGAATTGTGTGGTCGGACAGAAAGTAAGGCCCAACTCCAGGTCCTTAATCTCTTCAGATGAAATAGGTCTGCTAGAGAGATTTATTACTGTTTTTTTCATTCTCTCTATTTCATTTTCTAGTTCCATTTTCCACCCCGTTTGCTCCTTGTCCGACGTCCTATTGGTGACGTCAGGTTTTTCATTTCTTCTTTCCGGGGGATGTGCCCTTGCTGCTTGGAGCTGCTTCGCTTTGCTTCAGTTGGCATTCGTGAAAAAAGTGATAGTTGTAACTTTCACACCTTGTGTGTTTTTCTCCTTTCTTCTCCCAATTTGTTCCCCCCCGATGATGTATCGGCTGGTTTTTGGAGCATCAACTGCTTTCTTGGCATGTTATATTTTTTGGCAAACGTTAGAATCCGGCCTGACTCATAGTCTTCTTCATCGCGTAAAAACTTTGATTGCTTTCTATGTTTTATTACACCCTCATAATCCACTAATCGCTTTTTCATGCGTTGTTTTAAATCTTCTCTTAACTTGCTGTCTTTATCCAAAGCTATCGGAGATTCTATTTCTTTAATCTCCTCAAATAATTTCTTCTTATCGCTCCAGGCGTACTTTATGAGGATCTTGACCATTCCTTTCGCTGACTCCACTGTATACTCTTCCCATTCTTGTAGCAGTAGGGGGTCAGGATGCTCATAGGAGGGTGTTGTATAGATGCGTAAACCCCTTGGAATACGGTCGCAGTCAATATACCTCTGTAGTGAGGTTGCCTCCCACCACTTTCTTGTTTCCTTTTCGTATGTTTTCTCCATTTTATTAAAGAGGGCTTTTAAGTTATTCTCCGTGGATGAACTCCCTGAAGCTCCCTTTGACTCAGTATTTTTGGTGCGTTTGCTTTTAACAAATAGCCCATCCGCTGCCTCCTCTCTTTCCGGATCGGTAAACATCACTTTAATATCTCTATTTAACGAGTAACTCTTGGTATTTTTGTTCTATGTGTGTCTACCTGCCTGCTGCTGCATGCGTGATGATTTACAAGGATATCTTCACGGGCATGTACTCACCAGCGGTGCTCTGTCGATCGCTCCGTGTCCTCTGACTGCAGCTTCCGGCGTCCTCCCACGGTTCGTACAGCCCATCTGGTTTCCTTGTCGTTACTTCACTCCCAATGGCGTTCAAAATTGCATACGAACTTGGCGCGCGGCGGGGCAGACCGAAATAATTGATTCCTGCTTGTTCACCTTCCGTCGTTCCACACGGCACGGGTGCTTCTTCCTCCGCGTTGGTGAGACGCAAATTTAATTTCATTTGGGCAGACCAGAATTTAGGACCCAAATCAGGGTTACAAGTAGTACAAAATGATGTACTTCCTCCCCAAGCACAAATGCTGTCAGGCTGAAGGCTTGTGTTGGAAAAAAAACAAAATATTCTGAGTTTTGCAGCTTGAAAAGGAACAACATATAATATTACTGCATTATCTTCTTTTCCAAAATGCAAAACTCTGAAGGGGCTGGTAATACATGGTCCAGTAAATAACATACACTAAAGTATCTATACTTACAGGGAGCATTATTGGTGCAAGAAATAAAGAGTCACTAAACGTAAGGCCTAATGTGTTTTAGGCAAGTGAACAAGAGTTACTTACCAGAGCTGTATAGGCGTGGTACTTAAAGGCGTTTTGACTTTTCAGCTACATGTGTAGCACACACAGATATTTGGAATAAATTCAGCTTTTCCCTGTCTCTACTGACAATGTTTGATCATCGGGTTAAACCTTTCACACTGTCTCACTAGATCATTCAAATGTTGGACACTTTACTCTGATAAAGGTAAAACATAAGAATGAACAGGCTAACTCCTTGACTGCAAGGGCCTAGCATTTCAAGAACTACCAACCCAATCATGTCATGTGCCAGAGGAAAACAATGGATCAGGCCCAAGGAGCACACATGTTGCAAACTTCCCATTAGGGCTTTTACTGCCTAAATAATTCCATATTTCTCCAATCAATATGGCATCAGCCTCTTCCAAGCTTTTTCCTCATCTCCCTCTGTCTACTAATTATGCTTCCATCTTCCACTACCTACCATCTTGCCTAAACCACTGCCACCCTGCAGACAGCCTTACAACTCACCTACTCAATCTTAAGGATGTGCATAATCAATCAATTTTATTTCCTAAAATTATGTGAAATGCCAGGAACATTTTGTTTTAGAGAATTTTAAGAGAACACTGAATAAGAGGCATACTTGGAATACCAAGGGGTCTGGCTGACTGAGAAAATGTCCCTCACAACACATTTTGTGCTTGAATCTTTCTCAAACTAGACATTTTCTACTCGATCCATTCCTCTTCAGCAAAGAATTATGCACAATTTCATGCTGGTGAAACTTTGGACATCTAGTATAATTTGCGAACTGTGAAATTGTGCAAATAATGCGTATCACTCGAGCATTACAGAAATAGAGCATTTTGCACAGGTCTAGTCAATCCTTTGTCATTTTGCATGAACACTCCCTTGCCAGGCAGCCTGCGTATGCAACTATTCCACCACTCATGCACCCGAGCTATACTTACAGTTCACTTTTTCCCTCTTGCATTACTCATAATTTACAACCACTGAACTCCCAAACCCTCAACCTCACCCACAAGGTTAATAGCTGTGCTGTCATACATATCTTCTCCAGTCCTCCTGTCTCTATTAAGTCAATCCACCACCTACCAGGTAGTCTACGCCAATTCCCAATCCTCCACTGAATCAATACTTTCCAAACCTGTTCCTATCCCTCAACCCCTTCTCTTTCTTCCTTTCTTTATAAAGGATCATCCTCACTGAAGCTAAACTGTATCCATATCAATCCCCAATACATGTGCTATAACCACTTAAATATTTTCATCATAATCTTAGATGCATCACCAGACCTCACAATAATTACAGAAACCTGGTTCGGTGATGAAGTCCTGCCATCCACCAATTTGGCCATTCTTCTAGAAAATGCAGTCATTTGATAAAACTGCCCAAAAAAAGGCCGATTGTTGATTTGCAGTTGCCTTCAAACCGAAATAAGAACAGATACTAACAATTTAATACAAATGAATGTGAATATATACTAAGATGTCTCCATACCTACCATTCCAACGCAGGGAAAAGAACATCTGGTTTAACCGTCCTGAGGTAGAACAAAAAAGATCTTTTTCAACAAATATAGACATCGTGATAGGGTCAACACACACAGCAGGACATCATTGTCTCACCATCTTAACTCTATCAAGACATGCCTCAAGAGAGTGAAGCTCGCTAATAATCTGCAACAACCATCATATCAACTTTTTTCTTATCAACCTTGCAGGACAACATCAACAGAAACAAAAAAACTCTCAGAACATTATTTGTTGCAGACACTGGAAAGAAATTATCCTCTCTGATTTGGGCATATATCTCACCAAAGCCTTTGGAATTGGACCATCTATGATAAGGAGTGAAAAATCCCAGTTATAACACACAGCAGTCCTAAATGTAGAAGAGGATCCTTTGGGTCAATGAAAAGTTAAAGAAATTGAAAACTTAATTAGTCATTTTCCAACAGGAATGGAGAGAGACAAATCAAAATGCTGTTAAAATCAACCTTATATCACATAGGTCATGCAAATCAGTAAACACAATTGGATGGATTGCATCATTCTGCATGGATCACCATTGAGGAATGTTCTTCTAAAGAACTACATACCATTCTCTTGGATTTCTGCAACACCACTAACACACCACACTTGCAAGCCTTCTTTAATACAACCACCAATGAGCTGGTCAAGAAAACAAACTAGAAGATTACCTCACAAATACAACAACAAACACTCATCGGACGAAGATGAAAGGACAGAATAAAATCACAAACAACCATCAGTCAATAGCACCTTTCAACCAGCTATAAACTACTGAATTCAGTGAACTGATCAGGGCAATTGGGCCTTATGCATCCCCAGCATGTCCAGCACTGGCATGAATCTTCAAAAGCATCCTCCTAAGCACAGGTGCTAGGGCTAAAATACGGTACATGTTATAGAACTCCCTAGTTAAAGAACCCTTCTCCTCCAACCCTCTACAATAAGTCTGTTACTAAAGAAAGTCTGAGCTTATCCCATCCAGACGACTACTGCCCATTCTATACAGAACTGATAGAAACAGGTGTCTTCTTCCAGATATACAACTCCTTAGAGAAGAACAGCTTACTGTCAGATCAACAATCTGTTGACCACAATGGAGTGGCAGCACTGCTAATCCTAGGCCTGAGGGTCACTTTTGACTAATTCCACCATCAGGTTCTAATATTCTGATTGTGAGAAATCATCAGACAGAAAAAAGTACCAAACTTGGATCTCATCGTAAGATTGAAAAACTCACATATCAATGCCCCAAACCTCCACACTGCAACATACTGCAAGCCTCAAGCATTTCTCCTGTCCTGCTCAACTCCTACCTCACCCCATTACCACACCTGATCAGTTCATTCTATCTAACATGTTACAACTGTGCAAATGACATTAACATTGTCTTAAAAATTGAAATTCCTAAGGATATAGGATCATCCAGACATGACAAGTGTCTCTTTAACATGGCAAATGGATGATGATCAACTACCTTAAAATCAATTACTCCAAAATGGAGATCATGGCATGTGGCCATGTACTATAACAATCTGGCCTAAGGAAATAGAGACTCTATTAGTGCTATCAAAAGAGGTAAGAAACCTTGGACCGATCACATACTCCAACCTGTTCCCTGATGCCATATGTGAATGAAATCACTGGAAGTGTCTATACTATCCTTACACTGTGGTGTATCTTCCTTCAGCTGGGATACACACACAAACTTCAGGCCAGTCCCACCCTTGTGATGCCCCAGGTAGACTTTGCAAATGGACAGCACCAAGACCGCTACTACACCTCAATCCAAGGCAACACATTGCACTGGTGCATTATACGGGTGTTAAAACTTGGGTTTTAGGTTGGCATCGTTATACACCCTGTCCAAGCAGGAATGTCAATCCTAGTCAGGGTAAGTCAACAACACACCCTACATTAACCTGTCTGTGGGCCGGAGCAGTCAGGCATAACTTAGGAGGCAATGTGCAAAGTATTTGTACAACACTTCAAACAATAACACAGTGAAAATGCCACAAAAAGACTCAACACCATATTAGAAAATTATAGCTTAATTGTATAAATAAAAAAAGACCATAACGAGAAAAATCCAATAAGTAGAACTGGAGTCATGAATTCTCAAATAATAAACAGAAATATAATGCTTAAAAGTATAAAGCGTCAACCGGGATATCTGGTCTCTCTGGACTGGGTCAAATCCAAAAGTTCAGGCTGACTGCAATGGAACCACAGGTCGGATACAGTTCCTGGTAAATCCAACTAAAGTTTTACCTTCGTAAGAATTGTGTTACGGTCCCATTCGCAGGGAGAAGTTCACCAGGAGCAAGGAGAGCTTCTGGTGCTGGTCAGTGGGCCAGGCTGGGCACAGAGGATGGACGGGCTGAAGCCTCACGTTGGCGATCCATGCTTGCAGATGATGCTTGCTGTGTGAAGAGATTAATTTGCACCCACTTGTACTGATCCTGTGTGCAAGCGATGCAGTTCTTGAGAAAAGACTTGTTCGCATTCGTGAAGGGCCCAAAAGCTTGATTAAAACCATAAAAACACTTCCAAGAGCCCAGGACCTGAGAGGCACCTCTTTGGGGGTCAGGAGCCCATTGAATATCGGTCCAGGATCTGTGGGGAGCCTGTTATGTCCCTGAGGCTCAGATCAGGAGGCCAGCAGCCTAGCCCTTGGAGTCACTGTTGGGGTCCAGGGTTCAAAATGGGTTGCAGGTTCAGTCCTTCCTCTCCAGGCAAGAGGGTGGCAGCCAGCAGGTAAGCACCACAATCGAGCAGTTCTTCCAGAGCAGCAGTCCAGCAGAGGGACAGTCCCTTAACAGCACAACAATCATTCCTTTTGGCCGAGTATCCACAAGTCCAGAAGTAAACTGAGTTAGTAATGCCAAAGGTCCAATACTCAGTTGTGCCTTTGAAGTTTGGGTGACATAAAAGAAGGGCCTTTGAAGTGCACAGAGATCCCCCTTCCTTTCCAGTCTCCAGACTCACTGCAAGGGGGTATGCAGCCCTTTGTATGTGGACAGGACACAGCCTATACATGTGTAAGTGTGAGGCTGTGCCCAGATCCTCCCTCCCATCCTGCCAGGAAGATCCATTAACTCACACCTAAGTTCCCTTTGTGAGGGGCTGTCTAGACGGAATACACAAAGTGCAGCTGTCGCCCACCCCAGACTGGTCAGAGACAGGTTGCAGGCACAAAAGGGCTGGGAGCAGATAAATACCAACTTCTAAAAGTGTCATTTTCAAACATGTATTGATAAATGTAATCTTTACCATTAAAGAGTATTTATCATTAAAAATCCATGGGTATTAAACATGACTGATCTACACCCTCTCAGTCAGGAAGTAAAGCTTATTAGGTGTAATAAGGAAACCCCAATGTTATCATATAAGAGGGGTAGACCTCACAGTAGCGAAAAAATAGTGTGTGAGATTTTTACTACCTAGGACATGTAAAACGTAATAGTACATGTCCTAACTTTTGATTACATAGCACGTTGCTCTATGGCCTACCTAGGGCCTACCTTAGGCGTGACTTATATGTAATAAAAGAGGACTGTAAGGCTTGGAAAGCGGTTTTCAATGCCAAGTCAACATTGCAGTGTAAACTGCACATACAGACTTCGCAATGGCAGGCCTGAAACTTGTTTAAGGGCCACTAGCAACATTTAATTCACAGGCTCTGTGCACATGTAGTGAACTCTACCTGGGACTTATATGTAAATTAATTGTGCCAATTGTGGAAACACCAATCAATCCATGTTTAGGGAAAAGAGCACATACACTTTAGCACTGGTTAGCAGTGGTAAAGTGCTCGGAGTCCTAAAGCCAAAAAAGGAATCAGCAAAATATGAGTCAAGTAGGCAAAATGTGTGGGGGAAGACCACCCTAATGGCTGTCAGGTACAGCAACAGGCTACCAGTAATTGGAAGCTTTGTCTTTAAGAAACTATGGATCAACCAGAGAATACACCCTGGAAAAGGTCAGTGGTTCCTGCAGCAAAATTTCAGATATGTGGACAGAACAGATCATTCTGTTCAAAACCAGTACTTTTTGAAAACAAGAAGATGATAATTATAGAAACATCACTCACAGTGCAGGCAGCAAAGCTTTGGAACTCCTTGTCAACAAATCATGCAAGGTCATATGAAGTTCAGAAAAGTAATAAAGATCTGGCTATTCCTCAAACAAGAATACAGAACCAACCTAGCTTCTTGGCACCACAAAATCAGGCAGCTACAAAGTCAGAATAAATCACTCACTCTTAACTTTTCAGACAATGCTCTCAAACAATCCACACAATACTGAGGGGTCAAGCTGCTAATCCATAGATATCCGCCACAACGTATGCTGCAAAACATTATAAACTATGTCAGTAAAACAATCAGGTAGCATTATGGATCACTTTAATTTACTTTATAAAAGTCCATCCTGACAGTCCCTACCCGCAGTCTGGATCCCAAACAGATTTAAGACTGAACACTCTAAAGCATTTTGATTCCTAATTAATACTCTATAGTTTACATCAAGCAAGATAGATTCTAATGAAGTCCGTCCCAGTGAATCTTTCACCTCTCTCGTTTCTCGTCTCTTATAAGATCATAAATAGTTGTGGCCTCCAATTGTGGCAACAAGTACACTAAACCTATTGACAGTTCTGCATCATGCACAATAAAAAAACACTGGACCTGCTGATTAACTCATAACAGCCAGCTAAAGTAAACTTATTGCTCTGTATCTATCACTCTTTATCTACCACCACACTGTACCACAACTCAAGAGCACTACTCTGCTCACCAATACATGATGCCAAAACATTTCCCACATACATCACAATGTAAGTACCCTTTGCTTCCAACCAAGTATTCTCTTATGGTATAATATGACACCTATACAACAATGAGCTTCAGCGCCTCTTAAGGGGGTTTGAAGGTCTATACAAAAGCAATTACTTCAATATTGAAAAGGACGATCCTCCAATAGACAAAGATAGATTGTGAGTGGGGTGCTCATTACAGTCTTCAGTTCATTCCACATATTTGAACAACAGTCAGAAAGAGAGACTAGACTGCTATGATATTCACTTTTCTATGAAATTTCACTCATAGCCTAGCCCATACACATGAAGCTATGTTTGACATCTTGATCCTGGATCAAGGCAAAACTAATATATAGCACACTGTGTTTTGTCACCATGTGGTTGGCAAGCACTAATTATCCATTGGTTGATTTCTGTTGCAATACACCTTTTTACATAAACAAGGTCCTCGTTGTTGCTGCACATTGTCTCTTTCTCAAAGCACATCTCTGGTCCTCACTCCCACTGAAAGCAAATTTGTGATTATTTGAAAAGAATATTTAGCACAAGTATGAAATCTCCTAATCAAATTACTTTCTGAGATGGACTTACTTTATTTAGGTGAAACTAACTTTACATGATAGCATTACCATTTAATACTACCATTAATAACAAACAACTACAATCTATTTTGAGATGAGTGAAAAGTAATGTGAGTGAAGTGCTGTGCTCTATTTCAGCCAAGCATATTTTACAGTAC
Source organism: Triturus cristatus (assembly GCF_964204655.1). Classification (NCBI taxonomy): domain Eukaryota; kingdom Metazoa; phylum Chordata; class Amphibia; order Caudata; family Salamandridae; genus Triturus; species Triturus cristatus. The sequence continues at coordinate 386,063,382 of NC_140583.1, forward strand.
AATGCATAATGGCCCAGCTGAAACAGATTATCATACTAAAAGCATTGGAGCCTATTCACAAACGTCATTTTGTAGTAATTTAGTAGTACTATTTTAATACTCACAACCATTATTACAAGTACTATCCACAAACCCTCAAGTGTAAATCTCTATCATTCATATCTTTTCAATTGGGAGAGCCTTACACAAGTAGGTATACTACTCAGAAAAATGTGGGAGGGAACAGAAGAGTGTTGGATACATGGGCATACTTACTACAAAATGGTAGGGGTTTAAGGAGGATTAAGGAGGTGGGGTTGGGAGAATTTGGGATGGTTGTGAACCCAGTTTGGTATCAGCCAAAGCCCTTGCCATTGGAGAAAACCAGCACGCTCCATGAAATGAAGATGAACCTTTCCTTGTGTAAGACCTAAGAGTGTTGTATTTATATTGTTTCAAAGGCTACGGTGAGAAAGCAACCTGTAATCTGTGATGAACTGTGAAATTAAGTTCTTGGGTGTACCTTTCACAGTCCATACAGGAAACAACTAGGACTAAGTCCTCTGTATGAAGCTATTCATTTATATATTTGAGAAGTTTTATATAGCACAAACATGGCTCATAAGGATATTAAAGCGTGGTACAAATAGCAGACAAGTAACACAAGTAGAGTAAGAAAGCAATCAGGAGTGAGCAAGAAACAAAACAAATGCAATGTAACAATTGATTAGGTAGATTCAGGATACAGAGTGTCGACATGAAAATAGTCCAGCTGAGCGCATCAGGGTTATTATTTAAGTAATTTGTTCATCAGAAGCCTTTTAGAGGTCATTGAGGAGTATGACCTGATAACGGGCAGCAGTACATTCCATATTCTTGGGGCTAAGCCAGAGAAGGAGTGGTTGTAGGTTCTCTTTTTGTTGAGCTTCTCCGGTTTCAGCAACAGGGAGCTCGCGCTTCTGAAGAAGAAGTTCCAGTTTATTGACCTGATAGATGGGAGTGTTATGATGAAGGGTCGTTTGTGTCATGCAGGCTATTTTCAGCTGAATCCCTTCTTCAAACAGGAACCAATTTAGAAGTTTTAGGTCTGGAGTGATGTGATCGAATTTTCTAGATCCTGTGATGAGTCAAGCCGCTGAGTTTCACATGGCCCTTATCGGCGCTAGCCTTGCTTTGGGTAGACCTGCAAGAGTAGCACTCCCATAATCTAATCGGGAGATGACTAGGGATTGATCTGCCAATTGAATGTCATCAAGGGCAAGAAAGGGTTAATTTTCCTTAGAGTGTTCAAAGAACTAAAAACACAGTATCATAATAAGTCAAGCATGCATAGTACATTAGTATAGAGAAAATAAATTAGAGGGCTGTTAGCAATAGAAGAATGATGGGCAGGTCAGCATGTACTGAGTGTAGCGTTCTGCCAGCCCCAGGTACTCACCAGTAACCAAGCCACACACTGACAGTAATTGTAAAATCTTTATTCTGTAGCGTGTAAGTCAGAACTCAACATTCTAAGCTTGTCTTCAACTCATCCCTCCAACACTTACGTAACAGGCCTACAGTGTACCGTGGGAACTAAAAGAGTTCCAGAGTTTCTTTATTTACAAGACACTACATCTACCGCTTTGTTAAATAAAAAGTTATAACTTTCCAAAATAGATAAAAAACTGAATAGATTAATAAATACACTACTAAATACATGAATAAATACACCGATGATAATAGATATACAGGCAATTATATTTCTTCAATTAATCAATGTGGCGACTGAATAACACATCCTGACATTGGGTCACTGGAAACCAAAAATTGGCAGTCAAAGCGTCCGTGACCTGCACAGGTGAGGTGCAATCATCAGCAGACACAGAGTCATCAACGGTCTGTCTGGTCTCTACATTGACATCGATGTTTCGTGAGTGATGGGCCACATGTCGCAACTGAGAGGGCTCTCTCATAAGGGACTTCCCAGAACTCTTGGCAGTCACTATGTGTCCTTTGGTATTAGTGATGATAAATGGTTTAGCCTCAAAAGGAGCATCATACTATCTTTTCTGTGTTGTTTGACAAACACTTGATCTCCTTTTTGTAAAGATGATGTCTCCTACATGATGTCATCTGTCAAAATATATTTTCATTTTCTGTTTGCAACCAAATTTCATAGCACAAAAGTCTCCTTCATTCTTGGTTCTGAGGTTGGTCCATTGGGGCAGCTTGGTCGTCATGGCTCTTCCAAACGTAAGAGTTGCAGGGCTTTTCCATGGCGTTAAGGAAGGTGTCAAACAATTAGCTCGAAGAGTAGTGTTCAAAACCCCTATGAGCTTCTCCAATTCAGCACGCTGAACAGCCTTCTTTAGAGTACTCATGAACCGTTCTACCAGACCATTGGCCTGGGACCCAAGAGGAGTGCCTTTTTGATGGTTTATATTGAGGTGATTTAGAACGTCTTTGAATTCTCAACTATTAAATGGTGGGGCGTTGTCAGACTTCACAATTGCAGGTACAACCCATGTCGCAAAGATGCCGTCTAACTTTTGAATAACTTTTTCATGTATAATAGATGAAGGGTCTTCTAATAATAGAAAAACTGGAGTATTCATCAACAATGACAAGAAGATGATGCCCATTCTCAAGAGAACAAAAGACATTTATAGCAATTCTTTCCCATGCATAATGTGGCAATTCTGACATATTCAAAGGGTGCTGGATGACTTGAGATGAAAGATAGTTGCATATATGAAAAGTCTTTAGTTCCTGTTTGTTCCTTTCATTGAGATATGGAAACCAAAATCAGTCACGGAGAGCTCTCTTGGTGGCAACTATTGTTCGATGTCCCTCATGGGTGACATCAATCACTTGTCATAGACTCTCGGGAATCACAATTTGTGTACCTCACAGAAAGAGGCCTTCTTGAGTCACTGAAAGTTAATCTCTTACATTTTTTAACTTCAAGTACTCACTGTCATTAGTGAGAGGTCTAGAGTTCTGGCCTCACGAGCGACGAGCAATAATGTCTCTTAACTTTAACATGTCACTATCTTGGTTTGTTGCAGTGACAATTTGTTCTAAAGACATGGAATCTGGTATGCTCGATTTCACAATCAAGTTGAAGTAGGGCTCAGTTGTCTTAGATGGTGTACCAGGACGCTAAAATGGCTGTCATGATTAACGCTCCCGCATACTCACAACAATTATGTATGTGCATTTAAGGCATAAGGTTTAGCGTTTTACAATAGCAGGAAAAAACCCACCCCTTTCCCATGCACCTGCACTCCTGGTATTATATGGTTTACATTCTGCTTTGTAAATTGAGCAATTGTTTTAATGCTCAACTTATGTTGACTCTGGCTTTGGGTGGTAGTAGCAATTCTATGTTGTTAGTTTGGGGGCTTTGGATCATAAAACGAAAAAATTCTGACTTTGAAATTTGACTTTGCATCGTTTCATTTTATGCGAGTGATGTGGTACTTGCAGAGAGTTTCTACCGCTGCCGATCATAGCGGTGAACTGTCTATATTTGAAGACGCGCCTATTCACGCACATCACGCTAGAACGTGACGGTACATGACAAGCGTTAGGGATGTGGCTGACTTGGGTGTGGCTGACTATAAAATCCGCACCGACTTTCCAGAAGGCGCTTAGCCTTCCACTCGACTTCAGGAAAGGATCTGCTTCTGGATCTCCTCAACTTACCTGATAGCCGCGAAGCAGACTTCGACGAATTTTGACCCCAGCCCTGGATATCTTCTTGCTTCTCAACGACGGCAGAATCTGCAATGAGAAAAAAGAATGAGGATAAGTAACATTTCAAATCTTTGGCGCCCTTCGCTATAAAGGTCAAGTCATAGACTACTTTTTGGAACTTCTACATTTAAAGAAGAAAATCGGATTTGCTTTTAGGAAAAGACTTTTAGCATTTCTTTATTCTTGGGACACAGACTTTGAAGATATTAGAATATATCAATGTGTATTTGGTCAGGATTATTTTGATCCAGAATAATTTTAGAAGCATCTTGTAGGATGTTGTTTTTGTTGATTTCTTTCTCACAATAGGATCAGAGTGCAGGAGAGTTCACATTAATATTTAAGTAAGTCGGATTTTGTAATTCATAGAGGGAAGTAGTGCTCAAGATTTATAGAAAGTTCAGTGGTGTTTACTCTGTTGTTTCCTTTTCAGCTGATTACTACATCACAAGATATTGCCTGTTCCACAAGTTCTACTCATCAAACCACAGAACAAGAAATAATGGGACGTAGGCCAATCATCCACTGCTCGCAGGTAGGCTTTATTTCGAAACAAGGGTGCTCTTCACTTAATTAAAGAATAATTGTAGATACTCTGAAAACAAACAAAATTCCAAAGTAGGTGATTAAAAAACTTCACTTGTTGCCTCGCTGGTCGATAGCAAGAATCCGACAACATCCAGTATCCGGCCCTCCTCCCTTATTTCTAACTTTTAACTTGATTGTGAGTTAAATCACAAGTTATTATTTAGTGATTTGGGAAGTTGGTCCCTTGCGTCTCTGCGAAACCTTAACTACGCCAACACAAGCAAGATAAGGTAGGAGACGGCGTAGTTGCTTCACAATGGCACTCTTGAAGAATAATTAGCAGGATTCTGATCTTTCTCTGGACGATGGAGAATTGTATAGTTGTATTCTTGCAACCTCAGACCGGGAAGGCATTTTGGCTTTGGGATTGCCAAATATTGTCAACTGTGCTTGATGATCAGTCACTACTGTGAAAGGCTTTCCATACAAGAGCACATGAAAATATTCACAAGCCCAGACTACTGCCAACATTTATTTCTCAGGTTGCAAGGAAGCATGCTCTGTTGGTGACAGGCTTTTGCTGGCATATGACAGAACATGTCTCAGAGCATTCGGCTGTCCGCTGTGCTGTGCCACGACTGCACCTAACCAGACAGGGAAACCTTCAACTGCAACTTCTACATGAAGTTTGGGATCGAAATAAGCCATTTCAGTGGCATTCTCAATAGCTTGTTTGATTTTTCCAAAGCTCTTCTCATATTCACGTGACCAAAAAAAAGACACATTCTTTATCATCAGTTCTCGCAGTGGTGCACTAACCGTAGCAAAGTCTTGTATGTATCTAGAACAGGAACTGGCCATTTCAAGAATTGATCGTAACATAGAAATGTCCGGTGGGGGACTGGAAATAGACAGCACTTGCACTTTAGCTCAATTAATTTCCATACACCCATCTGAAAACACATGGCCAAGTAATTTCAAGCTTTTCTTGTGGAATTCATATTTGTCAGCATTTAGAGTTAAACCTGCATTATTCAACAAACGACATACTTGCATAAGAGCTCTCTCATGATCTTTCTGTATCACTCCAAAAATGAATATTTCATCGCTACAGTAAACTACATTTACTACAGGCTGTATGATACATCAAATGAGATCTTGGAAATGTTCTGCAGCAGAGGATACAGCAAAACTCAATTGCTTGTGGCGCAGACCCATATGCGTAGAAAAGGTTGTAATGTACCTTGATTTTTCTTCAAGCTCCAATTGGTGTTATCCTTTGTCTAAGTCAAGTCAAGAGAAAAAAATCATACCATTCAGTTGAGATAGCATATTAGCAATGTGCAGGCCTGGATGTCCCCCTCGTTCAATCACCTTGTTGGCCTGACACATGTCAATGAATATGTGTACAGCTTCTTCACTGTCTCTTTTAGGTACTACTACAATGGACGGACCCCATGACGTTGGACCAGTGGAGCATTCAATGATGTCATGTTTAAGCAATGAATTAAGTTCCTTTTCAACAGCCTCTTGCAGGTGAAAGTGCAATTTGTCTGTGTATCTGTGCAACAAGACAAACATCCTCATTTATATGTAACTTTACTTTCATTGTTTTGAGTTTACCTAACCCTTGAAATAATGAAGGGAATTGACTTACAATTTCATGATGGGCATTCATATTGTAGTTCACTGATATCAGTTCCATATCTGCAGCAGTGTTGAAACTCAGCAAACAGACACTTGAGGCTGTTCCTTGAAGTACATGAATAAGAGCTTGTACCACCATTTTCTTGTGTTTCATCATAGCTACAAAGGAACCTTGACTCTTTAAGGGCCTTGAGGTAGCCAATGTGCATACTTTAGACTTTGACTTCATAAGCTGAGGTAATGGAGATAACTCTTGATTCTTCTCCTCAGGCATGATGTGTATCAATGCACCACTGTCAATTATGAATGGCATTGAACACCCATTTTCCTTTAGAGTGATCATCGGACAATGTTTGAATGTTAGTTGTGCCTTTTCATGTCAATTTTTCTTCACTTTGAATTTTTCCTCACATCCGACTAGTCCCACATGTGCATGCCTTTCTGAAGTGAACATCGGCATTGCACAATTGTCATTGGCACTTTCACTAGAAGCAAATACTAAGGAGCACTTTGTTGATGATTTAGACAATGATTGACTTGGTGTGAAATTGCCTCTGTTGGTGTGATTGCTTGGCATTGTGGGAGCACGTCGAACATCGCTGAGGTAGCGTTCGGTCGGCCATGTTGTCTTCACGCTGTGACAAAATGACTTTTCTCTTTGCCTTGCAAGTCATAACAAAATGGTTTGCTTTGCCACAGCCCATGCATATTTGTCCAAGTGCAGGACATTTTCTTTCATGTGGAAATGACAGCCTATATCTGTATCTGTAACATGTTATCTTCTTCTGTGGAGAAATTGATGTCCCTCAGACTTATACTTTAGCTTACTCTTCATGTTCATGACTGACACACCTTGGGCGCCTCCCGCCTCCATGTCAGTCACTTGACGATCAGCACGCTCCTTCAGCGTGAGCTGCCTTGATTACTTTTTCTAAACTCAGAGTTTCCTTCAGCATTCATCATCAAAAGAAATCTGACAGACATCCATTGATTACCCTGAGGGGGTGCCCTCCTCATTGTTAAAATCATTGAATTTATAGTGCTTCACCAGAAAAGCCAGTCTCTCAGCAAACTCATCGATGGTTTCACCTGTTCTCTGTCGTTCTTGACTTAATTTGTATCTTTTATAATCCACATTTGGCACTGGATAAGATTTGACATTCAAGGCTGTTATAATTTGATCATACCTCACTTCACCTTCTTACGGTATCTTTTTCATGGCTTCTTTTACTCCTTCACATGCTATGCCCTTCAGATACTTTATGATCTTTTTATGCTCTTTTTCATCTATTGCATCTTTGAAATTTCTAGAAGTCTCTATCCATCCAGTCCATCTAATGCACATATTGTGTTTTTTGGCAGTATCAAATACAGATGGCGTTTTTAAGAATGAAGCAGCCATATATACATTGGCTAACAGTAGTTGTCTCTCAGGCGCTTCTTGTGGAACTCGATTTGGCAGAGCTTCTCTAGCGTATCGGGATCAGCCTTAATTGCTTTTTGATCTTGGATCTCACCCTAACCCTCCATCAGAGCTCCTTGCTTAAGAGCAGTCTACGGAGCTGTTGTGGGTCCCTGTACAGCAGCCTTGGCGGTGGGCTGCTTCATCTGGGGACTGCGCCTCAGGCGCCTACCCCAACCCTCCTTCAGGGTCCAGCCCGCAGCACGTCATTGCACAATGAGCCATTAGTTCTTTTGATAAGTAGATGAACCTTATGTACTACTAGTCCATCAAAGCAGACACGTTATGATATTTTGTCGGCTTTGTGCTTAAATGTCTCTACACAAACACCTGGTCAATCGCTGCTTCCTAACTCATGCATTTCCGTTTGATCTGTACTGAACTATTGTTGTGAACTGCTTTTTTAACCTGGTTGCATTCGCCTTTAGCATTCCTACTCCGCTTAGCATGTGGCATTAATTTACGTAATGGCGCAATACCTTTTATTTACCGCTGTTTCATTCAGTTCCTGGCCACCAACATGTAGACTTTCAATGTTGCTTTCTTTATTTTAAAGCATTTCCAAAGGCTGACATTTGCTGAGACTCCACCAGTGCTAGCGTTGATTCTGCACTTTTACTGCGGCACACGTGGCACGTACGAGCAGTTTGCTGGACCACAGCAAACTCTCTGGAAGAGTGCTTTCAGTCTTCGTATCCCCTATCTCGTAGCCAGTTGTAGTGTCCTGTCTGCCCCGGGTACTCGCCAATTCCTAGCCCCTCACAGAGAGTATTTATACATGTCTTTATTCTGCGTAAGTGGGTAAGTTAGATCTCAAAATTGTAAGCCTGTCTTCAACTCATCCCTCCAATGCTTTTGTCACAGTTCCATTGTTTCTTTATTTGCAAGAAACTACGCTGGGCACCAAGGTAAACAATATCTTAACACATGATAGAGGGGATTACATGACTCAGGAAAATGTAAGCCTAAACTAAATTTTCGAACTGTAAGCCAGATGAACCTAACATAATTAGGTTATTATTTTAAGAAGTTAGGGAAGTGTGATGGACAATGGGCCTGATTTAAATAGCGACGGATGCGTTTCTCTGTCACAATGGGGACAGATATCCCATCTGCCGAAATCTCAATCCCATAGGATATTATTAGATTTAAATTTTGGTGGATAGGAGATCCGTCCTTGTTGTGATGGAGTAACACATCCGACAATATCTAAATCAAGCTCTATGTTTGGATAGCAAATGGCTTTCACACTTATGACAGTTTTAGTTGCTGAGATGATGATAATTAAGATGATAATTCTACTTAAAAACATATTTTTGTGTGTACTAACTCAGGGGTTTAAGGTGTGAATTAGCTATATTACTTACAAATCTAAGAGATTCTCTTACAGGTCTGTCTTACTCTTACCCTCCTAATTTTCTATGTGCATAATACCTTGGGATGCCTTTTACGTTCCTTCAAAAAGTACACAGGTTTTATTTAAGGTTTGACAAAAAGGCTATTCCACCACTAATGTGATGGAGAACCATTTCTGTCAATCTGATGGACCTCTGTAGTGAAGGTAGCGATTTAGATGCATACATTGCTATGTTTGCATAAGCGCGTTAGCTTTTAGAAAGCCATCTTGCCACTTTTGCTGCATTTGCACACAACACTGCTGAGACATGTTATTATTTGAGAACTGCTTGCTTGCCTTTTCTTCACATGAAAACTGTCTGTTGTTCATATTCCTGGACGTGCACTGCGACCTTGGTCTGAACATTGTGTGCAAAACACTCTGAGCCACCAGACAATGTATGTTTTTGAGTCCAGGTTGATCGGCCCACTCTCTACTCATAACATGCACACAGCTGCAAATACCTGAATGTCGAGAGCCTTTAGTATTACAGTTTGCATGCGTTAGAAACACATTCTGGAGAAGAACATTTCCAGACGCAGAGCAAAGCTGATCCTGTGATGTGATTCACCTAAGCTGATCTTTACGGTATGGGGTTCCCCATTCAAGCCTAGAGACCTTCTATTAGCCTAATAATATTAGTTTACTAGCTAAGGGTAGGTGGCTGTATTCCACTGTCATTTGTAATATGATTTCTCCCTTCATTTTCTATGGTATTGTAACAATGCTGATGGTTTTAATTATAATCATTTGTCTGCTTATGTTAGCCAAAGTACTGCATCTTAGGACACGTAGTTTCTAAAATAAACCTTTTAAACTTTACCATGTCTCTGATTACTCTTGTTGTGGACTGATATAAGAATAATAGCGAACAGGTATTTCTGATTCCCACCATTCCTGAGAGTAATCTAAGTCGCTTGTTCTGGGTTGTCTATACATTGGGACCTCAGAGAGAATACGGATAACGAATGGGACACTGATGCTGGTCGGATAGGGGTTCTGGGTACTGAGGTGAGTGTTTGGTACACCACAATTCACTGAGGTCCTGGTTTCCTGCTCATAGTTCTGTGCATGAGCAGAATCCCTGCAACATGCCGCACCTAACATTTGGTCTTTTGATTTGAAACGCCTTAGTAGTGCTTTTATTTGTTCACAACACCCTCACTCTTGTTTCCGGATGACGGGAGCGACAGATTTCACCTACCTGTTAGTAACCTAATAGGTTCATACAAGCTTGTTAATTAAAAAGGTGTTTTATATTACTGGACCCTTGTGCTACTGTAAAATCCATTGTTGTTCTTCTCTGTGTCCTTATGGCAGTCGAAATTGCAGCACATAGTCGTACGCCTTTACGGCGTCATTTGTCGCAGTATGTGGTACCGGATGATGGGATGGCCGTAATTTTTGTGGTGAGTGCGGAGGCATCTCACCCTTACGAGTTGTTTTACTCTTGGGTAATGCTGCCGGATGTGAATGCGAATGATAAGACGTTTCACTTGTATACTCACACATGGGTCCCAACAAATTATACGCCATACAGGACGCTGGAGATTCCCCTTTCAGCCTAGCAGCATAGCATTTGGTTTAATGGCGCCCTTCCCCATGCGGTTGCACCGGCTAGACTAGGCCCTTTGTCGATTCCAGGGGCCACGTGGCCGGTGCTGGCCAGATTTACGCCTCACCCCCGCTATTTGACTATTGCGGTGGATGAATTGCGTACACTCCATACAGCCCTCATTACAGTTTATAGGGCTTTGGTGCAATACGTTTCGCGCAATGTGCAGGTGGGGGCACCTGCTGTTTTGGGTCTACCAGCTGGTCACCCTGCGGTTGTTATTAGCCCGGTCATAGTTAATTCGTGATGGGCAAGCGCCCCCAGAATAAGGATGATTTGCCTTATTGGCTTGCCGAGAAATTTACCAACTGGAAGCAGTGTTTCCACACTCTACAACAGTGGAGAAACACAGAATCCTCACCATTAGTTTGCCGAAAGACTTAATCCCAGAAGTGTCCCATTGAGTTGGGAATGTGACTTGTCAGAGTATTCGACGTAGTTGCCTCTCTCGTCCTTGGTAATCTCAAGGGAGATGCGGTACAATTCCAAGTGGCTAATGGCTTAGCCCGCGTCGTTGAGCTCGATAAGCCCAAAGCGTTGCCTAAAATTATTGCGGAAGCATATAGAACAATTGGCCGCAGTAGTTTAGGGGTTAAACCAACTATAGTCATTCCTGACTTGATACAACAAACTAAGGTGAGCTCGTCTGTTAAAGATGATCGCCTAACTTTTCCAAAGCAAAATTGGCGACAAAAGGAACAGGGAAAGCAGCAACAGAAACAGGGGTCTCGTCCTGCGTCTCCCATACAGCCGACTAGTGAACACACATACGATTTGCGCGATCGCACTAGTATTAAGTCACCTGACAGATTTCAGGTTCTGAACGTTCTCCTCGTTCTTCACAGGAAACATCGGCCTCGCAGTCCGGTGGCGGAGAACGTGGCAAAGGTCGGGGTGCCCAACAAGGAAGTGAGCAACCCCGTCAGGCTGACGGTAAAGGAAAGCAAGACGAGTTTGCACGTCAACGTCCCCCGTTTCAGAAGAAGAAGGTTGCTGTGCTAACCGCGATGTATGCCACAGATAGTGCGGACGCAGCTTCGGAACCTGACATGGGCGCTAACACTGCTCGACAGCGCAGCGGAGGTTACATTAGTGCGGCAAGCACTACGTCCATTTCTGGAGGCGACAGCAACTGACACCTTCATTACTGTAGAAACTGCGGACACTAGAGTGGCTCCCCTGACAGACTATATGACATAGTACTCTTAATTGAAGGTGACATACAACGCACAATACAAGGGATTTTTTGGGATAATCTGACCTCTTCCTATGACATTCTCTTAGCAGAGGCAGACTGGCCCCAGACTTTTATTTTAGATGCTCCCACAGGGGAGGAGGTAATCCTCCCGTCCTTTGCGCATACAGTGCCAAAGGAGCATGCTGAAATGTTTGCCGAAGAGTGGGCTCAGGTGCTTGCACCGGCTTTGTATCATACTCAGGTGGGCTGGGATAAATAGTCCCCCAGCCATGAGATTCCCTTACGGTCTATGCCTCAACCACAACCCCAATATCCCATGCGCTGCGAAGCTAGATTTCACGTCGCGGAAATCCTTGAGCAATTGGAATATCAGGGTGTTATTGAAACATGTGTGTCACCAATATCCTTTATTCACTGTAACAAAGCCTGATGGGTCGTACCGCCTAGTTTTGGATTACCAGCACCAAAACTCTCATTGCCGGACTTGCGCGGTAGGGAATACCCACAGTTCTGCCCTAGTTGATAGTTTTGTGCGTCAAAGGTTTAAAACCACACTTGACATATCAAATGGCTTTTACAGCCATAACCTGTCCTCTATTAGTAGTCAGTGGACAGAGTTTACATCTGGCGGCAAGCAAAAACAATTTAAAAGTCTGGCCATGGGTTATAAAAACAGCCCTGGCATCTTTGCCGCAAGTGTAGTCTCTCTGTTAGAGAGCATTGACCCAGATGTGCACTCGTATGTTGATGATATCTATCTCACTGACGACGAGTTGTGGCCGCATCTGTGTTGCGTTGACCGCATTATTGTTATGTTTGCAGACTTCGGTTACAAATGTAATTTTGCGAAGTCTCACATTGCAGAGTATACAGTGTTGTTTTTGGGCTACGAGCTCAACAATGAGGGTTGAGGCTTAGCTCCTCACTTTCTGGAGAAGTGTGCATGTTTGCGTGCTCCGACAACACTGAAAAAATTACAATCTTTACTGGGCTTTCTGAATTTCGGTCGTACATACATTCCCGATTATGCCCAGCGTATCAAACCGCTATATGCCTTGGTACAACCAACTTTTTCAAAATTGAGCTGGCTGCCAGAACATTCAGCTATTTTGCAGTCATTGCAGGCTGATCTTCTTGCTTCCAAATACTTACTGACACGTGATAACCACACAAACCTGGTAATAAGAATTGTGCCAGGCTCAGTGGGTTTCACGTACTTAACGTTCAATGAGGGCGACACCGTCCCCATTGCATACAAATCACACCTGTACACTTCGGCTGAACTGCGCTTTTCCTTTGTCGAAAAAGTTTTGACTGCGGTGCAGATGGCGATTCTTAAAGAACGAGCGCTGTCGCAAGGAATACGCTTGTTGGTGGTCACACCGTATCCTGCCCTAGAGGCAGTGACGAAAGCCAGTGTACCTAATTCAAAAGCTTTGCATCCATGTTGGATACAATGGGCCACTTCTCTGACATCACCAGATGTCACTTACATCTTTGATGCCTCATTACAGACGCAGGAGTACTTGCAATATGAATTAGTTCATCCGGCTCCTCTGTCTTTGCGCCCGCTCGAAGATTACCATTGTGTCATTTATACTGACGGTTCAGCTCAACCGGCGACGGGATCGAAGCACGCCTATTCAGCAGCTTGCACAATTGTGGCAGGTACTTTCGTAAATGGTGAATTCCAATCTGATGTTGTGCATACGCAGTCATATGGTGATTGTACCGCACAGTTGGCAGAGCTCCATGCTCTGGTGCTTGCACTGGAGTTTGCTGATCTTCGAGTCACTACTCTTATAGTAAGTGACTCGTTTTACTGTGTTCAGTCCTTCAACGACAATCTATTCTTTTGGTCTCAAAATGAATATCGTGATTCCAAAGGTAGCACAACTAAGCATAAAATGCTTTGGGTTCGAGTGGCAGAACTTAAAGAGCATCTGCCTCTCGTGAATGTAATTCACACTCTTGGGCACCAGCGAGTTGGTGTCCACGCTGCCGGTAACAGCTTAGCTGACGAAGCAGTGAAAACAGCAGTGGCGACATATTTAATAGCAGCAGTTACAAGATCCAAAAGTAAGATTGATGATGACATCTTGGCAGCTATTGCTGCTACAGAGAAGGGAAGTAATTACCCGAGGGGTTTCCCTTCTCGTTACCATTATCACTTAAGTCCTGATAAAGTCCCATTAGTGAGAATTAACGATGTTGGTGACAGATTGATTCCCAACGCGGACTGCAGACCATCGCTGATATTAGCGGCTCACGAGGGTATGGCTTCTGCCCATGCCGACGTTCGCAGCAACTGTTTCTCTGTTACAACAACGTTACTGGTGGCGTGGGTTATATAAACAAGCTCGCATGTATGTTCTTGATTGTGACATTTGCCAGCAGATTAAACCATCAACTGCTGCGCGTCCACCACAAACTCATTTGTACATATCCAATAAACCACTTGGGTGTGTTTATCTGGATCACTGCGGTCCATTCTCCTCTGATACAGCGTACAAGTATATCTTAGTTGCAGTGGATTCGTGCACATGTTTTCTGTGGGTATGGTCACAAAGGAGTGCTGATGCCCATACTGTCAATAGGGATTTGCGTGTCTTTGTGGGAAGTTTAGCGTGTGGTACCTTTCATTCTGATCAGGGCCCCACGTTCGCCTCTAAGGCGTACAAAGAGGCCATGAAAAATTTGGGGGTCCAAGTCAAATTTTCGTCTCCATACCGACCTGACGGTAATAGTGTAGTGGAGCAGATGAACCGTGACTTAAAGCAATCCTTGACAGCTAGAGTTTTAGGCACTGGCCGGAACTGGTTAGCCCATCTGTATAACGTCCAACATGCACTTAATAATCTCCCTAGAAGGTACATGGGTGGGCGGACCCCATACATGATGCTCTTTGGCATAAAAATGTTTGTTCCGGACCTTGATGGTCTAGACATGGCAGCGTCTGCCGCAGCCTTTGATGTAGATGATCATTGTGGAGAAGTGTGGCTCAATGGTTAGAGTGTCAGACCCTGATGCAGAGATCTGGCCCGGGACCAGGGTTCAATTCCCGCCTCGGCGGGTCTTGGGCTCAATTTCCTCGGACCTGATAATTCTCGCCTCGGTGCCTACTCTAATCATGGGTCCCACTCTGCAACTCTGGGCAATAGCTTGCTTAATCTCAACAATGGCCCCAGCAGCGCTGGAGAGGCCTGGCTTCACCTTGGGGGTGCCCAGGAGTGGACATTTCACAGGAAAAGCCAGGAAGGGTTCCACAGCGGTATGAGTACAAGCGCCAGGACGCCCCGTCACTGGGGCAGCAGTGCGCTATACAAGTACAAAATTTCATTTCATTGTGCTGTGTTACAGAGTCTACAAGAGACTAGAGATAGTCTCGCGAAGAAACGCTTGCCCTCCACATCTGATGCTGCGCTTCAGATTCCGGTAGTCAGCTGGCTACCTCGAGTTGATGACCTGGTCCATGAGAAGGTGGAGAACAAGAAGGAGTTTGTCCCCTCTTATCGTTCCCCGGTTCCAGTGCTTGGCATGCAGGGTACAAGAACAGTCATTTTACCTCCACTTCCTTGTCGCAAGGATAACACGTACATCTCCATTGACAATGTCAAACTACAGCGAGTGGCCAATTCTTCTTAGTATGACTCCAGCGGTCTCTTGCCCTGCGATGCTGAGAAATTTTGTTTTGGCTCCGGCTCCTACCACCATGCCTGATGTTGCCATCGAGATGCATATAGCTACTGATCCTTTGTTGCTACCACCGGCTGGTGGTCTACCTGAAGATACTGAGTATGCTTATCCTGCAGATGTAACATTACCTGTTTTACAATCAACTGCAGTTACACAGTCACATTTCTCCTTTGATACTAACTCTATGACTTCCAGGGCCCCGTCAAAAGTTTCTATTTTTGCTGTTTGGTTTAACAAACATTTTTTGATTCCCCCTTGGACTTACATTTGGCTGATGCTCATATGTATTTTTTTATTTATGTCCATCGGATTTGTGGTGGTATTTTTTCGTCCTGTGAACGGACACTACCTAAAAGAAAGATCTACAATTAGACTAATTGATGGAACTTTGGTCTCCCACTCCTTATCACACATCATGAAGAGAGACCAGACTTTTGTGAATATTACTGCCTGGCCTGTGTTAGATGGGATTGCGTGGGATGCTGTTAAATTTCAAATTCATGGACCCACTGAGGTTATTAATGTTCCGAATGTATTTCGTGTTTCTATGGGTGATGTGGTTAAACAAAACATCCGCTCTGATGATTGGGACGTTCAGGACATAGAAGCACTGTTTTCTGATTAGAAATATTATGCCGCTTTGAATGCTGAAGATTTGTATTTAGATACTGCTAATTACAGGGAGCTGTTTTGCTATCAACATTATGGCAATAATTTCCTACATAAAGCCAATACGTATCGTAATTTTGTGAATTATACGCAATGGGAACATTGTCCAACGCCAATGTTAGGCAGCTCCAGCACATTGGTGAACAAATTTGCCTATTTTACTGATTTCAGTGTTTCAAAACCTGACACCTTTTATTTTAAAGTGGCAGCGGAGTCTGCCTCGAGGTTAGACTGACACACACTAAATTATTATATTCCAAATCCTTTATGGATGAATTAGCAGTAAGGGGCTATGATCTGTGGAAAGATACTATTAATCTTAAATCTGTCTGGGGTTCTAAACCATGGCAGGTACAAGGAACAGAAGCTTTGCAT
Organism: Triturus cristatus; assembly: GCF_964204655.1. Taxonomy (NCBI): domain Eukaryota; kingdom Metazoa; phylum Chordata; class Amphibia; order Caudata; family Salamandridae; genus Triturus; species Triturus cristatus. Next base: position 386,079,688 of record NC_140583.1, read on the forward strand.
CGTGCCTGCCTCATCCCGAACCACATGTTATTTTTGAATTTGACTATTTTTCAGACCACCTGTTTTGGATTGGCTACTTCTAAAAAACTGAATTCCCCCTCTATTCCAGATCTGGGTGCTTATCCAAATTGGGATAATCATACAGATCTGTCCCTTGATGCGTTGCAGTCATACATTACTAATACATCCTTCAATATTTCGAAGTTCCACTCTCAAGGATGGTTGACTTGGCAGACGAGTTCAGATTCCTGTCAACATCGTTTTTTGGGTCTGAAGCCCGGATATACACAGGATCGTGTGGATCTTCTCATTCTGTTACTACCTACTCAGTTGGGAAGTTATGCCAGTCTTGGCTGCAACACTCCACCTTGGCATCTGTTAAAGTTCATTTATCTAAATTACATGACAAAATAGATTTGAATGATTTTGTTAAAGGCCCTGTAGGTGGCAGGTCCAAAAGATGGGTGTATGCTATTCATAACGAGGTTTGGAAGTTATCACAAATTGAAGCTGCTTCCAGATTGAGAGCTATTGATCAAGTCAATATGGAAAAAGTGCTAGCTGTTATAGATAATAGCATTAACACCCTTTCTTCCAGAATTTACACATTAGATAATATTGTTTCTTCTGTTGTTGATATCGTGCAGGATGATGTGTCTGTTTTGTATCATGGTCAGAATCAATTGCGTTCTATAATGCAGTTTGCATGGACTTTGCAAACGTTAAAGGCTTGGAAAGTCCCCTGGGACTATATGAATACTTCATCTTTATTCCTTCCTTTAAATCTAACTGCGAAACAACAATTCATGTCCATGAAAGATGCAACATACTCATTACTGCATATTGAAAAGTTAGAACCTTTGCCTTTCTCAGTGGCCGAATTGAACTCAGCTGTGTGGCTTATCCATGGGTTAATCACTTTGCCATTTCCACTGGGAACATGAAATACGTGTGAATAAACACAGTTTAACTTCTACATCAAAGGGAGTTGAGTTACTATATGAGGAAGAATGTGCAATAAAGAAAACTGGGAAAAGTTATGAAAAGGCAATGTGAAGGTTCCTGAGAGCAAGAAATTAACCCCAGATTCGTAACAGACCTGGCTGCTGGTAACATTACAACAAGAGAGTTAATTACTTATTGAGAACTCGAGTAAAGTAGAATATGTTTTGCTTATTTTGAAAATTGTTTTCTTACATGAACTACTACTCGCAGGAAAAGCGCAGAGGAATCCCTGATGGGAGTAGCATTAATCGAGTAAAGACAACTGGAAGCACCGCAGCAGGAGCCATTGCATTTCATAGTTCTCTCCCTTGATTCTCCTTCGTCTTCCCTCTTGTGTCCTAAAGACACGTGCCTGGCTACTAAGACTGGTGAATGGCTAGAAAGATGTGAGAGGGAGAAGGAATACACGTCACTCTCGCAAAGATTCGGAATCATTGGTGAGTGTAAATTCTGAACCCTGACAGATACAATAGGGCCCAGAGACTCAATGTGAGTCACGACAAATAGGACAGGAGGAAAATCTCCCTGCTTAAAGGTCGGTTTCAAAATTTGAAGCAGCTGTAGGCATTCTTTGGAGTAGATTGGTTCTACATGGAAGAGCGGGGGCAGCTGGTCGCATATTTGGTTGCACACTAAATAAACTATTGCCTGTACCTTTAGATAAATCTTTCATGTACTTGATCAATGCCAGCAGCACACCAGCGAAACTCTAACATGTTCTTCTTTTACAGTATGGCTATCAATCAGTTTTTACATTTGAATACAAACACTTGTGACTGTTTAGCAAGACCTCATGTCACTACAACACCCAGTACACAGTATGTAACATGCAGTAAGATGGATTGACTTGACCCATCTTCTGTCACAGGCTCCATGGGCAGTTTCTCAGGTTTTGATTGAATCAACCCATGGCATTTTGTTGATGTGCGCCTTTCCTGCAGTTCTTTCTAGCTTAAATAGTAAAACAAAGACCTTGGTTTAATTGATGGTAATTCAGTTTATAATGGGCAAACATATTTTCTATAATTTTTTGTGTTTGCTGCTTTCAGTATTGGCAGCATGCTGTTTGGTGTCCTAAAGGATTTTGTAGGTCTCGCCTTGGCAGCGCATGCGCTGCATGCGCTGTCTCAGCAAGACTTAAAGTAATGTGTATATTGGCTTCAATCCGTGTAATTTCTCCTGCCCCTTGCGATTGGTTTAAGTCTGGCATTGCTGTTATTTTCTTGATTTCTGTTGGCTGTTGATCCTATGCTAACTTCCGTGTAGTCCCGAAGCAGCGGCGCCTAACTACAGTTTTCTCAGCTTCGCTTGCACTTAATTGCGTGCAGTGTGCCATCTGTTTTTTATCCCTGATGGATGTGTCAGACCCGCCGGTCGTGGGTGGGGGCGTGGCCCCCCAACTCTCCCTCCTCGCCTTGTTTAAATCTCTCACTTGCCTGCGCTGAAATACTGACATGTATGGGAACGTGTGAGTGCAATAAAAGCTGCAGTGTCCACATCCGTTTTGCTCAGAAAGAGAGTGGAGATCTGCTCTCAAGGTCTACAGCTAAAATGCAGGGCGCGACTCCACATCGACTACCCTCCCACTGCATCCAGGTCCCCTGAGCACGTGTCACAGTTAGAGGTTTGTGCCTAAGAAGGAAATGGGAGTTCAAATCTGCCAAATATCAGACTGGCTCGACATCTGACTGACGGTCGTCCTGCTGTTGAGAGACTTTCGCGGGCTGGTGGGTCTTACTTTTCTGTGAGCCCTGTGGTATGAACACGGTGGCACTGCCTGAACTTTACGAGACTCGTTTGGCTATAGCAAGGGTCTCAAAACGCCTTGTCCACGAGGGCTGAATCCACGCCAGGTATTTAGGACAGCCGCAAGCGATAAGTTTGCATTAATGTAAACAGAATTGTTTTACTTGGTCGTGGGGTTATTCTTAAAATCAGCATGGCTCCTGCACTCCATGGTAAGTTAGCGGGACACCACGGTGCTAGGGGCACACCCCGACCTGAAGACTCACAGAGCAGAGATGGTATGTTATGGAAGTACCAGGGGTCAAATGGAGTTCTGCAACCCAGAGCCAGCGCTGCGTGCAGCTCCAGGGGCTTGTCAGCAATGCTCATCTGTATGGAAAACAGGACGAGGCCACCAGATGTTCTAATGTTAATCCTGGCGCAGAGCCAATGCATTCTCTAACTCGCGCTCTATGCTGATGTCTCCCTCTCTGTCACTCCCTCGGTCTCTCTTGAAGTGTGTGCATCTCTCTGACAAAGAAAGCGCACACACTCACGCGCACACACTTGTGTTCACACTGCCTGCCATTCAGTTTAATCTCCTTTCCCTCCTATTTTGCCTTCTGATTCTTTGTCCATATCACAAGGATGTTTTCCACCCGACCCTTTTTCTATTTGCAACAGCAGAACTGATGAGTTTCCCCAAGTTTATGCTGGAGATACTTGAGCCCAGGTTTTTTTTGTAACCCTGGGACTTATTGTCTTGTTTATTCGATCTGAAATCCAGAACTGGATGTCCCAGAATTCAAAGGAAAAACCTGGACTGGAACAGCTCGTTATGCACGGACCAGGGAAACTTAGTTATGCAACAGCGCTAGCATGCTGAGACACGCTGGCTTGTATAAAGGTGAAACTACATCTCCCAGGATTCTTATTGCTGGAGGATTAATAGCCAGGGCAGGCTCACAGTCCTACTCTCGACAGGAGACACTCAATGGCTCTTCGTGTTTCTTCCCTGTTGACACAGCTGGATTCCTTTCATTTCTCCCCCTGCCTCCCTTGCTATCCTATCTTACCCCTCTTAGTCTCCTACAATAGGCTCACTCTCGTCGACATTTGCATTTGTCTCCTCTCCTGACTCACGCATCCCCTCCCTCTCCTCCTTGCTAATGGCAAGTCCTGTGCAAGCAGTTTTTTCAAGCATCTCAGCTGATGCAAGCCAGGACCAGCCGAGAAGAGGCTATTTCTTGGCTCTCTGATAACAGCCAGGCCTCAGTCGGCTCCTGGAGCCTTCTATTAACCGCATCCTGCCTGGACGCTGCTGAGCTAACAGCACTGCTACCCGTGGGCCTCGGTGGATGAGAGGACAAAGCTGATCTTACAAATACCGCACAAACGATCCAATATATGGCACTGACAGCTCTTTTGTGGAAAAAGCTATGCCACAAGTTTATCAAATACAGAGGTTGGGTTAGCTTATGGGCGATGCAGGGGTCAGCAGCGAGTTCAATGAATAGCTGACACCTATCCTGAGACTGCTGAAGCCAGGGACATATCTTTTGGGGTGTAATAACCCCCCAAAAATGTTATTCTGTAGTAAATAGTTGGGCACAAGTGCTTTCAGTCAGGTATGGGGGTATGGCGAAGTGTCCATCGGATTTCACCAGGAATTTTTACATACACACAGAATTCTTAGAGATGATGTTAAAAACAGAACTACATAGAATAGCTGCCACATATATGTTGTATCTGACACCTTCAGTCAGTGCTGTCTTTATAGCCAGCATCCCAAGGCTACTGCATCGGGTCAGACCAGAGAGAAATGTATCAGCCATAGTATAAGGGTATGTGTTTTGAGCTGCAAGACATCACTGCCCTAACTCGCGTTTTTAACTTCTTCCTGTAAGTTTCCCTGTTTGACACTTTCTTCCACAAACGACCAGTGGACCAAGCGCTAGTGCTCACACACAGAGGGCCAAGGTGCTGCTGGTTCCCCGGTTCTGTCCACAAGCAAGTAATCTCTCTAAGGGAAGGCTGCCCAGTTGGTGACCGGTCTTACAACTGCTGTAGTGCAGCATTTCTAATGCACGCCTAGTGTGAGTTGTTCCAGCCTATCATTGAAAAACCCATGTTGTCTTCCATAATTACCTCCCAGAGCCTGATAATGGTGCTGTAATCTGTGGGTGGAGAGTGTCTGCAGTGCAGTCATTCTCCTCTGGATGGAGAGACTGGGGTCTTCCTCCTTCCTTGCCTTCCTGTCACAACACCTGTCCATTAAAAAGAGATGTTTTCAAATTTCTAGCTCAAAATACCAACCCCCCAAATCAAGATGCCACCTCCCCCCAAGTTTGCCCAGTAGCAAGTGCAAGAAAATGCTCTCTTCAATGAAGGTCCCCTCGATGCCCTTGACCGCAGTGCCGGCCTCTCTGAAGTCCTTGTCCACAGAGAAGAAACAGCCATTAGTGAAAGGAGGATTCAACCCAATAACTACTGGTCACTCCTCAGAGACTGCACTGCTGCCTCAACCATAACAGCAGCCGCATAGAGAAGAATTGCCCAAGAGGACACAACTAAGTGTAGGTAAACAACCAAGGAAGTGACTGTGCCTGGCTGGTAGAGACTATCTTCATCAATATTCAAGTGACACATGCTTCTTTCTGCAGAACACCTTTCTGTCCTGTGTGCTCTGAGTTTGGGCTTATAACCCTCATACAACCTCTGTGCGATGAGAGCTCATGGAAACATGTTTATGGTCATCCTCTGGCTTCCAGGCAGTAGGAGACTCTGCAGCCAGTATCCATTGTATCAGATCTAGACATCTGTGAACAGCAGGCATTACAAATTGTGAACATCTCAGCGCCCTTCAGCCTGATGACCAATAACTCCCTTCGACCCCAGCAGTTTTGGTTGTAGCAGATGAAGCCGGGCTCTTTGAAGGTGGTATGTATGCACACGGATGGTGAATTAGTTATTGCTTTAAAAAACACACTTCAATTACCCCCATAAAATGACAGCACAGACAAAATGAAGAAGGATGTGGTAGCCTCAAGACTCTAGCCCTACCTTTTGAACAGTTACTGTTATGTTACGACACTTGTATGATTTGGTTGTTTTCTAAGAAGTCAAGGTGAGCACTTCTACGAGGCAATATCAATTTTAGGATGCAGATCTGTTCTGTGGTTCATGGACCTGGTTGTGTTACCGTACAGCAGAACACCTCTTATAGCGCAAAATGGACCAATGTTATTCTATGAGAGTCCAGCACCATGGACAGCTTTAGGACTGCTTAGAGAGCTGAAAGTCTTCAACAATGACATCTAAGGCAGAGCTCCTGGGGTACAGTGGAAAGAAGACGGATTTCAAAGTAGGTAACCCTGGGGTATTTACTACCGAGCCTCTCCAGGACAAAGTCTTAAGTCCTTATCTAGTAAATTTGAGGAATAAGCCAAATTCTTAATTAACTTATTTAAATATTCAGGTTAAAGAAACGTTCAGATATGCCATGTTCCTATTCTCCGCCGTCAATAATTCATCCTTCCCATGCATTAATGTGGTATCCCAGAGCTGTATACCTTGGACTAGGGGTCATCATGGGCTAGGAAGATCAGTAACCCAGGAATAACTTGTTATGTTTCGAAAGTTGAAGAAGCTCAGAGATAATGGAAAACTGGACTGGCATCTTGTTAGGCCCTCCAAAAACCTATTGCTCTATCTCTCGATCACCAGTCATGGTCCACAAATTACAACCAGGGCCAGGTTGCTGTGTGGCCAAGCTATCTTCAGGCTAGGGTGAGGAACTATTTCGATAGAGCAATTAATACCTCTGTCCCGCTTGGTGCTAGCAGTACTGGGTCAATGCCTCCAAACCCAAGAGGTTAGTCTCTGGTAGAAGAAAACTGGACTGGCTCCAACCCCAACAAGCATTGGCATAGCCAATAGGTCACGCTTTTGGGACCTTATAAGTATTTAGTTATGCAGCACAATATCCTTGGTGCAACAACATCAACTGTTGCATGGCTAAACACTTATAAGGTCCCAAAGGCGAGACCTATTGGCTATGCCAATGCTTGTTATTATTTGTAGCCTCTTGATTCACATGCTCATGAGGCAAAGCCATAAATCTATTCTGTTTATATTTAGACAGCATGCAGCCCTCTCAATGTATTATTGAAGGGGAAATACCCACTTGTAGGGTGTGCGCCCTGAAAATCGAATCAACAGTTAGATGGGACAGAATTTTAAGGACAGAATATTAAAAATAAAATATTGACAGGTAAGTCTAGAATTTCTATCCTAGCTCCACATATATGTACCTACGTGGTACATATATCTTCATGGTACATAGGTGTGGAGTTAGTAATGGTAAATCTATTAATCAGTCAGAACTTATAAAGTACTGCTAATCACCTGGGAGGGTATCCAGGTGCTGGGAGCTGTGCTGCTTTGGAAGTGATCTTTGTAACATCCAGGTCTTGAGTTCTTTCCTTAATTCTGCAGGAAGGGGGAGGTTCGGAGGTGGATGTCGTTCCAGGACTTGGTGGTGAGGTAGGAGAAGGATCGTCCTCCACTTCTGCTTTGGTGGATGTAGGCTGTGTGCGAAGAAGAGGAAGGTGGAGTGGAGGTGTCTGGAGGGTTGGTGGAAGTTCAGTCTGTGGTTGATGTATGCATGTCCTTGATTGTGAAGGGCCTTGTAGCCTTGGATTAGCATCTTGAAATGACTTCTCTTCTGGATGGGTAGCTAGTGGAGCTTCCCGAAGGTGAGGGGAAATGTGGGTTTGTTTGGGGAGTTTGAGGATGATTCTGGCCGCCGATGTCTGTATGGTCTGGAACCACTTCAGGAGGAGTGTGGGGATTCCTATGCAGAGTGTTGCCGTAGTCCAGGCGGCTAGTTACTAGGGCTTGAGTGATAGTCTGTTTGGTGTCGATGGGGAGCCATGTGAAGATCTTACAGTCAATTATCATATCAAGAACTTATCGTACTTCCTTAAAAAAAACTATCGTTCATAATTGTGTCCCTCGATATTCCGTCCTTGATATTAGTGTTCCATGATATTGTCGATATTCAGTGGTGCACTCTCTTGTAAAAACCCTGTCACATTAATATGATTACAGAGTAATCTTAGATGAAGCGATCCCCCTTGTAATACAGAGAGAGCTCTATTGCCCTTTCAGTCACAAACTGAATTTTTATTTTATAATTTCTTGCACTCACAGTGTGTGCCTTCTCTTTGGGCTTCACTTACATCCTTAGCCTCTCCTCCAGAGCTCTTCTGACTTGCATCCCATGGTCAGCCGGCAGCCAGTGCTTCAGAATTTCTCTTCAGAGAATGTGTAGAACATATAAGGCACAGATAGCATTACATAAATGAAGCATAACAACCATGGTACTGCAAGCTGATTAGATCTAGTGCCTTTTTAGAGCTTAGCTTCCAACACACAGCATAGCCTCCATGCACTCCACTAACTCATCCTCTACTCTGGTTGCTTGTAAAAGTCCTGCAGACAATGGCACTTCCTTGCTTGTAGTGAGGATTAATGTGCAAAAGAGAACATGCACTAATGACTTTTGAGTGATGTGGCAGCTCTGACCATGCACTAAAAATTAATAAAAAAGATGGTGCAAGTCAGAAAATACAGACAAGATTAATGAATGATGATGCATACATGAACATGCACAAAGAGTCATTGAAATTAGGGGACATTTGGCTGCTCATTCAAGATTTCTGATTGATGATACAAATCTGCATCTGCACTTAGGACTACTGAGTGATGGTTCAAAGCAGATAGTAAACTGTGGAACACATTCTCATTTGTCTATTCATCCCTCCATTGATTCATCCATCCATTCATATGCCCACTCTGCCATCCATAAATCCATTCACTAACTCTTGCTTCCATTCATGTAGTCATCTAAACCTTCAATCATCTGTGTGCTTGCCCTCTTATCCATGTACTCACTGATTCATTCTTGGTATCACCCATCCCCACTGCAACAAACACACAAATTGTCAACCATTGAAGAAGTAATTTTACTTAATAAACCGCGGACCTACTGGCTTTGCTAATGTTATTAAAGCAGATGCTTGTTTTGATAGACGGATGCCCACATTTTCAAAACACCTCTCCAAGAATAAATAAACCTAACGAAATATGAAATGTGTCAATTAGTGAAAAAAGGTTTCTGTGCTTTACATTTATGTCATTGTGCACTAAACCTATTTTCCTTCTATAATGTGATATTAATCCCTAGTAGGGATGTGCGATTGTTTTACCGGGCTAGCAGTCATATCCCGTAATCAGCAGACGCTGAAAGAGACATGAGAAACCTGACAGTGGACAAGGCTGTGTCTCCTGTCATGCTCAGACACAACAGAGTGGAAGAGTAGACGTCACTGTCCCTGCGTGGCAGACAACAAAATCGAACCTAGTCTTTTTCTGCAGGTACGACAGACATTAGATACTTTGCTAAAAGAAGAACATAAGCAATTAATGATTTCTTGGATCCACCATTCATTTAAAAGGAGTTGCATTGCTAAGTTAATTTATCTGGCTATTTCTTTCAAAGCTAGTGCCAGTGTTAGGATTATCGTTAGTTCGTCATTTTTTATGTGAATTCAATCTTTATTCAATCGTTATGGATATAGCATTAATGCCAACTAAAAGGAGCCGATAAATTATTGCATCTTTTTAACGAGCCTTTACATATATAGGTGGATTCATTTCCCAAAGATCTAGAAACGATGCAGGGGAATTTATTCTCATCAATGTTTAGGGCATGGAGAGTAATCTTGGTGGAGAGAGAATAGCAACATAGGAGCATATTTACCAAGAAGTGACAGAGCGCGGCGTTAGCCTTCTTGACTTAACGTCGCGCTTTACCACTTCGGAAATGGAGGGCTGCACCGTATTTACAACAATAAGGTGCAGCCTTGCATTTCTCCCTGCACTGGTGCTAGTTTCAGCTTCCTAGTGCCAATGAAGGCACTCTTGCATCATAGTGCAAGTGCTGGGGGGAATGATTGTTTATGTCCCTTCCTGCACACAAACAATTTTAAATAGCGATCTGTAACTTCTATGTGTGCTGCTTTGTACATCACAGATAGAAGTTTCAACTCTGCATTTTTAAAATGATTGTTTATGTGCAGGAAGGGACAGCTTCCTCCACATAAACAATCATGCACGGCGTTTTGCTGTTTCTATGTGTGCTGCACAATGCAAAACACATAAAATCATCAAAAACATGACGTAATAAAGCATTTCTCCTAGTTGCGCCCTATTAGGATTAGGTTTTCCATGGTCTTAATTTGGGCGCTGCAGGATATTTACGCCACTCTTGTATATATGAGGCTGCATCAAAATCAGTGGGTGTTGCGACAAAACACCCACAGCAACACCCATTGCCCACCCATTTCACGCTAAGTATACCGTGAAAGGGTGCCTTATTCACAAGGCAGTGTTAAGCCACCTAAAGTGGCTGAACACTACCTTGTAAATAAGGCGAAGCCCATATCGTCACAGGAACGTCAAAAAAAGTGACGTTCCTGTGCTGATAGGGGCTTGTAAATATGCATATATATCACACATGACCCAATCCTAATGGGTCAGAGGGAGTGGGTACAAGTTTTTGCCCTCTTGGGGGCAAGGGACCAGCATTCCTACTCTCCCTTTACAATATCGTTTTGACCAAAAACCGAATGGGTCATCAAGCCCACTTCTAGTAGCTTCATATTACCTTACTATGTAGGTGTACCTTCACCGAGGGATTGCTCCGGCTACTACCAGAATACAATATTTTGGACCAGCACCAGAGTGTGCTAAAAAATATACAGGATGGCCTCACATACCTCCCAGGTGACAGGCTTCATCACCGGCCATCCTACGTTCACCAAAGAATCCTCTAATGGCAAACGAGCTTGTATCATGGGTTGTTGCACCACTATTAGTAGGAAACTAAGGTGAAAATGAAAAAAAAAAGGAAATAGGAGGGTTTCAAGTAAAAGTCCCTACCATCTGCCAGTTATTTCTACAATCTTTATTCATTGGTAATGGAGGGATGATTAAAAGTATGAGTTATAGCCCTGCTATGGTGCTAATTGTCCACTAGGTCAACATGTTTCAGCCCTATTGTGGCCCCAACTGGATTCCTGGCCTTTCTTCAGGCCTGTACTGAACCCAACAGTGTCCCTATGATACTTCTAGATATGCAGCATTCAATTAACACGCATACAATACCCGATTTACACATTGTCCACACCGGGTTTCTTCCATATCTGTGGGAACATTATCTACAAAACATAAAATGTATTTATAGTACTGTGAACACATAGAAAAGTACAGACAATCACATTGGTCTTATATTTGTGAGTAGCCAGAGACAACTCAGCATGCGATGGTTCTTACATAATAATCCGTAATCATGCGCTTGCTATGACTGAAATGAATTACATGCATGAAAAAACGCCTGTGTGTACACACATTCTCACCTTCCAAAGTTACAAAAATTACAAAAATGAATTGTGTAATATAGCCATGCACAAGGCCCCATAGTCTGTATGGGTTGTCAGAGTTACAAAGTTTTAGTTGGTAGTATCGTAGTGACTTATGGAAACTTTGCAACTTCACATAGTTTGCTGAGATTTTCACTTCAAGGCTGCCAAGTGCAAAATGTGCCATTTGTGACAAAGTATGGTACATGTTTACTAAGTTAACGGTAAAAATGTTTCTGAAGAATTATATTTTGTACTCATTGCATGGATTGGTAAAACTTCATATGAAAGTATTGGCACCGTGGAGTATCGTAATTACTATGTGCAAAACTGCCCTCCCTTTACACTGAGGAACGGTGAATAACCACGGTAATAGGGGTTTTTGCATCGATTCCTAGATGTTTACCTTCATTTAAGGCACTTGTAGCAACAATTCTGTTGTTGAAAGGTTATTTATTAGTAGGTGCAGGGAGCCTCCTCTAGCTAGTAATAACACCACAATCACAAATAAAGACCCGTCAAGTCTCAATAAATTAATCCTTGCTCAACCCTTGGTGATTTCAAGTCAAAAATGTATTGTATGATTAATTCAAATCTTTACAATTATCCCAAAAAATAATAAAATAAAATGTTTTTACAATCGCAATTAAAACCAGACAACATTAATAATATCCCATTGGTTGTATAGCTTAGGTGCGTGTGTTTAGCGAGCACATAAAATGTTATAAATACAGTAATTGAAATTTAAAACTAATCCACGAACCAGTTCATGTTTTTGGTGTCTCTGGAATCACAATTTTAAAATTCTAACTTACAGTAAAATTGGATTTTAAATTGTAATTCTGACATTGCCACTTTTAGAAAGTTTATATTTTCCTACCTTAGCCCTAGCTGCAACGGGTTCCTGAACCCCAAGTGGTGCCTCTCAGATCTTGGACCCTTGGTGTGGCTTGCCATCACGGAAATCAAGCTTTTAGGCTCTTCATGACTGAGACCACACCGTATGCACCAAAAATCAGCACAAGTCTCTGCATGCCCATCTCTTCGCATTGAAGCATCGACCGCTCACGGGGATACACAACGTGAAGCACCAGCCCATACATCTGTGAGACCCGGCCAGCTCTTCGTGCCATGTCAACAGCCTCCTGCAACGCTCTCCTTGCTTCTCAAAGCCCTGTCCATGGTGACTGGGACATTGGCCCAAAATTTGAGTAGATAAAACCTCAGCTGGACAAATCTGGGACTGTTGTCGACCCGCACTCCATCATGGTCAGCCTGAACTTTTGACTTTGAACTGGTTGAGCGTGACCAGATAACAGTGACTGGTGCTTTGTGCTTTTAGGAGCGCTAGTTCTTCTGACTGAAGTTTTATTATTTTGTTCTTGTTTTAAATAATAAATTCAGCTCTATTTATCTAACTTGGTGTGGAATCCTTTTTGTCAAACAATTAATTAATTTAGTCAATCAATCCAGATTTGTAGAGTGTGGCTAATCACCCATGCTACTATCCAGGCGATATGTTCTTAATGGGATCAGTCAAAGAGCTAGGTCTTGAGTCCCATTCTGAATTTTGGGAGAGAGGATGTTGTTCGGAGGTGGAGGGGAAAGTCGCTCCATGACTTGCCTGTGATGTAGGAGAAGGAGCGTCCTCTTCTTTGGCTTTGGTGAATGCGGGGAGTGTGTGTGAGGGCAAGGGAAGCAGAGCACAGCTGTGTGAATGGTTTCTGAAAGTTCAGTCTGTGGTTGATGAAAGCGGGTTCTTGGTCATGGAGAGCCTTGTAGGCATGTATCAGCATCTTGAATTGGCCATCTTCCTGCATAGTGAAGGTTCCTGGGGTGGGGGAATGTGGGTCATTGGAGGATGAGTCTGCCCACTGAGTTCTGTATCATCTGGAGTCTTTTCAGGAGTTTGGTGGTGATCCCTGCATAGAGTGTGTTGCTGCAGTCCGGCCTGCTGGTGACTAGGGCTTGAGTGAGAGTTTTTCTGGTGTCAGCATGGAGCCACCTGAAGACCTTTTGGAGCATCCAGAGTGTGTGGAATCATGCAGAGGAGACTGCATTGATCTGGCACTTCATGGTGAGTTTGCTATCCAGAGTGATGCCAAGGTTGCGTGCATGGTCAGTCAGTGTGGGTCCGAGTTTGGAGGACCACCAGGTGTTGTTCCCAAAAATCAGCACTTCCATCTTGTTGTGTTGAGCTTCAGGCAGTTGGTCTTCATCTGTGGTGTTGTCACTGTGTCACTGTTTGATGTCTTGCTCAAATAATTTACACATTGCCTCTAAGTTAACTCTGGCTGCTCTATGCCAAGATACCAGGGGGTTGAGCAATGATTAATTTGAGGTTTGCCTGTGCCTTATCCTGACAGTGATTGTAGTTGATTATTGACCAGGGCTCACACCCCAGTCAAATAACAACCCCATTTTTCACAAAATCTAAATATGTTTCCACGAAGCCCAAAGACAGAGCAATAAAGAGAAGCTTTCAGACATTGAGATGCAGTATAATATCTCTGTGTTCAGATCGCAACAACTTATTAACAGGCTCACTTTTGATATTGATATTAACACTACAAAGCTGAACTTCAACATCAATTCATTGCTTACCTGGTCACAACCTTACATAGAAAACCCACTGCGGGAAACTGCATTGTACATTCACACAGGTTTCACCCAACCCCCCTGATCAGAAGTATTCCCTTTAGGGAGTTCTATAGGGCCTCTATGGGGCCTCATTTACAATGACACTGCGCCACCAGAGCATCACATTTTGTGACGCTCTGGTGGGGCAGGTGCCTGCTCTATATTTACCAGGCAGCACTAAGCCACTTTGCGTGGCTTGCTTAATGCTGCCTTGTAAATATTGTTCCCACAACGAAGGCACCCTTGCACAATGGCGCAAAGGTGCCTGAGTTGACACATGGCAGCCCATTGTGTGGCAGAGCAGGGGAAAAGGACAGGAATGTGCCATATCTGATAGATACAGCGCATTCCTGCCCTTTTCTTTTGCCATAGGGCAGTGCAGCAGGAACGACTGTGGCGCAGCCCTACGGCAAATTCTTGTATAGAAGGCCCTGAGAGCCTCACTCTCTAAACATTGGTATCTGGTTAGGAATGACCCGGTTATTGACAAGGAAGTATCTAAGCGTCCACTTTATCAATTTCAGAAGGGAAGTGAATATTACCCGAAACACAGGCATGTGGTTAACATCAGGTAAAGGCTTTATTAAGGTCAATAAATGCAAGGCTTGCATTAATGAAGAAAAATTCTCAGAATTGTGAGAAGTTTCACCCAAGTTAAGATAACAGCTGCTCAGGATATTTTTTTATAAATTTTGTTTACATTTATTGTCTTCCTTTTGAGAAAGTAATCATGTGTCAACAGCCACAAAGTTACTGGGGGGAAATTTATTGTGTCTATAATCAATGTAAGTATATAATATTCAGCATTTATAATTGCCAAAAGCATGAGAGAGAACTCAGTCTAAGATGGATGCTGAAGCAGATCAACTATTATCCTTTGTTGATTTTCAGAGTGCAGTAGGGGTGTTTTTTTGTAAGTTATGTGAAAATACGGACACAAAATGGTGTCACAATATCGTGCGCAAATCTGCATGTGTCACTTGAAACACATTGAGCTGAGCCAAAGAACTAAAATAAAATGAATATTGTTACTTTGCCACTGGAGTGCTGGCCTGGTCCTTTTCATAAGAAGGAAGCTTGCTGAGTGAATAAGATGATGTGAGCGGATACCACTGGCAGTAGGGTGCACATGGGCATACTGCTTACTGATGAGTATACATCTAAATATACATGTATGTATGTATGTGTGTGAGTGTGTGTGTGTGTTTGTGTGTGTGTGTGTGTATGTGTATATATATATATATAATGGCCTCAAACAGTGCCAAACATATATATATATGTTTGGCATTGTTTGACGAATCTATATATATATATATATATATATTCACTGTAAAAAACATAGGTTTCAGAGACGTTATAGTTAGAAATTAGCATTTAAAAAACCTTTCAAATTCACATTAAAAACCATAGGTTTCAGGGGTGTTATAGTTAGCTGGCCATTTCACTCATACAAAACCATAGAAATTACTCCATTATAGTTAGTTCTGCTAACTATAACTTGTGCGCCCGCAATGCACTGCTGATGATGTCACATATTGCATCATTCATGACATGGTCAGTGACATCACTGATGACATCACTGATGACATCTCAAATGACATCTCTGATGACACTGATGCAGAGTGCACAGGTCCCATGTGACCTCCAAAAAAAAGATTTCATTGGTTCATAACATTTATCACTGTAACTATTGAAGGAGCCCACCCATTTTAATAATTCTTGTTGGAGCATCTTTAGAGAGACATCTCTTTTCCTACAAGAACCCTTTTTGCTTGTTTTTTTTTGGTGTTTTTCAAAAAAATAACAAACAAAATGGCATCTGGACAGCAGCAGGAGGAAGTATCTTCTGAAGAAGAATTCTTGCAGGAGGCACCACGTCCACAGAGGCCGGAATCTGTTGTGTTGAAATTCTTCACTTTACCACCTGGAGAGTAAATGCGAGAAAGTTGACGTGCAAAATTTGTGACCGAGTCCTGTCAAGAGGCAGTGAAAAAAAATACTCTTGTGGCATTGCTTCTATGTACAAGCATCTCCGGACCACACATCCTCTCAATGTTGCTCGGGAGGAAATGAGGCGATCTGCTTTGAACCCCTCACCTGCTGTGGCAAGTACGTCAGGAGCGATCTCAGGAACACCTGCAATGGACATTAGGCCAGAGTTCGCCTTTCTCGAGCAACACTGCATGAAGTGTAAGAAACATATGCTTCGGTGAGAAGTCGGTGGATGCAGTTTGTGCTGTGCAACGCAACCATCATTGTTAATTTTTGTTTGTTTTGTTTTTAGAATGATAAGTAATTCCAAAAGTTTCCTGTTTTATTCATTCTTTTTTGTTAATTTTTTGAAAAAAAACACAAAAAATTCAAAATTGTTAAAAAGAAAAAAAATACAAAAGAAAAAAGAAGAAAAAAAAGTTCTTATCAGAACTACCTTTTTCAGGTTAAACAAAGCACTATAATTGTAACGTAATGTGTGAAAGTTTGGTTGAATATATGTATACAGCATTATTGACTGAAAGAATGCATTAGTAGCGTATGGTGAATTTATAGGTGAAGATTTATGAGGAAGTACTGCAGCGTGACACTGCAAGCTCTTTAGCTGCACTGCACTGTGGCACTTCCAAAGCACAGGGATGTGACATACATACATGAATCTGTTGCAACTCTGTGCTTCCCTCTGCACTGCTGCACAAACTGCAGCCATGAGGTGACACAGGCACCCTTGCACCATGATGCAAGGATGTCTGTGTCGTGCGGAGATTGTTTTTGTGCAGGAAGGGACCCCTTCCTGCACAAAAACAATCAGTAAAGGCATTTTCCTCTTTCAATGAATGCTGTGGAATGCCGCATGCATTAAAAGAGTAAACAATGAGGAGAAATGAAAACAATTCTCCTCGTTGCGCCTTGCTACACCAACTCTAGGATGGCGCAGCATTCAGACACATCTCCAGATTTACGAATTCTCATAAATCTGGAGATGTGTCTTGTTCTATGGGTGTTGCATGGGAACACCCACAGCAACACCTATGGAACGCCCCTTCAACGCAAAGGTATGTGTATGAAGGGGCGTATTTACAAGGAGAGGAAAGACCACGCAGGGTGGCTTTTCCTCTCTTTGTAAATATGAAGGAGTGCCTGGCGCCATCACTACGTTACAAAAAGTGACATACTGGTGGCGCAGGGTGCTTGTAAATCTGCCCCATAAGTGCTTAGGTATTGGCAGACTGAGACAATAAGAACATAGTGCTGGATGGGTGATTGAAGAATTGCATGAGACTGATAGGAGGTATCCTACGCTGCATGGGTACTACTTCAGAATTTAATGGAGTGGACCAATAGTATGTATCTGCTTAGAGATTTCAAGGGATTATTCACAGAATATTTTATGTGTACTTGTCTTGGTGCCTAGGTCATTTTATAAGAATACCACAAGTAACTGGAATGATGACAGTGCTGCAAACAGAGTGAACACTTAATTTATAAGTGCTTATGTATTGGCGGAGTGATAGGATAAGTAGATATTGGTAGATAAGTGATTAAAGAAGTGCATGGGACAGACTGGACAATTCATACACTGCATGAGTACTAACTGGGTATTTAGAAGAGTGTATCAATAGTATGTAGCTAGTTAGAGGCCTGCTTGGATAGTACACAAAATATTATAGCTGTACTTGTGTTAGTAGATAGGCCATTCCATAAGTTCATGACTAGTAATTAGAATAATTACAGTATTACAAACAGAGTGTATAGTGAATTTATAAGTGCTTAGGTATTGGTGGAGTAAAAAGATAAGTAGATAGTGCTGGATGGGTGATTGGAGAAAGGCATGGGACAGACAGGAGGGTTCCTACACTGCATAGGTACTAACTGAGTATTTAAAAGACTGTATCAATAGTTTGTAGCTGGTTAGAAGTGTGCATGCATAGTGCACAGAATATTGTAGCTGTACTAGTTTTACTGCCTTGTGCATTCCTTAGGTTCATGACTAGTAACTAAAATAATTTCAGTGCTGCAAAGAGAGTACATGTTGAATTTGTAAGTGCTTAGGTATTGCGGAGTGATAGGATACGTAGATAGTGCTGGATGGGTGATTGGAGAAGTGCATGGGACAGACAGGAGGATTCCTAGGTTGCATGGGTAGTACTTAACTAAGTAGCTGGTTAGAGGTTTATATATAAAGTGCACAGCTGAATGTAGTTGTGCATTGATAGGGTTTAGATTACTTAATCTTGCCTTGACAGTAGTACATATCAAAAAAAGCGAAACATTTGGATAGTCTGAGCCTTTAGAGCAAGAGAACTAGGTCAGCAGAGCTGCTTTAGAGCCAGAGAACCAGGTCATGAGAGCTGCTCTAGAGCCCAAGAACTACGTCAGCAGAGCTGCTCAAGAGGCAGAGGACCAGGTCAGCAGAGCTGCTTTAGAGGGAGAGAACCAGGCCCTAGAACCAGAGAACCAGGTCAGCAGAGCAGCTTTAGAGCCTGAGAACCAGGTCAGCAGAGCTGCTGTAGAGCCTAAGAACCAGGTCAGCAGAGATGCTCTAGAGGCAGAGAACCACGTCAGCAGAGCTGATTTAGAGCCAGAGAGCCAGGTCAGCAGAGCTGCTCTAGAGCCTAAGAAGCAGGTTAGCAGAGCTGCTCTAGAACCAGAGACACAGGTCAGCAGAGCTGCTCTAGAGCCAGAGACTCAGGTCAGCAGAGCTGCTCTAGAGGCCGAGAACCAGGTCAGCAGAGCTGCTCTAGACCCTAAGAACTAGGTCAGAAGAGCTGCTCTAGAGCCAGAGAAACCCGGTCAGCAGAGCTGCTTTAGAGGGAGCGAACCAGGTCAGCAGAACTGCTTAGAGCCAGAGAACCATGCCAGCAGAGCTGCTTTAGAGCCAGAGAACCAGGTCAGCAGAGCTGCTTTAGAGCCAGATAACCAGGTCAGCAGAGCTGCTCTAGAGCCAGAGAACCAAGTCAGCAGTGCTGCTTTAGAGCCATAGAACCAGGTCAGCAGAGCTGCTTTAGAGCCAGAGAACCAGGTCACCAGAGCTGTTCTAGAGGCAGAGAACCAGGTCAGCAGAGCTGCTTTAGAGGGAAAGAACCAGGTCAGCAGAGCTGCTTTAGAGCCTGAGAACCAGGTCAGCAGAGCTGCTGTACAGCCTAAGAACCAGGTCAGCAGAGATGCTCTAGAGGCAGAGAACCGCGTCAGCAGAGCTGATTTAGAGCCAGAGAACCAGGTCAGCAGAGCTGCTCTAGAGCCTAAGAAGCAGGTTAACAGAGCTGCTCTAGAACCAGATACACAGGTCAGCAGAGCTGCTCTAGAGCCAGAGACTCAGGTCAGCAGAGCTGCTCTAGAGGCTGAGAACCAGGTGAGCAGAGCTGTTGTAGAGCCAGAGAACCAGGTCAGCAGAGCTGCTCTACAGCCTAAGAACTAAGTCAGCAGAGCTGCTCAAGAGCCAGAGAAACCAGGTCAGCAGAGCTGCTTTAGAGGAAGCGAACCAGGTCAGCAGAACTGCTTTAAGAGTCAGAGAACCAGGCCAGCAGAGCTGCTTTAGAGCCAGTGAACCAGGTCAGCAGAGCTGCTCTAGAGCGAGAGAACCAAGTCAGAAGAGCTGCTCTGGCTGACACTGACTGACTGACACTGACTGACTGACACTGACTGATTGACACTGACTGACACTGATTGACTGACAGTGACACTGACTGACACTAACTGACACTGATTGACTGACACTGACTGACTGACACTGACTGACTGACACTGACTGACAC
Source organism: Triturus cristatus (assembly GCF_964204655.1). Lineage (NCBI taxonomy): Eukaryota > Metazoa > Chordata > Amphibia > Caudata > Salamandridae > Triturus > Triturus cristatus. The sequence continues at coordinate 386,099,291 of NC_140583.1, forward strand.
TGCCTGACTGACACTGACTGACGGACACTGACACTGACTGACACTGACTGACTACTCTCTACTACTCTACTACTCACTCTCTACTACTCACTTACTACGCCTCTCTCTCTACTACTCACTCTCTACTACTCTCTACTACTCATTCTCTGCTACTCTACTACTCTCTACTACTCACTCTCTACTACTCACTCTCTACTACTCATTCTCTACTAATCTCTACTACTCTCGCTCTACTACTTAGTCTCTACTACTCTCTACTATTCACTCTCTACTACTCACTCTCTACTACTCTCTACTACTCTCTCTCTACTACTCACTCTCTACTACTCACTCACTACTCCTCTCTACTACTCTCTCACTACTCCTCACTCTCTACTACTCTCTACTACTCTCTACTACTCTCTACTTCTCTCTATCACTCACTTTCTACTACTCTACTACTCACTCTCTACTACTCTCTACTATTCTCTTTCTACTACTCACTCACTACTACAAACTCTACTACTCTCTACTACTCATTCTATAGTACTCTCTCTCTACTACTCACTCTCTACTATTCACTCTCTACTACTCGCTCTCTACTACTCTCTACTACTCACTCTACTACTCACTCTCTACTACTCACTCTTTACTACTGTCTACTACTCTCCACTAATCACTCTCCACTACTCGCTCTCTACTACTCTCTACTACTCAATCTACTACTCTACTACTCTCTACTACTCTCTCTACTTCTCACTCTCTACTCACTCTCTACTACTCTCTACTACTCTCTCTCTACTACACACTCTCTACTACTTGCTCTCTACTACTCTCTAATACTAACTCCACTTCTCACTCTCTACTACTCTCTACTACTCACTCTACTACTCACTCTCTACTACTCTCTACTACTCACTCTCTACAACTCCACTACTCTCTACTACTCACTCTCTACTATTCACTCTCTACTACTCTACTACTCTCTACTACTCTCTCTCTACTACTCACTCTCTACTACTCTCTAATACTCACTCTCTACTACTCTCTCTACTACTCACTCTCTACTACTCACTCTCTACTACTCTACATACTCACTCTCTACTACTCTCTACTACTCACTCTCTACTACTCTCTACTACTCACTCTCTACTACTCTATCTCTACTACTCTCCACTACTCACTCTCTACTACTCTCTACTACTCTCTCTCTGCTACTCACTCTCTACTACTCACTCTCTACTACTCTACACTACTCACTCTCTACTACTCTCTACTACTCACTGTCTACTACTCTCTGCTACTCACTCGACTACTCACTCTCTACTACTCTCTACTACTCACTCTACTACTCACTCTCTACTACACTCTACTACTCACTCTCTACAACTCACTCTCTACTACTCACTTTCTACTACTCTACTACTCTCTAATACTCTCTCTACTACTCACTCTCTACTACTCACTCTCTACTGCTCTCTACTACTCACTCTCTACTACTCTCTCTCTACTACTCACTCTCTACTACTCTCTACTACTCACTCTCTACTTCTCTCTCTACTACTCACTCTCTACTACTCACTCTCTACTACTCTACTACTCACTCTCTACTACTCTCTACTAATCACTCTCTACTACTCACTCTCTACTACTCTCTCTCTACTACTCTCCACTACCCACTCTACTACTCACTCTCTACTACTCTTTACTACTATCTCTCTGCTACTTACTCTCTACTACTCACTCTCTACTACTCTCTACTACTCACTCTCTACTACTCACTCTCTACTACTCTCTACTACTCACTCTCTACTACTCTCTACTACTCTCTCTCTACTACTCACTCTCTACTACTCACTCACTACTCCTCTCTACTACTCTCTCACTACTTCCTACTACTCTCTACTACTATTCTCTACTACTCACTCTCTACTTCTCACTCTCTACTACTCTCTACTACTCACTCTACTACTCTCTACTACTCATTCTCTAGTACTCTCTCTCTACAACTCACTCTCTACTATTCACTCTCTACTACTCGCTCTCTACTACTCTCTACTACTCACTCTACTACTCACTCTCTACTACTCACTCTCTACTACTCTCTACTACTCTCCACTAATCACACTCTACTACTCGCTCTCTACTACTCTCTACTACTCAATCTACTACTCTACTACTCTCTACTACTCTCTCTACTTCTCACTCTCTACTCACTCTACTACTCTCTACTACTCACTCTCTACTACACACTCTCTACTACTTGCCCTTTACTACTCGCTCTCTACTACTCTCTAATACTAACTCTACTACTCACTCTACTACTCACTCTCTACTGCACTCTACTACTCACTCCCTACAACTCACTCTCTACTACTCACTTTCTACTACTCTACTACTCGCTAATACTCTCGCTCTACTACTCACTCTCTACTACTCACTCTCTACTGAACTCTACTACTCACTCTCTACTACTCTCTCTCTACTACTCACTCTCTACTACTCTCTACTACTCACACTCTACTTCTCTCTCTACTACTCACTCTCTACTACTCACTCTACTACTCTACTACTCACTCTCTACTACTCTCTACTAATCACTCTCTACTACTCTCTACTACTCACTCTCTACTACTCTCTCTCTACTACTCTCCACTACTCACTCTACTACTCACTCTCTACTACTCTTTACTACTATCTCGCTGCTACTCACTCTCTACTACTCACTATCTACTACTCTCTACTACTCACTCTCTACTACTCACTCTCTACTACTCTCTACTACTCACTCTCTACTACTCTCTACTACTCTCTCTCTACTACTCACTCTCTACTACTCACTCACTACTCCTCTCTACTACTCTCTCACTACTCCCTACTACTCTCTACTACTATTCTCTACTACTCACTCTCTACTTCTCACTCTCTACTACTCTCTACTACTCACTCTACTACTCTCTACTACTCATTCTCTAGTACTCTCTCTCTACAACTCACTCTCTACTATTCACTCTCTACTACTCGCTCTCTACTACTCTCTACTACTCACTCTACTACTCACTCTCTACTACTCACTCTCTACTACTCTCTACTACTCTCCACTAATCACACTCTACTACTCGCTCTCTACTACTCTCTACTACTCAATCTACTACTCTACTACTCTCTACTACTCTCTCTACTTCTCACTCTCTACTCCCTCTCTACTACTCTCTACTACTCACTCTCTACTACACACTCTCTACTACTTGCCCTCTACTACTCGCTCTCTGCTACTCTCTAATACTAACTCTACTACTCACTCTCTACTACTCACTCTACTACTCTCTACTACTCACTCTCTATAAATCCACTACTCTCTACTACTCACTCTCTACTACTCACTCTCTACTACTCTACTACTCTACTACTCTCTACTACTCTCTCTCTACTACTCACTCTCTACTACTCTCTACTACTCACTCTCTTCTACTCTCTCTACTACTCGCTCTCTACTACTCTACTACTCACTCTCTACTACTCTCTACTACTCACTCTCTACTACTCTATCTCTACTACTCTCCACTACTCACTCTCTACTACTCTCTACTACTCTCTCTCTGCTACTCACTCTCTACTACTCACTCTCTACTACTTTCTACTACTCACTCTACTACTCACTCTCTACTACTCTCTACTACTCACTTTCTACTACTCACTGTCTACTACTCTCTGCTACTCACTCTACTACTCACTCTCTACTACTCTCTACTACTCACTCTACTACTCACACTCTACTACTCTCTACTACTCACTCTCTACAACTCCACTACTCTCTACTACTCACTCTCTACTACTCACTCTCTACTACTCTACTACTCCCTACTCTTCTCTCTCTACTACTCACTCTCTACTACTCACTCTCTACTACTACTCTCTACTACTCACTCTCTGCTACTCTCTCTCTACTACTCATTCTCTACTACTCACTCTCTACTACTCTCTCTCTATTTATCTCTACTACTCACTCTCTACTACTCACTCTCTCCTACTCACTTGCGCTGTGTGGTGTATTGTGCTGCTGCAAACCCTGATGCCTGCCCTGTAGGGTCAGTTTGGTGCACCTCTCCATGTCCCTCCTGTCCTCTGTTATCCGAGTCCATGTCCCTACCCCAATTCCTCCTGCCTATCATGATCCAATGTACCATACTTGCGAACATTTTGAACTTGGTAAGAGGGAGATTTTGAAAAAAAACTGGGGTATTGAATTTCCCCTTTGAGTTACATTGAAAAAGAGGAGATTGTAGACAGGAAAGAGATCAAATAAAGCCCATTTGAGCTTAAAAACATTGGACGTTTCCTGGCTGAAACGGGTCTGTTGGCATGTATGGTTGTACTACCACTGCCTCTTCTTTCTGCCCACAATGTTATATTATATTGCCACAGCCTCTCTTGCCAGTCCTGTATTGTTGGTTTGTTGCCCCTGCCCCCCTTTCCACTGCCCTCCATAGTCTGTTGTGCTGCCACTGCCCTTCCTGCCTGCCCAGTGTGGTCACATTTTTGCCTATGCACTCTCCGACCTGCCTTCAATTTTCAGAGTCCGTGCCCCTGGCCTCTGCCTCTCAACAGTATCCCAATGAACAACTAGATCGATAACATTCTATATTTATTATAAAAGTGTGGAACGCCTGATATCATCTTGATGTAATCAAAACTGTAAAACCTAGAGTATTTTCTTTAGAAATTACATATATGAGAGAGTCTTATTTGCATCAAAATTATGGTTAGTGCTCTAAGAAACTAAAATGAGGACATATTTTCTGAGTTTTCAAATAGCGACAAAGAACTTTCACATTATTTGTATTCTTTATGTTTTTTTATCCAGTTGACCACTTGATTAAATGTTGCACCTAGGGGAGAGGATGTGGTGTTACTTCCAGAGCTGCAGACTTTGCAACTGGGGAACCAGGTTGGAGTTTCTGCTTCAGCTCAACATTCTGTAATTCTGGTCAAATCACTTAATCTCCCCATGTCTACAACCAAAATGAATTTGGTCTTGGGTGATGCAACCAATGCTCATGTAAAGCACTCCAATACCTGAAAAGTCTGCACTATATAAATCTGCAAATACTTAAAAAATAAGTGTTTTGCACACTTCTGTCATTGGGCTACATGTGGGCTACATCTGGGTGATATTTGTGCTGCATTTGGGCTCTTTTGTCTCTGGTGGCCATCTTGGGAGATTTATTTGTTATGAAGTTTCCTAATTTCCTCATTTACTGCAGTCTCCTCAGTAGGAAATGCTTTCAGTTTTTTACTTTGATTCCATCAAGAAGGTATTCAGATATGTCACACATTTGCCATAAATTCTGACTGTTAGCACTCTAGTTGCTCATTAGATCATTGTAGTAAAGCTACTGCTCACCACGGAAGTCTGCTGCTGGTATTAAAAGTGCATGTTTCAGTCTGCATATCAGAAGTTTTTAATGAAATAGAAGAGGATTTGAGAAGTCACTCAAAATGTGTCGTAATTTTTCTTTTTTCAGCACTAATCATAATTTCTATGGCAAAATGAACCCCCTCATTGTGTTCCTTTTTAAATTAAATGTTTTAAGTGTTACCAGTTTTTTCCAATCAAGATGGCTTCAGGTGTGCCATACGTTTGTCATAAGTAAGACAGTAAGCGCTCTAGTTGTTCTTAAGACCACTCTGGAACATTCTGTCATTGGGTTATACTTGGGCTACATCTGGGTGATATTTGGGGTACATTTAGGCTCTTTTGTCTCTGGTGGCCATCTTGGGAGATTTGTTTGTTATGAAGTTTCCTAATTTCCTCATTTACTGCAGTCTCCTCAGTGGGAATACTTTCAGTTTTTTATTTTGGTTCAATCAAGAAGGCATTCAGATGTGTCACACATTTGCCATAAATTCTGAATGTTTGCACTCTAGTTGCTCATTAGATCACTGTAGTAAAACTACTGCTCACCAGGGAAGTCTGCTGCTGGTATTCAAAGTGCATGTTTCAGTCTGCATGTCAGGATTTTTTATGAAATAGAAGAGGATTTGAGAAGTCAAAATGTGCCCTCATTTTTCTTTCTGCAGAACTAATTATAATTTATATGGCAAAATGAACCCCCTCATTTTGTTCCTTTGTAAATTAAATGTTTTAAGTGTTACCACTTTATTCCAATCAAGATGGCTTCAGGTGTGCTATACGTTTGTGATAAGTAGGACTGTTAGCGCTCTAGTTGTTCTTTAGAACACTCTGGGAAGCTGCAGTAGAACACAAAGGAATCAACTGACAGTCTCTGCCCTTGTTGGATGTACATGTTTTACTGAGAATGTCAGACTTCATTCTCACATGACCGAGAAAGATAATGTGAATTTACAGAAAATATGCTCTCAGTTTAGCTTATAGATCACTTTCCAAACCTCTGTGGGAAAAGCATGAGAAAATAGTTTTCTCTCAAACATGATTCATGATATCACAGCAGAAGGCTTTTTCACATGGTAAAATCACCTTAGAACACACCACAATTCCTAAAATGAGTATGGTACCATCAACAAATGATTTATAATGTAACTAAAGTCTTAAAACCTTCTATTAACTGCAATGCTTTTTAATGAGGTGCTATCATGTATATTGGTCCCAAGATGGCTGCCAACACTTCTTGGATGAAGTGTTGACAGCCAATCAGATCTCACGATGAGATGTGTGGTTAGGCTCCGCCCAGATATATATGTGATTTTACTTTTGATTTTCTCAGGAACTACTGAACGGATTTTACACCATATATGCACAAGGCACATGCCTGACATGAGGACTACCTCTTTGTCAAATTTCAAGTAATTCTGTTCAGCCGTTCAGGCTGTACCTTGGACTAAAGGTCCTATGGGAAAATGCATGGGGAAAACGCGTTTTGGGACCCCCCTTTTTTCTCGGACCCGCTTGACGAATCACCCTGAGACTTTCAGGGTAGGAGCTGAGCGGAGCGCCCCATTAGTTTTGAAAATTTCACGAAGATAAGTCAACCTGCACCAAAGTTATTCAAAATAGAATTTTCAGATTTCCTATGGGAACTCGGTCCTAACTATAACTATCTACTGGCGACCGCCAGTAGATAATATACATACATATATAAACATATATATAATCTGCATATCTATATAAATACAAATATAAATACATGCATACATATACATATACATATATGCATACATATGCATGTTATGTACATGAAAGTTTGAAAAACACTAATACAAGCAAAGCTAAAAAGCCACCTAATTACAGACAGAATTGCTTTAACTTAAACGAGGGCGAGACCTATTGCATTTTCAATGCTTGTTTACTTTGGTTCCATCAAGAAGGCATTCAGATGTGTCACACATTTGCCATAAATTCTGAATGGTAGCGCTCTAGTTGCTCATTATATCACTGTAGTAAAGCTACTGCTCACCAGGGAAGCCTGCTGCTGGTATTGAAAGTGCATATTTCAGTCTGCATGTCAGAAGTTTTTAATGAAATAGAAGAGGATTTGAGAAGTCAAAATGTGCCCTAATTTTTCTTTCTGCAGCACTAATCATAATTTCTATGGCAAAATGAACCCCCTCATTTTGTTCCTTTGCAAATTATATGTTTTAAGTGTTACCACTTTATTCCAATCAATATAGCTTCAGGTGTGCCATACTTTTGTCATAAGTAAGACTGTTAGCACTCTAGTTGTTCTTTAGAACACTCTAGGACATTCTGTCATTGGGCTATACTTGGGCTACATCTGGGTGATATTTGTGCTACATTTTGGCTCTTTTGTCTCTGGTGGCCATCTTGGGAGACTTATTTGTTATAAAGTTTCCTAATTTCCTCATTTACTACAGTCTCCTCGGTAGGAAATACTTTCAGTTTTTTACTTTGATTCCATCAAAGGAGGCATTCAGATGTGTCACACATTTTCCTTAAATTCAAAATGTTAGCACTCTAGTTGCTTATTAGATCACTGTAGTAAAGCCACTGCTAACCAGGGAAGTCTGCTGCTGGTATTGAAAGTGCATGTTTCAGTCTGTATGTCAGAATTTTTTAATGAAATAGAAGAGGATTTGAGAAGTCATTCAAAATGTGCCCTAATTTTTCTTTTTTCAGCACTAATCATAATTTCTATGGCAAAATAAACCACCTCATTGTGTTCCTTTTAAATTAAACTACTCACTCTCTACTACTCACTCGCTACTACTCTCTACTACTCACTCTCTACTACTCACTCTCTACTACTCACTCTCTACTACTCTCTATGACTCACTCTCTATTACTCACTCTCTACTACTCTCTACTACTGAATCTACTACTCTCTACTATTCTCTACCACTCACTCCTCGCTACTCTACTACTCACTCTCTACTACTCGCTCCATACTACTCTCTACTACTCACTCTCCACTACTCACTCTCTACTACTTGCTCTCTACTACTCTCTACTACTCACTCTCTACTACCCACTCTTTACTACTCTACTACTCTCTCTCTACTACTCACTCTCTACTACTCCACTACTCTCTCTACTACTCACTCTCAACTACTCTACTAGTCACTCTACTAATCTCCACTACGCTCTACCACTCACTCTCTACTACTCGAATACTCACTCTCTACTACTCTCCAGAGGGAGCAGCAGGACCAAATGGGCTGCCCAATGCGCTTTTTAAGAACGACCCAGATTTCTGGTCGGAGAATCTAATGCCTCTCTTTAACCAGATATATGCTCAGTCCGAAGTTCCAGATTCATGGAAAGGGAATATAATCCACCCAATATTTAAACAGGGAGATCATCGCGAGCCTTCGATTGATAGGTTGATATCCTTAATTGATGTAAAGGCAAAACTTTATGCTTCGTGCCTCCTGGTACAGCTGCGAGACTGGATGGACGATAAGAACATAATTCCTAAGTTCCAAACAGGCTTTAGGCAAGGAATGGGCACAATAACAAACCTGGCAATCCTGTCACTGTTAACAGAAAATGCTTTAAAAAAGAGAACAAGGCTGTATGCATGTTTTGTCGACATAAAATCGGCTTTTGATCGAGTGAGTAGAGAGCGTCTTTGGTTAAAATTAAAGGCATGGGGTCTGCCGAGCCAACTACTAAAAGCAATAATTGCCTTGTACAGTGACACCTGGGCAAGAGTGAAATTAGGCGACGGATGCAGAACAACTCCGAGCATTGACACGCACCAAGGTTTGAAACAAGGTTGAGTGCTAGCACCAAGCCTATTTAACCTGTTTCTCTCGGATATTAGCAAAAACATGGAAGCAGCCAACTGTCACCCGCCGAAAATGGCTAATAATCTGATCACCGTGTTACAATACGCGGACGACATAGTTCTACTAAGTCAAACTCCGATAGGTCTACAAAGAGCGATAAATAACCTAGTATCTTACTTGGACCAGGAAAACTTGGAACTAAACAAAGCAAAAACAAAAGTCGTTCGCCTAGTGGACCCTAAAAAAAACAAATTCAAATGGTCGGTGAAAGGGGCAACGGTTGAAGAGCAAGGGTCATATAAATATCTTGGAATAATAATAGGGCAGGGCATAACACATAAAGAGCATATACTGGCTATAAAAGCCAAAGCACAATCACTAATTTTTGCATATAGACTGCTAAAAACAAAATTGGTCTGCCCGAATTACAACCACCTTTTAAAAGTGATGGCAGCACAAATTTTGCCCACCTTGTCATACGGGTTAGTCACCTGGTGTGGCAAGGAGGCTGTCCTATTAAATAATCTCCAGACAAAGATTTATAAGGCCGTTTTCAACCTGCCAAATTCTGCCTCTCCGTCGCAAGTTCGGCTTGAGTTTGGTCTTCAAAATCAGAAATTTCGGAGCATGAGCGGCTTCGTAAAATTATGCCAAAAATTCCGTTCAGCGGAACCAAATAATATGGATAGCCTATGCTGGGAAGAAATTAAGTACCAGGTGGACCACGAAATAACGAGTTCATGGGGAAGTTATTTGAAAACATGTTTGGCCGACCTGGGAGTACAAACAGCATGGGAAACTAGGGCTGACAAAGCAAGTATTAGTAAAGCGGTCAACGACGCAGCAAAAAGAGATTCCTTTTTGGAAGACAAAAATATAATTGCCAAACGTCGACACGGGTGGACAGTCATCTCTTCTTATAAACTACTAATAGCATATTTATTCTCTCATTTCAGCCGGCACGTAAAAAAGAGCTACACAGACTTTCGGATGGGCCAACATGACTCAAAAGATCTATAGCCGTCCTGGAAACATCACATACAACCTGCGCAGTGTCGACTGTGTGGTCACACCAAGGAATCCTTAATCCACCTATTATGTGTGTGTCCAGCAGTTATGTTCCTGAGGAAACGGTATTTAAAACACATTTTTAACGAACTGAATATCCGCACGTGCAGGCAAGCCGTGACACACTGGTTGGATGGCTCCTCCACAATTTTGGCATGCCGGGGAGTAAAATACCTGGTAGAGGTAAGAAAATTATTACGACAAGCCGATCAGGAGGAAGCAGAGAAGAATGACCATCCAGTTTTTAGCCTCAAGGCGCCGTGTGTGAATACGGATAGAACGTAAAAAAAAATAAAAAAAATAAAGTTTTAGCAAGTAGGTGCACAGAAGCTGGACTAGATTTAAAATGTTACCACTGTAATTATAAAAAGTATGTGATGGTCAAACATACGTTTTAAAACCATACAACCAATGAGATATTACAAACGTTGATTTTAATGCTTGGCTTTTAAATTGCGATTGTAATGACATTAATTTTATTACCTTTTTTGTACAATTGTAAAGATTTTAATTAATCATACAATAAATTTTGAACTGAACTACTACTCTCCACTACCCTCTCTCTACTACTCACTCACTACTACTCACTCTACTGCTCTCTACTACTCACTCTCTACTACTCTGTCTCTACTACTCTGTCTCTACTACTCACTCTCCACTACTCACTCTCTACTACTCGCTCTCTACTACTCTCTACTACTCACTCTACTACTCACTCTCTACTATTCTACTACTCTCTCTAATACTCACTCTCCACTACTCTCTCTACTACTCACTCTCTACTCACTCTGTCTGGTTCATAAAGCAATACACGGGATGGTACCGGTCCCTTTACACGGTATCTTCCCCTGAGACAGTTGCGTTCCTCCAATGCTAACTTGCTGGCACAACCTATATTCAAACGGACCAGGATGGGTGGGAGGGCTTTCAGTGTGGTGGGTGCTCGGATGTGGAACGAGATCCCACTGAGGATTAGACAGATGGATTCTTTAATGGAATTCAGAAAGAGCCTTAAGACCTGGCTCTTTCCAGCAGCTTGATGGCCCCGACCTGCCTCCTCCCTCAGCATTAGTGATATCTGTTTTGTCAGAGCGCCAGGATACCCATAGGGTGATAGTGCGCCATACAAATACCAATACAGTACAATACAATACTCTCTCTACTACTCACTCTATACTACTCACTCTCTACTACTCACTTTCTACTACTCTACTACTCTCTACTACTTTCTCTAATATTCACTCTCTACAGCTCTCTACTACTCATTCTACTACTCTCTACTACTCTCTACCACTCACTCTCTACTACTCTACTACTCACTCTCTACTACTCTCCACTACTCTCTCTCTCTACTACTCACTCGCTACTACTCACTCTACTACTGTCTACTACTCACTCTCTACTACTCTCTCTCTACTACTCACTCTCTACTACTCTCTACTACTCACTCTCTACTACTCACTCTCTACTACTCGCACTCTATTAGTCTCTACTACACACTCTCCACTACTCTCTCTCTACTACTCGCTCTACTACTCTCTACTACTCATTCTAGTACTCACTCTCTACTATTCTACTACTCTCTCTACTAATCACTCTCTCCTACTCACTCTCTACTACTCTCTACTACTCACTCTCTACTACACACTCTCTACTACACACTCTCTACTACTTGCTCTCTACTACCCGCTCTCTACTACTCTCTACTACTCATTCTACTACTCACTCTCTACTACTCCCTACTACTCACTCTACTACTCACTCTCTACTACTCTCTACTACTCACTCGCTACTACTCCACTACTCTCTACTACTCACTCTCTACTCCTCGCTCTCTACTACTCTACTACTCCCTACTACTCTCTCTCTACTACTCACTCTCTCCTACTCACTCTCTACTACTACTCTCTACTACTCACTCTCTGCTACTCTCTCTCTACTACTCATTCTCTACTACTCACTCTCTACTACTCACTCTCCACTACTCTCTACTACTCACTCTCTACTACTCTCTCTCTATTTATCTCTACTACTCACTCTCTACTACTCACTCTCTCCTACTCACTTTCTACTACTCTCTACTACTCACTCTCTGCTACTCTCTCTCCACTACTCTCTACTACTCACTCTACTACTCACTCTCTACTACTCTCTACCACTCTCTCTCTCTGCTACTCACTCTCTACTATTCACTCTCTACTACTCACTCTCTACTACTCACTCTATACTACTCTCTACTACTCACTCTCTACTACTCTCTACTACTCTCTCTCTGCTACTATATCTCTACTATTCACTCTCTACTACTCATTCTCTACTACTCACTCTCTACTACTCTCTACTACTCACTCTCTACTACTCTCTCTCTATTTATCTCTACTACTCACTCTGTACTACTCACTCTCTCCTACTCACTTTCTACTACATGGCGTGTTTGCAGACATGTCACCTCAGGACACGCCCCCTTCCTTCACCACTGTGCAAACACACCCTGTGGCGTGTTTTAAGTTGGGGAATTAATTCTCTTTCAATACTGAGGGTCCCTGAGGGCCAAATAGGCCAACAGGTATCTCCAGTATGCGCCAGGGAGCTGCGTTGCAGACAGGTGGTCAGAGGCCACACCCCTTTTTACACCTCTCTGCAACATAGCTCTGTGGCGCTTACTGGAGGTACCTGGTGGGTCCCTGCACAGAGGGAGCTGCCTTTCCAGAAGCTCCCTCCTTGCAGTAGCAATGCTGGCTCTGGCAGGTGGCAGGTGGCAGGGAGGCGACTGGGACCGCTGGGGCCTTGAGGATCCCCCCGCAGTCCCTGGGAAAACAACAAACAGGACGAGGCAGAATAAAGATCAGAAACTAGCAGAAAAAGGCAAGATAAAAGTTAGAAACAAGCATAAGGAGGCAGAATAAAGGTCAGGAACAAGCAGAAAGATGCAAGATAAATGTGAAAAATTAGCAGAAAGAGGCAAAATAGAGGTCAGCAGCCAGCAGAAAAAAGCAAAAAAAGTGAGAAACAAGCAGAAACAGGTAAAATAAAAGATAGCAATGAGCGGAAAGAAGCAGAATAAAGGTCAGCAATGAGCAGAAAGAGGCCAAATAAAGGTGAGAAACAAGGAACAAGAGGCAGAATAAAGTTAAGAAATGAGCAGAATCACCCCACCAGCATTGAGCAAAGTGGTGCGTTTGCAGAGTGTTGTAAAAAGGGGAATGGTCTCGGACCACCTCTCAGCAATCCCACTGTGTGGGGCTTACTGGAGGTATCTGGCAGGCTAGTTGGCCCTTGGGACCCTCACCAACGAATGGGACTTCATCCCCCAAACCAGAATGCGCCAGGAGGCGCGTTTGCAAAGTGGTGCAATGAGAGGGATGGGGCCTCTGGCCAAATGTGGAATTCTTGATTTTTTTATTTTAGGAAGGAGGGCTGTGTGGCTCTTCTTCCCTTAACCCTTTTGTACCCCGGGGACCCCGGAGACCCATCCCCCAGGTCCTAAGCCATTTTTAATTTTTTGATATTTTTTTATGAAAAGGAAGGGGGCCGTGCGGCCACCCTCCTGAGGCCATTTACGGACCCGGGGACCCATCCCCCGGGGCTAGGCAATTCCTTTTTTTGAAAGGGGCTGTGTGGCCCCCTCCCCAGGCTGATTTCGGCACCGGGGACCCCATCCCCCGGGGCACAGCCTTTAAAAAAACAAAATTAAGAAAACAGAGGGGGACCAAGTGGCCCCAGGGACCCAATCCCTTTGTTGGGACCATGGCGGGAGCCCCAAGGCCCAAGCTGTCCCAGCCAGCTCCCCGCATCCTGCGGGAGCCGTCATTGCTTTGGGCAAAGGGAGCTGTTAACATGCAGCTCCCTTTTCCCAAAAGCAAAGTAGTGTTTGCTATGGCTCAGCGGGAGCAGTGCCTAAATTATCATTATTACACAATTTAATTAATTATTAATCAATTAAAGAATTAATAACAAATAAAAAATTAATTGGTAAATATGTATTACTTAATCAACTTCCCACCCTAAACCTCTACAAACCTAGAAATCCGCTACAACACTAAGGGCCTGATTATGATGGCGGTCTACAAACATTGCTGCAGGCAGGTTACTGTCCAACAATGTGTCGGCAATCCCGCCCACCCTATTACGATACGACCACCCAGCAGGCAGTTTTAAAATGCCTTTTCTACTGCTGCTTCTGCTGCGGCCCTGAAAAGGGTGCAGCACATTCTACAGTGGACAAAAAGGCGCTTTACAAACATCCATGCACCGTGTTCGAGGCACCATATGATGCCTGACACATGGTGCATGGATGTGTGGTGGGGCACCACATGTGCACCATGGGCCACTCAGCAGTGATATTTCTGTATCCCGTTATTTGCAACTCGATATTTTGGCCAAATATCCCAGCTGCCACCAAAGCAAGGACCGCTGAAATAACCACAGTTGCTAGAACAGGAGGAAACACAGAAGTTACCACACCTCTAACGACAGCAGGAACAATTGCAATGTGGAAGATGCTAAATAACATTTTGACTAGCTGCTTTAGACTAAAGCAGTAAACTCAGCTTTTGCTTAGAGGAACTAAAGCTCAAGATGACTGGAAAGGTAAGTAAGGTAATTGTTTACTGCAGGCATCCACTTAAAACCCAAAGGCATAAAATAAACTGTTGTTTTTTTAATTCAGTGAAACTCAGCTAAGAATGGAAATTTCTGTATATAACAACTATAACCATTTGCATGTATAACTATTTCCATTTCTTATCAATGATGTTGCAAAGAGGGTCCTGTTCACAGGATTTTCAGACAGTAACACACAGATGTGCTGCTTTTATGAGATCACAGTGCGTACAAAATTGACATACCACTCTCATGAAGAAAGCTAAACTGAGTCTGAGAGTGCTAAAAGTAAAATATATTAAACATCAGAAGTTCATATGAAGTAATGGCAAGATCATGCACAGCATGCTTATCATAGTCATATTAGCGATTAGTTTGATAGAGAATCTAAAGTCCTGTTTAAGAAATATGCATTGGCATCTTCTTATGAGTTATTATACGTTTTAGAACTGCTGAGACTCCACAGTCAGGACGTAGAGCCCCACACATAAAAAGATAGGCCTCTCCTATCTTGCTGAGTTTCCGCTTGACTGTAGATTCTTCACAGCAGCAAACTTACTATTAACACATAGCTTGTGAAAACTTGAGTGTGTTTACCATTGTGAATCAGGCCCAATAATCCTGCTGAAGCTTCAAGCAGACAAAATCTAACTTTCTAAAAGGTACTATTCATAAATGTTTATAAAAAAATCTGACTTCACCTGTGAATTGGATTTTTTAATAAATATTAAAAATAGTAGTTGAACCATTTCCTTAGCTTATCCCAAACCAGTTAGCAGAAATAGTATTTCATTCTGAACGTAGTTTTTCTTATATGATAGCTACAGCCCTCTGCAGTGAACAAGCCAATAATTAATTCTTGCATGTACCATTTTAAATACTGGGGCCTCATTTATGAGGTTTTGCCATAGGGCAGCGCAGCAGGCCCTCCTGCAGTGGTTCCCTACGGGAAAAGAAAAGGGCAGGAATGCACCATATCTGTAAGATGCCGCACATTCCTGTCATTTTCACCTGCGCCGGCACACAATGGGCTGCCATGCGCCTATGCAGGCACCTTTGCACCATGGTGCAAGGGTGCCTGCGTTGCGGGGATGATTATTTTTGTACATGAAGAGAAACCTTTTTGTACAAAAATAATAACACAGGCTTCTGCATCATGGAATGTCACAAAAAGTGACGTTCCGGAGGTGCAAGGAGTCTCATAAATGAGGCCCTAGGGACCTGATTTATCATTTTTTCATGCAACACAATGCAGTAAAACAACTTGCTGCACAGCGTGAAAGAGAGAGGGCTGGAATGCACCTTATCTGTCAAGATATAGAGCATTCCCATCTTCTTCTTGTACTGGCACACTCAGTTTAGCCTAGTGGCAACACAGGCACCGTTATGCTTTGGTGCAAGGGAGCCTGTGTTCAAACAGGATTTTTCTGTGGAGAAAGGGACCCCTTCCTGCACAAAAAAAATCCTTAGAACTTATTTCCTCTTTCTAACTTTGCTGCAGAATGCAGCACAGTTGGGAAGGGGGAACAAATAGAAGAAATTAAGATATTTCTCCTCATGTAACTCCCCTGGGAATGCATAAAATGTTGAAATATTCCCAGGTTTACCAGTCTTGGAAAATCTGGAAGCGTGCCAAAATCAATCAGTAGATGTGTGGGAACACCAACGCTCAACCCATGGAAGCCTTACCCGGTCAGAGTAACGCAAGTCAGCGGCTTGCACTGCTATGCATTACTCCAGGTTTTCTAAGCCATGCAGGGCCACACAAGATGGCCTTCCGTGACATGGTAAATCTTATTTTAGGTTTTGCATCACCTTGTATCACCTTGCATGGTGCAAGAACAACACAAAACTTTCATAAATCTGCACCTTAGATCCCCGCTGCTGGACGTAACATCCGTGGCTTTCTTTTGCCTTCCATCCTCCTGTTTTATCCTGACTTCGTTTTATTAACTACCAGGTCGACCTGGCAAAATAAACCTTTTGGCAGGCCTAAACCTTACTTTTTTAATAACATATGTCACTACTAGGCTAGACCCTTCACAGCCCAGAGGTAAGGGTGCAGTGTATTTAAAAGGTTAGGCATGCACTTTTAACTTTTGCATGTCTCTGTAGTGAAGAACTCCTAAATATGTTTTTATCTGCTGCAAGACCTATCTCTCCCACAGGATATGATTGGGTTACCTTATTATATATAACTTTCTATTAGGACTACGTAGGAATATTGAATTTGCCATCTAAAGAATTATAATGTAGGACCCTCTCTAATGGTAAAGTTAGATTTTAAGTCACAATGCTGAAAATGCCACATTTAAAAAGTTGACATTTTTTTGCCTCAACCAAATGTATTGTATCCTGGGATTCGTGACTAGGTGTAGGTGGCAGTTGGTATTTGTGTATTTTTTCCAGATAGTGAGACCATAACTCCAATAATTCTCGAAGGGTCAGTTGGCTGGCCCCTGTTCTAAGCCACAGGACCATAACAAGCCTATTTAATGTCCATGCATCTTCAAACATCTTGACACGACACAGCCCGACATCTACTCCCGCCCACTGCGACACAGCTTGTCGTTGATGCTGACGCATCTTAGCTTATGTCCTTGCAAGCTTCTTCAACTCCGATAAAGTCTGACATCTAGCATGATGCATCTCATTCCCAGTGCCGACCCATTGGTGCAAAAGACTCTGCAAGCCCCACAGGCTTACTTGATGATAAAGCAGGACCTTGCATTGCAGCTCTTCATCAACGGTCATCCACTGTGCCCCTGCAGCCTACTTAGTGGTGGTTTTTTACATCTTTCAAAGTAGGATTATTTTCTGTCAAAAAAGGTTATTTGGGTTTGCCTGTAAGTCTGAAAGCTGCACCAGTCACTTTATACAGGTAGGCCTGAAACTGTGTTTCCTTTGTCAGTCTAGTTGATGGCACAATATGTACTGCAGTCTACAGATGATATTTAAGTTTGAATCCAGTTGAGTTTTTCAATGAACCATAAACTATGGCCTTATTGGAAAGTTGAACATGCCATTGTCTATAACTATCACCAATCTCACAACAAATCCAGATAAAAACTCACTAGTTCTAGCCAGTCCTTTTTCTTCAAGAGAGTCAATAACATTTTCAATGCCCTTTCCTCCATGCACATTCCCATGCAGGGCAATCCCTCTCTTTCTAGCTTTTCTCCAGTGACTCCTAGTTTCGTGGTTTTTACCTCCCTCCCCTGTCCATTGACACAATTGCCAGTCTGATAAAAGCAGCCACATCTGGTTGCCCCCGTGATCCCTGTCCACTCAGCATAGCAGCTCTTGTTGCTACCAATATTGTCTTGGTTTCTAACCGATATCTTTCCGCTCATATTTCAGCAAGGCTTGTTTCCAATCTGCTGGAAGAAATTTTCAGTCCTCCTTCTTTTTAAACCTTCATTGGACGCATCTAATCTAAATAATTATAGTCTGATATCCTGCCTCCCACTACTGGTCAAGATTGTTGAAAAAGTTATGAACTTCCTACTCAAAGATTTCATTCAATCCAATAACCTACTGGGCTCCACTCAATGTTGTTTCCATTCAGACCACAGTATGGAAACAGCCCTTATAAAGACCCTAATTAAGGCCCTCAAAGAAATCAAAGAGGTAAAGAGGCCCTGATTCTACTGGATCTGCTGACAGCAGTTGATACCGTCCACCATAGTAACTGCTGTCCTGCCTTACTGAGATTGGTATCACAGGTTCCGTTTGGGTCTTATTTAGTTCATTTTTACAGTCACAAGAACAATCAACTTTGTCTCTCCACCGTTTTCTCTCCCTTGCGGGTTCCCACAGGGGTCTTTGCTCAGTCCCATGCTTATTAACATTTATATCACCCCTCTAGCTGAGCTCATCAAATTTTTTGACTTTGCTCCTATATGCTATGGTGATGACACCCAATTCATCATCTCTCTCGGCAGTGAGGGACCTGATCTGGGCACCAGCTTCTGCAACTACCTTCATCTGAATTCGGGCAAGACCGAGGTTCTGCTTTGATGGCACCCATCCTTCATTTTGGACTCCTGCTTGGTGGCCACAAGAGCTAGGCGCTCTTCCCACACCAGTTAGCAAAACACAAAATCTGGTTGTCTTGATAAACAACAAACTTTTCTGTACCGACAAAGTTAATGTGATTTCTTCTAAAGTCTTTTAAGCTCTCAAGATGATAAAAAAGCTTCTTCCTTTTATTCCACCGCAGCTTCAGAAATCATTATTCACATCCCTTGCAATTTCCAGACTTGATTACAGTAATGCTGTTTACCTTAACTCACATCAATCAGTTAACAACAAGCTACAAACCATAAAGAATGCAGCAGCTCGTTTTCCCCTTAAAATCCAAAAATATCAATCGGTGTCTAAACATATGAAGAAGCTTCACTGGCACAAAGTTACCTTCAAGGCCCTATGAATTGCCCACAAGACTTTACATTATCAAGGTCCGGCATTTTTAAATATAGCTTCAATTGGTACACTCCCAACAGGTCACTAAGATCTCCCACAGCTAAATTCAACATGTATTCCGTGGAAGTTGCAGCTTTGTGGTGGGTGCTTCCAATGCCTGGAACAAACTTCTGCTCTTTTTCAAATCATCCATGAATCGTTTGACTTTCAGAAAATCTCTCAGGACCTGGCTATTTAATTCTGTATAATTTCTTTCTTTCTTGCCACTAAGTAGCCAGCGTCAAGACACCCTCGGGTATTCGTGCGCTAAATAAGTTAATTTAACATTCACATTAACATTTTGGGATTGGCCAATTTTACTCCGTTTAGAGGTCAGAGTGCGTAAACCAGCAATACCAATCAGAAAAATATAGTGTTAATCACGCAAAACAGGGATTTTATCACACTTATTAACCTCATTGGGGCTAAGAAAATGACAGACCCATGTACATATAAATGCTGACTTTCAATTGATTTAAAAAATTCTACAGTTTCTTAGTAGGCTTTCAAATATAATTAGTAAGATCAGAGACGCACTATGGACCTAGCACAAACCACTTGCAATTTCTACCATTGATTTAGCAAAGAAATTTGATAGGGTCAATTTGGTGAATTGTAAGTGAAGGCTGCAAATGCAATACACTATGCCTGTGCTAAGTTATTTAAAAGAGGTCTCTAATACACATTTGAGGCACAAATCATTGATGTCCCACTTTTCTGGTCCTGTTCAATCCGTACTTAGTACCCTCTACCCAGAGCTTCAGACAGGAGGAGAAATTACTCTCACTGCACATAACAACTTACAGACAAATATAGAGCAATATGGTGATGCTGCATAAGTCTATACCTGAGATCCAGACATTCATTCTCAGCTCTTGGATGAGTGATGGATGAGTTTGTCGGTCTTTCACATTGCATAGTGAATGAAGGGAAGTCAACAAATTCATATGAAGAGTAAATATCAATAAAATAGTCATCTGTTCAAAAGTAATCTTTGTGTTTGATTCTATTTCTTATTGTATAGACATATGACATACACATGTAACACTAACACTATAGTGACTAATAGCCAAGATGATCTGGGCATTTAAACTGGTTACATTGACAAGGAAGAAGCTTGGAAGGTCTTTGATAAAAGAAGGCTTGGTATGGCCATGGTTACACTGTATTGCCAGCTTTACAGCTATATAATTAGGCCAGATAAGATACCCACGTACCGTAGGATTACAAGTAGATTGTTAGGCCAACCGTCTAGGTATCCAGTTCTGTAAAATGTTAAGAAGCTAATCTGAGAATATCTGATCTTGACTACACTTAAGGAGAAAGAGAGTATCTGATAAATTTGACCAAAATCCTCCAGACACATTCATTTTGGGAATTCATGCATTTACACCTGGATATGGAAGACAATTTCTCAGCAATGCTTCCTGGGTTTATACTCATGATATGAACATCTGTTTGGAGCCCTGGGAATTCCACTCTGTTTCTTGGACAAGATGAGGAGTCATTTAAGGGTCCTCTGCATGAAAATATTGGAGAATTGGTCGGTCTACACTTGCACCATAAAAGACTGGGATTATCAGAAGAATCACACCCACATGTTTTTTGGGGGGAAATTCCTTTAAAATAGAGAAAGTGACTCTATTAAGGTTACAATTATTATGAGACCATATCTAAATCAGTCAAACAAGGTGTCCAAATTATATGGATACACACACATCCAAAGATGCTCTGAATGAAGTGTTTCAGTTCACTAGACCTATTAAACATCTTCCTTACCATATACAGACTACATTGCTCCACAGTAGAGGGTCTAAGCTTTGGTGAGTAGATACTGTCGGCAGGTTGATTAGCAGATGCAGATAAAATACATAATCTGTTTTGAAGTGGCCATCATTGGTGGACATTGGACTATAGAAGAAAAGTTTTGAATACACACACCAGTGAAGTGATGACATTGAATAATGACCTGGTGATATTTGATTCCAATGCTGATCACCTTGCATGGAAAATGTGCATGTGCATGGTCATTTCATATTTAATTTTACTGTCTTGAATGCAAATTTGCAAAAATGTTGTGGATTGAGTTTCTGCTTCCAATAATGCATATGTATCTCTATATGCATTGAAATGAGAGCTTCAAGAGGAATGTTACCATCTTGGCTTCAGATACTACTGAAGGTGAGCCAGCTAAAAAACAAAGTACAGGAGGTACCAGTTTGATTCTGTTTAAGGTATTTAAATGGTATTCTAATAGTGATAGGTATGCAAGAATAAATAAATGTTGAAAGAATTTTTTCATTGTAGTTGATTGATTTTGAGATGTTTTTAGCATTGATTTGTTGCAGAACCAGAGAGATGTCTTGTGAGAAATTGGGTTGCTGGTTGAGGTGTGTGTGTGTGTGTGACCCCTTCTCAAGGGCCCACCACAATCCTTGTCAGGATGTTCCACAGAAGTCATTAAATTAACCTGTGCTTAACCCTCAGATAGCCTGGCACAAAACCAGCCAGGCTTAACGTAGAGAAAATATCTAGCACACAAACAGTAACAAAGTAAAAACACAACACAAGAAAAATACTGCACTAATTTACACAAATAGAGTAAATTATATTACATTATTTGACACCTACATGCCAGAAATTGAATTAGAATCAGATGTACAATTTTGAAGATTTCAGGTAAGCATAGCGTCTAAAGGCACAAATCACCACTTACGGTTATCTGGTTGAGTGAGACTGGGTAAATGTCACAAGGATATAGTGACGTGGTTAGTTTTTCTCAAAAAGTTACCTTCAACAGTCCAGCGCAAAGTGCTCTGTGCATGAAGGAGAAGGCTGGGAGGAGCAGGGAGAATGTCACAGATGGTTGTTGCTGTAGTGCGTAAAGTAGACCGGGCGTCATGGACAGTCGTCACTGTAGTGTGGAGGTCTTGGTGTGTGTTGCAGATGGTCGTTGATGGAGATTTTTATTGCTGGACTGTTAGTAGCGGTCCGTGGAGGGAGTTCGGTGGGGCAGTGAGGCGGGGCGGGGGAGGGGCAGGGTAGGGAAATGTAAACACCAGAATATGGATGAACGGAGGTAAGTACACATTTAAATAAATAAAACAAATTTTGTTGCGCGCGCTGCATCGCATTTTGCGATGCAGCGCGCGCAAAGGAATTCGTTTTATTTATTTGAATGTGTTACTTACCTCCCTTCATCCATATTCCGGTGTTTACATTTCCCCACCCTGCCCCTCCCCTGCCCCGCCTCACTGCCCCACCGAACTCCCTCCACGGACCGCTACTGTGGACTGTTGATGCTGAAGAGGGAAGTGCAGATGTTGCATTGCCAGTCGTCACTAGCTGTCTCTATAGTGCAATGTGTTAAGTTCTCAAGAGCTTTGTGTTGGTTGTCGGACACGGGAGGCAAGTTCTTGGGATAAATGGGCCCTGTTACAGTCACAGAGAGCCCAAAACTTCATGATTTTTCATGTTCTTTTAGAAGGAGCTCAACTGATGCGACACCATGGGTATAGGACCTGACATACAATACTTGGAGATCAGGAACTCATTTTAGAAGAGGCCAGCAGGGCTCAGGCGAGTCTAGTTGCAGGTCTAGACAGGTTTGGTACAACAGGTCAGTTGTGCAGTTGCAGAGAGGCCTCTGGAACTTGTTGAGTCCCTGTAGCTCAGAATAGAGTTTAGTCAGCTACCCTTGAAGTCTCTTCAGCCAGGGATGAAAAGTGCAAATCCAGTCTTCCTTCTCAGAAAGCAGGCAGGACTCAAGCATGTCCAGCAGTAGGTCCAGGTAGATCAAGGAAAGCAGGTCAGCTTGGCAATCTTTCTTCTGCAGTATCCACAGCAAGGGTGGGCAGTGGACTTGGCTCCGCCTACGAAGTTCACAGAGTTTTTGCAACTCTGCGCTCCGCTTGGAACGCGGAGTTTGCCAAAAACTCTGAAACTGCCACAGAGCAGAGTTTAACGGCACATCTGGTGTCACTCACTCACTCCTGCTTACTTTCACTGGCTAAAGCCAAAGAAGAGGGGTGGTCTTATGACAGGAGACACCTGGCAGGCTGCAGCACAATACAAAAGCTGAAGTGCTAGCCTCCAGTACCAACCACTGGTAGCACACATGTGAGGACGAACAGACGCCATGCTGCTGCAGCTGGTCCTCTGCAAAGATGGCGTTGGCTGTTTGGCTTCCTCCATAACGTCTGATATGATGTCATCAGCTAGGGTTTGGCATGCCTAATCCGCTCTGTGCAGAGAAAATTGAGCGAGAGGAAGGAGGCTGTTGGTTTACTGCCTTGGAGATGGGTCGAGTAAAGACAGGGTCCCCTAAGCCGCTGCTTCTCAACTATCTTCAGTAGGTGGGCATTGTTGGTATTGGGGGCTGGGCTGGGGAGGAGGAGGGGAACGGCTGGGAGGGGAGGCGGGGGGGAATGGCGGTCTGTGAACTCAGTCATGATGATCTTGGTTTCTTTTTGCAATGCCCATATGGCCGCCTCCCACTGCCTTGGGACTAAAAGCACCAAGCAGGGCTCGGTGATGTTTGTGGAGGAAGCGTTTATTATTATTTTTGGCCTCATCTGCCCAGTCGCGATGTTATCGTTGTTCGGACCGGCACTGGATTCGGTAGGGCTACAGGAAAAAATCATGGCCAGGGGAAAGTATGGGCACCCCCCATTAGTGTTGAATATCAGTGCCTCCTAGAAGACCGTCAATCAAGTAGGGCAGTCCAGGATTGCTGTTACGGTGGCCAAGCAAGCAATACTCCGCCCAATCATGGAACTCTGCGTAGCACGCAGAGTTCTTTTTTCCACTTCACAGTGTTCCGCGTAGCACAATTACTCGAACTCCACCTGGGCCAAGAGGTCGGAGAGTGTACTGAATAATGGGACTGATAGTCACTATTTTACACCTGGTTCGCGCTTTAAAGTGGGAGAAGCTTCTGTAGTTCTCCCTCTATAGAGGTGTCTGGAATTTCCTGCCTCCCTGACCTGTTCCCAGTCTGTCTAGGGAACAATAGGCTAGTGTGAATTCTTTTGTGTGTGAGCATGGCCAGTGCCTTTGAAGTGCAAGTGTGTTAGGTGACAGGTCCATCCCTCCCATCAGGCCAGGATGGCGCAACCTGCCAACACCCAGACCCTCTATTGTGATGCTAACTGGGAGGAATACACAACGGCCAACTTCCAACTACACCCAGCCATGTGACTCAGGAATGGGCTACAGGCACCAAAGGGTTAGGACAAGAAAATGCTGCCTTCTAAAAGTGTTAGTTCGCTTTGTTTCTTGTTGGCATAAACGTTTCACCGGCACTGTTCACTAAATTTGGGTCCTTTCTAAACAGCCTGGCGTACTTGCGGTCAGAAGC
Source organism: Triturus cristatus (assembly GCF_964204655.1). NCBI lineage: Eukaryota > Metazoa > Chordata > Amphibia > Caudata > Salamandridae > Triturus > Triturus cristatus. Next base: position 386,123,991 of record NC_140583.1, read on the forward strand.
TCGGTTTTCGAGTAGGATTGCTTGCGAGAAGGTACGTGCTTTTGTATAAGCACACCAAACAGGGAACCTCTTATTGGCACATTGCTCACATTGGTAACCTTTACCACAGCCATACTTTTGGGGTGAGGGCATTTTGGGCAAATCAGAGGTAGCACTTCACTTTAATTTTAGTTTCACGAACTTGCACAGTTAGCAATAAACTCAGCAGGAGCAGCTTGGTATGTGATTTTGAAGCACATTTTTCTTCTTAACCATAATAGATCTGGACTTAATGATGGTTTTTACAGTTTTCTGCTATTTAAGCATGTAACTTTTTGTTTTTTTTGGTTTTTGGAGCTAAATTGATATACATATTTGTTGTAATTCATGTAATCTACCAATTTTCTGAATGTATCTTCATACATGCATTGTTGTTCACAGATCCTCCTGACGAAGGGCTACTGTTTTAAGCCCGAAATGCATTGGGATGAATACATCATTGCTTGCAAGAAAGCAGATTGCTACGTTCATTGAATAAATATGAATTTAATGAGTCAAAGGAGGAGTCTGTTTGCTTCGCCTCGAAGACGGAATCTTTTGTAGAATATGGAAATTAATATTATGTTTTCCAGTGTTTAAGGAATGATACTGTTGGTTTAAATATAGTTTACGTTGTGTCAACACTCTCTGAGTGGTTTCAGTAGTGCACACGCAGGCCGGGACTAGGTCACTGTTTTTTTGACATGGCCTTCTAGAAGTGGCACTTTCGGAATTCTGACTCAAAATCAAACTTTAACATTAGGGGCCTATAAGGATGGCAGGCGGATCCGCCCACCATCCACGCCTGAATGACCTCCCGACATATTAAGATGTCTGGGGGGGTCCGCGGCAGATGGGAAGACCGTCAGCCGCTTTTCCGTCCGTCGACGAGTCAACCGGGCGGAAAAGGGGCAAAATAAGGTGGCAGTGTCTGCAAGACACCGCCATCCATATTATCATGCTGGCAGAGATTGGCCTTTCCATGGAAAGGCATGCAGTTCCTGCATTTTGGGGCCCATTGCGGGTCCTCAGAGACTTAGGGGGAGGGGGCTGCACATGGGGGGTACCTATGGTACCCCCCTGCATTTGCATGCACAAGGTGGCAGGCACCATACGGTGTCTGTCACGTTGTGCATGGAAATGCCCTACATGCTTTTTTACACTGCGGCGGGTGCTGCTTTCAGCACTGCCCACCGCAATGTAAAAAATGCGGGATGCGCCCGCCAGTATGGCAGGCACATCCTAATTTGTATGGCGGGACCGCCGCATCTATGGTGGGCGGTCCCTTTTACGATTGTGGTGCCATCGTAATAGACAACTAAATCGGGTTTTAAATCACAATCCCTAAGACACCAAACAAGATATTATTACCTGCCCCATATATTGAACACCGGGAGGATGCCTTCAATCAAATTAACTGAGTTTAATCTGAACAAAACTGCTGAAAATGTGCTGTCTTGGTGTGTTCTCTGTCCAGAAGAGTACCAATGGTACTGTGAAATTGCTTGCAGCAGGCCTGCTGGCCTGTCACAAGACATACAGACTAAAAAAAGTCCGTAGGCTTAGTCAAGTTGATTCAGCGCCAACTGGACTGAACCTATGGGCCTTTTTGAGACTATGCATCTTGCAACTGGCCAGCAGCCTTGCTCCCAGCAATTTCACATTCTTAACTCCTCCCACACAAAAGTTATCACTCATTAAATTAAATAAGCTAACCCAATGATAGCCTATTGAGGAAGTAGGCCCTGCAGAGTTTTTCACTACCAGGACATGTAAAACTTAAAAGTGCATGTCCAACTATTTTAAAATATCACCCCCTACCCTATGGACTGTTTAGGGCCTACCGTAAAGCTGACTTACATGTATTGAAAAGGAAGGCTTAGGACTGTCAAAAGGTTTATTTTCCCAGGTCGAAATGGCTGTTTAAAACCACACACACTGGCTGTAGTGGCAGGCCTGGGACATCTTTTAGAAGGCTACTTAAGTGGGTGTCACAATCAGTGATGCAGGCCCACTAGCAGCTTTTAATTTACAGGCCCTCAGTACCTGTTATTCCAGTTTACTAGGGAGATACAAGTAAAGTGCATGTGCCAACAGGGAGTAAGCCTGTTTGCAAACCATGTTTAAAGGAGAGAGCACCAGCAAGTTAGCACTCGTTAGCAGTGGAAAAGTGCACAGAGTCGCAAAAACCAACCAAAATGGCTTCAAAAACAGGAGGGGTGCAGGCAAAAAGATTGGGGGTCACCATACAGAGAGGGTCAGGTCCACTATGTCTCCATATTGTTGAACTGCTTCCCTCACTAGGACTAAATAAAACAAATAAAGAAGACACACCATATCGAAAACTCTTGATACGTTTGTAGAGTCCCTGATGTTTTAATCTCATTTCTACACAACCATTATGGGTGACCATAAGCAAAATTATAATTCTGTGTGCTTCTTCAGTAGTTTCAATATGCTGTGAACTCTCTTTGCTGTTATGACGAAACTAAAAACCAAACAGATGACTGACCGAAAGCTTATTTTGTGCTAGACACTACGGAATAAGAAACGTCAATAAAACAATTTCCCTTTTGCTTATTATAGATCCAATAAGATGCATCAGGCTTGAACTGGTGTCATAATGGGGAATTTGTGTTGCCGTCAACAGGAAGTAGCTAATAGAGTGCAATGAATGTGATCGAATGATTATGTAGCATAAGGAAGGCATATTAGCTATATGGATTTGTGAGTGTGAGAAGAGAAAATAATAGTTCTGGCTTAGTCAAGCTGGTGGATTTTTTAACATTTTTATTTTAAGCATGTACCACAAAAAATAAACATTGGAAAAAGAAAGCACACTGTCTGCTACCCATAGCCGCAATATGATTACAATAAAATGTTAGAATTAAAGATCATTCATAAATGTGGCTTTTGTACAGTGATATTTGTTAAATAACAAGCCTTCAATTGTGCCATTGAATATATTATTATAATTATTAATTCTGCAGAACAAAAGATTAAGTCACAACAGCTACAGCTGCAAACAATCTCACCAAACAACTCATAATGCAATCTACAAAACGAGACGCCAAATACATCACAATGTACCTGGGCAGTAGGAGAGCAACAAAATAAATAGTTGTCACAAAAGTCATTCACCAAAACGGCATCTACACATCATACAACTGAATAAAAAACTGCACGGTCGTTCAGAATTATTAAAAGTGGCTGCAATTATTCAAGTCATCCATTAAATGTTAAATAATGTAGTGTGCCATGGATAGAAAATGGAGCACATCTAAAGTATATTTTAGTTGAGCTGCTCATTCAGACATTATACCCATCTGCCGGTCCCCCTGAGTATCACTCAAAAATGAATCGGTGCTTTATTTTGTCATAATACACGGTGTACCCCATTGACTATTCCACACACATACATCTCTGCAGTCAGACGGAATAAACATTTTTGCAATGTTGACAATGAGAACAATTGAGTAACAAAATTACTCCAAGTCATGCATTAAACCACCAAATTAGCTCAAGAGAAATACATTTTTGTCCGGCCAAAAACATTATTTCAGCAGAAATAAAAGCTAAACAATGCCTTGCGATATGCACAAATGCAATATCATGCCACCACACGGAAGGGAAGCAGCCTCGCAGACCCTTGCGGGCCTTAAAAATACAACACATATTTTCGATCAGAAAGGCGATGCACTCGATTGTTTTATAATTTACTGGGCTTGATGCTGCAGTTAATGAAAAATCATTACTCCCATTATCCGGGTGTTCCCAACATCGTGTTTTGCGCCATTATTTATATTCTGCTCATTGCAGGTCAACAACAAGGGCATATTTGCTGGGAGGCGGGGACAGCGCCGGAGAGGGGAGTCCACAGACTGTACCTGTGCCTTCTGGTGAAACTGTTCATATCTCCTCTGCTAATTGTATTTCACAAACGCTCAAGCTGGAAATGAACAGTTCTGTTAAGAGGAGGGATTCTAAGGTTGGTGTAGTCTTTTGAAGAGCAGCACATCGGTTTCGGTAGATGATGTAACACTTTTTTTGCTCCTTTCCTTATTTTGCGTTTCCTGCATTTTCAGAGAGTTGTCACGCACCTGTACGGAGGATATTTGAACGCGGCACAAGGGAAGGGAGGGCGCGGTGGAGAACCACGAGGACGAGCTCTAACAGGGGGATAAATCATGCAATTCTAAATGAATGGCCTGACTCTCCGCTTCCTTACAGTGAGATAATTCCAGCCCGTGTCACGGAAGAGCGTGATTTGCGAGTCGACCACAGCCAATAAAGCAAAATCCCAATTTTCTCTCTTTTATCTTCTAGCGTTTCTTCATACACCTCTTTGGCCTTGTCAAAACATATCGTTCAGTTAGAGACTAAAAATATTTTCCTATCGATTGAGGGTATTGATTTTTTTTAATCTGTACTTTGGCTTGGAGAGCTCGGGTGAAGGGTGAAAGTTCACCAGCTTAGTCCACCGTTTTATCTGGACAGCAGAAGAATGTATTGGCAGAAGGTTTGATTTAGCTGATGGTCAGCTGCACCGCGGCCGTCCCCGCCGCCAGCGGACAGACACTGCCGCCTCTTTGCTTTCCTTTGTGGAGACCTTGGAAGTCCTGCATCTGGTGGAGATTTACCTACCACTGGTACTGTGGCCGTGCACTACTACTGTCACATGCTTCTGCTATATACACGCACAAATATACACAGGCAAGCAGCATGATTACACAGATAAATACTTCTACAAATACATATATATGGTAGCTCAGTGCGACCCTCGCTCTGTTGTCCTTCCTTCTTGTCACCTAATATTTCTGTTAGCATGGCATTTAGATGATGAAACCATCACAATGCACCACTTACCCTCATCAATGCCATTGCAGAACCTGAGCATTCTTAGGCAATCATTCCCATTATTACCTTAGCATTACACAACATATCCCGAACACCTTTTTACAGAAAAATGCGCTTCCTGTACAGCAAAGCGTCGCTTCTCTAGAATTCTACCTTCTGAACAACATATGTTTTGCATTTTTCTATTAATTTCACTACAAGTTAACATACTCCAGTCCAAGACTTAGAGTTGTGTATTCCATAAACATGTATCTGTATAGGAGATATGTTGTCATGCTAAGTGCAACATTAAACATGTGGTGTCGTGGAAGCATGAGAACATGATTGAGAAGGTCTCATATCATCCAGGATAAACCATGTTGGGAGGTTTTGGTGGTGACAGACTAGCGGTTTAGGAGGTAAAAATGCACACATGTGCACACACTGGTTCAGCTTCAGCACAAACCACTGAAAAGGAATTTGTGATTGATATAATTAACTCTGGGTTATGTGCAGCTCTATCAAGGGTAAAAAGAGGGGGGAAAAGTTTTCTATTGGTATATCAAGTTTTATACTAAGTCATTCAAGGAGGAGCAGAGTTAAAGAGGGTAGCAATAGCATTTTCATTTGTTTAAATACTACTTTGGCACTGTTTGAGGGACCTTCATGAAATGTGGCAGGAAGTTGGCATGTTTCAGCCAGTGCACACATTTCAGGTTTTGTGCAGATCCAATCAGTGGTGGCCAAATTAAAAGGAGGGATTAAAATATATTTGATTTGCAAATAACAGTGACGCTGTTTCTTGGATCATCACAAAATGTGACAGAGACCTAACATGTCTATCTTAGTTGTAGGTCCTGATTACGAGATTCAGAATTTCACTAGGAGCAATACCTTTTGGTGGACTTCTACTACCTTCAGTTCTGAGTGTCCCTGTGCCCTGAAATATCAAGTCTCCAAACACTGAACTTGTTTAATTTTCGCCATGAAGACATCTGACTCCATTGGAGGCTGCAGGGGCTATGGGCAGGGTCACTACCTGGTCCCTATCAGGCTCCTAGCATCATGAGGGGAGCAGACAATGGTCCTGCCAGAAAGGCTCAAGCTTGTCCTGACCCCCACACCTCATAGCATTCACACAGCACCCCATTAAAATGCATTGTAGTGAATGGAAGGTTTTGAGGGTCACCAAAAGGAGAACTTATAAAGGGTGATAACAGACGTTAGTTAAATTATAAATCATTTGTTGAATGTACCATACTAATTTTAGGAATTGTGGTGTGCTATAAGGTGATTTTACCATGTGAAAAAGCCTTCTACTGGGATATCATGAATCATGTTTGAGAGAAAACTACTTTTTTATTCTTTTCCCATAGAGGTTTGGAACGGTAGTTAAAATGAGAGCATATTTTCTATAAAGTCACATATTCTTTCTCAGTCACGTGAAAAGGAAGTTAGACATTCTCAGTAAAACATGTACATCCAACAAGGGCATAGACTGTCCGTTGATTCCTTTGTGTTCTACTGCAGCTTCCCAGAGTGTTCTAAAGAATAACTGGAGCGCTGACAAAAGTATGGCACACCTGAAGCCATCTTGAGTGGAAGAAACTGTTAACATTTAAAACATTTAATAAGGAACGAAATGAGGGGGTTCATTTTGCCATAGAAATTATGGTTAGTGCTGCAGAAAGAAAAACAAGGGCACATTTTGAGTGACTTCTCAAATCCTCTTCTATTTCATAAAAACATTCTGACATGCAGCCTGAAACATGCACTTTCAATACTATCAGCAGACTTCCAGTTAACTCCCTGGTGAGCAGCAGCTTTACTGCAGTGATCAAACGAGCAACTAGAGTGCTAACATTCTGAATTTATGGCAAATGTGAGACACATCTGAATGCATTCTCAATGGAATCAAAGTAAAAAACTGAAAGCATTTCCTACTGTTGAAACTGCAGTCCATGAGGAAATTAGGAAACTTCCTAACAAGTAAGTCTCTCAAGATTGCCACCAGAGAAAAAGAGCCCAAATGTTGCACAAATATCACCCAGATGTATCCGACGTACAGCCCAATGACAGAAGTGTGGAAAAAACTTTTTATTTTTTGTTTTGTTTTTTTTGCATTTTTTATAGTGCAGACGGGTCAGATATTGGAGCCTTGCATCTTACTTGGACCCCTTATTGCGTATTTTGCACAAAGTACTTGAGATTGATCTTGCGAAACATTGAACTTTACTATTCTTCTAAACTGAAGTTGCTCTGAACCGGGCTTTGTGACACCCATTTTTACCTGCTGGTTTTAATAAATTCTCATTTTATTGAATCAAGAATGAGGATTTACTGTTTTTATGTACACTTTTATGATCTATGTTTCCGAATCAGATCGAATAAAGTTTATTGAATTGAAGCGTTCCAAATTGGCAACCAGAGAAAAAAGAGCCCAAATGTAGCACAAATATCACCCAGATGTAGCCCACATGTAGCCGAATGACAGAAGTGTGGAAAACACTTTTTATTTTTTGCTTTTTGCAGTTTCATATAGTGCAGATTGGTCAGGTATTGGAGTGCTTTACATGAGCATTGGTTACATTACACAAGGACAAATTCATTTTTGTTGTAGGCATTGGGAGATTAAGTGATTTGACCAGAATCATAGAATGTCAAGCTGAATCGGAAACTCCAACCAGGTTCCCCAGTTGCAAAGTCTGCAGCCCTGAATGTAACACCATATCCTCTCCCCTAAGTGCAACATTTTATAAAGTGGTCAACTGGATAAAACAAAATAAAGATAACAAATAATTTAAAAGTGCTTTGTCCTTATTCGAGAACACAGAAAATATGTTCTCATTTTAGTTTTTTAGAGCACTAACCATAATTGAAATGCAAATAAGACCCTCTCATTTCTATATTTTCTAAAGGAAATGCTTTAGGTATTACAGTTTTGATTACATCAAGATGACGTCAGGTGTGCCACACCTGTGTAATAAATATAGAATGTTAGCAATCTAGTTGTTCATTAAGATACTGTTGAGAGGCAGAGGTCAGGGGCACAGATTCGGAAAACTAAAGACAGGTAGGAGGGTGCAGAGGCAAGAATTTGACCACACTGGGCAGGCAGGAAGGGCAGTGGCAGCACAACAGACTATGGAGGGCAGTGTAAAGGGGGGTAGGAACAACAAACCAACAATGCAGGACAGGCAAGAGAGGCTGTGGCAATTAGGGGTGGGCGGAATTTGCATAGTCGCGCTATGCAAAGCGGTAAATGGTAAAAAATCTCCACGAGCACGCAGAAGTTCCGCGAACACGCGGAATTGCTTCTTCCCGGTGCTTTTTTCCTGTTCGCGAATACTGTTTGCGTGCTCGGGGGGAAATATCTCGTGAACACACATTTTGAGAATGGGAACAAGCAAAAAATTACGCGAAGCTGCGAAACACAGAATTTTGGGTAATTCCGTATCATCCGCGGAGCGCGAAATGACCCAAATTCTGCAAATTCCGTGAGCGGAACGGAATTACCGCCCAGGCCTAGTGGCAATATAATAGACAATTGTAGGCAGAAGGAAGAGGCAGTGGTAGTACAACCATACATGCCAACAGACCAAATTCAGCCAGGAAACGCCCAATTTTTTAAAATCAAATGGGTTTTATTTTTTCTGTCTCCTGACTACAATTCCCTCTTTTTCAATGTAAGTCAATGGGGAAAATCAATCCCCAGTTTGTTTTCAAAATCTCCCTCTTACCAAGTTCAAAATGTTAGCAAGTATGGTACATTGGATCATGGAAGACAGGAGGAATTGGGATCGGGACATGGACTTGGATAACAGAGGACAGGAGGAACATGGACAGGTGCACCAAACTGACCTTACAGGGCAGGCATCAGGATTTGCAGCAGCACAATACACCACACAGGGCAGGCGGGATGGCAGTGCAGCACACAAATCCATGGAAAGCAATAGGGAGGTGACAGGACCATGCACATGGACAACAGAGAACAGAGGGGAAAGAGACAATGGCAGCAAGCTGACCATAATGGACTGACAAGAGGGAAAGCTGCAGCATAATGGACCATAAAGGGCAACAGGGAATGGAATAGGGATCTGCACATGGAAAACAGAGGACAGGGGGAAAGGGTGTAGGGCAGGAACATCAAGCTGACCATGGAGGTCAGGCAGGATGGGCACTAGAAGCACAACACACCATGGAGGGCAACAGTGAGACTGTAATGGCATACACACAGACCATGAAGGGAAGTGGGAGGGGGTCAGGGGCCTCTAGCTGAGGCCCCTGACCTCAGCTAGAGGGAGGAGGGAGGGGCTGTGGCAGCACAGAAGACCATGCATGGCAAGCGGGAGGGTTAATTGCAGGACAATGGCCATGATGGACAAGAAGGAGGGGGCAGGGCCATGCACAAATGACCATGGAGGATAGAAGGGAGGGGTAGGAGCTGGGCACAGACAAGAGAGTTCAGGGGAAGGGGCCTCACAACAGACCACATGGGGCAGACAGGAGGAGCAGTTGCAGCACAACAGACCAGGGAGGGCAGAAGGGTGTGACAATACAATGGACCATGGAGAACAGGAGGAAGGGGATAGGGCATGGAATGTGGGCAGGCAGGGTTGAGGTGGCAGGGACAGGTTACAGTCATCTGACAATGCTAGGCAGGTGGCAGGGGAGTGGCAGTGCAACAGAACACTCAGAGTAGATAGGAGGGGCAGGTCCATGGAACATGGTGGGCAAAAAGGATGGAGCAGGGGCATGCACACAGACATTGGAGGGCAGGGGGAAGGAGCGAAGGGGCAGCAAGCTAAGCACAGAGGCTAAGCAGGAGGTAAATGATGGGGCATAGAATTGGGCAATGGAGGGAAGGAGGAGTGGACTGGGATATCATGCTAAATGGAGGGCAGTGGGAGCACATCAGACCATGCATGCCAGGAGGGAGGAGGCTAGTGCATTGATTCAGACAAAAGAGGATAGGGAGGAAGTGGATGGGGCAGCAAGCTAACTATTCAGAGAAGGCAGGAAGGCCAGTGGCAGAACAACGGCCACACAGTGCTGTAATGAGAAAGCAGGGGCATGGACTTGGACATTGTATGGCAAGGAGGAGGGGAGGCAGGAGCAGCAAGCATGGGAGGGGGCAGCACAATGCCAGGCTAGGCCCTGCTTCCAACCCCCCACCATCCATTGTGAGAGGCATCTTACTTAACATTTTTAAAAAAACTAGAAATTCGCAGAAAAAAAGAAAAGATTTCAGGGACGTTATAGTTAGACTCAAATTTCACTCGTACAAAACCAGTGAAATTCAGCAGTTAAAGTTACCTGAGCGAACTATAACGTACGCCCCCGCAATGCACTGCTTATCACCTCAGACATTACATCATTCATGACATGGTCAGTGACATCACTGATGACATCACTCATGACATTTCAAATGAGCTGTAAATGGAATGGAACTATAATCACTAGAACTTTATATAGGAATAGTGTGTGTATATTAACACCCTTTTTCTTTCTTTTCTTTAGTGTAAGAACCATTGTAATAAGCAAAGTGCCCGGATCAATATTTCACTTTAAAGTAATATGTGGTCCATTTTTTATGTTGATGTTTGTAATCGTAAGTATGTTTATTATGAACAAGTCACGTTGACAAACATACAGGTACGGCAGTCATGGGACAAGATATGCTGAAATGACATTGTGTGCATATTAACACTTGTTTTCTTTTCTTTATTGTATGAATTCCTGACTTTTCTCATCGTGACCACGCCAATATGGCCGCTAGCTTTTTTAATTAATGTAATATGTAGTGCTTTGTTAATGTTGGCAACTGGAGGCATTTGCACATTTAAATAAGGAAGCTACAATGTTGTCTTATATCGTTATCAAGGTTCGGAGGAGCCGAAATGCATTGATTAAATACTTCCAAACTACAACTTAAGTTCTGATTCCTTCCTTGAAAGAATGAGAGGAGAGTGAATACATATATATAAAATTCACTCAAAAAACACAGGTTTCAGGGGCATTTTAGTTAGAAATTAGCATTTAAAAAACCTTAGCTATTCACTGAAAAAAACACAGACTTCAGGGACATTATAGTTAGTTTGACATTTCACTCGTGCAAAACCAGAGAAATTCAGCCGTTAACTGGTGACCCCGCAATGCACTGCTGATGATGTCACATATTACCTCACTCATGACATGGTCAGTGACATCACTCATGACATCAGTAATGACATCACTGGTGACATCACTGATGACATCCTCCAGTGACTGTAAGTATTTCTAAAAAGTTAAGGAATGTGATATATATATGTTATGATTCAGTCACTGTGTCACTGACTGCATAAGTGAGTGATTATACATGTCTGGGTGAATGTATGGGTGTGTGACGAATCTGTGTGAATGTCTGTATCAGTAAGAAAGTCGGTGTGTAAGTGGCTGCATGAGTTGGTGAATAGGTACATGAGTGTCTATATGGGTTACTGATTGGTTGTCTGAGTACCTGAATGGGTGCCTGAGAGTCTGTGTGTTATGTGACTACTTGCATGGATGTGTGAGTGGGTAATTCACTAGGTGTATGGGTTCATGAGTGTGTCTGCAAGGTGCTGTATGGGTGAGTGAGTGTGCATATGGCTGTGTTGGCGAGTGAATGGATGTCTCAGTGGTATATGTGTAAGTAACTGCATATGTGAATGGCAGTATGTGTGAGTGTTGGAGTATATAAGTGAATGTATGGATGAGTGTGTGCTTGTGTCAGTGATTGTATAAGAGAGCAAGTATCTGTTAGTATCTGTATGAATAAGTGAGGTTGTGTGTATAATTGTATAGGTGAGTAAATGGCACTGTGAGTGACTCTTTGGGTGACTGGCTAAGTATGTGAGTAACTTTATGAGTTAGTGGTGGTGTATGAGTGTCTGTATGGGTGTATGAGTGCATATAATAGTGGCTGTATTGATGAGTGACTGCATGAATGAGTGACTATGGGTGAGTGAGTGGATGTGTGTGTAGACCTAGGAATAAGTGAGTGGGTATGTACTAACTGGTTTTGGTGTGTCTATGGTTTTGAGAATGGAAGCTTGTATTTTAGAGTGGGTGTATGAAAGGTTATATTAGGGTGTGAGCAGGTGCATCAGAGAATAAGTGGATGATATAATCAGTGATGGATGTCATTTGAGATGTCATCAGTGATGTCACTGACCATGTCATGAGTGATGTAATATGTGATGTCATCACCAGTGCATTGTGGGGGCACGAATTATAGTTAGCTCAGATAACTATAACGGCTGAATTTCTCTGGTTTTGCATGAGTGAAATGTCAGACAAACTATAAAGTCCTTGCAACCTGTTTTTTATTCAGTATATATATATATATATATATATATATATATATATATATATATATATATATATATATATTCACTGGAAAAACCATAGGTTCCAGGGGCGTTATAGTTAGCTGGACTTTTCACTCGTTCAAAACAATTGAAATTGCCCCGTTATAGTTAGTTCAGCTAACTATAACTCGCGCGCCTGCAATGCACTGCTGATGACGTCACATATTACATCACTCATGACATGGTCAGTGACATCACTCATGCCATCACTCATAATATCTCAAATGACATCACTCATGACATCACTGATGACATCATCCAGTGAATGTGTGTTTTTCTGAAAATTACATATGTTTTATATATGTATATCTCAAGGTCGATGGAAGAATAAATGGGTATATAAGTGTCTAAATGGATGATTTGTTTTTGAAAAATTGATTGTATAACTGACCGATTAAGTGTATCTTAGTGAATACATGGCTTAGTGAGTAATGTTTAAATATGTAAGTATCTGTATCAGTCTCTCACTTTGTGTATAAGTGGCTGCATATGTTGGTGAGTAGCTACATGAGTGTCTATAAAGGTTATTAGTTGTTTTTTTAAGTATCAGTATGAGTGTCTGTATGGTTCGGTGGGAGTATTACGTAGTGCATAGGTGCATGAATGAGTGACTCACTGTTTGTATGTGTTGAAGACAGCATGTGTGCAGGACTGTATGGGTGGATGAGTGTGTGCCTGGGTGTATTAGTGAGTGAATGACTGTCTCAATAGTGTCTTTATGAGTAACTACATATGTTTTAAACTAGTATATGTGACTATTGGTGTATATAAGTGAGTATATGTGAGAGTGAGAGATTGAAAGAGATCCTGTATGAATAAGTATGTGTTTCTATAAGTGATTGTTTAAAAGACTAAGTATGTGTAAGTTTCTGTAGAAGTAAGTGTGGTGGTGTGTGTATAACTGTATATGCAAGTAAATGGATGTTTGATTCTTTATTAGCATGACTGACTATGTGTGTGATTAACTCTATGAATGAGTGGCATTGTGTAACAGGATGTATAGGTGTATGAGTACATATGATGAGTGAGTACATGTATGAGTGTCTGTATAGGACTGTTGGTGAATGAGTGGATGTGTATGTGAATCTTAGAATGACTAAATAGGTTGTTGTAACTGGTATTGGTATGTCCATTGTTTTAAAAATTTTAGTTTCTATTTTTGAATATGTGTATCAAACGTTATATTAGGGGGGGAGGAGGTCTGCCACTCTATCACAAGGATGATGTCATCAGTGATGTCATCAGTGATGTCATTTGAGATGTCATCAGTGATGTCATGAGTGATGTCACTGACCATGTCATGAGTGATGTAATATGTGACGTCATCAGCAGTGCATTGTGGGTGCGCGAGTTATAGTTAGCTGAACTAACTCTAACGGGGGAATTTCAATGGTTTTGTACGAGCGAAAAGTCCAGCTAACTATAACGCCCCTGAAACCTATGTTTTTTTCAGTAAATTTCTAAGGTTTTTTAAATGCTAATTCCTAACTATAACGTGCCTGAAACCTATGTTTTTTTCAGTGAATTTCAAAGGTTTATTAAATGTTAATTTCTAACTATGCCTACAGAGACAGGACATGTGAAGAAAGAAGAAAAAAACGCACAGAAAGAAAAAAAAGAAATGCAGAAAGAAGCAACAGAAGTCCTCAAAGACGAAGAAAAGGGCAGGAAGAAGGATAACATGCAGAAAGAACATACAGAAGAGCAGAAAGAAGCCTTGTTGCAAAATCATCCTGTACCCTCAACTTTTTCAGAGGGATACTGGTGGTAACTGAGTCTGACTAACCAGTCCTAGAGCCAGTGCTATGTTAAAAGACACTCAGAATACAGTGAAAACACCTACATACACTAGGGAACACTATGTGTTGGGGTCATCCTGTGATTAGCATCACCTCCTCTGTAAGCCCCTAGTATATAATAGGGCAGGGGATTAAAACTACCTCTTAAAACGCGCCATAGAGCGTGTTTGCACACGTCACCTCAGGCCCCGTCCCCTCCCTTCCCCACTGTGTAAACACGCCCTGTGGCCATTTTTTAAGTTGGGAGATTAAGTCCCCTTGAATCTTGAGGGTCTCTAGGGGCAAAATAGCCCACTAGGTATGTCCAGTAAGCGCCATTGCAGAGAGGTGTAAAAAGGGGCACGGCCTGCACCACCTCTCTGCAACGCAAAGCATTTTCGCTTACTGGAAGCACCTGGTGGGCTAGTTGGCCCCCAGAGTCCCTCAGGATTGAAAGGGAATTAATTCCCCAACTTAAAATGCGCCACAGGGAGTGTTTGCACACGTCAGCTCAGGCCCCGTCCCCTCCCTTCATCACTGTGTAAACACGCCCTGTGGCCGTTCTAAGTTGAGAGATTAAGTCCCCTTGAATCCTAAGGGTCCCTAGGGTCAAACTAGCCCACTAGGTACCTCTAATAAGCGCCACAGAGCTGTGTTGCATAGAGGTGTAAAAAGGGCCGTGGCCTCAGAATACCTGTCTGCAACGCAGCTCCCTGGCACATGCTGGATATACCTGTTGGGCTAGTTGGCCCTCAGGGACCCTCAGTATTGAAGGGGAATTCATTCTCCAATTTACTACTGGCCAGGGGGCGCGTTTGCAGAGTGCTGCAAGGAGGGGGCGTGGCCTCCGGCGCAATGCCGGTCTTTTATCTATTTTATTTTTTTAAGAAGGAGGGCTGTGTGGCCCCCCTTCTTTTTCTAATGTATTGGCCCTGGGGACCCCATCCCCCAGGGACTGCACCCTAGTTGTTTATGTTGAAAAAACTAAATTTGGCCCTCCCAAGGCCTTAATCGGCCCCAGGGACCCCAACCCCCGGGTAATGGCCTTTTTTTTTTTTATTCTTTAGGAGGGGGGCTGCGTTGCCCCCCTCCTCAGGCCACTTATGGCCCCGGGGACCCCATCCCCCGGGGCCGGCCTTTGATTTTTATTATTTAAAAAAATATATATATTTATAGAAACACCTAGGACATGCTGGACAAACCGTATGCACCTATCACCATGATGATTTGCGTGATATTAAAAGGCGACTATGCATACAATAAATCCACGTGGAATGTATTTACACCGCTAGTGAAGCTCTGACGTGTCTGATGCCCTACCGTGCCTAATCCCGGCGCCCCCGCTGGTGGGTACTCTCCAAGTAGACACCCTTGTCGTTACTTTATACAAACATGGGTAACTATTGACGGGCACATTTAATACACACGCACACCAAGCCATTCAAAGGGTATTCGAAAAAAAATCGACCAAACTATGCAAGAAACCCCCCTCACGGTTAATAAATACACATCCACTGCCAGATGTGTAATACTTTTTATTTTACTCTCTGGAAAGGAGACAAACCTCACTTGAGAGTCACAGTGTGCTCCTGGCTGAGCCCAATGCTGTGTTACACCCACCAGTGCCCGCCGAGTGTCACACACCTCTGTGTTGTATTCCACCAGCTAGTGCGTATGCTATGACACTCTCTAGCCCATGTGCACTGTAACACCACCCTGTGAATATGTCATGCCACACTTGCCTTTGCACGGGTTATATTGCCCCATCTAACGTGCCTTCCTCGTTGCCTATGTTATAACGCACAGCGCTATGCCATACATATTACGATCTGGGATCCATATCTTTGTCACAGTGCATATGCAACGTTACACTCCCCAGCACATATTTTATATTACCACTTTAGAGACTAGCTAGGTTACACAACACTGCCCTGTGCATATTACACTCCAAGGCACATATTGCATAGCACGCACTAGTGCCTGTGCTATCTCGCGCTCTCCAATGAATCTTTCATTGCGCACAATGTATTGCATATTATATTTCACGTCCCGGTTCATCTTATATCACACTTTTTAGTGCATAGTTTATACCCTATACTATATCTAGTTTTCATTTTCAATCATGCTCTCAGGACTATGTTCTATATAACACTGCGTCCACCTACCCTTTTCACGGGCATTACATTTTGTGATGGGGGGTGGAGGGTCAGGGGGTGTTTCTGCCAAGTGAGCCCGGAGTCACAGTCACAAACGTCCTCTTCTTCCTGAATAAAAGTGAGATTATGCTGCATACTTGTTCATATTTTAAGTAGTTAGCACAGACACACATTTTAAAAACAATAAAGTTCCTAATACCCACCTTCTCTGAACAGTTAGCTTGCTGCCCCATCCATCTCCTCCCTATCCTCTGTTGTCTGAATCCATGGACTAGCCTCCTCCCTCCTGCCATGCATGGTCTGATGTGCTGCCACTGCCCTCCATTTAGCATGATGTACCAGTCCACTCCTCCTGCCCTCCATTGCCCAATTCTATGGCCCATCATTGACCTTCTGCTCAGCCTCTGTGCTTAGCTTGCTAACCCCTATTCTCTTCCCCCTGCCCTCCAATATCTTTGTACATGCCCCTGCTCCATCCTTTTTGCCCACCATGTTTCATGGACCTGCCACTCCTATCTACTCTGAGTGTTCTGTTGAGCTGCCACTCCCCTCCCACCTGCCTAGCATTGTCAGATGAGTGTAACCTGTCCCTGCCACCTCCACCCTGCCTGCCACATGCCATGCCCCATCCCCTTCCTCCTGTCCTCCATGGTCCATTTTACTGCCACACCCTTCTGCCCTCCTGGTCTGTTGTGCTGCAACTGCTCCTCCTGCCTGCCCCGTGCGGTCTGTTGTTGGGCCCGTTCCCCTGAACTCTCTTGTCTGTGCCCAGGTCCTGACCCTCCCTTCTATCCTCCATGGTCCTGCACCCTCCTTCTTGCCCATCATAGCCATTGTACTGCCACGAACCCTCCCGCTTGCCATGCATGGTCTTCTGTGCCGCCATGGCCCCTCCCACCTTCCCTGTGTGGTCAGCTAGCTGCCCCTGACCCGATCCCACCTTCCCTCTATGGTCTGTGTGTATGTCATCATAGTCTCATTGTTGCTCTCCATGGTGTGTCTTTGTTTCTAGTGCCCATCCTGCCTGACCTCCATGGTCATCTTGCTGCTCCTGCCCTGCCCCCTTGCCCCCAGCCCTCTGTTTCCATGTGCAGACCACTATTCCCTCCCTCCTGGATTGTCTGTTCCATTGTAATGCCCTTGATCCGTCCCTCCTGCCCTTTATGGTCAGTTATTCTGCAGCTTTCTCTCCTGTCTGTCCATTATGGTCAGCTAGCTACCATTGCCTCTTTCTCCTCTGTTCTCTGTTGTCCATGTGCATGGTCCTGTCCCCTCCCTATTGCTTTCTATGGATTGTTGTGCTGCACTCCCATCCCGCATGCCCTGTGTGGTGTATTGTGCTGCTGCAAACCCTGATGCCTGCCCTGTAAGGTCAGTTTGGTGCACCTCTCCATGTCCCTCCTGTCCTCTGTTATCCGAGTCCATGTCCCTACCCCAATTCCTCCTGCCTACCATGATCCAATGTACCATATTTGCGAACATTTTGAACTTGGTAAGAGGGAGATTCTGAAAAAAAACTGGGGTGTTGATTTTCCCCTTTGAGTTACATTGAAAAAGAGGAGATTGTAGACAGGAGACAGATCAAATAAAGCCCATTTGAGCTTAAAAACATTGGATGTTTCCTGGCTGAAACGGGTCTGTTGGCATGTATGGATGTACTACCACTGCCTCTTCCTTCTGCCCACAATGGTCTATTATATTGCCACAGCCTCTCTTGCCAGTCCTGTATTGTTGGTTTGTTGCCCATGCCCCCCTTTCCACTGCCCTCCATAGTCTGTTGTGCTGCCACTGCCCTTCCTGCCTGCCCAGTGTGGTCAAATTGTTGCCTCTGCACTCTCCTACCTGCCTTCAATTTTCAGAGTTCGTGCCCCTGGCCTCTGCCTCTCAACAGTATCCCAATGAACAACTAGATTGCTAACATTCTATATTTATTACAAAAGTGTGGAACGCCGGACGTCATCTTGATGTAATCAAAACTGTAATACCTAGAGCATTTCATTTAGAAATTACATATATGAGAGGGTCTTATTTGCATCAAAATTATGGTTAGTGCTCTAAAAAACTAAAATGAGGACATCATTTCTGAGTGTTCAAATAGCGACTAAGAACTTTAAAATTATTTGTAATCTTTATGGTTTTTTATCCAGTTGACCACTTGATTAAATGTTGCACCTAGGGGAGAGGATGTGATGTTACTTCCAGAGCTGCAGACTTTGCAACTGGGGAACCAGGTTGGAGTTTCTGCTTCAGCTCAACATTCTGTGATTCTGGTCAAATCACTTAATCTCCCCATGTCTATAACCAAAATGAATTTGATCTTGTGTGATGTAACCAATGCTCATGTAAAGCACTCCAATACCTGACAAGTCTACAATATATAAAACAGCAAATACACCAAAAATAAGTGTTTTGCACACTTCTGTCATTGGGCTACATGTGGGCTACATCTGGGTGATATGTGTGCTGCATGTGGGGTCTTTGTCTCTGGTGGCCATCTTGGGAGATTTATTTGTTATGAAGTTTCCTAATTTTCTCATTTACTGCAGTCTCCTCAGTAGGAAATAAGTTCAGTCACTCAAAATGTGCCCTAATTTTTCTTCATTCAGCACTAATCATAATTTCTATGGGAGAATAAACCCCCTCATTGTGTTCCTTTTTAAATTAAATGTTTTAAGTGTTACCAGTTTATTCCAATCAAGATAGCTTCAGGTGTGCCATACTTTTGTCATAAGTAAAACAGTAAGCGCTCTAGTTGTTCTTAAGAACACTCTGGGGCATTCTGTCATTGGGCTATACTTGGGCTACATCTGGGTGATATTTGGGCTATAATTGGGCTCTTTTGTCTCTGGTGGCCATCTTGGGAGATTTATTTGTTATCAAGTTTCCTAATTTCATCATTTACTACAGTCTCCTCATTAGAAAATACTTTCAGTTTTTTACTTTGGTTCCATCAAGAAGCATTCAGATGTGTCACACATTTGCCATAAATTCTGAATGTTAGCACTCTAGTTGCTCATTAGATCACTGCAGTAAAGCTACTGCTCACCAGAGAAGTCTGCTGCTGGTATTCAAAGTGCATGTTTCAGTCTGCATGTCAGAATTCTTTTATGAAATAAAAGAGGATTTGAGAAGTCAAAATGTGCCCTAATTTTTCTTTCTGCAGCACTAATCATACTTTCTATGGCAAAATGAACCCCCTCATTGTGTTCCTTTTAAATTAAATGTTTTAAGTGTTACCACTTTATTCCAATCAAGATGGCTTCAGGTGTGCCATACTTTTGTCATAAGTTAGACTGTTAGCGCTCTAGTTGTTCGTTAGAACACTCTGGGACATTCTGTCATTGGGCTATACTTGGGCTACATCTGGGTGATATTTGGGCTACATTTGGGCTCTTTTGTCTCTGTTGGCCATCTTGGGAGATTTATTTGTTATGAAGTTTCCTAATTTCATCATTTACTGCAGTCTCCTCAGTAGGAAATACTTTCTGTTATTTACTTTGGTTCCATCAAGGAGGCATTCAGATGTGTCACACATTTGCCATAAATTCTGAATGTTAGCACTCTAGTTGCTCATTAGATCACCGTAGTAAAGCTACTGTTCACCAGGGAAGTCTGCTACTGGTATTCAAAGGGCATGTTTCAGTCTGCATGTCAGAATTTCTTTATGAAATAAAAGAGGATTTGAGAAGTCAAAATGTGCCCTAATTTTTCTTTCTGCAGCACTAATCATAATTTCTATGGCAAAATGAACCCCCTCATGTTGTTCCTTTGTAAATTAAATGTTTAAAGTGTTACCACTTTATTCCAATCAAGATGGCTTCAGGTGTGCCATACCTTTGTCATAAGTAAGACTGTTATCGCTCTAGTTGTTTGTTAGAACACTCTGGGACATTCTATCATTGGGCTATACTTGGGCTACATCTGGGTGATATGTGGGCTACATATGGGCTCTTTTGTCTCTGGTGGCCATTTTGGGAGACTTATTTGTTATGAAGTTTCCTAATTTCCTCATTTACTACAGTCTCCTCAGTAGGAAATACTTTCAGTTTTTTACTTTGATTCCATCAAGAAGGCATTCAGATGTGTCACACATTTGCCATAAATTCAGAATGTTAGCACTCTAGTTGCTCATTAGATCACTGTAGTAAAGCTACTGCTCACCAGGGAAGTCTGCTGCTGGTAGTCAAAGTGCATGTTTCAGTCTGCATGTCAGAATTTTTTCATGAAATAGAAGAGGATTTGAGAAGTCACTCAAAATGTGCACAAATTTTTCTTTCTGCAGCACTAATCATACTTTCTATGGCAAAATGAACCCCCTCATTTTGTTCCTTTTTAAATTAAATGTTTTAAGAGTTACCACTTTATTCCAATCAAGATGGCTTCAGGTGTGCAATATGTTTGTCATAAGTAGGACTGTTAGCGCTCTAGTTGTTCTTTAGAACACTCTGGGAAGCTGCAGTAGAACACAAAGGAATCAATGACAGTCTCTGCCATTGTTGGATGTACATGTTTTACTGAGAATGTCAGACTTCATTCTCACATGACTGGGAAAGATAATGTGAATTTACAGAAAATATGCTCTCAGTTTAGCTTATAGATCACCTTCCAAACCTCTGTGGGAAAAGCATGAGAAAATAGTTTTCTCTCAAACATGTTTCATGATATCGCAGCAGAAGGCTTTTTCACATGGTAAAATCACCTTAGAACACACCACAATTCCTAAAATGAGTATGGTACCATCAACAAATGATTTATAATGTAACTAAAGTCTTAAAAACTTCTATTAACTGCAATGCTTTTTAATGAGGAGCTATCATGCATATTGGTCCCAAGATGGCTGCCAACACTTCTTGGATGAAGTACTGACAGCCAATCAGATCTCACGATGAGATGTGTGGTTAGGCTCTGCCCAGATATATCTATCTTTTTAACTTAAATTTTCTCAGGAACTACTGAACGGATTTACACCATTTAAGCAAAAGGCACGAGTCTGAACTGAGGACTACCTCTTTGCCAAATTTGGTGTAATTCCGTTCAGCAGTTCGGGCTGTAGCTGCGTCAACAGGTCCTTTGGGAAAATGAATGGGAAAGCACGTTTTGGGACCCCCTTTTTTTCTCGGTCCCCGCTTGACGAATCACCGTGAAATTGTCAGGATAGGAGCGGACCGGAGCTGGCCAAAAGTTTGGAAAATTTTGCGAAGATCCGTCAATCGGCGCAAACGTTGTTCCAAATAGAATGTTGTGGATTTCCTATGGCAAATAGGTCCTAACTATAACTACCTACTGGCGACTGCTAGTAGGTAATATATATATATATATATATATATATATATATATATATATATATATATATTTACAACTTATATTGCTAATATCAACTCAAGCGTTTAACCAGCCCTTTCAAGTTCAAATGGTAGTTTATGTACTTAAACAGGCAAATTGTGTTTGTTTTATTATTATAAGTGATGAGCATATCAACGTATGTTGGTCAACTCATTCATGCGGACATAACTAATACAGTCAGTCTTGGTACTATAGAGATTGAATATAGTCTGCGTATACAGTTTTAGTTTGAATTATAATGGTTAAACATTTTATTTTAACACGATTCATGAATTGAACTTTTTAAATATACATTTATTTATTCATGTAAATATTTACATATTGCAAACATTTGCCTAATATTTATGTGCAATATATGTGTTCAATTTGATACTAAGGTTGTCGAGTCCCCACTTGGGGTCAAGCACATTGTGATAGAAGGAAGCAATTGCAAAAAAGTCTGTACACTATGTTTATGATATGACGTCACTGGTAGGCGGTGGTATTTATTAATGGCAGAAATGCATTGTAATCATGTGATCAAGGTAAAGGCTGTTACCGAAACGCGTTATGACTACTTGAACGTGAAATAAACAACAACAATTGTGTACTTAAAAGTGGAGTTGTGCCTTTCTATTGTGACCGCACTTAGGAGGATTATATATATATTTATTTATATATATATATCCAAATGATTTTGTCAGTATCAACATGACAAGGACAGAGCCAACTCAAATGCGGTTTTGTTATTTTATTCCATTGTCAACCATGACGTTATTTCAGTCGTCCAAGCGACCTTGATCACATGCTTCTTTTACAAATTAAGGACTGCCCTTTATTCACCGGAGTCCAACTACCATCAAAGAAAGACTCCTGACAATTCTTCACAAAAGGTGAAATTCAGCGGTAAGTTCATAATTTTGGAATTTTGGATGATGACAAAATGATATGTAATACTCATTAATTACAGACATTACATCATGTCAAAAGCATATTGTAAGTCGGTTACACCCGTGTTGTTGTTAAATGCAGAGACACCCATTGAGCTTATTAACCCCTTCAGCGCGGCGCGGATTCCCGCGCCACGCTGAAGGTTCGTTGCGCGGGCGGGCTCATGACGGAACGGTTCCGTCATGAGCACAGCCCAACCGACGCTCATGACGGAACCGTTCCGTCATGAGCGTCGAAGGGGTTAAAAATGCTTAAAGTGCATTGTATTTAGTAAAGTGCAACCTTGTTAATGATGCATTCTCTCATCACATATATATATATATATTCACTGAAAAAACAAAGGTTACAGAGACATTATACATTAAAACCTTTGAGATTCAGCAGTTATAGTTACCTGAGCTAACTAAAACTTACGCCCCCGCAATGCACTGCTTATGACCTCACATTTCACACCACTCTTGACATGATCACTGATGACATCCTAAATGATACACAAACCATACATTTATATTAAAAATAATATTAAATATCTTTTAATTAAATCCAAAGTATTTAGGTGTTTTCAGAGCATTAGATATATCAATATAGTTGTCACTATATCCTGAAGACAAATTAAAAAATAATGCTTCATAATTAATTTGAACTAATATATATTGTTTAATTCATTGGTTTTCTTTAAGATTATTATTAATATAATATATAATAAAAAGGCATCCCTAGCATCCCCAAATTCAGTATAAATATCACTAATAAAAACAAAATACACAACCAAAAATCCCGCAAATAATGATTTAAAAAAATAAAATAGTTTACTAAAATAAATCCCAATTAATTATTCATAAATTGTTTGAAAATGTAATTCAATTGTTAAGATAATAAATATTCAACTACATATCTGAAAAAATCTTCAGACCTAACCTATCATAAATAAAACACTACCCACCTTATCCAAATAAACACCACAAAACAAAAAAAATATAAAACAATTTACCTTTAAAATAAATTAATTCATCAGTTAATTTTTAATGCATCACTATAAAAGTTAATAGTATAATGAATGAAAATAACCATATATCTTTTTTAAATTAAACACTATCCACCCTATCTCCCAATAAAACCACCAGCCCAAAGAAGTACACCAATGTAAAATGTTAAGAACAATCATTGAACAAACAATCAAAAATAACATACAATAAATTAAACTTATAACATAATCAATATAAATAACTGGGGGCCAATATTAATATTTTTAATTTAGGTCTTTTATCATTCAGTGTTGGAAGTATATGGTATATCATTTTGTAAACATGCTTTTAGAAAGTATTGTTATCAGACACACTCAACCAGTTGCTTAAATAGAACAAGGTCCATCAGTTCCAAATTCCACTGTCTTGAAATTAAAGCATAGGAAACAAAATACGATGTCAAGCAGGATTGGCGATATAGCACTTACTCATAGGCCTTTTAACTCACCTTACCTCTGTAGTGCCTTACTTCACACTGAAAAATTCATTTTTCAGTGACTTGCACACATTAGACTTGCATTGAAAGCTTCACATCGTTTCCATTCACAAATAAGGCAAAATCTTGTCTGTAGGGTGCACAAGTTCCAATTAGGCCTCGGTGCTACCCTGAACTCCTCAAAGTGCTGAAAATATTCCACTTGGAGTGCGCAAGGGACAGAGTATGGCAAGTCGCTCTGATTTTTAGTGTTGGGAGTTTGTCCCGTACTGTAAAATCAGAACAAATGGCACCACGTGCAATGCAGGAGGGTACTATTTTTTTCTGCCACTCGAGTAGATATTCTACTGGAGCAGCAGCTTTCTCAACCTGGGCGGTAGCGACCTGCTGTGACCGGCAGTGTTGAGAAATTTAGCCTGGAGGTGGCTTAGCGTATGATTTCTTTTTCACTCGCTGACTTAATGTGGACAAGCCAAGTGAGAGAGAAAATTCCACTCTGCACTGCTTTGGGGAGTTTTTCGGGACTCCGCATGGAGCACAGAGTGGGGAAAACTCAGTGAACTCCACCAGTGCAGTGAAATTTATTGCCCATTTTAGTTCCATTCACTTGCATATCTCTCCACTGTTATCCCACTATACCTTGCAACTGTGATCCTCCTGAGATTACCCTATCCAAACATCTGCCCTCAATAATACAGATTCGGAAAAGGGCCCTTGTGAAAGGTCAACTTCGCCTTTGCCTACCTCTATATCAGACATTCTACTGTGTACTTCCACATAGGATCAACAGAAAATGGCCAAACAGGAATCTGATAAATAGGGTGACCACTAGGGGTGTGTAAAATCAACATTGTTAACATTTGTGTTGTTCCGCAAAAGTTTGGCAACATTTGTGACATTACACAAAATTTGAATCCATCATTCAGTGCTATATTTTAGAATGAAAAGCATCCTTTGCATTATTTTTGATGCAAAAACACATTTCTCTCTAAAAATAATAGTGTAAAAGCACTGTGAACAGGAGCCCCTTATGTACAGTTATTCCTGTGAATTTGTAGGAAATTCTTACCACAAGAGGCACATTCACTTTAAGCATTTACTGCTACTAGCACATAAAAAGCAAAGTAGCATTACTGAGTAATTTCAGGAATTCTTGAAATTATACAAATCAAATCAGCGTAACTTAAATTTGGCCCAGGTCTAATGACCACCTTCCCTCAGCTCATCACAGACCCTGTTTCCAGTATTTTGTGTGATTGCCAAATGCATTCTAAATATTGTAGTCTTGTTTTGCTTCTACTGAACTATTTATTCTACGGCACCTGAAATTAATGATTATTTGGTGACTATTCAGGGCTAGGCAGAGTATCTGTACTGACCTGGAGTGAGTGAGGAAAAGTGAATTATCAATGTATCTACACAGAACTTGCAAGCCGCCCCCCTTCATTCAGTAAAATATGTGTTTGTTTAAATAGCTAATGGTATAACAGGGTGCTGAGACTTCCCATTGGAACCTGGGCCTACTTGAACTTTAAACAACAATGCTACCAAAGGATTCATCCAGAATTCTTAAAACAAATAAACTGTTACTGATTCTTTGTATATTCAAAAATATCAAATCTAATAACACTCTGACACTTACATTGATATGATTATCAGTAGACCATAACTGCTGGGGTCCAGTTTGATACCTCAAATCTGTTGGTTTACCTTGCAATTCAAAAGTAAGCCAGGAGTACTACAATAGTAAGTTACACTTAGCTAACTTTATCAATAAGGCCCCATAGTCTTATTGACTTATAGGAAGAGGTGTGGCACCGCGGCCAGGGCGACTGACGCCGGAGTCTGGGGATCATGGTTCGTTTTCCGGCGGCAGATTAGCCCAGTACCATGTGACTCTGGGCAATAGCTTGCGTAATCTTCCCGATGGCCCCCAGCGCCTAGAGACCCTTACGGGTGATTGTTCGCGCTTTACAAATGTGGATTATTCTTCTTCTTATTATTATTATTATAGTCTTGATACAATTAATTCCATACATCCCAAAGAACATATTGTTTTGAAATGCTTCTTCAGAATGGATAAAGATAATGCGTCTTATATGCTCTGTCTAGAAGAGAGAATTGGGCCACTTTTTAAAATACATTTTGAATAGAGGGAGCTTTCTTTAAGTTTAGATTAAAAACTACTTTTGGAGAAGTAAAAATACTCCAGGCATTCATGTTGAAAAGTGTGTCACAAGAGATTAAAAACTGCTACAAATATAGCACAAAGTTCAGTAGTAGGATGCATGAAAATGATTAGCTGCTTACCAATGGTCAGAGGGAGGTACAGGCCACATGAGATTTCCTGAACTGAGTGGAGCAGCTCACCACAACAATGACACATTAACAAAAACTACCCAAATGAAACGACTTTTGAAATGATTTACCAAAATACTAATTCTTGAAAAAAAACCAGGTGAACTGTATCACTAGGGGGAAGAAACACTGTGGTTGGCTGATCCTACTGTGAATTGCTACTGCAGTGATAAAGCGGAAAAGAAAAAAATGCAGATATGCAGCAATGAGATGTGATTATGAGAACTTCACAGAAACATTACAGGTCAAGCTGATGTACCATTTTTTGTATGTGTTTTTTTAAAAATGAATGGAGAACATACTTTGAAAAAAAAATAATTGAATTAGATATGTGTGATACATATTGAGACTAGGTATGGATATGAATTTTTTTGAAAACTATGTCTATTGATCATGTGACCATAAAAGGGGAAAGATTCTTCGTTTTGAAGAGAAACCAGAGAAACGTGGAGCAGATTGACACCTGAGAACAGAGTGGTCACGCCACACCGTTCACCACTCCCCTCCTGCCTCACTAGTTCAGAACTTGGCTGTCTTGAATGAGCAATGCGAGGAGGAGTCTGTGCTGTCACAAAGATCATGGAAAGAGAATGCTACCAGCAAGCGAAAATTTGGCGATGCACCTTCAGGAGCGCAAAGTATAGGGCTCTGACCTGCCTGGTTCTTGCAACAATCTTGAGGCTGGGAAGGGCTTTTTCCTTGCAGAGATCTAAACTGCTGTGGGCCCAGGGAGCACTCCTGCCTGAGGCCATGATGGGCCAGAGAACGAAAAATGCACAAACGCACCCTGCAGCTCCTTTGACCTTGGCTAATGAGGTGGCTGGAGCGATCTCTACAACATCTGTACCAGCGCCAACTAGCCGCAAATTCAATCGGGAATTCAAAAGCAGTGAAACAGCTGGCAAAGGGAAACATGATTTTGGCAAAAAAACATCACAACAGCTAGCCAGAGGTGCTTTGCAACTGTAGTATGGTGGCTCACGACCCTCAATTGCTAACCTGTTCATTGCTTCGAACACTACAGGATCAAAGGGAAACTTACAGGAGAAATTTTACACCAAAAATCATTGAGGCTTCTCTGATGGAAATTCTGACAGAGTTGTAAGAGCGACACACATGGTGAACATGCAGGGACGCCATTGCCTCGAATGAAGGTCTGGTTAACATTATTGTCTCCACGGGCAACAAGGGAGGTGAAGGCTGCCGAGGTGAATAAAAATATGTAGGAGACTCTGCAAGGTGACAATCCCCCCCAATGGTATAGAAGGACAGGGTAATGATATAAATGAACCAGCTAGAATTATAGGCTCCCCCCTGCCACTACCTGGAGTTGGTTTGAGGACAGAAAGCAAGAAATGGCTATATGCCCTGAAACTGTGGCCGAGAATTTCAGACGAATCCGCATCTTCTTATCTCAATAACACCTTTTCAAGTGATGATGTGGCTTTGGATTCAAGCAACAATAACCTGATGGATAAGTCGTTGTTAATGACTCAGTCTGTCAGTCAAATCACTTTATTTGATACTTAAACGCTTTTGAAGATCATAAAAGTACAAAAAAGAAAAAAAAGGCACAATATACAATTAAAAGGAGAAAAATACAGCTTTCATAATAAAAATAATAACAGTAATTTGATGAAAGACGATACATTTAAAAGCGGGGTTAAAATACATGTTTCGTACTTCATAAAACAGAGTGGTCCAGCCGCCTAGTCTTCCATGAAAGAAGTAAATATAAGGCCACAGTATAAAATACTAATTCATTGGGAAGTGATTGTAAAAAATACAGAGCTGGACGACATTGAGTAAAATGATATTTATGCATTAGTGGGCTGATAAACCTTTTACGGTGCGCTTTATAAAATTTACAAAAGAATATGATATGTAAATTTGATTGGGAGGAGGAACCATCACACTGATGGGGTGGCAGGTCGACTAAAGAATAGCTGGCAGCTGGATAGGAAAGCATAGAAGGAATAAGGTTCAGGCGAAACCGTACCAGAATAAATTGATGGCGCAAGTTGCTCACCAGGAATAAATATCCAGGGGAGCCATCCTGTTCAATAGAGCACTCTAAATATAGTTTTACAGATGCTTTTGAGGAATTCAATTTAGAACGCTCCAAAGTCCTTTGGTTTAAAAATAATATTTTGATTTCTTCTTTTGATACTGTGATGCAGTTTAAAGGAGATGTAAATAATCGACCTAACCCAAGGGAGGTTTTTTATGTATAATAACCATGGGTTCCTTAGGGCGTGTTGCAGCATGAGGCAGTCTTCTATTAGTCTCCGTGTGAGGTTTACTGAAGTTCTTCTCCAGATGGAGTGCCACAACAATATGGGTGCCAACCTAATTATGTCGTCGATATAAGGGACATATAACTCGACATGACATAAAAAATTGGAACAGCTGACTGTGGAGCCAATGAGCTTTTTCTAGAAGGAATTTTCAATAGTCTGGAGAGAATAGGTGTTATTGTATCCCCAGATTCGTGCTCCGTAGGTTGCCTCTGATATTGATTTGACCAAGTAAACCTTTTTAATCTTCTCAGGGAGCTTTGTACCCAATTTCTTTGTGAAGGAATTAAGCATTATTATACTTTTTTCTAGTGCTAGGCCCCTAGTTTTGATCATAATAGACCAACATAATTGTCTCTCAAAGGGTATTCCAGGATACGAGAAGGTATCTGTATGGGCTAATTTGCAACCTTCTGTGTAAAAGTGTGGGGCCCTCCTCTCTCTACGTCCGTTTAGTAAGACAAGAGACAGCGTCTCATTTGTTTTTAAGTCTAAACTATTCATATAGTTTACGTATGTACCTAATAGTTATTGAAGGGCTACACCAGTATGGGCAATCAGAAAAGCGTCATCTGCGTATAGCAGAATTAGTGTGCGCATGTTCTTAATCAATGGAACGTCTGGAGTAGAGCTAAACAGGAGTGTTTCTACCCCATTCGTATAGATTGAAAAAATGAATGGGGCAAGAAAACCCCCCTGGTGCACTCCTCTCAAGATTGGGAACGACCTGGAGCACTCACCCTGATTTCCATAGAGCTGAGAAATAAAGCTGTCTAATAAAGGGTTGTTATTGCATCGTCAATACACATTTCTGCCATTATTTCTCAAAGGCGGTGGTGGGCTACGTAGTCGAATGCTTCTGAGAGGCCCATGAATACCAGGTACAATTCTTTCTGCTTTACTTTGGTATACTTGGCCATTAATAGGGTCAGGTTGAGGCTTTGATATTGGGTACCACTCTCCTTTTTGAACCCGTATTGTACCAGGCTCATTATGTTGTTGTCAGTGGCCCATTCCTCATGTCTGTTGAGTAAAACCCAACCCATCAGTTTGGCAGTGCCATCTAGCAGGGAAATGGGCCGATAGTTTTTTGGCTGGGCTTTGTTACTTTCTTGTGAATTGGCACGATAATAGACTTCTTCCACAATTCGGGTGGGCCCACTGTGGCAATTACATTAGAAACGTTAGTGAGCACCGGCCCCACAAATCAGGATGCTCCTGGAAAAAATCTACTGGAGTGCCATCCAAACCGGGGGCTCTGTTGGTAGAGGACTGTGAGAGGGCCAAACTAATTTCCCAAAGGTTAAAAGACAAAGGCAGATTTATAGAGTGACTATTTGATGGTAACTGACTAGCCGACTGTTAGCCCCGGGATCCCTGGTTGTCTGAGGTAGGTACCTTAGGCCAATTAGGGACCCACATTCCTACATCAGGGAAAGCAAGATCACCTTTTTAGATAGCCTTTTTAGATAGCCCTGCTAAGTATTCGCAACCACGCTCACAATAATCCAATGATGACACCACAAATAGACTCCACACGAGTTTTATAAAACGAGTATAAACTTTATGTAAAAAGATATACGATAAGACCACATGATATATAACCAACATATGAGGTTGTGTAATATTTCTCCTGGCCGGTTGTGAGGCTAGACAGCCCTTCTAAGTTCTGGCGATATCAATGAACACTTCTAAACATTCTCCTGTACTCCTAGAATAATTTCATACAGTCGTAATGCTAGAATCAGATACTTTTGCAATGTAACAATACTGTAATGCGTAATGTAGCAATCAGACACAAAACTAAGGCAATGCGTATACACTAATGAGGTAATTCGTTATGCAGGAAAAATGCAATGCGAATACGATAATCAGGTAGATCGTTATTCAGAGACAATGCAATACGTCATATGACAATCAGGTAGTTTGTTATGCAGGTAAAAATGTCATGCGTCATACACTAATCAGGTAGTTCGGTATGGAGGAATAATGCAATGCGTAATACTCTAATCAGGTACTCTGTTATACAGAAAAGATGCAATGTGTAATACTACAGTCAGGTACTCCGTTCTTCAGAAATGCAATAATGCGTAAAGACACTCAGGCCCCGATCACTGGGCCTTAGGCGGTCTCTCCGCCTCTCACAGTTGCCCCCAACAATGTACGAAGTAATCCCAAAGTGCAGCTTTGCACTCCGGCCCCTTTACCACCACTCCATTGGCGATACGGGCCGCGACACGAGCCGAAGCAGAGGCTTGTGCTGCCAACATGAGAGAGAGGCCGAGACCCATCACCCAGGACAATGTTCCCAGTTACCCTGTCCTCCAGGTTAGATGTGGGTGTACCCTGGTCACTCCTAGGGGACCCAGCCCTACTGGCTGTACACAGTCCCACAGGTTTTCCCACTGAGGGACACCTCCTTCTCTTAACCTTCCATTTAGATTTCTGTGCCTGCCAGTTAGGAATGGCACCCACAAACTTCAGGACTGGGGAAACTCGGGTGACATACGCCCTAAGCCCTCCTGACTCTAGGTGTTCTCCCTCACACAGCTGGCAAGTAGGCGCTAGGCCTCCCACCGAGTGCTCCTGTAAGGAACCCTTCTATCTTTGGGTTGGGGTGGCAAACCCCTTGGGACGCAGCTCACACTCCCTCCCTGTCCTTTGGGATAGGGCGCTAGCCGGCATCCCCCCCTCCACTACTCTGGGACCTACCGGTTCTACTTTGCCTTTCTTATCTCTCTAGGGCCTTTTCAGGCCCTTGGGCCTATAACCAGGGGTCCGGCTCTTGTGCCAGCTCACGGGAATCAAAGTGCTCATACCCTAATACGGGTTGGCGCAATCCTGGAAAATAATTACTGAGCCTAGGCTCCCTAGGGATAAGATTGAGCACCCCCTTCAAATCATTTGCCATGCTCACCAACACCCAGTCATCCAGTGCACGCTTGTACTCATCCACACTTGGCACTGACTGTACGCTGCCACCATTCAAACTGGACTCTGCCTGCTTAACCTTAATGTCCAGTTCCCTCATGCTTAACTCATGCGCTAAGGTAATCTTTTTCTCTTCTAGGCCAAGAGCATTCCTATTCTCCTCTGCTCGCTTTTCACTCACAATGAGCATCTTCTTCTCCTCTACGTGAGTTTTAGGTTTCAACACCTCCAACTCATTCTCTGACCCTTTGGTTTTCCTCCAACTCCTCTGGTAAAAAACTCCTCCCTGAATTCCTACTACCAGCCCCTGATGCTGGTCCCTCCACTGGAAAATCCTGTGGACCAAATCCATTCCCTGGGTCATCCTCATCCACCTCAACATCACCCGCCTCCTGAGTCCCTTTGGCTTCCCACCAGGCCCTCAAGGCCACATGCAGCTTCTCCTTCTTGGCGCTACTCTTCATGGGACATCCCAAAGCCCTGCAGAATTGCCTCAATTGATCAACCTTGCAGGTAAGCAATGCCTCAATGTTGAACTCAAATTCTGTAGCCTCACCAGATCCTTGACTCCTCTGAGATATGATGTATAGCTTAAAGGTTGCTCAAAACAAAACCACCCAGAACTAACAAATCAAGGACAAAATATGTGGTTGCATTGTGGTCTGCGCTATTTATGATGTACACCAATCACTGTGAGTGGATTTGCAAATACACATTCAAATCCCACACCGCTGACCACCAAATGTTAGCCCCGGGATCCCTGGTTGGCTGAAGTAGGTACCTTAGGCCAAGTAGGGACCCGCGTTCCAATGTCAGGGAAAGGAAGGTCACCTTTTTAGATAGCCCTGCTCACCCCCTCAATAGCTTGGCATGAGCAGCCAGGCTTATCTTCAAGGCAAATGTGTAAAGTATTTGCAACCACGCTCACAGTTTTCCAATGATGACACCACAAATAGACCCCACACGAGTTTTATAAAACGAGTATAAACTTTATGTAAAAAGATATACAATAAGACCACACAATAAAAAACAAACATATGAGGTTGTGTAATATTTCTCCTGGCCGGTTGTTAGGCCAGCAGGCCCTTGTAAGTTCTGGCGATATCAATGAACACTTCTAAACATTCTCCTGTACTAAAATAATTTCATACAGGCAACTCAGCTCCTTTGGGACTGCCGGTCTGGGCCGCTTCAACTATGAAGATCACAGGCTGCCACAAAGCAGAAGGAACACAGCGTTGCTGAATCTTCCTTCACTTCGGGTGCACGATCACTGGGCACTCCACACACAAGTCTCCAGCTGCACGATGATGAAGCGCACAGCGTCACTGAGACTCACTTTACTATGGTGCACACAATAACTAGGCAAATCCTCACGAAGGTCTCATGGTGCACAACATACCTGCACACAACGACATTGAGACTCGCTTGGATTACGGTGCAAACGATGACAAGGGAAATCCTCACGAAGGTCTCATGGTGCACAACGCACCCGCACACAACAGCCTTGAGACTCACTTGGATTCCGGTGTACACGAGCACTGGACAATCCTCACAAAGGGGTTCAGGCTGCACAAAGCACACGCACACCGTGACGCTGATCCTTGCTTGGACTCCAGCTACCCCTATCACAGACCAATCCTCCTGAAGGTCTCAGGCAGCACAAAGCACACACACACAGTGCACCGAGACTCATTTGGACACCAGGTGCCTACAATCACAGGCAGTTCTTATGAGGGTCTCAGGCTGCAACAGGCACGCTCACACAGCGCCACTGAGACTCTCCTGGAAACGTTTATGTTCCTGTGTTTCCGAACAGGGAGCCAGCTCACCTCAGGCCATTGGGGATAGTTACTTCAGGACACAGCACACAACAAAGTCCTTCAAGCAGGGGACACAGCACACCGCAAAGTCCCTTTAGCCGTTCCTTGGTTGAAACAGTAAACTGCAGGCCAGCCCCAGATCATACAGCAAGAGCAATCCTATCCTTCAGTCTCTTCAGTTGTTTCTTTCTTGGCAAAGGTCCTCTTGACCACGAAGCGGCTCCAGATTTGTTCACATTTGATCAAGGCAGTCTCCAAAGTTCATGGGCTTCAGTTCTTTTAGTTATACCCCTCAATGGCTTTGAAGTCTTTATGCTTCAGGGGGCTCTGACCTCTGTTCAAACCAGTTTGGGTGCCTCCCTGCCAGTGACACCTTTCTTCCTTTGATTAGTGGGGTCTGGATTCTGAATCACTCATCAGGAGATGGGACAATTGTTTTATAGCAGCAGGCCAGGCCTCTTCACCTCTAGGGGCTTCTCCTCCCCCTACACTCCAGATGCAGGTCAGCCTATTGCTGTCTCACCTCCTTCCCTGGATCAAAATATGCCCCAGATCCTATCACTTTCAAATCCAGACAGTCAATCCACAGCCAGGCAGAGGCACACAGAAATGTCAGAGCACATAAACGCATCCACTTCTAAAAGAGTGGCTTCTGAGCACACAATGCAAAAACCACCTACATAAATAGATGTGTTATTACATTGTGAGTTCAGGCATACTAAACTTCAGATTTCCATCTTAAGCCTTTGGGAAGATAGGCTGGAAAACATATTACACAGCCATCCCATTCTGTCCTATGGGGAAGATGGCCTTTCAACAGTGAAAAACAAAATGTAGATTATTTCACTGTCAGGACATGACACACACCTTAGTGCATGTCCTACCTTTCACATGCACAACGACTTGTCCAGGGGGTACCCCAGACTTACCATAGGGGTGTCTGAGGTGCACAGAAAGGGAAGGGTAGGGTCTGGCAAGTGAGTGAACTTGACAGAACAACATGGCAGTTTCACAAACTGCGTGCAGGCCCTGCAATGGCAGGCCTGAGTTCCCTTTTTAAGGCTACTTGAGTGGGTGGCACAAATAGTGCTGCAGGCCCACTAGTAGCATTTGCATTACCAGCCCTGGCAAACATAGTGCACTTTACTAGGGACTATACTAGTAAGGCAAACATACCAATCATGGACAACCAATTACCATTACTTTATATGGGGAACACATACTTTGACACTGTTTAGCAGTGGCAAAGTGTCCAAAGCATCTAAGTTGGCAACCCCATGTCAGAAAAAAGGTCTAGTGGGAAAGCAAAAAGTTTAGGGACTTTAGGCAAAAAGGGCCAAGTCCTACACCGACCTCTCTGTATGAGAGTTAAAAATAGAGGAAAAATGTGTGATCCAAGAATCCTCGACCACATGGCACGCGATACCCGGATCTTCAGAAGATTTAAGGAATGGGGCATTAATGGCTCTCCAAAAATCCCTTTGGTTTTTTGAGAGAGACGCTTGATGGAGTTTCTCCCAAGCTTCTTCCTTGAGGGTTTTGGTTCTTTGCTTCCTGGCCTCTGAGTAGCGGTGCCGTAGGATCTTGACCAGTGCTGCATCCCTTGGAGTAGATCTAAGAGCTTGATGTAGGTTGGAAAGGGCCTTCATGCAGGACTGGTCAAACCATTTAGGACCTGCGGTATTAGGTGTTCTTCTTTCCCTAGTTTGTAACTTTTTAGCCTCCGATACTATCCTCTCGAGGGCTGCCATTGTTGGTATTTGGTCAGGGGTAACTGCTAGACAGATCATAATGTCATCAAGACTATTACCGACCGCCTCTGTGATCAGTTCCTCTTTATCTATCATTTCTCATTTTAGAATTATCCAATTTTTTCTTGCTATTTCTGGATTAATGTGTCTTGAATGGTCCGGTGGAGTTCCTCCCCATACCAGATTAGCAATTATAGGATGGTGGTGACTAAATCCGTATGTCATGACTGCAATGTTAAAGGTAGATTTGCTCAATGGCGAAGAGATCAGTAGATAGTCTAGGGTTGAACACTAGTTAGAATATCCAAAGTATACTGAGGAAAGCCAGCGCTAGGATCAATGGGGTTCATCATTTCCAGATCATTAATAAAGAATAATCTATTCAAAGCATCAACATAGACATCGTGTACAAAGTGGGAAGTTGAGTCACCTACGTCATTAAACATGCCGCATGCTGTTTTATATGGTAAGGTACAGCAATGTGCGTTGAAGTTACCTACCCACAGAATTTTTGGGGCCTCCTTAAGACTCTTAAAAAAAGTATTAATGTCTCTTTCCAACATATCAGAAATCTCTTTCATATTCACATTGAAGTTGTTATTATAATAATAATTAGGAGCATATGGAAGAAATCATCATCAAGAATGGAAATAGTTGATCATTAAAATGAGACTACTGTGCTACTCAGCTTGTTTATCCTGTTGGGGAGAAAAAGAACCAGATTTGGATGAGGAAACCAAGGCGGCAGCTAAGGAACCCTCTCTTGCTATGATCTTTTAATCCATTAAACAGCTACAGGAGGAAGCTCAGAAAATAGCCGTCGGGTAAGGTTAGCATCAAAGAAATTGCTCAGACAAGTTAACAATGGTGGAAGGGTGGACTGAGAGCCTCAAGACTGAGGTTAGAAGGCTGAAAACCCAAAGTGCTTCCCAAGGGAATATCGTGTCTGATGTAATTGGGAAGCTAGAAGACCAAGAGAATAGGCAACAAAGAAATAATCTATAATTCCTGGGGATACCTGAGGTTGTGGAGGGGGGTAACACTAGATTATAAATTGTGAACCTCTTGAAAGGCGTATTCCCAGATTCGACAAAATGGGACTGGGACAAGGAAATCTAACGAGCACACCAGTTCCCCTTAACACTGAAAAAATGGTAATAAAACAAGGCGAAGAGGCCTCAAGCAATGCTTGTGTACTATGTGAATTTTCTGCTAAGACATTATATATATTACTAGGCTTTCCCAAATGCAAAAACAGAACTTTAGGGAGTATCATTCTTTGTGAAACCAGATTTTTCGCACGCCACAGTTGAGCATAGATGGCACCTGCGGCAGCTATTTGTTCTGTTTTATAAAGTAGATTCTGTAGTCTATTTATAAAATCCTGCAAGATTGAAAATTATTTTTCAGGGTTGACCCCATAGTTTTATTTCTGAAAATCAGGCACAGGAATATTTAAAAGAGCTTAATTGGGGGCCTTCCACAGAAATTAGATAATTACAAAGGTGCTCTGGGGATGTTTTGTTATGCTGGCAAGGATCATATAAAACTGCAATGATTGAGAAAAAAGGCAGGTTTAGCAGAACACGTTTGAGGTTCTTCTTTGGCAGGGGAGAGTTGGGCGGTGGGTTTGTTAGGTAAGGTGCATATCATCCAGGCTTGGCCAGATTGCTCATTTTTAAGTGGGGGTGGGGGAGGAGGATGGGTTTGGGGGTGGGTTTGGCAGGGTCAGGGTCTGGGGTAGGTAGCGGGTCCTCACATGTTGGTGTGCTATTGAGTTGGAGAATTGGTTGTCACAGGATGAAAGATTCAGAGAAGTTTGTTTTATTATGGATACAGGATCCAGGGGCGGTTACAAGGCCCGGGAACCAGGATGACATTATGGTGGAAGGGGACACTACGGATAGCTACCATCAATATCAGTGGGCTGAATGATGCAAAAGAAGAAAGAGAGTTTCACTACGGCTTCAAATGATGCATGCGGATATTATTTGTCTGCAATAAACTCACATAGATTGGCTGTAAGTTCTTGGTCTCCTATTGGTTCTAGAGTTTTGGGCTAGTGTTTTGATTGGTTATGGTTAGGTTCAGGGTTTCTATTGGCTGAAGGGGTCACCTAATCACTAGGGCTATAAAAGGCCAGGTTTTAGGGCATCTCAGCCTGAGCATCGAGGCAAAGGGTGAAGAATACAAGGGTGAGTGCCTGTTTGAGGCTGTTTGAGGCTGTTTGAGGCTAGGGCCAGAAATGCTGCCCATTTTCCCATTCACTACTACACACCAGACACCATCCACATCCACAGAGTAACACACTCACACCAAATGTACTCCACACATTTACTACAAACCAACCCTATGCACAAATCAATGTACCGGCACATATTACAAAAGCACACCTATATACCCTTCTATCCCAGCAACGAAAACATTTCCAACATCACCTACATACAAACAATACACAACTCTATCCTATACCACTGACCAATCCACTCATCACTAACACATCTGACATCCATACCATACTTAACTACAACCCATCCAGACACACACTCCCCACTCTAATTACTCCTAACAGTCCCCCGGCTATCATTAACAAACCTATACTCAGCCTTTCATCAGTTGTCCCAACAACAACCCTCCTCTTCTTTTTACTACAATACAACATATTTTAACTCTTGCAACGAACAAGTCTAAGACAGTCTTAACTCAACTTCATCCCCTCCTACACACAACATACACTTTTCTCACAAACACATCACCACCCTCTTTACTTTACAACGAGAAACAACCTTTACAATGCGGTCATTAAACCGTGATACCTTTACAATGCGGCCGTTGTTAATATTTACAAGGACTTCCACTAGGGGGCACTGAGGTATTGAAAAGGAATTCCAACACCTTCCCTACTGTTGTGCAAACTGGAGTAGGAATAGTAAATAATACTATTTCTAAGTCCAGTGTGCCCCCCAGTGAAATTAATTGTAAAGACTTGCAATGTAAATGCATCGCGTACTAACAGCGCGGTTGCTGTAACAACCGTGTTGTAATAGCACGAGATGTAATACATCGTGTAGTAAAGTGCTATATATCCTTACAACTTCTACTGATAAACAATACTATACAAACAACTCTGCAACCTTCTCACTGATGCAAAACCAGACATACTATTTAAAACTGAATCATGGTTGGGAGATGATATGGCTCCAGTCCAGTATGAAGCCATTTCCCTAGGCTTTCAAATGATCACCCAAAAACGTATAGGCAAAAAAAGGAGGTGGACTAGCTGTTGTGTTCAGGCAAACATTACACATCACTAAAGTTGACGACATCTCCATAAAGAATTGTGAGGCTCTTCTTACCAGATGCAATCCTAAACTGTATTCCTCCTGTAACTTCCTAAGCATTTAGTTTGACAAACCCAATATGGCGCATCCAAAAACAATAATCAATGGCCTAGATGCACTGAACCTGCATCAGATCATCCACAAACCCACACACATTCGCTGGACACATACAAGATGTCATTTTTGCTAACACCAAACTAGTCACCTTTCAAACTATAAATCCAGTCACACGGTCAGACCACCATTTGCTTGCTATCCTACATAAAACCACACGAAGCGACTCATCTAAAACCACCTTACATGCATCCATCTATCGACCGTGGAACAAACTCAATATGGAACACTTAGAAACAAACGAACATCCAGTACAGTTCTGTTCAAACACTATGTGGGTGGCTAAAGGAAGCTTTTGATATCCGGATACCACTCAAAACCACAAAACAGAACAAAAAAAACAAGCACCATGAAGAAATACAGCGATAAAAGACATAAAACTACAAATTAGAAAGCTGCAACATGCCTGGCTCAAAACAAACACCAAATAAGACAAATTTTGCTTACAGAAAATTAACAGATTATACAAGTCAGCTATAAAAAAAAGCAAAGAAAATGTATTATTCAGATAGAATTCAAAATGCTAAATGTGCAAATAAGGAATTCTATAAAATATTCAATGAGTTTCATAAATCAAATTGCCTAGAAGGAACTCTTCCCATTACTCAAGATTTCACAGATAAACTGGAAAATCATTACACAGACAAAGCAGACACGTTGGATTCATGCTTAAAACAGAGAAAAAGCACCAGCACTAACCCTTTTACAAAACAACAATCCAGGAATACTCTAGCCCAGCCTCTCCATTCCTTCCAACACGTTTCACACAATGAATTTATGGACCTGGTCAAAGCAAGCAGGCCTGCCGGCAGCCCTTCCGACCCATTTCCATCGCAAACTTTCAAGACAATTCTTCTAACAACCTCTGCTGCCACTCCAGTAGGAAGAATAATCAATGATTCCTTAACTTCCGGAATATTCCCAGAAGAACTCAAAAAGTCATACATACGACCTTTACTGAAGAAAACAAACTTGGACCTGCTGAACCCTGACAACTACAGACCCATTACAAATGGACCTTTCCAGGGCAAACTGATAGAAAGAGCAGCGTTTGCCCAGATGTCACAATTTATTGAAGAGAATGACATAACTTCAGACTTCCAAACAGGATTCTGTCCGGGAAAAGGCACAGAAGCTGCCCTCTTTGCCATTTGGGATGACCTGAAGTATACAGTTGCTGCTCAACTCCTTTTGGACCTCTCAACTGCTTTTGACATGGTTCACCATGACACTCTGATACAAAGACTCTAAGCAGCTGGCATAGATGGGATTGCACTAGACTGGATCGCGTCCTATCTTCAAAACAAAACTAATGTCATCCATATCCCACCTCTCTCGTCCAAACCATACTCCGCAAAGGCAGGGGTCCTTCAAGGCTCTATCATGTCACCCATGCTTTTCAAAATCTACATGAATTCATTACTGGTACTGATCAATCAATTTCAGCTCACGTGCTATAAATATGCAGATGATACACATATACTCCTTCAACTGGAATGCCCCAAAGATATTGGAAACTCACCAGTTTTTAGTTGTCTCGGAGCCGTGGATCAGTGGATGACTTGGAGCCATCTCAAATTGAATGCTTCCAAAATGGAAATACACACGTGTGGCGATTAGAAACATTATGACCCACTTGTCTCCTGGCCTGATGAATTGGGATCACCGCCTAAAGTATCAAATGAAGTAAGAAACCTCGGATTGACCATGGACTCCAAGCTATCGATGAATGCCCAAATGGACAAACTAGCAAGATCAAACTTTGTTACTATAAAAAGTCCACGCTACAATCTCCCTTGTTCTGTCTAAACTTGATTACGCCAATAGCCTCTACTGTGCAGAGCTTGAATATCGATGTATAAATATCGATGTACAGAAATATCAAGGTAAAACTATTGTGGGACAGAAATATCGATTTGTAGGTAAGTAATATCGATTGCAAAAATACCAAAGTATTAAATATCGTTTACAAAAATATAGTTGTTAAAAATATTGATTTATTATTAATGTTATGTATTTTAGTATGAGAATTTTTTGTATTTTTATTCTATGTATTAAAATTTTAGTAGTTAACTTTTTATTTTTTAATAGAATTTAGCGTTTTTAGTTCTGTAGCGGGTTGTGGGTTTATAGTAGGGGGTGGGAAGTAATTTAATTATATGAAAAGTATTCAATAATTTACATTTATTCATAATTGTATAATTGTGATGTTATAGAGTTAAATGTGTAAATTAATTTATTAATAATTGTTTGATAATGAGTTGATAATTAATTTACATTAAATAATTATCAATTAATTATGGTAAATGTTTAATTTTGGGTGTATCTTGTGGTGTTTATAGGTGTAAATAGTGGGAAGTAATTCATTTTCCATTGATGAATTATTAAATATATGTTAATTAATTTGCATTAATTATTTATTAATTATTAATTGTAATTGTGTAATTAATTTTAGGGGTGTGTCGTGGATATTATAGTGTTAAACAATTTAAATTTCAATATAAATTATGTTAATAATGGAAATACAATTTAATAAAAATGTTGATTTTTTTTTGCACTCACTGGAGTGGGAATAGCAAATTATACCCCTCCGCTATCCAACACTTTCCCTACTGTTGCACTCACTGGAGTGGGAATAGTAATTTTTACCCCTCCGCTATCCAACACTTTCCCTACGTTTGCACGTATTTGAGTGGGAATAGTCATTTTTACCCCTATACAATCCAACACTTTCCCTACTGTTGCACTCACTGGAGTGGGAATCGTAATTTTTACCCCTCTGCTATCCAACACTTTCCCTGCTGTCGCACTCACTGGACTGGGAATTGTAATTTTTACCCCTTCGCTATCCAACACTTTCCCTACTGTTGCACTTATTGGAGTGGGAATAGTAATTTTTACCCCTTTGCTATTCAACACTTTCCCTGCTTTTGCACTCACTGGAGTGGGAATAGTAATTTTTTACCCCCCGCTATCCAACACTTTCCCTACTGTTGCACATACTGGAGTGGGAATAGTAATGTCTACCCCTCCGCCATCCAAAACTTTCTCTGCTTTTGCACTCATTGGAGTGAGAATAGTACATTTTGCCCCTCCGCTATCCAACACTTTCCCTGCTTTTGCACTCATTGGAGTGGGAATAGTAATTTTTACCCCTCCGCTATCCAGCACTTTCCCTGCTGTCACTCTCACTGGAGTGGGAATAGTAATTTTACCCCTCCACTATCCAACATTTTCACTACTGTTGTAATTATTATGTTGTGAAATATTGTGAATTGTATGTTTTATTTATTTTTTAATAGTTTAATGTGTTATTTAATTATAGAATGTTTTATTTTATTTTAAATTATTGATAAATGTATATATTTCATGTTTATATCATTTAAAAAGTTTATGAATTAAATAAAGATAATAGTTAATAAAATGTATTTAAGTAAATATATTTATATGTACACATTTTTGTGTGTTTATATTTTTTTAATTAAGTTTACTAATATATTTAGTAAAAATATATGTTAAATGTAATTTTTGTTAAAAATATTAATATAATTTAATATATTTTATTTAAGTTATATATATATATTTTAAGTCGATATTTTTTACATCTATATTTTTTACTTCGATATTTTTGTTTTGATATTATTGTACTTACCTGTTTAAGTATAGAGAGCCGATATTTTTGTATTCGATATTTTTACATTGATATTTTTGTAAACTATATTTTTTACATCGATATTTAATCAGGGAACCAGCCTCTACCACGGATCAGCTTCAACAACCACGAAAAGACTACAACAGATTCAGAACTCGGCTGCCAGCCTACTCTTGCATATCAAACTGCGAGACCACATCTCTCCTGCCTTCAAAGCCCTGCATTGGTTACTGGTTGCCAAGAAATCCACGTTCAAGCTGCTTTGCATCACCCACAAAGCGATACATGGAATGGGACCACTCTTCATTAGGAATAAAATCACCAAACACATTCAAAAAAGGAACCTTTGCTCTAGAGTGGCACCTCCCCTCAAAATCCCAAGACACAAGAAAAAAAACATGGGTGACACATCCTTCTCTGTTCAAGCAGTCAAACTATGGAACTCTTTACCCCCAACAGAAGATCCATGGACAACCATCTTATCTTCAGAAAACTACCCAAGAATTGGCTCTTCCCCACATAAGCACCATACGCAAACAGAAATATACACCATATCCCTCTGTATATAAGCTTTTATTTGTACTATAGATATGTACCTATTTATGTGTTTTAATTTGTAGAATAAACATGTTTAAAATATATATTTACAACAACACTTAAAAACCAGAGTTCATCTAATGCCTCTTTAATCTACATATACTTACTTCCTTTATGCATCCATATACATTACCAAGTTCTTGGATCTCTATATTAATTACTTTTCTCCTAAAAAAGCATACTCAATGCACTACTCTTTTCTCACCATATACCTCTATCAAAATCTTTGATCTAAATATACGTACTTCCTTTATGCATCTATATACTTTCCATGTACTTATGGATCTATATATTTATTACTTTCTTCTAATTCAGCATATCCAATGAACTACCCTATTTCTCACCCTATGCCTCTCTCAATATATCTTCTACCTCAAATCTCCGACTCATCTTTCTACTACTCTTTCTAATGCCCTACCCTATTTCTCACTCTATACCTCTATCAATATATCCTCTACATTCACTCTCTCATTTATTCCAAAATCCATACCACTACCATGATCTCCAAAATAACCCTTTCTAGACTCTCTGATACTCTACCCCTCCGTGCATCATCTGACACCTCTTTTACTATACCGATCCCCCAAAACAAGCCTTTCTAAACTCTTCTTTCTGACTCTTCCACTCCACATCCCTTTTTACTCATCCCGAGCCTCCTCCCATTGCTATGACCTCCAAAACAGAAAAAAAACAAATAAAAAAAGTCTAAATTCTTCACTCTTCTATCCCTCCCCATCCTTTTCAATCAAAATAACAAACTAACATGGCCCCTTCTCAAATTTCATATTTCACTATACTAATTCACCACTAATCCTTTATGGGTTCCAAAGTAGCGTGCTGCTCGCTGAAAAAGCACTTCAACACCTCATCAGAGGTGGCAAGTACTATATAAATGCAAACCTTTTTCCCTCTGCTATCCCTCCGCTACCCTTCTCTATCCAAATAACTGAATAACATATCCACCACTCAAATTACTTTCATATGGCACTATACTAATTCAGCACTAATCCTTTATGGGTTGCGAAGTAGCGTGCTACTTGCCAAAAAAGCACTTTGATGTCTTGTCAGTGGTAGTAAGCACTATATAAATGCAATTACAATGCAATACAATATAGAAGGGGCATGCAGGGATGTATTAAAATCACCTGTATGTAGATTGATTGGGGGCACCTCTCAAGGTGCATGCACTGGTGAGGTGGCAATTTTAGCCCGAAAAACCGGGGTATAGTTCAATCAACACGGGTGGACTCACATGGTAGATGGGTCATTGTAGAATGCCTGTCCCCTACGGGATTACTATGTACACTATGCCCAGTGTATGGATGTATAACAGATGACCAGGTGTATTTGACTGGCTTTCGAATGAGTTAGCACTTTTTCCCCTGCCAATCATACTGGGTGGGGATATAGCTATTCATCTACCAGGTGGCTGGGCAATGGAAGAAAAACAAACTTATATAGGAATGAAACCCAAAGTACATCAGTCACTGTAGAGTTTATGCCAGGATCATGGTCTGGTTGATATAGCATTGAAAAAGATCTACTGAACATAGGAACACTATTCAGCGCTGCATCAATCACATGCCTGATTAGATAATTTTTGTATATCACATGCTTTCATACAGGATGGGAGAATTGAACGCTACCCGCAATACTTGTACGACCATAACCCTTCAATGCTAGAGATTCAGGAAGATGGGTTTAAAAAGAAGGTTGCTTCCTGCAGTTTTGAAAGGGTCCTGTTAAATAATGAGGAATACTGCAAAAATGGATTGCTGAGTTCTTGAAAGAGAATGTAGGGAGTACACCAATAGGGGTGGTTTAGGACACTATGAAGGCGTGTATATGAGGGAAACATTACAGTTTTCTTTAAACAAGGGCAAAGAAGAAAAGAGGATACTGCAGGACTATATTTTGGCTTTGGCAGAGGAAAATTTATCAATCGCTGTTCGTCAGGGGAGAGAGGTAGAGGAGGCCCAAAATTGGATTTAGCAATAGAAAGGACAGCGATAGCGGAAACATTTGTGAGAAAAGCAGCCGATAAACTAACGGTGTG
This sequence comes from Triturus cristatus, assembly GCF_964204655.1. NCBI lineage: Eukaryota > Metazoa > Chordata > Amphibia > Caudata > Salamandridae > Triturus > Triturus cristatus. The sequence continues at coordinate 386,168,824 of NC_140583.1, forward strand.
GAGAGAAAGAGCCTATAAGAGTAGTGAACAAATAGGACACCACTTAGCTCTGAGAACTGACAGGAAAATACATATAATGAAGTACGAGCAGTTAGAGATCCAAAGTAGGGGGTGGTCTCTGACCCTGCCGAGATTAGGACCTTGTTTGAAATTTATTATCAATCATTGTACACAGAAGGTACTGAGGGGAGGTAAATTTGGTATCAGAACGTATAAATAAGTACCGAAACTCAATATCTCTGAATCAGTTATCCAGAAATCTACAAGAGTCTTTAGAGAGACCCCCACGATGGGCAGAGATCCTCCTTGCCCAGACTAGTCTACAAGCGAGCAAGGCTACTGGCAATGAGTCTATTCCCACTGTATTTTGTAGAGTATTTTCGGGACAACATAAAGAATATATTATGATTTTATAGAAAAAATATATAGTGGAGTGAGTCCCCCAGGCTCTTGGTCCTCTGCTAAAATTATTGTTTTTCCCAAGAAGAAAAGACCAATACAGGAACTTGGGTCCTATCATCCGATTACTCTAATTAATGGGAAATCAAAAATCGTCTCTAACATTTTAGCCACACGCTTGTCCCAAGTAATACACAAGATTGTTTCTAATTGGCAATATGGGTTCATTCTCAGAAGAGGCACAACCGATCACACCAGAAGAGTTACTTCTCACTTTGATGCTGCGCAAGGTAACAGGAGACCCTACGGCTTTGATCCTGCTTGATGCGGAGAAAGCTTTTGAGAGGGTCTCCTGGTACTATCTTTGGGCTACTATGCAGAGAATGGGCTTTATCTAGGCAGTTAAAGCTATGTAATATAATCCTGCTGCAAGTGTTTTTGCAGCTGTGAAATTGACGGAACTATTTAAGATCCCAAGGGGGACACAGCAAGGATGTCTGAGCTCCCCCCTTCTATTTGTGATGTATAATACTCCGTATATAAGGAGACTGGAAAATAATAAGGCTATTTACCTGGTTCAAATGCAAGGATATGATACTAAGATCTTGACCTATGCCAACGATATTGTTCTCGTTACCGCTAAAGCAAAAGAAAGATAAGATGCAAATTGTCCCAAATGACAAAATACTCTTTGTGGAACTCGAGTGGTCAAATGTGCAGTTTATTTGGCCGTCAGTATTACAACTGGCACTGACAATATCATTAAAGAAAATCTGGTTCCTCTGATTGGGAAAACTAGGAAGGCGCTTTGCAGATTAAATAACTTACATCTTTTCCTGGTGGGTAGATGTTATATAACCACGATGACTTTTTCCCCCAAAATCTTGTATTTATTTAGACCTGTTCCTTTAGAGTTCTCTAATCAGTCGCTGAAGAAAGTTGATGAAATATTCTCTCAGTTTTTATGGGCCTATTTAAGACCTAGAAGATCACTTACATTTCTCTCATTTCCAAAAGAGGGGGGTGGAGGTGGGCACTCCCTAATCTTAGGTTATATTATTGGCCCAACACTTTGCAGCATTGTATTATTTTATTACATGAACTCTCTAGTGGAGTTGTAGAGGATTATATTCCTTCTCCCTTTGAACTTTAATCTATGTGCAGGCATGGGGTTGCCTTTGGTGACAGCTGGAACTCAGCTACCACATAAGGGTGTGTTTTAATACTATTTTATTTGCATTTAAGGTATGGGCGTTGGTTTGTAGATTGATAGGCATAAGCATATTGAATTCCTATATGCTCATGAATAATAAAAACCTACCAGAGATCTTCAGGGACCAACACATGTTAATGTGGATTAATGCCGGGTTGAATAGATTAGGGGCATTTTATTCTTTGCCTGAGATTGTTTAATTTAATGAATTTAAAACTGAATTTGATATTAGTTAAAATAATTTTTTTAAACAACTCCAAATAAGAGATTTCCTGCAACATAAGGAGGAAGGTCCAGCGGGCTTTTTAAAAATTGAACTCATAGACAGACTGGTCAAGAATAAATGCAGATTTGGTACAATATATCATCTTCTGAATAATACAATGAAAGATTATCTAAGAAAATACTCACTAGAATGGCAAGATAAATTGGGGATATCGGAATCAGTATTCTGCAGATCTTTTTCATAAGCACAGTCTGTTTTAATGTCAGCAAATTTACGAACTCAGTTTTATAAAACCAGTTCATTTTTTATATTATACACCACACAGGGTTGCTAAATTAGGGGAAGGCAAAGGAACTTGTTGTCCTTGGCGTGCTTTACATGGAGCGGACATAGTTCTTATGTTCGCTACGTGCGGAGTCCTCCTTCCCCTGAAAAATGAAATTATTTGTTTTATTAATTATAAACTTAGTTTGAAGGTAGCCATATCCCCCATAGTGATTTTGCTATGTGTCCCTATGGCCATTTTAAGATTATGTGTTGCTTCAGTCTGACTGGACCCTCACCCCCCACTTTCCAGCAATGGCTGGCATGGTTATTAGTGGTGTATAATTTAGAAAAGGCTGTTTATGCTCATCTAATTAGGGGGACTCTAGAGATTTCCTCACATGGTACTTGGCTGCTACTGCACTTGTCAATTTAATTGGTAAGGGGGGGCTATATTATAATGAATACTTGTTATATAAACTGCATTTGATTAACTGTATAGGCGGTGGTATTAGAGGTGTGTTGGTAGTTTTGCATGTCCATACAACATGTGATATAGTGTGGGGGTTCTGGGTGTGGTATATGTGTATATTTAAAACTGGAAATAAAAAACTTTTTTTTAAATGATAATGTGACCGCAAATTTAGGAGACAAGTCACAAAGTCAATCTATGTGCTGAAATTTCCACTTGTGATCATTTCCACCTAAATGCAATTCAATAACTATCATGTGAGAAATATGCTTTGGGGTTTCAAGGGAAATCAGAACAAAATGGCTCAGTTTGCAGTAAATAGGGACATTTAGCTCTGGTGTTCTGAAGCTGTGTACCTTGGACCCTCATACTAGGGTCCTTGTTTAGCATTGAACTCTCAAGATTTTAAGACATAGAAATTCAAGGCTGACCCAAGGAGTTGCCAGTGGATGGAATGCTAGAAACCCAGAAATAACTAGCACAAATAATACATTAATTTGGCACCAGTGATTTTACTTTAAAGAGGAAAAGTGCTATAAAGTACACCTACCTAAACGCTACGCACAAAAACAAAAACATTCACAACATTACAGTGAGTAATACAATTCAGAACCTATCCCAAGGGGCTGCACAATAATTGCCAGTGTATACATCATCTACCCTAATGATATATCAGAGGGGTAACCCACTCTACACACCTTACCTGTTTCTATAATCTGCAAGTTTCCATGCAACCCTTTACATGCGTGCAGGCCTTCAATTGGTAGCCCCCTAGTAAACAATTGCCCTCAACATATGTTGAAGCCTCCTGCAGTCTATTGCAGACTCTTCACAATGAACACGAAAAGCCTACAGCCTTGAACATAGCGTTTCATTAACAAAATACAGTCCTACAGCTTTTGTCATTAATATTAACTCTCAACCTAAAGACAATATCGATCCTAACCACACCCAAAAATGTTAACATACAGTGTCCCTCCAAAAGCCAAACATCCAAAATGGCCAGTCATAAATATAACATGTTCTGAGTAAGAGCATCCTAATACTTCCTATCTCTGTGGACACCTGCTTTTCCTCTTTTTCACAAGACTCCTTCTCGGCGCATCCTGTCTGCACAGTAGTTTAAAAACAGAGGTGAAGAATGTTGCTGCTAGCGGAGCACTGACCACATTTAGAGATGCCATAACATCCTTTAGCCTCAGCCTCTAAAGGAACAACCTCTTGATTGCCCTACCTATGTCCAGCATGCTAGAGAGGATCCACAATGGCGAATTGTCCATAAAATCAGAGCACATCTGCTCTTTGGACTTGTCGCTACTTAAAAAGGCTTTCCACCCTTGTATTTTGCTGGACACTAGAGACAGAAGTCTGCCTTCTGCTTGCAGCTCTGACAGAGGAGATCCATTGTCCTTATTGACAGAGAGTTGCAGCTAACAGCCCCAGAAATACAAAGCTCTCCCCTTTCACCAGTAATAGAATCTTAGGGGGATATTTGCAACAAAATGTCAGAGCGCGGTTTTACTCCAAAATTGATGATGCCAAGCTCCAACATTTTTTAAATGCAGGGATGCGCCGTATTTCCGAAAATGCAGCGCACCCCTGCTTTTCCCCTAGAGCTAATAAAGTGGCCTAGCACCAGCACAGGTACCGTTGCACTATGTTGCAAGGGTGCCTGTAATGCAGGAGCGATTATTTACATGCAGGAAGGCATACCTTCCTGCACATAAACAATCCTTAAAGGCGATTTGCTATTTCTATGTGTGCTGCAGAATGCTGCACACATAGAAAGAGCAAAATATGATGAGAAATTTATAATTTCTCCTTGTATTGCCATCCTAAGATCGAGTTTTACCTGGCCTTAGTTTTTGGCCCTGCCCCATCCTTGTAAATAAGGGGCACCTTCAAAAAGCAATGAGTTTTGCGGTGGAAAGCCCTCAGCAACACTAATTGCCTTCCCCTTTGCCACAGGGGACTGCTGCGGTAAGGGGCATATTTACAAGGTGGTGTTAAGCCATGTTAAGTGGCTTAACGCCATCTTGTAATTATGGGGTAGAGAGCAACGCCACCAGAATGTCAGAAAAAGAAACACTCTGGTGGCTTTAGGGCTTGTAAATATGCCCCTTAATCTTCTTTTATTTGGCATATTGTTCAACAGAGGTTTTGATTGATCCTAAAGTTGGTGAGAACAGCAATGAATTTAAGTCAGCAAAGCAAATCACAAGGCAAATTTCATTAGTCGGAGATTCAGAAAATAATTATTTGTACACAGGATCTATTGAAAATCTGTCTTATATAAAAATTTAATTTTCGACAGTTAATTCTATGCATTTGTACACGTGGGTTAATGCTTGCAAAATCTCCTCACACTGCTTTGAACAAAATCATATCACTTTGAGAGAAGTAAGAGACCACAACTTGCACAATTATAATAGACATAATGATTTGCTAATCAATAAATTAACTTCATAGCAAGTGCCTTGTTGATTACAGTAGATAACAAATCCTTGGTTATATTAAATCCAATTGGACTCATAGAGTCCACATAACGTTTGAAAAAATAACCAATTGTTTGCATTTGAATGGCATGGTAAGAGAGACAAATAAGATGGCCTTATGTAAGATGTGTGAAAGCAGCTGCAGCAGAGCTAACTAAGGACTATAGAGCAATGTTCGACATGTAATCTTACTTACTGTCAATAGAGTTGCAAAGTACTTCATCAAAACATTTCATAATATATCGTGAAATATAGATTCATGTAAGGCCATTTATGATTTGACTTCTCCGTCAAACTCAGTGTAGTCCATGTGTCATGCACACTTTATTAAGAGCAGAAAAACAATCCGGGGGCAAAATACTAAAATAAACAAGATAATGAATAAAGCAGCACATATTCCAATGAACATTAGATGAAGGTAAATGAATGTAACATAATCATTCAAATTGAAGTCTAGCGTTACCTTTATATTGAAATGTAATCAAATAATATTCAAATGATGTACAGAGCACTCCACTCTTCATTTCAGATATAAAGGGTACTAAGTCTATGAGCTTAATTTACAAAAGTATTTATGAATATCATTAGCAGTACTACTTTGTGTAATTGTCAATGCAACTCACATAGGTACAGGCGTATATCTCTGACTATGCCAGACTTATTTCTCGTTAGTGGAGTTCTCAACCAAGAGTGCATGGAAATCTGTGTGCACAGTCCTACTTTTTAATGCATTTTAGTTAAAAACATGGGAGTGGAAAGTTGGAGTGAAAGGGAATGTATACCACAAAGTGGGAGGAGGAAAGGTAAAATTAGAGATGGCACTTGGGATAGGAATGAAGCTTCAAAAACACATGAACAAGTCAGTTGCAATACACAAACAGTACACCCAAGTTCAAATTTACTCCAGCCAATCCATGGATTAAGCCAAACATCAAACATGGCCACTCAAAGGTATTGCAAGGGAATCATATAGAATTAAAAAAAGGTATGAAATAACACTGCTAGTTTAAAATGCTCATAGCCAAAATGTGGCAGGACACGTGAATCACAGCTTTAATTAACCTAGTTTTCCTATTGATTATCGACTAAAACTGGTAAGGAAGCCTCTCTCTTGGACGAGCCCGAATGAGGAATATAAGGCTTCATGAGTGAAACATGAAAGGAAGGATAGACTTTCGAAGTTGTCAGAAGAGCCATAACAGGATTAATAACGTCGGAAATTGAAAAGAGAGCAGAGAATTTTGGAGTTAACATATATTTGTTTATAGAACTTAAAAGGTTGGTGGAAGATAGTCATACCATATCGCATACTTTTTATAGGCAAGAACAGGTCCTTTCAGGTGCTTGGCCTGTTTATTTTGTCTTTGTTCAGAAAGTTGTAAGTTAGACATCATGATTTTGTGTATTTTACTTAGTCTTGTCGACATATCTCCAGCGGGAACATTATTTCCAGTTCAAGAATCTCAGGAAAAGATTGAGGATGACAAACCAAAGAGCCAGGTTGAAGGGTTAATAGAAATATTCTAGGAAACCTCACCATAAGAAGAAACTCTTTCTAATTGGCTTCAAGGGCATAAATATTGGATTGTGAATATTCAACTGGGGTTTTATTTAGTCTCTTGGTTTTTGACTGTTCGTCTGGGGATGATGCCCAAAATGTCAAGCTCTGTGGATGTGCAAATTCTTAGATAATGACTTCTAAATAAAACTTGGAGATATATTGAGGCCTACAAGCAAATATTATTTTGTTTGGGGCCAACGGAGTCTAAAGATTTCACTGAAATAAATGTAGCCATTTCCATTTATGAAAGAACCTTTGGTAACGTGGTGAAGTAGAGAAATCGGCCTTCATGGTAAACGAGTCATTGGTTTGCATAATGGCAGTAAAACCATCAGAAGAAGCCAAATCAACTATGAAATCAGTTTTATCCCATAGTTTGGATGGACTTTCAGGATTCAATTAAAAAACACATTTCCTTTGGGTTGCAGTCTCATTTTGAGCACAGATTTTATGAGATTTGATGCATGTTTGAACATCTTAACTTAGAGTAGGTCATCACACCTTTTTCCTGAGGAGGTCTTCAGTTACCTGGTGAACCTTGTGGCATCCTGTTCTGGTGTCATGGAGCATTTATTTTGGAGCTCATTAGTTGGTGCAAACAGATTTCCTTGAAATAAAACATTGGATTCTGGACATTTTACCTTGGAAAACTGCTGACTAAAAGGATAGTTATCCAAATCGGTTGTGCTCATTTGAATGAGCTCAAAGAATGAATGAATGAATGAATGAATGAATGAATGAATGAATGAATGAATGAATGTATGTCTATAGTGTACGGCTACTCATAAGACTGTCCCAGCGCTTTTAGGCCTGCCAAAGAGGATTAGTCAGAGGTTTGCCTGCCCCTGTTCACCACTAAAGATTAAATAAAAATGTTTTTAACATCTTTTTTGACTTTGACTACCTCAAGTATAAGTCTCAGATATTCAGGTAGTTTATTCCAACAGCTTGCTGCTTTAACATTGAAGGAGGAGTCTACCTGAAAAGTTCGTTAAATACCACAGAAACTGGAATGTAGTTGGAAGAGAGATTTATTAATAACACCTCATCCATCAGCTACCTAGGAGTAACTGACACACAAAGAATCCCCATCAACTAACGTTCCAAGTTCTACTGAACTTGTAGAAGCAGGAAGACCTGTGGAAACACCACACATCTCCGTTCTTATAACAAAAGGATAAACCTTACAGTTCATAAAAAACAGGAGTATTACATTAAACACCTTAATCTACAAAATCCACGAAAGGTGAATAATGAAACCAAATACACATTAAATAAAATTTTACATACTCTTTCATATATCCAAGTACAAATTTTTTTTTTACCTAACATATTCTTTCAAATATCTTGGTACAACTTTTTCACGAACACTAATCCTCTGATGAGAATTGACAGAATCACTTGCATTGGCAACAACACTTTGATCAAACTCACAGTTGGAATTATCTTTCTTCATGATAACAACACGGTTTAAATTCCAAATTTTACCATTTTCTAATTTCACAGAATTTTTGAAACATTTAATAACACGCATAGGTGAAGTATATTTTGACCAAGATAAAGCTCCTACAGGAGCTTTTACCTGCACCACATCCCCTATATTGACAACAATTTCTTTGACTCTTTTCCTTTCATCATAACTTAATTTGTTTTTAAGTTGTAGTTTTTCTTCTCTAAGTCTCCATGTACCAATGCTGTTATCTTTTACACCTTTACCCCAAATCATCCAACCAGGACATAAACTTGTATTGGGAATTCTACCTTTGAACAATTCAAAAGGTGTCTTAAGTGTAGACATATGAGGAGAAAATCTATGAGCCAAAATGCATTTCTGCAATTCCTCCTTCCAATCCAAAGAATTTACCCTTGACAGCTGAATATTTTCCTTGATCACTCTATTAAACCTTTCCACAGCCCCATTAGTTTCCGGATGATACACAGAAGATCTTTTATGTATAATACCACAGGATAACAAAAATTCTGACATTAAAACTGAACAAAACCGTGGACCATTATCTGATAAAATTGTTTTAGGGTACCCTTCTCTCCTAAATATGTCTTTCAGAAAAGAAATCACACAAACAGAAGTGACCTCAGAAACAGAACATACTTCCACCCATCTTGAATATAAATCAATCAAGACAATGAGATAAGGAGTACGATGTTCACCCTTAAGAGGACCCACAATGTCAATAGCAATATCCTCCCATGGACCACTAGGTAACTTACGACAAACCATAGGAGGAGTACGAGGAGTGAGAATTTTATCACTAGATCTGCATTGTATACATTCTCTCACCTCACGTTCAATTTCAATATCCATTCCAGGCCACCAAAATGAAGTTCTAAGTCTTTCCTTAGTTTTTACAATTCCTAAATGTCCCTGATGAGCCTCTTCAACCAGTCTTTTCCTGAGAGAATTAGGAGGAATCAATTTGCTACCCCTTAACAAAATCTCATTATCCACAGATAACTCGTCTGCAATCAAGTGCCACACTTTAGACAAAGAGTTATCAAAATTGGACTTACTTGAAATCATAGTAATGACCTTCTTAATTTCACTGTCATTTTTAAGACCATCCTTCCACTCATCCTCCTGTATGGCACCCGAGGTAATTTCACATACTCTAACCTCCTCTTCATAAAACTCTTCCTCATCCTCTTCTTCACTAACATCACACACCAAACGCGAAAGACAATCCGCAGTCACATTATCAACACCAGGAATATGTTCAACTGTAAAATTAAAATCCTGCAAACCAATAACCCATTTTCTTATCCGTGAAGAAATAGAATCCAAACCTTTCTTCATAAAAATTTCTTTTAACGGCTTATGATCTGAACAAACCTTGAAATTCAAACCCCAAACAAAATGTCTAAATTTTTTAAGTGCCCAAAAAATCGCCAAAGCCTCCTTTTCAATCACTGAATAATTGATTTCCGCACCCCTTAGACTTCTAGATGCACATGCAATCAATTTCTCCTGTCCACCTCTTTTCTGTTTCAAAATAGCACCTAACCCTTTTGAACTGGCATCAGTTACTATACATGTTTCATCAGTTGGAATAAACAGAAGCAGGAAGACCTGTGGAAACACCACACTACCCTCCACTGTTTCTGAAAGCAAGGAATCATAATACATCCAGCAGAACTGAAGGGCAAAAGCCTCCCACAGCAGTATACCTCAATGCGTTCGTTTAGGTACATTGGACCCCCAGTGTAATGGGCTTGGTGTGCTAACATCAATGCTTTTCACTTAATATGATGACGGCCAATTTTGGGATTTTATATAGTAAACAGACTGCCATATTCTGCATGTCCTGTAGCCGCTGGATCAGATAGTCCGGGAGACCGAGGTATGGGACATTGGCGTAATCCAGTCTAGACAAAATCAGTGACCTGACTCCTGTCACTTGAGCCTCAAGAGGTAGGTGAAGAAATTCCTTCTACATGCAAAAAATCCAGAAACATTATTTTTTCACTTCGGAAACATGTGCTCTGAAAGAAAGCTGGTCATCAAACAGCACAACCAGATTTCTGACCACTGTTGTTGGAGGGGGCTGAAGGGCGATACTATTGGACCAAGCTCCAAGGGATTCTGGATAAGGAAACATGGCAAGGATCATGCAGGCCACACCAACCTGGATTACTCTAGGTGTCTAGTTTTCAAAAATGTGCAGGTTATGTAGGTTTCCATAGGTGCAGTGTGACATAGGTCCCAGATCTACAGCTACCAACATTCCCAAAAAAAGGGCCAATTTTTCAAGGAAAATGTGATGTGTCCATGTTGCATTTTGGTTGGATTCCTGTTGCAGGAACTAGGCCTATCCACGCAAGTGAGGTACCATTTTTATCTAGAGACATGGGGGGATGATAGGTGGTAGGAGGTTTGTGGCTTTCCTCAGAGTCAAGAACTTTTCTTCACAGAAATGTGAGGAAAATGTTTTTAGACAAAGTTTGAGGTTTACAAGAGATCCTAGGTAAACAAATCTAGTGAGAGCCACAAAAGTCTCCCTAGCCTGGAATCCCGTAGGTGTGTAGCTTTCACAAATGTTTAGGTTTGCCAGGGATATGTTCTGCTTGAGAAAAAGCCCAACATCCATAGCTACCCAAATTGGAAAAAGGGTCAGTTTTCATTGGAAACATGTTGTATTTTGGCAGTTTCCTGTTGCACGCACTAGGCTTACCCACACAAGAGAGATACCATTTTTCTCAGGAGACTTGAGGGTATGCTAGATAGTAGGAAGTGTGTGACTCCCTGCAGATTCCAGAACTTTCCATCACAGAATTTGAGGGAAGTGTGTGTTTAAGGTCATAGTATGATGTTCAAGAGATTCTGGATAAGGAAACATTGCAAAAACCATGCAGGCCACACCAACCTGGATTACCCCAGGTGTCTAGTTTAAAAAAATGTGCAGGTTATGTAGGTTTTCATAGGTGTCGTGTGACATAGGTCCCAAATCTACAGCTACCAACTTTGCAAAAAAAAAGGACCTATTTTCGACTTAAAATGTGATGTGTCTATGTTGCATTTTGGGTCGTTTTCTGTTGCAGGAACTAGGCCTATTCACACAAGTGAGATACTGTTGTGTGCAGATTTAGATTCCGTATATAGGTTGACCGATTTATGCCCCTACCTAGGTACAATTCACATTGCCCTTTTTTGGACATAGAAATCTGGCCCTTATTTAGACATTGTCTATACAAACCAAATACAGGCATGGCCACCTACATCCGTCCATCCACGTCACAACGAATTCTTGGAAAACTAGACCCTTAATCCCTTAGGAATTTCCCTCAGCTTGAATATTGATTTCTCCAAGAACTAATTAAGTATGCATGAACATCTATTCCTCAGGGGTTCATTCCTGACATTCCTTTGCCCGAATCTAAGTCAATACTGGCATTCCTAGACACCTTCAACGTATAAATATACCAGCACTTGCCCTGGCAAATTGCAGTTCCCGGAGGATTCGATCCAACCCAGACTACGCGGTTCGCCATGGCAAGTTCGGAAGGAGATCGAGTTCCAGCCTGATGCACTGACCTGACACTGCCATCCTCCTCACAGAGAATCCAGCTCCAGTGCTCTCTGACTTCCCTTGCGGGGGTTAGACTATCGAGTCCAGAAAAGAGATTCCATCCTCTCTCATTCTAAGGTATGGAGCTGACTAGAAATTAGAGAAACTTTTGGCAACTCTTGGCTAAACTAAAATATAGCTAGCCATACTTTAGAAATGGCACCTACTTCAAACCTTGTACTGCACTTAAGTTAGGTACACTGGGGTAGAATAATTTAGAAGCATCAGATGAGTATCACATTTTAGCTTATGTTATTTATGTATGTATTTTGATTAATATATGTCATAGCTACAAACCATGCTATTGCAGTATTACTTTATCTTACTGCTAACCTCGTACATATTGTACTTTGCAGTCTGTCTTACGATTGTAGCAATTCATATTCAATAAACCCTTTTATTGAAACGCCCGTCTCTCGATTTCTGTGCAACTCTGTAGAAACGAAGCATGCACGATTGACTGAATGAAACTGTTATCTATTGATTCCACGAGTCTAAAAGGAAAACAATTTGTCATGTTTATGCGTTTGTCAGAGACTAATCCCTTCTTGTATATTCGAGAAGTTTCTAGTGATCTATAGTGTATGTTATTCCAATGCGCAGAGCCTATCAGGGATATAGGAACTACACTACATGGCACCCAAAGGTTTGGTAAGGCCCTAATTTAATGCTAGATTCTAAAGTAACTCGTGCTTTTCTCAGAGACCCTCTACTCATAAAACTCCATAAGACGTCTGGAGTGGGTAGAGATAATATCCGCCATAGCTGAGTTGAACGAAAGTCCTATGTATTAGCTGTTTGGTTTTGTTCAATGTTGAAGGATACAGTGTTCCAAAATATTGCGCACCTTATCTTCATTCCCTTGAAACTTGCTCTGAAACTTTCATTTAACAATGGCCGAAAACGGCACAAACACTGATACTGGTGGAGCTGCGGCTGACCAAGTCACAGCAGCTTTTAATCGTATAGGTTTTCAAGAAACCGACGAGGATGCTATAATCATCCATCCAAATTTAAGGAGAGCCATCACTCTAAAACTTATAAAATATGGTCTGACACCAAGAGGTGGTAGAGCAGTTTTCGTGATAGAGGCACATGAATCTCACCAGACAGAGGTATTCTATTCATGGATATTATTCCCAGAATCTAATCCAGTAACACATGTGTTTCACTTCTTCAAAGAAGATGAACCACCTGAGGAATATATTCCTTTCGAGGATATTGAAATTCCACTCAAATACCAGGAGCATGAGCTCTGGTTTAAAGGCGCCCTAAAACATTACAATCACATTACCAGGCTCTGTCCGCTCGGTAGACCAGGAGCAACATGGCCGATTTTAGCCGGCTACACACCTCATCCTGACATTGAAGAAATGTCAGATGTGGATCTACTAGCTCAACTCAAGGAGCTAATCAAGAAATTATAGACAATTGGTTCAATATGTCATACGGACTTTCACAGTCCAACCACCATTAACAATTCAAAATCCAGCCCCTCATCAGGGGTATACGTTAAAAATTACTCCACAGACTTTACATTCAGTCATGGGTAAATTACTAAGCCTGGGCAAAGCACTACGCTACGCTTGCGTAGTTTGCGAAGTTTGCGCTACTTTGCACTACGCAAATTGCACGTAGCACAGTGCAAACATGCGTAGCGTTGCGTTGTGCAGCGGTCATTTTTTGCTTGCTCGTGGTCCTCAACATCAAGTTGGCGACAGCGAGCAAGCAAAATGACATCCCGGCGAGACTTTTTCCTTGTTCGCGATCAGCAACATCAAGTTGCCGATCGCGAGCGTGGAAAATAAACATCCAGGCGAGATTCTCAATGCGAGGAGGTCAGGTTTCTCATTGTGAGTGGTCGTGTATGCTCGCGACCACTCGCGATGAGAATCTACCAGTCCACGTTGAGAAAACTGCCACTCGAGTAAAAATCTACTCGAGCGGCAGAAAATTACAGCTCGCACTGTGCAAGATGCCATTTTCAATGATTGCACAGTGCCGAATGCTTGTCCGCACTGTGCAATCATTGAAAACGGCATCTTGCACAGTGCGAACAGGGTACTACGCAGTTCGCGAAGTGCTATGCGTAGCTCGCGTAGTGCAAAGTGCACTTTGCGTAGCTTCGCGTAGTGCTACTTCGCAAACTACGCCCAGGGTTATAAATTACCCACAAAACGCGAACAAATTCCATTCTGGTTAGCTCAAAAAATTACTCAAATCGAAGCTGTATTTCCTAATACTACCCCTTTTGAAAAAATCAGAATTTTCACAATTTGTTTACCAATGGGGATCACACCACATCTGGAAGACTGCACCTCTTGGGGCGCAGTCTTTGCTGCTGTCTACACAAAAACACATGGTGTTCTGTCAATGGCGGTAATACCTGATGTCCTGAAACAGATTCAAAACAAATACGGGGCAGACCCTGCTCTGAATTTAGGTATGAAGTTACTTAAGAATTTCGACCAGGTGTCAGCAATAATATTATCTAATATTAAAGGAGAAGCAGCATCAGTGGCGATCCGCCAGAAACTACGGGAATTTGATGTAACAGAACAACCTCAAGAACTAGCCAGAATAATTGAAAAATCCTATGAGGAATTAGGCAGAGACAGTCTGGGAGGGAAGCCAGTAAAACCACAACCGTCTGAATGTCCTGATAAGGTCTTTCCTAAAAATACTCCTACCTCTTCTAAAAAGAAGTGGGAAAATAGTAAACAGAGAAGCGTTCTCATTCCCGAGGCAGGTCTTCTCCACAGAAGGAGCCCTCTGAAAGGAGAAACAACCTCAGGAATAGGGATAATTTGAGAAAACCTGACAGATATCAAGATAATGATACACGTCCCTCTCGTACCTTTCAGATATCGTCACAGACATCCGAAAGAAGAAGACGGTCAGAAAACAAGGAAGAACGCGTGAAGTCCAAAGACGATCAACACGTTCAGAAATATAAAGCAAAACCTCTATTCTCCAAGAAAAAGGTAGCAGGTCTGAAGATCAGACATGCCGAAAATACTGAGAACCCAACACAAGAACGGAGAATGGGCCCAGACCATGCTGGACAGTGTAGCAGAAGTTACCATAGCTCGCCAGAACCTGAAGGGACTTCTGGAAACAGTGGACTTGAATGAAGACATACAAGTTGAGACTGTAGACACCAGGGTTAGTTTTCCACATAGGTTATATGAAATAACACTCCGGATGGAGGGAGACATACCAAGAAAAATGAAAGCATTCTTTTGGGAGCATCTTTCCAAGGGTTATGATGTACTTCTAGCTGAACAGGACTGGCCACCAGAATTTGTCAGGGCGTGCCCACATGGCGAGGACATCATTATGCCTGCCTTCTCCAACCAAGGTCCAGTTCATTTAAAATATACATTAGCCAGGAAATGGGCAGTCCCAGCACTGTATAAAAATCATGTAGGATGGGATGAGGACTCACCTCACCATAAAATCCAGTTAAAAAATCAACCAACTGCACAAAGGCAGTACCCGGTTAAGCAAGAAGCTAAAAAACAGGTCAACTTGAATACCAGGGGGTGATTGAAACATGCACCTCATCAATGAACAATCCTTTGTTTCCTATCTCCAAACCAGACTATACATATCATCTAGTTTTGGATTACAGACACTTAAATTCTAGTTGCAAAACATTTGCAGTACAAAATGCACATAGTACAGCATTAATGAATAACAATGTGCGTAAAAAATATAAAACCACATTAGACATTTCAAATGGTTTCTTTTGTCAAAATATCGCACCAGAAAGCAGATATTCGACTGCTTTCTCAATAATGAAGACCCAGCGTCAATTTTGTCGACTGTCCAAGGGATTCAAAAACATCCCGGGTTATTCTCAGCAAGGGTAACAGAGTTACTACAAACTTATGATGAAGAGGCATTGTCATATGTCGATGATATATATCTGACAGACGATGACCTGGATAGGCACTTGAACAGGGTGAGCACCATAATATTGGGCTTTGCCTCAGAGGGCTACAAATTCAACTTTAAAAAGTCAAGAATTGCCTACCTCAACGTCCTTTTCCTAGGATATGAACTATCAAGTGAAGGCAAAATTCTGGCAGCCAACTTTTTAGAAAAGTGTGCGCTGCTGCAACGTCCCAAAACAATGAAAAACTTACAGTTGATTCTAGGTTTCCTAAATTTTGGAAGAATATACATTCTAAACTATGCAGAAACAAATTAATCAAACCTGATTTTAAAATAACACATTGGACACAGAAACACACAGAAATTTTGCATTCACTCCAAACAGACATGTTAACAACGGAATACTTGCAAACACGCGTAAACGTAGGCAACTTGGTAATCCAAATAATTCCGGGTCAATGCGGATTCACCTACTTAACTTTTAACGAAGGTGAAAAAGTACCAATTGCATACAAATCCCACTTGTATACACAAGCGGAAATGAAATTCACTTCTACAGAAAAAATTCTGATAGCAGTTCAAACCGCTGTAGCAAAAGAAAGAGCTCTAGCACAGGGGAAACGCATTATGGTTGTGACTCCTGTACCAGCCCTAGAGGCAGTTACAAAGGCTAGCATTCCAAATCCAAAAACTTTACATCAAAGATGGATACAATGGGTTAATTCTCTTGCTGCAACTGATGTTGAATATGTTTTTGATCCATATTTAAAAACACAAGCATTCCTCCAATATGAACACGAATGTCCTCTGCCTACTGAAATTCTCCCTCTTGACCAGTACGAATTTATAATTTATACTGACGGATCTGCACAGCCCGCTACGGGGAGTAAACAAGCTTACAGTGCAGCGTGTGCTATCGTTAAAGGTCGTATGCGAGATGGCAAATTCAGACCAATGGTCACAAAAACCCAATCTCTAGGAGATGGTACAGCCCAGGGAGCTGAACTACAAGATGGCACTTCAAAATACAGATCGCGAATTCCCCACACTGATAGTGTGTGATTCTCTTTACTATGTTCAATCTTACAATTAATATTTACAGAATTGGATTCAAAATGGTTTCAAAGATGCAAAAGGTGGCACAATCAAGCACAAAATGCTTTGGGAACAAGTAGTTCAGTTGCGAAACGGACTACAAAACACTCCCATGATACACACGCTGAGTCACCAACGTGATGGCGTTCACGTTGAAGGGAATTCATTGGCTGATGAAGACGCAAAAGGGGCTGTGCAAATGGCTTCCGTAGCTGCAATCACTCGTTCAAAAATGAAAATAGACAGCGGAATAATGCTGGCAGTCAATGCATCAAGCAAGGGCAGCGGTGCTGCATTACCTAAAAAGTTTCCACTCAACTACTCATATATAATTGATGCGAATGGCGTTCAGTTTGCTCGACTCCCTGGAGTGGGGGATAGAGTAATTCCAAACATGGAACATAGACTAGGCTAATCCTAGCAGCACATGAAGGGTTTGCCTGAGTCGCCTCTCCCCCTGCAGGTGTTTCAGCCACAGTGGCTTTAATAAAAACAAAGGTACTGGTGGCCCGGAATTAGGAAACAGATTAGAAATTATGTTTTGGACTGTGAGATATGCCAAAGGATGTATGACGTTACAACGCACACTTTTACAACGCATGCACTTACAACGCATTTTTTACAACGCATAATCCATTACAACGCACTACACTTACAACGCATGACACTACAACGCATTTTTAAAAACTACCTTTACAACGCATACCATTACAAAGCATAATATATAATTGCATTTAAGGTAAGTATTAGATAGTATAGGGGTAAAAACTACTTTTCTAACTCCAGGGGGTGCAACAGTAGGGTAAGTGTTGGATAGTATAGGGGTAAAAATTGCTATTCTAACTCCAGGGGGTGCAACAGTAAGGTAAGTGTTGGATAGTATAGGGGTAAAAATTACTATTCTAACTCCAGGGGGTGCAACAGTAGGGTAAGTGTTGGATAGTATAGGGGTAAAAATTACTATTCTAACTCCAGGGGGTGCAACAGTAGGGTAAGTGTTGGATAGTATAGGGGTAAAAATTACTATTCTAGCTCCAGGGGGTGCAACAGTAGGGTAAGTGTTGGATAGTATAGGGGTAAAAATTACTATTCTAACTCCAGGGAGTGCAACAGTAGGGTAAGTGTTGGATAGTATAGGGGTAAAAATTACTATTCTAACTCCAGGGGGTGCAACAGTAGAGTAAGTGTTGGATAGTGTAGGGGTAAAAATTACTATTCTAACTCCAGGGGGTGCAACAGTAGAGTAAGTGTTGGATAGTGTAGTGTAATATTATGCGTTGTAATGGTAGGTGTTGTAATGGAATGCGTTGTAAAGGTAGTTTTTAAAAATGCGTTGTAGTGTCATGCGTTGTAAGTGTAGTGCATTGTAATGGATTATGCGTTGTAAAAAATGCATTGTAAGTGTAGTGCGTTGTAACAGTTGCGTTGTAAAGGTTGTTCCCCATGCCAAAAGATGAAAGTCTCTACTGTGAAACGTCCTGCACAGACAACCCTGGTAATTTCAGATAAGCCATTAGCTTGTGTTTACCTGGACCACTGTGGTCCCTTACAAAGGGATGGGAACTATAAATATATCATAGTCGCAGTGGATTCGTGCTCTAGGTTCCTATGGATGTGGCCTCAGCGCTCGGCTGACGCTTGAACTGTTATAAAGGATTTGCGAGTCTTTATCAGCACATACGCAATAGGCACACTACATTCTGACCAGGGTCCTGCGTTTAGCTCTAGGGCTTACAAAGAAGCCACGGCCAGTCTGGGCGTAGCATTGCGGTATTCTTCTCCATTCCATCCTGAGGGAAATTCTGTTGCGGAAAGAAAAAACTGGGACATAAAGCAATCTATAACAGCTAGGGTATTAGGTTCGGGTGATGGGTGGGTCAAACATTTATATGCGGTCCAGCGTGCAATAAACAACTTGCCAAGAAGTTCTCTAGGGGGTGTTACTCCATATGAGGTCCTATTTGGGACTAGACTGTTGGTTCCGGACTTAGATATGAAAGGCACAGTGGTGGAAAACAAACTATTTGATATCAAAGATCGTTTGGCTGTTTTACAGGACTTAAATGAACTAAGAAAGCAACAAAGCAATGTGGTCCTGAAGCCAACCACCACTGAGAAAAATCGAGCCGTTCCAGCAAGGCCTGTCTGAATCCCAAAGCTTGGGGATCTGGTCAGAAAAAAGATCGCAGATAAGAAGGAATTTGGACCTTTGTACAGACAACCACTACCTGTCCTAGCAATCCACGTATCAAGAACAGTACTTTTGCCGCCCCTTGCTGGTAAAAAGGAGAAAAGATTTGTGTCCATCGATCAGATCAAACCACACTATGTGGCCTATACTGAACAGTAGGCCAAGTGGACTCCGCCAATGTAGCAGACGCACTCTTCTAGCTACAATCCAAGAGGTTCAAACTGAGAGACTCATCACCTTTGAAGATTCGACAGTAAGAAATAGAGGACTAAGCAACAATGCTATGGACCTTGTACCTCTTGAGACCCAAATAACAGTTCGTCCAGATACACCTGTTTACAACGAAGTAACAAGTGATCAACTGGTTGCAGCAATTTCATCAAATACGGATACAATCCCAACCATTGACAGAACTGATCCTGGCTATTTCATGAACTTTGATATACATTTTCTGAGGATCCCAGCGAGCCTGAAATGACACCAGTACAAAGAACATTCAAAGAACAAGCAACAGACTTTTTTAATCTACTGAAAAAAACTTATCTGGTTTCACCATGGATTGAAGTATGGATTGTTTTGAGAATATTCTTCTTTCTACTTTGGTTAGCTCTGGTAATAACTCTGGGTATGCTGATTAATGGAAGATATATTCCAATGGACACAGCAAGTAAAAGAGTGAACTTACTTCTCCAACCACACCAATCATCCCATCGTGAAGCAAGAGCAGTGAACATCACAGCGGTTCCTATACCTGATGGTATAGTTTGGGACAAAACCGAATATGACATTTTTGGCCCGTCGGAGCTTTTGAAGATTCCACATTTATTTAAAATTTCATTAAGTGACTTTATTACCTCCAGTACCTTTTCTGATGATTGGGACTTTGAGACTGTTAATAATATGGTGTCTGATCTAGAGATATCAACTGTATTCACTAATAATGAATATTTAAAAGGTTCATCAGACTATGAACAACTGTATTGTTATAACTACTATCGTCATCATTTCTTGCATAAATCTGCAACATCTAGAAATGTATTTATGTATAACCAATGGGAACATTGTCCTACGCCACCAAAGGGTAGCTCGAAAACATTTGCAATGAAATTTCCATATTTTTCAGGGTTTAATATATCAAATGCAGAGACATTTTACATTAAGAATGTTAACAAGACTGGAATGAAAAATAAGTTAACAAATACCAAACAGATTTATTCTACAGCCTTTATTGCCCAACTGTCTAGACAGGGTTGCGACTTTTGGAAAAACAACATTGAGAGGAAAACTGTCTGGGATACTAAAGAGTGGCAAGTACAGGGAATAGAAGCTTTGTTTAGAGCCTGCATTATCCCTGAGCAAATTATGTTTTTGAACGACACTGTCCAACAAACATCATGCCTTGGAATAGCCAAGATAAAAGACATGAACACTCCGTCTATACCTGCACCTACAAGTGAAAGCACTACACAGGGGGAAGTTGACGTACATACTATTTTGAATAATAACAGATCAGATCCTGAATGGAAAAAATGGTTGTTCTGGCCCTTAGACACAAGCAACTGTCAAGATAGATTCCTGAACAAAACACAAGGTTTTACCTTTCATAGGCCAGACCCACGTTATGTCCAAAGAGAGCATCCGGGGGTAGTAACAGCTTAGAGTGTAGGGAAACGTTGCCTTGATTGGCTACAGAAAGCTACACTAGAGGATGTAAAACAACACTTAACTTTACTTCAAGAAGGCGCAGACCTTAGGGAATTCTTGCTGGGACCAAGAAAACCACGTCAAAAACATTTCATATATGCCAATATCTATGCTGCTTATAATGAAGCATGGAAGGTCACCCAAACAGAGACTGCAGAACAAATACGAGAAATTGATCGTATTAATTTAGAGAAATCTCTCTCTGTCGTAGACAATGGGTTAACGACTCTGTCGTCCAGGATATATTCTTTGGACAGCATTGTATCCTCCGTCATAGACATAATGGAACAAGACTTGGTCTTTTTACAAAATGGTCAGTCACAGCTACATTTTATCATGCTATTAGGCTGGATGCTTCAAAACCTGCATTCTGGCTATGTGCCTGGGCGTTTAATCAATACTACGTCACTGTTTGCAGAATTCAATCTCACTGATAGACAGATCAAACTTGCACAAAGGGGAGCAGACTATACGGTGCTGAGCATTGAAAAACTGGAGAAATTATCATTCACAGTGGTAGAAAAACCAGCTACTGTGTGGATCATACATGGTAAGATTACTCTGCCTGTTATGACTTTCCATTTTCAGTATTGCCTAAAAAATATACCAGCAGGAAAATATGAAAGGTTGGGTAAAGAATACATCAAAACATCCTGGGATTTACCTCACACACACAGATGTTGGAGTGGGGGACGAGAAGTGTTTCTTAGCAGGGAAGACTGTGAACACGCACTCAGCGGTTCTCTCCTTTGTCAGGGTATTAATTTACACGGGGCCTGTGACGGTTCCACTACAAACTTATCCTGCTACCTGCACGGTTCACCGGCAGCAATGATTAATCCAATCTTTGGTCAACTTTCAAATGGAAGTTACATTATGTTGAATGATCACAGCTGCTGTGGCATGCTGCCAGGTATTCCATGTCTAGTAATGGTTACATCCAGGGTCACTTGCTGTATGCAGGTCTTGTTTCCCCAAATAGACTTAGTCAGGGAGTCGCCTTTATGGCCTTCACTGAATATCTCTCCTATACGTGTTGATACTCTAAGCATAATGAAAGCCATACTTTTACAAAAAAGTGTGCCTTTGACCTCTGCCAAAGAAACCGATGATCTCCAAGTCGCAAGGACTTCTGCAGAGATACATACCCTTTTGTATACAAACTGCCCTGTGCATTTCTTAAACATTTCTGATACGAGCGGTATTGTACATGTATTTAAGAACGTGTGTGCAGGACTGTTAGCACCTTTTCAAGCAGGCCTCGGAATTTTCCCAAACTTCGTGTTTGGCAGACTGCTGCTCCTTTTAGCACTCGTTGCAGGGATACTATTTTTGCTCCCAGTGCTACGATATGGCAAGCCAAATCACCAGCGACACCCAGTTCACAATGGAAAGAACTCTATTGGAGATGAAGTGTCGCGAGCGCATTGTCCAAATTCTGGGTTTACCTCGTCTACGAGAATTAAACACCACTTGGTTTCTGTCATTCAGACCAATTTTGCAAGATTGCATCTTACCTGCTCTACGCTGCCTGCTATGCGGTGAAGAATGCATACTGGATATTTATCTGACACTGCCATCAGTCATGCCTATGGATATCGATACTCTGCTGGACCCGATAACAGCCCATGCTATGTGTTGTCCCCAGTGGCTACCAATCCTGATGGTGGCATTCATTGAGATCTCACAGATGCAACATGCTACTGCTGAGGTACGAGAGGAAACACCAGGCATGCTGGTAACATCCAATCCGGACATTGCTGATGCTTCCCATGCTGAAGGCGATAGTTCGCATCTATGTGCACTTGATCTTCTACACAAGGTATTTCAACTCTCACCCTCAACGGAAGATGACTTGTTGTCTACAGGAGTAGAAAATATTATGTTTTCTCCATCCCCACACACTGGCTTTTGATTCAAGCACACAGTGTTCCAGAGAGACTGTGAATTTGGCCTTCGTTCTTTTTCAAACGTGATACTGACTTAGGAACTTTTTCTATGATTATATATTTTTTTCTCTTCCCGTCTTAAAATTGTATTTTTCATTTTTTGGCACAGTAATCTGCAGTATGCCACCTTGTCATGAATAACAATTTGACTTGTGTAACCAGATATGAAATGGTTTTGGCCCCTTTTTCTTCTATATTTATGAGCCATTTCATCACATGTAGATATTTTGGTTCATTCATTTAGCATTCCAATGTGATCCTATGCTTAGAATGGAACATTGCCTTTTATATGTACAACACTTTATGCATAGCAATTGTTTTGTAATGTATTTTTGGGACATATGTTTTAGATATGTTTTTAGCTTATTTTAGCAAACCCATGCAATACTCTGTTTTAAGATATGTTTAGAACGTTTAGGATTTAGTAACGTCGTTCATACGAAACTGGAGTGGGTATTGTGTGCAGATTTAGATTCCGTATATAGGTTTCCCGATTTATGCCCTTACATAGGTACAATTCACATCGCACTCATTTGGACATAGAAATCTGGACCTTAGTTAAACATTGTCCGTACAAACCAAACACAGGCATGGCCACCTACATCCGTCCATCCACGTCACAATGAATTCTTGGAAAACCAGACCCTTAAGCCTTTAGGAATTTCGCTCAGCTTGAATATTGATTTCTCCAAGAACTCATTAAGTATGCATGAACATCTATTCCTTAGGGGTTCATTCATGACGTTCCTCTGCCCGACTTTTACATCCATACTGGCATTTCTAGACACCTTCAAGGTATAAATATACCAGCACTTGCCCTGGCAAATTGCGGTTCCCGGAGGATTCGATCCAACCCAGACTACGCGGTTCGCCATGGCACGTTCGAAAGGAGATCGAGTTCCAGCCTGATGCACTCGCCTGACGCTGCCATCCTCCTCGCAGATACTCCAGCTCCAGTGCTCTCTGACTTCCCTTGCGGGGGGTTAGACTATCGAGTCCAGAAAAGAGATACCAACTTCTCTCATTCTAAGGTATGGAGCTGACTAGAACTTAGAGAAACCTTTGGTAACTCTTGGCTAAACTAAAATATAGCTAGATATACTTTAGAAATTACACCTACTTCAAACCTCGTACTGCACTTAGGTTAGGTACACTGGGGTAGAACAATTTAGAAGCATAAGATGGGTATCACATTTTAGCTTATGTTATTTATGTATGTATTTTGATTAATATATGTCATAGCTACAAACCATGCTATTGCAGTATTACTTTATCTTACTGCTAACCTCGTACATATTGTACTTTGCAGTCTGTCTTACGATTGTAGCAATTCATATCTCTTGCATGAGAAATTAGACTGTTCAATAAACCCTTTTATTGAAACGCCTGTCTCTCTATTTCTGTGCAACTCTGTAGAAACGAAGCATGCACGATTGACTGAGTGAAACTGTTATCTATTGTTTCCACGATTCTGAGACTGTTCCGATTCTAAAAGGAAACAAAGTTGTCATGTTTATGCGGTTGTCAGAGACTTATGCCTTCTTGTATATTCGAGAAGTTTCTAGTGACCTCTGAGTTAGCTGGCAAACACAAGTAATTAAGCTTAATATACTCAATAGAGACATACTGACCTTAGTCCTATGTCAAATCTATAGTGTATGTTATTCCAATGCGCAGAGCCTATCAGGGATATAGAAACTACACTACAGTATCATTTGTATCTGGAGACTTGGGGGGGATGATAGGTGGTAGGAGGTTTGTGGCTTTCCACAGAGTGAAGAACTTTCCATCACAGAAATATGAGGAAAATGTTTATAGTCAAAGTTTGAGGTTTGCAAGAGATCCTGGGTAAACAAATCTGGTGAGAGCCACCCAAGTCTCCCTAGCCTGGATTCCTCCAGGTGTCTAGCTTTCACAAATGTTTATGTTTGCCAGGGTTATGTGCTGCTTGATAAAGAGCCCAAAATCCGTAGCCACCCAGATTGGAAAAAGGGTCAGTTTTCAGTGGACAAATGTGTGATGTGTCCATGTTGTGTTTTGACCTGTTCCCTGTTGTTCGCACTAGGCCTACCTGCACAAGTTCCAAGGCCCCGAATCTCTTAGGAAAAACTTCTCATAGTATACCCCTAACAGGTCTCTACGTTTGATGAACTAAATGAAGCTGTTGGTTTCTCGAATTCACAAAGTCTCTTAGGGTGAGAGAAGTTTTTCTTATGCTAAATCTCACCTCTGGAATCAAATGCCAGTTTCTCTAAGGAACTCTTCCAATTTTCTGGCTTTCAGAAAGCTTCTCAAAGCCTGACTTTTCATGCTCCCACTATAGATTCTCTCTGATCCTTTTTAGTTTGGAGGCAGTGGAGCAAGCCAAAAGAAAACAAGTGAGGTGAAATTTTCATACGAAGACATGTTGGGGCATAGACTAGTTGAACTTTGTTATTACAAAATGGATTTTACTGCATTTGAGAATTCCAAATGTAAGCCAGTGTTTTAAAAGAGATATTTTGAAAAGTACCCTCCAAAGTATATGCTAGTAGGGGTACCTACAAAGTCAGCGATGTACAAACAATCACTGGTTCTAAACTCAATATCTTGTGCCGATTTCCAAGATTCATAGGTTTCGTTGATACCAATTTTTCACATATTTCACCATATGAATTGGTCTGTAATCGGTACACAATGCACCACCGTTGTACGGTGAGGCTCACTTGTTGGCTCTGGGTACCTCAAGTTCTTGGAGAACCCACAAACCCTTCATATCTCCATAACCAGAGGGTATAGCAGATATGATGACACATTGCTTTTGTAAATCGCTCATTGTGACTAAATATTACAGATGAAAACATTGTCCCAAATGGTCGTTTTTTCCTACAGTTAGTTTTTTGACGAAAATCTTATCTTGAGGGATCAACACATAGGACCCCTTGATACTCTTAGAATGTTGTCTACTTTTTGGCAATTTATAGCTTTCCTGGATTTCTCAAGCATTTCACACCGGTTACCATCACAAACTGGAATTAGGTTGAAAGCACACGATATAGGAAAATGGGCAATCTGGTTGAAAAATGACAAAACTGGGGTAAAAACTAGGCTTTCTGATTCAGCTCTGCGTGTTCCTGAAAGCTGGAAAGGTGGTGCCCTTAGCACAGCATACTGTTCACTGGGGCTGCAATTTTTAGGGAAAAATCTAACACTTTTATCTGGAGCACTTTTTTCCTATTTTTTCCCCAAAACTCAGAATTTTGCTATATTTTGCATACTTTCTAAGTCCCCTACAGGGAATTCCACAAACCTTGTGTACCTTTAGAATCCCCAGCAAGTTTTAAAAAAAGAACGCTCATTTGGCATTAATACCTAATGGTGGACAAAACGTTATAGAGCCCTAAGCACAAACCATCCTGGATAGCCAAAAAAGGGCTCAGCACCCGGGTAGGCGCAGGCAGCTAAGGGTTAATGAATGGCCAACTATTTAAATATTGTTACAACAGTAAATATCATTCTCTTGTTCCTTGAGGAGGAGGAGGAATGTCTAACGATATTGAAAAAGACAACAAAAACTGAAAATGTATACATGGATATTATGTCAAAATAACAATAAGCGTAACAGTGATAACATGTGAACATAATAGCGTATTGAAAAATATCAATGTCACATTTCCTTTCAGTTTCAAAATATGTATGAAAGCAAAAAAAACTATTTTACACGATATTGTTGCGATATCAATTGTTTGCATGCTGAAGTACCACCCGTTTCCAGGAGGCATTTATTTTAGTATTTCATTCAGTGATAGACCCGCCTTTATCCACAAACCATCGCCATATTGGATTAAACTGACCTACCTCTCTCACAGAAACACGTTTCTTTGTAGTCTGTGATAGTCAGCAAAGACGGATTCTCTTAAGTAATATTGTTTGAGGTTGAAAGAAGACCCAAGAGAAGAGCATTTGACTGACCTTGAACTTTTAAATTCTATTTAATTCCTTACAGCCTTGGACGAAAGCACTCTTGAAAATGAGTTGTAGTTTATCAATAGTTTCCCTGCTGCTAAAATGTTTTATAAGAATTAAATAAGAATTGGCTTTTTTTTGTCTATGTTTTAGATTCTTTTGTAAATATAATGTAATATTTCAAGGTAAGCTTGTCAATATATTTCGGAACGTTTGCAACATTATAACTAAATCAGAGTAAGAATAATAGAAACCCTTCAAGAATAATATGTTGAATGTGCTTAGACAAAGGAGATTATGAAACTTTTTTCTGAGTACCAGAAACTATACGAATGCATAACTAGAAACACAGAAAAAAAGCATGGCCTTACATGATACAAAACGTGGTCTCTTCCACTGATTAGTAAAATGGATTAATATACAAGGTATTATAACATTTATAGTTTTAGCAATCAACATCTTCAATAGATAATACAAAAAACGAAAAAAGAGAATAAAGAGTGTCTAAATCAGTATATTAAGTTTGGTGCCATATTGAGCATACAGTTTTTTGATCATTTATATATTTAAACAAATGTTAAACAGCCTGGATACTGCCAAAGTGTTTAACCTCTTCTCGTCATGGTAATTTCCTCATTGTGCTATGTCATAGCAATAGTGCCTAAAAAATGCAGGGACTTTAGATAATTTATGTGAATGATACAATGAATAAATGAATATCTATTAAGGAAGTGCTACTGCTCCACACATGAAGACGTCCTGGCGCTAGGATAGGAAGATGAAAAACCTAGAAGCTAATGGGTAAAATCCCATGACAGGATCATTTTCGGAATTGGGACATCTGAGATGCTGTGGAAGGTAGGTCCAAGATTCAGGTGCCGATTACGATCCGGTAAAAACCGGGTACGAACCGTCGGTCGGAGCGTATTCTCCGTCCGACTCGTACCTGGTTGTAAAACATTACAAACATGGAATTACGATTCGCACGGAAACACCATTTCCGTACGAATCGTAAAAAACACCGACCGACGAAAATATGCATACGAATGTGATCCGGGATTGCTGCGACGTGACGTCGGGACGCTTCTAGGCAGCGTTTCGCGACCCAGGAATTACGATTCGAACCGACAGCAGTCCGGACGGCAATATTTTCACGGCACCCAAAAAGTGCCGCAAATGCGAAGTACGGCGCGAAACGACCAGAGTAGGTGGCCCGGTAAGCGCCGTACCCCACCCCCAGCCCCCGCATGTACGCGCCGTACCCCCCCCAGCCCCCGCATGTACGCGCCGTACCCCCCCAGCCCCCGCATGTACGTGTCGAACCCCCCCGTGTATGTACACCCGAGTTGTCGAACCCCCCGTGTATGTACACCCGAGTACGTTCGAGTCGTACCCCCCGTGTATGTACACCCGAGTACGTGTCGAACCCCCCGTGTATGTACACCCGAGTACGTTCGAGTCGTACCCCCCCGTGTATGTACACCCGAGTACGTGTCGAACCCCCCCGTGTATGTACACCCGAGTACGTGTCGAACCCCCCGTGTATGTACACCCGAGTACGTTCGAGTCGTACCCCCCCGTGTATGTACACCCGAGTACGTGTCGAACCCCCCGTGTATGTACACCCGAGTACATTCGAGTCGTACCCCCACCCGTGTATGTATGGTGCGTACCCCCAGCGCGCACCATACATACACGGGTGGGGGTACGACTCGAACGTACTCGGGTGTACATACACGGGGGGTTCGACACGTACTCGGGTGTACATACACGGGGGGGTTCGACACGTACTCGGGTGTGCATACACGGGGGGTTTGACACGTACATGCGGGGGCTGGGGGGGGTACGGCGCGTACATGCGGGGGCTGGGGGGGTACGGCACGTACCGGGCACCTGTTTGGACGTCTCCATGGTTGTTATAGGAGTTCGGTGCGGACGGTCTTTTAACCATACGGTTGTACATTCGGACGCCCGGGACGGATCGTGATTCCCCGGTCGGACTTCGCTTTTCACGTTTGTACGGTAAATCGTACGAGGACGTGTCGGACACTTTTTCCGACCCGAGGACGTGTGGGGAATTATTCCCAATGCGATTCGTATGGTCTTTTTCCCATGCGAATCGTGATTGCCAGTTCGTACGGCACTTGTACGATTCGTACGGTAAAAAGACCGGATACGAGTCGCACGGGGAATTTTTTTACCGGATCGTGATCGGCACCTAAGTAGCCAATAAAGAGAAGGCAGGCCTCTGGAATGGCGCGAGAGAGGTGAAATGCGAAGACTAGATGGGCAGATGATAAAGGTTAATATAAGTGCAATTCTAGATAGAGTAGTTGAAGATTTTGTACGGCCTTGTGTACAATAGAAGGAAATGTAAAGATGTGCCATTTCCAAATTTGGAGCTGTTGATTTTTTTTTTTAATTGACAGGAAATATGAGACCAGGGAGGACATTTCCTAATTAGCTAGGCAGTAGAGCCCTGAACTAATTGGAGTCTTTGAATCAGGGAATCTTCAAACCAAGAAGGGAGAGATCCTGTAATGAATGAAGACAGGAATAATCAGTACCTGTACATAAGTTTTCCAAGAGGTGTTGGGTATAGAAATAGCATCTCAAGCAAGGGAAAACTGAAAGCAATAACTTGGTTAAAGTGAGAGAATAAGTAAGCGTCTGTAACACCAAGATGTTTGTAGGGGTCATGGGGCAAGAGGGGGCAAGGTATGCATGCCAAGCTGATGACCAGATGGGCAACTATTCCAAAGATAAGGACTTCTGTCTTGTCAAATTAAATTTTTAACAGTTGGATTGCATCAATGTAGTCACTTGGGACAAACAAACAATAATTTTGTTTTGGTTATGAATGAAATTATTATATTTATTAAAAAAAAAACAATCAACTGGAATTTGTAAAGCACAGCTGCTCACTCGCGAGGGTATCCAGGCACTGGGTTATTGCTGGGATCAGTCGAAGAGCCAGGTCCTGAGTCCCTTTCCAAATTCCGGTAGGGAGAATGATGTACGGAGGTGAAGAGAAAGGTCATTCCTGGACTTGGCAGTGAGGTAGGAGAAGGATCGTCCTTCACTGTAGCTTTGGCAGATGAGGTAAGTGTGTGAAAGGGTGGAGGATGCAGAGTGTAGATGTCTGGAGGGTTGGTGGATGTTCAATCGATGGTTGATGTATGCTGGTCCTTGTTAGTGGGGGATCTTTTAGGCAAGTGTCAGCATCTTAAATTTGTATCTTTGTTGGACAGGGAGCCAGTGGAGGTTCCGGAGGTGGGGGATGATGTGGGTCTATTTCGGGAGGTCGAGGATGGGTCTAGCTGCAGGGTTCTGCCTTTCAGGACATGCCAAGCATGTGGAAACAGGCGGAGGAGACTGCGCATGGTCTGCCATCTCAGGTTCAGCTAGCTGTCCAGGATCCTGCCAATATTGCGGGCTTGGTCTGTCGGTGTGGGTCTGAGTTGGGAGGTCCACCAGGTTTCATTCCACAGGCACAGGCAGTTGATCTTCATCTATTTAGCCACTCTTGTCATGCAGTTGTGGAAGCTGGCCCTCATGGAGGAGGGGTATTCGAAGAGTGAGAGGATGAGGTTGGTGTCATCTGCGTAGGATATGATGTTGAGGCCATGCGTTCTGAAAATGTTGGCCTGGGTCAACATGTAGGTGTTGAACAGGTTAGGTCTGAGGGATGAACCTTGAGGGATGCCACAGATGGTGCTCTTAGGTTCTAAGGTGAAGGGTTGTAGGCAGATTCTCAGGGTTCATCCTGTGAGGAAGGATGCAATGATTTCTGACATTTCAATTTTTTTTGTATCTCAATTCTTTATTAATTTTTTTTAATAAGACAAATAATGATCAGTAATTAAATATCATTATATAAATATAAAGTAGTGATGATGCATAAAAGTATAAGCAAAACAGTAACAGGAAAGTAACAAAGGAAAACAATTTCAATTACCACATTTACGTACATAAGTGATTGAACGTAAAAAGTGCATTTATTGTAGAATTAGGGAACCTCCTCACAAATATGGGTTTGAAAATACTGATTAAGATGCTTAAATGAAGTTTGATTAAAATAAAATCATCCTCATTTAATAAAGAATCTACTTACTCTAAAGAAGAAACCCAACTTTCCAAAATGTGTGCCTTGATGTTACACGTATATATATATTAAATTATAGTTCTTAGTCATACTTACACTGATTTGGTTTGAAATTTACTGTATGGTACACATAGAATAAATTCAATAACATTGTATTAGATACGTATATTCATTTATGTCTAACAACCATATAAAATGTTTACTACTGAATTTATGTTTAACTTGTCCTAACAGTGTAGGCCTGTATTTCACCATGCTGAATGTCATAAAGTACTGTTTTCCCTTTTCTACTAACACAACATTTCTTGCAGGTATTCACATGCATTGTTAGCTTAGAAGAGATACAATATTGTACTTGAGATAGGGGAAAGCCAGAGAAGAAGACCCTTGACGAAAGTACATGGAGAAACAGAGCACTAACTGAATGGATTGTTTAACAAACGTTGCAGTCCATGTGTGTCTGAAAAAGCGGTGTCGTTCCCATTTCCACTGTGGGGCAATCCATTGATGTTGCAGTCTGCAACCTTGGGATTTAACAAGGACAATTGAACCCTGATGGTGTGATCAAGGTGGTGTTGCCTAGTGGACTTTGCACATTATAATCTACTGTTCCCCTTGGACTTTTTGGACAGATACCTTCCCTCAATCCCTATATCTTGAAGGGACTTTGGGAGGTTTTATACTTCGATGCTTCCACTTTGATTCTTGTTTAAGTGTGGCTTAGGCTAACCCTTATTACTGACCCATAGAAGACACTTGATTGAGCTTCTGAGATAATAACACTTCCCAATTTCGATTTCCTTTTATCCTGTGTTGATTTACTTCATTGAAATTTCCTGGTTTGTGAGACTTTCGATCCTAACCATTCGCTAGACTTTGAAATTGTAGATTACTAATGTATAGGAAAGAGAGTCTTAGATTTTTTTCTGAGCACCAGATTTTGATGCTATTATTCTGTGTTGTAGTCACATAATTCCTTATTTGTTTAATACTAGTTTGCCTCAATTTCTTCACAGCATCGTATAACAAGCAGTGTATTTGAATTTGATTATCATTTTCTAATAAAACTTGGCTGAACCTGGCTACTGATTCCTGGTACTCGATGTGTAGCCAAATGGGTTACACTGTTAATTGAAATTTGATGGAACACGAAAGCTAATTGCCATCATGTCTCAGTTGGTTTTGAAAGGTCTATCAGGGGACCAATAGTAGACAAGTGGGCCCAGAAAACATATCAGTGGAAATTCAGTTAATGGTTGATGTATGTTGGTCCGTGGTAGTTGAGGAGCTTATAGGCGTGTGTCAGCATCTTGAATTGGCATCTTTTCAGGATGGGGAGCATGTGGAGGTTCCTAAAGTGGGGGTGATGTGGGTCCATTTGGGGAGGTCGAGGATGAGTCTCGTAGCTGAGCTCTGTATTGTCTGGACTCTCTTCAGGAGTCGGGTTGTATATCTGCATACAGAGCGGCTGGTGACTACGACTTGAGTGAAAGGTTTCCTGATGCTGCTGGGGAGCCATTTGGGTGACTTGGGCTTGAGTGGTAGTTTTCCTGAAGCTGCCGGGGAGCCATTTGAAGATCTTTCAGAGCACGCAGAGTTTTTGGAAGCAGGCAGAGGAGACTGTGTTGATCTGCCGTTGCATGGTAAGCTTGCTATCCAGGATGATACCAAGGTTGCAGGCTTGGTCTGTAGGTGTGGGTTCGAGTTTTGAGGTCCACGAGATGTCGTTCCATGGTGAGGTGTTATTCCCAAAAACCTGCACTTTCATCTTGTACATGTTATCTTGCCTTAGAACAATCTGTTCAAGGACCCAGTACACTGCGCACACTGGTCTTGTTTGCTGCTGTCTGCTCAGAGACAGCTCAGGGTGGGTAGAATCAACACGGCAGCTAGACCAAAACTATGGCACAGTACGAATAGGGTCAGTTGTATTATAAGAACAGCATCATGCCTTTGTTTAGACTTAGAAGCACTTGGATGGATTGTCACGGTCACCACATGTGTGAATTCAAGCTTAGCAGAATGCCATCGCTATCCAGAGAGGTACGGTGGCCTGCTCTACACCAAGACTTGCTATCAGATGACCCATGCACGCAGCAAAAGGGGGAGTTAGATCACTCTAAAGTATCTGGTAGAACAGAATCTACCCAATTCTCGCTAGGCTAGGCAGTGCCAGGTAGGAGTCCAATAATATGTATTCATGTAATCAATGAAAATGTACAATGGTTGAAGTGTTTATCTTTTTCACCATTCTCACAATGCTGATTGCGGTGCTTTGCTTTATTCTACTCATTATTGCAGAACACATATTTTACACAGGAATCCAATTGCTTCAATAAATGTTTGAAAATGTCAATTTGTGTAATCCTTGTGTCTCCCTTTGAGCATGCCTGATTTAACAATGAATGGGTAAATCTCAGTAGGGTAGCAAGGAGAGGCAAGGGGAGTCCCGCCTCAGGCCGCACGAGTTTTGGGGGTGGTGGAATCCCCCCTCTCTTACCTGCGGTCATAGCAGAAATCGCCAGCACCCCATCACTCTTACATGCGCCTGCCGCCGGCGGCAAACACAGGGACTGCAACGGGCGGCACAAGATGTAGCTATGCCACTGGTGAATCTGTTTCCACAATTTCCTTAGGAAAATCAGAGGCATCATTTGTTGAGGTTGCAGGCACTATCCGGTACATTGTAAGGTTCAGAGGTCCAGATGGTGCACTGTGAGATAGCAAGGAACTAGTTAAACATATTCTGATGGGATGAGCGGACTCAGGTCTCTCTATTTTTGACACTTATGTTACCCAAACGCAGTCTTTTTGAATTAATTGGAACCAAACGAAAAGAGGAGAATCAGACTTAATGGTAGCGACAAGAGAGGATATTTATTTTAGAGAGGAGGATAAGAAAGTCGTGGGTCTAACCCTTGGTAAAGCAGAAGTCAGAGTTGAGGAACAATAGGTCCAGAGGAGGTTGTTCTATGAAGCCAGATAGTGTGTTTTTTTTATCTTGAAAGATGACAGAAAGGTGAGCAGAGTTCCTAGAAAGGAGTAATTAGTATGTCTTGAAAGATGACAGAAGGATGATCAGAGTTTCTGGAAAGGAGTAATTAGTATTACAGACAGTAGGTTTCAGCAAACTTTTGACAATGGAAAATATCTCCCTGGAGAATTTGTTAGATGAAGTCTGGGAAGGAAAATTAAATTAATGCAACATATATGGGAATTTCATTGAGGTGCTGCAGTCGCAAGTGACGATAACGCCAAATTCCCAAAGCCCAGAGTGAATGAGTCAGAAATTTAATGCAGCAGGATTACTTCCATAGAGCAAATTTTGACATTTCAGAGACCAGAAAGGATCTTCTGGAAATCTACAACAATTTTAGAAATTGTGGAGTACTCTTGGTCATTTATCTATCTGGAAAAAGGTGAAAAGATCTCCATGTGTAAGTTGGACCTAATTACACTTCTGAATATGCACTTTTCTACAGACAACATATTTTCCTGATGTCCAAATCTCTCCTACTGCAGCCCCATTAAACACATGGATAATCCTATACTTTCTCACCTTAAAAACACACTTACTCCTGCCATTTAAAGGTTCAAATATGTCTGTGATTCTAGGTTGGTGTCGACTTGGCCCATTTTGGAGGGTCATCCCTAAACTCTTTGCCTTTCTCTTAGCCTTTTTCCAGACATGGTGTTGGTGGTTTTAGGCCTCAGGGCACTTTAGCACTGCTGTCCACTGTAAAGTTCGTGTGCTCTCTGTGTTAAATATGATAAGGATTGGTCTACATCTGTTTGGCCTATTTAATTTACCTGTCAGTCCCTTGTAAAGTGACATCCGCTATACCCAGGGATGGTAAATTAAATGCTACTGGTGGGCTTGGAGCACTGATTGCGCCACCCACCAACGTAGCCTTTCAAACCTATCCCAGGCCTCTGCATTTGCAGGGCCTGTACGCGCAGTGTAACTGCCGCTGTGACGTGGCACCTAAAGTGTGTGCCATGTACGTGACCCCCCTTTTACTACATGTCAGTCACCCCTAAGGTAGGTCCTAGCTAGCCCCATGGGCAGGGTGCATTGTAGGTAAAAGATAGGACATGTACCTTAAGTGTGTGACATGTCCTGGTAGTGACAAACAGCCATTTTGGTTTCTCACTACTGTGGGGATGCCATAGGAATGCATTGGGGATTTCCTGATAAGTGTTTCAGTGGTAATTCCTGATATGAGAGGTGCAGCGTGGTCAAGTTTAGTATGGTTGGAATAGTAATAATAAATGCAACACAATAGTGTGCGCACATTTATTATAGCTATTTTAGAAATGCCACTTTTAGAAGTTGGCATTTCTGTGTGCTATGTGTCTGCCTGCCTGATGTGAATTGCATGTCTGGCTTGTGAGTGACAGGGGCTGGGAGGTTTGTGTGACTCCAAGAGGGGCAGGGTGAGTCAGCACTAGGCTGAATGGGACATCTATATTTTGCGTAGTGGGAGGAGAAGTCCCTGGTCCCTGAATGGGAGTGTGCCTGCCCTAGTGAATGCTGGCTCCGCCCCCCTGTGGTGTGTCTGATCACCTAGCCCCCACCTGACAAAGAGGAAGAGGAGCTTGCAAAACAAAGTGCTCCAATTCCCCCCTGAACCAGTTTCTGCTGGTTCCCCAAGCCCTGTGATGGCGCAGACAAAGAGAAAAAGTGATATAAATGTATACTACTGGGCTCCAGGAGGATCCGCCACGAGGGACTGCCTCCCTGCTGGAGGAGCCTGTGTGCTGACCTGCCTGAGCCAAGCCTTGTGCCCCCCTGTACCTTGCCTGGGGTTAGAGCGCCTTGGGAGCTCTGGTGTCTAGCAGCCTGTTGCTGCAGAAATTGACGCACAGATTCCCCCGAGTTTCCTGGGAGGAGCAGGTGCTGACCCCGCTTCATGGTGTGCCCTTGCGGGAACCCACCCAGCGTTGTGCACTGCTTTGGTTGTTTTTCTTGCAGGAGGGAGCCCACCCCGCGATTGCAGCTGCATTGGTGATATTCTATGAAGCAGGTGCCCACCCCGCACTGTGGAGCTGCCAGGAGAAGTTGCCGCCGGGCCGCTGCCAGCGTGACCCGGAAGTCAGGCAACACTGCCTGCCTCTGGGCGGGGCCTAATCGGGAAGTAGAGAGGAGCCTTGCATGCTCCATTTTCGCTCCCCCACTCAGAACGGCCATGAAGAGAAACGGCCGGTGAAGGAGGGGGAAGCTGCCCACCAGCTCTTGGGGCATACTGAGGCACACTGTCAGCATCCGGACCCGGTGAGGAGCAGCCCCGGTCAGTGAGAGAGCGGAGCCTGAATCAGGAGCAGAGTCGCCCAGACTCCGGTGAGTGGGGGCTAGGTGGTGCTTGAATGGTCCCGCAGGAGAGCGGGCTGCTCCAATGTTGGGGGCAAATTTGTAAAGTGAGCCCAGAGTGGGGCTCCAGAGGACCGCATTTTCCCGGTACAGCTGCATCGCCGAAGCGGGCAGCTGCAACGCGGCCACAGTGGTCTTCAGGGCCCCAGTGGGCTCCAGAGGCATTGGTGGCCTATTGGTTCCACTAGTCCCAGTGGGACAGAAGAGGCACCGTGGTGCCAGGCCTGATATATGAACCTCAGTTGGGCCACTGTCGTGGGCAACTGCAACCTTTGGGGCATTTTTGGTGATAGTGTCCCAATCCGGCTCTTAGGGCACAGGGAGTGCCCATGCCCACCTTTGATTTCACAGCTGCCCGGCAAGTAGTGGGTAGCTGCCACGTTTAGGCCAGCATTCCTTTGGGGGCATTGTTGAAGGAGGTAGGAGTGAGAGACACTCCTCTGCCCCAGTGCAATTGCGCATGTTTGGTTCCTACTGCATTGGCAGCTCTGACATTCCGGATGTAGGGCATTTGAGCCCCATTGAGTAGGCTAGTTGGCCTGGGGGTCTTTTCAGTGTTTAGGCTCCTGAGGGTTAGGATAATGTGTCTATGCCTAATGCGATATTGCATAATGTGTTTATACTAGTGAGGCCCTTTGCGTAATGTGTTTATGCTGATGAGGTTTGGGCCTACTGTGGGTTTATGTCTAATGTGATATAAAGCTTAGGTCATTATTGTACCAATGATCACTGGTTGTGGTTTACATTTGCTAAGTTCATTTTTTGATGGTTCTGACAGTGGTCCCAGTGTCCCTGTCAGGTGTATATAATCCCCTGTAGATATTGCCCAGTC
Organism: Triturus cristatus; assembly: GCF_964204655.1. NCBI lineage: Eukaryota > Metazoa > Chordata > Amphibia > Caudata > Salamandridae > Triturus > Triturus cristatus. Next base: position 386,205,627 of record NC_140583.1, read on the forward strand.
CTGTTGGCACAGTGTAAATGTGTGATTACTATTCTATGTGTTTATGATAAAAAAAAGGCTATTTTTTATATAACCTTGTGTGGAGTTCCATTTGTGGTGTGTCTAATGTGTTGCTGCTGTGTGAGTGTGTTGCGCAAACGCTTTACACATTGCCTCTGGGATAAGCCTGATTGCTCGTGCCAAGTTACCAAGGGGGTGAGAAGGGGTTATCGTCGGCGTGTAACTCCCTTGCCCTGACTAGAGTGGTGGTTTCTGCCTGGCTTTGGCGCATGCCTTAGCCAAACAGAAATCCCTTTGGAATCTAACTAAACAAGGCTATATGAAAACCTATAAACACATAATTTTTTTTTTTAACTGAGTTTTATATAGCGCGAACCTGACCCGAAGGTATCGGGTATCAGAGCGCTTTACACGAGCTCCAGTTGCGTTACATGAGGACATATTCATTTTTGTTAGGCACATGGAGATTAAGTGATTTGCCCAGTTCACAGGATGTTGCGGGTCCCTGTACTCAATTGTCGATTTCGACGTGCAGCGACTATTGTAGTGGGTCACCTGGAGAAAATATTGACAGTCCAACACTTATTTCTATACTCTGAATGCTCTGAATGCTGGAGTTCCAACATACTGTATGGTTTTGTAAGTGCCCTATGTCTGTACATTGGCACCATTTCAGACAGTATATATTGATTAGGATTATATGTTTAAATCAGTGCACATTGTGCACACCAAAGTTCCACTGATGCAAATTTCTATGTGAATCACGGCCTATCACTACAAAAAGTGTGGGAAACGTGATGAGATTTGCTTGGGGTTAAAACATTTAGGAGTATCTGGAGACAGGCAAATGGAATGAGGAAACCCTGAATACATTGGCTTCCTTTGTTGCTTCAATGATTTAAGACAACAATTTCCTTGTAGGCAGCACGCAGGTCTTTATATGAATCTGTTTTATTTCTTGTTTCTGCAGATCATTAAGGAAACATATAGATTATCCAGAGCAGTGGTTGAGCAAGAGATAGGAAGAAGAAGAAACCACACACAGGGTTTTTACAATGAGCCTAGTTTTCATGGAGGTCGTGAGTATGCAGGTGTTTACATACTTTTCTGATATATTCCTTCAGGAGAAGAGATAGAGAAAGTGAGTTTCCAAGGCAGGAGTATTAAAAGTATAACAACACATCCACTGCTCGGAGAACTCTTTTTAAATACAGGGCTCATAGCTTCCAACACATTTAAGGAATCCTTTGAACTCCTGCTGTCAGACACTTTATAAAGTACAATTTCTAGACTGGGCATGCACCCAGACCAATGCTGCTAGAGATAAAACTCTAATAATCATGGTTTCTTCAGAACCAAAGGAAATTAGGAATTTGTTCAACATGCACATCATTGGACAGGTGAAAGGAACTCAATAATCATGTTTACATTATAGTATGGGGAAAAGAATTTAACTTTAGGGGTCTGTTGAAGTATGGTCAGTGATCTGACAGAGAGGAGCAAAATAATCCATCTGCTCTTAAAAGAAAGAGAAAGCTTAGGAGATACCTACTTGTGGCACTTAACACTGATTTAATTGAAAGCTGTGTTAAATTACTCTGATAGAAGTTGTAAAGTTTGTGATGAGCCTGGCACGATGTTGCACATAGGCTGGATGTTATCTTGAAAGAGGTTTTTAAAGGAAAGGGGTTCTTCTGCACATAAGAGATATAACAAGTGCCAAACTGGAGTTGTACCCTTTGATGCTCATTCTGGGACGTACAGTTGAAATAGGAGCTTATCCTCTTTCAACTGGGTCCGTACAGTTTTATGAGCTATAGCCAACACTTCACAATTATCCCACACCTCTCCAATGGTGCTGTGACTGTGTAATTGAGGCTCTTATGCACCATGGAAAATGTAGCAGCTGTTGTTAGAGACTGCTGTTTGGACACATATGGCCTGATTAACAAAGGTAAACTTGCACTTTGTGTACGTTTACGATTATTTGCAATTTAGAAAGGTATTTTACTAGTAATATATTTACAACTGTGTAGTCTCAGCACATAAAAGGATAGGAAAGATCAGCCCCCTTTTGTACATATCAAGGAAGATAAGACTAGTATAAATGATGGAAGATATATACTCCATATCATACACCAAACTAATATTTGTCACATGATCTCCCTCTCTTACATTCACAAGTGGGGACCATAAACATGGAATAAGCTTGTTCAACATCTTGATGGTCTTCCTCACCCTTGTACCTCATAACCGTTTGGCAAAATCTTCTAGAGCTGTTGACTCAGTACAAACCTCCTATTTGGTTCACTTGTAATGAAGATGCAGCATGATTTCCTGCATTGCTATGCATTTCTCTCTGTGCCAAAACATTTAAATTGTTATTCAAAAAGAGTCTTTCATCCAGTCTGTTTGTACATGGTTGGCAGCTGTTTAAGATGATTATGGTTGATTGACTTTTCCTAAGTCCTCAGGAAGTATAGTTTAAATAATTTAGGTACAAAAGTGTAGTTCCATGCATGACCCTATAGTCTAGGCAGGGGGATTGATAGCCAAACATTTGTTGAATTATCAGTCAATGGAGAGACTTCATGGCTGATGTAATTTGAAAAGATTGTCTCAGGACAAGAAAGAGTCACGCAGTGAAAAGCCAGACGGGCAGTAAATACTTGCCATTTGTGAAATAGAGTGGGCAGACAGATGACAAAACCTCAGAAGAAACTTAATCTATTGAGCCCTCTGAGGTGAATTTCAGAGGCAGAAATGGAGTAGTCTGCCGTCGATATATTGAAGGTCCGCCCGACTCTATATGAAGCATCGGAATTCCTTCTGCACCAAATACTAAATTGTGCCCTTAGTGTGCTTCTTTATGGTAAGCATCATGTAAGAGGTCACAGTCCAAACCAGGGTGATTGCTTTACAAATGTACAACTCGTCATACCCAACATCAAAATGTGCTTGATCAAGTTGTTCACTTGCCTAGTAAAAGATAGAACTCATATGACAATGACTCCAAGAAATCTAACTGAGATTGAGGGTGTCCAGGAAACATCCCAGGCATGGATCCAGGCAAAGGTGACAGTTCAATGTTCATCAGGGCTGGGAACACCATTTTCCTTTTGTCTTCATACAGGTAAGGCTGGTTTGTTTATTTTCATTCACAGAATTTAAAACAAATATATATGATGTGAATAGACAATTGCAATGGTTAGCAGTATCACAATGGGATACAGGGTGGTTTGGAATTGGTGATTTTGTGTAGTTTGTCCTTGCACTTGATTCATAAGTTTTGTTTGTGCATATACAAATGGTAGTAGCTTTTTGTGCAGATTTATTGTTGAGTTTCAAAACAGCGAAGCACATGTGCAATAATCAATCGGCATTTGGGCTGTACAACTGCAAAAATGTACATTACATTATAGTGCATATGTGATTACAAAAAAATACAAAGCACACAGATATCACAGTAAGCTCTATGTGTGTCACAATGCGGTCCATTGCAACCACCCAGGAAGAAAAGATCTCATCATCTTTAACATCATCACAGACCTCTTCTATTGTGCAAAACCAGCCAGAGTGGGCATCTGTGAGCTGAAACGTTCAATAGGATGCCGATGTTTCAGAACAAAATGTTTTCATTAATTTCCTGAACCAAAGAAGATGTTATTTTGTTAATTGATAAAATAAGATAATTCCATAGTTCACAGATTTGTAGCTAGACCAGCCAGCGTCCTGCATGAACTTTTGTACATTGTATTTTCAATCTAACCCCTCCCTCAGCTCCACCCTCTTCAAAGTCTACATGTCCCCGCTCGCAGCCATAGTCAGGAATCACGTTGTCAACATCGTCTCCTATGCCTACGACACTCAGCTTGTCCTTTCCCTTACCAATGAGCCCAAAATCACCAGAAACAACCTCTACGATGGGATGAAGGCTGCCACTACCTGGATAAGAGACAGTGGCCTCAGGTTCAACTCGAACAAGATAAGTCCTCATGCTGCGGCCCAACACCTCTGCTTGGAAAGACTCCTGGTGGCCTGCTGTGTTAGGAGCCCCCCTTCACCCACAGACCACACACGAAAACCTCGGCATCATACTGTCTCTTCACTCATGATGAATTGCCAGATTAACGCTGTATCGTCATCATGCTTCCACACTCTTCACTGCTTCAAAGGACCTTCAGATGGATCCTCACTGCGTCAAGAAAACCGGTCATCCACGCACACATCAGCCTCTCCACCTCAGGCTATCTCCATCACTGATCCATTTCAGGAAGTATCTCAAGACCTGCCTCATCGACTGAACCTCAGCGCCCATCAGGACCTGAAGCCCCCTTCGCCCCCAGCGGCTTGAGACCCTCACGGGTGAGTAGCCGCGCTTAACAAACACTGATTGATTTTCAAAGTTTGCCATTTCAAACAGGCCAGAACGCATAATCAGTGCGTTTCAAAACGTAAAGTAAAAGATTAAGATTAAACAAGTACACTAATTTAAGGAGACAACGATCACCAGAGTCAAGTCAACACAGCAGTGACAGAGCAGACTAGGCCCCAGGTTATCTCAGGCTGAAGATATGGACAACACAAATGGTGATCTCAGTGTGACAGAATAAGACACCCAACATGCAGAGTGAGGAGAGATGTTGTGATATGGTCACTAGGATCCTGAAACACAAACTCCAAGCAGTTTGAATACTATAATGCACTCCTTGTACCTTAAAATGGACAAGAAGAAAGAGTCAAAATAGAACATCTATGTGCCTAACAGCTTATGGATAGAATGGAGATAGACAAGCAGCTACTGATGTCGAGGTTCAAGCTATCAAACAGAATAAGCAAAATTTGGAGTAGTTAAGTCTCTGTGTCATACTTCTTTCCCATACAGACCACTACCCTATGATAGACTTTTTGCATGTTAGAATTTTCAGCAAGTGTTTGTAATTTCATTGAAGTTCTGTGCCTGGAACATGGAGAGGGATCCTTCAGGTGGACTTTTTCCAAAGACCACATGGTGGAATTCTCTATTTTGTTTCATGACTGTGCATGTGACTGACCATGTCCCATAACTACAAGCTTTTTTCATAAGTACTGGCCTGTTTAGCAAAACAGTATTTTACATACTATTTCTTTATCAAACTTTATTCTAAAAAGTATAGCTCCACCCCCTCCAAAATAATTGGTGATCATCAAATCTTAGCACCCCTACCAGCTCACCTCCAAATCCTGGTATGTTTTTGCAGATATTGGCAGCCTCTAACGGGTCATACCACTGACTCGATATCGAAGGATGGTTTTGTGTTTAGAAAATGTGAGCCAGAATGCACATTTGTCTCTGATATCTTAAAAATCAATCAATGCAATAAGGAATATTGTCTGAATTCCCCCAAAAGTATGCCTTCAAATCTTATTGACACAATTCCTAATTATTTGGTATTGGTGTTGCAAAAGTAAATAAAATAGCATCACATACATAAATATTTACAAATTTTGTGGAACATTTAAATAACTGGCTGCCGACTCAGATCGCTGGAGTTAAACGGTAAGATAAACCATTGTAGCAACAATGAATATATCTTGAAGCAGGAGAATTAAATGTAACTAAAAGAAATGGTCAGTAGGAAAAACAGTTGGGGGAGGAGTTTTCTAAGTGTGCATGACAGTTTGGTAGGCCGACTTGAGCCGGCCAAGCAGTCATGCACACTTTGCATGTTCTCCACCAGGCTGCATTGAACAGACTGGGTGGAGAACATGCATAGCCTCCCAGTCCCTGTCTGAGCCAATCACAATGCATCGTGATTGGCTACAGGGTTCTGGGAGGCTGTGTGCTTCATGCTGCTGGTGAAGAGAAGAGGACGGAGGAGAGGTGACGGCTGGCTGGCTGACCGGCTGTACCCAGGTAAATGCTTCTTAAAAAAATGTTATGGATAAAGGTTGGAATGAGAGAAAACACCAGTTTCTTTTGCCTAAAATTGTTGCCTTGGATTGATATTGTTTTATGCAACATGAATTTAAGAGGGACAATAATCTGAGGCAGTTTTGCAAGAAATAATTTAAACCATTAGCATGTTTACAAAACCATTAACCTTTTTACATACTTTAAAATGTATATGCACGACTCCAGCAAGAACGCAAAGCGCAGATCTGAAAACATTTTGTGCTCATTTGCCTCACAAAAGTGCCACAAACCTGAACAAAATGGTTTTTTAAAATTTATTTTACAGCCCCAAAAAAAATTTGTACTGGAATATTAGCTTAAACTAAAGCCAAGCAACGTGCTGATTTGTGTTACTCTGCATCAAATTATGCATTTAAGTGGTGGTACATAGGTGCAACTACCGATGGCTTTTGACACAAAACACTACTAGCAATAGAAGAAAGTTTTGCACCAAAAAACAACGTCAATTGGAAGCAGCCTTAAAAAGGAGAAATACTTCTATTTCTTCTATGTTTTCCCACTGTGCATGTTTGCTCCATTGTAGATCAAATCCAAAGTGTGAAAAGTTTTAAATTAGTCTAAGTCTAAATATACAGTCTTGTACTGGAAGATGCCCAACTGTGATTGCTGTGCTGCTTTGTAAAAATGTGCCCCAGTGCGTAAAATCATAGGAAGATGTTTTTGACTATGGAGTAAAAAAAATAAATGGTGCGCAACCTTTATACCTCTAAAGTACAACCATGTTTGTAAAAACTGAAAACAAGCAACAGAAAGGGTCAGACACTAGCAGCACCCAGCGTAGATGTCAACATTACTTGTATTTTTGGATCTACACAGCTGAGCTTTTAGCAATACGTCCAGACGAATCTCTTACAGAGACAGAGCTACTACGTGTAGGGTTGTTCCAGGCAGCAGTCCAGAGAAATAAATTAGCTGTGCATGGTGACCACATTTCAAACCTGCCAGATCTAACTCCTAAATTTTAATCTATAAACATGCACATAATGAATTCATAGCTAACACACGTCTTGAACTATCACGTTTTGAATGTGCAGATTATTGACTTGTCTAGCTTTTATTGTATAAAAGCATTAATACACCTGAAGGAACCTTCATAAAAGAGAATTTAACTACAAGTCTCTGTGTAAATGACCGGTTACTCACCGGTAATATTCATTACTCCGAGTCGTAGCCCTCCCCGTCCCAGTCCTAACTACATGAGCATAGCTCCTCCCACCAGAAACTCCCAAGCCACTAAAAACCCATCCCTTCCCACCAGGCCACACCCACACCCTAAGGCATATAACCATGTGACCCGCCCATCCACATCCTGTACCACCAAGCACAAGAAGCCGAACAGGGAGGGAGGGATGGGAACCTGGACTGGGACGGGGAGGGCTACGACTCGGAGTAATGAATATTACCGGTGAGTAACCGGTCATTACCTCCTCGTCAGCCCTCCCCGTCCCAGTCCTAACTACATGAGCAGATACCAAAGCAATAATCGGCTTCACCCAGTAGTAAATACAGACTTAAACAGCACAAGCCGAAAGTCACACAACCTGAGCAGAACACAGCACCACGTCCCCAAACCCAGGAGACACAGTTCCACTCACCACCCAATGATCATTGGGACAGAAAAGTGCAAGGAGAACACCAAGCAGCTTTAATGCAGAACACGGCCAGGGAAGCCCCCCGGAAGCAAGCCCAGGACACAGCCACCGCCGAGTCGAGCCACCTCGAATTGACCCAGGAGCCAACCCCCACAAGCCCAATCGCCGTCCCCACAGCCAACACGGCCACTGACAGAGAGCAGCCACCGAAGGCCCCGGACCAAGAACAGTCAGCCCAAAGGAAACAAAAAGGGAAACCACCCCATGAAAAAGGCACAGCAGGAAGGAAGCACCCCTCCAGAGCCTGCCCAACGGCCAAACAGAGCAGCCGCACCAAAACCCTAGAAAGAGGAACAGGACAGAAAACAGGCCAAACCAGAAACTCCAACAAGGAGCAAAGGAACGAAAGACCGGACTCAGGAGGAAACAACTCCACAACTACCTGGACATCAAGGAGCCCACCGGCACAAAGCCCGAACCCCGAAAGGCCCACACAGCCGCCCACAGAGCTCTCAGGGAGGACACAGCCAGACCCAAGTCGAAGCCAACCTCCCAGAATCCAAGACACGCACCGAAATCCAACGCAAAACCCCCTTGCGTCGCCCAGCAAACCAGCAAGTACACCCCATGACTGGCATAGGACAGGAGAGTCGAAGGGCGCCCGGACCGAGGAAAAAACACAGCCACAGAAGGAGAACACCCCAAAGCCACTAGGGCCAGACACACCACAGCCCCAGGACACACGAGGCCCGACCCAGTCCGACCCGCAGCAGGACCCGTGGAGCCAGCGCAATCGGGGGAAAGCACACACCAGGCCCCTGCACAACAGAAGGACCCGGCAACCACGCTCCAGACAGCGCCGACCGAACCAGAGAACAACTGCACCCCAAGGCGAACCCAGGAGACGCAAAAGTGGGACCCCGAACCAGGTCAGCAACAGGCCCAACACGGATAGCGAGGGAAAACACCCCGCGCAGGCGAGCCGCCACCGAAAACAAAACCCCCGGCAGACGTAAAGCCCAAAGGGACCACAAGGAAGAATCTGCCCCCCCCGACATAACAGCAAAGCCTCCAAGGGAGCCAACCCCGCACGCCCATGGCGGAAGACAGCCCGACCGAACCACCACGAGCCTCAGGAGGACCCAAGGCAGAAAGGAGGCCAGGCCAACCGAACCGACCACGGGACACGTAGAAAGCATAGGCGGGATTCAAACCCATGACCAGTGCAAGCCTGAGCCACCAGAGGCACAAGACAAACCATCGACCCATAGCTCCGTGGGCTAACGTAAAGCACCGCAGGAACCAATACCACCATGGGATACAAAGAAAGCAGAGGCAGGATACGGACCCATGTCCCACGTGAGACTGTGCCAGCAGAGGCCCACGACATACCACCGAGATACAGCTTCCAGGACAAACAACTCCGAACAAATCCAAGACAGTCCCAGGACCAACTGCACCTCAGACACAAAAGGACAGTCCTGCAAGAGGATTGAACCACCAGCCATCAGGGCAATCCGCGGCCTATGGCCACACCCCCCGGAAACAACAGCAGACAATTTAGAGATGCCAGAACCCAAAGCCCCAGAGCAAGACACACCAGGGGGGACAAGTGCCTAAGGGCCCCAGGAACAAACACCACAGCAGCAGACAACAGCCGCAGAATAAGGAGCCGCCGGGGAGCAGAGGAAGACCGAGTCCCCAACAACTACCGCAGTGCGCGCAACAGAGCCCGCCTGCGGGGCACCGACAGTAATACCTTACCCATGAGGCGCCTAAACCCCCCAATGAACAGGAGTACCGGAGTGGTGCAAAGATTGGAAACCCCCAAGCGTAGAACCGCCCAAACCAACGCAGGAGCCAGCAAACATGCAGTGAAAGGGCCGGAGCCGGAAGGAAAAAAGAGGATGAGTCCACCAACCGTTCAAGGAAGGGAACACCCGGAGCCCCTGAGCAGGCAACAAAACCACCAAAGGCGCCAAAACGGCAGCAAACATTTTAGGAGATGCAGACCGCCCAAAAGGCAATACTTAAAACTAATGAACACAACACACACCGAAACGCAGGAACCCCCGCGAAGCCGCGTGTACCGGCACATGAAAGCAGACGTCCCAGAGAACCAGATAAGCCAGGAACTCCCCCCCCCAGGAAGGGAAGAAACCACTGAAGAGACACCAACATGAAGGACCGATGAGGTAGGCACAAGTGTACAGCCGTCCTAACCAGGGCAGGACGGTAATCCTCAAACGGTCCCCAGAACCAGGAACGAGTAATTGCCCCTACCGTGCCGACTCCCCACAACACAGCCCCATCGGAAAAAGACCCAAACACAGGGTAATAGAACCCGACACAGTGTCTGAGAACTTGGAAAAGGGGCAGCACAGAACACAACCAGCAGCCCAGAACGACCAGTAGGGACCAGAAGAAGAGAAAGCACCCCGTCGACCCCAGGACAAGAGGAAGGAAGGGACACCCAGGCCCTGATCCACACCACGATAGGGTTGCGCCGCCAAATTAGAATGAAATGCCGCCCAAAAGCCCGTACGCAATCCAACGGATCCCCAAACAGTATAGAGCCCGCGAAGAGAAGCTCCAACACGGTATCCAAGGCAAAAGCCACAACTGCCACCGAGCAGCCACAGAGGACCCAGCTGCCATCGCCGCCGAACTAAGGGAATCGTAGGACGAATTCGCCAGGAAACTCAACTGCAGTCCCAACCCGGAACAAATGACGGAGGGATCCATACCCAGCAAGACTGCACAGAAATAACTGGACAGACACATGAAGCGACTGAACCCAAAAGCCGGGGCAAGCCGCAGCCCGAACTGCAAGACCAGAGGCAGCAAAAGTCTGCACCAAGGTCCCCCATCCCGCACGACCACAGGAGAAGAAGGAACTGCAACCACGAACACCACCAGGCTCCGAGATGCCACACCAGCCAGCAGGGATCCACCAGCACCCCTGCCAGGATACCCCAGCGAACTACCGTAAAGGAAACCCCACTGCCAGAAACCGGAGAAAGGCATGTCTGACAACATACCTCCACACCCCTTCCAGCACAGCACTCACAGAGGTGTAGGAAAGGGGAGGCCTACAAGCTCCACCAACTGGCGAGTGGCTAAAAAGTCCACTGACTAACCACCCACCAAGGGCCATGGAACCCAAAAGTGCCCAGAACACGGAGCAGAACACTGTGAAGGCCTGTCCCCGGTCTCAACCGAAACCAAGCCCAGATCCACGCGGCAGAGGCATCCTGCCCATGAACAATGGAAGGAGCAGCGGAAGACCCAGCGACCACCGCCTCCCCAGTATTGCGGAGCTCACTCACGCCCAAACCACACATCTCCAAGACGTGAACAGCACAGAGAAATCAGCGCCCAACATCCTTCCCCAGACCAAGCAATGCAAGATCCATAAGGGCCAATCAGAGAACGCCAAACCCCACAGTTATATAACAATGAAGCTCAGAAACCACAAAGAAATAAACACCAGGTGTTAAAGAAAGAGTGCATACACTAGTGACAGAAACTCACAAACAGCGATGCACCAGAATCTGAACCCATAACTGTGGAGGAAGAGTCAGGAATCATAACCACAAGACCACAGAGACTCAAAGTCCAGGATGGACACATCAGAGAAACGGATTCAAAGACCGGAAAAACCACCCCACCAGGGTGCCCCCCACATGTAATGACAAACAGAACACACCCTCAAAAGTGCAGGCAGCCCTCAACATGATTTAAAGAGAGCAGTTTTCACCAGTACATGATCTGCCTCAATACCGAGAAGGGGACACAAACACCTGAACTGTCCATTGTCAGCATACATTCACTGTAACTTGTGTTACCACAACTGTTTGCTGCAGGAAACTAAAGCAATCCCCTTCAAAAGGGGCAGGGAGCGGCCCGCGGTGCATAGTTAAAGAGCGCGAACTCGACCCGAAGGTATCTGAGCGCGTTACATAGCACCGCAGTTACATTACACATTCAGGGACTAAGTGACTAGCCCAGAATCACAGCAAGCGGAAGCGACCTCGAGGCCCGAACCCTGGTTCCCTGCACCAAAGTCCATGCAGCCGCAGCATACATAGACCCGTCCATCCAAAGCACCGGCCCCGGGCCTGGGTCACGAGGAGCAGACCATCACCTTCTCATAATTCCATCTCAGAAACCACAAGATTGGAAAGCAGGAAATAAAATAAAAAGGGAAACGCGGGCCCGAGACGAGCACAGAGCCCCCAAATACACCTCCGAGGAGCCAAACCGCCATGCCCCAGGCGCGCAGAGATGCCAGCCGCGCCCAAAACACCTCCCCTCCCTCCCCGGGCGTTCCCGCTAGGGCAGGGAACGTACCCGGAAGAGGGGAGGCCGCAGCCGGGAGTCACCACCCCACACCAGGCACACCGGACCCCCCAACCCCATGGTCCCGCTAAAGCAGGGACTCAAACGTACATGAAACAACAGGTACCCAAGGGGAATAAAACGGCCGCCGCCAAGCAGACCGTCACACACTCACCCAAAAGGAGGCCAGGACCGGCACCCCCCACGACGCAGCTACCAGGAAGTCAGTCCGTAGAAAAAACAAACAGGATGTGGATGGGCGGGTCACATGGTTATATGCCTTAGGGTGTGGGTGTGGCCTGGAGGGAAGGGATGGGTTTTTAGTGGCTTGGGAGTTTCTGGTGGGAGGAGCTATGCTCATGTAGTTAGGACTGGGACGGGGAGGGCTGATGAGGAGGTAATGACTAGTCTTCAAATCCCTTTGTTCATATGGTAGCATTATGTTATGTTAGGGTAGGTGATTGTCTAATCACTCCATTATGTTGCTGTTGTGCTATGTATTTGTGTCATATTCTCTCCAATTAAAAATGCCAAACTCTCGTCATACAATGCCACATCTGTGATACAGTGGGAACATGTGTTTACGCCAAACGCTGCGTTATTTACACCAATAACTTGTAATATCCTCAACAATGATAATGTTTTGTAAGCCGGTCAAAGCAGAGAGGGAGAAACGAAAGTGAGAAGGCTACAAAGGAGCAACAGAAGTGAGAAGAGGAATTGAGAGCGGCTGCGACAGAGGCTCTTTCCACAAACGATATGAGAGCAGGGACACTGCATGAATTACATGCGCCATGTTGCTCATCCTAGGTGGTTAAATTTACCTGCCTAGCTGCGCACCACAGTCAGTGTATACTGCATTTCATCTCTCTTACAACACGCTCGTGCCTCGAATTGTTATAGTTGAAACTGGCTAAAGCGTTCCTTGCACATAGCTCGTAAATGTCCTCCATCACGCTGCTGGCGAGCAACACAGAATGCTTAAGCAAAGGCCTATTGAGAATTTCATAGGATGCCAATAAGGGAGGCAGCACTATTTTAAGCGTCCATTAACGAATGCTAAATGACAGGGGAACATCAATTGAAACATTGCTGAATGTTGCCAAATGCTGGATTTAGTTTAAATGAATTTAGAATGCAATTAGAGGATATTCTCCCTGAATACTTAATGATAGGTAGCTGAAAAAAGAAACAGTGATGATAAAGTGAGGAGGTGCAAGTAGATGGAAAAATTGGATATCCGCGATGCTTGTCTTGAAAGGATGCAAACTAGAAAAACATGTGATTGGTCTAGTGTGAAAAGTACCAACTGCGAGATTACCACAAACTGCAGTGTAGCCCAGCGCGGTCGTTTATTCTCATTCAGTTTACCTGGAATTCATTTAGCTAGTGAGCGGCTGCTACAACATATTGTTCATGTTGGGACCAGACAATAAGGATTGACTAGTCCCCTTTAAACAGGACAAGCCAAGCATATCTGTTCCCCAATATACATATATATAACCTTTTAGCACCTTGATGCACAACCCCCTCTTTAATCGCTAATTTCTTGAAAACAATATATTTACATTTACAAAAGTGTGGTTTTACCTTGTTGCACAAAGGTAACCCCTTGCATACTGGTTTTCGATACATTTCGAAAGGTAGGGAATGGAGTGTCCTCTGTCTACATTGTATATGGGCAGAGATTTTTTACAACCACCCCCTTCTCACTTTCCATAGGGTGAGGTGACTCTGGTGTCATTTCGACATTGTGTGTTGGCCCATTCTTTCATGTCTTGGCCCTGCAACATTATGAAAGACATGGTTTAGCGTATCAGTACACAGCTACTCTGGAACCACTCATATTTCAAAATATTAATAAACACCTGAGAGTAGTTGAACCCTGCTCCATGCTTCTATTTTGTCCTGCCTCCCTTCCTTGGACAAGGAGATGGGAGCTGTTCACAAAGGACCTCGCTTACTTGGGTAACATGGGGAGGAAAACATGGTTACCACCCTCACCCTTAAACAAGGAGAGGAAGAATTGTTTGGAAAGCCACTTTTGGTTTGACCAATGAGGGAGATGAACCTGACCCTTTTTGCAGGACCTCCCTCATAGGGCCCTGTGCACCTTTTCCCCTGCTAACCGGTAGCAAAGTGTGTGTGCTCTCTCCCTAAAACATGGTACAATTGGCATCTACCTGATTGGCACATTTAATTTACTTATAAATCTCTAGGATATGGTTTACAGGGCCTGTAAATTAAATGCCACTCGTGGGCCTGCAGCACTCATTGAGCCAGCCCAAGTAGCATATCATATCATATACCCCAACATATCACATACCAGCCATTGCACCCAGTAGCACAGTTTAAAACTGCCATTTCAATAAACCTTTTTGAAGGCCTTAACCTTCCTTTTAAGGTAGGCCCTAAAGCAGTGTATTTAAAAAGTAGAACATGCGTGCTTAAGTTTCACATTTCCTAGCAGTCACAAAATTGCTAATGTCGTTTTTCACTCTAGTAAGGCCTATCTCTCCCATTTACAAACACAGAGTTAGCATATTTACATTTAATAAGTGAAATCTTTGGATTGGGAGCAGATAAGGATATGATGCATACACTTAAATGAATTGTAATTTAAACATCTCTTTAATTGAAAAGTTGGATTTTAAGTCACAATTCTGAAAATACCACTGTTCGAAAGTTGACATTCTCTTGTCCTAAGCATTTGTGCCTCCTACAAGTGCCCTGGATCACATGACTTTGAATGGCTCTACTGTTGGGGTTTTTGTACTGCTTCCTATTAGAAGTGGGATTCCTGGTTGGCTGAGGTATGATTATGTGGCCAAGCAGAAACCACCACTCTAGTCAGGATAAGCTATATCTACAGTAAAATAATTCTTTGCTCCCCCTCTGGTATCTTGAATCAGACTGTCAGGCTTATCTAAAGAGATAATGTGTAAAGTATTTGTGCAACACACACACACACAGTAACACAATGAATATACCACAAAAAGATGCCACACAGGTTTAGAAAAAGAGAGAATATTTATCTAAGCAAAATAAGACCGAGACGACAAAAATCGAATTAATAGAAGTTGAGATATGAATTTTAAAGACGAAATGCAAAAATAGTGCTTAGAAGTCGCTAGCTGTCAAACGTTTACTTAGGGTCACAAGGTAACGATGCAAATGCAAAGTTCAGGCCGACCGCGATGGAGGACAGGCCGGCTACAGGCCTCATGCAGAGCATGGTGAGAAAGTACCTTGGATGGGGCAAAGCTTTGATGCTGAGGCCTCTATGCATCGATCTTTTCCATGGAGTCGGGTTGCTGCATCTGCATCAAGCTTCGCTGAAGTGAAGGCAAGGGTCGTTGATGAGCCACACAGAGTGTAGTCATCAAGCCATGCAGGTTGTAGAACCACTGTCTTCAAACAGTCTCTGCATCGGTGTCGAATGGCGATGGGTCGGTTCCGATCCGAGCAGCGGTGACGATGCATCGGTTTTGAAGAAAAGCATCTGCAGAACACACTTCTGAGGCCCAGAACTTTTAAGGGGCACCCACGGCAGGGATAGGACTCACAGATGGCAGAGTCCAGCAGCACTAGCAGAATTTCAGGAAGTCTTTTTTATCCCTAAGGCTTCAGAAAGCAGGAGGCAAGTCAGCAAGCCCTTGGAGATAATTTGTAGGGATGGCATAGTACAGCTCTCCTCCAGAAGAGTCAGGTAGCAGCAGGCAGGAGTGCCACAAACAGAAAAGCAGTCCTTCCCGAAAATCAGTCCCGTTGAGGCTTGTAAGCAGCACAGTGGTCCTTCTGACAGAGGTTCAGTTCAATATCCAGAAGTGTCTGATTTTAGGGGGTCAGAGACCCGGTACTTGTACCCAAAAGTACTTTTGATGTAGGGGGTGATTTGAAAGCAGCTCTCTGAAGTGTACAATGGTACCGTCCAACCCAGTCCTGTCTGCCAGGATATCTGTGGGGAGTAAATCAGAGCTTTGTGTGTGAACAGGTCACTACCTATTGAAGTGTGTCACCCCCTTCTATTCCTCCCTATCAGGAAGACTCATTAAAATGCAGATGAATGCAGATGAGTGCTCAGAATGGAGAGGAGCCTCCCCTTCCTTGTTTGTAGCTGTCTAGAGGGAATATACAAAGTATAGCTGTTGACCAATCCAGATGTGTATTGGAGACAGGCTGTCAGGCATATGGAGTAACCCTGGGCGTAGTTTGCGTAGTAGTGCTGCGCGTGGCTACGCGAAGTGCACTTCGCACTATGCACACGAACTGCGTAGAGCGGTAGGGAAATTCTGTTCACACTGATTGCACAGAGCCGGAAGGTTGTCCGCACTGTGCAATTATTGCAAACGGCATCTTGCACAGTGCAAGCGGTAATTTTTTGCCGCTCGAGTAGATTTGTACTCGAGCGGCAGCTTTCTCAACGCGGATGGTAGTTTCTCATCGCGAGCATTCGCGAGCATACGCGACCACTCGCAATGAGAAGCCTAACCTCCCCACGTTGAGAATCTCGCCGAAAGGTTTATTTTACACGCTCGCAATCGGCAACTTGATGTTGCTGTTCGCGAACGTGGAAAAAGTCTCGCCGGGATGTTGATTTTGCTCGCTCGTGGTCGCCAACTTGGCGTTGAGGACCGCGAGCAAGCAAAAAATGCCCGCTACGCATTTTTGTACTGTGCTACGTGCAATTCACATAGTGAGTATTCGCGCAAACTATGCACGCTCCACGAGCGTAGCGTAGTACTACGCCCAGGGTTAATATGGAGCAGTAAGTGCAGAGAAATGCCCACTTCCTGTCCATCAATTGTTCTTTTTGCATTTGTCACCCCAAGTGGGACGGGTATTCCCAGACGTGGGTCCCGTGCTCTCCATGTAACTGGAGTCAAGCTATCCTGGCTGATGAGGGCTGAACGCCCGAAACCAGTCCTAGGATGCTTGTTTCCAGTCCAGGGAGGACCTGGCCTGGCAGTTCGGGTTGGACTGTTCCCATTGGGCGCAGGATCAAGACTGATTTGCATATGGCTGGGTCCAAATTGGAATGGCATGGTGAGCAAAAAAACGATGGATTTAGGCCCAGATCTCTGTACTGGGGTGAATGTATGACATTGACTGCATTCTGTCCATAAATTGTTCTTTTTGTATTTGTCACCCCGAGTGGGACGGGTATGCCCAGACGTGGGTCTCGTACTCTCCATGCCACTGGAGTCAAGATATCCTGGCTGGTGAGGGCTGAAAGCCCAAAAACGGTCCTAGGATGCTCGTTTCCAGTCCAGGGAGGACCTGGCCTAGCAGTTTGGGCTAGACTGTTCCCATTGGGCGCAGGGTCAAGACTGATTTGCATATGGCTGGGTCCAAACTGGAATGGCATGGTGAGCAAAAAAACGATGGATTTATGCCCAGATCTCTGTACTCGGGTGAATGTATGACGTCGTTCTGCATTCTGTCCATCAATTGTTCTTTTTGCATTTGTCACCCCGAGTGGGACGGGTATGCCCAGACGTGGGTCCCGTGCTCTCCATGCCACTGGAGTCAAGCTATCTTAGCTGATCAGGGCTGAAAGCCCGAAACCGGTCCTAGGATGCTTGTTTCCAGTCCAGGAAGGACCTGGCCTGGCAGCTCGGGCTCGACTGATCCCATTGGGCACAGGGTCAAGACTAATTTGCATATGGCTGGGTCCAAACTGGAATAGCATGGTGAGCAAAAAAACAATGGATTTAGGCCCAGATCTCTGTACTGGGGTGAATGTATGACATTGTTCTGCATTCTGCCCATCAATTTTTCTTTGTGCACTTTCTAAAAGTGACATTTTTAAAAAAGTAATGTTAAATCCAACTTCACCAGTAAGGAGGATTTATCATTACCATTCTAAACATATCAAGCATGAAGAGGCCACTTCTCTCTGATGAGGAATTACAGCTTAAAAGTGTATTAAGGAATTCCCAATGCTAGCCTATGAGAGTAGTAGGCCTAACAGTAGTGAAACACAAAGTAGGCTGTTTGTCATTACCAGGGCATGTTAAACATAAAAATACATGTCATTCCTTTTACTTACATAGCACTCTGCCCTAAGGGTTACTTAGAGCCTGCATTAGGGGTGACTTATAAAAAGGAAGTTTCAGGCTTGGCAAGTAGTTTTAAATGGCAAGTCAAAGTGGCAGTAAACTGCACACGCAGGCACTGCGGTGGCAGACCTGAGACAGGTTTAAAAGGCTACTTCTGTGTTTGGCACAATCACTGCTGCAGTCCACTAGTGGTATTTGAAGTACAGGCCCTTGGTATGTGGTATACCTCTTTACAAGGGACTTACATGGTCAACAAATATGCCAATCAGGTATGCACCAATGTCATCAAGTTTCGGGGAAAAGCACATGCACTTTAGCACTGGTTAGCAATGCTAAAGTGCTCAAAATCCCAAGACCAACAAAAAGAGTTCAGCAAAAAGTAGGAGGAAGGCAAAGAGTTTGAGGCGACCCTTCAGAGAGGGACATTTTCCAACATCCTCAGCCAGCTACAGCAATAAGACTAGTTGTGGGCAGGATAGGCCGTCCTGTCAAGATGGCTGGGGCAGAGCTGTGCCCTGCACCACTTGCACCTCAAAGGGCTTTCCTCCAGACACAGACACAAAAGCTGGCACCAGCTATGAATACTGGATCATCAGGCCAATACATTAGAACACTCCTGGACCTATGGACATTTTAGAAGGAAAACTGTCCTGCTGCCAGAGGAGTGCCCTGCTGGTTGGTGACTATCTGACTGTCTGATAAGGAAGATTGGACCTGCTTACCTTCATCCCAGGTGGCTAACCTGACTGAGTCCAAGGATCAGTTGTCTGACCTCCTGTTCAATCTACAGGGACATAACAAGCTACAGGGGCCTCCCTGCAACTGCCCAGATGACCTGTTGCAACTGAACCTGCCTGGACCTGCAATTGGCCCTGCTGGTCTCTATTTGAGTGGGTTCCTGATCCCAAAGAAGTGTCATCCAGGTCCTGGACCCTTGGATGTCATCAGTCTGAGCTCCTCCCGAGAAGAAAGGTGAAATTCTGAAGTTTGGGATCTTTACGCCTGCAAACAGGCCCCTTTGTGCCGAGACTCTACCACACCTGACAACTGCCAATGTGAAGCTCTAGTGAAGACCTGCTCTTTGTGCTACTGTGACTGCCAGCGATGACCATCAAGGTGAGGTCTGAAAACCACAACACAGCAATGACAGCCCATGGTGACCGCAATGTATAGCCCAACCATTGACCATCCATGATGCCTGATTATCTCTTTGTGCTATAGTGAAGACAGTCTGCCCACACAACCTGCCCTGCCCGGCCTTTGCGTTACAGCAGCAACTGTCAGCCGCGCTCTCCCTGCTCCTCATAGCATCCTCCACCGTGAACGGAAATCTTCGTGTCAGACTTTGAGATAGTTATTTTTTCAGTGGGACTAACCTAGTCCCTGTTTCCAACCAATACTCGAACACAGTCTGCCTGAACTACTGATTTCCCCAGTCTAGCACAACCAGATGACAGCGAGAAGTGCTTTGTGCTTTTTGGTGGCATTTATACTAAAAACATTAAAACTGCATATCTCCGGTTCTATGAATTACATGTTTATCATCCTGAAATCATTGTATTTATTAATATTTACTTTAGTTTTCAAAAGTTCCTTGGGAGTTTTTCTTGTGCTCTGTTTGCAGTTTATTACTGTTTGCGTGCTGCATAAATACTATATATTTTTCATCTAAGTTAAGCCTGACTGCTTTGTGCCAAGTTACCAGAGGGTTAAGCTTAGGTTAACTTAGTCACATTTGTGCTTCAACCTGACAAAGTCTGTGGTTGTTGCCTGTTGTCCACCCCCCTCAAAATATAACCTGATTTCTTGCAATGGGGTAAAGGGACATTTTCCCCCTCTCACTCTCAGGCAAGGTGAAAATTGTATGGAAAGCCAAAAACACTTGGGAGTTTGATGGGAGGTAACATGTTTCTTCCTCACCTCTGGTTTGGTCTTAAGGCTGTCCCTTCCCAGGAATTTTTGTAAGACCCCATTTTCCTTAAATGAGTTGAAGGGTATTTGGGCAAAGGCCAACTCTGCCTTTAGGTAGGATCGATTTAGAGTCATATTTTTAATAATACCAACCCACATGGGCAAGGTGAGAGTGGCTTATAGATTAAGGCTGTTCCCACCCTTGGTTAAGGTGAGAGTGGCGTATAGATTAAGGCTGTTCCCACCCTTGGTTAAGGAAGGCTTGATACAATTTAGACTTGCTCACACTTGGGTAAGGTGAGTCGAGTCTGAGAGCAGATGGACACATAACTCTAGATCTTAGGAAAAGTCCACCGCCCTGCACTTAGGGGTAGGAATATATGTAGTTTCATTAGTATGTGTGCAACTTAGGGCATGTACTTGCAAATGCACTTACGTGGGTGATTCTGGGATAGGGCCATCAGCAGACCAATTACTTTACGTTGATTGAGCTCATGGGAACCGATGTAAAACAGTACAGTGTGATCCATCCGCTTCCTCATTGTACCAGGAGAACTATCTGAATCTGTGAGCACACAAACAGCAATTGTAATCTGGGCATGCTTGCCTCCTTATCTATATTCTTGGTCAATGTGGAGGGCATAGTAACACCTCTCTAACCTGGCTGTTGTAGCAGGCCAAACACGCAGAGGTGCTTTTAAAGCCCTGCCCTGCCCTGCTTAGGCAAGGGAGTGTGGAAGAAGCCCTATTTTTCATCTACCCTCAACCTACCAGAACGATGACAGAAAGGTATGCAAATCTGGCTGGGCCAAGAGATGCTGTAAGAAATTGGGTTTTTGATTGACAGGGGTGTGAACCCTGGTCGAGCAGTAAACACAATGCTTGTCAGGGTAAGGCACTAGCAACCCTCTTATTGACATGTGCTCATCCCCTGTTAGCTTGGCACAGAGCAATCAGGCTTAACATAGAGGCAATGTGTAAAGTAGTTGTGCAACACTTCCAACAGTAACACAGTGAAAGCACATCACAAAAGGAGCCCACGACAGAGTTAGAATGATAGAGTATTTTTTAATAAATAAAACAAGACCAAAACAATGAAAATCAATTTAGTAGAACCAAACATATTACATTTTAAAGTTGTTAGAGAAAATAGCACCAAAAGGCATAAAGCACTAACTGTGGAAATATGGACGCCCCAGACCAGGACTTAGTCACAAGTTCAGGACGACCGCAATGGAGCACAGGTCAGCTACAGGGACCACGTTAGGCCAACTGAACGAACTACCTTAAGTACTGGGTTGCGAAGCATTGTGTGGATATGTGTCAAAGAAGTGCCATGAAGCTGTGGCAATGAGTTGGTTCCTAGTTGCACAGAGGCTGTTGCGCTGATGGCGAGGATCCCTTCGATCGAGCATAGGGTGCTTAGTCTGGGTGATGCTCCGATTCTGAATAGCTGCGATGCTACAATGCAGAATCTGGCATCGTCATCAAGGCTGCCGTTAGCGAGAGTTGCGAGTTCTTGCACCTAGGATGCATCGCACAGCGGTGGTTCCAAAGGTGATGCTGGCTAGGGTGGCAATGTGTGTCTTTGTGATGAGTCTCATCTATGCAGCTGCGTTGATGCGTCAGTTCTGTTCTGGTTTGTGCAGTGCAGCAGATGAGATGCATCAGCTCCGCTGGGTGTACTGACTGGCAGAGCACCTTATGCCCATTCCCAAGCATCCAGGAGTAGGTTGGCATGGTTTGGCAGTGTAGACTCCCAGATGACATAGTCCAGGTGCAGATGCAAGGTTGTTGGAAGCCTGTTGTGCCCCTGAGGCTTCAGATCAGGAGTCCAGCCAACTAATCCTTGGAGCCACTCTGGTTTCTGGGTTCACGAGATGCAGGTCCAGTCCTTCTCAACCAGTCCAGAGGACAGCAGGCAGCATGTCAGCACAGAAAATCAGGAGTCCAGCAGAGTGGCAGTCCTACAGCAGCACAGCAGTCCTTCTTCCTGGCAGAGTATCAGCAGCTCCAGAAGTGTACTGAAGAGTTGGTGTCTGAGGTCCCCTTTTTATACCCTGGTGCCCTGGTTCTGGAAGGTGGGAGAAGCTTCTAGACGGTGTCTTTGAAGCACATGGAATTCTCCACCTTCCCTGCCTACAATCTGGATGCAGTAACAATGTGGGATCATCAGGTCCTTTGAGTGAAGGCAGAGCACAGATTTTCAGTTGCAAGTGGGTCAGTTGAAAGCTCTGCACCCATCCTGCTAGCAGATAGCCCATTAAGGCACATCTAATCCCACAATTTTGTTATTGTCTGGGAGGAATTCACAAAGTCTGTCAGTTACACCCAGTCAATTGACCAGAGACAGGCTACAAACACTAAATCGCTATGACAAGAAGATGTAAACTTTCTAAAAGTGGCATATTCAGAATTGCTATTTAAAATCTGACTTCTCTATAAGCTAGGATTTTAAATTGTGAATCAGAGGACAGCGACTATGAACTGGTCATCTCTTTCCATTTGGAAATTACGCTTATAAAATGTAATAAGGTAACTTCAATGTTATCCTATGGAAAAGATAGGCCTGGCCATAGTGAAAAACAAATTAAAGAGTTTTTCACTACAGCACACGTAAAACTTAATGGTAACTGTCATGCTTTTTAAATACATTGTACCCTGCCCTCTGAGCTGTCCATGGCCTACCCTATGGGCTACTGATATGTATTAAAAAGAAAGGTTTGAGCCTGGCAAAAGGTTTACTTTGCCAGGTCAAAATGGCAGTTTTAAACTGCGCACACATGCTCTGCACTGGCAGGCCTGAGACATGTTGAAGTGCTATTTAAGTGGGTGGCACGATCAGTAGCATATAATGTACAGGCCCTGGGCACATACAGTGCCACTTTACTAGGAACATATAAGTGAATTAAATATGTCAGTTGGGTATAAGCCAATGTCACCAAGTTTAAAGGCGAGAGCACAAGCCCTTTTGCAGTGGTTAGTAGTGGCAAAGTGCACATGGTACTAAGAAATGCAAATTCAACAAAAAAATAGGAGGAAGAAGGCAAAAAGTTTGAGGATGGCCCTACAGGAAAGGTCAAGTTCAACGGCTGTCAGCATAAATAATACATCATCTGCTACACTACCATTAGTGCTAATTAAAAAACTTTTTTATCTCCAGATGTTCGCGAACATTGAGAGGTTTAGCCTTTTGAGGCTGTAATGCGCAAGTTCCAGATGTTGTTCGAGTGCACTATGACATTTTACATTGTTTGTGATCCATTATCCTCAAACTGTAAACAATATCAAAATATACATATTTTCACAGGGGTACTGTGCACTCACATTTTCGCTTATATTTTAAAAACTGCTCTGTGGAATTCCACTGAACCAAGAAAAGACTGCCTAAGGCCTTAATTACGATCTTGACAAACTGGTTACTCCATCACAGCGATGACGGATATCCCATCCGCCGAAATATAAATCCCATAGGATATAATGTGATTATTATCCTGTCCGCAACGATCGTAATCAGATCCTAAAGGATGAAGAGTCCACCATGCCATTGAAAATGAGGAAAACATTGGTCCAGGCCTTGATTACATCTATACTCGATTATGGAAATGTCCTGTGTCTGGGTCTGTCTAAATATCTCTTGAATATCGGTTACAAAGTGTTTAAAGTGCGATGGCCAGACTTGTTCTCAATCTTGCCCCTTGAACCAGTCTGTCCCCACATCTTTATGCACTTCACTGGCTTCCCAGGAAAAAGAGAATTCAATTTAAAACACTGATCCTGGTGCATAAAGCACTGAATGGAAAGGGTGCAGTATACCTTAGGAGGAGACTTTCTACTTATGCCCCTCCCAGGACACTATGATCGACTTTTGGTCATCTAGTCACCATCCCAAAAATCCACCAGACTTGAATCGTTGGAAGATCATTCTCTTATCTCGGTGCTAAAGCCTGGAATCAACTTCCGCTGGCACTTCGGGCCAACCCAGAACTTGCAATTTTCAAGAAGAAATTAAAAATCTGGCTGTTCCGCAAATGAGGTAATTCCGTCCAGTCTCCTTTGTTGCAGAGAAATTGCTCCAATGCCGGGACACTCCTTGGAGTAGGTGTGCGATCTATAAATGCCGTTTTATTCAAGAATTCATGAATTCAGCAGTTTTGGTGTTATATGTGGAGATTAATCTCCTTGGCAAAACGTTGGGGACCCCTGCACGCCCTTTATATCACTGTAACTGTTTCAGCAATCTGAACAAACATGACATGCTCCCCTGGGCAACTTTATCTCTGGAGTTCCTTCCACACCCATGATCGGTGGTATACCAGCCCAGCAGTGCTGACTATGTGCTACGCTGTACTGGTGTCCTTGTGTCCGAACATGAAATGGAGCACTTGCATACCAGACTGGACTGCTCCAGGTCTGCAGATGCCGAAACGTTTTGCACCCAGCTATTTCTCGGGATAGGTGAGTCTTCATTTGCTGATGCTGGGTCATGGGCCTGTTTTGTGGGACTCGGTTGACTGCTAAGTGACCTAAGAGCAACCTACTATTCACATCATCACAGCTATTATTTAGCATGAGAGAGGTGCTCCCCAATTCCGCTGACAAATGTAGAGGCAGGTGACCACTCCACCAGGTGGAAATTGCTACTGCCTAGGCCTGTCTGCCCCTTCCAGTATTGGACTGAATGATGATTGCAGAATTGGTAGGTGGGCATGCAGCACTCAATTGTAGGATGTATCCATATTGTCTGGAGCCCCTCATTTCCCCCAATGGTACACTATATGTAGGCATTTTGGATCTGCTGATTATTAGCAAAATCTACACTGCAACACAGTGATAGCCCAGGCACAACGTATTATATAACCATTTTGGAAGTACAAATGGCTGGTCACCTATTTTACTTTTCACAAAGACACCACGATTCTCTAACTGGCAACTGTAATGAAAGATGCTTCAATTTAGACAGAGATTTACGATCAGAAATGGAAGAATGCCATTTCCCCTTTTAATAGGCTTTCATTAGGTGTCTAAAAATATGGGGGTCTTCCACTTAAATCAGAGGTGTGGGAATGTATGTAAATGTAAATATATACCAAGAGGATATGAGGTAAACGTAACATTTATCCTACCTTCTTGGGCTAACATTGGACATCTCTGAATAGGACAAATATATAATAAAATTTAAGTATAGAATACACCTATGCAATTTAGAAAATGTGTAATTCACAAAGAAAATGTCACATCATATATTATGTTCCCACACATGCCCATTTCATGTACAATTTCATATCTAAAAGACAAATATATAGGCCTGCTCCCATTTGCCCATTAGACAATTGTTATGAGATAGACATTTGGAAATGTGGGCATCTGATTCCCGAGCCCAGGATTCATATCATACTGTCACTAACCAAATAGAAAGAGCAAACTATTGATGAATCAACTGCCGCTTGTTATGACATTGTTTCACCTCTTTGAATGTAAGAAAGCATAAATGCAACAATAAATCAATTCCGCTGCAAATATTAGGCAACATTCTCTTTAAAAGCCTAACTGGTGCCAGGAACAATTTATTTCCAACCCGAGCAAGTGGAGACGTTAAGTGGTAATTCCACTTCCATTAGCTAAATTTGGCAAATATGCAACTGTTTAAAGGCATTGTCAATAGCCATTGCACAATTAAGTATTTGTATTGATGGTTTATTAAATTACCCTTTCTGGTAGTATATTAAAGAGGGAAGCTCACTGTTCAGCTTGTAATATGTTGAATTGTTAGATTTCAGAAACTTATTATAGGAAATGCAGCCAAAAAGCAAAGGCGTATTGCAAGTATTTATGGTTAAAAAAGGTTTGTTTCTGTAGCATCTTCTCCAGCCTGGGAGCATGAATATGAATTACGCCACACGGGAGCTGTGATTAAGCAATACTTTATTCCTTAGCATACACTCACACACTGCGCATTACATCATACTTCACATTATCCACACCCTAACACCTCCCTACATATTGCGTAGTTCCTGTTCAGAGTCCGCCCAGTACCACGAGGATCATAGTGTGCATAACGTCAATATGCCACATTTCCCTCTATGTTAAATAAAAAGTGGTAGAGATTATTAAAATCAAATTTCCTTGATTAGTTAGTGAGGTGCTCGCACTTGTCTGCCAGTTCAGGTGATCCGAGATGATCGAGGTCCACCCTGATCAGGTAAAGGCAACATAGGCTCATGCATTTGGGCCAGTCCTGCTGGCTGCGTCACCTCATGCATTATTACAGGACTCAACAATTGTTGTGGTAGGTGTTTGAAATGTGATGCGTCCCGAGTGATGGATTGTCTAGGACGATGTGCTGTCACCATGTGTCACTTGCACGCCACAACCTGTAAAGGACCAGCGGCTAGAGGAGTGCCAGTTTTGTCTCTGTTTGACCAGTACCCAGTCTCTTTTGTCAAAGACTGTCTCCTGGGCATGGCAACTCTGAACTGCATACTCTTTCATTTTGCTTTTTCTAGTTTCATCGGTGTCTCAAACCATGTCAGCATTCACTGATCAATACGGAGTCCAATGAGGTAGTTTTTTTTATGGCTCTCCCAAATAGACAGATGGCTGGCCTCTCACCAGTTGTGGAGTTAGGAGTTGATGGATAGGCCCGGAGGGCCTGGCTCATGGCTTGATTCAGATCGATTCCCTCCATGGATGCTCAATGAATGACTCTCTTGAGGGTGTCCATGAGTCGTTAAACTTCACTATGGGCTTGGGGCCGAATGGGTGTACTCTTTTGGTGTTTGACATTGAGTCGGACAAGAAATTCTTTGAACTCTTTGCTGTTTAACTGCGAGACATTGTCAGATATAAGGATTTCTGGAATGCCCCACGTTGCAAATATATATGTGAAAATAGAGGATGCACTCCTTCCCTTCTGCGAATCCATGATTTTAAGAATTATCTTGCTGTAGTGCGTGCGATCAGATACTATGATCCGTCCCAGTCATAGTGGTTACTACGAGTCAAACAACAAGGCACTAGCGTCGCGCCACCTCTGTCGCACTGCTGAATGGGGAACATTTCCCTGCCGTAAATCCATATATTCCACTTTAAACCATCATTTTCATTAATCAACCATTATTAAACCAGAGTTTTTTTCAAACTTGATGAATCACTGCAGAGACAGCGTCATGTCACTCCTTGAATTTTATTTTCAATATTTCCAATTGATACTGCGCGCCCATCCAGGCTTTTCACAGTAGCACGTAATCCAAAACATGAAATGTACAACTGAGTAGACTCATTGCTCTCTGCCCAATGCATTTCGAGTCTCAAATGACTCTTCGTCAGGGGTCACTGCAATAAATTAAACAACAGCTCAATTGACAGTACACAACAAACCTTAGTTACTAACAAAATGCGCTACATCATCATAAATCCACCCCACTCTGTCCCCAACAAATATATAACTGAGTGACACACCCATGGTTTTTGACCTCCCATCAATCTCACCAATCAACCCAAGACACCGTAAAGTCCTTCCCCCGGTCCTATCAAAACTAATGCTCCCCTTGTGTCTAAACTCTCGAACCCCTCAACATCACGCCTTTGTCAAAATCACCCACATCAAGCAAACTAACATCGAACAAAACGCTGTGCATTCCCATAATGGAAACAATATTCGCAGCCTTACCTCCTCGTACACCTCTCTCATTAACTGAATAATCATGATCTCACGCTGGCAATTGCTTCCGTAGTTTTTAAACCGACGACACTCTCACATGCACCAATCATTTAAATCCTTACACTCCGTAATTGAACACCCCTCAGCTGTGAGAAATGACCCGTGCAGCAGTCACCAAACTACAACTCACACAATGCACATCACCTGATTCATCCGTGTCAAAACTAAACAGCATCCCTAAGTCCAAAGAAACCCTTTTGTTTAAGAAAACACACACACCCCCCGCCCTGATTCAAACCCACTGAATCAACAGAACGAAACCCAAGTCCATTACCGGCTCCCCCCAGCCCGCAAGAACCTCCACAACAGAAGCCAAAATATACGAACTTCAAATGTGCACGTTGACGTAAAACCTACTGAAGCAAACATTTTGTGATTTTGCAAATCAAGTGTGTAAAACAGTGGCCACGTTGCAAATATGTCATTAAGTCATTCTATGGCTTTGTCATGGGTTGTCAAAGGTACATTTTTCACTAAAGGAAAATGCAAATATTCATCGATGACTACTATAAGATGGTGCTTGTTAGAACTGGGGGTCTCTAGTTGGCAAAGGTAGGTACCTTTGTCCAAATAGGGGCCCTTACTTCTAGTCAGGGTAAGGGGGATACACTCCTAAAATAACCCCTTCTCACCCCCTTGGTAGCTTGGCACGAGCAGACAGGCTTATCTCAGAGGCAACGTGTAAAGCATTTGTAAATACATACAGTAATACAGTGAAAACACTACAAATGGACACCACACCAGTTTAGAAAAATAAGTAATCTTTATCTAAACCAAAACAAGACCAAACAACAAAAATCCACAATACAGTCATCAAGATACCCTCCACCTGGAGTTATTACGAAGTCGTGACAGATGAAAATCCCAAATAACGGCGGCAACTGCAAGGTGCATGGTGTCGGACCCACAAAGAACAGTTCCTTGGAATTGATGACAGCAAAGACGGTGCACGGTGTCGGGGAGGTGATGCTTCGTTGGTGCCTACAGCATCAGTTCCTTCCGATCCCAGGGAAGGTGATGCCTCTGTTAATTACTGCAGCGCAGTGGAGGTGAGACGTCGGTTCCTTCCTGTGTCGGGGAGGTGGCGTCATGGATAGCGGCGAGGCATTGTTTCCTTACGACGGTACGATGTCGATGGATTTGGGAGTCACCCACGTCGAGGATCGGATCCGTGTTGATGAAGCACCAGAGTCACTGAAGTCGGGGCTGCGGTGCGAGTTGGGACGGTGTATCGTGGACATCACGAGCTGTGTCCTCAGCTCCGATGAAGGCAGTGGCCTCGATGATGGCTTCGGAGTCGATGCAGCACGGTGTCAGCAGGCAACGGAACTAAGGTGCAAATCAGGGCGGTGCGTCGTGCTCATCACAAGCGGTTCCCATGGCTTCAATGCAGATTACGGCATCGCTCGCCAGTGTCAGTGTTGCAATTTCCTTCTGTAGCAGCTAAAACAGCAGTTCCAGATGAAGAGAGAGACAGAAGGGATGAAGTATTTGTGTCCCTGAGACTTCAGAACAGGAAGCAAGCTCAGTTTCAAGCCATTGGAGATCTTCCTCAAGATGACAAAGCAAACAGCAAAGTACTTTTCTCCTTTCCTTGGCAGCAAGCAGCCACTACAGGCCAATCCCAGACAGCAAACAGCACAGTGGCAGTATTCCTCCTCAGCTTATCCGCTCTTCTCCTTGGCAAAGGTTCCTCTTGATTTCCCAGAAGTGATCTAAAAGTCTGGGGTCTGGACCCCACTTTTTATACACACTATTTCTTTGTTCTCTGAAGGCAGAGAGTGTCTGTACCTGGCCACAACCAGTTCTGTCTTCACTGGTCCAGCTTCCTCGCAGGAAGTGGAGACAGCATTGTTGAAGGCAGACCAGGCCCATTCAGGTGCAAAGGAAATCTCCTCCCCCTACTCTAAATGCAACCCAGGTCCATTCAGCCCATCCATGACTCATCAGACTTCTGGAGCCACAGCCCCTCTCCAGCCCTTGTCATCCAAAAGCCAGACATGCAATACACAAACCTAGCAGAGGTACACTGGAAGGTTAGGCTACTTTCTAAAAGTGGTATTTTCAAATCACCCTCACTAAAAGATGCCTTTTAACATTCTGAGTTCAGGCATACTAAACTTTATTTTTCTACCTGGTTCCTTGGGCGAATTATGTTTATAAGATGTTATAAACAAACTCCCCATTTTGTCTCATGGGAACAGGTAGCCGTGCTAAAGTGAAAAATGAAATTGGCAGTAATTCATTATCAGGACATGCAAAGAGACTTCAGGGCATGTCCTACCTTTCACATGCAATGCACCCTGCCCACAGTGGTACCATGGGCCTACCTTAGGGGTGACTAATATGTAGAAAAGGGACAGTTTAGGGACTGGCAAGTGTGTACACTTGCCAAGTCGACATGGCAGTCCCAGACTGCACATAGCCTCTGCAATGACAGGCCAGAGTTACATTTTACAGGCTGCGTCTGTGGGTTGCAGAATCAGTGCTGCAGCCCACTAGCAGCATTTGATTTACAGGCCCTGGATACACACATTGCACAATACTAGGGTCTGACAAGTAAATCAAGTCAAGTCAAGTCAGGTCAAGTCAAACTTTATTCGATTAGGTAAAACCATCAAAGTACATATTACAAAACAAAACAATTCAGGCACAGCACATACATACATTAAAATGACTCAATCAGGTTATGGTGCCTTCCTTGAAATTGCAATAAAACATCATATAAAAGAGTCGAGCCCCAGATAGTCCCTAATAGGAGAAACCAGAGTTGAGTGCTCTAACCAAATTTAATTAGTCCTGGGAATTAAATAAATATCTATGATAAAAATTGACCAGATCAAAACGCAACCATTATCAAACGAGGTTAAAATAGAATAGTAAATGAGTGACATAATTAAGAAACAGTCCCCATCATGGTTCGGTGGACAAGTAAATCAAATATGCCAATCACGGAATCACTATACATAACAACAATTTACAAAGGGAGCACTTGCACTGAACAGCAGTGTCAAAGTGCCCATAGCATCTAGACCAGCAAAACGGAGTCCAACACACAGCAATATCAGAGGAGGCAACAGCAAAAAAGGGTAGGGAGACCCACGCCAATGGTGCCAGGTCGAACAGTGTTGATTTTACAATGGCCCAAAAAAGTCAACAGCAACTCTCTCCCATGCATGGGCAGGAGGGTCTGACATTGTCACTGGGTGCTGCGTCACCCTAGGGAAAAAACAATTGGAAATGTAGCATACATTCAGCTTCTTTTCAACTCCCTCATCCAGCCGAGGTAACCATACTCAATCTTGTAGAGCTCTTTTGGTGGCTACTATACCTAGGTGTCCTTCATGTACCAGCTAGATGACCCGCTGTCTCAGGCTTTCTGGTATGATGATTCTCAAACCTCACAGTATTACGCCCTCTTGGGTATCTGCCAACTCATGCTGTGCATTTTTGAAATTTTCAGAATTCAACATCATCAGCAAGGGGCCAGGTACTTTTCTTCATGATTGTGTAGCAATAAGTACTATGATGATGATCATGTCTTTGTCTGCATTGTTGGCAGCAATGATTTGTTCCACAAACAGAGCCGCTGGGGTCATGATAAAGTTGAGATATGCTTCAGCTGCCTTGGTTGTCGAACTGTGACGACGTAGCGGGACTCGTGAAAAGTAATCTGCCGGGTTTTGTTCCTTCCCAGGTTTATGCACAATCTCAGTCATACTCTTGTAGTATTAATACCCAAGACGTGATGCAAGGGGGCATCCTAGCCTTATGGTTTTTTTTCAAAAATTGTGAGCAATGCCTGGGGATCTGTGATGACGGTAAATCGTTTTCTGCAGAGGAATACATGAAAATGTTTGCAGGCTGACACCACAGTCAGACTCTCCTTTTTCAGCTCAGTGTTGGCAAATTCTGTTTCAGGCAGGATTTGACTGGCATATGCCACAATGCGTCTCTCAGCATTCGGATAGCCATTGTATTGAGCAAGGATTGCCCCTAGCCCTACCAGGTTTGCATCAATCATTCGTTCTGTATTTAACTGGGGGTCGAAGTAGGCAATTTCAGTTGAATTCTCAATCGCATGTTTAATTTCTTTGAAGTTCTGATCTCGGTCAGGGAGCCACTGAAATGGAAAATTTTGCTTTGTCAGGCCTCTCAATAGGGCACGGATTGTGGCAAAGTTCCAAATGTACCTTGAGCAACAACTGGTTGTGCCTAGAAAGATCACAGCATGGTAATATCCTGAGAGGAGCAAGAGGATGACAGTGCTTGCACCTTATCTGTGTCTGGAGTCATTCCCCATAAGAGAATATGTGCCCAAAAAACTTGAGTTTGGTTTTGTGAAACTCACACTTTGTGGCATTCAGAGTGAAACCTGCATCAGCAAGTAACTGGCACACTTGGGTAAGGGCTTTGCTGTGTTCTTTCTGTGTCCTCACAAAAACCAGTATGTCATCACTGTAATTAAAAGCATGTGTAAAAGGTTGGATTACTCGGCAAACAACATTCTGAAATATCTCAGTAGCCAAAGATACTCCAAAACTCAGGGCCATATTCACAAGGAGCTATCACCGAATCAACAGCACTTCATCGCAGCCAAAGTCATGATAAATTTACCTCCCCATTCACAAGCCGGTGCTAACAGTCCACAGCACCAGTTTACCCGCGATACCAGCCACAAAAAACATCGCCACAGAGTATCCCCGCAACTATCGCTAATGAGATGCAGAGTAGGTGTTCCCGTGCCAAACGCCATGATAACACCACATCTCAACATTCCCAATGACCAGCCCGATCGGCGATAAGAACACAAAACTGGCGATAAGGGGCGTTAGCACCAGGAAATCTACACCTGCTCTGACCTAGTATTAAGTTGGACGGCAGCCAGCACCACAAAAGGGAGACCAGCCCAGGACCACATCGGAAAAGCAACAGATGCCATGGAGCCACACATCATGCGGCCCGGACACCCAAGAGGGCCATAACACCCACCGACACCACTCCCCAGACCACCCCTCCCTGTCACCCCCCCAACAAAGACATGCCACATCAGCTACACAAAAACATGTACAACATTTTCTGCATGATGTCGCACAATCACAAGAGTTGAAATGCATGTGTCATCACAGAAATGAGCATCACACATTCACTTTCGTAGCAACAAATAAAACTTTATTGAAATGAACACCGAAAGTAAATGAAGACACATGGCGGCTCCCCACAGGACAGTCTGTAGGTCACAGTCTGCAAGACAAAAAACATGATGAGAAGGTGTGTCCTGCGCACATCAAAGGAAAAAGAGAGAGCGAAGGAGAGAGAGAGAATAAGAGAGGGGGAGAGGGAGAGAGAGAGAGAGAGAAGAAGAGAGGGAGAGAGAGAGAGAGAGAGAGAAGAAGAGAGGGAGAGAGACAGAAAGAGGGAGAGCCACCCCTGCGCAACCAGGACACACTGCTCACCTGCTGCCACCGGTGTGTCTCCAACCACCTGCCGGTATGTACAGCAGTACACCAGGACACAAATCTGATTCAGAGCCGTCATCTGAAACAGAGTCCAAATACATGACTGGCGGAGTACACACACTTGCACGAGATAACATCGCCTACCCGCCCATGCATACCCAGGCAGAGTTATCACCAAGGCATCCGCCACCCACGGAGCATGTCCGCCCATGAACACCCAGGCCTCACTGCTCACCTTCCGCCACCGGCGTGTAGACTGGATGTCCCACCTCATGCCGCTGCAAGCCACAAGCAGGGGCCTGCGGACATGGCACCCTCCACACCATGCAGCCACACTCCGCAGGCCAACAGGTCTCACGTTTGGTGCTGGGTCTTGAATACTCCAATACAGAGGACATACCAGTGCACCCGGCAACAAAACTCTTGTGCCCTTCATGATTGGGAACCGTGGCGTCCGTCATCCAGTCACCATGGGCAGAGGAGGATGTGATGTTGTCGACCCCTTATGTTGGCAGAGTCACATGGCTTGTGACACCTGTGCCGGATGGGTGTGGTGTGCGTGTGCGCCCTCAGGGAGTGGCTGTGACATGCTGACAACTAGACCAGTGACCTGCACACCACCAGCGAGTTCGCCTGCGACGGGGAACAATGAGGGCCCCCCTCTGAGCATAAGTGGAGTGGTCTGGCCTGCCACATGCCGGACCAGCGCAGGGTTTGCCAAAATGACACATGGGCTCTGGGCATGGTTCAGTCCATGTCCGGACAAGGAAGTGAGTGATGCGTGTGGGTACACAAAATGCAGTGTAGCACCCTCCTACTGGCATCCCACAAGATGAGCATCAATGACGCAAGGGAAATCACTGCCCCTACATTGATCCACACATACATACATAACTGATGAAAGACATGACACAGCAGTGCGTCAATGGATGTTTATTGCACATCCAGTGCAGTTATGCAGCTGGAGCGGTTCAGGATATATGGGCCCGTGGAGGGCCAGCCAGAGTCCATCCAGGGATGACAAGTCCTGCTGAAGGGACGGGTACAGTTCGCAGCCTGGTCACCGTATCATTGGTCTTCAATCCAGAAGTGGCAGTCCATGTCACTGTCCAAGGTGAGTGCATCGGAGTGTATCGTGGGTCAGTGGAAGGTCATGAGGCCATGTGCGGGACCAAGCAGAAACTGGCCAGGTGGCAGTAATGAATGCTAGTGCCTGGTCCTTCTGACCACTGTCCCCTCCATGTCCTCGTACCCGGGTGTGTGCCCTGCCCCACCTGTGGGTGTTGCAGAACCGGCTGCCGCACTGTGTGCCACTGACACATCAGGGGCCTGAGTGGATACAGCTGCCACACTGGGTGGCACTGACACACCTGGGGGTGGGGATGTGGATGGGGTGGGGGCAGCAGCATTCATCAGCGCCATGCCTTGTGGCGACAATGCCATGGTGGAGGTCTGTAGGGCATGATAGATTCCAGCTACATTTCGATGATGTGCAGCGGTGGCTGCCATCCTTTCCGCCTCCATCCGCACCATGTCCTCCATGAACCTCTGTATGTGTGCCAGCTAACGGCTGGCATTGCTGGAGCCACTATGAGCGGACAGCTGTTCTTCTCGCCATGTCATGACACCAGCATGCCAGTCAGGGCTTGTTGGAGATCATGGGGTTGACATAGACACCCAAGGATGGTGTCCAGTTTGGAAGTCATTTTGCCAAAGCCCACCCGCACCTGCTCAGCCATCTCCATCTGGCACTCCAGCACACAGCGTTGGAAGGCCATGTGTTGTTCCTGAAGGTCTTGGGAGGGTGCCGGGGCTGTGGGTGCCTCCTTCTGGGTGGTTTGGCTGGTGGGTGGGGTCTCATCGATGTAGCTGGGCTGCCCTGAGCCTGGAGGTGAGTGGCAGATGAGGTCAATGATGTCTTGGACAGTTTGTGTGTCGATGCTGGTGTTGTCCTCCTCGTCATCCATGAAGATTGACTGGGACTGCTCTGCAGGAGGTGTTGACGGTGCCCCTGCGATGTGAAGGGGAGATGGTGTATTACAATGTGTCCAGATGTGTGTAGACGCATGGTACAGGTTGACATTCAGACAGCATGGCATTGTGCATTGTGACAGTCTGTAGATCTGGGCGATGACCCTGAGTCATTGTGGGTGTGCACTGTGCTCTGCTTGATTGTGTATGTGTGGCATTGTGCCCATCTCCACCCGTCCCCCCAGTACCTGGTGCTCACTCACCCTGTTGCGGTTGTGTTGTGTCCTGTCGAGCAGTGTCCGGGCCCCCGACTCCAGCCACAGTCTCCACACTGATGACTGTCGACACCAGCTCTTTAATGTCATCCAGCTCCAGCTGTGGCGCTGGGTCCCCACCTCCGGTCTGCATTGCTGCCATCTGGTTGGTGGAGAGTTTCTCTTTGGTCTTCCGCTTGATGTCATTGCATCGCCTCTTGACCTCGTCCATTGTCCGCTTGTGCTCTCTGACGGCATTCACCTTGTCGACGATGTCCTGCCATATTACAGTTTTGGTGCCCAAGGACACGTTGGAGGTGATGAAGAGTTGTTGATGGTGTTCCATCACCTCTGTGACTATGATCCTGTTCGCCTGCGGTCTGAACTTTGTCTCACTCGTCTTCTTGTGCTTGCCCTTCCCTGTCCCCGAGGTCCCGGGCTGGTCGTCTGGGGTGCTTGTGGGGTTGAGCTTGTCCTCTGCGCCTGCTCCAGCTGCCTCCATGGTGCTTGGGTGTAGGTCAGTTTGTGTGTGGGTGTTTTTTTCCTGCTTTTATGGAGATTTTTCCAACCTGCAAGGTGTGTGTTTCAGGCCTGGTGCTGCTTATCACTGATTTCCTCATTGCGCTTTGGCCCATCGCAGGTTTTTTGGTGTTATGGTTTGTGTTTTTATCTCCATCGAGGTGGTTTTATCGCAGACATTGTCCGCGGTTTTGGCAGACTATTGCATGCTACCGCCTTGTTGTGAATCCCACGTTGTCACCGGGTTATTTTCCCGCAATGGGCTGCGATATTGAAAGTTGCGTTACGCTACTCTTGCGGTAGTTATCACACGTTCTTGTGAATATTCCCCTCAGTCTCTTATATCTGACAAAACCAACATAAGTTTAAAAAGTAGTAATGTACCTGCAATTCTCTGCTAATTCGAGTTGATGGTATCATTTATTCAGGTCGACAAGACGGGAAATGCTTTGGCTCCGTTCAATTGCATGGTCATGTCCGCTACGTGTGGACCAAGGTATCTCTCTCTCACAATGGCTTTGTTTGCTTGGCGCATATCAACACAAATGTGCAACGCTCCACTACTGTCCTTTTTAGGTCCTACTACTATGGGAAAAACCTATGGCAATGGGCCAGTGGGCCATTCAATGATGTAATGTTTTAGGAGTGCTTCCAACTCTTTTTCTACAGCTTCTTGTAGATGAAAAGCAACTCTACTGTGCTGCTGAGCAACAGGGTGAATGTCTTAATTGATATGAAGCTGTACTTCCATTTCCTTGAGTTTTCACTGACCACGGAACAATGACAGGAATCGGCTTGTGATCTCAGACTAAGAATAGAGGTCGTAGGTGAGGGACATCAACCCCAAAGCAGCAGCACCGGCAAAACTGAGAAAAGAGGCACTCAGCAAAGTTCCTTGTAGAACATGAATGGTGTCTCGCATCAATGTCTTTTTGTGTCCCAATGTTGCTGTGACTGACCCTTCACTTTGCAGTGTCTCGGAAGCACCCCAGGTCTATACCTTCGTGCCCTGACAGAGTGAGGTGAGGCACAGGGAACAGGCTGTCAAACTTTTCCACTGGCATTATATTAATGGACGCACCACTGTCTATGATGAAAGTTATTGGGTGATCATTCACTTTCAATATGATTTTAAGGGAGTGTCCAAATGAAGTTGGTTGCTTTGTTTGGTGAGCTTTCTTTTAACTGTGATCCTCTTTACAAGCAGCTAAACCTACATGTGCACGCCATCCTTTGGTAGATATCATTAGTGCACTTCTATTTTCTTCGCTGGTGCGCAACAGTGACATTGAATAACCTCTGTACGATTGATTTTCCCATTGCCGCAGCTGATGTTGATTTTTGGTTTAAGGAGCATGGCGAGATTGGTTCTTGAATGTTCTTGCGTCCATTTTCTCTTGCTGTCATGACGCTCTTGATTTTTCTTTAGCTCTGCACACAGTTATGAAATGGTTCTTTTTCCCACAACCTTTGCAGACTTGCCCTACGGCTGGACATTTTCCTTTGTGGGGAAATGAAAGTCTACCTCTGAGCATAACTTAGTTTTCATTAGAGACGTCAACTTATGTGCCTCGTATTAATGGTTGTGCTTGATTTTCACGGTCAACGCTGATTCACTGTGTGCTATTCCTGCTTCCATGTCAGCAGCTTGTTGGTCTGCTTGTTCTGTTCTTGCAGCCATCAGTTTTTTCTCTAGACTGGGAGTTTCTCTCAGCATGCGCCTTGTGGACAAATCTGAAAGGCAGCCATCAATGACTCTGAGGTGCATTGCTTCGTCGTTAAGAAGTCACAGAACTTTCAATGTTTAATGAATGTATCAAGTCTTTCAATAAATTCTTCCACTGTTTCTCTAACCTTTTGTCATGCTTGGTAGAAGATATACCTTTCATAGTCGACATTCGACATTGGATTGAACTTGGCATCCAATGCTTCTTTTACCTTTTGGTATAATTTTGCATCAGTCTGTGACAATTTCTTTTGCACTTCTTTCACTCCATTACCTGCAAGGTTTTTCAAGTATTTCATGATGTTCTTGTTATCATCTACTTCTAGCGCATCTATGAAAGAAAGCCCCATGGTTCACCGACGAACTCAAGAGCTCCAAGAAGAACTGCCGAGCCCTCGAGAGAGACTGGCACAGAGACCCATCACCTGACAACATGACGGCCCTGAAGCTCGCCACCCGAAAGCACCACCAACTGATCCACGCCACCAAGAAGACAGCATTCAAGGAACGACTGGACAACAACGCACACAACAGCAAGGAACTCTTCAACATCGTTAAAGAGCTCTCCAACCCCAACGCCGGAAACAACGACATCACCCCTTCGCAAGACCTCTGCAACTCCCTCGCCTCCTACTTCCACAACAAGATCGCGGACATACACAACAGCTTCAGCACTCTACCGTCGCACGCCACGTCCGAACCACCGCCCCCCACCACCACCCTCCGCGCCTGGACCCCGATCAGCTCCGAAGACACCGTCCGCACGATGAACTCCATCCACTCCGGGTCTCCGACCGATCCCTGCCCCCACCATGTCTTCAACAAGGCCGACGCTGTCATCGCACCCCACCTGCGAGACATCATCAACACCTCCTTCGACACCGCTACCTTCCCGGAGAGCTGGAAGCACGCCGAACTCAGCGCTCTACTAAAGAAGCCATCAGCCGACCCCACCGACCTCAAGAACTACGGCCCCATCTCGCTGCTCCCGTTTCCAGCAAAAGTCATCGAGAAGACCGCCAACAAGCAGCTGTCCGCCTTCCTCGAGACGAATGGATCCCTCGACCTCTCGCAGTCTGGCTTCCGAGCCAACCACAGCACCGAGACCGCCCTGATCGCAGCCACCGATGACATCCGAACCCTGCTCGACAACGGAGAAACAGCGGCCCTCATCCTCCTAGACCTCTCCTCAGCCTTCGACACGGTCTGCCACCGTACCCTAGTGCAGCGCCTCAACAACGTCGGAATCCAGGAGAAGGCACTGGAGTGGATCATCTCCTTCCTCACCGGAAGGACACAGAGAGTCCGCCTCCCACCGTTCAGATCAGAAGCCACCGAAGTCATCTGCGGCGTTCCTCAAGGCTCCTCGCTTAGCCCAACCCTCTTCAACGTCTACATGAGCCCCCTCGCAGCCATCGCACGCCAGCACAACCTCAACATCATCTCCTACGCCGACGACACCCAGCTGATCCTCTCCCTCACCAACGACCCCGACACCGCCAGAGCCAACCTACACGAAGGGATGAAAGAGGTAGCCGAATGGATGAAGAACAGCCGCCTGAAACTGAACTCGGACAAGACGGAAGTCCTCATCCTGGGTTCCTCACCCTCTGCCTGGGATGACTCCTGGTGGCCCCCCGCCCTAGGCAACGCACCCAAACCAACAGACCATGCTCGCAACCTGGGCTTCATACTCCTCCCTCTCCATGACCAGACAAGTCAACGTCGTCTCCTCGGCGTGCTTCAACATCCTGCGCATGCTACGTAAGATCTTCCGGTGGATCCCCACCGAGACCAGGAAAACGGTCACCCAGGCCCTCGTCACCAGCCGTCTGGACTACGGCAACTCCCTCTACGCCGGAACCACCGCCAAACTCCAGAAGAGACTCCAGCGGATCCATCCTGGACATCCCCCGCCGCAACCTCATCTCCGGACACCTGAGAGACCTGCACTGGCTCCCGGTCAACAAGAGAATCACCTTCCGTCTCCTCACCCACGCACACAAAGCCCTACACAACCAAGGCCCAGGATACCTCAACAGCCGCCTCAACTTCTACGCTCCCAAACGCCAGCTTCGATCGACCAGCCACGCCCTCGCCGCCGTCCCCCGCATCCGAAGAGACACCACAGGAGGAAGGTCCTTCTCCTACCTCGCCGCCAAGACCTGGAACTCCCTCCCGACCCACCTCCGCCTTACCCAGGACCACCTCGCCTTCAGGAAACAGCTCAAGACCTGGCTGTTCGAGCAGTAGCGGACCCCCTCCCCTAGCGCCTTGAGACCCTCCGGGTGAGTAGTGCGCTATACAAATGCTTTGATTGATTGATTGATTGATTGATTGATTGATTGATTGATTGATTGATCAAGTGTTTTGATCCACGCAGTCCAACTGGCACCAATGTTCTGCTTCTTAGAAGTGTCGAAAGGCAGTGGTGACTTCAGGAATATGTCTGCATTGTATTTTGTGCTTCTTTTTTCTGCCATTGAGAGCACATGCTGATCAGGTGGCTTCCACCGAGCAGGGTGGCAACGACAACTTTTGCCAGCACTAGCCTTGTGTCTGAACCAGGGTCACAGAAAGCTTCAATTACCCTTGACAATGAGTAAGTTCTCTGTTTCTCGTACCTTGTTGTTGCCGTCATTGTTTCTTGCTTTGTCTGACTAATTGCTCTGTATTTGGAGTGCAGCGCAGCATCGCAGTTTTGGCATGCATTTTGAATATGCTCCTCTGCGGGGCCTTCAATCTCTTCTGCAGCCGTATGTGGGCTGGAGCAGAGCTTTGACTCCACATGTACTGGTCACAGACTGCTTTCTTAGCCCAGAAGCATGCACATGAATTATGCCACAAGGGAGCTGCAGTTAAGCATTACTAACACCTCCCCACCATATTACGTAGTTCCTGTTCAAAGTCTGTCCAGTACCATGAGGGTCCTAGTGCAGATCCCATCAATATGCTACAGTTTCCTCAAAATAGCAGTCTAAGATATCATTGCAGAAGACTGGAAGGACAATTTGCTCAAGAAAGAAATGGAGTGGTAAATTAGTTCCTGGGGTATGTGTTGATGCAACTCTGTATTGAGATGGGGATTACATCAAGCTGGAGTCAAGCTGCTAGCTGTATAGGTTTAAATTCTAAATAAAGGTAAAGCAGGTTGTAAAAAAGTGAATTTTGCATATGCGCAGATAATGTGAATATGTGCATAGACAAAATGTGTTGCTTATGCTCAAAATATATTAAACAGACACACACACATGGGTCTGGCTCAAACATTGCCCTCAGGGATACTCCATGGGATGTGGAGAGAACAGATTTCAATGCATCTCCCATCTACAGTGGTATGTGCTGAAATCTGTGATTGATACACTAGACCTTTCCCTATAGCAGTCCTGAAGCGTTGTGGGGCTGCTGCATAGGGAAGTGACGTTAAGTACAGAAATGTCACCTATCCACATTGCAGAAACTGCACTCAGACATTCACAAAATGTAAGAGTTGGAGAGTACATAATTGCATCTCTACCCTTGACTTAGGGATAAGGCCTGGATATGCAAATGCACTTACCTGAGTGATATGAGTACAAGGACAGAAGCCCGCTGACATCAGCAGACCAACTACACTAGTTTTTTATGGTAACTAAGGGAACCAGTGCAAACCAATGCTTTGTGATGCATGGAGAGCTAGCCAACACATCAACTGCATTTGCAAATTGGACCTGCCTTGTCACTACCCCCAATTGTGAAATGGTGTCTGATTCAAAAAGAGGAGGATTTCTTCCCTCACACATGCATATATATGTATATACATGCTCACTGAAAAACCAATGCCCCCACCATGCACAGTGTTGTCATTGATGGTGTCATTTCTGATGTTGCAGTGATGTAATTGATGCTGTTGAACATTTTATAAGTCATGTAATATGTGAGGTATTTAGCAGTGCATGGTGAGGGTGCTGGTTATTGTTACTTTAGGGCACAAATTATAGCTACTTAATATAACTATGACTGGTGATTTTCTGTGGTTTTGTTCTGTTAAAACAATATGTTTTTGCTGACACTGTACCTAACTATAACGCCACTTTAACCTTTCATGTTTTCAGTGAATTCCTATGTTTTTTAACATAAAGTAAGATCTTCATCGCCGTGCACAGTATTGGGTTGGGCAGTCAAGCTCTGCACCCAGCCCCCCACAGGCACCCAACTCCATGCAAGCACACATCCCCCTTTTTTTAGGGACTTTCTGTGGATCCATCATGATGCCCAATGGGACACCTCTGGGGTTTCACTCTTGACCTGGAGCAAATCCCCAGAGGTATCACATTGGGCTTTGTGGTGGATCAGAAAATCCATGGAACTCAAAAGAAGCCTTTTTTTAATTTGACCACAGGTGGGTTTATCTGGGACTTCCCCACAAGCCCCAGGGGAACAGGGTACATCTAGCCCACCCCATATAGGTTATTTGGTTTCATTTTTAGGACTCCAGTACCGAGTCCTCAAGTTTTAAGATGGTGGTGGTATGGAAAGTTTTGGGATGATCCATCAAGCAGGGACAAAGAAAAAGGGGAAGGGGGTCATAAAAAGTGTGTTTTCTAGTGTTAATTCCCATAGGAATTTTGAACTTGACTACAGCCCGAAACCGAGGATGGAATTACACCGAATTTTGCAGAAAGGTAGATTTAGTTCCACAGATGATGCTTTCAGTTACTTGGTTACTTATGTTAATAATCAGGGGCTCACAGACTCCAGGCAGCGGGGACTACCACCTCCTGAGGCTATGAATAAAAAAATATGATTGGGGCAAACAACATAGACTCCCCCCAGGGGACCACGACCTCCCGGGGCAATAATTTAATAAATAGATGTGCGGCCGCGCAGACCCACCCAGGTCCAGGAATCATCAACTCCCCAGGGCTATTATTAAATGAATAGGTGGGGTGGCAAAGGCACACGGACCCCCCCTGGACCCAAGGACCACCACCTCCAGAGGCCAATTATCTTTTTTAAAAAGAGGGAGGGGGCCACTACCTTCCTGGGGCTGGACCACAACAAAGGTGGAGGCCATGCTGCCCCCCTCCAGGAGCCATATATGGCCCACCCCAGGACACAGCTCTTTGCTTGGCAGGAGCGGACAGCTCACTCCAAGCAAAAGCAAACACAACGCTTCCAGCAAGCAAGAGCTGTCAAATCGCTCTAGCTTTCTGGAAGCAGATTTTTCATCTCTTTCCCTGCCCACAGACCTGCTGGAAGTGAAAAAGATGGAAATATTGCTCTTGTGTGCATAGAGATGCATTTCTATTAGCTTCCTGTGTGCAATAGCAATTCCGGGTCCCGCAGGAGGTGGGGAACAGGCTGAAACCCACAGAGGCAGCCCCACAGTCCCATAGCACACCATGTGCCCTTGGGTAGGACCAGGGCACCTAGAGATGCATGGCCAGGTATGGGATCCACATGGAGGAAATTTGCCCGGGGGATGGGGGCTGCACTCCCCCATCCCCATTGATTTATGGCCGGATCCCAGGGGATGGGGTCTCCGGGGCAGAAATCAGGATTCGGGGGCTTTATAGCTAGGAAATAGAATTTAAAAAACCTTTAAAATTCACTGAAAAAACTAAGGTTTTATATATATATATATTCACTGAAAAACCCATAGGTTTCAGGGACATTATAGTTAGTTGGACATTTCACTCGTACAAAACCATAGAAATTCCCCTGTTATAGTTAGTTCATCTAACTAGAACTCACACCCCCGCAATGCATTGCTGATGATGTCACATATTACATCACTCATGACATGGTCAATGACATCACTCATGACATCTCAAATGACATCACTGATGACATCATCCAGTGACGTGTGTTTCTGTAAAGTTTAAATATGTTTAATATATATAGGGAAAGGCGTATTGAAGAATGAGTGGGTTTATAAGTGTCTGAGTGGATGATTTAGTAGGTGCGTGACTGACTCTATAAGTGAGTGTTTAAACATATCTTACTGAATGCATGTTTTAGTGACTAAACTGTGTGAATGTCTGTATCCGTCTGTCTGTTGGTGTGTAAGCGGCTGCATGGGTTTGCGAATAGCTACATGAGTGTCTTTATGGGTTATTGATTGGTTGTCTGAGTATCTGTATGGATTCCTGAGTGTTTGTGTGGGTGGGGTGTGTGTGACTCTGTGCATAGATGTGTGAGTGGATGATTCACTGGGTGCATGGTTTCAAGAGTGCATCTTTGATGGACTGTATGGGTGTGTGAATGTGTGTATGGGTGTGTGTGTAGGAGTGAATGTATATCTCAGTGGTACATGTGTGAGTAACTACATATGTGAAAGGCAGTATATATGTGTGTTGGAGTATATAAATGTCTACAAGTGAGAGTGTGTGATTGTGAGAGTGGCTGTATGGATGAGTGTGTGCTTGTATCAGTGATTGTATAAGAGCATAAGAATGTGCTAGTATTTGTATGAGTAATTGAGCTGGTGTGTGTATAACTGTATAGGTGAATAAATGACAGTGTGATTAAATATTTGCATGACTGACTAGGTGTGTGAGTACATCTATGGATGAGTGGTGGTGTGTGAGTATCTATATAGGTGTATGAGTTCATATGATAGTCCTGTACTGAGTCACCACAAGTATGAATGACTGTATGGGTGAGTGAGTGGATGTGTGTGTAAACCTAAGAATCAGTGAGTGGGTATGTAGTTATTGGTGTTGGAGTGTCTATGGTTTTGAGAATGGCAGTCTGTAATTTAGAGTGGGTGTATCAAAGGTTATATTTGGGTGTAAGAAGATGCATCCAATTATCACATGGATGATGTCATCAGTGATATCATCACTGATGTCATTTGAGATGTCATCAGTGATGTCATCAGTGATGTCACTGACCATTTCATGAGTGATGTAATATGTGACATCATCAGCAGTGCATTGAAGGCGCGCGAGTTATAGTTAGCAGAACTAACTATAACAGAGGAATTTCTATGGTTTTGTACGAGTGTAATGAACAGCTAACTATAACACCCTTGAAACCTATGGTTTTTATTGTGAATTTCTAAGGTTTTTTAAATGCTAATTTCTAACTATAGCATCTCTGAAACCTATGGCTTTTTCAGTGAATTTCAAAGCTTTTTTAAATGCTCATTTCTAACTATAACATCTCTGAAACCTATGGTTTTTTCAGTGAATTTCAAAGGTTTTTTATATTCTAATTTTTAAGTGTAAATAGTAGTTATACCTATTTTTTGTCCTGATTTTCTACAGTTTTTTAACGTTTATATATAAATATTGTATTCATTAAATAACATATATTTTTCTGAAAATTGCACACATTTTTTTTTTAAAAAAATTAAAACTGAAATATTGTTTACTTTTTTGTTTTATTTTTTTATTTTAATATATTTATATTATTTTCTTTTTTAGTTTTTTGTTTCCAATTTTTTTTC
This sequence comes from Triturus cristatus, assembly GCF_964204655.1. NCBI lineage: Eukaryota > Metazoa > Chordata > Amphibia > Caudata > Salamandridae > Triturus > Triturus cristatus. The sequence continues at coordinate 386,250,576 of NC_140583.1, forward strand.
GGATTCACGCACCCAAAGCGTACACATCACGGTGGGTGCGCGGATTATAGCCACCATTTTAGAAACGTTGTGAAGGATCCGCGTACGGTGTGCGACAGCTGCGTGTTTTTCAGTTACATCATATACATTTAATATTACGTGATGTGCGCGATTGGTATGCGACCAGTCCGCGACTCCTGCTCCCGTGCATTTGCGACACATACGCATTACGGTATGCGACGCTTGCGCGGTGGCGGGTCCCGCGTGACGTCTTATATGTGCTGGGGCGCGCTGAGTACGCGACTCCCGCAAAATCTTTTTATGTACTAAAATAGAGACTATCTAAGATATTCATAAAAATAATATATTTGTAATTGTGCTTCGTGAGCGCAGAGTCCGCGGATCCCATGTGACCTAAAAAAAAAAGATTTAATTGGTTCATAACATTTCCCACCGTAACTATTGAAGGACCCCGCCCATTTTAATCATTCTTGTTGAAGCATCGTTAGAGAGACATCTCTTTTCCTACAAGATCCATTTTTGCTTGTTTTTTGGGGTGTTTTTCAAAAAATATCAAACAAAATGGCATCAGGACAGCAGAAGGAGGAAGTATCTTCTGAAGAAGAATTCTTGCAGGAGGTACCACGTCCACAGAGGCCGCAATCTGTTGTGTGGAAATTCTACACTTTTCCACCTGGAGAGAAGAAAGTAAATGCGAGAAAGGTGACGTGCAAAATTTGTGACCGAGTCCTGTTAAGAGGCAGTGAAAAAAAATACTCTTGTGGCACTGCTTCTATGTACAAGCATCTCCGGACCACATATCCTCTCAATCTTGCTCGGGAGGAAATGAGGTGAGCTGCTTTGAACCCCTCACCTGCTGTAGCAAGTACATCTGGAACGTCCTCAGGAACACCTGCAATGGACATTAGGCCAGAATTCGCCTTTCTCGAGCAACACTGCGTGAAGTGTAAGAAACTTATATGCTTCGGTGAGCAGTCGGTGGATGCAGTTTGTGCTGCGCAACGCAACCATCGTTGTTAATTTTTTAGTTTTTTAGTTTTTGGAATGATAAGTAATTCCAAATGTTTCCTGTTTTATTCGTTTTTTTGTTGTTCATTTTTTGAAAAAAACAAAAAAAATACAAAATTGTTCAAAACAATTAAAAAAAATACAAAAGAAAAAAAAAGTTCTTATCAGAACTACCTTATCTGGTTAAAGAAAGAACTATAATTGCAAGGTAATGTATGAAAGCTTGGTTGAATATATGTATACAGCATGATTGACTGAAAGAATGCATTAGTAGTGTATGGTGGATTTATAGGTGAAGATTTATGAGGAAGTACTGCAGCGTGACACTGCAAGCTCTTTAGCTGCACTGCACTGTGGCACTTTTGAAGCACAGGGATGTGACATATGTACATGAATATGTTGCAACTCTGTGCTTTCCTCTGCAATGCTGCACAAACTGCTGCCATGCGGTGACACAGGCACCCTTGCACCATGGTGCAAGGATGTCTGTGTCGTGTGGAGATTGCTTTTGTGCAGGAAGGGACACCTTCCTTTACAAAAACAATCAGTAAAGGCATTTTCCTCTTTCAATGTATGCTGTGGAATGCAGCATGCATTGAAAGAGGAAAAATGAGGACAAATAAAAACAATTCTCCTCGTTGCGCCTTGCTACACCAACTCTAGGATGGCGCAGCATTCATACACATCTCAAGATTTACGTTTTATCATAAATCTGGAGATGTGTCTTGTTCTATGGGTGTTGTGTGGGAACACCCACAGCAACATCTATGGGATGCCCCTTCAACGCAAAGTTCTGTGTATGAAGGGGTCGTATTTACAAGGAGAGGAAAAACCACGCAGGGTGGCATTTCCTCTCCTTGTAAATATGAAGGAGTGCCTAGCGCCATCGCTACGTTACAAAAAGTGACGTACTGGTGGCGCAGGGTGCTTGTAAATCTGCCCCATAAGTGCTTAGGTATTGGCAGACTGATACAATAAGAACATAGTGCTGGATGGGTGATTGAAGAATTGCATGAGACTGACAGGAGGTATCCTACGCTGCATGGGTACTACTTCAGTATTTAATGGAGTGGACCAATAGTATGTATCTTCTTAGAGATTTGTAGGGATTATGCACAGAATATTTTAGGTGTACTTGTGCTGGTGCCTAGGTCATTTTATAAGAATACCACTAGTAACTGGAATGATGACAGTGCTGCAAACAGCGTGAACACTTAATTCATAAGTGCTTACGTATTGGTGGAGTGATAGGATAAGTAGATAGTGGTAGATAAGTGATTAAAGAAGAGCATGGGACAGACTGGACGATTCCTACCCTGCATGAGTACTAACTGAGTATTTAGAAGAGTGTATCAATAGTATGTAGCTAGTTAGAGGTCTGCTTGGATAGTGCACAAAATATTATAGATGTACTTGTGTTAGTAGCTAGGCCATTCCATAAGTTCATGACCAGTAACTAGACAAATTACAGTATTACAAACAGAGTGTATAGTGAATTTATAAGTGCTTAGGTATTGGTGGAGTAATAGGATAAGTAGATAGTGCTGGATGGGTGATTGGAGAAATGCATGGGACAGACAGGAGGATTCCTACACTGCATAGGTACTAACTCGGTATTTAAAAGAGCCTATCAATAGTTTGTACCTCGTTAGAGGTGTGCATACATAGTGTACAAAATATTGTACCTGCACTTGTGTTTTTGACTACGCCATTCCTTAAGTATACGACTAATAACTGGAGTAATTTCAGTGTTGCAAAGAAAGTGTGTGCTGAATTTATAAGTGCTTAGGTATTGGTGGAGTGATAGGATACTTAGATAGTGCTGGATGGGTGAATGGAGAAGTGCATGGGACAGACAGATGGATTCCTAGACTGCATAGGTACTAACTGGGTATTTAGAAGAGCGTATCAATAGTATGTAGCTGGTTAGAGGTCTGCATGCATAGTGTACAGAATATTGTACCTGCACTTGTGTTAGTGGCTAGGCCATTCCTTAAGTATATGACTAATTACTGGAGTAATTTCAGTGCTGCAAAAAGAGTGCATGCTAAATTTATTAGTGCTTAGGTATTGGCAGAGTGATAGGATATGTAGATAGTGCTGGATGGTTGAATGGAGAAGTGCATGGAACAGACAGAAGGATTCCTAGACTGCATAGGTACTAACTGAGTATTTAAAAGACTGTATCAAAGCCTTGTAGCTGATTAGAGGTCTGCATGCATAGTGCACAGAATATTGTAGCTGTACTAGTATTGGTGTGTCTATAGTTTTGAGAATGGTAGTCTGTATTTTAGGGTGTGAGGAGGTGCATCAGATAATCATGTAGATGATGTCATCAGTGATGTCATTTGAGATGTCATCAGTGATGTCACTGACCATGTCATGAGTGCTGTAATATGTGACGTCATCAGCAGTGCATTACTTTAATCCAAAAAGCTGGCGGCCATATTGGCCTGATCACGATGTGAAAATTCAGGAATTGATACAATAAAGAAAAGAAAACAAGTGATAATATGCACACAATGTCATTTCAGCATATCTTGCCCCATGACCACCATACCTGTATGTTCATCAACATGACTTATTCATAATAAACATACTTAGAATTGCAAATATCAACATAAACAATGGACTACACATTACTTTAAAGTGAAAGGCTATCGGCCATATTAATCTGGGCACGTTGCGTATTATAATGGTTCTTACGCGAAAGAAAAGGAAAAAAAGGGGTGTTAATATACACACACAATCCCTAAAAAAAATTCTAGCGATTATAGTTCCATTCCATTCATAGCTCATTAGAGATGTGATGAGTGATGTCATGAGTGATGTAACTGACCATGTCATGAATGATGTAATGTCTGAGGTCATTAGCAGTACATTGTGGGGGCGTAAGTTATATAGTCAGCTCAGGTAACTATAACTGCTAAATTTCACTGGTTGTATATGTATGAAATCTGAGTCTAACTGAACCGTCCCTGTAATCTTTGTTTTTTTCAGCAAATTTCTAGTTTTTTTATAACGTTAATTAAGATGCATATCACAATGGATGGTGGGGGGTTGGAAGCAGGGCCTGGCATTGTGCTGCCCCCACCCAAGCTTGCTGCTCCTGCCTTCCCTCCTCCTAGCCATCCATTGCCAAGTCCATGTCCCTGTTCCCTTATTACAGCCCTGTATGGCCGTTGTTCTGCCACTGGCCTTCCCGCCTTCTCTGAACAGTTAACTTGCTGCCCCATCCACCACCTCCCTATCCTCTGTTGTCTGAATCCATGGACTAGCTTCCTCCCTTCTGCCATGCATGGTCTGATGTGCTGCCACTGCCCTCCATTTAGCATGATGCACCAGTCTACTCCTCCTGCCCTCCATTGCCCAATTCTATGCCCCACCATTGACCTCCTGCTTAGCCTCTGTGCCCCTATTCTCCTTCCCCCTGCCCTCCGGTGTCTTTGTGCATGCCCCTGCTCCATCTTTTTGCCCACCATGTTCCATGGACCTGCCACTCCTATCTAATCTGAGTGTTCTGTTGAGCTGCAACTCCCCTCCCACCTGCCTAGCATTGTCAGATGACTGTAACCTGTAGCCTGTCCCTGCCACCTCCAACTTGCCTGTCCACATTCCATGGTACTATCCCCTTCCTCCTGTCCTCCATGGTCCATTTTACTGCCACACACTTCTGCCCTCCCTGATCTGTTGTGCTGCAACTGCTCCTCCTGCCTGCCCCGCGTGGTCTGTAGTGAGGCCCCTTCCCCTGAACTCTCTTGTCTGTGCCCAGGTTCTGACCCTCCCTTCTATCCTCCATGGTCCTTTGTGCATGCCTCTGCACCCTCCTTCTTGCCCATCATAGCCATTGTGCTGCCACTAACCCTCCCGCTTGCCATGCATGGTCTTCTGTGCTGCCACGGCCCCTCCCACCTTCCCTGTGTGGCCAGCTAGCTGCCCCTGACCCCCTCCCACCTTCCCTCCATGGTCTATGTGTATGCCATCATAGTCTCTCTGTTGCTCTCCATGGTGTGTCTTGCTTCTAGTGCCCATCCTGCCTGACCTCCATGGTCACTTTGCTGCTCCTTCCATGCCCCCTTGCCCCAGCCCTCTGTTTCCATGTGCAGACCCCTATTCCCTCCCTCCTGGCTTGTCTGTTCCATTGTAATGCCCCTGATCCGTCCCTCCTGCCCTTTATGGTCTGTTATGCTGCAGCTTGCTCTCCTGTCTGTCCATTATGGTCAGCTAGCTACCATTGCCTCTTTCCCCTCTATTCTCTGTTGTCCATGTGCATGGTCCTGTCCCCTCCCTATTGCTTTCGATGGATTGTTGTGCTGCACTCCCGTCCTGCATGCCCTGTGTGATGTATTGTGCTGCTGTAAACCCTGATGCCTGACCTGTAGGGTCAGTTTGGTGCACCTCTCCATGTCCCTCCTGTCCTCTGTTATCCGAGTCCATGTTCCTACACAAGTTCCTCCTGCCTACCATGATTCAATGTACCATACTTGCGAACATTTTGAACTTGGTAAGAGGGAGATTTTGAAAATAAACTGGGGTATTTTGAGTTACATTGAAAAAGAGGAGTTTGTAGATAGGAGACAGATCAAATAAAGCTCATTTGAGCTTAAAAACATTGGACGTTTTCTGGCTGAATCTGGTCTGTTGGCAAGTATGGTTGTACTCCCACTGCCACTTCCTTCTGCCCACAATGGTCTATTATATTGCCACAGCCTCTCTTGCCAGTCCTGTATTGTTGTTCTGTTGCCCCTGCCCCCCTTTCCACTGCCCTCCATAGTCTGTTGTGCTGCCACTGCCCTTAATGCCTGCCCAGTGTGATTAAATTGTTGCCTCTGCACCCTCCTACCTGCCTTAAATTTTCAGAGTCCGTGCCCCTGGCCTCTGCCTTTCAACAGTATTCTAATGAACAACTAGATTGCTAACATTCTATATTTATTACAAAAGTGTGGAACGCCTGACGTCATCTTGATGTAATCAAAACTGTAATACCTAGAGCATTTCCTTTCGAAATTACATATATGAGAGGGTCTTATTTGCATCGAAATTATGATTAGTGCTCTAAAAAACTAAAATGAGGACATATTTTCTGAGTTTTCAAATAGCGACAAAGCAGTTTTAAATTATTTGTTATCTTTATGTTTTTTTATCCAGTTGACCACTTGACTAAATGTTGCACTTAGGGAAGAGTATGTGGTGTTACTTCAAGAGATGCAGACTCTGCAACTGGGGATAACCAGGTTGGAGTTTCTGCTTCAGCTCGACATTCTGTGATTCTGGTCAAATCACTTAATCTCCCCATGTCTACAACCAAAATTAATGTGTTCTTGTGTGATGTAACCAATGCTCATGTAAAGCACTCCAATACCTGACAAGTCTGCACTATATAAAACTTCAAAAATACACAAAAAAGTGTTTTGCACACTTCTGTCATTGGCTACATGTGGGCTACATCTGGGTGATATTTGTGCTATATTTGGCCTCTTTTGTCTCTGGTGGCCATCTTCGGAGACTTATTTGTTACGAAGTTTCCTAATTTCTTCATTTACTGCAGACTCCTCAGTAGGAAATACCTTCAGTTTTTTACTTTGGTTCCATCAAGAAGGCATTCAGATGTGTCACACATTTGCCATAAATTATGAATGTTAGCACTCTAGTTGCTCATTAGATCACTGTAGTAAAGCTACTGCTCACCAGGGAAGCCTGCTGCTGGTATTCAAAGCGCATGTTTCAGTCTGCATGTCAGAATTTATTAATGAAATAGAAGAGGATTTGAGAAGTCAAAATGTGCCCTAATTTTTCTTTCTGCAGCACTAATCATAATTTCTATGGCAAAATGAATCCCCTCATTTTGTTCCTTTGCAAATTAAATGTTTTAAGTGTTCCCACTTTATTCCAATCAAGATGGCTTCAGGTGTGCCATACTTCTGTCATAAGTAAGACTGTTAATGCTCTAGTTGTTCTTTAGAACACTCTGGGACATTCTGTCATTGGGCTATACTTGGGCTACATCTGGGTGATATTTGTGGTACATTTGGGCTCTTTTGTCTCTGGTGGCCATATTGGGAGACTTATTTGTTATGAAGTTTCCTAATTTCCTCATTTACTACAGTCTCCTCAGTAGGACATACTTTCAGTTTTTTACTTTGATTCCATCAAGAAGGCATTCAGATGTGTCACACATTTGCCATGAATTCAGAATGTTAGCACTCTAGATGCTCATTAGATCACTGTAGTAAAGCTACTGCTCACCAGGGAAGTCTGCTGCTGGTATTGAAAGTGCATGTTTCAGTCTGCATGTCAGAATTTTTTAAGGAAATAGAAGAGGATTTGAGAAGTCACTCAAAATGTGCCCTAATTTTTCATTCTGCAGCACTAATCATACTTTCTATGGCAAAATGAACCCCCTCATTTTGTTCCTTTTTAAATTAAACGTTTTAAGAGTTACCACTTTATTCCAATCAAGATGGCTTCAGGTGTGCAATACGTTTGTCATAAGTAGGACTGTTAGTGCTCTAGTTGTTCTTTAGAACACTCTGGGAAGCTGCAGTAGAACACAAAGGAATCAACTGACAGTCTCTGCCCTTGTTGGAGGTACATGTTTTACTGAGAATGTCAGACTTTATTCTCACATGTCTGAGAAAGATAATGTGAATGTACAGAAAATATGCTCTCAGTTTAGCTTACAGATCACCTTCCAAACCTCTGTGGGAAAAGCATGAGAAAATAGTTTTCTCTCAAACATGATTCATGATATCCCAACAGAAGGCTTTTTCACATGGTAAAATCACCTTAGAACACACCACAATTCCTAAAATGAGTATGGTACCATCAACAAATGATTTATAATGTAACGAAAGTCTTAAAACCTTCTATCAACTGCAGTGCTTTTTAATGAGGTGCTATCATTTATATTGGTCCCAAGATGGCTACCAACACTTCTTGGATGAAGTGCTGACAGCCAATCAGATCTCACGATGAGATGTGTGGTTAAGCTCCGCCCAGATATATATGTGATTTTACTTTTGATTTTCTCAGTAACTACTGAATGGATTTACACCATTTAACCAAAAGGCATGACTCTGAACCAAGGGCTACCTTTTTGCCAAAGTTGGTGTGATTCCGTTCAGCAGTTTGGGCTGTAGCTGTGACTAAATGTTCCTATGGAAAATTGCATGGAGAAAACACGTTTTGGGACCCCCTTTTTTCGACCCCCGCTTGATGAATCACCCCAAGACTTTCCTGATAGGAGCGGACCGGAGCTGGCCAAAGGTTTTGCAAACTTTGCAAAGATTCGTCAACTGGCGCCAAAGTTATTGGGAATAGAATGTTGCGGACTTCCTATGGAAAATAGGTCCTAACTATAACTACCTACTGGCGACCACCAGTTGGTAATATATATATATATTTATATATATATATATATATATATATATATATATTCACTGAAAAAAAACATGGGTTTCACACACGTTATAGTTAGGAATTAGCATTTAAAAAACCTTAGAAATTCAATGAAAAAACCAAAGGTTTCACACATGTTATAGTTAGCTGGACATTTCACTCGTAAAAAACCAATGAAATTCCCCGTTATAGTTAGTTCAGCTAACTATAACTCGCGCGCCCGCAATTCACTACTGATGACGTCACATATTACATCACTCATGACATGGTCACTGACATCACTGATGACATCACTGATGACATCTCAAATGACATCACTGATGACATCACTGATGACATCATCCAGTGATTGTGTGTTTTTCTGAAAATTAAATATGTTTTATATTTATGTATATCTCAAGGTCAATGGAAGAATAAATGGGTATATAAGTGTCTAAATGGATGCTTTTTTTAAAAAAAAATTTTTGTGTAACTGACTAATTAAGTGTATCATAGTGAATACATGGCTTACTGAGTAATCTTTAAATATGAAAATATCTGTATCAGTTTCTTACTTTGTGTATAAGTGGCTGCATGGGTTGGTGAGTAGCTACATGAGTGTCTATATAGGTTATTAGTTGGTTTTTTATCAGTATGAGTGTCTGAGTTTCTGTATGGTTCGGTGGGGGTATTACTTAGTGCATAGGTGCATGAATGAGTGACTCACTGTTTGTATGTGTTGAATACAGCATGTGTGCAGGACTGTATGGGTGGATGAGTGTGTGCATGGGTGTGTTAGTGAGTGAATGACTGTCTCTATAGTGTCTTTATGAGTAACTACATATGTTTTAAACTAGTATATGTGACTATTGGTGTATATAAGTGAGTATATGTGAGAGTGAGAGATTGGAAGAGTTCCTGTATGAATAAGTATGTGTTTCTATAAGTTATTGTTTAAAAGAGTAAGTATATGTACGTTTCTGTAGAAGTAAGTGTGGTGGTGTGTGTATAACTGTATATGCAAGTAAATGGATGTTTGATTCTTTATTAGCATGAGTGACTATGTGTGTGAGTAACTCTATGGATGAGTGGCGTTGTGTAACAGGATGTATAGGTGTATGAATACATATGATGAGTGAGTACATGTATGAGTGACTGTAGAGGACTGTTGGTGAATGACTGTATGTGTATGTGGTTCTTAGAATTACTGAATAGGTTGTTGTAACTGATATTGATATGTTCATTATTTTGAACATTTTAGTTTCTATTTTTGAATATGTGTTTCAATGGTTATATTAGGGGAAGAGGAGGTCTGCCACTCTATCACAAGGATCATGTCATCAGTGATGTCATCAGTGATGTCATTTGAGATGTCATCAGTGATGTCATGAGTGATGTCAGTGACCATGTCATGAGTGATGTAATATGTGACGTCATCAGTAGTGCATTGCGGGCGCGCGAGTTATAGTTAGCTGAACTAACTATAACGGGGGAATTTCATTGGTTTTTTACGAGTGAAATGTCCAGCTAACTATAACATGTGTGAAACCTTTGGTTTTTTCATTGAATTTCTAAGGTTTTTTAAATGCTAATTCCTAACTATAACGTGTGTGAAACCCATGGTTTTTTTAGTGAATTTGCAAGGTTTTTTAAATGCTAATTCCTAACTATAACGTGAGTGAAACCCATGGTTTTTTCAGTAAATTTGCAAGGTTTTTTAAATGCTAATTTTTTTTTTTTTTTTCTTTTTTTTTTACATGTTTTTATTTTAATTTTCTATCCTTTTTTAAAGACTATGGTTAAATTTTAAAAATTCTACAATATGTTTTTTTTTACCATTTTTATAAAATAAACAGGTAAGATTTATTAGTATAACATATATTTTTTTTTTTTTTTTTTTTTAACGTGCGCGTACGGTAAGCGCACGTCTTGCTTTAATTACGTTAGATTTCTACGCTGTTTGCGTTCATTTACGCAATTTGCGTAGACGCACGTCACGCGCGCACAGCGCGTAACACGTACGCTGCACGCGCACGTTACGCGGAAGTGAAGGGGCGTGCCTGTTTTGAGCATGCGCGCGTGCGCGTGTCTTTTTTACGCGCATGCGTACTTTTGCCGTAAGCGCTCCGTAAGCGCACCGTAAGTGTAACGTACGCGCACGGTAGATCATGTGATCAAGAAACAAGACTTTTGATTGGTTTTTACAACTTTCAGTTCTAGAACTCTCCTACACCACACCCATTCCCCTCATTTCTGCTTGTGATCCCTTAGGAGAAGTAGCTGGGTTGTCTTTGTGATACGATGGCAGAACAGCAGAACTCTTCTGAGAGTGAGGCTAGCAGCACTACCTTGAGGCAGAGAAGGAGGAAACAAAAGACCTCTTTCATATGGGAGTATTTTACTTTTCCAGAGGGCAAGAAAAAGGTAAATGCACCCTTAGTGACTTGTAAGCTGTGTAAGCGTGTACTTTCAAGAGGGAATCCCAACAAGAAGTATTCCTTCGGGAATCACACCATGTTGAGACACCTTAAGGATGTACACGGAAGGACACATGCTCGACATACTGAAGGTAACCCTTCAGTAAGTCAACCAAGCACATCCACAGCAGCTCAGCCTGGACCATCATCTGCAGGGCCGAGTCCATCTTCGGCAGGTCAGGTGAGCCCTTCATCTGTGGGGGGAGCATCTCCTTTTTCTCGTCCTCTGGAAATTAACCCTCGGTTTCTGAGGGTTGAAATACGGTGCGCCACTTGTCATGATCTAATTTGTCATAGGGAGACCAGTATTTCCCTAGTGAACAATAAAATAGATCAGCACATTTGTCGTACCGACTAATATTCCCATTCTTTCTTTCCTCTGTCCCTGCATGAACACAACGGCTCTTTTAAGAGCCAACCTTACCTTTCAACTTTTTTTATATATATTTTTTAAAACTTTTTTTGGATTTTTTTTTTTACCGTACGCGTACGGTACGCGTAATTATTATTATTTTTAAAAAAAAACACTAAAAATCAATTATCACATTACAAGGTCCTTGAGAGACTACAATGAAAAACTGAAAATGTGATTGTGGAGAAGTGGAAAAAAGGGACCATGAAATTTTTGACTTACCATACCCACTCAAAAAAATATTTATTCATTTAAATTTAATTTTAATTGCTTTAAAAATGGTTCTAGTTTTCGAAAATTTTCTATCTCAATCTGAAAAAAAAGAAAAAAGTATTAATATTTAATAAAACATTTTATAATACAGTACACATATTTACATATTTTTCCCAAAAAATGTTTGCCTTTTTTTTGCTGTTTTCAGAATATATTGCATTTCACTATAAATTGTGAAAGCAATTGCATTCATCATTTAACAGCGGGCAAAAAAAAAATTAACAATCTCAAAGATTGTTTTAAAAAAGCCCACAATCTCTTTTTGCATAAACATAACTTTATAGAAATGCATAATATTCTTAAAAAATATCATCTAATATCAATACTTATTTCTTTAAAATACCGTCTGATATTTTTGTTTCAGAAGTATAATCACAAAAATATATCTCAAATAACTCCACAATACATCTGGTTCCATTTCCTTTAGGCCAAATAGTAATTTTAAAATTCTTTTTTGATTAAATTTCCAATGGTAATCCAATAAAAATCTAAAGTTTAAATTGTACAGATCTCACCGATTGTCTGTAACATTTTGGTTTCCGAAAGATTAATTAATAATTAAATAAGTCCACAATACAATTGTTTACCTTTCCGCATGGCCAAATAGTAATTTTAAAAATCTTTTTTGAATAAATTTCCAACGGCAATCCAATAACATTCCAAAATTTAAATTGTGCAGATGTTACCGATTTTTTCTAAATTTTTGGTTTTCCAAAGTTTCATTAAAAATTGAAAAAGTCCACATTACAATTGGTTACCTTTCCATTAGGCCAAATGATAATTTGTAAAATCATTTTTTTTGAAAATTCCAATGGTAATCCAATAAAATGGTAAAATTGTTTTGTACAGATGTTGCCAAATCTCTCTAAAATTTAGGTTTCAGGAAGATTAGATAGGAATTTGCTAAATCAAAAGGCAAACGTTGCTTAAAAATCAATTGGGAATCATTACACAGTGTCCAGCCTTTTTCACATTTAAGATAAACTGTGTAATGACCAGAAGTTACAGTAGGTCCATCATGGAAAATTATTGCAACTGTTACAAAAGTTTTTCCTGAAATTGATAATTGCTGTCCTGTAAACTTCTTTATTAAAGTATCTAATTTTGAACCATCAGCTTTACAGCGTTGCATCATTAAAATTACATACTGTCCATATTCCTTTAAAATTAACGTTGAAAACATGTCAGATTGACACTCACTGCATTCCATGCTATGATTAGCATCTTTAACTAATTTAGCAAAAGTGACTGTTTTACTTTCTGGCAATGTTAAATAAATAAACCTTTCAGAATCAACATTAGAGCCACATATATTATAACAGTTTTCACAACTATGTTCCCATTTATAAGAGAGACCAAATACATTTTCAATGGGAACCCCTTCTTCTTCCAGTACCTGAAGAAAAAACATCAAGAATTCCTGTGCGTCTTGCTGTACATTTTGAGAAAACTGTGTTCGTCCTGAACATACATCTAAAAGTTTTCTAATTTCAGTAGCACTTTCTATTTGAGTTTTATCATTACTCAGCTTTTGAAAAAGGAGACTCAACTCAGAACAGAATCTTTTTCCCTGATTTACTATTATCTGCTCTTGCACACTTTCCAGATAAAATGCAACATTCAGCACTACATTAGCGTAGCAGTTGACACCAGAGCTATTTTCAAAATGACATCCTACAACCTGTTCTTCATTTTCCTTTTTCTTTTTGCTTGCAATTACATCACTCCTCTTTTTTTTCCTCCTCTCTACATCTTCATTACAGATATTCTCATTTCTCCTTTTACGAGAAACTACACGTTTCTCCAACACAGGATACTGACCTAAATGAGGAGCATAGCTTCTTCTTAATCTATTATACTCCTTTACACAATTTGTATCAGCACTAACTTTTGAGTCATCAAAGTCTATCATGAATAAACCTGATAATGTTTTCACTCGTGACAAAGCAACATATGCCATACCTTCTTTGAACACAGTTGAACCAATGTTCACAAATGCACAATCTACAGTCAATCCTTGAGACTTGTGAATAGTTACAGCATATGCTAGAGAAAACGGAAACTGCTTCCTACGTACATATAAGTCTTTCACAAGCATGAAACGAACTGAACAACGACAAATGTCTTTAACTTCTTCTATCTGATCAAATTTTAGTTTTAAACATTCAATTCCATCTTTTTTCTGATAATTAATAAAACCCACAACTCTTCCCATAGCTCCATTAACTAAACCTTTTTCAACATCCAAATTTCTCCTTAAAAATACTCTACAGTTCATGCAAACATATAGATTTTTTTCTAATCCAGCTGTTTTGGAAATGTTCTTCTCTAGTGAATCCAATTTATTTTTCAGTGTGCCTGTTAATGTGACAGTAATTCTTCCATCCTCAATTTTGTCCACTGCTTCCAATTTCCTGATATCTTCCTTTTCCAATTTCAAAAGCTCCTCATTGAATATTGAGCATTCACGTAGAGTTGGCATTAAGCAGATGACACTTTTCTTTTCTGCAATGTTCTTGTATATCTTCTCTGCAACTATTTCTTCCTTTGGAAATAAATTATGTAGCAGCCGACTCTGTAATGCTTTCGTGCCAGCTTCAGTGAGTAGTCCAATTCTGATATCTTTCAGAATACTTCCATATTCTTCATCGTTTGCTTGCCTCATATTAGTAGTAAGTTCCTTGTACTCAAAGAAGGACCAAATATTTGCATTACGGATGCTTCCCAATGACTTCTTCGTGTCTTCATGTGTCACAGTATTAAACACTGGTTGTCCTTTAACTGGAGTAAGTTGCAAAAGATCTCCAAAAACTATGACGTGTTTTCCTCCAAATAACACGTCATAGTCTGTCTTCAGAATTTGCTGCATTCTTAAATGCACAAAGGCAAGCATTAAGTTTGATACCATGCTCACCTCATCAATAATGAGAACTTGCATCTTCTTCAATACTCTTGAAACTTCCAAGCATGCTTCTCCAGTTAGCTTGTTGTATTGTATTTTGTTCTCATGCTCCACTGGTAACATTAGCAAACGATGTAAAGTGATTCCTTTTATGTTATATGCTGCTAACCCAGTTGGAGCAGTAACCACACAAGACAAAGTAGAATCCGTTTTTTGCTGTAGGTAGCTTCTGATGACTTTTATAAGGAAACTTTTTCCAGTTCCAGCTTGTCCGCTTACATACATCCTGATTGGATGAAATGATGTGCATGAGCACTCTTTTTTTTCATGTAGAAATCCGTGATCAATTTTGTTTCTGATCTCTTCATAAATTTGTTGCTGCTCTTCGTTCAGTTGTCTTTCCAAATTTTGTAAGTCTATAAATTCTTCTTGAGCTTGATTCATAGCCGTTTCCACTTCATTCATGGCTATTGATGCTTCATTTTCAACGATTGGTTGTCCTAGGGGATCTTGACTGAGTGTTCCTGAACTTTGGCTGTCCTGAGAACTGTCTCTAGCTTTTTCTGCTGCAATTGTAGTTTCCTGTTCAATTTCTTCATTTAACATTTGCAGACAAGTTGAGAATGTACTGCATTGTATGCTGTCTTTGCAAGCATTAAAAGAATCTTCATAGCTTTGAAATTCTCCCAGTAGTTCATCCTCTGTACGCCATGGTTTAAACAGCTGTAAAAGAGCCAAGTAGTAAAATTCCTTTTTGTCAGTAGTGTCGCAACTCAGCTTCCTGTGATTTATCAAACTTCCTTTTGTTTGCTTCACCAAACATCCTTCCTCACCAATGACTTTATATTTTCCATTGTTGATGTCTTCTGCGGCTTTCCGTGAATAAATGTAGTTCTGCAGCACTTCATAGAGACACATGTTCTCCAGATGATGACTTCTCTTGGGATAATATGTGTCCGACATGTTTGATTTCAAAATATCTGTACTTTCTGGGTCATTCTCGGCCAAATATTCAATTTCTCCAACAGATTTCAGTACCCGATTTCTCATTGCTGCAAGGCCTAAACTTGCCCAAATTATTCTTCTTGATTTCGAGTAGAGACTTGCAGAAGATAACCTATCTGAACATTCGTAGGATCCAATTTCTCGATGCGATAACATCTTCAAACTGAAACTGTACAGCTTCTTACTGACAGTTTTCTCGTGAGAAATCTCTTCCCACATTTCCTTCAATTCTGTTTTTTCTGATTTCGTAATGTAAGACGTTACATATCGAGCAACAGCAATGGAATTGTCAGCTACATACTGTATATCCATGTTAGCATTCCACATGGATAAAATGACTGGGTTGTAGTCATTTATATTTTTTGATTCTTCTTTTCTTTTAAGGTTGTAGGTATTCTTAGGTGATTTTCTTGTGATAGTATGTCTCACAGATGACATAAAACTGTTTACTCTTCCATTTGAAAGAACAGGTCTAGGAAATCCAAATCGACATTTAGTGTAGTATTTATCTTTGCTCTTGTATTTCCGTCGACAGTATTTTCCACACCGATGACTTTGGAAACGTAAAACTTGCTCCTTTAACTTTTTCTCTTCTGTGCTTTTTGGTATAGCACATGTTGCATATTCTTCAATGTAAGATAACACTGCTTCATCAGCATCTGTTCCAAACTTTGGGGCATCCTTGATCCACAACAGCATATGAATATGAGGAGCACCTCTTGCCTGGTACTCTTTTCTCCAAAAGAAATCCACTACTTCTCCTAGAGGTGGATTTTTTTTATTGCAGATGAAGGACATCATAGCCTCAAATCTATGATTGAAATATCTGCAAACATTAACCGGATCCAATGAGCACAGTTCTCCTGCTGTCTTGTATTCGATGTTTTTAATGTTTGAATTTGCCTCTCGTAGAAAATCCAGTAAATCATCCCAAACGTACTCAGCACAGCTTAGGGTAACGAACCATGTTGGTGTTCCTAAATTCCGTAACATGCATTTTAATTCACCATGGCGTCTGTACCAATATTCATTTGTCCCACGCTGACAAGCCATCAGATTGATCAGTTGTGTTTCCAAATGATCATCTCGGTGCTGCACTTTCTCCATAAAATCCTTAGCAGACACATTTTGTAAATGTACTCCACTTTTTAAAATGTGATTTACTGCATAAGACAGTGCAGACAAGTCGTTTTCAAATAAAAGATGGAACAAATAAGGAATACTTTGTCGAAATCTGGGATCTTCAGCATATAGTCTTGTAGTCCGATACTCAGAAGCTGGAATCTGTTCCGGACGTTCATCGTATCGTCCTCCTTTTCCTTTAGGAAACAGCTGGGGAAAACATTGAGCTTCCAAGCTCTCCTCCCATACACTCACGGGAGTTCCTTTTGCTTTCTTCATCTGAAACAGATCAATATTGTCTCCCATAACTTCTTTTGAATGAAGAGGATGTATGCTAAAATGTTCATAAATTTCTTCTTCCTTTGACTTGTCCACTTTTTCAATTTGTCCAGTTGGTGTTTCTGTGTCTTCTTGTAAATCTTCTTCTTCTTCTTCTTCTATATAAATTGATTCATACCATTTGTTATTCCTTTTCAAATACAAATTTGCTCTTTGTACTTTCCGTACATCTACCAGCTCCTGCCAAATCTTCTTATTCTTTGTAGGTACACCATTAACCAGAATAATTAATGGTTCAGTTTCCAAAGTATCCGCATCAATAGTTTCCATATTTTTTTTCAAATCCAAGGGCAAATACACCACTCTACCTATTAAACCTCTCAGTAAATCTGAAGGAGGTAATTTACCAGTTTTGGGCTCCATACGTACTGTGGTCTGGAACGGATGAACACATTGAATGAGTATAGACACATATGTATTTAATTCAGAAAGTTCAGCAGGAATAGCATCCAATTCTAAATTATTATGTACAGCTCTGGTCGGCATTCTATTTTCCTCTAACTTGTTGTAACAGTATTTACAAATACGCTGATCTTCACCCAATTCAAAACAATTTTCAAGAAATATATATGTGGCAAAATCCTTCCACTTATAATTATCTTCATTTTCACTCTTTCTGTAGAGATCAACATTCCTAGTTTGTTTTCTATAATGAGTTCTGCGGCAACAAATACAAGTAATATTTGGTCTTTAATTAGAGATTATTGCAAATTTTGTTATGTGATCATTAAATGTGTTACTTACAGAGGGTTCTACATTCTCTTCCACTTCTTCCTCATTTACTGTGTCCTTTTCTGCACTGTTTTGTTCAGGACCAAAGTAACAAAACTGAATTTCATCAACAACCTTCTCTACATCTGATACCGATCCACGGAACAGAGCCCTATTCAATTCATCTAACTTTATTGCTGGACTTTTAGCAAAATACAACCGTCTCACAAACTTTCTCATTTCAGTATGATGAACAGCCAGCATCCTAAAATGATGGAAAACACTATTACACACTTTTCTAGATAGACAAGCCAGAGAATGACCCTGCAAACCAGTATTCTCTCTCACTCTGCATGGATCTAGACTTTGAAGCACCTTAATCTTTTGTTTTACACTTTTTTTACTATATTCTCTTAGAAACTCACGAAATTTATCAATAGATTCCTGACGCACAGTGCAAATACTACTACAATTCCAAGTGTACACTGGGGCTTTAGGACGTCTCCCCATAGCCTCATCCGCCATCACTTGTACCTCATCTCTTGGAACCATTATCTCCTTCTCCATTATGCAACCATTTTTCACTTCGTAAGCACGACCTCTGGTGTCAACTGCATGCAGCAAACTATTACTTTGAAAATAGCTCTCTTCATTAAAAAAAGGTTCACTACTTGAACTATGCATCCATTTTCCTAAAAACATTTTACAAAAGTTTGTTCTGTTCACTACTCTTTTCCTTTTGCTTTGTGATTTCAGTACATTAACCATTTTATCTAATGTACGCATCCTATTCAAAATTAAAATGAATAGTTTCCTTTTTAATTCTAATGCCTTTGCTGCAATGGCTTCAATTTCTTTTTTTCTCTTATAAAACTTAGCCTTTTGCTTATATTTCTTCACATCCTTTATCAAATTGGACATAACTCTTCTCTGAAACATTTTTCTACGTATCTCTTTAAACGCTGTTTTTCTGTTTAAGTTAATCTTTTTAGTTGCAGAAGGTATATTTGCATTAACTAAATTCTCAATTTTTTCCTGTCCTTTTCTATTGAAAACATTCTTTCCAGTACAGACATTTTGTACATTTTTCCTTTTTTTGAATATGTTCTTTAAAAAAAATTTTGTCTGCTTACCAGAAGATTTTTTCTTTTTCCCAACATGAGCATCTCCAACTAACTTAGGTCCTCCAGTTGTCTTCAAATATAGGTTTTTTTTGTGGTCTTTCCTTACTCTGGATTTTGTAGGCATCTTAAATTTTGTTCACTGCTCTTCAGCAATACCTGAAAAAAACTAAAAAAAATTCCTTTATTTTATTTAAATATATTACTACATTTTTTATGTTCTTTAGAAATCTTAAAATACTATAAACCCCTTTCCTATAAATGAAAATCACAATAACACCTTCACCAATTAAATATCTAAAAACAATTCCTGTGTGCACACAGAGTCATGCTTTGAAATTAGGCAGAAAACGAAATTTCTTTGCCAATTGCAAAGCATACTTTCTACTACTTTTTAGGCAAGTGAAAAGTACTTTTACAGACTGACACATTATGAATCCACTTTTTAGATTCTTAAAAAAGCACATGTCCAAACTGCTTTTTCAGACCAGCACCATGTGTAACCTGGGTAACTGACTACACTCCAGCAAGGGCAACCAGCCTTAGTGATGCTGAATGTATTTGCATTACTGACTGAAACCTCAAACCCCACTCGCTTGTGAATACTGTGCATGATTCCACAGGGTAAGCAGCTGGGTGTGTGCTAAGAGTCTGCTTCTGCACCAAAAAATGGCTCCCCCTTTCCATCTAATGCAACTGTGAAATCACCAGAGCAATACGCAATAAATCTCTGCCTGTAATTCCTATTTGCACACAGAGTCATGTTTTCACATTAGTCACAAAACGAAATTTCTTTGCCAATTTGAAAGCACACTTACTACTCTTTTTTTTGGCAAGTGATAAACACTTTTACAGACTGACACATTTTAAACCAACTTTTCAGATTCTTAAAAAAGCACATGTCCAAACAGCTTTTTCAGACCAGCACCATGTGTAACCTGGGTGACTGACTACACTCCAGCAAGGGCAACCAGCCTTAGTGATGCTGAATGTTTTCGCATTACTGACTGAAACCTCAAACCCCACTCGCTTGTGAATACTGTGCATGATTCCACAGGGTAAGCAGCTGGGTGTGTGCTAAGAGTCTGCTTCTGCACCAAAAAATGGCTCCCCCTTTCCATCTAATGCAACTGTGAAATCACCAGAGCAATACGCAATAAATCTCTGCCTGTAATTCCTCTTTGCACACAGAGTCATGTTTTCATATTAGTCACAAAACGAAATTTCTTTGCCAATTTGAAAGCACACTTACTACTCTTTTTTTTGGCAAGTGATAAACACTTTTACAGACTGACACATTATGAATCCACTATTTAGATTCTTAAAAAAGCACATGTCCAAACTGCTTTTTCAGACCAGCACCATGTGTAACCTGGGTAACTGACTACACTCCAGCAAGGGCAACCAGCCTTAGTGATGCTGAATGTATTTGCATTACTGACTGAAACCTCAAACCCCACTCGCTTGTGAATACTGTGCATGATTCCACAGGGTAAGCAGCTGGGTGTGTGCTAAGAGTCTGCTTCTGCACCAAAAAATGGCTCCCCCTTTCCATCTAATGCAACTGTGAAATCACCAGAGCAATACGCAATAAATCTCTGCCTGTAATTCCTATTTGCACACAGAGTCATGTTTTCACATTAGTCACAAAATGAAATTTCTTTGCCAATTTGAAAGCACACTTACTACTCTTTTTTTTGGCAAGTGATAAACACTTTTACAGACTGACACATTATGAATCCACTTTTTAGATTCTTAAAAAAGCACATGTCCAAACTGCTTTTTCAGACCAGCACCATGTGTAACCTGGGTGACTGACTACACTCCAGCAAGGGCAACCAGCCTTAGTGATGCTGAATGTATTTGCATTACTGACTGAAACCTCAAACCCCACTCGCTTGTGAATACTGTGCATGATTCCACAGGGTAAGCAGCTGGGTGTGTGCTAAGAGTCTGCTTCTGCACAAAAAAATGGCTCCTCCTTTCCATCTAATGCAACTGTGAAATCACCAGAGCAATACGCAATAAATCTCTGCCTGTAATTCCTATTTGCACACAGAGTCATGTTTTCACATTAGTCACAAAACAAAATTTCTTTGCCAATTTGAAAGCACACTTACTACTCTTTTTTTTAGCAAGTGATAAACACTTTTACAGACTGACACATTATGAATCCACTTTTTAGATTCTTAAAAAAGCACATGTCCAAACTGCTTTTTCAGACCAGCACCATGTGTAACCTGGGTGACTGACTACACTCCAGCAAGGGCAACCAGCTTTAGTGATGCTGAATGTATTTGCATTACTGACTGAAACCTCAAACCCCACTCGCTTGTGAATACTGTGCATGATTCCACAGGGTAAGCAGCTGGGTGTGTGCTAAGAGTCTGCTTCTGCACCAAAAAATGGCTCCCCCTTTCCATCTAATGCAACTGTGAAATCACCAGAGCAATACGCAATAAATCTCTGCCTGTAATTCCTATTTGCACACAGAGTCATGTTTTCACATTAGTCACAAAACGAAATTTCTTTGCCAATTTGAAAGCACACTTACTACTCTTTTTTTTGGCAAGTGATAAACACTTTTACAGACTGACACATTATGAATCCACTTTTTAGATTCTTAAAAAAGCACATGTCCAAACTGCTTTTTCAGACCAGCACCATGTGTAACCTGGGTAACTGACTACACTCCAGCAAGGGCAACCAGCCTTAGTGATGCTGAATGTATTTGCATTACTGACTGAAACCTCAAACCCCACTCGCTTGTGAATACTGTGCATGATTCCACAGGGTAAGCAGCTGGGTGTGTGCTAAGAGTCTGCTTCTGCACCAAAAAATGGCTCCCCCTTTCCATCTAATGCAACTGTGAAATCACCAGAGCAATACGCAATAAATCTCTGCCTGTAATTCCTATTTGCACACAGAGTCATTTTTTCACATTAGTCACAAAACGAAATTTCTTTGCCAATTTGAAAGCACACTTACTACTCTTTTTTTTGGCAAGTGATAAACACTTTTACAGACTGACACATTATGAATCCACTTTTTAGATTCTTAAAAAAGCACATGTCCAAACTGCTTTTTCAGACCAGCACCATGTGTAACCTGGGTAACTGACTACACTCCAGCAAGGGCAACCAGCCTTAGTGATGCTGAATGTATTTGCATTACTGACTGAAACCTCAAACCCCACTCGCTTGTGAATACTGTGCATGATTCCACAGGGTAAGCAGCTGGGTGTGTGCTAAGAGTCTGCTTCTGCACCAAAAAATGGCTCCCCCTTTCCATCTAATGCAACTGTGAAATCACCAGAGCAATACGCAATAAATCTCTGCCTGTAATTCCTATATGCACACAGAGTCATGTTTTCACATTAGTCACAAAACGAAATTTCTTTGCCAATTTGAAAGCACACTTACTACTCTTTTTTTTGGCAAGTGATAAACACTTTTACAGACTGACACATTATGAATCCACTTTTCAGATTCTTAAAAAAGCACATGTCCAAACTGCTTTTTCAGACCAGCACCATGTGTAACCTGGGTGACTGACTACACTCCAGCAAGGGCAACCAGCCTTAGTGATGCTGAATGTATTTGCATTACTGACTGAAACCTCAAACCCCACTCGCTTGTGAATACTGTGCATGATTCCACAGGGTAAGCAGCTGGGTGTGTGCTAAGAGTCTGCTTCTGCACCAAAAAATGGCACCCCCTTTCCATCTAATGCAACTGTGAAATTACCAGAGCAATAAGCAATAAATCTCTGCCTGTAATTCCTATTTGCACACGGAGTCATGTTTTCACATTAGTCACAAAACGAAATTTCTTTGCCATTTTGAAAGCACACTTACTACTCTTTTTTTTGGCAAGTGATAAACACTTTTACAGTCTGTCACATTTTGAATCCACTTTTCAGATTCTTAAAAAAGCACATGTCCAAACTGCTTTTTCAGACCAGCACCATGTGTAACCTGGGTGACTGCCTACACTCCAGCAAGGGCAACCAGCCTTACTGATGCTGTATGTATTTGCATTACTGAGTCCAACCTCAAACCCTTAAAGTATTCTTTATTTTTACCAGTACACCTTAATTTATCGTTAAAACATAGTCCATATTATTTTACATGTTCCTCACATTTAAATTTCTCCCAAAACAGAAAATAATAAACACAACTTCAACAAAAGGAATTCCATTTCTATTATTCATTTCTTAATTTACCATATACATCCCCTCTCAAACTCTAAACTCACCTTTAAAATTAGTTAGCTGTGAAAGAAATGTGGCACTGAAACAGCAGATTATCAGAGCCAGGATCTCTGTTCTTTACACCTCTCTCCTCTCAGCAGAACCAGATAATGGCAAACTTTCCCTCTCTTTTTCCACACATATACATGTTAATTTCAAATCTCAGTGCTTCCCCCTTTTTTCAAATGTAATCACACATTTCTATTGGTTGAAAACCAACCCTTTTCCAAAAGTACCCTTCCCCCAACTTGACTTCTGCCTAGTACCCTTCCCCCAACTTGACTTCTGCCTGCTACCATAGCAACAGCTCATGGAACACTGCTGTGTGGAGTTAGGTCAGAAGTTCACCAAACAATGTTTCAATTCCACAGAGCAAGAGTGCTTGACTTTTCAAACCTAACAGCAAATCCATAGTACTGTTCTTTGGTAACACATTTTTCTGTACCAATACAAAACATGCTTCTATTAATTTACACATACAGCCTAGTTTTTATTCTAGAATGGTATGAAACAGCCAATCAGTTCTTTTTTTTATGAAAAAAATATGTATGCCTCCATTTCCAAACTGTCTTTCATTTCTTTTTACCATTCTACTGAATTACACCTCCTGAGTGCATCCAGTTCTCCTTTGAAGATGTTCACAGTGTGGATTGTAGGGCACAGCTATGTCTTCTGGAGTGAAAAGTATGCAGAGAAAACAGATATGGTGAGAGACCTTGCTTTGCCAAATGTAGACATTAAATGGATTGGTCAGAGAGGGTTAAAGTGGCACCAATTGATGCCATTGGTGAAATCCTTCATGCAAATCCAACACCCTGACCTCATAATAGTGCACTGTGGTGGCAATGACCTAGGCACTTTGACTGGGGTAGGTCTGGAAATGCTTATGAAGGACACCTTTGCACAACTGTTTTCACTTTTCCCTAAAACTGCCTTTGTGTTTTCTAACATATGCCAAAGGCAAAAATGGAACTGGTCCAATCATTTCTGTCCGCAGATTGACAAAGCAAGAAAGCACGTCAACAAATCTGTTTCTGCTTTCCTCCGTGACTATGGTATGGGTTCCATTTACCACAACAACTTGCGTTACGACATACAAGACATTTATAGAGGAGATGGTGTGCACTTCAATGATGAAGGGAACAGAGTCTTCCTCTTGAACCTTAGACTCTGCATCGGTACTTACTTGTAGGTACCACTAAAAAATCACTTCATAAACACAACGGCTCTTTTTAGAGCCCCCTAATATCTAAACTCTTAAATCTGCATTTCATTTCTTTTTATTTTATTTTTTTTCTACCGTACGCGTACGTTGAGCTTACCGTACGCGTACCCCGCGATTTTTTTTAAAATCAATAAATTTTTTCTTTGTACTTTTCTATCCTTCTTTGACCCCCTTACAAATGTTAGGGGGTCTGTAACTCTCTCCCTTGTCCCCTTTTCAAGATATCACTCTTTTTTTTCTGAGTGAAACACACGAAATGGCGGCCGCCGCTTCCTGGTTTCGACCGATTCGAATGTTTACTAAGATCTAAGAGCCAATCAGAATCGCGCTCGCGCACGCCACCGTACGCGTACGGTAAGCGCACCGTAAGCGCACCGTAAGCTGGCTCAGATATATATATTGATTTAAAGGCTATTTTCTCAGAATCTACTGAACAGATTTACACCAAACCTACAAAAGGCACTTCCTTGACCTGAGGACAACCTCTCTGCCAAATTTCAAGTAAGTCTGTTCAGCCGTTCGGGCTGTAGCTGTGTCTAAAGGTCCTATGGAAAAATGCATGGGAAAAACGTGTTTTGGGACCCCCCTTTTATCTCAGCCCCCGCTTGACGAATACCCCCGAGACTTTCAGGGTAGGAGCGGAGCGTAGCGCCCCACCTATTTTGAAAAATTCACGAGGATTCGTCAACCGGCGCCAAAGTTATTCAAAATAGAATGTTGCTGATTTCCTATGGAAACGTGGTCCTAACTCTAACTACCTACTGGCGACCGCCAGTAGGTAATATATATATATATATATGTATATATATATATGTATCAAAAGAACACCTCCATTTTACCGGGTCCCCCGGTCCTGCAGGGCGAGCTCTGGAGCCAGGAATGGAGATCCTGGTAACAACGGTACTCCCACCACACACGAAAAGAGCCCAACACCGACTGAGTAACAGGCTTGACTTTTATTCGTCTTTGAGAGCGAAGGTAAGAACACCCATAAATCCTTACACGTTTCAGCCGTTAGGCCTTGGTCACAGGTGAGTGTCATTAAAATTATAATCCCAGTGGTCACTTGGCTTGTATTCCAACTGCAAATCCCAGAATGCAATGTTCTTTTCTTTCGCATCAAGACATGGCATATTTACAATTTTGCGATGTTCGCGTTTATTTACAATGTCCCAATGAATTGCTTTTCGATATGTCTCTGCATAGTGCGGGTTCCTCCGCTTTCCTGAAATTACTGCTTGTCATGCGGTGCCGTCAGAGAAGGAATGAACCTTCTCTTCTACCTTTCTCGGATGGAATGCTGCCAAATAGCAACGGAAATCCTTTTTTGCTGGCGCTTTCACGAGCGGACCATGCCCCCTCATTTAACATCAAAAGAACACCTCCATTTTACTGGGGGCCCCCGGTCCTGCAGGGCGAGCTCTGGAGCTAGGAATGGAGATCCTGGTAACAACGGTACTCCCACCACACACGAAAAGAGCCCAACACCGACTGAGTGACAGGCTTGACTTTTATTCGTCTTTGAGAGCGGAGGTAACAACACCCATAAATCCTTACGCGTTTCAGCCGTTAGGCCTTGGTCACAGGTGAGTGTCATTAAAATTATAATCCCAGTGGTCACTTGGCTTGTATTCCAACTGCAAATCCCAGAATGCAATGTTCTTTTCTTTCACATCAAGACATGGCATATTTACAATTTTGCGATGTTCGCATTTATTCACAATGTCCCAATGAATTGCTTTTCGATATGTCTCTGCATAGTGCAGGTTCCTCCGCTTTCCTGAAATTACTGCTTGTCATGCGGTGCCGTCAGAGAAGGAATGAACCTTCTCTTCTCCCTTTCTCAGACGGAATGCTGCCAAATAGCAACGGAAATCCTTTTTTGCTGGCGCTTCCACGAGCGGATATATATGTGTGTGTGTGTGTGTATAGTTGCCAGTAGGTAGTTATAGTTAGGACCTTGTTTCTATTCAAAAAAAGTTTTTTCTTTTGCCAATCTTCGCAAAATTTTCCAAACTAATGACCAGCTCAGGTCAGCTCCTGTGTTGAAAGTTTGGGGGTGAAAAACAAGGGGGGTCCCAAAACACGTTTTCCCCATGTTAATTTCCATAGGAATTTTGGAACAGGCTACAGCCCGAACTGCTTAACAGAATTACACCAAATTCAGCAAAAAGGTAGCTCTTGGCTAAGAAAGCACTCTTCTTTTTAAATGGTGTAAATCCATTCAGTAGTTCCTGTGAAATACAAAAAATAAAAATATCGATATCTCAGCATCGAGGAAGATTCGTAAATCCTTCAGAGCATGTGTTTCATTTTGATTGGCTGCCAAACACTCCAAACCAGGAAGTGCTGGCAGCCATCTTGTGACTCGGTAACCAAGTCACAAGAAAACAGTAGAAAACAGATGAAAAACAAGAAAAGGGGGCAGGGTAGAAACACCCTAGCCCCCTAGTCCTGCTCAGGGGGCCCCACTAGGACCCCCAGGCCCCCAAAAAAATAAAGCCCGGGGTCCTGTGCTTCCTTTTCTATAAGCCCCTGAGTGGGCCAGGTCCCGGGGGCAATTTATAATTATGGTGTAGGGGCCTGTGGGGGCCCGCCAGCCCCAGGGACTGGCACCTCCCAAGGGCCCTCCATGCTGCCCCGGGGACCACCACCTCCCCGGGGCTTTGATTTAATAGGGTGCAGGGGCCTCGTGGGCCCCGGTAGCCTCGGGGACCGCCGCCTCCCCAGGGCTCTAATCAAATTTGAGGAAGGTGGGAGGGATCCTTCTTTCTGTACCTCTGACTTAGATGTAGTTTTAATCGCCCTGGCCTATTATGTACTAGGGCCTTACAGGGGAGGTCATGCCAATCACAGGGGTACCCCAACCCATAGTGTACCCTAGTGTATATAGGTGTTTTCACTGTATTCTAAGTGTCTTTCAGCATAGCACTGGCTCCGGGCCAGTTAGTCAGAGTCAGTTACCACCAGCAAAAGGTTTGGGGCACAGGATGACTTTGCAACAACGCCTATTTCTTTATCTTTCTGGACTTCTGTTGCCTCTTTCTGCATTTCTCTTGCTTCTTTCTGTGCCTTTCTTCCTCTTTCTGCACATGTCCTACCTCTGTAGGCATAGTTAGAAATTAGCATTTAAAAAACCTTTGAAATTTACTGAAAAAACCGTAGGTTTCAGGGATGTTATAATTAGAAATTAGCATTTAAGAAACCTTCACTAAAAAAACCATAGGTTTCAGGGACGTTATAGTTAGAAATTAGCATTTAAAAAACCTTTGAAAGTCACTGAAAAAACATAGGTTTCAGGGACATTATAGTCAGAAATTAGCATTTAAAAAACCTTAGAAATGCACTAAAAAAAACACAGGTTTCATGGACGTTATAGTTAGTTGGGCATTTCACTCATGCAAAACCAGAGAAATTCAGCCCTTATAGCTAGTTGAGGTAACTATAACTTGCGGCCCCGCAATGCACTGCTGATGATGTCACATATTGCATCATTAATGACATGGTCAGTAGCATCACTGATGACATCACTGATGACATCCATGTGATAATCTGATGCACCTCCTCACACCCTAATATAACCTTTGATACGCCCACACTAAAATACAGACTACTATTTTCAAAACCAAAGGCACACCAATGCCAGTTACTACATTCCCACTCACTGATTCCTAGATCTACACACACATCTACTCATGCACCCATACAGTCACTCATACATGCAGTCACTCATCAACACAGCACTATCATATACACTCATACACTTATACAGACACTCACACACAGTCAGTCATGCAACAAATCAACCACACTTTCATTTAGTCACCTACACAATTATACACACACCACCTGACTTATTCATACAGATACTTATTCTCTCATAAAATCACTGACACAAGCACACACTCATCCATAAAGGCACTCCCACAATCACTCACTCTCACATATTGTCATTTATTTACTCCAAAACTCACATATACTGCCTTTCGCATATGTAGTTACTCACACATGAACCACTAAGACATCTAACCACTCACCAAAACACCCATATACACACTCACCCACCCATACAGCCCTTCACAGATGCACTCTTTTACCCATACACCCAGTGAATCACCAACTCACATGTCTATGCACAAAGTCACACACCCCCACCAACCCACACAGACACTCGGGCACCCACACAGATACTCATACAACCAATTAATAACCCATATAGACACTCATGTAGCTACTCACCAACACATGCAGCCGCTTACACACCAACAGACAGACTGATTCAGACATTCACACAGTTTAGTCTCTAACCCATACATTCAGTAAGACAAGTTTAATCATTCACTTATACAGTCAGACATGCACCAACTAAATCATCCATTCAGACAGTCATACACCCATTTATTCTTCAATACACCTTGGCATATGGTCAGTGACATCACTGATGACATCACTGATGGCATCTCAGATGATATCACTGATGAAATCATCCAGTGACTGTGTGTTTCTGTAAAGTTTAAACATGTTGTGTGTGTATATATATATATATTCACTGAAAAAAACATAGGTTTCACACACGTTATAGTTAGGAATTAGCATTTAAAAAACCTTGCAAATTCACTGAAAAAACCATAGGTTTCACACACGTTATAGTTAGCGGACATTTCACTCATAAAAAACCAATGAAATTCCCCCATTATAGTTAGTGCAGGCAACTATAACTCACGCGACCGCAATCCTCTGCTGATGACATATGTGTCTTTATGAAAAAAAGAATATTTGTAATATATGTATAGCTAAAATTTAATGGAAGAAGACATGGGCAAATAAGTGTCTAAATACAGTATTAGCATCAGCAGAGGATTGCGGTCGCGTGAGTTATAGTTGCCTGCACTAACTATAACGGGGGAATTTCATTGGTTTTTTATGAGTGAAATGTCCGCTAACTATAACGTGTGTGAAACCTATGGTTTTTTCAGTGAATATGTGTATGTATACATATGTATGTATATATATATATGTATATATATATATATGTATGTACATATAAATAAGTATGTATATTATCTACTGGCGTTCGCCAGTAGATAGTTATAGTTAGGACCTATTTTCCATAGGAAATCTGCAACATTCTATTCCCAATAAGTCTGGCGCCGGTTGATGAATCCTCGTAAAAATGTTCTAAACTTTTGGCCAGCTCCGCTCCGATCCTGAAAGTTTCGTGGTGATTCGTCAAGCGGGGGCCGTGAAAAAAGGGAGGTCCCAAAACGCGTTTTCCCCATGCAATTTCCCATAGGATCTGTTGTCGCAGCTACAGCCCGAACCGCTGAACGGAATGACACCAAATTTGGCAAAGAGGTAGTCCTCAGTTCAGACTCGTGCCTTTTGCATATATGGTGTGAATCCGTTCAGTAGTTCCTGAGAAAATTAGAGTTAAATGTACATAAATATCTATGGCCGCGGAGGATCCGTGGACCGTACACGCACCGTAAGCGCACCCTCCCCGAACTGAGCGCGCACTATCCCGATCGCGCGCTGAATGCTAATTGGCTGTCGAGTGTCTCTCTACATTCGAAACCAGGAACTGTTGGCGGCCATTTTCTGCCTCGGTAGAAGCGAGGCTGAAGAAGCAAGGGGAAAAAGTGTGTAAAACATATAAAGGGGGCAGAGTGGAAATACTCTGACCCTCTAGAGGTGCTTAGGGGGTCCCAGAAGGACCCCATGGGGCCCCCCTTTTTAAAAAAAAAACCAGCGAAATGCGCGCACGGTGCACGCATCCTATCGCGTTGAATGCACGGATTTTCTTGCGGTGGGTTCGCGGATCCAAGGGGAAAAAAATGAAATTGTTGGGAGATAAAGATTAAGCTTAACTGTTTTGTTCTTGAGTGTTCATTCTGAATTTTTGGTACTTATAAGTAAGTACCTATACAGAGTCTAAAGTTGTTGAGGAAGACTCTGTTTCCCTTATCAGTAAAGTGTACTCCATCTCTCCTATACATCTCTTGCATATGAAAGCACAGATTGTTATTGTAAATGGACCCCATTCTCTAGTCTCGGAGAAAAGCAGAAACAGATTTATTCACATGTTTCCTAGCTTTCTCAATCTGTGGACAAAAATGATCGGACCAGTTCCATTTCTGCCTTTGGCATATGTTAGAATACACAAAGGCAGTTTTAGGGAGAAGTGAAATCAGTTCTGCAAAGGTGTCCTTCATAAGCATTTCCAGACCTACCCCAGCCAGTTCAGTTCAATTCAGTAGATCTTTATTTCGATGATTAAAAACCATCATAAAAATACATTATACAAAATACATTAATTACATTTCTGAACCATACATCATTAAAAGGAGGGTTAAAACATTTAAACATATGGCATTATATACATCGCTGCTCAGTCTCTTGTATTTCTTAGTCTTACTACTATTTTCAGAAAATTCATAATAGAGCACAGGATACGCATATCACTGGCCTTTTGCAAAAATAGTAGAGCAGTCTTGGCTTGACGGAGTTTTACTTCTTTTAAGATATCAACAAGAAATCGGCGGCGGGGAATTCGATAAAAAGAATACAAAAGTACAAAATGCAGGGTGTCCTGCGGAGACCTATTGTCGCAGCCGCATACTCCCTTCTGCTCAATAGTTAAAGTAAAACCTGATGGATATGCTAAAATATTATGTAACAAATTGAGCCTAAAACGACACATTAAAAATCTATCCTGCTGGTTGTACATTAAAAATAAATAGGGCTCCATGCCTTCTCCATTACTCACTAGACGGTGTGCCACAACCGATTTTTTTGCAGAGTCGGAGCTTAATCTTCGCAATTCAAGTTTTTCTAGTAGCTGTTTTTTAATTTGATGTCTGCAAGCGGTGGTAATGGAAGTCGGATCAGTGAATAGTAGCGACTGATCGATGATTCCTAATGTATCCTTGACATACTTCAGCCAAGGAATTTGGAGGCAATTGTCTTTTTGTAAGCAATCGCCAACTATTACCCTACTTAGCTCAGCTTCGGGGTTCACCCAAATTCTGAGCCATGTGATAATAGGCCTCACCTTCACCTTGTATATGTTTCTACAGAGAGCTACTTTCTGCTTGTCCCTAGGTTGGGTTTTAAGGCATGATTTTAAGTTTCTCAGTGCTCGCGAGCATTCGGAATCAAACCAGCGTGGTTGGGTTCCGTTCTTTTTGGTCCCTTTTACTTTCAGTAGTTCGCCCACCAAGTTAGTTAATGACTCGAACACTGAGACCAGCACACCTCCCTCTACTAAGGGATCGAGACAATCATAAATCTGTTTTTTGCCTTTTTCTGCTAGAGTTCCATAGAACTCCTGGGCATTAATTTTTGCCCATCTGAGTCGCCTCCCCTGGTCCACTGGTCGCAATTCGATGGCTGCCGGTTTACTTCTGATAGAGCGACCACTATATATTAATTCCATCGTCAATGGGTTATGGTCACTGAAGGGACTCCAATCTATTTTCACCTCCTTGACCCGGTCCTTTGCAAAGGTAGATATCATAATATAGTCTATAATGGAGTGGCATCCCCTACCTTTGAATGTTGGAGTGAGAGTACCATCCCTACCCGGGGGCACCAAGTCTATTGTATGTGTTAGAGCATAAGTATCTAATAGCTTCATAAAGGTTGTACCCTCCTTGTTGTGCTCAAAGTGTGGCCCACTCTCTGCCGGGCATGATGACCAGTCAGCACTTACGGGGAACAATTTTGGGCAAAGATGGCAATTTAAATCACCCATAATCAAGACTATAGGTTCTCCCACCCCTTTCCTGTAACTAATCTCATAATTGAGTCTGTTATCTAGTTCCTGGATTACTGAGTGATTCCCCTCCACTGGCCCTGAATTATAGATATTAAATATCAGTAATCTCAGCCCTTGACCTTGAAATACAACTGCCTGGAAGTTGTGCGATGTCCAGGAAGGTTGTGACCATGAGCCTTCTACATCTAGATCGACATACAAAGCCAGCCCTCCCTTGGCTCTGCCTGATCTGCCTTCTATAGCTGGTACAAAGAAACACTTGTAACCCTCTATTTGATAAGGGGAGGATTCTACCGCCCATGTCTCCTGGAAAGCTAATATATGATAGCCACGCAAGTTTTTCTTCCAATCACAATTTTTAAATTTCCCTGCCAAGCCTGCAATATTCCAGGACAGTAACATCAGACCTTCTCTCAGTGCTTTTCCAACCTCTCCTCCCTGGTTGTGTGTCCTTAGATCATCGTTCCAAAGCAATGTCACTCCCTGATCATCCTCACCTACAGATGTTCGATGTACATCCACCCTCTTTACTTGATAGCTTTCTGGGACCCTCTGTGTACTTAATTTATTGTCCGCCCTTTCAGCCATCTTTTCATGACATTTCCCAATTTGGGATAGTCAGTCGTTTTCGTCAAGGGACTGTAGCGGGCTAAACCTATTTGTATTTGCCCACTGAGTATAATCCTGTCCTCTCTGCTCTTCCATTCTGGCCCAATGTCTTGTTGGTGTGTTTCCTGTTCTAGCATAAGCATAGACGTTTGCAGCGCGTCTTCTCGGGTAGAAGTATCCTAATGGTAAGGAACATATGGTGCTCGTATGGTTTTTATTATAGCTGCCTAATATATATTTCACTAGATCAGCGTTCCTAAAGTTTACTACGATGCAATCCCCTGTAATATCTTTCCTCCTGCTGTCTATCCAGTTTACCCTTCTCACATGGACAATCTCTCCGCACTCTCCTCCCCGCAGGGGCCTGTGTATGTTTAACCACTTTATTATTTTGCTTTTCAGTTCCGTGTATGACTCTTTCTCCCTTTCCCTGAGTTCGGGAACCCCTGTAAAAGCAACAACAAAAGGGCATGCTTCAGGGGGCAAATTAATATGTGGTGGTGCGTGATGAACAAATCTGTCATTCGGCTCATGGCTTGTCAGATTTGTGTTAGTGTGGACATGGGTTATTGGATTTCCTATTTGAGCTAGCAGGGCATTTGTTCGCTGTTGGGCCTTATCCGTGTCCTTTGTCCCCCCCCTTCTGAGTATCTCCCTTCTCTACCTGGCCTGTAGGTTTGGGTATTTCGTGGACTTGTACAATTGTGCATTGCTCGTTACTCACACAATTATTATTACCGACTATCTGACCAGCTGACGTGGGGCCTGCTAGGGAACGATTTGCTGTTAAATTACAATCTATAAGGCCCTTATATCTTCCCTGCTTTGTCAATTCATTAATCACTTTATCTAGCCTGCTAATTATTGGTTTCAGCTGATTCATAATGAAAGTTTCCATGTGTTTTTGGAGGTCTCCTATTACTTCGTCCATCCATCCAGGTGGAGTTTGATGACGTCTCACTGACACTTCGGTGACTGCTGCCTCCCTATCTTTCGAACCGTGTGTAACCCTGCTTTGTTTGTTTTTCCAAGGTTGGCCCTTCCTGCTTCCCCCTTGTTTTGATTCCCTGTTTTGATTCCCTGTTTGTGTCTATGACTACTTCTTTTACCACCTGCGCACAAGGAATACCTTCAGTGGAATTATTTGGAGAGTCGGTATGGGAAATTGCTGATGTGTTTAGAACAGTGGGTTGTGTAGGTGTATTTGGAATAGACAGACTTCTCTCTGTGCACTCAATCTCCCTATTAACTTTTTGCAACATCAGGTCAATCGCAGTAGGTTGTAACGCAACATTTGGTTCAGACCCTAAAGGATTCGAGGTCCGAGACGAATTTACTTTGCTTGTGACAGAGCGAGTTTTAGTTCTGTTGGACATAACTGAAACAGGAAAGGAGGAGGGCGTAGGAACGAAACTTACACTGCAGCAGCCCGCCACTACACTACCTCCTTGCCTGGTTAGCTGGTGATTAAATCCTCCCTGCTTTACAACAAGATATATAAAAATTAAACCCTCCCGCGATTGCACATAATCCACTGTTTATAATGTCTTTTTGTTTGCAATCTGTTCCAGAATGGGTAGATGTCTGAGAATTTTGTAATCTGTAAGCATTTCATATATGTATGATTTGTATTTTCTGGTATTTTACTGAGAATAGTATGTTGTTTTTTTTTTAATCTTTCTGATTGTTTTTTTTTTGCCCGCTGTTAAGTGATGAGTACCATTGAAATCACTATTTCTAGTGAAATTCAATATATTCTGAGAACAGCGAAAAAGGCAAACAAATTACTTTGTGGAAATTACGTTGTGTTGTAAAAAATGTATTATTACATGTTATAATTTTTTTTTCTTTTCTTTCACAGATCCAAATTTTAAAATAAGCAATTTTTAAGAATTTATATTTGAATAAAAAACTGAAAAAAATCTATACCATTTTTTATTCCTATTACTGTGAAGGTAAGTTTAACTAAGTCTCAATATGCAGAATGAAGAGGCCTGCAAGAAGCTACAATGTTGAAACACGTTTCTAAAAACACTCTGTTTATGTAGTTTTGAAATATGACCATAATCAGATATCATGTGACCTGCAAAAAAAGAGATTTGAGGGGTTCATAATATTTCACCTTTTTAGCTGTTGAAGAACCGCAATCATTTCAATCATTCTTCTTTGAACATCTTTGCAGACAAAACTCTGTGCTTACTTTTATCATTCGCAAGGAATTTTAAAAACGGAAATATATCACTTTTTGTAACATAGTTATTGTGTAAGATACTGTTTCAGTGATGTCATTTGAGATGTCATCAGTGATGTCATCAGTGATGTCACTGACCTTGTCATGAGTGATGTAATATGTGATGTCATCAGCAGTGCATTGCGGGGACGCGAGTTATAGTTAGCTGAACTAACTATAACAGGGGAATTTCTAGGGTTTTGTATGAGGGAAATGTCCAGCTAACTATAACACCCCTGGAACCTATGGTTTTTTCAGTGAATTTCTAAGGTTTTTTAAATGCCAATTCCTAACTATAACACCCCTGAAACCTTTGTTTTTTTCAGTGAATATATATATATATATATATATATATATATATATTTATATATCCCAACGCAACACTTGGCATTTACCCAAGCCTCTTAAACGGCGGGCAACACGGCAGGGACGCCACTCCCAACGTATCGCACACAATCCAATGTTCCGTTCTTCAAAGAAAACTCACTGGTGCCGTGGCCTCAATACAAAGACGTATTTTATTCAACGGAAGTCCCTACGCGTTTCGGAGTTTTAGTCACTCCTTGTTCACGGGCAGAGATTCAAAGTGCAATTGTTTCTTTTAAAGTTACAGCGTCCATTTCCTGTTAACCTTAATAAACATAGTAGACATACTGTCGACCTCATTGTTGCAACATAAAGTTTTAGTTCACAATTATTTCATTTATAAAACAAAGCAGATATTTTTCAATTCAAATATTTGTTTCAAACATTATACATATTTTGTCAACATGCCAAGTTCATTATAGAAAACAATACAAATCATTATACCCCAGTGGGTGTTAATCCTTTCAGATCTAGTGTCATTTCGGCTTGCAAAACATAATATTTAACTCAAGTGAGCATGTGGTTCTCATAGTACAATGTCTTCTTATATGCTTTTTCAACCTAATACATCTGCTTGTCTGTAATCTGCTTCAATCCTGCAACAAACCAAAATATCCATGTTAACTGGACGAACTACTGCGTGACAATTATAGAATAAAAAACTTTAAAAACCCTTAAAAACATATATAGACGAATGCAGTTATGGACAATTTCTTTATCTTAAGTGAACTGACATTTCCTCATCCTGGTTCAAACCTATTGGGCACATGGTGTTATATTTAATAATCATTTTTGATTCCATCTTCCTCAATTCTAATGTTCGATTGCCCCCCCTTTCCCTTTGGGGGACACAATCCAACACACAGAACTTGAGAAGGTTTGCGTTTTGATTGTGTTTGGAACTAAAATGGCGGGCCACTGGATATTGTTTATCATTTTTATTTACAGCTCTTAAGTGTTCTAAGATCCTCTTTTTTGCTTTGTGGATGGTACTTCCAATATAAAATTGGTTACATGGACACTTAAGTGCATAAATTGCATATTCTGTATCACAGGTCAAATGCTTCAAGATTTTATATGCCGGTTTATCATTACATAATTTCACAGATTTACAACTTTGACTGAATTTACATGCTTTGCATTTGTTACAAGTAAAGAAACCTTGTATGGCATTAGGTTTCTTAGGTTCTTTTATCATACTTGTCATTAGTACATCTTTCAGAGATTTGGCTTTCCTAAAAGTAATTGAAGGATAGCTACCTATATTTTGTTTAAGATCATCATCGGTCCTTAATACTTCCCAAAATTTGTTGAGGCTTTTTCTTACATCCCGTGCTTGATTGTGATATGTTGTGATAAACCGTATCTGATCATTGGTTTCTATCCTTTCTTTTCTATTCCTCAGGAGCATTTCTTCTCTTTCAATTTTAGCCACTTTTTCAATAGCTGAATTGATAGTAGCTTTGCTATAGCCCCGTTCTAAAAATCTCTGCCTCATGATCTTTTCTTCAAAAACATAGTTCTCTTCTGTACTACAATTTCTTTTGGCGCGTAGTAACTCACCAAATGGAATACTGTGTATCAAATTATTTGGATGACAACTCTGGGCATGCAACAGACTATTGCCAGCTGTAGCTTTTCTGAATAATTTACTACATATCTTGTTATTGTGAATTTCTAATCGTAAATCCAAAAACTCAATAGAGCTACTGTTGGTTTCACAAGTAAATTGTAAATTAAATGTGTTTTCATTCAGATCAAAAACAAAGTCTCGTGCTTGAGTTTCAGTACCCTTCCAAATGCAAACGATATCATCAATATATCTTGCCCAGAGGACGACGTGGTCATTGTATTGTCTGGTGTTTCTGACAATCTGCTCCTCCCACCAGCCGAGGTAGAGACCTGCAAAGCTGGGGGTGAAGCAGCTTCCCATCGCCGTCCCCTGGGTCTGTCTGTACATCAATTTATTGAACAAGAAAAAATTGTTCTTAAGACAGATTGAAATCATTTCAATAATCATTTCTGTATGCAATAAAAATGACAAAGATCTTCCCTTCAGGAAGTGTCTGCAAGCATCAATTCCCTTGTTCTGGGGAATACTCGTATATAAACTACATACATCCATGCTCATTAACAGGCATCCATCCTCCCAGGTGATGTCTTTAATGATTTTCAAAAAATCACCTGTATCTTTAATGTAGGATGGTAAACCTTGCACAAGAGGCTGCAGAAAATGGTCAACATATTTTGATATGTTCTCAAAGGAACTTCCTCTTGAGGACACGATCGGTCTCCCTGGCGGAATAATGGCATTTTTATGTATTTTAGGTAATAAGTATAATACTGGGATTTTAGGATCTTTGCATAATAAAAACAAATATTCATCCCATTCAAGGATGCCTTGATCGCACCAGTCAATTAATTTATCTAACACCTCTTTGTTTGCGTTTTCATAAACATTTTTAGATGTGAGACAATATTTTTCTTTATCTGCCAATTGTTTTTGACCTTCCTCTAAATACATCTGGAGAGGCCAAATGACCACATTTCCTCTCTTGTCGGATTTTTTAATTACAATGTCTCTCCGATCTTCTAGACTCTGTAAGGCATCTCTTTGTGTTTTTTTCATATTTTGTACACTATTCAAATCTTTCTTTTCAATTTTCTTCAATTCATTTATCATCCCTTTTTCAAAGCATTTAATTGCATCATTGTTGATATAGGGGATAAAAACAGATTTAGGTTTGAAGTGAGTCCCACAACTCATCCCAATATCAATGTCAGTATTGATCAAGCTTAAAAATGGATCATTGATAAAAGGTTCTACATTTCCAAGTTCATGAGCCGCATGTAATGTATCAATATCATGTGTTGTCAGCGTTGTGGGATCAACCCTCCAACTCTCCACACTCGATACTTTACTATTTGCAAACCATTTTTTCAATTTCAACTTCCTTATGAAATTGAATAAATCTATTCATGTTTCCATGTAATTAAACTTTGATGATGGACAAAAGGACAACCCCATTGATAATACTTCCAGTTCAGTTGTAGTAAAA
Organism: Triturus cristatus; assembly: GCF_964204655.1. Taxonomy (NCBI): domain Eukaryota; kingdom Metazoa; phylum Chordata; class Amphibia; order Caudata; family Salamandridae; genus Triturus; species Triturus cristatus. The sequence goes on from NC_140583.1 coordinate 386,288,840, forward strand.
ATATAATTAGAAAGATTTACCACAGTCATTTTCTCTTTCATTTCTTGGCCTTTCTTCCCCTTGTTAACATTCCCTCAGGGTTGTCTTGCAAACTGTTGTTGACGAGCCTTGCTGTATTTCCTCCTCTTCCTCCGCACCACGACCTCTTCCCGGGCTTTCGCTGTTGGCTTGTATATTTTGTGCTCTTCCTTTTGCCACTAACGTAAATTCCATTAAAATTCGATCTTTTACCACATTTGGTTCGGGCAGGTCACTGTTGTCACTATCTGTGGTAACAGGGATATTTATCTCTTTTTCTATCGCCATTGAAGTTGTTGTTTTAGAGGTAGATGCCTGTTGTTGGTCTATTATTTCCGTAGTTTCTTTTCTTAAATGATCAAATGTTTTACTGAATGTCAGAATTTGTCCTTTGTTATAGTCCATTTCATCTCTTTCAAACTTAATTAATTTCTTTGTTTTTATCTCTTCCTCTATTTTCTCAAGCCTTTTATTCATTTTTGCCATTTCTTGTTCAAATTCCTCTGAATTATACAATTCTTTTAACTTGTTCATAATTTCTTCCCCTTCTTCATTTAATCTAATGCATTCCTTTTCAGCATATTTAATCAGTATCTTTAGCATATTTGACGAGCATTCATGATTATTGTTCATCCATTCATTAATCATTTCAGGATCAGGATTTTGAAAAGTTGGAATAATGTAAATGCGGAGCCCACGGGGTATTCTTCCCACATCTACATACTGTTGTAATGCTGTGGCTTCCCGCCATTTTGATTGTTCCTTTTTTAACACCTTCCAAAACATGTCCCATAATTTTCGCTTATCATCTCCGCTCTTTGCGGCAGGTTGAACACTTGGAATATCTGTCCCTGAAGCTGTTACTTTGGTAAACAACTTATTTGCTGCTTCACGTCTTTTACTGTTCCTTTCCGTTGCCATAATGCCGATTTCAATTGCGTATTCAAATGAAATCCAGCGATCTGTTTTTTATCGCTACCGTCTGTATTACGCTCAGCGACTACAAAATCCTAGTGACGCTGTGCTCCGTATCGCTCCCTTGTTATTAATTACTATGACCTATGCGGGGAAAGGCTTCAAAAAGTCTGCTCACCTTTACCGCGACTTTTTGTTTAGAACAGTTCTCCGACTTTCTTTCTCATCCCGATATTTCGGAATCGAAGGCGGCTGCAGTCATAAGTTGTCCCTGCTTTCCGGTCACAGTTCTCAGGGGCGGGCTGGGGTAGTCTTATTCAAATCCCAACGCAACACTTGGCATTTACCCAAGCCTCTTAAACGGCAGGCAACACGGCAGGGACGCCACTCCCAACATATTGCACACAATCCAATGTTCCGTTCTTCAAAGAAAACTCACTGGTGCCGTGGCCTCAATACAAAGACGTATTTTATGCAATGGAAGTCCCTACGCGTTTCGGAGTTTTAGTCACACCTTGTTCACGGGCAGAGATTTAAAGTGCAATTGATTCTTTTAAAGTTACAGCGTCCATTTCCTGTTATGTTTTGCAAGCCGAAATGACACTAGATTTGAAAGGATTAACACCCACTGGGGTATAATGATTTGTATTGTTTTCTATAATGAATTCGGACAAAATATGTATAATGTTTGAAACAAATATTTGAATTCAAAAATATCTGCTTTGTTTTATAAATGAAATCATTTTGAACAAAAACTTTACGTTGCAACAATGAGGTCGACAGTATGTCTACTATGTTTATTAAGGTTAACTGGAAATGGACGCTGTAACTTTAAAAGAATAATTGCACTTTGAATCTCTAACCGTGAACAAGGAGTGACTAAAACTCCGAAACGCGTATGGACTTCCGTTGAATAAAATACGTCTTTGTATTGAGGCCACGGCACCAGTGAGTTTCCTTTGAAGAACGGAACATTAGATTGTGTGCGATATGTATATATATATATATATAATCATTCAAAGAATCCTCCCTTGTCGAAAGGACACGCGGAGTGCACTCCCAAAACGTTTCCAAAAGGTATTTATTATCCCAGAATCATTCCACACGGGTAAATCCACAGTCTTAATCAAACGCATTTCGGTCTCCTTGAGACCTTGGTCACGGTTGGATTCACACAATGATTTCCTGACATACCTATTTTTTTTATTTAAACAAAGTCACGACTCCCTGCAAAAAAAAAAAAAATTATAAAATGAACAATCCAAAACAAGGCGCTTTGCATTCTGGTCTCTGTAGTTTGCATCCTGATACCAACAAATTAAAACTTTCAATTTTACAAGTTACATCATTTGCGATCTCCACATTGTTTTTATAAATACAAAGGATCTTTATCCACTCTAGTGGGGTTTTACCGCGTCCCGTAATGTTAAATTGATAATTTTACACCCGTGAGATCTTACAAACCATACAAATTTATGCATGGCTCTGTACATAGTTATGTTAAAACCCTCTGGTGGGATTTCACTCATGCAATCCTCTAGTGGGCAAAATGTCCGCCTTACTCTGGTGTTTTATACAAACATCAGAGTAAGGCGGATGCCGAAACGCGTCATGTTTGTTCCCAAATAAAATATTGACGGATATTGAGAAGAAACCCCCGTGAGTGCTTCTTTCCTGTATATGAATTCCAGGAAAACAGAGTGGTCATTTATTTTCGCGGACTCACCTCCGCGATCACAGCACCCGTCCGTGAGTGCGCTGGCAAGGTGCAATGGAGCGGTGATATATATATATATATATTCAGTGAAAAAACCATAGGTTTCACACATGTTATAGTTAGCTGGACATTTTACTCGTAAAAAACCAATGAAATTGCCCCGTTATAGTTAGTTCAGCTAACTATAACTCGCGCGCCCGCAATGCACTGCTGATGACGTCACATATTACATCACTCATGACATGGTCAGTGACATCACTCATGACATCACTGATGACATCTCAAATGACATCACTGATAACCTCACTGATGACATCATCCAGTGAATGTGTGTTTTTCTGAAAATTAAATATGTTTTATATATGTATATCTCAAGGTCGATGGAAGAATAAATGGGTATATAAGTGTCTAAATGGATGATTTGTTTTTGAAAAATTGATTGTGTAACTGACTGATTAAGTGTATCTCTCACTTTGTGTATAAGTGGCTGCATGGGTTGGTGAGTAGCTACATGGGTGTCTATATAGGTTATTAGTTGTTTTTTTGAGTATCAGTCTGAGTGTCTGTATGGTTCGGTGGGGGGTATTACGTAGTGCATAGGTGCATGAATGAGTGACTCACTGTTTGTATGTGTTGAAGACAGCATGTGTGCAGGACTGTATGGGTGGATGAGTGTGTGTATGGGTGTGTTAGTGAGTGAATGACTGTCTCAATAGTGTCTTCAGGAGTAACTACATATGTTTTAAACTAGTATATGTGACTATTGGTGTATATATGTGAGTATATGTGAGAGGGAGAGATTGAAAGAGTTCCTGTATGAATAAGTATGTGTTTCTATAAGTGATTGTTTAAAAGACTAAGTATGTGTAAGTTTCCGTAGAAGTAAGTGTGGTGGTGTGTGTATAACTGTATATGCAGGTGAATGTATTTTTGATTCTTTATTAGCATGAGTGACTATGTGTGTGAGTAACTCTATGGATGAGTGGCATTGTGTAACAGGATGTATAGGTGTATGAGTACATATGATGAGTGAGTACATGTATGAGTGACTGTATAGGACTGTTGGTGAATGAGTGGATGTGTATGTGGATCTTAGAATTACTGAAGAGGTTGTTGTAACTGGTATTGGTATGTCCATTGTTTTGAAATTTTTAGTCTCTATTTTTGAATGTGTGTATCAAAGCTTATATTAAGGTGAGAGGAGGTCTGCCACTCTATCACAAGGATGATGTCATCAGTGATGTCATCAGTGATGTCATTTGAGATGTCATCAGTGATGTCATGAGTGATGTCACTGACCATGTCATGAGTGATGTAATATGTGACGTCATCAGCAGTGCATTGCGGGCGCGCGAGTTATAGTTAGCTGAACTAACTATAACGGGGCAATTTCATTGGTTTTTTACGAGTAAAATGTCCAGCTAACTATAACATGTGTGAAACCTATGGTTTTTTCACTGAATTTCTAAGGTTTTTTAAATGCTAATTCCTAACTATAACGTGTGTGAAACCTATGGTTTTTTCAGTGAATTTCTAAGGTTTTTTAAATGCTAATTCCTAACTATAACGTGTGTGAAACCCATGGTTTTTTCAGTGAATTTTCAAGGTTTTTTAAATGCTAATTCCTAACTATAACGTGTGTGAAACCCATGGTTTTTTCAGTGAATTTGCAAGGTTTTTTAAATGCTATTTTTTTCTTTTATTCTTCATTTTTTTCAAACATATTTTTAATTTAATTTTCTTATCTTTTATAAAGACTATGCTTAAATTTTTAAAATCCTTAAATATTTTTTTTATATATATTTTTTAAAATAAACATGTAAAATGTATTTCCAGATTTTTTTTTTTTTTTTTTTTTTTTTTTTATAGTACGCGTACCGTAAGCTCACGGTAAGCGTACGGTTTACGCAACGTCCGTAATCTATCTACGCTGCTTGCGCATAGTTACGTACTTTGCGTAGCCGCGCGTACTGCGCGTGGGACGCGTGCGCGCTTACGCAACACGCGCACGTTACGCGGAAGTGCCGGGAAATGACTGTTATGCGCATGCGCGCAAGCGCGTGTCTTTTTTACGCGCACGCGTACTTTTTGCCGTAAGCGTACCGTAAGCGTACCGTAAGCGTACGGTAGGTCATGTGATCTTGAAACACAACTTTTGATTGGTTGAAACTACTTTCAGTTCTAGAACTCTCCTACACCACACCCATTCCCCTCATTTCTGCTTGTGATCCCTTGGGAGAAGGAGCTGGTTTGTCTTTGGGATACGATGGCAGAACAGCAGAGCTCTTCTGAGAGTGAGGCTAGCACCAGCAGCACTGTCTTGAGGCAGAGAGCGAGGAAAGTAAAGCCTTCTTACGTTTGGGAGTATTTTACTTTTCCAGAAGGCCAGCAAAAGGTGAATGCACCCTTAGTTACTTGCAAGCTGTGTAAGCGTGTACTTTCTAGAGGTAATCCTAACAGGAAGTATTCCTTTGGGAATCACACCATGAAGAGACACCTCCAGGAAGTACACAGAAGGACACATGGTCATCTTTTTGGAGGTAACTCTTCAGAAAGACGAGCCAGTACATCCACAGCAGCTCAGCCTGGACCATCATCTGCAGGGCAGACTCCTTCTTCTGCAGGTCAGGTGAGCCCTTCATCTGTGGGGGGAGAATCTCCTTTTGCTGGCCCTCTGGAAATTAACCCTCGGTTTGCGAGGGTTGAAGTACGGTGCGCCACTTGTCACGATCTAATTACTTATAGGGAGACCAGTGTTTCCCTGGTGAACAGTAAAATAGATCAGCACACTTGTCGTACCGTCTAATATTCCCAATCTTTCTTTCCTCTGTCCCTGCATGAACACAACGGTTCTTTTAAGAGCCAACCTTATCTTTCATCTTTTTTTTTCTTTTTTTTTAAAAACTTTTTTTTTTTTTTTTTTACCGTACGCGTACGGTAAGCGTACCTTTTTTTTATTTTTTAAAAAAAAACACTAAAAATCATTTATCTCATTACAAAGTCCTTGAGAGACTACAATTTTTATTTTTAACTTACCATACTCACTCAAAAAAATATTTATTCATTTGTTTTTTTAAAAAATAGTTTTTAAAATGGTTGTAGTTTCCGAAAATTTTCTATATCGATCTGAAAATAAAGAAAAAAGTATTAATATTTTTTATCCATTTTATAATACAATACACATATTTACATTTTTTACAAAAAAATATTTTTGCCTTATTTTTGCTGTTTTCAGAATATATTGCATTTCACTATTAATTGTGAAAGCAATTGCATTCATCATTTTACAGCGGGCAAAAAAAATTAACAATCACAAAGATTGTATTAAAAAAGCCCAGAATGTCTTCTCACTTAAACTTATCATTACAGAAATGCATATTATTCTAAAAAAATATCATCTAAAAACAATACTTTTTTCTTTAAAATACCGTCTGATATGTTTGTTTCAGAAGTATAATCACAATATTATATCTCAAATAACTCCAAAATACATCTGATTTTATTTCCTTTAGGCCAAATAGTATTTTTTTTTTTTTCCTGGAATAAATTTCCAAGGGAAAACCATTAAAATTCTAAAGTTTAATCTGTCCAGATCTCACCAATTCTCTGTAACATTTTGGTTCACGAAAATTTTTTGAATAATTTATTTAGTCCACAATAGAATTGCTTACTTTTCCACATGGCCAAATAGTAATTTTTTAAATCATTTTTGAAAAAATTTCCAATGGCAGTCCAATAGCATTCCATAATTTAAAATGTGCAGAAGTTACCGATTATCTCTAAATTATTGGTTTTTGAAAATTGCATTAAAATTTAAAAAAGTCCACATTACAATTGGTTATCTTTCCTTTAGGCCAAATGATAATTTTAAAAATCTTTTTTCTACAAAATTGCAATGGTAATCCAGTAAAATGGTAAAATTATTTTGTCCAGATCTTGCCAAATCTCTCTAAAATTTAGGTTTCAGGAAGATTAGATAGGAATTTGCTAAATCAAAAGGCAAACGTTGTTTGAAAATCAATTGGGAATCATTACACAGTGTCCAGCCTTTTTCACATTTTAGATAAACTGTGTAATGTCCAGAAGTAACAGTAGGTCCATCATGGAAAATTATTGCAACAGTTACAAAAGTTTTTCCTGAAATTGATAATTGCTGTCCTGTAAACTTCTTTATTAAAGTATCCAATTTTGATCCATCAGCTCTACATCGTTGCATCATTAAAATTACATACTGTCCGTATTCCCTTAAAATTAATGTTGAAAACATGTCAGAATTACACTCACCACATTTCATGCTATGATTAGCATCTTTAACTAATTTTGCAAAAGTGACTGTTTTACTCTCTGGCAATGTCAAATAAATAAACCTTTCATTATCAACAATAGAGCCACATATATTATAACAATTATCACAACTATGTTCCCATTTATAAGAGAGACCAAAAAAAATGTCAATGGGAACTCCTTCTTCTTCCACTACCTGAAGAAAATACATCAAAAATTCGTGTGCATCTTGCTGTTCATTTTGAGAAAACTGTGTTCGTCCTGAACATACATCTAAAAGTTTTCTAATTTCAGTAGCACTTTCTATTTGAGTTTTATCTTTACTCAGCTTTTCAAAAAGGAGACTGAGCTCTGAACAGAATCTTTTTCCCTGATTTACTATTATCTGCTCTTGCAAACTTTCCAGATAAAATGCAACATTCAGCACTACATTAGCGTAGCAGTTGACACCAGAGCTATTTTCAAAATGACATCCTACAACCTGTTCTTCATTTTCCTTATTCTTTTTGCTTGCAATTACATCACTCCTCTTTTTTTTCCTCTTCTCTACATCTTCATTACAGATATTCTCATTTCTCCTTTTACGAGAAACTACACGTTTCTCCAACACAGGATACTGACCTAAATGAGGAGCATAGCTTCTTCTTAATCTATTATACTCCTTTACACAGTTTGTATCAGCACTAACTTTTGAGTCATCAAAGTCTATCATGAATAAACCTGATAATGTTTTGACTCGTGACAAAGCTACATATGCCATACCTTCTTTGAACACAGTTGAACCAATGTTCACAAATGCACAATCTACAGTCAATCCTTGAGACTTGTGGATAGTTACAGCATATGCTAGTGAAAACGGAAACTGCTTCCTACGTACATATAAGTCTTTCACAAGCATGAAACGAACTGAACAACGACAAATGTCTTTAACTTCCTCTATCTGATCAAATTTTATCTGTAAACATTCAATTCCTTCTTTTTTCTGATAATTAATAAAACCCACAACTCTTCCCATCGCTCCATTCACTAAGCCTTTCTCAACATCCAAATTTCTCCTTAAAAACACTCTACAGTTCATGCAAACATAAAGATTTTTTTCTAATCCTGCTGTTTTGGAGATGTTCTTCTCTAGTGAGTCCAATTTATTTTTCAGTTTGCCTGTTACTGTGACTGTAATTCTTCCATCCTCAATTTTGTCCACTGCTTCCAATTTCCTGATGTCTTCCTTTTCCAATTTCAAAAGCTCCTCATTAAATATTGAGCATTCACGTAGAGTTGGCATTAAGCAGATGACACTTTTGTTTTCTGCAATATTCTTGTATATTTTCTCTGCAACTATTTCTTCCTTTGGAAATAAAGTATGTAGCAGCCGACTCTGTAATGCTTTTTTCCCAACATCTGTGAGTAGTCCAATCCTGATATCTTTCAGAATACTTCCATATTCTTCATCGTTTGCTTGCCTCATATTAGTTGTAAGTTCCTTGTACTCAAAGAAGGACCAAATATTTGTATTTCCAATGCTTCCCAATGACTTCTTTGTGTCTTCATGTGTCACAGTATTAAACACTGGTTGTCCTTTAACTGGAGTAAGTTGCAAAAGATCGCCAAAAACTATGACGTGTTTTCCACCAAATAACACGTCATAGTCTGTCTTCAAAATTTGCTGCATTCTTAAATGCACAAAGGCAAGCATTAAGTTTGATACCATGCTCACCTCATCAATAATGAGAACTTGCATCTTCTTCAATACTCGTGAAACTTCCAAGGATGCTTCTCCAGTTAGCTTGTTGAATTGTATTTTGTTCTCATGCTCCACTGGTAACATTAGCAAACGATGTAAGGTGATTCCTTTTATGTTATATGCTGCTAACCCAGTTGGAGCAGTAACCACACAAGACAAAGTAGAATCCGTTTTTTGCTTTAGGTAGCTTCTGATGACTTTAATTAGGAAACTTTTTCCAGTGCCAGCTTGTCCGCTTACATACATCCTGATTGGATGAAATGATGTGCATGAGCACTCTTTTTTGATATGTAGAAATCCGTGATCAATTTTGTTTTTGATCTCTTCATAAATTTGTTGCTGCTCTTGATTCAGTTGTCTTTCCAAATTTTCTAAGTCTATAAATTCTTCTTGAGCTTGATTCATAGCCGTTTCCACTTCATTCATGGCTATTGATGCTTCATTTTCAACGATTGGTTGTCCTAGGGGATCTTGACTGTGTGTTCCTGAACTTTGGCTGTCCTGAGAACTGTCTCTAGCTATTTCTGCTGCAATTGTAGTTTCCTGTTCAATTTCTTCATTTAACATTTGCAGATAAGTTGAGAATGTACTGCATTGTATGCTGTCTTTGCAAGCATTAAAAGAATCTTCATAGCTCTGGAATTCTCCCAGTAGTTCATCCTCTGTACGCCATGGTTTAAACAACTGTAAAAGAGCCAAGTAGTAAAATTCTTTCTTGTCGGTAGTGTCGCAACTCAGCTTCCGGTGATTTATCAAACTTCCTTTGGTTTGCTTCACCAAACATCCTTCTTCACCAACAACTTTATATTTTCCACTGTTGATGTCTTCTGCAGCTTTCCGTGAATAAATGTAGTTCTGCAGCACTTCATAGAGACACATGTTCTCCAGATGATGACTTCTCTTGGGATAATATGTGTCCAACATGTTTGTTTTCAATATGTCTGTACTTTCTGGGTCATTCTCAGCCAAATATTCAATTTCTCCAACAGATTTCAGTACCCGATTTCTCATTGCTGCAAGGCCTAAACTTGCCCAAATTATTCTTCTTGACTTCGAGTAGAGACTTGCAGAAGATAACCTATCTGAACATTCGTAGGATCCAATTTCTCGATGCGATAACATCTTCAAACTGAAACTGTACAGCTTCTTACTGACAGTCTTCTCGTGAGAAATCTCTTCCCACATTTCCTTCAATTCTGTTTTTTCTGATTTCGTAATGTAAGACGTTACATATCGAGCAACAGCAATGGAATTGTCAGCAACATACTGTATATCCATGTTAGCGTTCCACATGGATAAAATGACTGGGTTGTAGTCATTTATATTTTTTGATTCTTCTTTTCTTTTAAGGTTGTAGGTATTCTTAGGTGATTTTCTTGTGATAGTATGTCTCACAGCTGACATAAAACTGTTGACTCTTCCATTTGTAAGAACAGGTCTAGGAAATCCAAATCGACATTTAGTGTAGTATTTTTCTTTGCTCTTGTATTTCCGTCGACAGTATTTTCCACACCGATGACTTTGGAAACGTAAAACTTGCTCCTTTAACTTGTTCTCTTCTGTGCTTTTAGGTATAGCACATGTTGCATATTCTTCAATGTAAGATAACACTGCTTCATCAGTATCTGTTCCAAACTTTGGGGCATCCTTGATCCACAGCAGCATATGAATATGAGGAGCACCTCTTGCCTGGTACTCTTTTCTCCAAAAGAAATCCACTACTTCTCCAAGGGGTGGATTTTTTTTATTGCAGATGAAGGACATCATAGCCTCAAATCTATGATTGAAATATCTGCAAACATTAACCGGATCCAATGAGCACAGTTCTCCTGCTGTCTTGTATTCGATGTTTTCAATGTTTGAATTGGCCTCTCGTAGAAAATCCAGTAAATCATCCCAAGCGTACTCGGCGCAGCTTAGGGTAAGGAACCATGTTGGTGTTCCTAAGTTGCGTAACATGCATTTTAGTTCACCATGGCGTCGGTACCAATATTCATTTGTCCCACGCTGACAAGCCATCAGATTGATCAGTTGTGTTTCCAAATGATCATCTCGGTGCTGCACTTTCTCCATAAAATCCTTAGCAGACACATTTTGTAAATGTACTCCACTTTTTAAAATGTGATTTACTGCATAAGACAGTGCAGACAAGTCGCTTTCAAATAAAAGATGGAACAAATAAGGGATACTTTGTCGAAATCTGGGATCTTCAGCATATAGTCTTGTAGTCCGATACTCAGAAGCTGGAATCTGTTCTGGACGTTCATCGTATCGTCCTCCTTTTCCTTTAGGAAACAGCTGGGGAAAACATCGAGCTTCCAAGCTCTCCTCCCATACACTCACGGGATTTCCTTTTGCTTTCTTCATCTGAAAGAGATCAATATTGTCTCCCATAACTTCTTTCGAATGGAGAGGATGTATGCTAAAATGTTCATAAATTTCTTCTTCCTTTGACTTGTCCACTTTTTCAATTTGTCCAGTTGGTGTTTCTGTGTCTCCTTGTAAATCTTCTTCTTCTTCTTCTTCTTCTTCTTCTATATAAATTGATTCATACCATTTGTTATTTTTTTTCAAATACAAATTTGCTCTTTGTACTTTCCGCACATCTACCAGCTCCTGCCAAATCTTCTTATTCTTTGTAGGTACACCATTAACCAGAATAATTAATGGTTCAGTTTCCAAAGTATCCGCATCAATAGTTTCCATATTTTTTTTCAAATCCAAGGGCAAATACACCACTCTACCTTTTAAACCTCTCAGTAAATCTGAAGGAGGTAATTTACCAGTTTTGGGCTCCATACGTACTATGGTCTGGAACGGATGAACACATTGAATGAGTATAGACTCATATGTATTTAATTCAGAAAGTTCAGCAGGAATAGCATCCAATTCTAAATTATTATGTACAGCTCTGGTCGGCATTCTATTTTCCTCTAACTTGTTGTAGCAGTATTTACAAATACGCTGATCTTCACCCAATTCAAAACAATTTTCAAGAAATATATATGTGGCAAAATCCATCCACTTATAATTATCTTCATTTTCACTCTTTCTGTAGAGATCAACATTCCTAGTTTGTTTTCTATAATGAGTTCTGCGGCAACAAATACAAGTAACATTTGGTCTTTCATTAGAGACTATTGCAAATTTTGTTATGTGATCATTAAATGTGTTACTTACAGAGGGTTCTACATTCTCTTCCACTTCTGCCTCATTTACTGTGTCCTTCTCTGCACTGTTTTCTTCAGGACCAAAGTAACAAAACTGAATTTCATCAACAACCTTCTCTACATCTGATACCGTTCCTCGGAACAGAGCCCTATTCAATTCATTTAACTTTATTGCTGGACTTTTGGCAAAATACAACCGTCTCACAAACTTTCTCATTTCAGTATGATGAACAGCCAGCATCCTAAAATGATGGAAAACACTATTGCACACTTTTCTAGATAGACAAGCAAGAGAATGACCCTGCAAACCAGTATTCTCTCTCACTCTGCATGGATCCAGACTTTGAAGCACCTTAATCTTTTGTTTTACACTTTTTTTACTATATTCTCTTAGAAACTCTCGAAATCTGTCAATAGATTCCTGACGCACAGTGCAAATACTACTACAATTCCAAGTGTACACTGGGGCTTTAGGACGTCTCCCCATTGCCTCATCTGCCATCACTTGTACCTCATCTCTTGGAACCATTATCTCCTTCTCCATTATGCAACCATTTTTTACTTCGTATGAACGACCTCTGGTGTCAACTGCATGCAGCAAACTATTACTTTGAAAATAGCTTTCTTCATTAAAAAAAGGTTCACTACTTGAACTATGCATCCACTTTCCTAAAAACACTTTACAAAAGTTTGTTCTGTTCACTACTCTTTTGCTTTTGCTTTGTGATTTCAGTACATTAACCATTTTATCTAATGTACGCATCCTATTCAAAATTAATATGAATAGTTTCCTTTTTAATTCTAATGCTTTTGCTGCAATGGCTTCAATTTCTTTTTTTCTCTTATAATATTTAGCCTTTTGCTTATATTTCTTTATATCCTTTATCAAATTGGACATAACTCTTCTCTGAAACATTTTTCTACGTATCTCTTTAAATGCTGTTTTTCTGTTTATGTTAAACTTTTCAATTGCACAAGGTATATTTGCATTAACTAAATCCTCAATTTTTTGCTGTTCTGTAGGTTTTGTTACATTTTTCCGAGAACAGACATTTTGTACATTTTTGTTTGTTTTCAATATTTTGTTTAGGAATTGTTTTTTTTGCTTACCAGAAGATTTTTTCTTTTTCCCAACATCAGCATCTTCTACTAACTTTGGTCCTCCAGTTGTCCTCAAATATAGTTTTTTTTTTAGCGTTTTTTGAACTCGAGATTTTGTAGGCATCTTAAATTTTGTTCACTGTTCTTCAGCAATACCTGAAAAAAACTAAAAAAAAAAATCCTTTATTGTATTTAAATATATTACTACATTTCTTTTCACAACAGTCACAAAACGAAATTTCTTTGCCATTTTGAATGCACACAAACTGCTCTTTTTTTAAAATTTATTTAAATGCACATGTCCAAGCTTTTTTTTTTTTTCAGATCACCACCGTGTGTATTCTCTGTGACTGCCTACACTCCAGCAGGGGCAACCAGCCTTAGTGATGCTGAATATATTTGCATTACAGACTTAAACCTGAAAACCCCACTCGCTTCTAATTACTGTGCATGACTATACATGGCAAGCACATGGGTGTGTGCTAAGCCTCTGCTTTTTCCCCCAAAAATTCGCTCCTCTTTTCCATCTACTGCAACTGTGAAATCACCAGAGGAAGACGCAATAAATTTCTGCCTATAATTCTTCTATGCACACAGTCATGTTATCACATTAGTGCCAAAACGAAATTTCTTTGCCAATTTGAAAGCACACTTACTGCTCTTTTTTTTTCGGGCCAAGTGAAAATCTCTTTTTACACTTTGAAATCACTTTTACAGACTGACACATTCTGAAACCTTTTTTTTAAATTTATTTAAATGCACATGTCCAAGCTGTTTTTTTTTCAGACCACCACCGTGTGTATTCTCTGTGACTGCCTACACTCCAGCAGGGGCAACCAGCCTTAGTGATGCTGAATATATTTGCATTACAGACTTAAACCTGAAAACCCCACTCGCTTCTAATTACTGTGCATGACTATACATGGCAAGCACATGGGTGTGTGCTAAGCCTCTGCTTCTTCCCCCAAAAATTCGCTCCTCTTTTCCATCTACTGCAACTGTGAAATCACCAGAGCAAAACGCAATAAATTTCTGCCTATAATTCTTCTATGCACACAGAGTCATGTTTTCACATTAGTGCCAAAACGAAATTTCTTTGCCAATTTGAAAGCACACTTACTGCTCTTTTTTTTTCGGGCCAAGTGATAATCTCTTTTTACACTTTGAAATCACTTTTACAGACTGACACATTCTGAAACCTTTTTTTTAAATTTATTTAAATGCACATGTCCAAGCTGTTTTTTTTTCAGACCACCACCGTGTGTATTCTCTGTGACTGCCTACACTCCAGCAGGGGCAACCAGCCTTAGTGATGCTGAATGTATTTGCATTACAGACTTAAACCTGAAAACCCCACTCGCTTCTAATTACTGTGCATGACTATACATGGCAAGCACATGGGTGTGTGCTAACCCTCTGCTTCTTCCCCCAAAAATTCGCTCCTCTTTTCCATCTACTGCAACTGTGAAATCACCAGAGCAAGACGCAATAAATTTCTGCCTATAATTCTTCTATGCACACAGAGTCATGTTTTCACATTAGTGCCAAAACGAAATTTCTTTGCCAATTTGAAAGCACACTTACTGCTCTTTTTTTTTTGGGCCAAGTGAAAATCTCTTTTTACACTTTGAAATCACTTTTACAGACTGACACATTCTGAAACCTTTTTTTTAAATTTATTTAAATGCACATGTCCAAGCTGTTTTTTTTTCAGACCACCACCGTGTGTATTCTCTGTGACTGCCTACACTCCAGCAGGGGCAACCAGCCTTAGTGATGCTGAATGTATTTGCATTACAGACTTAAACCTGAAAACCCCACTCGCTTCTAATTACTGTGCATGACTATACATGGCAAGCACATGGGTGTGTGCTAAGCCTCTGCTTCTTCCCCCAAAAATTCGCTCCTCTTTTCCATCTACTGCAACTGTGAAATCACCAGAGCAAGACGCAATAAATTGCTGCCTATAATTCTTCTATGCACACAGAGTCATGTTTTCACATTAGTGCCAAAACGAAATTTCTTTGCCAATTTGAAAGCACACTTACTGCTCTTTTTTTTTTGGGCCAAGTGAAAATCTCTTTTTACACTTTGAAATCACTTTTACAGACTGACACATTCTGAAACCTTTTTTTTAAATTTATTTAAATGCACATGTCCAAGCTGTTTTTTTTTCAGACCACCACCGTGTGTATTCTCTGTGACTGCCTACACTCCAGCAGGGGCAACCAGCCTTAGTGATGCTGAATGTATTTGCATTACAGACTTAAACCTGAAAACCCCACTCGCTTCTAATTACTGTGCATGACTATACATGGCAAGCACATGGGTGTGTGCTAAGCCTCTGCTTCTTCCCCCAAAAATTCGCTCCTCTTTTCCATCTACTGCAACTGTGAAATCACCAGAGCAAGACGCAATAAATTTCTGCCTATAATTCTTCTATGCACACAGAGTCATGTTTTCACATTAGTGCCAAAACGAAATTTCTTTGCCAATTTGAAAGCACACTTACTGCTCTTTTTTTTTTGGGCCAAGTGAAAATCTCTTTTTACACTTTGAAATCACTTTTACAGACTGACACATTCTGAAACCTTTTTTTTAAATTTATTTAAATGCACATGTCCAAGCTGTTTTTTTTTCAGACCACCACCGTGTGTATTCTCTGTGACTGCCTACACTCCAGCAGGAGCAACCAGCCTTAGTGATGCTGAATGTATTTGCATTACAGACTTAAACCTGAAAACCCCACTCGCTTCTAATTACTGTGCATGACTATACATGGCAAGCACATGGGTGTGTGCTAAGCCTCTGCTTCTTCCCCCAAAAATTCGCTCCTCTTTTCCATCTACTGCAACTGTGAAATCACCAGAGCAAGACGCAATAAATTTCTGCCTATAATTCTTCTATGGACACAGAGTCATGTTTTCACATTAGTGCCAAAACGAAATTTCTTTGCCAATTTGAAAGCACACTTACTGCTCTTTTTTTTTTGGGCCAAGTGAAAATCTCTTTTTACACTTTGAAATCACTTTTACAGACTGACACATTCTGAAACCTTTTTTTTAAATTTATTTAAATGCACATGTCCAAGCTGTTTTTTTTTCAGACCACCACCGTGTGTATTCTCTGTGACTGCCTACACTCCAGCAGGGGCAACCAGCCTTAGTGATGCTGAATGTATTTGCATTACAGACTTAAACCTGAAAACCCCACTCGCTTCTAATTACTGTGCATGACTATACATGGCAAGCACATGGGTGTGTGCTAAGCCTCTGCTTCTTCCCCCAAAAATTCGCTCCTCTTTTCCATCTACTGCAACTGTGAAATCACCAGAGCAAGACGCAATAAATTTCTGCCTATAATTCTTCTATGCACACAGAGTCATGTTTTCACATTAGTGCCAAAACGAAATTTCTTTGCCAATTTGAAAGCACACTTACTGCTCTTTTTTTTTTGGGCCAAGTGAAAATCTCTTTTTACACTTTGAAATCACTTTTACAGACTGACACATTCTGAAACCTTTTTTTTAAATTTATTTAAATGCACATGTCCAAGCTGTTTTTTTTTCACACCACCACCGTGTGTATTCTCTGTGACTGCCTACACTCCAGCAGGGGCAACCAGCCTTAGTGATGCTGAATGTATTTGCATTACAGACTTAAACCTGAAAACCCCACTCGCTTCTAATTACTGTGCATGACTATACATGGCAAGCACATGGGTGTGTGCTAACCCTCTGCTTCTTCCCCCAAAAATTCGCTCCTCTTTTCCATCTACTGCAACTGTGAAATCACCAGAGCAAGACGCAATAAATTTCTGCCTATAATTCTTCTATGCACACAGAGTCATGTTTTCACATTAGTGCCAAAACGAAATTTCTTTGCCAATTTGAAAGCACACTTACTGCTCTTTTTTTTTTGGGCCAAGTGAAAATCTCTTTTTACACTTTGAAATCACTTTTACAGACTGACACATTCTGAAACCTTTTTTTTAAATTTATTTAAATGCAAATGTCCAAGCTGTTTTTTTTTCAGACCACCACCGTGTGTATTCTCTGTGACTGCCTACACTCCAGCAGGGGCAACCAGCCTTAGTGATGCTGAATGTATTTGCATTACAGACTTAAAGCTGAAAACCCCACTCGCTTCTAATTACTGTGCATGACTATACATGGCAAGCACATGGGTGTGTGCTAACCCTCTGCTTCTTCCCCCAAAAATTCGCTCCTCTTTTCCATCTACTGCAACTGTGAAATCACCAGAGCAAGACGCAATAAATTTCTGCCTATAATTCTTCTATGCACACAGAGTCATGTTTTCACATTAGTGCCAAAACGAAATTTCTTTGCCAATTTGAAAGCACACTTACTGCTCTTTTTTTTTTGGGCCAAGTGAAAATCTCTTTTTACACTTTGAAATCACTTTTACAGACTGACACATTCTGAAACCTTTTTTTTAAATTTATTTAAATGCACATGTCCAAGCTGTTTTTTTTTCAGACCACCACCGTGTGTATTCTCTGTGACTGCCTACACTCCAGCAGGAGCAACCAGCCTTAGTGATGCTGAATGTATTTGCATTACAGACTTAAACCTGAAAACCCCACTCGCTTCTAATTACTGTGCATGACTATACATGGCAAGCACATGGGTGTGTGCTAACCCTCTGCTTCTTCCCCCAAAAATTCGCTCCTCTTTTCCATCTACTGCAACTGTGAAATCACCAGAGCAAGACGCAATAAATTTCTGCCTATAATTCTTCTATGGACACAGAGTCATGTTTTCACATTAGTGCCAAAACGAAATTTCTTTGCCAATTTGAAAGCACACTTACTGCTCTTTTTTTTTCGGGCCAAGTGAAAATCTCTTTTACAGACTGACACATTATGAATCCACCATGTGTAACTACAACAAAAACAATTCCCATTTCTATTATTCATTTCTTAAGTTACCACATACATCCCCTCTCAAACTGTAAACTCACCTTTAAAATTAGTTAGTTGTGAAAGAAATGTGTCACTCAAACAGCAGATTATCAGAGCCAGGATCTCTGTTCTGTACACCTCTCTCCTCTCAGCAGAACCAGATAATGGCAAACTTTCCCTCTATTTTTCCACACATATACATGTAAGTTTCAAATCTCAGTGCTTCCCCCTTTTTTTCAAATGTAATGACACATTTCTATTGGTTGAAAACCAACCCTTTTCCAAAAGTACCCTGCCCCCAACTTGACTTCTGCCTAGTACCCTTCCCCCAACTTGACTTCTGCCTGCTACCATAGCAACAGCTCATGGAACACTGCTGTGTGCAGTTAGGTCAGAAGTTCGACACACAATGTTTCAATTCCACAGAGCAAGAGTGCTTGACTTTTCAATCCTAACTGCAAATCCATAGTACTGTTCTTTGGTTACACATTTTTTTGTACCAATACAAAACATGCTTCTATTAATTTTCACATACAGCCTAGTTTTTTTTCTAGAATGGTATGAAACAGCCAATCAGTTCTTTTTGTTTTGTTAAAAATATGTATGCCTCCATTTCCAAACTGTCTTTCTTTTCATATTGCCATTCTACTGAAAGACACCTCCTGAGTGCATCCAGTTCTCCTTTGAAGATGTTCACAGTGTGGATTGTAGGGCACAGCTATGTCTTCTGGAGTGAAAAGTTTGCAGAGAAAACAGATATGGTGAGAGACCTTGCTTTGCCAAATGTAGACATTAAATGGATTGGTCAGAGAGGGTTAAAGTGGCACCAATTGATGCCATTGGTGAAATCCTTCATGCAAATCCAACACCCTGACCTCATAATAGTGCACTGTGGTGGCAATGACCTAGGCACTTTGACTGGGGTAGGTCTGGAAATGCTTATGAAGGACACCTTTGCACAACTGTTTACACTTTTCCCTAAAACTGCCTTTGTGTTTTCCAACATATGCCAAAGGCAAAAATGGAACTGGTCCAATCATTTCTGTCCACAGATTGACAAAGCAAGAAAGCACGTCAACAAATCTGTTTCTGCTTTCCTCCGTGACTATGGTATGGGTGCCATTTACCACAACAACTTGCGTTACGACATGCAAGACATTTATAGAGGAGATGGTGTGCACTTCAATGATGAAGGGAACAGAGTCTTCCTCTTGAACCTTAGACTCTGCATCGGTACTTACTTGTAGGTACCACTAAAAAAATGACTCCATAAACACAACAGCTCTTTTTAGAGCTCCCTAATTTCTAAACTCTTAAATCTGATTTTCATTTATTTATTTTTATTTTTTTTACCGTACGCTTACCGTGAGCTTACCGTACGCGTACCCCGTGATTTTTTTTAAAATCAATAAATGTTTTTTTTGTACTTTTCTGTCCTTCTTTGACCCCCTTACAATTGTTAGGGGGTCTGTAACTCTCCTCATTGCCCCCTTTCCTTGTTTTCACTCTTTTTTTTCAGAGTGAAATACACAAAATGGCGGCCGCCGCTTCCTGGTTTCGGCCGATTCGAATGTTTACTAAGATCTAAGAGCCAATCAGAATCGCGCTCGCGCACGCCACCGTACGCTTACCGTAAGCGTACGGTAAGCGTACCGTAAGCGGGCTCAGATATATATATTGATTTAAAGGCTATTTTCTCAAAATCTACTGAACTGATTTACACCAAACCTACAAAAGGCACTTCCTTGACCTACGGACTACCTCTCTGCCAAATTTCTAGTAATTCTGTTCAGCCGTTCGGGATGTAGGTCGTTCTAAAGGTCCTATGGAAAAATGCATGGGAAAAACGCGTTTTGGGACCCCCCTTTTATCTCAGCCCCCGCTTGACGGATCCCCCCGAGACTTTCAGGGTAGGAGCGGACCGTAGCGCCCCACCTATTTTGAGAAATTCGCGAGGATTCGTCGACCGGCGCCAAAGTTATTCAAAATAGAATGTTGAGGTTTTCCTATGGAAACGTGGTCCTAACTATAACTACCTACTGGCGACCGCCAGTAGGTAATATATATATATATATATATATATATATATATATATATATATATATATATATATATATATATATATATATATGTATATATATATATACACAACAGTCACTGGATGATTTCATCAGTGATGTCATCTGAGATGCCATCAGTGATGTCATCAGTGATGTCACTGACCATGTCATGAGTGATGTAATATGTGATGTCATCAGCAGTGCATTGCGGGGGCGCGAGTTATGGTTACCTCAACTAACTATAACGGCCAAATTTCTCTGGTTTTGTACGAGTGAAATGCCCAACTAACTATAACAGTAAATTTCTAAGGTGTTTTAAATGCTAATTTCTAACAACAACGTCCCTGAAACCTATGTTTTTTTCAGTGAGAAAAAAAAAAAATATATATATATATATATCATTATTTCTTTCACTGAAAAAACCAAGGTTAAAGTAACCTTATAGAACATTATAGTTAGGTGTGATACAAAGATCCCTTTTTGTTTAAAAATCCTTAGAAATTCACTGAAAAAACCAAGGGGCCGATTCCGACCCTGTAAAACCCGGGTACGAACCGTCGTACGGAGCATATTCTCCGTCCGACTCGTACCCGGGAAATCCACCTTACAAACCCGCAAGTACGATTTGTACAGAAATACCATTTCCGTACGAATCATAAAAAACACCGACCTGCTAAAATATACCCACAATTACGATCCGGGACACCGCTTACGTGACGTCCGGACGGAGTCAGGCAGCGTTTTACGAACCAGCAAGTACAATTCGTGCCTACGTCACTCTGCACGGAAAATTGAGGAGGACGCAAGGAAGGAGCACCTGTACGCGACAGACAGCCATGGACCCCATCCTAAGTGTCATCCCGGCCCTCATAGCCCACGACCTGGTGCACAGGAACCGACGCAGACGCCGCAGAAGGTCAGAACAACACCCAGGGGCAAAGGTGGGGGGCAGGGGCAGGAAACATAACCCCCACCCAAGGCAAAATGTAAAACATGCCATGTACATACCGTACCTCCAGGGTCTGGTCACTTCGGGGGGGCGTGTCCACCAAGGCCTGCATCCCGCCACAACGGAAGTGGACGTGGACGCGTCCCGTCACCACAACAATTGTGGTACGCACCGTACCCATGCCTTAAGAGCGTGGGTACGGGTCGTACCACACCTACCCCTACGTCACCCACACAATGGTGGTACGGCCCATACCCACGTTCTGTAGGCCTGGGTACACCTACCCCTACGGCACCCCAACATTGGTGGTACGGACCGTACAGGTACGGGCCGTACCCCCAATGTTGGGGTGCCGTAGGGGTACGGCCCGTACCCAGGCCTGAAGAGCGTGGGTACGGGCCGTACCATGCGTACCCCTACATCACCACTACAATGGTGGTACGGACCGTACCCACGCTCTGAGGGCGTGGGTACGGTCCGTACCACGCGTACCCCTACATCACCACTGCAATGGTGGTACGGACCGTACCCATGCTCTGAGGGCGTGGGTACGGTCCGTACCACCATTGTAGTGGTGATGTAGGGGTACACATGGTACGGACTGTACCCACGCTCTGAGGGCGTGGGTAAGGTCTGTATCACGCGTACCCCTACATCACCACTACAATGGTGGTACGGACCGTACCCACGCTCTGAGGGTGTGGGTACGGTCCGTACCACGCGTACCCCTACATCACCACTACAATGGTGGTACGGACCGTACCCACGTTTGAGGGCGTGGGTACGGTCCGTACCACACGTACCCCTACATCACCACTAGAATGGTGGTACGGACCGTACCCACGCTCTGAGGGCGTGGGTACAGTCCGTACCACCATTAGTGTGGTGATGTAGGGGTACACGTGGTACGGACCGTACCCACGCTCTGAGGGTGTGGGTACGGTCCATACCAGGCCTACCCCTACGTCACCCCAACAATGGTGGTACGGCCCATACCCACGTTCTGTAGGCCTGGGTATGGGCCGTACCCAGGCCTTCAGAGCGTGTGGGTGGGTGGGTGGGTGTCGTGCTACGATCCACATCAGTGGACAGAGACATAGGGGTGGGTGCCTATCACTACCAGCAGTGCCCAGACATATGAGGGGTGGGTGCCTATCACTCCCAGCAGTGCCCAGACATATGAGGGGTGGGTGCAGAGGACTCCCAGCAGTGCCCAGACATATGAGGGGTGGGTGCCTATCACTCCCAGCAGTGCCCAGACATATGAGGGGTGGGAGCAGAGGACTCCCAGCAGTGCCTAGACATATGAGGGGTGGGTGCCCATCACTCCCAGCAATGCCCAGACATAAGAGGGGTGGGTGCCTATCACTCCCAGCAGTGCCCAGACATCTGAGGGGTGGGTGCAGAGGACTCCCAGCAGTGCCCAGACATATGAGTGGTGGGTGCCTATCACTCCCAGCAGTGCCCAGACATATGAGAGGTGGGTGCAGAGAAGTCCCAGCAGTGCCCAGACATATGAGGGGTGGGTGCAGAGGACTCCCAGCAGTGCCCAGACATATGAGGTGTGGGTTCCCATCACTCCCAGCAGTGCCCAAACATATGAGAGGTGGGTGCCTATCACTCCCAGCAGTGCCCAGACATCTGAGGGGTGGGTGCAGAGGACTCCCAGCAGTGCCCAGACATATGAGGGATGGGTGCCTATCACTCCCAGCAGTGCCCAGACATATGAGGGGTGGATGCCTATCACTCCCAGCAGTGCCCAGACATCTGAGGGGTGGGTGCAGAGGACTCCCAGCAGTGCCCAGACATATGAGGGGTGGGTGCTTATCACTCTCAGCAGTGCCCAGACATATGAGGGGTGGGTGCCTATCACTCCCAGCAGTGCCCAGACATATGAGGGGTGGGTGCAGAGGACTCCCAGCAGTGCCCAGACATATGAGGGGTGGGTGCAGAGGACTTCCAGCAGTGGCCAGACATATGAGGGGTGGGTGCCCATCACTCCCAGCAGTGCCCAGACATATGAGGGGTGGGTGCCTATCACTCCCAGCAGTGCCCAGACATATGAGGGGTGGGTGCAGAGGCCTCCCAGCAGTGGACAGAGACATGGGGGTGTGTACATCATCCTTCCATGAGCAAAACTCCATGGGTGCATGAAGGCATCCACAATGTGCGACTATGTTGAGAGTGCCATGACAACACATCACTGACAGCAGTGTCCCACTCCCATGAGGATGGATGTCCTTCCCCCACTGCATGACACACCACATGTGGGTGTGATGAAAAATTACACATGCATACCCACCCCTGGTGGTGGCAGCACAATACACACACTGAGATCATGCAACAAGACTGTATCCTCATGTTAAACCCCACTAAACTAAGAGAGCCTAAGGGAACACACACTGTCACCCACATTGCAAACTGATAGGAATGTACAGGTGCTGGGGCAGCCAACAAGTTGTTGCCTCCCATGGAAGGAAAAGGGTGGAGTACCCACAGATACAATGCCCACAATTGTCAGTCAGGTGCCCAAATACCCTGTAGAACAAGTAACACATGTGTGCTAGGCTGGGAGTTCACACATGCATAGTGCGGAAAAGGGACCATGTCCACATGAAGCCATGGCAACATACTCCATACACAAGTACAGTGACTACCAAGGATGGCACAGACGATGCAGGCGGACACATTGGTGAGCAGGCATGGGCAAAGTTGAAGGGATCCCTCACACAGCAAGGAAATATAGACACAGGTCAGCACAACAATTGGGAAACACCCTGCAGGGAAGAAGTCAGGTGCCACAGAGGAAGGAACACTCCTTGGGACAATGTCACCATACAGTAAGATCTTACATGACCAAAGATTATTTGCAGAGACCTCGTGATGGCACGCAGATACCAGGGTCCTCCCCATGAGCAGCACACTACAACATTTCCCAGACACCTAACACATTATCACCACCCCAACTCAGGGAGCAGCAGCACCAACAGCAATACCAGAAAAGCATTTGTGTGCAAATGAAAAACAAAATGCTTTATTCAGCATAAAAAATGATTTGATGTGAAATATACACTATATACAAGGCCCATAGGCCAGTCCATATGCGAATTCCTGGGGGGGGGACACATTGGGACGCATCTCCCCTAGCTTGCCTGCACAGTTCAGAGTTCCTTTTCATCCACAGGGGGGGCATCATGTGGGGGGAAGGACCAGGCACCGCAGGGACAGGAGGGGCAAGGGTAGGTGTTGTGGGTGCAGGGACAAATGACTCCACCAGAGGGGGTGGGGCAGCACCAAAGGTGGTGGTTAGTGTGGCGCTGCACACGTTTGCAAGGTCTGACAGCGTCTCCCCTCTACCCGAAGGAACCACAGGCCCCAAGGAGGGGGGGGGTCGGAGGGATTGCAGCGCTACTGGGGGAGGGTGTGGACAGGGGGGGGACTCAACTCCCCTGCCCGGGGACTTCCTCGACCGCTTGCGGGGTGGTGTCACACTGGGGCTGAGGGACAGACTGGCCATGAAGGACTCTTTGTCCGGCTGTTGGGCAGGGGAGCTAAGGGGAGTGGTTTTGGAGGAAGTGTGTCGTGAGGACTGAGGACTCCCACTGTCGCTGCGTGTCTACCGTTTGCCCCCCGACCCAGTGGGTGTGCCTACTTCCCCCTGTGTGTGCGTGACAGGAGGTGTGCGCTTGGCCTTCCCTGTTGGTGTGCTGCCTGTGTCTGGTGGGGTGCGTGCATGGGGATGTCTGGGTGTGCTTGGGACAGGCATGGGAGTGGGAAGTGTGGATGGTGCAGGGGTAGGGGGGACGGAGCGCTGCAGGAGACCCACTGCTGCCGTCAGTGATGAGTCCATGGACCTCAGCAACATCCGTTGGTCAGACATCGCTGCTGACATGCCCTCCATGTACGACACCATCTGTGTCAGCAGTCTGGTGTGGCCATGGTTCCCAATGTTTTTTAATAAACCCCGGGGGATGGGGTCCCCGGGGATAATAAAAATGAGTGATATGTTTTTTTTTTTTTTCCGGTAAAATTAGGAGCCGCGCATCCTAACGCGTTGGGTGCACGATTTCTCTCGCGTAGGGTGCGCGGTTCCTAACGGGTTGGGTGCGCGGATCCAAGGAAAAAAACTCACATTTTTTGGAGATAAACATCAATCTTAAGTGTTTCGTTCTTGAGTGGCTCTAAAAAGAGCTGTTGAGTTCATTGAGAGTTTTTGGTACTTATAAGTAAGTACCTATACTGAGTCTAAAGTTGTTGAGGAGGACTCTGTTTCCTTCATCAGTAAAGTGTACTCCATCTCTCCTATACATCTCTTGCATATGAAAGCACAGATTGTAATTGTAAATGGACCCCATTCTATAGTCTCGGAGAAAAGCAGAAACAGATTTATTCACATGTTTCCTAGCTTTCTCCATCTGTGGACAAAAATGATTGGACCAGTTCCATTTCTGCCTTTGGCATATGTTAGAATACACAAAGGCAGCTTTGGGAAAAAGTGAAATCAATTCTGCAAAGGTGTCCTTCATAAGCTTTTCCAGACCTACCCCAGTCAAAGTGCCTAGGTCATTGCCACCACAGTGCACTATTATGAGGTCAGGGTGTTGGAGATGCATAAAGAATTTTACCAATTGCATCAATTGGTGCCACTTTAACCCTCTCTGTCCAAACCATTTAATGTCTATATTTGCCAAACCTAGGTCTTTGTGAATGCCTTTGTTTTCTGCATACCTTTGGCTCCAGAAACTATAGCTGTGTCCCACAATCCACACTCTAAGCATCTTGAAGGGAGGTCTGGATGCACTCAGAGGGTCTCTGCAAATGAAATGGCAGTTTGAAAAGTAAGATTTTTCTAAAATGGTGGCTAAGATGCAGTTTTGAAAAAAGACAAGAAATCATTGGTTGTTTGACAACCTTCTGCACTGAAAAGTAGGCTGCATGTTTCAGTTTTTTAAACGCGTGATTCTTATTGGTTAACAAAAACTGATTGAAAGGAACATTATATAATGATAAGCTGATATGTTGAAAAGTCAAGCACACTTGCTGTTTTGATTAGCAACATTGTGTGCTGAACTTGTGACCTGTGTGCTCAGTTCAGTGTTGCAAGACCTGTTCCTATGGTAACAGGCAGAAGGCAGATTGGGGGTAGGGTTCAAATTTATGTCATTTGGAAAGGGTTGAAATGTTTAACCAATAGAAATGTGTGTTAGCTTTTGAATTAATGTGGGAAGGAATATGATTTGATGTTTACATGTATATGTGTGGAAAATGAGAGGGAAACGTTGCCATTCTTTGGTTTTGCTGACAGGTGCACAGTGCAGAAATTCTCTATAATAAAATCTGGTGTGTGACTGATATACTTCTTAATCTACCAAACAACTTGAAAGGTGAGTTATTTAATTGTGAGGGGATGTATGTGGTCTATTTTGATTTTAATCAAACTAATGTATTTCTCCTGCTAAAGTGCAGGGAGTACTACTTTTTGTCTACAATCTTATTGAGAGTGTGTGTGCATGTAGAAACCATTCTGTGATAAGCATTTGTGTTTTTCATGTGTTTGCAGACAGATAAATGTGCTGTTTTTATATTTTGGCACAATTAGAAACCAGTCATTGTTTATGAATTTGCAAAATGAGTCATGTTTCTACACTAAAATGTAGTACTCGTAGATTAAGAAATGTGTTTTGGTATAGTGCAAGGGATAGTGTTGTTTGTCTAGAATCACACAGTGAGTCTGTGTGCATTTAGGAATCATTTTGAGAGAAACATTTTGGTACTAATGTGTAGTAGAAAATGTTCTGTAATGTGTGCAGTCACCTTAGCTCTTGTAGACTAGTAAATGTATTTTGTCGAAGGGATAGTTGGCTGTCCACAATCACACTGTCAGTCTGTGTGTATTTGGGTAAGCATTGTGAGAGATGCATTTGGTAATATCATGTATTTGCTTGCAGATAACTGTTTTAAAACCTGTCATGTTGTCAAGTTTTAGTAGCATTAGAAGCCATTCATTGCTTATGCATTCATAAAATGAGTTAGGCTTTGACACTAAAGTGCAGTACTGAAATATGTAGATTGTGTGAAGTCCCCTTACCTCTTCCAGAGTAGTCAATGAGTTTTGCTAAACTTCTAGGGTAGTGTTGCTTGTCTAGAATCACACTGTGAGTCTGTGTGCATTTGGGAACCACTGTGAGAGAAGCATTTGGGTACTTCATATCTTTGCAAACACATAACTGCTTAAAAACCTTTCCTGTTCTCAAGTTTTGGTAGAATTAGAAGGCAGTCATTGCTTATGTATTCACCCAGGAACTGTCCTTGCAATACTGTAAATATTCAGTTAATATCCAAGTAGTAACGGAGTGAGGCAGGCCTTTGTCAGGGCACGATTTCCAGAAAAAGGATACCAAATCTCAGGAGCGAAGATATTTCTCCTGTCTCTCCTCAGGGCATGACCAGACTCGAGAAGAATCTCGACCACTGATCAACTGCCCCACAGGGAGGTAGGAGACAGCGTAGGACCACCAGGCTTCAAGGAGGGACGGCTGAGAAGGAAGGTTGTCAGGAGTGCAATTTCCCTACAGAGAGAGAGAAGAGACAGTAGATAAGTGAAGTGAACTGGTGAGAAACCCTTGTGTACCTTCCCTCCCGCCAGTATCTATCTACTCCTATAACCACTACCTTTCCCAGGATGTGTGCTCTCGCAGACTCACCAGGGCGTTAATCTGTAAGTGGAATCTTCGCTCGAAGCAGTAGAATGGCTGGTACTCGAGGACAAGTAATTTCCCAACATAAAAGGCAGGCAATCTCGTAGGGTTACGCACTACCCGGCGTAGTCACAGGTGGCACCAATCTTCTCAATGAGAGTCCAACACTCCATGAGAAAAGCACTCCAAACACTCGATAAATACCAGCAACTAGGGAAGGTTTATCAAAGCAGTCGCACAGAGAGAAATGTCCAGTCACGACTTATTAGTGAAATTGTAGTGGGAAGCAAATGAGTCCGACTCCTTCCGTGATTGTGTAGAAGGCCGGGGTAAGTATTCCTAGAGCTGTCTTAACGCGGGAAACCGGAGGTGACAAGGAAAAGGCGGACTGGAATCAGGGGGGAAATGCGAAGCCGGGATGAGAGCAAGAACGTTCTCAGATTCAGGAAACTCCGATTAGTTTATTCGCTGGTCCGTGGGTCTTGCGGAGGAACGATACACTGTATCAAGGTTTCAGGTATGAGAAAGATCGAGATCCAGAAACAGGAAATGGCAAAAAAAGTTCAGAGCAGGACGGCAGCAAACGCGCTACCTGATGAACTTCCACTGCAGGCAAAGGTCCGATGCACAGCTGCGGGGAGGCGAGGTCCATCCAGAAAGGAGGGATTGTCAAGCACCGGCATATCGGAGGGAGACGCTGATATATCCGCCTCTCACATCAGGTGATCTCTGCAAGCGCACACAATCTCCTCCCCCTTCCCACTGCCTTCTAGGTAATGTAGTGAACCTGACCCACCAAAGACAGGGAACGGGTTCTATTGTGTAACAGCCTTAGCACATGCATTGATTCAATGCTTATCCACTATGCATGTAGTCCTCTAACCATCTACACAGTTCTCTTTCACACCTTCACTTCCCCAGTCAGTATCCATACACTTCCAGCAAACACCCGGTCACTCCCCTTGCACTCCTCTAGTGACCCATTCAGCACCATGTACTAATTCCTTAACTGCGCCAAAACCCAAGCACTTATAAATTCACCCAGGCACTAGGCCTGGGCTAAAATTTCGTTCTTCTCGCAGAGATTGCGACAATTTGACACTTTCGCTTTCCGCGGAGAGCGCGAAAATGTCAAAATTTCCGCAATCCGCATATTACCGGAAATGTTGTGCTTGCTCGTGCTGTAAAATAATACTTTAATAATACTTTCTCGAGCGCGCGCGATCGCCTTACCTGAATCGCCGCATTCGCCGACAAGTTTTCCCGATCCAGTCGCGTTCTCCACGAGATGTTGGATTGTTGGTAGCCATTTGTGCTGTCTCGCGACAGTTCGCACCCGCAGTAACGTCATTCGTCGCACAATCACGTCTTTCTTCTCGTGATCATGCACCGCGAGACAAGTGTAAACAAGATGGCCGCGCCCGCGTGCAACTACATGGGTAAGTTGGCGAGCCGCGACCACGCAGGAAATACCGCAAACGAGCGGGAAAAAAACTTACGCATCTTCGCGATATTTCCGCGTGTTTGCGGAGATTTTTAACATTTTCGCGATAATTTGCGAAAGTGAATTTTGCAAATTACGCTCACCCCTACCAGGCACTCTCCTTGCAGTACTATAATAATTTAGTCAGTACCCAAGTACTCATGCAGTTAGCCAGGCCTCATGCTTCAAACCCCTATCCACTATGCATGCAGTCCTACTTGTCTTTCACACTTTAAATTTCCCAGTCAGTATCCATACACTTCCAGCAAACACCCTGTCACTCCCCTTGCACTCCTCTGGTGACCCATTCAGCACCATGTTCTAATCCATTCACTGTGCCAAAACCCAACTACTTATAAATTCACCCAGTCACTCTCTTTGCAGTACTCTAATCATTCAGTCAGTATCCAAGTATTCATGCAGTGAGCCAGGCCTTAGCACATGGACTGCTTCAAACGCCTTACCACTATGCATGCAGTCTTTTAACCACCTTCACACCTTCAATACCCCAGTCAGAATTCATACAGTTCCCGCAAACACCCTGTCACTCCACTTACACTCCTCTAGTGACCCATTCAGCACCGGGAAATTGAATTTACAAGGAATATAGGAAGAATATAGGATTAGAAGTAAAAATATATTACTTTTATGAGTAGTTTACAGTTTGTCTTCAATTAATACTCACATAAAAAACATATATATATGTTTTTTGACATTTAAAATATTTTGCGGGATTCGCGCACCCACCCCGTCATACACGCACATGACGTATCGTGGAAGCGCGGAAGCGTTGTGTAACGTGCATCGTAAGTGTTGCGTATAGGCTTGGAGTCACGTACCGGTCGCATTGCAATCGCGCACAAATATACGTACCCAACGCATACCGTACGCTGTTGCTTACGCACAGGGATCGAGAAAGGTGCGCATAGGGTGCGCGAATCCCCCCAAAAATAATAAAAAATAATAATAAAGTATTGAAAATATAGTTTAAAAAATATTAATAAAATATAAACAAATATTTTAAACAAAAATTTACAATAAAAAAAAACACATTAAAAACAAATAATATTTTTTAATTTTTAAAAGAATTAATTGAAAAAATAAGTTAAAAAATGGTGAAAAAACAATATAAAAAAAAATCATTAAAGGAATTGACACACCGAAATAGAAACATTTAGAAATCCAATAAAAATCATTAAACATCATAGCTTTAGATAAGTTATAGATAGGAATTAGCATTTAAAAAACCTTTGAAATTCACTGAAAAAACCATAGGTTTCACGCACGTTATAGGTAGGGATTAGCATTTAAAAAACCTTAGAAATTCACTGAAAAAACCATTGGTTTCAGGGGTGTTATAGTTAGCTGGACATTTCCCTCGTACAAAACCCTAGAAATTCCCCCATTATAGTTAGTTTAGCTAACTATAACTCGTGCCCCCGCAATGCACTGCGGATGACGTCACATAGTATATCACTCATGACATGGTCAGTGACATCACTGATGACATCACTGATGACATCTCAAATGACATCACTGATGACATCACTGATGATGTCATTCATGTGATCATTTGATGCTTCTTGTCACACACTAATATAACCTTTGATACACCCACTCTAAATTGCATACTGCCATTCTCAAAACTATATACAATCCAACACCATTAAGTACAAACCCCATCACTGACTCTTAGGTCTAAACACTCATCCACTAACTTATCTGTACAGCCACTCATAGTTATGGTCACTCAGTACAGGACTATCATATGCACTCATACTCCTATATAGACACTCCCACACCGCTAATCATCCATAGAGTTACTCACACATATACTCAGTCATGCAAGTAATTAATCACACTGCCATTTACTCACCTCTACAATTATACATGCACAAGCTCAATTACTCATACAAATACTAGCAAATTGTTATGGTCTTATTCAATCAATGATACAAGCATACACTCATCCATACAGCCACTCACACTATCACACACTCTCAGTTATAGTTATTTTTGTACTCCAACATACATATATACTGCAGTTCACATATGTAGCAAATTACACATGTAGTAATGAAATATATATTCACTCACTAACACAACCATACATACACTCACCCACCCATACAGTCCATCACAGATGCACTCTTAAAACCATGCACCCACTGAATCACCCACTCGCACATCTATGCACAGAGTCACACACACTCCACCCACTCAAACACTCAGGCACCCATACAGATACTTAGACAACCAATCAATAAGCCATATAGACACTCATGTAGCTGTTCACAAACCCATGCAGCTGTTTACACACCAACAGACAGACAGATACAGACATTCACACAGTTTAGTCACTAGTCCGCAGTCACATAGATTTAATCACTCACTTATAGAGTCAGTCACGCCTCTACTAAATCATCCATTCGCACACTTACACACCCACTCATTCTTCCACAGGCCTTTCCCTATATATATATATAACATATTTAAACTTTATAGGAACACATAGTCACTGGATGATGTCATCAGTGATGTCATCAGTGATGTCATCAGTGATGTCATTTGAGATGCCATCAGTGATGTCACTGACCATGTCATGAGTGATGTAATATGTGACATCATCAGCAGTGCATTGCGGGGGCGCGAGTTATAGTTAGCTGAACTAACTATCACGGTGGAATTTATAGGGTTTTGTACAAGGGAAATGTCCAGCTAACTATAACACCCCTGAAACCTATGGTTTTTTCAGTGAATATTTATATATATATATATATATTCACTGACAAAACCATAGGTTTCAGGGACGTTATAGTTACAAATTAGCATTTAAAAAACCTTTGAAATTAACTGAAAAAACCAGAGGTTTCAGGGACGTTATAGTTAGTTGCACATTTCACTCATACAAAACCATAGAAATTCGGCCATTATAGTTAGTAGAGCTAACTATAACTCGCGCCCCGCAATGCACTGCTGATGACGTCATATATTACATCACTCATGACATGGTCAATGACATCACTGATGACATCACTGATGTGAGCCAACTAAAAATTAGCCCAAACTAGCCCAATATTGCTACTTTAGGGAAGGAGGGGCAGGGACAGCGTCAAACAGGCAGTGAATGCATTGGAATTGATGTTGCAGCAGTTTGCCAAGTAAAAATTTGTCTAATAAAGCGCTTTAACATGCTACTTTGCTGGAGCGTTGTATATATTTTTATAATCTGGCAACTAGCACAAACCAAAATTTTACCACACAACCGGAAAAATATAGCCCAAGTGTGTTTGATCTAGCCTAATCTGGCAACCCTGATGCCACAGCCACTCCCTTACGGCTGGTATACACCCACACCACACCCATCCAGCACAAGCGTCACAGGACACATGACCCTGCTAATATAAAAGACCGGGCGCAAGTGAACTACGCCATTTTAGTTAAGCTTTCTATATCCCAAAGCCAACTAAAAAGTAGCCCAAACTAGCCCAATATTGCTACTTTAGGAAAGGAGGGACAGGGACAGCATCAAGCAGGCAGTGTGCCAAGTAAATATTTGTCTAATAAAGCGCTCTAACATACTACTTTGCTGGAGCGGTGTATATTTATTTATAATCTGACAACTAGCACATACCAAAATTTTACCGCATAACCTGAAAAATATAGCCCAATTGTGCGTGATCTAGCCCAATCTGGCAACACTGATGCACAGCCACTCCCTCACGGCTGGTATACAACCACACTGCACCCATCCAGCACAGGCATCACAGGACACGTGACCCTGCTAATATAAAAAACCGGGCGCATGTGCACTACGCCATTTTACAGTTTAGAGTACATGGCCTCACTTCTCATTGAGTTAGTAGCACCGCAAGCACTGAGCAGGTGTACAACCTGCGATGATCATAGGTGCACTAGTATGTCCTCTGCCATGGCCATATCAAGACTCAGTACCCAATGTGAGACCTATTGCCTTCCAGAACGGAGCTGCATGATGTGGAGGGTGCCGTGACTAGGCCTGGGCTAAATTTCCGTTCCGCTCGCGGAAATTGCGATAATTTGACAGTTTCGCGTTTCCTTCGGAGAGCGCGAAAATGTCAAAATTTCCGCATTCCGCAGCTTAGCGATAATTTGTTTCTTGCTCGCGCTTTAAAATAAT
The DNA here is from genome assembly GCF_964204655.1 of Triturus cristatus. Taxonomy (NCBI): domain Eukaryota; kingdom Metazoa; phylum Chordata; class Amphibia; order Caudata; family Salamandridae; genus Triturus; species Triturus cristatus. The sequence goes on from NC_140583.1 coordinate 386,322,058, forward strand.
ACATTCTCGCGCGCACGCGATCGCCTTACCTGAATCCCCGCGTTCGCCGACAAGTTTTCCCGATCCGGTCGCGTTCTCCACGAGATGTTGGATTGTTGGTAGCCATTTGCGGTGTCTCGCGACAGTTCGCGCCCGCAGTAAAGTCATTGGTCGTGCGATCACGTCTTTCCTCTCGCGATCATGCACCGCGACAAGAGTGAAAACAACATGGCCGCGCCCGCGAGCAACCGCATGGGTAAGTTGGCGAGCGGCGACCACACAGAAAATACCACGAACGGGTGGGAAAAAAACTTCCGCATCTTCGTGATATTTCCGCGTGTTTGCGGAGATTTTTAACATTTTCGCGATAATTTGCGATAGTCACTTTCGCAAATTCCGTGACTGCGAAAAGGTGAACAGTGAGGCCTGGGTGCGCAGCGGCGGGCAGATACCTCTGGGCAGCGGGAGTGGTTGGGGTTCAGCAGCCTGAATGCACTGTGGAAATGTGGATTTTCCTGATCAGTTATGTCCCCTATCTTGGACCCCAACGGTTCTATATACATGTTACAAGTACATGTATGTTCCCTCCAGTTCCAGTTTCTAAGACGCAAACATATGTGTGTCTACCGTCGACATGTTCTCCGTCAGATCCGCCATCACAGGGCTGGATATTCGATTCCTAAGTATGAAAGGCCACCGACTTTATATGGCTAAGTTACTTCATTTTTACAGTTCAGGCAAGTAGGCCCGATTCTGTCCTCAAGCCTTTCCCTGCTCTCTGTCTCTGACAGCTTCAGCTTGAGCTCGCATCTGTATCCATGAACTTTGTCCTACTCCCTGTGCAGCTAACGGTGCCTGCCTCGGCCAGTTTTCGCCTGTCTGCCAAGAAGTTGTATTTCACCTTCGAATTATCTATTTTGCTCTCCAGCCGATGCATTCCTGTCCAGTGATTTAGGTAAACATTTCCTTTAGCTCACAAGCAAAGGACTCAGCCTTTCCGTCCTCCTGCAAGTGATTCATAGCCCTGTTGCCATGGAAAGTTTTCTATCCCTCGCATCTCATATAGACACTTAGACGCTTGTACACGTACACAGTCAGTATAGAATAGATTCTGTCCGAGAGTCTCTTCCTTGTGGATAACATAGTTCTTTAAACATAGGATGTTAGATATGATTTGGGATTAGGTTGACTTGACCCCCAGACTTCTCGTCTCCACATGTAGAGCTAAATGTCAAGTCCCCTTCACCCCCTAGTTGCACGTCAATTACACGTCATGCTGCCGCGCGCGCATCTATGCCAAGTATTATCTTATAGATCCACCTATGTCTGATAATTCTAACCAATCATGTTTCTTTTATTCCTTATTACGCCTAGTTTCGATTATGTCACTGTTTTGTCACTTTTCTTATCAAATGTTACGCCTTCTACATTCGTTTCATTGTAATGTACTTATTATAAAAATACATGTCTGTTAATAAATTATTGTACTTCACTTCCTGAACCCTCGTGGTGACGGAACCTGAAGGCCGCGACTCGAGTCGGCCATTTTGAATGGAATAAAGCCCATTAGAAAACCTCTTATACCACGGATTCTGCCTCTTGTTATTTTGAGCTATTTACTTTATTTTAAGATTCCGTATGAAATTCAGTCCGGTATTTTTATTTACCACATAATGGCGCCCGAACAGGGACACTTTCTCATCTCACGCGCCGGCGGTGCGTTGCAGGCCCGGTCTCCTGCCACAGCTGGACGGACCATAAACGCGTACCAGCAGGATTTCCTGTAAGCTCCCTCCGGTCAAGCGGGGGCGACTGAGGCTGCGATCAACCCAGACGAGGCGGTGAGATGTGCGAAGTATCCCGACCAGAGCCTAGCTGAGAGAGCAAGATCCGAGGTATACAGAGGCCCACCAGGTTTTCCGAAATCCCGACGTCCAGAGGGTCCGATGTCCGCAGTTATCGAGTCCTGTCCATTCTCTGAGGCTTTCCGTTTCAAGGAGCTACTCGGTGAGTACCATCGCCGGGGAGGCGTGTTGACGCGCACATAGGTTGTGCCGGTCAAGACGGATTTGGGTACACAAATCCGGTCTGCACTGTTTAGCAGTGTATATGTACTGTTTAGCAGTATATCAAGTATTCCGAAGTATTCAGTTATTGTCAAGAATTCAGCGTGGTGATTAGTTAGGCAGACTGTCATCATTGTCGATCATTGTTATAATGTTTAATGTTTAATGTTTAAAGTATTCAGAAATGTCTTGCATATTGTGGTATGAATGACTGTTCATTGTTCACTGTTCATTTATGGTGTTTTTCGTATTAAGAAAATTCAAGAGTAAGTATCAGATCAGTTGTCAATATGCCGCTCTTCTCGAAGTTAAGACAGATTACTACCAGAAAAGGGGTGCTTGAAGAAACAGTTCCTATTCCTCCTAGGGACACCCCAGGGCATTTTATGTACCATAAACATGGCTTAGATGCCATATTGTTTCTTGATCTATGGGTAGATTATACCAAAGGATTACCGGAAAGTCAAAGGTGGCCCATAGCGGGAACCTGGGATGCAGAGTGCATCATGAAAGTGGAGGAAGAGTTATGGAAAAGAAAGGTCAGACAGTCACAGAAAGACGCTGTTGAGTTATGGCGTAAAGAATCTCATAGACGAACAGAAAAAGCACGTAGACAAGAAGAGAGGAGTAAAGAAAGTTCAAATAAAGTTCAAGAAAATCTATTAATTGAGGAAGGTATCCGAGTGAAATCAGAACAAGTGAATAGACAAAGAAATGCTCTTATGAATGGTATGTATCCCCTTCTAGCCGAAGGACTACCTAAGGCTGTTACAGAGATGCCAAAAGACTTGCCACCCCCATTATTTCCAATTAAGGTACATCCAAAGGGGCATCCCAGAACCGCAGAAGATGTTTTTCTTTCCTCATATCTAGACGATGCAGCTCCCGAGTATGCTAACGCCACACCACATAGACCGTCTGGCGGAGGGGTTCAACGTCAGGATCAGGTATCTGTCCCCGTGCAACAGCAAGTCCCGATACAAGCTTCGGCAAGCACATCTGTTTCCGCATCTGTCTCCGCAGTCGATCCTATAGGGGTATCGACACCCATAGTTGCTGTGTCACGTTCAACGAATCCATTCACACCCGACGCCCCAGATGGGGCCACGGGAGGTGCTAGCAGTACCTTTACACCACCCAGAATAAATAAACTTGTTTTTCAAGAGTCAGCGCATTCACGTACACCTAAATTCGTAAGTGAACGTACGCTTAAGGAACTCCTTGTAAATTGTAGATATGACCCAGTGGTTGGTAAAGAGGACGAAATGGTCCTGGCATCATTACGTATCAGGCGAGCCGCAGAGTATTTAGCAAGGTTACCAGGGATGACTACGCATCTAGATAACATATATCATTTTGTTCAAACAGGACGAGATCCAGGATGTATTAACAGAGCTATGGAATTCCAGAAAGTAGAGATACAGGGGGAACTGTTACGTTTCCTCATAAACTGTGTAATCAGAAATCAAGATCGTCCGGGGGTAGACCCGAATGCAATGCTTATTCTTACAAGATGGAGTCAGAATATATCAGAAGGGAGACACGATAAGCAAAATTGTATAATAGGCATGTGCCGAAAAATACGTAAAGAAATAGAGCGTATTCATGAAGAGAGATTGGGAACAGACGAGTTTGAGCAAGATGAAGTGTCCGAATCAGGGAATTCCGCAAGACAGTCAGAGACCATAGCCTATGTAGGCAGAGGAAGATACTGTGAAAATACTAGATGTTTTTCTGATCCCATACACTCTGTATGTCCAAATAATAGCAGAACGTATCCGACGCCTGTAATAAATCTGAAATCTCCTGAACATTCGTTTCAAGCCGCAGATAAAATACTACGAGAACGAAGAGGTTACCACCTCCTCGATTCCATGGATGAGCAAGAATTAGCCAGATCAGCCGTTCACTGGATTGACAGTCCTGAAAAATACGGTGATGAGACCGTAGCACACACGTTTTTTAACCTCAGTACAGATGAACAACGTTTAGCTGGAATATATATGATTCAGCAACTCCTCATATTATATAAGAGCCAACATGCTGACCCTGGTCCTTTACCTGATATATTAACGGAACTACTCACGAACAGATGGAGAGGTTCTAGTAACAAGCTAATTAAAGAGATATTAGTGTCACGTAAGCAGTATGTCCTTTTTGTAAGTCCGGATTCTCTCTCGCTGCCCCACAGAGAAAGAGCGCCGTACTATATGGATAGACAAAATCCCCTACGAGAAGTGCACCCAATAAAAGGCGAAGACAATGAGTTTCACCGTGTATTTGTTTACACACCCATATCAAAAATGGAATTATTAGAAATGAAAAAAGTAGTACCTAGTCATGACAAAGACCCAGCGGGTTTCCACCGAGAAATTAAAGACATGTTACTGATGGGAGAGTACACCTTTCCTGATATTATGACGATATTAAAGGTGCTTTTGCCTGCTGGCATATATGAAAAACTGAAAGAAAAAGAGTGGGAAGTGGGAGACCAAAAGATAGACTGGACAGCATTAGCAGAGGAAGAAAGGGGCCGAGCTGCAGGTTCAGGGCTCGGGGATAAAGTTAAACTATTACCAGGTTTACTAGTACAGGTACTGCCACGTTTATTAACTACAAAAAAGGAAGATTGGGGTGCAATCACAGCCTGTAAACAAAAGCAAGATGAAGACACAAGCGATTATTATGCTCGATTTGAAAAATGTTTTGGTATAAATAGTGGTATAAAAGCAAGTAGTGACTCATATCCACATTTATTTGTGACAAAATTAGTGGAAAATGCATTGCCTCCAGTGAAGAATAGAATATTGAAATTCGAGAGTACCTGGCAAAGTAACACTCCGTCGCAAATGCTACAAATGTTACAGTATCATCACAATAGAATTAGGGATGAACAAGAACACGAGCATAGACGCATGAAGGATACAAAAATGAAAATGCTAGTTTCTCAGACAGTACCAGCAGATGGTCACAAAAAGGGTGTGACACATTCTGGTGATTCTGCAGTTCCTGTAAAAGGAACCTGCAATTACTGTAAACAACTAGGCCATTATGTACATGATTGTCCAGTCCTGAAACGTAATATAGCTACAGGTATTGCAAAGGAGAGACCACGATTAGTTAGACAAGATCAGAATGAACAAGGAGCTATGCAGCATGGACAGTCCATGCCAGTTCAGCAACAGTCCATGCCAGCCTCACAGCAACCCATACAGTTTGTGCCAGCTGCACCACCGTTGCCTGCTACTGCCACACAAACCACAACACGACAAATGTATCAGACTGCACAGTATGAATACCCTGAGTATCAGCGTTACGCATGAACCAGCCTAGAGAGGGAAGTTGACTTACCGCTTATCGAGATTCCTGTAGATCAAGAAGGACCTTATGTACATAGTGAATTATTAGGTCAAGATAGAAAATTCTTACTCGATACAGGGGCAAGTCGAACAACCATAAAACGTAGTGAAGTTCCAGGGGCACCCCTCTCAGGCTCTCAAAATGTTTCCCTTGGTTTTTCGGGAAAACCTATTGTTAATGAAGTATCACAGCCTCTACCACTTACGATAGGACCTTTGACACGAACTACAGATTTATTGCTTACTAAATCATGCCCAGAAAATCTGTTAGGAATTAAGACTCTGAAAGCACTAGGAGCCATAATATGTTGTTCTCCGGAAGGAGTAAGGTTGTTTTTACGTGATTTTAAAGGTCACTATGTGTCCAGAGACATGGATCCCCGACTACAGACTTTACCAGTACATCTATGGGCACAAGGCCCTACGGATGTTGGCTGCATGAACATTACACCCTATCGAGTTACATTGAAAGCAGGAGTGGTACTACCACGAATGCGACAATACAAGTTACCGCATGATGCTGTAGTGGCTTTGTTGAAAATCATTGATGAGCTGATTGCCCAGGGAGTAGTTGTAGAAACAGACTCCAATGTATGTAATTCACCGATAATTCCGATTCTTAAACGAACTGATCCTACTGCTCCGCCAGTATACCGATTGGTTATTGATTTGCGTGAACTAAACAAGTGTATTGTACCACAATTCCCTGTGGTCCCTGATATATCATCATTGTTGACAGCAATTGATTCCGAAGCAACATTCTTTACTGTAATTGATCTCAAGAATGCCTTTTTCAGCGTCCCAATAGATCCGGAAAGCCAATACTTGTTCGGATTCAGTTTAAATGGGCGCAGTTTTAAATTCTCACGCGCTCCCCAAGGATTCACAGAAAGCCCCAGCATCTACAGCCAAGCATTGAAACGAGAACTTGACAGTATCCACATGCCAGTCAATACTGCACTGCTTCAATATGTCGATGATCTGCTGATCACCGCGAGAAGCGAGTCAGAATGTGAAAAAGCTTCTCTGACAGTTTTACATTTCCTAGCCGACAAGGGGCACAAGGTGTCCCCTTCTAAGCTGCAATTCTGTGTTCAGCGAGTTATTTATCTTGGTCACTCGCTGTCCAAGGAGGGAAGGCAGCTTACACCAGATCGCATCCAGTTAATTGCTAACATGTCAATACCCCGGACACAAAAGGAGGTGCGAGCTTTCATAGGCCTCACTTCATATTGTAGGCAGTGGATCCCTCAGTACGCATTTCTAGCAAAACCACTCATTCAGTTAACCACACAGGAGGCAGCCACATCGACTGTTCTCCCTTGGACTCAGGAACATACACAAGCTTTTGAAAGCCTAAAGGAAGCTTTATGTCAAGCACCTGTTTTAGCAACACCATGTTATAGCAAACCTTTTACACTCTTTGTTACAGAACGCGAAGGTACTGCCTTGTCAGTACTCACTCAGGATCAAGCAGGATCATGCAAGCCATGTGCTTATTTTTCCAGTACATTAGATCCCGTAGCTCAGGTTTTGCCTGCATGCCTGAAATCAGTGGCAGCGACAGCTTTAGCAATCAGACAAAGCGATGCCATAGTATTAGGACACCCATTGACAGTTCAAGTACCACATGCAGTAGAGGTTCTTGTGAACCGAACACAAACACAACACTTGACCATAGCAAGACTTACCGGTTATGAACTGACATTGTTTCAACCACACATAGAGATCCGACGGTGTAATACATTGAATCCTGCTACACTATTACCTGTAATTGGAACAGACCCACTAGCTCATGATTGTGTTGAAATCATTGAAATAAAGACGAAACCTAGACAAGACTTGACAGACGTTCCATTGTTAGATCCAGACCTGACGTTGTATGTAGACGGATCATGCATGAGAGCAAGTACAGGAGATTTAGTGGCCGCGTATGCAGTCACAACAGACACTGAAGTTATTGAGACACATTGTATAGATACTCTGTCAGCCCAAGCAGCAGAACTTATTGCTCTAACGCAAGCCTGTATTCAAGCCACAAATAAGAAAGTTAATGTATACACTGACTCACGTTATGCATTCGGAGTTGTACACGACTTCGGCGTGCTGTGGCGAGAGAGAGGTTATCTAACGTCCCATGGTGCCCACATTCAGCACGGGCCCCTCATTCATGCTTTGTTAGACGCAATACATCTACCCACTGCTATATCGATTATGAAATGTAAAGCACACACGAAGGTTACTGATACCATTTCTCAAGGCAATGATTTAGCTGACAGAACAGCTAAACAGACTGCTCAGAATCGCACATTAGACATGACAAAGCCAATAGTTCAGACACCAACACAGTGTATGACAATTAAGGATCCCACACTTGACGTAATTGACATACAGACACATGCCACAGCAGAAGAAATAAAGAAGTGGACTGAACTAGGAGGGATCCAGACAGATCAAGGATGGATGACGAAGGAGAAATCTGTATGGTTTCTCCCTGATTCCATGGTTCAAGCCATTATAGCTACAGTTCACAGTCCAGCACATTTAGGAGAGAAGGCTATGCTAGACAGCATTCAGCACATTTGGTTCAACAAACATTTACGAGCAGCAGCTAAACAAAAAGTTCGTACCTGTATGATATGTTGTCAGTTTAATCCAGGAAAGAGTGTTCCCGTAGAGCAGGGTGGATTTCAGCCTCCTGACCATCCTTTTGAAGTCCTCCAGATGGATTATATTCAGATGGAACGTTGTCGAGGATTCAAATATGTCCTCGTAGTTGTCTGCGCTCTCTCCCGTTGGACAGAGGCGTATCCCGTATCAGATTACACTGCCCCGACTACTGCCAAGCAGCTAGTTCGAGAATTCTTCCCACGGTACGGTTTACCACGTGTTGTATATTCAGATAACGGTCAGCCTTTCTCATCCGAATTAATGAAACATGTCTCACTCTTGTTGGGATATCAGTGGAAATTCCACTGTGTCCGACACCCCGAGGCAGCAGGTCTCGTAGAAAGACATAACCAGACACTGAAAATCAGACTGTCCAAAATATGTAGAGAGAAAGGTGTCGACTGGATAGTAGCATTACCAGTTGCACTCTTTTACATGAGAATGGTAGCACACTCTAGAACAGGGCTATCCCCGTATGAGGTGATCTTTGGTAGACCACCGAATATGTGGGGGACGCCTATACCACGCAAAATAACTGACATTGACTGTAACATGCTGACAGATTACTTGGCTTCCTTGATGTCTGCACTACAATCTTCTCGTTCACAGGTAGCTGCAGCCTTTCCCGACAACACTGAGGCGAAACCCCATGACGTTGTTCCGGGTAATCTTGTCTTTGTGAGAAATTTCGACAGGAAAAGTCAACTGGAGCCCAGGTGGAAAGCACCCAAGTTGGTCCTGTTGACCACAAGAACAGCCGTGAAGATCGAGGGACGCAAAGGGTGGATTCATTCAAGTCACGTCAAAAAATTTCATGGACTACCTTCAGATATAGACACTGTGCCCTGCACTCCCTCACAGACTGATTCAAAACTTCCTTTTGTTGAACAGAATGACTCTCAGTGCTATAAATTAAAGCTTAGGCCCAAACAGTCGAGCAATTTGATTGTTTAAGTCCTCTCCAAGGTGAAGCGGTTGAATTGTCTCCGACATGTATCCCTTGGACCTGAGTAGAGAAAATACCCGAGAAATGTTGAAACGACAGGCGTATTGTAAATCACTGCGTAGCTACTGTATGAGGACATTATTAATTTTGTTTTTATTGAGTATTTTAGTAATTATTACGAGTGTGATTTTGCACATATATCATCCTATCTCTAGACATGTTTATAATGTTGCTGCAGAACATTCTTTTAGTGACCTACCGCCACATGAATTATCTTATAGACTTGCGCTGCGCAATAACACCTTCATTAGTATGTTACATCATTCCCATCAGACTAGTAATGCGACCAATTGTTGGGTGTGTGGCCGACTTCCTCCCTATCAGAATAACAAAGGAGTTCTGCCTTTCTTTCCACATCCATTCACACACAATGGCTCCTGTGGAGCATGGTTTAGTTTATTAAATTCCATAGACCCAGACACAGCAGTTTATCAACAACATTGGATATGGGGAAATCTGAATCTAGTTTTATTCAAAGTCTGTCACCCTAATAAGGAGGGTCACCCCAGTAGAACAGGAACTGATTTAGAAAATGAAGTGTATAAATTAGGTAATTTTACGCCTAATCTTATGATTCTGAATGTCAAATCCGAAGTTGAACTAATTCTGCCCACTATGTCAGTATTTCCAGTTAAGGGTGAATTATGTGTAAGAAAAGTTGGTTCCATACATATGGGCCATAGCCAATGCGTTACTACAGTAGAATATAGTGATCAAGGTAAATCTTCATTTAGAGCTTCTCGCCATTCTTACTTCATATGTGGTCAGACGGCATATATGCGTCTGCCTCTAGATTGGGATGGTACCTGTTACATAGCATTCCTTTTGCCACCTGTTTTCCTAGCTCCCCCTGATTATTATCGAAATGTTCATTTAGTACACAATAGAGAGCAAAGAGATCTCCCAGTTGTCGATTATACTGAGACAGCATGGGACAAGTATGTAGATTTCAATAAAGGTATCTTTCCCTATATAGGTACAATATCAAATAGTAAGCTGATACGCAGACTCACCAAGACTCTTGAAGCTGTAGTAAACGAGACTATAGCCGCCCTAGGCAATCTGACAGAGGAACAATCAGTGATGAGAATTGTTGTTCTCCAGAATCGTCTTGTCCTTGACGTCATCCTGGCCGATAGGGGCGGAGCTTGCAGGGTCATCGGATCCAGCTGCTGCATATTCATACCAGAAAATTCGCCATCTGTATATAAAGCTATAACACGCCTTCATAAGATTGTAAGCCAGATACACGAGAATCCAGGCACTTGGACGTGGTCCGGGTGGTTTTGGAGTGTGATATCAGCCTGGGGATGGAGAGTTCTATCCTTCCTAGGTATTGGCCTTCTTATGCTCTTCAGTTGTTGTTTATGCCTACAATGTGGACCAGCGATTTGTGGTCTGTGTGCCACATCATGCATTCCATATCACAGTTCTCGTTCAAAATACCGGAAGAAGAAGGAAGAAGAAATGATGCTCCATGAGCAAATCGATGGAATGATGAAGATTGATATCTCTTGAAGGGCAAGTAGGGGACAAGGAGGGAATGTGGAAATGTGGATTTTCCTGATCAGTTATGTCCCCTATCTTGGACCCCAACGGTTCTATATACATGTTACAAGTACATGTATGTTCCCTCCAGTTCCAGTTTCTAAGACGCAAACATATGTGTGTCTACCGTCGACATGTTCTCCGTCAGATCCGCCATCACAGGGCTGGATATTCGATTCCTAAGTATGAAAGGCCACCGACTTTATATGGCTAAGTTACTTCATTTTTACAGTTCAGGCAAGTAGGCCCGATTCTGTCCTCAAGCCTTTCCCTGCTCTCTGTCTCTGACAGCTTCAGCTTGAGCTCGCATCTGTATCCATGAACTTTGTCCTACTCCCTGTGCAGCTAACGGTGCCTGCCTCGGCCAGTTTTCGCCTGTCTGCCAAGAAGTTGTATTTCACCTTCGAATTATCTATTTTGCTCTCCAGCCGATGCATTCCTGTCCAGTGATTTAGGTAAACATTTCCTTTAGCTCACAAGCAAAGGACTCAGCCTTTCCGTCCTCCTGCAAGTGATTCATAGCCCTGTTGCCATGGAAAGTTTTCTATCCCTCGCATCTCATATAGACACTTAGACGCTTGTACACGTACACAGTCAGTATAGAATAGATTCTGTCCGAGAGTCTCTTCCTTGTGGATAACATAGTTCTTTAAACATAGGATGTTAGATATGATTTGGGATTAGGTTGACTTGACCCCCAGACTTCTCGTCTCCACATGTAGAGCTAAATGTCAAGTCCCCTTCACCCCCTAGTTGCACGTCAATTACACGTCATGCTGCCGCGCGCGCATCTATGCCAAGTATTATCTTATAGATCCACCTATGTCTGATAATTCTAACCAATCATGTTTCTTTTATTCCTTATTACGCCTAGTTTCGATTATGTCACTGTTTTGTCACTTTTCTTATCAAATGTTACGCCTTCTACATTCGTTTCATTGTAATGTACTTATTATAAAAATACATGTCTGTTAATAAATTATTGTACTTCACTTCCTGAACCCTCGTGGTGACGGAACCTGAAGGCCGCGACTCGAGTCGGCCATTTTGAATGGAATAAAGCCCATTAGAAAACCTCTTATACCACGGATTCTGCCTCTTGTTATTTTGAGCTATTTACTTTATTTTAAGATTCCGTATGAAATTCAGTCCGGTATTTTTATTTACCACAGCACAAAGGCTATATACACTGCCATTACCCTTTCTTATTGCATTAGAACCTGCGATGATGCGTGGCCATCATGGCAATCAACACCCATTTTGAATTGTGAGCTCCGTTGATCACGTGTACTGAGGCTTAGGAGGTTCCTTCGGCACGTGGTCGACTCTCTTCGACAGACGCCGGTGGCTGAAGGTGAGCAGAGAGGCTTCTTTGCGCAGCAGCGGGCACTCACCTCCGGCCAGTGGGAGTGGACGGGGTGCAGCAACCTGGATGCGCAGCGGCAGGCAGTCAGCTCCGAATAGTGGGAGTGCATGGGGTGCAGCAGCCAGGGTGCGCAGCGACTGTTATACACCTCTGGTTGAGGATGGTATGCTAGTGATGTGGGAAGAAGGTGCATTACCTGCTGATGTGGGGAGAGGCAGCATGAATGGGGTATCTCTCACAAACAGAGCTCCGGTATTTTTTCAGAAATGCCTCGGACAGATGCCAGCTGATGGAAGGAATCACAAAATGGCTTTTCAATGCTCATATAGTAAGAACTATGAACAGTTCATACCCAGGCTCGCAGAGGGACAACTGCGGCCCATCCGCTCGACTCACAGAGGCAGAACTACGAGCCGTCCGCTCCCAAAGGAACAGCAGAGGTACAGGCACAGCAGCGTACTATCTCGCAAAGGTAGACAGCTGTGAGCCGACGGACTGGCTTCTAAAGGCATACCTCCAAAGTGGTGATGTTGGGCACAGGGAGCGTGAAACAGTTATCTTCCTACTTGTGTCCTGGAGTGGAAGTCGTGCTGCCTGGTGCTCACCTGTTTCTCCTTTATTTTGAATAAATCTTAAACCTTCACTGCATCCAAATCATCATTACACAGAGCTCCGCTATATTAAATTGCCCCCGGAACCTTTCATTTATAGTTTCACTGGATGCGAGGCACAAGATGGCTGCTAACACTTCCTGGTTTCAACCGTTAGCAGCTAATCAGAGGACACTTACTGCTTTGAAGAGTTAGCAGCCAATCAGAGACAAGCTTGTGCTCGGGAGTAAGGCACCGACCAGATATATATATTTTGTCCCCGTTAATATCTCAAAAACTACTGAACGTATTTACACCATTTCAACAAAACCATGCTTTCTGGACCAAGACTTTTCTCCCTGCCAAATTTGGCGTAATTCCGTTCAACAGTTTGACCTGTAGCCTTGTCTAAAGCTTCCTATAGAAAATATATTGAGAAAATACGTTTTCACACCCATCTTTTTTCTCAGCCTCCCCTTGACCAATCACCCCTAAACTTTCAAGATAGGAGCTCATCAAAAAAGAGAAACCTTTTGGAAAATTTCGTAAAGATTCGTCAAACTACGCCAAAGTTATAAGCAGATGGAGAGCTCCAGGAGGGGGGCCGCGCAACCCCCCTTCCAACATAAGTGAAGCTCCGAGACTACGGGGATCCCAGCGTGTACCCGCAGCCCCGGTGAGCCCTCGCTATTATTTTTTTTAAATGCCCCTGGGACCTAGCCCACCCAGGGATCTCATTAAAATAAAACATGGGAACCCACGACCCCAGCGCAATTTTTTTTTAAATGTGGCACCCTGATGGTCCTTCTAGGACACCCTGACCAGGCCTAGGGGGTCAGGGTGTATCTACTCTGCCCCATTCTCTGGTTTCCTACCTTTGTTTCTCTGTTTTCTAGCAACTTGCTTCTACCGAGCCACAAGATGGCTGGCAAAACTTCCTGGTGTGGAGTGTTGGCAGCCAATCACAGAGAAGCTCATGCACGGGAATTAGGCTCCATCCAGATATCGAAACTTTTATTTTTCCAATTTCTCAGCAACTACTGAACGGATTTACACCATTTAAAAAAAAGGTCGCTTTCTGACACACGCACTACCTTTGTGCCAAATTTGGGGTAATTCCGTTTAGTAGTTTCAGCTGTAGCCTTGCACAAATTTTCCTATGAGAAATTGATTTTTTCACTCTTATTTTTTGAATTTCTCAAAAACTACTGAACGGATTTACACCATTTAAAAAAAAGGTCGCTTTCTGAACCAAGCTCTACCTTTCTGCCAATTTCGGGTAATTCCATTCAGCAGTTTGGGCTGTAGCTCGTCGCAAAATTTCCTATGGAAATTAACATGGGGAAAACACGTTTTAGGACCCCCCCTTTTTTCTCAGCCCAAGCTTGATGAATCAACCCCACACATTCAGGATAGGAGCTGACCTGGAGAGAGTTTTTTGTGGAGAATTTCAGGAAGATTAGCAAATCAAAAAATGCTTTTCCTATGGAAACTAGGTTGTAACTATAACTACCTACTGGTGACCGCCAGTAGGTAACATATATATATATACATTCTCTATGAGAGACGCTTTGGTCAAAAGTAGCCCAGAGGTCATGATCAAATCCAACTGGCTCTCCAACATTAAAGGCTTCTACAAGTGTAATTCATGTAGAGCTTGCAAATTTGGCGTTAACACCACCGAAGTCACTGCCAAATTTTGCAACAAGCCTATTATTCTACAACACAAGTACACCTGTAGAACTGACTTCGCTATCTATATCCTCCGCTGTAATTGTAATCTCATGTACGTTGGAAGTACTAAGCTCCAAGTATATGTTAGGATTCTACAACATCTAAGAGCGATTGTCAGTAGTGACCCTAACTATCCCGTGGCCAGGCATTTCAGAGAGACACACAATAACAATCTTGATCACTTACAGTACTTTGTGATAGATAATGTGTCAATCTTTAGACGTGGTGGTAACCAAGAAAAGAAATTGCGAAAACTAGAAAGTCGCTACATCCTTGAACTCGATACCAAGGTTCCTTATGGTTTAAACAGCAGTGAAGATCTGTACAATTATCTGTAATTTGTTATCCTTGTTATATGTTTTCCTTCAACTCAGTACAGATTGTGTTGTATATTGTTCCATCTCAATATGTCTGCCCTTTGCTCGCCTCCAACCCTTGGGTGTACTACTCCTTGTACTCAGCTATTTGCCCTATCTTCGAACTTTCTGTACCTTATTTTTCTGTCCTACCTCTAATTTTCCTTAATACTAGGGGCCTGATTTTCTTCTCCACTTTGGAGTTATGTTCTCCAATGCATTATGCGGACTTCATTGGAACCTACCAATGTAGTTTTTCACGTTACCTTGGAAACCCGGCTGGGTTTCGTAACGCTGTATATATTTCTGTGAATCCGACCACATGGTCTATATTCATTTTGTATGAGATATATACTCTTGAACACTTCGCATCACATTTATATGTCACTATATAATTTGTTGCACTATTCTTTCACTTATTTCACGCACTATTTTACACGGTAATCTATGAGGCACTGTCTTACTATCTATTATTTATACTGTCCAATTTAGACTTTCTCTGTTTGCTCCTACATAGCCTTTTCTCTTTGATCCACATTAATCCTTGCTTTTTTCAGACTCGCTATATCGCGCTGCAAGTTTGTATATATTATGGTAAGGTTATTATTTCTTTATATTTTCCACCGTCGTGTAGAGCAGTCGATTTCACTGCACTAGCTGGAGGCAATTATACTTCATTGTCTCAATCGCCCTAACCTAGATGGTCTCGTATTATGAGGACATTGGGGCATAGCCATTTACTGCCAGTTGCATTGGTGCCTTGTTAACTGAGAGCTTACAGCACTACGCTTTCATTAAAAGTGGTTAATACTTCATTATTTTCTCTCTCCATTTTTCATTATTATCTTATTTTATTTCTCACCATCTTTTTCTCATATCGGCACCATGATGTCTCCGTGAGTTTACTCTCACTTCTATTTTTTCTTACTTCTGTGAGTCTGTTCTCCTACTTATTTAGGGACTCAACTCTACCATTTCTAAGGACATTGAAGCATCCCAGTGCTGCTTCACTACTACTGGCATCATGGTATAGCTTCAAATCAGCAAGTCACTGCCTCCAAACTGTCACAAAATTACAGTAAAGCACCATTGTGTATTGACATGGTTACATATATGTTGACATTACCGTAAAGCACTATCACACTTTTTTACGTTTTACTGCATATTGCAACACTTGTTCACTTACCTGCCTATATAAGTTGCTACTTGCACGTAGCGCGTTTATGTGATCAAGGTCGCAGGTCAGTGACCGAAACGCGTCATGTGGACCACTTTTCGCTTTAATTAAACCCTGGATTTCACCTGCTGTTGTGGTCTGTGCCAGTGTGTTCCTTGCGAAAGGCTGAAAATCACTACGGGACTGCTTGCTGATATATTTATTGGATTGCTTTGAATGGGTGATCGTTTTTGGATATGTTTTCGTGCCTGCCAGGAGCGCGATACAAGGACCCGCCTTACAAGTGTCCTGGGATTTCGCTGGCAAAGTGACTGTGTGTTTCAAGGTATTGAATTCCCCCAGGACCACCTCAAGAACGGGCCTGGCAAGTGGCCGCTGTCAATGCAGCCCGTGACTGCACGGGGAAGAGGGATGATTACACTCTCTTCATGGCTCGGCTTGTTTCATGTATTGAGGTTGAGGCGTTGGGGACTCAAGGAATGCCTTAACACTGTATTTTAAAGGGAACACCATCTGCTACACAGCCCCACTTTTCGCGAGGCAATTTTTCAGCGCTCACTGTAGCAAAAGAGATCCTGCTGCTGTACTTACCACCAACATGCATTCTGGGAACTGTAGTCGTGGCATGGACTGCAGTGACCCTAAGCAACAGGGTCAGCTGATCTCCCTACAATGGGAGTGCCACAGCAAATTCAAAAGTGGGAGAAGGTGGAACCTAGGTAAACGAGCGGCATCTGAGGAAGGCGATATGCCGAAATGCATTATGCCTAGCTGTTACCTGTGAATAAAGGCTTCCCGACAAGTACCCCGCTGTGTCCTTGTATTGCTTTGAATGGGTGATCGTTTTTGGATATATATATATATATATATATATATATATATATATTACCTACTGGCGGTCGCCAGTAGGTAGTTATAGTTAGGACCACGTTTCCATAGGAAAACCTCAACATTCTATTTTGAATAACTTTGGCGCCGGTCGACGAATCCTCGCGAATTTCTCAAAATAGGTGGGGCGCTACGCTCCGCTCCTACCCTGAAAGTCTCGGGGGGATTCGTCAAGCGGGGGCTGAGATAAAAGGGGGGTCCCAAAACGCGTTTTTCCCATGCATTTTTCCATAGGACCTTTAGAACGAGCTACAGCCCGAACGACTGAACAGAATTACTAGAAATTTGGCAGAGAGGTAGTCCCTAGGTCAAGGAAGTGCCTTTTGTAGGTTTGGTGTAAATCTGTTCAGTAGATTCTGAGAAAATAGCCTTTAAATCAATATATATATCTGAGCCCGCTTACGGTACGCTTACCGTACGCTTACGGTAAGCGTACGGTGGCGTGCGCGAGCGCGATTCTGATTGGCTCTTAGATCTTAGTAAACATTCGAATCGGCAGAAACCAGGAAGCGGCGTCCGCCATTTTGTCTACCGCACTGAGTGTTATGTATCAAACATGATGGCCAAAAACATGTTACGGGGATGTTTTGACAACTCCCTCTCACATAGTCATGTTGAGGGAGTCCCCAAACATCCCCCAAGAGCAAAAACGGCATTATTTTTTTTTCGGCAATTTCGCGGGGTACGCTTACCGTACGCTTACCGTAAGCGTACGGTAAAAAAATAAAAATAAAAAAAACACTATCCACACTTTCTCCACCCCTTGTGCAAATGGTGGCCGAAGGCCACCATTTGTGCATGGCTTATCAGATCACAGAAATTTCCCAAAAAATTTCAACAGATTACCTATCACAAGGAAGCGCATAATATGTCCTCCATGTGCGCACGGTGCGCGAAGCGCATCGTGCGTACATGGCCCATCTAGCGTAACGTGGGCACGGCACTAACTGCGTAAAGTGGGTGCGCGGTGCGCGAAGCGCACCGCGTGCTCACTGTGCGCGCACGGTGCGCGAAGCGCACCGTGCGCGCACGGAACGAACTGCGTTAAGTGGGCGCGCACGCCACGAATGGCGTAAAGTCACTTAGCATTTAAAAAACCGTACAAATTCACTGAAAAAACCATAGGTTTCACACACGTTATAGTTAGGAATTAGCATTTAAAAAACCTTGCAAATTCACTGAAAAAACCATAGGTTTCACACATGTTATAGTTAGCGGAAATTTTACTGATAAAAAACCAATGAAATTGCCCCGTTATAGTTAGTGCTGGCAACTATAACTCACGCGACCGCAATCTTCTGCTGATGACATATGTGTCTTTATGAAAAAAAAATATTTGTAATATATGTATAGCTAAAAATGTATGGAAGAAGACATGGGCAAATAAGTGTCTAAATACAGTATTAGCATCAGCAGAGGATTGCGGTCGCGTGAGTTATAGTTGCCAGCACTAACTATAACGGGGCAATTTCATTGGTTTTTTATCAGTAAAATTTCCGCTAACTATAACATGTGTGAAACCTATGGTTTTTTCAGTGAATATATATATATATATATATATATATATTCACTGAAAAAACCATAGGTTTCAGGGGTGTTATAGTTAGCTGGACTTTTCACTTGTACAAAACCATTGAAATTCCCCCGTTATAGTTAGTTCAGCTAACTATAACTCGCGCGCCCGCAATGCACTGCTGATGACGTCACATATTACATCACTCATGACATGGTCAGTGACATCACTCATGACATCACTGATGACATCTCAAATGACATCACTGATGACATCACTGATGACATCATCCAGTGAATGTGTGTTTTTCTGAAAATTAAATATGTTTTATATATGTATATCTCAAGGTCGATGGAAGAATAAATGGGTATATAAGTGTCTAAATGGATGATTTGTTTTTGAAAAATTGATTGTGTAACTGACTGATTAAGTGTATCATAGTGAATACATGGCTTAGTGAGTAATGTTTAAATATGTAAATATCTGTATCAGTCTCTCACTTTGTGTATAAGTGGCTGCATGGGTTGGTGAGTAGCTACATGGGTGTCTATATAGGTTATTAGTTGTTTTTTTGAGTATCAGTCTGAGTGTCTGCATGGTTCGGTGGGGGGTATTACGTAGTGCATAGGTGCATGAATGAGTGACTCACTGTTTGTATGTGTTGAACACAGCATGTGTGCAGGACTGTATGGGTGGATGAGTGTGTGTATGGGTGTGTTAGTGAGTGAATGACTGTCTCAATAGTGTCTTTATGAGTAACTACATATGTTTTAAACTAGTATATGTGACTATTGGTGTATATATGTGAGTATATGTGAGAGTGAGAGATTGAAAGAGTTCCTGTATGAATAAGTATGTGTTTCTATAAGTGATTGTTTAAAAGACTAAGTATGTGTAAGTTTCCGTAGAAGTAAGTATGGTGGTGTGTGTATAACTGTATATGCAAGTAAATGTATGTTTGATTCTTTATTAGCATGAGTGACTGTGTGTGTGAGTAACTCTATGGATGAGTGGCATTGTGTAACAGGATGTATAGGTGTATGAGTACATATGATGAGTGAGTACATGTATGAGTGACTGTATAGGACTGTTGGTGAATGAGTGGATGTGTATGTGGATCTTAGAATTACTGAAGAGGTTGTTGTAACTGGTATTGGTATGTCCATTGTTTTGAAAATTTTAGTCTCTATTTTTGAATGTGTGTATCAAAGGTTATATTAGGGTGAGAGGAGGTCTGCCACTCTATCACAAGGATGATGTCATCAGTGATGTCATCAGTGATGTCATTTGAGATGTCATCAGTGATGTCATGAGTGATGTCACTGACCATGTCATGAGTGATGTAATATGTGACGTCATCAGCAGTGCATTGCGGGCGCGCGAGTTATAGTTAGCTGAACTAACTATAACGGGGGAATTTCAATGGTTTTGTACAAGTGAAAAGTCCAGCTAACTATAACACCCCTGAAACCTATGGTTTTTTCAGTGAATATATATATATCCACTACCAAGGCTCACTAAGAATAGAAGCAAGTCGGACACAGCTCCGGAATGAAACATCAGCATTTAATAGAGCTTAGCAGCGCTTGCATGCAGTCCGTGAAACGCTACGGCAGACGCGTTTCTGGCCGGAATGGCCGTCTTCAGTGCCGGTCTCAACGGCTGACAGCTTTACCATTGAGTGAGAGTCCACTCCTTAAAAACAGTCTCTCAGCTCCTCCTTCATGTCCAGGTGGAAATCATTAGTGCTGCTGGGTTCAGGTGAGCTGCATGCTGGAACTCGTAGTGCAGCGTGGTGCCTAAAACAGTGGTGTAGGCTCCCAAACAATCAAGTGATGCCCAAAATTCATTGCGCTGTAATACATGTTACCGCAGCCTTCCTGATAACGTTAATACTGCTCTCGCTGATGTCGTAGTCCTTATCAGGCAGCTCTCGCCGCCTCCTCTCTCCCCTCGCATTCATCACAGCCATGGTGGCAGTAGTTTCCTGGGATTTCGCTGGCAAAGTGACTGTGTGTTTCAAGGTATTGAATTCCCCCAGGACCACCTCAAGAACGGGCCTGGCAAGTGGCCGCTGTCAATGCAGCCCGTGACTGCACGGGGAAGAGGGATGATTACACTCTCTTCATGGCTCGGCTTGTTTCATGTATTGAGGTTGAGGCGTTGGGGACTCAAGGAATGCCTTAACACTGTATTTTAAAGGGAACACCATCTGCTACACAGCCCCACTTTTTGCGAGGCAATTTTTCAGCGCTCACTGTAGCAAAAGAGATCCTGCTGCTGTACTTACCACCAACATGCATTCTGGGAACTGTAGTCGTGGCATGGACTGCAGTGACCCTAAGCAACAGGGTCAGCTGATCTCCCTACAATGGGAGTGCCACAGCAAATTCAAAAGTGGGAGAAGGTGGAACCTAGGTAAACGAGCGGCATCTGAGGAAGGCGATATGCCGAAATGCATTATGCCTAGCTGTTACCTGTGAATAAAGGCTTCCCGACAAGTACCCCGCTGTGTCCTTGTATTGCTTTGAATGGGTGATCGTTTTTGGATATATATATATATATATATATATATATATATATACATATTGATCAAGGCCCGTGGTGGGCTGAAACGCGTCATGGCTGTATAGGTCCTGGAGCAATAAACAATAATTTTCCTGCACAACGCTGTGGTCCGTGCCCGTTTTTCCAAAAGAAGGAGTGTGCAAAACGGAGTGAAACTAATATATATATTCCCATTTGTAATCCCCGTTGAGTCCTTGGATTGCTTTTTTATAGAGTGGTCATTTTGTCATGTTTTCGTGTCTGTCAGAGGCGCGCTACAAGGACCCGTCCATCCAAGAGTCCTGGGAGCTTTCCGGCACCGAATTTTTACAGAAATCAAGGGATTGTCACTGACCATGTCATGAATGATGTAATAAGTGATGTCATCAGCAGTGCATTGCGGGGGCGCGAGTTATAGTTAGCTGAACTAACTATAACCCCGGAATTTCTATTGTTTTGTACGAGTAAAATGTCCAACTAACTATAACGTTCCTGAAACCTATGGTTTTTTCAGTTAATTTCTATGGTTTAAATGCTAATTTCTAACTATAACGTGCCTGAAACCTATGGTTTTTATACTTTTTAGTTAGAAAAACTATATTCATTCTTTAAAAAAATATATTATACAGAAGTCACGCACCCTTTGCGCATCCGGTAGCCATTTTGCAAAATCGTGCTGGGGTCGCGACTTCAGCGTAATTTCTAAAGTATGAAATATCTTTAAATTAATTATAAATAAAAGTTTGCCTTTAAGTGTTTGAGGATTCTATTCAAAAGGTGAGGAATCAACAGGCAGAAGTATCCATCAGAAGAGCAAGTTACTTACCTTTGGTAACGCTTTTTCTGGTGGATACAGTATCTGCCTGTGGATTCCTCACTGTCCCACCCGCCTCCCCGTAAAGAAATAGCAACAGATCAAGCATTTCTCACTATTAAAACATAAGCATGATTAAGACATATTAAAAACATTCATGCCAAACAGTAAAAGCATCTTTTTGGTAGAAACAGGTGGACTATATAGTTCCTCGCCGCACAGCCAAGTACGTGTGCACTCCTTCCAATGAAATCGCACGATTTCAAATGAGCTTTAAAGAAATGTATTCAAAGCATCAAGCCAACACTAACCCAACGCGTTTCGGCGGCAAACCGCCGTGACCAAGGCGGTTTGCCGCAGAAACGCGTTGGGTTAGTGTTGGCTTGATGCTTTGAATACATTTATTTAAAGCTCATTTGAAATTGTGTGAATTCATTGGAAGCAGTGCACACGTACTTGGATGTGCGGCGAGTAACTATTGATGAACAGGGCGACCTCGGACCCTGATGTGCACCGCCGAGATAGGGTCCCGGCAATCGAGGAAGTGGCAAAATGAGATATATATATATATATATATATATATATATATATATATATATATATATATATATATATATATATATATATTAGTATACTATGTATACATGGGAAAATGTGTCAGTCCACCTGTTTACCTCGGTGGGTGGAACTGGCGTCAGCACGCCGACGAGGTCCTCTTATGGCTCCTATGACGTCATACTGTGTCGCGAGTGGGGCCGTGCTATTATGACATCGTCATCGACATGGCAGAGCTAGGAAAGAATTTCCGCGGAATGCTGGTGCAGGGGATATTCACCCAAGTGTTCAGGCTAGTCCTTTGAGAGCAACTGTTTATGTTGCCACTCCAGAAACCAAAACCAGTGATCCGAGGGCAGAGGCCCTGCAGATGGCACACAAGATGGGGAGCCCAGTCGTGTGCACCGGCGGAGCAGCGAAGTTACAAGCACCACTACCCACAGAAAAGGTAACAAGGGCACTGAATAACACAGGATCTTCTCTTTGTATCTGGCAGGAACAACAAGGTTAAAATGCCATAGTTCCAAAATGTAGAATTAGTGCTACAATGGTCTTCAAGAGGACCTGCGATGGATGCCGCTTCTGCCTTCCGTACACTGGAGGTGGCACATGGGTCACACGGTGCGGTCATACTAAGGTGGGACGCACACTCGTTGACCACTCATGGCACTGCTCCACACTTCGGGGACGACACTTTCCATTAGCAGTGTTTTCTGATGACGTGTCGCGCCGGCCCTGTCCAACAGCAGAACCCCTTTAGATCCAAACAGACTCTTCCATTCATTCACCGGAAGTGAAACCAGGCCAAGCGGACACTTTCACAATACAACAACCGGGAATCCACTTTTTGGTAAAACACATTCCTTCCTCCTAATTTATCAAATAAACGACTCACTGAAGAACAGGGGCCAGATTCGATTGGTAAATAGACGTTACAATGACTTTTTGACTTCACGACCATTACCACGCATGCGTTGTACATCGCAAAGTCATTACTACGCATTTTTTTAGAACGCAGTCATTTACCACGCATGCCTTTACAACAAATTGTGTTGTATATGTATGTATGGTAAATGACCATGAGTTCTAAAAAAATTTAGAAGATCCACGTTGTTGAAACAGAGGCTGTCGTGCTGGGGGTGGTGTTTCAGGGTTTCAGGCATGGCGCAGTGGTGTTCGGGCAATGTAGTGGGTCGTGCTGGGGCTGGTGTTTCAGGGTTTAGGGCAGTGCAGTGGTGTTCGGGCAGTGTAGGGGGTCGTGCTTTGGGAGGTGTTTCAGGGTAATTAGGGCAGTGCAGTGGTGTACAGGCAGTGTAGGGGGTCGTGCTGGGGGTGGTGTTTCAGGGTTTAGGGCACTGCAGTGGTGTTTGGGCAGTGTAGGGGGTCATGCTGGGGGCAGTGTTTTAGGGTTTAGGGCAGAGTACTGGTGTTCAGGCAGTGAAGGGGTCATGCTGGGAGTGGTGCTTCAGGGTTTAGGGCAGTGCAGTGGTGTTCGGGCAGTGTAGGGGGTTGTGCTGGGGCTGGTGTTTCAGGGTTTAGGGCAGTGGTGTTCGGGCAGTGTAGGGGGTCTTGCTGGGGGTGGTGTTTCAGGGTTTAGGGCAGTGCAGTGGTGTTCAGGCAGTGTAGGGGTCGTACTGGGGCTGGTGTTTCAGGGTTTAAGACAGTGCAGTGGTGTTCAGGCAGTGTAGGGGGTCATGATGGGGCTGGTGTTTCAGGGTTTAGGGCAGTGCAGTGGTGTTCGGGCAGTGTAGGGGGTCATGCTGGGGCTGGTGTTTCAGGGTTCAAGGCAGTGCAGTGGTGTTTGGGCAGTGCAGGGGGTAGTGCTGGGGCTGGTGTTTCAGGGTTTAGGGCAGTGCAGTGGTGTTCGGGCAGTGTAGGGGTCCATGCTGGGGCTGGTGTTTCATGGTTTAGGGCAGAGCAGTGGTGTTTGGGCATTGAGGGGTCGTGCTGGGGGTATTGATTCAGGGTTTAGGGCAGAGCAGTTGTGTCCGGGCAGAGTAGGGGGTCGTGATGGGGATGGTGTTTCAGGGTTTAGGGCAGAGCAGTGGTGTTCAGGCAGTGTAGGGGGTCGTGTTGGGGGAGTGTTTTAGGGTTAATGGGCAGGTGTAGTGGTGTTTGTGTAGTGGTCCGCGCATGCGCTACATCGCTAGGCGGCACCTAAAAAGCATTGCACCAAGATGGCTGCCAACACTTCCTGGAGGGACTCCATCCCTGCCAGAGCTGTCAGATTTAGAAGAACTGACAGGAGCAGGTGGACCCTCCAGGAAGGAGTTCGGTAAGGGACAGGGAGACTGTCCGACTCTTGAGAGCTTGAGGCAAATTGCTTCTAAGAAATAGGAGGGAGATGACAGTGGGTTTCACAAAAATCTACTGGGAAGATGGACTGCTTTATACTGAGGCCAGAAACTTCAAGGAGGGGGCCACCAGGAGGTTGGTGGTGCCCCAGAAGTACAGAGAGTTCATCCTGACTTTGGGTCATGATATCACCCTGGCAGGACATTTTGGACAGACAAAGACATGGAAACAGTTGGTGAACCATTTCTACTGGCCCCATATGTCTGAAAAGGTAAATGAGTTTTGCAGCTCCTGTGTCACCTGTCAGGCCAGTGGCAAGGCAAAGGGCAAGACAAAGGCTCCCTTAATACCACTGCCAGTGGTTGGGGTTCCTTTTGCAAGGGTGGAGATGGTCATTGTTGGTCCCCTGGACCTACCTACTGCATCAGGGAATAGGTATATCTTAGTGGTGGTAGACCATGCCACTAGATACCCTGAGGCAATCCCTCTAAGAACCATTGATGCTCCTGCAGTGGCTAGAGCACTACTTGGTGTGTTCACTAGAGTGGGTTTTCTGAAAGAGGTGGTGTCAGATAGGGGTACAAACATTCTGTCCAGCTATCTGACTGCTATGTGGGATGAGTCTGGTGTCAACTACAAGTTCACCACTATCAATCACCCATAAGCAAATGGTCTAATTGAGAGATTCAACAAAACCCTGAAGGGCATGATAAATGGGTTTTCAGATAAACTCAGAAGGAGATGGGATGTTCTCCTCCCATGCCTACTCTTTGCCTACAAGGAGGTACCAGAGAAAGGGGTTGGTTTCAGTCTCTTTGAGTTGTTGTTTGGACACCCTGTGAGGGAAACATTGAGCCTGCCGAGAGAGTCTTTATAAAAGCCTCTTAAAGAAGCAAAGGACAATGTGCTTGACTATGTGCTAGGCCTGAGATCTAGAAAGGAAGAGTTCATGTACAAGGTAAGCAGGAAATTGGAGGCCAGCCAGGAGCTCATGAACCACTGGTATGATCAGAAGGCAGCTATGCCTGGGTATACTCCAGGGCAATTGGTGTGGGTGTTGGAGCCTGTGGCTCCCGGCACCCTCTATGACAAGTGGAGTGGGTCCTATCCAATTTTAGAAAACAAGGGTGAGGTTACCTATTTGCTTGACCTTGGCACCCCCAGTAACTCTCATAGGGTCCTGCATGTGAATAGATTGAAACCCCACCACGACAGGGCAGATATGAACATGTTACTGGTCACTGATTACGGAGTGGAAGAGAAAACTGAGCCAGTGCCTGACCTCTTCTCCACTAATGTGCAAGATGGGTCAGTGGAGGGAGTTGTACTCTCTCTCCCAAGTTGACAGACCAGCAGCACAAAGACTGTAAGCAGGTGCTGGAGCAGTTTGCTGGTCTGGTTGCTTTGACTTGAGGCATCACTGAGTGGTGTGTGCACCACATTGACACTAGTGACAGCCTACCTGTCAAAAATAAACTGTACAGGTTGTCTGACCATGTCAGAACCAGCATTAAAGCTGCGGTTGCTAAAATGCTGGAATTGGGGGTAATTGAACCGTCTGAAAGTCCATGGGCCAGACCAGTCTTGCTCTTGCCCAAACATAATCCAGAGGGGGGACCCAATGAGTTAAGGTTCTGTGTGGACTACAGAGGATTAAATGTAGTCACAAAGACTGACGCTCACCCTATACCTAGAGCTGATGAGCCAATAGACAGGTTAGGGGCTTCTAAATACCTGATTACTTTTGATTTGACTTCAGGTTATTGGCAGATTGCCCTCACTGATGGGGCAAAGGAGAGGTCAGCCTTCTCCACACCAGAGGGACATTATCAGTTCAAGGTAATACAGTTTGGCTTAAAGAATGCACCTACAACCTTCCAAAGGTTGGTGAACAGGGTCTTGTCTGGGTTGGAACAGTTCAGTGCATCTTATCTGGGCGATATAGCTGTATATAGTTCTACCTGGGGAGATCACTTAAGCCACCTAAGGGAAGTGCTTCAGGCTGGTCGGACTATTAAGGCAAGTAAGTGCCAAATAGGGCAGAGTTCTGTGGTGTACCTAGGCCACCTGGTAGATGGGGGGCACGAACAGCCTCTCCAAGCTTAAATCCAAGCTATTTTGGATTGGATAGCTCCTGTTACCCAGACTCAGGCAGGGCATTCCTCGGACTGACAGGGTATTATAGAAGGTTTGTTCAAAATCATGGGACCATTGTTGGGCCCCTAACAGAACTCACTACTAAAAAGAGGCCCAAAAAAGGTGGATTGGACCCGAGAGTGTCAGAAGCTGCTATGTGTTCAGCACCAGTGTTTCAAGTCCCTGACTACAGAAAAAAATTTGTGGTTCAGACACATGCTTCAGAGCAAGAGATTTGTGGCAGTGATATCACTGCTAAATGAAGAGGGCCTTGATCAGCCAGTTGCCTTTATTAGCAGGAGACTTCTTCCCAGAGAGAAGAGGGGCAGTGTCATTGAGAGAGAAGCCTTTGCTGTGATTTGGTCCCTGAGTTGAGACCATATTTGTTTGGGACTCACTTTCATGTTCAGACTGACCACGGCCTTTCAGACGGCTCATGCAGATGAGAGGGGAGACGTCCAAGCTGTTAAGGTGGTCCATTTTCCTACAGGGAATGGACTTCACAGTGGAACACAAACCTGGGATTGCCCATGCCAATGCAGATGGACTTTCCAGATTTTTCCACTTAGCTGATGAGGACTACCAGGGTGTTGGTTAGTAACCCATCACCTTTGGATTGCCGTGGGGCTATGTTGCAAAGTCATCCTGTGTCCTGGGTACCCCCCAACTTTTTGCTGACTGGTACTGGTGGTAACTGACTCTGACTGACCCTGGGCTCTGCCTAACCAGGCCCAGGGCCAGTGCAAGGCTAAAAGAGACACTTACAATACAGTAAAAACACCTACATACACTAGGGTACACTATGGTTGTGGTACCCCTGTGATTGGCATGACCTACCCTATAAGACCCTAGTACATAACAGGGCAGGGGCATTAAAGCTACCTCGTAGTCCCTAGTAAATAATAGGGCATGGCACTTTAGTGGCCAGCAGCCCTTTCTGCACTTGCATATGTGCACTGCTGATCCTGAGGTCAGTTTAAAAGTAGCCCTGTGTTGCAGGACTGCTTTTAAAAAGTAAATTGTGCCCAATTCGACTTTGATGTTTGGGGTACTTAGGAATAGATACCCTACAATGTTTGGGAATATTGGATACCCCCAGGGTCTCCCCTATGTGTCCCAGGGGTGGGGGGGTCATTTATTTATATACCGACCCTTATAAAATGAGTTTTATATGCCCTGGGCACATTTCACTCCTCACATTGTGATAAAGTGCTGTACAAAATCGACTTTGGTGCAAGGAGCACTGTGGAGGGAGGATCTGCAATATTCTACATATTCAGAACCCCTAAAGTCACCCCTAGGTGCTCCATGGGTGGGGGGTCCTGAAGATAAAGGCAGATTACTAAAATATGTTTTTATAGGCCTTTGTGCTGGAAGAATGGCCTAATTCATTTTTTCCATTGCAAATCCTCTGCAACATAGGTTAACATGGCAAGAAGTTATTAACTAATAACTCTTGATAGGAGAAGGAGAAGGCTAAAAATACCATTCCAAGAAGTTATGAGACTTTCTTGTCTGTAAGCCCAGATTCAGCCTTCGAGTGGTCTGTTCTGATTGGTCAGAGTTAAGTGGATTAGCCAGGCTTCTTTGAAGAGGTGCTGAAGAGCCCCTGTGGTTGATCAGTTCTGCTGGGAGGGCAGTGTTCTTTTACACTGGAATGCCATAGCAGGGGGAGGAGTCGTAAACAATGGACTTCAAGGGAAGGGGAAGACACCAGTGTCATTTACAACTTTAATCTTTTGAACCCAGCCAAATGCTAGGCTTAAGGAAGGAATGAGCAGATGCCATGGGGAGAGACTATAGAGATTAGCCATCCTAGGGGTGTGTACTGTTTAGCCAGCCATTCTCTCCCTGCTGGAAAATCAGCCATTATGAATTTTGAAGAATTTTGTCCACTCTGGGACAAAATAGCGCCACTCTCTGCAGGAAGTGGTCATACCTTGGGGTGGTATCCTACACCCCATTGGACAGGAGTGACCTCCTGCTTGACCAAGAGAACTTGGAATAAGTATCTGAGAGGGGCAGAGCCTCTCAGATCTGCTACTTGAAACTTACGAAAGCAAGACGGGCTATGCTGAGAAGTTTGATGTGCATTTCCTAAGGCCTGTACTCTGAAGATTGCACCTTCTGCACCATCTAGAACTACAGCCCTGTGGACTACCTTGCTGGAAAAGACTAGCGATTTGGGAAAAAGGGGGTGGTGATGGACAGAGTTTTTGAATGATGCAGATCATGGTTTTAATCCATCACCGTTTTTTAGCTCACTGCACCATCCCAGCTCAGAACCTGGCTACATGCAAATTAGTCTGTACCTGTCCCAGTGCATGATGGGAACAGGGCAAACCAAACTACCAAGCCAATTCTTATACTGGGAAGGAAACAAGCTTCCGGGGACCGGTTTCTGGCATCACAGCCTTCATCGGCCCGGCTTGCCTGAATCCTGATGGTGCAATGAGCAAGGGACTCACGTCTGAGCATACCCTCCCACACTGAGTGTGGATAAAATCGATTTGGGAAAAAGGGGGTGGTGATGGACAGAGTTTCTGAATGATGCAGAATACTCTTACCAAGTCAAGAGATCATGGTTTTAATCCATCACCGTTTTTTAGCTCACTGCACCATCCCAGCTCAGAACCTGGCTACATGCAAATTAGTCTGTACCTGTCCCAGTGCATGATGGGAACAGGGCAAACCAAACTACCTTTCTCACACCAAAATGGCTGACACTTTTATACCAGGAGACTTAACATTTTGGAGGTTAGTACAGTCCTCTCTCTACCTCTACGGAACACATGGTTCTTAAGTGTCCAAGATGCTCAGGTGTGTTTGGCCCACCTGAGAACCCTTCCTCTCATTTAAACTGTGTCTACGGCTGGAGCATTAACAAACAACGCCTTGCGACTTTCAATAACTACACCTTGTTCTTACTGGTAAGGTTTTACTTAAAGTTTTGGAGAATTTTTCTTTTATTTAAATCATGTTAACGGTGGGAGTACAAACAAACTAAGGGGCATATTATCAAGCCAGGAGATAAAATTATCGCCGCTTTAGCGGCAGAAAACTGCCGCTAGAACGGCGATAATGGGCTTGATAATATGCTCTATGGAATTCCAATTGAAGCCCATGTTAGATGTGAAGAACATCTAACATGGGCTTCAATTGGAATTCCATAGAGCATATTATCGAGCCCATTATCGCCGTTTTAGCGACAGTTTTCTGCCGCTAAAGCGGCGATAATTTTATCGCCTGGCTTGATAATATGCCCCATAGTTCTGTGATTTCTAACTACCTTCCCAATGTGGCTTTGTTTTAAACAGATAAGAAATAGGACACAAGTGATACACATTTACTCAACTTATCCGACTAACTTTTTTCTGTGCCAGGTGAATGATTATAGTCATATGAGGCAACTGCCTTACCGTTTTTACCCAATAGTGATGGTATTGCATGGTATTTTTTTATTTTTATTTTTTACACTTTGACTGTCCTGTCAGCTATTTTTCTAATAGTGAAGTAATACTTGGCATGTGTAAGGAGCATTATAAGTCTGCTATGGCGGTCTCTCTTGTAGGAAGGTGGAATCTGACTATGTGGTTGGCCCCACTTTTTTCCTGGTGTTTTGCTGGTTTATGACTTAGTTGGACTGGGATCCTGCTATTCGGGGCCCCAGTCTATCTGCTTTCTCTGTAAAATGGTTTGCATTTACTTTGGGTACATATCTAATTGGATTCTGGAGTGCCTTATAAGCCCCTAGTATGTGGTATACTATGTAACTAGGGCATAGGTACCTCGGAGGCCTACCAGGGGCTGCAGCATATATTATGCCACCCCTGGGAAGCACTCCAAAATGGTACCACAGGTCTGCTACTGCAGCCTGGGTAAGGGTGTGCTTGCACCCCTTACAGTGGAATAGGCTACCTATATCCACACCTATATACGGACACATGTAAACCTATAAACCACTCCTATGGCAGACCTTGACAATCCTCAAGGCAGAGTGCTTGGTTTTACGTGAGAGGGTGCCCAAGCATGAGCTGAGCCCCTCTGCAGCTTTCGGAAATACTTCCTTATGGCTGTTCTGTGATACAGACATACCATATACTCGTACGTGCATTATAACCTTGCGGTAAATGCTAACTTTGGGATGGCTGCATCAAAACATGTCGTGTTTGGTGTCAAATGCTTTGGAATACTACACCCCCCACCAATTCTGGCAGGGGGGTAGCATTCCACCCTTCTAGAGGGAGAGACATGTTCACACTGGCTAAACCCGGTAGGACTTTCCTGAGCCCTGGCATCAAAAAATGGATGCCTCTGCTACAGACACGGGTCTGGCCTCCTGCTGCTGACCGAAACTCCGGCAGGGGAGGCCTTAACAATAGGTTTCCTGTCGAAGGGAGGTGTGACCACCTCCCTAGACAGGCAGAAGTGTATTGGGGCTGGGCGGGAGCACTCTGTGGTGCTTTGAAGTCCTGCACTGGGGGCACGATTGCTGTCCCAGTGCATAGCCCAGTTCAAACCGGTTGCAGGGGCTACCTGCCCCTGCTCTGGCGCGAAACTGGACAAAGGAAATGGGTGTAACCACCCCTCTTTCCAGGCCCACCCATAGGTAGGGCCTTAGAGTTAGTCCATCCCCTAAACTTACTGTAAGTATAGGAATCCAGTCCCTAGGACTTTAGATTACCCTGGACGAAACTCTGCATCATATATCCTGGACCTTTGGCTTTCTATCACGACTAGAAGATGGATGAAATCTCCCTTGGGGTCAGGGAGTGACTCCCCTGCTTGGCAAGCACCAAAGAAGCAACTGACTGGTCTGCATCACTGAAGTTCCTGCCGGACGCTGAAGTCTTTGCATCACCAGACATGGATTTCCAGACTCCGCCGAGGCTACCCTGAGTCCACAGCAAAGCTGAGGCCCATGGCTATTGTGGGTGATGTGAACCCATGACCCCTTGACACCGTGAACTTTTGCAACGACACTATATTCCTGGTTCTCCTCGAAGTTGTGCTTTGGGCTCCAAGTAGCCCCAGCCTTGAGCAACTCCTGCAGCAAAGATTGTTGGCCTCCACTCCACGAGTGACTCGTGGGGCAGCTTCAAGTACGACCGCTTGAGGCTCCTTCGCGGTCACTAGCCTGTTGGCTAGCAGGTCCCCACGAAGACAACTCCTTTTCTACTTGGGATTTCCTGGTTGCTTCAGACATACCCTGACTTACCCTTGCTGGGTGAGTCCCTCAGACCTTGCTGGTCTGCACCGCAGTCCTTTTTCTGAATTCCAGTGACTTGCCGTTGCCAAGGCTTGTTGGGTCCATTCCAGTCGCCATTACCGCAGCACTCGACAAACTTCTTGGGTCAACTGGAATCCGGCTCATGGACTTTGTCGACGCCTCCTGGACCTCGTGGCTGAAGAGTCAAGACACCCATCAACTCACCTGAAGCACCCGACATCTGTGGGCATTGGTCCATCCTGCCCTAGGTCACTGGCAAGTGACCCAGATACTGTCCCCTCTGTTTTCAGGTTCCTTCCATACCAGATCCAGGCTTGGATCTCTGCAGACACTTCTCCTCTTCACGGCAGCAGCAGTTCTTTGCAGGCTCCCATTGAAATCAATGACGCGACCCGACACCAAAAGACATCTATGCACCCGGCTTCCCTGGGTGAGGTAACTCGAGTACTCCAGTGCTCTCGTGGGTGCTAGCCCTAGCACTTCTTAAGTCCAAAAGGGTTTGGTCCTGACTCGATTAGAAGTGTCCCTAATCTTTAAATTTCCAACTGCGACATTGCCCATAGAAGATAACGGGAATCCGTGGTTGTGTTTACACACTGCATACAGTCCCCGTGGGTGCCCTGTGTCACTACCTTGGGTGGTTCCTTGGGGTCCCAGCGATTCTACAGGCTATAGGCCTTGTGTCTATTCCAGTCATGGTTCTTATTCCACTTTTTTGGTATATGGTTTGGTACGCCCCTAGGGCCCAAACGTGTATTTTTGCTATTACTGATAATTGCTGACTTGTAAACTAAGTACTTTGAACTCCAGTCTCATAAAGAGACTAGAGGGGTGTGTTTTATACTAAATACATGTATTTTAAATATATACCTGGTCTGGTTGTCTTTTCATTTGATCATTCAAGAGATTATAGACTGGTAAAACAAGCTGCTTTACATTCCTTCAAGACTTAGCCTGAAGGTTGCTCTCCATAGCTACCACTAGGATAGTTTTCAATAAAGGTTGTCTTTAACCTATCACCAGAAGGGGTTGTTTGGACTGATACAAGGTGCCCACTAGAACTAGAACTAGTGGACATCATATATCAGGCCATCTTCTCACATTGGTGTGCAGCGTGTGGGATTCCAGCTTGCTATTGTTTTACGAGATAATCTCAATTGAATTGATCAACTGAAAACCACTAAAGGTACCTGAGGTACATATAATATCAAGTTTAGCTACAGTAATTTCTACTGAACTTAGAGTTGTGTGTTAAGGGATAGCACACCCTTTCTACAACTCAAGAGTGTTTAGTAGGCCACACAAGTGTAGGTAGTGCAATACACCACACCACATTAGTAATGTCTAACCAGCCAGGAACCAGTGGGTCCCTACCAGGAACCAGTGAGCTCCTTCCCTATAAATATGAGGATCTCTCCTTTGCTCAGCTTAGGGCCTTATGTTCCATTAGGAAGCTGAAGACAGGCAAAGGTCCATCCACCCAGCATCTCATAAAGATACTGAAACTGGATGATATTACAGGGCCTAGTGGGCCTGATGATATAGACAGTGTGGGTGGGGCAGCACCTGAGGGTGGGCCTAGGGGTGGAAACTCCCCTGACCCTACCTCTAATGCTGACTAGACTGGTGACAATGACCAGACTCTGGTGAACACAGACCTCCAGGATGAGGATGAGGAGGATGACAATAATGCCACTTCCTTTATCCCTCCAGGAAGGCCTGACAACAGGGCTAGAAGGGATAGATCTCTGCCAAGGGGATCTATCCAGTCTAACTCCTCTATAGGAACCTCTGTTTCGTCTCACAGAGGGAGGGAAACCTCCCAGGAGAGGAAAGAGAGACTGCTGAAGTATGAGCAAGACATGTTCATCCACAGAAAGCAGCAGATGGCCTTAGATAGGGAAGCCCTAAAGCTAGTAAGAAGGAGGGACTAGAGTCCCTTGGTGGCAGCAATTTCCCTAGAGATAGGGAGAGGTCTTATGACCATGGAAACCTAAGTAAGATTGTCTCTCCCTACCAGAGTGGGGATGACATCCACAAATGGATAACTGCCTTGGAGAGGGCCTGTAAAGTACAGAAGGTCCCTCAAGGTCAGTGGGCAGCAATCTTATGGTTCTCCTTTGCAGACAAAGGTAGAGATAAGCTCCTCACTGTAAGAGAAGAGGATGCTGATGTTTACAAGGTCTTGAACAGTGCTCTGATTGATGGGTTTGGCCTAACCACTGAACAGTATATGTTGAAGTTCAGAGACACCCAAAAAGCTCAGACTGGGTAGACTTTGCTGAAATGTATCCAACCTTCCAGAGCATTAGTAGCACAATCAACAAAGTGCATGACTTTTCAGGATTGTACAATTTGATTATGAGGGAGCGGGTCCTTAGTAATTGTCAAAACCAGCTTTTACACCAGTACCTGGTGGACTCTGATCTGACATCTCCCCAAGAATTGGGAAAGAAGGCAGACAAATGGGTCAGAACCAGGGTAAGGCCTAAGACCGGAAGAAAGATTCCTCCAAGCCCCAAGAGAAAGGTGGGGATAAATCTAAGGATGAGTCCATCACAGGGCCCCAAAAGTCCTCTTCTGGGGTGGGTCCCAAACTCCTTCCTCTCCTGAAAAGAAACCATATTGCCATGTCTGTAAAAAGCCTGGCCACTGGAAAACTGATCCCAGTTGCCCAAGGGTTGGCAATAAAGAAAATGTTCCACCAACTAACGCTGCCAACCCTCCTGGTACTACCAGTAGTAATCCCCCAGTTAGGAGTAGTGCACCCAAAAAGTTGGGTACTTTTGCAAATGGAACAGAGGTAGGCCCCAATTTAGGAAGGGCCTCCTCACCTGACTCCTCTGACTCTGATGGTGGCATGGGATTTGCCACTTTTACCATAGGTCCCAATGCATTGGGCAGGTACAGATTGGAGCCACTGATTAATGGTCAGAAAGCTGTGGCCTTCAGGGACACAGGGGCTAGTGTCACCATGGTGACAGGGAAACTAGTCCCCCCTCAGCAGCTTTTACCTGAGTTTAAATACCAGGTGACCAACATTGATGGTGCCAGAACAGATCACCCCATGGCCATAGTCAATCTCAGCTGGGGAGGGGTCACAGGCCCAAAAAGAGTGGCAGTGTCCCCGAACTTGCCTGTAGATTGACTGATGGGCAATGATCTGGAAATTTCAGCCTGGTCTGAAGTTGAACACCAAACTTATCTAAGAATGCTGGGCATCCCTGAAAGAGTTAGTGAGGCTGTGATGGCCACAGAAAATGTTTGTAGTGATGGAGCCTGAAACCATGGCCCACTCTCCTCCACAAGAGAGCACAAGGGTTGAAGATAAGTCTTCTTCCCCCCAGACAGTAGGTAAGGGTCAGCCTCCTCACGGAACTGATCCTACCCCTTGTGAAGGAACTGCCCCAGAGGTAGTCAGGCCTGGCCTAGCAGCACCCCTGATGGCAGTGGAACCTCCCAAGGTGGTACCCAGTCTGGAGTGGGTAACCTGCCCCTCTCTACCCTGCCTCAGTCAGTCCAGGGCTGCGGAGGTCAGAAAGGTCAGTGGACCCCACAGGGCCCCCTGTCCAGAGGAACCCCCCCATCAGCAGATTAGGGGCTCCCAGTCTAGTAGCCCTAGCCAGGTGAGAATTCCTTAACACACTGAGGGACCCCCATTACCATTGTGTAGGGACCTCCCCCAGCAGGACTCTGTTGGGCAATACAAAGGATTTTTTTTTTTATATAACCTTGTGTGGAGTTTCTTTTGTGGTGTGCCTAGTGTGTTGCTGCTGTAAGAGTGTGTTGCGCAAACGCTTTACACATTGCCTCTGGGATAAGCCTGACTACTCGTGCCAAGCTACCAAGGGGGTGAGCAGGGATTATCTTCAGCATGTAACTCCCTTACCCTGACTAGAGTAGTGGTTTCTGCCTGGCTTTGGCGCAAGCCCTAGCCAACCAGAAATCCCATTTCTAACAATGGCGGTGAGCCTGCCATGAAAAGTGTGGCGGTCAGGAAGGAAAGGTTGCCTCAAGGCCTGGGGATGCATAAAGGACGGCACATGGTGTGCCCCCCTGTGTACATGAACCCCTGTTCCTGCACGCCATGGACTTTATAGTCCATGCCATGCTGGAATGCACTGTGGTGGTCCCACGGCACTATCTTTAAATGGCTCTCCTATGAGCCCTTGAAAGGCAGCGCTGTGGGCCAGCCACCGCAGGACTGCCTGCCCGGATTACAACTTGTAATCCGCCGGGTGGCCAGTGGTGGAGTTTGGCAGTGTGGGAGTGGGACGGTGTCATGGCGTCCTGCTCCCACACCGCCAAACTCATATTCAGGCCACTGGTCTCAGTTCTGGAGGTCAGACCTCACCAGCAGAGTAGAGAAAGTATCTCACTGGTCCGTACATAGTATAAACTTGTGTCATGACACTCTGTTCTCTGAGCTCACTGGTAGCTGCTCAAATGCACAAATACAAAAGCTTCCACTCTGTTGCCAAAAAAAGGTATATATGAGCAAGACAGCATTTTTTGTAAGAACTCAGGAACTAAGGGGCATATTATCAAGCAAAGCGTTAAAATTATCGCCTCTTTAGCGGCAGAAAACTGCCGCTAAAGCGGCGATAATGGGCTTGATAATATGCCGCAGAGAATTCCAATAGAAGCCCATGTTGACATCAGAACATGGGTTTCTATGGGAATTGTGAAGGGCAGATTATCAAGCCCATTATCGCCGCTTTAGCGGCAGTTTTCTGCCGCTAAAGCGGCGATAATTTGGCCGCAGTTTCTTGATAATATGCCCCAAAATATATCTTCAAAGAGAGATAAAAGAAAGTGGAAGAATCACTTTCCCTAAGATCAGAATTCACAAAATGTTACTGAATCTGTAGCATAGTGTGATAGTCACAGTTGCAAAATTCCACCTACAGTGATATATTCTGATGTGAATTAGCTCATTGCAACTGACAATTCACAGCATAATACACAGCTGGCACATGAACTTGGAACAAACCTAGCAGAAAAAATTATAATCACAAGTGGAATTCTGATAAATGAATAAATATTAAACTTGCCACCACTCCAAATGTACCATTCCTTAACACTTCCATCGAGGGTTCTCACTCCCAAATATCACTCCCATGTTGTTGGTGTCTTTATACCTATCTGTTGTAAACAGTGGCCTGCTATTGACAAATGCACATTTTCCACGGTGACATTCTGTCTATACCTACAAAAAAGTACCCATCCATGGCATTCTGTGGGCATACATGACAATATCCCAGCTATCCCTGGCACAATAGTAGCCTAATCCTGGTGATATTTTGGCTACACATTCTCGATATTTTGTGGCTATTTCGAACAAAATTCTGTCATTCAAAAATGACAACCTTGACAAATATTTAGCTATTCTTGCAAACATTCTATCGTGGTGCCCATCGCTGCAGTATTCCAGGAATCCTTTTTCTAATTGCAGTTATCGTTGTAATTCTTGACTTAATTTCTGCTACCCCCGTTATGATGATGGTGCAAATCCCTAACAAGTGATAACATCTCTGTTACTTTAAATTGACCTGTGAGGCAGATTATATCCATGTGTGACAATAGTACATATGGGAACTTCTTGATAATAACAAGCTAATGTTTCCAGACTATGCATGTGTTTATTAAAAATGAAACAAAATAAAATGTGCTATGTGACTACAAATATATTACTTCTTTTTGACAATTACTCGGTTCTGCTTGGTAGATCTGATATTTTTTATCCAAAATTAAAATATGAAAATAAAATATTGCATTTCATGGTCAAATGCACATCGTCTGATGCTTGAAACTAAATGACTGTGTTTTTTTAAATATATTTTATTCTGATATTCAAGGGTTAACACATGCTTAGTTCAGGGGGGCTAGTGTGGAATTTGGGTTCCCTGGCTCCAAAAGGCTCTTCCTGCTGTAGCTCATATTTCATGAAATGTCTGACATGTATTTCGGGACTTCATCATCTATATTGATAAAAAAGTGTTATGATCTTAACATTACTGCCATCTAAAGCTTAGGATAGTATGCCTGATCTAACTTGTCTGCTGCTGACCCTTTAGATCTTCGCAATTGAGAAGCAGTATTGAAATATGAGCTTTCAATGTATGGCTAACTCAGTGTAAATTTACATTCTCTATTTGTGCCCCAGCCATAGTCATATCATATGACTGCAAATATATTTGGGAGCAGAATTCTCGAAAAAAACTAATGGAAAATGACACTTTTAAACATTTTGAATTACAATAGGTTATGTGACAATACATAGTAAAATATTTTAACTGCCTGTCTTACATGTACATCTTTAGTAAGCTTCTAGGGAAATTGTGTGAAAAAATCATTTGCTTTACCGCCACATTTGATCAAACTATTTTAGGGAGTGTGAGCACCAACACGCCTGGGGATGATTAGACTTGCTTGGCATGCTTTACTCTTATTAGAACTTTTCAAGTATGAACGAAGTGAAAATCTTATTTTTTGGGCTATTTCGTGTGAAACCAGTGCTATAAAATGCTCCATGTGGTCCGGTTTGTTTTTAAGGTCTCGCCTGAGCCAGCGCATGAGCTGCTCTGCGAGACATTTAGTTAGGGTTTTAAAAAGTGCTGCCACACGGCCTAGCGCTTGCGATCACGCGCGCAGCCGCCAGCTTTCAGTGCCCTACCTTTCCTCCGATCTGGCTTTGCTCTCGCTTGTCCGCCCCTCCCCCACCACAGAGCGTGTCTCGCGACCACGCGGATTCTTTTGTTTCCTTTTCGCGCATCTTGTTTTTATTTTATTTTTGCTCGTGTGCGCGCACAGAACTCCTGGTCGCGGCTGCACGTCTTTTGACGAGTCCCGGATGCGACACATCACTTGGGCATAGAGATGAGGAAAGCAAGAGTAAAAACTGGAGTTTTTATAAGTCACGAATATTAAGCGGGTCACCCGACCATAGTGCTACCTTCAACAGTCACGTAGTGTATGGGAGAAGGGGGAGTGAGGGTATGAATCGTTGTGAGGCTGATGCTGCTCCTGATCACTTGAGTTCTTACACCATTGTGCCACCCCACCATCTCCACCAAAAAGATCCCTTTAAGGGCATTTGTGTCTGTCCACGACCCGTCTCCAGGGCCGTGGCGTTGGGACCCTGGGTGTCTGTATCACTCTCCTGCCCACCGGGTGTTGTCACTTTACATATGAGAGTGGACTCGTCTAGTCCCTATCCTCTCTCCATCCTGAGGATGGCATCCGTTTCTTTTCCAGTCTGGGTCTCCGTCCTGGCTCTCAGGAAAACCACTTATTCCCATTGTCATTCTGCGCTGTCCTCTCTGTCCTGCCCGCTGACCTTCCTCCTTTCCCAGTCTTCGACATCCTGGTCGCGTGAAGCTCCAGCACGTCTTGTGATGTCATAACGCTTTCTCCGTTTGTCTTTTCACAACTAGACCACTCCCCTTCCACCTCTTTCGGCAACACTAGGGCGTTGTTTGTTTCCTGTCGGCTGGGAACATTTGTGTCACTCCTGATGGACTTCCGGTCAGTACCCCGATCCTTCTCACAGATACCTTTTGGGGATCACCATCCTCCCATTCTACACTTTATGGTTGTCCCACCATCTCTCCCCATATCTCGAGGTCATTCTCCGCGTTCTCATCCGTCCATACCCATCACAGCCTACAGTCCTTGGCTACTGTACACTCCCATATATCCGCCAACCATCCACCAGAAGACACGGCCGTGACGTCCGCAGCACGCCCAAAGATTATCTGCAGATGGGGAAGGGCGAAGGTTCGCCTTTCGAAAACAACCTGTTGCAGCATTCGTCCAGGGCGGGAGGTCTGGGCCTTGCACACAGCTTGTGACTACAGAGACAATCCCCCCCAGTCGTGGAAGTCCTGACATTGTCACGCAAACTTTAAGAAAAGTCACTACTTTTTTCCACGAGGATAAAAGTGGAATATGTGACAAGTGGGATAAAATATATATATATGGTTTAATGTAGGTTTGTTGACTTAAAGTGAAACCTAAGAGTACAGACTAGTGCATGAAACATCTCCTGCCATCTATGTGACGTCAACACTGTTTTATAATTACTGTCCATCTAGCCATTCATTCATCATTCACCCACTTTTGTATGACAGTCATCCGCAGATATGTTGCTGCAGACCAATCACCCATCCACGTATGCAAACCTTTCCTCCTCCTTCTCTAGTCTCTATCCATCCATCCAACTATTCACCCATCTACTGCTTGTCGCATTAAGCCAATAATTCTGCAGACTACATGAAGCCACTTTCTTCTAACCAAAGAGAGACCGAAGGCAGACAGAGAACGCCTATAAGCAGAAACCATGCAACAAGTTAAAAGCTTCCTCAAAAAGATATGGATGCTCATACTTTTAGCATTTTTTTATTAGGTCTGGCTTATCAGTGCAGCCGTGTCAACCTGCTCTTATTATTTAAATAAATGACCTCAGAGTGCACTTTGGCTCAGTCAGTCTCTTAACTGATGTTATTGGCTGTCTGGTGTATCAGTCCTCCTTCTATGGAGTGCTTCGTGAATGAGGGACTCATTTAAATCTGAAGAAAATGCTTTCCATTATTACACTTTTTTTTACAATCAATTCCTTATAACCCATATTCTATAGAAAACGCAATCCTTTTTTGTTGATTTTTTTGTTTTTCCAGTGTTCTGGCTTATGCATGTGGTGTGAGACCATGGCTTTGAGTGAAATGGAAAACAATGCCCAATGCATTTCGGGTGAATTTAACACCCTTCTTCAGGGGTATCTACAAGCAAAATGAAATAAATATATTCACTGTACATGTCGTTCTGATGGATATGTAGATATCCCCTGAAGAAGGGTGTTAAATTCACCCGAAAAGCATTGGGAATTTATCTCATGGCACAGCATATAGTTTTGGGACATGAATTGGATTATTTTGCACTGTTTTGAATCTTCGGAACCTCCAGAAGTACTGTGATTAAAACATTACTTCAGACAGAAGAAGTCTGGTCTTCATTTGGAATGTGCCGTCTACCACAGAGTCGCAATTGTACAATATTGTTTTCCAATGTGTATAGATTTCT
Source organism: Triturus cristatus (assembly GCF_964204655.1). NCBI lineage: Eukaryota > Metazoa > Chordata > Amphibia > Caudata > Salamandridae > Triturus > Triturus cristatus. Next base: position 386,362,968 of record NC_140583.1, read on the forward strand.
CCAATTTAAAAGCAATTGTATACAAAGTTGAACACTCAAGTTTGTGTGCTTTAGGTAGTGCAGTTCCTGTCTGGGGCACTCTGCTCCAGTCTCGTTTTCATTTTGAATTTGGTGGGACAGTGGAACCACCTCAGGCACAGCACACCAAGTCTTATTTAATTCCTGTTTACAACGTTTAATTGTAAAATTAGTAAACTCGAGTGCACGCCAGCTGTTTTCCTTTATCATATTTTCTAAAAGTGGCATTTCCAAACACACAATTTAAAAACCCTATTTACTAAAAGATGTGTTAAATTCTGAGTTCAGAGAACCTAAACTTTATGCATTCATCTTGTCTCAATGGAAAGTTATATTTGTAAGATGCTACAAAGTATCTCCCATGCTATCCTATGGGATAGATAGCCTTTCAATAGTGAAAAACAAAATTGGCAGCATTTCATCTTCAGGACGTCACACACGCCAGTACGTGTCCTACCTTCCACATACACTGCACCCTGTATATGGGGGTACCTTGGGCCTACCTGAGGGGTGACTTATATGTAAGAAAAGGGAAGGTAGACGTGGGTACACCAGCCAGGTTGACATGGCAGTCAAATAATGCTCGCAGACACTGCATTGGCAGGTCTGAGATACATTTACAGAGCTACTTAGGTGGATGGCACAATCGGTACTGCATGCCCACTTGTAGCAATTGATTTACAGGTGTGGCACACTCAGTGCACTTTACTAGGGACTTACCAGTAATTCAAATATGCTAATTCTTGACAACCAACCATACTTACAATGTATACAGTGAGGACTTTCACACTGATTAGCAGTGGCAAAGTGCCCAAAGCATCTAAGCCAGCAAAAACAAAATCCAGCACAGCATTAAAAATGCAGGAGGTAGAGGATAAATGCCAGGGGAAGCCACACCAAAGATACCAAGTCTAACACTAATAACTAATAACACTGTAGACGTTTGTAGATTGAATTCCACTGCCCAACTAATAACTAATTTAAAATCATTGTGCAAACATTTTTTGTTGTTGTATTTCTTTATTAAAATTTTGCATAAGATTGCATAAGATTTCATCATGAAAACAATGGCTTCAGCCGCACTTTTACAATAGATAAGTGAACAAATTAATAAGAAACAAGTGCATCATGAGCCTCTTAATGGTTAAGAAGAACATATAAGTATATAAATAGGTATCAAACTCAGGGATGAAGGGAAAAGTGTGGGAGGGAGAAGTACAAGGAAATCCTATAGCCGATAAATATAACAATAACAGCAAGTTCAGTGCTGGCCTAATGTGTGAAGACCCAAGAGTGGGAGCTTTGATCAGATTATACATATCTAATAGTAAAACATTTCTATTAAACAGTATTATAACATTGGAGTGTAGGAAGCTCCATTGGCCAGATGTAAATGTAAATGTGAGGTTTTATATGTATAAGATAATAACAGAGCAGTAAGACAAAAAAGACAACATCAGTTTGTTTGGACAAGAAGAGACATGGGAAAAAACATCTAAAGAAGTACAAAACAACTGCCACAATTTAAATATAAGATTATTTATACCTAACCACTAGAAGTGAATAACAATGAACAACTTGGATCACCATTTTGGAGGTTTTACTGCTTGTTGGTTATCTAAGCAATGGCATGGGTCAGAATAGGCACCAGCACTTAAGACTTTGTGAAAAAAGGGGTGTTCTCTGAGCAGTACAGCATGGGAGAGCATGGAAAAGGTTTGTTGAAAGACATTAAGGGGGCCTATTTAAAAGCCCCTATCGCCACCACAATGTCACTTTATAAGACGTTTTGGTGGTGATGGGGCTTCACCTATTTACAAGGCCGCGTTAAGCCACTTAATGTGGCTTAACGCGGCCTTGTAAATAAGGCAGCCTTTCACGCTATGCTTGGCGTGAAAGAGGTGGGCAGTGGGTGTTGTGGTGGGCATTCCACCGCAAAACCCATTGATTTTTACTCTGCCCCCTATTTACAAGGGCGGCATAAATAGGAGGCAGTGCCAAAATTAAGACTAGGTAAAACCTGGTCTTAAGTTGGTGAAACGAGGAAAAATGCTTTATTTCTCCTTGTTTTTTGCTTTTTTTCATGTGTGCTGCCTTGTGTAAATATGGTGCAGCCTTGCGTTTCTGAAGTGGCGGCGTGAGGCGTTAAGCCATGATGGCTAATGCCTCACTCCGCCACTTCAGTTGTAAATATTCCCCTAGGTGTTTCTTGATTACACAAACACAGAAAAGCCTGATTTTCCATCCCTGCCGAAATTACGAAGAAATTCTCCTTTTATTTTGGCCATTACCTGATTAAGGAATACTCCTCAGTAACCTTGTACAAAAGACATTTTGGGTGAGAAGAAAAAGTGTTCAAATGAGAGTCTCTTGCATGAAGGGCTTACTTTTAAGCGAAAGAAGACAGGGTCTGCCATGATAGGGTATCATGACTTTCTCTCATGCATGCGGTCCTTGCTCAGAACTGTATAGTTTGAGTACCCAACTTGATGGAATCTTTTTCTGAAAAATGTAATTACTTCCACAAGTTTTCAAAATATACTACTGCTCCAGTTCTACATCAGATTGTTTTTGACAAAAGTTTTACATTTTTCTTTTTTTTTAAGTATCACAACTATATGGCCTGTTGGATCATGGTGCTTAATGTACAGATTGCTAATATCTTGGATTTCAGTTTGAGCAAAGAAGTCATCATTGTAAGCACACTATATAAATGGTATATTATGACACAATTAAACTGCATTTTGAATGCTTTTGCACTGAATGTGAATGTGATCAAATTTCTAAACTTCCTGAATGTTGAAAACATTTTTCTAGGCATGTAGTGAGCAGTAGATAAGTGTATTTAAAATATGGCCAAGCATGTGGCATTTGAAATAAAATTTATACTGCAGCATTTAAATTTATGCTCTTAAATGCATAATGAAGCTAATAAATCCCAAAGAAATGTGTAAATCTGAATTCGGAGGTCAACGCGATCAATTTACTTGTTTTAAGAATTCCCAAACTCTTTCAGGAAATGCCCAGAAACCTATCCAGATGCATCTTTCAGGCAATCCTGGATAACATTTGTGATTTCCCAGTTTTCTGAAGTGCAAAATATCCATGGGTATATTTGCACATGAGATAAACTGTAACACACGTAAAAAATGTGGGGGCATATCTACAACATACTGCGATGAGCATCGCAGTGCGCGCTTAGCGCAAATTTGTTAAACGCCGGCTATTGCCGGATATAATTGCAGAGATAACGCGTTATTATCAACGTATATCTCAACAGCGATACCGATAGCGGGCAAATGAGCAATTATCGCTGGAAATCCAGCGATAAAAGCACAGCGCTATGGCAAACCTTGTTGATAGGGCAGGGTGTGCTTAGCCAAAGTATCCACCACCCATAGGACATAATGGCTAGGTAAGATTAAAAGCAGGCGTAAAGAAACCTGCGATAAGCGCAGTTAACGCTACTTTTATTATCACTACGCAGGTTAGCGAGCAGATTACTGATAGGAGAAATGTCTGCTAGCAACATTTCCAACGTTATTTTGGTGAGGAAAGCCCGCTTTGCATATCATTAGAGATGCAAAGCTGGGCGTTAAGGGAAAGGGCGCAGAGGTATGGAAACACACGCTAGCGTGTCCATGCTGATAGTGCGATACAATTATCGCCGCTTTTTGCCCAAAAACGGATGCTAAAGCGGCGATAATTGTATGGCAGCGCCTTGCTGGTATGCCCCGTTGGGGCATATTATCAAGAACGGCATTAAAATTATCGCCGCTTTAACGGCAGAAAACTGCCGCTAAAGCGGCGATAATGGGCTTGATAATATATCCTTGAGAATTCCAATACAAGCCCAGGTTCACACCAGAACATGGGCTTCTATTGGAATTCTCAAGGGCATATTATCAAGCCCATTATGGCCGCTTTAGCGGCAGTCTCCTGCCTCTAAAGTGGCGATAATTTTAACGCCGTTCTTGATAATATGCCCCGTTCGCTTTTATTTTCTCAACATGGAAAACATTATTTTCTGATAATACCGCTCCTATTCTCATACGTGTCCCCTTCCTCCAACGAATGGCATTTTACTCCTGCCCATGACAGTAGTAAACTGCCAGCCTTTTCTAGGCCGGTAAAGGATCAGAAAAAGGTTGGTTAATACTCACGATCGTGTAATCTTTTGTGTGTGCTAAAACTTTCAGGTTATTTTCAACTTTGTGCAAGTAAATGCATTTACTAGTGTAAAGCTAATTTTACTAAATTTGTGAAGTGATTGTGCACTTTTTGCTTCTTGGTATGTACCTCGAAGAATGAATCCGTGTAAACGTTTGCACCAAGGAAGATTTGGCTCACGCTAATTCTTGCTCTGCTTCGATTAAATCATTACTAAAAAAGAAATGGTTGGAGTGAGAAAGGGTGGCTCCTAGTTGGACCAACCATACAAATTGTGAGACCTCGCGTATTATATCATCTTTCCTTTTTGCACCGAACTGCTAAGGTGGAAACAAGTTTTGACGAATAAGCCATTTCGATAACCTCTACTGGCAGGAAACCGGGTATGGTGAATAGACAAATTGAAATATTCTGATGTATGTGCTTTCAATTAAAGGGCATAAAAGAGCGAGATTGGATACACTTGACTTTTTGCTCGCATTGTTTTTATATTTAATTCTGAGCTCCATGAGTTATACAGAAAACCGCACCGTGGCCTGGAAGGTTAAATGAATTGGCCACTGCATAGTAGATTAATTTAATTAATTTATCGGAAACCTAATAGCCTGTGCAATTGGTTTCACCCTCAGGACCAACGTTCATAATAATATTCCACTTATAAAAGTATCTTCCAAAGTCACAAATATGTCTTTTTTTAAAGCTCCCTAACATAATCATTTTGCTTCTAGAGATATTTTTATTTGGTCCCAAGGGTGTTGTTAGCTGCCACATTCGTCTTAGGTCTAACCTCAGGTTTAATTAAATGCCTTCATAAAATCGGTATGATTTCTATAACTTCCAGAAAAAATTTAAAACGTTTTAAAACTGGTATGGGAGAAAGAGTGTATGCCTACAGTCTATTTATCATCGAATATGTCCCAGATTTATAAGATTCAATTAAATAACATTTCCATTAACAGAGCTATGATTAACTTTCTTAATTGTGTTGCATATAGCATTTGATATTAGTGTTTTTTTATATAGTTTCATGGCGCCCAGGTCTGCCTGTTGATCGCAATCTTTAGCTGATGTTACTACCCCTTAGCTACGCATGTGGGGACACTATTTTCACCACATTTTCCTCCTTACAACATAAAACCTAACTGTGAAATGGAGCCTGCCTTTCTGTCAGTACATTTCACATCACTCGGGATTCTATGGGAAACCACATGACCATAATCAATAAAATCAATCTGTGAGTATTTATTTCAAAGGAAAGGTTTACAATGGCGTTCTCATTTTCAAAATAAAGACTAAAACATGAAGAAGGGGAAGTTTACGGAGACAATGGCTTTCATATTTTGTGAAAATATTAGTTAAAGGGTAGAAATGTTATACTCAGACCATACATAATATTCTACAAACACTTCTGGCAGAATACATGTCTAGCACATCATTAGCATTTTTAAAAATTCGGATTTCGAAACAGTGCTTCTTGATTGCTTCGGGCAAAGATTTTATCCTATACACCATCCTCCTTTTGTTAGTGTATTAAAAAAGGAATTCATTTTATTGCGATGCATGAATGTAAACATGCAACGACAGAGCTGTAAGATATCTTTACAGCAGAGCATACACACAAATTCTCATATACACATATAGAGAAAGCACACAGATGCACACAGCTAAAAACACAAATTTTCTCAAAGTCGCAAGGCAAGGAGGCACCTGTGCATAAAAATAATTGAGCATACTGACATCAATGCTTACAGACCAATAGTCATACATAAAACCAGTGGAGCACAGGATGATGTGCAGCAGGTGCACACTGTCACTGACGCACATGATGAAATACAGCAGGAGGGCACAAGGTAATGTATTTGGAGAGAGGATGTGGTCTCATGGCTAGACTGCTGACCTTGGAGCTGTGGAACCAGGGTTCGAGCCTCAGGTCGACTCCACATCCTGTGATTCTGGGCAAATCACTTAATCTCCCCATGCCTACCAAAACAAATGAATGTGTTCTTGTGTAACGTAACCGGTGCTCATGTAAAGCGCTCTGATACCTTTAGGTCGAGTGCGCGCTATATAAATCTGAAGAAAAAAAAAATGCGTATCAGTGGGGTACTGTCATGTGTCCCGGTTAGGCCTAGAAGGAAACATTGCCATTTATCATAAACACAGAGTTTTCCTAAAGTTGCCTTCACTTGTCACATCAACTTTTCACAGACATTTGCATTTTTGATACTTTGGGTTAGGTTCTTGGAAATATCGATCTTGCTTACACGAGTAAACTACAAAAGAACAATATCGTATTGCTCTGACACTATGTACTAGGCCTAGATTTATGTTGTCCAGCTATGGTTGGAAGGGAACATGGCCACGTTTATTAATATCCTCTTTTGGGAGAAACTTACTAAAGGGTACGATATTCTTCTGGCCCAAAAGGATTGGCCATGGGATTTCGTAATGGATTGCCAAAATGGAGATATGGTACCAGCTTTCTCTGACTTCGTTCTAGAATCAATTGATACGCCAAGGAGTGGGATCTAGCACTAGCTCCTAAGGTATGCTGCAACCATGTGGGGTGGGATGACGGTTCACCTTATCATGAAATTCCATTGGGGACGACCCTACAACCTCAAAGAAAATATCCAATATAAAATGAAGCTATACAACAAGTTCAGGAAATCCTTGAACAATTTAAATATCAAGGTGGTATAGAAAGTTGCACCTCGCCAATGAATAATCATTTGTGTACAGTCATGGAACCAGATCATCAAGTACAAGATTACAGACATTTTAATTCAGCTACTCACATACTTGCAGTACAAAATGCAAACAGCGCCACACTAATGGATAACATTGTGCAAAAGATATACATAAACAACACTAAATATCTCAAATGGATGTTTCTGCCAAAATATTGTGCCTAGAGGAAGACATTTAAAGACACACAATTGATGGACGGAATGCAGAACAAATCAAAACATTCACTCCCAGTCAAGAGATCTGGGTTAAATCCATCATTCTTTTGCTCACCATGCCACCCCAGTTTAGACCTGGCCATATGCAAATCAGTCATGACCCTGTGCCTCATGGGAACAGTCCAGCCCGAACTGCCAAGCCAGGTCCTCCCTGGACCGGAAACAAGCATCCTAGGACCGGTTTCAGGGTTTCACCCCTCTTCAGCCAGGATAGCTTGATTCCAGTGGCACAGTGAGCCCAGGACCCACGTCCGGGGTATACCTGGCGCACTTAGGGCGAGAAAGCAAAAGACACACAATTGATATTTGACAGCATTCAGTGTACTAGGGTCTCTGAAAGAATTCTGCCATTTGCCCCAAGTGTACAAGAATATCTGTGGGCTGTTTTCAGACAGTGTTACGGAACTGCTTGAAACTTTTGATGATCAGGCATTGTCCTATGTCGATGACATATATTTGATGGATGAGGCCTTATGGAACGCTTGATCAGAGAAGACTGCATAATCCTGAGGTATGCGCACATGGGCTATAAATCTAATTAAAAAAAATCTAAAATCACCTACCTCAGTATCCTATTTCTGGGATATGACTTGTCAAGTGAAGGCAAAAGCCTGGCGACCCATTTTTTTTAGCAAACCTCCATTGACTTTAAAGTGATTTCAATCCATTTAAAGATTTCCACATTTTAGCAGAAGGTACATTCCAGATTATGCAGAACATGTTAAACTATTCTATGACTTGATATGTCCAGATTTCTCTAGAACACACTGGACGCCGGAACAAACAAAAATTCTCCTTTCTGTACAAGCTGACAAAATAGTTTCCAAACATCTACACATACGTGTAAACACAACAAACCTGGTGATCCGCGTAGGCGCGGGTACATCAGGACACACATATCTCACATTCAATGAAGGTGACATAGTACCAATAGCATATAAATCACATTTCACCCATACTGAAAAAATACTGACAGCAATACAGACTGCTGTAGTGTGAGAGCGAGTTCTGGCTCAAGAGAAACACACAATTGTCGTGACCCCTGTACTGTCTTTATGCCTCTAGATCGCTATGACTACATCATTTACTCTGATGGTTCTGATCAGCCTGTCATAGGGATGAAGCACCAATACTCAGCGGCATGCACAATAGTGAAAGAGCGTATGCATGATGAAGAATTCCACCCTAAGAAAACTTGCACACAGTCACTAGGTGATTGCATAGCTGGCAGAATTAAAGGCTCCAGCAGTGGCACTTCATTATACAGATGCTGGATTTCCCACACTTACAGTGTGTGATTTGTATTATTGTGTGCAGTCATATAATGGATATCTACATTATTAAAGCCATAATGGATTCAGAGACTCAGAAGGCTACACATTAAAGCTCAAGTTGCTTTGGGAACAGGTGGTAAAGCTGAAAGAATGCTTGCCATGGGCTCATGTCATTCATACACTGAGTCATCAATGTGCTGGCGTTCACATTGCTGAGAATTCCATGGCTGATGAAGCTGCAAAAGCAACAGTTGCACTGCCAGGGTTGCTGCTATTGCTCGTTCTAATACGGGGATAGACAGAAATATCATGGTGGCCGTCAATTCTTCTTGCAATGACACATCCGCTGAAAGGCTTTCCACTCAAGTACTCCTACAAGTTAGAAGTACAAAACACACCCTATGCTCATATTCCAGTAGTGGGGGTAAGAGTAATACTAAACAGTGATCACAGACTGTGGTAAATTCTAGCTACACATGAGGGTCTGGCTTCTGAAGATGCAGGGGTGACAGCTGCAATTTCATTATTTCAGCCACGCTATTGGTGGCCATGTCTTTGCAAAACAGACCAATGACTTTGTCCTTAAATTTGGCATTTGTCAGTAGCTAAAGGCTTCCACCATGGCATGTTCACCACAGACACCTCTACTGATTTCAACAAGCTATTGGCGTGTACTTGGAATAATTGCAGTCAGATGGAGCTTACAAGTATATGGTTGCAGTCGATTCCCACTCTCGATTCCTTTGGGTCTGGCCACAGCAACCAGCTGACAACTGAACTGTTATAAAGGATCTGTGAGTCTTTATTAGGACATTCACAGTTGGCACATTACATTCCCACCAGGGTCCGTTGTTCATCTCCATGGCTTACAAAGAGGCCATGGGATGTTTGGGTGTGACCCTACGTTTCTCGCCTCCCTACCATCCGAAGGGAAACGTGGTAGTGGAGAGAAACAACCATGACTTTAATGCAGTCTTTAACAGAGAGGGTCTTAGGCTCAGGTCGCAGTTGGGTTCATCATCTATATGAGGTCCAGAGAGCTTTAAATAACATGCCAAGACAATCCCTGGGTAGTGAGACTCCCAATGACACTCTGTTTGGGGTTAGGATGTGGGTCCCTGACCTTCACAATGCCAGCACGGTGGCAGCAGAAACACCATTTGACATCAATGAAAGTTTTGCTGTTTTACAGGAACTGAAAGATTTCTAGAACGAACAAAGCAACTTCCAAGTAAAATGCACGACTACTGGAGAAGTGAATGTAGTTCCAGCAGTGACTGGCTGGATGGCGAAGGTTGGGGATCTGGTCAGAGAAAAGATTGTGGACAAAAAAGAGTTCAGGCCATCCTACAGAGCGCGTGTGCCTGTCGTGGCTGCTGAAGTTACAAGAACTATGTTACTTCTAGCCCTTGCAGGCTGGCAAACCACACTATGTGGGTGATTCTCAGAGGTAAGTTACGTGGACTCCTGAGTGGCTACCAGACTCCTCTCACTACTGCACAGGAGGTTCATGTAGAAGCTTTAATCATGAATGAAGCATGCTCTCTCCAATGAGAGACAACACTAAACAGCAATAGAGTATGTCTTCTACCTGTTTCAAAACCTATGACAACTCTACAGTAAAGCAGTACAGAAATACAAATTTCAATTCGGAATCCTGAAAAGAATAAGGATGACTTCCCTTGTGACACATCAGAACAACCTCTGCCTCCACCACCCCTACCTTTTCACCTGAAGGTCCATGTTTTCTATCTTTGGCTGAATAGAACATAATTTGTTTCTCCATGGTTACACCTATGTATTACAATTGCATTACTTTTCTTGTTCCTTGCAGTGGTTTTGTGACAATGTGCTTTCACCTTCTGAATGGACATTTCATCCCAGAATGCCCTGCACTACAAATGGTAAACTTGATCCTGAAACCACACGCATCATCACACTATGAGCAAAGTGACTGTTCCCTTTGTGCGTTCTCTGTCTGTTCTTGGAGTTTAGTCGGAATGCAGTGAGCAAGATTGATAAACAATGCCCTTTGTTATTCTGTTCTGGTCAGTCCCTAGCACCTAGACAAAACATGCTAGCACAGTTGCGGCTGCTGAAGACTCGTGCTTAGATATTTTGGGAAAGCATGTTTGATTAACACACATTTGGTGAGGGATCTTTACAGGGAGAAGAGCCATGCTGTTCCTAGTATGTAGATATACCATCTAGGCACTAAGGTATGGGGTCTGCTGACAGAGTCCAGTGATCTTCTATTATTTAATAATACTTCTTCTGGCCAAGGGGAGGGTGGTTAGGCCTTATAGCTTCTTATCCACTGTCTTTCTAAAATGACATCTCCCTTTATGATGTATGGACTTGCTACAATGCTAACTTTGATGTTGGAAGTGGCACGTATACTGCGTTATAGAGCACAATAGTTAAGATAAACTTTTCAAACTATACTTGTGTCTCAGACAATTCTTATTGTGGACAAGTACGAGTGAGTGAGCAAAAGGGCATGTCTTGTTACCGCGATTCCTGAGAGAGTGGGGAGTGTTGTGTTCTGGGGTGTCTAATCATTTGCATCTACGTGATTGTTTAGAAGAGCGAGTGAGACACTATAGCTAGTCGGTCCTGGGATTGTGGGTACTGAGGCAGTAGGAAGGCTTGGCCCCTATACACCAAGGTCCCGTATTCCTGCGTATAGTTCTGTGTATGTGCAGAATCCCTGCAACATGGCCCCACCAACGTTTGATCTGATACTTATCTGCAAGGCTCCTGAGTAGTGCTTGTGCTTGTCCACATAACCCTCGCTTCTGTTTCTGGAGATGGTTGTGACTGCATAGCGTCCTATATTTGATACATTATAGGTTTTTCAAGCTTGAATTTTAAAGGGTTTTTCTTTTCATATTACCCGTTGTTGCGCTGCCACACATAGGTTGATATAGGTTTACATTATGGTGGTTGCCATAGTGTCTCCAAACCACGCTCCAGTCACAGCTTATTTGACTCAACCTGGAGTCCCTAATGCTGGCACTACTCTTATTATTGTTGATGAAGCGTATGCAGCACACCGCTTCAAAGTCTTCTATTCTTGTGTCACCTTTCCGGCAGTGGATGGAAATGATAATTTGTTTCACGAATATACTGCCACTGTACTTCAGCGGGACCTTATAAATCTCTTGACATTCCTTTGACAGCTTGGCAGCATACCATATGGCTTAATGCCGCCCTTCCTCACACTTTGACATTGGTACATTTAGGCCCCTTATCGATTGATGGGGCCACGTGGCCCATTTTGGCTAGGTATACACCACATCCAAATTATCTTAATGTTACTGTTGTGTATTACATACGTCGTTGATATGTGTACATAGGGCTGTTACAATTCATGTAGCGCAAATTACAAGTGGTACAGCCAGGAGTTGCTGCACAACCGCTGGCACACAGTGGTTTGGTTATAAGTCCCATTGTGATTAACTCAGTGATGAGCAAACGACATCAGAATAAGGACAAACTCCCTTATTGGCTAGCTGAAAAGTTTGAACAACTCAAAGCTGTTTTTCCGAATATCTCGCCGGTTGAAAAATGCAGGATTTTTACCATGAGCTCACCTAATGGACTTATTCCTAAATTAGCTGATTGTAACACTTGGGGGAAAGTGTTTGCAGCGGCATATTCACAGTGTTTTGGCACACCATCCATGACCGTTTTCCCTTCAGTGATTAAACGTGTTCAAGATGAGCACGGAGCCGAGGCGGCCCTGGAGTTGGGAATGAGACCGGTAGGGGTGTTCAATATTGTTTGCGTAGACAAACAGTGTGAATTACCAAAGATTATTGCTAAAGCTTATAAAACCTTAGGGCACAATAGTCTGAGGATTACGCTTTTTACTCAAACTCAATCAAAAGCCCAACCTTATAAAGATGGGCACCCGTTCTTTCCTAAAAAGAACTGGAATAAAAATCAGCGGCAGCAGCAACAGAATCAGGGTTTGCGTGCTGGTTCACTGACACCTGAGGCTTCTGAGCGTGACCACGCAAAAAGTTAAGTCTTCCGAGAGAATTCAAGTCCCTACTCAGCGTTCTCCTCATTCTTTACAGGACCCATCGGAAACTCAAGTCGGTGTTGGAGAGCGCCAGGGTCACAGAAAAGGTGCGACCGTTCAGCAGAGATGTGATCCGCCACGCCAGTTTGATGTAAAAGCCAAACCAGAGGGACTGCCTCTTTTTAGACCCCTGTATCAGAAGAAAAAAGTTCCAGCTTTAACAGCGAAGTATGCCTCAGACGGTGAGAACCCTACTCCTAGATTGGATATGGGTGGTGACACTCCTCGACAGCGCAGAGGAGGTTACCATAGTTGGGGAGGCACTGCGTCACTGTCTGGCGGCGAGAGTAACTGATGTATTCATTACAGTAGAAACAGCAGATACACAAGTTGCACCACCCAAAAGACTATATGAAATAGTCCTCAGGATTGAAGGTGATATACAGCGTATAATTACTGTGGTTTTCTGGTAAAATCTCACATCCTCGTATGACATTCTTTTGGCAGAGGAGGATTGGCCTCCTCCATTTGTTTTGGCTTCTTCTCTTTTGCATTACATCCCTGAGGAAACTAAACAGGCTTACACATCAGAGTGGGCATGGCCCTGGCTCCGGTGGTGTATCGTAATCAAGTGGGCTTGGATAGGGATCCGCCGGCTCATGAGATTCCTTTGCAATCTACGCCACAGCCACAACCACAATATCCAATCAGACGAGTAGCTAAAGCTTCCGTCTGTGACATTTGTCCCAATTGGAATATCAAGTTGTAATTGAACCTTTGTATCAACCATGAATAATCTTCTTTTTCCGATATCGAAACCAGATGGTTTATATAGCATTGTATTACATTGTCAGAATTTAAATAGCCATGTTCGTAAATTTGCAGTACATAACACACACAGCTCTGCTTTAGTGAATAACATTGTTCGCAAAAAATACAAAACTACACTGGATATATCCAATGGTTTTTACAGTCACAATTTGGCTCAAGAGAGCCGTGATTTGACCGCATTTACCGTGGTTGGCAACAATTTTTTTTTACACGTTTGCCTATGGGCTATAAGAACAGCCCTGGGGCATTTGCTGCACAAGTTGTGTCTTTGTTACACCACATTGGCCCAGATGAATTCTCATACATAGATGACATTTATCTGATGGATGACAAACTGATTCCGCATCCAGTCCGTGTGGATCACATTATTCTGTCATTTGTCAACTTTGGATATGAATGTAACTTTGCTAAATCACACAACGCTTGTTTAGCGGTGCTTTTTTTGGGGTATGAGCTCAATAATGAAGGTAGGGGGTTGGCCCCTCCACTTTCTGTGTGCACAATTGCAGCCTCCATCTACTCGGAAAAAACTTCAATATTTGCTGTGATTTTTGAATTTCGGGAGGACTTACATTCCTGATTATGCCCAGCGTATCAAACCGCTTTATGCATTGATTCAACCCTCATATTCTTCTGCCAGCTGGCTTCCGGAACATACCTCTATTCTTCAATCTTTGCAGTCTAATCTGTTTGCGACTAACTTTTTGTTAACCCGTGATAATTCTACGAACCTGGTCATACGTATTGTGCCGGGGACAGTAGGTTTCACTTACTTAACGTTTAATGAAGGTGACACAGTACCAATTTCATACAAATCACATTTGTACACATCCGCGGAAATGCGGTTTTCCAATGTTGAAATTCTTTTGACTGTGGTCCAAATGGCGATTCTGAAAGATCGATCTCTGTCACAGGGGAAACGCATCCTTATGGTTTAGCCTATACCTGCTTTAGAAGCAGTGACTAAGGCGAGTGTACCGAATTCTAAAACTTTACATCCCTGTTAGATACAATGGGCTACTGCTTTGACATCGGCTGATGTCATGTTTATTTTTGAACCCGCATTGCAGACACAGATGTTTTTACAATATGAACATGTTCATCCTCCTTCATTGTTGTTGCTTCCCTTGGATCAGTACAAATGTATCATTCATAACGACGGCTTGGCTCAACCGGCCATGGGTCCAAACATGCTTATTCGGCGGCTTGCGCGATTGTGGCTGGCTCGATTGCAAATGGTGACTTTAAGTCGTCCATTGTGCATACACAGCAACTTGGGGACTATACGGCACAAATGGTGGAGCTGCATGCTCTAGTTTTAGCTGTAGAATTAGCAAATCCTAATGTGAAAACTCTTATTGTATGTGATTCCTACTACTGTGTCCAGTCTTTTAATAACAATTTATTCTTTTGGTCTTAAAATGATTATCGAGACTCTAAAAGCAGTGCAATAAAGCATAAAATGCTTTGGGTACAAGTGGCAGAACTTAAGGAATGTCTGCCTCTCACACAGGTTATACATACTCTTGGCCATCAGCGGGTGGGAGCACATGTTGTTGGCAATTCTTTGGTGATGAGGCAGCCAAATCTGCAGTGGCCACATGTTTCATTGCAGCAGTTACAAGGTCCATGACTAAAATAGATGATGAAATTCTGCAGCCATAACTGTTATGAAGAATGGAAAAGTTTACCTGCAGGGCTCCCCTTCTAAGAATTCTTATCATTTGTCACCCGAACAAGTCCCTTATGCTACAATACCTTCAGTTGGGCTGATTCCCATCATGAAACGCAGGCTTCCTTTGGTCATAGTCGCATATGAAGGCATGGCATCTGCACATGCTGGAGTTTTCGTGACAGTTTCTATCTTAGAGCAACGTTATTGGTGGTGTGGTTTATATAGACAACCCCATAATTATGTACTTTTTTGTGACATTTGTCAGAAAATTAAAACATCTTCAGTTTCACGACCACCACAAACACAGCTTTATATTTCAAATAAGCCATTTGGCTGTATTTATCTTGATCACTGTGGTCCCTTAACTTCTGATACTGCATATAAAAACATTTTTGTTGCAATGGATTCATGCACTAGATTCCTATGGGTTTGGCACAACGCAGCGCTGACACTCGAAATGTCATTAGAGATTTGCGTGTCTTTGTCAGGACGTTTGCCTGTGGCGCCTTCCATCCTGACCAAGGTCCGGCGTTCACCTCTAAGGCGTACAGGGACGCAATGAGGTCTTTGGGGCTCCTGGTGCAGATTTCGTCTCCATACAGCCCTGAGAGCAATTCAATAGTGGAGCGAATGAACCGTGACTTAAAGCAATCTTTATGAAGAAAGAATGAGTGTGCGCACTACCAATTTGAAACTTGATTGTCTGTGTGCGCCGTGCTCCGAGGTATCACTCACCGAACAAGAGTGTGGAAAATATCAGTAGTGATGCATCCCCATGAACGTGGGGTATGTCCCCGGGGCACTGGTGAAAGGTCCTTCTGATGAAGGTTTCTCCTGTAGACATATATTTTAAATGCAGAAACTTGTCATTTTTTGAAGAACAATATGTTTTATTACATTTGTTGCTTCACTATCCATTGTATTCCAATCTGATGAACTTCAATTCCCAGTATACATTTAGCTTGATGTTTTACGTAGTGTAATCCCATAAAAGATAATCCCAATGCATTTCAGCTTAATAGCCTTCGTCTGGGGATATTCTGTAAATAAGGGTTGAATACTGTGAATGCACTTCCACATGAAGGGACTGTGTCTACAAAACCGGTGATGGGTGGTGATGGTGACCGACTTAATGAGCGTGAATTAGGGTAGTACGTTCAGTTAGATTTACAAGAATAGTGGCGTTTGGAGTTGGAAAATAAACGACGTACTTGTGGGTAACAGTGAATAAACCGAATTGCAAATAGTTAATACCGTTTTTCAACCCGAAATTTAGTGGTGAACGGTGACTGAATAACGATAGAGTTTAGTGCGTATGTGATTAAAACTCGTGATCAGCTTGCAGAAAAACTCGCTGGGAGGTTGGGTGTGACTCATATACATGGGCATGCCCCTCACTACCGTCCACACACCTTATAGCCCCAACCCTTCTCGTACGTAACCTTCAGTACACTCAGCAGTATCACGAGAACTCGCTCCACCCAGGAAGACACTCGCGTTCCTCTAACGGTTGTTACTGGTAAGCACCTATTCTACGATACTTTTATATTTGCGTCTCTCCAGCATGCATATGAGATACATCCAACTCTCTAGCGAGTTTTATGCATGCTGATCACAAGTTTCAATCTTGTATGCACTAAACTTAATCCAGCATGTATATGAGTCCCACCCAACTTCCCAGCGAGTTTTTCTGCACGCCGATCACGAGTTTTAATCACATACGCACTAAACTCTATTGTTATTCGGTCACCGTTCACCACTAAATTTCGGGTTGAAAAACGGTATTAACTATTAGCAATTCAGTTTATTCACTGTTACCCACAAGTACGTTGTTTATTTTCCAACTCCTAACGCCACTATTCTTCTAAACCTAACTGAACGTACTACCCTAATTCACGCTCATTAAGTTGGTCACCATCACCACCCATCACCGGTTTTGTATATATACAGTCCCTTCATGTGGAAGTGCATTCACAGTATTCAACCCTTATTTACAGAATATCCCCAGACGAAGGCTATTAAGCCGAAATGCATTGGTATTATTGTATATGGGATTACACTACGTAAAACATCAAGCTAAATGTATCCTGGGAATTGAAGTTCAACAGATTGGAATACAATGGATAGTGAAGCAACAAATGTAATAAAACATAATGTTCTTCAAAAAATGACAAGTTTCTGCATTTAAAATACACGTCTTCAGGAGAAACCTTCATCAGAAGAACCTTTCACCAGTGCCCGGGGGACATACCCCACGTTCATGGGGATGCACCACTACTTAAAGCAATCTTTGACAGCTAGGGTCTTAGGTACTGGCAGGAACTGGCTGACTCATTTGTATGGGGTTAAACATGAATTTAATAATCTCCCAAGATGATCTCTGGGTGGGAAGACCACATACGAAATGCTCTTTGGCATTAAAATGTTTGTGCCACACCTTGATGGTCTAGACGTTGTCGCGGCTGCTGCAATAGTTGATGTAGATAACTATTCTACTATGTTACAGGACCTGCACCACAGAACAGTCACCCTCTTCCACTGAAACAGCAGTGCTGATTCCGGTCGCCGGTTGGCTTCCTAAGCTTGGAGATCTGGTACGAGAAAAGCTGGAGAACAAGAAAGAATTTGGTCCCTTTCGTTGTGCACTGGTCGAAGTACTTGGATTGAAGGGTACTCGTACTGTGATTTTACCTCCTTTGCCTGGTCTAAAAGAAAATAGATACATTTCAATTGACAATGTCAAATGACACCATATGGGCGATTCTGAACAGTTTGACTCCCAGTATTTCAAGCAACGCTATTTCTCTGAATCTGATGGCTACAGCTCCTTTGACTCGTGCCCACGTCATGGAGGGTGAGATGGAAACTACGATTGACTTTCTGCCTGTTGTACCCTCATTTTCCTCCAATGCGTATGTCGAGTATGCTTATCCGATGGATGAGTCCCATGTTGAAATATCTAACAGTCCTTTATATCTTCCGTCTGATGCTGCACAGCCAACATTAATGAGCTTGGGAGCAAGTGGTTATTAAGTGGATCAAACAAACTTCTCTTATGATTCATCTTCTTCATCCTTATCCGAACCCACTTTGCCGACGCGTGCCAGTTTTTTCATCTCCTGGTTCAAAAAGACTTACCTGCCTTGGACATACATCTGGCTGATGCTCATAGATTGGATTTGTGACAGTGTTTTTCTTGTTAATTAATGGTCACTATTTGCCCAAACGCTCTGCTGTAAAGTTGGTTGATGTAATTCTGACTTCCTATACATCTTCCGATATCATGAAACTTGATCAAGCCCTCGTGAACATTTCCACCTTCCCTGTTGCTGATGGCATCGTTTGAGATAAAGTTGCATTCAAGACCCATGGCCTGACGGAGGTCCTCAAGATACCATACGTGTTTCGCGTTTGACTAGGAGATGTGGTAACACAGAACATACATTCAGAAGATTGTGATTTATAAGCAATACATTAATTGTTTTCCTATTTAAAGTATTAAGATACATTTGATGCTGAGGATTTGTATTTGAATTTGGCCAATTATGCAGAGTTGTTCTGTTATCAACATTATGGCCATCATTTCTTGCATAAATCATACACGTTAAGATCTGTTTTTAATTTTACCCAGTGGGAACATTGTCCCACTCCCTTGAAGGGTAGTTCTAAAACGCTTCGGAATAAGTTCACCTACTTTTCAGATTACAATCCATCCAAACCAGAGTCCAATTTCTATAAGTTAAAATTGCCTGCACAATCTAAATTTATGTTGTCTCACCCAAAATAATTTATTCGAATTCATCTAGGTCGAATTTGGCTTTACATGGTTACGAACCCTGGAAAGATACCATTGATTAAAAATCAATTTGTGGCACTAAATCTTGGCAGGTCCGGGGAACTGAGACTTTGCACTGTGCGTGTCTCATTTAATCTCAAATATTGTTTTTGAATGACACGATACAACAAACTACTTGTTTTGGCTTGGCTTGGCTTGGCTACAGCCAAAAATTTGAATATTCCGTCCATTCCGTTATTGGCTGAGTATGATACTTGGCATAAGCACACCAATCATACACTGGATGTCATACAAGACCTGTTTAGAAATGGCAGTTTGAATGTCTCTGACATTGACCCCTCAGGATGGTTGTTGTGGCAAACCAGTTCCAATGCATGTTAACAGCGTTTTCATTAAGCAACAACAGGTTTCACACAGACTAGACCTGATCCACGTTTCCCACATTCTCATTCAGTCACCACGCACTTGGTGGGGAAATTGTGTCAACAATGGTTGGGACACTCCACACTGTTGTCAGTAAAACAACACCTGTCACTCCTGTCAAGCGACATCAATTTGGCTGACTTTATACTGGGTCCTAAATCACCTAGATCAAAACCTTTTATCTATGAGGCTTATAATGAATTATGGAAACTATCGCAGATGGAAGCAGCGTTCCCTCTGTGCCAAATTGACAAAGCTAATTTGGAAAAGTTCTTGCAGTTGTCGACAATAGCATAAACACATTGTCGTCCCATATTTATATAATATTGTTTCATCTGTTATTGATATTGTTCAAAATGATGCATCTGTATTGTACCTTGGTCAAAATCAATTGCAATCTGTAATGCAGTTTGCATGCACATTGCATATTCTCAAAAGGGGAAAAGTACCATTGAATTATTTGAATGCTTCTGCTTTATTTTTGACGTTTAGTTTAACTGATAAACAAAGATTCATGTCTATGAAAGACGCGACATACATCCTGTTACACATAGAACAATTAGAGCATTTACCATTTTCTGTGGCAGAGACTGATTCAGCTGTGTCGTTAATCCATGGCGTTATTTTGCTACCATTTTCGCAGTTTCAGTTCAAATCTTGCATGAAACACTTCCCGATAGGCTGCTTTGAACCCTTGGGCATGGCGTTTATTCATGAATTGTGGTCCTTGCATTTCACCTACAGATGTCTGCGGGTGGATAAGGAAGTTTTCCTAACAGGATAGGAGTGCAATTTCACAGTAGGACATTCCCTAGTCTGCAAACAAGTTAAATTGCACTGCGCTTGTAACGTTTCTGCCCCTAATCTGGCTTGTTTTTTAAAAAAGTACGTCGTCCCAGCGATTATTACTGCGCTCACATTGTTTTCAAATGGCAGTTATCTTGTTTTGAATAACCACAACTGCTGTGGCTTACGGGCCGGCATCCTGTATATAGTAACAGTTTCACAATGTGTTACTTGTTGCAGCAATGTCCTTTTTCCACCCTGCATGGGATTGTTGATAGTTCACTTTGGCCTTCCTTTCCAATTATGAAAACAGATTTCAATGAACTAAGCAGACTCAAAGCACTATTGTTTCAACAAGAAGTGGCTCTCACATCAGCGCAAGAGACCTTCGAATTACAGGTGGCGAACATTGTAAGCGAGATACACTCACTGCTGGATACCAATCTCCCACTTCATTTTGGAGAATTGATACACCAAATATTTAATGCATCCGATACTGAAGGCCTTGCACATATTTTTTTACTTGTGGGATCTGGCCTTGTGACCTCTTTCCAAATGATTTTTGGAGTAATACCGGCCTCTTTCCATTCTATTTTTTCCACCATCTTCTGAGGTTTTCCCTTAATGCTAGCGCTGGCGGGTGATGTGCTGGTTCTTCTGCTCCTGTTACGCAATAGCTGCCCATCCTGTGGTACTGCACAGACCCGGCCAATTGCAACTGCACCGTGACCAAATGCAACAACTTTTTGGATGCTTGCCATTGGCGATGCTTGGCGTAAGTTATGAACTAACTTTTCGCATCGCCTACTTCACTTGCATGCAACCTGTGCTCTACTGCCGAAGGTGCCCTTTCTATTGGGCATTGGATTTATCCCTCTCTAATGCGTCCGGAACAGACCCGCATTATGATCTGTTGGTAGGTCCATTACTGGGCCATGACCAGGCCTGTTCTGTGGATGGCCGTTTGATGCGTGCGGCTGCATTTGGAGTGTTGGCTGAATGGAAAACCTGTGTGGCTGCACAGCGCCTTTTACGACGGAGTTTCATCGAATATCACGGAAGTTGCCCAGATATGCTCTTGGAAGTATCGGATTACGAGGAACACGTTTTTCCTTCGAACTGCTTAACTAGATGGCATCCCTTTTTGCTACGAACGATAAGAATGACCTTTTGGAACAAATTGCATTTTTAAGTTCACAGAATTTGATGGATTATCCAAATTCACCTTAAATGACATTTTAAAGAAAAAGTTGTTTTTTAAACTTTCGAATTTGTCTTTTTACAAGCAATTTCTGACTCAGCTTTTCTTTAAGCTCTGTTTGGGTCTTTTATCTATATGCAACGACCTGGCCAAGGGGAAGATGTCATATGGCCGATAAGGACATTGTCGATATTGCTAAGTTAGCATGAGCTCTGCTGCCATGATGCCGCCTTTGTGCAGGGTCGATAAACAATGCCCTTAGTTATTCTGTTCTGGTCAGTCCCTAACACCTAAACAGAACATGCTAACACAGCTGCGACTGCTGAAGACTTGTGCTTTGATATTATGGGAAAGCATGTTTGGTTAACACACACTTGGAGAGGGACCTTTCCAGGGAGAAGAGCCATGCTGTTCCTATGATGTAGATATACCATCTAGGCACAAAGGTATTGGGTCTGCTGACAAAGCCCAGAGATCTTCTATTATATAATAATAACTCTTCTGGCCAAAGGGAAGGTGGTTAGGCCTTTTAGCCCCTTATCCACTGTCTTTATAAAATGACATCTCACTTATGATATATGGACTTGCTACAATGATAACTGTGTTGAGTATATGCATTTTGCTGTTGGTAGTGGCATGTATAGTGCATTATAGAGCGCGATAGTTAAAATAAACATTTTTAACTATACTCGTGTCTCAGACAATTCTTATTGTGGACAAGTACAAGTGAGTGAGCGAAAGTGCATGTCTTGTTACCGCAATTCCTGACAGAGTCGGGTTTAGTTGTGTTCTTGGGTGTCCAATCATTTGCATCTTTGTGATTGTTTTGGAGAGTGAGTGAGACCCTATAGCTAGTCGGTCTTGGGATTGTGGGTACTGAGGCGGTAGGAAGGCTTAACCCCTATACACCAAGGTCCAGTATTCCTGCGCATAGTTCTGAGTATGTGTAGAATCCCTGCAACAGCAATGGTTGCCCCATTTCAAGATCAAATAGAGCTGACACTGCCTCCCGTCCTGGTGAGCCGTGAATGCATGGTGCGCTGCATTGGTGCACCTTTGCTTCAAGAACTGGATAAGCATTGGTTCCTCTAATTTCAGCCTGAATTGCTTCATAGCTTGCAGCTCATGTTCCGCTGTCCTTTGTGCACTTGCGAGTGTACCCTAGACTTGTACTTGGAGTCACAATTGGTTGAACCTTCGGACATACACATTCTGATGGACCTACTAAAGGCACATTTGTATAGCTGTCCATTGCGGATTTGTTTGCTCCTGACCACATTCTATGAGCCTCCCTGGGTTGTTTCTATGCCTAGTGGATTGGATCTCGGCTCTGGCACAATGGATCCCCAACTGACTGTTTTCACTCCAGCAGAAGCTGCTGTGGGGGGTGGACTGGAACATACTTGCTATATTAACTTTCTCCGAGCTGTGCCTCTCAGAGCATTATCTGTGTAGTTGGGAACAGAAATGTTTCATCTACCACTCGGAACACATAAGCATGTGTCTCTTCCGTTTGGTGGTAACTTTTTATTTGGCTTGATTTTAATATACCAAATTGATTTTAAATCGATCTCTTGTTATAGCTTTTACAGTTTAAATGTTGGCTTTCTGAGCGCTTTGGGTCTCCAAATTGATTGATGCCTGTTTTCCGTGCTTTTATCAACATTATAATGTGTGATTTTTTAGAAATTTCCTTTGCATATTCGGTTGCATTTTTGAGTAGTAATATTTTTTAGCTTTAGATAGCTTCTTAGTCGACGTATGTCCTAGGAATTGGTGTCTTGTGTCCCTGATAGTCATAGAAGGAAACATTGCTAATTTACAAGAGCACAGGGTTTTCCTAAAGTCACCTTCAGTTGTCACATCGACCTCTGACACACATTTGCATTTGTGACAAATTTGCATTTGTGACAATTTGGGCTAGTTTCTTGGAAACACCGACCTTGATTATAGAAGTAAACTTTGCAAAAACACTATCATATTGCCCTGACACTATGGGGTTGATTACAATCCGTCCACCGGTTTTCCGCTGGTCGACTCGTCGACCGGGCGGGAAAAACCCATAACATGGAGGAGGTGTCCGGAAGACACCGCCGTCCATATTATGCAGCAGGCGGTCTTCTGCCTTTCCATGGCGGCATTGCCGCCATGGAAAGGCAAGTGGTCCTTGCTGATGGGGGCCCGTAGCGGGCCCCCAGGGTGTTGGGGGGTGGGAGGTGCACATGGGGGTACCTATGGTACCCCTGCATTTGCATGAACAACGTGGCAGGCACTGCGCAGTGCCTGTCACGTTGTGCATTCAAATGCACAACTTGCATTTTTAACCTTGCGGCGGGTGCTGCTGGCAGCACCGCCCACCACAATGTTAGAAATGCGGAATGCGCCCGCCTGTGTGGCGGGCGCATCCAAATTGCACATGCAGGACCGCCACATGCATAGCGGGCGTTCCCATTTCCTGGGGCTATGGCGGGCGGACAAATCAGCCATGCTAATCAGCCCCTATGTATCAGGCCTGCACATACGTTGTGCAAATGTGTTTTTTATTTTCATCTCCATATGGACACATAGCTCACAAACAATGGCAGCCTGATCACGATCTGAATCCAGGGTAATGATGCCTTTTTTCTTCAAATAAATATCTGTTTCCAGGTATAGTCAGAAGAGGCACTTCTGCTGACTAGCATCTCCATGTGGAGTATCCAACTTTTGGCCAAGTCGGGGTTCTACATTCTTCCCCACCATGTAATGGGATTGTATCATGCAGTAAGGGGATTCTTGGCAGAACACTAGATGGGCACTAATGATGTATTACAGGGGAACATTAGGTGTTGTGCCAAAGGGAGCATTCTGTAATGTACCTTCATGAAAGTACTGGGTGACAAGATTGATGGAAGAAATGGGTGCTATACACAAGGTGAACAATAGCCCTGATTGAGCCCTGAGTGTTATGACTGATGAGAGAAATAAATTATGTGCAAGTCTAGGGCAAAGTCTTTATGAGGGCACACCTGATGTACAACATGGGTCATAGGGGTAATGTGCACTGGGTGCACAAGGTGATGGTCTGCAAAAGAATGTGCCCTATGCATATCATGTCTCCTTGAATATTTCCTAGTACTTGATCAGCACTATTTTTTATGCTGTGATTTTGAAGTCTATACTTATGAGTATTAAAGCAAAATTGCAAATCCCACAATGCACCTTTTGCTAGCTGAGCAGCTAGAAC
The DNA here is from genome assembly GCF_964204655.1 of Triturus cristatus. Classification (NCBI taxonomy): domain Eukaryota; kingdom Metazoa; phylum Chordata; class Amphibia; order Caudata; family Salamandridae; genus Triturus; species Triturus cristatus. The sequence continues at coordinate 386,387,364 of NC_140583.1, forward strand.
TGGCAGAATGTGTCTGCCATGAGGGAAGAAATGTCACAGCAATGAACAGGGTTTGACTGAACATAAAATAGTACGGTAACTAGTCACAATATCGAAAAAAAAATATCGACTGGACAAAATATCAAGTTTTTTATATAGAATGGACAGAATATCGAATTGCAAAAATATAGTGGTGCAGAATATCGAAATGCAGGTAATAAATATCGATTTCCACAATATCGAAGTTAGTAATATCGATTTTTTTTTAGTGATTTAAGTGTTAGTATATGTGTTAAAAGTTTGTATTATTTTTGTAATGTATGTTTGAATTTTGTAAAAGTAATGAATTTTATGTTAATTAATTTTTGTGTAATTTAATTCTATAGCGGGTTGTGGGTTTAAAGGGGAATAGGGTGGGAAGTAATTTAATTATATCATATATATTTTTAGCATTATTTAGAATTAATTAATTATATGTTAAATATTTTTTGCGTAATTTAAGTCTGTAGCGGGTTGTGGGTTTATAGGGGAAAAGGGTGGGAAGTAATTTAATCGGAATTAATTAATTTATTGTTTTATTACTAAAAAATTTAATATTTTATATTTGATATTGTTAATTAAATTAATTAATGAATTACTAATTCATTACACATCGATTAATAACACATAATAATTGATTGGTAATTATGCTAATTGTGTATTTTTTATCAATTAGTAATTAATTAGATATTCATTATTAACAATTAATTTGTAAATATGTTAATTGTGTACTTTTTTATCAGTGGGTTGAGGGTTGATAGGGGAGTAAGGTAGGGAGTTATTTATATTTAATGTAATTGTTATTATTTGTTGTATTATAATTTTTTAAGTTATTTTATATTGTTAATTGTGTGAATTTATTAAAATGCTACAATATTGTAGGTAATGTTTAAAGGGGAAATTGTGCGAGGTAAATTCATTTTTTTGAAATTATTGTTTATTAATGTTAATTATATGGCAGGAGTGGGTATATTAAATTATTCCCCTACGCTATCCAACACTTTCCTTACTGTTGCACTCACTGGAATGGGAATAGTAATTTTTACCCTTCCGCTATCCAACACTTTCCCTACTGTTGCACTCACTGGAGTGGGAATAGTAATTTTTACCCACCCGCTATCCAACACTTTCCCTACTGTTGCACTCACTGGAGTGGGAATAGTCATTTTTACCCTCCCGCTATCCAACACGTTTCCTACTGCACCACTTGTTAGAGTGGAAATAGCAATTTTATCTTTTACGCTATGCAATCTTTTCAGTATTGTTACATTTAATGTAGTGTAAAATATATATATATTTTTTAAATGTTTTAACCTATTATATATAATGTATTTTTACATGTATATTATAGGTTTATATATATATATATATATTATCTACTGGTGGTCGCCAGTAGATAGTTATAGTTACAACCTAGTTTCCATAGGAAATCTTAAAATTCTATTTTGAATAACTTTGGCGCCGGTTGACGAATTCTCGCGAAATTTTCGAAACAAATGGGGCGCTCTGTTCAGCTCCTACCCTGAAAGTCTCGGGGTGGTTCGTCAAGCGGGGGCCGAGAAAAAGGGGGGGTCCCAAAACGCGTTTTCCCCATGCATTTTTCCATAGGACCTTTAGTCGAAGGTACAGCCCGAACGGCTGAACAGAATTACGTGAAATTTGGCAGAGAGGTAGCCATAAGGTCATGGAAGTGCCTTTTGAAGGTCTCGTGTAAATCTGTTCAGTATTTCCTGAGAAAATAGCATTTAAAAGCATATAAATATCTATACGTGCGCACCGTGCACACACTGTGTGCGCACCCTGGCGTGCGCGAGCGCAATTCTGATTGGTTGTTAGATGTCGGTAAACATTCGAATCGGTCGAAACCAGGAAGTGTCGGCCGCCATTTTGTCTCTCGCAGTCTGAGGGGGTGAAAAACAAAGGTGGAGAACGTGAAAAGGGGGCAGGGTGGACAGTTCCTGACCCCCTAGCCTTTGTCAGGGGGTCCCAGAAGGACCCCCAAGGGCAAAAAAAAGATTTTTTTTTTTCGCTGAAAAAACACGTAAAAAATTTTGTAAAAATTTTTTGCGGAAAATTAAGCGAGGTTCGCGCACCGTGCGCGCACGCTAAAAATCACATAAAAAAAATAAAGAATACATACATAAATTAGCATTTAAAAAACCTTTGAAATTCACTGAAAAAACCATAGGTTTCACACACGTTATAGTTACGAATTCGCGTTTAAAAAACCTTGCAAATTCACTTAAAAAACCATAGGTTTCACACATGTTATAGTTAGCTGGACATTTCACTCGTAAAAAACCAAGGAAATTCCCCCGTTATAGTTAGTGCAGGCAACTATAACTCACGCGACCGCAATCCTCTGCTGATGACGTCAGATATTACATCACTGATGATATATGTGTCTTTCTGAAAAATAAATATTTGTAATATATGTATAGCTAAAGATTAATGGAAGAAGACATGGGTAAATAAGTGTCTAAATACAGTGATGTAATATCTGACGTCATCAGCAGAGGATTGCCGTCGCGTTAGTTATAGTTGCCTGCACTAACTATAACGGGGGAATTTCATTGGTTTTTTACGAGTGAAATGTCCAGCTAACTATAACATGTGTGAAACCTATGGTTTTTTCAGTGAATATATATGTGATCAAGGCTCAGGCGAGCCGAAACGCGTAATGGCGATAGAGAAATAAAGACTATTTGCACTACAAGTTGGGTCCGTGCCTTTCTCTTCAGGAGAACCGTCAGCGGGGAAAAGCTACGGAGGAATAAGCGTGATATATATATATATATATATATATATTCACTGAAAAAACCATAGGCTTCAGGCACGTTATAGTTAGGAATTAGCATTTAAAAAACCTTAGAAATTCACAGAAGAAACCATAGGTTTCAGGGGCGTTATAGTTAGCTGGACTTTTCACTCGTACAAAACCATTGAAATTCCCCCGTTACAGTTAGTTCAGCTAACTATAACTCGCGCGCCCGCAATGCACTGCTGATGACATCACATATTACATCACTCATGACATCACTCATGACATCATCCAGTGAATGTGTGTTTTTCTGAAAAATACATATGTTTTATATATGTATATCTCAAGGTCGATGGAAGAATAAATGGGTATATAAGTGTCTAAATGGATGATTTGTCCCCTCCCTTCACCACTGTGTAAACGCGCCCTGTGGCCGTTCCAAGTTGAGAGATTAAGTCCCCTTGAATCCTAAGGGTCCCTAGGGTCAAACTAGCCCACTAGGTACCTCCAGTAAGCGCCTCAGAGCTGCGTTGCATAGAGGTGTAAAAAGGGGCGTGGTCTCAGAACACCTGTCTGCAACGCAGCTCCCTGGCGCATACTGGAGATACCTGTTGGGCTAGTTGGCCCTCAGGGACAATCAGTATTGAAGGGAAATTAATTCCCCAACTTACAACTCGCCAGGGGGCGTGTTTGCAGAGTGCTGCAAGGAGGGAGCGTGGCCTCCGGTGCGATGCCGGTCTTTTATTTATTTTATTTTTTGTAGAAGGAGGGCTGTGTGGCCCCCCTTCTTTTTCTAATTTATTGGCCCTGGGAACCCCATCCCCCAGGGCCTGCAACCTAATTTGTTTTGTTGAAAAAATTAAATTTGGAAGGGGGCCGCATGGCCCCCCTCCCAAGGCCTTAATCGGCCCCGGGGACCCCAACCCCCGGGTCATGGCCATTTTTTTTTTTTTAAATTCTTTAGGAGGGGGGCTGCGTTGCAATCTGGGATCCATATCTTTGTCACAGTGCATATGCAACGTTACACTCCCCAGCACATATTTTATATTACAACTCTAGAGACTAGTTAGGTTACACAACACTGCCCTCTGCATATTACACTCCAAGGCGCATATCGCATAGCACGCGCTAGTGCCTGTGCTATCTCGTGCTCTCCAATGAATCTGTCATTGCGCACAATGTATTGCATATTATATTTCACACCCCGGTTCATCCTATATCACACTTTTTGGTGCATAGTTTATACCATACACTATATCTAGTTTTCATTTTCAATCGTGCTCTGAGGACTATGTTCTATATAACACTGTGTCCACATACCCTTTTCACGGGCATTACATTTTGCGATGGGGGTGGAGGGTCAGGGGGTGTTTCTGCCAAGTGAGCCCAGAGTCACAGTCACAAACGTCCTCTTCTTCCTGAATAAAAGTGAGATTATGCTGCATACTTGTTCATATTTTAAGTAGTTCGCACAGACACACATTTAAAAACAATAAATTTTCTAATACCCACCTTCTCTGAACAGTTAGCTTGCTGCCCGATCCACCTCCTCCCTATCCTCTGTTGTCTGAATCCATGGACTAGCGTCCTCCCTCCTGCCATGCATGGTCTGATGTGCTGCCACTGCCCTCCATTTAGCATGATGTACCAGTCCACTCCTCCTGCCCTCCATTGCCCAATTCTATGGCCCATCATTGACCTCCTGCTTAGCCTCTGTGCTTAGCTTGCTGCCCCTATCCTCCTTCCCCCTGCCCTCTGATGTCTTTGTGCATCCCCCTGCTCCATCCTTTTTGCCTACCATGTTCCATGGACCTGCCACTCCTATCTACTCTGAGTGTTCTGTTGATCTGTCACTCCCCTCCCACCTGCCTAGCATTGTCAGATGACTGTAACCTGTCCCTGCCACCTCCACCCTTCCTGTCCACATGCCATGCCCCTATCCCCTTCCTCCTGTCCTCCATGGTCCATTTTACTACCACACCCTACTGCCCTCCCTGGTCTGTTGTGCTGCAACTTCTCCTCCTGCCTGCCCCACGCGGTCTGTTGTGAGGCCCCTTCCCCTGAACTCTCTTGTCTGTGCCCAGGTCCTGACCCTCCCTTCTATCCTCCATGGTCCTTTGTGCATGCCCCTGCACCCTCCTTCTTGCCCATCATAGCCATTTTGCTGCCACTAACCCTCCTGCTTGCCATGCATGGTCTTCTGTGCTGCCATGGCCCCTCCCACTTTCCCTGTGTGGTCAGCTAGCTGCCCCTGACCCCCTCCTACCTTCCCTCCTTGGTCTGTGTGTATGCCATCATGGTCTCACTGTTGCTCTCCATGGTGTGTCTTGTTTCTAGTGCCCATCCTGCCTGACCTCCATTGTCATCTTGCTGCTCCTGCCCTGCCCCCTTGCCCCCAGCCCTCTGTTTCCATGTGCAGACCCCTATTCCCTCCCTCCTGGCTTGTATGTTCCATTGTAATGCCCCTGATCCGTCCCTCCTGCCCTTTATGGTCTGTTATGCTGCAGCTTTCTCCCCTGTCTGTCCATTATGGTCAGCTAGCTACCATTGCCTCTTTCCCTTCTGTTCTCTGTTGTCCATGTGCATGGTCCTGTACCCTCCCTATTTCTTTCTATGGATTGTTGTGCTGCACTCCCGTCCCGCATGCCCTGTGTGGTGTATTGTGCTGCTGCAAACCCTGATGCCTGCCCTGTAGGGTCAGTTTGGTGCACCTCTCCATGTCCCTCCTGTCCTCTGTTATCCGAGTCCATGTCCCTACCCCTATTCCTCCTGTCTACCATGATCCAATGTACCATACTTGCGAACATTTTGAACTTGGTAAGAGGGAGATTTTGAGAAAAAACTGGGGTATTGATTTTCCCCTTTGAGTTACATTGAAAAAGAGGAGATTGTAGACAGGAGACAGATGAAATAAAGCCCATTTGTGCTTAAAAACATTGGACGTTTCCTGGCTGAAACGGGTCTGTTGGCATGTATGGTTGTACTACCACTGCCTCTTCCTTCTGCCCACAATGGTCTATTATATTGCCACAGCCTCTCTTGCCAGTCCTGTATCGTTGGTTTGTTGCCCCTGCCCCCCTTTCCACTGCCCTCCATAGTCTGTTGTGCTGCCACTGCCCTTCCTGCCTGCCCAGTGTGGTCAAATTGTTGCCTCTGCACCCTCCTACCTGCCTTCAATTTTCAGAGTCCGTGCCCCTGGCCTCTGCCTCTCAACAGTATCCTAATGAACAACTAGATTGCTAACATTCTATATTTATTACAAAAGTGCGCCTGACGTCATCTTGATGTAATCAAAACTGTAATACCTAGAGCATTTCCTTTAGAAATTAAATATATGAGAGGGTCTTATTTGCATCAAAATTATGGTTAGTGCTCTAAAAAACTAAAATGAGGACATATTTTCTGAGTTTTCAAATAGCGACAAAGAACTTTTAAATTATTTGTAATCTTTATGTTTCTGTATCCAGTTGACCACTTGATTAAATGTTGCACTTAGGGGAGAGGATGTGGTGTTACTTCCAGAGTTGCAGACTTTGCAACTGGGGAACCAGGTTGGAGTTTCTACTTCATGCACAATATTCTGTTATTCTGGTCAAATCACTTAATCTCCCCATGTCTACAACCAACATGAATTTGATCTTGTGTGATGTAACCAATCCTCATGTAAAGCACTCCAATACCTGACAAGTCTACACTATATAAAACTGCAAATACACAAAAAATAAGTGTTTTGCACACTTCTGTCATTGGGCTACATTTGGGCTACATCTGGGTGATATTTGTGCTGCATTTGGGCTCTTTTGTCTCTGGTGGCCATCTTGGGAGATTTATTTGTTATGAAGTTTCCTAATTTCCTCATTTACTGCAGTCTCCTCAGTAGGAAATGCTTTCAGTTGTTTTACTTTGATTCCATCAAGAAGGTATTCAGATATGTCACACATTTGCCAAAAATTCTGAATGTTAGCACTCTAATTGCTCATTAGATCACTCTAGTAAAGCTACTGCTCACCACGGAAGTCTGCTGCTGGTATTAAAAGTGCATGTTTCAGTCTGCATATCAGAATTTTTTAATGAAATAGAAGAGGATTTGAGAAGTCACTCAAAATGTGCCCTAAATTTTCTTTCTTCAGCACTAATCATTATTTCTATTGTAAAATGAACCCCCTCATTGTGTTCCTTTTTAAATTAAATGTTTTAAGTGTTACCAGTTTATTCCAATCAAGATGGCTTCAGGTTTGCCATACTTTTGTCATAAGTAAGACAGTGAGCGCTATAATTCTTCTTAAGAATACTCTGGGACATTCTGTCAGTGGGCTATACTTGGGCTACATCTGAGTGATATTTGGGCTACATTTGGGCTCTTTTGTCTCTGGTGGCCATTTTGGGAGACTTATTTGTTTTGAAGTTTCCTAATTTCCTCATTTACTACAGTCTCCTCAGTAGGAAATACTTTCAGTTTTTACTTTGATTCCATCAAGAAGGCATTCAGATGTGTCACACATTTGCCATAAATTCAGAATGTTAGCACTCTAGTTGCTCATTAGATCACTGTAGTAAAGCTACTGCTCACCAGGGAAGTCTGCTGCTGGTATTGAAAGTGCATGTTTCAGTCTGCATGTCAGAATTTTTTAATGAAATAGAAAAGGATTTGAGAAGTCACTCAAAATGTGTCCTAATTTTTCTTTCTGCAACACTAATCATACTTTCTATGGCAAAATGAACCCCCTCATTGTGTTCCTTTTTAAATTAATTGTTTTAAGAGTTACCACTTTATTCCAATCAAGATGGCTTCAGGTGTGCAATACGTTTGTCATAAGTAGGACTGTTAGCGCTCTAGTTGTTCTTTAGAACACTCTGGGAAGCTGCAGTAGAACACAAAGGAATCAACTGACAGTCTCTGCCCTTTTTGGATGTATATGTTTTACTGAGAATGTCAGACTTCATTCTCACATGACTGAGAAAGATAATGTGAATTTACAGAAAATATGCTCTCAGTATAGCTTACAGATCACCTTCCAAACCTCTGTGGGAAAAGCATGAGAAAATAGTTTTCTCTCAAACATGATTCATGATATCACAGCCGAAGGCTTTTTCACATGGTAAAATCACCTTAGAACACACCACAATTCCTAAAATGAGTATAGTACCATCAACAAATGATTTATAATGTAACTAAAGTCTTAAAACCTTCCATTAACTGCACTGCTTTTTAATGAGGTGCTATCATGTATATTGGTCCCAAGACGGCTGCCAACACTTCTTGGATGAAGTACTGACAGCCAATCAGATCTCACGATGAGATGTGTAGTTAGGCTCCTCCCAGATATATCTATCTTTTTAACTCTAATTTAACCAGGAACTACTGAACGGATTTACACCATTTAAGCAAAAGGCACGAGTCTGAACCGAGGACTACCTCTTTGCCAAATTTGGGGTAATTCCGTTCAGCAGTTCCGGCTGTAGCTGTGTCTACAGGTCCTACGGGAAAATGCATGGGGAAAACGCGTTTTGGGACTCCCTTTTTTTCTCAGCCCCTGCTTGACGAATCACCGTGAAATTTTCAGGATAGGAGCGGACCGGAGCTGGCCAAAAGTTTTGAAAATTTTGCGAAGATTCGTCAATGGGCGCCACTGTTGCGGATTTCCTAGGGAAAATAGGTCCTAACTATAACTACCTACTGGCGACTGCCAGTAGGTAATATATATATATATATATATATATATATATGTAATTATATTTAAAATTCTTTCTTTAACATGTAATTATTATAAATATTGATTGTTTTTTAATATTGTTAAGTTAATATATATGTAATAAAAGATAACAATGGAAGTTTATTTTTTTTACTTACATTTAGTATTTATTAATTTTAAGGTTAAGTATTTTTAAGTATGTTTTACTTAATTATACTTATTATTTCATTAATTTTTGCATTACTTTTAAGACATTTAAAAAGTCGATATTTTAGCAAACTATATTATTTACAACAATAGGATTCAATATTTTTGTACTTACCTGTTTGTAGATAGGAATTCGATATTCTGGTAGTCGATATTTAGTCACCGATATTTTGTAGGTCGATATTTATCTCCTCGATGTTCTGTCAGTGATTCAAATAATACATATGTTTCCTCTTTATGGATTAGAAAATATTGTTTTGCTAATTTAAAGCATCCCCTATTTTTCTATTGCATCACATACAAAATAAAAAAATGCTTGACATTGTCAGTGTGGTTGACATTTTTTTTAATTTCATTTACATTTGCAAGCATATGATACAAACAGAAAATAAACTATGCCACCACCTTAATCAAGTAGCCATATACCTTGATTAAAATGTTTAAATAAAAAAATAAAAAACATTCACCGATGTGGCAATTTTATTAGTGATTTGCTTTTAATCAACAAGTCTTTTGGTTGTGCAATGCATTTTTCCTAATATTTGTGAAGGGGACAAGAATAAATCACAATAAATTAAGCACGCAATAAGGGGCAAAGGTGACACAACTACTTAGGAGCCGATTACAATGTCGTTAGGAAGGACTCTGAATGGGATTCGGTATTGTCGTTTCAGAACTCTTGTTTCCTACTGAATCATACTGTTTTCCCAATGATAGATTATGATGCCCGGAAACCATTCGAGCAGACCTTATCTATTCTGAAAGGCATCAGGACAGCTGGAGTCCTTCAGAGCCGATTCGTACACCTCTATGAACAGGGTTTCTGGAAGAGCGATTACGATGACCGATTCAGACAGCCTTTCCAATTTTGTTTGCCTGAGACGAAACAGCTTTCGCAATTTGCCTTTTGGGGGCCTGTTGCGGGCCCCCTTTACCCAGAGGCGTCCAAATGTGGCCCATGGGGGTACCCAAAAGACCCCTCTTTCTAACCATGCACAATGTGCCAGGCACCATGGGGTGCCAACCACAGGGTGTAAGGTTTTCCCCAACCACCCTTTTTTCAATGGGAGCGTTCAGAACACAGGCTCCCATTGAAGTCAAAGCGAGTCCGACCGAACGATTTTGAGAGGCATCGTAGTCGGTCATCCGAACTGACAGGAATTGACTAATTTGGAAACTGGTCTGGAACCGATTCGTTCAGGACAGTTTCCAAATGACTTCGTAATCAGGTCCTAAGTAGGATTTATCAAGCTACGCAAGCCCACCTTGCATGACCCATGTGTGACTTGATAAATCTAGAGCATCAAACCGCAGGGCAATTCGCTATGTTCTGTTACTCTGCCCCAGTGAGGCCTTCCATGGGAGGACAGTGGGTATTCCCATGCATACACCCACGGATTTTGGAGCGCTCCCTGATTTACTATTACTGGTAGACCTGGGAATGCAACAAAATGCTACACCTTCCCAGGTGAGGTGTATTGAGGAGAAAAATCTTTACTTCGCCTAATTTTTCCTCTATCTACTTCTGCTGTATTCTGCAGCACACATAGAAAGAGGAAAATGCCCCAGCGGTCTGTTTTTGTGCAGGAAGGCACCCCTTCTTGCACAAAAACAATTATGATTACAATGCAGGCACCCTTGTACAATGGCGTAATGATGCTCGCATTGGCGCTAGGCAGCACATTGAACACAAGTACAAATAGGACTGTACCATGTAATGTTAAATACGGCGCATTCCTGCCCTTTCCCTATCACACAGCACAGCAAGGCAGGTTGATGCGCTGCGCTGCATGATTTAAATTAAAATGTACACCGTAATTGAGCACTCAAGTCCAACCAAAATAAATAGCCAGTAATTACATTAATATTACAAAACAAATAAAAAATAAAACTTTGTTACTGAAAAGTAAGGGACAAATTTTAGGTGAATGTGAATGATGTGCATAGGCTTTGTGCATTCAGTACAATTGCAGGGAGACAAAAATGGCCTGACTCATTGACGCACTGCCCCATGCCGTATGCTGTGGTGAGTGCAAGTAAAATGTGAATGACAAATAAACAGCACAATAAATAAAGCTGGCAGGCTAAAGCTCCTATACGAATGTATATTATGTAGGATTTCTTTAGAAAATCAATAGTTTTGTTTCAAAGTCAGACCTAAACAGAATGCTTGAGAAAAAGTTTCTCTTTATTTTCATTTACACCTCTTGTGGGATTCTATTATATGTTTTATTTTTAAATGTTTAAGGAAATATACCTGCAGACCGAGCCAGATCAGGAGTGTTTTCCGACCGAGTCGGAGGCCTGCAGTCCGACCGAGCGAGTATGATGCGACGTATGCTGCCGGGCTCAGTTCAGTCGGACTCCCATAGAAATCAATGGGAGCCGGTCGTACGACGCGTGCATGGGCTCCCATTGACTGAATGTGTACATCTCGCACAAGGGCAGCCCCTACAGTGGGTACGCGTTGGTGCCTTCCGCATCGTACATGCCTGTGTTGGGGGACCCTTGGGTCTCCCCCTGTGTCTGAGTCGTAGGGATGCAGGTGTCAGGGGGTCCGACGCGGACCCCCAAAGGCAACCACCCAGACGTTTTGTGAGCCGGACACTCTGGCTCGCACAGGCTGTCCGAAGCGTGCATCGTACTGGCTCGGTCGTAAATCGCATCCATTGCGCACCACGGTTAGCTTACGACCAAGACGTACGGAGCAGTTCAGACCCGGAAACGACTCAGTCGGTGAATTTCACGTAGCTCGTATCGTACTTGCTCGCTCGTACAGCTGTACGAGTCGGCCGGAAAACACACGTACGGCTCGTAGTTGTCCCGGTCGGATCGCGTTCGGTGCCCCTGCGACCCGGATCGGAATCGGCCCCTAAGTCTTTCTAATTATCCATACTTGCTATCACTTTATCACTGTGTATCATTCTTGAGTCTTCCCTCAGTTTCTAGTTAGATGCCACTAAAATAAATTCTGTATAGGTCTTTCTATTCCATTTGAAAACAAAATCTAGTCTCTGGACCTTACCATTAGTTCCCAGGTCAGTTGCCATTCTATAGTTTTCTCAAGTCGTTGATACATCAATTTGTTGTCCACAAGTGTGTCTTGTTACTTCTTCCAATTTATGTAGAACTGGCCAAGATTTAGTTCTCACCTAGAAAGATATTTAATATATCAATCTTTTTATTTTTGCCTCATTTCAACTTTTGAAGGAAGTGCTGCACTCTGCATATATATTTAGGCACATCAAGTTAATTCGTATGCATTTACACACCGAGTTCCAACACTATTAGATTCTGTTAATTTTACCCTGCATCATGCAAAAAAGGCTTGGATAGAGAGTCCTGGTATCTGGCTCAAAAATGGAAGATGTTTGGTGGGACCATAGTGAACCTGAGAAGATGTTCATGTAACTTCACATTTCCAAATTTTGGAGATAAAAACTTTCCCCTCAAACCTTTTGCAACAATATTTTATGGCAGGGGAATTCTATCCAGCCTGAGATGAGGAATAACATTTTTTAAAACATGTATTCAATGGCTATGTCTGACTGATTGGTTCTCCATCTTACTGATACACCCAAAGGGACAACATTGTTGCACACAATATTTATTTTAGGCAATGATTTTGTATTAAGGTTTCTGTAATACAACCCATTCAGCTTAATTTCACAACTCATGAAGAATGTCTTTTATACTTTTTTTTTTAAAATAGTTTTTATTTGTCAATATACACATAAATTGCAGGCCCCTGGAATCCCCAGAGGTACCTGCCGAAGCATTACAAACATAATATCGTAGACATTTTACATTAGAGAAATAAATGAAGAGGCGCTTAATATGAAAAACAAACCCCGAACCCCCCCCACACCAACTCCTGGATCCCCCCCGACCGCACCAAACCATGACCAACAAGTAACATCCTGCATGAGCATAGACTAGACAGTTCTGACACCGGGCCCAAACTAAGCCCTCCCTCCCCAGGGGAACTAAAGGGACCCCTCTTCAAGCTCCTCCGGGACTGGCTCCAGGGAGATACCTCTGTAATCTGCCCAACGCTTCAATATCTTATAGTGTTTACGTGGACACCCCCTGGCTGCAAATATGGGGAACTCCAAACCCATGCTAAAGTCCAGACCCCTCTTCCAAACATTCAGAGAGGGAGCCACCGGAGCCTTCCATGCCTGGGCGACATCCCTCTTAGCCAGCGTGAGGCCCAACAGTAGCAGGTGCCACTTGTATATGTTTCCTCCAATGTCAGCCATGACGTGCAGGAGTGTCAGCTTAGGGTCCGCGGGAAGATCCCAGCCCAAAACCTCAGATAGGCAGGACAGCACCCCTCTCCAGAAACAGGATAATTAAACACAGAGCCACACCGTGTGAATGAAGGAACCCTCCTCCCGCCCACATCGGAGACACTCCGGAGATGCGATCAGCCACGCGCGCCACAGCCTCCTACGAGTAAAATAAACCCTGTGCAAGTATTTAAATTGAATAAGGCATAGTCGAATGGCTATGGCTGCCCCCCGAGGCGAGGCCAGTGCCTCCATCCAGTCCGTCTCATCGAGGGGACCAACATCACCCTCCCATTTCCCCCTTAGATACTGGAGCGAGGGGGAGCTGTGAATGACGAGCGTTTGGTATATCTTGGAAATTTTCCACTCTTGAAGGTCCCCCATGAAGAGCTTCGCATCCACGGGGCTAAACTCAGCTATGGAATCCAATCCCGCTAGGCTGGGGGAGAGTGCATGGTGGAATTGGAGGTATCTATAAAACTGTGTCTGGGGCATGCTGAATTCTTGTTGTAGATCTAGAAAGGATGTCAAAGTGCACCCCCGTACCACATCGCCTATGGTGGAGATGCCTATCTGATCCCACCCCTGAAACCCGGACAGGGCCGCCATCTGTGGTAGTCGCCAATTGTGCCACAGGGGGTTTCCCACGTGAGTGTGTTCCACCACCCAATTCGTGTCAGCGCCTGGCGCCAAATCTGAAAAACTACCTGCGTCACTGGTGGCAGCAGATACGGGGCGGAATATAGCAGGGTATGTAGTGTATGTGGGGCCATAAGTCACCGTTCCTCCGCATAGGCCGGATCCCCCCTATCCCCATACCACCACTCGTTCAGGACCAACAGGTGGGAGGCCTGGTAGTAGGAAAGCATATCTGACGTGGCCAGCCACCCCTCGTATGTTGATAGGAAGCACGTCCGCAGACCCACCCAAACCGCCCCACCCTCCCACAGGAACTGACCCAAGGTCGAATTCACCCGACGGAACCAGCCCGGTGGAATAGTATAGGGATGATTCTGTAGCTGGTAGAGAAGACGGGGAAGGGCCACCATCTTAAAGATCGCGGACCGACCGAATATGGTGAGCGGCATGCGGGCCCACAATTTGATGTCTTGACAGATACGATCCCATACCGGCACCACATTACGCTCCCAGGAAACCACCGGAGTAGCTGATAAGAACATCCCTAAATACTTAAGTCCCCCCGCAGCTATCCGCACCGTGGAGGCACACCCCTGCGACCGAGTCGGACCCCCCAATACCCACAGGGTGGACTTCTGGGGATTCATGAAAAGACCCGAAGTCTCTCCAAAGAGCTGTATAATACGGAGTAGCCGGAGCCCCCTGCGGTCAAGATCTGTTAGAAAAAATAATACGTCGTCTGCAAAGAGAGCTATGCGATCGGACAGTCCATTCTCCCACTCAAAGCCGGAGATTTGCGCGTCAATCTGCACCCAAGCTGCCAAAGGTTCCATGGCCAGGGCAAATAAATAGGGGGACAAGGGACACCCCTGGCGTGTCCCACGTCATACATTATGCCGCATTGCGCGGGATGGCATAAAATCCGCCTGGTCCGGGTGAACCAAAGAGGTACTATATGGCAAGAGGCGGTTGGCCAGGGCTTTCGCCAAAATATTCGCCTCCACGTTAAGGAGGGAAATTGGACAATACGCGGCGTGTTGCCCCGGGGGTCTGCCTGATTTGTAGAACACCACAATTTCTGCATGCCTCCAGTCCCGAGGTAACAGCACACAGTCCCGAGCCTCCTCCACCACCGCCTTATAATGTGGACCTAATTGGAGGAAATACTTCTTGAAGAACTCACTCGGGGACCCATTTGGGCCCGGGGCCTTGCCCGGGTTGAGGCCACCCAGCGCCTCCCCGAATTCCTCCACCATAAACGGGCGATCCAGTTTAGTCCGCGCCGTCTCTGATAGAGCCATGATCACTTAAAAACCGCTCTATGTCCGTTTCCGTGAGACATTCACAGCCCTGAACCAAAATATCACAAAACAAGGTGATATCACATTGTAATACGGTAGGTGTGTTATACATGAGCATTTGTCAAGGATTGATTAGGTGGTTTTGTATCAATTAGATTATTAGAATTTACTCTTGGTGCTTTTTCTATCACATGTGTGGTTGACCAAAGACTCTCATGAGGCAGAAGCAACCACAATTGAATGTAGTCCTCCAGAATCTCTTTGTGAGCGCCATAATTATAAAAGTGGGTGTGAGAAATTGGGTTGTTGGTCAAGGGCAACATCCACAATCCCTTGACCCTGTCACCAGGTAGGTTGCCCCCCTCAGCCGCCACACGGTCCTCCTGTGCCGCTGTCCCGCTGACGCTGCCTGCTGTGTCCTGACCGCCTCTCCAGCTCCGCGGTCAGTCTTGCCTTACTTGTGATTGTGTCATGTGTTTTTTTTTCCTTAACTGTGTTTACAATCTTTTTTTCCTTGTTGCCACTCATTGTCTACTGTTGCTGCCGTTCTTTTTTCACTTGGTGCCCTTGTGCCCTATCCCCCCCTGCCCCCTTTTGCCTTCTGTGTCACCCTCCCGCTCCCCCCTCGCGCTTTCCCGCCACTGAGTCCCTTGCGGCCCCGCCCCCCTGGTGTCCCATTCGCTCCCACCTCCCAGCTGCTCCACCCTCCCACAGCCCCTCATATGGAGGCCGTGCAGCGGCCGCGCGCAGTGGGCGTGCCGCTGGCGCGCCGAAGGCACGCCAAAGGCAAGTCCGCCCGTCCGCACCTGGACCGCGCCCAGCGCCAGAACCCCTGGCCCCCACCGTAGACAGGAAACCCGACTGAGATACAACACCACCGCCCTCAATGCTTTCAACACCGGACGACCACCTGCCTGCTACAGAGCCACCCAGAAGCGCACACACGGACCCTTCTCCTGCCTAGGCTACAAATTCACCTGCGTCCGAAACTGCACCCCGCCATTTGGACCAGGCAACAACAACCACCTCAAGTGCATCCTGCTCAACACCCGCTCCCTCCACAAGCACGCCCACAAACTCTGGGACCTTCTCGACACAACAGTGCCAGACGTCGCCTTCCTCACGGAAACCTGGATGAACGCCTCCTCAGCCCCCGACATCACCATAGCAATCCCGGACGGCTACAAGATAATCCGTAAGGACCGCGTCAACCAAACCGGAGGAGGAATCGCCATCATCCACAGGAGCACCATCAGCATCTCGACCAACTCCGAAGATACCCTCACCACCGCCGAACACCTACACTTCCAGATCTGCACCGACCCCAAGACCACCCTGAGAGGAACCCTCATCTACAGACCCCCAGGCCCACGCACACAATTCAGTGAAGTCATCGCTGACCTCATCAGCCCGCATGCCCTTGCCTCATCAGACTACATCCTCCTAGGAGACCTGAACTTCTACCTGGAGAACAACAACGACAACAACACCACCACCCTACTAGACAACCACGCCAACCTCGGACTCAAGCAACTGGTGAACACCCCCACCCACTACGCCGGCCACACGTTCAACCCCATCTTCTCGGCCAGCGACCACGTTACCTTCAGCTACTCTACCGGACTACACTGGACCGACCACAGATGCATCCATTTAATCTACAAGAAGACCACATCCCACCACCACCCACAACAGATCCCCTGAAGATGCTGGAGCAAAGTCACCACAGACCAGCTAACCACATCACTGAGCCAGAACCCACCAATCAACACTGCGGACACCAACGACGCAGCCCACAACCTCACACAGTGGATCGTCAACTGCGCCGACACCCTTGCACCACTGAAGAACCCTCCAGACAAGCCCGGCAACAGGAAAGCCACATGGTTCACCGACGACCTCAAAGAATCGAAGAAATCATGCCGAACCCTCAAGAAAACCTGGCGCCACGAACAGACGACAGAAAACCCGACAGCCCTCAAGAACATCAAAAAGACATCGTTCAAAGAGCAGCTGGACAACAACATACACAACAGCAAGGAACTCTTCAGCATCATAAAAGTGCTCTCCAACCCCAGCGCTAACAGCAACGACATCACACCGTCACAAGACCTTTGTAACTCCCTCGCCACGTTCTTTCACTGCAAGATCACCGCCATACACAACAGCTTTGGCGATCAGACTCAGACTCCGCCCCCAGCCACAGAACCAACACCCCTGACTACCACCCTCAGCGACTGGACTCCCATCAACACTGAAGACGCCACCCACGTTATGGTCACCATCCACTTCGGCTCTCCTTCCGACCCATGCCCTCACCACATCTTCAACAAAGCTGACACCATCATCGCACCCCACCTCTGGAACGTTATAAACAGCTCCCTCACGTCTGCCACGTTCCCAGAGAGCTGGAAGCACGTGGAGATCAACGCCATACTGAAGAAACCCAAGGCGGACCCTAATGACCTCAAGAACTTCCGCCCCATCTCTCTTCTTCCCTTCCCTGCAAAAGTCATTGAGAAGACCATCAATAAACAGCTGACCACATTCCTCGAGGCAAATGGCTCCCTCGACCCATCCCAGTCTGGCTTTCGAGCCAACCACAGCACCGAGGCTGCCCTCATTGCAGCCACCGACGACATAAGGACCCTGCTTGACAACGGGGAAACAACCGCTCTCATCCTCCTAGACCTCTCAACCGCCTTTGATACAGTCTGCCATCGCACCCTAATAACTCGCCTCCACAACGCCGGGATCCAAGGTAATGCCCTGTACTGGATCACCTCGTTCCTCTCCGGCAGAACCCAGAGAGTCCACCTTCCTCCCTTCCGCACAGCAGCCACTGAGATCATCTGTGGCGTTCCCCAAGGCTCTTCACTGAGCCCAACCCTCTTCAATATCTACATGAGCCCCCTCGTCGCCATCGCACGCAAACACAACCTCAACATCATCTCATACGCCGACGACACCCAGCTGATACTCTCCCTCACCAAAGACCCAGCCACCGCCAAATCCAACCTCCAGGAAGGAATGAAAAACGTCCCAGAATGGATGAAACTCAGCCGTCTCAAACTGAACTCAGACAAGACGGAGTTCCTCATCCTCGGACCATCCCCATCCACCTGGGACGACTCCTGGTGGCCCACAGCGCTGGGCACCACACCGACACCCACGGACCACGCACTCAACCTGGGATTCATCCTGGACTCCTCCCTCACAATGACCAAGCAAGTCAACGCCATCTCATCCTCATGCTTCAACACCCTGCGCATGCGCCGAAAGATCTTCCGGTGGATCCCTACCGAAACCAGAAAGACGGTCACCCAGGCTCTCGTCACCAGCGGACTGGATTACGGGAACGCCCTCTATGCAGGAACCACAGCCAAACTTCAGAAAAGGCTCCAGTGCATACAGAATGCATCCGCACGACTCATCCTCGACATCCCTCGCCACAGCCACATATCTGCCCACCTGAGAGACCTGCACTGGCTTCCCGTCAGCAAAAGGATCACCTCCAGGCTCCTCACCCACGCACACAAAGCGCTCCACAACACGGGCCCCGAATACCTCAACTGCCGCCTCACGTTCCACACTCCAACCCGCCAGCTCCGCTCCACCAGCCTCGCCCTCGCCAGCGTACCACGGATTCGCAGAACCACCTCCGGAGAAACATCATTCTCTTACCTGGCTGCCAAGACGTGGAACTCCCTACCCACCCACCTATGACTGACCCAGGACCATCTCACCTTCAGGAAACACCTCAAGACCTGGCTCTTCAAGCAGTAGCAGCACCCGCCCCCCCCATTCAGTGCCTTGAGACCCTCATGGGTGAGTAGCGCGCTTTATAAATGTTTTGATTGATTGATTGATTGTATCCTTGTCAAGGTGAACCACAAATGTCACTAAATTAACCTGTCCTTAACCTTCTGGGAGCTTGGCCAAAAGGCAGTCAGGCTTCACTTAGAGGCAATGTGTAAAGTATTTAAATGCAGCACTTAAACAGTAGTAAAGTGACAAAGTACACCAGAGAAATCCTGTACTAATTCAGAAAAAATGAGTACATTTTATTAATTTGTTGACACCAAAATGACAAAAATCCAGTCAATAGAAGCAGAGATATGCAGTTTCAAAGATTTAGGCAAAAATATCACGATGAACCAGCTAAGGTTATTTGGTTATGCTGGACCAGGACAAAGTCACAAGTTCAAGCTGACCTCGAAGGAGTGCAGGCCGGGTATAAGACTGAGTTGGACCTGCTGGACAGTGTACCTTGTTGTACTTGGACTGAGATGTGAGGTGCTACATCATGCTGCATCGAGTTGTGTGAGCTCCAATGGGGTCACCGATCAGGAGCTGAGAGGTGTGGCATCGAATTGCAGTGTGCTGCATTGGTTCTGATGAGGTTGCTGATCAGAAGCGGCAAGGTGCTGCAATGCAGGGTACTGTGTCGATATGTAGCATGCTGCGTTGGTTCCGATGAAGCTACCGATCTAGAGCTGCAAGGTGTGATGTGAGGTCCTGCATTGTGAGCTGCATGGTGATTAATTGTTTCTGGGGGAACCCACAATTGGGTCTAAGATTGACAGGTCTAACAGTGGTAAATTACAATTATTTACCAGAAATATTATTTACCAGAAAATAAATCTTTCCTTGTATCTGACATTAGCATGATCAAATGCTTGCTCCATGGTGTGTGAATCCAGTCAAATCTTTGGAAGCAACAATAAAAAAAATGTATAATGTTTGCTTTGCATAGCATTTTTAATGCAATTTGTTCTACATTTATTATTTATTATATATTCTATTGAATTTTTTGAATTTCCATTGAATTTGAATGTGGTATTTTTCATTGCTTTATATGGTGATATTCTTTACACAAGCAATTGTCTTCTTTTTCTATGACTTACTTTGTATACTTTTTAATTATACTCTGGGGTCAGAAAGCTCTCCGAGAGCTGTCCGTAGCCTTACCGTACGACCGACCCGTACCCGGAGCCGGTCCGTCCTGTTGATGAAGTACGATGCGCACAACTGCCAAAATCCCGACCGACACATAGGCTGTGACACGAGCTCCATTCTCCGTCCGAGCCGTAACTCCTAACACCAAACCGAGTCGCCCGGAATTAGTAACCATAGCAGCTTCGGCCCTGACAAGTACGATGCGTACTTCCTACGCGCCGGACGGGTCTCCATGTACGGCACGTCACAGTATCCGGAAAGGAAGCATATCAGGTACGATTCGCGCCACAACTCAATCCACGGCTACGAGACGGACCAGCATGCAACAGGTACGAGATGGAGCAACAAGCAGCGTGTACGAGACGAACACATCATGAATCCCATCGTGCAGGTCATACCAGTACTCTACATCTATGACCGGATCAGGAACAGACGCAGACAGCGCACACGGTAAGTCCGACACCTACCACACAAACAAACGACACGTACCCGTAAAACGGCACACACACACAGGGGAACCACATCCTGGCCACTAACAACAGGCCACCATAGGGGTTATATGGCCAGCACCACTACCACCCCCACCCATAGGGCTTATGTTGCTCAGCACTACTGCCAAACCCACCCATAGGGAACCTGTTGCCCATCACCCCTGCCAGCCTCACTCATAGTGTACCTGTTGCCCATCACCCCTGCTACTCCCACCCATAGGGGAACTGTTGCCCATCACCCCTGCCACCCCCACTCATAGGGCTTATATTGCCCATCACCCCTGCCACCCCCACCCATAGTGGACCTGTTGCCCATCACCCCTAACACCCCCACTCATATGGCTTATGTTGCCCATCACCCCTGACACCCCCACCCATAGGATGAGTGATGCGCCACACATCCATCATACTCCAACATTAGGTATGTCAGCAAAATACATCCCTCCTAACATCATGAAAACAGTGTGTAGTCTGTGACAAATGCCCACAACAGTGATTATGACTTCGAACATACAATGTAACTACCATAACATATGTGACCAAAAAATGAGTGTGGCCTACACAAGGCAAGCATCACTATAGCACTGTGTCAATGTAAAAATAACACCCCCTCACTGTGTAGAACAAAAGTTAAGTGTGGGGTTCCAAACTGAAGCAAATGTCGAGCATTGTGGTGATGGGGTCTAAACTCCCCCTCATCAGTGACCAAAAGGTAAGTGTCTTCATGGCCAGACAGCATTTATGATTCCCGGTCCCAACACATGAAACACTTTTGGGGCAAAGTAGTGGTTGGGTCCCATACCCACAGAGATGTGGTGAGGCTAACAGTGCTGTGAAAATATAACATTCTCTCGGCCATGTGCAGACAAGCACCACACATGGGGGCTGACAATGCATAAAGTGTACAATGACACAAAAGCAGAAGTGACCATCACAAAGCATACACACATCTCGAAAATAGACACACAAATCAAAACAACCTGTGTAGACTGTAGGTGTCAGGTCACAAACTCCCATTCCATGGCAGCAATGGCACCTAACAACTAGGATGAATGTGCACAATGATGTGATATGACTCACAGGGACAGGAGGGTAAATCACAAAAACAACATCCAGACAATGGCCCCCAACAGCAATACCAAAGCACTGGTGCAGATGCACAAACACAAACAGGAAACCTCACAGTGCACATCTGACACAACATGTGTGCGTGTGTGTGTCTCAGTATCCCCAGGCAACTACACAACACATGAGGGGGGCTGAACCACAGTGAGACAGATGTGGACACAGTGCCATACAAAAGTGACCCATCATTGGGAACCCCTTAGTGGGCAATCAGGCATTGTGACATGAGAGGGAGCACAACAGACACATGTGAAACAAGCTGGAATGAACACAAACTAACACAGCAAGAGACTGACACACAACAGCACTACCCCCAGGGACCAGACATTGGGGTGACACAAGCATGCATGACGCCTCCACTGTGATGACAAAGGTAGATGTCATACAAACTGTGAAACCCAGACATGTGTCCTGTGCCACAAATGTACATCACATCTACACAAACACAAATCACTCAGTATGGCCCTTCATCCATGGACAAACGGGAGCTAGGGGCCCATCCATGCAAACATTTACATCAGTCCACCCTCAACACCACACACCCTGAACTGCACCAATGTGCATCTGTGAAGCACACATGGACAGGTGACATTGCACATGCACCCATGACAAACACAGGAATGTTGGGAGGAACTAAGGTGCACAGACTCATCACACAAGGACCGTTCACAACCCTGGTGAATGACAGACATACTGCACAGTATGCGGTACATGGCCATAATGTCAAAGCTCATATAACCTTCAGAATACCTGCCACAGTCCCAGGACAATGCAGAAGCAAAGGAGAACCACAAGGGACACATGCTAACACCTCCAAACATTGCAGCCCTGAACCGGACAAGTGGGAGCAGTCACACACACATACACATGCCTTAATCACTGAAAGGTACCACCTAGGGATAACTACATGAAATTGCGAACAAACAAGTGCCTTGGGGACCCGACTGTGTCCCATCTGCGTCTGACAACATCATCACAACTCAGAACTGACAAATCCCAATGATGAAACACCAATTAACAGTAGTGTGTCATGCACCCACACATCCGGTAGCCCATGGCAAAGTTGTGGGATGTACACAGTACCACTCAGCAAGCATAAACAACAGGAACATATCAAGGGAACACTGCCTGTGTATGAAAAGGGATGTGGACACACACACATGCTCACACACACCATGGGCCCAGACTATGTCACAGAACAACACACTTACTTGAGGGGACCCAGCTCCTGTGTGAGCCCTGCTGTGCCAAACATAGTCACAGCACGTCTCAGTCATGTCAGCAGAACACTTGGTCATTTAGCCATCAGTAACCACACAATGAAGGCTCTGGTCACAACAGCCTGGGTACGGGAGTCTCCCTTAAGTCATCTGCACATACTCAACACATATGTACAGCAAGTTGCACAGAGGACCAAGTTGCTCCTACACCAATGATGCCCACACCTGTAGGTCCAGTGGTGATGCGCCCAAAGTCTGTGGAATAGACAAATTGGACAATGGGAGGCACATCATATGTGCATGTGTGCAAGCCACAGATGTGACCATGCAAATGAAATGTACACAGAGATGTCCACAAATTGTTGATAATGACACACCCAGTTAGCTGCAAAGGATGACATGGATACTGACCAGAATAGGATACATATCTCATGGACCACATGGAGTACCCCACATCAACACCTCAGTATTCAACATTGGAAATCAAGCATTACAGGTGCAAGGTCATGCTAAACATCATCAACCTAATGTACAGCTAAATCAAGTTCACAAGGATAAAGAAAAAAGCTTTATTCAGCAGATGAAAATTTAAACGTCTGTTCAAAACAAAGGCCAATGGCCAGTCCATTATCAAATGACAAGGAGTGAACTTGAGTGACAACTGTCACACGTTGCTTGCCTGCACTGCTAAGGACAGGGGACATCCCCTGTGAGAGGCATACATGGGGGCAGGCCAGTCACCGCAGGGACAGGATCAGGGCACAGCGGAAGGAGGCAGTGAGGGGGTGGTGGATGCAGGTGAGTCACTTGCAACTGCAGTGGAGCTGACTGAAGTGGTGGGTGCAGTCACAACTGTGGGGCACAAGTCAGATGGGGTGGGTGCCGGCACAACTGCAGTGGGCAGGTCAGATGGAGTGGATTGCCTAAATCCATGGGAGCGGAATGGGGTGCAGGTGAGGTCGGCAGGACAGAGGGGGGGACACGGTCCCCACATCAGTGGCACTAACCGTCTGACCAAGTGTGGAGGAGCAAGTGGTGGGGGGGAGGGCCTCAGCATTTTGGGGATGGTGTATCTGTGGGTAGGGGAACCCAGGGCAGGGTGTGGCGAGGGAACCTCTGGAGTGGTGGCCTTGGGGATGGAGGACGGAGACTTTGTCGTGGAGCTGCGGGCCGGGGGTGGAGTCTTGCTCGTCGGGCTCTGGGGGGACTTGCGGGTGGGGGCCTCAGTCTGACTGCACCTGGGGGAGGGTGTCTGGGTGTGAAGGGCACTCCCCTCTGTGTGTGGGGACTTGCTCTTCCCCTATTAATCTGGATCTGCTTGGTCAGTGGGGAAGAGGCCAAGGTCACAGAGGAAGAGCTTCTGTGGAGATGGGGTTGCAGGTGAGGTAAGGGAAGGGGGCTGGGAGGGAGAGGTATCGGAGGACTGCGGAGTGGTTGTGGATGACTGTGTGTGTTTCTGCAAACCATCCCCTGTGAGTGTGGTATCAGTCCCCTGCGCTTGCTTGTGTGTACGCCTAGACCGTGGTTTGGGTGTTTGTGAGCTGCCTGTGTCTGTGGCTTTGTGAGAATGTGCAGGTGTGTGTGTGTGTGCTTGGGACAGGTAGGGTGCAAGGAATCGTGGGTGGTGCAGGGGTAAGAGGGGTGTGGGACTGTTGGAGGAGGGACACTGCTGCCATCAGGGAGGAGGCCACGGACTGATTGGTCCTCTGTAGGGCAGACATGCCTGATAAAATGCCCTCCATGAATGACACCAGTTGGGTCAACAGACTGGTGTGTGCATGGAGGACACTCAGCATTGATGTCTGCCCTACATGGATCTGTCTAAGTAAGTCCACAGACTCCTCACTCAGGGCAGCAGGGGACACAGGGGCAGGGGGTGCGGTGCCTGGCACAAAGGAGACATGCTCCTGAACACGGGAGCCTCCACGGACCTCTGGGATGGGAGGCGATGGGAGGGTGGTGATTTGGGGTGGTGGGGGCGGTGGCGGGGACAGACTCACTAGCTTGGGTTTGGTGGCTGATGACACCTGCCTCCACAAGGGAGTCATCCTCAGAGCTGCTGTGGCCCTCAACTGAGGTGGATGGTGCTGAGGACTCCTCGGTGTGGCTCCACTCACCCTCCATGCCACAGGGTCCCCCCGACTCCTCTCCTTCTGTCCCAGTCAGGCTCTGTGGCTCCTCCTGGTCTGTGTAGCTGTCCCCTCCTGTGGCCGTGGATGTATCTGGATAGAAATAGGAATAAAGAGAACAACATCAGACACCTGCACTGACTGCACACACCACAGTGAGTACATAACATCACAGAGGAAGGCCTGGCATCATCAGCTGAACACTGCTCAAAGTGCCAACACTGTTTAGAATAAGCCAATTGTCATTCTCACCATCAACCATGGCACACATATCCCTCCTGGACTTGCACCCATATGTCTGATGCATGTTGGATGCTAATACCCCAATGTGCTGACATGCACCACCCACACATTTGTTGGACGTGCAAGTGAACATGTAGGAGTATGTCACTATACACACAGCACATCTCTTGCCACTGAGAAAGTACAGGTGCCCGGATGAAGGGATGAGCAGAGACACATTTCACATGCTTGTGATGCATGCCAGCAACACACACTATGATGTTCACATGTCCTGATAGTCAATGCCACACTGGGGTGCATGGAGCACACTTGAACACAATGCAGAATCCCTCATAGCAAGTTAAATGCCATGGCACTGGCATGCCTGGAAAGTCAGTCAACACTGTCTCCTGTCACAGGGGCAGGGCATCCAGACAACAACAGTATGCACTGTGTCACAATCATAGCTCAGGGGTAAATCAAACTCTGCTGATGACAAGTGCACTTGCCCATGCCCTGCAAACAACATATCCAGGACCCAGAAGACCCCACATCATGCAAATCAGACATATGAGTCTCTGCGAACACAACTCCCTGTACATTAGCACATCACAGTCTGCTGTGCATGTAACCCAGCTGCCTGAAGTGCACAGTTGCATGCACCATTGTGCGATGTCAAATGATCACACACCTATATGTCACACTGGTCTTGTCTCTCACAGTCACATCTCAGATGTCCTGCTGACCCTCAAAATCATTAA
The DNA here is from genome assembly GCF_964204655.1 of Triturus cristatus. NCBI lineage: Eukaryota > Metazoa > Chordata > Amphibia > Caudata > Salamandridae > Triturus > Triturus cristatus. The sequence continues at coordinate 386,413,182 of NC_140583.1, forward strand.
CACCCCAGTTGTACCTAACAGGAAGCCACACCATAATGACACAGAGGCAGACACCTGAAAGCACATGTCACTAAGCACAACCTGAAAGTTGATACACAGGAGTGGGATAACAGAGTGTTTCTAAATGCCCTTGAGTAGGCATGACTGCCCAGGTCTACGTGAAACAGTGTTTGGCCCTGGACAGTAGTCAGGTGGCTAAGCAAGTGTGACATACTTGATATACATACTCCTGAGGCACCAAAATTGGAGTTCCCTGCTGCATGGGTTTGTTTGGAATACCCCAGCCACATGTGGCAAGTCAGACCAGCAATTGGAACACATATCAAGGGCACACACAGATCACATGTCAGATCCCAGGCAGTGGATAAACAATTGAACCACCCATGAAACACACACCAGAGTCATGGTAACAGATGCTGTCCGGAAGGTGAAGCATAGCTGACTGCAGGGACACAGTGCCCTAGTGACACAAGCAACAGACTCTAGGGGCCACACCTGTGGAACAGATGAGGAAGGTGCATCTCACAATTGAGGGACCTGAGCATTGGACTACAAGACCTACGTAATGTGGAAGTGTGACCAGGCCAAAAGACTGCAATTAGCATGTCAGACATAGTACACAGATTAGGCATGGACTTACCCCCTCCTTGCTGCTGTCTGGCCTTCAGCTGTGTATCCAGGTCCGGGAAGACCACCGCCAGGATCCTGCGCATGTGGGGGGTCAGGGTCTGGTGTCCGCCCCTCCTGCGAAGAGGTGACAGTTTCAGCTGGACTCTTGCAATCCTCCTGGTCCAGCCCCGAAGGTCCTGCCACCTCTTCTGGCAGTTGCGGATCCGGCACTTCTAGACCACCACCGAACGAACTACCCGAGCGATGGTCAGCCATATCTCCTGCTTCTGGTGGGCATCAACCTGTGAGGATGACAAAGTTAAAAGTTCATTAACACACAATCCCCATATTTGTGCTGCACACAGTTGGATATACATGTAGTCATCACAAAGGGAGATGAGTGAGACAGGTAGTGCACCCATGGAAAAGGACAAATGCCTTGCATGCCTGACATGTTAACAGTGCCTGGAAAGTTTAAGCTTGCACAAATGCACTTTACCAGCAGAGCACCTGTTCATTACATGTACAGTGAGAATGCTTGCCACTGGTGTACACACTGCTAGTACAGCTAGTCAGACAACATGCATAATTAGCAAGGCAGTGGACTGCACACTCACCTGCTCCCCTGGTTTCCCATACAGCTTGCTGAACTGTGGAAGGAGCCCCTCCAGCAGGGCCTGGTTCTCCTCCTCAGTGAAGGCTGGGGCCCTCTCCAGAGTACGTGCCATAGCAGGAGCCAGAGGATGCAGAGACAGCAGCAGTGGTAGCAGGGTTGTGGTCCAGTAGCATGTAGTGCAGGCAAGTGAGCTCGCTGGAGGCCAGCCAGCCTTATATCTGTGCTGCATCGGCAGACTCTGTGCCATGTGTCCCCAGTGATAGGTCCAACACAGTTGCATTCTAATAATCTGGCCAATCCATGGACTCGTACACGTCTTCCGTATCATTCAAATCTTCACCTTCAGGAAGCCCTAGGAATTGCACCATTGTTGTAGGCATCCAACTGAATTTCTAGCGCACAACTCGTACACGTTTTGAAGCCGCATCCGTCTCCATGACAGTCCAGAGCCAACGGGTGTGCACGGCTCAGTCAACTGATTGTACAACGCATATTTTGAAAATACACATGCACCCGTCTCCATACAATCCAATGGCCAAGGCGTACGCCTGTCTTGGAACATGCCTGCCCGACGCGCATGCATGACAGTCACCCGCGTCGGACCTCATTGCTGTCAATGGCAAAGCGTACACACGGCTCGGTCATGCACCTTGCAATGCGCGCTCATTGTCAACCACGTCGGACCTCATTGCAGTCAATGGCAAAGCGTACGCACAGCTCGGTCATGAACCGTGCAATGCGTACGCATTGTCACCCGCGTCGGACCTCTTTGCAGTCAATGGCAAAGCGTACACACGGCTCGGTCATGAACCGTGCAATGCATACGCATTGTCACCCGCGTCGGCCCTTATTGGTGTGACTATTTGACAGCTTCAACACACAATTACTTTCCAGGGACACATGTGGACACCTACCACACTACGGCATTGGCCACACAGTGTCCCATGGCATGTAAGGCTGCATTCCCTGTGTGTTGGGGAGCAACATTTGATTTGCTGTGTGGCACTTTTGTTCAGCCATTCCAAGGCTGTGCACGTGTTCATGGGGGCATAATCCTTTGTGTGTTGTGCACATTACCACTGTGATGTGCAACTGTACAGTAATGGGCATGAGTCATGGACACAGTTGCAGGTTGGATATGTTTAGGACATGTCACATACACCTTGAGTTCTGGGGGTGATGGCATGTACGTCACAGTGAGACCTGTATCCACAATTCTGATGTGCACCCACAGTCTGTGCGCATGTTGTGTCTCAGATGTGGATGATCAAATGTGCCCAATGGGAGACAGTCTCCAGATCCATGTGGTATGTGCAGCAACCTTGATGGTGTGTGTGTTTAAGAGACGTAGATTTAGGGCCTGCAGAGACAAGAGTGTCCACTACCTGTGGGCCTCAGGCTTGCCTTGTGGCATGTACGTGGTATGTCATGTCATGCCAGTGTTGATGTGGCAATACAGGGACCCTGAGCATCTGCATGGCAAAGATCTGTGATGCCTTTGAGACATCAGGCCTCTCTTGTCACTGTGGTGTGTGTTTGTAACATCACAGCAGTACATAGGTAGGGTGACACAGCCCAATGATTGCCCATTGCACTACATGGGACTTATGTGGACATGTGGAATTGAGATGTGAGGTGATGGTCATGGAGGTGAAATATGTGTCCATGCCCAACAGCACACACCTCAGTACATTGTGCAATGTCATGATGTATCATGTGATATTGAGCCTGGTCATGGCCACATGGGTGGATGACCCGACAATCTTCCTTTGTGCATCTCTGTTCTGCAGGGCACCAGCTGTCCATCGACCGTTCACAGACCTTGGAACCATGCAGGAACGCGACTGCATCTGACGGTACCGCTTCACCAGGCCTCTGATTGAGAAGTTGGCAGAGCAGTTGGCGCCACATCTGCTACCTGGCCGGACATACCCTACGGCACTGACCCCAGAGGTGAAGGTGATGGCAGCCCTGCACTTCTTTGCTACCGGTACCTTCCAGTACACTGTGGCAACAGCATGTAGGATGTCGCAAACTATGCTTAGTCGTGTGCTACGTGATGTCTTGGAGGGGATGTTGCATTTCCTTGACCTGTACATCAAGTTCCCTAGCCCAGCTGAACTCCCTGAAATAAAGGATGCCTTTTATACACTGGGGAGGATGCCGAACGTCACCGGATCTATTGATGGCACACATGTGGCCCTGATACCACCACAGGCACATGAGTAGGCATATCGGAACAGGAAACATTTCCACTCGATCAATGCTCTGGTGGTATGTCTTGCAGACATGTGTATTTCACACATGTGTGTGCATGGTTCCCTGGTTCTGCGCACAAAGCCTACATAATGAGGAATAGTCGCATTGCAACGCTGATATCACAGATGCCAGATCAGCGTGCCTGGCTTGTCGGTGTGTACCGACTGTTTGCCATTCTGTGTGTTTGGCAATGTTGTATACCGCACTCCTACAAAACTCAGCTAATTGTTCTTTTTTTTGTGTGTTGTTGACTCCGGATACCCCAACATGCCGTGATTGCTGATACCCCTCAGGAACCCTGTGACACCAGCCGAGATGCGCTACAATGAGGCACATGGTCAGAGCAGGAGGGTGATTGAGCGGACATTTGGCCTCCTGAAAAGCCACTTTCGCTGCCTGGACAAGAACGGAGGGGCCCTCCCATATGAGCCGGCAAAGGTGTGCAAAATTATCCTTGTATGCTGCATGCTACACAACATGGCAGTGCGGTAGAAGGTGCCTCTCATCCAGGATGACGATGACCGACCTCTGCCACCTGTGGAGGATCTTCACCTGAATGTGAGTTTACAGGTTTGTTATGTCAATGTATGGAGTTAGTCTGGAATGTGTTGTGGCTGCTCTGTTGCTGTCTGTGTTTGTCTGTGTGCCACTTGACTGGATGCGTGCAGGGATGTGTCCATTCAGGTGGTGTGTACTAACCCTGGGCGTAGTTCGTGAAGTAGCGCTACGCGTAGCTATGCAAAGTGCACTTCGCACTACGCGAGCTATGCGTAGCACTTCGCGAACTGCGTAGTACCCTGTTCGCACTGAACAAGATGCCGTGTTCAATGATTGCACAGTGCGGACAAGCATCCCGCACAGTGCAATCATTGAAATTGGCATCATGCACAGTGCGAGCTGTAGTTTTCTGCCGCTCGAGTAGATTATTACTCGAGCGGCAGCTTTCTCAATGCAGACTGGTAGTTTCTCATCGTGAGCGGTCGCGAGCATACGTGACCACTCGCAATGAGAAACCTGACCTCCCCGCGTTGAGAATCTCGCCGGGAGGTTCATTTTCCATGCTCTCGATCGGCAACTTGATGTTGCTGATCGCGAACGAGGAAAAAGTCTCGTCGGGATGTCATTTTGCTTGCTCGCATGTGTGTGCATGGTTCCCTGGTTCTGCGCACAAAGCCTACATAATGAGGAATAGTCGCATTGCAACGCTGATATCACAGATGCCAGATCAGCGTGCCTGGCTTGTCGGTGTGTACCGACTGTTTGCCATTCTGTGTGTTTGGCAATGTTGTACACCGCACTCCTACAAAACTCAGCTAATTGTTCTTTTTTTTGTGTGTTGTTGACTCCGGATACCCCAACATGCCGTGATTGCTGATACCCCTCAGGAACCCTGTGACACCAGCCGAGATGCGCTACAATGAGGCACATGGTCAGAGCAGGAGGGTGATTGAGCGGACATTTGGCCTCCTGAAAAGCCACTTTCGCTGCCTGGACAAGAACGGAGGGGCCCTCCCATATGAGCCGGCAAAGGTGTGCAAAATTATCCTTGTATGCTGCATGCTACACAACATGGCAGTGCGGTAGAAGGTGCCTCTCATCCAGGATGACGATGACCGACCTCTGCCACCTGTGGAGGATCTTCACCTGAATGTGAGTTTACAGGTTTGTTATGTCAATGTATGGAGTTAGTCTGGAATGTGTTGTGGCTGCTCTGTTGCTGTCTGTGTTTGTCTGTGTGCCACTTGACTGGATGCGTGCAGGGATGTGTCCATTCAGGTGGTGTGTACTAACCCTGGGCGTAGTTCGTGAAGTAGCGCTACGCGTAGCTATGCAAAGTGCACTTCGCACTACGCGAGCTATGCGTAGCACTTCGCGAACTGCGTAGTACCCTGTTCGCACTGAACAAGATGCCGTGTTCAATGATTGCACAGTGCGGACAAGCATCCCGCACAGTGCAATCATTGAAATTGGCATCATGCACAGTGCGAGCTGTAGTTTTCTGCCGCTCGAGTAGATTATTACTCGAGCGGCAGCTTTCTCAATGCAGACTGGTAGTTTCTCATCGTGAGCGGTCGCGAGCATACGTGACCACTCGCAATGAGAAACCTGACCTCCCCGCGTTGAGAATCTCGCCGGGAGGTTCATTTTCCATGCTCTCGATCGGCAACTTGATGTTGCTGATCGCGAACGAGGAAAAAGTCTCGCCGGGATGTCATTTTGCTTGCTCGCGGTCGCCAACTTGACGTTGAGGACCGCAAGCAAGAAAAATATGACCGCTGCACTACGCTACGCATGTTTGCACTGTGCTATGTGCAATTCGCGTAATGCGAAGTAGCGCAAACTTCGCAAACTATGCGAGCATAGAGTAGTGCTTTGCCCAGGCTTAGTGTGTACTCCACAATAGTGTAGTACTGCTAACTTGTTTCTGTGTTGGTTTCTTGTGACATGTTTTGTGCATGTTTATTGCATTTCTCTCCTGTTGTGCTGTGCTTTTGACTGTGTCTTGTGTCTGTCCTTCCCAGGGTACTTTGCCTGTTGTTTGGTCAACACTGACCCCCAACTCCCAGAATCCAACACCAGTGTGGGAGTAGTCAATTGCCATCAAGTGATGTGCCACACACCCCTGGACTTCAATTCACAGACACTCTGTGACTGTGTGTCCACCGTAACGTACAATTGCCTTGCAACTATTTTTGAATAAACATGTTGCTGATGTGTAATAAACCTGTGCTATGCTTTGTTAGGTGCGTTGTCTGTCTTCCCACATCTGAGTGACATTTACTTACCTCACCTGTGGACTTGTTACCACTGACTGTGCATAGGTGCTGTGTCTCTGCATACCTATGTGTTTCAGGTCAACATCATTGTGTGGGATGAGTAACATGGCCATGGTGAGTATGTGTTGTGTTGTCATAGTGGTGTGTCTCCCTCACATGTGTCACATCACCATGACTCACCTGACGGTGGTCACATTGTTGTACTATTTGGCATGCACTGTGTGGTTTAGCAGACCGGCATCTCCATGACACATGACAAATTGGAAACACAACAGAGGCAAGTATGGTGTACTGGTGAGATTATTTTTGAACATGTGTGGGGAAAATGCACAGGATGGTGGGTGCTGTACATTGGTTTTTTAATCCAAAGTTCATAGTTGAGTTGGAAGTGTTGGTAGATGAAATGTCCAGAGTAAAGTCCACAGTCATCTGCTACATTGGACCAACATGAACCCTCCATGTCATGTGGGCGAGTTGTGTACGATTGTACACGGTGAATGGGTTATGCACAAAGATCATTGTCCAGAACAGGTTTAGAGGCCCTGGGGGATGTGCTGGGACATCTGCCTCTCATATGTCCTTCTTCGAATGACCCCTCTTCTTCTTGGAGGGGGGGATCCTCAGGTGCAGGCCTCTGCAGTGCAGGGGACTCTCTGCCAGAGGCCTCCTCCCTCCCTGTGGCACTGGCAGATGTTGTGGCCACACAGGGAGGTGGGACATGTTTGTGGTCATCTGGCGGAGGCAATGGAGTAAGTCCCGATGCACCGCAGTAAGGGCATCCCACTCTGCCTCCATGCGGGCATGGTGGGCAGCCTACTCCTGTTGTATGTCCTTGAGGATCCCCACTACCTGGCCAAATACTCTGGTGCTATCCTGGTACGCAACGATGATGTGTGCCAGTTGGGGGTCATCATGCAGTCCAGACCCCTCTGCAAGGTGCGCCCTCTGCCTCCCACCCCTCCCAGTACCCCTATGCACACGGGCAGGACCAGCAGCGGGCTGCACAGGTGACACTGAGACCCCTTGGGTGGTGTTGCTGGTGGTGTTGCCTGTAGCTTCCGGGAGGTCCTGTGTCCCTGTGCTGCGGGTGTTCAGTAGCCTAGGTCTGTCCGTGTTGGCATATGTTTCCAGATGCTGGAGGCGTGGGTACAGGGGGTGCAGATGTTATGCTGCTGCATGATGACTCACACCGGAGGTGCCAGGTTGTTCGTCGTCATCCGAAGAGGACAGAGACAGAGTCAAACCAGAGAGCTGAGTGTCCACCAGAGTCTGGGACTGGGAATCCTCTTCATTTGGTGCTGTGTCCCCAGCACCACCTGTGTTTGGAAGAGACACACAATGTGAGGTATGTTTCTACAGGCATCAACAGTTCGCAAACATGACATATTCTACTGTACGAATGGATGCCTGCCTGTACTCTGCTTTTTTCCGGCTTGTCACGGCCAGAGATTGATATTGTTGTTGCTTATTGCCCAGCCATAATGAAACATTTCAATGTGCATGTCAAAGTGTGTGCATGCCCAGCTCATGGATAGATATGTCTGTACATGACCATTACTACTCAAGGGCCATCACGTTGTTGACACAGGTGTGTCATCCCTGTACACATGTGAGTTTTAACAAGGACATACGTGCTATTCCACTGGGGATATGTTGTACTATTGGGGCACGTGTGGTAGCAGAGTTTGCTAGTGTTTGTGTGCCACATTTGTGTTTTGGTACGACCTGGTCACAGTCCGGTATCCCTGTGATCTCTTTGGAGGAAGTGTTTTCTTCCAGTGTTCCTAGTTCCCATCTCATTTCATACAAGTGATGATGTCACCATCGTTAATGAGTCTGGTGCTGAGTTTTTACGTGCATATGTGTTTTGACTTGTCAATGTTCCCCATGTTGACATGGATTGGGCAAGGTAGCACTCTGGCTTTTCAATGTTCATGACAGTGAGGGCCGTTGGTGTGTGTGTTGTAGTTTGGCAGCTGTGAGTAGCATGTCTCCTCCAATGCAGTCCAGCTTTGACCTTGTGTCTACAGTGTCTATGTCAGTGAGTGGTGTGTTGTGTGAAGGATGCCTATGTTTCAGCGCGATGTAGGGGTGGAATGCAGCTCACAACAGCACCGAGTGGGAATGAGACCATGCTATGGTGTCGGCTATATTGGTGTGTCCATTCCATTCACTGTCAGATGTCCCCTGTCAATGATGTGTATGTGAGTTCCTGTGTGTTTTGTACAATGTACCATATATATGGTTCTCCACATTTGTCATCTGCAAGACACACCTCCCCTGCCCGGCCAGGGGGCACCCCTGGACACTGCATCCCCAGCAAATGATTTTGAACTTATGGTTGCAATGGCTGTGTGTGCGACGGGATTTGTTTGGTCAGTGCATATGTGTGATTGTCAGCCACGTCATTTCTCAGGCCCAGTGTCAGACATCTTGTCAGTCTCTTCCCACTCCCTGTGGGGCGAGCATGTTTCAGTGTGAGCTTGCTGGGCCATGTGGGTGGGTGGGGATTGTCTGAGACTGCAACTCCCATCATGCTCTTGGCTACACCCCCTTCCCAGCATGCCCATACTTCCTCCCTCTTGACTCTGCTTCCCTGTGAGGGGGTGTGACAGGAATGTCAAGATGGCTGACTGTAAAGTCCTGGTGTTTGTTGGTGCCCAGTTCCCAAAATGGCCTTGGGCTCCCCACAACAGAGCCCAGTGTCAGACATCTTGACAGTCCCTTCCCACTCCCTGTGAGACGAGCATGGTTCAGTGTGAGCTTGCTGGGCCATGTGGGTGGCTGGGGAATGTCTGTGACTGCAACTTCCATAATGCTCTTGGCTACACCCCCCTTCCCAGCATGCCCATACTTCCTTCCTCTTGACTCTGCTTCCCTGTGAGGGGGTGTGACAGCAATGGTAAGATGGCTGACAGTGAAGTCCTGGTGTTTGTTGGTGCCCAGTTCCCAGCATGGCCTTGTGCTCCCCACAACAGAGCCCAGTGTTAGACATCTTGACAGTCGCTTCCCACTCCCTGTGAGGCGAGCATGTTTCAGTGTGAGCTTTCTGGGCCATGTGGGTGGCTGGGGATTGTCTGTGACTGCAACTTCCATAATGCTCTTGGCTACACCCCCCTTCCCAGCATGCCCATACTTCCTTCCTCTTTACTCTGCTTCCCTGCGAGGGGGTGTGACAGCAATGGCAAGATGGCTGACTGTGAAATCCTGGTGTTTGTTTGGCTACAAGTCCAAAGAGAGCCCCTGTGTTTCAACAGCAGCACCCAGTACGGTGTATCTTTTGCTGATATTTCACTTAGGTGTGGGTAAATGTATTGTACCCGGTGAGTTGTGTGGAGTTTGTGTTGAGGGAGGGTGTCTCCACATGCTGGTAAGTATGGTCAGAGCTGTCAGTCCCCCTTCCCACCCGGCCAGACATCCCACCATGAAACGTGCTTCCATTGGAGGGCATGCAAGTTGTCTTTCAGGATGTCAGTCAGTGGTGTCCTGCTTCTGATTTGCACACAACCCCTACCAGGGCCTTGTGCTCCCCACAGCAGGACCCAGTGTCAGCCATCTTGTCAGTCATTTTCCACTCCCTGTGATGTGGGCATTGTTCAGAGGGGTCTTGATGGGCCAATTTTGAGGGGTAGCATTATCTGTGACTACAAACCCCATCATGCTTTTGGATACACTCACTTCACCTGCATACCCACTATTCCTTCCTGTCAGTCATCTGCATTGTGAGGTAGTGTGTTTGTGGTGGCAAACTGTCTGGCAGCGTTTATTTGGTTTTGTGTCACTGCCGTGCTCTATTTGTTTGTACATTGGTACATGTCATGACACAGTTCCAAGTCACTATGAGATGGCAGGTATTGTGTTTGTCTAACTAGCATACACATCTTGAGATGATTATCTATTGTTTACTGTGGCTTTGCTAACGGTGCATGGTTTCACTGTCCCATTGCCACACAATTTTCGGTATGTTGTTTGTGTACTCACCAGGCTTTGGTATGGCTGTTAGACCATAGACGCTCTCTGGTGGTAGGATGTCCTGCACCTTCTCCTCCCAGGTCCTGAAGTAGACTGGTTTGGCAGGAGGGCCACTGCCGGTGTGGACTCAAGGCATGATCTTTCTCGATGAGTTTCTTGACCCTCCTGCGCACATCATACCACCTGTTCTGGATATCATCATTTGTGCGCAACGTTGGTGCTTGTACATTCACCTTGTCCACAATCCTCGCCCACATCTTGGTTTACTGTGACATGGGGGTCCTTTGGACCAATGTACCAAACAAATGTGGCTCTACTCTGATGATCTCGTCTGCCAGCACTTCTAACTCACTATCTGTGAACTTTGGATTCTTGTTTGGGGGCATGGTGATGGGTGGTGGTGGTGAGTGATGTGTGTCTGAGGGTGCAAGTGAGGGTGGGTTAGTGTTGGTTTAGCTAGCTGTATGTGTGAGTGCTTTTGGTGAGGTGCTGATGGTGTGTGAGTTGTGTGATGGGTGATTTGTGAGTGTGTCTGTGGTTGCTGTGTGATGGTGTTTGCTGCTGGCTGTGTCTCCTATTTGCAAAGGATCATGGTAGTGATTGATGTCCTTTATATAGGTGGAGTTGTGGGTGTGTCTTTGTCACAGGTTATTTTTAAAATATTTATTGGATTTGTCATTGCTTGTTTGGTCCTTTTTTATCTTTTTTCCTTTGTGTTTTCTAGGCATGAAGGAGACGTTCTTCTGACCGAGACGGACGCTGATGTTGGCTCGTGCGGGATTCTCCGCCTCGTTCACGCTGCCTATCTTCTGTGTTTCATACGCATCAGTCATGGAGATCTCTATTACTTGTGGGCCCAGTTTTCTGTGAGAGTCGGTCATGCGGCTTAGGCTCCGTGCGAGTCGGTCTGATTTTACACGCATTGCATCGTACTGCGTGGGTCGGACATCACGGGTACGTGTCGGTTGGGTTCATTCCGGGTTCGTGTCGGTCTGTGAAACTCACGTCGGTTTTCCGACCGGATCACTATTTTCCCTACGGCACGGTCGTACGGCTTGTATTCCGTACGTGTCGGTTGTAATTCACATGCGTTGCATCGTACTGCACGGGTCGTACGGCGGCGGTCCGTGTCGGCCGCTCTCCGTTCCGGGTCTGTGTCGGTCGGTCGTTTTGCTGCCGGAATCAGAATCGGCCCCTTAGTGTTGACATCGAAGTTCTGCATGAATGTTACATTCTTTCAATAGTATTACAATCAATTTGTCTTCTTTTTTCTCAAATGTCCATACTGGATTGCAATTATTGTACATATGCAAATTGGCCAGCTTCCCATAGACAAGTTTTATTCTAATTCCTGATACAGAACATCAATATCAAAAAAGTACCTTTTTGAATATTCTCAGTGTTTAATGCTGTTGTGCCAGTCCAAAGGCTGCACTCGAATGAATGAACTAATACTGATTTTCACAGCTGGCAGAGGTATGCAAAGAGTACTTACTCCAGCAGTTGATGCCTTTCCACAATTATAGAAAACTGTATTTGTTTGCAGTTCACAAAATCTGCTTCAAGTAATCAATCTGTAACCTAGAAAAACATTAAGGGGTATTTTTACAAGGGAAGTGGTGACGTTAATCTTCCTGGCTTAACGCCTCACTCCGCCACTTCAGAAATGCAGGCCTGCACCATATTTACAAGAATATGGTGCAGCCCTGCATATCCCCCTGTGCTGGCGCTGCACTTAGCAGCCTAGCGCCAAGGCAGGCACCCGTGTGCTATGGTGCAAGGTTGTCTGAGTGCAGAGGAAGATTGTTTATGTGCAGGAAGGTCCCCCTATAGCCACAGGAAAGACCCTATCTCCACAGTGATGTTCCCATGGTGATAGGGGCTTGTAAATATGCCCCTATGTGTGTTCTCCTACTGGAGAGCAATACGCTTTAAATTCATAGAAATATTAGAATGAGTTTGAGCACCTAATGGACATAATTGGGTTACTGTTGTAGTACACACTTGCCTAGCGTCTGACTCTAGCGCATCTACTGTTGGTGTGAATCCCTCACCCATATCGCCCGTTATATTGGAAAGGTATATGTGTATCCTTACCTGATGCTTGGCAATTTAAGTTAAATCCCCTAGAGGGCAAAGGTACTGCTTCCACTAATCTGAACACAGATGGTGCAGAGCAAGGACGCCGATCAAATGTTCGATCCGCTTACTCGCTATAAGGTGGGGCACGGAATTGGGGCCACGTAGAGTGAGAATAACAATAACGGGCAGTTTCCTTTACTTATAGGAATGAAGGACTTCTGTGTTTGTCCCAAGGGGTATTGGACCAAGAACATGAAGTGATTATTCGAAGAGTAGAACTTATACAGCCATACACGATACGGGTGCGAGAAAAAATAATTGTTTTTGAGATATGCTAATGACCTTTTGTTGATAATATTAGGACTGATATAGAATGATGACTGCTACTGATAGGATATATTATTGATACACAGATTGACTCACTTCCGGAAACACTATTGGTGTACACCGGGATGGAATTACAACCTTTTTCAAGGTAGGAAGGATCCAGAGGGGGCTATTGGGGTCATTATAGTTTTCAATCTACATTTTGATGCGTTTGAGTTCCTTATCCTTGCTCAATGTCATTTAGGTGTTCTTGGGACTTTTGATAAAGAGGAAGACAGGTATGTGTCCACCAGTTGTGAGGGCTTCTTTGCATGCCTGAGGTTTGACAACATTATTGAGGTACGGGTGTAAATCATAATTGGTAAAAAATGAAAGAATTTAAAAAGGGAAACAAAATACACTTTGAAGTATTTTCAGAACTGCACCACGTCCCACATCTTATGATCTACGTAGCACTAAAATATAAGGGCACATGCCATTGTGATAAAATGGATATGGATATACTGAACATGGATTTAAAACAATTGTGTTTGGGTTTCCACGCAGTGTACTCACCAGTCTACAACTTTTTGTAGCCACAATGTATGGCACCATAGTCATGGGTGCTCTGCGGTGTGGTGTGTTGAACGCACACTACAACCAGATGTTTATTATATCTTGTAGCCCTGAAGAAGTAATGGGGAACTCCGTGTATGAGGAAACATGTTATCTGGGCAAGAGAAGTTAAGAAAATAATGAGTACATCAACTGTCTACATGAACTATGATATGATCTAGCATGTGCTCACGGTCTTGATTTATACTAATATACGGATCCTCCAGATCTGATGTCAAGGGGGCAGGGTTATTCCTCCTTTTCTTGGAGCACCGCGACTTAGACTGAGGCCCATTATATTAGCATGTTAACAGTGAGCACCATAACTGACCCTCTATATAGTCTCCCAACTGTGATATGTGTCTCCGATCTATAGTTCACGATCCAATGGTGACCCTGCTCTAAAACCTGTTGGTCAGGGGTTGAAACATCAACAAAACAACATATGTGGACTGTGTTTTTAAGAATTTGATGGTGGATATCAACACTCATTGCAAGGGTGTTGCCTTCAAACATTTTATTGTCCCCATCAGCCACACTTATATATCTTTGTACATAGCACAAATGCACTTTTAGTCACCATATATCGCTTTCACTGCGCAGTCAGCTGTTAGGAACACCTTGTATATTCTATAGTCTTTGAATTGATTTATATATTCCTATATGAGATAATAATAAACATATTAATGCACTGAACACATAATTGGAACTTACTCATTTGAGAGGTTTTCCTCTATCCCTAGTATAACACTATTGCCGTGGAAGTAAAGAAATATACTTCCCCCATAGGATTTTTACAAGTTGCCTGCACCTTCATCTGCCATGACTCATGATACTTTCCTATAGCAATTAAAATCCCTTTCATTTTGAAGAAAAGTGGATACATTGTTGAGTATGTAGTTGTGAAACACCCTGCAGTTGATTGCACTCATTTGTACCATGACCTCTGTTAGCTGGTATCTGATGCACAAGGTGATTCTTGCTTCTCCAGCACTGAAGACGTTTAGGTTGCTACGCAAATCCCCAAATCACAACGCAGTCAATGTGTTTGCACAGCTACTGGTTTGAGACCTGGTGCATATTTTGCACTTTGATGGATGCACTGATCCATCACTGATAAAAAGACTTTCAATAAGATTTGAAGAATCATGCCAGTTAATATTCTCTCTGAAGTTTTCTCTTTGTACATCTTAGCAAAAGAGCAGGAAATCCAGGATTTAGTCGTCACAGGATGCCAGGACTCCACCATTCGAAATAAAAATGTAATGGGTCAGGGGTTGCAATTTGAAAAAAAAACATGCTGCAAAAAACATTGTGGGGAGCATGCATTCATTCTCTGTATATCTCTGTGTGTTCCCACCAATCCCTACAGCCCAATATCCAAACAATGCTTTACATGCGCTATTACAATCGCAAACAATATTTACAATAGTTTGTGAATAGTTAGGAAGAGGGAATACCCTTGTTCTAATAATTCACAATGGATCAAAAATTGTAAACTGAGACAGATACTGACATTTGTGAATCACAATGTTCCGTTGCCACATCACAACTTTAGGTTTTGTGAAGAACAGGCTTTGCAACCCCAAAATACCTTAGTACTTTAGGCTCTTATTCCAACACAAATGCAATAGCTAGTGATTAGCACGTGTTCACTGTGTTTTGATTTCTAGATAGTAGGCCTCTTGCACGTTCATTCCTTCTTTCAATAATAATTTGTATGATCTTGTTTTACCTTACATGATCATAGTTTACCTATTTTATCATGTTTTACAGATAAAATGTAACATTTAAATAATTTGATCCTATTAAATATTAGTTACAATTTTTGGAATGTTTCAATACATCCTGAAATAACACTTCACTTATAAAGTATACATTTCCGACAAACATCTAATCCATAAAAGGTGTGTGTGTGTGTTTGTGTGTGTGTGTGTGTTGGAGCTTGTTCAATGTATTATTTTTACATTCAGACTTGGTTTATACAGTGAGATTTTTTTCCATCAAGCTTTTCTTTCAAGTGAATCTAATTATATTGACATTCTAAATGTCTTACTAATATTCTCATTATTGATTTTAATATTCCGCTGTGATGATTCATGCTGACACCTACTAGAGCCAAGCTTAAATTATGTCAATTGATGCTATTATTATAAAGTTGATGGAATTAATATTTGATACTGACATACTATTTACCACTGCACCAGGTCTATTAATTCTAGCATCATTAAACAAGAGCTGAAAGAAAGTGTAATCAAACAAAAAGCTGGTGAAAGCATGTCAGCTTTAAAAAACATGCTTCAAGCAGCACAAACAATATAGCAATACTGACAAGAATAAATCTGCATTTCTCAGTTGGTAAATTTCATTAGCTTTAATTGTGATATTTCGGTTTTCAAAGGGGAAGGATGTGACTTCACAAATGATATCGATGACGTTATTACAGATCTCCTTAACATTACCGATATCAATGACCACACTATGGATACAGAAAAATGTTTTTATTTTGTCATGTGCTAATATTTAATGCTGCTATGTTGTTAAGTCCTGTTATCTACGGGGTACATTTTGTGATATCAGTAGTAATGCATGTAGGGTGGGAGTTAAGGTTTTCATGACAAGGGCTGAAGTTATTGTTTTCTCATCTATACATAAAAGGCCAATTTTAGGATTTTTTTCTTTTCAATTAGTAACCATGACTTTACTTTGACTGTGTTTATGGGAATTCTAGAGGTTTTTAAACATGAACAAAGATCCTTTATAGAAAATGTGAGAGCACAGATCCTTTGAGGCTCTGCGAATCCTATCAAGGACAAAGGATAAAATGCTTCGTCTACCAACTAGGTTCTTTTATTTTTCAATTGCGTTATCCTGGAGGCATTTGTGAATCAGGATTAGATGTGGGTGAAATTCGCACAATTTGATTTCACGTAAGTACATGAAATTTGAAGATAATTACTTGAAATTACCTGTTATGATGCAAATGTATCATTTAGTGCTATATTTTCGAGTGAAAAGCATCCTTGCATTAACTTTTGATGCGATTGCACATTTCAGGGTAAAACAATACAAAAAAAAACAAGTGGTGCAAGCATCAATTCTGGGCATTTATGTTAGTCCTTCGGGGTCCCGGTAAAATGTTACCACAAATTGCACATAATTACGCATTATCAAGTAGGTTTGGAATAATTTCACGAATTTCGTTTAGCAAGCGTCATTTGAAATTCCCAAAATTATGAAAATACTCTGATGTACTTTAAGTTTCACCTGGGCCTGCTCAGGATCCTCAAATTATCTATAAATTAAATTAATGGACAAAATATACAGAAGGCTCTTTTTATAATACAAATTTCTCAAAATCTGACGATCAGATTAACATTAAACTAAGCAAATGGACTTCCCTTAGTAAAGTTCTTGTTTCATAGTTTGTTGTAATTCCATTTAGCATGTATTTCAACAGTGTATCTCAGCTTAATGCAGGGTTGGGAATAATTAAAATGGTATGTATACCCACTGGCCTTACAAGTACAGCAGATCTGCTGAAAGGTGCTGGTATTGTCTGCCTAAAAGTGCATTTGCGTTATAGAAAGAGTCTATTATTAGTCTAGTAACTTCTAGTGTTGCTAAAGTTAATTTGAAAGTAGGCACTCATCTTTAAGGGGTGCCTGTACTGTTATTATGGTAATATGATGAGCTCCTGTAGATAGTTTTATTTAGGCAGCATTTTATCTCACTTTCACAGTGACCCATTATCAACAACCTAATTGTTACAATACATACATTTTGCATTATTTGCAGGGCTTCCTAGGCACAGGGAAAATAGCCAAACCAGACGGAGTTTGGAGAGAAGAAGGTGAAAAAACAAAGCTCATACTTCTCCCCCCAAACATGACCTCCTTAATATGCTCTGTCAAAGCAGTACAGACTTAAAGACATTGGTCCTGTAAATTCGGATTTGCCATTTCAGATGAAGATGCTACTACCGCTTAGCAGCCTCTAACTGCATAGTACTACATTTTATTTCTGATTAAAACAATTGTGAAATCTTTCCCAGTCAGTAAAATGTATCTGTGTGCTGTTCAAAATGGAGGAGGGGCAAGAATGCTTAACCCGGCTGATTGAGACTTATTGCCCCCCCCACCCCCCAAAGAGTATTATTATCTCTATCTCCAGCTGAAAAAAGTACTTAGATGTAATAATACTAAGGTGAAGAATATCGATCAGCACATATATCAACTCCACAGTATCAACTACCAACTTACCAGCAAAGTAAGCATACATAGTATGGATTACTGTTCAAAATACAACATATACATACTATACAATATGTGGGGTCGATATAGTGTGCATCAATGTTTAATGTCCAATATTAAAGCATAATATTAATTATCCACACCATAATAAGAAGTCTTTCCCGATCATTGATGGGACAGAAATTACTTGACATCTCTGAGAAATGATTTGCTCTTCAACATTTCACAACCGGACTTGCTTCAGTTTTCAATAGTTGCAGATAATAAAACAGGAAATCAATTGTAATATGGGTGTCAACATTTTGGGAAATATTGTTTTGCATTCTACCTGCCCAAAGGAAATGTGGTCGGGGCCATGCTTGATTCGAGATAGACTGCCTTTAAGGCTAAAATATGTTATCCTAAATATTTGCATAACTATGTCTGTCTGGGTGCTGAAAACCCGACTGACAATGCAGTCTTGGGATTTTTACAAGCAACAATTCAAATAAACTAATTTGTCACAAAGAAACTTAGATACAGGATGAGTCAAGTGGGAAATTAAGGCTACATCTGATCTGTCACTGTTCAAACCTGTGCTTCATTAACCGAGCAGGTTACAGGGGCATATGTTTTGGAGGAGGCAAAGGATTTGTGGTTAGAATCTTCTCTTTCAAAACATGTGATCTTTTTCAGACATTTTCCCATGAAAACACTGACATTATTATTTCCCCAGAAAATGCATTACTTTAAGGTTCATACCCAAATTTCACATTAGCCTGAAGTACTGTGTATTGTATCCTTCTTTGGATATTATTATGTTTTCACAAACTAGTGTTTCTGGTGATAGATTATTATTATAGAAATGTCCTTTTTCTTATCAGCAGTTTTTGTTTATCTCTGCAGCTAATTTGATCTATATTACATATGAAGCTTATAGTGTCCATCACTCATACTTTTGGCATGGTTTAATGATTAAGCAGTTCTGCACTATCAAACCATGATCAAGGGTTAGAATAGGGAGATTTGGTGCACAGCAGTTAGTGATGATCCTTGGCCAAAGTATAATGAGAGCTAGTGCACAACCATTAACAGTTTGCTATCTTCTATCCATTACTAGAGCACCAAGCTCTACCACCTATGCTTTTGTATATTATGTGGTCTGCATTTGAATTTATATTTCTAGTCATATTTCAAGCAATACTTTTAACCTGGTATGTATGTGTTGGTTTATCACAGTGTAAGTAACTGGAGAGTCACTGTTCCTAATAGAGATGTCCAGCCTAGTCGGCGGCTCGAGGTATAGATAAAGTGGTCCCTATCTACATAAGTGGTGAAAGGTTGGATACAGAAAGGGAATTCCTCCTAATTGGAAGTGTTGTCCTCATACACCCTTACGGGTGTCATGCTTCATCATTGAGCATTTTGCTCCTCGTGGGGGTGGCGCTGCAGTCCCCCCACGGGTCCCACGAGAGGGCTTTGTCAGAGTTCTTTTTGAGGAACGCCGAGTGTGGGTGTGTGGGGATGGTGGGTTTTAAAAAACACCGTGCTGGTACCTTCCAAAGCTTTTATTCTTGGGTCCGTATGTTGACATTAAAAACAGGTGAAAAGGAACACAGCTCCCTATTGTCAATGAAGAGGGTGTGTGCCTTTATTAGGTTTCTTAGTGCGAAATAAAGGTGGCGAGTGGTGTGTTTTGGTCTAGTTAGGTCGACATGTTTCATGCCTGAATGGTCCCTAGTGGATCCTTTGGCGTTTTGTCAGGATCGTGGGTGTATAAAATTGTGAATAAATGAAACAGGGTTTTGAGAAAGGAACATACAATACACCCTTTAGAATTATCTGGCAAAAAAGCGGCAGTGGGCAGGTAACTGGACTGCTACCAGGAGGTCAATGTGAGCCGCTTCTCTCCTCTGAGGAGGCCACCTTGAGTATTATCTGGGGTTGGATCCTATCATTAAGGTGGTCGCTAACAAGTGGGTGCAGAGTCGCCCAAGACCACCATACCCGGAATCAGGGCAATTCTACAGGGTGTATTGCATGTTCTTTTAATAAGTCTTGAAATCCTGTCAGATCAGTTCAGCAACTGAAACTTGAGTCCAACCCCTGGTAGCTATGGCGTGGAGCAGACAGCTTAACTAAAGAAATTGTGTTAAGTATCTAGAAACACAATACAATTCACATACCACAACCAATTTCCTAAAATTATGAAAATGAATACGAAAATTGTCACCAAAATGAAGAAACGCCAATAAAGGGAAGCTGAATTATGATTCCTTTAAAAGCTTTTAGGCAAAAGCACCAAGAAAAAGTGCAGCGCCAATCAGCAGTCATTGGTGATAGATAACCGAGACTTAGGCCCTGATTATGATTTTGGCGGTCTTCCTGTAGGGCCACCACCGCAGCAGTCCCAGGAAGACTGCCAATCCCGTGGTAAACCAGCCTTGCAGATTCTGAGTTGAATCCAGGGCTGGTGGTGTGGGAGTGGCGGTGTCATGGCGGTGGGTATGTGTGGCTCATAGGAGAGCCTAAAGAGCGTATTGCTGCCGTAACAGCGCCTACAGCACATTTGTGCATGGTGTGACGTGCACTTTTGGAGAGGCACATCATGTGCCCCCTGCAAACACCCCAATGAGCAGATTTGCCCGGGGGCCCTTGCGCCCCTTTCCATGCGTTTCCACAAAGCAGTTCATGGTGAGGTCTCTGCCATAAAATGCTTGGTGGAAAGAAAGGTCAGAATCTGCTTGGCAGCGCCGGCATTGTCATAATCCTCGCCTGCTTTTCCCACTGCCACTGCTGTAGGGTCCTGGATCCTGGAAGTGGCAGCGGTCTTGTGAAGGTCCCACGGCCACCATCGTTAGTTGCCAGTCGGACCCCCAGGGAAGTGGCGGTTTGTCTGCGACTGTGGGTACTGTGGTCCCAGGACCCCTGTACTTGGAATAAGGCCCTTCGACATGATTTCAGGCTCACTGTGATGGAGCTGAGTTTGAATTCACAAAGCAGGTCATCATGGTAAAAGTTTTTACCTTCTGACAAAGTCTTTTTTATGGTAGTCAAAATCCTCCAATGGGCAAGGTTGAAGGACCCATACAACTAAGTCCATTTGAAAGTGGATTGCTTTTGGATGAGGTCCGGCTGAAACTGTTGGTTTTGGCTGGAAAACCTCAGAGCAGGAAAGTTCTAATTTCACCTCCACAGAAGTTGTCTTGTCAAGGAGATAGTTTTCGGCATTTGACTATCAAGATTTCTACAATTGAACTTAGGGTTTGCTTTAAAGATTGGCGGGTGGCACTCTGCCCATCAATGTGACAGAGGATATTATGCCTCCCACCCTAAATTTAGAGAACACCGCTGGCCCAGTGGTGAGCTCTGTGGCTTCAGAAAAACCACAGTCTCTAAAGAAACTACAAAAATGCTTCATTTTTTTGCTTTCCCATCAGCACGGCGCCCGCTTCACTAATGCCACAGTTCATATTTTTGACAAGCAAGACTGTTCTATTTATTTGTATATGTTTGGCCACAATGTACCTCTTTGGTCCACTTCAAATAAATTCAACCATATCGCATGGATTTATTTGCCTCTCTTTTATCTGCCTCACACTATACGGAGTTTGACAGTGAGGTGCGACTTTCATTTTCTCGTCTCTCTTTGAACAGCATAGTTTTCCCTGGGTGGGGAAGTGCACTATTCGTGGGGGTACTGCAATACCTGGTTGATGCATAGAGTGGAAAATGTATAATGTGATCCTTATCAGCTGTTTTCCTTTGCAGTGAGTTTAAACACGTTACAACATCCTGCTTCTTTAATGTACCCGACTCTTCTGCACATTCTTGAAGCCCTGAACACAGGCGGTATTATCCTCACTTTGAAAACACAAAGATGGGTTTAGGCACTGCTTCAACAGCTC
Organism: Triturus cristatus; assembly: GCF_964204655.1. Classification (NCBI taxonomy): domain Eukaryota; kingdom Metazoa; phylum Chordata; class Amphibia; order Caudata; family Salamandridae; genus Triturus; species Triturus cristatus. The sequence goes on from NC_140583.1 coordinate 386,434,558, forward strand.
CGCAGAAATGATGATACATGCCCTCTGCCTCCCCGATCCCAACCAGCCTACATCGTTGTTTGTGTTTTTTCAAGGCAGCGTCATTGTAAGAAATGAAACGGGCGCTGTAACCACTGTTTGTTCCCCCAAAATGTACATGTGACTCTTTAACAGAAAAAAAAGACGCAGAAAATCTTAAATCCACAAGCAAGAATATTTTATTTATTTGTGTATGTATGGTTGCAATGCACGTCTTTGGTCCACTCACAATAAACTGATCAAATGGATTTATCTGCTTCACCATGGTGTAGAGTCCTCCTTCTAAATATGATGAACCTCACAGCCCTCCCCCTCACCACACACATCTCACACCGCCCGCCTCCCTACTGTGTTCACTACTTCTGCTCTACCACTGGCAGCTGCCCCTTCTCTCTTTTTTTTTCATATTCCCTCTCTTTCTGTCCGTCTCACTCCTCCTCACTTGTTGAAAACCGTGACTTCAACAAACGGCTCTTACTCTCTCTTTCCTCTCCTTCCTTTTTTTTGCTCCCCTGTGAAATGGACCTAAGAAAGAAACACTTTTGCTGCAATTTTCATCTTTTTCTGACATTTTTTATGCTTCAAGGTGCACCCTTGGGATGGAGCATAAAAAAATGGTTTAAATTTAGAAAAATAAATCTAAAATCTAATACAACAAGAAGGAGTCGTAGCAAAGTGGAAAGATTGGTTTTATTCACACCCACACACAAGTGCTACTTCACAGAGTTTGCCAGTAAAGTGATTCTTTTTCTTGTCTTTCTTTGAACTGCAATACCTGGTTGATGCATAGAGTGGAAAACATTTAATGTGATCCATATCAGCTGTTTTCCGTGTTGTAGTTTATAAAATGTGTACCGCTGCTCTGAGTTCAGGGATGTGGTCTTTTTAAACCATACTGCTTACGTTTTGTAAGGATATAAGCAATATGCATTGAAAAGGGTCTCTTCTGGACCCTGAATTCATGTCCTTACCATTTTAGGTAAAAACACTCATCGATTCTATAATATTAAGTGTAAAAGTGTAAAAGCGTTAAGGTAACCCTGTTGCTTACATTTCACACGCTTTACTTAATCTTGCATTCCCTATGAGTATTTGCTGTTTCCAGGATATTGTTACTATGTTTTTTTCAGGAAGCATATTACTGTTTTCTCCCCTCTCTCATAACCTATTTCCCATTTTCTGGTTCTCCAGCACTGCGAGGTCGTACAAATGGCAAAAGAGCTATGCAAATATGATCACTCCACTGCAAATAAAAAAAATAAAAAAGTCAAAAACATTGTCATTTCCAACGTCAAGAGCTCTAACTTTCACAAATGGGAGACCGATTGCATTGGAAATGTTTGTGCTTTTTTCTGTTTGACACTTCCTAGTTTTTCCTGCCAGTGATGCATAGAAAAAAAGATATCACACCATCTGCTCTAATTAGGACAGCCAGTCTGATATCCTTAACCAGAAATCAGCTTTACAGTGGCAGAGTCACTTATTGGCATTCAGAGACAAAAACAGGGAATGGTGAGACTGGTTTGCAATAATAGAGGACCAATCAGAGCACCAAGCACCCTGGAAAAAGAAAATCTTTTTTCCACCAATCTTTACCATTTGTTTGGAAAATAGAATTGCAGAAAAGTGTGGCAAAAGCCCACGATTAAGTTTATATCTGTTGCAATCAAGTCTTATTGAGGTGCAAGTATATCTCTGCCATACATATGGTTCACTTGAGTCTACCTGGACTGCTGGAAAGAGAGGTTTGGGGGTTGGGAAATGAGACAAAGCTAGAGGTTAGGCAAAGAAGAGAGTTAGGCGCAGGATAAAAGGAAGTTAGAATTGACAAAAAGAATGAATGAGAGAAGGAAGGAAATAGAAGAAAATGTATTTATAAGCACTGGCAAAAACAGCTCTGTGAATACTGTAAAGAGCTAAAAAAAAATGAACATTGATAACCACTGATTTTTATATATTTTATAAAACATTGGAAAGCAAATTTAAAAATCTGCTTGGTTTGATTTACAGCAATTAGAAACTGGAAACATGAAAGCCTAATTATTGCTGTGCAAGTGCTGTCAGGGTGTTGGTGTTCCATGCTTTTTACATGACATCTCCACTGACAGTGACACAACGCTAACATTTAATACACATTAAGGGGATCATTGCAATGTCGGGCGGAATCACTTCCGCCCGACACGACTCAGTCATGGGACCGACTGACAAACAGTCATCAAGCCCGACCGCCCCATTAGGATGTGACCGATTTAGTCGCATTCCTATATTTTACTATGGGACATTGCATTTCGGCTGCGAACCAGGCGTTATGCATGCTCCCATAGTAAAATGGGAGGTGCAGTTCATCCCTACACCTCATGGCACGCACCTCAAGGACCCGGCCACAAGGTGCAGGGATTAACAGAGGGGCACCATAGGTTCCCCATTGGCCTCCATCCGGAGGCCGTGCACCAAAGGGGGCCCTGCTGAGGGCCCCCTATCACACTTTCCGAAATGGTTTCTATGTCGGACAGACCAGCATGGAAACCATGTTGGAAAGCAAGCCTTGTAATCAGCGCGGTCTGTGCAGGTAACAGCGGTGGGGACGGGTAAGGGGGGATTTTGAGGGATGATGCAGAGGGAAAATTAATCATTTAATTTTCCCTCTGCATCATCCCCCCTAACCTGGCCCCACCGCCCCACCACTGTTACCTGCACGGACCGCACCTGCTTGTAATCTCAAGGGCGGAAAGAGCCGCCCTTGAAATCACAGGCTGCATTCTGACTAGCCCACAGCTCTCCGAGCTTGTCTGAAGACAGCTGGAATGACAGGCCGGATTCCTTTCCAGCCGCCATCATCAAAATGAGGCGGTCGGAAAGGAATCCGACCGGCCCATTACGATGCGGCTCGAAAGTCTCCGACTATCGGTCAGAGCCTTCCACAATTGGCCCCTAAATTGCATATTAGGCAGCATATGGTAGGAGGAATCACCCTCAGGTTGCATATCAGAATGCAGTGTACAGAAATGTTCACTCACATAAATATCTTTATCTATATACTTCTGTGTTGGCGCAAACTTCTTTGAAGAAAAAATCACCAAGATTGAGCTCTCACTGGACATCAACATCAACCCCATCTGCAAAAGCCTGCCCCCAGTGACAGTATATAGCACGCTCAAGCACCTCACAAAAACCTGGTAGTCTTTCAAACCCATCCCGGAAACCGAGATCCTCAAACTGATCTCCACCTCCAAACCAGGGTCTCACGTCCTCGACCCGATACCCACCCAACTGACCAAAAAACTGAAACTCTCCATAGCCCCGTTCTGGTGCAAGATCATAAACAGGTCCCAGAGAACCTCAAAGTTGGCGACGCCACTACTAAAAAAAACAGGCCTTGACTCCAAGGAACTGAATAACTTAAGAACCATCTCAAATCTCCCCCTCCTATCCAAAATCCTTGAAAAATGCGTCCTCCAACATCTGACTCAGCACATGGATACCATCAACCTTCTTGACCCCCACCAATCAGGTTTCAGAAAAGGTTATAGCACCGAGACCGCAATCCTTAATATCAGAGACGACATCCACAAATCCCTCGATACCGACCAATGTTGCCTCCTCATTCTCCTAGACCTATCAGCAGCCTTTGACACGGTTGATCACCAACTTCTCATCAAGGCTTTGCAAGAACACTAGCTCTCCTCCTTCTTACACAGCCACTCACAAAGGATAAAAATAAAAACTTTACCTCCGATCTACACCCCGTCAACAGAGGCGTTCCCTAAGGTTCAGTGCTCTCACCTCAACTGTTCAACATATACATGGAACCCCTCACCACCCTACTCAAAAATGCTAACATCCCTTTCCACCTCTATGCAGATGACACCCAGATCTATCTAGAAACCTCATCCATAGATGACATTCACAGACTAAATGCCACTCTAAAAGAAACCCAACATTGGCTGTCGCTTAACCACTTAAAACTCAACCAAGATAAAAACGAAATCCTCCTCATCTCCAACAAAGAAGAGAACCCTTATATTTCAGAATGGCTAAAAGCTTTGGAAGCTCTTAACGGCAATCACACTCTGACCCACTCCGTAATATCATTAGGAATCACCCTAGACTCAAACCTCGACATGGCCAAACACATCAAGAACTCCACAAAGAGGCCCTTCGTCAACATGAAACTACTTAACAAAATAAAACCATTCATCCCAACCAACGACCTCAAATAAGCCACCAAATCACTGGTGCTATCCAGACTCGACTATGGGAATGCCACCCTCACTGGTACAACAAAATCTCACTTAGCTCCCTTCAAAACTACTCTCAACGCAGCAGCTAGAATGCTCACTGGAATAAGGAAATACAACCACATTTCACTAGCACTCAGAGAACTAAAATGGCTCCCAGTCGAATTGCGTGCCAGTTTCAGAACTGCCTTCCTCACACACAAAGCCCTGCACACAGGAAAACCTGAGTATTTGACTGCTAGCCTAGAGAGGGCTGGTCGGACAAGGAAACTCAGAGCTCCAGCACCCTACTACTCATCCATATGAAAACACGCAAACAAAAAACTGCAGCACTTTTCTTTGCCGGAAACGCGCCCAAAATCTGGAATGCCTTCACAGTCGGTATCAGGACTGTCTCGTCCTTCACAAAATTCAAAAAACACCTAAAAGTCCTTTTCCTCAGCCACTCCCTCCTGAATGGATAACCGCCATCTAAACGCAAATTCCTGCTTGTCATCTCTCCCAGACATTGTAGCTCTAAGACGTACCTCCTCCCTGCTATTTTACCCCTAACTGCTCCCCCCCAAAGTGGTACAACCCCAAGACAACGTGCACTCTATGAGGTTATCTCAGGACTCACGGACTACCTCAATGCTGCTCAGCACACTTGGAATTCCGAACCTATATGTAGAATACTGCTTTATTGTAACAACCCCAAGACAACGTGCACTCTATGAGGTTATCTCAGGACTCATGTACTACCTCAATGCTGCTCAGCACACTTGGACTTCTGAACCTATATGTAGAATACTGCTTTATTGTATGAATCTTGCTCAAAAACTGTTGTGAAGTGCTCCGACACCCTCAGGTCAGGCTAGCGCTATATAAAACTTCTTAATAAATAATAATAAATAAATGAAGATTTTGTATTAATAAATCCAATGGGGCAACATATTTGTATATATAATTAGGTAAATAATATTGACGGTAGATGAGATTAAGTCAATGACATTCTTGTACAACACCTGCCCCTATATGTACACGTTAGGCTCCTAAAACTTATATATTTTTATTCTCCAAAGATATAATGTTTTTGTTATCGGAGTAATTCCATCTGCCACAGCCCAGTGGAATTTGGAGGTACTTCCACCATCGACGGAAGGTTCATTACTCTAGCTATTTTAGCTTATTCTTCATAGAAAAAGCTCTGTGAGAAATATTCTACTCCCTCTTGAGTTAGCTGCGGTCTATAATTTCTAAAGAGAACACTGCCATTAGATCTACCATCTCGCGCTGGATGGGATTTCTGAAACATATTCTCTTTGCAATGCCAGGCACTGTAACTCTTTTTAAGCAGAAAAAATGTTCTCTGGATGAAATATCTTTAACTGATTTAGTATTCAGTTTATAGGTCCCCTTGTATTAAAGTAGTAAAGCTTGGTGGCAATGATGGCTCTCATGATGGTGCCTCTATGATGTTCAGGTAACAGGGGTTCAACTTGTCTCATTTGTTTCAGATGGTAGCTAGGTACACTTTGTACATCTCGCTATACAGTGACATTCTAATGTCGAATAAGATGGCCAGACTTTTAGCTTATTTATATAGGCTACTGGTTGGTCTAGGCTCTCCTCATTCAACTGGGATAGTACATCCCATACTCCATGCTCTGAAGCATCTGTCTGCACTATGAACTCCTGGGAGAAGTCAGGGACTGTGATTACAGGTGCTGTACCTTGAGAAGGCTTTCTCACATGCCTCTGTCCAAATCACCTTCTCGGGCCGCTTCTTTAAAGTCAGCTCAGTCAAGGGGTCAACAATGGTGCCATACCATTTTACAAACCCCCTATTGGATCCAATGAGGCCCAGGAAGTTCCTCACTTTCAGTATAAATTTTAGAAGGTTCCTAAGCCAGGACAGTGTGTCTCTAGCTTGGCCTAGAGGGGATGTATCTTGCCCACTGACTAGGCATCTCAGACACACCCCAGACCCCGGCCACTTGCTGGTCTTGATTTTCAGGCCTTCCCGTTGCAGAGCTTGAAGCCCCTCATAGAGCTGAAAACATCTATGTCATCAAGATAGGCCACACTGAGGGCCTTCATCCCAGCCAGTACTCTGTTTACCAACCTCTGGAAGGTAGCATGGACATTCTTCAATTCAAAGAGCATCACCCAAAATTGGAAATCGACCTCTGGAGTAGAGAATGCAGACCTCTCTTTAGCCCCCTCAGTCATTGCAATTTGCCAGTACTCTGATGTTAAATCAAAAGTGTTCAGGAACTGGGAAGCTACCAGCCTGTCTATAAGCTCATCAGCTCGGGGGAATGGGGTGAGAATCATCCTTGGTGAATGAGTTGAACCATCTAGAGTCCACACAGAACCTGAATTCTAGGGCAGAGCATAGTGGGGTGGCTTAGAGTACCAGCACCATTGGGCTAGACCAGGGACAATTGGAGTGTTCTATCACCCCCATTTCAAGCATTTTGGAGACCTCCGTTTTAATGCTAGCTCTCACCCTGTTAGATAGCCTGTACATTTTATTCTCCCCAGGCATACATTCCCCTGTGTCGATGTTAAGGATACACAAATGTGTAAGCCCAGGGGTGAGGAAGCACAGGGAGGAAACCTGCCCAAGAAACTGGCGACAGTCCGTCTGCTGCTCTGGAGTAGGTTGAGGAGAGGTTTACTCTCCTTTTCCATCATCATCGGTCAGCAGGAGCATGGTGACTTCCGACATCTCAAAGTGTGGTTTGAGATCTACATGGAGTACCCTTAAGAGGTTCCTGCAGGTCTTGAGGTCCACACCCTCAAGACCTCCCCTTTCTCTCCTCCACCTAAAAAGTCCCTGAGCAACTGTCTTGAAGGTTCCTGGGTTCCACTGGCTCCATCATCTATACGTTGTATCCAATAAAAGTGGGTGACACACCTGTCAAATGTCTTGTCCTACCCCAGATGTCCTGGCAGGGGTATGCCATGTGTCAAATTCAGAAGAAAGGCTCTGTAGCACTGGGGGGCCACCAAAACACAAGTTGCTCCAGTCTCAGGAACCTTAGGCTCACTATATAGGGGGTCATTCTTGCAACAGATCAGGTGATCTCCAGAGGTGTCACTAGCTAACTGGGTCTTAGATTGCTGCCTAAAACCCTCTACATCTGGGTACTCTTTCTGAGCTCTACATAACTCTGCCCTGGTGGGCCCACCATCAACTTTCCATCCAGCAGCCTCAGGCAGGTCTCTCAGGGCCCCAATATCCTCCCAGGTAGGCTCAAGGATGGCCTTATTGGACACCCCTTCAACCTGGACCATGGGAGGTCAGGGGCTATTTTCCCATGCCCCCTCCTGCTCTTCTGCTTTTTGGCACTTTCCCAGGCCATTCTCCAGGCTACAGGCCTCCTAGACTCCCCTCTTGGTTCACCATGGACCTGTGGCCAGGTACACCATGGACCTTCTGGCCAGGCACATTCACTCAGGGAACCCTAATATCTCCCGGGGTGACCTAAGCTCCACTTCCTTCCAAATAGTGTGCTCCAGACCATTCCTACACAGACAATCAACAGGCAATTCAGGACTCACAACTACTTTTGGAGACACTGAGACCCCCCTCTGCTCAAAGAGAACCAGAGCCACAGGATAATGACTATCATGGTTATCTGCTAATACAACCTGGTGAAATGTATTGGGGATTACCTGCACTGAGAACATCAGGTGATACCTTACAGTTGTAATACTGATTCCTGTGTCCTTCAGAGCCGCCACCCTGTGCCCATTGATGATGACCTACTTAGAACTATTTGAAGGCATGTGGGCTTTGGGCACCATCTCCTTATCAGCCAGGGACTCCAGTGTATGCGCTACCACCATACTAACTTATGCAAATTCTTTCCCAACCTTTGGGTCTGCCCACCAAGGGGGGCTGTGCCATCTTGGGACACCTGGCATTCCCTTTCACTTGCCCACACTTGAAAGAATTATAGCACTCAAGGGCAAATGTTTCAGTGATCTTGTCTACAAACCCATTTTTCTTCTGGTTGAGTTGGGGCTAGGTATCCTTCCCAGTGAAGTAATTTGGGGGCTTTGAAAGAACTCCTTAGTTTTATTTTTAACTCCCCCGGGTTTCTTCTGGTGAGTACCCTATGATGTATTTTTGGACACTCGTGTGCTGACCCAGAAGTCGTCCTTCTTTGCAAGCTCCCTGGGATCACTGAGCTTATTGTCAATCATGTGTTGGGGCAGATCTGTAAAGCAAGTACTGAGCATGTGCCTCAAAAAAAGATTATACAGCCCATTAAAGTGCCTCACTTTACTGCCCCTCACCCCACCCCTCAGTACCTTACTGGAGTAGTACATGAAATCTACGCAAGTTTTCTTTGACTATTATTGGCTGTTCCTAAACCTGATGCAATACTTCTCAGCGGTTACCCCAAACCTTGTGAGTAAAATGGCCTTTATGGGAGTGTACCTAATCTGGCCTCCCATTTCTAATGTAAGAAGGGTATCCCTCCCCAATGGGGACATCTGTTTCAACAACCTGGCTCCCGAATCCTCCTCTGATACCTTGTGCATCCTCAGAGGTAACTCATATGCAGAACACAGCTTATCTGTATTATACTAAGCAGGTAGCTGGGCACCAGGTCTTGGGGTATATGGACCCCTACCTCTCCTTAGGACACTAGGTTGGTGCCACCTTTGCTGTTGGGGCCTACTGTTTGCTTGACTTTCAGGTCCAGCTCTTCAGTCACCTCTCATGAGCCATCCTCTTTTCCTCCAGTTTAAGCTTAGTCATCTTTAGCCTGAACTCTCTCTTACCTTTCCTTTCCACAAACTCCTCTGGGGACAGCCCATTGAAGGACACACGCTCCCTGCCTTGGCAGGGGCCTCCTATTCTGCCAACAAGTTGTTCTACTCAGGCTGCTGCAGCTCTGGGTCATTGGCCAAGCCCTCCTCCACCACCTCTAATTCTACTTGTTCTTTCTCAAGGTTGTCATCCTCTTGCTCCTCTTGGGTGGAGTGCATCTTTATGTCCTCCTCATGAGCACAGAGGGCTACTTGGAGTTTCACATGTGTGGCCTTCCTTCCCACCTTCAACTCCTCTCTCTTTGTAGATCCTCTGCTTAGCCTTACTGAGGCCATGCACCTTGATCAGCTCCATCTCCATCATAGCAAAAAGGAGGTGAGGTAAACTTAAATTTGGAGAAAGAGAAAAATAGCTAAATCAAAACTAAGGAGAATTTAAAAAAAGGTTTGATCTGGTATAAAATTATTTATCTGGGATTGTAGTACTACACCAAATCACTGAATGGTACTGCACAGACACAAGTACTGAATCCCACCACTGAACACTAGTGTGAGAAATTGGGTTTTTGACTGAGAGGAAGGGAATACTCTGTTGAGGCAAAAACCATAATCCCAGTAAGGGTGAAACACTAAGGTCACAAAATTCATCTGTGCTTAACGCTCTAAAAGCTTGGCACAAACAATGTCAGACTTGACTTACAGGCAATATGTCAAGAATTTAGGCAGCAGTTTAATGGTAAAAAAGTGAAAACACAACACATGACAAGCCCACACCAATGTAGAAAAATAAAGTGAAATTGAATAAATAAAATGAGCCCAAAATGATTTAGGTAAGTGTGAGAAATTGGGTTGTTAATTGAGGAGGATGAGCCCTTATCAAGCAACAGCCACAATCCTTGTCACGGTAAACCACAAAAAGAAACTAAATTAACCTCTTCCTAACCTTCTCGCAGCATGGCACAAAAGCAGTCAGGCTTAACTTAGGGGCAATGTGTAAACTATGTAAGCAGCACTCAAACAGTAATGAAGTGAAAACGTTGCTCAAGAAAAATATCACACCAATTGTAAGAAATATAGTAAAATGTAATAAATTGTTTGACACCAAAATGACAAAAATCTAATTAGTAGAACTGGAGTTATGAATTCTTAAAGGATTTAGTGCAATTTAGGAGCTAAAATGGCAAAGCGCCAACCATAGACATCTAGTTGCGCGAGACAGGGCAAATTCGAAAGTTATGGCAGCCCACCATGGAGCGTGGTCGGGATACAAATAATCATGGGTCCCGGTCTCGGTTCACCTTGGGATATAGAAGAAATTGTAGAGAACAATGTCTGAGAAGGTAACACTCAGGGGCCGATTCCGATTCCGGCCGCAAAACGAACCAACTGACACAGACCCGGACCGAATACCAACCGACACGGACCAGCACCGTACGACCCGTGCAGTACGATGCAACGCATGTGAATTACAACCGACACGTACGGAATACAAGCCGTACAACCGAGCCGTAGGGAAAATAGTGACCTGGCCGGAAAACCAACGCGATTTTCACTGACCGACACAAACCCAGGATGAACCCGACCGACCTGTACCCGCGATGTATGATGAGCGCAGTGTGATGCAATGCGTGTAAAACCAGACCGACTCGCACGGAGACCAAGCCGCACTACCGACACGCACAGACAACCGGGCACACAAGCAATAGAGATGGCCGCAACCGACGCATACCAAACACAGAAGACAGGCAGCGTGAACGAGGCGGAGAAGCCCGCACGAGACAACAGCAGCATCCGTTTCTGTCACATGAACGTCTCCTTCATGCCTACAAAACCCAAAGGAAAAAAGACAAAAAAAGGACCAAACAAGCAATGACAAAGCCAATAAATACCAAAGAAAAAAACCTGGGACAAAGACACACCCACAACTCCAACTATATGAAGAACTACAATCACTACCACCATCCCTTGCAAACAGGAGACACAGCCAGCAGCAAACACCACTACACAGCAACCACAGACACACTCACAACTCACCCATCACACAACTAACACACCATCAGCACCTCATACAAAAGCACACACACATACACACAGCAAAACCAACACCAACCCACCATCACTTGCACCCTCACACACACATCACTCACCACCACCACCCATCACCATGCCTCCAAAGAAGAATCCAAAGTTCACAGATAGTGAGTTAGAAGTGCTGGTAGACGAAATCATCAGAGTAGAGCCACATTTGTTTGGTACATTGGTTCAAAGGACCCCCATCTCACAGAAAACCAAGATGTGGACGAGGATTGCGGACAAGGTGAACGCACAAGCACCAACGTTGCGCACAAAGTACCATATCCAGAACAGGTGGTATGACGTGCGCAAGAGGGTCAAGAAACTCATCGAGAAAGATCATGCTTTGAGTCAGCGCACCGGCGGTGGCCCACATGCCAAACCAGTCTACTTCAGGACCTCAGGAAGGAATAGTGGGGATGCATGTGAAGTGAGTGTAGCCAAAAGCATGATGGGGCCTGTAGTCACAGATAATGCACACCCTCCTGATTGGCCCATCAAGATCTCTCTGAAACATGCCCACATCACAGGGAGTGGAAAATGACTGACAAGATGGCTTCACTGGGTCCTGCTGTGGGGAGCACAAGACCCTGCTAGGGCTTGTGTGCAAATCACAAGCAGGACACCAATGACTGACATTCTGAAACACAACTTGCATGCCCTACAATGGAAGCACGTTTCAAGATGGGAATGAGAAATGACAGCCCTGACCAGACTACTCAGTATGGGGAGACACCCCCTCTCAACACAAACTCCACACAACTCACCGGGTACAATGCATTGACACACACCTCATTGAAATATTAGCAAAAGATAACCCGTACTGAGTGCTGCTGTGTGTAGCATAGGGGCGCAGTTGGGACTTGTGCCAAACAAATACCAGGATTTCACAGTCAGCCATCTTGCCATTGCTGTCACACCCCCTCACAGGGAAGCAGAGTCAAGAGGGAGGAAGCATGGGCATGCTGGGAAGGGGGGTGTAGCCAAGAGTATGATGGGAGTCGCAGTCACAGACAACCTACACCCACCCACATGGCCCAGCAAGATCAAACTAACCATACTCGCCTCACAGGGAGTGGGAAGGGACTGACAAGATGTCTGACACTGGTCTCTGTTGTGGGGAGCACAAGGCCATGCTGGGAAATGGCCAACATCATGCATCAGGACTACACAGTCAGCCACCTTGCCATTGCTGTCACACCCCCTCACAGGAGGGAGCACAAGGCCATGCTGGAAAATGGCCAACAATATCAAACTCTGTCTGTGACAAGCTGGGAAAAAGTACAGGCAGGCATTTGTTTGAAAAGTAGAAAATGTCAGGTTTGTGAACCAACAATGCATGTAGAAACATAAACATTGTGTGTCTCTTCCAAACACAGGTGGTGCTGGGCACCCAGCACCAAATGACGAGGATACCCAGTCCCAGACTCTGGTGGACACTGAGCTATCTGGTCTAACTATCTCACTGTCCTCTTCAGATGACGACGACCAACCTGGCCCCTCCGATGTGAGCCATCATGCAGCACCAGCAGCATCAACATCTGCCCCCCCTGTACCCACGCCTCCAGCATCTGGACACCGACAGGGCACCTCTGCCAACACGGACAGACCAAGGACAATCAACACCCACAGCACAGGGACACAGGACCCCCCGGAAGCTACAGCCAACACCACCAGCAACACCACCCAAGGGGTCCCAGTGTCACCTGTGCGTACCGCCGCTGGTCCTGCCCGTGTGGAGAGGGGTGCTGGGAGGGGTGGGAGGCACAGGGCGCGCCTCGTAGAGGGGTCTGGACTGCATGATGACCCCCAACTGGCACACATCTTACATGCGTACAAGGATAGCACCAGAGGATTTGGCCAGACAGTGGGGATCCTCAAGGGCATGCAACACAAGCAGGTCGCCCACCATGCCCGCATAGAGGCCAAGTGGGATGACATCACTGCGGTGCATCAGGACATACTACAATGCCTCCGCCAGATCAACACCAACCTGTCCACAGCTCCCTGTGTGCCCACAACATCTGTCGCAACACCATCTGCCAGCGCCACAGGGAGGGAGGAGGACTCTGGCGGAGAGTCCCCTGCACCGCAGAGGCCTGCACATGAGGATCCCCCCCCCGGAAGAAGAGGGGTCGTCCGAAGAAGGAAATGTGAGAGGCAGATGTCCCAGCACATCCCCTGGGCCTCCAAACCTGTTCTGGACAATGTTCTTTGTGCGTAACCCATTCACCTTGTCCAATCGCACACAACTCGCCCACATGACATAGAGGGTTCATGTTGGGCCAATGTATCAGATGACTGTGGACTTTACTCTGGACATTTCATCAACCAGCACTTCCAACTCCAATGTGAACTTTGGATTCCAAAACCACTGTACAGCACCCACCTTCCTGTGCACTTCCTCACACATGTTTGTAAATAAACTCACCAGTACACCATACTTGCCTCTGTTGTGATTCCAACTTGTCATGTGTCATGGAGATGTCGTTCTGATACACAACACAGTACATGCCAAATACTGCAACAATGTGACCAATGTAAGGTTAGTAATGGGGATGTGACACGTGTGAGGGAGACACACCACTATGGCAACACAAAACATACTCACCATGGCCATGTTACTCATCACACACAATGATGTTGACCTGAAACACATTGGCATGCACAGACACAACACCAAGCCCAGTCAGTGGTAACAAGTCCACAGGTGAGGTAAGCAGATGTCACTCAGATATGTGAAGACAGACTACGCACATAACAAAGCATAGCACAGGTTCATTACACATCAGCAACATGTTTATTCCACACTAGTTGTACGGTAATTCTACGTAACAGTGGACACACGCTCACAATGTGTTGGAGAATGAAAGTCCAGGGATGTGGGGTACATCAGTTGATGGGAATTGTCAACTTCCACACTGGTGTTGGCTTCTGGGTGTTGGGGGTCAGTGTTGACCACACAACAGGCAAAGTACCCTGGGAAGGACAGACAAGATACAGTCAAAAGCACAGAAGAACAGGAGAGAAATGCAATACACATGCACAAAACATGTTGCAAAACACCTACACAAACACTAGTTAGCAGTACTACCCTATTGTGGAGTACACACCAGCTGAATGGACACATCACAGCATGCATCCAGTCAAGTGGCACACAGACACACACAGACAGCAACAGAGCTGGCTCAACACATTCCAGGCTACCTCCATACATTCACATAATAACCCTGCAAACTCACATTCAGGTGAAGAAGTTGTTGATGAGCTGGGAGCGGACGTCACCATCATCTTCATCATCACTGGCATCTTGGCCCATGCCGGGATCCTCCACAGGGGCCAGAGGTTGGTCGTCGTCATCGTCATCCTGGATGAGAGGCACCTCCTTCCGCACAGCCATGTTGTGTAGCATGCAGCAGACCAGTATTATTTTGCACACCTTTGCAGGCTCATATGGAAGGGCCTCTCCGGTCTTGTCAAGGCAGCGAAAACAGCTTTTCAGGAGGCCGAATGTCCGCTCAATCACCCTCCTGCTCCGACCATGTGCCTCTTTGTAGAACAGCTCGGCTGGTGTCACAGGGTTCCTGAGGGGTGTCAGCAACCACGGCATGTTGGGGTATCCGGAGTCACCTACACACACAAAAATGAACAAGTAGCTGAGTTTTGTAGGAGTGTGGAATACAACATTGACAAACACACACAATGATAAACAGTCAGTACACACCGACAAGCCAGGCACGCTGAGCTGGCATCTGTGACATCAGCGTTGCAATGCGACTACTCCTCATGATGTAGGCATTGTGCGCCGAACCAGGGAACCGTGCACACACATGTGTGATCGACATGTCAGCAAGACAGACCACCAGAGCATTGATCGAATGGTAGTGCTTCCTGTTCTGATATGCCTTCTCATGTGCCTGTGGTGGTATCAGGGCAACATGTGTTCCATCAATATATCCAATGGCGTTCAGCATCCTCCCCAGTGTATAAAAGGCATCCTTAATTTCAGGGAGTTCATCTGGGCTCGGGAACTTGATATCCAGGTTGAGGAATTGCAACATCTCCTCCAAGACATCGCATAGCACCCGACTAAACATTGTTTGCGACATACCACCAGCAGTAGCCACAGTGTACTGGACGTTACCGGTAGCAAAGAAGTGCAGGGCTGCCATCACCTTCACCTCTGGGGTCAGGTCTGTAGGGTATGTCCGGCCAGGTAGCGGATGTGGCACCAACTGCTCTGCCAACTCCGCAATCAGTGGCCTGGTGAAGCGGTACCGTCTGATGCAGTAGTGTTCCTGCATGGTTGCAAGGTCTGGGAACGGACGATAGACAGCTGATGCCCTGCAGTACAGAGATGCACAAAATAAAGATTGTCAGTACATCCACCCATGTGGCCATGACCACGATCACTATCACATGCTAGTTCATGACATTACACAATGTACAGAGGTGTGTGCTGTTGGGCATGGACACATATGTCACCTACAAGACCACCATCTCACATCCCAATTTCACATGTCCACATGTGTCCCATGTAGTGCAATGGGCCAATCATCTGGCTGTGTCACCCAACCTAGGTGCTGCTGCAATGTTAAAAAAACACACCCAGGTGACAATTGAGGCATCATGTCTCCCAGGCATCACAGATCTTTGACATGCAGAAACCCAGGCTCCCTGTATTGCCACATCAACACAGCAATGGGCATGGCATAGCACGTACACACCACAAGGCAAGTGTAAGTCCCACAGGTAGTGGCCACTGTTGTTCCTGCCGGCCCTACATGTACATCTCTTAGACACACACCCCATCAAGGTTGATGCATATACCACATGGATGTGGAGACTTTCACCCATTGGTAACATGTGATCAGACACATCTGAGACACAACATGCACACAGACTGTGGGTGCACATCAGTATTGGGGCTACAGGTCTCACTGTGACGTACATGCCATCACCCCCAGGACTCAGGGTGTATGTGACATGTCTTAAACATATCCAACCTGATACTGTGGCCTTGACTCATGCCCATTACTGTCCAATTGCACATCACAGTGGTAATGTGCACAACGCACAAAGGATTCTGCCCCCATGTACACGTGCACAGCCTGGGAGTGGCTGCACAAAGTGCCAGCCAAAAAAACTGCTGGGGCCCCCCCATGAATGCAGCCTTACATGCCATGGGACACTGTGTGGCTAATGCTATAGTGTGGCAGGTGTGCGCAGGTTTCCATGGCCAGTATATGTGTGTTGCATCCGTATAATAGGCACACTAATGAGGTCCGGCATGGGTGACAATGTGTACGCATTGCACGGTTCATGACCGAGCCATGTGTACGCTTTGTCATTGAATGCAATGAGGTCCGATGCGGGTGACAATGCATAAGCATTGCACGGGTCATGACCGAGCCGTGCGTACGCTTTGTCATTGAATGCAATGAGGTCCGACGCGGTTGACAATGCGTACGCATTGCACGGGTCATGACCGAGCCATGCGTACGCTTTGTCATTGAATGCAATGAGGTCCAACGCGGGTGACAATGCGTACGCGTCGGGCAGGCATGGTCCAAGACAGGCGTACGCCTTGGCCATTGAATCGTATGGAGACGGGTGCATGTGTATTTTCAAAATACGCGTTGTACAGTCAGTTGAACGACCCTGGCGCACTGATTGGCTCAGGACTGTCATGGAGACGGATGCGGATTCTAAACTTGTACGATTTGTGCACTGGAAATTCAGTTGGATGCCTACAACAATGTTGCAATTTCAAGTGTTCCTTGAAGGGGAAGATTTGAACGATGCGGAAGGCGTGTACGAGTTGTACTTTTGAATAGGCCTGGGCTAAAAATCTGTTCCGCTCGCGGAAATTGCGATAATTTGACATTTTCGCGTTCCGCGGATAGCGCGAAAAGGTAAAATTTTCCGCAATCTGCATTTTACCGGAAATTTTTTGCTTGCTCGCTCTGTAAAATAATACATTCTCGCGTGCGTGCGATCGCCTTACCTGAATCCCTGCGTTCGCCGACAAGTTTTCCCGATCCGGTCGCGTTCTCCACGAGATGTTGGAGTGTTGGTTGCCATTTGCGCTGTCTGGTGACAGTTCGCGCCCGCATTAACGTCATTCGTCGCGCAATCACGTCTTTCTTCCCGCGATCATGCACCGTGAGACAAGTGAAAACCGCATGGGTAAGTTGGCGAGCCGCGACCACGCAGAAAATACCGCGAACGGGCGGGAAAAAAACTTCCGCATCTTCGCGATATTTCCGCGTGTTTGCGGAGATTTTTAACATTTTCGCGATAATTTGTGAAAGTGAATTTCGCAAATTCTGGCCACCCCTACTTTTGAATGGATTGGCCAGATTCATAGAATACAACCGTGTTGGACCTATCACTTGGGACACATGGCACAGAGTCTGCCTCTGCAGCACAGATATAAGGCTGGCTGGCCCCCAGGGAGCTCACTTGCCTGCACTACATGCTACTCTACCATATCCCTGCTACCACTGCTGCTGTCTCTGCATCCTCTGGCTCCTGCTATGGCATATACTCTGGAGAGGGCCACAGCCTTCACTTAGGAGGAGAACCAGGCCCTGCTGGACGGGCTCCTTCCAGAGTACAGAAAGCTCTATGGGACACCAGGGGAGCAGGTGAGTGTGCAGTCCACTGCCTTCCTAATTATGCATGTTGTCTGACTAGCAGTACTAGCAGTGTGTACACCAGTGGAAAGCATTCTCACTGACTACTTTCATCCCCCAAAGTGTGTAGGTACATGTAATGAATATTTTTCCTGCTGCTAAAGTGCATTATTGCAAGCTTAAACTATCCAGGCATTGTTAACATGTCAGACATGCATGTGAGTTTTCATTCCCCATGGTTGCACTACCTGTGTAATTTATTTCCCTTTGTGATGATGACATGTATATCCAAATGTGTGCTGCAGCAATCTGGCACATGTGTGTTAATGTACTTTTCACTTTGTCCTCCTCACAGGTTGCTGCCCACCAGAAGCAGGAGATCTGGCTGACCATCGCCCGGGCTGTTCGTTCTATGGGGGTCTACAAGCGCCGGATCCACAACTGCCAGAAGAGGTGGCAGGACCTTCAGGGCTGGACCCGGAGGATAGCTAGAGTCCAGCTGAAGCTGTCACCTCCATGCAGGAGGGGTGGACACCGGACCCTGACACCCCACATGCTCCGTATCCTGGCGGTGGTCTTCCCGGACCTGGAAAGGCAGTTGAAGGCCAGACAGCAGCAGGAAGGGGTTGAGTCCATGTCTGATCTGTGTACTATGTCTGACATGCAAATAGCAGTATTTTGTCCTGGTCACATTTCCACTTTACGTAGGTCTTATAGTCCCAAACTCAGGTCCCTCATTTGTGTGATGCACCCTCCTCATCTGTTCCACAGGTGTGGGCCCTCCAGTCTGTTGCTTGTGTCACTAGGGCACTGTGTCCCTGCAGTCAGCTATGCTTCAGGTATCGGTCAGCATCAGTTCCCGTGAATCTGTTGTGTGTTTCATGGGTGGGTCAATTGTTTACACAATGCCTGAGATATGACATGTGATCTGTGTGTGCCCTTGAGATGTGTACCAATTGCTGGTCTGACTTGCAACATGTGGCTGGGGTATTCCAAACAAACCCATGCAGCAGGAGACTCCAATTTTTGGGCATCAGGAGTATGTATATCAAGTATGTCACACTTGCTTAGCCACCTGACTGCTGTCCGAGGCAAAACACTGTTTCACTTAGTCCTAGTCAGTCATGCCCCCTCAAGGGCATTCAGAAACACGGTGTAATCCCACTCCTGTGTATGAAATTGCAGGTTGTGCTTAGTGACATGTGCCCTCAGGTGTCTGCCTCTGTGTCATTAGGGTGTGGCTTGTTGCTACGAACAAATCGGGTGTCCATGATTCAGAGGGTCAGCATGACATCTGCGATGTGACTGTGAGAGACAAGACCTGTGTGACATATAGGTGTGTGATCATCTGACAGCGCCCAATGGTGTATGCAACTGTGTCCTTCATGCATCTGGGTTACATGCATGGCAGACTGTGATGTGTTAGTGTACAGGGATTTGTGTTTGCTGAGACTCAAATGAATGATTTGCATGATGTGGGGTCTTCTGGGTCCTCGATATGTTTTTTGCATGGGATGGGCAAGTGTGCCGGTCATCTGCAGAGTTAGCTGTACCCCTGAGCTAGGATTGTGAGTCAGTGCATATTGTTGTTGTATGGATGCCCTGCCCCTGTGACAGGAGACAGTGTTGACTGACTTTCAGGGCATCCCAGTGCCATGGCATTTAACTTGCTATGAGTGAGCCTGCATTGTGTTCAAGTGTGCACCATGCACCCCATTGTGGCATTGCCCATCAAGACATGAGTACATCATAGTGTGTGTTGCTGGCATGCATCCCAAGCATGTGAAATGAGTCTCTGCCCATCCCTTCATCCGGACACCTGTACTGAGTCAGTGGCAAGAGATGTGCTGTGCGTATAGTGACATACTCCTACATGTTCACTTGCATGTACAACTAATGTGTGGGTGGTGTATGTTGGCACATTGGGGTGTTAGCATCCAACATGCAACGGACATTTGTGTGAAAGTCAAGGAGGGATATGTGTGCCATGGTTGATGTTGAGAATGACAATTGTCTTATCCTAAACAGTGTTGGCACTTTGAGCTGTGTTCAGCTGATGATGCCAGGGCTTGCCCTGTGATGTGATGTACTCACTGTGTTGTGTGCAGTCGGTGCAGGTGACTGATGTAGTTCTGCTACTTTCTATTCCTATCCAGATACATCCACGGCCACAGGAGGTGACAGCTCCACGGACCAGGAGGAGCCACAGAGCCTTACAGGGACAGAAGGAGAGGATTCGGGTGGACCCAGTGGCACGGAGGGCAAGTTGAGCCACACAGAGGAGTCGTCAGCACCATCCCCCCCAGCTGAAGCCCACAGCAGCTCTGAGGATGATTACCTTGTGGATGCGGGTGTCAGCAGCCACCAAACCCCAGCTAGTGAGGCTGTCTCTGCCCCCGCCACCACCACCACCACCACCACCACCCCCCTCCCATCGGCTTCCATCCCAGAGGTCCCTGTGGGCTCCTGTGTTTGTGAGCATGTCTCCTTTGTGCCAGGCACCGCACCCCCTGCCCCTGTGTCCCCTGCTGCCCTGAGTGAGGAGTCTGTGGACTTACTTCGACAGATCCATGTAGGGCAGACGTCGATGCTGAAGGTCCTCCATGCACACACAGGTCTGCTGACACAACTGGTGTCATTCATGGAGGGCATTTCCTTGGGCATGTCTGCCCTACAGAGGACCAATCAGTCCGTGGCCTCCTCCCTGACGGCAGCAGTGTCCCTCCTCCAACAGTCCTGCAACCCTCCTACCCCTGCACTTCCCACGATTCCTAGCACCCTACCTGTCCCAAGCACAGAAACCCCCAAACCAAGGTCTAGACGTGCACACAAGCAAGCGCAGATGACTGATTCAACACTCACAGGGGCTGGTTTGCTGACACACACACAGTCATCCACAACCACTCCGCAGTCCTCCGAGACCTCTCCCTCCCAGCTCCCTTCCCTTGCCTCACCTGCAACCCCATCCCCCCAGAAGCTCTTCCTCTGTGACCTTGGCCTCTTCCCCACCGACCCTGCAGATCCTGAATACAAGGGGAAGAGGAAGTCCCCACACACAGAAGGGAGTGCCCCTCACACCTGGACACCCTCCCCCAGGCACAGTCAGACCGAGACGCCCACCCGCAATTCCCCCCAGCGCAAGAAGACCAAGACCCCCCCGCCACCACGCTGCTCCAAGGTAAAGTCTCCGTCCTCCATCCCCCAGGCCACCACTCCAGAGGTTCCCCCGCCACTCCCTGCCCAGGTTCCCCCACACACAGATACACCATCCCCAAAATGCTAAGGCCATCCACCCTAGCACTTGCACCTACACACCTGGTCAGACAGTTGGTGCCACTGATGTGGGGACCGTGTCCCCCCCCTGCCCTGCCAACCTCACCTGTCCCCCATTCCGCTCCCATGGATGTAGGCACTGCTTGGGAGTCCACAACCACCCCGTCTGACTTGGGCACTGCAGTGGTGAGCCAATCCACTCCATCTGACCTGTCCACTGGAGTTGTGCCGGCACCCACCCCATCTGATTTGTGCCCCACAGTTGTGACAGCACCCACCACTTCAGTCAGCTCCACTGCAGTTGCAAGTGTCTCACCTGCATCCACCACCTCTTCACTGCCTCCTTCTGCTGCGCCCTGATCCTGTCCCTGCGGTGCCTGGCCTGCCCCCATGTATGCCCTTCCGAGGGGATAACCCCAGTCCCTAGCAGTGCAGGCAAGCAAGGTGTGACAGTTGTCACGCTAGTTCACTCCTTGGCATTTGGACATGGACTGGCCATTGGCCTTTTGTTTGCACAGACGTTTACATTTTCATATACTGAATTTGTCACTCTAGTTCACTCCTTGGCATTTGGACATGGACTGGCCATTGGCCTTTTGTTAGAACATATGTTTCACTTTTAATATGCTGAATAAAGCTTTTTTCTTTGTCCCTGTGAACTTGATTTAGCTGTACATCATGTTGATGTTGTTTTACATGCCCTTGCACCTGTAATTTTTGTTTCACAATGTTGCATACTGATGTGTTGATGTGAGGAGCTCCCTGTGGTCCATGAGATATGTATCCTATTCTGGTGGGTATCCATGTCATCCTTTGCAGCTACCTGGGTGTGTCAGGATCAACTATTTGTGTACATCTCTCTGTGAGCATTTCATTGGCATGGTCACACCTGTGGCTTGCACCCCTGCACATATGATGTGCTTCCCATTGTCCAATTTGTCACTTCCACATACTTTGTGCGCATCGCCACTGGACCTACAGGTGTGGGCATCATTGGTATGGGAGCAACTGGGTCCTCTGTGCAACTTGCTAGACATATGTTTTGGGTATGTGCAGATGACTTAGGGGAGACTCACGTACCCAGGCTGTTGTGACCAGAGCCTTCATTGTGTGGTAACTGATGGCTGACTGACCAAGTGTTCTGCAGACATGAGTGGGACTTGCGGTGAATATGTTTGGCACAGCTGGGCTCCCAGAGGAGTTGTGTCCCCTCAAGTAAGTGTGTTGTCCAGTGACATGGCCTGGGCCCATTGTGTGTGTTGTATGAGCATGTGTGTGTCCACATCCCTGTTCATGCACAGACTGTGTTCCCTTGACATGTTCCTGTTGTTGATGCTTGCTGAGTGGTACTGGGTTCATCCCTCTACTTTTCCAATGGGCTAGCAGATGTGTGGGTGCATGACACACTACTGTTAATTGGTGTATCATCATTGTGATTTGTAGGTTCTGAGAGGTGATGATGTTGTCAGACACAGATGGGACACAGTCAGGGTTCCTCAAGGCACTTGTTTGTTCGCAATATCATGTAGTTGTCCCTAGGTGGTAGTTTTCAGTGATTGAGACATTTGTATGTGTGTGTGACTGCTTCCATTTGTCGGGTTCACGGCTGCAATGCTGGCAGGTGTTAGCATGTGTGCCTTGTGTTTCTCATTTTGAAGAACAAAGGTCCTTAGCTTAAGAGTAGATAGTGAAACTATTTCGACATAGACTACAATGAGCACTATGGAAAGTCTTCCAATGTCCAGCCGGACAGAGGAACATTTATTCAAAGCAATACACAGGGAATAAACGGAATAGAGGAAGCAACAAAGGGTGAAACACAGGCACAATCCTGTACCGAGCTTGAAAGAAAAGGAATTGAAAGAATGGAAAAAGGACGAAATAGCAGGCAAAAACTTTGGGAGCAAAAGGTGGCTTACATTACACAATAATCTTAAGTAAGCTCATACCAACAGACACCACAGTATAATTAACACAATGGTTAAATTGCGGTGTTGCTAGACAAGTCGACGTTTCGATCCCTAGCTCCTAATACAGTGGGATCATCATCAGGACTAGAAACTAAACAGTTGCCTGATAAAATTTAAAAGCCTGTAAAATTAAAACAGGAAAAAGAAGGGAGGAAAGAGGAGAAGATAAATAGAATCAAACACTTAATAAGGTCCACCATTAATTAAGCATATCATGTAGACAAACGTTCAAGTAGTGAAGAGCATATATACACCTAATAGTCGGGAAAAAGTGAAGTAAGCATGACGTTGTGCTACATGCGAACACGATTGGTAGCGAGGGAAGCTAAGTGCAGGACAGATGCGGGAATAGAGAATGCCGTAGTTGCTGAGTGCTATATCATGCAGTCTTTGTGGAAAAAAACGTGTGGTGAAAGTGACACATTAGACTTAATTGTGTATTTACAGACTGTTGGCGGTAAGAGTGATGTCCCTATTCATACCATGTGGATGGCAACACAGAGAATGGCGGTACAGGATCTACTCCAGGGTAGACCGATCCGGTGCTCTTACAAGTAATGATGTCACGCGGTGGACAATGACGGCGCTATTGAAGAGAAAACGGGACAAAAAACGGCGCAGTGAGGGTGTATCATGCTAGCATGTATAAGTGTACGCTAACCTTGCGAGAGGCTCTGTGAGTGCCCAGTACGGGGAGGGAGGCACAGGAGTGTCTCGAGATGAACCTAGGGCAAAAGGGGTGGAGAGGAATAGGTAGCAATTCCTGGGGCCAATGGCAAGGAGTTAACGGGGACGGGTGGTATGTTTACCTTAATGGAAGTGAAAGGAGTCCTGGTCCGGGGGATAACAAACTAACAGGCCTGGGTGGGTGAAGCAACTGCGGGAATAGCGCAGGATAAAAACAGCGAGCAGTTTCTCCTTGGCATCTGCATTGTCCTGGGACTGTGGCAGGGATTCTGAAGGTTAGATGAGCTTTGAGGTCATGGCCATGTACCGCATACTGTGCAGTATGTCTGTCATTTCCCAGGGTTGTAAACAGTCCTTGTGTGATGTATCTGTGCACCTTAGTTCATCCCAACATTCCTGTGTTTGTCATGGGTGCATGTGCAATGTCACCTGTCCATGTGGACTTCACAGATATACATCGTTGCAGTTCAGGGTGTGTAGTGTTGAGGGTGGACTGATGTGAATGTTTGCATTGATGGTCCCCTAGCTCCCGTTTGTCCATGGATGAGGGGCCATGGTGAGTGATTTGTGTTTGTGTATGTGTGATGTACGTTTGTGGCACAGGACACATGTCTGGGTTTCCCAGTTTGTACGACATCTGCCTTTGTCATCACAGTGGAGGTGTCATGCATGCTTGTGTCACCCCACTGTCTGGTCCCTGGGGGTAGTGGTGTTGTGTGTCAGTCTCTTGCTGTGTTAGTTGGTGTTCATTCCAGCTTGTGTCACATGTGTCCGTTGTGCTCCCTCTCATCTCCCAACGCCTGATTGCCCACCGAGGGTGTCCCAATGCTGGTTTACTTTTGTATGGCACTATGTCCGCATCTGTGTCACTGCGGTTCAGCCCCCCTTATGTGTTGTGCAGTTGCCTGGGGATACTGTGACACACACACACACATGTTGTGTCCGATGTGCAGTGTGAGTTTGCCTGTTTGTGTTTGTGCATCTGCACCAGTGCATTGGTATTGCTGTTGTAGGCCTTTGTCTGGATGCTGTTTCTGTGATTTTGCATGCTGTCCCTGTGAGTCATTTCACATCATTGTTCACATTCATCCTGGTTGTTGGGTGCCATTGCTGGCATGGAATGTGAGTTTGTTAGCTGGCACCTACAGTCTACACATGTTGTTTTGATTGGTGTGTCTATTTTCGATTTGTGTGCTTGCTTGGTGATGGTCACTTCTGCTGTTGTGTCATTGTACGCTGTATGCATAGTCAGTCCCCATGTGTGGTGCTTGTCTGCACATGGCCGAGAGTGTTATGTTTTCACAGAACTGTTAGCCTCACCACATCTCTGTGTGTATGGGACACAACCACTAGTTTGCCCCAGAAGTGTTTAATGTGTTGGGAGCAGGGATCATACATGCTGTTTGTTATTTGCAGTTTTGACCATGATGACACTTACCTTTTGGTCACTGTGATGAGGGGGGTTTGGTCCCCATCACCACAATGCTCCACATCTGCAGCATTTTGTGAGCCCCCACTTAACGTCTGTTCTACACAGTGAGGGGTGTTCTTTTTACATTGCCACAGTGCTATGGTGATGCTTGGCTTTTGTATGTCACACTCATTTGTTGGTCACACATGTGCTGTTACTTACATTGTATGCTCGTAGCCATAATCACTGTTGTGGGCATTTGTCACAGACTATACACTGTTGTCATGATGTTATGGGGGATGTATTTTGCAGACATACCTGATGTTGGAGTATTCTGGATGTGTTGCGAATCACCCATCCTATGGCTGGGGGTGGCAGGGGTGATGGGCAACATAAGCCCTGTGAGTGGGGGTGGCAGGGGTGATGGGCAACATAAGCCCTATGGCTGGGGGTGGCAGGGGTGCTGGGCAACAGATCCCCTGTGAGTGGGGGTGGCAGGGGTGCTGGGCAACAGGTCCCCTGTGAGTGGAGGTGGCAGGGGTGATGGGCAACATGGGCCCTATGGCTGGGGTGGCTGGGGTGGCTGGGGTGCTGGGCAACAGGTCCCCTATGGCTGGGGGTGGCAGGGGTGATGGGCAACATAAGCCCTGTGGATGGGGGTGGCAGGGGTGATGGGCAACATAAGCCCTATGGCTGGGGGTGGCAGGGGTGCTGGGCAACAGTTCCCCTGTGAGAGGGGGTGGCAGGGGTGCTGGGCAACAGGTCACCTGTGAGTGGGGGTGGCAGGGGTGATGGGCAACATTGGCCCTATGACTGGGGGTGGCAGGGGTGATGGGCAACATGAGCCCTATGCCTGGGGTGGCAGGGGTGCTAGGCAACAGGTCCCCTATGGCTGGGGGTGGCAGGGGTCATGGGCCACATAAGCCCTGTGAGTGGGGGTGGCAGGGGTGATGGGCAACAGGTCCCCTGTGAGTGGGGGTGGCAGGGGTGCTGGGCAACAGGTCCCCTGTGAGTGGGGGTGGCAAGGGTGATGGGCAACATTAGCCCTATGAGTGGGGGTGGCAGGGGTGATGGGCAACAGGTCCCCTGTGAGTGGGGGTGGCAGGGGTGATGGGCAACATTAGCCCTATGAGTGGAGGTGGCAGGGGTGATGTGCAACAGGTCCCCTGTGAGTGGGGGTGGCAGGGGTGATGGGCAACATAAGCCCTATGGCTGGGGTGGCAAGGGTGAAGGGCAACAGATCCACTGTGGAGGTGTTTTTGGTGCTGGCCATGCAACCCCTATGGTGGGCTGTCGTTAATGGCCAGGATGTGGATCCCCTGTGTGTGTGTGCCATTTTGCGGGTACATGTCATTTGTTTGTGTGGTAGGTGTATGACTTACCGTCTGCGCCATCGGCGTCGATCCCTGATCTGGTCATAGATGTAGAGTACTGGTATGACCTGCGCGATGGGATTCATGATGTGTTCATGTCATACACGCTGCTTGTTGCTCCGTCTCGTACCCGCTGCAAGCTGGTCCGTCTCGCAGCCGTGTCTTGATTTGTGGCGCGAATCGTAGCTGATATGCTTGTTTTCCGGATGCTGTGACGTCCCGTACGTGACAACCCGTCCAGCGCGTAGGAAGTATGCATCGTACTTGTCATGCCGGAAACTGCTATGGATACTGCTTCCGGGCGACTCGGTTCATCTTTAGGAGTTACGGCTCGGACGGAGAATGGGGCTTGAATCACAGCCTACGTGTCGATCGTGTTTTTGGCAGTTATGCGCTTCGTACTTACTCGACAGGACGCACCGGCTCGGGTACATGTCGGTCGCATGGTAAGGCTACGGACAGCTGTCCGAACGGCCATCGGAATCGGTCCCTCAGTAGGGAAAGGGAGCCAGCGGTGTCCATGGAGGCGGCAGCATCATCTGGATCCGCTGGATGAAGTTGTGGTGAAGATTTCTACATTCACACTCAGTATCTTTTTGGAAAATTGAAACATTTCAGCAGAATGAAGCACAAGACTGTAGCTGACAAGATTCAGGAGGCTAGATCCCCTTCCAGAGAGGAGTCACTGCATAGGATTTGCTGCTGCAGAGAATAACATAGTGGGAGCTACCGTGAAATCAGGCCAGCTGGCGATGCACCTCGAGCGGATCGGTAAGCAGATAGGTCCAAGTCTGCTCTCCGTTCTCAGAGCACTTTTGGGCAGGATCTTTTAAGTCCTAGGTTTTGATTTTGGCTGGTTGGGCACCTTTAGCACCACTTCCAAGGGTCCAGTAATAGGGGCACCACTTGGAGACTCAGGAATCACTTCAGGCGGGTTCGAAGAGCACTTTTATAGTTGTTGGAGCTTTTTTGTGTCATAGCTCTGAACGGGAAGCCAACAAACTAGTCCTTGGATTCACTCTGGTGATACTGGGTTCAAGCAAAAAAGCAGGCCTCAAGCGGGAGGGAGTTCTCTGAGGGCATAGGGCAGGCTTCTGGCAGCAGAGCAGTCCTCTTGGAGCATCAGGGCAGTTCTCTGATGTACTAATCAGTCCACAGTCAGCAGGCTAGTCCTCTGAGAGTTCTCCACAGGATCAGAGGTGAACTGAATAGTGGGTCCGAGGGTCCTCATTTTATATGTGGTATACGCTTTGAAGTGGAAGAAATGTTTTTCGTGACCCCCAATAGATGGTTCTGGAATTTCCTGCCTCCCCGCCCAGGTTATATTGGGTCTGGGATCACAAAAAGGCTCATGTGAAGTTCTTTGTGTGTGTGCTGAGGTAGCTCTTTTGGAATGTAAGTGGACTATTCACAGCCCTACCCCTCCCATCCAATGAGGATTGCCCATCCTGCCAACACTACTCATAATCATACAAAGAGGGAGAGAGAAGTACATATGGGCAAATCCACTTATAATCCCAAAGCAAATCTCTAATAAAAAAAAGAGTGGGACCTAGATTAAATAATATGAAACTCAGGTCTCAAAAAGATTTTTAAGAGACACTTACACATTAATATTTGCTTGTGGCATGCTTCAGCATCGGGTCATCACTCCAGATACCTAATGTATTGGAGTGGGCTCCACTCCCAAAAGAAGGGAGCACTTTGTGGGTCTGTGGTTAAAGAAATTAAAATTACCTCCAAAGCCTACATCATTCCATTGTTATTCACCAGAGTTAAGGTAAGATTGAAAACAAAGAGAGATGGAAAAAATGGGGAAAAAATTATCCCATACATCTAACTATGGAGCTCATTAAGAAGGGGGTCGTTGGCACATCCGTGATGCTGGCTGTGGTGGAAAACATCCTTTTCCACACTCCAGCGGCGGTCCTCACGTCCACCATATTACAAAGATAGCACATTTTCCGTCCGCTGTGGAGTTTCCGGATCCGCCAGAAATTTCCTTCCGCAACGGTGGCGGAGGTAGCCAATAGAGAAAGACCGCCATGCAGAATGGCGTCCCGACCGCCGTACAAATCACGATGCCTCAAACAGCCCATCAGAATGCAACGGGGAAACCAGTAACCCAGAGGTGGCGGAAGCGCTAATGCTGAGATTGAAACTCAAATCCCGGGCACCTCCACGCATTCCTGACCGCTATGGATCCAGCTCTTCAAGCCCTTCTGCTGCTGTACCTCATCCACCAGCAGCAAGTAAGACGTTGCCGCGGTCAACACCACAGGTAAGTAAAAACACATCAGACAATATGATGGAGACAGAAACATATCCACCAGTGTTCTCACACATGTCCTACCTACTAGAAATCCACACCTCCGCACCTGGGTCACCCATCAACCGTGAAATCACTGCAATGTCCTGGGCAAGTCACTGCAGCAGTGAAGACGTGGGAAAACCTGCACACAATGTAGTAGGCGGGACCGGCACCAGGCATGTGCAGTCTGGGGACAATAAATTGGCTAGCCCAAATTGGAGTGCACAGTGCTGAAAAACCATGGAGCAAGCCACATGGCATTTGTACATCACATGCAAGAGGAGGAACATATCACACTTCCCTTAGGCCCTCAAATCCGACATGGGTGGCACATTGATTGCAATTAAACCAAAGTGACATCTGTGCAATATCTCTGGGATACAGAAATGCAAGCTATGCATAGGCACAGGAATGATAGGAAGGGTCAGAAGCCATACAGGGACCAGCCCCACATCTGTGTCAATTTACTTGACATGTGTATGCCACCAGCACAACACACATGGCTTATTGTGTTTTGGCACACTCCCTAACTGTCAAACCCAAGTAGGACCTTCACACATACCCCTCAAATACCCATCTCACACCTGCAACACTCAACACTGTGTGAAACACACATAAAGGTGCAAATAAGACCCTGTGAGTTTCCTGACAACCACTCACACACCCTGGTGCGCATCTACAAATGTCAGACTCACCCTCAGGGATGTCTGAACCAATGCTGACCCATAACCAATAACCAAACACAAATCTCACAAACAACATCCACAGATGTCCAACACGCCCAGCCATGTGCAGGCAAACAGTGGATAGGCAATGTGACCCTAGACAGAACAGGAATACACAACATTGTTACTCTGGACAAATGCACAGACACCATACCCCAACACAAACAAGAATTGCATCATCAAATGCAAATCATGAACACAAACTGGGATCAATGGGACAAATCAGCTAACACAGACATAGACACCACACCAGTCATCAAGTGAGCATGGTGCCATAGTGTAACACAAGCATGCACATGCACAATCCTGACAAGTGACAGGTGAAATATAGGAGGACATAACACTATTGTGCACACAAAACAAGCTCATGAACAAGAATCCACATTGCTGCATGTGACATACACACAATAAATGCACACTACACATGCAACACACATCTGAATGTATCACAATGTACAAACTACTCACACACAATGTCCTGCAAATAGACCATCACACACACTTTTCACCTGCCAGCAGAAAGAGCCAACACAGGCCAAACACTGTATACATCTACAACAAAAACACAACAGATGCACATACCAATCCATCACATAGCAAACTCAGCTGGACATCAGGGGGATGCACACCAGGCAAGTACAAGGCAACATACACTGAGAGCACTGCATGCACACTAAGCAGTGTGTGCACACCAACCAAATCAGTAGCACACATATCTGAGTGCCCCACCACGAACTCCCACAACACAAATCATCACTGCACACAGATAACATCACACTCAGGAAGGGTAGCAGTACCTCAGAAAACAGACATACAGCTTAGCCATGACCCACAGATACACAACTCAGGGAAACCCAGATGCAAACAACATGACTAAAGGACTGTGCTGCTCAAACATATGCACTGCACATGAGAAACCATGACTGCAAACAAGTATAAGAAAATAACACATAACTAATTGTGAAACTGTCCTGAGTGGCACATTGGTCCTGTGCACAGATCATCCTCTCACAGTATACTGTCACACTATAACGTGGTGGAGAGGTTCACACAGTGGTAAGGCATGGGGTGGAAGACATGAGAATGAAGTTGTGTATATATCAGTATTGGACAGGTGAGGAGTTTACAGTCCACAAACACATAGAGGAGTAACTCACAATGTGAAGCAATCACAAGCACCTATAGGGAATGGTATGACTCCTCATACCACATACTATACTCGAGCCAAAAAAGTGTCAATTGACAGCAATGCATAAGAAAACTCACAAATGATGTCAGTGTGGCTGACCAGGTCAGCACAGTGAGCACAAACTTAAACAAGACACATGGCTGATCAACAAAACACAACACAGACTTTGCAATGACACACTCTGCATACTCACAACTCACAGCGGCAACAAGCAGGTGTCCCCCAGGAGTACAAGGACACACGAGCGCACTGCACAGTGCTCAACCTACAACTCCCACATGTGCCCACAATCTGAAGCACATGTCTGACAAAGTAATCTCATAGGCACACATTACCTCGCTCATACACGTGTGTAGTTGGCATGTGCAGGGGCACATATACATCAACACTGCTGACAATGACAGGCCAATCACACTGTATGACTACTCAAGTGCACACATTCAAATGTACCCATGTGATTATGAAGACAGGCCCACACAAAATGACTACACATCAACACTGTTGTGCACACATCAAGAAAGAGCCCACCGATATGACGGACCCTGGCCACCCCGCAAGTAATCCTGTGGATCAAATTCACCTCTATTCTGGTATTGCATCCTAATATGACATGTGTACAATTTAGCAAACCTGAGCACAGAATGATTAGGAGAAGAGTAGATCATCAAAAACAACAGACATTGCACCTTCAAGCCTCAGACTGAAGAAGAACAAAAGTGCCTGTTACCTCTGGAAACCTCTGAAAAAGTAAAACAAGTAATTGCCAATGTGAAAGTGGCATACAGAGCATGTGTCACATGAACCGATACCCATAAACAAAACTATTATTTAGCAATGGCATTGACAAAGCAGACAACAGGAGTAACAGTCTTTATTACATAATACCCAGATAGGCATCAAAAGTACAAAAACGCAAGGCCATTGGCCAGTACAAATTAAAAATATGCACATGTGCGTATGAGAAACTGCACAGGAAATGGGCCTCAACAGTACAAAGCAGCAAGGCCATTAACCACTACAAATTAAAAGTATGCACATGTGTGCATGAAAAACTGCACAAGAAATGGGCATAAAAAGTACAAAACAGCATGGCCATTGGCCAGTCCATAGTCCTGGTCCGCACATTTGTGCATGAGAAACTGCACAGGGAATTGGCATCAAAAGTAACAAACAGCAAGGCCATTGGCCAGTCCATTGTTCCGGTTCGCACATGTGTGCATGAGAAACTGCACAGGGAATTGGCAACAAAAGTAACAAACAGCAAGGCCATTGGCCTGGTGATAGTTCCAGTCTGCACATATGTGCATGAGAAACTGCACAGGGAATGGGTAACACCGTCTACTACAACGGGAAACACTACAGCTCAGGGGCTTCAAATGGGCAGTCCAGGCACCAGTGTGAGAAATGGTGTGGGGAGGGGCACTTGCCTTCAACTTTGGCTTGAAGTTGAACTGAGATGTGGCTGATTGTCAGGCCAGTTGGAGGACTGGACCTGTAAGAGAGAAAACTGGCTGAGGTAGAGGCATCAGTGTAATAAAGTGGCTCTGTATATACTGTTTCCAAATAGGTACAGTGTGCACAAAGTCCACAGTCCCCAGAGGTTTGGCAGAGGCTAAAGTTAGATACAACCTTACTCTCCAAAGTGGTAGCTTGGTTGAGCAGTAAGGCAGTATCAGAGGACAGTGTAAAGCATTTATTGTACACACTCAGTCAGCAAATGGTCTCACACACTCAAGAACCGAACTCTAGGCCAATGGTTTGTATGTAAAAATATATGATTGTTTTATTTTAGAACCAACAATAGGTATCAAAAAAATATACTTTCTCAGAATGAGATGCTTTAGATAAATGCTTTCCGTAGGCAATAGACTTTTGAATACAGTAGCTACAGTAGTTACAATGGGCAACACAGTTTCAAACACAATTATACATTGAGCTCAATGGGAATTTCTAAGTAAATGCAATTAGTTACTTTTTGGATTAGTTTTCTTACTACAGGACTGGATCCTAGATTCTGTCCTGGGACAGTTCCTGGAAACAGGTGAGTAAAAACGTTTTGGTTACAGGTATGATTTTTAAGGAATTTTATTGTATTTTAAAAATTGACACTTAGAAACTTTTTCACATAGGATCACCAATGTTATGGGCACCAAGATCCAGCACTGGTATCTCTCCTGATAACAGGTGAGTAATTTCGTTTTCGTTATTCAGCTGATTTTAGGTGAATATTTTAAAGTTTCAAAACTCGACACTTAGAAAAATTTCCAAGTGAAACCAGTCAATATTACCCTATGGAAGAAGAGTGAGTTATCCGCTTTTGGGTAAGTACTCGACTGGCAGAGTTAAGGTTCTGGGCATAGACTCAGGGGTCTCCCAGGGTCAGGTAGGTACAGTAGTTACACCCTCAGCGGCACAGGGGCAGCCGGGTGCAGAGAGAGTTAAGACCAATGTTAGGTTATGGCGGGCAGGGGGCTTTTGGTTGTTGGATGCTGGCTAGCAGGCCACCTGGCTGTGGGAGCTGGGCTCCTGGTCACTTGCTCAGGGCAAGTGGGGAAGAAAAATAGGACAGAGGTTGCACTCCCAGGGGCACTCGGGCGGCTGGGTGCAGGGTGCTTTTAAGCCATCGGGCTCTCAATGGATTTCAACGTGACGAACAAAGGCTGCAAGCTCGGGCACGAAGATTCTTCAGGTGCGACCACCACTTCGAGAGGTAAGTTGGGAAGCTGTAGGTTAGGCAGGCATCCAGGAGCTGGGCACAGGGGGCCACAGGGCACCGGGTGCAGGGGTGTCTTTTCGTGTCGGGAAATCTTACCCTCAGCTGGTCGCGGTTGGAGGGAGCCCTGGTTCTGAGGCTGCAGGCATCGTCAAGAGCGTCGAGGTGGGTCCTTGGGTGATGGATTCGGAGTCACAGTCTCTGGGTGATGTCCTCGTGGTCTTTGTCCACTCCAGCACAGGCCAGGCTTGGCGGGTGCAAAGTGTGCAGTAGTCGCGGTTCCTGGTTGGCACCAGGGGCTTGTTACTTGCTTTGAGCAGAACCACTGCTCCTGGGAGTCCCAGTCTTTAAGAGTGACAAGGCAGTCAGGTCCTCCGGGGTTTTTGAGGTTGCTGACCACTGGAGATGCCGGGGTTTAGCAGGAGCAGGTTTGAGGGTCGACAGGCCTGTAGGGCTTGGGACAAATCAGTTGGTGTCTTCCTCTTGTTAGCAGCTGCACGGCAGGTCTTCTTGTTTCTTGATCTTCTTGCTTGTTTTGGTTTCGGGATCTGAGGAAGGAAGGTTCAGGGTGCCCCTAAGTACTAAGTTTAGGGGTGGTACAGGTAGGTAAAGGGCAGGGACCAATGGGTTCCCTTCCATGGGGTGGGTACACCCCTATCCTGCCACTCTCCTGTGGGAGGGGGGCAGTAGCCTAATCCTGATTGGGCAGGGCTCCCCATCTTCAAGACGACGAGAGCCCAGAGATGTGCTTCACCTCACCTCCCCCACCTGAGGGGTGGGGTTGGCAGAGGCTGGCAGACCCCCTTTCCTCCCTTGGGGTTTCCCGCCAGTCTTCCCGCCAGAGTGGGGGTCAGAACCGGTGGGGGCCAGTTGCTGAATACAGCAAGTGGCCTGGAGAAGCTCACAAAGGCAGCATGCCTTTGAAGCTTCCCCTGCCCATCCTGGGGGAGGAGACCTAGCACCTCGCCCAGGATGTGCATTATTGCAGGCCCAGGAGAGCTGATGGCTCTCTACCCAGGGGTCCAGCAACATGTCTGCTATGTGGCAGCCTAGGCAGCCCCTCAGACAAGACGTGGATTGTAGGTTAGGTTCAGGGGGCAACTCTAAGTTGCCCTCTATTGTGCATTGTACATTAAATCCCACACTGGCATCAGTGTGGGTTTAATGTCCTGAGAAGTTTGATACCAAACTTGTCAGTCTTCAGTGTTGCCATCATGGTGCTGTGGAGTTCGTGTTGACGACCTCCCAGCACCATATACTCTTAATGGCAGCACTGCACTTACAGTGCCCAGGAATGGACCTGGGTACTGTAGGGGCACAGGGCTCATGCACCTGCTGTACCCACACCACTGGCATAGGGCACCCAGGTGACAGAGGTATGCTAGGGCAGTCTGTGTTGTGGGCATGGCACACAGTGTTATGTGCCATGTCAACTCTCTGTTTTGTTCTGCACTAAGACACTCAGCCAAGGCAGTGTGTGTGTGTGTGTGTGTCAGGGTAGAGGGCCTCTAAGGGTGGCACAATAAGTGCTGCAGCCCTTAGGGGCCTTCTCTGGTCACAAGGCCCTGTGTACCTAGGGTACCATTTACCAGGGGCTGACGTGTGGCCAGAGATGCAAATTG
This sequence comes from Triturus cristatus, assembly GCF_964204655.1. NCBI lineage: Eukaryota > Metazoa > Chordata > Amphibia > Caudata > Salamandridae > Triturus > Triturus cristatus. The sequence continues at coordinate 386,469,569 of NC_140583.1, forward strand.
GGTTTAGGCTTCATGCAGTTTTTAAGGAAGGAACACAGGCCCTGGGTACCTGACTGGCAGGAGCCTAGGGCACACTCAGTCAAAGTACATCAGCAATTCAGCAAAAAGTGGGGGCATACCATGCAAGAAAGATGGCACTTTCTCACAATCTGTGGCTGTGGGAGCCTGAGGGCTGCTTGGACAGGGTGGAGTGGTGGTATGGGGAGGTGGAGACATGCTGCTGGGAGGCACAGTGTGTGAGGGTGAATGCTGAGGGCTGGGTCTCAACTTCTTGGGGATTCGATACCCCACAAGTGTCTTGGCCAGAGTGAGAAATGGGGTGGGCACATCAGCCTCACTCTCCACCAAAGGTGTATCAGGTGCAGGTGGCTCTCCCTGTGGGGATTTGTTGGATCCGGTGGTACACTTGGGGTGGACTTGCCTCTTCCCCTGCATCCCCTGTTGTCCATGTACACCCCCCACTTTGCTCTCCTGTCCCAGCTTCACAGGGGTGTGGATGGGAGTTGACGTTGTGGGTGAATCTGCCTCAGATATGTGTTTGTGCTTAGTCGTTGCAGGCACCAGGTTCGCAGCAGACAGGGCAAGTTTTTTTTGTCTTTGGGAGCAGGTGTGGGGATGGGAGTGCCCATGGATGGGGGTGATTTTGATGAATGTGATGTTGATGCCTGCTTCTTGGCCTGATGCCCATGAGTGTCACGTGATGGGCTTTTTGTTTTGCACGCCTGTGTGCCTGCTTTGTGTTGTGGGGATGGTGTCTGTGGTCTGGTACACTTGGATTGCTGCTGTTGTGTGCTGCGTGTGGAATACTTGGTGCCCGAGGGCTCTGGCGTGTGGGAACTCTCGTCAGGTGGTGCCACTGGCAGGGTGGTTGCTGAAGGGACAGGAGCTGGACTGGGAGCCTGTGACTGCTGAATGGCTGCCATCACTGTGGAGGACAACGACTGGACAGTTTGGTGTAGGCCACCCACGTCAGAATAAATCTCCTTCATGAAGGCAACTACCTGTGCCAATTTCTTGTCATGATCCTGGAAGGCATTCAGGAGAGCATTGTGACCCACACACAGCTGGCACAAAAGGCCCAGGGCGTCCACACTGAGGTCAGCAGGGGAGACAGGGGCAGTGGCAGTGGTGCTTGGGGGAAGGAGACACTACCCTTCCTAGGGTTGTGGGCACAGACAACACTTGAGGGAGCAACCAGGAGGGTGGGCACTGGACCATGTGTGGTGAAAGAAGAGGCAGATGTGGAACTTCCTGTGCCTGCCAACATCGAGGAGTCACTGCTGGAGTCGGGAGATATGGAGGTTGGTGTTTCCGGGCGGAAATCATCCAGGGCACTCCTGTCTCCCTCCGAGGCACTAATCACATCAGTGTCAGTGAGCTCATGTGTAGCAGTCATGCTAGAAGCTTCCCCACTGGTGTCGGTCCCCCGTCCTTCCATGCCCTCTGTAGATGCTGCAAGAGACAGAGACATAGGTTCAGTATAGTGCCATACTCACAAACATCATATGCAAGCAAAGCACAAAACTTGAAAATGATACTCCCATGTTGGACTCCTCCATGTACAGTCAGCATGTGCAACATTTATGCAATGATCAGAAGATGTATGGAATCATGCATAGTTGATTGCAATGCCCCATGTGGCGTTGACACAGCCAAACAGCTTTCTCGTGCCTCCTTGTACCATAACATACTATTCTCTGTAAGCATACCTACGTGACTGTAGGTGAGATAGATATATACCTAAACATGTTGTCTCTGTCACATATGGAGTCACTTTAAGGGAACACCACAGATACAAAACTCCCAAATGTCCTTTTGCAATGGTCACAATCTCCTGATATCCACCATGTTGTGCTCTGAAGCACAACTACAGTTGCACATTGGTGTCATCTGTGTAGTTGTCACAAATTTTATGTTGTGCACAGCACACATCTATAAATGCATACTAACATGATGCTCACTGCTGTTCACTGCCAGGTGATGTCTATGACACTCATACTGCAGCATATGTAACATGGTCACTTCTCATCTGTCAATGACAAGGGTCATGGTTTTAAACACATGATAAACCGCATGTTGTACAAATGCAGACCATCTGCACTCAACACTGAGGCCACTTATAAGCCATTGAATCACACTAGAGACCTCAAAGAGCTTCCCACTGGATCACGGTTGAGCAGAGCAGCCACATGGAAAGTGTATCAACCACAGTGACACCAGATTTTCATATTAGTTAGACACTCCCACTAGCTCTCTCACAGACATATATAGGCCCCTGGGGTTGTTTCAGTGGTACTCAGCTGCTGCAAATGGTGCTCCTGGTTAGCATTTTTCAATTGTAACTAATGACCGGGACCGCTGTGGAGGTGCAAGCCTACAGCGAGTTTCAAATTTGTAATTCACTACCGCGATGGCGGTTCCTATTGGCTGCAATTGCATGGGCATTGGCGGTGGCACACCGCGGGGCCAAGCGGTCACTACCGCAATCCTGCATCTTTCAATTTTAACCAATGACCAGGCCCGCGGTAGCATGCCTAGTGCGAGTTTCAAATGTGTATTTCACTACCGCAATCGCGGTTCCTATTGGCTGTAAAGGCATGGGAATAGGCGGTGGCACACCGCGGGGGTCAGGTGGTCGCTACCGCAATCCTCCATCTTACAGTTGTACCCAACAACCGGGTCCACGGTAGCGGAGCACGCCTACCGCGAGTTTCACATTTTTATTTCACTACCGTGATCGCGGTTCCCATTGACTGCAATGGCATGTGCATTGATGGTAGCACATCTCGGGGGCCAGGCGGTTGCTACCGCAATCCTGCATCTTACAGTTGTACCCAATGACCGGGCCCATGGTGACAGAGCACGCATACCGCACCTATGGACACATTATGCTCTAGCAATGTCAATTGCCAATTCTCATCATAGAACATGAGACCCTTACAATGTATGATTGCACCTGTTTGCAAAATTGAATGCTTGTATGCCATGTAAGTGCACATGATTACATGCTTTGGCATGTACTTACTCACATTTCATATATGATATTTGTGTGCATCTACAGAGATTTGGGGTGTGATGTAGTCTCATATTTGGGCACATGTCAATATGTGAGATGGCTTATCAATACCCAGTAGTGATGGCCTGACCACATAATGTGCCTATTTCACTGGGTACATTGCTGTGTTCATTTTTATAGTTGAGCAGCTTACACACACTGTGGTCATTGTGTAGAAAAGTTGTGCACAAGAAGGTGTGGCAGGTACAGCAGCTACACAGAAGTCAGCGGTGTTGCTGGTTCCAACATGTGCTGTGTCACCTACACCCTGGGATGGTGACACAAGATGTATGGGCAGACCATTTACCATTCACATAGTCAGAATCTGTTTTGAAGGTAGTCAGTATGTACATACTGACCGCATGTACAATTACATGAGATCAAGGTGTCTCTGCATGTGACTTGTGCATTGAGCTGGTGTTACAGTCCAGTCATTGTTGGCGCTGCATCAATCAAGATGTAAGATGTTTGACACATCTCATAGGGGAATTAAATTGACATGTGTCCCCTTTCATAATATGTAGGAGATGACCAAATGGGCATCGTCCGTTCCCAGGGCTGGAGAACATGGAGGATGAGGACATCATAAGGAAATTACGTCTGGATCGCCTTACCCTTCAAGACCTATGTGATCACTTGGAGCCCAATCTGAGGCCTCACAGAAACTATCCAACTACTTTGACACCAACAGTTAAGGTTATGGCGGCTCTGCATTTCTTTGCAACTGGTTTGTTTCAGTACAGGGTGGCCACTGCCGGTGGAATGTCTCAAGCTATGTTCAGCATGGTGCTACGTGATGTCCTGTCTGCAGTGATGACATACAAGGACCGCTACATCTACTTCCCAAGGAGACATGAATTAGCAGGTGTGAAGGGTGATTTCTATGATCTTGAACACATACCTAATGTTGTTGGCACCATTGACTGCACACATGTTGGCCTAGTTCCACCACACATACGTGAGCACATCTATCGAAACAGGAAACATTTCCATTCCATTAATGGGCAAGTGGTATGCCAAGCGGATATGATTATCTCCAATGTGTGTGCCAAATTCCCCGGTTCTGCACATGACTCCTACATACTGCGTAACAGCATCATCCCGCAATTGATGACAAATATGCATCTGGAGCATGCGTGGCTTGTTGGTGAGTATGCAGAGTCAAGTAGTGTGCTGTATGTGTGACATGCTGTTCTCAGCTACTGTTTGTATTAGTAAATTGCTCTGTGTATCTCACACCTAGGTGACTCTGCGTATCCCAACCGGCCTTGGTTGCTGAGCCCACTGAGGAATCCGAGGACCCTGGGTAAAGTCCACTTCAATGATGCACATGGGAGGACACATCGTGTGGTGGAGCGTACTTTTGGGTTTCTGAAGTCTAGATTCCGGTGTCTGGACAATAGCGGAGGTGCACTACTCTACTCTCCCCAAAAGGTGTGTCAAATCATAGCTGCATGCTGCATGCTCCACAACCTGAACTTGCGCAAAGAGATCCCCCTGCTCCTGGACGATGATGAGCAGCAGATGCCCCCCCTGCAAACCCACACATGCCCAGTGACGACGATAGTGGAGAATAGGAAGGTGTTGACTTGGATCAACAGCTCATCTACAACTACTTCCCTTGAGTGTGAGTGACATTGTACAACTGTGACATTGTCTGTTGTCTTTGATGGTAGTGGCAATAAATAGAAGATCTTTTGACTGCTGGCTGTTGTTGGCTCTGTTTTAATGATGTGTGTGGCACAGTGTATTTATATCCAAGTACCTCATGCCTATGTTGATGTTGTTGATCATTGTTAATTGTGCTGGTTTGTGTACCTTGGTGACTAGTGGTGTGTTCTACCTGTAATGGCATCACCTGACAAGTAAATCTCATTCTCTTGTGTCTTTTTAGGTCCCTTCACCCTCTCAATGCCTCGTCACAATCAGAGCTTGTGGTATTTTGGATTCTGAGTTGACATTGTACATACTGTGATTAACATAGAGCTGACACAGAGACATAGGTGTGTACAGAGTGTTTATTTACAATAAGTATTTGTGACAGAGAAGTGATTATATAAGAAATTGTGTGAAGTGAAATTATGAGTTTTCAGTGATGGTAAATGAGACAAATAGAGTAGTCACCACATTGATGTAGTCACACAGTCCAACAGACTCTTGCCATAAACATGGCAATGTGGGTAAGGATAGTCAACAAAGTCAATGTCCACGGGACAACAGGTGCCATCATGGCTAGCTTGGTGACTAGCGTTTGAATGGTGCATCGCCATGTGATCCTCCCCTGGTGTTTCTCGGACAGCCCCTTGTGCGTTTGGTAGGGGGGGCCTCTGCTGTGGGCTCAACAGTGTCTGAGGAGTTATTTTGTTGCAGCTCACCCCTCTCTGTGGCCGCAGCTGAGGTGGTGGGAGTGTCAGCATGCGGGCCACTGGAGGGGTGTTGAGCTGTCATTTAGGCCACATGTCTTTCCCTCAGAACACCCACAAGCTGGCCCATTAAGTCCTGAAGTTGGCCCATATGCATGTCCATTGACCTCAAAAGCAGGCGGAGCTCACACACTTCTTCCACAACCTGGCCCATCTGTCCCTGGGTCTGCTCATATGCCCTAAGGATTCTGGTGATGGTGGCCAGGGCTACGGTCCCAGTGTCCTCCTGTATTTGTTGCCCAGTTGCCCTCCCACCTGACCTGCTGACCTGGACCAGTGGCACTGGCACTCGACGCACCTGCAAAATCTCCCTGTCCTCCTCTGATTGTGTGCTGGTGTTGGTAACCACTAAGGCAGGGAGAGTGTTGCAGGCAGCAGTGGTGATGGTGGTGGTTGAGGCTGCACATGTTGTTGCAGCAGGGGTCAGTGCTGTTGTTGTTGCTGTGGTGGTGGTGGTGGTGGGTACAATGAGGGCCTGAGACGTGGTGCACCCTGGCAGTCTGGATGGGCCAGGTTGTTGCTCCGCATACGCGAAACGTAGGGAGTCTGCATCCGAGAGTTCATCTTCCGGGGGCAGGGAGGGAGACTGGCTCTGCATGTTGGTGTTGTCTTCTGCTGCAGTTGATTGTGGATCTCCTGTTGAACAGAGGTGAAATGGTCATTGAAGTGCACTCCACAAGCTTGGTGTTACACTTTTGGATGTTACATGTGATACACCACACACTTTACATTGCAATCACTTGGTATGGCAGCAAGATACTGAGCATCATGACATGATGTTGAGGTACATACATTCTTTGTCCATGGTGTGACATGTAAAGAGAAACCATGTCCCACGTACAGATTGCGTGATTACAAGGACATGACATCATCTAACAACTTGCGGCACATCAACTTTATGTGATGCGTCTTTTTGGTTTGCTCTGCATGGAATCAGTTTCAGCTAAGCAAGAATTAGCCATTTTAATGTTATACATACCTTTTTCATATCATGTACTTATGTTTGTTTGACAGATTGACCATGCCTGTTTTGTATTGATATGGGCCTTCATGTGAAGGACGGGGCCTCTAGGGCCACGCGCGTTGTACACAACCACCTGCTATGCCTTCCCAAAAGAAGAGTCGGTCAGACAGCAGAGAACACAAACAATTATTTATCACCTTTACTCTGCGGAGGAGTCCATCATAACCTGGAACCTGGAATGGCCGGAGAGGGACTGACTTCCCAACCTTCGCTAATACAAGATAAACCCTTCAGGAGACTTCGGCCAAGGCCCTGGTGGAAAAGTACCGGCCTGAGCCGGACACGAACAAAGAAGGCACAGAAAGATGAGCTAACACCTGCTAGATGGGCACACTATCAGTAGCCCAAGGTTACTGTGCCCAGTCTCATCGCCTCTTAACGTTGGAGCAGGAATACATGTATAAAGTGGAATGCAGAGCAAAGTAATCATACTGTTAGAAAGTCGAGTTGTAGACTTGAACATGAACGGAAAATATAACGAGATGCAATGTTCTGCTGAGGCAAGTGATTCTGAATGCTAAGGCGTAGCATGAGCACGACACTGACAGTCTAATAGGAATTGCGAAACGTAAAATGGAGTCACACTGGCTAATGGGCCTGCATACTGCGAGGAATGCTGGAGGGTTACTGAATGCAAGCATTAATACATGTAATTTAGCCACACACTGCTAATCTAAAACAGCATGGCAGACGCATCATAGGAAAGGGAATTTTAAATCTAACAGACCCTCCTTTTAGCAGTGTTGGCTAAAACCTTTATTGATAGCCGGCAGGCTCTTTACAATTCTAAGGGGAGGGAGAAAAACACAATCATTCATCGATCAAAGCAAGATAATAATAAGTCAAACATAACAGTATGTCTTGTGATAATTGGAAGGGGCCACATATACTAGTTAAAGGAGGTAAGAGAGATAACACTGCCCTGACCACCCCTCAGGTAACCACGGTCTCCACAAATAAAATAACTGTTATGTGGTGGAATCAATGGCGGGCGTCTAGGCATCTTCAATATAGATGTCATTTTGCAGGTACTGTTTCCTACCTCTATACTCCCAATTCCCTGGACGCAGAATGAAGACGGTACATTTACGACCTCCAAGGGCATGGACTTATCATTAGTGACATTACGTGTTTGAAAAGATAGGTAATATTCAGTCACATTAAACTGCGAGAATCTGTCCCCATCCTCTTCTGTTCTATTTACCATTCTTCCTCTATTCACTTCTCTTAGGCACGAAGTCAGGAATAACTGATCAAAACGCCCATCTCCAGGGGAAGCACCATATGGTGATCTATGCTCAGGGTATACCTTCATTGTCATTGATGAACGGGGCCTAGTGCCCCAGCTATCCAAGGAGTCCGGTTGAGAGAAAGGACGGACCAAGCTAAGCAATGTAAACCAGCCTACACAACTATTAATATAGGATAGGGGCATAGACAGCAGTTTTTCACTCTTGTGTGTAGCCGAAGGCAGCAACCCACACACCCAACAGTTTGTTGTATTATAAACAGCATGAGTTTGATGCAACATCTGAATAAAAACATTATCTTTATAACTCTTACTGTGTTCTTCTTTGTGAGGGGCTAAAGTACCAATAATATGTTCAGGGGTGTGGGCGTGAGGGATAAAAAAGTAGATTTCCCATATATAAGGAGTATCGGACTTATATTATGTTAGCATGATGCATCTATACGTATATCCCCTGTTTGATATATATGCTTTCGCTTGGAGGAAACTCATTTATTTTCTCCCTGTATAGCTATTGCTAAAAGAGTAGGCCGAGAACCATACGGACGCCATCTTCTGATCATATGCTCGAGCACGGGCCGTGCTCACGTGTTGATCACGTGCAGTTGTCAGGCCCCAGCTCATCTGAGTTACTGGTAGAAGCTGAAGGTAGGTTGTTTAATTGACTGTTCTAAGACTCAAGGTCGCTTTGGGGGTGATAAGAGCATTCCTGGAGGCGCCGTGTCTATACTCCCAGGCACCAAGATGAAAGGGAGTCACCCCTCCTGACCTCACCAGTAATAGATAGTCAAGCTTTTGTACTGGTATGATGTGTGCCATATATGGTCCTTTCCTGGAGCTCGAGGGCCAACTGGTGTTTTTCCTTTTACAGTGATTATATGTGTTGAACCGAAAAGTATATAACCTCATGTTTGAATACGAGCCAACAGTCTTCTCGGCGCACCTGATGGGTGAGGTTTGGAGAGGCTCCTCTATAGAGTATTTTTGCTTAATAAACGATTGAACCTTCTTCACTGCCAACTGACTGATTATTTGGTAATGGTATTGGGACTATTGGTAGGTATAGTCCTTTAGTTTATTTTTATGGTACATCAGTCGTAGTACTTATCCAAGCGTGCACAGGATATTTTTCTTCAGGAAAAACAGTGTGCCAAATACAAAGATCAGAGAACGCTAAATTATCACCACAAGCACAATTTTAGACTTAAGGGGCCAGGTAGACCAAACAGGAACATGGGAATAGGAGCGGGAAGCTGCAAAGGGCTGCTCCTCATCAGGGATCGGACGACCAAAGGGATGCATCATTAAAAAGTACTTGGGTAAATCAGATCCGCTGTACCACCAGCCAGAGGGATATTCTTCTTCCCTGTGTCCTTCAGAGCCTCACAGGCAGGCTACTATCGCTCATCAAATGTTCTCTCTCCCACAGTGGAGCTGCACAATTTCAACCCAGTAAAACAATTGAGGCCTTTGTTGAAAACATTGCTTCTTTCAGGATAGGGCAACCTCCCTCCTGGGAAAAAGCCCTCAACGATCCTGTCCAGTGTTCAGGGCAGTGCACCAATGCTCTTCACTCTAAGGCAGGCACCAGAGGCGCAATGCCTGCACCCCAAACTCAAGTCCTTCCCTAACTCCTGTGTTGCCCTGCTGGTGCACTGTCCTTCCGTCGGGCCGCAGATTGTACCTAGTGTGCCCAGACACTTCCTCTTCAAAAAACAAAGGCAAGGGCTCAGAATCTGTTGGGGATCGGGACTCCGAACATAGAGTTGCGGGGGCTGGAGTATCCAAGACATCCCGTATCTCAGGGGGTGTTAGACCTGGCACCTTGGCGTGAGTCTCCCTTCCACTTTTTGTCGCTGTGCCTCATGTGATTTGCTGGTGTTAGCTGCTCAGAGCACTGTGCCACTGCCAACCAGTGCCACAGTGCAAGTGCGCCCTATTTAAAATGTATATAATGTTGGATCCCATGATTGGCTTATTTGGTTTACTGTCAGACCCCAGTAAAGTGCACCAGGAGTGCCCAGGGCTTGTAAATACAAATGCTGCTGGTGGGCTTGCAGCACTGGTTGTGCCACCCACAGAAGCGGCCTAGTAAAATGTGTCTAAGGTCTGCCATTGCAGAACCTGCGTGCAGTCTGGTACTGTCATGCTGACTGGGCAAGTGTACCCACTTCCCAGTCCCTAAACCTTCCCTTAACTTCTTATTAGTCACCCCTATGGTAGGCCCAAGGGCAGGGTGCATTGTAAGCATAAGGTAGGACAAGCCCTGATGTGTGTGGCATGTCCTAATAGTGAATAACAGCCATTTTCGTTTTTCACTATTGTAAGGCTACCTGCTCCCATAGGCCAGAATGGGCTGTTAGAATTGTTACATCCTATGATCCTAACAGACCCAGGGAACATGGTAGAAAATCGAGTTTAGTATGCCTGAACTCAGAATAATAAAATACATATTTTAGTAAAGTTTATTTTAATCTGTGTTTGCAAATACCACTTTTAGAAAGTTGGTATTTGCTTGCCTAACCATTTCGGCCCACCTCTGCTATGATGTGTATCTGCCTGTCTGGTTTGTGTGAGTGACAGGGCTGGGGAAACCCAGAGGGGCAGAGCTAGGTAGCCTGGTGGTGAATAGGGAGATTGACAGCCAGATGGGTGGGAGGAGGACACCTGGACTCTGAATAGGGCTGTGCTCTGCCACCACAATGCTGGCTCCAGCTCCTGTGGAGCGGCTGATGTCTCTGCCCTGAACCCTGAATAGAAAGGCAGAGTCATGTCAACAGAGTGCTCAAGAACTGGTTTGGACTGGGCAAAGGCCCCTCTACCCCAGAGGAACAAAGGAATTAGGGGTATAAGTATTGGGACCCTGCTCCCAAGAAATTAGATCCTGCTTGACAAGAAGAACCTCTGCCTGAGGAGAAGGAACTGGGAAAGCTGTAAGGAGGAGTACTGTCCCTGACCTGGGGGATTGGCCTGCAGTGGTTGCCTTGCTGCTGGAAGGAGAGGAGAAAGACTATAAAGACTTTATTTCAACTTGTGCTTAAAAGATCTCCAAGGGCTTGTGCTGAGCTTGCCCCCTGAACGAAGTCCCAGGACCAGTGAACTTCACCCCCAGCTCCCCAGAGTCATTGGGAAGTGCCTGCTGCTGTGGTTGGGCCTTCTGAGGGACTGCGTGTCGCAAGGAGTTGGGAGCGCGACGCAAGGAGGAAAAGCGTGCCGCCATCGGAGCTGTTGCCGTCGCATCTCGCAGAGAGTGTCGCCGCTGCAGCATTGCATCGAGCGGAAGCGTCTCGCATCAATCCGGAAGTGTCCTGCAATGCCGAAGAAGCGTGTCGCCATCGCAGCCATCGTAGCTGACGCATTGCACCGCATCAAGAGAAGAGTCTCGCATCGAAGAAGAAGCGTGTCGCCATCGCAGCCATCGTAGTTGTCGCATTGCACCGCATCAAGAAAAGCGCCTCACATCCACGGAGAAGTGTGTCGCCGTCGGAGCTGCTGGCGTCGCATCACGCAAAGGGGTGTCACCGCTGCAGCATCGCATAGAGCGGAAGCGTCTTGCAAACGTCGGAGAAGAGTGCCGCTGCCAAGGCCACTGTCGTCGCATCTCGTCAAGGGTGACGCCGCTGTAGCTGACGCATCGAGTCGAGTCTTCTCGCAACATCGGAGAAGCGTAACGCATCTGGAAGATCCCGTCTTTATTTCTTTTGCACCAAGAACTTCATCGCATCAGCATCGTTGCAACACTTTCGTTGCCCTGCGTGTCGCATCTAAGGTACATTGACTTAAAGTGTCGCATTTAAGAACTTAAGAGAACTAAGCAAACTTCTACCAACTAAAGTAACCGTATTGTGTATTTTTGTCGTTTAATGGTCTTGTGGTAACTCTATATAAAGAATCCTTATTTTTAATATAAAAACCTGTGTGGTGTCCATTTGTAGTGTTGTCACTTGGTTACTGTATGTGTTCACAAATGCTTAACCTATAACGCTCTGAGATAAGCCGTGTCTGCTCACGGCAAGCTACCTAGAGGGTGAGCAGGGGTTGTTTTAGTAGTGTAACCCCTTACCCTGAATAGAGGAAAGGTTCCCTGCTTGTCACAAGTACCTACCTGTGCCAACCAGGGAACCCTGATTGTAACAGGGGGGATCGCCACGAACAAAACCTCATCACTCTCCTTGTCGGTCTGTGCCCATCTCAGCCGGGCATCAGAAAAGGGAACAAAGCGGGGAACCAGCTCCCCATCCTGAACGACAATCCTGTCCTTCACCCAGGAATCATACGGGAGCGGGAGAGGCACCTTCCTGATATGAGAGGCATGCACACAGTGCTTCCGGCCATCCACCTTCACAGCCGTCCGAGTGGCCAAAAGAACATAGGTAGGGCCTCTCCACCACGGTTCCAAACAGGACTTGTGTTGAAACTGGTGCACGAGGATGAAATCCTCTGGCTGGAACCGATGTCCAGGGTCCTCTGGCAATAGTTGCAGGGTGGCAGATATCTGTTGTTGGACAGCACGCAGGTCTTTAGACAAGGCATACAAATAATCAATCAAAAGAGGGTATTCTATTTCTGGAAAACGTTTAGGTCTCAGGATGCCCCAGACATCTTTGTTCTGGCAGTCTCTTTGGCTGTCTGGTCCGCAAAGGCATTACCCCTCTCCACATCATCTGCCACTACTTTATGGGCGCTACATCTGACGATGGCTAGTTTGTCAGGAAGGGTCAGTGCTGGTAACAATCCGAGTATTAATGGGCCATGCTGTATCCTCTGACCATGAGATGTCAGGAACCCTCTCTCTGCCCAGAGGCTCCCAAAATTATGCGCTACCTCAAAGGCGTACTGACTGTCGGTGTAGACATTAACAGTCAGTCCTTCACCCAGCTCGCAAGCCCTCAGGAGGGCAACTAACTCGGCAACTTGGGCTGACTAATATGGGACACAGGATGTCTCAACTACAGTATGTAATGTTGGTATTGCATAGGCTGCAGTAGTAGTGCCATCCGGCAGTTTGAAACAAGAGCCATCGACATATAGTTACCCTTGGGGGTCAGATAAGGTAACATCTCTCAGGTCTACCCATCCCTTTGTTTCTTCTTCCACCCAAAACAAGCATCAGGGACATCACAGTCCTTTTCGTCCGAAGGGAGGGGTAGTAACGTGGCTGGGTTGAGAGTAGTACATCTTTTAATGGTAATGTGTGGAGCAAATAAGGTCAGTTCATATCCAGTAAGACGTGCACTGGTGAGATGCTGTGTCTTTGTCTTGTTCAATAACGTGCCCACAGCGTGAGGTGCCATTACTGTGAGGGCAGTATCGGGGACGAGCCCTGCTGATTGTCTGATTGCTGCAGCAGCTCTCGGACAGCTCGGGAGCGCTCTGGCAACATTGTCCAAAATAACTGAAAAGTAGGCTCAGGGTCTCTGCTTACCACCGAAACCCTGTGTTAGTACAGAAACCGTGCAACTGTCCGCCTCATGTACATAGAGCACAAAAGGCTTTTGGTAGTCAGGAGTACCAAGCACAGGAGCAGAGCAAAGCGCAGTCTTTAATTGTTCAAAAGCTTGCTGGCATGCAGGTGTCCAGGGCAAAGGCTCATGCACATCTTTGGTGGTGCGGTAATGAAGTGGTTTCGTTAGTAGGGAGAAGTAAGGGATCCATTGCCGACAATACGGAATTATTTCCAGGAACGCCCGTACCTCACGTTGGGATGGGCATGTTAGTTATGGTAGCTATGCGCTCTGGTGTTAGTCTGCGTCCCTCCTTCAACAGTAGGTGGCCTAAATAGGTGACCTCCTATCGACAATACTGAAAATTTGATAAGGACACTTTATGTCCATTGTGTGCCAAATGGAGCAGTAATTTAACTGTAGCCTCGTTACAGCCCGGTTCGGTGTCTGAGGCCACTAAAAGATCATCAACATATTGCAGCACCACATTACCATTACCAGTGGGAAACTACAAAGATCCAGCTGTGCTTTCAAAGCCTGACTGTAAATACTAGGACCCTCTGTATAGCCCTGTGGAGCCCGACAGAATCTGAAACTCTGGCCAGCAATTGCAAATCCAAAAATATGATGGCTGTCAGGGTGTATTGGTATACTAAAGAAGGCATTCTTTAAGTCGATCACTGAGAAGAACTGAGCTGTCGGGGGGATCATTGTCAAACTCGCTGCAATGTCAGGCACCACAGGGTATAGGGAAACCACTATTTTATTGACCTGTCTCAGGTCAATCACAAAATGGTAAACATCAGGGTGGTGGTCAGGGCAATCCGAAGATGCTTTCTTAACGATAGCAGGAATAGAGCTGTTACACACATTCACTGCCATCTCTTCAACTACACCAGACTTGATCAAATCGTGTATTATTTGCAATAAGGCCTTTTCTTCAGCCTGGGATTTCTTGTACTGTTGAACTCGAGGCAACCTGGCATTATTCTTTATCTGGATGGAGACAGCTGGGAACTGAAGCAGCCCTACATCCGTGTCGCCCTTTGCCCATAATGTACGCGGCACCTTATGGAACTCAGGGGAAAGAGGGTCATCTTTGGCGAATCATTGTTTGGCATGGACAACTCATGGACCAACAGTCATATGCACACCGTCCGGGGAACAATATATTGTGGCATGTAATCTTTACAGCAAGTCCATATCCAGCAAATACTCCCCACAATTGGACATCAGCAAAAATGGGGAGTTAACTGTAAAGGGACCGATAATCAAAGCTAGGGGTTTGGAAATGGGGCTAAAAACCTGCATGCCTGAGAAACCCACCGAAATATTGTTTTGGCCAGACAGAGCTGCCCCCGGGACCAGTCAACAGGAAACAGAGCTATTCGTAGCACCTGTATCAACTAGAAATTTCTCGGAGCCTTGCAAATCTGCAGTGACATAGGGTCCACACTGATCTACAGGCACCGGAACTGGTCCCTTGCCCTGACGCGCCTGTCCTAGCTGTGAGACAACCCTGTCACCTCATGCAGGTCATAGTCATCATGATAGTACTGCCATCCCCAGGGGTCGTCAAAATAGTTCCTGCTCTGTCTATTATGTGGCCTATAGTCTGACTGCCTTCCCCCTCTGCCTGCTGCTCCACGTCCTCTACCTCCAAAACCTCTGCCTCTCGGAGCTCCACCTCTCTGCAATAATTCTGGACACTTGTTCTGCCGATGTCCCTCCTTTTTACAATACACACATTGGTTGGGACCCACGGGCGAACTTGAAGCACCACCCCTGCCGGACCTGGGTCCTGGCAGACCCGAACCATGTCCTCTACCCCCTCCTCTTGCAACCTGCTGCATCAACACTCTTGTTTTCAAATCATTTGTCTTTTTCTCCACCATGTCCTTGTCTTCATTCGCTCTATGCTCATAATACTGAGCCATGCTCAATATAACTGACGGGGAGGACGGCGTTCAAATGTTCTCCGAGGCCTGCAGTCGAGCAGCAATCTCAGGGAGCAAGTTAGTAACAAACCTATTCACAAACAATCGAACGCCACCCACCTGTGACAAATCCTGGACACTGAAATCTAGGAACACCCTGTCAAATCTGGTGAAGAAGTCGGACACACTCTCGTCTTTCTTCTGACGACACGCAGTCAACTTATCCCACTCCACTCTCTTCAGTGGGATAGGGGAGTGCATGTAGGCGATGATACGCCCTGGCCAGGCTAACAACTCTGCTTTGGGCTTTTCACCAGGCTTGCGCTCCTTCTCCCATGCTCTAATCTTATCCCATGTGCCCCCCAATTCCGCTACATGGTCTTGTGTATGGACCTGCCTCCATATGTCTACCGGTGCCAACAGACAAAAGAATAACTCTATGTCAGCCAGCGTCATGACTTTCGAGGAGGCCGCTTCTGTCCTTTCTTTATAATATGCAGTGGGATTTTTTCTCGGGTCCGGTAGATGACCTTCTAGAGAAAGGACCTCACTCCTTTTCCAAGGCGCATAGATCCATTGTTCTTGAAAGCGAGCATTGACTCGTTGTCTTGTTACAGTATTGGTAGAGTCGTGCAATTCCGGTATTTCAGGATGATAAATGGGATGGACCTCCCTCATGAGGTGCTGTGTCCCTAACAATGAAATCTTCTGGAGTAGTTGGCCTCGGTAACCCACCAGTGTAGTCTTATTACTAAAAACTTCATTCAGAGCCATGTCTGTAACATATACTCGGTCTTGAATGTCAAAAATAATCTGCGGTGCGGTACCCTGAAAGCATTGCTCCTACAACTGTATCAGAGTAGCCGACTTGAGCTTAAGGGCATGCTGTTGTATGAAGGGCTCCTAGTCTTTCATCACACTCCAGATATCCTCCACGCTATAGATCAGGTGACAAACCCACTGAGCTGCCTGATTCGCTACCACCTGTTTCTCTTTCAGTACCACAGCTGAACTCACTAACACTTTCTTCACACGATCCTGCGCTACTGCCCAATTGGTGTCGGGGAATCTGAGTGTAGGTGTCTCGGGGGTAACGATGTTTGAGGCGTGGTGCTCACGGAGGAGAGAGCAGAGGCAGAGACAGGTACAATCATATAAGAGGTTAGTGTTGTGGGTGTAAGGGGAAGCGTGGCAGATGAGGTGGAACCCAGAGATTTGCCAGGAGAAGGGACGGATAGTACAGGGGAAGGGGCGGTGTCTGTGCCCGTTGTCAGCGGGAGTACAGGAAAAGCAAGTGGGGCCAGGGCTGATACAACAGTGCCGGGAGTACTGGAGTGAGCAACCCCAGAAGTTGGGCTGAGGAACTAGGGACAGCAGGGTATATCTGCTGCGGGGCATAGGGCTGCCGAGGACGATAATCTAGAAACTCCTCAACTAGTTTGTCCCCTTCCTCCCTAACCACATAACTTTTATCAGCTTGTAGCTCTATGCCTTTATCTACTTTATCCCTATCATAGGCTACTGCCTTCTGTGTAATCGTTTGCGTCTCTTTCCTTCTAGCCACCTTCTCTTCCCTCATGCGCCACTGCTTCTCTTCCTTCTGCCACACCCTCAAAGAATACAATACCGTGTTTGACATACATGTCAAAGTTCGGGGTACCCTCCGGAGGGGCAGGATGGCTCTCTTAACAAGGCATCTTAACATAAAACACACACCCTGTCCCTAACTGACAGACAACACACACAAATATAATAAAAATAAATAAACAAATAAAAGCCTTTTTCAAACCAGGACCACTGTCCAGCAGCACAGTCGCTACTCACTCAAGCAAGCATTGCACAAACACCATCACCGATGGCAGATTGTCCACAAACAGTCCCAGTCCTTTGTCATGTGCGAGCCAAATTTCCAGTTGGCATTTCCCAAGCATCCGAAAACTCATCAAGTACAAACCAAGATGGTATTAAACTGCACTAAGACACAGCCCATCGACTCGTGCCATTCAAGAAAGGCAGTTCGAAAACTGCACCCAGGACAGTCTGGCGACTGCACTGATACAAGGTGACAGGCTTCAGCACCAGACCTTTTTAAAAACAAATCCAATTCCCAGCTGGCCTGGCAGAGTAGATGTGAGCGGTCCCGGACCTTTTACAAAGCGGCCAATTTCCAGTTGGCCTGGCAGGCTGCTCACAAGCGCTCTGTGTCCCTCAAGGGTCCGCAGACCCACCAAGTCTAAGACAAGACAGTCAGGGACTGTACCAGGACACGGCCCGCAGGCATGTGTCGATCAAGGCGCCATTTTCCAAGAACCAAATCACTCACCTGGTGCCCACAGGTCAAGCAAGTTATTGTCCACTGCAGACTCTCCAGACCAAACGGTCAGCTTCAAGGTTTCGCCATCAGGACTCCAGCCAAGGCACACTAGCCGAAGAACCATCTGGTCAGGAGGGTTGGGCAGCTGCAAGAACCAAGCTCAGTCTTGTTCGTAAGGGGCCCCGATCCACCCGACCAACCAGACACCACTCCGGCCCGTACGAACCCAGTTACGGGTGAGGGGCCCCTTTTGTGGGGTCCCTGTTCAGGCCCCTACTGACGGACAAGCCCTCTAGGGCCATGCAGATTTACACAACCACCTGCTTTGGCTTCCCAAATGAAGAGTCGGTCAGACAGTAGAGAATACAAACAAGTATTTATTACCATTACTCTTCAGAGGAGTCCATCATAACCTGCACCCTGGAATGGCCAGAGAGGGACTGACTCCCCAACCTTCGCTAATAAAAGATAAACCCTTCAGGAGACTTCGGCCACACCCCTGGTGGAAAAGTACCGGCCTGAGCCGGACACGAACAAAGAAGGCACAGAAAGGTGAGCTAACACCTGCCAGATGGGCACACTATCAGCAGCCCAAGGTTACTGTGCGAGTCTCATTGCCTCTTAATGTGGGAGCAGGACTACATGTATACAATGGAATGCAGAGCAAAGTAATCATACTGTTAGCAAGTCAAGTTGCAGCCTTGAACATGAATGGAAAATATAACGAGATGCAATGTTCTGCTGAGGCAAGCAATTCTGAATTCTGAGGCCTAGCATGAGCACGACACTGACAGTTTAACAGGCACTGCGAAACATAAAATGGAGTCACACTGGCTAATGGGCCTGCATACTGTGAAGAATGCTGGATGGGTTACTGAATGCGAGCATTAATACTTGTAAATTAGCCACACACTGCTAATCTAAAACCACACGGCAGAAGCATCATAGGAAAGGGAATTTTAAATCTAACATATGCTCTGACATCATGGCACTACACATTGCATTGTGCCCTGCATGATTGGGCCCTGAATTTCTTAAACATGTGACTTGGTGAGTCAAAGTTTAATTTCTGTGTAAGCCTGGGCAAAGCACTACGCTACGCTCGCGTAGTTTGCGAAGTTCGCGCTACTTCGCACTAAGCGAATTGCACATAGCACAGTGCGAACACGCGTAGCGTAGTGTTGCTTAGTGCTGCGGTCATTTTTTGCTTGCTCGCGGTCCTCAACGTCAAGTTGGCGACCGCGAGCAAGCAAAATGACATCCCGGCGAGACTTTTTCCTTGTTCGCGATCAGCAACATCAAGTTGGCGATCGCGAGCATGGAAAATAA
This sequence comes from Triturus cristatus, assembly GCF_964204655.1. NCBI lineage: Eukaryota > Metazoa > Chordata > Amphibia > Caudata > Salamandridae > Triturus > Triturus cristatus. The sequence continues at coordinate 386,488,344 of NC_140583.1, forward strand.
ACCTCCCGGCGAGATTCCCAATGCGAGGAAGTCAGGTTTCTCTTTGCGAGTGGTCGCGTATGCTCGCGACCGCTCGCGATGAGAAACTACCAGTTCGCGTTCAGAAAGCTGCTGCTCGAGTAAAAATCTACTCGAGCAGCAGAAAACTACAGCTCGCACTGTGCAATATGCCATTTTCAATGATTGCACAGTGCCGGTTGCTTGTCCGCACTGTGCAATCATTGAAAACGACATCTGGCACAGTGCGAACAAGGTACTACGCAGTTCGCGAAGTGCTATGCGTAGCTCGTGTAGTGCGAAGTGCACTTTGCGTAGCTTCGCGAAGTGCTACTTCGCGAACTACGCCCAGGGTTATTTCTGTGACAGTTACGTACGCATAGCTGTCTGCACACTGGATGTGGCTTTTGGATCTATGCCAAGTTGGATGACATGTGAGGGCTGGTGTGGTCATATTGCTCCATGCATTTTGAGAAGGATGGCAGGGTACATACACTGTCTACCTACCTGTTAGGTGACACAGTGGAGGGAAATAGCTGCCACACGGTTATGATTGGGAGGAGTGTACCTTCCAGCTCAGCTTTGGGACAAGGATGCCTGGTGGGAGTTGTAGTGCTGGCTTCCCACCCACAAACACCCCTCCCTGTTAATATGGCTATCTACCTGTAAGTTTGAAGAGAGCAATGCAATGGCTGCCACATTGTTCTGGCTGTGGGGAGTGCTCCATCCTGCTGAGCTGTGGGACAATCGTGCCTGGTGGGTGTTGTAGTGCTGGCTTCCCACCTACAAACACCCCTCCCTGTTAAGATGGCAACCTACCTGTAAGTTTGAGGAAAGCAATGCAATGGCTGCCACATGGTTGTGGGTGGAGGAGTGCTCCATCCTGCTGAGCTGTGGGACAAGGGGGCCTGGTGGGAGCTGTATGGTGCTGGCTGCTTGCCAACATGCCCCTATGGAAATATTGCTAGCTACGTTTGAGGTGATTCAGAAAAAAGGAAATGTTAGATCTGTGAGATATGTGTTGGGAAGAGTGTGTTGTACGTAAGTGCATTTGGGTCTAGGAAGTGTAGCTTTGTAGTTGTGCAAGTCAGTACATAGCAGTGTAATGGTAGACATTTGTTGCGACTTACCAGCCTCCACTCCCCCGGGTATTTCTGTGAGACTCTCTGGATGCAGTGTGCAAGCACCTTCTCCTCCCATTCGGTGAATGTTAGTGGTGGAATGGAAGGGCCACCACCAGTCCTCTGAGCCAGCTCATGGTTCTTATTGGCAAATTTGGCATGCTCTTTCACCCTGGTTTTGAGGTCATGCCACCTCCTCCTGATGTCCTTCAGGGTGCGTGGGGCGGTCCCTACTGCATTGACTTTGTTGACTATCCTTGCCCACATTTGATTTTTTGTGGCTATCTGTGTCTGTGGGACTATGCTTCCAAACAAATGTGATTCTACTCTGATTACCTCATCTACCATCACTGACAACTCATTGTCAGTAAATTTGGGCATCTTCTTCTGTGACATAGTGAATGATGTGCAAATGGGTGAAAAGTGCAGGTGTGAAGGTGGCGGTGGTGATGTTTGTGGTGTGTGTGTGGTTGTGATGGTGTGATGTGTGCTTATTTGCCTCTCCTTTGTTCTGTGGCATTGGGCCCTTCAGTTGTGGAGTTGTGCAAAGGATTCTGGGCAGGGAAGGGGCTGGTTTTATACTCAGTTATGTGGGTGGGTCAAAATGGAGTATTCATGTCAGGTGTGGTGTGTGTGTTAACCTGGGATTTGTATTTTTTACTTGCCATGGGGATGTGTCATTGGGGTGTGTTAGGTGTTTTTTGAGGCTGAGCCAGATATACAGCCACACTTGGTAGCCATGTTAGGTGGTTGCTTTGGCCAATATTCCCATTCATCATTTGTTGCAATTGCGGCGGTCATAAACAACTGATCGTCCCGCTGGCACCGCAATCATTTCGTAATTTCACTTGCGGTCATTCCACTGGACTGTAGTAATCTAAATAGTATTCCCAAGGGCCACACTTACCAGTGGCCCGCAATATCAAGTCAATAATAAGCAGTTGGCAACGTAGAAGGTTCAAGCGTTTATTGGCCACAATAGAACTCTACATAGAGGAGCCTCATCGACCCTCACCCATCAGGTGTGCCGAGGAAGACTGCTGGCTTACAGTCAAAACCAGACAGATATACTTTCAGTGAACACATGAAGTCAGCACATGGAAATCTACAAGTTGGCTCAGAGAGAAAGGAAGGTCCATATATGGCACACATGATTAGTTCAGAGCTGGGCTATTCATTACTGGGAAGGTCAGGAAGGTGCCTCCCTTTCTATCTCAGGCATGGGAGTACAGGAACAGAGACTGCAAGAATGTGCTTATCATAGGTCCAAGGCCCGACACGGCCTTGGGCCTCAGAGAACAGAAAGACAGATCACTTTCAGCTGTTCTCAGTGAATCAAACTCCAAGAGGGGGGGGGGGAACTGTGCCATGCACGGAGCTGCAGAACAAGTGTCTGCATCAGAGGTCCTTCTCCCATTAACAAGCCTCTATTTCATATAACAGAACATACAGAAACATCCATATTATAAACCTAACTGGAAGAAAGCAATGTAGCATAACAGGTCTTTTACTGAGAAGTCAAGAATAAGATAAAAGCTTCCTCATTACAGGAACAATTATATACACCTGAAGCTTGCACATTACAAATATAGCTCAGTGGGTTGCAGCACATGAATAACAAACTGCGACTTCATATTGATTAAACATCATAGATACATTGTGCTAACATTACATTGTACGAACAAACAGAATAAAACATTTGAATCCCACAGGACGATCGGCTGTTTAGGCTCTTTTCACAGCAAATCCAACTGCCATGAATTTTGTGAAATCCGTCTGCGGCCGTTGGATATTTATCACGGTGCATCCTAATCTGACTGGCGGTTTTGCCGCGGTACACATGGACGGTTAATTTCCGCTACCACGGCGGTCAGAATGGTTTTCCAACCACCATCCTAATCAAACCCTAAGTTTGTGGTCTACATGTTTCAGCCCAACTTGCCCAACAGGTCACATGTCATTAGTCAAGACCTATATAAACAGATCACAAGTGTAATTATCAAGAAAATGTCCTATCACCAGAATCACAGTGGTATATAACTCATGGAAGCATAATCAGAGATTTTCTAGCGTACAGTGGCCTTCGACCTGAAAAGATAGAAGAGCATAAGATTGAAAAGCTTGTGTAAATCACCTTATGTAGGGTTGACTTACTCTAAGGTTAAAATAAATAAACCTCCATAGTGCAAAGAAACATTTTAGGTACCTCATTTAAAGTAACCTTAATTTAGGTCCCAGCGTCATTGGCACCATTAGTGTATTCTGGCTTGACCAAAGACTCCTGGCGTTTAGGAAGACAACAAGTATAATATATTCTGCCATCCATCTGGGAGGATTATACAAAGGCCAACTACACCTATTCATTTTATACAGGACACAAGCTGCAGGCACCAAAGGTTTAGGACAAGAAAATACCAACTTTCTAAAAGTGGCATTTTCAGAATCGTGATTAAAAATCTGTCTTCACCAGTAAAGAGGATTTTAAATTGCAATTAGAATCAAACATGACTTTCCTACCTGTTCCTAATCAACATTAGCACGTATTAAGTGTAATAATGCAGCCCAATGTTATCCTACGGGAGAAGTTGGCCTTGCAGTAATGAGAAGCAAATTTAAGAGTTTTTCACTACCAGAACACGTAACACTTAAAAGTACTTGTCTTTTTACATTTTTAAACACACTGCACGCTGCATTATGGACCGTTTAGGGCCTATCCTAGGGGTAACCTATCTGTAGTAAAAAGGAAGTTTAAAGCTTGTCAAACGGTGTATTTTGCTGAGTTGAATTGGCAGTTTAACAACTAAACAAATTCAGCAAAAACAGAAGAAGAGAAGGTAAGCAAGTCTGGGGAAAGACCCTCTAAGGCTGGCAGGTCTAACAATAAGTATAGTGCCCAAAAGCACAAAGCGCCACCTGCAGTTATCTGGTCATGCTAGACTGGGGAAAAGTTTGAAGTTCAAGCCAACTGCAGTGCAGCGCAGAAGTGATAAGGGAACCAGTTTTGCCCTGCTGGAAAAGTTAGGGGCAAAGAGTCCACTTCGCAGTGGAAGAGGCCATGAGGAGAGTATTGTGTATGATCATCACTATAGCGTGAAGAACAGGCCTGGCATTGTAAACGGTTTTTATTGTTGCACAAAAAGCTTGACATTGCTGGAGCTTTGTGTTGGCGGTCACTGTGACCTGTTTTTGCTGTAGCACGAAGTGCAGATCTTAGGTTGTTGGTGGTTGTTGGCGGTTGATGTACCAGGAAGAGTTGAGTTCACCAGAGTCTCACAGTGGTTGTCATTGTGAGTTGCAAGATCTCAGTGTGAAAGAACCCATATCTTCAGGAATTTTCCCTACTCTTAAGGGCAGTGCACTCTGATGCAAGTCAAGGGTCCAGGACCTGGGAAGGCGCCCCATGGGATCAGAGATTCACTCTAGCAGAGGCCAGTGAATAGATACTCATCACGCAGGTAGGACATTTACAATTTCTTTAAGCTAGAGAACCTTAGTATAGAACCGGCAGGGATGCAGGCATATAGCAACTGCCTAATCCCTTTTGAACATCTACATTCAACCACTACATCACAATCTCTCCAACATTCTCACATTCATCTCCTGGACCTGCACCCATCTGCCCACCATAATAACTCAAATAGGAACCCAACACATCTTTGCCCTATACAAAATCAAAAATAATACATTTACACAATATTGTTAGCATAACAAAAGGTTTTGATAAATGCCTGACCCAATGCAACTCATGGTCGCCCCCAAAGATAATGATAACACCGTTCAATACCTTATACCCTCAGTTACTAATTTTCCAACTCAATTGGAACAGCTCTCGTTCTGGACGATCTTTTCTTGGCATTCACTTGAGGTGTCTCATCTTTAACTTCTGCTTTCCACTCATCATTACCTCCTAGCTTTTTACTATGCACAATTGACACTCTATCCTTTTTCCAACATTTTCTGTCTTCTGATATCACCATAAATGTTCTCACTCTTTTCACCCTTATGGTACTGGAAAAATGCCTCTTGTCCTTTCCACTTAAGGGTTTCTTGACCCTCTCCATGTTACCTTCGCTCACACCCACATCATGCAGAATCACTGTGATACCTTTCTTGAGCCCTTTTCCTCTTTTCATCCACACACTTCAAAATCTCCTCTGATGGTACCTTCTTCCCCATCCAGATTCTGGTAATTTTAGAACCAGTTACTCTACCCTTCAACAACAGTAAAGGTGATACATTTGCGTCCGCATTAGGCATAGTTTGTATAGCCCATAAGATTCTTAATCTCCTGCTAACAGTTCAACTCATTAACCATTGACAATGGTAAAGCTTCCTTTATTACACTGAAGAATTGTTCAACAAAACTATAACTTCTGAAGTGGTATAATGAAGTAATGACATGTTTTATTCCAAATTCCTTCAGAAACCTTTCAAATTCACTGGACACTAAGGGGTCGATTCCGATCCTGTATTTTCTTTTTCCGTACGACTCGTATCCATAATTTTTCCCGTACGAAACGTACAAGTCCCGTCCCACCTGTGAAGTACGATTCGTACGGGAAAAATACATACGGATCGGCCCGATCCGTACGAATTAGATCGGGAAAAGTTGTACGAGACGGACTCGGACACTTTTCCGTACGAAGCATAAAAATAAAGTCCGAATGTACAAGTACGATCCGGAACGGCTTTCCGATTTAGGATTCGTACGGAAAACGTCACGTGCACGGGGAATGACTTCACCCGCTACAAAGCAAACTTTGTACGACTCGTATCCCAGGAAAAGTAGTTCCCGGGGTGCGAGTCGTACAGGGGTACGAGTCGTACAGGCCACTCCATGCATATGTACGCACCTCACAACAACATCGCGTATGTACGCACCTTACAACAACATCATCGCGTATGTACGGTGAGTACCCCAACATCGCGTATGTACGCACCCCACAACAACATCATTGCGTATGTATGGTGCGTATCCCAACATCGTGTATGTACGCACCTTATAACAACATCATCGCGTATGTACGGTGCGTACCCCAACATCGCGTATGTACGCACCTCACAACAGCATCGCGTATGTACACACCTTACAACAACATCATCATCGCGTATGTACGGTGTGTACCCCAACATCGCGTATGTATGCACCTCACAACAACATCATCGCGTATGTACACACCTTACAACAACATCATCGCATATGTACGGTGCGTACCCCAACATCGCTTATGTACGCACCTCACAACAACATCATCGTGAATGTACACACCTCACAACAACATCATCGCGTATGTACAGTGCGTACCCCAACATCGCGTATGTACGCACCTCACAACAACATTGCCTATGTACGCACCGTATATAGGCAATGTAATACAGCACAAGAAGGGTCTATTCGACTCGCACAACACCACAAAACACGTCTACAGTGCACAAAACATGGAAATGACTGACCTGGCCACATCCAAACAGGCAAACAGCGGGCCAAACTCACAACCACCCGTTATAACACACCCACCAAAAATTCAAACTGAGGCCCACCCACAAATGGACCAATAAAAAGGGCCCACACACACAAACCATGAGCCTTTGCAACAGACTCACTGCAGCTAGAGAGCACACACCAACAACTGCACCCATCCACCTTAACATATACACCTTCACACAACCTCCTTCACACATACCCCCCTCTTCACATTCAGACCCACAACTTTACATTCAGACCCACACACCCACAACCATCCACACCCTCACCCCACACCATGCCCACAGACAAGAATCCAAAGTTCACAAGGGAGGAGCTGGAGATCCTTGTCAATGGAGTCATCAGAGTTGAGCCACAGCTGTTTGGAACATTGGTCAGACAGACCAACATAGCCAAAAATCACGTCTGTGGCAGAGGATCGTCGATAGGGTGAATGCTGTTGCACCCATCAGAAGGACCAGGACTGAATGCCAAGCGAGGTAGTACGATCTGCGGAGGCCAGCCAAGCGAAAAAAGAATGATGACTACACCCAGAGCAACATCACTGGAGGTGGTGGGCCCCGCAGACCAGTACATTTCCATCCCTGGGAGGAGAAGGTGATGGCCCTGCTTCCGCCGGTGGGAGTACATGGACTTCAAGAAGTTCCAGAGCCTAGTGAGTACACAAACAACTTATGTAACATGGGGGTAATGGCAACCACACCACAACTACACAAAATGCAACTACCTCCAAACACTCACTGGCCAGAACCATAGTAAAAAACAACGCCAATGCCACTAACATGTGTATGCCCCATTGAGAAAGCAAGGACATGCTATGTCCCATGCTACACGAAGCACTAACCCAAGAATGGATGTCCGGTATGCTGAGATGGTGGGTGTCACAAAACGCATTGTTGAACTCTAAATCAGACACAATTGCCCTCATCCCATATGGCCCAGGTACATACCCATGCACCATGCGCAATGCACAGGGACTGGGAAAGTACTAACAAGATAGCTAACACTGGGCCCTGGTGTAGGCAGCACAAGGCCATCCTGTGACCAGTGCAAATACAAACACCAAGACAACAAGGTCAGATATCTAGGACAGGAACTCACACTCACTGTCATGGCAGCATGCTCCATGGGGGGACAGCTACATCACCTGGGAGGCCCAGTACAAAATCACACTACAGCCACCAGCAGGCCCTGTCACACACACCCCTTACATAAGCAGACACCCCCGGGACAGGCAATGGATTTACCCACTGTCACAATGGACATGTAACACAACAAGAGCAATACATAGCCGAAGAAGCATCCAAGTCAAAAATCAAAGACTCAGGAACACATATCAATCTGTCCCCCGCAACATACCCATCCACAAGTGAACATTGAGGAGAATGCCAGGCACATACAACTACCTGGAGGAACGGTGCCAACTAGAATGTGTATGAAACATGGATGTTGCATGAAACAGCATTAACATTGACTGTCTCTCACACATAGGGCAACGTGAGGAATCTCCCCCCAACAATGGGGGTGAAGAATCACAGTCCCAGGCTTGGGAGGAACCTGAGCACACCGGCAGCGATGCCTCTCAACACTCCGCGGATGACCCCGACCGACCTGGACCCTCTGCTATCCAAGCCCCTGCAGCACCTGGTTCAGGAACATCTGTGCCAACCACCACCCCCATTCCTGCCACATCCCAGGAGACACAGAAGAGCCCTGCCCGCAGTGAACAACTGAGCCAGTCTGACCAGGAGGGACAAGGTTCGCCTGGCACCCAGGAGGAGGCAGACAACACCCCCACTGCCATACCTCAGGGGTCCCGTAGACCTGATGTGCCCAAAACGGCAGGCCAGGCTTGTGTGGGCAGGGGTGGTGGGAGTGGAGGCAGGCGGAGGTGGGAACCTGACCAGCCAGCTGAAGAGACCGGTATGTCACACATACACAACATCATGGAGGCATACCGGCGTGACACCAGGGAGATCAGCCAGGCAGTTGGGACACTCACAGAGAGAAAGGGGACCATCACAGAGATGAAGAACCAGCAGGCCGAGCAACATGCCAGTCAACAGGAACACCAAGGACGGATGGAGGCAAGACTGGCTGAGCTCCTGGTGGTGCAAAGGGACATAAGCCATTCACTCTGTCAGATCGCAGACAACATGGGCAACCCTCCCTGTGCCACCAGGCGAAGACCACCACCAGCCACAGGGAGGGAGGAGGAGGAGGATTTGTCCGACGGAGCGTCCCAAGCATCGTCAAGGCCTGCATCTGAGGGTCACCTGAGGAAGGTGGGTCGTCCACAGAAAAGACCGTGAGAGGCAGCGGGCCATCCACATCTCCTAGGGCACCTGGCCTGGCACCTGGCCTTCATGTGCAACAGCATCACCTCATTGACTGACATTCTCTGCCACATGGACTTGCTGGTCACAGTCTGACCAATGATGCCAAACATTGTGGTCTGGACTCTGCTGCTTTCAAATGCCAAGGATCCCACCTCCCCCTGGGAACATTGGATTCTATGGTCTCTGTATTGCACCTTTTTCTAGCACAAATCACGCCCCAGACCTATAATAAAAAAAAATTAATAATTTGATGTTGCAGTCATTTTGCATGAGTCCACAACATAAGTGTGGGGATATGTCAAAGTATGCCTGAGTGTGGAACTAACTCCAGCCATCCATACACTGGGATCTGAGTCCGGTCGAGGACACACATGGGTCACAATGTATCATCAAATGCAGACATGGAGCCCAATACTCACCCGTGATGGCCTCAAGCTGCTGAGGGGGGGCTTGCAATACTGCTCGTACAGACCAATTTGGAAGAGTATCATAAAGGCGTAGAGGTCATGGGTCATGTGGAGGTGCCCGGGGAGGGAGTCCCAGGTCTGTTTGGCGAGGTGGGAGAACTATCTCCTGCATGCAGTTGTTCTGTGGATGTGATGAATGGTGGCAGGGCAAGGTTGTCTGCACGGAGTTGGGCCAACGGGGTGTTGGATGACAGACGTCCAAGGTCAGTTTTGGGTCTGGGGTTGTGGACTGCCGCCTGAGTGTGGGGAGGAGTCTGAAGGTGATCCTGCAGCAGAGAGTGAGCCATTGTAGCTACCTCAGGTGGACGGTGATGTGGCTGGGGTGGGGGATGTTGAAGATGAGGTGTGCGGATGCCCCCTGGATGTGGACAAGTTCTCCTGCAGTTTTGCTGTTGTCCCTCCGTACAGGGCATTGCTGTATTTGACCCGGCTGGTGTCGTGGACCTGGGGGACAGTCTGTCTTGCCTTGGAGTGGATCTATCTGTGGATCATTTGCAGCATGCGTAGGGTGTTGCAGCATGAGGTACAGATGGAGTTGAGTTGCATGGCAATTGTGAGCGATGAGTCCATGATGAACATCAGCTTGCGTGTGTGGCCACTGGGTGCTGGTGCAGTGCCCAGGCCGGTGGGACACAAGGAGTTGACCCAGCCGTAAGGGGACAACCCTCAGATGATGACCTCAGCCCTGTCCAAGTCCAGCCTCAGGTGGCTGATGTTCAGCCATTTGTCAACGGATCTCATGCCTTTTTGAAGGTTGGATATGGCAATGGCTGGGTCTTTGGTGAGGGTGAGGAGCAGCTGGGTGTCAATGGCATACGAGATGATGATGAGGACGTGTGCGCATGTGATAGTGGAGAGGGGGGTCATGGAGACATTGAAGATCATCACGCTGAGAGATGAGCCCTGGGGCATGGGCCAGATGACCCCGGTGTACCACATGCGGAAGGGTGGAGGCCGACTCCCTGGGCCTTGCTGGTGAGGTACTTGTTGATTTAATCCTGGGCCCTCCTCTGGATACCAGTGTTGGAGATGTGTGAGCTGACAGTGTGGTAGCACATGGTGTACAATGCCGTTGAGAGGTCAAAGGGGGTGGTTTCACCATTGTTGAGCAGGGCACAGTTGTCGTTGGTGGTGGCAATTATGACGGTTGCAGTGGTGTGATTACTGTGGAAGATGGTCTGGAGCCAGTTGCCTGGAGCTGTTTGCATGGAGGAACTTTGTCAGTTGCTCGTTGAGTGTCTTCCTGATGACATTTGCTGGGTAGGGAAGCAGGGTGATGTTCCAGGAGTTCCTGCGGTACTGCCGTCCGTTGTTTAAGAAGGGTCTGGGTCTCTGCATGCCTCCAGCTCCCATGGAATGTGGCAAACTCAAAGGAGACATTCATGACGTGCTGGACATGGGCTTCAAGGATGGGGAATGATGTGGTTGAGATGTTGCGTGGGTAGAGGCCTGATGGAGAGCCAGAGTGGATGGTGCACATGAGCCAGGTGGTGTATTTGCTGCTGACGGGAGTCCAGAACCTGAGGGGGGTTTGTCCCACAGATAATAGTGCTGTCTGCCTCTGTGTGCCAAGGCTGTCGTGTAGTTCCATGAGCTTGCAGTGGTAGAAAGTTGCAAGGGATTTGATCTGCCTTGCAAGGGTGGGGTGTCTTTGGATGGAGAGCTGCTGTCAGTCCACTCACAATGCTGATGAGCTCCTTTATGTTGTGTGTTTTGGTTCCTCGCCCCTATCTGAAGGATCTCCACTTGTCCTTGCTGATGAAATGGTGATGGCTGTGTGTGGCGTTTTCCAGGGCTGTAAGGTAACTGATGGTTCTTTGTGTTGCAAGGTTTGCACAAGAGTCTGGCTAGATCTGTATGAGTCCAGTAGGTCTGCCTTGTCCCTGGTGGCTAAACTGTTGTTGTGCTTCACAGGAAAGTCCGTCAATGTGGCAAGATTGTTGGATCAGTTGCTGATCCAGTGTGTGAGGTTGCAGGATATGGCGGGGCTGTTGGTTCGAGTGTCCCACACAGCTTGTCTGTGGTGACTTACATCAAGCATCTTTGGGGGATCGGTAGCGGGGTGTGGGGCAGTGTGTTGCTTGTCGGAGACGTGGATGCAAATGTTGATGGACCAATGAGGGATGGTGTTGTGGTTCTCCTCCAGCAAGAAGTTACTGGCCCCCAGCCACATGTAGCCTGTGGAGGTGAGGGCATGCGTGCAGATGTACGTGTTGATGGCTTTGGGGATTTGTGGATGTAGGCCTGGAGATCGGTAGATGAGAGTTACTCTGAGGGTTGCCAGGGGGTTGGTGCAAAACCGTATTTGTGACTCTGAGGGTGTACTTGTGAATAAATTGCAAGTCATCCGCCGGGATTGTTGGTGCCGTCCCTGCGGGTGATCTTGCTTCCGTCAGAGATGGCAATGAAGAAGTTGTGTGCCTGTGGTGGTACCAAAGCCACATGTGTCCCATCAATGGACCCAATGACATGGGGCATCCCTCCCAGGGCATAGAAATCACCCTTCACATCTGTCAACTCCTCAGGAGTAGGAAATTTGATGAATTCATCAAGGTGCTCCAACATGGCTGCCAAAACATCACGCAGGACACGGCTGAACATTGTCTGTGACATCCCATCAACATCAGCTATGGTCAATTGAAACGTACCTGTGGCAAAACAAAATGTAGGGCTGCCATCACCTTCATCTTTGGGGTCAGCGCAGTAGGATACCTGTGTCGCGGTTGGAAGTGTGGTGCCAGCTTGTCGGTCAAGTCCTCAATCAACTGTTGAGTGAATCTGTAACGTCGGATGCAGGCACGTTCCCTCATGGCAGCCAAGTCTGGCATTGGTCTTGGGACAGGCGGTGCCCTGCAAGACATTGTTAGGAATAAGGAAGATTGAGAGTCTGCCAACATCAATGTCAATGAACATAGCACATGCTAAACTGCTACTAAACATCAGGTAACTATGGAGTCTGGTGTGTGCAATACATCCAGGACACATATGCCAGCTTGCTGGCACTCCTACGAAAAGCCAGATACACCTGTTGATTGCCAAGATTACATGACATGCCCTGAAATGAGCTGGGGGCAAATCTGAGTGAACAGCCAGTGATATCACCGGAGTGACACACATCCACATAGCTGCATTGGAAGGATGTCATCTCATCCAGACAGTTGACTGCAAGGCACACGCACAGGTCACATGGAATGTCAAATGTACATATGAAACACATTGCGATGAAGGGGTACATGTGACAACAAATAAACACAGACATTGAGACGACGCAGACATGTATGCCTGGGAAAATATGATGTCCAATGCACACAAACCCTACAGCCGTGGGAATCCACATGTGGCATGGTGTGCATAGATGTGTGCCATGCCCATCTCCACACAGACCCATGTTGGATGCACCAACAGCAGATGCAGTTGACGGAACACTAACATCAAGCTCATGGGAACATATGACACACACCTGACATAGTCACATAGGGGCACGCTGATCGTGACATGTCAGTTGATAGAGTGTCCCTGTCCCTGGCATCAGGAGACAGGTGCGGGTGTTGATGACTGTGCCATCCCACTGCTGCTGTGCATGACACAGTTGGACTACAGACACACATGTGGCAAGTGTCAAGGTAATGTGTGCCACATAGTGCCCCATCACACATGACATGTGTCCACAGGTCATCACACATCAATTGTGCAACTAGATGAGATGACCTGTGCAATATCACTGGCTGCCACACCTAGGGCCTGCACATGAAAGTATGCAATGACAAGTACTTGATGGACATCCTTGTGCGACTTGTAGCCCTCCATTCCTGGCAAGTGTACGCCTGTATTACCATTGTAAGCATGTGAAACGCACCGTACACCCGCATTCATTGCATGTGTACGCTTCGTATCACTATTGTAGTGGTGCCGTACCTGTACGTGTGAAACGCACCGTACAACTAGTGCCGTAGGGGTATGTGTGAAACGCACCGTACAACTGGTGCCTGTAGGGGTACGTGTGAAACGCATGTACAAGTAGTGCCATAGGGGTACGTGTGAAATGCACCGTACAAATAGTGCCTTAGGGGTACGTGTGAAACGCACCGTACAACTGGTGCCTGTAGGGGTACATGTGAAACGCACCATAGAACTAGTGCCATAGGGGTATGTGTGAAACACACCGTACAACTAGTGCCGTAGGGGTACATGTGAAATGCAGCATACAACTGGTGCCGTAGGGGTATGTGTGAAACGCACCGTACAACTAGTGCCGTAGGGGTACGTGTGAAACGCACTGTACAACTAGTGCCGTAGGGGTACGTGTGAAACGCACCGTACAACTGGTGCCGTAGGGGTACGTGTGAAACGCACCGTACAACTGGTGCCTGTAGGGGTACGTGTTAAACGCCCGTACAACTAGTGCCGTAGGGGTACGTGTGAAACGCACCGTACAACTGGTGCCTGTAGGGGTACGTGTGAAACGCACCGTACAAATAGTGCCGCATGGGTACGTGTGAAACGCACCGTACCTGTGTGTGGATTTCAAAATTACATAGGGGACACATAAGGGACAAGTATTAGGCCCTAAATGCATGCTGGTTGTCATGGATACAGAGTTTTCAGTTGAAATGTGTCCATCAGGTGTCCTGGAACAGTCAGTTGGCCACAAAATACAAAGTTGCAAAGTGGTTGTTGACTTGACATGATGCTCAAAATTTGAACGATGCGAAAGCGTGTCATAGGTGTATGTTTAAAGGGATTGGAGTAAACGTACGATGCGAATGAGTCTGACCAATCACTATGTACTCCTCAAAATTAATGCCCTTCAGCAAGACAGATATAAGGCAGCCAGAACCCATGAGAGGGCACTTGCCTGCACAACTTTCGAGTCGACCACACTGCTGCTGTCTCTGCTTCCTCTGGACCATAGAAAAGAACCACAGGAGAATAACCCATAAACCAAGCTGAGATCTGGGTAGGTACAGTATAACTACAACAATATCTCAGCCGGATTCATTAAGACTGATTATATTTGTATGTACAAGACATTACAACAAAAGAACAAAGGGCGAGAGACTTCAAGATATTTGTTAAACGTACCCTCGGGCATCATATATTTTTTTTAGAAGACCAAAAATTACACAACAGTTGTAACAGCACTGTTAGGCATAAATGCGAAGGCAACCCAAAAGAAAAGTGCACTTAATGCTGTTGACAGGAAGTGACGGCGCAAGTGACAACGTGAAAAAACACACACCACAGCGCAAGGCGCAAGAGAACGATCGTGTGCAAGCGCTGCATCTTGCACACGATTGTGGCATCCCGGTGATTCACAAGCCTTGGATTTATTTGAGAATCGAAATCACCCCTTCGCTTCTAGGTATCCTTCCGAACCTTGACAGAGCCGATCAGGGTCTTGTCCCTGCAACTTACTCCTCCCTTCCCCCGTTTTCCGCCTCAAGCTGATTTCGCTTGGATGTTCATTTCTGACGCCCTGCCTAATATTGATTCGATTATTACAGCGAGTCCCTTTTTGCGCTAGCACTAATTCTTTACGTGCATCAGCACTCATCAAATAGGCCACCCGGTCCTGAAGATGATCCTAATTTAACAGGATCGAAACGCCGTCGACCCTTGCCCACCAACCAAATCGCTTCAGGCGCACCTTGAATTTTGGTTCTACTAAACATTGAAAATGACAATCTATTTATCTGAAATAATTTCTGTGTGAACCTTTTTATCCTGTATATATCTTGTATATAATTTACATCACGGTTCTCTTGCGCCTTGCGCTGTGGTGTGTGTTTTTGCACGTTGTCACTTGCGCCGTCACTTCCTGTCACGATCACTATGTGCACTTTTCTTTTGGGTTGCCTTCGCATTTATGCCTAACAGTGCTGTTACAACTGTTGTGTAATTTTTGGTCTTCTAAAAAAAATATATGATGCCCAAGGGCACGTTTAATATCTTGAAGTCTCTCGCCCTTTGTTCTTTTGTTGTAATGTCTTGTACATACAAATATTCCTCTGGACCATGTCACGTACTGTGGAGAGGGCCCAGCCATTCACCCTGGAGGAGAATGAGGCGTTGCTGGCCTGCCTCCTCCCACAGTACACCAAGCTGTATGGGAGACCAGGGGAGCAGGTGAGTGCTCACTCCACTACCTTTGCCTATGCACCTGTTGTGTGACTGTCACTATTGTGTCCAGGTGGGACAGACATGCAGTGTTGTTTAGAGTGGGTCCCAGGGGGGACATGCTGATGTCTCTCATGCAGAGCATGATGTAGTTCCTGTGTGCACTCCTCACTTGCATTGTGCTTACTGTGACTTTCACTGCATAGTGCATGACACATTCAGCCTGGCAAATCCTTGGTGGCTTTTTTTCCTATTGTCCTGAGGTGATTCAGTGGTCCCCCCGGTGTGACAGGTGACTGTACCCACAGATGTGAATGAGTTGAGTGGACCTGTGGTGAGAGTTTCCAAATGATGTGTACGACCTCATGGACATTGATATGTGTGAATCTTCCTTGTCATGTGGGTGAGTGTCTATGTGAAGTGTTGCACCACAGCTGCATGGAGGAGGCAACAGATCTACCCATCTGATGTGACAAGTAAGCCGTGCTGTGTGTCTGACTTGCAGAGCTAACACGATAACTGTGACACCCCACTGGCAAGTGGCACATGTGCAGAGTGAGGGTTATATCCGCTGTTGTCAATGACAGGCGAGTGATCTGTGCCTTGGTGTGTCTGTCTAGTCTGCTGAGGGTGCGTCAGTGGAGTGGGACATGTGACTGCTTGGCACGTGCTGGCCATCAGCCTGCTGTTGCATGTGCTGCACAGTGTGTGCCATGATCAGTGAGTGTGTCGCACCACTCATGCCACCTGTTGACTTTCAATGCCATGTAGTGCATTGGGGCTTGCACACAGGCCAATTTCCTATTGTGAATGATGCAATTCCTGTCAGCATCCTATGCTCTGTTCAACATTTCAAAGATGTGGGGGAGATCTGGTGGGACGTCGTCAGGGCCGTGAGATCTGCGGGGGAGCGTAGTTGGCAGCTGCCACAGGTCCGCAAAAGGTGGCATGACATCCGGTGCTGGACCCGGTGGATCGCCCGGGTCCAGCTGGGGATCGACACTCCTTGCCCCCACGGCGCCTTCGCCTGACCCCCCAAATGAGCCGTGTCCTGGCGGCGGTCTTCCCTGAACTCGATAGGCAGTTACTGCAGCAAGGAGGGGGTAGGTACATGGCTGTTTGTTGTGTTATGTGTCACCAGCTTTTGGAAGTGCTTTGTAGCCTGGATACACTCCCAGAGTTTATATGTGCAGTGCATTTTCTGTTCCCCAATGTCACCTGGTGCTCTTTTTCATCCCTTCCCCTCCTTGACATGTGTCCTCTGGTCTGTGTGTAATCACATTTGCACATGGTCATCTAGGGTGCCAGTAAATCTAAGTGCACATTGCTCTCTGCATCATGTGGGAGGGTGGTCTGTGACTTGTGTTGGTACCTTGTCTGTGCCATGACCTGTTCACTATGTTGGGGGTCCATATTTGTTGGCGCTGATGATGATTCTCAACATAGGAGTGTGAGGTTTCAATTGAACACCTTTGCACCATGCATGACCAATGTTGTGGCCTCAGACATGATGTGAATTAGTGGGAGATAAGCATAGTGACATGACGGTTGATCATGGTACGGTCAGCTTATTCCAGGAACACGGAGCAGTGTGCCCGCTACAGTCCCCTGAGACACCCTGGCCTCATAATCATGTGTGTCATCCAACACTGTGCACATTCTCTGTGGGTTCAGCATAGGTCTGCCTCTGTGGCATTGTTCCCCGGCCTTGTTTGTATTTTTCAAATGTGTGCTACATGTGTCCACTGGACAGGGATACACCATTTTGCTTGTGCATACTCACACTGGGCAGTGCCTGTGTGGCTATTCACAACAATCTGTTGATGGCTGGTTGTCACAAATATGTGTTGCCAGCCCAAGGAGGTGATGTTGTGTAAATGTATCAATTTTTGCTGCAGTTTTTATAACCCTGAATAAGAGGTGACACTTCTTGATCTGTATCAATCACATTGACTCAGGTATGGGTGGTTGTGCGGGAGAGGCCTACGTGGGCAACCCTGATTTTTCCTTGCCAGGTCTGACCTGTGTGTGAGAATTGGCTTTACAAAGAATCACCGTGCAGTGCCCCAGTGATGGAGGCCAGTGCTTAATGTTCGTGCTTTGCAGCCTGTGTCAGTTTTTTCAAAACATGATTCCTGCTCATACATTTTTGACACCTGTGTGTGGTTCAGATGCAACGCAGTTTGGACTTTGTGTGCTGACATCTGTGTGAACATTCTGGCTTGCCATGAGGGTGTCTCCACAGTACAGCTATGCTTTTTTACAACCCAATTGCAGGCCCAGTAGCTTATGCATTGTCCTGGGTGTGGACATGTGTGCCACTCCAGATGACAGGCAGTAGGTCATATGTGTAGCCAACTGTGTAATCAGGTGACGGATGGCCATGTGACAACTGACATATTTCAAGTTGTTACTCTAAAAAAATTGTACCTTGGCACTCACAGCACGTGTCAACAGTTCTTCATGTTTTAAATGTGGTAATTTGATGATTTGTGTTAAGAACACTGATGTGCCTGCATGAAAGATGTCTCCCAAGGAAGTGCACACCAAACGACATTTCCACTTTCATGGAACACGATGGCACCTTTTCAAAGAAGCCACTGTTAAAATTAAATGGTGTTGCAGATTCCCCATATACATGTTCCCACAGTGGTCTTGATTTTGTAAGACTCCTTTGTTGTTGGTGATACAAACTAACGAGTCTCAAGACATCAAGACCTCCGTGGCCCCATGTATATGTAATTTCTGCAACATCATTTATTTCTAACAGTGGCTTCTTAGAAAAGGTGCCAGCTTCTTCAATGACAGTTTAAATGTAGTTTTGTGTGCACTGCCTTGTGAGACATATTTCATGCAGGCACATGAGTGTTATTTTCACAAAATGGCGAATTGGCACATTTAAAACATGTTGATAGTGTAAAGTATTGTGAGTTCCAAGGTTCCAACATTTTTTCGTTTTGTGTTCCAAAGTACTTACAGGTCTCTGAGTGTGGTGACACCTTGAGTATTGAGGTGTGTTAGTTTACCTTGGGTGCACCACTACTGTTTATTTCAGGGTAAACAAGAGGTGGCATGACTTCATTGTATTGCTGTGCTCACCGGTTCACAGACACTAGTTTCTCAGTGTATTTCTCATTCAAGTTGTGGCCTGGTGTGTTATTTTTTTCCTTGTGTCCAAGTGGCATAGTGGGTCTACCAACTGGGCAGTACAGGGCTTACATATGTGTGGAGTAATCTAGCTGTTACTCATGATGCATTGCCTGATATGCACTGTGACCAATTGTTTTTGTGCTCATGTGTCAGATGTATGCAGGTGACTGATGCATTTCGGTTTCTTCTAATTGCCCACAGCATCATCATCCGCAACAGAGGGAGACACCTGCACGGACCTGGAGGAGGGACCCAGCGACAGTGCCACCAGTGCTGTAGAGTCAGAAGGAGCCAGTGGCACGTAGGGCGAGGGGAGTCAGTCAGAGGACCTGTCTGGAGGCGATACCAGCTACGACGCAGACGGGTCTATATCACTATTCTAAAGGTGCCGTAGGGGTACGTGTGCTCACTATTCTAATGGTGCCGTAGGGGTACGTGTGCAACGCACCGTACACGTCCACTTCCGTTGTTGCGGTACGCAGTGGTTGCTGGACATGCCCTCCAAGTGACCAGACCCTGGTGGTAATGTATGGGCTCCATATTATAGGTTTGGATTTGGGTATGAGGTATGTTTCCTGCCCCTCACCCCCACCCTGGCCCCTGGGTGTTGTTCTCACCTTCTGCGGCATGTGCGTCGTGTCCAGTGCACCAGGTCGCAGCTAGGAGGACCGGGATGACACGTACGATGGGGTTCACGGCGTGTACGTCGCATACTGGGGCTCCATTGCATAGCGGTTCGCGTAGGACTCTGATTTTCCCTGCTGTGTTTGGCTCCCGTAAAAAAAGAGCCGTACCGAGTGACGTAGGGAGGAATCGTACTTGCTGGGCCGGAAACCGCTGCTTGAATACGTCCGGACGTCGCGAACAAGCTGTTCCGCATCAGAATCGTTGTTTTTTTTTACCCGTACTGTCTTTTGTACGAAACGTACGGAAATAGGCTTTCTATACGAATCGTACTTCCTAGGTTGTACGGAAAGTGTACCGGGTACGAGTCGTACGGAGAAAACGCTCCGTACAACGATTCGTACAGCCTTTTTCCAGGATTGGATTTGGCCCCTAACTATTGACCAATGTCAGACACAATCTCATCGGGAGCACCTTCCCTCAAAAACACAGTTTCTAACACACTCACTGCATGCATTTCAATGTGGCCTTCATATGCCAACTCCACAGTTTTCACCCTCAGATACTCAGGAACAATCCAAACATCAGCTCTGAATGCCAACCAACAGTTCAGGGCCTAAATGCCATCCAAAACCACATCAGGTAATTTACTAGGCCTGGGCTAAAATTCTGTTCCGCTCGCGGAAATTGCGATAATTTCACATTTTCGCGTTCCGCGGAGAGTGCGAAAATGTCAAAATTTCCGCAATCCGCATTTTATGGGAAACTTTTTGCTTGCTCGCGCTGTATAATAATACATTCTCGTGTGCGCGCGATTGCCTTACCTGAATCCCCGCGTTCGCCGACAAGTTTTCCCGATCCGGTCGCGTTCTCCACGAGATGTTGGATTGTTGGTAGCCATTTGCGCTGTCTCGCGACAGTTCGCGCCCGCAGTAACGTCATTCGTCGCGCGATCACGTCTTTCTTCTTGCGATCATGCACCGCGAGACAAGTGAAAACAAGATGGCCGCGCCCGTGAGCAACCGCATGGGTAAGTTGGCGAGCCGCGACCACGCAGAAAATACCGCAAACGGGCAGGAAAAAAACTTCCGCATATTCGCGATATTTCCGCGTTTTTGTGGAGATTTTTAACAATAATTTGCGAAAGTGAATTTCGCAAATTCCGCCCACCACTATAATTTACCTTTTGCCAAACTTTTTTAATATGGCCCAACACTTCATATAGATCATTATTACTTTCCAACGCCTCCACTCATTCAGATACAGAAATGGCATCTCCGATAATTCATTGATTACTACTTCCTCCTGCTCCTTCTCCAAATTCTCACTCACAGAATCATCCTTCAAAGAGGCAGACAATTAGCCATAACGTTCTTGATACCAGGAATGAATCTCAATCGATAACGATGCTCCGGTAATCTGTATTGCCACTTTGCCATCCCCAGTATGGACCTTTCTGCCCCCTTTGTGGAGAAAATATCTACCAAAGGTTTGTGATCCACACGCACCATAAATTTGGAATCCCACAAATTCTGGTGGAAATGATCCAAACTCCACCAGCAAGCCAACACTTTACCCTCAACCACCGAATATGATGACTTAGCACCTCTCAGTCCGCTACTCACAGAAGCCACAACTTCATCTCTACCATTCCTTCTCTGCAGCAAGACTGCTCTAAGAAAATACTGAATGGTATCAGTGACCCTAATACTGACACCCTTAGTATCAAATGGTTTGAGTTGAATGGCATTAGCCACAAACGTCTTGACATCATTGAACTCACAATCACATGAATCATTCCACACACATTTCTCATCCTTCTTAAGAAGAGAACGTAACCTATCCATACTCTTGGCACAATTAGGAATAAACCTTGATTCGAATTCTATTGGACCTATGGGAGATCTCAATTGATCTTTTTCTTTCGGGACAAGGGGAATCGACTATGGCAGTCACAAGGTTTATCTTGGACTCTATACCATGGACAGACATGTTGCGTCCTAGATAATCCGCACTCTCCACAGTAAATCTACATTTATCTACCTTCAAGGTCACCCATTCTCTTTCAAAACAGTCAGTACAAATTCCAATCTCCTGCGATACTGGCCTTATCACCTGTGTATGTCAACAAATCATCTTAGAAACAGATGACACCCTCCACACCTTTAAAGAACATGCCCATAAGTCGTTGAAAAATGGCTAACACCAAATCAAATGTCATTGTTTTGAAACAGAATACACCATCAAGCATGATGAAAGAAGGAAGGCGGTGAGAACCATGTTCTAACACAATCTGAAGATGTGCAGAGGCCTTTTCCAAAGTGTAGAATATCTTAGCCCCTTTGCTCAATGAAAGCATTAGTGTGATGTTAGGCAATGGGTGGCTAGCCACCCAAATCCTAGTGTTTAAGTCTCTGAGGTCAACACACATTCATTATATACCATTAGGTTTACACGCAAACACAACCGGGAACAACCATTCCAAAACGTTAGTGGGTTCAATGATGTCTCTTTCCTGTAATTTGTATAATTGCCTTAGCACTTCAGGCATGATCATCAATGGAATCTTCCTCATTGTATGTACAACAGGCTCCGCCCCTTCTTTAAGCTGTATTTTATGTTTAAATCTCTTAAATCTGCCATATTTAGGAGTGAATACTTAAAAAAAAACTCATTTCCCACACAGGTGCATTCATCACCCGAATACTCATACACTCTTTGTTCAAAAGGACTTGCTCAGAATTTTGGGATACATTTTTCTTCTAAATTTCCTTTTTTTCTAACCAGCCCAATAACAACATTCCATATCTTCCAATATACACTGTTGAAGGAGGTGAATTCCACTTAAAAGACAAAATGGAGTCAAACTCACCCAAAACCTCAATTGGTTTTACTCCATAAGCCACAGCCCGGTAGCAGATTTCCTCAATTCAATATCTTTGTTTTTAAACTTCACCCAATCATTCACCACAATGAGCATGGTGGCA
This sequence comes from Triturus cristatus, assembly GCF_964204655.1. NCBI lineage: Eukaryota > Metazoa > Chordata > Amphibia > Caudata > Salamandridae > Triturus > Triturus cristatus. The sequence goes on from NC_140583.1 coordinate 386,510,631, forward strand.
ACCCAGAGTCTGCCATCATGCTCACCCCAACACTACCAACATTCACATGACAATAAGGTGTCCTAATTCTGGTCACATTCACCAGTAATACACTACTCTCTGAATTCTGTGCCCTTTCTTTGATAAATGTGTAGTTACTTCTACACTGAAAATACAACTGTCATTACTGGATTCAGAAGATTTGGTATTATTTTCCCGCTCACAAAACTGACAATTTTCTTTTTTTCTTTTCCCTGAGATTTGCATACTTTGGCACAATGCCCCTTCTTTTTAAATAAATGCATATATTTTATCAACAACAGGGCAGGAATGCACATTTGCCAAATGATTCATACTCCTGAATCTGTAACATATTAATAACACTTTCTTTTTGATGCACTCTGGCCTTTGTTCCCCATACTAGGCCCCACATCAGCAACCAATTCTTTAGATCTAAGGGAAAGAGACATTTGGGACATAAATCAAGCAGTATTCTCTTTTTTTTCAGATGTTTTTATTGCCATTTTTCTTTCAAGTACTTAAAGCCCCCCCACCTCCCTGCCCAAGTAGACAAATCATCTTACAATCAATTCACATACAATAAGCATAGCAGATTTAAACGAATCTGTTTACACAAAATTGCATCTGTCCCATGAAGAGTGCAGAGAAAAAAAGAGAATACTGTAAATTAACCCCCCTACCACATATTGCCCTGTCTTGGAAAAGAAAAGCTCTCCTATCCTTCAGCCATTGCAGATATCTAGCCTGACACATTCCGGAGTAGCGTGCTACTCACTGAAAAAGTGCTTCACCACCCCATCAGGGGTAGCAAGCGCTATATATATATATATATATATATATATACATATGCAAACCTTTATCCCTCTTCTATACCTCTGCTACCCTTCTCAATCCAAATAACTGACTAACATATTCACCACTCAAATGACTTTCATATTTCACTATACTAATTCAACACTTGGGTGCCGATTACGATCCTGTAAAAACCGGGTACGAACCGTCGGACGGAGCATATTCTCCGTCCGACGCGTACCCGGTCGTAACAATATACAAACATGGAATTACGATTCGCACGGAAACTCCATTTCCGTACGAATCGTACAAAACCCCGACCGACGAAAATAAACATACAAATGCGATGCGGGAAAGCGCCGACGTGATGTCGGGACGCACGCAGCCTGCCATTCACGAACCAGGAATTACGATTCACACCGACGTCATCCCGCACGGACGATATTTTCCAGCTGCCAAAAACTGCCGGGAAATCAGGACGACGCGAACAAGGAGTACCTGTACGCGACGGACAGACATGGACCCGAACCTACGTGTCATCCCGGCCCTCATAGCAGTCGACCTCCTCTACAGGTTCGGATGCAGACGCCGCAGAAGGTCAGAACAACTAAGGGAGGGGGAAAAGGGGGGGGGGGCAGGACCAGGGGCAGGCCACAAAACCCCCACCAAAGTCACACAGCACACATGCCCTGGACATACCTGACCCCCAGGCCCTGGTCACTACGAGGGGGTGGGGGCGTGTCCAGCAAAGCCAGCGTCCGCCACAATGGAAGTGCCTGACGACGCGAACCGGCAACACAACATTACAGGTACGTCCCGTACCCACGCCTTAAGAGCGTGGGTACGAGTCGTACCACGCCCAAACCTACGTCACCCCAACAATGGCGGGACGGCTGTACCCACGTGGCAAAGGCCTGGGTACGGCCCGCACAAGCATTCCACAGCGTGGGTACAGATATGTACGGACCGTACCCCCACCCGCATATGCATGGAGCGTACCCCCCACCCCAACCGTGTATGTATGACCCATACCCCCACCCCCGTATGCTTGGAGCGTACCCCACCCCAACCATGTATGTACGTACCGTACCCCCACCCCAACAGTGTAAGTACGACCCGTACCCCACCCGCGTACGTATGGAGCGTACTCCCACCCCAACAGTGTAAGTACGACCCGTACCCTCACCCGCAGACGTATGGAGCGTACCCCCCACCCCAACAGTGTAAGTACAAACCGTACCCCACCCGCGTACGTATGGAGCGTACCCCCCACCCCAACAGTGTAAGTACGACCCGTACCCTCACCAGCGTATGCATGGAGCGTACCCCCACCCCAACCGTGTATGTACGACACGTACCCCCACCCCAACCGTGTATGTACGACCCGTACCCTCACCCGTGTACGTATGGAGCGTACTCCCACCACAACAGTGTAAGTATGACCCGTACCCTCACCCGCGGACGTATGGAGCGTACCCCCCCACCCCAACAGTGTAAGTACGACCAGTACCCCACCCGCGTACGTATGGAGCGTACCCCCCTCCCCAACAGTGTAAGTGCGACCCGTACCCTCACCAGCGTATGCATGGAGCGTACCCCCACCCCAACCGTGTATGTACGGCACGCACCCCCACCCCAACCGTGTATGTACGACCCATACCCTCACCCGCGTACGTATGGAGCGTACTCCCACCACAACAGTGTAAGTACGACCCGTACCCTCACCCGCGGATGTATGGAGCGTACCCCCACCCCAACAGTGTAAGTATGACCCGTACCCTCACCCGCGTACGTATGGAGCGTACCCCCACCCCAACCGTGTATGTACAGACCGTACCCCCACCCCAACCGTGTATGTACGACACGTACCCCCACCCCAACTGTGTATGTACGACCCGTACCCTCACCCGCGTACGTATGGAGCGTACTCCCACCACAACAGTGTAAGTACGACCCGTACCCTCACCCGCGGACGTATGGAGCGTACCCCCACCCCAACAGTGTAAGTACGACCCGTACCCTCACCCGCGTACGTATGGAGCGTACTCCCATCCCAACAGTGTAAGTACGACCCATACCCCCATGGAGCGAACCCACACACGTGTATGTTCTAAGCGTACATATTGTTAAATAGGAGGGGTGTGTGCAGAGTCCTCCCAGCAGTGCCCAGACACAGGAGGGGTGTGTGCCTAACACTCACAGCAGTGCCCAGACACAGGAGGGGTGTGTGCCTATCAATCCCAGCAGTGCCCAGAGACAGGAGGGGTGTGTGTAGAGTCCTCCCAGCAGTGCCCAGACGCAGGAGGGGTGGGTGTAGAGTCCTCCCAGCAGTGCCCAGACACAGGAGGGGTGTGTGCCTATCACTCCCAGCAGTGCCCAGTCACAAGAGTGGTGTGTGCAGAGTCCTCCCAGCAGTGCCCAGTCACAGGAGGGGTGGGTGCAGAGTCCTCCCAGCAGTGCCCAGTCACAAGAGTGGTGTGTGCAGAGTCCTCCCAGCAGTGCCCAGTCACAAGAGGGGTGTGTGCAGAGTCCTCCCAGCAGTGCCCAGACGCAGGAGGGGTGGGTGTAGAGTCCTCCCAGCAGTGCCCAGACACAGGAGGGGTGTGTGCCTATCACTCCCAGCAGTGCCCAGAGACAGGAGGGGTGTGTGCAGAGTCCACCCAGCAGTGCCCAGACACAAGAGGGGTGTGTGCCTATCACTCCCAGCAGTGCCCAGTCACAAGAGTGGTGTGTGCAGAGTCCTCCCAGCAGTGCCCAGTCACAGGAGGGGTGGGTGCAGAGTCCTCCCAGCAGTGCCCAGTCACAGGAGGGGTGGGTGCAGAGTCCTCCCAGCAGTGACCAGTCATAAGAGGGGTGTGTGCAGAGTCCTCCCAGCAGTGCCCAGTCACAAGAGGGGTGTGTGCCTAACACTCACAGCAGTGCCCATGGAACGCAAAGGGTGGAGTAGCCACAGATACCATGCCCACAAATTTCAGTCAGGTGCACAAAGACCCTGCAGTACATGTACCACATGTGTGCGAGGCTGGGAGTATACGCATGCATAGCGCAGAAAAGAAAACATGTCCACATGAAGTCATGTCAATAGTCCACATACACAAGTACAATGACTACCAAGGATGCCACGAATGATGCAGGTGGAGACATCGCTCAGCATGCATGTGCAAAGTTGAAGGAGTCCGTCACACTCCCAGCTAATGTACACACAGCTCAGCGCTAAATATTGGGAACACCCTGCAGGGAAGATGTCAGGGTACACAGAGGAAGGAATACACCTTTGGACAATTTCACCATGCAGCAACTGCTTACATGAACACAGAAACCTAGCTAACACCGTGTGATGGCACACAGATCCCAGGGTCCCCCCTATGACCAGCACACTACTACATTTCCCACACACCCAACACATGAACACCACCCAAAACCATGTAGCAGCCCCACCAACAGCAATACCAGCAAAGCAGTAGTGTTCCAAGGGGAAAAAAATAAATTGCTTTATTCAGCATGAACCAAAAAATCTTGTTTCTAGGAAGTTCAATATTTACAAAGCCCATAGGGCAGTCCAGAAGTCACAGCTGGATGGGGGACACAGTGGGATGCGTGTCCCCTAGCTTGCCTGCACAGTTAGATTCCGTCGTCTTCCACAGGGGTGAGGGCATCATGTGGGGGGGAAGAACCAGGCACCACAGGGACAGGAGGGTGAAGGGTAGGCGTCGTGGGTGCAGGGATGGAGGACTCCACCACAGGGGTTGGGGCAGGGCCAAAGGCGGAGGCCAGGATCTCGCTGCACACCTTAGCAAGGTCCTCCAGGGAATCCCCTGCACCCGAAGGAACCACAGGCCCCAAGGAGGGGGGGGGTCAGAGGGATGGGTCGCAGCGCCACTGGGGGAGGGTGTAGACAGGGGGGTGGGGAATCAACCACCCTGACCGGGGACTCCCTTGACCGCTTGCGGGGTGGTGTCACTGTGGGGCTCAGGGACAGAGCGGCCATGAAGGAGTCTTTGTGTGATATGTGGCCAGGAGAGCTGAGGGGAGGGGATTTGGAGGGAGTGGATTTGGTGGAATGCGGACTCCCACTCTGGCTGCGTGTCTTACGTTTGCCCCCCGACCCAGTGGGTGTGCCTACTTCACCCTGTGTGTGCGTGCCAGGAGGTGTGCGGGTGACCTTCCCTGCTGGTGTGGTGCCTGTGTCCGTCATGGTGGGTGCATGCTGACGTCTGGGTGTACGTGGGACAGGCATGGGAGTGGGAGGTGTGGATGGGGCAGGGGTAGGGGGTTGGACGTAGCGCTGCAGGAGACCCACTGCTGCAGTCAGTGTCGAGTCTATCGACCTCAGCAAGCTGCGTTGGTCAGCCTGCGATGAGTGAATGCCCTCCAAGTATGCCTACATGTTGTTGAGGACCTGGCTGTGGCCATGGAGGACATTAAGGATCGCAGCCTGACCAATCTGCAACTGCCGCTGGATGTCCACAGACTCGGCATTGGCGGCAGCAGTGGAGACAGGGGCAGGGGGTGCGGTGCCTGGCAGGAAGGAGACATGTGGTGACCGGGCACGTTGGGAAGGGACACGAGCAAGTGGGAGGCGGCTGATGGCAATGGAGGGGGCGGGGTGCGATGTCGTGCCGCTGTCAGCTGGTGGTGCAGCCTCCGCCAACTCGGAGAGATCATCCTCGGACCCGTCGGCTTCATATTCGGTGGTGCCAGTGGACAGGTCCTCGGCCTCACTCTCCTCCGCCTCTGTACCACTCAATGTGCCAGCCACGATGTCAACGCTGGCACTGGTGCTCGGTCCCTCCGCTCCGTCTGTGCTCATGTCTCCCTCCGTGTTCCCCGACGATGCTGTGGGCAAGGTGAAGAGACAGCAATTAATCACACACCTGTATACATATGTCACATGAGTCCTATCTACATAGGTTACAGTGCATAGCCTGAAAAGAAAGATCAGTAACATCTACAAAACAAGGTACAGATGTAGGGCATGCAACACACAGTTGGTTGACCCACCATGCCAATGAAAATCCATGGAGAGCATGACACAATAGCAAATGACATGAAATGGAGTTTGACATAGGAGCTAGGCCCTGGGGACAATCCAGCACTGCATCTGCACCACACAGCGTTGCCGACAATAGGGATGAGGAGGGACCAAATCCATGAGCTTGAGGCACATGCTGCATAGGTAATACTCAAAACATGCCCAACATGACTGGCTCACTGCACCTTCAGTGTATGTCCAGCCAAACATCACACACTGGCCAGAACTAGCAAGGAGATTTCAGGTTTTGACGTGTAGGCTTGCCCCACACCAACCACCCCCTACATGAGACAATTTGTTGAGACACAGGTGGCACTTACATCTCTTAGTCTGGGTGAAATACACAGGGGCTGCATAAATGCAAGATTGGACGCCAAATACCCGAGGTGCGCCTGTCCAAATAATCTTATACAAATGGCCAGCATCAGATCATTGTAACAAGACACACAGGCACTGGCCACTGTGACTATGAACAAGGAAAATCAGGTCAGGCTGTACAGTGGACACTTGTACTACATTTCACGTCAATATACATGGTGCCAGGGGACAATGGCACAGAGCACAACCTATGCTGTAGACACTGAGAGTGTCCACGTTTTGTGATGACACACATGACACCTAGGAAAATATGACCCAGGGGACAGTAGTGGCAACACAGCTCCATGGTCCTGAATGGGAATGACTGCAACACACGCCACCATCCCTGCACTATGCGTATCGCACACTCATGCACATTATGTCACAGGCCACAACATAGGACATGCGCACTGTAAGGCATGACACTTGTGAGACTAACTCCCATGTCTGTACTCTGCATCAGTGCCAACTGACATGGAACCCACATGTACTGAGCTGGACAGGGCACAGGCAAGGTCCCAAAACCTGTTACACACCACCCCCACACATGATGCTACAGGCATAGTTCACGTGGAGGAAGTGCCAGCCTAGATAACCTTGTGAAGGAGTGACTACACACAGACCAGGGAACACATTGCAAGGAGGGGAAGGGAGGCAGGAGAGCACAGCTATACAGTGGGTAACTGGATCTGCACAGCACCTTTAAACCCTGGCAGTGTATCCATGCAACTGTGCACTTACAAATGCTGGTGAAACACAACAAGCACACATGTACCTACCCCCTTCCTGCTGCTGCATCTCCTGTAAGCGCCTCTCCAAGTCTGGAAAGACCACCGGCAGAACACGCTTGTGGATGTGGCTCAGTCGGCGGCGCCCGCGGTTCTTATGGCTCTCAGGTGAGTCCCCCAGCAGGACCCGTGCGATCCTCCGTGTCCAGCACCGGATATCCTGCCAGCGTTTCCTCACCTGGGACAGGCGCCGCTTCCGACCATCCGCACTCCTCACGGCGCTGACGGCGGTCAGCCATATCTGCTCCTTGGCAGAGGCGCCTACCTGTGAGGATGAACAAGTGACACTACATCAATACACCTGGCACATGTCACAGAGACACATATTAGAACACATTTGCTGTTTCCAACAAGGCATAGTATGCATCCTACGCATTGCACCTTTGTCATAGGGACATGATCCTCTGGGGAAGTGATGAGTACAGGCCCCAGCTAGGCCCGCAGAACACAAGGGTTCGCTCTCCTGTAACAAAAGCTAGAAGGATGTTGGCACGGAAACTGCAAATACAAAGACAGAGTTTATTAACCCTTAAGGGTGGTCCTACAACCTACACAGCACTCTTCAGTATTGCATAGAGTAGCACAAAGAACTTGCATACACGGTCCCCTTTTATACACAACAGAGGGGCTCATAAGTGGGTGGATACAACATAGAGCAAAATTCATTACCATTTATGGACATTTTCGATACAGAATCAATATGTGGGCGGAGTTAACAATTTCCTGAGCCCGCGAAAACATGGTCAAACAAGGACTAACTGATAACAGATGTGGTCAAGTCTGGGCATGCGCCAGACGGACAAAGGAGCTATTTATAGACTGTTACTAGGCAGATTACAAGAGCAACTAGCGAAAAGGTAGGACTCTTCTCGTGCAAAGCACGTGGAGACATGACAATACAAAATGGAGTCCGGACATTAGTCAACATAAGACAAGAAACATGTTTTAACTAGAGAGAATTCGTGTCTTTAGTGAATGCTTAATCATATCGCTGTTTTAGTTTTCAACAGACGACCCTTTCAGCATTTACTGAAGACATTCGGCTTGTTAGGATAATCATCATATATGTCAATTTTCATCATCTCTTCCACCTCCTTGTTTAAGTTTTTCTGATAGGTGACATTGGCAATAGCTTTCTTATCAGGAATACAAAATGACACACATAAAGAACAGAGTAAAGGACCACACTGAACACAGATGCAACAGGAAAACAGAACTGCTACAATAATACAGAGACCAGTTAAAACTTTCCATCCCCATGTAGTGATCAATGCCCAAAACCATCCAGAAAAGGTCCAAGTGCCATTTTCTGTATGAATCTCAGCCGCGATTTTATGCAATTTATTAATAGCGTTATAGACTGATGGCGTGTGGTCAGGAATAAATACACAACAACTACTTCCGATAATTCTACATGCTCCACCTCTGTCTGCTAACATAACATCTAATACCATACGATTCTGTAACGCAACAATTCTAGTGATTTGTAATTCTTCCGCAAGATTCCCAAGAGCAACAGCAGCTTGATTTGTTACAGCCTCTACAACTCTTGTTAATCTTCGAACCTTCCTACTATTTAGGGCAGCTCCAACAAAGAAAAGCAATCCTAAGTTAAAATCAACATACTGCTGTAAGCTAGTGTCAGTTTGATCAACATCATCAATAGATAAAGTACGTTTATACCTATTTACAGTTACATTGTTCAATAACTTCAAATCTTTATGATAGGATGCAGGCGCTAAGAATACAGGGGGTAATAAAAACGCTACATAACATACTCCGGACCAGCCGGCTGGTAAGCGATAATAACCCTTATTCCCACATACGAAATATGTATTATGGGAAGCTAAGAAAGTACTATTATTTAATCCATCTATATTCAAAACAATAATACAGTCACTAACGCCAACAGGAATATGACCCACACTTTGAACACACAGGTCCGCTTGAGCTTGTGCCACTTGAATCACAAATTGTTCATTCCCAGCAGTGTCTCTGGTGTTCGTGAAGATGTAGGGGATTGATTCATTGTCTGGTCGATATTCTTCCCACTCCCATATTGTCCCATTCGCTTGTGGATAGCCTTCTTTATCTTGGTGACATTCCCTATTAAGTCTAAAAAGTAATCGTCCCACTGTAGGTTTCCTTGTGGCAAAAAGCAAAGTGTACCATGCTCTACAAGAGCCATTATGAGAGAAAGGAAGAGGTATAAACGGCGTTCCTCCTTTCTTCTGATGAGCTGGCATCATACCACATATCCAACAGTTCGTAGCATTTGTAGCAACATGGGTATGATGCAACATCTGGATAAAAGTATTATTCAAATAAGACTGACGATGCTTTAATTCTTGATACGGAAGGGTGTAAAAGTAGTGCTCCTCAGGCACTGGAGTAGTCAAAACAAGTAACTCACGGGCAGGAGTCACATCCTCAACAAACCACGTGGTTATACCAACAATAGCTACAATGATAATAAAGCTTGTCGCACAAAAAATCTTCTTCTTCTCCATCTTGTAGTAAAAGTCAATATCTTCCTGAAACTAAAAGGTTGTCAGAACTCTTCCCCTTAGGCAGCCGTTGATTTCTTCACCAGCGGGCCAAGACGGGTGTCACTACACTAATGCAGGGCTGATCCCCCCACTTGCCTCATTGGCTCTCCGTTTCACTAACCTAAGGGCTGTTCTGACAACGTATCTGGATACAGAAAAGAAATCACTTCCTCGGTCTGAGATGATATCTTCCTCCTCCAGGAATCACTTGGTCCGGAAAGAGCTCCTCAGTGTCGTTCGGTTCCACAGCACGGCCTTTCTCTGCAGTCAGGATTTCTCGATGGTCGGTCAATACAGCAGGCTCCACTAATCCAGGCGGCACTTTACGACAGTGCAAGGAGTGGATCCAGTTCTTCCGATTGGAGACTCGCACAGCTGTCCTCGTTGCGAGCAAGACTTGCTCAGGACCAACCCATCTCGGCTCCAGACTGTTCGTCCTTTCAAACACCTTGATCATGTCATGGTCTCCAGGCCGGAGGTTATGTCCTTCACCTGTGGACCGATCAGGGAGCGCTTCTCGAACCTGTTGATGAATAGAAACCAAATTATCCGTTAACTGTGCCAGATAATCATTCATCATTACACAAGGTACATCATACACTGACTTCGGTTTCGGTGGACCCCAAATATTCATTGGGCGTCCAAACACGATCTCATAGGGTGTGAGACCGGTCCGAAAATGCGGTATCGATCTAATTGACAATAATGCCAGCGGTAAAGCGTCTGGCCAAGTCAAAGAAGTCGAAGCTTGGATCTTAGCGATCTTAAGCTTCAAAGTACCGTTATATTTCTCAACCAATCCCGCAGACTGAGGGTGAAACACTGCATGGAATTTCTGGGTAATTCCCAGTCCTTTCAGGACATACTTGATAACGTCTGCTATAAAATGAGGTCCGTTATCACTCCACAACAATCTACAAACACCATATCGAGGGAAGAACTCCTTCAATAGCATCTTGGCTGTAGTCATTGCAGTATTGTCTTTCGTAGGGTATGCCTCAACCCATTTGCTGAAGGCACAAACCACTACTAGAACATACTTCAGATTATTACAGCACTCAAGCTGAATGTAATCCATCTGCAAAACCTCAAAGGTGCAGTGGGTGTTGCAAATCCTCCTGCTGGAGTTCGTGTACCCTTTCCTGGGTTGTACCTCAGGCAAATCATGCAGGTCTGCACTACCCTCTTTGCCGTACTAGCGATCTCCGGATGCTCCCAAACTCGTGTGAGTAATTTGACAATTGAGGAAGCTCCGACATGCGCTAGTCCATGTGCCATCTGAACCATAGGTTGTACGAAGGCTGTGGGTAACTTCCATTTATCCATCTGCTTACCTCTCCAACACCCTTCATCATCTAAGTCTCCATCATTAGACCACTGCTCCCGTTCCTTATCGGAAGCGGTCCTCTGTATCTCCAGCACTTCTCTCCTAGCATCGTGCCATCTTTCTGCCTGTGACTTCACAACATACATTGCAGTAGAGCCAGGCTGCATCGCAGTCTCTCGTGCCACCCGGTCTACAAAAGCATTCCCTTCTCCAACTTTATCAACCACCTTTTTATGGGCACTACATTTAACTATAGCAATCTTCTTTGGATATGTTAATGCAGTCAAAAGGTTATGAACTAACTCCCCGTACATTATCTGTGCTCCATGTGACGTTAGGAACCCTCTCTCCTTCCAGAGTAGGCCAAAATCGTGCGCTACTCCGAAGGCATAGCGGCTATCTGTATAAACATTCACACACAATCCTGCACTGAGCTCACATGCTCGTGTTAATGCTATCAGTTCCGCTGCTTGAGCTGATTTCTGCGGTATGCGTGCTGTCTCCACTATTGTTTGTAATGTGGTAATTGCATACGCTGCTGAAGTCGTACCATCTGGTAGCTTCAGGCATGATCCGTCCACCCATAGTTCTCCATCTCCATCTGTAAAGGGCGTATCCTGGAGATCAATACGACCCTTTGTCTGTTCCTCAGTCACAAGAATACAGTTGTGTGCTTTTCGTGCTTCAAACTGAGTTTCCGGGAACGGCAACGATGTGGCTGGATTTAACGTTGCACACCTCTTTAACGTAATATGAGGAGCCAAAAGCGTCAACTCATATCCCGTTAAACGAGCACTGGTCAAATGCTGCGTCTTTGTCTGATTAAGCAGAGCATCAACAGCATGGGGAACTAATATCAACAGCTTATGAGATAACACAATTCCCTCGCTTTGGCGTATTGACACAGCTGTCGCCGCAACCGAGCGAAAACAACCAGGCAATGCTCGGGCAACAGGATCAAGTACGGCCGAAAAATATGCAACACTTTGTGATTGTGAGATGCCAAAAAGGAAAGCAAAGATAACGTGCACTTCTCACACAGCTCAGGAGTGTCGGCCGCCAACAAGATGTCATCGAAATATTGTATAAGGGCGACACCATCAGGCAGAACAAAGGAATCCAATTGTCTTTTCAATGCTTGACTGTAAATACTAGGACTCTCTGTATAACCCTGAGGGACTCTACAAAATCTATAAGACCTATTATTCAAAGTAAAGCCGAAGAGGTACCGGCTATCAGGATGAATAGGAATCGAAAAGAAAGCATTTTTCAAATCGATAACTGAAAATGTGGTCGCCGTTGGCGGGACCAGAGTAAGTAACGTCGTGATATCAGAAACCACTGGATACTGAGGTATCACTATCTTATTCAATTCCCTTAAGTCAATGATAAAACGATAAACCCTAGTATCGGTATCTTTCTTCAAAATGGGTAAAATAGGACTGTTGCAGACGTTGTAGGGAACTTCCTCCACTACTCCCACCTTAATCAAATCCTGCACAATCTGTATGAGTGCCTCATCCCCCTCCTGGGAAATACGATACTGAGGGAGGCGCGGTAACACCGCACCCTCCTGGACACTAATGTGGACAGGCGGAATCACCATCTGTCCCACATCAGTATCCGAAGTGGCCCACAAAGTACGAGGGAGAGAAGCTAATACAGTATCCTCTGCAACCACACACATCCGTTCTGCCATAGGGTGATTATCGTTTAATATCACACGTACTCCAGTAGGGGAGCAGCGAATCGTAGCTCTGAAGTGCTTAAGCATATCAAGACCCATAATGTTGTCAGGCGTGTTCGGGGCAAGCAAAAACGGACAAGGTGCAGAAAGTTGTTCAACACGAAATGCAAGGGGTCGGGATAAAGGGCTTTGAGAGAGTGTACCATCAAACCCTACCGATGTAACCATTAAGCCAGATGGGGGAGCCCTCGGAACCAATTGTTTGGACAGCGCACTGCGAGTAGCTCCTGTATCAACTAGGAACTGATCAGTAGAACCCAGACCATTTGCTGAAACATAAGGACCCCTCTGATCAACCGGCACTTCAACTGATTCCAACCCCCATCCAACGCAATCCTACGCATGCTGCGAATCATGGTACCCAGAACGGTCATTCCCAGACATTTGATACTGATTTTGCCAATCAAACACATTAGGTCTATCTCGTTGCTGTACGTTAGGCTCAAGGCGAGCACGATCATTAGAGTTCCCTCTAAAATTCGAAAAGCCCCCTCTACCTCTCGGCGGTCCCTGACCACGTCCCTGACGGGGTGCATATAGTACCGGGCAATCCCTGGCCCAATGACCCAACTGTTTACAATACGCACATTGATTTCTATTAACATCTGACCGACCCGAAGGGGGACCATAGAATCCTCCTCTACCTCTCTCAACACCCCGACGAGGCGGACCATACACTTGTTCTAACATCACCTTAGTTTTCAAATCTTTCGATTTCTTCTCCTCATTCCCCTTCGCTTCTTGTTCCTGACGCTCATAATACTGAGCCATGGTCAGGAGGGATGCCGGAGACGAGGTGGACCAAGAACTTTCACTCGCTTTTAAACGAGCTGCTATTCCCGGTAATAAATTCGCCACATATTTATCAACAAAAAGGTGTCGACCCGTATCATCCGTAAGCGACTGACCACTAGGCCTGGGCAAAAATTTCGTTCTGTTCGCGGAAATTGCGATAATTTGACATTTTTGCGTTCCGCGGAGAGCGCGAAAATGTCAAAAATTCCGGTTTCCGCAGCTTGGCGATAATTTGTTTCTTGCTCGCGCTGTAAAATGATACATTCTCGCGCGCGCGCGATCGCCTTACCTGAATCCCTGCGTTCGCCGACAAGTTTTCTTGATCCGGTCGCGTTCTCCATGAGATGTTGTATTGTTTTTAGCCATTTGCGCTATCTCGCGACAGTTCGCGCCCGCAGTGACGTCATGCGTCGCGCGATCACGTCTTTCTTCTCGCGATCATGCACCGCGAGAACAACTCAAAACAAGATGGCCGCGCCCGCAAGCAACCACATGGGTAAGTTGGCGACCCGCAACCATGCAGAAAATCTCGCGAACATGCCGGAAAAAAACTTCCGCATCTTCGCGATATTTCTGCTTGTTTGCGATAATTTTAAACATTCTCGCGATAATTTGCGAAGGTTAATTCCGCAAATTCCGCCCACCCCTACTGACCACTGAAATCATGAAATGTTTCCTCAAAGCGCGTAAAGAAGTCTGAAACTGATTCATCAACCTTCTGTTTACATGAGGCTAACATATTCCAGTCAATCTTTTTAGGGGGAATATTCGTTTTCAACTTGGTCAAGATAGCCGCAGGAAGATCTAAAATAAGCTGGGGCGTTTTTTGCGCGGGTTTCCTCTCCCTATCCTCATCCTCAATCTCAGACCACCTAGCCTTAAAAGCGGCTGGATCATCCACCTTCCGCACAGATTGCCACATATCCGGTGGTAAAATGAGCCCAAAGAACAAATCTATATCTGCTAAATTCATAGTACAAGAATTCAAAGCCCCTTCGACCTCTTCGTAAAAGGCCGCTGGATTCTTGCGGGGGTCAGGCAATGCATTCTTTAATGCCATAACATCAGTCCTATGCCAGGGAGTATAAACCCAACTATACACAAAATATCCCCTAGCATTGGAGGAAGACATGTCTGAACTAGTTCCTGCTCCTTTAGGAGGAACATACAAAGGTGCCGCCTCTCGCATCGGTTTAGCATGCACTAGTTCGCTCTTATCTGAATGGGAGGTAGACGATTGTTTTCCGCCGACGTGGGAATCCGATTTCTCCTTCTCCCCTGTCTCTTGGCGCGCTCTTTCTTTAAGTTCAAACGCCGCATCCCGCAATGCAAACAGCCGTCGGACCGCATCGGGTACCTTAGAGGGAGAAAAGACACCGTTACGTAATGCTTTAGAATCTGATACTACATCATCAGGCTCAAAAACATCAGAATATTTCCGAAAGGCAGTAACCACTTCTTCAGAAAAAATTCCAACAAAATACAACTTCTCTCCATCCTGCCAACTTTCCAAAAATTCCATTAATTCAGTAAGAGATAGCTTGCCTTCAAGCGCGCGAAAATAAATTTTCCGAAGCTCACCCATACGCTCAGTTGACAACATGGACCGCGTGTCTACCTTATCCGAAACCGATCCAGAATCCTGTGACCTCGGGGCAGACGCGCCAACATAAGGGGGCGGAGGGCGATCTAATAAATGAAAATCATCTTCGAGATTAGTAAGGACAGGATAAAGTGGCTGGCGGACAGCATATTGACCCGAGACTTGCAACCTACGCTCTTTCTCTTGTCTCTCCGCCAGTTCTCTTTCCTCCCGACGCTTCGCTTCCTGTGCTCTCACATGATCATTTTTCCGTTGCTCTTTATCAATCAGCGCTTTCTCACGTTTCTCTCGCTCACGCACTTCCTTCACCCATAACCGTACACATTCAAACATGTCTTGCCGAGCACGCCGTTTACACATACACTGTTCCACATACTCAATCTTACACATATCAAACGATCCATACAAAGGCCATCGTAACTCAGGATCCTTTTTGGTGTATTTCCTCCACACTGTGCTGTACATTATAGAGGAAAGACCATGCTTCACATACATATCCCTATTAGGAGTCCCCTCTGGGGGGGCTGGAGCGGATTCCTCAAGATTTAACCGGTTTCCAAAGCAGCAGCACCACTTACGGAGTGCGCTAAAAGCAGGCATGCTCAAAAATAATGCAAAATATGCAGTATTATCAAAAATGGCACTTAAACTTTGCGCCGTTCAGATTTAAACAACTCCGGAGAAATATCTCCACATTACCTGCCTATATGTGTTACAACGCATATATTCTCACAGTAATCAATACAAAATATGACCGGTCATCACAAATCAAACTCAAATAGCCAACCCAGGCTTCAAAACTCGGAGCAAGTACCGTACAACGGTTCTTACCAATCAAGAGTGTCCAGATTCCAACTGCCGAGTGCCAAAATTCGCCCAAACGGCTATCACACGGCAAACCGACAGAAGAGGTCTCAGTCGAGGACCGGCGCCACCCAGATGGTCAGCTCGGAAGGGAAGGAAGAAAACCTCGGGATGCCAGGACTAAAAGACGCCGCTGGCAGTGATCACATCCCCGGCCAAATTCCTCACCTTCGTCACGACCAGTCCTTCGAGCATCCGAGTCGCCGATGAGCCCCACGTGACGGGCGCCAATTGATGAGTACAGGCCCCAGCTAGGCCCGCAGAATACAAGGGTTCGCTCTCCTGTAACAAAAGCTAGAAGGAAGTTGGCACGGAAACTGCAAATACAAAGACAGAGTTTATTAACCCTTAAGGGTGGTCCTACAACCTACACAACACTCTTCAGTATTGCATAGAGTAGCACAAAGAACTTGCGTACACGGTCCCCTTTTATACACAACAGAGGGGCTCATAAGTGGGTGGATACAACATAGAGCAAAATTCATTACCATTTATGGACATTTTCGATATAGAATCAATATGTGGGCGGAGTTAACAATTTCCTGAGCCCGCGAAAACATGGTCAAACAAGGACTCACTGATAACAGATGTGGTCAAGTCTGGGCATGCGGCAGACGGACAAAGGAGCTATTTATAGACTGTTACTAGGCAGATTACAAGAGCAACTAGCGAAAAGGTAGGACTCTTCTCGTGCAAAGCACGTGGAGACATGACAATACAAAATGGAGTCCGGACATTAGTCAACATAAGACAAGAAACACGTTTTAACTAGAGAGAATTCATGTCTTTAGTGAATGCTTAATCATATCGCTGTTTTAGTTTTCAACAGAAGGGCAAAAGCAGTACGTGCCATTGAAAGGACACAGGTGGAATGAGGGCAACTACATAATCAATGATCCAGGCTCACACTGTGCATCAGAAGGTACACCAGGATAATGTGCAGCACCTCTGAGCAGTCACATGCCACAGGCCACTGACGCTACCGCAGCAGAGTACACAGACACACACAGGCACAGGACATTCACCTGCCATTGCCAAATGCAGCGACAAACCTCACTCTGCACATGTGCCACTAGACGGGGGGGGGCTCACAGGTGTGGGGCTGGCTCTGCACGTCAGACACACAGCACTGCTCCCTGCTCACATCACATGGCCAGGGTATATCCATCCCTCATGCAGCTGGGGTGCTACACTCCACATATGCACCCACCCACATGCCAGGGGACTTACACACACCCATGTCCAGGGTACGAACACATCATGTGGACACTCTCAGCACAGGTACACAGAACTAACACACATCTGTGGGTACAGTCACCTGTCACACTGGGCTGACCACATAATCACATGAGGACTGTAGAGGCAACATTCCCAGGAGGATAAAACAGGCAGAATGTGGCATGCACCATGCAGTGATTGTCACAGTAAACACGATGCAAGTGAGGACGGCAGACATGCACCACTGCATGCTCTGGCTGGGAGACATCAGGCATTCCCCCCCCTGGAACCCTCCCTACAGTACATAGCGTGTGTGAGACACCTGGACACAATGCCAGAAGTCACAGTCACAAAAAAGGGACACAGTCTGTGCTTGTGGACTCTGCACTCACCAGATACTCTGATCGCCCATACAGCATGGGGTACTGTGGGAGGATCACATCCAGCAAAGCCATGTTCTCCTCCAGGGTGAAGGGCTGTGACCTCTCCACAGACCTTGACATGGTTCCAGGGAATCAGTAGCAGCAGCTGGGTCGTGGAATACAGAGATGTGCAGGCAAGTGCTCCCTCATGGGACCTGGCTGCCTTATATCTGCCTTGCTGGCCTGTTTCATGCACAGGAGTACAGAGTGATTGGTCACTCACATTTGCATCCTATGTTTCCTCCAATCCCTTCAAACCTAGCACAGTCAATGGGTTTGTATTGTGTTTTTTTCTTCAGCATGATGTCAACCCCACAAAGACATTGCAACAAAGTAGATTCATTCCAACTGACTTCTGCTGTGCACCTTACAGAACAAATTCAAACTTTAAACTTGGTCTCCATGACAACCTGCATGCATGTAGGCCTTAATACTTGTCCCTCATGTGTCCCCTATGTAATTTTGAGCATCACACACAGGTACGGTGCGTTCCGGGGCCCTAGAGCACCCCAAATGCATAGCAACGGCCCGTACAGGCGTGTGTTCGGGCCGTACCACTATGAGTACGCATACGCAAGAACACCCATAGTGGTACGGACCGTACACGCGTGCGTATGTTCACTATCACTATGGGTGTCCTCGCATATGCGTACTCGTAGTGGTACGGCCCGTACACACGCCTGTACGTTCACTATCACTATGGGTGTCCTCGCGTATGCGTACTCGTAGTGGTACGGCCCGTACACACGCCTGTACGTTCGCTATCACTATGGGTGTTCTCGCGTATGCGTACTCGTAGTGATAGTGAACGTACAGGCGTGTGTACGGGCCGTACCACTACGAGTACGCATACGCGAGGACACCCATAGTGATAGTGAACGTACGCACGTGTGTACGGGCCGTACCACTATGGGTGTTCTCGCGTATGCGTACTCATGGTGGTACGGACCGTACACACGCCTGTACGCTCACTATCACTATGGGTACGCATACGGCAGCGCTCCCATAGTGACAGTGAACGTACGCACGCATGTACGGGCCGTACCACTATGGGTGTTCTCGCGTATGCGTACTCATGGTGGTACGGACCGTACACACGTCTGTACGCTCACTATCACTATGGGTACGCATACGGCAGCACTCCCATAGTGACAGTGAACGTTCGCACGCGTGTGCGGTCCGTACCACTATGGGTGTGCTCGCGTATGCGTACTCATGGTGGTACGGACCGTACACACGCCTGTACGCTCACTATCACTATGGGTACGCATACGGCAGCACTCCCATAGTGATACGGGAACGTACACAGGCCCTCTTAGCAAAAGTACGGTGGTTTTCACACATCACAGTGGTGACAGGCAGCACACAGGAAGGAATAGGGCTGACATACTTGTCCATGGATGGACATCAAGGCATTGTCTGGCCAGTACTACATGTGTGGGGCACAGGTGTGAAAGGCTGTGATGTGGCACATTACTCCTGAGTCGAGAAGGCACCAGATGTATGATGAGATGTGTACACATGTAATGTGTGATGGTGCAATGTGTGCCAGGCATGCCCTTGACTCCTTTGACATGTGTGCATGTCGTACTGCACACTTGGGATGAGCGTCACTGGCATGGCACGGACACCAACATACGGAAGTGTCCCCTGAGGCCAGGTACAGGGGTTACCACACCTGACATGTCACTACCCACGGTGCACGATGTGACTATGTCATGTATGTGTGGGGGATTCGCATTAGCTTGATGTTGGAGCTCCCTCAAAATCTGCAGCTGTTGCAGCAACCAACATGTGTCTGTGTGTAGATTGACATTGCACACTGTTCCGCACACCATGCCACATGTGGTATCGGATGTGAGGTGCGTATGTATGCATGGGACACGGAGTAGCGTAACAAGGACATGTCTGCATCCTCTCTATGAATGTGTGGTGAGTCATCACATGTACACCTTAATGGCAAGGTGAGTGGGCTGTCCTAGTGTAATGTCATGTGACCTGTGGCTCTAGTGTTCCGCTACCAGTCTCTGAAATTGACATCCTACTTCTGCTGATGTGTGGATGTATGTCACTCCTGTCTTGCGTCTGGCTGTTCACTTAAACTGGGACACAGCTAATCCCGCCATGGCATGTGGAGGTTCACAATCTCCGTGTGTAGCTGGGTCTTGGTAGGAGTGTCACCTGGCAGCCATACGTACCCAGGGCATGTGGCACATACCTGACTCCGTATGTAGCATATGTGTATAGACAGATTAACATGTGCTCAGTACAAATAAATTGTTGTTGTGGTGCACTCACTCTTCCTTGTCACTTCCAAATTACTGCAGAGCGCCGCCTCTTCCCCGACCAATTCCGGACTTGGCTGCCATGTGGGAGAATGACTGTATCCGGTGCTACCACTTCCCCCAACGGTTGATTCTGGAGTTGACGGCGAGACTGGCACCACACCTGCAACCGCTGCACTGACACCCAAGCTGAAGGTAATGGCAGCTCTACATTTTCTTGCCACGGGTACCTTTCAAAATACCATAGCTCATGTTGGTGGCATGTCCCAGAGCATGTTCTGCCGTGTGCTGCATGATTTCTTAGAGGCCATGTTGATTCACCTGGATGACTTCATCCATTTCCCAACCCCTGAAATGTTGACTGGGGTCAAGCGTGGATTCTATGCCCTGGGAGGGATGCCCCATGTCATTGGGTCCATAGATGGGACACATGTGGCTTTGGTACCACCACAGGCACAGGAGGTAGCGTACAGGAATCGCAAAAACTACCACTCCATCAATGCCCTTGTGGTGTGTCCGTCCAACATGGTGATTTCACATGTCTGTGCTCGTTTTCCAGGATCAGCACACGATGCCTACATCATGAGGCGTAGCAGGGTGCCTGAAATGATGACGCAGCTGTGCAACGAACGAGCATGTGTTGTTGGTGGGTACACTCTGTCTGTCCTGTATTTTGCGTAGATTTCCAGCACGACCGCTTCTCCTGTCCTACTTATGTCCATGTGCTTTCCATGTAGGGGACGCTGGCTATCCCAACATGCCATGGCTGATCACACCTCTCCGCAACCCCATCACGCCGGCCCAGCTCCGCTACAACCCCGCCCATGGCCGGACAAGGCGAGTGATAGAGAGGACGTTTGGCCACCTGAAGAGCCGATTCCGATGCCTCCACAAGACCGGCGGCGCCCTCCCATATGCCCCGGCGAAGGTCTGCAAAATCTTCATGGTCTGCTGCATGCTGCACAACATGGCAGTTGAGAAAGCTGTGCCACTCATCCTGGATCAAGATGACCAGGACCATCCACCCGTGGAGGACGAAGGGCTTGGCAATGGGGCTAGTGATGTGGAGGATGTGGAGCCGCAAGAGGACATCCGGACTCGGCTCATACGCGACTTCTTTGCTTAGTGGTGAGTACCAGTGTCTGAGTGTGCACGCATTGGTCCCCGTGTGGCATGTGTTGCGATGTGTGTCTCCATCTGCATGTATGGCATGTGAGTCAGAGGTGTGTGTGGATGTGTCACTGGAGTGATGGTGCCAGTGATGAGTGTATTTCCCCAGTCATAATTGTGACCTAGCATGTTGTCATCCATACATGTGTCGAGTACATGCACATGCAAGTGGCTGTGCTTTTTGTGGCTGACTTCTTGTGTGTCTCTCTTCCCCAGGTACTTGCGCATGCCGTCTGCTGCTTGCATTGTTGTGGCACTGCTATTCCTCATGGACACTTCATCGTGTGCTGACTCAGCGTTACACGCACGGACAAGTTTGGAAGTCTCCTTAGGGTAAGGGATGCATCAGGGGTGTATTGGGTGTGGCAGTTGTTCACGATGTATGCACACTGCCCCTGTCGATGTTTGGTTCCTCTGCAGACATGTTGCATCACCATGGTACACATGACATGCAGATGGGTACACCTGAATAGATGGTCAAACTTGCTGACAGTCATCAGTGATGGGATTGTGGAATGTGATGATGGCATCAATGTGTGTAACACTGCCCTCGGACACATACGGTTTGCATTGGCTTGACATGGTGTGGGACTTCCACATCAGCGGATCAATGGTGTATGGCAGGCTCTCCGTGAGCAGCAGGGGGTGTTTAGCTGTTAGCCGACACTTGTGTGCCAGTTCCATGGATATCACGCATTTGTGCTGCAGAAGGGGGGTGCCAGTGTTGGACCCACATGTTAGTCCACATGACCCGTTCATGTGTACTCCGACTTGCCTCTGCAATCCCAAATACATGACTAATAAAGGTGTCCCTATGCCTCCAAGGTGTCTCTTCTCTGTCAATGCTGGTGTGTTGCCACGGTGCATCCGGCATGTCTGGCATGGTTTTCCGTGATAGTGGCTATGTGTCTATGTGTAGAGTAGCAAGATGCAAGCTGTTTGTGTGGGATTAGACCGTGTATTGTGCATGATGTCCATTACTGTGTGGGTATTGTGACATGTGCCATCCCCATGCATCCAACGTTGGCCAGGCCACCATTCTCTGCATCCACCTGACTCAAGCTTGCAGGACATGGTTCTGCCACCTGTCTACACATACCTGGGTGCCCCCAGGACACTCGACATGATCCCTGACCTCTGCGCATGACTGTTGCTCTACTTAAAATGTCTGTCGGCACGGTTGTGCGGCCACCCCCTCAGCTGGTTGGGCCCATCACGGGTGTGTATGGTGCTCCATGTCTGTCTTGCCTAATACATTGTGACCCGTGTGTCCTGTGCCAGACTCAGGCCCCAGGGTGTGGATGGTTGAAGTCAAATGAGAACTCAGGCATGTTTAGACTTTACAAGACACATGTAAGGTAATAATGCAACTAGCAGGCATCTTCTCTTCATGGTGTGACTTTTTATTTTAGTGGGGGGGGGGATGGGTTTGACATGAGGGGCTTTCCGGGTGTGTGGAATCCAAAGTTCACTAGGGGAGTTGGTGTCCTTGCCATTAGAAATCCTCAGAGTCCATGCCACAGTCTTTGTCAACATTGGTCAGACAGTGACCAGCAAGGCCATGTGGCAGAGAATGTCTTTTGATGCTGTGCTGCTGTTGCTCCAGTGGGCCAGGTGCCAGGCCAGGTGTCCTGGGAGATGGTGCTGTAGCGCCGACCCTCACGGTCTTTTACGTGGACGACCCGCCCTCCTGCGGGGACCCTCAGAAGCAGGCCGTGACGATGTTTGGGATGCTCCATCGGATGTTTCCTGCTCCTCCTCCTGATCCCTCCCTGTGGGTGGTGATGTTCTACGCCTTCTGGCACAGGGAGTGTTGCCCATGTTGTCGGCCATCCGACGGAGTGTACTGTGAATTCCCGTGAACACCGTCACGAGCTCAGCCTGTCTGTCCTCCATCCTCCGTTGGTGTTGCAGTAGACAGGCATGTTGCTCTGCATGTTGCTGGGCCTGCTGGGTCTTGATCCCCTCGAGGATGGACACAACCTGGGCCATGCCCGTGGTGTCCTGCCGGTATGTGTCCAGGATGTTTCGGACATGGGAATATACCGGTTCCCCAGCCAACTGGTCAGGCTCGCGCCTCTGCCGTCCTCCACTCCCACCACCCCTGCCCACTTGCACCTGGCATGCCCTTGTGGGCACATCGGGTCTCCGGGACCCCTGAGGGGTGGCATTGGCGTTGTTGCCTGCCTCCTCCTGGGTGCCCGGGACACCGTGTCCCTCCTGGCCAGCCTGGCTGCATTGTGGTGGTGGGGCAGGGATCCTGGGTGTCTCCTGGGATGTGGCAGGAGTGGGGGTGGTGGTTGGCCCAGTTGTACCTGACGCAGGTGCTGCAGGTTGTTGGACACCAGAGGGGCCAGGTTGGTCGGGGTCGGGTTCGTCCACAGAGTGGTGAGAGTCGTCGCTGCCGGTGGCTCCGTCATCCCGCCGAGCCGGGTCCTGTGAGTCTTCCCCCCCAGTGTTGGGGGGTGATCCACGACGTTGACCTGTGTGTGAGAGAGACAACGTTAATTTTGTTCCATGCAACATCCATGTTTCATTCGTTTCAAAGTTGGCACATTTCCTCTGGCAATTTGGATATGTCTTGCATTCCACTCACAGTGCACTTGTGCATGGGTATGTCCCTTGGGCACAGCTTTTGCGACTTTACCTATGTGTGGCACAGTCTTACTTGCTGCGTCAAGTGTGACTGCAGTCAGCAGTGGAGTGGGCAGGTGTGGCGAGCCATGCATTGGCGCATTCCGTGTAGCACTGTACGTGGGCACATGGAGTTGTTCCACACACTTATATGATGCAGGTAGCTGTCGTTGTGCTCGTGCACAGGTTGTGACATGGCCCTGTGTTTGGCCATGGAGTAGAGGGGGGGTGCTGGCACTGGCCACCCTTGTCTACATGCACGCAGTTCACCTGCTGACGAGCAGACATTCCCACACACCACAAGGCTGATTTGCTCTCCCTGTGTCTCCCTCCCTCTCTGTCCCCCTCTCCCTCCCTCTGTGTGTCAGCCTCCTCCCTCTGTCCGTCTCCCTGTGTCTCCCTCCCTCTCTGTCCCCCTCTCCCTCCCTCTGTGTGTCAGCCTCCTCCCTCTGTCCGTCTCCCTGTGTCTCCCTCCCTCTCTGTCCCCCTCTCCCTCCCTCTGTGGGTCACCCTCTGTCACCTCAGCCCAGCTTCCTGGGCACACACTCTTAGCAGATCTTTGAATGGCCCTTGGATTGTTGATGTGAGTTTGTTTCTGATCTCCAGGCACCCATTGGGTGTAGTGTCTGTGTCTGCACTGCTGCTGTGGTGGTGTGTGCTGCCACTCTTTCACAGTATTGGCTGTTCATTAGCTGCTGTCATGTGCAAAAACGTGCCGTCACCCCCATGTCTTAATGCAAGGCGTCCGCCATTTGCTGGCAAGTCTTTCCTGTGTGGGGACACACTGTTTGTCTGGCTGTGACCTAGGCCATATGGGCAGAGGGCATTGTTGTCTGCTTCTGAGTTGCACTATGTGATTTGGGGCCCACCCTCCCGCCATCCGGCTTACCGTGTCATGTGTTGGTGTCTTCTGTGGCCTGTGACTTGACATTGTCCAGCTGGGTGCATGGGGCATGGTGGCGCCAGTGGCATGTGCGTGTTCATGGAGTGTGGTTGAGTCATGCGATAGCTTGGGATGGTTGCGTGCCTGTTTGTGAGTTTGGTTGTGGATGACGTTCCCCCCATGTGAGGTGCGTTGTTTGTGTACTCACCCGGGTCTCGGAGTCCTCCTAATCCTTCGACTGCCTCCACCGGCAGTATGGCCATCACCCTCTCCTCCCAGGGATGGTAGTGTACGGGTCTGGGGGACGGCCCTCCTCCAGTGACGTTGGCCTGGTTGTGTTCATCCGTCATCTTGGCTCGGACCCTCCTCCGCAGATCGTACCACCTGGCTTGGCATTCCTGCTTGTTCCTTCTGGTGTCTGCAACAGCATTCACAGCATCAACGATGGTCTGCCACATGGCTGTTTTTGCTGAAGGGCTGGTCTGTCTGACCAATGTTCCAAAGAGGTGTGGCTCGACTCTGAGGATTTCATCGACAAGGACCTCCAACTCTCGGCTAGTGAACTTTGGATTCTTGTTAGTGGGCATGGTGAGGGGTGTGGGTGTGGATGGCTGTGGGTGTGTGGGTGTGGTTGTGCAGGTGTGTGTGTGAATGTGATGAGGGGGTGTTTGTGAAGGTGTGTGTGTGAAGGTGTGCAAGTGTAAGGTATGGTAAAGCTTCTAGTATGGTGCTGTAGGTTGTCTGTGGGGTCTGGCAGCAGTGAGTCTGTTGCAAAGGCTCATGGTTTGTGTTTGTGGGCCCTTTTTATTGGTCCATTGGTGGGTGTGGCTGTGTTTGAACTTTGGGTGGGTGTGTTATAAGGAGTGGTTGTGTTTTGGGCCTCTGTTTGTTTTTGGCGATTGCAGGTCAGTGAATGTGTTGTTTTAGTGGTTGTTGGACATGTTTTGTGGCTTAGTGCCATTTGAATGGTGTATTCTTGTGTCGTTTTGGTTTGTCCTGGTTGTTTACGTGCGTTTTTTGCGTGTGTACGGTGTGTACATGGGCCATTTTGTTGTACAGTGCTGTCCTTGTGTGTGGCTTGGTAAGACTCGTACATGTGGTTGTGATGTTGGGGCCTGGGGTGCGCTCCGTACTTAGAATGTTGTGGTGGGGGTACGCTCCATGCATAGGCGGGTGGGGGTACGACTCTAACGTACACGGGTGTAGATACACGGGGGTACGACACGTACACGGGTGTACATACACAGGGGGGTACGACACGTACACGGGTGTACATACAGGGGGGGGTAGGACACGTACACAGGTGTACATACACGGGGGGTACGATACATACACGGGTGTACAATGGGGTGGGCGGAATTTGCGTAATTGCGTTACGTAAATCTCCGCGAAACGGTAAAAAATCTCCGCGAACACGCAGAAATTCCGCGAACACGCGGAATTGCTTGTTCGCAATGGTTTTTTCCTGTTCACAATTGCTGTTTGCGTGCTCGGGGAGAAATATCTCGCGAACACGCATTTTGAGAACGCGAACAAGCAAAAATTTCGCGAAATCGCGGAAAGCAGACTTTTGAGCAATTTCGCGTTCTCCGCGGAACGCGAAATTACGCAAATTCCGCAAATTCCGCGAGCGGAACGGAATTTACCGCCCAGGCCTACCGGGGGGTACAACACATACACGGGTGTACATACACGGGGGGGGTACGACTCGAACGTACACGGGTGTACATACACGGGGGGTACGACACGTACACGGGTGTACATACACGGGGGGTACGACACGTACACGGGTGTACATACATGGGGGTACGACACGTACACGGGAGTACATGCATGGGGGTATGACACGTGCACGGGTGTACATACACGGGGGGTACGACACGTACACGGGTGTACATACACGGGTGGGGGTACGACTCTAACGTACATGGGTGTACATACACAGGGGGGTACGACACGTACACGGGTGTACATACACGGGGGTACGACACGTACACGGGAGTACATACACGGGGGGTACGACACGTACACGGGTGTACATCCACGGGGGGGTACGATACGTACACGGGTGTACATGCACGGGGGTATGACACGTACACGGGTGTACATACACGGGGGCTATAACTTGAACGTTCACGGGTGTACATACACGGGGGGTAGGACACGTACACGGGTGTACATGCACGGGGGTAGGACACGTACACGGGTGAACATACACGGGGGGTACGACACGTACACGGGTGTACATCCACGGGGGGGTACGATACGTACACGGGTGTACATGCACGGGGGTATGACACGTACACGGGTGTACATACACGGGGGGTACGACTCGAACGTACACGGGTGTACATACACGGGGGTAGGACACTTACACGGGTGTACATGCACGGGGGTACGACACGTACACAGGTGTACATACACGGGGGTACGACACGTACATGGGTGTACATACACGGGGGTACGACTCGAACGTACACGGCTGTACATACACGGGGGTGTACGACACGTACATGGGTGTACATACACAGGGGGTACGACACGTACACTGGTGTACATACACGGGGGTACGACACGTACACGGGTGTACATGCATGGGGGTACAACACGTACACGGGTGTACATACACGGGGGTACGACACGTACACGGGTATACATACACGGGGGGTACAACTCGAACATGCACGGGTGTACATACACGGGGGGTACAACACGTACACGGGTGTACATACAGGGGGGGTACGACACGTACACGGGTGTACATACACGGGTGGGGGTGTACATACACGGGGGTACGACTCGAACGTACGGGGGCTGGGGGGAGTGTTGGGCGCGTATGCGGGCACATGTCTCCATGGTTGCTATGGGAGTTCGGTGCGGACGGTGTTTTTTCCATACGGTTGTAACATCGGACGCACGGGATGGATCGTGATTCCGCGGTCGAACTTCACTTTTCACATTTGTACGGTAAATCGTCCGAGGACGTGTCGGACACGGGTGTACATACACGGGGGGTACGACACGTACACGGGTGTACATACATGGGGGTACGACACGTACACGGGAGTACATGCATGGGGGTATGACACGTGCACGGGTGTACATACACGGGGGGTACGACACGTACACGGGTGTACATACACGGGTGGGGGTACGACTCTAACGTACATGGGTGTACATACACAGGGGGGTACGACACGTACACGGGTGTACATACACGGGGGTACGACACGTACACGGGAGTACATACACGGGGGGTACGACACGTACACGGGTGTACATCCACGGGGGGGTACGATACGTACACGGGTGTACATGCACGGGGGTATGACACGTACACGGGTGTACATACATGGGGGCTATAACTTGAACGTTCACGGGTGTACATACACGGGGGGTAGGACACGTACACGGGTGTACATGCACGGGGGTAGGACACGTACACGGGTGAACATACACGGGGGGTACGACACGTACACGGGTGTACATCCACGGGGGGGTACGATACGTACACGGGTGTACATGCACGGGGGTATGACACGTACACGGGTGTACATACACGGGGGGTACGACTCGAACGTACACGGGTGTACATACACGGGGGTAGGACACTTACACGGGTGTACATGCACGGGGGTACGACACGTACACAGGTGTACATACACGGGGGTACGACACGTACATGGGTGTACATACACGGGGGTACGACTCGAACGTACACGGCTGTACATACACGGGGGTGTACGACACGTACATGGGTGTACATACACAGGGGGTACGACACGTACACTGGTGTACATACACGGGGGTACGACACGTACACGGGTGTACATGCATGGGGGTACAACACGTACACGGGTGTACATACACGGGGGTACGACACGTACACGGGTATACATACACGGGGGGTACAACTCGAACATGCACGGGTGTACATACACGGGGGGTACAACACGTACACGGGTGTACATACAGGGGGGGTACGACACGTACACGGGTGTACATACACGGGTGGGGGTGTACATACACGGGGGTACGACTCGAACGTACGGGGGCTGGGGGGAGTGTTGGGCGCGTATGCGGGCACATGTCTCCATGGTTGCTATGGGAGTTCGGTGCGGACGGTGTTTTTTCCATACGGTTGTAACATCGGACGCACGGGATGGATCGTGATTCCGCGGTCGAACTTCACTTTTCACATTTGTACGGTAAATCGTCCGAGGACGTGTCGGACACGTTTTCCGACCCGAGGACGTGTGGGGAACTATTCCGAATGCAAATCGTATGGTCTTTTTCCCATGCGAATCGTAATTGGCAGTTTGTACGGCACTTGTACGATTCGTACGGTAAAACGACCGGATACGAGTCGTACGGGGAAAATTTTTACCGGATCGTGATCGGCACCTAATACTTTAATGATTTCTGGAGTAGCGTGCTACTCGCCAAAAAAGCGCTTCAACACACCTTTAGAGGTAACAAGCGCTATATAAATGCAAACCTTATTCCCTCTTCTATCCCTCCACTATCCTTCTGAATCCAAATAACTGACTAACCTATCCACCACACAAAATACTTTCATATTTCACTATACTAATACAACACTAATCCTTTACAGGTTTCGGAGTAGCATGCTATTTGCCGAAAAAGTGCTTGGACACCTCATCAAGGGTAGTAAGCACTATATAAATGCAATTACAATACAATACAAATTCACTTAGCCCTGTTGTCCTAGAGCACTTGCCTTTTCGTGCATAAACTGCCATCTTGGTGTGATACTTAGCAGTGAGGTGGGCAAGCCATTGTTGAACCAGCTATGAGGAGAGATCTGAACAAACCCTCACCAGGCACAGTCTTAAAACCGTCATTGTGATTAACATAAATGCCTGTGCCTGACTTGGGACTGCTTCATTACTAACCCCAAATAGTATAAGTTGTGGGTTTAGTTCTATATTTAGATCAAGTATTCCCTCCAGGAACTCAGTGATGTCCCCTATCAGTCCCCACAAGGCTGGTCAGCTTGAAACATGTACCAAATCAGCACCATATAAATGACATTGGAGACTGTGCATATTTTTTGTTCCACCTCATTTCGCTATTTACCCTGGGGTGTAGTATAACTTACAGCTGGTTTTAAAATGCAGAACTTGCAAATTAGCAGAGATTAAAATAGACTAGGTGAGGTTCCGGAACTCAGAGAGAACATCTTTTTTTGTCTGTACCTTCTCCTGCCACCACTTTTCCTGCTTGTCTATGTTGACTGGCATTAACCCCTTGAACAGCTGATAAAACATCCAAATAGGAATTTCAATTATCAGGACTCTTTTGACCAACTCAGTTCTGAGAAACCTTTCGGGAAATCCTGAACCTGAAGATATTTAATGAATTAATTACGCCCAAGATTAAAACCAAGCCCTAGGGTCTCGATCATGATTATTTTTTTCCCCCTCCCGAAAGATATCGCCTAGTTAGTTGAGGCCACCCTCTTCCCATGGAATCACGTGAGAGTCCCAGAAAAGTTCTGGAAGATGTAGGTTCTTGTGTATCAGTGTATAAAGGTTAAGCTATCCCAAACCTACTTTCTTCCGAACTGCTGCTCACATTTTAAAAGAGCAGCAGAGCATTTTGAAACTCACTCTTTTATAGTACCCATACTCAAGCTTCCACCAGTGAACCCCTATACCTCATTCCCAATCAGGATCTCCTACGGGTAGGACAGTCAGATCTAAAACAAAGTAGTCATCTGTTGCAAGGCGGTGGACCAGTAGTAAAGTCTAATATTAGGTACCGCTAGCTTCCTGCGCTCTCTCGGGAGAGTCAAATATTTGATCACCCTTCTAGACCTAGCATATGCCCACAAAAATCTAGAGCTCACACCTTCAATTGCATGATACCATTGATTCCCAACTATAAAATGGATAGCTCTTAAAAAGTAGAAGGTTTTGTGCAGAAAAAAACATCTTAACCACATTAGTTCATCCTATCAAAGACAATTGTAGGCTATTGATTCTTCCAAAATCCACTCTAGTTTTCTTAATGAATGGATCCAGATTTGCCTTCACAATTTTAGTATTCAGTCAAAATATCGAGTTTGAAATGTTAACTTACACTAATATCGAGTTTCAAATATGATGACACAGAAATATCGACAGCAAGAATAGCGTGGTGAAGAATATCGACTGTAAGGTAAGAAATATTGATTTTAAAAAATATAGAAGTCATTAATATCGTTTGCAAAAATATAGTTGTTTAAAATATAATTTTTTTAATTAGTGCTATGTATTTTAGTATATATTTTAAATGTATTTGATGTATTTTTTGTATAAGTATTGTTTATGTTTTTAAATATATGTGTAAAATACTAGCAGTTATAAATGTTATCTTAATTAAATGTTTTGTTTTCTTAGTTCCATAGCGGGTTATAGGTTTATAGAGGAATAGGATGGGAAGTAATTTAATTATAATAAATTAATGAGAATATTTATTAAGATTTTTTTATTTGAGATTTTATAATGTTAATTGTGATTTTAATTTTTTGGGGTACATTTTAGGTGCGAGTTGTGGCGTTTAAAGGGTTAAGGGTGGGAAGTAATTTATTTTTAATAATTAATAATTAGTTGTTAATTAATATTAATTAATTGACAATTCATTATGGTATTTGTGTAATTAATTTCAGCTGTGGGTTGTGGGGTTTTTAGGGGTAAAGGGTTGGAAGTAATTTATTTTCAATGACTTTATGATTAGTTGATAATTAATATTAATCAATTAATTGATAATTAATTAGTGTAAGTGTTTAATTATTTTTTTGTGTGTGAGTTTAGGTTGATAGGGGTGATGGGTTGGGAGTAAATTAATTTTACTTACTTTATAATTAGTTGTCAAATACTACTGGTTATTTAATTGAAAACGTTTTTTAATTGTATCATTAATTTTTTTACAGTTTAATTTTAGGTGTTGGTTGTGTGGAGTAGAGGCGTAAAGAGTGGGAAGTTAATTACATGCTATGTGTTTTATTTAGTTTTTTAATTAATATTTGTTTAATTGATAATTAATTATGTGAATTATGCAAAAAAAAAATCTTTTTGATATGGGTAGTGAGTTGTGTGGTGTTATAGGGTAGGAAGTAAATAGACTAAATGTATGTAATAATTAATGTTTTTGTTAAATAATTTCTAAAGATTTATTTGTTTAAAAATTATTTGTTTATTTTATTTAATATAATATTCGTAGATATTTGTAATATATATTTAACATTATAATATGTTTCCATTTAATATTTTTAATATTAAATATATTATCATTGATATTTTGTTTGTTTTTACTTTTAAACTGACTGGAGTGAGAATAATAAATGTTACCCCTCCACAATCCAACACTTTCCCTATTGATGCAATGACTGGAGTTGGACAATTAAATTTTGTCCCACACCTATCCAACACTTTCCCTATTGATGCACTGACTGGAGTGGGAACAGGAAATTTGTATCCCTTCGCTATCCAACACTTTACCTACGTTTGCACTCACTGGAGTGGGAATAGTAAATTGTATCTCTCCGCTATACAACACTTTCCCTACTGTTGCACTCAGTGGAGTGGGAATAGATATTGTTACCCCTCCGCTATCCAATACATTCCCTACTGTTGCACTGACCGGAGTGGGAATAGTAAATTTTATCCCTCCACTATCCAACTCTTTCCGTACTTATTAGAGTGGGAATAGTAATTTTTACCCCTCCGCTATCCAACACTTTCCCTACTGTTGCACTCACTGGAGTGTGAATAGAAATTTGTACCCCTTCGCTATCAAACAGTTTCCCTACTGTTGCACTCACTCCAGTGGAAATGTAAGTTTAACGTTTCTTAAATAGGTTAATGTTTTAATTTATAATAGAATTTTTTTTAAATATATTTTATGTTATTGGTATATGTATATATATATATATTTATTTGTTACATTTGTATATAATTTTAAAATTATAAAATACATTACAATTATTAGTTTAATATTTGTTTTAAAGTAAATATATATATATTGCTTTCCAGTCTTGAGATCTAACAGGCAGTATTAATTTTTTATTTTCTAGCATCCTTATCAAAGGATCGATATACAGGGCAAATAGCAAGGGGGAACAAGGGCGTCTCTGTCTTGTACCCTATTGTATCATTATGTATTCTGACTGCCCTCCCCCCATCAGAGAGATCCTGGCTCTGGCCTGCTGATGCAGTGTCTTTAGGGCCAAGCCAAACCTAGTCCATAGGTCAATCTATTCCATCAAGGTCAAGAGACAGGGTCAGGAGACCCTATGGAATGCTTTTTCTGCGTCTAAGAGTATTAAAGCCATGGGGTCTACCCTAACTACAGTCATTTCAAAAAGTGTAATTACCCACCAAATCTGGTCTGTTGTTACTCATCCTGGAATAAAACCATGCTGCCAAGGAGACAAAAGGTTACTAATTATTCTAGACAGCCTTGTCGGCAAAATTTTAGAATACATTTTTAGAACCGCTATTCCTTAGAGCAATCGGCCAGTAAGAGCCTAATTCTAACGGGGACTTCTCTTTTTAGGGAATACTATGATGTTCTCTAAGGCCTAGGACCCAGGTGGTTCCTCCCCTTCTTGTACTTTCAGAAAAAGTTCCAACAAGTACTTTTTGAGGCTGGAGGATAAAATAATTTCCAACTGTGTTACCGGCTAGAAGAGCAGAGATTGCTGATGTAATTTCTTCTGACGTAATTGGTGGACCTAAATATTCTTAACCTTCCTCACCTAATTTTCCCAACTGGGTTCAAAATATTACCCTGTCATATACTCTAGCTCCATTCAAACATCATTGGAGTACAACTGCTCGTAGATTCCCTGGAAAGCAGCCCTTATTAAAAACTCGGTCAGGCACCAGTCCTACCAGGGGATTCCGAATTTCAGTTATTTGAGACTAAACTGTTTGCTGCAGAGTCCGAGTTGCCAAAAGATGGCCCACTCTCTCACTGTATTCGTAGAATCTATTTTCCTTTGCCATGAATTTATCTGCGGCTTTCTTTGTCAAGATACTCACTATTGCCGTCTGAATATGAATGACCCTGACCTCCTGTCTGGGCTAACTCTCTCCCCTGCAGCAACGCAGTTTCGTTCCCGCGCTGCAGCGCTCAGCCCTCCTCCAGGTGAGGGATTGCGCCTGCAGCCTCCAGCCTTCCGCCCTCCAGCCTCAGCACTACTCCTGCTCCCCGCCTGCCTGGGGCCCCCTGCTCGCCCTCTTTGGTTTCCTTCCTCAGATCCCCCTTATTTTCAAGTATACTTTAAGTTTATTTTTAAGCATATTTTTAAGCTTTATTTGTTTTCTCTCTCTATCGGTTTCCCGCCGCTGCTGCCCCTGCAGCTCCTCCACCCTGCTCAGACCCCGCTCCCGCCTTCCAAACTGGTGTCCCGTCCCCCCTCCCCTACTTAATGGCTTAAAGGCAAGCCTGTCTGCGTTTGCCTGCTACCAGACCACGGCCAGTGCGAGGAACCCTGGCCCTACGACCCCCCACCGCTTCACAGCTGCTGTCCTCCTTGCACTCAATCCTGGGCGAGACCATCACTGCCAGAGATCGATGTCGAACACCACCCATGACAAGTTCTCCTGCGGACACTGCTGACTATCCTTCTCCATCAACAGCTCTCCCACAACTGCAGAACCAATGACGGACACCCGCACCACCGAAGCCCTGATGTGCATCCTCCTCAACGTACGCTCCACAGACACGCCATAGAGATCTTGGACCTGCTCGACACCCTCTCGCCTGACTTTGCCTCCTTCACAGAAACATGGACCAACGCCACCTCTGTCCCCGATATTGCCACCGCCATCCCCAATGGTTACAAGATCAAAAAAAGGACCGCCCCCTCCGCCCAAGAAGGGGACTCGCCATCGCACTCAAGAGCTCCCTTTGACTCTCCACCTTCAGCACGAGCGACCCCCTCTCTAACACAGAGCGCCTCCACTTCCAGATCCAAACCAGCCCCAAAACCGGGACCCTCGCCTACAGACCCCCGGACCATGCGCCTTTTCTGCCACCACCATTGCCCAACTTGCCGCAACCCACGCCATCATCTCCACGGACTACATTCTCATCGGAGACCTGAATTTCCACCTCGACAACTGCAGCGACCCCAACTCCACCACCCCCCTTGACAACCTCGCCAACCTCGGACTGAGGCAGCTCCTCACCACCCCTACCACAGAGCTGGACATACCCTGGACCCCATCTTCACAGGAGTAACTAACATCCACTTCAGCCACACTAGGAAGCCCCTCTGGATAGACCACCACTGTGTACACTTCACCTTCACCACTGCACCCAAACCAGGCCTGGGCCCGCCACGAAGAAACTGGAGCAAGATCTCAGAGGAACACCTCAACACCACCCTCCTCCATGACCCCCCCTCTGCCACAACCAACGCCAACTCTTCAGCCAAAGAACTACACTGTTGGATCACCAACTGCGCTGACAAGCTTGCACCACTCTGACACCCCGTCAAACAATGCCCCACTGAAGGCCGCCTGGTTCACCACCAACCTCCAAGAAGCCAGCCGCTCCTGCAGACGCCTCGAGAAACTCTGGCGGAACAAGAAAACCACTGAAGACCAGAACAACTACAGAAACACCATGAATGAATACCACCAGCGCATAAGAACCACCAACCGGTCCTTTTTTCAAGAACAAAATCCATACCAACGCAAGCAACGCAAAAGAACTCTTTACCGTCACTCAGCAGTTAAACAAACCCCCCAGCGAAGCCACGGACATCACACCTTCTCAGGGCCTCTGCAACAAGCTCAGCTCCTACTTCCACCTGAAAACCAAGGTCCTCTATGACAACTTCAGCGAACAGACTCTGGACACCATGCCCCTCCCCACCATCGGCAACCTACCAACCATTACCAACTGGAAACCTGCCACCACTGAGCACACCACCACAACCATGAAGAAAACCCACTCAGGCACCCCCAGAGACCCCTGCCCACCGCACATCAACCACGGAGCCGCCACCACTATAGCACCCGAACTAGGCCGGACCATCAATGCCTCTCTCGACTCCGGCATCTTCCCTGACAAGTGGAAGTGGGCAGAGGTCAAGCCCCTCCTCAAGAAACACCATCTCTCTCCTTCCCTTCGCAGCCAAAGTCACTGAGAGATTCATCAACACCCAACTGACCACCTTCATCAAAGAGAACACCATCCTCGACCCCTCCCAGTCCGGATTTTGCAGCAACCACAGCATTGAGACCGCCCTCCTTGCTGCCACCGATGACATCCGCATGCGACTCAGCCAGGTCCACACTGCGGCCCTCATCCTACTAGACCTCTCCACAGCATTCAACACCGTCTCCCAGCGGACCCTTGCAGCCAGACTCCAGTACGCTGGTATACAGGGAAACGCCCTCAACTGGATTCACTCCTTTCTTTCCGGCAGAACCCAATGGATCGGACTCCCTCCCTTCCTCTCCAAACCTACTGAGATCAACTGCAGAGTACCCCAAGGATCCTCGCTCAGCTCCACGCTCTTCAACATCTACATGGCCTCCCTCGCCGCCATCGTCAGACAGCATAGGCTCAGCATCATATTCTATGTCGACGACACCCAGCTCATCCTCTCTCTCACAAAGAACCCCAAGGACACCAGACTCGGCTTCCAAGAAGGAATGAAAGATGTTGCAGCCTGGATGAGCATCAGCTGCCTAAAACTGAACTCTGAGAAGACAGAGGTCCTCGGACCCTACCCCACTGTGTGTGACAGGTCTTGGTGGCCCCCTGCCCTCAGACACCCACCCACCACGATGGACCATGCCCAGAAACTCGGAATGATCCTACACTCCACCCTCACCTTGACCCGCCAGATCAATGCCGTCGCCTCCACTTGTTTCAACTCCCTCCGCATCCTCCGGAAGACTTTCAAGTGGATCCCCCATGAGTGCAGGAAGACCATCACCCACGCACTCATAGCCAGCAGACTGGACTACGGTAAGGACCTCTACGCCGGAATCAACAAAACGCTGCTACTCAAGCTCCAAACCATACAGAACTCCACAGCCAGACTCATCCTCGGAACCCCATGACACGAGCACATGACCCAGCACCTACGAAACCTCCACTGGCTCCCCATCGAGAAGAGAGTGACCTTCAAGCTACTCACCAACACCAACAAATCCCTCCACAACATCAGACCAAAATACCTCAATGAAAGAGTCTCCTTCAACGCACCCAAAAGGAACCTCTGCTCCGCCGGCCTCGCCCTGTCAGAGACCCCACTCATCTGCAGAACCAGAACAAGCAGAAGATCCTTCTCCTACATGTCATCAAGAAACTTGGAACGAGCTCCCAGTCAACATCAGACGCTGCCCCACTCTGCACACCTTCAGGAAGTGCCTCAAGACCTGGTTATTCGACTGATCCGGAGACGCACCCCTCCCCCCCTATTCCCTTGAGACCCTCATGGGTGAGTAGCATGCTTTATAAGCCCCCTGATTGATTGATTGATTGATTGATTGTTTTCCGTGCCCCTAGCCACCTCATCTATCCGCTTTGTCTCTACAAGTGACAGCCGTTTGTACAAATCCCTCAGGTATAGCTTTTCTTTTTTTTGGTGGGCCCAGTGGTACAGAGCTGTCTCCCCCCAAACCCCTGCCTTGAAAACATCCCAAATTATCCCAGCGGGAAGACTGCCTAGATTTTCGGACAAAAAAGATGAGAATCCACTCATGCATTTGACTGAGCTATGCCTCATCCAACAAAAGAGCCAGTTCAAAAGACCAGCACTGTGGTTGACTCAAACAATCTGATGAAGAGACCTCCAGAACCAGTAGATTATGATTAGGCCTGGGCGGTAAATTCCATTCCGTTCGCGGAATTTGCGGAATTTGGGTAATTTCGCGTTCCGCGGAGAACGCGAAATTGCCCAAAAATCTGCGTTCCGCGACTTCGCGAAATGTTTTGCTTGTTCGCGTTCTCAATATGCGTGTTCGCGAGATATTTTACCCCGAGCACGCAAACAGCGATCGCGAACAGGAAAAAAGTATCGCGAACAAGCAATTCCGCGTGTTCGCGGAATTTCTGCGTGATCGCGGAGATTTTTTACCGTTTCGCAGAGATTTGCGTAACGCGATTACGCAAATTCCGCCCACCCCTAATTATGATCCAACATAACCATTGGATATTTCTCAATGCAACCACCCTGCAGCAGTTCTTGGGAGATAAGAAAATAATCCAACCTCGCATGCACTTGATGTGGAACAGAAAAATATGTAAAGCCAGGATAAGAGGGACATTTCTCCCTCCAAATGTCACTCAAGCCATGAGCTAACCTTAGGTCAAATAAAGATCCAAGAACCTTGGGTTTATGGCCTTTATACAGTTTAGCCCCTGTGTCCTGTAGTTCCATTTTAAGATTAATATTGAAATCCCCACATATAATAAGCAGAAGTGGCCATAAAGCCACCTCAAAGTTTAGCCACTCGAATACTCCTGGGTAATCAAGGACTGACCCATATACTGAACAAAGCTTAAAACCCCTAATGGGGAGCTGGCACTCCTTAATAGCCCAGCGGCCGTACTTATCTTTCTGAATGCGATGGAAAGTACCACCCTTACTGAGCCAAAATTGCCACCCTCATGTGTGTGCCCCTTGTGAAGTACAGCAAATCACCTGATATCCCTGTGATTCCAGAACCTTTTTTCTCGACCGCACGATGTGCGTCTCCTGCAAGTAAATAATGTCTGCTTTGAGATATGTATATCTAGGGCCGCCCTACATCTCTTTATCAGGTCATTTAAACCACATATATTAATTGTTGCAATGTGCAGATTACTTATTCTTAGTGTGAAGAAAAGAAACCATTACCTCGTCTGATAGACTTAATCCTTACTTCCCACCTCTACTTTGTACGTAGATTTCCCTGTCCACTTGGGTATCTTACCCCCACTAACCCACCCAGCCTTGCCCCCAAACCACTATACAGCACCCACCCCGACCACCCCACCACAATCGAGCAAATAGGTCAAATATGACCCTGGTGATGCTACCCGCTGCCACCCTGCCTGAAGTGCCACCGGGCACCAGCCCACATGTAAAATACACAAGAGAGAAAGT
The DNA here is from genome assembly GCF_964204655.1 of Triturus cristatus. NCBI lineage: Eukaryota > Metazoa > Chordata > Amphibia > Caudata > Salamandridae > Triturus > Triturus cristatus. The sequence goes on from NC_140583.1 coordinate 386,549,219, forward strand.
AAAGCATAGAAAGATTTGGTGAAGGAGTACAGAGTTGAGGAAAGAAAGCACCTTCTCAGTGTACAGCAATCCTCCTAGAGATACAGTGATAGAGGTTTCCATTATAGTCCAATGATCGCAGACCCCCATTTGATCTCCTTCAGGAAATCCTGTGAAGATCTGCACCTTCCCTTTAGAGATCACTTATATCTTATCAGAAGAGGAAGTTGCCATAAAAGACCAGGATTGCCAAGGGTCTTTCAGGTTGTTCTGTAGCTTGATTTTTCCTGAGCATCATCGGAAACCAATAAACACGTTGCACATCGGCCTCCCAGTCCCACTGAGGCAGATCGGAGAAAGCTCCGTTAAGGAGTCCCACCATGAAAGATCTAATGTCATTCCCATTGATGTTTTCTGCTAGGTCTAGGAACCTCAAGTTGTTCTAGCACTGGTGAATCCCAAATTCCTCAAGCTTCCACATCACATTTTTTATTTGTGATTCCTGTGCCCCCTTGTATTTTTGCAGTTTGCCAACTTCCGTCTCTACGGCTCCAACTCTTTTTTCCAAGAGGGTTCCTCTTTCCTTCATTTACAAGCAAACCTTACTAATTTTATGAAATGAACCTTGTAGGTTCTTCGTGGCCTTATGGGCCCTTCGATTCTTCAGCCGTGCTTCCCTTTGCATTTGTTTTAGGGTAGAATAAATGAGCTTGATAGACGGTATATCTGCAGAGCATGAGATATTGCCGAACCTGGTATGAGGTGTGCCCTTTGTTCCCACATCTTCATTGTAGACCTGCCTAGTGGCAGAGTAATTCCACTTTAACTTACAGGATGTCTAGTATCAGTGTCTTGACCATTTCTGCTTGCCCTGGTTTTCTTTCTCTGTTTCTGTGTAGAGGTGACTACCCCCAGGAGTGCCCGCTGAGGCCCCAGTTCCAGATTCCTCGGTAGTTAAACCGACACTTGAAACAGACAACTCAGATTCATCTGTTAAAGAGAATAATTTTTTCCCATGCTCTGTGGACCTCAGCTCTTTCCTGATATTGGATTTCAGAAGACAGGCCCCAGGGACTATAGGTAGAGCACACAGTTCGGGGTTTACACCTACATCTTTGAAACACTCTGAATTCTCCCCCTTTTCTGGTGATCTCAAGCCCTAGGGCCATCTCTTGTACCCTTCTCCCACCGGATTGCCCTGCACAAGCATACCTGTCCCAGCACCAGTTGACTTACCTCCTCCAGGCTGCAACATTGTATAATTGTACTCTGCCACAGAGAGAGTACTGATTTGCACCCCACCCGTCAATCTGGCTTGTCCGATAGCAGTGGGAGTGCTTTCTGATTTCAAGTCACTGGAGGGCAGCCTCGGCCCTGCAGCAGCCGACCAGAGAACCTCCACTATTGTGGGCTGCCCAGTTTGGTGCTGGCTTTCCATACCGGTTGCTTCTTTTGAGTCTCGTCCTCGAGTCCCTTTGTAGCTGGAGCGGCGGCATCCTCAGACTTTCTAGCTGGCACACCACAACAGGGCTGGACTGATGCCCGTCCCATAGCAGGAGCATCCTTCCGTGCCTTGCTGGGTTTCAGAGACATTTTCTGTGGAAGACTCTGCCTGAGCCTCCCGCGAAAAGCACCGACTGTGGATCCAACCAGGCAAAATGCCGCTGCCAATGCAACTCGAGAGGCCACTCCGAAACCAGAACTGAGCAAAACCTGAAAGGTATGTCTCTTACACCATATCACTCCTTTTTTTCTCCTCACTGATGGGTCAGTTCTTTCACCATCCTTCTGTTATTAGGGCTAGAGCCACAGGAAGCAGCTAGCATGGCAATCAATCAGACACCATCTTTCCCTCTGCTCCAATGAAGCATTATTTTCAATGCCTGTTGCTAACTCTACAGCCTTTTTCAAGGTTAAATTTGGAGTTGTGAACAAAACCTTTCTGAATCTTTCTGCTGTTGGTATACTCAACAATCTGGTCTTGATTCAATTTTTCCTGGAACTCCTTATACTCACATATGGAGGCTAATGCCCTGAATGCCCAAACAAAACATGTGCACTGTACACCTGTTCCCTATACACCTGTTCAAATAGTGGTATAAGGTGTGTGTATCACCAAATGTGAATACACAACGAACTTCAGTTGTGTGGTGTGTCACTGATACACACCTGTCCTTATAGCAGTATAAGGAGTGCATATCACCAACGTTAAACGCACAAGGACTTCAGCGGTGAGTATTCCCAACATGAGGTTGTCAAAAGAGAGTGTTTACAGGAAGAAGAACTCATCAATTAACTCTCTGGGAGTGCACATCACCGATGTGAAGTAGAAAATTGAACTGCTATAACAACACTAGTGTTTGCACTGATGTGGCTCTCTAGATTTGAAAATCTGACGTGGCATGCAGGAACACTGAATGCAGTAAGGTCAGGCATGTACTAAATGGACCTCTGATGGCAGGTCACGTGGTGGTGCTGGAGCGAAGGTGACTACATGGTCAGGCACGTTCTGTGTTGACCTTCAATGACGCCAGACTTTAGCATGTTCTGAACTGACCTCTAGTGAGTCTCGTGGTCATGCAGGATCATTGGTGACAGTGAGGTCAGGCACGTGTTTCCCTGCACAACGCAATTACAGGAGCAGGGCAGATGGAAGCCATAAATGGATACAAAGGGAACAGCGCAACAAGAATATCTACCAATGCATCTTCTCGACCATCAATGGACACCAAATGAGGAAGTCAGAAGTTAGAAATACAGTATAACCCCTGCCAGCCTGCTCATCGCTAATGAAAATGTATACATCATGTAGAAAGGAAATCTATGATTTCTTTTTAATAGAGTACTTTCCCACAATACCAGCAGGGACACAGACAAACAGCAACTGCCTGGTCCCTTTCAAACATCTACGTTCCACGCCTAAATCACAATCTGCCAAACAGTCTAACATCCACCACCCATCTGACAACAATAATATCCAACTAGGAACCCAACAGCCAGAAAGGCTCAAGAAGGTCCAGTTGCAGGTCCAGTTGCAGCAGGTCAGCTGGGCAGTTGCAGAGAGCACTCTGGAGCTTATAGTGTTCCTACAGCTCAGAAGAGGAGGCCAGCCACCTGACCCTTGAAGCCACTCTGCCTGGGAATAAGGCACAGGTCCAGTCTTCCTTCTCAGAGAGAAGGGCAGGCCTTGCAGTATTGAACAATGAATTTGAGAGTTTTTCACTACAAGGATATCTAAAACATAAAAGTACATGCCCACATTTTTTCAATAAGCTGCACCCTGCCCTATGGACTATTTAGAGTCTACTCTAGCGGTGACATATATATATTAAAATGGATGGCTGGAGCCTGCCATTTTGCCAGGTCAAAATGGCAGTTTAAAACTGCACACACAGTCTGCAATGGTTGGTATAATGCATGTTTATAAGGCTACTTAAGTGAATGGAACAATCAGTGCTGCAGACCCACTAGTAGCATTTAATGTACAGGCCCTTGGTACAGTACACTTAAGTGTGTGTAACAATCAGTGCTGTAGACCCACTAGTAGTTTTAAATGTACAGGCTCTTGGTACATGGATTACCACTTTGCTGGAGACTTACAATGAAATTAAAGGTGCCAATTGGTTACAAGCCAATTTTACCATGTTTAGAAGAGACAGAATAGGCCCTTTAGCACTGGTTAGCAGTGGGAAAGTGCACAGAGTACTAACAGCAACATAAATTAGAAGAGGTGAAGGCAAAACGTTTGGTGGGAAGACCTACCTAATCCTGACAGGGCTAAGAAGAAAGAATGAGGAACGGGAGGTACAAATGTTTAAAACTGTTAGGCTATATTGAACAGCTATGAATTAATTTGATATTACACCTTTAGAAGTTATGAAAGGTAGGAGAGCAAGTATTAAAAGTAATTCTTACTGGTTAATGCATAAACAAGAATTTCAACTCTCAGAACCTATGGCAATCACAAAAGTATTGTGTAATGATGTACAATGCTATGATGGTAGGGTGAGGAGCCTTTAAAGAAATGCAGTTTTAAACTGTGATACTGTGATAATATATAAGAGAAATGCTGAGAAGAAAATTGATTGGGATGTGAGTTTAGATACACAAAGCAGTAAGGATGGCGCAAGTTCTCAAATGGTCAAGTGAGCAGGAATGAGAGTGAAGGTGTGTTGTCAGAGAGTACTACCAGAGATGGTAACAACTTCGAGAGCATTAATCTTGAGAAAGTGTTCGACAACTCTCAACAGAAGGAAGCTTGTAGTTTTGAAGGCAACCATGATGTGGATATACATTCTAAAGACTCGATACAGCAAAAAGGGAAGCAATCCAAATGATACTGCAGTTGAGCAATATAGCAGTATAAGACTGAGAAGGAAACCCATGTTGTTCTTGGGCTACATATGTGAGAAGTTGAATGCTCTAAGACTGTGTTCATGTCATGTTACTATTTGACACTATATTTTGTTTCCTATTAGTTAGGTTTTGTATTTTTCTTTATTTTCACTTGGAATTTAAATTATGTTAGAAATTGGGTTTCTAGTTGGTAGAGAAAGCACCCTGTCCAAGTAGGGACCACAATCCTAATCAGGGCAAACTAGATGCACACTAAAAGATAACCTATATACACCCTCTGGTAGCTTGGCACAGAGCAGTCAGGCTTTTCTAAAGATGCAATGTGTAAAATATTTGTGCAACACATACACACAGTAATACAATGAAAACAGCACAATGCGAGGTGTCGAGGAGGCTGCGTGCAGTCTTCAATCACGTGGATGGAGGCAAAGCATCAGTGCCGATCTGCACACTTGATGAAGACTTCGGCATTGAATCCCTTTACAATGCAGGTGCTGCATCATTGTCGAGCCAAGCTGTCTGCCGTCGTCGTGCCACATAGTCTGTCGAGGCAGTATTGTCATTTAGCTCCTGCATCGGCATCAAAGGGCTACATGCCAGTTCTGATCGGGTCTGGACAGCAGAAATCACCTTTCACGGGCCTAGGATGGGGTTGGCACCACTTGGCAGGGCAGGACTCACAGATGGCAGAGTGCAGGTTCTGTTGCAGAGGTGAAGGAAGTCTTTGATGGTGCTCAGACTTCAGAACAGCCAGCAAGCTCTTAGAGTCACTCTGTGTTCAAGTGAGATGCAGCCAGTCCTAGTCCTCAGCAGATGAAAAATCAGCAGGCAGCAGGGAAGGTCTTCAAAGCAGAAAGCAGTTCCTTAAGAGTATAAGTCAGGCAAAGTGTCAAACCTTGTAGCACAGCAATCTTTACTCCTGTCAGAGTTGTTCAAAGGTCCAATAGTGTACTGCCTTAGTAGGGTCAGAGCCCCAGTACTTATACCCAGTGGTGCCTTTGAAGTGTGGGTGATTTCAAAGCAAGTTCTTGAAGTTCACAAGTCCCCATTTCACCCCAGCCTAGGCTTCAGACTATCAGTAGGGGATAATCAGCACTTTGTGTGCGGCACAGAACACCGCATATTCAGGTGCTCCCCCTCCGTCTTCCTGCCCGGGAAGAGCTATGCGAATGTAGATGAATGCAGATAAGTTCTCTGTCACACTCATCCTTCATGTGCTTGAGGCTGTCTAGAGGGAATGCCCAAGGTGTAGTTGTCACCCATCCTAGACGTGTATTGCAGACAGGCTGCAAGGCACATTGACCTGTAAAAGCAGAGAAATGTCCCCTTACTAAAAGTTTAATTCCTACAACAGTAATGTTAAATCTAAATAAAAAGAGGATTTATCATTACCATTCCAAAGATATAAAGCATGATACAGCTACTCCTTTCTAATTAGGAATTACAGCTTGAATGTGTTCTAAGAAATTCCTATTGCTAGCCTATGACAGAAATAGGCCTGACAGTAGTGAAAAGTGAATTTAGCTGTTTTTCACTACTAGGACATGTGAAAAGTACCAGTACATGTCCTATCTTTTACTTACACAGCACTCTGCCCTTAGGGCTAGCTAAGGCCTACCTTAGGGGTGACTTATGTGAAATAAAACGGGAGTTTGAGGCTTGGCAAGTGGTTTTAAATGCCAAATCATAGTGGCAGTAAAATGGCCGCACAGGCCTGGCAATGGCAAGCCTGAGACAGGTTTGAAAGGCTTCTTGTGTGGGTGGCACAACCAGTGCTGCAGGCCCACTAGTAGCATTTAGATTACAGGCCCTATACACCAATGTCACTATGTTTCGAGGAGAAACACATGCACTTTAGCACTGATCAGCAATGGTAAAGTGCCCAAAGTCTTATGGTCAACAACAAGCTACAGCAAAAAGTGAAGGTAAGCAGACAAATTGTTCGGGGGAAGACCTCCCTAGGGGTGACAGGTCTAACAAATTAATTTGTATTTTTTTATACAGATTATGCACTACTAGGTATTCCTATCTATTGTTAGACTTTACAGTGTATTTTATTTTTAATTCATTCATGTAAGAGGAGGAGACGGTTGTGCTGGTGTTTACCTTCTTCTCGAGGCAGACTCTCAAGGTTCCAGGACCATGTTTTGTGAATGCAGGAACTTTCTGAGAACAGTTGCCTGGAAGGAGAAGAGGAACAAGAAGTGTATGTAAGAATTCTTGCTCCCAGTGTTTCAGTAAACTTCAAAACTGAAATTATTTGGCGTTATTCATTACAGAGGATTTATCAACGTTTCTTTCCCAACATGACACAGGGTCCATACAAATCTTTGCTCACTATTCTGCCATTATTCATTATTATGGATATCCCTTCTGACATTCACATACAGTGGGCCAATTCACCAAAAAACGTGAAGTACATACAGTGATGAATATTTTAGGCATACCATCGATAAAAAAAGCCTCCTATTCTCTCTGTTTACTACTTAAAAGGGTAGATTTAGACATGGGAGAATGGAGCCATATATGCAAATGTATTTTTTTCTCTACTGTAAAAGCATTTTCTTTGTGGCTAAACCTTTCATCTATGCCCCCTCAGCAACTCTGGCACTAATCTGTTCCCATTTCTCATCACAGAAGAGGAGTTACTCCTGGTGTAAATGCCTGACCAGTTCCATTTTTGAAATGTGTTTAATCAGAGCTAGTAAATGCGGAAAAAAATACATGGTTAAGGGTGGTCACAAACTTACATGACACACTACTCTTTGGAGTGCCTTCTTCCCTCTGCATGCATGGAAATTATTACTGCAGTTTGCCCTGCACTTGTTGGAGAGACATCTGCAGTAGTAAATTAATTTACGAATACCAGGAATCTTTTTGTGAATTCTGACCAGGCCTAAATGTAAGCCTTTTCAGCTGTATACATACCTTTATGGTCAAAAATACTTTTGTGGATGGGTCCCAAAGTGTCTAAGTGCCTTAGTTGATGGATTAAGGTGCTTTATTTTTGACTTTCCATTTGTTCCATTAAAGACTAGCTTCCACCTCTTGTAGTGGTTCTTGAGATTTTCTCTCCTTTTATTTCTATGGCTGCCATTGTGAGTTATGTGAAGTGGTAATCACCGCATGTGATGTAAATAAATAGCACATGACTTTAATGAATCATCCTATCATGAGTTGAAAACACGTATTATTTAGCACATGGGCTAAATACTGCATGTCTGCAGTCAATGTGTGCTATTTAACGCATGTGCTACTTACCACATGCGCAAAATAACACATTTGGTAAATAAGACCTAATTACATGTATGAGATAATAATAGGTATTATTTAACATGTGTTATTTACTGAACAAAGTGTTAGCGTTATTTACACTGTGTGTAGGTTTACCACCAAATTAAAAATCAAGGCCTATGTGGCAATGACCTTGGCTAATAGCAACAGTCTTTATATCTATCCCTAAATTGTTGCCGAAGCTACATCTCACTATTGTAATATATTCCTAGTGTCCCACACCCATCTCCATCTGCTTTTCATTTTCTTTTCTGACTTTTACACTTCCTAGCAGACAACCTATTGCATTATTTATTTGTTCACAAGTTATAGTGACATTGTCACCATTCAACATACTCAATAATTTCAACAAATCGATCAAAAAATGCAACCAAAGTTGTTAGCACAGCCCTTAAAAGAGCATTTTGAAACATTCATTGTTGACCAATAGAACATTCTGAAGAAAAGAAACATAAAAACAGAAATCATGTATTTCTCTCAGCTTACATCCTAGTTGGTGGATCTGTTTGCTACAGATACGAATATTTTCCTCGGGTCTGAATTGCCTTGTGGACAAAAGTTCTCTACCACCTTTTCTTCACTTATTAAAACTCATATCACAGTATCCATCTTTAATAATGTGACAATCATGTTTCAAGCCTCTAATGAGAACTAGGGAAAAATTATCTTAGTTTCCTCACACTTCTCAAATCCAAAAATGACTTTGAGAAACCTACACCGTTTAGACATTTTACACCTCTCTCTCTCCTATTTGTTCTTCTTTGAAGGAGGAGAATCAACTCTAATCTTGACTCACCTCACCCTGACTCCACCTCTTTTTCACAAATAACCTTTTCTACTCTGTCTATCGTAATCTTTTTTTGTTGCCCAATATTCCATCTTCTACCATCTGGGATTTGTCTAACCTACAAACATATCTGTTTCTAACCCTCCTCTTCCAGCCACCTCCTGCCACTTGCTTGTCCTCATCTGAGAACACCTTTGTGTCATTTCCACCATCCTGACACATTTCCACCCACCTCTTTTTGCAGCCTGCCAATTGTGACCCCCTACACTATCACCCACTCCCACATATCCAAAAATATTCTTAGCTTACCAATCCTTTCTATCAAGTTCCATAACTCTCCCTATTGTCCAATGCCTTCCATAGTTGTTCTGCTCCTACTCTCAATATCGCACAAAACAACCCCTCATACATTATTAAAGTGAGCTCAATCGTCTCAAGCTCTACCTGCAAGTATCAATGACCCAGTTTGTACTTGCAGACTCTGGTGAATCACTCTTTACCTGCTACACATCATATACACCTCGAAGGACAATTACATTCTACCACCTTATCCAACGCTTTTACCATGCTATCTAACAAGGTGAAAACTGTATCAAGAGAGTTAGCAAACTTAACAACCAAAATCATTCACTATAATACCATGGACTGCAAGGTCCTCACTAAATTGATGGGGCTGAAATAACACCTGACCCCAACATATTGACAATTCGGTGTTTCATTCCGAGACCAACCTAATTACCTTGTCCACTCAGAACTGTCTCTTCCTACCTTTTGATGTCTCATCACTGATATTAAATGCATTGCCTCAAAATGTACCAGAATAAACATTTTAAACCACCTGAGGATAATCTTTTGTGAAATGTTCAATAGACTTTATCACCTTGCACCTCATCCTGTCTTATTAAAGTCATATTAAAATTTCTGACTTCAACCTGCAGTGAGGCAATTCTAAATGCCCTTCACAAAAGATAGTTTCCTTTTTTCTGCTGAAGAAATATATGAGACAACACTCCTTGAAAAATAGTTCTATCAAGCGTGCTGTCCCTAACCAAAAATCAGTTACTACAAGTTAATCATCCTATTCAGCTTGACTCGTCTGATCACCTCCAGATTCCATTCTACTTGTTTGTTTATAAAAGTTTCACAAGACAAAAAGACTAAAACCTAGTACAAATATGAAAGAAAAATATTATTACTGATGACAATGATCATGCTACCTTTTTTGCGTCCTTAATCCACATCCTATGGATATACAAATTAAACAAACCTATTATTGGTGATACAGATAACATCATGAATGAGTTTGGCTCTCAAGGCAAATAGTACCACAAGTAAAAATGTTCCTCAATGGTATACACAAGAACTTAATGAGGTTGACTGAATGCTCTCTGGCCGAAATGCTAAAAGAAAAAATTTGGAACGCCTCCCCACTGCCAGAAGATCTCACAAAAATAATTATTTTGAAGCCAAATCCCTATCTTTGAACTATCATATGAACCTGCCCTGAAACTCTTTAGCTTAGTAAAAAATGTCACAAATCCCACACCCGTGATTGAAATACCTAACCGAAACAAGAAATGAGAGGAATTTGCTTGCTTACTTGACAACAATGTGAAAAAGATTGAAGCATACCTTCCAATATAACACTTCTTGACCAGAGTTGTTCTAAAGTTCACTAAACAACTGGTCTAATTTCAGAGTAATAACCTAGGAGGAACTAACCAACATTATCTCCAAAATAGGGGCACCATGTACAAAAACCCATTCAACAAACCAAGACACTGACTGCTTTGCGAATGACTATTCAATTTGCGATACAACCTTCGTACTAATAGATTGCACCACCGATTGCATCACAAATTGTACATTTGTGGGGGATCACAAAAGGACCTGCCTAATGAGTTTTATTTAGGCACATTGCACTTTTCAACCCCTTGTGATTGACTGGGAATTTAGGGGCAGTGGCCTTCAAGGTACAGCAGACCACCAACATAATATATGGTTTGTTAAATAGGATTTTTTTTAAAGCAACCTGTGTCAAAAAGACGGATAGGTGTTACTTTTAAAAAGATTATTTCATATTTCCAAACAAATCTGGGTGAGTATAATTTTTCCATTGTTCCAGTGCCAGCTCCTTCTTAGGCTGACTGAGATAATTCCCTCAAGGAACAGTGTCTCATAGAGAAAGTGTTTCCTTTGTGAATGAAAAATCACCCCTTTGAGACATCGTTATCTGATCAATGGTTTACAAATGCAAATGGGCTGGAAAGCATAATAAATTCCCCTGTGGCTCTCAAAATGGAAGGGGAAGGCCCTTTCATGTTTGTGATTCCCTAATGGGTCAAAATATACCTTTTGTGAGTCAGAAATACATTTCCAACTCATACAAGTGGTCTTGTAGGTGCAGGTTATGGTGAGTTTGTGAATTACAAGCTTTTCTGCCACAAATATCTTTTGTATAAGAGACCTATAGTCCATCTAATCACTTTGCAGATCCTTTACCCAGTAACTAGTTTTCCATTTATGTAACTTTATTAATAACTCTTTATTAAAAGGAGTGTTTCTGGACTGCTTCGAAATTGAACAAGTGTCTCTTTTAAAAATGTACTGCAGACCTGGATGATCTAAATAACTTTCATGGTTATGGTATTGGTCTACTCTAGCTTGCTAAGATCCTGGAAAGCTGTGTGAGGTCTCAACTCAAGCAGAGTGGGATTGATAACAATCTTCTTACTGATTGACATGCATGGAAATTACTACTGCAGTTTGCCCTGCACTTGTGGCAGAGACATTTGCAGTAGTAAATTAATTAACGAATACCAGGAATCTTTTTGTGAATTCTGACCAGGCCTACATGTAAGCCTTTTCAGCTGTATAAATACCTTTATGGCCAAAAATACTTTTGTGGATGGGTCCCAAAGTATCTAAGTGCCTTAGTTGATGGATTAAGGTGCTTCATTTTTGACTTTCCATTTGTTCCATTAAAGACTAGCTTCAACCTCTTGTAGTGGTTCTTGAGTTTTTCTCTCCTTTTATTTCTATGGCTCTGATTGTGAGTTATGTGAAGTGGTAATCACCGCATGTGATGTAAATAAATAGCACATGACTTTAATGAATCATCTGATCATGAGTTAAAAACACGTATTATTTAGCACATGGGATAAATTCTGTCCATGTGTGCTATTTAACGCATGTACTACTTACCACATGCGCAAAATAACACATTTGGTAAATAAGACCTAATTACATGTATGAGATAATAATAGGTATTATTTAACATGTGTTATTTACTGAACACAGTGTTAGCGTTATTTACACTGTGTGTAGGTTTACCACCAAATTAAAAATCAAGGCCTATGTGGCAATGACCTTGGCTAATAGCAACAGTCTTTATATCTATCCCTAAATTGTTGCCAAAGCTACATCTCACTATTGTAATATATTCCTAGTGTCCCACACCCATCTCCATCTGCTTTTCATTTTCTTTTCTGACTTTTACACATTCTAGCAGACAACCTATTGCATTATTTATTTGTTCACAAGTTATAGTGACATTGTCACCATTCAACATACTCAATAATTTCAACAAATCGATCAAAAAATGCAACCAAAGTTATAAGCACAGCCCTTAAAAGAGCATTTTGAAACATTCATTGTTGACCAATAGAACATTCTGAGGAAAAGAAACATAAAAACAGAAATCATGTATTTCTCTCAGATTACATCCTAGTTGGTGGATCTGTTTGCTACAGATACGAATATTTTCCTCGGGTCTGAATTGCCTTGTGGACCAAAGTTCTCTACCACCTTTTCTTCACTTATTAAAATTCATGTCACAGTATCCATCTTTAATAATGTGACAATCATGTTTCGAGCCTCTAATGAGAACCGGGAAAAATGATCTTAGTTTCCTGACACTTCTCAAATCCAAAAATGACTTTGAGAAACCTACACCGTTTGGACATTTTACACCTCTCTCTCCTATTTGTTCTTCTTTGAAGAAGGAGAATCAACTCTAATCTTGACTCACCTCACCCTGACTCCACCTCTTTTTCAGAAATAACCTTTTCTACTCTGTCTATCGTAATCTTTTTTTGTTGCCCAATATTCCATCTTCTACCATCTGGGATTTCTCTAACCTACAAACATATCTGTTTCTAACCCTCCTCTTCCAGCCACCTCCTGCCACTTGCTTGTCCTCATCTGAGAACACCTTTGTGTCATTTCCACCATCCTGACACATTTCCACCCACCTCTTTTTGCATCCTGCCAATTGTGACCACCTACACTATCACCCACTCCCACATATCCAAAAATATTCTTAGCTGACCAATCCTTTCTATCAACTTCCATAACTCTCCCTACTGTCCAATGGCTTTCATAGTTGTTCTGCTCCTACTCTCAATATCGCACAAAACAACCCCTCATACATTATTAAAGTGAGCTCAATCGTCTCAAGCTCTACCTGCAAGTATCAATGACCCAGTTTGTACTTGCAGACTCTGGTGAATCACTGTTTACCTGCCACACATCATATACACCTCGAATGACAATTACATTCTACCACCTTATCCAACGCTTTTACCATGCTATCTAACAAGGTGAAAACTGTATCAAGAGAGTTATCAAACTTAAAAACCAAAATCATTCGCTATAATACCATGGACTGAAAGGTCCTCACTAAATTGATGGGGCTGAAATAACACCTGACCCCAACATATTGACAATTCGGTGTTTCATTCCGAGACCAACCTAATTACCTTGTCCACTCAGAACTGTCTCTTCCTACCTTTTGATGTCTCATCACTGATATTAAATGCATTGCCTCAAAATGTACCAGAATAAACATTTTAAACCACCTGAGGATAATCTTTTGTGAAATGTTCAATAGACTTTATCACCTTGCACCTCATCCTGTCTTATTAAAGTCATATTAAAATTTCTGATTTCAACCTGCAGTGAGGCAATTCTAAATGCCCTTCACAAAAGATAGTTTCCTTTTTTCTGCTGAAGAAATATATGAGACAACACTCCTTGAAAAATAGTTCTATCAAGGGTGCTGTCCCTAACCAAAAATCAGTTACTACAAGTTAATCATCCTATTCAGCTTGACTCGTCTGATCACCTCCAGATTCCATTCTACTTGTTTGTTTATAAAAGTTTCACAAGACAAAAAGACTAAAACCTTGTACAAATATTAAAGAAAAATATTATTACTGATGACAATGATCATGCTACCTTTTTTGCGTCCTTACTCCACATCCTATGGATATACAAATTAAACAAACCTATTATTGGTGATACAGATAACATCATGAATGAGTTTGGCTCTCAAGGCAAATAGTACCACAAGTAAAAAGTTTCCTCAATGTATACACAAGAACTTAATGAGGTTGACTGAATGCTCTCTGGCCAAAATGATAAAAGAAAAAATTTGGAACGCCTCCCCACTGCCAGAAGATCTCACAAAAATAATTATTTTGAAGCCAAATCCCTATCTTTGAACTATCATATGAACCTGCCCTGAAACTCTTTAGCTTAGTAAAAATTGTCACAAATCCCACACCTGTAGTTGAAATACCTAACCGTAACAAGAAATGAGAGGAATTTGCTTGCTTACTTGACAACAATGTGAAAAAGATTGAAGCATACCTTCCAATATAACACTTCTTGACCAGAGTTGTTCTAAAATTCACTAAACAACTGGTCTAATTTCAGAGTAATAACCTAGGAGGAACTAACCACCATTATCTCCAAAATAGGGGTACCATGTACAAAAACACATTCAACAAACCAAGACACTGACTGCTTTGCGAATGACTATTCAATTGGCGATACAACCTTCGTACTAATAAATTGCACCACCGATTGCGTCACAAATTGTACATTTGTGGGGGATCACAAAAGGACTTGCCTAATGAATTTTTTAGGCACATTGCACTTTTCAACCCCTTGTGATTGACTGAGAATGTGGGGCAGTGGCCTTCAAGGTACAGCAGACCACCAACATAATATATGGTTTGTTAAATAGGATTTTTTTTAAAGCAACCTGTGTCAATAAGACAGATAGGTGTTACTTTTAAAAAGATTATTTCATATTTCCAAACAAATTTGGGTGAGTATAATTTTTCCATTGTTCCTGTGCCAGCTCTTTCTTAGGCTGACTGAGATAATTCCCTCAAGGAACAGTGTCTCATAGAGAAAGTGTTTCCTTTGTGAATGAAAAATCACCCCTTTGAGGCATCGTTATCTGATCAGTGGTTTACAAATGCAAATGGGCTGGAAAGCATAATAAATTCCCCTGTGACTCTCAAATGGGAAGGGGAAGGCCCTTCATGTTTGTGATTCCCTAATTGGTCAAAATATACCTTTTATGGGTCAGAAATACATTTCCAACTCATACAAGTGGTCTTGCAGGTGCAGGCTATGGCGATTTTGTGAATTACAAGCTTTGCTGCCACAAATATCTTTTGTATAAGAGACCTATAGTCCATCTGATCACTTTGTAGATCCTTTACCCAGTAACTAGTTTTCCATTTATGTAACTTCATTAATATCTCTGTATTAAAAGGAGTGTTTTGGGACTGCCTCGAAATTGAACAAGTGTCTCTTTTAAAAATGTACTGCAGACCTGGATGATCTAAATAACTTTCATGGTTATGGTATTGGTCTACTCTAGCTTGCTAAGCTCCTGGAAAGCTGCGTGAGGTCTCAACTCAAGCAGAGTTTCATTGTTAACAATCTTCTTACTGATTGACATTCTGGTTTCAGAAGTACTTTCAGTACAGAGGCAGCTCTACTGTAACTCAATGATTATATTCCCTGAATCTTTGATAATGGTGATTGAGGCCTGTTAATTTTACTTGATCTCTTTGCTGCTTTTAATACCGTCATGCTCATGGCCCTTGGAATAATGCAATTCTGTGGCGTTTTCTGCATATTTATGGATTTGCAGCATTTGACTAATAATCCATCATGTGCTGCATAATCTGCAGATTTTAGCAGCAAATTGCTTCTAGCTCAAATGACTCAAACATTATTATAAGTATGGTGACGTGTTGCCGTGCAGTGAATGGCCCTTTGCAGAAGTTGACTAGTCAACTTTCAGATGCTTTTTTCTGAATTTGATGGTTGAACAAGTATTAATGAGATAAAACAATTGCCCAGACAGTGTTATCATGATTACAGATAACAAAATATTTAAGTAATACTATCACAAAATGCGCCTCCTTCTGCTGCATACTTTGCCTTTTCTTTCTGCATAATTTTATCGAACTTGCAATATATTTTGGTCCTTTCATGTTGCATGATTCCGGTAGCGCTGACAATGATATCCTTACCCACATATTAGCGTGCTGGATGGGTAACGAAACAAAAGTCCGTGGCTGGTTACATTTTAAAAAATCAAGCTTTAAATATTTAGGTTCAATATAAGAGCAAGTTTTCATCCAACCGGATTGTAGACTTTTTTGAGTTACCACTTTCAAGGTTTTATCATAAGCATTTACCAATGCTATTAGTGATTTTATGCTTACATTTGTCAAAAATATAGGAAAAACAGGAAGGGTGCCAATAAGCATAATGGGCTCACATATATTTTAATACAAAACTCCTGCATGCTTATGGGCATATTTAGGAAAGGCTTGCACTGGCGTTTTGCCACGAATTGTGGTACAGCGGTGGCATAAGCAGCGAGTCGCATTTATAAAATTATACAATTGCTAAAATACATTGTTTTATAAGGTTTGTGTGGGGCATAAGCTTTGCTGAAACCAGCTGTACCACACACAATATAATGTATGCAATGTAGACATCCCCCCCCCTCTAAATCCTATGTAAATCTAAGGCAGTGATATTTATGGGTTTGCCAATGCGTCACCCATCATTGTGAAGCACATTGCAAAGCCAGAAATGCGTCAGAATTGCTGAGCAGTTGCATTCCAGGCATAGGAAATGACACAGTGGCATTAGTCCAAAAAGAGAAACCCCACAAAACATTTTGGCAACCTCAACTACGCCATGGAGACCACCACCATGACATAGGCAGCAAATGAGGATCAAGCATATGTTTCGGCAGCACATATCTCTCATTGACTTCAGGGGAAATGAAGTCATAAATTCTACAGACGCAGGAGGGAGTCCCTCATTGAATTGCTGCACATGATTTGGCCAAGTTACCAGCCACCAACCGCACGGCCCAATAATATTCCCCAACATGAAAAACGTATGGCTGTGCTCCACATTCTGGCATCCGGTTCCTTCCAGATCTCAACTGCAAGATTGGCAGGAATTTCACAGGGAGCATTTTTGGCGTTCCTCTGCTCCGTCTTGGATGCCAGAAGAATACTCACACCCCAGTACCTCCTCTTCCCCAAAACTGAACAACAACAACTGGACACCAAACAAGGATTTTACACCATTGCTTGATCCCACATGTCCTTGGTTCAATTATTTGCACACATGTGCAATTGGTGCCACGTGTTGG
The DNA here is from genome assembly GCF_964204655.1 of Triturus cristatus. Lineage (NCBI taxonomy): Eukaryota > Metazoa > Chordata > Amphibia > Caudata > Salamandridae > Triturus > Triturus cristatus. The sequence goes on from NC_140583.1 coordinate 386,566,120, forward strand.
AACATCCCACCTCTTCAGAAACCGGAAGCACAAATATTCAATCAATGTCCAGGCAAAAGTGGATCATCATGGGATGTTTATCAATGTGTTGGCCAAATGTCCAGGGAGTGCACATGATGCCAACATTTTCCAACACACTATAATTAATGAGTGGTTCCAGTTCAGGAGATAGAGAAATGGCCTCCTCAATGGTAAGGAAAGCAGAAATATACATCATACTAACTAACTAGTTGTAATGTATGACATAAAAGCCATGTCTGTGTTTATCTATGGAAGTCGTGTCATGTGCACATTATGGGAACAACTTAGTTCAACATGTAGATAATGCTGTTCCACTGTGCTATTCCCTCACTAATCATGTAATGTTAGTAGCAAAATCATAACTGTGGGAAGTATTGTGGCATCTCACACTGTGTGGAAGGACAGAGTCACATAATCTACAGTGGTCAATTAATCAATACACAAATCATTTGGTACACAAGTAAAACCAATATGAGAACAAAGGGTGCATGTTAGCTAAGTGTGATATGAGTGTGTGTTCATTGGTGTACCTAGTCTTGGTATTAGATAAAGTTCCACTTAAATAACGATATATGTACAAATCATGTGTTCTAAAGTAAATGTGTCACACATGCAGTAAACTTGTATGTTGACTAAAGTATTCGGAGCAATACTGGAAGAAGTCATTACAAATAATTTGTGTCATGCAATGTAAGTGTAGGCCCAATTCATGTGTTAATGTCAAGTCCGAGTACATCTGTGATACCTAGTTACATCAGATTGGTCGCACACTGCTACACCTACCAGTCGTGTTCCCCCAATGAAAATGGTCCCTGAAGGTCAGCGTCGGCGGATACACCTATGCTCAAGAGTGCGTGCAAGTATGCGTGGCGTGTGCCATCCCTGGACACGTGTTTCGAGGTAGTTGCCTCTCGTCAGGAGGGAGTAGGAAAATGAGAGTGGGGTTGCTGTGTAAGCTGCTAAAAACATAATCAGGTCTAGTACCTCTCTTAGCGCGCAGGTGCGTAACCATGAGTCCGTCGACTCCACCGGCTCAAGGGAGCCTTAATATAAAGTTACATCAGATTGGTCGCACACTGCTACACCTACCAGTCGTGTTCCCCCAATGAAAATGGTCCCTGAAGGTCAGCGTCGGCGGATACACCTATGCTCAAGAGTGCGTGCAAGTATGCGTGGCGTGTGCCATCCCTGGACACGTGTTTCGAGGTAGTTGCCTCTCGTCAGCAGGGAGTAGGAAAATGAGAGTGGGGTTGCTGTGTAAGCTGCTAAAAACATAATCAGGTCTAGTACCTCTCTTAGCGCGCAGGTGCGTAACCATGAGTCCGTCGACTCCACCGGCTCAAGGGAGCCTGAATATAAAGTTACATCAGATTGGTCGCACACTGCTACACCTACCAGTCGTGTTCCCCCAATGAAAATGGTCCCTGAAGGTCAGCGTCCGCGGATACACCTATGCTCAAGAGTGCGTGCAAGTATGCGTGGCGTGTGCCATCCCTGGACACGTGTTTCGAGGTAGTTGCCTCTCGTCAGCAGGGAGTAGGAAAATGAGAGTGGGGTTGCTGTGTAAGCTGCTAAAAACATAATCAGGTCTAGTACCTCTCTTAGCGCGCAGGTGCGTAACCATGAGTCCGTCGACTCCACCGGCTCAAGGGAGCCTGAATATAAAGTTACATCAGATTGGTCGCACACTGCTACACCTACCAGTCGTGTTCCCCCAATGAAAATGGTCCCTGAAGGTCAGCGTCGGCGGATACACCTATGCTCAAGAGTGCGTGCAAGTATGCGTGGCGTGTGCCATCCCTGGACACGTGTTTCGAGGTAGTTGCCTCTCGTCAGCAGGGAGTAGGAAAATGAGAGTGGGGTTGCTGTGTAAGCTGCTAAAAACATAATCAGGTCTAGTACCTCTCTTAGCGCGCAGGTGCGTAACCATGAGTCCGTCGACTCCACCGGCTCAAGGGAGCCTGAATATAAAGTTACATCAGATTGGTCGCACACTGCTACACCTACCAGTCGTGTTCCCCCAATGAAAATGGTCCCTGAAGGTCAGCGTCGGCGGATACACCTATGCTCAAGAGTGCGTGCAAGTATGCGTGGCGTGTGCCATCCCTGGACACGTGTTTCGAGGTAGTTGCCTCTCGTCAGCAGGGAGTAGGAAAATGAGAGTGGGGTTGCTGTGTAAGCTGCTAAAAACATAATCAGGTCTAGTACCTCTCTTAGCGCGCAGGTGCGTAACCATGAGTCCGTCGACTCCACCGGCTCAAGGGAGCCTGAATATAAAGTTACATCAGATTGGTCGCACACTGCTACACCTACCAGTCGTGTTCCCCCAATGAAAATGGTCCCTGAAGGACAGCGTCGGCGGATACACCTATGCTCAAGAGTGCGTGCAAGTATGCGTGGCGTGTGCCATCCCTGGACACGTGTTTCGAGGTAGTTGCCTCTCGTCAGCAGGGAGTAGGAAAATGAGAGTGGGGTTGCTGTGTAAGCTGCTAAAAACATAATCAGGTCTAGTACCTCTCTTAGCGCGCAGGTGCGTAACCATGAGTCCGTCGACTCCACCGGCTCAAGGGAGCCTGAATATAAAGTTAACACGCTGGTAGGACTAGCAGAGTGCGGCCAATCGGATTTTTGTTAACATTCAGGCTCCCTTGAGCCGGTGGGGCTGGCGAGCCCATGGCTACGCACCTGCGCGCCTTGAGTGGTACTTTACCTGAGAATTTTTTTTGGCAGCCTACGCAGCAACCCTACACACATACCTACTCCCTGCTGACGAGAGGCAACTACCTCGAAACACGTGTCCAGGGATGGCTAACGTGACACTTATTTTCATTTTAATCTTTTGGCATAGGCGTACCCGCCGACGCTACTTCATGGACCACAATTCTTTGGGGTTACACGCTGGTAGGACTAGCAGAGTGCGGCCAATCGGATTTTTATTTACATCTGTGATACCAACAGTACAAAGTGCACATATGTCTCATCCATTCTTATAGTCTAGGTCCAAACATACACATAATTATCACCCCACATTGATATAGTTCGACAATGTGATACATGACCAGATTTGTGTCGCAAGTTGGCAATATTATCTGCTTCTGAGTCCATCAATGTAACACTCCCAAAGTTAATGAATTTGCGGTCAAACATGTCATACACCATTAACGAACATAGGATAAAATGCAACCAGGGTACAGTTTCACAGTGTACTCAAGATCCCAATCTCAACACTCTCTTGCCACATCAATGATGTTATAATGAAGGCATCTAACTACTGAGGCCCTTATTTATGAAGGGCTTGCACCACCACTGCGTCACTTTTTTGTGACACTGCTGCTGCATAATCAATGCAGCACACTGCGCCCTATTTACAAAGTGATGCATCTAAGCAGATGTGTCACTTTGTAAAGGCCTGTAATACATAATAAATACCTTTGCCAGGTATAATGTACGCAGGGTGGTGCAGTGAAATTTATGAGATTTCACTGCGCCACTTTTACGGCTTGACTGATCAAAAGGTAGGCATGGGGATTGACGCAGGTCTTTTCACATGGGACTCGCCCATGGGTTATAGCACATTGCTGGAGTTTGCACCACCTACTAATTAGTCAGAATTCCTGACGTATCTGTAAATCCTTACACCATGGAGCGAATTTTTTTAAATATACAGTGCATCCATGGTGTCATAAGGATAGCGCAAGAAATGTTTTTGCCAAGCAATGCATCACTTTTCATAAATGAGGCCCTGAATCCCCGACAAATCAAACTCACATACAGACATGTGAAATCCTAAAGTGCTGTGTCCAGGTCTGTCAAAGAAAGGTACTTGTACCTAAAAGGTTTGTCCCATATAAAAGATGGCCAACATTGCCATAGCTATGTTTCAATCTAGGGTTAATATGACACCTTGTCCTCCAAAAAACATTATCTGTTGGTTGACCACAAAATATAAAAGATCCATGTCACATGTTGAGAATTCGCTACATGTACTAAGTAAATAGCCAAGCTAAATAAAATAAGTGAATAAATCTAAGCCTTTGCTGATGTCAGGTAGGCAAGCAGTGACATCTGAGGTGTCAAAAGGACACATGTATGTGTGACTATCAAACATGCTGGCACTGTCACAACATACCTAGGAATGAATATATGTCAGAGAAACTGTTCATAAGTTTGTGGCTTTGCACATATAGTGAGTGCAAATAACATAGCTGAGTTTGTCAGCAAACATAACACACGTGGACAGTTATGTCTCTGTAATAATGTGCATAATCTTTTACTGTTGTATTATTGGACTTTCTGGTGACCAAGGATATGGGTTGCAGCCACAGGTTACGACCCCATTCACCCATCCCAAGATGGAGACAGAAAAATGGTATAACATGGCACTCACCAAGGCAAGATGTGTGGAGAACTTTTGAAGTCCTAAATTCCAAGTTCAGCTATCTGGATATGTCAAGGGAATGACTGTTGTATTCACCTCCTGTGGTCAGAAAAATAATCCTTGTCTGTGCCACAACAGCTGGGTACAAACAAATCTCCCACAGGACTGTGAGCCACTACATATAGAGAAAATGGAAGGTGATGAGGACAGCGAAAGAGAAATCAAGCACACATTTGGCCAGTCGGCAGAGAAGGGACCAGATTGTGGCTAATTTTTTTCGCTAATTTAAATCATCTAAGGAGAAAATAGACACAAATTTTGTCTAATTATCAACATATATGTACATTTAAGGACTCATTAATTGTGTTGTCTCTATGTGAAAGTCAATGTAGAAATCAAGTCACTCACATCTTTTGGATGCCAGCCCTCAACATGCAACAATCATGTTTGCCAAACATCACATCACCTCAAGAATACAGAGATGGTAAATGTGTTTAGCATCAATGTCAAAAGTCAAGCACAGCGTATGTGTACATCCACAACCTCACTGAATATGGTGCAATTAAAATGCAGGGTATGAAATTAACCCTACATGTTATGAGTGCTGTACCCCTTACCTCGACGAGTAACCAGAAAATTAAAATACTCCCCACTTTGAAAAGCTCTTATGGCACCAATAAAACAAAGTAAGTCATCACAACCCTCCTGAGAAGACCTTGCTTGTCTATTCCATCCAAGTATCTATCCATTCAATCCACCTGCTAATATCCACACTTTCACCTTTAAAGGCTGTCATTCATTCATTGTTTCAGCTATCATTTAATCTTTTACAATTCCTTCCATCCATTTACAAACCTATATATTCTTCTCCAAACATGTCTATCTGTCTTTCTATCTCTCTATCTCTCTATCTCTCTATCTATCTATCTATCTATCTATCTATCTATCTATCTATCTATCTATCTATCTATCTATCTATCTATCTATCTATCTATCTATCTATCTATCTATCTATCTATCTATCTATCTATCTATCTATCTATCTATCTATCTATCTATCTATCTATCTATCTATCTATCTATCTATCTATCTATCTATCTATCTATCTATCTATCTATCTATCTATCTATCTATCCATCCATCTATTCATCCTTTCACATATCCATTTCTCGATCCTCTCTTTCAGTCATCCATAAGTCCATCCTTTCACTCACCCACACTTTCACATTATTTATGAGTCGATGTTTGACGAGTTCCATAAAGAAGAGCTCCATCAAGCACTCCACCCCTACTGTAGCTGCTAAAGAGGGGGGTTGACAACACCCCTGTCTGCCCTGTAGTTAGAAATGCATAGTTGTGTGGCCCACTTACTCTGGTATATGCCCAAAGGGGAACTGGAACTATGCATGTGTGCCATGACCTACACCTGTTTTAAGGACTGCAGTCTGCTTGGAAAAGGATGGCCACAAAAACACCCGCACTCATGATTGATGTACTCCACTGCCTTTGTCAGGATTAAGACAGAGCTAAAGTGGTGATGGCAGCATGTTGTGTAGTGAACAGTGGTAGAGTAAATAATCATTCAACCCTGGTTCACTGCAGTGAGAACTACTGGATTATAAATGATAACAAAGAGAGGGTACGGAGTATGGAGTGCCCAGTTGGGGATCCAAAGCAAAAGTATGACCCACTGTAATTCACAGCAATGTTGGGAATTCATTGGGTTTGTTAAAAGTACCCTCACCCACCAACCTGGTTGGTGGCATGCTTCATCATAGGGTTCCCAGTTGGGCTGCTGAGTGCAACCCAGCTGTGCTACAACGCCTGATTTACAGCGGAGCGGATTTTTTTGTGAGTGAAATGGACATGTGCAAGTTAAAAGTACCTCCAGGGTAGCCAATCATTGATATTTATTCCTGGGTCTCTGGAGCATGTTTAAAAAATGAAACGGGATGTAAATGAAGAAAATTGGTCTTCTATGTCCCAATTAAATGGTCTACATGTTTCAGCCTCAACAAAATAGTACTGAGGCTTTTGTCAGGACCAAAATAAAGTGAAAAGAAAGTGTGCACACACGCTAAGGTGTGCAGTGAAACGGTGACAATGCTGTACGTCTGGTTACCACTGTAAAGTAAGTTAATCTGCAACAATAAAACACAACATAAAAAAAGAACATAGAAAAGTTATCATATAGATGTATGAATATTGATCATAGCGAAGGGTGTGCTGAGAGAAATGCAAACACCCACTGTCCATAGTGAAGTTGTGTTAAACCATTTGTGAATGGTCATTGCAAACAAGTGACAGGATCCACCTAGCACCCAAACACACAGACAGGCAAATGTACACAGTGAATGCCATATTGTGCAAAGCAACCACCAATCGGCAATTACTTCAGGGCATGGGTCAATCACTCCACCCTGCACCAATGCTTCTCTGTATTAATATGGTGCTGAGGTAATGCAAGACACCGACGCGGTCACGAGTGACGTTGGGCAGTGACTGCGAGAGACAGTGAGACAGTGAGATGCGCACACACTCACGAGCGCATAAGGGTACAGGTATGCCCAAGCGGGGCATTATCCCGGAATATTAAAACAGAGAAGCATTGGTGCAGGGTGGAGTGATTGACCCACGCCCTGAAGAAATTGCCGATTGGTGGTTGCTGATGATGAGAACCTGAGGAAGCAGGCGAGTACCATCCTGCTCTCTCCCTTGGTGTTACTTCCGTGAGGCACCGCCAATCCTCCATCACATTTGTTCACTTTTCTTTCACAATTTCTTTTGCTCAATCGAGCAGGTCACATCACATGAGAGGATGGGCTTGACCGTGGGAGACACTGGTTAGAACAAACGCAACAGATAGTTTTTAAGTGTTTAGAAATGGTGATCCAGATCCCAGCAATACAGACAGCATAGATGTAACTGCTGGTATAATAGATTTTTTGAATGATTCATAATGGACGTGAAGGGATTCGAGTATTAGTACCACAAAGGAACTGCACCTGTGACTTAATCCAACAGGACTCCACAGTTTTGCACAAAATATCAACCAAAGTGAAGTACTTTCTACTGGTGCATTACTAATTTCTATCTCCTTGGATAAATGTCCAGTACGTATTCTACACTACAGCTGTATAACGAAGCGCAAGGAAGTGCCACCAGTGACCATGTGTGCATATTGGCAATGTGATTGTTACTGGTGCGTCTTTATGCAGAAATATGTGAAAACAAAAATAATCTAATAGAGAAGACAAGAAGATTACAAAGAGGTAAATATCCAGCAAACAAGGGTCCTTCTTCTAAAGTATATCAAGCAAGTGCTTCTTTGTTTGGTGGGGATGTACTCATATTCCTAAACATCAAGAACGCCTCACCAAAATTGGTGGTAAATGCACTGGGGGGTCCTTGTTCAGCTGTCCGTCATCCTGGCAAAAGGCATAAAGACCTTTGTAAATTACTAAGGTGGGCTGGGTCAAACTGCGAAGCTTCCAAGTGATTTGTACATTTGAACACTTGTAGCAATTTAAAAGGATGGACTCTGCTCTCACCAGTTAAGGAAAAGAAAGGACCCACTTGTCACAGTACTACAAATTGTCTAAAAATAGCTCATCGATGCACTCACCTCCACAATCATTTCAGATCATCTTTCAATATGGATTTGTCAAGAAAACACACTTGCTTGGCTTCACAAACACAGGAGGTTGAATCATTTGTCTTTTAAAGAAGTGGAGCTTCAGCAGGGGTACCTGCTATGTTTATATTTGTAAGTGCTTCCTGTTGAGGTTTAATTTCTTTGCAATGAACATCAAGGCCAAAACAGGCCTCGGGACCCCATTCCTTGGGGCCCTGCTTTGACTTAATGGGGAGGAAGGCTGTGCTGTCCCTTCCCCAGGCTGATTTCATTCCCGGGACCTCATCCCTTGGGACCCGGCTGAAATTTTAGAGGTGGGTAGGCCACGCAGCACCTCCCTGGATCAATTTCAGCCCTGTCGACCCCATCCCCTGGGGCCTAGTCACAAATCAATGGGGGAGGGTGTCCACGTGCCCCTAGGCCAATTGTTGCCCTAAGGACCCCATCCCTCGGTGCCCAGCCATGTCTACCTGTGTACCCTGTAGCCCACCCAGTGCACCCAGTGTGCTATGGGACTTTGGGGGTAGCCTCAATGCCCCCATGATCCTGGCCAACTGCCTGCCTCCGGCATCAGCCGGCATTGCTCTGACACACAGGGAGCTGCTGGAAATGTAGCTCCCTGAATGCAAAAGCAATAGTTTAATCTCTTTCCCTGTCCTATGTCTGTGGGCAGGGAAAGTGATGAAGGCTCCGCTTCCTGCAAAGTGGAGCACTTGGGCAGTTCCCACTTAATGGGAAGTGGAATTATGTTTGCTCTCGTTTGGCAGGAGGTGTCAGATCCTGCCTAGCAAAAGCAAACAGCTATGTACTGTTGGTGGGCACTCCAGGACATAGCAGGAGCCAGTCCTGGGGGGTGGCAGTCCTCAGGTCCATAACTGGCTCCATAAGATGGCACCGGCCTGCCCTGGGGAGGTGGTGGTCCCTGTGGCCATATATGGCCCTGGAGGTGGGCTACCCTTATCTAAAAAATGTAACTGCTCTGGGAGGTGGTGGTCACCGGGGCTGTGGGTATGTGCAGACCCCATCCATAATGGTTTTTTTGCCCTGGGGAGGTTGTGGATCCCAAGGCTTCTAAAAGCCATTTGAAGGGGTTCCTTGTGGCCCCTTCCCTTGTTATAAATGTCCCGGGGATGGGGTGGTTCCTGGGGCCCAGGGCGCGTCTGTGTGGCTCCTCCTAATTGTCGATGAAGCCCCTGGAAGAAGATGGTCTTCAGGGCAAACCATTACCCCTGCAGGGGGGCACATGTGCTCTCCTACATTTAATTCATAAACACGGCAAGCATCCGGGACCTGGCCCTCACTGGGGTTGGATTAAAAGCAAGTGCAGGAGACCACACTTTTTAAAAAATATTTCTGCCAAGTTTTTTTTTCTGGCCAGTTCCTCTGGGACCCCAGGAATAGAGCTAAGGGGCCAGGGTATTCATACCCTGTCCCCTTTCTTTTGTTTACATTTTAAAATGTTTTTTCTGATACTTAGCTGAAACAGCGTCCCAAGATGGCTGTTGACACTTCCTGGTTGACGTGTTGGCATCTAATCAGATCCCAGGACGAGTTCAGGAGGGTTCCCAGAGCCTCCGTGTACCTAGATATACAAATTTGGATGTATTTTATTAACTCCTAAAGAACTGGATGGATTTACCCAAAATAACAAAAAGCACACTTTCTGGACCAAGAGCTACCAAATTTGGTGTAATTCCGTCTAGCGGTTCGGGCTGAAGTAGTGTCAATAATCTCTATGGGATTTAACAGAGGAAACACCTTTTTTTTGACTGCCCCTTTTTCTTGGCCCCCTCTTCACGGACCACACCGACACTTTCCATGCACAACAAGGCTCAACTTGACACTTTGTTTGGCAAATTTTGTGAAGAATCATCAAGCGGTGCCAAAGATATAGGCATGTCAAAAGAAAAATCCTATTTAAAGTAGGTGCTAACTATATTCATTTATATAAATATATGAACATATTTATATATATATATATTCACTGAAAAAACCATAGGTTTCAGGGGCGTTATAGTTAGCTGGACTTTTCACTCGTACAAAACCTTTGAAATTCCCCCTCTATAGTTAGTTCAGCTAACTATAACTCGGGCGCCCGCAATGCACTGCTGATGACGTCACATATTACATCACTCATGACATGGTCAGTGACATCACTCATGACATCACTGATGACATCTCAAATGACATCACTGATGACATCATCCAGTGAATGTGTGTTTTTCTGAAAATTACATATGTTTTATATATGTACATCTCAAGGTCAATAGAAGAATAAATGGGTATATAAGTGTCTAAATGGATGAAAAGTCAAGCTAACTATAACGCCCCTGAAACCTATGTTTTTTTTCAGTGAATTTTTAAGGTTTTTTAAATGCTAATTCCTAACTATAACGTGCCTGAAACCTATGGTTTTTTCAGTGAATTTCAAAGGTTTTTTAAATGCTAATTTCTAACTATGCCTACACAGATAGGACATGTGAAGAAAGAAGAAAAAACGCACGGAAAGAAAAAAAAGAAATGCAGAAAGAAGCAACAGAAGTCCTCAAAGACGAAGAAAAGTGCAGGAAGAAGGATAACGTGCAGAAAGAACAAACAGAAGAGCAGAAAGAAGCCTTGTTGCAAAATCATCATGTACCCTCAACCTTTTCAGACGGATACTGGTGGTAACTGAGTCTGACTAACCAGTCCTAGAGCCGGTGCTATGTTAAAAGACACTCAGAATACAGTGAAAACACCTACATACACTAGGGAACACTATGGTGCCAATTCCGATCCTGGAAAAACCGGGTACGAACCGTCGGTCGGAGCGTTTTCTCCGTCCGACTCGTACCTGGGAAAAAAACATTACAAACATGCAAGTACGATTCGCACGGAAACACCATTTCCGTACGAATCATAAAAAACACCGACCGACGAAAATATACATACAAATGTGATCCGGGAAAACGCCGACGTGACGTCGGGATGCATTCAGGCTGCGTTTCACGAACCAGGAAGTACGATTCGAACCGACAGCAGTCCGGACGGCAATATTTTTACGGCACCCAAAAAGTGCCGGAAAAGCGAAGTACGCCGCGATGAGAGCGGAATTAGGGGCCCGGTACGTGGCGTACCCCCCCCCTCCCCCCCGTATGTACACGCCGTCCCCCCGCGGATGGATGCGCCGTACCCCAGCCCGCCCCGTGGATGGACGCGCCGTACCCCCAGCCCCCCTCCGTGTATGTCCGGTGCGGACCCCCACCCCACCCCCGAATGTACGGCGCAGACCCACACCCCACCCCCCAAATGTACAGAGCGTACCCCCACCCCCGAATGTACGGTGCTGACCCCCACCCCACCCCCCGAATGTACGGAGCGTACCCCCACCCCCGAATGTACGGTGCGGACCCCCACACCACCCCCGAATGTACAGAGCGTACCCCCACCCCCAAATGTATGGAGCGTACCCCCACCCCCCGAATGTACGGAGTGTACCCCCACCCCCGAATGTACGGTGCGGACCCCCACCCCACCCCCGAATGTACGGAGCATACCCCCACCACTGAATGTACGGAGCGTACCCCCACCCCCGAATGTACGGCACGGACCCACACCCCACCCCCCTGAATGTACAGAGCGTACCCCCACCACCGAATGTATGGTGCAGATCCCCACCCCACCCCCCGAATGTACGGAGCGTACCCCCACCCCCAAATGTATGGTGCGGACCACCACCCCACCCCCCGAATGTACGGAGCGTACCCCCACCCCCGAATGTACGGCGTGGACCCACACTCCACCCCCCCAAACGTACGGAGCGTACCCCCACCCCTGAATGTACGGTGCGGACCCCCACCCCCCGAATGTACGGAGCGTACCCCCACCCCGAATGTACGGCGCGGACCCACACCCCACCCCCCAAATGTACGGAGCGTACCCCCACCCCCGAATGTACGGTGCGGACCCCCACCCCTCCCCCCCGAATGTACAGAGCGTACCTCCCACCCCGAATGTACGGTGCGGACCCCCACCCCCCGAATGTACAGAGCGTACCCACACCCCCGTATGTACGGTGCAGACCCCCAGCGCTACGGGTGGGGGTACGCTACGTACATTCGGGGGTGGGGGTATGCTCCATACATTCGGGGGTGGGGGTACGCTCCGTACATTCGGGGGGTGGGGTGGGGGTTCGCACCGTACATTCGGGGGTGGGGGTACACTCCGTACATTCGGGGGGTGGGGTTTGGGTCCGCACTGGACATACACGGAGGGGGGCTGGGGGTACGGCGCATCCATCCGTGGGGGGGCTGGGGGTACAGCGCGTCCATCCGCGGGGGGGGCTGGGGGTACGGCGCGTCCATCCGCGGGGGGATGGGGGGGACGGCGCGTATGCGGGCACATGTCTCCATGGTTGCTATTGAGGTTCGCTCCATGCGGTGTTTTTTCCATATGGTTGTACAATCGGACGGACGGGATGGATCGTACTTGCGCGCTCGGACTTCATTTTTCCGATTCGTACGTAAAATTGTCCGGGGATGTGTCGGACACTTTTTCCGACCCGAGGACGTGTGGGGGAATTTTCCCAATGCGATTCGTATGTATTTTTTCCCATGCGAATCGTACTTGCCAGTTTGTACAGTACTTGTACGATTCGGACGGAAAAAAATCCGGATACGATTCGTACGGAGAAATTTTTTCCAGGATCGGAATCGGCCCCTATGCGTTGGGGTCCCCCTGTGATTAGCATGACCACCTCTGTAAGCCTCTAGTATATAATAGGGCAGGAGATTAAAACTACCTCTTAAAACGCGCCACAGGGCTTGTTTGCACACGTCACCTCAGGCCCCGTCCCCTCCCTTCCCCACTGTGTAAACACGCCCTGTGGCCGTTTTAAGTTGGGAGATTGAGTTCCCTTGAATCCTGAGGGTCCCTAGGGTCCAACTAGACCATTAGGTACCTCCAGTAAGCGCCACAGAGCTGCGTTGCAGAGAGATGTAAAAAGGGGCACGGCCTACACCACCTTTCTGCAACACAGCTCAGTGGCGCTTACTGGAAGTACCTGGTGGGCTAGTTAGCCCCCAGGGGCCCTCAGGATTGAAGGGGAATTATTTCCCCAACTTAAAACGCCCCATAGGGCATGTTTGCACACGTTACCTCAGGCCCCGTCCCCTCCCTTCACCACTGTGTAAACGTGCCCTGTGGCCGTTCTAAGTTGAGAGATTAAGTCTCCTTGAATCCTAGGGGTCCCTAGGGTCAAACTAGCCCACTAGGTACCTCCAGTAAGCGCCACAGAGCTGCGTTGCATAGAGGTGTAAAGAGGGGCATGGCCTCAGAACACCTTTCTGCAACGCAGCTCCCTGGTGGGCTAGTTGGCCCTCAGGGACCCTCAGTATTACAAGGGAATTAATTCTCCAACTTACAACTGGCCAGGGGGCGCGTTTGCAGAGTGCTTAAAGGAGGGGGCGTGGCCTCCGGCGTGATGCCGGTCTTTTATTTATTTTATTTTTTTAAGAAGGAGGGCTGTGTGGCCCCCCTTCTTTTTCTAATATATTGGCCCTGGGGACATCATCCCCCAGGGCCTGCCCCCTAATTTGTTTTGTTGAAAAAAATAAATTTGGAAGGGGGCTGCGCGGCCCCCCTCCCAAGGCCTTAATCGGCCCCGGGGACTCCAACCCCCGGGTCATGGCCTTTTTTATTTTTATATTCTTTAGGAGGGGGGCTGCCTTGCCCCCCTCCTCAGGCCTTTGTTTTTTTTTTTTTTTTAATATATTTATAGAAACACCTAGGAAATGCTGGACAAACCGTATGTATCTATCACCATGACGATTTGCATGATATTCATTAAAAGGCGACTATGCATACAATGAATCCACGTGGAATGTATTTACACCTCTAGTGAAGCTCTGACGTGTCTGACGCCCTACCGTGCCTAATCCTGGTGCCCCCGCCGGAGGGTGCTCTCCAAGTAGACACCCTTGTCGTTTATTTATAAAAACATGGGTAGCTATTGACGGGCACATTTAATACACATGCACACCAAGTCATTCAAAGGGGATTCGACAAAAATTCGACCAAACTTTGCAAGAAACCCCACTCACGGTTAATAAAACACACATCCACCGCCGGATGTGTAATACTTTTTATTTTACTCTCTGGAAAGGAGACGAACCTCACTTGAGAGTCACAGCTGGCTCCTGGCTGAGCCCAATGCTGTGTTACACCCACCAGTGCCCGCCGAGTGCCACACACCGCTGTGTTGTATTCCACCAGCTAGTGCGTATGCTATGACACTCTCTAGCCCATGTGCACTGTAGCACCTCCCCGTGAATATGTCATACCACACTTGCCTTCGCACGGGTTGTATTGCCCCATCTAACGTGCCTTCCTCGATGCCTATGTTATAACGCACAGCGCTAGGCCATACATATTACAATCTGGGATCCATATCTTTGTCACAGTGCATATGCAACGTTACACTCCCCAGCACATAATTTATATTACAACTTTAGAGACTAGTTAGGTTACACAACACTGCCCTGTGCATATTACACTCCAAGGCGCATATCGCATAGCACGCGCTAGTGCCTGTGCTATCTCGCGCTCTCCAATGAATCTGTCATTGCGCACAATGTATTGCAAGTTATATTTCACGCCCCGGTTCATCTTATATCACACTTTTTGGTGCAAAGTTTATACCATATACTATATCTAGTTTTCATTTTCAATCGTGCTCTCAGGACTATGTTCTATATAACACTGTGTCCACCTACCCTTTTCACGGGCATTACATTTTGCGATGGGGGTTGGAGGGTCACGGGGTGTTTCTGCCAAGTGAACCCGGAGTCACAGTCACAAACGTCCTCTTCTTCCTGAATAAAAGTGAGATTATGCTGCATACTTTTCATATTTTAAGTAGTTTGCACAGACACACATTTTAAAAACAATAAAGTTCCTAATACCCACCTTCTCTGAACAGTTAGCTTGCTGCCCCATCAACCTCCTCCCTATCCTCTGTTGTCTGAATCCATGGGCTAGCCACCTCCCTCCTGCCATGCATGGTCTGATGTGCTGCAACTGCCCTCCATTTAGCATGATGTACCAGTCCACTCCTCCTGCCCTCCATTGCCCAATTCTATGGCCCATCATTGACCTCCTGCTTAGCCTCTGTGCTTAGCTTGCTGCCCCTATTCTCCTTCCCCCTGCTCTCCGATGTCTTTGTGCATGCCCCTGCTCCATAATTTTTGCCCACCATGTTCCATGGACCTGCCACTCCTATCTACTCTGAGTGTTCTGTTGAGCTGCCACTCCCCTCCCACCTGCCTAGCATTGTCAGATGACTGTAACCTGTCCCTGCCACCTCCACCCTGCCTGTCCACATGCCATGCCCCTATCCCCTTCCTCTTGTCCTCCATGGTCCATTTTACTGCCACACCCTTCTGCCCTCCCTGGTCTGTTGTGCTGCGACTGCTCCTCCTGCCTGCCCCGTGCAGTCTGCTGTGAGGCACCTTTCCCTGAACTCTCTTGTCTGTGCCCAGTTCCTGACCCTCCCTTCTATCCTCCATGGTCCTTTGAGCATGCCCCTGCACCCTCCTTCTTGCCCATCATAGCCATTGTGCTGCCACTAACCCTCCCGCTTGCCATGCATGGTCTTCTGTGCTGCCATGGCCCCTCCCACCTTCCATGTGTGGTCAGCTAGCTGCCCCTGACCCCCTCCCTCCTTCCCTCCATGGTCTGTGTGTATGCCATCATAGTCTCACTGTTGCTCTCCATGGTGTGTCTTGTTTCTAGTGCCCATCCTGCCTGACATCCATGGTCATCTTGCTTCTCCTACCCTGCCCCCTTACCCCCAGCCCTCTGTTTCCATGTGCAGACCACTATTCCCTCCCTCCTGGCTTGTCTGTTCCATTGTAATGCTCCTGATCCGTCCCTCTTGCCCTTTATGGTCTGTTATGCTGCAGCTTTCTCTCCTGTCTGTCCATTATGGTCAGCTAGCTACCATTGCCTCTTTCTGCTCTGTTCTCTGTTGTCCATGTGCATGGTCCTGTCCCCTCCCTATTGCTTTCTATGGATTGATGTGCTGCACTCCCATCCCGCATGCCCTGTGTGGTGTATTGTGCTGCTGCAAACCCTGATGCCTGCCCAGTAGGGTCAGTTTGGTGCACCTCTCCATGTCCCTCCTGTCCTCTGTTATCCGAGTCCATGTCCCTACCCCAATTCCTCCTGCCTACCATGATCCAATGTACCATACTTGCGAACATTTTGAACTTGGTAAGAGGGAGATTTTGAAAAAAAACTGGGGTATTGATTTTCCCCTTTGAGTTACATTGTGGAGAGGTGTGACTCACTGGTTAGAGGCGGCAGACCCGTAAGCAGAGAATCGGCCAGGGACCAGGGTTCAATTCCCGACGCGGCAGGGTTGTGGACCAGGGTCAAAACGGACTTGATAATTCTCGCCTCGGTACCTACTCTAATCCGGAACACACTTGGCAACTCTGGGCATTAAGCTTGCCTCCTCTCTACAACGGCCCCCCACAGACGCCAGGGATGCCTGGTTTCACCTTGGAGATACCCAGAAAGGGACCATCTCACAGGGAAAACCAGGACGGGTTCCCCAGCGGTCTTCAGCGCCAGGATACTCCATGGAGTCACAGTGCGCTTTACAAGTACTCCCACATTTACATTTACATTGAAAAGAGGAGATTGTAGACAGGAGACAGATCAAATAAAACCCATTTGAGCTTAAAAACATTGGACGTTTCCTGGCTGAAACGGGTCTGTTGGCATGTATGGTTGTACTACCACTGCCTCTTCCTTCTGCCCACAATGGTCTATTATATTGCCACAGCCTCTCTTGCCAGTCCTGTATTGTTGGTTTGTTGCCCCTGCCCCCTTTCCACTGCCCTCCAAAAATCTGTTGTGCTGCCACTGCCCTTCCTGCCTGCCGAGTGTGGTCAAATTGTTTCCTCTGCACTCTCCTACCTGCCTTCAATTTTCAGACTCCGTGCCCCTGGCCTCTGCCTCTCAACAGTATCCCAATGAACAACTAGATTGCTAACATTCTATATTTATTACAAAAGTGTGGAACGCCTGCCATCATCTTGATGTAATCAAAACTGTAATACCTAGAGCATTTCCTTTAAAAATTACATATATGAGAGGGTCTTATTTGCATCAAAATTATGGTTAGTGCTCTTAAAAACTAAAATGAGGACATATTTTCTGAGTTTTCAAACAGCGACAAAGAACTTTTAAATTATTTGTAATCTTTATGTTTTTTTATCCAGATGACCACTTGATTAAATGTTGCACTTAGGGGAGATGATGTGGTGTTACTTCCAGACCTGCAGACTTTGCAACTGGGGAACCAGATTGGAGTTTCTGCTTCAGCTCAACATTCTGTGATTCTGGTCAAATCACTTAATCTCCCCATGTCTACAACCAAAATGAATTTGATCTTGTGTGATGTAACCAATGCTCATGTAAAGCACTCCAATACCTGACAAGTCTGAACTATATAAAACTGCAAATACACAAAAAATAAGTGTTTTGCACACTTCTGTCATTGGGCTACATGTGGGCTACATCTGGGTGACATTTGTGCTGCATTTGGGCTCTTTTGTCACTGGTGGCCATCTTGGGAGATTTATTTGTTATGAAGTTTCCTAATTTCCTCATTTACTGCAGTCTCCTCAGTAGGAAATGCGTTCCGTTTTCTACTTTGATTCCATCAAGAAGGTATTCCGATATGTCACACATTTGCCATAAATTCTGAATGTTAGCACTCTAGTTGCTCATTAGATCACTGTAGTAAAGCTACTGCTCACCACAGAAGTCTGTTGCTGGTATTAAAAGTGCATGTTTCAGTCTGCATATCAGAATTTTTTAATGAAATAGAAGAGGATTTGAGAAGTCACTCAAAATGTGACCTAATTTTTCTTTCTTAAGCACTAATCATAATTTCTATGGCAAAATGAACCCCCTCATTGTGTTCCTTTTTAAATTAAATGTTTTAAGTGTTACCAGTTTATTCCAATCAAGATGGCTTCAGGTGTGCCATAATTTTGTCATAAGTAATACAGTAAGCGCTCTAGTTGTTCTCAAGAACACTCTGGGACATTCTGTAATTGGGCTATACTTGGGCTACATCTGGGTGATATTTGGGCTACATTTGGGCTCTTTTGTCTCTGGTGGCCATCTTGGGAGATTTATTTGTTATGAAGTTTCCTAATTTCCTCATTTACTGCAGTCTCCTCAGTAGGAAATACTTTCAGTTTTTTACTTTGGTTCCTTCAAGAAGGAATTCAGATGTGTCACACATTTGCCATAAATTCTGAATGTTAGCACTCTAGTTGCTCATTAGATCACTGTAGTAAAGCTACTGCTCACCAGGGAAGTCTGCTGCTGGTATTCAAAGTGCATGTTTCAGTCTGCATGTCAGAATTTTTTTATGAAATAGAAGAGGATTTGAGAAGTCAAAATGTGCCCTAATTTTTCTTTCTGTAGCACTAATCATAATTTCTATGGTGAAATGAACCCCCTCATTTTGTTCCGTTGTAAATTAAATGTTTTAAGTGTTACCACTTTATTCCAATCAAGATGGCTTCAGGTGTGCCATACTATTGTCATAAGTAAGACTGTTAGCGCTCTAGTTGTTCGTTAGAACACTCTGGTACATTCTGTCATTGGGCTATACTTGGGCTACATCTGGGTGATATTTGGGCTACATTTGGGCTCTTTTGTCTCTGGTGTCCATCTTGGGAGATTTATTTGTTATGAAGTTTCCTAATTTCCTCATTTATGGCAGTCTCCTCAGTAGGAAATACTTTCAGTTTTTTACTTTGGTTCCATCAAGAAGACATTCAGATGTGTCACACATTTGCCATAAATTCAGAATGTTAGCACTCTAGTTGCTCATAAGATCACTTTAGTAAAGCTACTGCTCACCAGGGAAGTCTGCTGCTGGTATTCAAAGTGCATGTTTCAGTCTGCATGTCAGAAATATTTTATGAAATAGAAGAGGATTTGAGAAGTCACTCAAAACGTGCCCTAATTTTTCTTTCTGCAACACTAATAATACTTTCTATGGTAAAATGAACCCCCTCATTTTCTTCCTTTTTAAATTAAATGTTTTAAGAGTTACCACTATATTCCAATTAAGATGGCTTCAGGTGTGCAATAAGTTAGTCATAAGTAGGACTGTTAGTGCTCTAGTTGTTCTTTAGAACACTCTGGGAAGCTGCAGTAGAACACGAAGGAATCAAATGACAGTCTCTGCCCTTGTTGGATGTACATGTTTTACTGAGAATGTCAGACTTCATTCTCACATGACTGAGAAAGATAATGTGAATTTACAGAAAATATGCTCTCAGTATAGTTATAGATCACCTTCCAAACCTCTGTGGGAAAAGCATGAGAAAATAGTTTTCTCTCAAACATGATTCATGATATCACAGCAGAAGGCTTTTTCACATGGTAAAATCACCTTAGAACACACCACAATTCCTAAAATGAGTATGATACCATCAACAAATGATTTATAATGTAACTAAAGTCTTAAAACCTTCTATTAACTGCAATGCTTTTTAATGAGGTGCAATCATGTATATTGGTCCCAAGATGGCTGGCAACACTGCTTGGATGAAGTACTGACAGCCAATCAGATCTCATGATGAGATGTGTGGTTAGGCTCCGCCCAGATATATCTATCTTTTTAACTCTAATTTTCTCAGGAACTACTGAACGGATTTACACCATTTAAGCAAAAGGCACGAGTCTGAACTGAGGACTACCTCTTTGCCAAATTTGGTGTAATTCCGTTAAGCAGTTCGGGCTGTAGCTGCGTCAACAGGTCCTATAGGAAAATGCATGGGGAAAACGCGTATTGGGACCCCCCTTTTTTCTCGACCCCCGCTTGACAAATCACTGTGACATTTTCCAGATAGGAGAGGACTGGAGCTGGCCAAAAGTTTGGAAAATTTTGCGAAGATTCGTCAATCGGCGCCAACGTTATTGCAAATAGAATGTTGTGGATTTCCTATGGAAAATAGGTCCTAACTATAACTACCTACTGGCGACTGCCAGTAGGTAATGTATATATATATATATATAAATATATATATGGAATAAAATATATATATATACACACACATGCACATAGCGGTCATCAGTAGGCAGTTATAGTTAGCCACACAGTAGTGGTTTGGTAAGTTTTCAAGGGACACCTCTGAGGTGCCCTCTGAGTGCCTTTATTAATGAATCCAACACTGGCATCAGTGTGGGCTCATTAGTCTGAGATGTTTGGTACCAAACATCTTGGTATTCAGTGAAGCCATTATGGAGCTGTGACTCATATTGACAAGCTCCCAACCCATGTACTCTGTATTGCTTTAACATGCACTTATAATGTCTAAGAATGGACTTAGACATTATGGGGGCATATCTGCTCATGCAGTTATGCCCTCACAAGAAGTATAGTGCACAGTGCCTTAGGGCTGTCGATGCTGCTGTAGGGGTGATTTACCGATGATTTTTGCAATGCTGGCAGGCCTGGCATACAGGGATGTGTGCAAGGTCGACTCTTAACTTTTAGCTGCACCAACTCATGCAGGCTGCAGTGGCAGTGTGCATATGTTTGGTGAGGTATCTCTTAGGGTGGCATAATACATGCTGCAGCCCGTAGAGACCCTTTCTAGTCACAATGCCCTTGAAACCACTGGTACTTTTTACACAAGGGACTTATATGTGGGTCTGAGGTGTGCCAATTGTGGAAACGAAGGTACAGTTTTGGGAAAGAACACAGGCACTGTGCACCTGATTAGCAGGATCCCAGTGCACATTCAGCCAAAGCATAGAGTGGGGGGTACTGCAACAGAAACACACTTTCCTATACTCACCCATACAGTCATTCACACACCCACTCACTCATCCGTACTGCCTCTCAACACAGCCACTCACTCACCCATATAAACAATCACACACTCACTCTCACAACCACACAACCACTTACATACCCATTCACACATCCATACAAGTACTCACACATCTGCTCACTCACCCATACAGCCATTCAGACAGACGCATACTCTTTAAATACATCCACTCAAGCATCAACTCACTCAACCAAACTTCCACTCAAAGAGCCACTCACTCTCCCATACAGCACACTTACACACCCAGTCCCTCACCCATATAGCCATTCAGGCACCCACTCTCTCACTCATACAGTCACTCACATTCCCACTCACTCACCCATACAGATACTTACACAACCACTTTCTCAACCACACAGCTACTCACACACCCACTTATACACCTACCAGCCACCACACACCCACTCACACACCCATATACCCACTCAGACACCCATTCACACACAGATACACACAGCCACTCACATATTATAAGTTAAAAGTAGTATCACTGAGTTGTACTGATTACAATTTTCTAGTAGCTTAGTAATATTTAAATCTCAATTGGATGATGTCATGAGCAATGTAATATGTGAGGCCATAAGCCGTGCATTGCGATGCGTAAGTTATAGTTAGCCCAGGTAACTATAACACATGCACTGCTTAGGACCTTTCATATAAAATCACTCATGACATGTTCTACGACATTATCGATAACATCAATGCGTCATTTGAAATTTCATCATTGATGACAATACTGTGCATGGTGTGGGCACTAGGACCTGAACCCAACTCCCAACTGCATTAAAGATGGCTTTTCTGGTCAACATAGTCTTGCAACCCCCCATAACCATCCTTTTTTTTGTGGCACTTCTGTAATGCTGTATTACAGTGAAATTACTTAGGGAAGCAAACTGTGTGCACAGCAGTACCACAGTATCATTGTGCAGACAAAAATTAATCTTTTTTAATTTGACCCCTGGAGGGGTCCCTCTATGACCCACCACATGGGCCAGGGGTTCAGAATTCCCCTACACTGCCCCTTATTATTTTTTATGTTTTTTTAAAATTGTATTCATAATTTTATTCACAAGATGACCACAATTAATACATCATATCTTATCACAAAGTTGAGGACCAATTTACACCATCCATCAAGACATCAATTACTTGAGACTTGAAACGACCATTCAGTTATATGACAAAAAAATTCAAAAATCCAATAGACAGACAAATATATTCATGTAAAAGCCCTTTCAAAATATAACATTCATCTGCATTCTTTCAAGGCAGATACACTGTCTTTGGATAAATCTCAGGAGATAATGCATTAGTTATAGAGTTATTCCATTACATATAGGCTACATGATCAGAAGGTCCTTCACCCACCCATCTCTGCAAAGGGGCCCAAATCTGTTCCTCCTATTTTTTACCTTGCTAAACATAGTTTCCAGATCTGCATCCACATATTTACAAAGCGGGCAGCAGATTCCTTTGTTTCTTTCCTACCTAGCAATTTTTGCCAGAGTATAGTATAAATTGAAGAGTGTTTTGTAGTGTTGTGCCTGCTGATAATAATTAGGGCGCCCGGTTTTATGGTATTTATTTTTTTAACATTTCTGTCTGTATTTATCCATATTTCTTTTCTGGCCTTATTTATTTTGTGTTTTGCGAATAAATGAAGTTGAAAATCCGTACATTTCCATATTTATTTAACCAATAGACGCGCACTCATGCTTTGATGTCTGTCATGTTTTAGCTATTTAAGCTGTAAAATGTTACATAACTATACATACATTGGTAAATACTAGCATTATACCACAAATGTATGATGACATTTGCCGTTATTTAAATACATTTCATCTTGTTTTTTAAATTCCCATGCTGTCCATATGCTCAGCTGCTGACCTATAATTAATCAAAAACAGCATGGAGAGTCATTTAAACTTTAAATGCAGCTTTTAAGATCTGGGCAACTATCAGGAAAAAGGTTGGTATTCGGGGATACACTTACTATACTCCTCTCTGGAGTGCCCCCTTAGTCATTATGTCCATGAGTCCTAACATTGTGACCGCAAGGTTTTCTTCCTGTTGCAGCCAGACAATCAAAGTACATGTCTTGGCTTTGGGGTCTATACATTTTGAAACACAATTTCTCCAAAACTCCTGAACAGATTTACACCAAATTACAAAAGGTACGTTTTCAGGGTCAACATCTAGCTTTCTGTCATGTTTGGTGTAATTCTGTTCAGCAGTTTTGGCTGTATCATTTTCTAACGGCCCTGTGGGAAACTGTATGAGAAAACATGTTTTGGGGCCCACCCTTTTTCTCAGCTCCAGCTTGACTGATCACTTTAAGACTTTCCAGGAAACATCTAAGGTGAATGAACCTTTTTTTTACGTTTCAAAAAGATTTGTCACAATGCACAAAGTTATTAGCAAACCAAAAAATCAATTTCCTGTGTAAACGTGGGGCCAGATTTACCCATATTTGGTGCAACACAACGCAGCAAGACATCTAGCTGCTCTGCGCTGTGCCAAAAGGAGAGGGCAGGAATGAGCTATATTTACATATGGCGAATTCCTCCTCTCTCTATGTGCTGGCGAACTTGTGGCTACCAAGCGCTAACGCAGGCACCCTTTCACCAGGCTGAAAGAGAGCCTGCGTTACCACCAGCATTGCTTTTGTGCAATAAGGAAAGACCTTCCTGAATTATGACATTACAACACATGCAATTACAATATATGCTTTTACAACGCAGTCTTTACGTAGTAACTACCATTACACTGCATGATTTTACAACGCATGCCATTACAACGCATTTTAAAAACTACCTTTACAACGTATTCCATTACAATGCATACCATTACGATGCAGAATAATTTTAGGGCAAGAGTAGGGTAAGTGTTGGGGTAAAAATTACTATTCCTACTCAAGTGAGTGCAGCAGTAGGGTAAGTGTTGGATAGTGTAGGGGTAAAAATTACTATTCCGACTCCAGTGAGTGCAACAGTAGGGAAAGTGTTGGATAGTGTAGGGAGAAAAATTACTATTCCCATGTACCCCACAACCCACACCCACCCTAATACTAAAAGAATCTCCATTGCTTACCTTATAATGCGTTGTAATGGCATGCATTGCAATGGCATGCATCATAAAAGGATGAGATGTAAAGGCAGTTGCGTTAAAAAGGTAGGTCGTTGTAATGACTGCATTGTAATGGATGCTTCCCGACCTTCCTGCACAAAAACAATACTCTGAGGCATTTTCTCCTTTCTATGTGTACTGCAGAATGCAGCACACGTAGAAAGAGGAAAAAAGATTAACTCTCACAAAGCCTTCGTAAGCCTGGCCTTAATTTGTGAGGTCTAGCATTTTGTAACTCAGCACGTCCGACCTAAGCATTGTGTTCTGTATGTGATTTTGTTCGTAACATTTTCAGGAGCATTTTAGCTGATGTTCTGAACGTACTTCCTCATACCTGTGACAGGCTAGGTGCGGTGGTGCCAGCTCAGCCTGTGAATTTTGTGAAACACTTTTTCCGTTCTTCTGCACTTCAAAGTCCTATTTTCATCCCGACTGTGCTTTGTATTAAGAGCAACATTTTCCTGATTTCTGGTATTGACATCCGTAATTTTGAATGTACAGAAATGTCCTTGTGACATTACTTTAACATTCTCTGGCATGAATAAATATTACAAAGCAAACACAGAGACTCACGCAGTCGTTTAATTTTTAAATGGAGAAGCATAATGCCTCCTTTTAAAATAAAGGCTTTACAAAAACCTAAAGAACGTCAATTTCTTTGCTTGTTGTATAGCAACAATAATTGATCTAGCAAAGGTTAAATGATTTAGCACTAGCTTGTGGCTATGCTAACCATTCATTTTTTTCCTTCGTAAACTGAATATTAGTATATGCTAAATTGCTTGTTTTGTTAATTGATTCATTTACTCTCAATGTTACATGTTAGCATATTCACGTTTCCTGGCACTGGCGTTGGAAAATGTAGTGTGTATGACAATTTATCGTATTAACTTACATTTTTAAATAGACTTGCTGCAAAAAATTACTAATGTATTTATTATTCATCAGGTCTGACACCATTGCCCCATGTTGTTTTACACACCTTGTTAAATCATGTATATATATATATGTTTAAAAAAAACAATTCTAGGCATACAAATCAGCATTTTCCCTTTACTGGAAGGCTCTGTTTCAGCCTTTTATTGTTTAACGAAAATGAACATGATATTTATTGACTGGATGTACCTTAGGTGATGATTAACAAAACATTTCTAAAGTATTTCAGTCTGGCAAATTGGAATGGATCTCGTTTCTTTTTGTGTAAGAGTTGTTCTTGTGAAAGTCCTCACACAAAGACCTAAGCCGTATTTCTCAAAGGGACTTCCTATGGAGACCACAGTTTGTAAAAATACATACTATGCCCTCATATGCCACAACATATCACTTGGGCAGGCTCATGTATAAATGTTCAAATTAAAAGGCATCCTCTGTGCTTAACTGACACTGAAAGGACTTCGGCCCTATAAAGCTCCACTTTAAAAACAAGTGCGTGAAGGGTTGGTGTGGCATCTAAAGATTCTACTCCTGTTGCCAGGTGCTTGAGAATGTTATCATCTGTATATCTTGTTATGATGTGAACAGCTGTGCAGCAGTTGGAACCTGGCTTTCATCCCTGCAAGATCTTCTGATGTGGATGGGATCTATTTCTTGGAATAAACCTTTTATCTTCCTTAACTTAACCTGAGTTACTTCTTCATTACACTTGGCGACAGAGGATGGCTTCACCCTAATGGAAAGATCCCAACACTGCTTTGAATCTTCAAAGAGTCTTTTCAAGAACTTCTCCTAATTTCTGTGGATGACAGGTACTGTTTAAATTATTCTTCACCTTGGATATTACTTTACTTTAACAAGGACATCCTGAATTCTCTAAAAGGTTTTGAGACTTACTAAATTTAATATCACCATTTCAAAGGATTTCTCAAGCGCTTTGATTGTTAGTGATGTACTTCCTCTTCAAAAAAAAATGTAAGACTTTGTTGAATTTAGTGCTATTAACCGTCTAAATATCCTATCTGGGATACTGTTTGCGAGTCCGTGGTGTGCCCTGACTCATTTTATGCCTCCACACTCTGACTGTTTGCATTGGTTGTGGCCATACTGTTTGTGGAACAGCGCACTTTCAAACATTGTCACTTTTGCTTTTGTTGTGACCATAATCTTTAAGGAGCAACGCGTTTTCGCACATGTGCTTACTGAAGATTACGTTCAGTAAGTAGGGATTCCCAAGAGGCTCTCAACTAGTCATTTGACTTTGCCAGCGTGCGCTCGCCTGCCGACTTTGTTTATGTTCGAACACAGGGAACGCTTAATTTCTTCTGCCTCACGTCCTCTGCTTCATCGCGTCTCGGTGCTCCTCTTCAGGAATTCTCCGGCATTGTTGGGACGTGCCTACGCGTCACGTTTGGTGACGTACTCCCTGCAGCCATCTTTCGCGTTACTAAGCAACGTAAGGACACATTGCTCTTTCATCGCGCTTTCAACGCTTTGCTAAGCAGCCTCATACGCGATGTCTACCTTGCGTGAAGCGCATTGAGAATAAATTTAGCCCTCAGTATTTTTTTATCGCATTCATAGGGAATTCATACAACTTATTGTGAAGCATGAACAATTGAAAAAGGGAATTTTCGTGTATCTCCTCAGTGATACACACACTTCCAAAAGGTAAAAGGTAAATGAAAGGTGTGTCATAACAGTGACACACACACTTTCTTCAAAACACAGTTCTACAACAGTGACGCACACACTATCGTGTGTCGCAATTCATGCAACTTTGAAGAAACATTTGTAAAACATTAACCTCATGTTTTATTTTACTGTAACACATATTTACCTTATTTCTTGTGCCTAATATTTCATTGCTTTACAACATTGTGATATACCTAACTTCATCAAGTGATACTTACATTGATTACTTGTCTGATACGTTATTCATGATTTAAATCTCATACTATATTTCAAATAGATTTTTATTTCATTTGATTTCACGAATATGCAAAATGTTACTGCACCTCTGTTTTTTTTGTCATCACTGGGAGATCCTCCTATCAAGTGGCAAAAATGGTGGAAAGTGTTCAAAAGGTATGCAAGAGTGTGCAGTTCTTCCTTAAGTGCAGAAAGGAAAACTGCTTTGCTTTTACATTGTTTGGGATCAAAAGGTCAGGAAGTTTTCGACCATCTTCCCGATCGTGACCTTAATGAATACTAAATTTGCATTGCTAAATTGGAGAAACACTACCTACCCAAGGTCAGTACTATTCTTTAGAGGTATTATTTTGGAAGGAGGACTCAATTGGAGGATGAGAGTATTGAAAACTATGTTACGTCCCTTAGGAAGTTGGCCTCATCATGTAAATTTGCTGCAACTCTTGATGAAAGAATAAGAGATCAGTTCATGCTGGGTTGCAGCATTGAACGCGTCAGAGAAGAGTTGTGGCAAAAGGATGGGCCAACTTTGGAGGATGTTATGGTAATTGCAAAAAGGATCGAACACTCTCTGAAATGAGTTGATGTTATAAAGAAAAATGGCAAAAGTAAAGAAAAAAGTTCCATTCAGGCCATTAAGACTATTCGAAGTCATAAAGAAATTATAAAAAATGAAGTCTCTAAAGAGACACCTAAGAAGTTTGATTTTTCTAATGTAAAATGTTTCCGTTGCGGAAAAATGGGCCATTTTGCCAATGACAGACAGTGTCCAGGATGGAAGACAATTTGCAGTAAATGTAAAAAGAAAGGGCATTTCTCTGTTATGTGCAAAGGCAAGAACTATAAAGGGAAAATTAGTGAAATGTATTATGATGTCGATGACAATTATCAATGCCAAGAAGAGGTTGACTGTGGTCAAATCCAGGTACAGGTCCTCCAAAATGGGGAAGGTAAGAATTGCCCTTTTGGTGAAATCCTGGTTGAAGTAAATCCAACTAAAGTTCTTTTCAACTCGGTGCAAAGATTACCATTATCTCGAAAGAATTTTATATTAAACAAATGAGAGAAAAAGTTAAGGTCTTTCGCACTGACATAAAACCATTTGCATATGGCGGTGAACCCATTAAGCTGTTTGGTTACTTCTGGGGCTTAATTGATCATAAAAACAGGTTAACAAGATCAAAAATCTACATTTCACAAAAAAGAGATAGCATATTGAACTGGTTCCACCAGAGGGATCTGGGTGTAATGCTAGATCCAAACTCTTCACCCCCTATCCTATTGAAAAAGAACTTTAATTCAAATTCAATTTCTGTTGTTGATGACGGTGCAAGCAAAGAATGTTCATATGTGTTAAGAAACAAGTTTCTGAATGTCTTTTCTGATAAATTGGGCTGTCTCAAAGATTACATCCATCACATTTGCATGTTTGATAATGCTAGACCTGTATGCTGCAAGGTTAGGATTGTACCTGTTGCAGTTAGAGAACTAGTCAAAGCTGAATTGGAGCAACTTAAATCTGAAGGAGTAATTGAGGATGTGGAAGCAACTCAATGGGTTGCTCCGGTAGTCGCCGCAAAAAAAGGGGATGGGTCTCTCCGTCTATGTGTGGACCTACGCAAATTGAATAAAAATGTTGTGGTAGACCGATATCCGCTACCAAAAATCAATGATATGTTAATGTTGTTGAAGGGTGCGAAAGTTTTCAGTACCATTGATCTGAGGTCAGCTTACTACCAAATTAGGTTAGATGATGTGTCCAAAGACTTAACGGCATTTGTTACTCCTTTTGGAACGTTTTGCTTTGCAAGGCTTCCTTTTGGTCTCGTATTGGCAGCCGCAGTTTTTCAGAGAGCTCTGGAGAATGTTTTAACAGGTCTTACAGGCGTTAGAGTTTATCAAGATGATATATTGATTTTTGGAAGTGATATCTTTGAACATGATGAGAGACTTTTCATGGTATTGAACAGGTTGAATGAGTTCAATTTAACAGTAAAAATTAACAAATGCAAATTCAGGAGAAGTTCGATTGAATATTTGGGCCACACTATTTCAGAAGGGGGTGTTTTGCCAAAAGAAAGTTTGATTGCTGCCATACAGAAGTTGGCCTCTCCCACAAATAAGGAGGAACTGATGAGCGTCTTAGGAATGGCAGAATATTATAGCAAATTTATAAATGGCTTTGCCTTTTTGTGTGTTCATATGAGGGCCTTGCTCTGCAAAGGTTGTGAATTCATTTGGGATAATAGGTGTGAACAGGAAATTTGTACTCTCAAAGAGAAGTTGAATGTCGCTTCCAGATTGTGTAGTTTTGATCCAGAGAAGAAATATATTTTAATCACTGACGCAAGTTTGAAGGGGCTTGGAGCTGTACTTTTACAAAAGGTCCACTCTCATGAATATGTCATACTTTTCTTGTCAAGGAGTTTGCGGGCTGCTGAGCTACGTTACTCCGTGGTAGAGAGAGAATCTCTTGCCGTATATTGGTCAATAAAGAAATTAAAGAATTTCTTAGGGGGTGGTGTATTTGAGGTCAGGTCTGATCATAAACCTTTGTGCAGGATTTTTAAAAACAAGGGCACAGATGCAGGTTCAAGTCGAATCACAAAATGGGTTGTTGGTCTGCAAGATTACAATTTTGATGTTAAATACTTTCCTGGGGTGGAAAACAAAGTGGCTGATGCTTTGTCTCGACTTGTTGTCAAAGATGACGTTGATCTTGACGATGAAATTGAACAGGGTGAGGATATGGTTTGTGCCATTGATGAATGTATAATTGACAGAGACAGATGGGGGAAAGCTTTGCAAGAAGATGTTGTGTTAATGAAGGTCTTACCAGGTGTGAACTAATCCTGGGCGTAGTGGGGCTACGTGGAGCATCGCATAGTGTGGCCAAATCTACGCACACTTGCGCGCTCCACGTAGCCCCACTAAGTGCCGCCCGCCTCTCACCCGCCCTCATTATAAAATAAGTTAAAGTATTTTACAAGTAAGAGAAATTGCCTTACCCGCAGTGCAGCATTCCGGGGGCTCCCTCTTCCTGGTTGAAGGCAACTTCTTCTCACAAATGTGCATGCGCGGACGCCCGCGCATGCACATTTCTTGCGAAGCAGGCAGCGCTACGTACACTCCATGGGCAGAGCGGAGCACTACGCTCGGGATTAGTTTTAACAAGGGTTGGACAGTGAAACCCAAGGGTGATGACAATCTCAAGAAATTTTGGCATGTCAAAGACCAGTTGTCTGAACGCAATGGTTTGCTTCTCAGGGGTTTGAGACTCATTCCTCCCACTTCAAGTAGGGAAGATCTTATATCTCTTGCACATATGACACATCAAGGCATTTCTAAGACAAAAGGGAGACTTAGGTTGTTTTATTGGTGGGCAGGCATGGATTTACAGGTAGAACGTAAGATAAGAGATTGTGTGGAATGTGCCTTGAGTGAAAGGGTAGCCAAACCCAAAGTACAACCCATGATCATAAGGGATAGACCTGATGCACCTTGGAAAGAAGTGGGATTAGATATTCTTGGCCCTATACACTCTTCTGGGATTGAGTGGTATGTTTTTGTTTTGATCGATTTCTTCTCGAGATGGCCAGAAATAGCCATTTCTCGAGGGATTGAGACCAAACATGTAATCGTGTTTTTGGAAAAGCTTTTCGCCAGAGAAGGGATGCCTTCAAGCATCCTTACTGACAATGGTGTCCAATTAGTGTCCAGAGAAATTAAATCATTTTTATCTAGACATGGTATTAAACACAAAAAATCTTCTTTGTACCACCCAGAAATAAATGGAGTGGTTGAAAGATTTAATCGTGTATTAAAGAAAACTATTGACATGGCACGGTCAGCAGGTCTAGATTGGCGCACTCAAATTTGGAAAAAGGTTGAGGCTTACAGGTTGTCACTACACTCTGTCACGAATAGGACCCCGTTTGAATTGTTCAGATCTAGGTGCCCCAACACCTTGGTTGCACCTCCTTGGGTCAATAATATGCAACCAGAGTTATTTTCTGAAAATGAAAAGTCTAACTGGCAACTAAATGAGTCTGAGAAAGTTGAATCTAGAAAGACACTTCATGATTTAAGAAAATCTGTAAAAAAAACACCAGTAAAAATTGGGGATTGGGTTCTCATAAAAAATCCAACCAAGAAGAAATCATCTTCAGCGTTTTTGAAACCCATTCAAGTGATTAAAATATTCAACAATGCTGTCAAAACTGCTTACCACCGTATTTGGAATTTGAACAGGGTGGTGGTGGTTAGGAAAGACTTTCTGTGTAGTGATGATAACTCTAGTTCTAATGACTCTACTCATATTTCGGATGGCATTCGCAGATCTTCTAGAGTTTCCTCTCCTCCTAAATTTTTGAAAGACTTTGTTAAATAGATTTTCTTGTATTTTAGTTTTGAGTTACAACTTTGCTTGTTTGTTTATAAAGGATGGAGATGTGTGGCATCTTAAGATTCTACTCCTGTCGCCAGGTGCTTGAGAATGTTGTCATCTGTATGTCTTGTTATGATGTGAACAGCTGTGCAGCCGTTGGAACCTGGCTTTCATCCCTGCAAGACCTTCTGATGTGGATGGGATCTATTTCTTGGAATAAACCTTTTATCTTCCTTAACTTATCCTGAGTTACTTCTTCATTACTGTTGGCTCCTCTTACCTAGTGTTTCATGGCCCTTCCCTAGGGTACCTCCTCCCATCTTCTGAGGGAGACCTGGAGGAGTCTAAAAATGTAAAATTCAGTCTGGAATTCAGACTGTGAACCATTTACCTCCTTCCTAATCTCAAAAGAGCCCCTCCTTATTAATTGAGTCAGAGAATAGTTGGCTAGAAAAGCCATTGCAACTGTCTTTTTGCTTCCTTGAATCATTAATTGGCCAACTTACAGCAGAAATAGAATAGAGCACTTAAACAACAGAGTACTGTAGCATCCTCCCAGCCTGTGAGCATGTAACTAATATTGCCACACTATTTGTAAGTGTGTACCTGTTAACTGAACATTCTACATCATGAATTCTACCAGCCACACCCAAGCACTTACGTCACTGTTCTATGAAGTCCATCAGGAAACAAAAGGGTCCCGTCATCTCTAACTCAAAAAACACTCCATCTCACCTATTTGTTAAATAAAAGTACAAACAATACACATATACATCATAACTCTTCAAAAAATTGTTTTAGTGCTCAGAAATAAATGCCCCAATTTTGTCAAGGGAGGCTCCAGAGTCACAGAATCGTCCATGACTGGCACTGGTGACAGAGACACAGGTGCAGTCATTGAGCTCTCAGGATTCTCAGGTGGCTTAGTCGCACTACTGGCATCTGCAGTTGGAAAAGGTCAAGGCAGGTGCTTGAAATGCAAATAATTGCATGTAATGGACTTTCTAGGACGGTAAGAAGTCACCATGTGAACAAAGTGCCTTTCCTGGTCGCAAACAGTGAGATGTTGAAGCCCACAGGTGCAGGATGCATTGATCTCCAGGCAGTGAAGGTGATGCGTTAGTTCTGAAGACGGATGCCGGAGTCGAGAGGTGTCGAGCGATGCACCAGATTCTGCTAGGCGGTCAAGGGCATGCATCGATCTCACTAAGCAGCAGCAGCAGCAATACGCTGTCCGATGCGTCAATCTCTGGATGGCAAAGCGCTGGTTCCGAGGCGATGCGATGATTGTGCTTCCTCAACCTGATCAATACACTGGTTCTGCTACACGCAGACAGGAGGAGATGCATCGAAATCCATGTTGCAGGTATCCGGGCCACCTCCAGTGAACCAAGCTCAGGAGCAGACTTTGATATCCCTGAGTCTCAAGCAGCAAGGGACAACCCAACAAGCCCTTGTAGATCACTTGGAAGGAAGGCAGAGTCCAACTGTCCTTCAGCAGAGTTAGAGAGCAGCAGGCAGTAAGTAGGGCAGCAAACACAAAAGCAGGCCTTCCAGAACAGCGGTTTGTGGTGTTCTGCACCTTCTTTGTAAGCCACAGGTTCCTGTTCTGGAATGTAGTGAATGTTGCCTAGCACTACTTGAACTGAGAGAGCAGTTGCTCTTTACCAGCTGCTGGATGGGGTCTCTGTATTCCTTCTTAATAATAAAGCCTACTTTTACCACAACTAAAATCTGCATTTCATTTTGGTTGGCACCTACTTCCACATTTGGCGACGAGGTACCTATGCGCTGAAAGAGACCCCAACAGTCAACTTTAAAAAGGAAAAGGACACAGACTAGGCTGTCCCTTGATCCGAGAGGCTGGGAGACTGTCTGCTGTTCATACCCCGTAACAGGCCTACTTTCCGTTTTGCCTGAATTGCCCTGTCTGCGTAACTTTAACCTCATCACGCATAGATGCGGAAGCCATTTTGTGTGTCTTCTTTTGATCCGCCTGATCTAAGCGTTAGTGTGTGGCATTCTAGATACAAAAGAAGTATTTCATCGGGACCTGCAGTGACGTCATCACGTGACGACGTGGCGGCCATCTTAAATTGGGTTTTCTGTCAAAACGGAGCTGAGCTAGTTATTTGCTCATCGGGGGCCTGTGATCAAGATTTACACGCTGACACGCACAGCTGTTCGTACATTAAGTAAGCGTGTCAGTCATCGCAAAGTGTTGACAACCATATCAGTGCTGACACGCACACATGGTGATTGTCCTGTGATCGAGAATTGTGCGCTGACACGCACAGCTGTTCGTACTTTAAGTACACATGTCAGTCATTACAAAGTGTTGACTACCATATCAGCACTGACACGCACACCTACTGATTGAAGCTTATACGCTGACAAAGAAAGATTTTCACATTGCGTGTGTCAGTTACTACGTAAAGTTGTAATTCTGCGCTGACACACACAGCTGATTTCTCCACGTGTGTCAGTTACCACATTATATTGTAACTCTGCGCTGACACGAACAGTTGAATTTTCATAGATGTGGTGCATTACTTATTCTGGACACTGAAACATTTTTACAAAGCATATTCATTTATTTATTTATTTATCTATTTGCTCTCATTTTGTTTGTTCATTAGTATAAATATGCAACATGTTCCACCGCCACCATTCTTTCTCTCTTCCCCAGGTGATCCTCCTCTACTCTGGAAAAAGTGGAAGAAGGTGTTCGTTCACTATGCTCGGGTGTGTGGTACCTCCCTCAGTGCAGAGAGGAAAACTTCTCTGCTCATGCACTGTTTTGGGTGCTGAGGGGCAAGAAGTTTTTGAGCACCTACCTGATCTCAATGATCTTTTAATGAGTATGAGATTTGTATAAAAAAACTTGATTTATACTGTTCTGGAGCGATATCACTTCGGTAGAAGGATGCAAAGGCAAGATGAATCCGTGGAGCAGTATATAACCATTTTGCGCAAGTTAGTCATGACATACAACTTTGGAGACACTTTGGAGGAATGCCTGAGAGATCAGTTTATGTTGGGTTGTGTTCATGAAAAAACTAGAGATGCTCTTTGGCAAAAAGATGACCCTCCTTTGCAAGTGGTTATTACCATCGCTGAGAGCATGAACACTCGAAAACGTGTGTTGACATTATTAAGAAAGATTCTTCTTCAGATAAGAATGATTCTTCAGATAGGCCTGTTAAACTTAAAAATATCATAGACCAGAAACAGTCTAGTCATTCCCAAAAAGGATCTTTTTATTCTCAGAGGTCAACTTTTTCTAGTCAGAATTCTTGTAAGTCAAAACAATTTCAAGGCAAGTGTTATCGATGTGGTGACATTGGTCACATGGCTGATTTAAAAATATGTCCAGGTTGGAAAACAATTTGCAAAATTTGTGGAAAAAAAGGTAATGGTTCCAAATGTTGTAGATCTGGTATGGCCCACAATTCTGCAAAATAAGTCGATATTTATGATGATGATGCTGAAGAAGTTAATATTTGTCAAGTCACTGAAAGTAAGCCTGATGGTCCTTATGAGGATGTTCTAATTAATGATGCTTTGGTTAAGATGTTGTTCGGCTCTGGAATCAAGATTACTTCTGTTCCTAAAGTGTTTTATGAAAACTTTCTGCAAAATAAGGTGGTCCTTAAAAAACCTGACATAAGACCAAAAGGTTATGGTGGTGTCACCATTGACTTACTTGGTTACTTTTGGGGATATATAAACTTCAAAGGGAGAGTGATCTCGGGAAAAATCTATGTGTCGGTGAAAGGTGACTCTCTTATAAGTTGGTTTCACCAAAGAGATCTCCATGTGTTTCTTGATCCCAATGAAGATCCTCAAGTGTGTCTAAAGGAGTTGCCCACTCTCAGAGTGGTAAGTGTCCTAGTCAATGATTTAATCAAGGAATTTCCTAGTGTCTTTGCGAATGAACTTGGTTGTTTCAAGAATTACATTCATCTGATAAAACTTAAAACTTAAGGAAAATGTTATTCCTAAAGTCGCTAAAGTTAGGAGTGTTCCTCACTTAGAGAGATAGTATGAAGAAAGAACTTGACAAGCTTCTAGCGAAAGGTATTATCCAAGAGGTTGAGGCAACGGAGTGGCTCTCTCCTGTAGTAATGGCTCAAAAGGCTAATGGAGAGGCGCGGCTCTGTGTGGACTTGAGGGAACTCAATAGAGCAGAAGTTGTTGATCACTATCCTCTGCCCAACACTTTTCCTCTCTGGATTTGACCTCTGCTTACCACCAGGTTAAGCTACATTCTTCTTGTCAAGAGTACACTACTTTTACGACACCGTTTGACACGTTTAAGTTTCTAAGAATGCCCTTTGGTTTGATATTGGCTGCCTCAGTTTTTCAAAGGGTGATGGAGGGCATTCTTGGAAAATTAAAAGGTATGAAGGTTTATCAAGATGACATGCTTATTTTTTTAGCCAATTTAGAGGAACATGATTCCAGGTTGAGGTCTGTATTAGATAAGTTACAAAATGCTAGACTAAATTTATGGGCTGACAAGTGTAAATTCAATGTCAAGGAAATTGAATACCTTGGACACTTTGTCTCAGCAGAAGGGATCAAACCAAAGAAAAATCTTGTTGATTCTATTGTCAAATTGCGTTCACCTTCTAATAAGGATGAGCTCATTAAATTTCTGGGTATGTCAGAATTCTATCATAAATTCATACCGAATTTTGCAGGAAAGACTTTATCACTAAGGTCTTTGTTAAAAAAGGGTGTGAATTTGAGTGGTCAAAAATTTGTGAGGAAGAATTAATTGATATTAAGAATCACATCAACAATGTGCCATGTCTGATTAGTTTTGACCCTTCTAAGCCCTCTTTCCTTATAACTGATGCAATTTTGACTGAGTTAGGAGCAGTATTGCTGCAAAAAGTAAATGACATAGAAAAAAACATCTTGTTCATCTCGAGGCCCTTGAGAGGTGCAGAGTGCAACTATTCTGTTATTGAAAAAGAGGCGCTAGTGGTGTTCTGGGCTGTGCGTAAGTTGAGGAAATTTTTATGGGGCAAAAAGTTTAAAGTACTTTCTGACCAAAAAACACTTAAAGAAGACTTTTCTAAGAAGGGAATAGATTTTGATTCTCACATCATTCGAAAATGGGTTGTTGCTCTTCAAGAATTTGAATTTGAACTTTTGTATTTACCTGGTTCCTACTTTGCTGGAGAGGTGATGGATAATGTTGTAAATATATGTGTGATCAGTGAAGGTGTGGTTTTGGAAGATGAATGGAAAGAACATCTCTCTACTGATGAGTCCTTACAAAAAGTCATTTCTTTGGTGAATTGTGGTTGGTGTAAAAAAAAATTTATGATGAAAATTTGAGGGGTTTTTGGCATGTGAAAGAAGAGTTGGCAGTTATGGATGGTGTGCTTATGCGTGGAAGCAAACTTATTCCACCTTGTGTTTTAAGAGAGAAATTGGTTGCAAGTGCTCATGTCTCTCATATGGGTATAGCCAAAACTAAGTAAAGAATCAGGGAAATGTACTGGTGGCCTGCCATGGATGTTTTTATAGAAAGGCTTGTACGTGAATGTTCGGACTGTGCCAATTGTGATAAATCGATCAAGTGTTGGACGCAACCTATGGTTATTAGAGAGCAAGCTGTTTCTCCTTGGTCTGATATTTCTTTGGACATTTTGGGTCCTGTGAAGTTTAAATCGCAAGATCGCTATGCCATCGTCTGCTTGGATATGTTTTCACGGTGGCCGGAGATAAAGATCGTGAATTCTGTAGAGTCTTGTGTTGTGATAGACTTTTTAGATGAGCTTTTTGAGAGAGAGGGTTTCCCTCAGACAGTTTGTCTGACAATGGGTTACAATTTACCTCTCGGTTGTTTGAGGATTTTCTGTCAACAAGGGGTATACAACACAAAACATCTGCTCTTTATCACCCACAAAGTAATGGTGTGGTTGAAAGGTTTATCAAAGTACTTAAAGAAGCTATACAACAAGCTAGATCTTGTGGTGATTGTTGGGAAGTTGCTGTGAGGAAGAAAGTGAGAGAATATCGCTTTACATTCCTCCACAGGCAAAGCTCCCTTTCGGCTGTTTAAGGGTCGAATGGCAAATGTGGATATAGCTCCCTTTTGGGTTTCAAAAAAGAGAGTGTTAATTGATGAAAATGTGGGTTGCACGATGGTTGGAAGGAAAGAGAGAAAAGTAATATGGAGAAAAGGAAGATTAGTTATGATTTGAGGAAAGCTGTGAAGAGTACGTTAGTTGAGGTTGGTGATTGGGTCAAGATCGGGTTGCCAAAGAGAAACTCTGGTGTGTCAAAATACAGTCAACCCATACAGGCCATAAAAGTGTTTAAAAATTCCATTAAAACAACTGATCACAGGATTTGGAACTTAGACAGGTCGCTAAATGTCATTCTTCTATTACAAATTGTGCTACGAGTTCCACTTCACAGGCAGTTCAATGTGAATCTGTTGTTGCTGAGATTTGTTCAAGACTGCTTCGTTTAAAGCGGGTCCCTATTCGTTTTCAAGACTAGACTACTTAATGTGTTTTAGTACAATGATTTACCTATTTAGAGACTATACTGTTTGATGTAAATTGTCTTTATTGTTTTTATTGTTTCTTTTTGGTTAGTTATGTTTTGCTTTCTGTTCCTGTTGCTTGTTTATAAAAAGGGAGGTGATGTGGTGTTCTGCACCTTCTTTGTAAGCCACAGGTTCCTGTTCTGGAATGTAGTGAAGGTTGCCTAGCACTACTTGAACTGAGTGAGCAGTTGCTCTTCACCGGCTGCTGGATGGGGTCTCTGTATTCCTTCTTACGATAATAAAGCCTACTTCTGCCACAACTAAAATCTGCATTCCATTTTGTTTGACACCTACTTCCACATTGTTCAGTTGAGTAATTTTAGCAGCACAGCAGTTCTTCTGGAAGAGTTTCAGTTACAAGTCCAGTAGTGTCTGATTTTAGGGGGCAGAAACCCTGTACTTACACTCAAATGTTTTCTTTAATGTGAGCGGTGCTTTCATAGCAGCTCTCTGATGTGCACAATTATCCCTTTCAACCCAGTCCTGTCTGCTAGGCTATCTGGTGCAGATTAGCAGGTCTTTGTGTGGTTAGAGGTCACTGCCTATACAAGTGAAGTGTTAAATCCATCAGAATGCAGATGTATGTAGGTGGGTACTCAGACACACTTATTATTCTTGTGTTGTGGCTGTCTGGAGGGAATACACAAAGTGTAGCTGCCACAGACATGTATTGGAGACAGGCTATCAGGCACACATAGAAGTAAGTGCAGAGAAATGTCCACTTTCCAAAAGAGCCATTTCTAAAACAGTAATGATAAATCCAACTTCACCAGGAAGATTTAACATTACCATTCAAAGCATATGAAACACGAAAAAGCTACTCCTCTTTGATCAGGAATTACAGCTTAAAAGTGTATTAAGGAATTCCCAATGCTAACCTATGAGAGGAGTAGGCCTCAAAGTAGTTAAACATGAAATAGGTTGTTTGTCTCTACCAGGACATGTAAAACATAAAGGTACATGTCCTACCTTTTTCTTAAATAGCACCCTGCCTTTAGGGTTTTTCATGGTCTACCTTTGGGGTGATTTATATGTAATAAAAGGGGAGTCTAAGGCTGGGCAAGTAGTTTTAAATGCCAAGTTGAAGTGGCAGTAAAACTGTACACACTGGCACTGCCGTGATGGGCCTGAGACAGGTTTGAAAGGCTACTTATGTGGAAGGGGCAATTAGTGCTACAGGCCCACTAGTAGCATTTGAAGTACAGGCCCTAGGTATATGGTCTACTACTTTACAAGTGAGCTATCAATACATCAAATATGCCAATCTACTATGCACCATTGTCATCATGTTTAAGGGAAAAGCACATGCACTTTAGCACTGCTTTGCAGTGATAAAGTGCTGGGAGTCCGAAGGCCAACACAAAAAATCAGGAAAAACATGAGGTAAAATGCAAATAGTCTGGGGAAAGACTACCCTAAGGATGACAGGCGCAACACTTTCCATATAGAAACATGTCATATTGTTCTCATGCCCACGTCAAAGTTAGGCTTTCTTTTTCAGGTTGTGAATAGGCACGCTCAGTTTGAGACTAACGTCTGCTAGCATAATCCACAATATGCCTTCAAGCATTTGGATGTCTATTGTGTTGGGCAAGAATCACGCCCAAACCTGCCGGGCTTGCATCAACAACAACTGTTATAATCAATGCTATAATCATCCATCCAAATTTAAGGAGAGCCATCACTCTAAAACTTATAAAACATGGCCTAACACCAAGAGGTGGTAGAGCAGTTTTTGTGACAGAGGCATATGAATCTCACCAGAAAGAGGCATTCTACTTATGAATTACATTCCCAGAATCAAATCCAGTAACACACTTGTTTCACTTCTACAAAGAAGATGAACCACCTGAGGAATATATTCCTTTTGAGGATATTGAAATTCCCATCATCATCAAATAATCTTTATTTTGGTCATAGACCATAAAAGATGGTAAGTCATAAAAACATACATCATACAAGGACAAAGATAGACAGTTACAATTCATAATAAATGATATTTCATTGTAAATTACATTGATTAACAACACAATTATTTAAAAGCAGTATAAAGGAATAAAAAGTTAAAATAATTAAAAATGAAACTAGTGGCGAATAAATATATCTGTTTAGATGACCCTAAAGATTAGATGAAATAAGGGAACATCTCCTCCGCCACACAGCGTGCCAATAACATGATACCGAAAAAACTATAGGTGTTGAGGTATCAGTCTTCAGAATTCTATAGGCCGCATGACAGTGTATAGTGCCCAAATTCCAACAAAGTTGGACAAGCCAACGTTTTCTAATTGATTTGTATATGGGGCAAAAGAATAGGACGTGCAACTCAGTTTGTTTTGTAGCTCCACAGGTCGGGCAGTCAAAAAGATTATTAGTCGACCACTTTCCTGAGAAGGCTCTCAGAGGGAGTGTGCCATGTCTAAATTGCATATAGAGCTTTCTAGAGGCACACGGCTAAATCTGATCTAGAAAAGGCTCTATTTTAAACTCCTCCTTTATATTAAAAAATTCTATGGTAAGTGGACCTAACCTATTATTGGATAACAGTTTGTTCTTGCTATTTGTCCAAAATATGTTAGCCAGTTCCGCTCTAGAGAGATTTGGAGCAGTTGTCTCTGGCTGATACCAGAGAGCAGGAATTTCCAATCTCGTGAACTCCTTTCTGATGTGTACAAGCCACGGTATTTTGGCTGAACCAGGGAGGGCCATTAGTGACTTTAAATCATTTCGATAGTTTACCAACTCCGGCGTTATCCACAGCCTCCGCCAGTACATTAGAGGCCTCAGCGCGACTTCTTCTTGGATGGGTCTAACTCCCAGATCCATTCTAAGTGGATTGAGTGGTGTACTGTGTGGTAGGGCCAATAAAGACCTTAAAAACAAATTCTCAGACCTACTGATGTCTCCAGCTGGGCAGTGCCCCCAGTGCTCAACCCCATAGAAAGTTGCACCCCGTGCTTGTGCTTTATAAATCTCAATGATGGGTGCTATAGGTTTGGAGGTGGATGCTCTGTGCAATTTAAGGATCCCACCGCAGGTCTGGGTAAGTCGAAGTTTTGCTTTTGCTAGCTGAGGACCCCATTCCATCCTATCTGTGAGTGTAACTCCAAGATATTCGAACACTGTTACCCTATCCAGTATAACAGCATTAAGGGAAGGATTAGGGCGGGTGGTTTTGGGCGGGTTACATACCATGAATTTTGTTTTCATGGTATTAACCTCAAGCCCTTTAAGGGAACAGAATTCGGTAAAACTATAAAGAGCACGCTGTATCCCCATAGGGGATTTTGACACTAAAAGATTGTCATCGGCGAACATTAATGCCACTACCTGCTCGTTGTTAAGTTTAGGGGCGTCAATGTCCTTGGTTCCCCGCAGGTGGGCCACCAATGCATTAATATAAAGGGAGAATGAAGTTGGGGCCAGCACACATCCCTGTCTGACTCCACGATTAACAGAGAACTTAGATGTCAAATTGCCCCTCAATCCACACCTTACTTGGGCAAAGTTGTCTTTATGGAGTCGCTTAACAATCTCAAGTAGACAGGCAGGCATCCCCATCTCAGCCAAGACCGCCCAAAGAGTCTGACGAGGGACCAGGTCAAAAGCTGCTTTAAGGTCAACGAAGATGAGGTAGAGACTGCCACCCTCTACCCTCACGGTTTTCCAATAAAGAAGTTGTAAACGAAGAAGTTGGTCCACCGTGGATGTCTTCTCCCTACAGCCAGCCTGATATGGAGTCAATATTAATTGTTCATCCATCCAGGATTGCACTCGATCTAAGATGATACGTGCAAAGAGCTTTTGACTGACATCAATCAGGCTTATCGGGCGGTAGTTGATTGGCAAGAGTGGGGAGCCTTTCTTAAAAACCGGGACTATTTCAGCGCCCGCCCAAGTATCAGGGATAGTTGCGCCGTGGAGTACAGCATTATAGAGGGAAGAAAGATAGGGAATCCATACCTCAGGTTGGTGCCTGTATAGATCCCCAGGAATCTTATCCAAACCCGGCGCCTTTCCTATTGGGAGCCTATTTATAGCCATTTCTACTTCCGTGAGGGTTATAATATCAACAGGTTCTATATTCAAGTTAGGAGCAGGTAGAGGCTCAGTGACCGGAGCTAAAGGATCATATAGACTCTGATAATGATCGGTCTATTGGCCCGGGGCAATGTTCGGGTCATCTGCCACTAGCCCTTCCTTTGTGTCTGATCGAATAATTGCCCAAAATTCCCTCATGTCTTTTTTAGTTAGGGCTCTTTTAATATCTTCCCATTTGTTATTTTCCCAGTTCTGTTTTGTCTCTTTTACGACCAGCTTATATTCAAGTCTCCTCGTAACCACCATTGTCCTGTCACCTGGTTTTAATGAAGCCAGGAGAGCCAATTTAGCCCTCCTGCATTTTGTATTAAACCAGGAAAGAACTTTCATAGTTTTTTTTTATTTAAAGTCTATTGGATTAAGAAGGTCACCCAGTGCTGTAACTAAGCCTGCATGAATGTGGAGTATGTGGCTTTCCCTATTGTCATTTCCCTGCTCTAGAAAGTGACATAGTTCTGTAAGGGCTTTATGTATGACCAAATAAACAGAATTGATTTTATCCGGGGATTTAAGAATCAGTGGCCATTTAAGCCGTCTTCTATCATTAGAGAGAAGTAGAGGTCTTAGATTGTTCCCGCTATTTTGTATAGGACAATTCGCCATCAATAAAGTCAGGTCGAGGATCAGGGCATTGTGGTCGCTGTCATGACGAGGATGAACCACAAAGTCCATGATCTTAGACCATGCTTTAACCTCTACCATGATGTAATCGATACAAGAGGTCTGGCCTGGTCGATTAAAGGTGTGACTCCCCTCTAAGTCCGATAAAGTGCGCCCGTTGCAGGCTCTTAATGAGTTAGCAAGGGTTAAAGAATTTATTTGCACTGCTAGAGGTGTCCAGGCCTTAATTGGTGGGATTTGAAGGGCCGGTATGGACCACTGTTCATCCTCCTCACTGGTGATGGAATCAGTGAACCCAGGTAAGGGCTCAAACTGGCAATTAAAATCGCCGGAAACAATCAAAATGCCCTTATCCGCTACTGTTTGGATAAAATTATCCAAAATTTCTAAGGTCGTTGATTCATTTCCCGACTTGGTGGGACGGGAGTAGACATTAATAAGGATAAGACTAGACACGGAGGGGAATGTTAATAATATACATTGCAAGTCTATACTTGGAGTGGTAATTTGAGTGATAGTACAGCCTAAATGTGACCCTATGAAAATAGACAGGCCCCCAAATGGTCTTCCCCTGGTACCTATAAGGGCTAAATTATTACCGTATGAAAGTCCTTTTTTGAGAATTCTTCTTTAGCCCAAGTCTCCTGTATTAAACAAATGTCGTGCTGGTTGATAAAATAATTCCAGTCTGGGCAGAAAAGTTTGTTTATTAAGCCCGCGACATTCCAAGATAATATTTTTAAGTGGTTATCTGAGTAAGTATTCTCTCGTCCTACATGCGAGGTAGAGGACAAGGGAGAAGACAAGGGCAGGGAGGAGTCAGTGGTTGTATCATTAGAAAAATGAGAGTCGTTGGTAGTCAGGATAGGCTGGGAGATAGGATATGGAGGGAGGGAGATTGAGCTGGTTGTAATACCCAAGTATAAAGGATTCATTTTTGTTGGAATAACCCCAGCCTCCGGAACACATATAGAGCCTGGGGTAAAATTGGTCGAAGTGTTGCCATCAGGGGTCGAAGAACACGACGGAGCCCTACTATTGACTGTTAGATCGGTCAGACCATCCAGTCAATCAACATCCTCTAGCGGAACAAATCGGTTATAAACAGGGATTCC
Source organism: Triturus cristatus (assembly GCF_964204655.1). NCBI lineage: Eukaryota > Metazoa > Chordata > Amphibia > Caudata > Salamandridae > Triturus > Triturus cristatus. Next base: position 386,609,854 of record NC_140583.1, read on the forward strand.
AAAGGGTGGTAGGTTCAGATTAGGCCTTTGTGGATTATTTTGGGGTAACCCAAAGCCTGAAGGAGAAGAACCAATTCGGCGAGGGACGGGCACCCAGGGTGATTGAGGATTGAAAAATTCAAGGGGAGAGACATTAATTGAAGTTTGATAGCCGAAAGATGATGTAGGTTGGGCAAATATTTTTTGGTTAATGTGCGGGTGCCTAAAGTTGATAACCACACAATCCCCCCTTAAACATTTTTGCGTCGGTCCTATCCATGCAACCCTCCTCACCATCAAAATCTCATTGGCCATCTCATTGTGTCTTGCCAACCAAAAAAGTACTTTATTACGTAGATCTAAGTGGTTTTCCTTTGTGCCCTTATTAAGTTCAGGAATCCCAGTCAGAATGGTCACATACGGAGATGCCGCTGGAGGGAGGTTAATCGTTGGCAAGTTTATAGGAGTTATCTCATTGTTGTTATCAGCAAAGTTGTTATGGATCGTAGTAGGGGTGGCTATGATTTAACTATTACTAATGTTCCCCACTGGTGAGATGGAATTACTTGGGCATGGATCTTGTGACTGCGGATTGTGAGAAAATGACCTTCTGATATTTTGGGCAGTCTGTTTCTTTGTTTTTTGAAGTAGGACCATTTTGTGCGGAAGATTCCTCTGTGAGAATACGAGTTTTGGTTGCCTCAACAGACCCGTGTTTGCGTTGAATAAGTTCTGAGTTTGATGATGAAATCTGGGCTAGAATACACGGTTTCCCTTGTCAGCCTCCCCTTGGTCTTCTTACTCTTGATTCCGCCCCTGCTGGCTTTCCTTTTTTCCCTAACTTTGGGGGGTATGAAATTAAAGCCCTCGGTTTCCATAGGTGTTAATATGGGATCTTGGGTAATAACAACCGGTAAAGAACAATTCTGGCTACTTTGTGGTTCATTTAAGTCTGCCTCGATAGAATAGGCAGGTGACCCCGTAGATGGTAAATCAGGAGTTAAGGAAAGGCGACGTTCTGTCATTTCAATTTCTGAAGTAACCACACCAATGGCTTTCTGGAGCATTAGATCTATTGCTGTAGGAAGTTTGGGTTCAGGTGCCATTGATTTAGATCGATAATGTTTGATAGCGCATGCACGGGCCCCTTGGACACGTTTGGGGAGGGTAGGTTTAGACATGGTGGAATAGATGGTAGATTACCCAATATAAACCCCAAAGTTGATGGGGTCTAAATAAATATAGGTTCCCAACAGTACCTTGTGTCCTTAGTGGGGGATCCTTTCACTCAGATGATAGAGATGTGGCCCAGCCCAGCCTCTACCAGTCACGGACGGGCAAGGACGGGCCCGGGCGCCGCCCGCGCGCGTCCCGCGCTGCAGGTCACAAAGAGCGTCTTTAAGCACCCATGGCACTGCCTGCTGATGTCAAAGGCACGCGCCGTGGGGTTTCTGGGAGATGTAGTCTTTAGAAGCCATTCCCCTTACGGCAGGATAGAAGATGCAGGAGCAATGCTGGTGGACCCCCTTGCTGGCCGTTTCCCTCATGGCTGAAAACAGGTAAGTGAACTGCAGGTAGTGGTGTGCTGGCGCGTCCTGCGCTGCGGGTCACAAGGAGCGTCTTTAAGCACCCCTGGCGCTGCCTGCTGATGTCAAAGGCACGCGCCTTGGGGTTGCTGGGAGATGTAGTCTTTAGAAGCCGTTCCCCTCACGGCAGGATAGAAGATGCAGGAGCAACGCTGGTGGACCCCCTTGCTGGCCGTTTCCCTCACGGCTGAAAACAGGTAAGTGAACTGCAGGTAGTGGTGTGCTAAAATTCCACTCGCATACCAGGAGCATGAGCTATGGTTTAAAGGCGCCCTAAAACATTACAATCACATTACCAGGCTTGGTCCACTAGGTAGACCAGGAGCAACATGGGCGATGTTAGCTGGCTACACACCTGACCCAGACATTGATTCAATGTCGGACAAGGAATTACTTAATAACATACAAAAGCTAATAGAAATATAACAATTAAACCACAACTGTCTGAAAGTCCTGATAAGGTCTGTCCTAAAAACACTCCTACCTCTTCTAAAAATAAGTGGGAAAATAGCAAACAGCATTCCAAAGAGAAGCGTTCTCAATCCCGAGGTAGGTCTCCTCAAAAGGAGCCCTCTGAAAGGAGGTACAACCTCAGGAATAGGGATATTTTGAGAAAACTTGACAGATATCAAGATACTGATACACGTTCCTCTTGTACCTTTCAGATATCATCACAGACATCCGAAAGAAGAGGACGGTCAGAGAACAAAGAAGAACGCGTGAAGTCCAAAGTCCAAAGACGATCAACACGTACAGAAAAACAAAAACCTCAATTCTCCAAGAAGTAGGTAGCAGGTCTGAAGATCAGACATGCCTAGGATTCTAAGAACACAACTCAAGAACGGAGAATGGGCTTAGACAATGTCGGACAGTGCAGCAGAAGTTACAATAGCTCGACAGAACCTGAAGGGGCTTCTGGAGACAGTGGACATGAATGAGGACATTCAAGTTGAAACTGCAGAAACCAGGGTTAGTTCTCCACATAGGTTATATGAAATAACATTCCGGATGGAGGGAGACATCTTTCAAGGGGTTGTGATAATCTTCTAGCAGAACGGGACTGGCACCAGAATATGTCAGAGAGTGCCCAAATGGTGAAGACATCATTATGCCAGCCTTCTACAACGATGTTCCAATCCTTTTAAAAAATATACTTATGCCAGTATATGGTCAGTGGCCCAAGCCCCAGCACTATACAAGAATCATGTAGGATGGGATGAGGACTCACCTCACCACAAAATCAAGTTAAAAAATCAACCAACTTCACAAAGGCAGTACCCAGTCAAGCAAGAAGCTAAAAAACAAGTCAGGGAGATCTTAGATCAACTTGATTACAAAGGGGTGATTGAAACATGCACCTCATCAATGAACAATCCTTTGTTTCCTGTCACCAAACGAGACAATACATATCGTCTAGTTTTGGATAACAGACACCTAAACTCATGTAAAACATTTGCAGTGCAAAATCCACACAGTACAGCATTAATGAATAACATTGTGCATAAAAAGTACAAAACCACATTAAACATTTCAAATGGTTTCTTTTGTCAAAATATTGCACCTGAAAGTAGATATTTGACCGCTTTCTCAATAATGGGGACCCAGCGTCAATTTTGACGTCTAGCACAGGGGTTCAAAAACAGCCCGGGTTATTCTCAGCAACAGAGTTACTACAAATTTATGATGACGAGGCATTGTCATATGTCAATGATATATATCTGACAGACAATGACCTGGACAGACACTTGAACAGGGTGAACACCATTATATTGGGCTTCGCCTCTGAGGGTTACAAATTCAACTTTAAAAAGTCTAGAATTGCACATCTCAACGTCCTTTTCCTAGCATAAGAACTATCAAGTGAAGGAAAAAGCCTGGCAGACACCTTTTTAGAAAAGCGTGTGCTGCTCCAACCTCCAAAAAGGCAGAAGAATTTACAGTCGATTCTAGGTTTCCTGAATTTTGGAAGAACATACATTCTAAACTACGCAGAGAGGGTAAAACCTCTCTACGAATTAATCAAACCTGATTTCAAAGCCACAACTTGGACACAAGAACACACAGAAATTCTGCGTTCATTTCAAACAGACATGTTAGCAACAAAACACTTACAAACACACGTAAACGTACGCAACTTAGTGATCCGAATCATTCCGGGTCAATGCGGATTCACCTACTTAACTTTTAATGAAGGTGAAAAAGTACCAGTTGCATACAAATCACACTTGTATACACAAGCAGAAATGAAATTCACTTCTACAGAAAAGATTCTGGTAGCAGTTCAAACCGCTGTAGCAAAAGAAAGAGCCCTAGCACAGGGGAAACGCATTATGGTCGTGACTCCTGTACCAACCTTAGAGGCAGTTACTATTCTGAATGTAAAAGCTTTACATCTGAGATGGATACAATGGGTTAATTCTCTTGCAGCAACTGATGTTGAATATGTTTTTGATCCTTATTTGAAAACACAAGCAATCCTGCAATACGAACACGAATGTCCTCTGCCTACTGAAATTCTCCCTCTTGATCAGCACGAATTAATAATTTATACTGAAGGATCTGCACAACCCACTATGGGGAGTAAACAAGCTTACAGTTAAGCCTGGGCATAGCACTACACTACGCTCGCGTAGTTTGCGAAGTTTGCGATACTTTGCACTATGCAAATTGCGTGTAGCACAGTGCAAACACGCATAGCGTAGCGTAGTGCAGCGGTCATTTTTTGCTTGCTCGCGGTACTCAACGTCAAGTTGGCGACCACGAGCAAGCAAAATAACATCCCGGCGAGACTTTTTCCTCATTCGCGATAAGCAACATCAAGTTGCCGATCGCGAGCGTTGAAAATAAACATCCCAGCGAGCTTCTCAATGCGGGGAGGTCAGGTTTCTCATTGCGAGTGGTCGCGTATGCTCGCCACCGCTCGTGATGAGAAACTACCAGTCCACGTTGAGAAAGCTACTAGAGCGGCAGAAAAGGACCTCTTGCACTGTGCAAGATGCAGTTTGCACTGATTGCACAGTGTGGACAAGCATCCGGCACTGTGCAATCAGTGCGAACAGCATCTTGCACAGTGCACTACGCAGTTTGCGAAGCTACGCGTAGCTCACGGAGTGCGAAGTGCACTTCGTGTAGCTACGCGTAGCACTACTTCGCAAACTACGCCCAGGGTTACTTACAGTGCAGCATGCGCGATTGTTAAAGGTCGTATGCGCGATGGCAAATTCAGACCAATGGTCACAAAAACGCATTCTTTACGAGATTGTACAGCTCAGCAAGCTGAAATACAAGCATTTAAAATGGCACTTGAAAATACGGATCGTAAATTCCCCACACTCATAGTGTGCGATTCTCTTTATTGTGTTCAATCATACAATGAATATTTACAGAATTGTCTTCAAAATGGTTTCAAAGATGGAAAATGTGGCACAATCAAGCATAAGTCACTAACGTGATGGCGTTCACGTTGAAGGGAATTCATTGGCTGCTGAAGCCGCAAAAGGGGCTGTGCAAACGGCTTCCGTAGCTGCAATCACTCGTTCAAAAACTAAAACAAACAGTGAAATAATGCTGGCTGTCAATGCTTCAAGCAAAGGCAGCGGTGCAGCGCTACCTAAAAGGTCTCCACTCAAATACTCACATATAATTGATGCGAACAATGTTCCATTTGCTCGAATCCCTGGAGTGGGGGATAGGGTAATACCAAACATGGAACGAAGAGCAGCTTTGCTTTACGAAGCACATCTGGGAGAGGGTCTGACACATCAGGGGATCTCTAAAACAATTTTAGAACTAAAAGAGATGTACTGGTGGCCAGGAATGAATACACTGATTCATATCTTCATCAATAACTGCATAGACTGCAATAGAGATTGCAGTACAGAACACCACCAGATACATGACTACAACATAGCCAGCCCAGTTCAGACACCATTATTAGACAGCATTAGACTATCTACGTGCAGGCGTCCTCTTGGACAAATGCAATCCCATGAGCACTAAATCTAGGTTCCTAAGGATATGGCCTCAGCGCTCAGCTGACGCTCGAACTGTTATAAAAGATTTGCGAGTCTTTATCGGCACATACGCAATAGGCACACTACATTCTGACCAAGGTCCTGCGTTTAGCTTTCGAGCTTACAAAAAAGCCATGGCCAGTTTGGGCGTAGCATTGCGGTATTCTTCTCCATTCCATCCTGAGGGAAATTCTGTTGTGGAAAGAAAAATCCGGGACATAAAGCAGTCTATAACAGCCACATCTGGAAGGTAGGGGGATCCATGTCCTTCCATCTGGCTGCTAACAAAATTCTATAAACTGCAGTCCCTATAAAGAGACATGATTCCTCCTCAAGTTTTAGCCCCAGTGTCCCGTCATACCCAAGAATCTGCAAAGTAGGTGATTCAGCTAATCTATGACCAAATACTTCTTCCCAGAACTTTGAGAGCTCATTTTTAAGTGGAGTTAGCTTATTACAATCATAAAACATATGAATCAAGGTAGCAGGTCCTATTCCACATCTGGGACAAGAATCGTCTATCCTTTTACCCCATGAAAACAGATTAGCAGGCGTAAAATATAAATTAAAAATAGTTTTATATACTTGGGCTTTTAAATTTGGTGATAGAAGTATCTTTGATGTTAAAGAGAGACTCATGACAATGTCAACATTGGGGTTACTGAGTTTCATCGCCCATAATGATTCAGTATGTTCCAGATCATCAGGATTTCTGTCAAGAAGCATACTATATAGCATACCAATTTTTATCGTTTTTTTCGCTATAACATCTAGGAGTGGAATCCTTTCCAATATAATCTTAGGAGTCTTTAGTCTAAGAATGTTTTGGATCTGAATAAACTTAAAGTAGTGACTATTGGGAATTTCAAAAACATTCTGAAGCATAGAAAACTGAAAATCTAGTGTTCCCCTGGAAAAATCAGCAATTGTTCTTATCCCCAGACTTTCCCATCTTTTCGCCATATCATCATTAACCTGCATTGAGAGCAGTGACGAGTGCCACAAGGGAGTGTATTTATTAAACTTCTGGATTGTCATAAGCTTTGAGATCTTCTTCCATATTGTCCATACAGTGATAATCACCTTAAATTTAACCTTTTTATAGTAGCTTGGTTCTATTTGTTTCAGCAGAAGGCCTTGAGCTTTTTTTCCAATAGATAGTTCAAAAATAGTGGGTATTTTTATATCTGAGCTAGTTTGATTTACGGTCTCCAAAGTAAGCAAAGGGGCAATTTGATGGAGAAGAGCCGCCCAGTAGTATAATGTAATATTGGGAATAGTAAGCCCACCTCTACTATATGGTAGAGCTAAGTACTTCAAAGATCTCCTAATTTTCCCATAATGCCAAATAAAATTTGAGAAGAGTGATTCTACTGTATGCAAAAAATTATCCTCTAGCACCAAAGGTATAGCCCGAAATAGACACAATAATTTCGGAAGCACGTTCATTTTCAAAAAATTGCCCCTACCAATAATAGATAATTGTAAACCATTAACCCTCCTTATATCTTTCCCAATATTTTTTATCAAGGGATCATAGTTATATTTGATGATATCTCCTATTTTGGGAGAGACATGAATCCCCAGATAGGTAGCTTTGTCTGATTTTCTAGAATCAATATAGTCAGTGTTATCAGTACATAAGATGATAGTTTTTGCTTTATTAAGTAAATAGCCTGAATAACGGCCAAACTGTTCAGTAATTATATCTATTTCTAAAATTGCCTCTGCTGGATTTGGTGTAATTATTTCCACATCATCGGCATAAGCAAGAACTTTTGTCTGATGAGGCCCTGTAACAATTGGGGTAATTTTCGGGCTTTGTAGCAGTTGGATAATCAAGGGGTTGATGTAGAGAGCAAATAAAATCGGAGAACGGGGACATCCCTGTCTTGTGCCCCTAGATATATTAATAATATGCCATTCTCTACCCAATAATTGCAATCGAGCTTTCGGAAATACATACATAGCTCTAATTGATTTAATGAACTGGGGTCCAAAGTTATTTATCTCAAGTATCCCCAATAAAAACTCCTAGGATACCCGATCAAATTCTTTCACGGCGTCAAGGAGGATCATAGACATCCGGTCACCCGTGACAGACATGATATTGAAAAGCGAGATAACTCTGCGAATGTGTTCTGTATTACCCTTGCCAGGGATAAAACCATGCTGCCACGGGGAGACCAGACGCTCAACGACCCTCCTAAGCCGATTCGCCAAGATCTTCGCGTATAATTTAGAATCCGAATTGATCAGGGAGATTGGTCGGTATGAGGAAGGATTATCGATAGGCTTGCCCTTCTTAGGAAATATAATAATATCAGTGTCCTTCCAGGATTCAGGGGGAATTCCACTTGATTGTACTCCATTAAACATATCCAATAAAAATGGTATTATAACATTTCCTAAAATTTTATAAATCTGTATGGACAGTTTATCAGGACCTGCAGCCTTACCTGAAGCCAAATCAGAGAGAGATAATTGAACTTCTGTAGTGTTAAATTATTTTTCTAATTCATCTCTAGTTGGGTCCTCTAATCCATTTTCAAGTTTAAGATTGATAGCCAATTGTTTAATTACATCCTGGACTTCCACAGTGTTTTTCGGAGTATCTTCTTGATATAGCTTTTGATAGTAGTGTTGGAATCCCTCAATGATGTCCCCCGGAGAGGTATATTCCTGCCCATCCATTTTTATAGAAGATATAGCATTATAAGAAATCTTTTGATGGGTGCGTAGGGCCTATAGTTTACCTACTCTTTCTCCATTTTCGTAGGAACTATTCAGATGTGACTGGAAAGTTTCTGCAGATCTCTGAGTTAGCCAACTATTTAATTCTGTTTTTAAAATCAACATGTGATGAAGAATATCAACCCCGTTATCACCCTGTATAATTCTTGAAGTATGCTCTTCCTCAACTCTAGCCAGATCAAATAACAGTTGTTGATTTTTGTGTTCCTGTTGTTTTTTTACTCTAACAATGTAGCTAATAGTTTCTCCTCTAAGAGTAGCCTTAAAACAATCCCAAACAATCCCTCGAGCCGCACTATATTGATTCATATCAAAATAGCCCTGTGCCCATTCCCTGATGAATTTTATATAATCCTCATTGACAAGCAGTTTTCTGTCGAACGTCCATTTGGTCCTGTGTCTAACAAAACCAGTTAAATCTATAACTAAATTTAAGGGGTTGTGGTCCGAAATTATTTTGGGTAATTTCATAATTTTAGCTTGGGGTAGCAAGTCTTTTGTTATGAAGAAATAATCAATCCTAACATTTTTTTTATGTGGATACGAAAAATAGGTATATCCAGGGTCGAACTGATTCGTTAGATTCCAAAGATCTAACAAACCATGACTAATCTTAAATTGGGTTAAGGCGTGGTATACCCTAGGTTTACGACCTATGTATCTAGTTTGGTTTAGTCTACCAGGCTCGGGATCTAGAGAGATGTTTAAATCTCCACAGAAGATTATAGATTTTGGCCAGGAAGCGAGCTCGATTTCAAGATTCTCAAATATATGCGGGTCATCTTGATTAGATCCATAAACCGAGCAAATAGTAATACCTGATATAAATTCTATAATTTCCCACCTTCCCAATGTATCCGCTGCCTTACGTTTTGCAAGTCCCAATGACGTTTTAGCCAGGATAGCTACCCCCCGAGTATTAGAGGTTTGACTTGTACAGGCTAGAATATTATAGCCCCAAACCTTCAATACTTCTCTTTTTTCCCAGGGTATATGTGTCTCCTGTGTGCAGACTATATCCATAGAGTTTAATTTAGTAATCTCAGCAAAGCGGGCCCTTTTAGTCCTGTCATTCAGACCCGCTACATTCCAGGAACAAATTGTTAGCTTCCCCATTAAAGTCTCCTAGATAGTCTCCTAGATAGCTTTCTTATAAATATCCAGAGCTCATTATCAATCTTCCACATATATTTTAGTTCTTTTATTGCTTGTATTCTAATTATCATTGTTAGCTGTTGCAATATATCAATATTATTTCCTGAAATGATAAATTTTTTTAATTTTGTGACTTCCACCCCTCCCCCGTTCCCACCAGCTCCCCTCTTCCCTCCCATCCCAGACATCCACCCCTCACCCTTTCTGAGGCATACAGACTCCAGCTAGAGTCTGCGGATGATGAGCGTGCTACGAATGACCATTTATTATTCAAGTGCTGAGCTCTTAATTTTCAATAAAATGTTTTTTTATACATATCCTTTTTTTTTTTTCTCCCCCCTTCCCCTATTTTTTATTTTTCTCCCTTTTCGTACCCACCTTTAGCATACATTCTTTAAGCCATTGAAAAGAGAACATCGTAGTAACAAAACTTTAAAGGGGGGTAGATCTCAACTAGCCAGACAGTCCCTCTAAATACTCTTTAGCTTTTATCTCTGAGAGAAAAAATTTAGTTTGCCCCCCCCAGATCACTTTAAGCCGGGCAGGGTTATTAAGAAAAGCCTGGGCTTTCTTATCCTGAAATGGTTTGATTAATTGGCGTAGTCTCCACCGCCTCTCGACGGTGGAATGGCAAAAATCTGGACGTACAAAATAAGAGATCTCATTCCTAGATCTCTTTGATTCCGGTCTAGCCTTTTCAGAGATCGCCTGGCGAAGTAAAAAATTACCAAAATACACCAGGACATGGATCCCCCTACCTTCCAGATGTGGCTCTCTAGGTTTCTGGGAATTTATAATCAGGAAAGAGCTATATACTTCACAAGGGGTAGACAGTCAAGAATTTGTGGCCTTAAGATCTGGTCACCTATTGCCGCCTGGATTAATAATGTTAATAATGCAAATCGATTATAATTGGATAGTAATAATCTGCTATTGTTTGGCGCAATACCAACTGGGATAATCTTTAGATGATTTAAACTGTTCATACATTCTTTATATTTGCTGTCAATTTGTACTGTACTATTATCTTTTTGAACTTACTGTCTTGTATCTTTTTTCTCTATATTCCGGCAATGCTTAAATAAAAAAATAAATTAAAAAAAGCAGTCTATAACAGCTAGGGTATTAGGTTTGGGTGAAAGGTGGGTCAAACATCTTTATGGGGTCCAGTGCGCACTTAACAACTTGCCAAGAAGTTCTCAAGGGGGTGTCACTCCATATGTAGTTCTATTAGGAACTAGAATGTTGGTACCGGACTTTGATATGCAAGGCACAGTAATGGAAAATAAAAAGTTTGATATCAAAGATCATTTGACTGTTTTACAGGACTTAAATGAACTAAAAACAAACAAGGCAACGTGTTCCCGAAGCCAACCATCACTGGGGAAAACGGGCCGTCCCAGCAAGGCCTGTCTGGATCCCAAAGCTTGGTGATCTAGTCAGAGAAAAAATCGTGGACAAGAAGGAATTTGGGCATTCTTACAGACAACCAGTACCTGTCCTAGCAATCCACGGATCAAGAACAGTATTTTTGCCTCCCCATGCTGGTAAAAAGGAGAAAAGATTTGTGTCCATCGACCTGATCAAACCACAATATGTGGCCGATACTAAGCTGTAGGCCAGGTGGACTCCATCAATGTAGCAGACGCACTCCTCTAGCTACAATCCAAGAGGTTCAAACTGAGAGACTAATCAACTTTGAAGATCCTGCAGTGAGAAATAAAGGCCTAAGACATAAAGCTATGGAACTTATCCCTCTTGAAACCCAAATAACAGTTTGTCCTGATACACATGTCTACAATGAAGTAACAAGTGATCAACTGGATCCAGCGAATTCAACAAATCCTGATGCAATTCCTACTATTGGCAGAACTGCCTCTGGCTATTTCATGAACTTAGATACGTTTTCTGAGGATCCCAGCGAACCTGAAATGACGCCAGCATAAAGAAGTTTCAAAGAACAAGCAACAGACTTTTTTCATCTCCTGAAAAAGACTTATCTGGTTTCACCATGGATTAAACTATGGATTGTTTTGGGAATATTCTTCTTTCTACTATGGGTTGCTCTGGTAATAACTATGAGTATGCTGATAAATGGAAGATATATTCAAATGGACACAGCAAGTAAAAGAGTGAACTTACTTCTCCAGCCACACAAATCCTCACATCGTGAAGCAAGAGACTTGTCAGCAGTGAACATCACAGCCGTTCCTATACCAGAGAGAAATTGATCATATTAATTTAGAGAAAACTCTTTCTGTCGTAGACAATGGGTTAACGACTCTGTCGTCCAGAATATATTCATTGGACAGCATTTTGTCTTCTGTCATAGACATCATGGAACAGGACTTGGTCATGATGCAACATGGTCAGTCTCAGCTACGTTCTATCATGCTATTGGGCTGGACTCTACAAAACTTGCGTGCAGGCTATGTGCCTTGGCGTTTAATCAACACTACGTCACTGTTTTCAGAATTCAATCTCACTGATAAACAGATCAGACTGGCACAAAGGGGAGCAGACTACACTATGCTGAGCATTGAAAAACTGGAAAAATTACCATTCACAGTGGCAGAAAAACCAGCCACTAAGTGGATCATATATGGTAAAATTACTCTGCCTGTTACAACTTTCCATTTTCAGTATTGCCTAAAACATATACCAATAGGCAAATCTGAAAGGTTGGGTAAAGAATACACCAAGACATCCTGGGATTTACCTTACACACATAGATGTTGGAGTGGGGAACGTGAAGTGTTTCTTAGCGGTGAAAACTGTGAACACGCACTAAGAGGTTCTCTCCTTTGTCAGGGTATTAACTTACACGGGGCCTGTGATGGTTCCACTACAAATCCTGTCACCTGCAAGGTTCACCAGCTGCAGTGATTAATCCAATTTTTGGCCAACTTTCCAATGGGAGTTACATTATGTTGAATGATCACAGCTGCTGTGGCATATTGCCAGGTATTCCATATCTAGTTAAGGTTACATCCAGGGTCACTTGCTGTACGCAAGTCTTGTTTCCACAAATAGACACAGTCAGGGAGTCGCCTTTATGGCCTTCACTGAACATCTTTTCTATACGAATTGATACTCTAAGCAGAATGAAAGCCATTCTTTTACAAAAACAGTGCCACTTACCTTGGCCAAAGAAATCTATGATCTCCAAGTCGCAAGGAATTCTGCAGAGATACATACCCTTTTGTATGCAGACTGCCCTGTACATTTCTCAGAAATGTTAGGTCGTATCTTAAACATGTCTGATACGAGCAGTATTATACATGTATTTAGGACCGTGTGTGTAGGACTGTTGGCACCTCTTCAAGCAGTCCTCAGCATATTTCCAAACTTCGTGCACTCTGTGTTTGGCGGACTGCCGCTCCTTTTAGCACTCGTTGCAGGGATCCTATTTTTGCTTCTACTGCTATGATATTGCAAGCCACATCACCAGCGTCACTCCAGGCACCATGGAGAGAGCTCTATTGGAGATGAAGTGTCGTGAGCGCATACTCCAAATTTTGGGCTTACCTCGTCTACGAGAATTAAATACCACATGGTTTCTGTCATTCAGACCAATCTGGCAAGAATGCATCTTACCTGTTCTACGCTGCCTGCTTTGCGGTGAATAATGCGTGCTAGACATCTTTCTAACACTCCCATCAGTCATGCCTACGGATATCGATACTCTGCTGGACCCGGTCACGGCCCATGCTCTGTGTTGTCCCCAGCGGCTACCAATCCTGATGACGGCATTCATTGAGATCTCACAGACGCAAATTGCTACTGCTGAGGTACAAGAGGATACATCAGGCACGCAGGTAAGATCCGATTCGAACATTGCTGATGCAACCAATGCTGAAGATTTCATGTTTTCTCCAGGCCCACACACTGACTTTTAACTCAGGCACACAGTGTTCCGATGTGACTCTGCATTTGGCCTTTTTTCTTTTCAGACAAGGAACTGACTTTGGAACTTTTTTCCTATGATTAATTTTTTTCTTCCAAATTTATATTTTTGTTCTCCATTTTTTGGCACAGTAATCTGCTTATAGTAGAACTATTCAAAGAGAACAGATTTCTTAGAAAATCTTCCAGGGACATTATACCACCATGTCACATCGATAATTGAGTTGTGTTAACTTGTTATGAAATGGTTTCGGCCCTTTTTCTTCTGTATTAACGAGCCATTTCATCATATGTATATATTTATGGTTCATTCTTGTTGGCATTTTCAATGCACGCATATACTTAGATGAAACATTGCTTTTAATATGTACAGCACCTTATGCATAGCAATGGGTTTGTAATGCATTTTTAGGACATTTGTTTTTAGATATGTTTTTGATTATCATGCGATATTCTCTATTAGACATGTTTAGTATGTTTTGGATTTAGTAATGTTGTTCATACGAAACTGGAGTGGGTGTTGTGTGTAGATTTAGATTCCGTATATAGGTTTCCCGATTTATGCCCTTATATAGGTACAATTCATATTGCCCTTATTTAGGCATAGAAAATCCAGCCCTTATTTAGGCATTGTCCATGCTAACCAAATACAGGCATGGTCTCCTACATCTGTCCATCCATGTCACAACAAGTTCTTGGAAAACCAGACTCTTAAGCGTTTAGGAATTTCCCCTGCTTGGATATTGATTTCTCCAAGAACTCATTTAGTATTCATGAACATCTATTCCTTAGGGGTTCAATCATGACGTTCTGATGCCCGACTTTTACGTCAATAGAGGCATTCCTAAACACCTTCAAGGTAGAAATATACCTGCACTTGCCCTGGCAACCCACAGTTCCAGTACGGTCCAGTTTGACTGCCTTCTTGCGGTTCGCCACAGCAAGTTCGGAAGGAGATCGAGTGCCAGCCTAATGCACTGACCAGACGCTGTCATCCTCCTCGCAGAGAATCCAGCTCCAGTATTTCTGACTCCCCTTGCGGGGAGTTAGATATCGAGTCCTGGAAAGAGATTCCACATTCTAAGGTATGGAGCAGACTAGAACTTAGAGAAACTTTTGGCAACTCTTGGCAAAACCAAAACTATAGCTATAGCTAGCTATACTTTAGAAAACAGCACCTACTTCTTACCTCATACTACACTTTGGTTAGGTACACTGGGGTAGAACTACTTAGAAGCATCAGATGAGTATTAACATTTTAGCCTGTGTTATTTATTTATATATTTTAATTAATATGTGTCATAGCTACAAACCATGCTATTGCAGTATTATTTTATCTTACTGCTAACTCTGTACATATTGTACTTCGCAGCCTGTCTTACGATTGTAGCTGTTCATATCTCTTGCATGAGAAATAAGCCTGTTCAATAAACCCTTTTTATTGAAACGCCCATCTCTCTATTTCTGTGCAACTCTGTAGAAACGAAGCATGCACGATTGACTGAGTGAAACTGTTATCTATTGTTTCCACAATTCTGAGATTGTTCTGACTCTAAGGGAAACAAAGTTGTCATGTTTATGCGGTTGTCAGAAACTAATCCCTTCTTGTATATTCGAGAAGTTTCCAGTGACCTCTGAGTTAGCTGGCACACACAAGTAATTAAGTTTAATGTACTCGATAGAGACATACTGACCTCAGTCCTATGTCAAATCTATAGTGTGTATTATTCCAATGCGCAGAGCCTATCAGGGATATAGGAACTACACTACACTGTTAAATCAGAAGCTAAACCCCTCTGGTGTGATGTGCCGAAGGGCTCAGCGTTGAGCCCGCTACTTTTTAACATCTACCTGGCTCCTTTGTGTGCGCTCATTTCTAAATGGGGCATTAAAACCATTTCCTATGCAGACGACACACAGCTGGTGTTCTCCTTTAAGGACCTGTCAGCAAATTCCTTCCAGAGGTTTAGGGGCTGCCTGTGTGACGTCTCCAGATGGGTGAATAATAACAAGCTAAAACTGAACACAGAGAAAACTGAGGTTCTGTTCATCGGCAAGAATTCCCCACCGTCACCTGGTCTATGGTGGACGGAGGAAATGGATTTCCCACCCTGTCCGACTTCTACGGTAAAAAATCTGGAGTGAAGCGTATAGAATTCAAGGCCGTGACAATTGCCTTCAAGGTCCAGAAAGGTAGCTGCCCCAATTACATCAAAAAACATCAGCAAATGCGTTCGCTACGCTCTAACTCATAGAATCTTCTGTGTGTTCTCCAATTCGCGAAAGCTCGCATCGGCGGCAGGGCTTTCTTAGTAGGAGCAACTAGATTATGGAACTCCCTTCCGGACAGACTCCGGTTTATACCGGATGAAGGGGAGTGCAGGAAGGCTTTAAAGACATGGCTTTTAAGCTGTGATTAGCTTGAACCCGTTTCGGTTGGAGACCCTCTCTCTCCCATGTTTGCTGGATCACGTTAGCGCTGGGACACCTCTGCTTGAGGTAGCTGTAGTGCTTTACAAATGTTGGTGAATTGTATTGTATTGTATTGTAATTCGACTGAGGCTCGTGTGGCATGCACAAGCAGTTTGCTGGACCGCTGTTAATTTTCTGGGAGAGCGCTGTTGCCAGCTGTAGCATTCTCCCCAGCCTTGGAGCATGTAAATGATCTTGCCAGACATGGAAGTTAGTATTACACATCTTTATTTCTCAGTGTGATCATTAATTGAACATTCTACATCACGAATTCTATCAACCACATCCAAGCACTTATGTCACTGCTCTACGGAGTCTTTCAGATTCCAAAAGGGTCCCGTCATCTCTAACTCACAAGACACTATAAGGACTAAGTAAACTCTTGATCTAAGTGTCTAGGTGCACTTGGTAAGCACTGGTGAGAGGAACATGAATACTTCTTTGATTCTTAGTCTGCTCAGCCTACATGTTATTGCTGATTAGATGGCCAGAATGATGGGAATTGAAGGTGGTTTTCAATATTGGCTTGACCACCAAGCACTCTCTGTTCAACTTACAGAACTGCCCTCAAAGTGATGTGCACCAAGAAACGATTCTGCCTTGCTGCTATTGCAAAGTGCTACGCAGTCCAAAAAAATAGAGCTATGAATAACACAACTAATAACTTCCTGTGTGGAATAACACTAGAATAATTGCTTACACTTCACCACACAGTTTCTTCTTGGCTGCCTTCAATTTTGCAACACACATGTTCCCAAAAGATGACCCTATTTCCAATTTCAGATCCAAAATGATGACTAAATAATCATGTGCGAGATGGAACTCTCACTTGAGTTCTCAAGATCGAGCAGAAGGAGGATTGCTTGGAGTGCTTATTTTTCGGAATCAACACTTATTGTTCAGAACCAGACTTTGATCCACACCAAGATAGAGAAAAACATGCAAGGGTAAAGCAGGGGGAAGAGAAAGAAAATACCTCTGTGAAAAAGCAGGAACCTGCAAGAGAGAGGAAAAGGGGAAAGGAGTGTCTGGCTCTGGACTAAAAGGCATGAAGTGGAGTCAAGACTACAAAACCTTAGTATTCAGCATGCTGACATTCTATAGCAACAGCAATATTCTTTTACATATTTAGCACTGGTTGATTAAGAACATGAGCATGATTAAAAGGATGCATCTTGCACTTGACTTAAGGGGAGTTCTGACAATCATATTAGGCACAGCTCTTCACAGGAAACCACTTTGCAAGTGCAGAGCCTTGAGATATTTTAAATTAACCTCTAACAAGTATGTGTTATATTGTGTCAGAGTCTTCTCCCAATGAATATTTTCCTTCTGAAGGCAATCTGCCCTAACACCCTAGGAACAATGTAAATGTGGAATGGCATTTTCGAAGCACTACCCCTATTTCCATTTTTTCTACTATTAATATTCTAAGTGCAATACCATGTACACGGGTTTGAAACAGGGGGGAGGTCCATGAATAAAATGAACATGCATTTCCTTTATCTTATCATGAGAACAAGGTGATTAAACTGGCAACATAGAAAATGTGGTCTCTTAAGCCATGCCTAAAGACCAGTGACTCATCATCCAGAATTTTAACCACTGTCTCCCTTTCAAAATGTATGCAAATTCATGCTTATTGTACTCATGTTCTGTTTCCACCTGCCCACACAATTATAAAGGAAATGCTATGGCCTTTGATAAATGTTTTTTAAGTACGCTTGCATGCTCTGAGCAAACTGAAACCCATGCTGTTCCAACGAGATGTGGCATTAACATCCACCAAAGAGACATTTGATCTCCAGGTTGCAAGGTACTCTTCAGAGATACAGGCACTACTTCCCACTGCATTTTGGGGAACTGGTTATTCGTATCTTAAACATGTCTAATACAAAGGGAATAGCACAATTCTTAAGTTTAAAAAGGCTCTGGGCTGGTTGGTTTTCTGAAGCATTTTTGGAGGTCTTCGGCTTGTCCTGCTCCTGGTTGCTCGGACTGTGATTTCAATTTTTTCGGCTCTGCAATGGATGTCTCAGTTTCAAACAAAATGGAAGAGGCACTACCACTTGTGCTGCTTTGTCATGAATGCATGATGCAATGCTTTGGTACACCACAGCTTCAGGAACTAAATGAGCATTGGTTCTTTTCCTTTTGGCCTGTTTGGCATCATTGTGTGAAATCGGTAATCCACTGTCTGCTGTACACTTACAAATGTGCCATGGATCTATGCCTTGGATCACAATTGGTTGAGCTGTTGAACATATATGTACAGGTGGACCCCTTAAAGGGCCATTTGTATAGTTGTCCCCAGTGTATTCAATTGCTGCTGTAGGCATTTTTCAAGTCATCCTGGGATGCTTCAACTGCTAGTGAAATGGATTTTGGCTCTGCGCACCTTCTACTGGCTGTGTTCACTCCCTCTTCCTCAGTAACTGTTGTAGGGGCTGGATGGAAACACATTTGCTCCATAAACCTGAATCAAGGTGCACCTCTGGGAACATCATCTGTGGTTGCTGAGAACAGATTTGTTTCATCTACCACTTGGAACACATAAACAATTGGCTATTCCGTTTGATGTGAACTCTTTATTTGGCATGATTTTTTCCCAAAAGGGATTTTTTACTTGATCTTACTAACTGTTATATGTTTTAAAATTTTTATTTTTTAGCTATTGGCTTTCCGTGGGCTTTGAACTTCAAATTGCATGGTTGCCTTTTTTAGCATTCGTTTTAGGTCAATTTTAAATCTTAACTTTATACGCCACAGTTTTATGTAGCATTTCTATTTTTAAAATATCTTATGGTCATCCCTTTGTCTGAGGAGTGGGTGTTGTGTATCTTAGCTAGGCCTGTGTAAAAATGCTGCGATCATTTACTGTGAACACATTCCTTACAGTGACTTCCCTTTCACACAATAACATTTTACACACATTTTCGTGCATGACAATGTTGGATTAATTTCTCAGAAACGGCTTCACTTATAGATTCTCCCTTCACTTAACATTATCAAAACTCCTTGAACACCATGTACCAGGCATTGATACACATTATGCAAATGTAATTTTATTTTTCATCCATGTGGCGACATGGCTATCTAGTGACCATAAGAATTCTGGCTTCCACAGGACTCGCAAGGATGCTTTTCATTATAAATAAAATAGCATTTCCAGGTTTAGTCAGATGAGTGCTTTGCTGACATTGGCGAGGTCTCTATATGTTGAAGCTTTGGCCTAGCAACTTGTTGATATCTCCGCAAGGGTGTCCAGCTCGTGACCAAGACGGGGACTTACATTCTTTACCTTCAGGTAACCATGGTTGCATCATCCAGTATAGGGATGCTTGGCAGAACACATACACACACCCTAGACACTTAGGTTAGGGACTGCAGAGTAGGAGTACACCCGGTTTCTAGATTGTTTTGTATGCCTGCATATATACACTGTATTAGCACAGTGGTGGAACTTTTTCTTCTGTTCACTGTCTTCTCAAGTCTAATAACTTTCATCTGCTTTTGTCTATTGAGGATTGCAGCACATATATTATATACAAGAATTACGTTGGCTCAATAAACATTGGGAATGTACCACTGTGTATTCCTTGTATATTCCTCTGAGAACAAGAGAGCACAAGCGACGGAGCAAAAGTGCTCTAGATCTGTTACAAAGGCGGTCGTTACACGGCAGTACGTTTACATCGCGGTGAATACAACGCAAGTCGTTACAACGACTTGTGCTGGATGGCGCTATATACTAAGGAATAGTATGATTTACTATTCCAACACCTTCCCTACTGATACGTAGGCTGGAGTTGGAATAGAAAATCATTCTATTCCTAAGTCCAGAGCTCTCCAGCGCAAGTCGTTGTAACGACTTGTGTTGTAATAACTGCAATGTAATGTACCGCGGTGTAACGACCGCATTGTAACGTCACATATTTGTTACCACAATTCCTATGGTGACGAGGGTTGTCATATTCAGTGGTTGCCAGAGCCATTTGCTACCCACCTAGGTTTAGGCATACTTATGGTGCCACTGCGAGCTAGCTGGCCTATAGGACAACATATTGTGAGGCCTTATGACTGTGCATGATTTACCCCTACTAACCAGTGCAAAAGTGCTTGTGCTCTCTTTTTAGCATGTTGAAATTGGCTTACACCCAATTGACACATTTAATTTACTTATAACTCCCTTTTAGAGTGGTATACCATATCATCATCATCAAGATAGTTTTTTTTGACTGAGACATAAAAGCACATACAAATAAAACAAATGGATTAAAATAGCTCCGCAATACAACATTTAAGATCACAGTTAAAATCTAAAATCAGTACATTTGTGCAAAAAAAGCAGACAGTGCCATCTTTTAATAAATTACATATTAGAACAAGACTAAGAAATAACACATTGAATGGAATCGATCTCAGGCACCAGGATTGGGCGTGAATAAACCTACTTTGCCTAATTTGCCCCCATATTCGTGTTGGATAGTAGATGGTTTCATTGGAGACAACTGCTAGCCCTAGCTAATTTAGAGAGGATCTGTCACATCTGCACCGGAACATGGACTTCTATTGGAATTCTCTGCGGCATATTATCAAGCCCATTATCGCCGCTTTTAGCGGCAGCTTCCTGCCGCTAAAGCGGCGATAATTTTAACGTCGGCCTTGATAATATGCCCCTAAGTTCTTTGTGTGCGACCATTTCCCAGTAAATCTCTTTAAGGATGTTGTTTGAAGGGAATGTCGAAGTGGAGGGGAGATCCTGCAAGTGTAATAGACCCATTTTATAAAACGTGTCTCTCAAATCTCACAGCCAGTTTACCTTATGAAATTGATCTAAATTAATAACATTCCTTAAGCCCTCAGTATATACTGACAACATAGTCGTCGCCAGGATAGAATCGGGCGAAGTCAAGCATGGTCCTTTAGAGCTTTCCTACCCATATCATTCCTTAAAGGGAGGGAGGGTGGGTGTGCTCTTTGGGAGGCTAGTGATTGCACGTAAAAACGCATTCTCTTCGAGTGTGAGCTGGTTCAGGTTTTCTAAACCCCACAGCTCCGTCCCGTAGAGGACTGAGCTCACCACTTTACTATCATGAATTTGAAGAGCCGGGCTAGGCTTCGTCAGTGAGGTTTTGACTTCCTTTCTAAGGGTGCCAGCTAGCTGTCAATGCTTTAATGCCAAAGCTTCAATATGAGGCTTCCACCTCATGTCCTTATGAAGTTTGATGTCCAGACAGACAAAAGCGTCCATCTGCTCCAGGGCAACCCATCCATCATTATTTTCCCTCTGAAAGATCTATGCTGGTTAAATGCCATAAGTTTTGTCTTTGCGGCGTTGATCTTAGGGCCTCCCATAAGACAGAACTCTTCGTAGCGGGTAAGGGCACCCCTGCAATCCACTAGGTGTTTTAGAATCACCCCACCGTATTTGTACGTAATTGTCCTTGTGGAGGCGGACAATTAGGGAGAGCAGTTCTGGAGGCAGCCCCGTCTCCCTTAGGACCTCCCACAATTTGTTCCTAGATAGCATGTCAAAGGTGGATTTAAGATTGACAAAGGCAGCACGCATGCTGCCCTTGCCGAGGATGACTGTACGCCAATAAACGAGAACAAAGTGGAACACCTGATCTATGGTGCTAATGCGAGCCCTGAAACCTACCTGTAGAGGGGAGAGAGCAGCAATATCATCAATCCTGTCCTGGACATTGGTCAAAACAAGCCTAGCCACCAGTAGCGGCTCCTGGAGGGAGTGCTGTCGGGTGGTGACGCAGGGAGGGGGAGGGGCAGGGTGGGGTGTAGTAAACTCCAGATTATGGCCTAATGTAGAGAAGTATACAAATAAATAAATAAAATGAATATCATTGCGCGCGCTGCATCACATTTGGCAGCTCTGTTAAATCTATGGCCGTTTGTGGGGTAAAATGGCGAGACTCCATCAGTTTGGTTGTTCGTTCGAGCTCACCATATACCTAAGGCCTGCAAATTATATGCTACTAATGGACCATCAGCACTTATTGTGTCACCCGCTTCAGTGACCCCTTAAACCTTTTCCTAGGCCTGCCATTGCAGCCATTGGCAGGGTGCATTGTACTTAAAAGGTCGGGCATGTACTTTTAAGGTTTGTATGTCCTGGTAGTGAAAAACTCCTAAATTCATTTTTTACTGCTGTGAGGCCTGCCTGTCCCACAAGATAACATTTGGTTACCTTAATACATTTAATACGTGCTAACTTTTGATTGGACACAGCAAAAAAAAATCATGTTTGGTATATTTGAAATTATATTCAAATTGCCACATTTATAAAAGTTGGCATTTTTTTGTCTTAGCCATTTGGTGCCGGCAGCCTGTATCCTGGATCACATGACTCGGTGTAGCAGACAGTTGGTCATTGTGTATTACTGTCAAACAGTAAGACAAACGGGGAACAGTGTTGTCAGGATAGGCCATCTCTGTTAAGATGAAGTGGAGGTGTTGTCACCCACCTCACTTGCACATCACAAAGTCTCTGCCCCAGCACACTTACAAAGCGTTTCTCACTAGACAAGCTGGGGTCAGGGCAGGGAGGAAGGGAATTCAGATACTTCTGTAGGGGGAGTATTCTAGAAGCATCTGCCATTTCAAAGTGGGCCCCAGACCTAACTCTTCAGGTCACTTCTGGACCTGTGGACACTGACAGGCAGAATGACTGCCCAGCTGTAAAATCTGCCCTGCTGACCAAACTGTGCTGCCCAAGGCCTACTGTTCCTGCACCCAGACTCTTCTGATGCTGGGAGCTACTCTACGGCAGCTATTCTGCTGATTCTACTGTGCCTGTGTGGAACCTGAACTCCAGGAAATCTTCAAGAGCCCAATGCTGGCCCCTTAGGTAAGCCTCAAGAACAGTTCAGGCTTCTTCGATGTTGATGTAACTCCACCCATCTCAACGCAGCACAAGATAGCCCGCCATTGACTCCAGCCCAGCGTGACTCAGCTCATTCTCCTCCACGAAGCATCCCAGCCCTGGTGGCTTCTTCTGAGCCAACACAGCTTATACCAATCCAGCATCATGAACATCATCACCTGCGTTGGCACATCCCAGCACAAGACTCTGCAAGCCCCACAGGCTCTCTTGACAACCACCAGGACCTCACACACAGCTCTTCCTCAACAGTCATTGACTCCAACACTGTACAACACATCTTGACATCGGACCTTACATTCCAGGCTCTTGTGGATGGCTCGTCAATGCCATCCCGCACACTTCAACGCAAGGACTGTGCATCTTAGTGCCCAGGACCACAAGGTACTTTTCAATGGACTGAACTCAGTCCTGTATCTGGCCAGTGCTCCGTCATGGTCCGCCTGAACTTGTGACTTGGAGCCAGTCTACTGCAACCAGATAACCGTAATTGATATGTTTTTCTTCTTAGTGCTTGATTTATTCAAAATCTTTACAATTGCCTAGCTCTGTTTCTACTGATTGGGTTTTTGTCATTTTGGTGGCAAATAATGCAACACATTTTACTATATTTTTCTATATCGGTGTGGAATTTTCTATGTGTTGTGTATTCACTTTGTTACTGTTTGTTTGCCGCATGAATACTTTACATATTGCCTCTGAGTTAAGAATCACTGCTTTTGTGTCAAGCTATAGAAGGTGAAACACAGGTTAATTTAGGGTTTGATTGTGTTTCACTATAACAAAAATTGTGGTTGCTGCTTGAGTAGGGTTTCATCCCACCACAACCAGTAACCCAATTTCTCACACATGTACTCTGCTGGGTACATATGTAGTTTGCCTGACTCCGTCTCTCATTTTGAACAGTGGGAGGACCCAGTTCCTTGCCATGTTTCAAGGCTGCCTACGTGATAGCAGGCTCTAGTTTTGGTGTTGTATTTTGTATTTGTTCTCCGATTCTGATTCTAGACTCCCCAAATGGTCCTAGGCTACCCCTTCGGTGCCTAATTTGAGAGGGTGGTTTCCACTGCGCAGCACTGGCACTTTATTGACAACACTGGCACTTATGATAGTCTGAAACATGGTGGCACTGTTTGTCTGATTTAGACGTAAACATAATAACAGTTGTTCATTAATCAATATACATTAAAAAAGACTAATACCTGCTACCCAAGTCATTCTAATAGCTTTGGGGGCATGGAATAGCCTGAATTGTCCCCTGTAGGAACATGACGGCAAGTAGTTGTGTCGGTACTGTCATTGGCAGTGCTGACAAGAGCAATGTGTGGTGCAAGCTGCAGTGGCCACCTGATGAGGGCCCTGGCACTTACTATTTTGAAGAATTAGTCACTGTACCTCTCTCTACAGATACTATATACTATACTTAGTTTCAGACTCTGATACTAAATACTATTTCTTGTCCTAGACTACTGTTCCCATTCTATGACAAAATTTCAATTTTGCATGAGTTTGAGTTTTTTAACCTTGTGTACATTTAGTTTTCCTTATATTCATTCTCTACTCTTTCATAGTAGGTTTCAATGCCATAAAGTTCACACTGTAACTAAAATCATTTAGTGGAATGTAATCCTCAGCTTCTGCCTTCTTCACAACGACAGACTCTCTCATTGATCCTATAGGATTCCTCAGTTTTTCCTAAATTTACAGCTAGCATTTGTTTTCTGTGACCACATTCTGACAGTCTCACTATGAACATTTCTGTGCAGAGCTTACCATGCCATGCCCTTACTTGCCATTGAGAGCGTTTTGTAATGTCAATTGTTGGTTCCTGACAAACACAGGTCTTAAGTCCTATCCGTTTTCTAAGATTAAAAAGTCTTCACAGGGATGTGCTGTGCTTACTAGTCTAGACTGTTCGTATTTTCTCAAGTTGTAGACCAAGTAGAGTCCCTGTTTCTAGATTTATGATCCACACCTCTGTGTCATCGTAAAGAGTTTCCTTGGTATCTAATACTCTACAGTGGTTCTCATTATATAACCCTTCTGGCCCAGGTGCATATGTATTTGTCTCTCCTTCGAGGTACCGTAAAGTATTATTATTTGAGCTTTTTCTAGGTGTTATCCCAGATTTGTGTTCTGTCTCTGAACCCTCCTGGAAAAACTCTTGCTGGTGTTACCCTTCTCATGCTCCCAACATAACACAAACTTCTCAAGGATCAGCTAGTTTTGAGGAAATATATATTCACAGTGTCACTTTAACAATCCCCATTGATTCTAGATTCTCAGATTCTCATGCTACAGGTCACTGTCTCAGAGTCAAACCTGGCTCCAAGCCCCCAACATCTTCAGACTCCCCCTCATGCTTCATGCCTGTAGCAAGCTGGCTCTTTATATGATATGCCAAAATGAGGTATATCATGCAAAGAATCCCGGTATTCTCTTACCCGATGTGCTCTTCTAGGGGGTAGTGTGGTCGAACAGCCTTAGGCTTATCAGAGAGGAGTGTTAGACATCTGCAAATACACACTATAGTCAATAAATGATGCAAACGACTCAAGACGGAGATGCACACCAATTTATAAACGTAACACATATCTTCATATATGTTTAGGAACCAGAATCAATATGATCAAATAAGTACATTTTGCAAGGGAAATACTTCTATGGGAGGAAAAACAAGTTTGGACTGGGAGGCTGAACCTACCAGAGGGTTCAAGTCTTGCGATGCTAGGGTATGTGGGGACATTTGAAGCTCGCTAGTCTTGGAAATCTAATATGCATGTCAACCTGTGGGAGCGGGTGTCAACACCCTATGCCGAAACAGGCTTCATTTCTCACCTCCTGAGAGCAAAGGCTCTTACCCTTGGGCGTCAGAAACTTGTCTCTGGTGGCAGGCTGACGAAAACCAGTCAGCACACCAGTAGCTTGTATGTTTTCAGGAGGCTACTCTAAGGGGTCTTCAGGGTGCAGGTATTCATAAATCAAATACTGGCATCAGTATGAGTTTATTAATATGAGATGTTTGATACCAAACATCCCTATTTTCAGTGAAGCCATCATGTAGCTGTGGAACTCGTTTTCACCAGTGTCCAGCAAATTTACTTGAATGACTTCCCTGTTCACTTGCACTAGCAGCAATATAGCTGAACAACACAGGGGGTCCATGCAGATATGTCCTCACAAGTAGTATAGTGCACCCTGCATTAGGCCTGTAAGGTCTACTGTAGGGTTGACATACCTATACTGCATGAAGCTTCTGTGGACCTGTGAGCATATTGTGTTTTCACTTTTGTCTGCACCAAGACACACAGCCTTCAGTGGCAGTCTGTATGTGTTTGGTGAGGGCTCCCTTAGGGTGGCACAATTCGTGCTACAGCCCTTAAGGGCCCTCTTTAGCCTCCTTGCCCTAGGTACCAGAGGTGCCGCTTACTAGGGACTTACAGGGAATGCTAAAGGTATTGCCAATTGGGGTACAATTACACAGTTTTGGGGAGAGATCTGGCACTGGGGACCTAGTTACCTGGAAGCCAGTGCACTTACAGTCAAAATCACATCAAATGACAGGGAAAAGTGAGGGTGACTATGTCAAAAAGGATAACTTTTCTACAATGCCTTTTTGTCCCAGAATCCCCATACTTCACGGCACAGCCAATTCCCCCTCTCCATTCCCCACACTCAAGGTCCACACTTACTTAATACTCACTTTTCAGGACGATACCAGTTTCTAGTCAAACCTGTCAAAATCTGTGCTGGATTCTGGAACCCTACTGATTTTAAACTGCTCCCCTAACTTACTTTGCCCCCCTGGTCTATTGGATCCTTATCCTTCTGCTCTTGGCCCCCTGGTCTACTTTGTTCTGGGACTCTTCATTCATATTGGATTCATTCTGGATGTGGCAAAGAATTCTCATATCCCTAAATGTCTGTGCTAATTGTTCCTCATTATTGTCACTGTCTTCTTGTTGAGCAGGTGCAATGTACTGTGCAATGCATGTTTCACTGTTTTCTAGTTGGGCAGGTGCCATGTACTCTGCTATGCACTTTTCATGGTTTTCTAGTTGGGCAGGTGCCATGCATTCTGCTGAGCACTTTATTTAGGCATGATATGTACTTTAGCTTGAGTGCACTGTCTCAAGATCTGTTTAATTAGGTGCATTGATATCTTGGCATTTTTGTCTAAATAAACAAGCGGGCTGATTCGTTAAAATCCTCTGCTTCCTGCTGACCACAAGGTTATCAGCTATGTTTGCTTGTCTTTTACTTGTTCAACTGCTCTGTCATCAAAATAAAGCCCTCCATTTCCTGTCTAAGTCTCCTGCCAGAGACAGACTTCTATTACTCAGTAATCTTCAGGAAGGCTCCAGTGCCTAATTTAATTGTTTACTCAAACTTATTTTCCTGTCCCGGTCTCCTGCAGGAGACAGCCTTTTAATTATGACAAGAAGCACTTAGTAACCTTTAAGAAAGCTTCAGAGTAACCCCTGTGTGATAGGCTGTAAATATTGCTTTCAAACTTAGCACCCTGCTTGGTTTTGTCGATCCTTCAAAGAAAAAGGGCTACATCTCTAATCAGCGCCATTATTGGGTTTCAAGACCCACACATGTGACAAGAATAACCTGGAGAGCTTCACCTGGAAGCTGAGACCCAGCAATCCCTCTTGGAACTCCGTCCTTTCGAGATAGCTTCAAACAATCTTGATTCCTGAAACCTGGTCGATCAGTAAGTGCCCCTGAGCCCCCATCACCTCGACCACGGCCATGTTCTTGTCATTTAGCATTGTGGCTGTTCCGGTCCATTACAAGGACCTCAGGTCGTGCCCTCTTATGGTGCTTCTAGATTTGGTATCTCCTTTTTTCATGGACACCCTAGCAATTTGAGTTTGAATAAAAAAGCCTTGGCTAAAATAAAAGGACTAGATGTGTCAATTTAAGGACAGATACAGATTTTTTTCTGAGCAGAGGCTAAAGGATACCTTTTAGCATTCATTGCATGTGTCAGTGGTCAAGGGCCCTTCCTATAGATGCACATTTCTTATAGTAATTTGTGTTTAGTATGTTTCTTTACTGACTCTCACCTCAGGCTGATTGTAAAGCATCAATGTATGGCTGCCTGAAATATTGTTTTATTGTTGCAGATTACCTCATCTAAATGAAGGAGTGTGATATTCAACTAGAACTTGAGGGGTCTTGCTCAGAAGTATTAGCACCCACTCACTATCCTAGAGTTCGAGGTACACCACAACCATCTATGTCTCTCTCTCTCTCTCTCTCCCCCAGCCGCTGTTACCTTCCCCACACCGCATCAGTCATCTCCAGGGGTGCAGAATTTCTATAGCCCGACGCACAGGACATATGGTTTGAGGTCAAGGACTACAAGTTTTCATGTTTATTTTGTCCTTGGGCTGCCAATTTACAGTACCACATTATGGAGAGAAGGGCATTTTCTGCAGTTAAGGTAATATTTATGTCCATTAATTACTGCTGTTCAAACTTATATTTATAGTTCATTAGTGCAATGTCTTTATTATTACGGTAAGCACTCTAAGGAAATGTTGCTAGCTTGGACTGCACTACTGACAGTGGTTCCAGAATAAAAATGTGCACATACGCTTGTAACTTTTAACTTTGTGAGGCTAGGTGTAATGCTCCCAGAATGCTCTCTGATTAAAGGCAAATATTTACAGAAAATTGTAAGCAAGATTGATGATGCTTTGCTTTCAAAATAAAATGTTCACTGACCAATGCAACTAGGAAAGAAAAACGTTTTACTAAACTATTGTGAAATTTTAGTTACCATTTCTTTGAAGCATCATTTTGTAAAATGTGTAGATGCATGCTAATATTTCCAAAAATATTCATAATGGAAATCAGTGCAACCAGTTTCAACAAGATTATGAGAAACATGAAAATAAACAAGCATTGGCAAAGCCTATGGTTCTGACATTGTTGGTCAGCATTTTGGTTTTGTCAGTGTGTTTCCTGTTTGACATAGTTATTGAAAAACTTCATTGTTGTGGGAGCAACCGGGCCCTGACTATTATAACAAACACTGGAAAAAGCAAAACAAAATTCTGGCCTCCAAAAGCACACATTGCCACAGTGGTCCCTTGCACTGAACAAAAGTACTTTGTTTGCTAATATGCTCATTGTGAAAGAGCAGAATGATGTCACTTACAGTGAAGTCAGCTAATAGATAGAGATAGCATTTTAATAAAAACAAAAGAACTTGGTTAACACCAGACCTAATTAAGGACCCAATTCTTAAAGATAATCACAAAAGTACACTCAATGGTAAATGTCTTAGCAGTAGTGCAGATTTAGGGCTTGCATGAATTTGTACACATTTAAAGAAGTAAGCTAGGAAATGATACTGCTACAAAATATTTGTGAACTGCATTTTAGCATGAGCAAATAGGCATGTGTAGATTTTCTCATGCAAAAATCTGCTGAGCGTTTACACGTCCACTTTTCTTCCAGCCTTTTTTTCTCCGCCCTGGAAGAAGTTGTACTTCTTCCCTTGTCAGGAGTACATTTCCAACCTTCCTCAGTATGGAAAAAGATTAATAGGTTTGTACAGACTCAAAAAGGCATTCCAACCCTGAAACTACTGCTTAATGCTACTTCCAGCCCAGTATGTAGATCTGTGGAAAGTTCCCAAAATATGTGAATTGCTAGTATTCAACCCTAATATAGTATGAGCCCTGGCATAATCAGAGAGGCTGTTATCAGAGATCTTATATAATGAGATTGCTGCCATAATTGTCGCTGTGCTACGTGGCACCAAAGGGCCAAGTGGATTTGTTTACCAGACGAGTACATTTATAAAGCAACCTGTCCCATGGACAAGTAGATATATTATAGATTTCCACACCCCTGCATCTCTTCTGATAGTAAGGAATAACCTCAAAGGGAAGTGGTGGAAGATCTTTGCTATAGCAGAAGTCCTTAAATTCAGGTGAGTGGCCCTTTGTATGACAGTAACAGCACTGTGGTAAGGAAAACCATCTCAGCAAAGCATTCAATAAAGGCCCCTGTTTTTATCTAACCCATGTTAAGGTAATTATTTCATTTTTTTACTGTATTTTTTACTTTGATCACTTACTGCTCCACCATCAGTTACCATATCTGGCACCCAGCCATAAGGTTGGGCCAGTGATTCCTAACAGTAACCAGTTTACCTTTTGGGGATCAGAATGACTGGACCTCGAAGGTGTTAACTCATATGTTACCTAAAACCTTCTCCTATGGCCTAAACATGTGATTCCTTGCTAATTTGCTCTTTTGATATATTACTTCTCAACAAGGACAACGTTCAAGTCGTCGAGGCTAGAATCCTTGTGATCATAATAAATACAATAAAATGTATAACCATATATTTACTTCTATGTTAGAAATAAATGTATAATTTTTCTTGAAGTCACCAAAAAATTCAACAGAACCCATGGTAAGCTGTGTAAGTCCTCGTTTATTAACCAGTGCAGAAATGTAATGAAGTTGGGAAGGATTCAGGCAAGATGCAGGTAGGTACGTTCATCAAAAAGTTTCTTCAGGCATTCAGTTAATAAGTGCTCCAACACAGAGAGCAATGCCAGCCAGTGCTACCATCAGCTACTACTCGCAACTGTCACTCTTCATTGTTTGCCTCCCACCCAA
The DNA here is from genome assembly GCF_964204655.1 of Triturus cristatus. Taxonomy (NCBI): domain Eukaryota; kingdom Metazoa; phylum Chordata; class Amphibia; order Caudata; family Salamandridae; genus Triturus; species Triturus cristatus. Next base: position 386,640,273 of record NC_140583.1, read on the forward strand.
ACGTATCCCTGACCAACCCTCAACCCCAACATGCTACCCCAATGTCCCACACACCTTTCCCCCAACATATTATAACAAAAACAAATTGGAAAAACTGAAAGTTTTATATATATGTCTATAAGCATATAGATATATATTTATACATACATAGGTCATTTCAATAGTTGAACAAAAGGGCCTATACATCACTACCATGGACCCATTGAACTTCTAGACATCTTACATTTCTCTAGTCCATTGTTAACTCTTTAAGATGCTCTGGCAATTTCCTCTCCCTCACATTCCAACATGCCAACACTTCAGGAACACTTTGAGCTCCACCACTGTCCACCACTAGACTCCCACTCTCACAGCTCTCATTAACCCTCTAATTGGCTCATTACCTGTCCCATCACCCATCCAATATCCACTCACATCCTCTTACAAATTCCACCCCGGACCACCATGTGCACTAGCCCTCTTACATAAACTTACCTGGTGTAAATTCCACACTCTTCCATCCTCAAGTCTGACAGTGCCTTCCAACACACTTATAATCCTCAATAGGTCCGACTACCGAGGTGCTCCCTTCTCCACCAGGCCTGGCTTCCTCACTCGCACACACTGACCAACCAAAATACATCTCCTTGCCCACATTGACCATGTCCTTAACCTGAGATTGATAGGTTTCCACCTTACACTTCTACTGAAGATCAACCTCTGACTTTGTTTCCTCTCCCTTCTTAAGTCTCAACCACCTTGGTAAAGTTTTGAAGAAGGTTTCCTCCCTCTTAATACTTCAAATGGCATTCTGCACATTACAGAGTGTGGTGCAATCCTGTATGATAACAACATACTTTTAAGAGCTTTCTTCCATGACAACCCAGACTTAAGTGCCAATTGTACTGCCTCCTTGACCACTCTAGTGAACCGCTCAACCAGGCAATTACTTTTAGGCTGATACCATGATGCCATCACATGCTTTATCCCACACTTTTCCAGGAACAATTGCATTTTACCAGACGTGAGTTGTACACCGTATCAGATACTAACATCTCTGGTACACCTTCTCTAGAAAACAAATCCTCCATAAAATCAATAAACACCTCGGTGTTCACACTACCAACCATATGTACTTCAGGCCATTTAGAATAATAATCAATGAGAACAATAACCTATGCCTTCTTAGATGGCCGCATGGCCATGGTCCATCGGGTAAATCTATAGTTCGTAAAGGAACCACCATAGGTTTAATCACCTTGTCACTTTACTGACATACATTACACTCCCTCACCCAATGATACAACATTCCATCCACTCCTGGCCATCAAAAATGTCCATTTATATTCCTCCTGGTACTTGACATTGCTCCTTGGCCTACATGACCCAACTTAACAATACCTCCACTCATTCCTATATGAGATACAATCTTATCCCCTCTCAGAACAATGCCATACCATACAGATAACTCCCCTTTCACTTTCCAAAATGTGCCATACTTTCCTTGTAATTGCCGCTCTGATGGCCATCCATTTACAATGAATTCCTTAACACCCAAAAACATGAAATCTTTTCCCATTTCATCAATCCATTTCACCTCCGACAACTCTCACCCATTCTCCATATCACTTCCCTTACAGCTTGTCACATCCTCATATGTGTGCGCCACCTCACAACCACTCTCATCCTTTTCATGTGTGTTACATGATTTCAGTAGTAACTGTGATAAACCATCAGCCACACAATAATTATTGCCTGGAATGGGTTTGCATCTTTGAAGCCAAACGTGCTAACTGCTGTGTAAGATTTTTGCCTCCACCTGGTTTTAAAATATTTACCAAAGGTTTATGATCTGTACAGATTTTGAATTTCCTCCCCCAAATATACATTCTGAACCGTTCTACAGCCCATGTCACAGCAAGTAATTCCTTCTCTATTACGGAATAATTTATTTTCGCTTGTGCAAGAGTATGAGGCGGATATGCTACAACCTTCTCATTACCATCCTTCTTCTGGTATAATACTGCTCCAACCCCGTAACTACTGGCATCCACACATATAGTACAGTCTACTCCCAATACAAAGGATTTTAAACATGGTGCAATCACAACATCATTCTTTATTGCTGCACACTCCTCACTGTGCTCCTGCACCCAACAAAATTCCACATGTTTTTTAGCAATGCCCATAAATTCTCAATTTTTAAGGCATAATTCTCCACAAAATGAGAATAAGATTCTGTCAAATCAATTGTAGTAAAAACAGCAGCCTCACCAACTGAGGATACCAGCTCTTGCAAATTGGGTAAGGTGGAAAGCATGCTCCCAAATCACCTCGTTAAGACAGCATAAGTCCACACACAATCTTAAATCCCCGTTGGACTTCAAAGAAATTACAATGGGAGATCCCCAGTCTGAAATAATGTATTTTTTCACATAAGTCTTGCAACATATTTTTTTACTCTCTAGTTTAACCGAACATTCCTCACTTTCTGCCTTGTAGTCATTGCATTTTTGCACAAAACAATCCTATGTTCAAAGCATGCCATCCTGCCCAACTGACACCCAAAGACACTCAGGAATTCTTTTTTCAAATTAGAATACACCATCTTTTTCCCAATTGGCTACTCTCCGCATTCACTGCATACCAATTTGAAAAAAGAATTCCTGAGTGTCTTTGGGTGTCAGTTGAGCAGGATGGCATGCTTTGAACATAGGATTGTTTTGTGCTACTCTCCACATTCACAGCATACACAGACGGATTAGCACATGGATCCATCTTCATCCCCAGTTCAAAAATTGTAGGCTGCCCCAGAATCATAGCACCTTTTTCAGCCCAAACACTTCACAAACACACTTCCTACTTGCAAACTTTAACTCGTCCTGCATTACCCCCCACCATCAGAATCTTATGTCTGGAATAAGTACCTAGTGTTATGTTAGTTTTCTGCAACTTCTTACCCAGCCAGAATTGTTCAAACAATTTCTTACCCATTAATGTGTACCACGGCCATGAGTCCACCATAACTTAAACCTGTACTCCATCAATGATCAATAAACAACTAGGCAAAGGTACATCCTTCCTCTCGCATCCATCCCTCCCTCTAGATACTCAACACTACCCCCTGCATACCATGTTCCCCCTCCCCACACTCCCCTGCCACAAAATGTACCTTCTTCCCCATGTTTTTGCACACACAAATGAAATGTCCTTTTTTTCTTAACGTACCTCATTCCTTGCCAATTGCTGTACACACTGTAGAATTGGCTAAATGGGTACTCGGACCACACCTATAGCACAACAACCCTTTGAAATTAGGAGTAATTTTTGCTACCCATTCCACTAGTGTGCATATCCTCCAAATTCTTTTTTCCTTGCTTTTCTCACCACCAATCAATCACACATACCACACCATGCCTTTCGTTCTTCCTTACAACGTGAATACATTTTTCTGTTAATTCAATGCTTCTAGCAGCCTCCACTGCTGCCCTTAAAGACAATTACCCAGAAGATCATAGTTTCTCCTGGATCTTCTTGGATTTAGTTTTCATCAACAATTGATCCTTAACACCTGGTCATATGTCATATGCTCAAATGCACACGTAACAGCTAACTCTCTTAATGCAGCCATATGTTGATCGTTTTTTTCATCCTCTTTCTGTTTCCTGGAATACAATTAGTATTGTTCCATTACCACATTAGTTTTCTGCCATACCTCTCCTGCAATTGCTTAACTGCACATTGATAAACATCAGCCTCACCCACGTTGTCCAAAGGTGGTAACTTTTTTTAAATTCTCTTAACCCTATTGCCCCCAATCTATGCTTAAGTAGAGGCAAATTCCTTTTAGGAGTACATTCCCCATCTTCAAGCACATCGACAAACGCCTAAAACAAATCAATCCATAGCTCCCAGTGAATAGGTGGTTCTCCTGGCTCTGCAAGGAAAAGCGGTAGTGGTTGAATGCTAACCATAATGTATACCGTACACTAGACAATGTAAAAGCCCCCACTTAAATGTCACTCCATTTAAGAATACAAAAAAAATGAAGGTTTGACAATCACCAAGATTCAGCACACATAAAATGCCCCAAAGACGCAGATTTAGGAATCAAAGTCAATGAAGACGAGGAAGAAGAAAGGGAAACAAAATGGTGTGCCAGTCACCGCTTTGTCAGCACACAACTGTACTCCAGCAACTACAGTAGTTTTCTACTACACAATAAACTGATTAAGCTGCAGTAACTGGCACCAAAACCAAGAAGGTATGCCTATCACTGTTGCTCAGAATACCGCGATATTACAAATAAACTGCACAGTACCTTGATGTCCCCTTAGAACAAACAACTTTCCAAGAACATCCAACAGGATACAAGAGTTGTACTGAAGCGCACTTCTCATTTAGGGAAGCGCTAGAAGACACAAGCACACAATACTTCTTTTCAATAAAAATGCTGGACCACTAGCGTGCACAACACTCGCCAACTTCCTTACAACACAGAACCATGCAGCCACAGGCTACGCATGTGCAGGACCACAGGACTCTCCTGCTGGCTTGGACAACTTTAGGAAATCCACCCAGAATGACACGGTGCAGGAGGTTGATTGAGCTGGCAACCTTCAATGGCCGCCAGAAAGAAGCGGTTCGGCTCTGCACCTGTGAACTGCGGACACCAATCACTTTCCCGGAGGCTGCAGGAAACACGCAGGAATCACTCCTTGTAATAATTCTGTCACCAAGCTGAAGAACACCATGACAAGAATGAAGCTGAAACCGGAGAAAACTCCTCACATCAGTTTTATCCCGCCGGAACCTGCTAAGAATCTCAGGTGCGGTTCATCCTGGCAACACTCTCGCCCATCCTCATCGCCATTGTTGGGAAGGGTTCGGGGAAGACGCAGCAAGGTTCGTTCATCTAAAGGTTTATTCCGGCATTCGGTGAATAAGTACTCCAACACAGGGGGGCGTGGCTAGGCGCCCGAGGAAGATGGCGGCGTCGGCGTAGGGGCTCCGTCCGCGCCGGAGTTTCTTGATGGTTCGCGCTCATTAAGCGGACAATGGGAGGCAGCATTCTTCATCGGAAGGTCTCTGGAGTGTCTTAAGCTCCCTTTCAATGCCGCGGCAGACCTGCTTGGACTTTGGCACCCGTTTCACTCCCGGTCGCGGCGTTGCATCGGCCGCGACCGCCATTTTGTCTGGTATGCTCGTCCTTTCTTCAGCAGCGTGTTTATCGCGTGTTTCACTCCTGCTTGCTGCAATGAACATTTAATGCCCTCAGCACCTCTAGCAACACTGATGTCGCAGATCTACATTGTTGGGTGACTATTTTGTTTGATATCTGACAAGACTGTTTCATAGTCTTAATTTCTTGCTCTCCTCACATCTGGCAGCCATTTTGAGTTCTAAATCTGCGTCTCCTGGCTTTTTGGTGTTACTGCCTCTCTGGATTAGCATTTTTCCCCATCAAATTTTTCTTGCTTGCTCCTTTTTTAATTTCCACGTGCTTCGGATCCTGTAAAGTACTTGCTTTTGTCTCCGGTCTGGTAGTGTGCAACTACACCTCACAGTCGCATTGATGGCCGATGGATCCAGCAAGATCCAAAAGCGTAATTATATTAAAAATTTCAAGCTCTTCACGGAACTGGCCCTTTTAGAAGCTTCTCAGTCTCCCCCTTCCAGTGAGACGTCGCCGAACATGGAGCCCTCCTCACAGTCTTCAGTAAAAATGACGCCTAAGAGGTTAAAAAAGGATCCACCTTCGCCTCCCAAGTCTTCTCCGACCATTTCAATGGAGTTACTTCTTGCAGAGATACGGGCCTTGCGTCCTTTCTTGGAGGAAACCAATGCTAAGTTGCAGGTTCTAACTGACAATTGGACTTTGATGGATGAAAGAATGTCGTTGGTGGATTGTGACGTCTCTTCTCTTCAGGATTCTGCAGCCAAGGTCACCCATATGCATGCGCAGATCTCCTCTCTCCAGAAGTAGGTGGAGGACCTGGAAAATCGAAATAGACGCAACAATCTCCATCTCTATGGCCTGGTGGAAGGAAGCGAGGGAAGTGATCCCATTACTTTTTTCAAATCTTTTCTTCCTAAGCTCTTACACTTACCTGAGGATACCCCTCTCAACATCCAGCGTGCCCATAGGCTTGGTCGAGCTCCCTCCTCTCCTTCTGCGTCAGTGAAGCCCAGAGGTGTAATAATGTATTTTTTGGAATACACTGATCTGCTGAAAGTTCTTTCTGTGGCCAGAGCCTCTCCTCGTATCACATGGTCCGGTTCCACTTTGTTCTTTGCGCAGGATTACGCCAGAGCCACTGCAAACCGTCGTAAGGCCTTTTTGGACATGAGACCCGACCTTCGCTCCATCGGTGCTAGATATGGCCTTTTCCACCCTTGCTTATTCAAAGTCACCTACAATAATAAGACTACGACTTATGAGGAGCCCACGCGCCTTCGGAGTTTCTTGAATTCCTGCGGCCAAGCTGATATGGAGCTTTCTGGTCCTTCCTCCTCTTTCCCAACGTGACTTTTTTCTGAAGTCTTATAATGATGCTCCAGTCTCTTATATCTGTTGATTTCCCTAATTCAATTGTTCTTAAATGTGCTTGTTCTCTTGATGAGAGTACATTTTCCATTGCAGTTTTTATTATTGACGTTGTGATTCCTTGGTTTGTCCTATTCATTGCCTGTCTTTTGCCCTTGTTATTTGCTGTTATCTAACCTTGTTACCTTTCCTCCCTCATAGATCAATGTTTTGCGTTCCGTCCTGTTTCTCTGGTTGGACGTCTCACTGACCCCGAGTGTCCTGCCTTCTCCAGTTGGCCCTACCTCCCTCCCCCCGCATCCACATGAGCCCTTGGTTGTTCCTGTTCCTGACCGTACCTTTCCTGAGTAACCCCTTGTAAGTACTCCTCATTCTTTTTCTGACATGTTTTCTCCTGTTTTGCTATTCCTTATTTTGATTCTTCTCTTCACACTTTCAGGTTTATTGGTGTCAGTACCTTTCACACGCCCTTTTTCTTCTTTCCTTTTTCTCTTCTTCTTTATCCTTATCGCTTATTGGCTCCCTTGGTCTTGTTCCCTTCGCCTTCAATATCTGTTCACCCCGTTACTTCATTTCTCCTTTGACTCATTTATGTGTTCTTCTCCTATTGATCTCAGCATCACTTTGGCTTTTTTTCTATCTTTATGCCATCTCTTACTCCTCTTTTACTCCTCTTCCTTTGTACATTTCATTCCTTCTCTATTCCCATTTCTTTTTTTCTTTTGCTTGCGTTCCTATCTTCCATGAGGCTGTCTCTCGATGTTTTAATTTTTCTTTGCAATACTTCTTTAATACTCCTTAATGGCAGTACGTATTGTTTCCTGGAATGTTAAAGGTCTTCATTCTCCTATTAAGAGGCAAAAAATTCTCTCCCATTTAGCCAAGTTGAATGTCGACATTGCCTTCTTGCAAGAAACTCATTTGTCTGATATTGAAGCTGCTAAGCTTAAAAGGGGTTGGGTAGGCAATGTGTTTTCTGCTCCTGGTGATGGTAAGAGGAATGGTGTGGCTGTGTTAATTCGCAAATCCTTCTCTCACTCCCTCCTGACTTCTGAATCAGACCCCGAAGGTAGATGGCTGTACGTCAAACTTTCCTCGAAGGGTATCCCCATCTCCCTTCTCAACGTTTACGCACCTACTGGTGGTGACCCTGCCTTTTGGCGCACAATGGCTTCTCGTATTTCTGAATACGTTGATGATAATTTTATTATGGCGGGAGACTGCAATTTACCCCTCGACCCCTTTTTGGATAGACATTCTAAAGCACCTTATATCCCTTATAAGTCTCACAAATTGTTTGTTCAAGCAGTATCCCAGCACAAACTCATTGATGCCTTGTGTCTATGTAACCCTACTACTAAGGAGTTTACCTTCTACTCCCCATCCCACCATTCACAGTCCCGTATTGATTACATTTTCCTTTTCCATCATATCTCTCAGTCCCTCACTCACGCCGACATTGGCCCCATCTTGTTCTTCGATCATGCCCCTGTGCTGGTTAATATTGATCTCCTACCCAAGTCCACTGGCCCAAAACGATGGCGCTTTAATAATACCCTACTTCTGGATCCCAAATTCACCATTTCCTTTGTCGAATTCACCACAGAGTTTTTTGCCATTAATGACACACCCACTTTGCCCAAGCATGTTATTTGGGATGCTTATAAGGCTGCTGCCAGGGATTTCATCATTGATTATGTGACCAGAAAACGTAAGATCGCTCGCAAAAGTACGAATGATCTCCTCCTCAAGATTAAAAAATTGGAGCACTCTTTTTATACTTCTCATTCGCAGGAAAGTCTGACTACTCTTATTGAAGCTAAAATGCAATTTAACAAACAATCCACTGATGATGCTTCACTATATTTGTTGAAATCTAGCTCAAAATTTTACGTGGGAAAGAACAAAGCAGGGAAGGTTTTAGCCAATTATTTAAAAATTAAGCAAAACAAATTGAACATTGAGTCTGTTTATGATGTTAATTCAGTTTTAAAGCATACAAATGTTGATATTTTAGAGGAATTTTCCCATTTTTATTCTGCGCTTTACTCTTCTGAATCTCACCCCTCTGACCAATCCCTCACTACCTTTTTTTCCAGCATTAAGGCACCTCCTAATTTCCCTGTTGATCTGTCCATTCTTGAATTACCCATCTCTCAATCTGAATTACACACTGCACTTCAGTCACTCAAGAAGGATAAAGCCCCAGGTCCGGACGGATTTACAGTTGAATTTTATTTGCACTTCTCTAAATTACTATTACCTAGATTGCATTCTCTTATTGATTCTTTTATACTTAGTGGCACCTCCTCTGGCACTTTCTCAGACGCCCATATATGCATCATACCCAAAGAAGGAAAGGACACCCAACATTGCAAGAACTATAGACCAATTTCCTTGGTTAACATTGATTATAAATTATACGCTAAATCTCTTGCCATAAGATTAGATCCTTTTCTTCCTGAACTGTTGGGCCCGGAACAATCTGGATTTGTTAAGGGTCGTTTCATCACAGATAACACTAGACTTTTGTTTAACGTCTTGTCCAAATCCTCAAAGTTCCAGGATTCGCTAGCGGCAATTGCTTTGGACGCAGAGAAAGCGTTTGACAGAGTAGAGTGGACTTTCCTTTTTTCCGCCCTCAAATGGTTTGGGTTTGGTCCTAATTTTGTTTCTTTTGTTTCTTTCCTATATTCCAGTCCCAGAGCGGCGGTTTGTGCCAATGGTCTAGTTTCTTCTTTTTTCAGCTTAGGCAGAGGAGTTCGTCAGGGCTGCCCCCTCTCCCCTTTTCTTTTCAATCTGGCATTAGAACCTTTCCTTTCAAAGCTCCGCCAAAATCCTAATCTGCATGGTTTCCAAATCTCCCAAACAAACATCAAACTTGCCGCCTATGCAGATGATATCCTACTCTTTATGTCCAACCCTGCCATTTCTGTTCACACATTTCTCAATGAAGTCCGTGAATATTCCCAAATTTCTGGTTATAAGTTGAACAATGACAAATGTGAAATCTTACCCCTTACTAAATTTACCTTTAAACCTGAGTTTGATGCGTCTAATTTCGCTTGGAGTCCTTCACATATTAAATACCTTGGTTTGTACATTGCCCCTTCTCTCCCCGATACTATCTCGTTGTGCCTTACTAAATATACCCAGAAACTGCCCGACCTCACTTCCAGATGGCACCCACTCTACCTTTCCTGGTGGGGTCGTCACGACACGATTAAAATGATGCTCTCCCCAATAGTTCTATACACTATATCCAATATTCCAGTGCCTATTCAGCTAAGTTTTTCAAGAAAATCAATACTGTTTTCTCTTCCTTTCTCTGGTCCGGCAAAGCACGTATGTCCTTATGCAGACTACGACTCCCTAAATCAGAGGGCGGGGTCAACTTTCCAGATTTTCCCACTTATCACAAAGCATTCCTTCTGCGACAAGCTTCCCTTTGGCTGCGGGATCCTGCTGACTCTTCCCCCTTATAGCTTGTTCTTGAACGTCTTTCTTTATCCCCCTTTACCTCCGCTGAGTATCTTTCGTTTTCTCGTAAGCCCCAGGTTATGTCCACTCCCATACATAAGTTCACCACCAAACTTCTCCTTTCTACTTCCCCTAGTACTCCTTCTTCTGTAGTTGACTTTCTCAATACCACCATTTGGTATAATAATAGTATTCTCATTAACCACAAACCCTTTTATTGGAAATCCTAGAGACAAAAGGGTTTGATTTGGGTGTCCCATCTCTTTTCTGGTTCCGATTTTTTACCTTTCTCCGTTCTTAGCCAAAAGTTTGATCTCCCTCACTCTTTCGCCCGTAAGTATACCATACTTAAGAACGCAGTTGTGTCCGCCTACACCCGATTCTCTAACTTCCCCACTCATCTTGACCCCCCCAGTCCTTCTTTGCACCTCCATTCTATGCTACGCACCCAGCCCACAGCCTCCTCAATGTATCACTCATTTCGCGCGTCTACTGCACCTAGGACAAAATCCAAAGTAGAGGAACAATGGGAATCTGATTTTGACATCTCTTGGTCCACCTCCCTGTGGGATAAATTGTGTACCAAACTTCGCAAGTCGTCCAGAGCTGCTTCCCTCACACAAACCCTCTTTTTTATCTACAATAGACTTCTCTTCTCACCCCATATGTTAAATAAGAGATTTCCACTAATTCCTGACCTCTGCTGGTCCTACTCGAACTCTAAGGCTACTCTTTTTCATATGCTTTTTTCCTGTACCGCTACGCACAATTTTTGGAAACAAGTCTGGGCCCAAATTAATGGTATATTTCACACTGCATTTCCCTTCTCCTTTGTTAATATTTTCTTAGGAAGTCTCTCCCCCTGTTGGGTTGATATTGATTTTAATGTGCAAATTGTTGACTTGCTGCTAGCTGTTGCATTTCAGCAAATTACGGTTAATTGGAAAAATTTTGCTAATATTTCTTTTAGAGCATGGTGGTACAATGTATGTCATAATCACAGGCTAGATACTGTTTTTATTTACCCCCTCAGTATGGCCAAAAAGCGACATGATCTTTGGCTTCCTGTAACCCTGTACCTTGATGATTGTGCTAAACGCTTGTCTCATTCGTTTCATTTGCTTCCCTCTCAGCAAGAAGTCTCTAAGCCTCCTTGATTGACCTTTTTGTTCCTTTGCATTTTTTATGTTTCATTTTACTGCATATTTCTCCAGTACTGCTTTCTGTTATATAACCTCAATCCTTTGTTATCCCTTAATCTCATGTTTATTTCCACAGTCATGTTTTATTTCATCGCTCATGTTGCTGTCATGCTTTTGGTTTTCTGCTGTATCGACACCTTTATTTGTTTAATAAAATTCTTTTGAACTTAAAAAAAAGGTACTCCAACACAGAGAGTGATGTCAGCCACTGCTCCGAACCGCTACCAATCTCTGGCAACTCTCACCCTCCACTGTTCGCCTCCCAACCAAACGTATCCCTCACCAACCTTCAACCCCAACATCCGACCCCAATGTCCCACAATTGGATATGCATTAACACATGTGAAAATGCTTCACAAATGCAACATGAACGTTTTATTTAGTATTTCTGTTCTCCATGGGGAAAATATACTTTGTCATGGAGCCACCATTTTCACCACAAGCTCACCAACTGTGAGGGTGCCCCGATTGTCACTATTGGGATGTACTTGAGAAGAATAAATCTCAGACTATATTTAGGGAGTGCATATCCAGCTCAGAGTTTGTGAATACTAAGAAGCTTGCAGTTTTCTGGTGTTCACCTGCTAAGGTAGGTAGTCCTGTCCAGAAATGCCTAAGCCCTGTCCTTTGAGAAGATTTGCTCTGCTGCAATTCTGTTTGTTAGAAAACAAAGTTATAAGTGTAAATTTGCATTATGTAAGTATAAACCTCTCAGGATAAATAACCGGGTGTGTGTTTTTTCAGAACTATGATATTTCGAGCTCGATGGGAAAAGCCATCTACCATCAACAGTCTAGTTTTAAAGAACTATTCAACAAACAGATTAGCAGGCCATGATGTACGGTTAGTGATCCATGCAATAGAAACACATGAACTTCAAAAACAACAGGATTCTAAACAGAATTTCTGTCCACTCATAATAACATGAACAGCTTCTCATTTGTAGGACTTTCCCTGCAGGAAGATACACACAAGTCTTCTATGGGGTGGGGTACTGGCAGTTAGATAACTAGTATGAAGGAAATATTGAAAAACCTGCACCTTCCATAAAAGTGGCAGTTATGAGTGTACACTCCATGTTGAAATGTGTGAAATCACGCAGATTTCACCCCTCTTCAATGCTTCGAAACAAAAAAGTAGGTTCATGAGAGCAATGTTCTCTTAGGAGCACACCTCCGCACAGGTGAGTGTCAGCAGACGACGGATAGGATTTATTTTTCCCTGTTCTGTTGTCTATCGACTTACCCCCCTCGTGCCCACCCCGCCCCTTTGCCGCCCCGCCCCGCTTACCTGCACCGACCGCTGCTAGCAACTGGCAAAACATCTGCTATCTATCCCGCCCAAAACACGAACAGAGCTAACCTATTCAGCTTAGTATGGGTATAGTCTTCCACTAGGGCCCTGATTACAAGTGTAAGTGTATTTACTTCACCTGATAAATAAGGAAACTTCAGGGCATTTTATTTGTCGGGTGAGATAAATAGCACCTATTACAAGTTTGTGGGGAACAACATGCAGATTAGGCAGTTTAATGCACCAAAATCCGCATGGTACTGTAATTAATATACATATTTTGGCAAGTTTGACCTGCTGATATTTACCAAAGCTTGAAGTAATTAACACATCTCGTAATAACCGTTAGTGTAACCTATACTCTGATTCACACTCACACACTGATTACAACCATCAATGTGCCCGACCCTCCATAGAACATTGGAAATTAAAAGCAAGAGGTTCCTCAATGAAAAGAATAGGGGTGGACCTCAAAGAAATCTTTCAGGATTATTAGAATTGTTCATTTGTCCAATATTTTTAACCAGAAATTGAATTAAGGAATTTGTCTTGGACTGAAAACAATTTGTTTTTATAATTAGGTTTCTCTGCAGAAAGCAAATTGGCTTAGGATGAATTCATCAAAATACAATTCAAAGAAAGCTAACCATATTCCTAAAACACTTTGACAAGAGAACAAAAGCAGAATGGATTCCTTGTTGCGTGTTTGACTGAAAGACGGACAGAAATCGAATTATTTTTCAAAATGATTAGACAAAAGCCCCTGGCACGAAGGGAAAGCGAAAAGGATGTAACTGGTCAATAAGGACATTTGGGAATCTCACGGCCCTTTGGCAACCAGGATAGAGGGTCGGTATAAAGAAACTTAGTTTCCTACACGGAAAAAAACCCACATAATCTGCAGATTATTGGCAGTTCTGCAAAAATATTTCAGGCAAATTTCTGTTCATTTTGCAATATGATTAGAAGAGCGTTATCCCTGCCTCATGTACTAGAACATGAAAACAAAGGCAGTGCAGTAGGTATCTTGTTAACCATGGATTCTGAGTCGATAGGCATTTGACAAAAACATTTGTTGATTCAGAGTAAATCACTACTTTCTACTTTCTACAAACTGTAAGCATGCATAGAGAAATCACATTACAGCGCACTGGGCAAATTAGGAAGTGAGCCCCTGCACTCTGAAGCAGTTCTAGGTTGCGCAAATCTTTTACAGCAACAAAGCTCTAGTGCAAATCGGTGTGGGCTACCGGTCCATGGCCATGCATTACACTCTCACACTACAGTAGCCCACAGTCACGCTTCAATCTCTCACACGACACATATTCCCCCAGCCGCGGAGCACTGGTTTTTAGTCAATTTTGATTAATCTATGAGCTGACATTATTCACTTCAAGATATGGTACTTAAATTAAGCTTAACTCTCCAGTAGCTAAAATCAAGCTCTGAGTATCACCATTGTTGGACTTGGCCCTTCTGGCAGGTTCACCCCTGAAACTTTTTGCTTTTAATTATGACCTGGTGTTAGTGATTTTTGGCTTATGCGCACTTTACCGCTGTGTCCCAGGGTAAAGTGCGTGCGTGTAGTGAGGTTGGCCTGCCCTCCCATAGGAATGCATGGGGGAATGTATGTGTCCCTGGTAGTTCCTGATGCGTGGGGAGTGCAGGTGCGAGTTTGGTATGTGTGGACTCGTGTGATGAAATGCTGCGTGATGATGTGTGCGGCGTCAATGTACCTAGTGTGGAAGTGCCACTTCTAGAAGTGGGCATTTCTGTGTGCAGTGTGAGATGAGTGCCTTGTCTGGCGATTGGCTGGATGAGGTCATGTGACAGGTTAGGGAATCCCCAGAGTCAGGAGGAGTCACCCAGTGGTGAATGGGGAGATCAGCAGCTAGATGGGTGGGAGGAGTACACCTAGGACCTGAATAGGGCTGGGCTTTCCCCACACAATGCTGGCTCCGCCCCCTGTGGTGCGACTGATGACCCTGTCCTGTCCTGTGAATAGGGAGAGGGGCTGAGCAAAACAAAGTGCTCAAGAACCAGTTGCATCTGGTTCGCCCCTTCCCTGCACCTTGAGACAAAGGTATTATGTCTATAAAAAGGGGCTGTGTCCCCTTACAAAATGTTCTCTTTTTGGATCCTGACAGAGGGGGGCTTGCTGCTGGTGGGGCCCAGGAGGGACCGCCATGGGGGCTACCTCCCTTCTGGAGGGTCCTGTGCGCTGGCCCCTGGGCCCTACCTTGCCCCCTGGACGCCTTCAGGACCCTTTTGGACCTTTTTGCTGGTCCCTTTACTCTGCCAAGGCTTGATACAGCCTTCAAGCGCCTGGGAAGAGCTTTGCCTTTACTTGCCTTCAAGCGCCTGGGAAGCGCTGTACCTATTGGCTGAGGAGCACCTTCCTTTGTGGCCAGCAGTGCTGAGCTGCAATAATTTGCAAGGGAACCCCGACGTAGGGATTCCCCCGCTTTTGCCATGTTGAAAGCGGGTGCCCATCCCGCATTGTGGCGCTCGTTGGCGGGTGCCCACCCCGCTGATCTCTTTATTTTGCGGGAGCCCACCCCGCATATGTGTGTCTGCCGCGGGTGCCCACCCCGCTTATCTATTTAGTTAAAGTGCTGGACCCCACCCCGCATTGTGTATTTGAAGAACGGGAGCCTACCCCGTGTTGCCGGCGCGAAAGCCTCCAGGGCCGCCGCGTTGCCCGCGCTGACCCGGAAGCAGTGCAGGAAGCCCTGATCGTGGGCGGAGCCTGACCCCAACAGCAGGAAGCAGACGGGAGCCTACCCCGGGCTCCTGCGAACAGAAGAAGACCGGGGGAGTGAGGACTGCGGCGGCGGCTCCTCGCGCAGGGCTCCCGTGTGTGGAGGGAGCCCTGCAGGTCTTCAGGAAGAGAGAAGACCCAACTGGAGGAGCCTCGCGTCAGTCCGGTGAGTGGTGCCTCGTGTCAGACCGGAGGAGGGGGGTGTGTGAAGGGCCTGGCCAGTGCCTCCCACCCCCCTGCAACTCCAACGTCGCGCATTGTTTGTTTAGAGCCTGTGAGGCTCCAACGACGGGGCAAATATTTGTTTAGAGCCCCGAGGCTCCCACGTTACGGGGGCAGATTGTTGAGCGCAGGAGGGCGCTCCAACGACGGGGGCACATTGTTTAAAGAGCCTAGAGGGCTCCAACCTACGTGGCATTATTTGCTTCGAGCGCGAGTGCGCTCCAACGAAGGGGGCATTATTGTTCCAGAGCCTAGAGGGCTCGCGATCCGCTCCAATGTGGGCATGTTGTGTTTAAGCGCCCCCGCCCCCATGTGGGCACGATTGTTTCTCGAGCCTGCGTGGCTCCCAGGGGCATTATTGTTTCAGAGCCAGGAGGGGCTCCAACTTGGGGACATGTGTATGTTTTCAGAGCCCAGGGGGCTCCAGCGTGTTGGCATGATTAGTTTGAGCGCCAGTGCGCTCCACAGTACTGGGGGACATGGTGTGTGTTGAGCCTAGGTGGCTCCAACCTCTTGGATATTATTACAGGGGCCATTGAGAGCCCATGCCTCCTATTTGCCTTCCCCAGCTGCGCAGCACTTAGTGCCAGCTGCAGCGTTTAGGCCCTGTTCTTGTCCCCAGCTGCCCAGCAAGTAGTGGGCAGCTGCTACGTTTAGGTTCGGGTGCGACCTGGACCCTAATGTGATTGAGGTGTCATTGTGATTCATGCTAATGTGATTGGGTGCTAGGAAATGTACTGTGTATAGCATGTTTTGCGCACCCTATGTGTTATACCTCTAAATGTGGTCATTTCTGCCTAGGAGGTTGTTTTACCTGTTTAGGGTGATGTTAGGGAGATTGTACTTCCCTCTGCGATGTACGCCCCTAGAGTAGTTATACTTAGGAGGTAAAGTCTAATGCGTTAGACTTATGAGAAATTGCATAATGTAGTTATGCCCCTGTGCTGGATACAGGATAGGTTTTATACCTGATGCTAGTGTGATGACGCTGAGGTCATTATTGCGCTAGTAGATACTGGTTGTGTTCTACAGTGCTAATTTGTGTTATGTTCTACATGTACACTTGGTGATTTGTGCTAATTCTGACAGTGGCCCATGTGGCCCTTTCCGTGTAAATAGTCCCTTGTAAAATTCTGCCCAGTGCCAGTTGGCACAGTGTAAATTGTGTGAATATTATCTAATGTGTTTTAGTATAATACAAAGGCTATTTTTATATAATACCTTGTGTGGAGTTTCTGTGGTGGGCCTTGGGTGTTGTCGCTGGGTGCGCGCGCAAACGCTTTACACCTTGCCTCCGGGATAAGCCTGACTGCTCGTGCCAAGCTACCAAGGAGGTGAGCAGGGGTTATCTTTGGCGTGTAACTCCCCAGCCCTGACTAGAGTGGTGGTTTCTGCCTGGCTTTGGTGAAAGCCCTAGCCAACCAGAAATCCAATTTCTAACAACCATCATAGGGTTGAGCCCAAAGTCCACATAAAAAAGGTGTGTTTCTTTGAAACCTTTCTTTATTTATTTTGCGCACATCATTAGAACCGCAGTAGTTCCATTAGTGGTTAGACACTTCATCTGAAGATAAGGTATAGAATGACGTACAATTAATTTCTGACATACAAGCCTACATCTACCATTGTTACTAAAACAATCAATTCAACGTTTCTATTCCATAACACCCAATAGGAAACTAAGACTGAACCCCTAATTACCCGATCTACTGACAAAAGAAGAGGGCTGTGGGTGGGGGGGGGGCAGAGGGGGGGAGCGGCACAGGAAAACGAAATTGCACTGGAAAAGCACAAGTTGAGGAATGTGCAAAGTAGCAATGAGCGTCCTTTCTGCTGCATCAAATATCATCAGGAACCTAATTGGACATCGGAGGTGGCTGGCAATACAGCCTTAAATATAATTCTGTGCTCATGCACTGTGTCACTTCAGTCCAACCATCACTCCCCGAGGGATATTGTGAGACCCCTGTTCAAGCAGCAGCCAGTCCCTGTAAGGGTGAATCACAAAAGTCACAAAATGAGCCTGTGCTTAACCCTCTTACCACAACAGCAATCAGGCTTAATGCAGTTATAAAAAGTAATAAGCACAACACAAGAAAAATCTCATAACAGTACATTTTGATAAATTACTTGACACCCAGGCGATAAAAATCCAATTAGGACCTGTATTGGCATGTAAAATATCAAAGCGCCAACTGCGGACACCTACTTGCGCAAGACCCGGTCAAAGTTGAAAAATATGTCAGGCTGCGAAGGAGAGCAGGTTGAATACAAAAAGTGGTTTGGGCTCAGTTGGTGCTTACCTTCGGACCTAGAAGACATTTTGAAGAAAAGTGTTCTGAGACGGTGATGTTCAGTGGGCAAGGCTGCAGGCAGTGTCCAAGGAAGAGGCGTCATCGTCACAGAGCTGCTGGATGAAGCAGCAATGAAGATTTCTACATTCTGATGTTTTGAAAGACGAAATTCTTCAGCAGGATGAGGCAGGAGGCTGTATCTAACGGGAGTTCCAGGAGGCTAGATAGCCCTTTGTTGATGGACCGCTGTTAGAAATGGGGGTCTCTAGTAGGCAATGATTTGTACCTTTGTCCAAGTAGGGACCCTTTTTCCTAGTCAGGGTAAGGGGGATACACTTCTGAAATAACCCTTGCTCACCCCCTTGGTAGCTTTGCACAACCAGACAGACCTATCTCAGAGGCAGTGTGTAATGCATTTGTGCACGCATACATTAATACAGTGAAAACAGTACAAATGGACACCCCACCAGTTTAGAAAAATAAGAAATCTTTATCTAAACTAAATAAGACCAAAACGACAAAAATTCATAATGTAGTAATCAAAATATGACTTTCAAAAGGTAGAAACAGTTCTTTCCATAGCAAACTATGGATGCAACACTTTCAATACAAAGTACCTTGAATGCGTCACAGTCACAAACAAAAACAGCCACAGGGAAGGTGATGCATTGGTTCCTACACCCGGGGAAAGTGATGCGTCTGTCCCTTACTCCAGGGGATGTGATTTGTCAGTTCCTTACTGCCACGCAGGGGAAGTGATGCATCGGTTCTTTACTGATGGGGATGTGATGTGTTGGTTTCTTACTGTGTGGGGAGGTGATGTGTCAGTTTCTTACTACAGCCCCAGTCTTCGCATCATCCGGCATTGGTGCTGGGGGTTGCGTGGCGAGGCTTCGCGTCACCTGGCTGGAGTTGGAGCAGTTTTGCGTCACTCGGCGTGGAGTCCAGCAGCACCAGCAGAGTTGCAGGAAGTCTTTTGTGTCCCTGAGACTTCTTAACAGGAGGCAAGCTCTATTTCAAGCCCTTCGAGATCTTCCTTAAGCAGGGAACACAACACAGCAAAGTCCTTGTCCTTTTCTTGGCAGAAACAGCCACTCCAGGCCAACCCCAGGCAGCAAAGGGGCAGTACTCCTCCTCAGTTTCTCCAGCCCTACTTCTTGGCAAAGGTTCCACTTGATTCCCAGAAGTGATCTTTGAAGTCTTTCTATCCCTGAGACTCCAAGCCCTTTGAGAAAACTCTAACAGCAGGATGATGAAAGCACAGTACAGGGCCTTCCCTGCCCAAGACGGAAGCAACCACTGCAGGCAAACCCCACCAGCACACAGCACAGGGGCAGTACTCCTCCTCCAGCTTTCCCAGTTCTTCTTCCTGGCAGGTTCCTTAGTTCCAGTGACGGCCTGTGTAGGGCGTTTTACCGGGGCGGTGACGTGGCGCAGAGGAGGGGCAGGGTGGGGGGTTGCAAAATGCAGCAAAAGGCCGATTTCAGGTAAGTTACGAAAAAAAATTAATAAAACGAATTTCATTGCGCGCGCTGCATCGCATTTGGCCGTTTGCCGCATTTTGCAAACCCCCACCCTGCCCCTCCTCTGCGCCACGTTACCGCCCCGTTAAAACGCTCTACACGGGCCGTCACTGCTTAGTTCAGCAGTTATCTAAAGTTCAGGGGTCTGGGCCCCACTTTCTCTAGCACAATTTCCTTTGTTCTCTTGTGGCAGAGAAGATCTTTGCCAAGCCAAAACCAGTTCTGTCCTCTCTGGTGCAGCTACCCAGCAGAAGGTGAAGACAGCATTGTCCCTGGCAGACCAGGCCCATTCGGGTGTGAAAGAAATCTCCTCCCCCCTACTCTAAATACAGTCCAGGTGTATTCAGCCCAGCCCTGACTCCTCCGGGAAAGGCAGGACAAACATCAAACGCCCCCCCCCCCGGTAGCCATCTGAGAGAATGCACATCCCCTGCCATTCAAACGCCAGAAAGTCAATCCACAAACCAGCAGAGGCAAACAGGATGGCTAAACAAGAAAATATCCACTTTCTTAAAGTGATATTTCCAAACACACAATAAAAAAATTATCTTTACTAAAAGATGCATTTTTGAATCTTGTCCCAATGGAATTTATATTTGTAAGATGTTATAAGCAAACTCCCTTTCTATCCTATGGGACAGATAGCCTTTCAAAGGTGAAAAATAAAATTATTAGTATTTCACTGTCAGGACAAGCCACACACATCAGGGCATGTCCTACCTTTCGCATACACTGCACCCTGCCCAAAGGGATACCTTGGGCCTACCTTAGGGGTAACTCACATGTCAGAAAAGGGAAGGTTTGAGCCTAGCAAGTGGGTGCACTTGTCAGGTCTTCACAGCAGTGCCAACTTCACACAGATAGTGCAATGGCAGGTCTGAGAACATTTGCAAGGCTGCTTGTGGGTGGCACAATCAGTTCTACAGGCCCTCTAGCAGCATTTGACTTACAGGCCCTGGGCACGCACAGTGCACTGCACTTGGGACTGAGTAGTCAGTCAAACAAGCCAGTCATCGAAATACCAATCCATAGTCACAATATACAGGGAGAGCATATGCACTTTAGCACTGATCAGCAGTGGTAAAGTGCTCTGAATCATAAAACCAAAACAAACAGGTCAAAACAGGAGGCCAAAAAGCAAAAAATCTGGGGATAAACATGCTGGACAAGCCAGGTCAAACAACCGCTGTCAAAAATGGGGTTTCTAGTTGGCAGAGATATACACCCTGTCCAAGTAGGGATCCACACACCAGTCAGGGTAAGTGAAGTACCCACTAAAGGTTTACCTGTGCTCACTATCTGGAGCAGTCAGGCCAAACTAAAGAGGCAATATGCAAAGCATTTCTGCACACATACACACAGTAGCAACACAGCAAAAGTATTCCACACCAGTTTAGAAAAATAGCCAACATTAAGTAAAACAAGACTAAAACGACAAAAATACAACATACACAATTCAAGATATGAATTGTTAAAAACTAAATAAAAAATGCAGTGCTTAGAAGTCCATAACTCCAAAGGGAGCTATCGGGTCATGCTACAGTACCTTGGTGGTGTCCATAAACACGGCATCAGACCACGGACACTACATCAAAAAACAAGTTTGCGCCATCGTTCAGTGGAGGTGAGACATCATGGTAGCATGTGAGGCGTCGATTCTGCAAGGCAGCGTAGGGTCGTTGAAGCTTGTGCCGCTATGGAAAGATGCATTGCACAGAGTAGGTGATGTGTCGGCTGCTGATGGAGGACACGATAGGGCGTCAAGGCAGCTTCAATGGCCTGAGTGCAGGGTGTCGATTCCTCGTCATTGGAGTCGATCCACTGAGTCCAAGGCAATGTGTTGCTCTGAGTCACGCATGGCTGGAGATGTGGCACACTTGGAATGGGGCACCATGGATGTCAGTGGCGTGATGTCAAGACTCATGCTGCAGCGGTTCTTCAGAGGTGCTGCGGCAAGGTTGGGATGCATTGAAATCACAGTCATCGCATTGCACACCCGGCGAGTGATGTTCATGGCTTCAGTGCATGTAGTGGCGATGCGTTGATTTCGCAGAAAGGTGCCGGTTACAATTGGCACTTGGAGTCGAGGTGTCAATTTTCATGGTTTGCATAATCAAATTCACCTTCAAGGGCCCAGGACTGGGTTTGGCATCACTTGGCAGGTTGTGACTCACACCAGTGGAGCCCAGGTACTGGATACAAGATGCAGGAGAAGTCTTTGATGTCCCTGAGACTTTAGCAAGTCAAGCCAGTGTAGATCCTTTAGAAAGCAGGATGCAGAGAGTAATGTCCAGTCCCCTCACTCCCAGGCAAGAAGCAGCAGGCCAACACAACAAGCAAGCACAATGGCAGTACCGCCTGGCAGCACAACAGCTCTTCTTCCTGGCAGAATGTCCTCAGTTCAGAAGGGTTCTGAGTATATGTTTCAGAGGTCCAGTACTTATACCAATTTCAGCCTTTAAAGTAGGGAGACTTCACAGAAAGGTATTTATAGTGAACAGGACTCTATGCTTCCTGGGCCTGGCGCCCACAACATTGGGATATACAGCTCTTTGTGAGAGGACAGGCACAGACCTATTCAGGTGTAAGTGGCAACTCATCTCACCACTCTAGCTTAGGAAGACCCAACAGCCTGGTGATGGGCCATCAGGATATGAAGGGCACACCTCATCTCCCTTGTGTGTGACCGGCTGGACTCAGCGAGTCTGACTAACCACATTCCACTCAGAAACTACAGGGATCACCTACAGGGTGCCCCAGGGTTCCTCCCTGAGCCCCACCTTCTTCAACACCTACATGGCCCCTCACAAACATCGTCAGAAGCCACAGGCT
Source organism: Triturus cristatus (assembly GCF_964204655.1). Lineage (NCBI taxonomy): Eukaryota > Metazoa > Chordata > Amphibia > Caudata > Salamandridae > Triturus > Triturus cristatus. The sequence continues at coordinate 386,662,406 of NC_140583.1, forward strand.
CAACATCGTCTCCTATGCCGACAACACCCAGCTGATCCTCTCCCTCACCAATGAACCCACAACCTCCAGAACCAACTTCCACACCTGAATGAAGGTTGTTGCTACCTGGATGAAAGACAGTTGCCTCAAGCACAACTTGAACAAGATTGAAGTACTCATCCTGGGACCCTCCCCTTGCGCATGGAACAACTCTTAGTGGCTAGCCGCTCTGGGACCTCCTCCTACCCCGACAGATCATGCTCACAACCTTGCCATCATACTGGACTCATCACTTACAATGATCAACCAAATCAATGCAGTTTCCTCAGCCTGCTTCCACACGCACGCCTGCTGTGGAAGACATTAAGATAGATCCCCACAGAATCCAGAAAGACGGTTACCCACACACTCATCACCAGCAGATTTGACTATGCCAAAGCCCTCTGTGCCGACATCACTCAGAAAAAGCTCTACAAACGAAAGAACGGCCAAAATGCCACAGCCAGACTGGTCCTCAACATCTCTGCAGCCACATCACGCAACCCCTCCAACAGCTCCACCGGCTCCCAGTCCACAGATAATCACCTTCAAGCTCCTCACACACACCTACAAAGCTCTCCATGGCGAAAGACCAGCATGCCTGAACCATTGCTTCGCATTGCACATATCCGCCAGACAATTCCATTTCACCCAACTCGCCCTAGCCTCTATCCCCAGGATCCAGAAGACCAGAACCCGTGGAAGTTCATTCTCCTACCTCGCCACTAAGACGTGGAGCACCCTGAACCTCTGACTCAGGCTATCCAAGTTGCTGACCCAATTCAAGAAGGCCCTCAAGGCCTGGCTCTTCTAATGATCCTACACCCAGAGAGACCAGCAGGCCCCCAGTGGCTTGAGACCCTCATGTGTGAGTAGACATGCTTTACAAGCCCCTGATTGATTGATTGATTGACTGTCTAGTGGGAATTCACAAAACCCAGCTGTCATCCAACCCAGACATGAATTCTAGGGACAGGTAGAGGCGCAGAATGGCTAAGGTAAAACAATAACAACTTTCTAAAAGTAGCATTTTCAGACCTGCAATTTAAAAATCAACTTCACTAAAAGATTTGTTTTTAAATTGAGAGTCCAGAGACACCAATCTCCAATTTTCTATCTGCTCCCAATTGGATGATAAACTTGTAAAGTGTTACAAATAAGCTCCAATGCTAACCTATAGGAGTGATAGGCATTTCCGTAGCAGTTTTTCAATTCCAGGACATGTAAAACTCAAAAGTACTTGTTGTTACTTTTAAATACATTGCACCCTGCCCATGGGGCTACCTAGGTCCAACCTTAGGGGTGCCGTACATGAAGTAAAAGGGAAGGTTTGTGCCTCGCTAGTAGGTGAACAGGTCGGCATGGAAGTTTAAAACTGCACACATAGGTTCTGCTGCAGCAGACTTGAGACAGGATTGAACTGCTACTCATAGTGTTGCAGGCCCACAAGAAGCATTTGATTTACAGGCCCTGGACAAATGTAGTGCACTGTGCTAGGGATGTATCAGGAAATCAAATATGCTGGTCATGGAGAAACCAAATGCCATTACATTTTAGACACAGACCACATGCACATTAGCACTCGTCAGCAGTGGTAAAGTGCCCGGTGGCCTAACATCAGCAAAAACTAAGTTCAGCACACAGTCAAAAACGGGAGGTCAGAAGCAAAAACAAAGTGGAAGCACCAAAAGATGCCTGGTCTAATACCAGCTGAACAGAATATGCTGCTGCACAGAAGAATGTATGCAAAAGAAACAATTGATTGACGGAATGCTGGACAATGCAAACATTCACCCCCAGTCACAGGGATCTGGGTTTAATCAATCATTATTGCGATCACCACACCACACCAGTTTGGACCCAGCCATATGCTAATCAGTCTTGACCCTGTTCCTTGTGGAAATAGTCCAGCCCGAAATGCAATGCCTGGTTGTCCCTGGACCAAAAACAACCATTCTGGGACCGGTTTCAGGCCATTACCCTTCATCAGCTAGGCTAGCTTGAATCCAGTGGTGTAGTGAGCCCGGGACCCACGTCTGGGCATACCCTTCCCACTTAGGACAACATATGCAAAAGAAAGAATTGATGGACAGAATGCTGGACAATGCAAACATTCACCCCCAGTCACAAGGATCTGGGTTTAATCCATCATTCTTTTGCTCATCACACCACCCCAGTTTCGACCCAGCCATATGCAAATCAGTCGTGACCCTGTTCCTTGTGGGAACAGTACAGCCCAAATTGCCAAGCCAGGTCCTCCCTGGACTGAAATGAAACATCCTGGGACCAGTTTCAGGGCATCACCCTTCATCAGCCAAGCTAGCTTGAATCCAGTGGTGTAGTGAACACGGGACCCAGTTCTGGGCATACCCTTCACATTTAGGATGACATATGCAAAAGAAACAATTGATGGACGGAATGCTGGACAATGCAAACATTCACCTTCAGTCACAAAGATCTGGGTTTAATCCATCATTCTTTTGCTCACCACACCACCCCAGTTTGGACCCAGCAATATGCAAATCAGTCTTGACCCTGTTCCTTGTGGGAACAGTCCAGCCTGAACTGCCAAAGCCAGCTCTTCCTTGGACCGAAAACAAGCATCTTGGGACTGGTTTCAGGGCATCACCATTCATCAGCCAGGCTAGCTTGAATCCAGTGGTGTATTGAGCACGGGACCCACATCTGGGCATACCCTTCCCACTTAGAGTCGCTATTTAAAAGAAACAAATGATGGACGGAATGCTGGACAATGCAAACATTCACCCCCAGTCACAAGGATCTGGGTTTAATCCATCATTCTTTTGCTCACCACACCACCCTGGTTTGGACCCAGCCATATGCAAATCAGTCTTGACCCTTATCCTTGTGGGATAAGTCCAGCCCGAACTGCCAAGCCAAGTCCTCCCTGGACCGAAAAAAAGCATCCTTGGACCGGTTTCAGAGCATCACCCTTCATCAGCCAGGCTAGCTTGAATCCAGTGGTGTAGTGAGCATGGGACCCACGTCTGGGCATACCCTTCCCAATTAGGGCAACATATGCATAAGAAACAATTGATGGACGGAATGCTGGACAACGCAAACATTCACCCCCAGTCACAAGGATCTGGGTTTAATCAATCATTCTTTTGCTCACAACACCACCCCAGTTTGGACACAGCCATATGCAAATCCATCTTAACCCTGTTACCTGTGGAAAAAGTCCAGCCTGAACTGCCAAGCCAGGTTCTCCCTGGGCCGAAAACAAGAATCCTGGCACCGGTTTCAGGGCATCACCCTTCATCAGCCAGGCTAGCTTGAATCCAGTGGTGTAGTGAGCATGGGACCCACGTCTGCGCATACCCTTCCCAATAACGGCAACATATGCAAAAGAAACAATTGATGGACAGAATGCTGGACAACGCAAACATTCACCCCCAGTCACAAGGATCTGGGTTTAATCAATCATTATTTTGCTCACAAAACCACCCCAGTTTGGACACAGCCATATGCAAATCAGTCTTAACACTGTTACCTGTGGAAAAAGTCCAGCCTGAACTGCCAAGCCAGGTTCTCCCTGGGCCGAAAACAAGAATCCTGGCACCGGTTTCAGGGCATCACCCTTCATCAGCCAGGCTAGCTTGAATCCAGTGGTGTAGTGAGCATGGGACCCACATCAGGGCATACTCTTCCCAATTACGGCAACATATTCAAAAGAAACAATTGATGGACGGAATGCTGGGCAACCCAAACATTCACCCCCAGTCACAAGGATCTGGGTTTAATCAATCATTCTTTTGCTCACCACACCACCCCAGTTTGGACACAGCCATATGCAAATCAGTCATAACCCTATTACCTCTGGAAAAAGTCCAGCCTGAACTGCCAAGCCAGGTCCTCCCTGGGCCGAAAACAAGAATCCTGGCACCGGTTTCAGGGCATCACCCTTCATCAGCCAGGCTAGCTTGAATCCAGTGATGTAGTGTGCACAGGACCCACGTCTGGGCATACCCTTCCTACTTAGGGCGACATATGCAAAAGAAACAATTGAAGAACGGAATGCGGGACAACGCAAACATTCACCCCCAGTCACAAGGATCTGGGTTTAATCAATCATTCTTTTGCTCACAACACCACCCCAGTTTGGACACAGCCATATGCAAATCAGTCTTAACCCTGTTACCTGTGGAAAAAGTCCAGCCTGAACTGCCAAGCCAGGTTCTCCCTGGGCCGAAAGCAAGAATCCTGGCACCGGTTTCAGGGCATCACCCTTCATCAGCCAGGCTAGCTTGAATCCAGTGGTGTAGTGAGCATGGGACCCACGTCTGGGCATACCCTTCCCAATAACGGCAACATATACAAAAGAAACAATTGATGGACGGAATGCTGGACAACGCAAACATTCACCCCCAGTCAAAAGGATCTGGGTTTAATCAATCATTCTTTTGCTCACAACACCACCCCAGTTTGGACACAGCCATATGCAAATCAGTCTTAACACTGTTACCTGTGGAAAAAGTCCAGCCTGAACTGCCAAGCCAGGTTCTCCCTGGGCCGAAAACAAGAATCCTGGCACCGGTTTCAGGGCATCACCCTTCATCAGCCAGGCTAGCTTGAATCCAGTGGTGTAGTGAGCATGGGACCCACATCTGGGCATACTCTTCCCAATTACGGCAACATATGCAAAAGAAACAATTGATGGACGGAATGCTGGACAACGCAAACATTCACCCCCAGTCACAAGGATCTGGGTTTAATCAATCATTCTTTTGCTCACCACACCACCCCAGTTTGGACACAGCCATATGCAAATCAGTCATAACCCTATTACCTCTGGAAAAAGTTCAGCCTGAACTGCCAAGCCAGGTCCTCCCTGGTCCGAAAACAAGAATCCTGGCACCGGTTTCAGGGCATCACCCTTCATCAGCCAGGCTAGCTTGAATCCAGTGGTGTAGTGAGCATGGGACCCACATCTGGGCATACTCTTCCCAATTACGGCAACATATGCAAAAGAAACAATTGATGGACGGAATGCTGGACAACGCAAACATTCACCCCCAGTCACAAGGATCTGGGTTTAATCAATCATTCTTTTGCTCACAACACCACCCCAGTTTGGACACAGCCATATGCAAATCAGTCTTAACCCTGTTACCTGTGGAAAAAGTCCAGCCTGAACTGCCAAGCCAGGTTCTCCCTGGGCCGAAAGCAAGAATCCTGGCACCGGTTTCAGGGCATCACCCTTCATCAGCCAGGCTAGCTTGAATCCAGTGGTGTAGTGAGCATGGGACCCACGTCTGGGCATACCCTTCCCAATATCGGCAACATATACAAAAGAAACAATTGATGGACGGAATGCTGGACAACGCAAACATTCACCCCCAGTCACAAGGATCTGGGTTTAATCAATCATTCTTTTGCTCACAACACCACCCCAGTTTGGACACAGCCATATGCAAATCAGTCTTAACACTGTTACCTGTGGAAAAAGTCCAGCCTGAACTGCCAAGCCAGGTTCTCCCTGGGCCGAAAACAAGAATCCTGGCACCGGTTTCAGGGCATCACCCTTCATAAGCCAGGCTAGCTTGAATCCAGTGGTGTTGTGAGCATGGGACCCACATCTGGGCATACTCTTCCCAATTACGGCAACATATGCAAAAGAAACAATTGATGGACGGAATGCTGGACAACGCAAACATTCACCCCCAGTCACAAGGATCTGGGTTTAATCAATCATTCTTTTGCTCACCACACCACCCCAGTTTGGACACAGCCATATGCAAATCAGTCATAACCCTATTACCTCTGGAAAAAGTCCAGCCTAAACTGCCAAGCCAGGTCCTCCCTGGGCCGAAAACAAGAATCCTGGCACCCGTTTCAGGGCATCACCCTTCATCAGCCAGGCTAGCTTGAATCCAGTGATGTAATGTGCACAGGACCCACGTCTGGGCATACCCTTCCTACTTAGGGCGACATATGCAAAAGAAACAATTGAAGAACGGAATGCTGGACAATGCAAACATTCACACCCAGTCACAAGGATCTGGGTTTAATCCATCATTCTTTTGCTCACCACACCACCCTGGTTTGGACACAGCCATATGCAAATCAGTCTTAACCCTGTTACCTGTGGAAAAAGTCCATCCTGAACTGCCAAGCCAAGTCCTCCCTGGACCGAAAAAAAGCATCTTTGGACCGGTTTCAGACCATCACCCTTCATCAGCCAGGCTAGCTTGAATCCAGTGGTGTAGTGAGCATGGGACCCACGTCTGGGCATACCCTTCCCAATTAGGGCAACATATGCATAAGAAACAATTGATGGACGAAATGCTGGACAACACAAACATTCACCCCCAGTCACAAGGATCTGGGTTTAATCAAACATTCTTTTGCTCACAACACCACCCCAGTTTGGACACAGCCATATGCAAATCAGTCTTAACCCTGTTACCTGTGGAAAAAGTCCATCCTGAACTGCCAAGCCAGGTTCTCCCTGGGCCGAAAACAAGAATCCTGGCACCGGTTTCAAGGCATCACCCTTCATCAGCCAGGCTAGCTTGAATCCAGTGGTGTAGTGAGCATGGGACCCACGTCTGGGCATACCCTTCTCAATAACGGCAACATATGCAAAAGAAACAATTGATGGACGGAATGCTGGACAACGCAAACATTCACCCCCAGTCACAAGGATCTGGGTTCAATCAATCATTCTTCTGCTCACAACACCACCCCAGTTTGGACACAGCCATATGCAAATCAGTCTTAAGACTGTTACCTGTGGAAAAAGTGCAGCCTGAACTGCCAAGCCAGGTTCTCCCTGGGCCGAAAACAAGAATCCTGGCACCGGTTTCAGGGCATCACCCTTCATCAGCCAGGCTAGCTGGAATTCAGTGATGTAGTGTGCACAGGACCCACGTCTGGGCATACCCTTCCTACTTAGGGCGACATATGCAAAAGAAACAATTGAAGAACGGAATGCTGGACAATGCAAACATTCACAACCAGTCACAAGGATCTGGGTTTAATCAATCATTCTTTTTCCCACCACACCACCCCAGTTTGGACCCAGTCATATGCAAATAAGTCTTGACCCTGTTCCTTTTGGAAACAGTCCAGCCTGAAAGGCCAAGAAAGGTTTTCCCTGGACCGACAACAAGAATCAAGGGACCGGTTTCAGGAAATCACCTTTCATCAGCCAGGCTAACTTGAATCCAGTGGTGTAGTGAGCACAGGACCCACGTCTGGGCATACCCTTCCCACTTATTGCGACATAGGCAAAAGAAACAATTGATGGAAGGAATGCTGGACAATGCAACATTTACCCCCAGTCACATGGATCTGGGTTTAATCTATCATTCTTTTGCTCACTACACTACCCCTGTTTGGACCCAGCCATATGCAAATCAGTCTAGACCCTGTTCCTTGTGGGAACAGTCCAGCCCGCATTGCCAAGCCAGGACTTCGCTGAACCGAAAACAAGCATCTTGGGACCGGTTTCAGGGCCTCACCCTTCATCAGCCAGGTTAGCTTGAATCCAGTGTTGTAGTGAGCATGGTACCCATGTCTGGGCATACCCTTCCCACTTAGGGCGACATATGCAAAAGAAACAATTAATGGATGGAATGCTGGACAATGCAAACATTCACCCCGACTCACAAGGATCTGGGTTTAATTAATCATTCTTTTGCTCACCACACTCCCTAATTTGGACCCAGCCATATGCAAATCAGTCTTGATCCTGTTCCTTGTGGAAACAGTCCAGCCCAAACTGCCAAGCCAGGGCCTCCCTGGACCGAAAACAAGCCTATTGTGACCGGTTACAGGGCATCATCCTTCATCAGCCAGGCTACCATGAATCAGCAGTACTTACTTATAACTTGTCATGTGAAATTTTTCTTCCTCAAATAAGTACAGTGCAATCTTTTGCCAGTTATCATTATTCTCTATTTCACTTTTAAAATATGTCAGCAGTCTGCATGTGATTCTTGTAGTGAGTGTGTCAACAGCATATACAAACATACTCTGCTTTTTCAGCACATACGGTCTTTAATTTTGTAATCTCTTTTTCAAAACTATCAACTGTCATACCTGTATCCTGTTCTACAACTCCTCCTGTTATCAACTCTTCAATTTCCCTACAGTCCTGCTCTAGACAAAGAAACGAAACTGAACATCATCACAAACCTTTTCTACCCTACCTCGGCTACAGTATTATGCAAAGTGCCCTATTCATTTCTCGTAAACATAAAGAAGGAGTTTTCACATAATACAGCCTGCTATCTAAAGTGTGCATTGTTGAGTGGTGTACAGCTAATATCCTAAAAATGATGAAAGTTGCTTTGGCACATGTTCTTTGATAAACAAGCTGGTGAAGGTCCCTGCAAATTTGTATGCTTTCTCAGCTTGCAAGGATCCAAGCCTTATATAGTACCTTTTTTGTGTTTTAAACTTCGCCATGGAAATATAGGGTGGAATTTCCTTAATACTTAATGGATTGCTGTCTAATACTTCAAACTCTACTGCAATACCATTTGTATGCAGGGTCCTGACTGCGCCTCCTTTGTACCTCTTCTGCAATAACTTCTTCTACATTTCTAGGTACCATCACCTCTTTTCCTATAGGACTGCCATTCTTCATTTCATAACATTGTACGCTTTCATCAATAGCATGAACTAATCTGTAATCCTGGAGATAGCTTTCTCCATTAAAGAAAGGCTTTGTGCTAGAAGTATGCATCAATTCTCCACTAAAAAACGTACAAAAGTTACTTCTGTTCACTAATCTTTACTTCTGGTTTTGTCTCCTCATGCACAACACTATTTTTCAAGAGTCTTCATTCTATTTAGAATCAAAATGAAAAGCATCCTTTTCAGAATAAAGGACTTATCAACTATTCTCTCAACTTGTTCTTTCTGCTTCAGTGTACTCTACTATGAAACATTCTGGGTCTGATTTCCTTAAACTGCTTCTGTCCTGGTTAGGGTGTGTCCACCTCTTTCACAATCTTTTCTGTTCTTGCAATGTACAGTTTGTCCACTCTTATTGTTTCTAATAGTCATAATTTCATTTTCTTTACTTTGTAATCTTTGTAAATGTGTGCATATACTTTTAAGAAATGACTTTGTCCTCTTACCAGTAGCTCTTTTTTCTTTAACCACTTTTTCTGCATTTTGCCACTTTTGTAACTCACTTCTGCAAACATATTGTAGTTGCTTCTGTTGCTTTTTCATACGATATTTTGTAAGTATTTGAAAGTTGTGTGGTTATGTAGTTATTGTTCTGAAAAAAAGTATATTATATTTTTACCCTAGCCAATCTACCAACTACTTTACTACAGACTTACACATAACACAAAAACTGTTTTCATGTTCTGATGCAGATTTAAAGCTACAGATGAACCTAGAAATATTACTACATGCACTCACTTCAATATAACAAACACAGGGCAAAACACAAAACTTTATTTATTAGTTGCCCTTTAACATTTTAGCACCTTCCTGTACAACACAGCTACAGCATATCTCACTTCTCACTCATCCATGGTGAAAGAACCTTTTATGCCTTCTGTAGTAAATTTTAAAATGAACATCAATGCGAATTTACAAGCTCCATGCACTTTCCGGAGCATCACTTTTTTTTGACACACCGACACCTTAACGTGGTGCTCTATATTTACAAAGCCACATAACGCCACTCTGCATATCTTTTCATGGCCTTATAAATACAAGTGCTTTTCAGGCAGCACTTTGTGTAAAAGAAGCATGCAATGGGTGTGGGTTGCTGTGGGGTTTGCACTCCAGGGGAGGTGTAAGGAGATGCAACGAGGAGAAATACTTTTCTTTCTCCTTATTTTTTCCTGTTCCTATGTGTGCTTCATTCTACAGCATGCATACAAAGAGGAAAATACCTCTTGTGATTGTTTTTGTACAGAAAGGTATCCCTTCCCGCAAAAAACCAATCATCCCCACTATACAGACACCCTTACACCATGGTGCAATTGTGTCTTCGTTGGTGCATGGCAGCCAGTTCTGCACCAGCACAGGGGAGAGCATAGGAATCCATCATATTGTTGTAAATATGACGCACCCCTGTGCTTTGAAGGTAATGCAGCATGACACAGCCAAATGGCTTGCAGCTCCGCAATGCATTACTTTATTCTGAATTTAACCCCAAATGTACAAGTACATACAGTGCCTCAACACTATAAATAGAAACACAACATAATAGCAACTGGATGCCTCTCTACCACTTTGTTAGTACTATATTTACTATCTCAGTACTGTTTTACTTAAATGTATCAGATTTAAATGTTCGGAAACAGCGAATATAACAATCTGCACGTTAATGTTTATCAAAGCATATACCTCATTAACTCTTCCAACTACATCCAAGAGTATGTCACTGGTTGCATATATAATTCACCAGATGGTTCTAAAACACTACTGTGTAAAAGCATGTATATGTGGTTGAATACATGAATACTCCCTGGATGAGTGAATTGGTGCATACATAGTACCTAGGTGTTTCTTTGAGGATACAGGTACTGTCTAGATGATTCCTTGAGTATATCAGAATGCCATGCGTCTTTCCATATGTGCATAGTTACTGGCTGCATGTTTACATGAGAATATCACTACTACAGGTTGTTTGGTTGAGTGCATGAGTAGTGCCTGAATGATTAGATAAGTGCATGCATGACTAATGGCTCAATAATTCAATACATGCATAGATAATGGTTGGATAATTAAATTAGTGCAACTTTAGTGTCTGAATGATGACCAGTGTGCTTAGATAGTATATAGATGATTTATAGAGTGCATGGAAAGTACATACATGATTGTTTAAGTACATGCATAGCACCTAGCAGATTGTATGAGTGCATCAGTAGTGTTTCAGTAATTGAATGACTACTTGGCTGCTGCCCATGTATTTTTGGTTCAGTAAACAGGTAGTGCCTGGGTTTTTAGATAACTACATGGGTAGTGCCTGGATAATTCAATGAGTGCATCAGTAATGTCTGGCTGATTACATGGGTGCATGACTAGTGCCTGAGTGATTCCATGTTGCCATTATTAAACCTTGAGAGATTGGATGTAAGTAAGTGTACTGCTGGGATGATTGTATTAGTGCAAGAGTATTCCCTCAGTAATTAAATGAGAAAATAGATACTGGGTGATTAACAGGTTTACTACAATAGTACTCTCTATGTAATTAGATGACTGCATCAGTAATACCTGAGTGTTTGCATGAGTTCATGCGTGTGCCTCAGTATTTCAATGACTGCATGGGTTGTAAGTATATGCTTAGATAACTGCATAGCTTCTGCACAAGTATTACAATGACTGCATAGTTACAGCCTTATTAATTGCATAAATAAATAGCTACTGTCTGGGTGATAAGATGGATGTATATGTAGTGCCTCGATAGTTGAATGACTACATAATTTCTGATTGCAAGAGTACGTGTGTAGTGTCTAGGTAGTAGAATAACTCCATAGATACTGAATCACTGATTTGATAACTGCCTCACTAGTGGTTGGGTTATTGCATGAGCACCTGACAACTCTCTGACTAACTATGAATTTTCTCCATTACTGTTAGATACATAACAGTTGTGACTACATGTCTGACTCATTGGTTAACTCCTTCTGTCACTATCAAACTACCTGTTTTACTGTATATATGCTTTTCTCCTGAGCTATCTGTGACTGAAGTCTAGATATCACACTTGGTATATAACTGCATGCAGAGCTCTCTAGCAGCATGCATCAGTAAGTTTCTAAAAGGGAAAACAACATGTCAAAATATTTCAAAGCAAAAAACCTTTTGTGAATGGTATACCTGCTTCATTTCTCAAATATGTCTGCCTCTAAAACTAAGTTTCATCAGCCTAACTAAATATAGAACACCAAGTAAACATATATGTGATTTCTTAATAGAGGTACTCCTTCAAACCATCTTTCCAAAAATATATACCTCTCTGCATCATTAAATAAACTCAAAAGTCCCACTGTATATATAGTTATATGCAACCACAAGAACCAAATCTCACCACATAAGCATATGCAAAGCGGTCATATAAGATAAAAACCACATTGACAAACACTTCCCAATACATACCTAACAAGTATTACTTCTATCTAATTCATATACAGGTGAACAACATGTTCTCATCTTTTATTTGTGACTACACCACTCCTGTGATATATCTTTTCATATCACTGTGAAACTCAATTCAATTCAATTAATCTTTATTCGATTCCCATAAAAGTGTATCATAAAAGTATACATGAAAGCCACAGTAAATTCAAATTTCAAGATACTAATATAAAACAGCTATAGTAAAATACAGTCACAATTTAACAAACAACGGGTAATGATTTTCTTCTAGTTAACACAGCCCTAAAAATATCTTGCTACTACCACACATGTATACAGATTAGGGAGTAATTGCAGATTTAAAAATAAAGGCCTACATTGCTTAAAATGTAAAGATTTCAATAAAGGTACAATAAAAGATCTCCTCAGATCTCTAACAAATGTACAAAAGAACAATATTTGCATTGTGCATTGCTTAGACATTTTGTCGCAAGAGCAGGGGATTAATTCACTAAACCAATTGTTAACATTAGGAAAGCTTGTCAGACGGTGAAAGATGTCCAATCTAAAGCACAATAGAACAAATCTATGTTGGGCATTAAAAATATTAAAAAGAAACGGTTGCATTGAAGAAGTGGTCAAAAACATTTGATTGTGTTGGACAGTTAGTTTGACCACTTCAACCAACAATCTCAGTTCCTCCAAAAGGTCTAGACATTCTGTTTTTAGTGCTTTCCTCGTGGTACTATGTAAGGTTTCACATTGATTATAATATTCCGGATGACTAATATCTAGCATAAAGTTCTTAATAAACTTAAGCCTTGGAATTTTTAGTGCAGACTCGGAAGCGCAGCAGTCCTTTACTAAGGCTCTATTAAATTACTGTGTTACTCTTGTTTATCAAACTCTGATACACATCTTAATTTCTAATGTAATTTTTATAAAGAATGAAAAGGTTATGTACATACCAGTAAATTAAATGTGTAGACTATGTTGTTTTTGTAGCTCTTAGTGGATAGTTTTGACACTGTTAGGTTTTCTAAAAACTAAGCACAAGAATGGTGCACCCCTCTCACACAAAGCAACCATAAAATGGCAACCTCTTTAACTTTGCATTCTGTGATCATGAGAAAGGCAGTAAATGAAATCATGTGTTTCATTTTAGACTACACTATCTCCTCTTGTGAATGGTTAGTATGAGTTAACTCTTTCCTTCTCTTTCAGAAAGAGATTCCTATCTATATGTGTTTGTGATGAATTTGTGATAATCGCCGAGTAATCGTAAAAACTAAAACGGGAGTCCAAACCTATATCTAGCTTCACTTTTGAAAAATGTAAATACTACACAACAGTGCATTACATAGTCCTGAGGTGGAAATTAAATCTTGCCATTACTTAAATTGTGTCATCACTCCTCAAATAAAAATAGAAAAATCTGTCTCTTTAACACCCTTCCCCATACACTCTTAGCTCAAAGTACCTAGCAACCCAGTGCCACTAGTAGGTCACAAGTTCATAACACATTCTAGAAGGGTCATGCCACTTCCAAATAAGATACAGCAGGTGTGGTTTACTCTACAGATTCAAAAGCATATCAATGTCTGTATTACATTTCTCGTTAAACAACAGCCATAAGACTTCTTCCTAAGGCATCCAAAACACTACCTAATTTTAGTCACTTTCATGCTGAGCTGACAGTATCTAAGGCAGGACTAAAAGACACGCTGTGAGCACAGCGTTAATGATCGCTCACCTGACTTCCCTCCTCAGCTCAGCCAGTGAACAAGGGACGTTGGTCCAGAAACGTGTATGGCGAAAGTATTAACAGAATGGAGGAATTGCTGATACTTACCGGCTTGTGTTGCTGCAGTCTGCCAAAAAAGAGTTTTAACACGCAACGTGTGGCGCTTCCAATTAAGAGTCCTTGCATATGGAATATAGAGCGGCCGGCTCTGGTCGCGGAAACGCCCCCCTGCGAATCAAGCGGGTCCACGGCACCGATGATGGAAGTGGTGCCAAAGGAGCTGCGTATTTAATTGAAGGTACAGGAGGCAGAATGCAAGCAGGATTTGGTTTCTGCTAAACCCATCTGGGAAAACGACTTGGTGAGAGTGACGAAAGGTGGCTTCCATTGTGAACTTTAAAAACTCGGAAGACCAGAATGCACTGACTGTACACGCCCACTAAGGAAGGACTAAAAGACACGCTGAGAGCACAGCGTTAATGCTCGCTCACCTGACTTCCCTCCTCAGCTCAGCCAGTGAACAAGGGACGTTGGTCCAGAAACGCGTATGGCGAAAGTATAAACAGAACGGAGGAATTGCTGAAACTTACCGGCTTGTGTTGCTGCAGTCTGCCAATAAAGAGTTTTAACACGCAACGTGTGGCGCTTCAAATTAAGAGTCCTTGCATATGGAATATAGAGCGGCCGGCTCTGGTCGCGGAAACGCCCCCCTGCGAATCAAGCGGGTCCACGGCACCGATGATGGAAGTGGTGCCAAAGGAGCTGCGTGTTTAATTGAAGGTACAGGAGGCAGAATGCAAGCGGGATTTGGTTTCTGCTAAACCCATCTGGGAAAACGACTTGGTGAGAGGGAATGAAAGGTGGCTTCCATTGTGAACTTTAAAAACTCGGAAGACCAGAATGCACTGACTGTACACGCCCACTAAGGCAGGACTAAAAGACACGCTGTGAGCACAGCGTTAATGATCGCTCACCTGACTTCCCTCCTCAGCTCAGCCAGTGAACAAGGGACGTTGGTCCAGAAACGCGTATGGCGAAAGTATTAACAGAACGGAGGAATTGCTGAAACTTACCGGCTTGTGTTGCTGCAGTCTGCCAATAAAGAGTTTTAACACGCAACGTGTGGCGCTTCCAATTAAGAGTCCTTGCATATGGAATATAGAGCGGCCGGCTCTGGTCGCGGAAACACCCCCCTGCGAATCAAGCGGGTCCACGGCACCGATGATGGAAGTGGTGCCAAAGGAGCTGCGTGTTTAATTGAAGGTACAGGAGGCAGAATGCAAGCGGGATTTGGTTTCTGCTAAACCCATCTGGGAAAACGACTTGGTAAGAGGGACGAAAGGTGGCTTCCATTGTGAACTTTAAAAACTCGGAAGACCAGAATGCACTGACTGTACACGCCCAGTAAGGCAGGACTAAAAGACACGCTGTGAGCACAGCGTTAATGATCGCTCACCTGACTTCCCTCCTCAGCTCAGCCAGTGAACAAGGGACGTTGGTCCAGAAACGTGTATGGCGAAAGTATTAACAGAATGGAGGAATTGCTGAAACTTACCGGCTTGTGTTGCTGCAGTCTGCCAATAAAGAGTTTTAACACGCAACGTGTGGCGCTTCCAATTAAGAGTCCTTGCATATGGAATATAGAGCGGCCGGCTCTGGTCGCGGAAACGCCCCCCTGCGAATCACGCGGGTCCACGGCACCGATGATGGAAGTGGTGCCAAAGGAGCTGCGTGTTTAATTGAAGGTACAGGAGGCAGAATGCAAGCGGGATTTGGTTTCTGCTAAACCCATCTGGAAAAACGACTTGGTGAGAGGGACGAAAGGTGCCTTCCATTGTGAACTTTAAAAACTCGGAAGACCAGAATGCACTGACTGTACACGCCCACTAAGGCAGGACTAAAAGACACGCTGTGAGCACAGCGTTAATGATCGCTCACCTGACTTCCCTCCTCAGCTCAGCCAGTGAACAAGGGACGTTGGTCCAGAAACGCGTATGGCGAAAGTATTAACAGAACGGAGGAATTGATGAAACTTACCGGCTTGTGTTGCTGCAGTCTGCCAATAAAGAGTTTTAACACGCAACGTGTGGCGCTTCCAATTAAGAGTCCTTGCATATGGAATATATATATATATATATATATTACAAGCTGGCAGGCGCCAGTAGGTAGTTATAGTTAGGACCTATTTTCCATAGGAAATCCGCAACATTCACTTTGGAATAACGTTGGCGCCGACTGACGAATCTACGTGAAATTTTCCAAACTTTTGGCCAGCTCTGGTCCGCTCTTATCCTGAAAATTTCACGGTGATTTGTCAAGCGGGGACCGAGAAAAAAGGGGGGTCTCCAAACACGTTTTCCCCATGCATTTTCCAATAGGACCTGTTGACGCAGCTACAGCCCGAACTGCTGAACGGAATTACACCAAATTTGGCAAAGAGGTAGTCCTCAGTTCAGACTCGTGCCTTTTGCTTAAATGGTGTCAATCCGTTCAGTAGTTCCTGAGAAAATTAGAGTTAAAAAGATAGATATATCTGGGCAGAGCCTAACCACACATCTTATCGTGAGATCTGATTGGCTGTCAGTACTTCATCCAAGAAGTGTTGGCAGCCATCTTGGGACCAATATGCATGATAGCACCTCATTAAAAAAGCATTGCAGTTAATAGAAGGTTTTAAGACTTTAGTTACATTATAAATCATTTGTTGATGGTACCATACTCATTTTAGGAATTGTGGTGTGTTCTAAGGTGATTTTACCATGTGAAAAAGCCTTCTGCTGTGATATCATGAATCATGTTTGAGAGAAAACTATTTTCTCATGCTTTTCCCACAGAGGTTTGGAAGGTGATCTATAAGCTAAACTGAGAGCATATTTTCTGTAAATTCACATTATCTTTCTCAGTCATGTGAGAATGAAGTCTGACATTCTCAGTAAAACATGTACATCCAACAAGGGCCGAGACTGTCAGTTGATTCCTTTGTGTTCTACTGCAGCTTCCCAGAGTGTTCTAAAGAACAACTAGAGCGCTAACAATCCTACTTATGACAAACGTATTGCACACCTGAAGCCATCTTGATTGGAATAAAGTGGTAACTCTTAAAACATTTAATTTAAAAAGGAACAAAATGAGGGGGTTCATTTTGCCATAGAAAGTATGATTAGTGCTGCAGAAAAAAAAATTAGGGCACATTTTGAGTGACTTCTCAAATCCTCTTCTATTTCATTAAAAAATTCTGACATGCAGACTGAAACATGCACTTTCAATACCAGCAGCAGACTTCCCTGGTGAGCAGTAGCTTTACTACAGTGATCTAATAAGCAACTAGAGTGCTAACATTTTGAATTTATGGCAAATGTGTGACACATCTGAATGCCTTCTTGATAGAATCAAAGTAAAAAACTGAAAGTATTTCCTACTCAGGAGACTGTAGTAAATGAGGAAATTAGGAAACTTCATAACAAATAAGTCTCCCAAAATGGCCACCAGAGACAAAAGAGCCCAAATGTAGCCCAAATATCACCCAGATGTAGCCCAAGTATAGCCCAATGACAAAATGTCCCAGAGTGTTCTAACGAACAACTAGAGTGCTAACAGTCTTACCTATGACAAAAGTATGGCTCACCTGAAGCCATCTTGATTGGAATAAAGTGGTAACACTTAAAACATTTAATTTACAAAGGAACAAAATGAGGGGGTTCATTTTGCCATAGCAATTATGATTAGTGCTGCAGAAAGAAAAATTAGGGCACATTTTGACTTCTCAAATCCTCTTCTATTTCATAAAAACATTCTGACATGCAGACTGAAACATGCACTTTAAATACCAGCAGCAGACTTCCCTGGTGAGCAGTAGCTTTACTACAGTGATATAATGAGCATCTAGAGTGCTAACATTCAGAATTTATGGCAAATGTGTGACATATCTGAATACCTTCTTGATGGAATCAAAGTAGAAAACGGAACGCATTTCCTACTGAGGAGACTGCAGTAAATGAGGAAATTAGGAAACTTCATAACAAATAAATCTCCCAAGATGGCCACCAGAGACAAAAGAGCCCAAATGCAGCACAAATATCACCCAGATGTAGCCCACATGTAGCCCAATGACAGAAGTGTGAAAAACACTTATTTTTTGTGTATTTACAGTTTTATATAGTGCAGACTTGTCAGGTATTGGAGTGCTTTACATGAGCATTGGTTACATCACACAAGATCAAATTCATTTTGGTTGTAGACATGGGGAGATTAAGTGATTTGACCAGAATCACAGAATGTTGAGCTGAAGCAGAAATTCCAACCTGGTTCCCCAGTTGCAAAGTCTGCAGCTCTGGAAGTAACACCACATCCTCTCCCCTAGGTGCAACATTTAATCAAGTGGTCAACTGGATAAAAAAACATAAAGATTACAAATGATTTAAAAGTTCTTTGTTGCTATTTGAAAACTCATAAAATATGTCCTCATTTTAGTTTTTTAGAGCACTAACCAACATATTGATGCAAATAAGACCCTCTCATATATGTTATTTCTAAAGGAAACGCTCTAGGTATTACAGTTTTGATTACATCAAGATGACGTCAGGCGTTCCACACTTTTGTAATAAATATAGAATGTTAGCAATCTAGTTGTTCATTGGGATACTGTTGAGAGGCAGAGGCCAGGGGCACGGACTCTGAAAATTGAAGGCAGGTAGGAGAGTGCAGAGGCAACAATTTGACCACACTGGACAGGCAGGAAGGGCAGTGGAAGCACAACAGACTATGGTGGGCAGTGGAAAGGGGGGCAGGGGCAACAAACCAACAATACAGAACTGGCAAGAGAGGCTGTGGCAATATAATAGACCATTGTGAGCAGAAGGAAGAGGCAGTGGTAGTACAACCATACATGCCAACAGACCAGTTTCAGCCAGAAAACTTCCAATGTTTTTAAGCTCAAATGGGCTTTATTTGATCTATCTCCTGTCTACAACCTCCTCTTTTTCAATGTAACTCAAAGGGGAAAATCAATACCTCAGTTCTTTTTCAAAATCTCCCTCTTACCAAGTTCAAAATGTTCGTAAGTATGGTACATTGGATCATGGTAGGCAGGAGGAATTGGGGTAGGGACATGGACTCGGATAACAGAGGACAGGAGGGACATGGAGAGGTGCACCAAACTGACCCTACAAGGCAGGCATCAGGGTTGCAGCAGCACAATACACCACTCAGGGCATGCGGGACGGGCGTGCAGCACAACAATCCATAGAAAGCAATAGGGAGGGGACAGGACCATGCACATGGAAAACAGAGAATAGAGGGGAAAGAGGCAATGGTAGCTAGCTGACCATAATGGACAGACAAGAGAGAAAGCTGCAGCATAACAGACCATAAAGGGCAGGAGGGAGGGATCAGGGGCATTACAATGGAAAAGACAAGCCAGGAGGGAGGGAATAGGGGTCTGCACATGGAAACAGAGGGCTGGGGGCAAGGGGGCAGGGCAGGAGCAGCAAGATGACCATGGAGGTCCGGCAGGATGGGTACTAGAAACAAGACACACCATAGAGAGCAACATTGAGACTATGATGGCATACACACAGACCATGGAGGGAAGGTGGGAGGGGGTCAGGGGCAGCTAGCTGACCACACAGGGAAGGTGGGAGGGGCCATGGCAGCACAGAAGACCATGCATGGCAAGCGGGAGGGTTAGTGGCAGCACAATAGCTATGATGGGCAAGAAGGAGGGTGCAGGGGCAAGCACAAAGGACCATGGAGGATAAAAGGGAGGGTCAGGACCTGGGCACAGACAAGAGAGTTCAGGGGAAGGGGCCTCACAACAGACCGCGCGGGGCAGGCAGGAGGAGAAGTTGCAGCACAACAGACCAGGGAGGGCAGAAGGGTGTGGCAGGAAAATGGACCATGGAGGACAGGAGGAAGGGGATAGGGGCATGGCATGTGGACAGGCAGGGCGGAGGTGGCAGGGACAGGTTACAGTCATCTGACAATGCTAGGCAGGTGGGAGGGGAGTGGCAGCTCAACAGAACACTCAGAGTAGATAGGAGTGGCAGGTCCATGGAACATGGTGGGCAAAAAGGATGGAGCAGGGGCATGCACAAAGACATCGGAGGGCAGGGGGAAGGAGAATAGGGGCAGCAAGCTAAGCACAGAGGCTAAGCAGGAGGTTAATGATGGGCCATAGAATTGGGCAATGGAGGTCAGGAGGAGTGGACTGGTACATCATGCTAAATGGAGGGCAGTGACAGCACATCAGACCATGCATGGCAGGAGGGAGGAGGCTAGTCCATGGATTCAGACAACAGAAGATAGGGAGGAGGTGGATGGGGCAGCAAGCTAACTGTTCAGAGAAGGTGGGTATTAGGAACTTTATTGTTTTTAAAATGTGTGTCTGTGCGAACTACTTAAAATATGAACAAGTATGCAGCATAATCTCACTTTTATTCAGGAAGAAGAGGACGTTTGTGACTGTGACTCTGGGCTCACTTGGCAGAAACACCCCCTGACCCTCCACCCCCCATCGCAAAATGTAATGCCTGTGAAAAGGGTAGGTGGACACAGTGTTATATAGAACATAGCCCTGAGAGCACGATTGAAAATGAAAACTAGATATAGTATATGGTATAAACTATGCACCAAAAAGTGTGATATAAGATGAACCGGGCGTGAAATATAATATGCAATACATTGTGCGTAATGACGGATTCATTGGAGAGCGCGAGATAGCACAGGCACTAGCGCGTGCTATGCGATATGCGCCTTGGAGTGTAATATGCACAGGGCAGTGTTGTGTAACCTAACTAGTCTCTAAAGTTGTAATATAAAATATGTGCTGGGGAGTGTAACGTTGCATATGCACTGTGACAAAGATATGGATCCCAGATTGTAATATGTATGGCATAGCGCTGTACGTTATAACATAGGCATCGAGGAAGGCACGTTACATGGGTCAATATAACCCATGCGAAGGCAAGTGTGGCATGACATATTCACGGGGTGGTGTTACAGTGCACATGGGCTAGAGAGTGGCATAGCATACGCACTAGCTGGTGGAATACAACACAGAGGTGTGTGGCACTCGGCGGGCACTGGTGGGTGTAACACAGCATTGGGCTCAGCCAGGAGCACGCTGTGACTCTCAAGTGAGGTTCATCTTCTTTCCAGAGAGTAAAATAAAAAGTATTACACATCCGGTGGTGGATGTGATGCAGCACGGAGTGCAAAATCCCTCCCTACTGTCACGGACTAAATGATCTCACACACACACTATCCATACATTCACTGGTGGGGCCCATAACACCAACACACACTTACCATTAATCCGTGCAAGAGGCGATTATTCTCCTAAGCGCTGAATAATGAGGGAGGAAGATACCACTTTACCCTAATGAGCAACAAACCTACAAACCCTTCTTATACTCATTAGGCCCTAAATTCCACATTTGGTATTCCCTTCATAACCAGGACGGATCTGCTAGTTGCTAATACTAATACTCTAATTAACCTTTACATTAACACATTTCAATGAATAAACAACCCGACTCATTTCTGTAGATGTTCAAATCCAAATTTATATTAATATTGCAGATTAAATCATTAATTTGATCAAGTTGCCATTCATATTTACCTATTCTGGCTAAAGTCGTCTTCTATGTCAAATCTGGTAGTCTCGCAATTCTATGCCCATCAATTTAGCAGGTTAAGTTCATCAGGAATTTGGGCATTAATTCAGCCCGTCACAGATTTTAGGCTAACAGCTGTCCTGCAGTGTCGTCGTCCTCTCCGTCAGCATATCATCAGGAAATCGAAAAGCGCGATCCGACGACTCTCTTTACCTCTCTATTCTACCATAATTTATAGTAAAATTGTTGATAAAAGTAACAAATTTTGGGCATCCGAGTTCGCTGATTGGACGATCAGGGATCATCCTTTTGGGTTCTCACAAAGTGTCTTTTGGGTTATGACCCTTGCCAGTTCCGGTTCACACAACAGTCTTTATTTGGAATATTTGGACGGCGTACCAGACTGTCCTTGAAAGGTACATGTTCATCTGGGGTCAGGTCCAGGCCACTGTGTATCTGTTGTCAGCGCAGGCGCACTTCACCCAAGCCATGTTCATCGTTGGCAGTCGGGTTAGGCACCACAAGCAGCCATCTTTTGGCAGGCCAAAATGGACAACTTAAGCAAAGAAACACAAAACGTAATTAATACATAAAAATGACTAATTAAATGTTATTCCCTTGCTAATACCCATATGTGTGTGTATTTATCTAGCAAAAGCAACACTCATTGCGGGCTATACTTACAAAATAAAGCACGAATCACAATTACATCACTAAAGCAACAAATATCATGCAACATTCTATTTATCTATCATTAGTGTGCGTACGGATTTTAATTCACGTAATTAATTAGGCCATGCAGATGCAAATCCCACGTGTATTTCGGTCATTAATAAGGTTGGTTAGTTATTTTCATATCACTCCAAACCATTAGTACGATTATAATTAATTAATTAATCTAATTAATAGAATGACATGCAAAATGGGGTGGGTATACAAAATTTTGCATAACTCGCTCCAGCAATCCCCCCTTTGGTGATTTTATCACCACACCACCCAAAATTTTGTTCTGTCTTTACGGAATCTTTGAAATGTTTTCTTGCTCTTAATCATAATTCAGTTTCACCCATTTCTTCTCTTTTTGCAGTTTTATAAATACTCTCCTTCCATTCTTCTAATGTTATCTCTTCCAAATCTCTATCTTGTTTCTTATCTTTTCTTTTTGAATTTTCTCTTTTTATACTTTTCTTATTTTTCTTGTTTCTACAACACATACAACATAATCTTATCATTAAAACTATGCATATTACACATGTTAATGGAAACAATAGCACTACCTATTTTCACTAAGAAATTCTTAATAGCAGCTATTTTCTTTCCAATTCTATCCCAAACACTTTCAACCTCCAGTGGTGCAAGTTCATCATGCAATTCAGTAATATTCTTAATATAAGTTTTCAGATCTTTGCTTTCGTCAGGAATGTAAGTACAACAATGCTGAACTTTCAGCATTCCACAGACTCCACCCTCTTTTGCCAATAAAATATCAAGGGCAAGTCGATTTTGCATTACCATAGCACGCATGGCAACCATTTCAGTATTAACCAATAAAAATCCTCCAGCGGTGCTTGTTGACAAGCGATCAACTACTGTTGACAATTTTCTAATTTTGTTTGCATTCAGAGTTATTCCCACTGCTGGTATCGATGCCTGAAAAATATCACCTACAATTTCTGCCCAAGATTCTCTATTGGTCCTAGCTAAATGATTACTTAAGCTATGTACACCATCTTCTCCTCTATCCATATGAAAGATTTTTGGAAAGACCAGGCCTACGTAACATGTGCCATACCAATGGTCTGGCAAACGATAATATGCCCTGTTCCCACAAATAAAATATAATCCAGGAAAGACTGGATCTCTTCCACCTTTGAATCTTCATCCACCCATGATTCGATATGTATCATGGCACTCACTATTACCTAGAAAATAATTCTCATACGCCGTTGGATTCCTTTGAATGCAAAATTTCCCTTTCTGAGGCCAATCTAAAGCTATAGTTGGACTAGCTTCTCCTTTCAAATGTTTTTCTTTCTCTATATCCCAGATTGTTTTCTCCACTTTCCCTTCTGCTGCTTTCCTTTGCATTTTCAATCTCCTTTCCTCAACCATGTCTAGGAATGTCTTTTCCTCCTTCTTCAAACTGCATGTTAAATTGTTTATAAAATATACTCTAATGTTAGTTCCTTTGTTTCTTAAAAGAATTCACCTAATACCTTAGCAGGCTTTACTTTGTTCAATTTATTGTAAGAAGGCACTTGCGCAAAAATGTTATCTACATCTGAAAAATAATATTCTAATTTCCCTGTCTCATAAAATAAACTAGCTATTACACTACATGTTATACCATACGTTCCCGGAAGGTGATGATATGTCACTCCCTCAGAAACAGATGCAGGTAACTGCATACATACGTAGCAGTCCCGTACGTCCATTGTCTTTACATATTCATACAATAATTTTGAAAACACATTATTAGAAAAATCTGTTATTGACCTGTCTTTATGCAAACAATTTTTATCTATTCTAGTTGGAACTACCTTTGGAATTTTCCCTATATTAGGTTTGTTCTCACTATGTCCTTCTAATGTATCTATAGTAGCCTTAAAAGAAATGACAAGAGCAAGGATGCTTCATAAAAGCATTCATAATCTTGTACAACAACTATACATTTTACACCATCTTTTCATGAATGTACATCTACCTTTACTACTTTCTATGTTAGCCATCTTGTTAAAATGGACCGTGTCTTTTGACTTAGCCTCTTTTACTTCACAACTAGTTTTCTAACCTAAGGTTCTAACACCTATTTGGTTCTACCAGTCACTATTTTTACTTGTTTTCTTCATCAATAATTTTCTTAACTTATTCAGTTTGGCATCTCATCATTCTTCATTCTCCTCTCATCTTCCAAGTATGGATTTTGCTGAACTTCCGTTCCTTCTTCTCCAATGTCGGATAAGAGAACTCTCAGGATTTCCAATTCTATTTCATCCTCAACCACTTTCAGTACAGTCTCCTCTGGATTTCCTTGACTATCTGCCTCTTCTCCCTGTTCAGGCAGAGCCACATACGTCCAGTCTGGTGACTTCTAATTCTGGTTAGGTTTCCTTGTTCTTGTTATGTTATGTTATGTTATAAGTTTGTTGAAGCGCGACAGCTGCCCCAGCAACGGGGCGTCCCGGCGCTGAGAAACCATAGCATTACCTACTGAGAAGGGCGGAGAGGGCAAAGGCTTAAGGTGGTGGGAACAGATGAGTTTTAATTGCCTTGCGGAAGGCAGATATATTATCAAGACAACGAATATTGAGGGGAAGAGAGTTCCAGAGTTTGGCTCCCAGAACTCTGAAGGAATGCCCCCCGATACGGCAGAATTTCGTACGGGGGACCACTACCAGATGTTGCCCTAGGGAACGTAGATTGCGCTGGGGGATGTAGGGTAGTAGCAGTGAACGGAGAAGTACAGGGCCTTCAGTTTTAAGGATTTTGAAAGCAGTAATAAGAGCCTTAAATTGGATCCTGGCTTCCATTGGGAGCCAGTGGAGCTTGTGTATGGTGGCTCTCGCCGAGCACCTTCTAGGAAGGCCGACTATGGCCCTGGCTGCAGAGTTCTGAATTCGTTGAAGCCGAGTAGTCTCTGCTTTATTAGTGCCTAGTAGTAGGACACTAGCATAGTCCAGCCGGGAAAGAATAATAGATTGGACTATAAGCTGGCGTGTTTTGGGATCGAAGAAGCCAAGAATGGGGTTAAGGCTTCTCAGCAGGCCCACACACGTAGCTGCCACTTTTTTGGTATGGGATTGATAGCACAATGATGAGTCCAGCCAAACTCCCAGGTTTTTAACCAAAGTTTTGGAGGGAGGGATGGGGCCCAGCAAGGAAGGCCACCAATGGTTGCTCCAGCGGCTGGCGTTCTTACCGAGGACCAGGACCTCGGTTTTCCCTGCATTCAGTTGAAGGCAGTTTCCCGTCATCCATTGGGCGACTGCGGCCAGTCCATCCCTGAATCTCGCGGCAGAGGTAGAGGGGGTCTCAGTAAGGGTAATCACCAGCTGAGTGTCGTCAGCGTACGACACCAGCGTGAGGTCCCATTCTCTAGCCACCGCCGCGAGGAGTTGAACATACAAGTTAAAAAGGGATGGACTGAGTGCCGAATCTTGCGGGACGCCTTGGTCAATTGAGTGAGACCGGGAGGTGAACGGGGGTGCTGAGACACGGAAGGATCTGTCCGTCAAGAACGAACGAAACCATTCGAGGGCCAAGTCACTAATCCCTATATCTTCCAGGCGTTTCAGCAGGATGTCGTGGGAGACAGTGTCGAAGGCTGCACTGAGATCAAGCAGTATCAGTGCAGCACTTTGACCGGCATCCAGTATCATCCGAAGATGTTCGGTGGTAGACAAAAGGGCAGACTCCGTACTGTGCCCTGGCCGGAACCCATTCTGAGAAGGGTCCAGGATGTTGTTTCGGGCCATATGATCTGATAGAACGGTGTTAGCATGGGCATCTGCTAATTTGGAAACCCAGGGAAGCAATGAGATGGGCCTATAGTTCTCCGGCTTGTTGGGGTCCAAGGTCGGCTTTTTGATAATGGGGGTGACCCATGCTTGTTTCCAGCAAGTAGGAACAGTTGCTGATGCAAAGGAGAGGTTGAGAAGAGTAGCCAGGGATGGAAGAAAAAAATCAAGTGCCTCTAGAAATTGGGCCGGCCTCATGGGATCTGAGGGGGCGCCGGATTTAACCTTTCTGCAAAGTATGAGAAGCTCCCCGTGGGAGATTTCCGGTAGGCATAAAAGTCTGGTACCTTTAAAGGGAGAATTAGAGGAGCTAATGTAATCAAGGGAGTTCTGTGAGAAGGTACTATAAATTTTCCTTACCTTTTCAATAAAGAAGGTGGCGAGGTCCTCACACTGCTGTGTAGAGGAGATACATGAGGCAAGATTGCCACAATATGGCAACTTTTGAACTAGTTTAAAAATGGTTTTTGTGGGATTGGGTCTGGAAGCAATTTCTTTGGCATAGAAGGCTGCGCGGGCCACGCGTATAGCTTTATGGTAAAATTTTAACTTGGACAGGTAAGAGGCTTTGTCCTTGTCCTTATAATCCTTCCTCCAGTTGCGTTCTGCTACTTTACATTCCTTTCTTAAGAGTTTCAAACTGTCGTTATACCAGAGATTGGAGGGGGAGCTACGTCCTCTAGTCCATTTAGCTGGTATAAGGGTATCAAGTCCTTTAATGATCCAGTTCTGGAAAGAAGCATAAGACGTATTAATGTCTTTAGTAGTTACAAAGTTGAGTTCTCTTAGGATAGTGTAGAGTTCCTTGTTTTGGAGTTTGTGCCAGGGCCGTTTAAGACAGGAGGAAGGCAAATCCTTATTGGGCTGGATGTCAGCTGATATCACAAATTTAATAAGGAAATGGTCGGTCCAACCCATGGGTTTGGGTGGATCGGCTTTAGCCTCCAGGATATTGGTAAAAACAGGGTCAAGAAGGTGACCAGCAGAGTGCGTTGTGGAGTGGATACGAGGGATCAGCTATAAGGCTGCAAGGTCTGCCAGAAGGTTGCTAATGATAGGTTCCGAGGGAGAATCGAAGTGGAGATTAAAGTCTCCTAAGATAGTAAAATTAGCGGAGGTCACAACCAGGGTGTGGGCAGCCTCTAGGAGCTCCTCCGTGAACTTAAGTATGGGCCCCGGGGGTCGGTAAATGAAAAGGCCAGAGAGGGAGAAGTGAGGGCTAGTGGTAATTTTGAAGCGGGCGCACTCACAGCCCACGATGTCTTCCTTCATGAAACAGCAGGAGAATAGCGTTCTGTGAATAACAGCTATACCCCCTCCCCTAGAGTATCTATTGATGGATATCATGGAGAATCCGTCCGGCATCGTAAGATTAGGAATGCTGGTGAGCTCATCCTTCAGCCAGGTTTCGCACAAGAATAGTATATCTGGGTTCTCATCGGTCAATAGAGTATTGACCTCAGAATGGTGCTTTACCAAAGATCTAACATTAAGCTGAAGAATCGTGAGCGGGCTGTGTTTTAATGTACTGGCTTTGTGTCCGGGTAGACACGGTCTAGGTATAACAAATGTACAGGATTTACATTGCAGGGCGGTCTGTCCAGTGCAGTCCAGTAGCGTATCACAGCATTTGCCCGGATTTAGTGCAAGGAGACAATCTCTATCATATTGATGTGCCAATCAAGTAGATAGGACAGGGGGACTGGCGAGAAGCGATGTCTTGGCGATGACGGGCGCAGACGGGCTTTCCTTAGGCGCGCCTTCGGAGCGCAAACGGCGCGCCCGCTGCGCCCGTCCGCTGCGCGTCCGGTGAAAACACATGTTTATCAGGAAGTGAAAGGAGGGCGGGGGGCACGGCCTCCAAGTGGGCGTGGCCTCGTCGCCGGCCGTCAATGGCGGCAAGATCTTTTCTTGCCTGCCGTCTTGCTTTATCTTCAGTTAATTCGTCTTCTTTTGATTTTTCTTGACTCGTCACTTCATTCACCTGTTCAGCTCTTGGTGAATTTACTCGTGTCAGTCTGTATCTCAGTTTCCTTATTTTATTGGGCCAAACATCATCTCTTGCAACTCTTTTTACTTTACTTCCTTTGTCATTCTTTTCATTCCTCAAAGCTCTCTTTCTCAGAACTCGACCTTCAGGTATTTCGTTTTCACTCTCTTCAGACTCTGTCTCAACTTGCTTTGTCTTTTCAGCAACTTCCTTTTCCACCACTTGTTTTGTTTTCCCTACTTCTGTCCCTCCTCGGGTCTCCGGCACTCAATCTTCCTGCTGACTATTTGTCCCTTCACCTAACTGGATGTTGCAGTTCCCTACACCTCCTCGGGGGTCTTCCGCAATCTGTCCCTCTCTCTCTGTACCTGTCCCTTGTTCACTTAGATTTGTTACTTCAGGTGGAATTTCTCTCAGTCTCTCATCTAGTACTTCCTTTTCACGTATTTCTTTTGTTGCATCTTCAGTACTCTTTCCTCTTTTCTTCCTGTGTTCCTTCTTGGAACCTTGAGCTTCTTGCTCGTTTCCAGAATTGCTGGATTCGGAAATCTGCAATCTTCTTCTCAGAGCGATACTTCTGGGGACTAAAGCTGATCTTTGTTCTGTTTCCCCCCTTTCAGGTTTTCCTTGTGTCTTTGACCCTTCGTCATCTGATTCAGTGCTTGATTCTGATTCATCAAAGTATTCTTTTCCTGTGCTGTCCACTGGATTTGGAATTCTCAATGTATGACTGACATGGATCCAATTTTTCAGTCCAGCACACTTCACAGCTGTGGTTGTGGTCAAAATGACTTGTCGTGGTTTTCCCCACCTTGGAACCAGACAGTTTCTTCTTCTGTGGACTTTTATCCTTACCCAATCACCTGGGCTCAGATCATGAGCTTGCTTCTTTTCAAGTGTGGTGGCATCTGGTCCAACCTGATGAAACACAGAATGAACTGCGTCAGCCAGGCTTTTACAGTATTCCAACACCATGTCATCAGAAATTGTCATCAGCTTGTTGACTGGTATAAACGCATGTCTCTTTGCACGTCCCATAATTATTTCACGAGGACTCAATCTTGTGGTTTTGTCTGGAATGGCCCTGATTGTCATGAGTACAAGAGGCAAGACATCAGGCCATTTCATACCTGTGGCCAAACACATTTAACCTATTCTATTTTTGATAGTACCATTCATCTGTTCAACCACACCAGAAGCCTCTGGTCGGTAGGCACAATGTAGTTTTTGTTGAACATTCAATGCTTCACAAATTAATCCTACAATCTCATTCTGGAAGTGTCCTCCTCGGTCTGACTCAATTGTCACTGGGAACCCGAACCTGGGGATGAATTCTCTCAACAGTAGCTTGGCTACTGTCAACCCATCATTTCTTCTTGTTGGGAATGTTCCACCCACCTGGAGAATAGGCAGACCACTACCAAAACATACCTCAATCTGTTACAGGGAGGCATCTCAATGAAATCTACTTGCATTCTGGTGAAAGGCCCTCCTTCTCGACCTATTGTTCTCAGACTCACTACTGTCTTCCTGCCTGGATTGTACTGCTGACATATTAAGCATCTCTGACAAAGACTCTCTGACACAAGTCTGAATTTTGCATTGTACCAGGTCTGTTTAAATGACCTGATCATAGCATCCCATCTAATATGTCCCTGGCCATGATACATCCGTGTCATGGTAGATATCATGCTATCAGGCATAACTGGTCCTCCATCTCTATAGACCCACACATGATCCTTTTCCCTTGGTGCACATCCTGCTTTTACCCACTGTCTCATTTCCTCATCTCCTGCCTCATCCTGAAATTGTTTTACCTCTTCGCAGGTTCCCACAATGTTAGTGAACATCAATGAGCAAGAAGACATTACTCTTTCCTTAGCCCGATTGACCGAATTCTGATTTCGTGCACAATACTGCGCCATGTCATTGGCATACCTATTCCCAGTGGCAATATAATCACCACCCTGACTATGTGCAGCACATTTTACAACAGCTAATTGTTTAGGCAGCTGTATCGCCTCAAGCAACTTTCCAACCACTTCTGCATTCTTAATGGGAGTTCCACTCGAGGTCAGGAAACCTCTTTGTAGCCATAGTGGGCCAAAGTCGTGGATGACTCCAAAGCCATATTGGCTGTCAGTTATCACAGTCACTCTCACACTCTTCCCAATCTTGCATGCTCTAGTCAAAACCACAAGTTCAGCTACCTGGGCTGATTTCACTCCTTTCAAATATGAGGCTTCAATTACTGCTGCAACTGTGCATACTGCATATGCTGCACTCAGCACTCCTTCATCTGTTCTCAAACATGACCCATCAACGAACATCACAAAATCACTTTCTGGCAAAGGTACATAATTTATGTCTGGTCGTGGTTTGGTACAAAAATCAAGTACATCCAGACAATCATGATCAACTTCATCTCTTACCTCCACAATCTCATTATCAGGCAACAATGTTGCTGGATTCACATTCACACATCTTGCAAGACTCACATTAGTTGCTCCTAATATGACCTTCTCATTCTTAGTCAGCCGACTGTGTGTCATGTACTGAGTACGACTCCTTGTCAACAGAATTGCTACATCATGGGGTACAAACACTTTCAATGGATATCCCATCACAATTCCTTCACTCTGCTCCAAACTTCGACATGTTGCAATCACTGCTTTCAGACATCCAGGTAAACCTACAGCTACTGGATCTAGCATTGATGAAAAATATGCAATTGGTCTTCTCAATTTTCCATGTTTCTGGGTCAACACAGAAAGTGCACATCCATTTCTCTCACTGCAATACAACTCGAATTCTTTTTCATAGTCAGGCATGCCTAATGCAGGTGCTTCACACAAACCATCTCTCAATTGTCTAAATGCTGCCAATTCTTCTCTGCTTAATTCAAGGGGATCTTTTACATCACTTCTCGTTAATCGCACCAAAGGTTTTGCAATCAAGGAGAAGTTCCCTATCCACGGACGGCAGTACCCTACCATTCCCAAAAACATTCTCACTTCTCTTTGAGTCATGGGAGCTCTCATTCCTTTTATTATTCTGATTCTGTCTATTGTTATTTTCCTTAGTCCTTTCTCAATGTTGTGTCCCAGATACTGCACTTCCTTCTTGCAAAACTGTAGTTTTGCAGGTGACACTTTAAGTCCTCCATCTGCCAAATGATTCAGTAAGGCTATTGTATCTACCTCACAAGCTTCACGTGTTTTTGATGCCACCAAAAGGTTGTTAATATATTGCACTAATACAGAATTTTCTGGCATTTCTAGACTCTCCAAAGATCTTTTTAACAACTGATTGAATATTGAGGGTCTTTCTGTATACCCCTGTGGGATTCGGCACCATGCCAAAATACGCTCACCAAAACGAAATGCAAAAATTTGCTGACTGTCATGGTGCAATGGGATGGAAAAGAAAGCATGACACAGATCAATTACTGTGTACCATTCTGCATCATGGAGAATCTGATACAAAATCACTGATGGATTTGGTACAATGGGACAACATGATACCGCAATTTTGTTCACCTTCCTCAAATCTTGCACTATCCTGAATTTCCCATTAGGCTTTTTCAGTCCCATTATCGGTGAATTACATGGACTACTCATTATTTCTCTCAAGATTCCTTGTCTGATCATTTTCTCTATTATAGGAGTTACACCTTCAATTATTTCGGGTGTCAATCTGTACTGTGGTACATTTGGATACGTTACTCCTTTTTTTACAGTTATTTTAACTGGATCTACATTTCTCATTAACCCTACATCTTCTCCAGTGAAATCCCAAACCTCTGCTTTTACAGAGTTTCTCAGTTCTTTTGGTAATTCATCAGGGTTGAATACAGCATATGTTTCAGTAACTTCACTTTCTCTGTTAGCTGGGCTCATCTTATACAATACATCATCATTTGGTGTTTCAAAAGCTCTTCCATCCGGAGTACAAAATATAGTGCAATTTATTTTGCACAGCAGGTCCCTACCTAATAAATTCACAGGACTGGTGTCACACACCACAAATCGGTGCATTTCTGAAAATTTCCCTATGCTAACCTTCACTGGTTCTGTAAGATAGGTCTTAATTTGCCTGTTGGACACACCAACTACTTGGATTGTTTCATCCGAGAGAGGAAGATTCTTAACATCAGCTGATCTAACAGTTGATCGAGTAGCACCAGTATCCACTAGGAAAGTAATATTTTCATCATTAACCCTCCCATCTACAAAAGGTCCTATCTGGTCTACTTCTAGAGTTGCGCCAAGTACGCACTCTTCTTCCTCCCTTCGGCACCGTCAATAGCTCTCTTCTGCGTCACTCTCATCGCGTTGCAGCCAATACTGTGAGACAGCGCTAGCGCACTGAAGTTTATTTACCTGTTCTTCATTGTAGAATCCCGATTCACTACTATACTTCTGTGTGTTTCTGCTCTGTGGAAAAGGCGGCTTTGGCACCTGATTCTGTGGGGGAACAACTTGCTGCTGTTGCTGCAGTTGACCACTCACCTCATGCTGCACCTGTGGGTTCAATGATGGATTTTCATTGTTAGTACTCGGAGGAAACTTACACTCGGATTTCCAATGCCCTATCCTGCCGCAATTATGACACGGAAATTTCTTCTTAACTTCTTCAATGTTTCCTTTGTACTTCCCATTATTACATTTTGGCTTGGTCCCTGCTTGTTCCACCAATTGTGCTTCCTGTCTCTCCGCTACCTTTACCTGTGCCCACATTGCCTTCTCCTTTAACTTTCACTGTTTTGCTTCAATTTCATCACTGAAGTATTTAGCATGTCTCAATACTTCATCTATTTTCTTGTTTTGCCAATCTACCGTATGCCGTTTAATCATATCACCAATTTCTGGTCTTAAACCATATACAAATCTGTATACAAAATGGCTCAAATCCTTTTCACTCAGATTCTCATCTCCGCTAAACTGCTTAAAAGCTTGTATTAGCCTCTCATAATATGCATGTACTGACTCTTTACTTTTCTGGTGTGTTCGATCAATTTTTACCCAGTCTGTTTCTTTGGGGGGCACTTTATTTTTCAAAAATACCATAACCTGCTCATACTTCTTCATTACCTCAGGATCTGGTGCTCCTGTTTTAGGATCCCTAGGGTATTCCTTGGTTGGCCAATTTATCATTAATTTACACTCTGACCATAAGTCTGCTGGTACTATTATATCAAAAAGACTATTCAAATCAATCCATAGTACTTTAGACAATTTCACAAATCTGTCTACCTGTCTGTACCACTCGACGGGCTTTTCGCGTAGTCGAGGGAAATCATTCGTAAAAGACAAAATATCCTGTCTTGTCCATGGAACATGTACATATCCTCCTCCTGGAATCTCTCTCATAGGGCATTCTGTCACTACCTTCTCCTTTTCTCTTACAGGAAAGGCTGAAAATGTCTTATCTGAGGCATCATCGGGTTTTCTATACCACCTGCTTCTCCATTTATCCACGTCTCCCCATTTTCTCAGCAAAATGATTATGTCCTTGATTTGACCTATTCGTCCTGTGGTGTTCATGTTCTCAATGCCTTTTTCAGTGAATTCTACTCGGTAAGGTACTGTAAGGCCTTTACCTTTTCAATATCAATTCCCATTTCATTTGCTACTTCTTCTAACCTTTCATGCAAGTTTTTCGCTCTCCAGGTTGCACTTTTGCACAAAAATAATAATTCTTCGTCCTGATAAGTTTTCAACTTTTCTGTCGGGATAGTCCCTACGATTAACTCTTCCAATACCATTCGTAACTTGGCCACATCAAATGATTGGGATTCTTTGTCTTTCTTCTGCAAGCTTCTTAACCATTCACTTAACTCTTCTGTTGATGGTCCTACTGGCTTTTCTACACTTCCGTGTCCAAAATCATTTTGTGTTTCTGACACTGTCTCAATCATTGTCATACGTCTCTCTGCACAATTCTGATCTATAAATTGATTATTTGTAAAATTCGGTTCCATTACACTCATAGTTTGCCTCCATGGATTCTCATTCTGTCTCACTCTTAATTGTTCCACAGGGTTACTATTTCTGTAAGGGGCTGTCAAACAATGCTCACTGTCCTTCTGTTTTTCAAAAATAGGCATTACTGGACCTATCGTTACTGGAACAGTTACTGCTTCTAGATTCTTGGTCAATTCTTTTATTTTCTCAGTTAATTCCAGGGTTGTTTTTGCTAATTCTATGGAATTTTCTCCATCTGTTCTTCCTTCTGATCTCTTTTCTACTTCCCCGGTACCACTGTTTTTACTCAAGCTTAGGGATTTTGGTTCTGATTTTATAATTCGCACTGTTTCTCTCATTGGGGCACTTGGAGTTAACATTTCTGGTTCTGATCTATACGGTGGTGGATTTTTATAAAACAGATCATCAAGAACATCATCCTCAGACTCATTCGCTCCATACCCTCTCGACTCCAAATTATGCCTCTTTTCTACACACTTTCGACCTTCATTCTCTCCTACAGTTCTTACAGGGAACACATCCTCAGTCCTGCTCGCATCTCGCCATCTTTTCATTCGGTCACTATGCGTTTCGTGTCCGTATGGCCTTCCGAACCAGTACCTATATCCTCTACCACTTCTGTTTCTTTCTCGTTCATGCATTTCGTCTTCCCATTCGGTCAAAGCCTCAAACTGTGTCGGTCTAGGTCTTGGCTCTAAATTCGTCATTCTTTCCCTTAAGTTTCTTAAAACAGCCAAATTAAATGAACCATACTCTGGAAAAGCTAGTACTCCGTCGTCCTTGGTGTATCTCACCCAGTTATCCAACCAAATACAAGTATGATACCCATATTTCGCAATCATAAAAGATGCAGGGGTTTTCGGTGGAGGAAGAAACTGTCCTTCCCTAGTTTTAACTGGTTTGTCTTTCTTAAACCACTTCTTAATTTTCCCTAACCAGGTCTTTTTCTCCTTTTCTGGCGGGTCGTAATACATTTTCTTGTCTTTCGCGCAACGCTAGTCCCTCTTTACAACTGTACCGCTAATTTATCCAATCACAGCGCGACTTCACACTAACACACCTATCCAGAGCGTCCACGTCACTGTCACTGTCCTCGAATCCTAGTGCGACTCACACTAACGCACCAATAATGAGCGTCTACGTCACCCTGTTTCTTCTCCAATCGTAGCGCGGCATACACCAACGCACCAATCCGGGGCGTTTCACAGTTCTGACCGACTGTCCAATCCCAGCGTGGTCGTTCTGATGTCAGCAGCCGCTGCGGCAGCTCCTGCTCCTGCTTCTGTCTACCCCTCCTTTACAAAACCGCTCAGTAAGTTTTTGTTTCAATTTTCTACACTTCTGTTAGTAACAACATAGAAACATCTCCATTGTCCGCTTCGCTAACCAAAGAACAGCAAAAAAGACCTTTCTCACGAGAATTCCGTCTTTCCCGAGAGCAGCGCTTTGCTTTGCCCTACTACGGAATCATTACTTCCGTTGATAAAGTAGCACATCCCTCTACTTCACCCTTCTAACAAGCATTAGCTAATTGTTTCTCTAGCATTTAAGACACATAGTTGGAGACCCAATGCTCCTGAGAAATAAACCTAGAGTTTCCCAATCAACCCAAATGCCTTTGCATTCACACTCGTTCACACCAGAAAATGTAGTACATTCACACAGAATCCTGTCTTTCCCGAGAACAGCGAACAGTCTGTCCTACTACAGAATTATGACATGCGTTAACAAAGCAGCGCTTACCTCTCCTTTGTCCTTCTAACAAGCTCAGAGAGTACCTATTACCTTTCCAGTAATAAGCGTTATCGGAATGCCAGTTGGATC
Source organism: Triturus cristatus (assembly GCF_964204655.1). NCBI lineage: Eukaryota > Metazoa > Chordata > Amphibia > Caudata > Salamandridae > Triturus > Triturus cristatus. The sequence goes on from NC_140583.1 coordinate 386,698,177, forward strand.
CCTGGTACCTAAGACCAGAACTTCACAGGTAACCTTCGCTATCATACACTCTTCTCTCACACAGAAAATGTCTCTAATGGCAAAAAACACGACGATGCTACCGAATTGAACCCAAACAATGCGCCGTGCAACTCCAATTGTCACACGTTTCCCATGTGTACCTACAGGGCAACAACAATTCCGTTTTTCCTGAGAGCAGCGCTTACCTCTGCTCTACTACGGAACCGTTACAAACTTCCGACTTCCTACATCCCTGAAGCCGTGCATACAATGTATAACTCAACGTAACTCAACATAGAGTGTTAGTACATAAATCAATACCAATCAATAACCAAATCAATAAGCAATTTAAAAGCAATAATCACTAAACCAAACAATAACAAACCATCATACTGCTACCAGAAAAACTGATGCAGCGCGGAGTGCAAAATCCCTCCCTACTGTCACGGACTAAATGATCTCACACACACACTATCCATACATTCGCTGGTGGGGCCCATAACACCAACACACACTTACCATTAATCCATGCAAGAGGCGATTATTCTCCTAAGCGCTGAATAATGAGGGAGGAAGATACCACTTTACCCTAATGAGCAACAAACCTACAAACCCTTCTTATACTCATTGGGCCCTAAATTCCACATTTGGTATTCCCCTCATAACCGGGACGGATCTGCTAGTTGCGGTTTAAGTGAAATACTAATACTCTAATTAACCTTTACATTAACATATTTCAATGAATAAACAACCCGACTCATTTCTGTAGATGTTCAAATCCAAATTTATTTTGATATTGCAGATTAAATCATTCATTTGATCAAGTTGCCATTCATATTTGCCTATTCTGGCTAAAGTCGTCCTCTATGTCAAATCTGGAAGTCTCGCAATTCTATGCCCATCAATGTAGCAGGTTAAGTTCATCAGGAATTTGGGCATTAATTCAGTCCGTCAGAGATTTTAGGCTAACAGCTGTCCTCTCCGTCAGCATATCATCAGGAAATCGAAAAGCGCGATCCGACGACTCTCTTTACCTCTCTATTCTACCATAATTTATAGTAAAATTGATGATAAAAGTAACAAATTTTGGGCATCCGAGTTCGCTGATTGGACGATCACGGATCATCCTTTTGGGTTCTCACAAAAGTGTCTTTTGAGTTATGACCCTTGCCAGATCCGGTTCACACAACAGTCTTTGTTTGGAATATTTGGACGGCATCCCAGACTGGCGTTGAAAGGTACATGTTCATCTAGGGTCAGGTCCAGGCCACTGTGTATCTGTTGTCAGCGCAGGCGAACTTCACCCAAGCCTTGTTCAGCATTGGCAGTCGGGTTAGGCACCACAAGCAGCCATCTTTTGGCAGGCCAAAATGGATAACTTAAGCAAAGAAACACAAAAACTAATTAATACATAGAAATGACTAATTAAATGTTATTCCCTCGCTAATACCCATATGTGTGTGTATTTATCTAGCAAAAGCAACACTCATTGCGGGTTATACTTACAAAATAAAGCACAAATCACAATTACATCACTAAAGCAACAAATATCATGCAACATTCTATTTATCTATCATTAGTATGCGTACGGATTTTAATTCACGTAATTAATTAGGCCATGCAGATGCAAATCCCACGTGTATTTCTGTCATTAATAGGGTTGGTTAGTTATTTTCATATCACTCCAAACCATTAGTACGATTATAATTAATTAATTAATCTAATTAATAGAATGACATGCAAAATGGGGTGGGTATACAAAATTTTGCATAACCCGCTCCGGCAGATGTGTGTTTTATTAACCGTGAGGGGGGTTTCTTGCAAAGTTTGGTCGAATATTTGTCGAATCCCCTTTGAATGGCTTGGTGTGCATGTGTATTAAATGTGCCCGTCAATAGCCACCAATAAACGACAAGGGTGTCTACTTGGAGAGTACCCACCGGCGGGGGCGCCGGGATTAGGCACGGTAGGACGGTAGGACGTCAGACACTTCAGAGCTTCACTAGCGGTGTAAATACATTCCACGTGGCTTCATTGTATGCATAGTCGCCTTTTAATGAATATCACGCAAATCGTCATGGTGATAGGCACATACGGTTTGTCCAGCATGTCCTCGGTGTTTCTATAAATATATATTTTTTAAAAAATTATAAAAAACAAAGGCCGGCCCCGGGGGATGGGATCCCCGGGGCCATAAGTGGCCTGAGGAGGGGGGCAAAGCAGCCCCCCTCCTAAAGAATTAAAAAAAAAAATAGGCCATGACCCGGGGGTTGGGGTCCCCGGGGCCGATTAAGGCCTTGGGAGGGTATTTTTTTCAACAAAAAAAATGAGGGTGCAGGCCCTGTGGGATGGGGTCTCCAGGGCCAATAAATAAAAACAAGAAGGGGGGCCACACAGCCCTCCTTCTTTAAAAAATAAAATAAATAAAAGACAGGCCTCATGACATCAGTGATGTCATGAGTGATGTCACTGACCATGTCATGAGTGATGTAATATGTGACGTCATCAGCAGTGCATTGCGGGCGCGCGAATTACAGTTAGCTGAACTAACTATAACCGGGGAATTTCAATGGTTTTGTACGAGTGAAAAGTCCAGCTAACTAGAACGCCCCTGAAACCTATGGTTTTTTCAGTGAATAAATATATAAATATAACCATAGATGTATAAATATATAAATAGATTACTTTTGTCAATAAATACAAGTAAAATACTTAATATTTCATTGGTTATAATGTATTTATATAAAATCTTGCAAACTATTGCTCAACTGCTCATTCATTTTTCAGATTTCAGATAGTGGTATCTTTTATGAATGCTCATCATTGTCCAATAATTAGAACCTGGCTGTATTTATGTGTAACACCTATATTGTAGATACTGCCTTAATTATCCCAAGCATGTGTGCAGATCTTCAGTTGCATTGAGGCCCAATGGGTGTTTAGAATCTAGATGAAGTGATCTACCATAAAAATAAACTAAAGGACTATACCTACCAATAGTCCCAATACCATTTACCAAATAATCAGTCAGTTGGCAGTGAAGAAGGTTCAATCGTTTATTATACAAAATACTCTATAGAGGAGCCTCTCCGAACCTCACCCATCAGGTGCGCCGAGAACCCTGTTGGCTCGTATTCAAACATGAGGTTATATACTTTTCAGTTCAACACATACAGTCACTGTAAAAGGAAAAACACCAGTTGGCCCTCAAGCTCCAGGAAAGGACCATATATGGCACACATCAGACCAGTACAAAGGGTTGACTATCTATTACTGATGAGGTCAGGATGGGTGACTCCCTTTCGTCTTGGTGCCTGGGAGTGTAGACACGGCGCCTCCAGGAATGCGCTTATCACCCCCAAAGCCAGATGCAACCTTGAGTCTTAAAACAGTCAAGTAAACAGCCTACCTTCAGCTGCTACCAGTAACTCAGATGAGCTGGGGCCTGACAACTGCACGTGATCAACACGTGATCACGGCCCGTGCTTGAGCATATGATCAGAAGATGGCGTCTGCATGGTTCTCGGCCTAGTCTTTTAGCAATAGATATACAGGGAGGAAATAAACGAGTTTCCTCCAAGCAAAAGCATATATACCAAACAGGGAGAGTATGTATAGATGCATCATGCTAACATAATATAGGTCCGATACTCCTTATATACAGGAAATATACCTTTTTATCCCTCAGAAGGATAAATCTAGTCTCCAACTTCCTAAGTTTATTCATCCTATCACCACCTCGTCTACTTGGGGGTACTGCATCCAATGCAAAATATTTGAGGTCTGCATTATTGGAGTTATGTTTCTCTCTAAAGTGACGCACCACTGGGTAAGTGTTGTCTTGGTTAGTAATGGTGCGTAAATGCTGTAGGGTGCACCTATGCACCTGCAAAATTGTGCTGCTTACGTACTGCAGGCCACATGGGCACAGCAGCACGTAGACAGCATATTCCGTTCTGCAAGTCAACAACTTCTAAATCTTAAAATCTCTGTTACTAAAAGGTGTTCTGTAGGTGCTTTTATTAATACCATGTGAGCATGCCTTGCATGTCTTGCATTTATAAAATCCTTATCTCATGTGGAGCCAACTGACGCTCTCAATTTTCTCAGGGCAGGTTCAGACTAGTTCATCATGTGTGGATGGTGCCTTACTGTACGTGATGGACACCCTCTGCGGGAGCAGGGGTCCTATCACTGGATCACTTAGTACCATGGCCCAATTCTTTTGGATGATCTTCTGCAGGGGTCTGTGTTGGTTGTTGTACCTCGTAATCATGCAGAATATTTTTTCATCCTGCTTCTTGACCTCACCCTGTTTATCTCTGAGGGCTTCTGCTCTACTTAATTTTGTTGATTTGGCTATGGCTGTGGTTATCACTTTGTCCGGATAGCCTCTTTCTAGGAATCTTACTCTGCTGTTTTTCTGAGCGACCACTAAATCCCTTTCATTACTGCAGATGCGTCTTAGCCTTAACATCTCTCCATACGGTATACTGTTGACAAGATGCTTTGGATGTAAGCTACTCGCATGGAGAGTAGGCCTGGGCGAAGCACTACGCTACGCTTGCGTAGTTTGCGAAGTTCGCGCTACTTCGCACTACGCGAACTGCACGTAGCACAGTGCGAACACACGTAGCGTAGTGTTGCGTAGTGCTGCGGTCATTTTTTGCTTGCTCGCGGTCCTCAACGTCAAGTTGGCGACCGCGAGCAAGCAAAATGACATCCCGGCGAGACTTTTTCCTTGTTCGCGATCGCGAGCATGGAAAATAAACCTCCCGGCGAGATTCCCAACGCGAGGAGGTCAGGTTTCTCATTGCGAGGGGTCGCGTATGCTCGCGACCGCTCGCGATGAGAAACTACCAGTTCGCGTTGAGAAAGTTGCCGCTCGAGTAAAAATCTACTCGAGCAGCAGAAAACTACAGCTCGCACTGTGCAAGATGCCATTTTCAATGATTGCACAGTGCCGGTTGCTTGTCTGCACTGTGCAATCATTGAAAACAACATCTTGCACAGTGCGAACATGTTACTACGCAGTTCGCGAAGTGCTACGCGTAGCTCGCGTAGTGCAAACTTCACTTTGCGTAGCTTCGCGAAGTGCTACTTCGCGAACTACGCCCACCCTTAATGGAGAGTTGAGTTCCCTGCTGTCTTTTTTCGAAACAACCTGGTTTCCAACTTGTGTTTGTTAATATAGACTTGGGTATCCAGAAATTCAACTGAAGTGGAGCTACTGGTCGCAGTAAAATGTAGATTGATGGAACTGACATTGATGGCATTAACAAATTCTATAGCTTCTTTTTTAGACTTTTGCCACACTACAAAGAAATCATCTATGTTGGCTAGCCACATTTTCACATTTTTGGTCATATATTGGCAGTGGTCACTCATGAGGGCCAGCTCCTCCCATCTGCCCATATGTAGGCAGGCATAGCTAGGTGAGAAGCTGGCCCCCATGGCAACACCTCTGATTTGCTGGTATAGCAAACTGTTGAACATAAATATATTGTTATACAAGCAGAATTTGATCATTTCAACAAGCTTATTACTATGTTGTTCAAATTGTTTCGGTCTGCGTGCTAGATAATGCTTATCTGCATTGATTCCATCAGTATGCTCTATGCTAGTGTATAGCACTGTCACGTCCAATGCCAAAAGTAAGTAATCATCATGCCATTCAAAATTGTTAATGCGTCTTAAAAAAAATCACTGGTGTCACGTATGTATGTGAGTAACTCTTTTACATAGTCTTGTAGGAAATAGTCAACACATCTAGTAGTATGTTCCAACAGCCCATCTCTGGCTGAAATTATCGGTCTGCCAGGGTTTATTTTTGAGTCTTTGTGTATTTTTGGGATGAAATACAATGAGGGAGTAGTGGGATTGTCTTTTTTCAAATATTTGTACTCATCAATGGTGATAAGGTTGACATTCCTCCATGTGTTTAATATACCATATTATTTTTTGTATGATGCATTGAGTTTCTCAGAGTTGCTCTGATTATAACATGTCCTATCATTAAGTTGGCTGTATGCCTCTTTATTGTATTGTTGTTGTGGCCAGAGCACAATGTTGCCGCCTTTATCACTGCTGTGGATAATTATGTCATCGTTTTCTTTTAATTTCTTAATTAGATTGTTGTATTGTTGATCCTTATTCTTTATATTTTTCTCCTTCATTGGCACAATTTTGTTAAGTTTCTTGATTTGTGTAATTACAGTTTCGTGAAAGATATCGATGGAATCATGTACTGTAATAGGATTAAATGGGGACTTTGGCTTGAACGGAGTCAGTTGTGCGTCTTTTGCTGTTATTTGATCAAGGGGGTTTGTTCTTACTATATTCGTATTTTGACTGGCAATTGCACTTACATAGGTCTTCCATGATTCTTAGGAGTGGCATATCAGACTGTGATACATTCAGATATGTTGGTTTGTTTGCTGCTGAATGGTCACTTTGTGTATTTTGTTCAATATGTGACTTTGTTAAAATATGATGTTTTTTCAGTTTCAGTTTTCTAACCCCTTCGTATACATCTAATCTAGTTTCAGCATAATCAAAATTTACTCCCGGGGCATGTGACAATCCCAAATTTAAAATGCTTGTTTCTTGTTTAGATAACACATCGTTCGTTAAGTTCATAATTGTATTGTTGGGCGCATTGATGTTGGTAGATTGTGCTACCACACTTTCCTGCCTCTTTTCTTGTTTTGTTTTGGCCCGCCTTGTATTGGCCCTGCGCCTCTGCTGGCGCTTTTAGTTGGCATTTGTTCTTCGTTGTTTCTTTGTTGAGGACTCGGACGTAGGGTTTGTCTTCGTTCGTGGCAAATAAAATTCAACTCTTTCCCCAGTGACGGTTTGGGTAATTGTCTTGTTTTCCCTGTTTTACGCATCTCCGAGTATGATTCACTTTCGCCAACTGAACTTGCCTCCGATTGTGAAGTATCTGTCATTTCACCCCTCCATTTGTTAATCGATTTATTAGGTCCCTCTATGTTTTTGAATTTGGACACCCTGATTGAATCATACCGTTTTGCAAAGTTGAATATCTGTCCAAGTTAATAATCTTGTTTGTCCGTGAGAATTTAAAAGCCTTTCTTTCTTTACTTTTATCCTCTTCCTTCTTTAGTCTTATCATCATGTCCTTACGCAGTTTTATCTGTTCCTCCTCATGTTCCATCTTGTCTAATTCCTCATTGATCTCATCTATCTCCTTAAGTAGTTTGGCCATGTCGATATCAGCATATTTGATAAGTATGAGAGACAGCCTCCTTGATGAGTCTAAATTGCATTCAGCCCACTCTCGCATGAGTTCAGGATTGGGGTCGTCGTAATTGGGGGCTGTTAGGATTCTTAGCCCTCTCGGTATTCTCCCCACGTCAATGTATCTCTGGAGGGAACACGACTCCCACCATTTTTTCTGCTTGGATTTCATCTTCTTTTCCAACAGTCTGTATTTTTCTCTAATGGAATCTGCCTCACTAAATTTGTTGGCCACTGCTGCCGTGGCCCCTGTTGTTGTTGGTAAATTGTCGGAAAACATTTCCTTGGCTGCAGCTTCTCGTGCGTGCACCATGTCGGCCGACATGCTGGAGTAATGTTTAGCGTTTCGTTTAGAGTGATGTAATGGCTTATCTATCTGCCACTAACTTTTCACTCGTATTACACACCTCCTCTGCCTGAATTACCCACTTGTCCTACCTGGGATATTCCGCTGCCACCGGGTCCTCAGACTCAGCGCTCACTGGATTGCTCAGATATCGGCTTGCTCCAGGTTACAGGGGGTCATACGGTCAATATCCTTCAGAATGCACTTCCAGTTTGTCCCGGATGGAACGTTTTCACTTTGCGCGTCGACCTTTGCTAAAAGGGGGTAGTGGATGACCGTGTGAAAACTGCTGGTCAATTACATTTCATGTATTCCGCTGCCATGAAGATAGCTCCACCAAGGACAGACACGGACCCAAGCAGGTGCATTAAGCTGTGTTTATTCTCACATCGCCATTATGCGTTTCGGATCGTCCGAGCCTTGATCACAGGACCTGGGTTGGTGATTCAGTGCAGAATTTAAAGTGAACAGTGCAAGCAATCAAGTTGTCACATGGTAATGGACATAGCCAATGTATTTATACATTTACTCTTTATAAATGTCAAATGCATGGAAACAACATGCTATAAACAAACGTTTGATGTCTGCTCTGTAAATTTGTCAAAAAACAGCATCCATTTAAAAGCATAACTATATATATATTACCTACTGGCGGTTGCCAGTAGGTAGTTATAGTTAGGACCTATTTTCCATAGGAAATCCGCAACATTCTATTCCCAATAAGTCTGGCGCCGGTTGACGAATCTTTGCAAAATTTTCCAAACTTTTGGCCAGCTCCAGTCCGCTCCTATCCAGAAAGTTTTGTGGTGATTCGTCAAGTAGGGGCCGAAAAAAAAGGGGGTCCCAAAACGCGTTTTCCCCATGCAATTTCTCATAGGACCTGTTGACGCAGCTACAGCCCGAACTGCTGAACGGAATTACACCAAATTTGGCAAAGAGGTAGTCCTCAGTTCAGACTCGTGCCTTTTGCATAAATGGTGTAAATCTGTTCAGTATTTCCTGAGAAAATTAGAGTAAAAAAGATAGATATATCTATGGCCTCGGAGGATCCGCGCACCCTATGCGCACCCAAAGCGCTCCCTCCCCGAACCGAGCGTGCATCCTCCCGAGCACGCGCTGAATGCTAATTGGCTGTGAAGTGTCTGTCTACATTCAAAACCAGGAACTGTTGGCAGCCATTTTGTGCCTCGGTAGCAGCGAGGCTGAAGAAGTAAGGGGAATAATTGTTTACAACATATAAAGGGGGCAGGGTAGAAATACTCTGACCCTCTAGTGTTGCTTAGGGGGTCCCAAAAGGACCCCATGGGGTCCCTTTTAAAAAAAAAAATCTGCGAAATGCGCGCAGGGTGCGCGGATCCGGCCGGAAAAAAACCAACCCCGAAGCGGGTTAATAATTAGCACCCGGGTGGGCCAAATCCCAGGGGCAAAATGTTGGTAAATTAATAGGGGGAGGGGGGGCTGCGTGGAGCCCTCGAGGACCCTGGGGACCGCCACCCCCCCAGGGTGCCCACCCCAGGACACTGTTGTTTGCTATGAGAGGGCGGGAGTCTCCCGCCCTCCCATAGCAAACTTCGTTAGGATTTTGAAAGAGAGTTCAGGGAAACCTGCTCTCTCTTTCAAAATCCAAACGATATTGCTTTTTCACACAGGGAGCTGCATGTCAGCAGCTCCCCATGTGGAAAAGCAATGCCGGCTCCCGAAGGACGCGGGGAGCCGGCTGAGACCGTGGGGGCGTTGGGGGTCCCCCCACGGTCTCCAACGTTTTTTTATAAGCCCCGGGGGATGGGGTCCCCGGGGATAATAAAAATTAGTGATAGGGGCTATTTTATTTTTTATGGAGTCGCACATCCTAACGCGTTGGGTGCACGGTTTCTCTCATGTTTGGTGCGCAGTTCCTAACGCGTTGGGTGCGCGGATCCAAGGAAAAAATCTTTGGGGAGAAAAACATCAAGCTTAAGTGTTTTGTTCTTGAGTGGCTCTAAAAAAAGCCGTTGTGTTCATTCAGAGTTTTTGGTACTTATAAGTAAGTACCTATACAGAGTCTAAAGTTGTTGAGGAAGACTCTGTTTCCTTCATCAGTAAAGTGTACTCCATCTCTCCTATACATCTCTTGCATATGAAAGCGCAGATTTTTATTGTAAATGGACCCCATTCTATAGTCTCGGAGAAAAGCAGAAACAGATTTATTCATATGTTTCCTAGCTTTCTCAATCTGTGGACAAAAATGATTGGACCAGTTCCATTTCTGCCTATGGCATATGTTAGAATACACAAAGGCAGTTTTCGGAAAAAGTGAAATCAATTCTGCAAAGGTGTCCTTCATAAGCATTTCCAGACCTACCCCAGTCAAAGTGCCTAGGTCATTGCCACCACAGTGCACTATTATGAGGTCAGGGTGTTGGATATGCATAAAGGATTTTACCAATGGCATCAATTGGTGCCACATTAACCCTCTCTGTCCAATCCATTTAATGTCTACATTTGGCCAACCTACATCTTTGTGAATGCCTTTGTTTTCTGCATACCTTTGGCTCCAGAAAATATAGCTGTGTCCCACAATCCACACTCTAAGCATCTTGAAGGGAGGTCTGGATGCACTCAGATGGTCTCTGTAAATAAAATTGCAGTTTGAAAAGTAAGATTTTTCTAAAATGGTGGCTAAAATGCAGTTTTGAAAAAAGACAAGAAATCATTGGTTGTTTGACAACCTTCTACACTGAAAGGTAGAGTGCATGTTTCTGTTTTTTAAACGCATGATTCTTATTGGTTAACAAAAAGTGAGTGAAAGGAACATTATATATGATAAGCTGATATGTTGAAAAGTCAAGCACACTTGCTGTTTTGATTAGCAACATTGTGTGCTGAACTTGTGACCTGTGTGCTCAGTTCAGTGTTGCATGACCTGTTCCTATGGTAACAGGCAGAAGGCAGATTGGGGGTAGGGTTCAAATTTATGTCATTTGGAAAGGGTTGAAATGTTTAACCAATAGAAATGTGTGTTTGCTTTTGAATTTATGTGGGGAGGAATTTGATTTGATGTTTACATGTATATGTGTGGAAAATGAGAGGGAATCTTTGCCATTCTTTGGTTTTGCTGACAGGTGCACAGTGCAGAGATTCTGTATAAGAAAATCTGGTGTGTGACTGATATACTTCTTAATCTACAAAACAACTTGAAAGGTGAGTTATTTTATTTGTGAGGGGATGTATGTGCTGTATTTTGATTTTAATCAGACTAATGTATTTCTCCTGGTAAAGTGCAGGGAGTACTTATTTTTGTCTACAATCTTATTGACAGTGTGTGTGCATGTAGAAATCATTCTGTGATAAGCATTTGTGTTTTGCAGAAAGATAACTGTGCTGTTTTTATATTTTGGTAAAAATAGAAATCAGTCTTTGTTTATAAATTTGCAAAATGAGTTATGTTTCTACACTAAAATATAAAATTCGTAGATTAAGAAATGTGTTTTGGTATAGTGCAAGGGATAGTGTTGTTTGTCTAGGATCACACAGTGAGTCTGTGTGCATTTAGGAATCATTTTGAGAGAAACATGTTGGTACTAATCTGTAGTAGTAGATTTTCTGCAATGTGTGCAGTCACCTTAGATCTTGTAGACTAGTAAATGTGTTTTGTACAAGGGATAGTTGTCTGTCTACAATCACACTGTGAGTCTGTGTGTATTTGGGTAAGCATTGTGAGAGAAGCTTTTGGTAAAATTATGTATTTGCTGACAGACAATTGTTTTAAAACCTGTCATGTTGTCAAGTTTTAGTAGCATTAGAAGCCAGTTTTTGCTTATGCATTGATAAAATGAGTCAGGCTTTGACACTAAAGTGCAGTACTTAAATATGTAGATTGTGTGCAGTCCCCTTACCCCTTGCACAGTAGTGAATGAGTTTTGGTAAACTCCTAGGGATAGTTGTCTGTCTACAATCACACTGTGAGTCTGTGTGTATTTGGGTAAGCATTGTGAGAGAAGCATTTGGTAACATCGTGTATTTGCTGACAGATAACTGTTTTAATACCTGTCTTGTTGTCAAGTTTTAGTAGCATTAGAAGCCAGTATTTGCTTATGCATTGACAAAATGAGTTAGGCTTTGACACTAAAGGGCAGTACTTAAAAATGTAGATTGTGTGTAGTCCCCTTACCCCTTCCATAGTAGTGAATGAGTTTTGGTAAACTCCTAGTGATAGTGTTGTTTGTCTAGAATCACACTGTGATTCTGTGTGCATTTGGGAACCACTGTGAGAGAACCATTTGGTAACATCATGTATTTGCTGACAGATAACTGTTTTAAAATCTCTCATTTTGTCAAGTTTTAGTAGCATTAGAAGCCAGTCTTTGCTTATGCATTGATAAAATGAGTCAGGATTCACACTAAAGTGCAGTACTTTAATATGTAGATTGTGTGCAGTACCGTTACCCCTTCCAGACTAGTGAATTAGTTTTGGTAAACTCCTAGGATAGTGCTGCTTGTCTAAAATCACACTGTGAGTCTGTGTTCCTTTCGGGTAAGGATTGTGAGAAAAGCATTTGGTAACATTGTGTATTTGCTGACAGATAACTGTTTTAAAACCTGTCATGTTGTCAAGTTTTAGTAGCATTAGAAGCAAGTCTTTGCTTACGCATTGATAAAATGAGTCAGGCTTTGACACTAAAGTGCAGATTGTGTGCAGTACCCTTAGCCCTTCCAGACTAGTGAATGAGTTTTGGTAAACTCCTAGGATAGTGTTGCTTGCCTAAAATCACACTGTGAGTCTGTGTGCATTTGGGTAAGGATTGTGAGAGAAGCATTTCGTAACATTGTGTATTTGCTGACAGACAACTGTTTTAAAACCTGTCATGTTGTCAAGTTTTAGTAGCATTAAAAGCCAGTCTTTGCTTATGCATTGATAAAATGAGTTAGGCTTTGACACTAAAGTGCAGTACTTAAATATGTGGATTGTGTGCAGTCCCCTTACCCCTTCCACTGTCGTGAATGAGCTTTGGTAAACTCCTAGAGATAGTGTTGCTTGTCTAGAATCACACTGTCAGTCTGTGTGCATTTGGGAACCACTGTGAGAGAAGCATTTGGTAACATTCTGCATTTTCTGACAGATAACTGTTTTAAAACCTGTCATGTTGTCAAGTTTTAGTAGCATTAGAAGCCAGTCTTTGCTTATGCATTGATAAAATGAGTCAGGCATTGACAGTAAAGTGCAGTACTGAAATATGTAGATTGTGTGCAGTCCCCTTACCCCTTCCACAGTAGTGATTGAGTTTTGGTAAACTCCTAGGGATAGTGTTGCTCGTCTAGAATCACACTGTGAGTCTGTGTGCATTTGGGAACCACTGTGAGAGAAGCATTTGGTGACATCATGTATTTGCTGACAGATAACTGTTTTAAAACCTGTCATGTTGTCACGTTTTAGCAGCATTAGAAGCCAGTCTTTACTTATGCATTGATAAAATGAGTCAGGCATTGACAGTAAAGTGCAGTACTGAAATATGTAGATTGCGTGCAGACCCCTTACCCATTCCACAGTAGTGAATGAGTTTTGGTAAACTCCTAGGGATAGTGTTGCTCGTCTAGAATCACACTGTGAGTCTGTGTGCATTTGGGAACCACTGTGAGAGAAGCATTTGGGTACTTCATATCTTTGAATACGCATAACTGCTTAAAAACTTTCCTGTTCTCAAGTTTTGGTAGAATTAGAAAGCAGTCATTGCTTATGTATTCACCCAGGAACTGTCCTTGCAATACTGCAAACATTCAGTTAATATTCAAGTAGTAACGGAGTGAGGCAGGCCTTAGCACATGCATTGATTCAAATGCTTATCCACAATGCATGCAGTTCTGTAACCATCTACACAGTTCTGTTTCACACCTTTGATTCCACAGTCAGTATCCATACACTTCAAGCAAACACCCTTTCACTCCCCATGTACTCCTCTAGTGACCCATTCAGCAGCATATACTAAATCATTCACTTCACCAAAACCCAAATACTTATAAATTCACTCAGGCACTCTCTTTGCAGTACTCTCATCATTCAGTCAGTATCCAAGTACTCATGAAGCGAGCCAGGCCTTACAACATGGACTGCTTCAAACCCCTATCCAGTATGCATACAGGTCTCTAGTCACCTACACACTTGTCTTTCACTTCTTTAATTAACTAGTCAGTATCTATATACTTCAATAAACATCCTGTCTTTCATCTTGCACTCATCCAGTGACTGATCCAGTAACATGTACTAATCTTTTTACTGTGCCAAAAACTGAAAAACTTAAAAGTTTTACCCAGGAACTCTCCTAGCAGTAGTCTAATGATTCAGTCAGTTTCCAGGTACTCATGTAGTGAACCATGCATTACCACATAGAGAGCTTCAAATGTCTATGCAGTATGCATGCAGTCTTCTAACATACTATACACTTGTCTTTAACAGCTTCAATTCCCAAGTCAGTATCCATGTACTTTCAGAAAACATCCTGTCACTCCCCTTGCAGTGTTCCAGTGACTTATTCAGCACCATGTAGTAATGCATTCACTGCGCCAAAACTGAAACACTTGTAAATTCACCCAGGTACGCTTCTTGCAATAGCCTAATCATTCAGTCAGTACCTAAGTACTAATGGAGTGAGGCAGGCCTTAGCACATGGAATGATTCCAACGTGTTTCCAGTATGCATGGAGGCGTCTAACTACCAACACAATTGCCTTTCAGACCTTCAATTTCTCTGTCAGTATCTATAAACTCCAATAAACACTCTGTAACTCCTCCACTGAGTCATTTGGCAGTAAGTACTAATCTATTCACTGCACTAGAATCCAAAATCTTAAAAAGATTCACCGAGTCACTCTTTTTGTAGTACTCTAATGATTCAGTCAGTACTCAGGTAGTTTTGCAGTGATCCAAGTGTTACTCAATGGACTATTTCAAACATCTATCCACTATGGATGTAGGTCTCTAGCCACCTACAAACTTGTCTTTCACACCTTCGATATCCCAGACTGTATTCATACAGTTCCCGCAAACACTCTGTCACTCTCCTTATACTTCTCCAGTGACCCATTCAGCACCATGTACTAATCCATTCACTGTGTCGAAAGCCAACCACTTATAAATTCACTCAGGCACTCTCCTTGCAGTACTCTAATCATTCAGTCAGTACCCAAGTACTCATGCGGTGAGCCAGGCCTTAGCACATGAATTGCTTCAAATGCCTATCCAGTATGCATGCAGTCCTCTAACCACCTACACACTTGTCTTTCACACCTTCAATTCCCCAGTCAGTATACATACACTGCAGCAAACACCCTATCACTCCCCTTGCACTCCTCCAGTGACCCATTCAGCACCATGTACTAATCCATTCACTGCGCCGAAAGTCAACCATTTATAAATTCACCCAGGCTCTCTCCTTGCAGTACTCTAATCATTCAGTCAGTACCCAAGTACTCATGCAGTGAGCCAGGCCTTAGCACATTAATTGCTTCAAATGCCTATCCACTATGCATGCAGTCCTCTAACCACCTACACAGATGTCTATCACACCTTCAATTCCCTAGTCAGTATTCATACACTTCTAGCAAACACCCTGTCACTCCCCTTGCAGTCCTTTAGTGACCCATTCAGCACCATGGACTAATCCATTCACTGTGCCAAAACCCGAACACTTATTAATTCAACCAGGCACTCTCCTTGCAGTACTCTAATCATTCAGTCACTATCCAAGTACTATTGGACTGAGACAGGCCTTAACATATGGATGGATTCAAACATGTGTCCACTATGCATGTAGGTCTCTAATCACCTGAACCAACGAAAGACACTGTTCCAAGGGAAGGGTGCTAAATAGCCCCTACCAGAAAGCAAAAAGAAAAAAGAAAACAGGGACTTAGGTATGGGAAGGGGCCCCGCACAAAGGAGAAAGAACAAGTCTTGTCTCCTGTTGCCCTCACACACCCCGAAAGGTGTCATGCTTCATCATCGGGCATTTGCTCCTTGTCGGGCCCGGCGCTGCAATGCCTTACGGGTCCCCCGAAGGGTCACTTTAACGGAGATCTTTTAGGGGAAATGCCGGATGGTGCATGTGGGTGTGTGGGGTGCGGGTCCCTAAAAGAGGGTAAAACAAAGTGCGTGCAAGATAAGTAAAATTTAATCCGGGGTTACAAAATCAAAAAGCTAGAGCAGGGATATTGCAAAAATAAAAAAGAATAGAACCCCTCGGGTATGAAGTTACCACAGCAGGCATATTATGCCTGTCGTAGACCAACATGTTTCGTGCCCCTATTGCCACCAGGGTCGTTGGCGCTTCTTCAGGATCAAAAGACAGGTGTAGTGAAGTGCACGTGAAGTGAATGTTTAAAAGTAAATACCCTCATGATTGGTCAGGGCGGGCCACCATACTGTTTCCCAAACAGGGTGGTGAGAGTTTGTAAATGCTCCTGATAAGTAACCTAGGAAAGAAACACAAGATAGAGGACACACAGTATGAGCATCAGTACAACTTGGTGCATCAAAACGTGCCACAATCTTGTGCACAACCTTCCACAATAAAAACACACAAGACCAGAAAGTAGGGAACACCTAGTATACCCCTAATGTCACCATCCCCCCCACCCAGACTCAGGCCCATGTATGCTTGCCCATAAATTCTAAATTCTCGAAGTTGCCAATCTAAAGAGGCTTAGGGTGTCCATATAGTTGACACCATCCTTCGTCACAATCCCTATAGACCATGCACAAGTTAGGTATGGTTTAAAGACTAAAAACAGTGCATCAAATCAGGGGACTTCGCATGTGTGTTAAATCACTGGGCATGCGCACAAAGAAAACAGAATCAAAAGGCAGGCCTTACCTTGTGTGAGGGCAACAGGGGACAAGACTTGTTCTTTCTCCTTTGCGGGGCCCCTTCCCATACCTAGGCCCCTGTTTTCTTTTTTCTTTTTGCTTTCTGGTAGGGGCTATTTAGCACCCTTCCCTTGGAACAGTGTCTTTCGTTGGTTCAAGTATCATGTTAGAGGAGTGCAGACACTGGACCATAATCTGCTCCTCGGTCCCCCCTCTTCTTTTGTTGACTTGGTCTCAAATCACCTACACACTTGTCTTTCACACCATTAATATCCATGTCAGTATTCATACATTTCTAGGAAACACCCTGTCACTCACCCAGTGTGTCTCCTTATAGTATTGTAATCATTCTGTCAGTTAGCATGTAGTCTTTTAGTGAGGTAGACTTTAGGGCATGAACTGCTTCAAAGTAGTATGCACTATGCATGTAGTGTTTTAACGATCGTCACACTTGTGCTTCAGGGCTATAGTTTCTTGGTCAGTTTTTATATAAAATGTGTTTCTACAGTAATAGAATAGTATAAATTTGAAAGTTATTAATATACTTTTATTTGTGATTCTTTTTTACAGATACTGTTTTTCAACGTTAAAATAGAGAAATCATGCCAGAAAAAAAAGAAAAAGAAAAGAACAGAGACAGGAGAATTACTTGAAGAAACATCAACCACTGTTGCAGGGATTCTGCTTATGCCCAGAACTATGCGCAGGAACCCAGGCCCTCAGTGAATTGCGGTGTACCAAAAACTCACCTCAGAACCCAGAACCCCTTATCCGGCCAGCATCAGTGTCCCATTCGTTATCCGAGGTTTAGCAATGCGGTCCCAATGTATAGACAACCCAGAACAAGCGACTTAGTATATTTCTCAGGAATGGTGGATCAGAAATACCTTTTCGTAATTATTCTCGTACCAGTCCACAACAGAATAAACAGAGACACGGTAAAAGTTTAAGGAGTTTATTTTATAAACCTCGTGTCCTAAGATGCAGCAGTTTGGCTAACATAAGCAGACAAACGATTAAAATCAAAACCATCAGCATAGTTACAATACCATAGAAAATGAAAGGAGCAATCATACTAAAATGACAGTGGATCTAAGCCACCTTGCTTTCTCTAACACACTAATAGTATTATTAGACTAATAAAAGGTCTCTAGGCTTGAATGGGGAACCCCATACCGTAAAGATCAGCTCAGAGAGTTCACATCACAGGATCAGCTATGCTCTGCTCCTAGGAATGCTCTTCTTCCGAATGTGATGAAAACATGTAACACTGCAATATTAAAAGCACTCGACTTTCAGGTATTTGCAGCTGCGTGCGTGTTATGGCTAAACTAGTGGGCCGATCAACCTGAACTCAACAACATGCACCGTCTAGCGACCCAGACTGTTTCTTTTACATTGTGTACAGACCAAGGTCGCTGCTCACTGTTTGGGATGTTAACAACAGACAGTTCTCATGTGAAGCAAAGTCGAGTAAGCATTTCTCAATTTAATAACATGTGACTACAGTGTCGTGTGCAAAAGCAGCAAAAGCGGCAAGATGGCATTCTAACATCTAACGCGGTTATGCTAACTTAGCATTGTACATATGTAGATAACGATCTTCACTACACCCCCCCTTGATCGGACCACTAACCAGTAGGGGTGCACTTGCAAGAACGCAGAGTTCAAGTTTGATAGAACGGAACCAAGGGCATGAACTATAAGTCCATAGAAGGTAAGTGAAAAAGTTCGAAGAAGAAAACAAAAAAAAACAAAGAAAAAAGTTAAAACGGAGTAAAAAAACCATGTAGAGGATAAAAAAACATCATTGAAGGACGTAGGACAAAATGAAGGTACAAAAGTCAATCCATCAAGGAATAGGCACAATAAGTTGCAACAGCTTCCAAGAGGAAATCATTGGAACGTTCCGCAAAATTATCTGCCATCCAGTTCAGGACGGGGAAGGAACATACATGCTCCTCAACCACTGGAGCTTCCAGCACCAGACGAGGACAACTGGCGTGTTCTTCAAGATAACTTCTTGCTAAGAAGTCAATCGCAGCTGTTCTGATGTCCCAATTCCCAAGGACTCCATGTGCTGCTCCACAGGCCATAATCCTGACGCCAGAACAGTCCAACTCATGAGCCACTAAGGGGCTCATTAGCCGATCATAATTTGGGACAGGAGACACCGAGTTTGACAGACACAGATCCAGAGCCCATTGGAACGGACAATCTAGGCAATGAAAGACGGGCTGCACACAGGTAAAGTAGGGAAACCGGAAAGACAATCCATAGGCTATGCTTAGAGTTGCCAGTGGTAAAGTGCCATAGTATTCAAGCATCCGGTTACGAAGATGGAGCAGCCGGGACATGTTGTCGTGCGACGCAAGTTGTGCATCCATAGCGCAGGGCGCGGATCAACAACAGTATTCCAGCCAAGAGGGCGAGAAGTAAAGGGAGACCTCCGAAGACACTGGAAAAAATAGAATGAAAAAAGGCCGGGATCACACCAAAAATAGCTTGAAAAGAGGTCACGAGGCTGGAGCCCACAATTTAAAAAAAATGAGCTATGCCACTTGTGGACGAGGCGTTAAAGATAGTTTGAATCAGAGTCCCAAAATGAAGTGGTAGATCAGTATTCAAAAGCGCTTGCACCTCAGTGCACGTGTTTGCTACGTGAAGGACAAATGTTTCCCGGGACGAAGTCAACGCGACTTCTTTTTGAGACAATAGAGCTCTTATTCTGCTCATCTTGTTGAACTCTGCTTTCAAGGTTGGAATGAAAGGCCAGATGGATACATCGAGCCGGCCACGCAGGGGTGGGAACAGGACGTTATTACAGCAAACTACCCTCTGTGATACAGTCACTATGTACGGAATTCCCACTAACATCCCACAGCAAGCTTCATTATTTAATAGCAAATAACTACCGTTAGCAAGTAGCGTAAAAGACGGCGTTATAACTGGCACAGGAATCCCTTTCAGGACACAAGCTAAATTAGGGGCGTGCACATTACATGCACCATGCAATTGAATGTGCCTACACACAACAGAGTGATCCGGAGTGGAAGTGCACTCTTCACCTTTCAAGTAAACCTCCTCGCCGTCCCTCACACATCTGTATGTGAAAGGGAGTGACCAAACTTCATGCAGGAAGGCAGTTCCCAATTGTTCGTATCTGCCTAGAGCATAATGTTTCAAGCACGAACTAAACTTAAACAGGGGAAACGGTAACGTGATCCACCCATGTACAAACCACACAGCAGAATTCAATTCAGCAACAGAGAAAGGCAAAGGTTCTAACTTTTCAATGTGTAGCAAGGAATATGTAGCATCTTTCATGGACATGAATTGCTGTTTCGCAGTTAAATTAAAAGGGAGGAATAAAGATGAAGTATTCATATAATCCCAAGGGACCTTCCCTGCCTTTAAAGTTTGCAACGTCCATGTAAACTGCATAACAGAGCGCAATTGATTTTGACCCTGATACAATACAGACAAATCATCCTGCACAATGTCTACCACAGACGATACAATATTATCTAAGGTATAAATTCTAGAAGAGAGGGTGTTAATCTATTATCTATTACAGCCAACACTTTTTCCATATTGGCTTGATCAATCGCACGTAATCTGGATGCAGCATCAACAGCATACACCCATCGTTTGGGCCTGCCAACAGCAGGACCATTAACAAAATCATTCAAATCAATTTTGTCATTTAAACGTGCTAAATGAAGGTTAACAGATGCTAAAGTGGAATGTTGCAGCCAAGACTGGCATAACTTCCCTACTGAGTAGGTAGTTACAGTGTGAGAAGATTCAAAACGGGGGTCTACACGAACCTGTGTATACCCCTGCTTTAAATACAGAAACCGATGTTGACAGGAGTCCGAACTCGTTTGCCACACCAACCACCCTTTCGGATTCAATTCAGAAATATTGAAGGACGTGTTGGAAACCTGTGTCTGCAACATAGCAAGGGATAGATCCGTATGATTACCCCAATTGAGATAAGCACCTAGCCCCGGAACGGAAGGAGAATTTAATTTTTTAGAAGTAGCCAATCCAAAACAGGTTGTCTGAAAAATGGATGAATTTAAAAACAACATGTGATTCGGGATAAGACAGGCACGATGCAAAGCCTCTGTTCCCTGTACTTGCCATCGTTTGGAGACCCAAACCGATTTAAGATCGACTGTAGCTTTCCACAGATCATACCCGCCAACTGCCAACTCGTCCATAAAGGACTTGGAATACAACAATTTGGTGTGTGTCAGTCTAACTTTAGAAGCAGACTCAGGCGCAACTTTAAAATAAAAGGAGGCCGGATTAGACACACTAAAATCAGAAAAATATTTGAACTTTTCCACTAACGTGGTAAAGCTGCCTTCCTAGGGGCGGGGCAGTGTTCCCATTGTGTATGATTTACAAAATTTCTAAACGTATTTGCTTTGTGCAGGAAATGCGTGCCATAATGTTGATAACAAAATTGCTCATCATAATTAGCAGTATCTAAATACAAATCCTCAGCATCAAACACAGCATAATATTTCAAATCAGAAAACAGTGCTTCTATGGCCTGAACATCCCAGTCATCTGAGTGAATGTTCTGCTTAACGACATCACCCATAGAAACACAAAATACATTTGGCACATTAATTACTTCAGTGGGGCCATGAATTTGAAATTTTACGGCATCCCAAGCCATTCCATCACATACAGGCCAGGCAGTAATGTTCACAAAAGTCTGGTCCCTCTTCATAATGTGTGATGAGGAGTGGGGGGCCAAAGTTCCATTAATTAGTCGAATCGTAGACCTTTCATTCAGGTAGTGTCCATTTATAAGTCTAAAAAACACTACCACAAAGCCAATGGACATAAACAAAAAAACACATATGAGCACCAGCCAAATGTAAGTCCAAGGCGGTATTAAAAAATGTCTTCTGAACCAAGCCACAAAAATTGAAACTTTGGACGGGGCAATGGAAGTCACTGAATGAGAATCAAAAGAGTCTTGTGAGAGGGCAACTGTGGTGGATTGTAAAACAGGCAAGGTAACATCCGCAGGATAAGCATACTCAACTTCTTCAAGCACACCACTAGGCGTTTGTGGCAACAAGGGACCAGTAACGGCATGCATCTCGATGGCAATATCAGGCACTGTGTCAGAAGCTTGGGCCACAACAGAATTGTCAATCGAAATGTACCTGTTATCCTTTCGACCAGGAAGTGGAGGTAAAATGGCTGTTCTAGTACCCTGCACTCCAAGCAATGGAACCGGTGCACGATAAGAGGGGCCGAACTCCTTCTTGTTCTACACCTTCTCACGGACCAGATCACCAACTTGAGGTAGCCAGCCGACTACCGGATTCTGAAGTTCAGCATCAGATGAGGAGGGTACGTGTTCCTTCGATAGACTGTTTCTGGCTTCTTGAAGATTCTGCAATACAGCACAGTGTTCATCTACGTCAAAGGGTGCGGCTGACGCCGCCATGTCTAGACAATCAAGGTCTGGAACAAACATTCGTACACCAAAGAGCATCATGTATGGGGTCCGCCCACCCAGAGACCTTCTAGGGAGATTATTAAGTGAACGTTGCACGTCATATAAGTGGGCTAGCCAGTTCCGGCCAGTACCCAAAACTCTGTCTCTCAAAGATTGCTTTAAGTCACGGTTCATTCGCTCCACTACACTATTACCCTCAGGCCGGTATGGAGACGAAAATTTGACTGGACCCCCAAATTTCTCATGGCCTCTTTGTACGCCTTAGAGGCGAACGCCGGGCCCTGATCAGAATGAAAGGCACCACATGCAAAACTCCCAACAAAGACACGCAAATCTTTTATGACAGTGAGAGAATCAGCACTCCATTGTGGCCACACCCACAGAAAACGTGTGCACGAATCTTCTGCAACCAAGATGTAGTTGTACGCAGTATCAGAGGTAAAAGGACCGCAATGATCTAAATAAACACAACCCATTGGTTTATTAGATATGTACAACTGAGTTTGTGGTGGGCGCGCCACAGTTGAAGGTTTAATCTGCTGGCAAATGTCGCAATTAAGAACATAAGCTCTGGCCTGTTTGTACAAACCGCACCACCAGTAACGTTGTTGTAGCAGAGATACAGTAGCTGCAACGCTGGCATGCGCGGACACCATGCCCTCGTGAGCCGCTAATATCAAAGAAGGTCTGCAGTCCGCATTGGGAATCAATCTGTCACCAACGTCATTAATCCTCACTAATGGGACTTTATCAGGACTTAAGCGATAATGGTAACGAGCAGGGAATCCTCTCGGTGGCTTCGTTCCCTGCTCTGTAGCAGCAATAGCTGTCAAGATGTCATCATCGATCTTACTTTTGGATCTTGTAACTGCTGCCACCAAGTATGTCGCCACTGCTGTTTTTGCTGCCTCGTCAGCCTGGCTGTTGCCAACAGCATGGACACCAACTCGTTGGTGACCAAGAGTGTGAATTACATTCACGAGAGGCAGACGTTCTTTAAGATCTGCCACTCGAACCCAAAGCAGTTTATGCTTAATCGTGCTACCTTTGGAATCATGGTAGTCATTCTGAGTCCAAAAATGTAGATTGTCGTTGTAAGATTGAACACAATAAAAGGAGTCACTCACTATGAGGGTAGTGACTCGGGGATCAGCAAACTCTCCGCCAACTGCGCGGTACAATCACCCAATGACTGCATATGCACGACATCGGACTGGAATTCTCCATTTACGAAAGTACCGACTACAATTGCGCAAGCCGCTGAATAGGCGTGCTTTGATCCAGTTGCGGGTTGCGCAGACCCGTCAGTGTATATGACACAATGGTAATCCTCGAGCGGGCGCAAGGACAGAGGAGCCGGATGAACGAATTCATACTGCAAAAACTCCTGAGTCTGAAGTGCCGCGTCAAAGATAAAAGTGACGTCTGGCGAAGTCAAGTAAGTAGCCCATTGTATCCACCTTGGATGCAAAGCTTTAGAATTCGGTACACTCGCTTTTGTCACCGCCTCAAGGGCAGGATAGGGTGTTACCACCAACATGCGTTTTCCTTGCGACAGCGCTCGTTCTTTCAGAATCGCCATCTGCACTGCTGTCAGAACCTTCTTGACAGCGGAAAAACGCAGTTCAGCTGAAGTGTACAAGTGAGATTTGTAAGCAATGGGGACGGTGTCGCCCTCATTGAATGTTAAGTATGTGAAACCAACTGCGCCGGGCACTATTCTTATGACCAGGTTAGTGTGGTTATCACGTGTCACTAAGTACTTAGAAGCAAGAAGATCAGCTTGCAATAACTGCAATATAGCTGAATGCTCTGGCAGCCAACAAGATTTGGAAAAAGTAGGTTGTACCAAGGTGTATAGCGGCTTGATACGCTGGGCATAATCCGGGATGTAAGTTTGACCGAAATTCAAAAAACCCAGCACGGATTGTAATTTCTTCAGTGAAGTAGGAGCACGGAGGCATGCGCACTTCTCTAGAAAGTGCGGAGCCAATCCTCGACCTTCATTGTTGAGTTCGTACCCCAAGAACAACACTGTATATTCCGCAATGTGTGACTTCGCAAAGTTGAATTTGTAACCAAAGTCTGCAAACAAAACAATAATGCGATCAACGCGTCGGAGATGTGGGTCCAACTCGTCAGCTGTGAGATAAATATCATCCACATACGAGTACACATCCGGGTCTATACCCTCCAAGAGGGAGACCACGCGAGCGGCAAAGACTCCTGGGCTGTTCTTATAGCCCATTGGCAATCTTTTGAATTGTTTTTGTTTGCCACCGGAGGTGAACGCCGTCCCCTCACTACTAAGAGAGGACAGCTTATGGCTGTAAAAGCCATTGGAAATGTCAAGTGTGGTTTTAAACCTCTTTCTCATGAGACTATCGACGAGAGCCGAACTGTGGGTGTTCTGTACTGCACAGGTCCGGCAATGAGAGTTTAAGTGCCTGCAATCCAAAACTAGGCGGTACGACCCGTCAGGCTTCGTCACAGTGAACAAGGGATTAATTATAGGTGACACACATGTTTCGATTGCTCCCTGATATTCCAATTGTTCAAGGATTGACGCGACATGAGGTCTGGCTTCACGACGCATGGGGTATTGGGGTTGAGGTTGGGGCGTAGTCCGCAACGGAATCTCATGGCCGGGAGACAATTTATCCCAGCCAACCTGATTTCGATATAACGCAGGCGCTGCACCTGAGCCCATTCCCCGGCGTACTTTTTAGCTAGGACCTTAGGCACTGTGTGCGCAAAGGACGGGAGAATTACTTCCTCCCCTCTAGGAGCATCTAAAACGAAAGCCGGGGGCCAATCTGCCTCCGCCAACAGAATATCATAGGTAGTGGTCAGATTATCCCCAAAAAAAACCTTGAATTGTACGTTGTATGTCACCTTCAATCTGAATGACTATATTATACAGTCTATCAGGGGGAGACACCCGAGTGTCAGCAGTTTCAATATTCACAAATATATCAGTTGCTGTCGCCACCAGATATGGACGCAGTGCTTGACGCACTACTGTAACTTCCGCCGTGCTGTCTAGCAACGTTAGCGCCCATATCAGGTTCTGAAGCTGCGTCCGTACCATCTGAGGCATACCTCGCTGTCAGTGCAGCAACTTCTTTCTTCTGAAACGGGGGTCTTTGACGTGCATAGTCTTCTTGCTTGCCTTTGCCGTCAGTCTGTCGGGATTGCTGACGTGGTTGTGGTGCACCCCGACTTTTGACCACGCCTCCACCACCGGACTGTGAAGCCGATGTTTCCTGTGAAGAATGAGGAGAACGTTGTTCAGAAACCTGAAATCTATCAGGTGACTTAATAGTAGCACGATCGTGCAGATCATAAGTGCGTTCACTACCTGACTGTACTGGAGAGGCAGGACGAGACCCCTGTTTCTGTTGCTGCTTCTCCTGTTTTTTCGCCCTCCAACTCTGTTTTGGAAAATTAGGGCGTTCGTCCTTACCAGACGAGTTTGCCTTCATCTGCTGTATCAAATCAGGATTCTTCTCAGTTGGTTTAACACCTAAGGCTCTATGACCAACTTGTCTATAGGCGTTCGCGATAATTTTTGCGAATTCCCTCAGCTTGTCGTCTTCGTTCACCGTCTCTAATTTATTAAGCACTTGGAATTGCATAGCATCTCCTTTGAGGTTGGCCAGTATCATGGTAGCAATCACATCGAACACACCGACAAGCCGCATTCCCAATTCAATAGCAGCGTCCGCACCGTGATTCTCCTGAACACATTTTATAACGGAGGGCAGTACCAACAGAGACGGAGTGCCAAAGCACTTCGAGTATGTCGCTGCAAAGACCTGACCCCAGTTCTCACAATCGGCCATATCAGGGACTAAGTCTTTCGGCAAAGCGATGGTAAGGATCCTGTGTTTCTCCACAGGAGTCGTACGCGGATAAACCGCTTCTATCTGATCAAATTTCTCAGCAAGCCAATAAGGGAAATCATTCCTATTTTGGGGTCACTTGCCCACAACCGAATTGACCATAACAGGACTAATAACCACCCCATGGTGGTCCGTCGGTTGTCCCGCAACAGCAGTAGCGACCACCTGCACGTTGCGTGACACGTACTGCACTAAAGCCCTATGTACTGTAATAAGGGCAGTGTGCAATACACGCAACTCAGCCACCGTCACCTGTAGGTAGCGGTGATGAAGCGTATATCCGGCTAATACCGGCCATGTGGCCCCTGCAATCGACAAAGGGCCCATTCTCGCCGGTATAACCGCATGGGGAAGGGCGCCATTAAACCAAATGCTATGCTGCCAGGCAGAAATAGGAATTTCCTGAGTCCTATATGGCGTATAGTTGGCTGGTAGCGGCTTGGCAGTATAGGTGTGGAACGTATCATCGTCTTCACTCACAGCCGACAAAGTAACCCAAGAGTAGAACAACTCAAACGGAAACAACGCATCAGCACTTACCACAAAAATCACAGCCATACCATCGTCCGGCACAGCGCCAAATGATGTTTCAGGGGTGCCCGGCTATGAGCCGGAATATCGACCGCCATTAGGACACTAACAGTAAATCCACAATATATCAGTAGCACTAGGGTTCAGATTAAATGCCCTTTTTAATGATCAAGCTTGAAGGAACCTATTTAGTCGAAACACAGGTAGGTTAAACCGTCACTCCCGTTATCCGGAAACCAGAGTGAGGGTGTTGTGGACTAATACAAGCACTACTAAGGCGTCTCAAATCAATACACCAAACGTTAGGTGAGCCATGTTGCAGGGATTCTGCTCATGCCCAGAACTATGCGCAGGAACCCAGGCCTTCAGTGAATTGCGGTGTACCAAAAACTCACCTCAGAACCCAGAACCCCTTATCCGGCCAGCATCAGTGTCCCATTCGTTATCCGAGGTTTAGCTCGGCGGTCCCAATGTATAGACAACCCAGAACAAGCGACTTAGTATATTTCTCAGGAATGGCGGGAATCACAAATACCTTTTTGTAATTATTCTCGTACCAGTCCACAACAGAATAAACAGAGACACGGTAAAAGTTTAAAGAGTTTATTTTATAAACCTCGTGTCCTAAGATGCAGCAGTTTGGCTAACATAAGCAGACAAACAATTAAAATCAAAACCATCAGCATAGTTACAATACCATAGAAAATGAAAGGAGCAATCATACTAAAATGACAGTGGATCTAAGCCACCTTCCTTTCTCTAACACACTAATAGTATTATTAGACTAATAAAAGGTCTCTAGGCTTAAATGGGGAACCCCATACCGTAAAGATCAGCTCAGAGAGTTCACATCACAGGATCAGCTATGCTCTGCTCCTAGGAACGCTCTTCTTCCGAATGTGATGAAAACATGTAACACTGCAATATTAAAAGCACTCGACTTTCAGGTATTTGCAGATGCGCGCGTGTTATGGCTAAACTAGTGGGCCGATCAACCTGAACTCAGCAACATGCACCGCCTAGCGACCCAGACTGTTTCTTTTACACTGTGTACAGACCAATGTCGCTGCTCACTGTTTGGGATGTTAACAACAGACAGTTCTCATGTGAAGCAAAGTCGAGTAAGCATTTCTCAATTTAATAACATGTGACTACAGTGTCGTGTGCAAAAGCAGCAAAAGCGGCAAGATGGCAATCTAACATCTAACGCGGTTATGCTAACTTAGCATTGTACATATGTAGATAACGATCTTCACTACACCACAAGTATGGAATGTACAAGATAATGTAGCTAAAAAGAAAAAATCTTCTGGTAAGATCACAAAGCAATTTATTAAAAATGTTTGTAGGAGCAAACAGAATGTACAGAATGCTGAAACCACTGAGAATGTTTCAACAAGAAAAAAAATTCAAAATAAGAGGAAAAGCAAAAAAGCAAATGTTCAGTCAAAGGAGACAAAGTATGCTAAAAGAAGGCAAAATCAGTATAAGGAATTACACCAAAAATATTTTTCAAGAGAGTAGTACATAATTTGCTGAAAGATGTGAAGAAATATAAAAAGAGAGAAAGATTTAAAAAAAAGAAAAAGCATTTTGAAAACAATGTTGAAAAGTCTTTTGAAGTAAAAAGGAAACTATTCATTTTAGTATTAAACGGAATTCAATCACTAGATAAACCAATCCATTTAATGAAGGCCAAAAGTAGGAGGAAAAGAGAAATTAATAGAAAAAATGTTGTGATGTTTTTTTGGGAGAATGGAAACACAGTTCCAGTTCAGAGCCTTTCTTTAATGAAGATAGTTATTTACAGAGCAAAAAACTACTGTATGCAGTTGACACCAGTGGTAGAGGTTATGAAGTTAGAGATGGTTGTCCAATTGAGAAAGAGAAAATGGTTGAAGAAGTGATAGCTGATGAAGTTCTAGGGAGACGTCCTAAACACCCTGTGTACTCTTGGGATTGCAGTAGTATTTGTAGTGTATTACAGGAATCTATTGATAAATGATGTAGTTTTTTACGAGCATATAGTAAAAAAAGTGTTAAACAAAAGATTAAGGTGTTGCAAGGACTAGACCCTTGCAGAGTGAGAAAAAATACTGGTTTGCAAGGTCATTCTCTGGCTTGTCTTTCTATGAAAGTTTGTCAAAGTGTTTTTCACCATTTCAGGATGCTGGCAGTACATCATACTCAAATGCGGAAGTTAGTGAGAAGATTGTATTATGCGAAAAGTCCAGCATTAAAGTTAAATGAATTGAACAGTGCTCTTTTGCGTGGCTCAGTATCAGATGTGAAGAAGGTTTGTGATGATATTGAGTTTTGTTACTTTGGTCCTCAGCAAGAGAGTGCAGAAACTGACACATTAGTAGAACAAAATGTTGAAGACAATGTAGAACCCGTAATTACAAAAAATGTTGAGGATGAAATCACAAAGTTTAAGGTAATTTTAGGTGAAAGACCAAATGTTTCTTGTATTTGTTGTCGGCGAACTCACTATAAAGATCAGACTAGGGTTGTCAATCTGTATTTAAAAAGTGAAATAGAAGATAATGATAAGTGGATGGAATTTGCAACTTATTTGTTGGTAGAGGATTGTTTTGATTTGGGATCTGAGCAGCGTATTTGCAAATATTGTTATAACAAATTAGATGAGAATAAAATGCCTGCTAGAGCTGTTCATAATAATCTAGAGTTGGTTGCTATTCCTCCAGAGCTGATAGATTTAAATACGTATGAGTCTATTCTAATTCAATGTGTTCACCCGTTTCAGGCTATTGTTCGTATGGAGCCTAAAACAGGTCAATTACCCCCATCAGAGTTGCAAAGAGGAATGAAAGGAAGAGTTGTGTATTTACCGTTAGATTTAAGGAAAAATATTGAAACTATTGGTGTAGACCATGCAGAAAATGAGCCACTAGTCATTCTAGTTAATGGTGTTCCTACTAAGAATAAGAAAATCTGGCAAGAGGTAGTGGATGTTAGAAAAGTGCAAAAGGCATCAATGTATCTGTTAAAAAATAATGAGTAGTATAGAAATGTGTTTGTAGGAGAAGAAGAAATAGATTTAGCAGAAGATATTGAAACATTAAGTGGACAAACTGAAAAAGTGGACATGTCCAGATGTGAAGAAATCTATGAACTTTACAGTGTACATCCACTTCATTCCAAAGAGGTGATGGGGAATACGACTGAGTTGTTCCAAATGAAAAAAGCAACAGGAAGTCCCATGAGTGTATGGGAAGAGAGCTTGGAAGCTCGTTGTTTCCCGCAGTTGTTTCCAACAGCAAAAGGTGGACGATATGA
This sequence comes from Triturus cristatus, assembly GCF_964204655.1. NCBI lineage: Eukaryota > Metazoa > Chordata > Amphibia > Caudata > Salamandridae > Triturus > Triturus cristatus. The sequence continues at coordinate 386,727,851 of NC_140583.1, forward strand.
TGAACGTCCTGTGCAGATTCCTGCATCTGAATATCGGACAACAAGATTATATGCAGAAGAGCCAAGATTTTGACAATGTATCCCTTATATGTTTCATCTTCTGTTTGAAAGTGACTTGTCTGGAGTATGCTTGGGATGATTTACTTGAATTTCTTCGAGAGGCAAATTCCAATATAAACTTAAGAAGAAGCGAAGAATCAAAATACATAAATGACTACAATCCAGTTATTTTATCCATGTGGAACGCTAACATGGATATTCAGTATGTTGCGGACAATTCCATTGCTGTTGCTTCGATATGTAACGTCCTACGTTACTAAATCAGAAAAGATGGAATTGAAAGAAATGTGGGAAGAGATTTCTCACGAGAAGAATCTAAGTAAGAAATTATACAGTTTCAGTTTGAAGATGTTATTGCATCGTGAAATTGGAGCATATGAATGTTCAGATCGGTTATCATCTGCAAGTTTATTTTCCAAAAGTAGAAGAATCATTTGGGTGAGTCTAGGTCTTGCAGGAATGCAAAATCGGGTACTGAAATCTGTTCAAGAAATTGAATATTTAGCAGAAAAAGAACCAGAAAGTACAGATATTTTAAAACGAATATGTTGGACACATATAACCCAAACAGAAGTCATCATCTTGAGAACATGTGTCTCTATGAAGTGCTGCAAAACTACACTTTTAAACGGAATACTACAAAGAACATCAATGATGGAAAATATGCATTGATTGGTTCCGAAGGATGTCTGGTGAAACAGAGGAAAGTAAATTTATTTAATCCAGGAAACTGAGTTGCAACACTGCTGATAAAATGGAATTTTACTATTTAGCCCTTTTACAAATGTTAAAACCATGGTGTTCAGAACTGGAATTACTTGGAGATTTTCAGAGCTATGAAGATTAATTTAATGCTTGTAAAGATAGCATACAATGCAGTGCTTTTGCAAATTATGTGAAAATGTTGAATGATGAAATTGATCAAGAAGCTACAATTGCAGCTGAGATTGCTAGAGACAGTTCTCAAGACAGTCAAAGTTCTGCTGCACTGAGTCAAGATCCACTTGGACAACCAATTGTTAAAAATGAAGCAGCAACTGCCATGAATGAGGTGGAAACAGCAATGTATCAAGCTCAAGAAGATGTAATACAGTTAGGAAACTTGGAAGAACAACTACATGTTGAACAGAAACAAATATATCAACAAGTGAAAGAGCAGATTAACCATGGATTACTTCATGAAAAGAAAGGGTGCGCATGTACATCATTTCAACCTATCCGAATGTATGTGAGTGGTCAAGCTGGAACAGGAAAAAGTTTCTTAATTAAAGTAATTACAAGTTATCTGCAAAAAACAACTGAGTCGCATTTGTCTTGTGTTGTCACTGCTCCAACTTGGTTGGCCGCACATAACATTAAAGGAATTACTTTACATTGTTTACTAATGCTACCAGTAGAGCATGAGAACAAATTGGAATACCACAAGCTATCTGGAGAAGCTTGTTGTGAAGTTTCAAGAGTCTTGAAGAAAATGAAACTTCTAATTATTGATGAGGTGAGCATGGTCTCAAACTTGATGCTTGCCTTTGTGCATTTAAGAATGCAGCAAATTCTTAAAACAGAGTATGACGTGTTATTTGGAGGAAAACACGTCATCGTTTTTGGAGATCTATTGCAACTGACTCCGGTAAAAGGACAACCGGTATTTAAAACACTTGCACATGAAGATACCAGAAGGTCTCTTGGTAGTTTTGGTAATGTGAACATTTGGACTCATTTTGAATACAAAGAACTGACAACAAATATGCGACAGGCAAATGATGCTGAATATGGAAGTATTCTTCAAGATATAAGAATTGGAATTCTTACAAAACATGGCAAACACGCTTTGGAAAGTCGATTACTTTGCATTGTCTTTCCAAATGAAAATGTAGTTCCTGCAAAAGTGTACATGAAAATTGCTGAAAATAAATCAGCGATCTGTTTAATGCCAACACTGCGCGAGTGTTCCATATTCAACGACGAACTATCGAAATTGGAAAATGAAGAAATTATAAAAATGGAAGCCATCGATAAAATAGAGCATGAAGGAATCACTATTATTTTGACGGGAAAGTTGAAAACAAAACTGGATGCTTTAGAAAAAAAATATCTAAAACAGCTGGTTTAGAAAAGACACTATATGCGTGTGTAAACTGTCAGGTAATTTTAAGGCGTAATTTGGATGTAGAAAAAGGGTTAGTTAATGGCGCAATGGGTAAAGTGGTGGATTTTGTTAATTATCAGAAAAAAGAAGGAATTGATTTTTAAAAAATTAAATTTGATCATATTGAAGCTGTTAAAGAAATTGGTCGTTGTTCAGTTCGTTTTTTGCTTGTTAAAGATTTATATGTCCGTAGGAAACAATTTCCATTTTCTCTGGCATATGCATTGACTATTCATAAATCTCAAGGATTAAGTGTAGACAGTGCATTGGTGACCATTGGATCTACTGTATTTAAAGAGGGTACGACATATGTTGCTTTGTCGCGAGTCAGAACATTATCTGGTTTGTTTTTGATTGATTTTGATGAGACAAAGGTTACTGCAGATGCAATCTGTGTAAAAGAGTATAATAGGTTAAGAAGGGTGTATGCTCCAAATTTAGGTCAATATCCTGTATTTGAAAAGCGTGTGATTGGTCGAAAAAGGAGGTTTGAGAATATCTGTTCTGAAGGTGTCGAGAAGGGAAAAGAACAAGATAATGTTGTGATTGCAAGTAAAAATAATTTGGACACTGTTGAAGAGGTTGTTGGTTATCAGTTTGAAAATAGTTCAGGTGTCAACTGCTATGCTAATGTAGTGGTCAATGTTTGCAAGAACAAATTATGCAGAATCGGCAAAAAAGATTTTGTTCTCTGTTGCATTCTGTTTATGAAAAATTGACAACAGATACAAGTAAAATACAATCTGTTTCAGATGCTCGTAATCTTTTGGATGTGTGTTCTGGTTCTACACAATTTACACAAAATATCCAACAAGATGAAATTTTTAATGTATATGCTTACCATTTTTGAAAATGAAGGTGTAGAAATAGAAAATATTTTTGGCCTTTCTTACAAATGGGAACATCATTGTGAAAATTGCATGTATACATGCACCACTAATGTAGACACTGAATGATTTCTGTATTTAACATTACCAGACTGCAAATCAGTGTCTTTCAATAAATTAGTTAAAGGTGCAAATCAAAACATGTAAATCAGAAATGTTATCCACATTATTTTTAACAAAATATGGACAATACATAATTTTAATGATGCAACGTTGTACAGCTGATGGAAGAATATTGGATACTTTAATAAAGCAGTTTGTAGCAACACAACTATCAATATCAGGAAGGACTTTTGTAGCAATTGCAATAATTTTCCATGATGGTCCTTCCACCACATCTGGACATTACACTGCCTATCTAAAATGTGAGAAAGGCTGTACACTTTGTAATGATTCCCAGTTGGTTTTCAAACAACGTTTGCCTAGGGAATTACCTAATTCCTACCTAATATTTTTAAAGTCAAAGTTTTAGGAAGATAATTCAGTCTCTGAGGAATTTATTATTATAATTTAATAGGACTACCATTGGACAATTTACATAAAAAGGAGTGCAAAAATACCATTTGGCCTCAAGGAAAGGTATATGTTTGAATAATGGACTTTTTTGTGCTCATTGACTCAGTGAATATTTTTAAGCGACAACATTTACAGTTTTTATAAGTTAAACTCATAAAATTTTGTTAGCCATAAGTATTTCATATATGTGTGATTTGTATCTTGTGGTATTTTACTGAGAATAGCATGTTGGTTTTTTTTAAACAATCTTTTTGATTGTTTTTTTTTTGCCCGCTGTTAGGTGATGAGTACGATTGAAATCACTATTTCTAGTGAAATTCAATATATTCTGAGAACAGCAAAAAAGGCGAACAAATTACTTTGTTGAAATGATGCTGTGTTATAAAAAATTTATTATTACATGTTATAACTATTTTTTCTTTTCTTTACAGATCCTAATTCTAAAATAAGCAGTTTACATCAATTTACATTACAAAAAAAATCAGAAAAAAATGTATACCATTTTTAATTTCTATTACTCTGAAGGTAAGTTTAACTAAGTATTAATATGCAGAATGGGTAGATCTGCAAGAACCTACAAAGATTGAACACATTTTTTAAAACACTCTGTTTATACCGATGTAGTTTTGAAATCTCTCTGTTACCGGATATTATGTGACCTCCAAAAAAACAGATTTGAGTGGTTCATAATATTTCCCATTGTACCTATTGAAGGACCGCAATCATTTCAATCATTCTTGTTTGAGCATTATTGCCGACAAAACTCTGTGCTTACCTTCTATCATTCGGAAGCAATTTTAAAACAGAAATATGTCACTTTTTGTAACATAGTTATTGCACAAGACACTCTTTCATATTTACAAAGAGAGGAAAAGGCGCTCTGTGTACTTTTTCTACTCCATGTAAATAGAACCTCATCATACACACCACTTTGCGTTGAAAGGTTGTTCTCTAAGTGTTGTTGTGCATGATTGCACTGAATACTCATAGAACAAGACACATCTTCAGATTTATCATAAATCATAAATCTCGATATGTGTTTGAATGCTGAACCAGTCTCTAATTGGTGTACGAAAGCACAACAAGGATAATTGTTTTCTTTTCTCCTCATTTTTAAATCTTCAATGAATGCTAAAATGTTCAGCATACATTGAAGGAGAAAAATGCGTTTACTGATTGATTTGTGCAGGAAGGTGTGTCTTTCTGCACAAAAACAAACAGCACATGACACAGATATCCTTCCACTATGGTGCAAGGCTGCCTGTGTCACCACATAGCTGCAATTTAAGCAGCCGTGCAGAGTGAAGCATAGATGTGCAACATATGTATGTACATATGTTGCATCCCTGTGCTTCGGAAGTACTACAGCACACTGCGGTTAAAGAGGTTACTGTGTGATGCTGCAGCACTTCCTCATAGTTCTGCACTTATACATTCACCATACGCTATTAATGCATTCATTCAGTCAATTACGTTCTAAATATACATTCATCTAAACTTTCACACACCAACAAACAAATATATAGCTCTTTTTTTAAACCAGGAAAGTTAGTTCTTAGAAGAACTTTTTTTTTTCCTCTTTTTTCTTTTATATATTTTTTTGTTTTTTTGAACAATTTTTAATTTTTGGGGGATTTTCTTGAAAAAAAAAAGGAAAAAACAGAACTGGAGGAACAAAACAATGAACTTCAGGGAAAAAAAAAAACAAAAAAAAAACTATTTTATGCAGAGCACTTTCAAAAATTTGAACTGCGGACGGATGTCCACATTTCGTGCAGAAGGATGCACTCTTGAACTGCTTGGCTGCGATGAATCCGAAGGAGCAGGAACAACTCTCATCCTTCGGCATTCCTCCCAAGCAAGATTTACTGGATGAAGGGTACTTAGATGTTTCATCATGCTCGCAGTTCCGCATGAATATTTTTTGTTTGGATCCCCATAAGACAGCACTCTCTGGCAGATCTTGCAGGTCACCAAGGTGGCATTGGTCTTTGTTTGCCCCTCAGGATATGTGAAAAATGTCCACACCATAGATGAAAAACGTGGTGTGCGTGGTGGCTCTTCCAAAAAATCATCCTCAGATGAATGAGGAGATCCAAGAGATGACTGCTGCCCTGAAGACATTGTTTGTTAAGAAAAAAGTTTGAACTAAGTTAAAACCTAGTCAAAAAAGCTTCTTCTCTGCAAAGAGATGCTCCTCCAAAGAAGGTCAAAGAAGAATGATTAAAATGGGTGGGGTTTTCAATAGTTAGAACAGGAAGTGTAATGAACCAATCAAATCTCTTTTCTTCAGGTCACATGGGATCTGCGCACCCAGCGCGCATCCGGGAAATTGAATTTAAAAAGAATATAGGATTAAATGTAAAAATATATTACTTTTATGAGTAGTTTAGAGTTTGTCTTCAATTAATATTCACATGAAATACATATATATATGCTTTTTTAAATGTTAAATATTTCACGGGAGTCGCGCACCCACCGCGTCATACACGCACATGACGCATCACGGAAGTGCGGAAGCGTTGCTTAAAGTGCATCATACGTGTCGCGTATAGGCTTGGAGTCGCGTACCAGTCGCATTGCTATCGCGCACCAAATACGTACCCAACGCATACCATACACGGATGCTTCCGCGTAGGGTGCGCGGATCCCAAAAAAATGAATAAAAAAAATAAAAAATAAAGGTTTGAAAATATAGTTAAAAAAATATTTTACAACATATTTTAAAAAAGTAACTTTTTTTAAAAAAAAACAATTAAAAATTATATTTCTTTTTAATTTTTAAAAGAATTAATTGAAAAAATAAGTTAAAAAAATGGTGAAAAAAAAGTATTTTAAAAAAACATAATTAAAGGAATTGACACACTGAAATAGAAAAATTTAGAAATCCAATGAAAATCGTTAAACATCATAGCTTTAGAGATAAATTATAGATAGGAATTAGCATTTAAAAAACCTTTGACATTCACTGAAAAAAACCATAGGTTTCAGGGGGGTTATAGTTAGCTGGACATTTCCCTCGTACAAAACCCTAGAAATTACCCCGTTATAGTTAGTTCAGCTAACTATAACTCGCGCCCCCGCAATGCACTGCTGATCACGTCACATATTACATCACTCATGACATGGTCAGTGACATCACTGATGACATCACTGATGACATCATCCATGTAATAAATTAGTGCATCTTCTCACACCCTAATATAACCTTTGATACACCGACTCAAAATTTCAGACGCCCATTCTCAAAACCATAGATACTCCAATACCAATAACTACATACCCACTCATTGACTCTTAGGTCTAAACACACCTCCACTCACTCACCTGCACAGTCACTCATACTTACAGTCACTCAGTACAGGACTATCATATGCATTGTACACCTATATTGACACTCAGACACCGCCAATCATCCATAGAGGTACTCACACACCTAGTCAGTCATGCAAATAATTAATCACACTCCAATTTACTCACCCATACAGTTATACACACACAAGTTCACTTACTCATAAAAATACTACCACATTCTTATACTCAAATACAATTACTGAAACAAGCACACACTCATCCATACAGCCACTCTCACAATCACACACTGTCACATATACCCATTTATATACTCGTACACACATATATACTGCCTGTCACATATGTAGTTACTCACACATGTACCACTGAGCTATACATTCAATCACTAACACACCCATAAATACAGTCACCCAACCATACAGTCCATCACAGATGCACTCTTAAAACCATGCACCCATAGAATCACCCACTCACACATCTATGCATAGAGTCACACACACCCTACCCACACAAACACTCAGGCACCCATACAGATACTCAGACAACCAATCAATAACACCACATAGAAACTCATATAGCTATTCACAAAACCATGCAGCCACTTATATACCAACAGACAGACAGATACAGACATTCACACAGTTTAGTCACTAGTCTGCAGTAAGATACATTTAATGACTCACTTATAGAGTCAGTCACGCACCTAGAAAATCATCCATTCACACACTTATTCACCCACTCATTCTTCCGTAGGCCTTTCCCTATATATATTAAACATATTAAAACTTTGCAGAAACACAGACTCACTGAATGATGTCATCAGTGATGTCATTTGAGATGTCATCAGTGATGTCATCAGTGATGTCACTGACCATGTCATGAGTGATGTAATATGTGACGTCATCAACAGTGCATTGCGGGGGCGCGAGTTAGAGTTAGCTGAACTAACTATAACGGGGGAATTTCTAGGGTTTTGTACGAGGGAAATGTCCAGCTAAATATAACACCCCTGAAACCTATGTTTTTTTCAGTGAATATATAGGATGTTATAGTTAAGAATTAGCATTTTAAAAACCTTAGAAATTCACTGAAAAAACACAGGTTTCAGGGACATTATAGTTAGGCTGACATTTCACTTATACAAAACCAGAGAAATGTGCTTGTTGCAGATAGTTGAGCTAATTATAACTGGTGCACCCGCAATGCCTTGCTGATGACGTCACATATTTCATCACTCATGACTTGGTCAGTGACATCACTGATGACATCACTGATGACATCTCAAATGACATCACTTAGTATTTTTTGGGCCCTGAAGACCCCATACCCCAGGGCCTGAGCCATTTTTTTTTCTAAATGGGAAAGGGGCTGTGCGGCCCTCCACTCGAGGCCGATTTCAGCCCGGAGGACCCCATGCCCCGGAGCATGGGCACTTTTTTTGTTACAAAAAAAGCAGCATTTTAATGTGGAAGACCTTTTCCAGCCCCGGGGAACAATCCCCCGTGGCTTTGCCTCTTTTTTTCTTTTTTAACGGCCACTCTTGCCCCGGCCACCTCACCCCCCTGGGCCTGACCTCACTTTGGGGAGCCCCAATGCCCTCGCGGTTCCTGCCCCAGCAAATTTCAATGTCCCATGGGTGGGCACCCCGGGTTATTGCTGGAGCCGGCCCTGGGGTGTGTCAGTCCCCAGGGCCATTGTAGGCTCCTGGAGGGGGGCCATGCAGCCCCCTCCCTTAGTGTTTAAAGCCTTGGGGAGGTGGTGGTCCCGGGGCCCAGGGGTCTGCAACGGACCCTTGTATCTTTATTATTCAATGTCCTGGGAGGTTGTGGTTTCCAGGGCAGTGAGGGAGGGCTCAAGCCTCCCCATACTTAGTATTTAGAAATAGCTCCAGGGAGGTGGTGGTCCCCGGTGGGCTGCGAGGCACCCCCCTTTATAAATTAAAGCTCCTTTATAAATTGAAGGTGGTGGTCCCCAGGGCAGTGGGGCCAGTGGGGGGGCTGGCTCCCCCTTCACAAATTTTTAACTATAGCCCCAGGGAGGTGGTGATCCAGGGGCTATGGGGGGACGCGAGGCCCCCCAAATGTAAACATTGAAGCCCAGGGGAGGTGACGGTCCCTGTGGCTTAGGGGGCCCACAAGGCCTCCCACCCATTATTATGCAATGCCCCGTGGAGGTGGTGGCAGGAGCCCCCCATGCTTTTTATTTTAAAAAAAACAGCTGCGGTCCATCAAGTAATAGTTGTGGGGCCACGTGGGGGGGATTTTGAGGGACAATGCAGAGGGAAAATTAATTATTCATTCAATTTTTCCTCTGCATCATCCCTCAAAATACCCCCAACACAGCCCCAGCACCCCACCGCTGTAACCTGCATGAACCAGGCTGAAAAAAAAGCCCCTGCATATGTTTACCCCATTGCCCCCGGGACCTGGCACATCAGAGGGCATATTAAAACAAAGCGCAGGACACAGTGCTTTGTTTTTTTTTCTTTTTTCGGTGGGATTTGCGGACCCTACCCAAATCCCACCAAATTGTATTTTTTTTAATGCTTTTTTGGCCCTGGGGGTCCCTGTGGGACCCCCTGAGCAGGCCTATAGGGGCAGGGTGTTTCTACCCTGCCCCCTTTTCTTCATTTTTAACCTTTTTTCTTGTGACTCGGTTCAACTGAGTCACAAGATGGCTGCCAAAATGTTTTGCTCTGGAGTGTTGGTAGCCAATCAGAATAAAGCTTATACTCTGGAGGGTTTGCCGATCCACCGCGGCTGCCAGATATCATTTGCTATTTATTTTTGAATTTAAAAAAAAATACTGAATTGATTTACACCATTTAAAGCACAGAGTGCACTCTGAACCAAGAGCTACCTCTCTGCCAAATTTGCTGTAATTCCGTTTAGCAGTTCCAGCTGTATCTGCGACAAATGTTTCCTATGAAACTTAACATGGAGGTAACGCGATGTGTAACCCCCCTTTTTTATCAGGGCCCGCTTGACGAATCACTCTGAAACTTTCAAGACAGGAGCTGACCGGAGCTCCTCATTAGTTTGGAAAATTTCACGAAGATTCGTCAAATGTCGCTAAAGATATTGGCAAATCAATAAACGCTTTTCCTATGGAAACTCGGTCCTAACTATAACTACCTACTGGCGACTGCCAGTATGTGTGTGTGTTTGTGTATATATGTATATATACATATATATATATATATATATATATATATATATATATATATATATGTATATATATATATATATATGTATATATACATATATACATATACATATATATATATATATATATGTATATATATATATATATACATATGTGTGTTTTTTTATTTACATTTTTTATTTAACAGAGGGGAGATGTAGTGGCTTTTTTCTTGCCACCTAGCAGACAGCATAGAGCTGTGATGTAGGTGTCAAAGCACAATGCCATGAAAGCTTGTTTTAGTAGATACACACAGCAAAATTAAGACTTATAATACTAAGCCCCATGTTTGGCTGATTATTGTTGGGTACCCAAGCTAGGAAGATGCTACAACTTGCATCACTTTCTAGAGCTCTGTACTGGAACAAAGTCTTGCAAAATCTGCCCTTTCACTCCTGAATTCAAGGGACATGCAAAATGCATGGATATGCACATAATCACATACGAAGGTGCACTTTTTAGTTTCATTTGATTCATTTAGTAGTCACAACTGTCCTCTGACCGTGACATAATTTGCACACTTTTTTTTAATGAGTAAATGTATGAAGGGCCAGTAAAACAGTCCTAGAGTTAAGAGTTCACAATTGACAACACTGTGTCACGGACAGTCAAAACTTTTCCTCCACGCATGATGGACTCAAACTCTCTGCTTGGAGGTCAATACATGGAGAGTCATAAATACTGGGCCTCATTTACAAATTTTTGATGCAGGGTATGTAGGAAAGTGCCCCTTCTTACATGGTTACAACCTACCATTTTGCCAGATACCTGATGCTAACTTGACTGAGTGTGTGCTGAGACCCTGCTAACCAGGCCCCAGCACCTGTGTTTTTTCCCTAAGATGGTACCTTTGTTTCCAAAATTGGCACATCTCTGGGCCACAGTAAGTCCCTTGTAAAAGGTACCCCTGGTGACCAGATAGGGCCTCTGATGGGTGTAGCATGTATTATGCCACTCTCAGAGACCCCTCACCTTAACACCCACACACTGCCATTGCAGGCTGCATTTTTTGGTGCGAACCAAACTGAAGAGTCAACATGGTACATATCCCTGTGTGCCATGCTTACCACCATTACCTCTGGCATGCTTAAGACACCCCACTGGCAGGCCTTACAGGCCTAAGGCAGGGTGCACCATCCGACAGGTGAGGGAATAGCTGCAACAGCAATATGCCCCTACAGTGTCTGTGCCATTCACAGACATTGTAAGTGCAGTTAAGCCATATTGAGTGCATGGGCTGCAAGTTTGTCATTAAGAACTCCACAGCTCCATGATGGCTTTACTGAAAGCTGGAAAGTTTGGTGCCAAACTTCTCAGCAAAATAAACCCACACTGATGCCAGTGTTAGATTTATTATAAAAGGCACTCAGAGGGCATCTTAGAAATGCCCCCTGAAAATTGCCCGATTTCTAGTGTTTGGGCTGACCTGTCCCCACCAGCCAGCTACCACCAAACAGGTTTCTGACCTTATGGGGTGACAGCCTTTCTGCTCTTGGAGGTCAGAAATAAAGCCTGCTCTGGGTGGAGGTGGTTCACACCTCCCTCTGGCAGAACCAGCTCTCACCTTGTGATGTGCTGATTGGTGTAGCTCCAACTAGTGGAGATGCCTGCCCCCTGTCAGGCTCCACTTTTGGCAACAGGACAGACAGGAAAATTTATAAACAGAGTAGGAGTGTCCACTTTAGCGTGGCGCAACCCTGGGGATGCCAGGAGATGAGGTGAACCCCTGGGTTAAAAATTCTCCAGCTTCAATTGGAGAATTAGGATCGATAGGAAAAGGGATGTGTCCCTGTTAGAAATGGGCTTTCTGGCTATGGTATGCACCTAATCCAGGCAGAACCCACCTCTCTAGTGAGGCTAGGGAGTCACACACTGAAGATAACCCCTGCTCACCCCCTTGGTAGCTTGGCAGAGCAGTCAGATTTATCCCAGAGGCAATGTGTAAAGCATGTGCGCAACACACTCTCACTGCAGTGACACACTAGGCATGCCACAAAAGAGACTCCACACAAGGTTATATAAAAATATCCTTTGTATTATCCATAAAAACACATTAGGTCACACACTTGTCATGACTTCACAGGGTTTAAATAAATCACTTGGCCAATCGGGGCACTGTCATGAGCATCACAGTTAGGGTAACCGGTACCTACTGGTAGGATTACACTTAGCTTCAAGTATTAGGCATATTCATCATCAGCAGTGCACTATAGCAACCACCTGTGCAGTGCACATATCATAAACACATCATGCCCACCTTAGGCATATGCAGGTCACCATTACAGCACATAGGTTGAAAACCTTGGTAATGTAACACCACATACTTGGAAGCATCAAGGCCTAGCTGCAGGTCCTGAAGTGATACTCCTTATTCCATAAAATGCAAGGCATAATGGAATACATTCAATCATCAAGTAACCACCTGTAATGTGCTCATATTATAAACCTCCTGCCAGGCATATCATCACCACATATATCCACATCAGTGCATAATCAGCAGTATGCAGAAAATGCTGCAACTGTCTCCCCTCTTGAAAAACATGAGGGCTTGCCCTGGTACTCCTACTGCTTCCAGGCAAGGAATAAACTTTGAAAACAAGCAATGATGCAGAGGAACAAATACACATATAATTCTACAAGGAAAAATCAAATTAGTCCCTGTCACTGAGTCCTGAATCGCTACACTTTTTTTCTTCATACAAATCCAATAGCAACTCCAAAAATAGTTATCAAAGAATATATGTTATATTTTTTATACCACAAAGCACACAAAAACATGTACATAACCCAATACATACATATACAAATAACCAATCCTTCTTACTTGTTTTAATTACATATGGATGCTGAAAAAAAACAGGAAATGTAATTCAAGAAAAGCAATCCAGAAAAGAAAGAGGTAGTCCATTACACACTCGAGGGGATACATCAACCCTCCACTTAGTACAAGGAACGTGTAATCAAAACCTTATATATATTAATCATAATCTGTCGGACTCCTCAATGATGTGGGGTCTACACGTTTCAGCCCATTCATTCGGGCCTCATCAGGACAGGGTAGAAAAGAAATGGCAACGCCTACAAAAAAATGTTTTTATACAAATGAATACCAACTATATTGGTAACATTTAAAAACACAAAACTGGAGTATACATGACAGCACCACACCTTTATAAAGCAAGTGCCCTCGGGTTTAGGACAAAAGAACACCAACCGAAGTAATGTGTTTGAAAAAGAAATCAAGTGAAAATGTCCACATGTAACACCACTGCGCATTTTTATGTATGTGTTCACCACACTCCACCACCAGTGTCTGGTAGAGAAGCTAGAATGTGTGGACCAAATACTAACCAAGGAAGAATTAATGAACAGGCTTTCCCGAAATCCAGACGTCTGCGATATGAAAAAAATGCTTTGGGGGCTCATCTTAATAACCTCTGTATTGTCACTAGTGCTAAATAACCAACGGTAAACCAAACAATTTCCAATAAAAAACAAAAACAATAGAAGTTCTAATTACAGGTAAAGACTGGGACTGACCTGTAAATACAGACGTGGCGGTCACTGCACAATAAATGTAAAAGGTCCACTTCTGTTGGGCAAATGTACCGTATTCTCACGCTACACAAGAGGAGGCAGAGGCACAAATAAACCGACGTTCAGCAGAATTTGAATCATTGGTACACAGAATGCTAAGGCGGCACACTTACTTGGGCACTCAGGAAGGCTCCTCAAAGCTGCTCATCCTCCACCACGTTACTACTAATTTAAATACACAATGGATGGCAGCTTGAACTCGTGGGTGCTCTTGGCGGCGTCCTCTGTGTCGGTATTCCGATCACATGCCCGCCTACTTTCTAATAGTGTCAGTTCTAAACATAGAGAGAGGACTCAGGGAATGTTCGGTCCTCTGCCAATGGTAATGAACATAGAGGATGGACATGCGGAGCCCCTGACGGAGCCCCTGACTTGTGAATTGGCTGGTCTCTGGTTACGGACCTGAAAGCACAAAGAGAGGACTCATTATTGCCGAACTTCTCACCCTAGTAGATACTAGGGTAAAACTTTCACGCCCAACCAGATAGAACTAGGGTCCAAAACCTTGTGAATGAAAAATAATAAATAAAAATAAATAGTAAGAGAAAAAAAGATAGTAGAAGAAAAAGCAAGTACCAAGTAAGTAAAAAAGCAAGTAAGTAAAAAAACAGCCATAATAAAATCAAGTGATCCCATCACCTGTCATGTCACCCAAGGTAGGTTATCTGAGGGAGTGTAGGAGAAAAATCAGTCACACATGGTATATGTACAATTTAAAAACATGGAGTGGGGACATCAAGTAATATTTTACAGAATTTGTACACAAACAAAAATAAATTTAACAATGGAAAAAAGATATGTACATAAGAGTGACTGTCGATTGGCTTAGTCACAACCAAACACACATTTAATGATGTTGGTGTAGGTAAAATACATGCACAGCAACTGTATCCCCCTGCATAGGCTTTTGGGCTACCTGCCCGCGAACCACAGAGAATGGGGTAATGTGGCACTTGTGATGCAGCGTGGAATTTTAAATCCTCCTTTCGTCACAGATCAACTATCACACTAGCACATGCACTCAATACATTCATTGGTGGGGCCCATAACACCAACACTCACACTTCATTGATCCGTTCTCACAGGAGAGATATATTGTCCAAACGCTGACATGAAAGGAATACCTTTTCAACTAAAGAACCTAATTTACCATATATTAAGTACCTTTATTGAACTCAGAACCTCGAGGTATTCCCTCCATTTAATCGATGAATCAGTTAGTTGATTTTGGATATTTGGTGATACAATACTTTAATCTACATTTAATCTTATTCTAATTTTTCTAAATAAATCACCCAACACATTTGTTCGTTAGAATAATAATTTTGTTTATCTAATCAATTTCAATTTCAATAAGTCATAAACCAAATCACCGAACATCATTTTTACCTAGCTGGCTATTAGACATCCTCTAAGTCAATCAAGTCATGGTAAAGTCTTTAAATCATCAAAGTCAGGCAGCAATTTAGTCTTTCAAAGATTCAGGATAACAGCTGTCCAGCAGTGTCACTGTCCTCTCCGTCAGCATAACGTCAGGAAAAAGGAAAGTTCGCTCAAAAAGAAGGAATCCCTAATTCGCTTTGTCAACCCACTTTTATAATGAAACTAACGTCAAAATGTAACAAAAATCAGTTTTAGGCAGCCCTTATTGGCTGGTTTGGGGTCATTCGGTAAAGTTCTCGCATAGTCCGTTAGGTTAAGTCATCACACTTACTGGTTCCGGTTTTAAAGACAGTCCTTTGTTTCATGAATTTGGCGATTCTCCCAGTGTGTCCTTGGTGGGTACATCTTGCCTGGGGTCAGGACGAGGCCACTGTTGCTGGCGGTGGCGCAGGCGCACTTCACCCGAAACCTCGTGAAACTGTATTACTCACGTCGTGTGTCTCAGTCAGCCATCTTTTCGTAGGCCCAAATGGTCAACTTAAGCAAAAAAAACACAAAACGTAATTAAAACATTGAAATGGCTAATAAAATGTTAAACCCTCACTAATTCCCCTATGTGTGAGTAATTATCTAGCATGATAGCAACATTCAAAGCGTTTATATTCACCCAGTGATGTTATCTGGTGCAACTTACAATTACGTCACAAAAGCAACATATATCATGCAATATTCTAATTTTCTACCATTAGTATGCGTACATATATTAGTATACAGTTAATTTAGTCATGCAAATGCAAATCCCACATGTAATTCCTTCGATAATATAATTGGTGAGTTATCACTTCAAACAGATTAATAATATAACAATTAATAGATTATTCAGATTAATATAAACATGCAGAAATGGGGGGGTATACAAAATTGTACTACCCGCTCCAGCAATCCCCCCTTTGGTGATTATATCACCACACCATAAACATTTTGTATCCCTTTTACGGAATTTCAAAGTGATTTCTTGTTTTTATTCATAATTCAGTTCAGTTCATATAGTCTTTATTTCGATAAAATTTCATCAAGAAAGACATTTTACAGTCATAAAATTTAAAATACAATATCATTAAAAACAGGAAAAACATAAACCTTAAAACACTGGAGGGGAGGAGGGAGGTCACAGCATCATACCAGGCAACTGTTAAAACTTATTACGGATGATCCAAACCCAGCCAAGGAATTTAGCCACAGCGATTACAACACACTCACTAGTGTCGAATCGCAGAATGTTAATGGCTACAAAACCCTGCCGGGTACCCATATTCTGGCAGAGGGGTTTAAGCCATTTAGCCCGAGGTGCAACGTAAGCCGGGCAGGCAAAGAATATGTGACCCACAGAATCAACACAATCCGAGCACCACCTACAGGAATCACGAAAGCCACCCTTCCATTTCTTAGTGAATGAGTTGGTGGGTAATGAACCTACCCTGAATTGGTGGTATAGGTTCCTGTCACTAGGCCTGGTGATGATATCCCAATACTCTTCAAGAACAGGGGTTTGTTTAAATCCAAAGAACTTGCCAGTCAGGGACTCAGGGGAAGCAGATAAAATGTGTTTTTGAGAAATCATAGACCAGTAGAGGGTCTTAAAACTTTGTTTCGGGGGAAAAGAGCTGTTAGCTGGGTCAGACCAGAGGGTACCTAGGCCCATAGAGTCCAATAAGAGACTAACATGTTTACACCAGGGAAGGTCGCCCGCCCCCAAAATACAGCGAACATCCATAAAGGCTTTGGCAAAGGGGGCCAATTCGGGGACTGTCCATAGCCTCCTCCAATAAGCCAGAGGTTTAAACCTGGCAATATCATCAAACGACCTACAGCCAAGGTCCAAAAAAAAGAGGTTTCACTGGTGTTGAGCTGGGGAGTCCCGTTAACTTTCTGAAAAATTTGTTTTGGGCTTTGACCAGGGAGGAAAGATCTGTGTAACCCCATAATTCCGCACCATATAAAATTGCTGAGTTGATTCTGGCTTCGAATATTTTGATAGGAGGGCCTATCATTTTTGCCTGGGATTGTTTTTGTTCCTTGATCAGACAGCCAGATAGTTGGGCAAATTTAAGAGAAAGAGCGTCGATTTGGGGTCCCCAGTTCAACTTATTTTCAAACAAAACGCCCAGGTAGGTCATAACATTTGTGCGTTCCAGAACACCACTATCCATGGTCACCTGACCCCTCACAGGTTTCCCTTTGTTAAAAACCATATATTTGGTTTTTGAAATGTTAACTGACAGGTCGCAGTCGGAGCAAAAAGAAGAAAATAAATTCAGAGCCGACTGCAGCCCGGACAAAGTTTGTGAGAGGAGTAGGGTGTCGTCCGCGAACATAAGCAGCGGGACCTTGGACCCTCCTAGCATGGGGGCATCCGTAGATTTGTTGGAGAAATATTGGACAACTCTGTTAATGAATAATAGGAATAATGTGGGTGCGAGAACGCACCCTTGTCGAACGCCTCTGTTGACATTAAACTTGTCAGTGACCTGCCCTTGGTTACCCCAGCGGACTTGGGCAAAGTTGTTATCGTGTAACCTAATTATAATGTTTAAAAGGTCCGAAGAAAGCCCAAGCTCCGCTAATTCACCCCAGAGTTTAGTCCTATTGACCAAATCAAAAGCAGACCGAAGGTCTACAAAAGCTGCATAAATGGTACCACTGCAAAGATAAACCGTTTTCCAGACAATTAGTTGGAATTTAAAAGCCTGGTCAATGGTACTAATGCAAGATCTGAATCCTGCCTGTAGGGGCGAGATGATGTCGAACTGCTCAGCCCAGAGCTGGATCCTAACCAAAATCATTCTAGCTACAATTTTTTGGACAGAGTCAATAAGACTAATGGGGCGATAATTGCCCGGGCACGAACGATCACCTTTTTTAAAGATGGGCAAGATCTCTGCGCCCTTCCATGAGTCGGGGATAGGGGCCCCTTTCACTAGTGCGTTAGCCAGAAGGGCGATGTATGGGGCCCAATTACCAGGGTCGGATATAAAGAGGTCCGCAGGGACACAATCAATACCTGGAGCCTTGCCATTAGGGACCCTCGATATTGCCATCTTGACCTCTTCAACATCAAACTCGAGGTTAGAAGAAGTAAACGGGTCCCGGCTTTGTGGTTCAAAGGATGTAACAGCCGTATCAACATCGGAAAACTGTGATTCGTAATGATATACCCAATTGTCCGGAGAAACATTGTTGGAGGGGACCTGTGAGTTTGATGTATTACCCCACTTCAAGGTATGCCAGAACAGGGTTGGGTTCCTTAGTTTGCTGGCAGCCAGTAAGGCACTCCAGTGATCGTTATCCCAGTCACGCTTCGCCTGGACTTTGGCCCTGGTGTAGAGTTTTCGTGCGGATCTAATAGTAACCTGGTCCTTAGTGGCAATGGCTGCTTTCAAAGCATTATATGAATCTCGGCAGTTCTTATTATACCAAGAGCTTTGCTTGGGGATCTTGGAAGGCATAGCCTTGCAGGCTTTAGAGAAGATGGATTTTAAGTCCAAAAACAGATTGGTGTGTATGTTTCTAGCATCGACAATGTCGCTGTTGTCGAGCCCAAGGGACTGTAAGGCTGCAGTTGCTGAGGAGACTTTATCACCAATCTCAGAGAGTATAGCACTATCAAGAGCAACCTTTTCCCATCGCACTCTGCGATGATTGTTGGTTAAAAGGGCATTAGCAGTCGATATCTCAGATTGGGTGTTTCTAAACTGGGGGCTGAGCAGGAGTGTCAGAAACAAGGGGTTATGATCACTCTCAATTCGCTCACAGATCATCATATCACCCAGAGTATGCCAGTACTCCACTTTTATTAGAGCATAATCAATATGACTACTACGTCCTCGACCATCGGAGTAGGTCCCTTTGCCCGACGGATCCGAGGGGGTTCGTCCATTGTCTGCCCTGAAACCACGTTCTAGACATAAACTCGTCCACTGAACAGCAGATTCACTCCATCGTTTAATAGGAGTGAGGGCGAGAAGAGGTATATTCCAGATGATATCAATTTCCGTGGTCAAAGAATCGCATTCTGGGTACAGTGGCTCGAAGCAACAGTTGAAATCACCTATGATAATTACATTGGTGCTAGGGTCGACTGTCTCCAGGAACTCATCCAATTGTAGGAAAGTGTTGGTTCCACGACCTCCTGGGAGACCCCGGTTGTAAACATTAATTAACATTATTAAGGGTTCATCGTTGCTCTGCAGAGAGATGATCAGAAGGTCGGGATTATCAATAAACAGTTCGGTTAGGCTATACTTCAGGGTTTGCCTGACCCAGAAACAGAGACCACCAGAGGAACGGCCCCTAGGGTTCCTAATTGCCCCCTTAAAAAAGTTTACGTACCCAGAATAACAAACAGGGTCCACAGCCCACGTTTCCTGGAAAGCCAGGATATCATGGGTAGAGACCCAGGCGGACCAATCCTCGTTAGTTAATTTACTACGAAGACCCGCAATGTTCCAGGAAGCCAGGGTGAGAACAGGGGAACTAAGGGAAACCAGGGGAATTTGGGTGCATGGTAGAGTTGGAAAACTGGGGGAGCCCAGGGGAATTGGGGTGCATGATGGAGTTGGGGATACTGAAGGGAATTCAACACCATCAAAACCCGTAGTCTTGGTTACAGGGTTACAAGAAGCGATTTGTACGGGGGGAGGAGAAACTAGGAACAACCCACCAATATCAAATACCGCATCAGAGCATATATGGCTGGTGGTATTGGGAGCACATGACTGGGGTAAATGTGAACTCTCCAAATCTGCAGATGGAACGTGGGGCTTATAGGGGTGTGTATGTAGACGGTCACAGGTAAAACCAGGGGGTGAGAACCTCTTGTCCGTACAAAATCGTCCAGGCATGCCCCGGCCGCTGGACCTGGAAGGCACGGGGCTATGGTTACAAAGAGGTCAATCGACCCCATCCAAATCACTCAGCGGGGCGTATGGGTTAAATAGTGGGAGATGGAAATCCAAGCCCTGTACTCTACGAGGACCCCTAGTGACCCTCTCCCACCCGAGTGACCCGGTGTTGGACTGTTGAAGAAGTGCAGGGGGATAAAAATATGACAAAACAGTAACAAAAATTCCTGAGGCACCCGAGATGTTAGGGTGGGAACATAGATAACTCACCACCCTGGGATCACGGAAATTTACAAGCACACAGTCCCCCTCTACTTTCTTAACCCCACTGCCTAGCCAACACACCCTGCGAACAATCAATATTTCTGCGCAAGAAGAAACGGGCAGAGGCCTGTTACGATTTAACCAGTGGGTAACCTTGTTTTTTAACTCACTGTGAGACTCAGCCTTATCCTGCGAAAGACTGGGAACACCCACCAGAATGGCAGTATAAGGATGAGACTCAGGCGGGAGGTTAATACGAGGAAGTTCGGGAAATGGAGAAGCACCCTGGACGAGGGAGTGCTTAATGGTAGATTGGTTCCTATTGTTGTTAGCGTTGCTGTCTGAAGCGTGGCGGGAAGTGGTACAAGATGACTGGTGGAGAATGTTTGTGGGAGGGACAGTGGGAGCAGGGGGATCTGAGGGAGCTCCAAACATAGGGGTAGTGTCATTGGAGACAACCTCGACCACAGCGGTTAAATCAGGAGATATTGCGGGCCCAGAAGACGGTGGAGAAGCTGAAAGCTTCTCAGTTATTACCAGGTTGGCATGCATCATAACCTCTAGTTTTTCGACCAAGTGAGAGAGACGATTAACTTTCTCATATAGTGGAGTAAAGAAGGACTTGAACAACTGCTCCAAAACCACAGCATGGTCAGCTGACAAAGGGGATGTAGTGGGCGAGGACACAGGGCGAGAAATAGGCACGGAACTCACGTCAGCGGCAAAAGTAACCTGTGGCGCTGGGGAAATGGGGTCGGGACAGGGAACAGAAAATGTGGGCACTTTAATATTACTAACGGGGTTGCCATTAAGATGCACTTCCCTGCATGTGTCCGTCCCCTGAGTTAACTGTGGCAGGACACCCAATAACGAGATTGTGGGACCAGGCAAGTCAGAGGGAGGCTGTAAATGATTATCAGAAGCGGTAGGGGGCAGACCGAGGGGGGAAGAGCCAGAAGTTGTGGTTAGAGTATTGACCAGTGGGCCTATTACTGGGCAAGTATCCAATCCAAGCTCGGTAAGTTCAGTAAGATCAGAAATGGGTTGTGGGGGCCGGGGGACAGGAGAGTAAACTGTCATAAGGCTGCCCAAAGATGATCTTTTTGAAGACAGATCAAGAGACAGTCTTTTTTCTGTTAGATCTATTTCGCGTTCAAGAATCCGGGCTGCTCTGGTGATAAAATTATCTAACGTCCCCGAAACACAGCCCCCAGTACTACTCTGTGCTAACTTCCTACCTGACCTCAGAGACGACATCACTGTATACAACAGTAGAAAGTGGGAATTGGTTCTGAAACAGGTAGGCTAGAATTGAGCTCAGCTGGAATGAAGAATACGGGCCCGTCCCGTCTACTTCCGTCCACGAACGGCCACAAACGGCCCGCTCTTTGCCCGGTCTTCGCCCCGGGCCTCGTACCGCGTGCGTACCGCTAGCGCGCTAGGACGTAGGCAAACATAAGCCCGGGGGAGGAGTAGGGGGCGTGAACGGGAAGAGGAACCAGGTGAGCACAGTTAGTGGAGCGCAATGCTCCGTGGTCCTCGCAGTCCCGTGGGTTAGTCGATCAGCATCCAGCCCCCAACAAACAGCATAGCGTCCAATACGTTGAAGATCAGCAGAGAGTCCCACAGTTGAAAAGCCCCAGCCAAGGTTTTATACGCTTGAGGCCAACGAGCGGCTCCCGCGCAGCGGGGGCCGCGAGGCGTGGCGGTGGAGGGAGGAACCAGACGGGAAGAGGAACCAGGTGAGCACAGTTAGTGGAGCGCAATGCTCCGTGGTCCTCGCAGTCCCGTGGGTTAGTCGATCAGCATCCAGCCCCCAACAAACAGCATAGCGTCCAATACGTTGAAGATTCAGTTTCTCCTTAAATTTTCTCTTTTTTACTTTTTCTGGTTTTTATTCTTTCTACGCAAAAACCAAAGGAAATGATGGACGGAGTGTTGAACATTGCAAGCACTCACCCCCAGTCAACTGATCTGGGTTTAATCCATCACCGTTCTTTAGCCCACTCTGCCACCCCAGTTCAGACAAGGCCATATGCAAATCAGTCTGACCCTGTGCCTCATGGGAACAGTCCAGCCCAAACTGCCAAGCCATATCTTCCCTGGACCGGAAACAAGCTTCCTAGGACCGGTTTCTGGCATTTCAGCCGTCTTCAGCCAGGCTTGCTTGAATCCAGTGGCAAAGTGAGCAAGGGACTCACGTCTGAGCATACCCTGCCAACTTATGGCGAACAAAGCAAAAACCAAAGGAAATGATGGACGGAGTGTTGAACATTGCAAGCACTCACCCCCAGTCAACTGATCTGGGTTTAATCCATCACCGTTCTTTAGCCCACTCTGCCACCCCAGTTCAGACAAGGCCATATGCAAATCAGTCTGACCCTGTGCCTCATGGGAACAGTCCAGCCCAAACTGCCAAGCCATATCTTCCCTGGACCGGAAACAAGCTTCCTAGGACCGGTTTCTGGCATTTCAGCCGTCTTCAGCCAGGCTTGCTTGAATCCAGTGGCAAAGTGAGCAAGGGACTCACGTCTGAGCATACCCTGCCAACTTATGGCGAACAAAGCAAAAACCAAAGGAAATGATGGACGGAGTGTTGAACATTGCAAGCACTCACCCCCAGTCAACTGATCTGGGTTTAATCCATCACCGTTCTTTAGCCCACTCTGCCACCCCAGTTCAGACAAGGCCATATGCAAATCAGTCTGACCCTGTGCCTCATGGGAACAGTCCAGCCCAAACTGCCAAGCCATATCTTCCCTGGACCGGAAACAAGCTTCCTAGGACCGGTTTCTGGCATTTCAGCCGTCTTCAGCCAGGCTTGCTTGAATCCAGGGGCAAAGTGAGCAAGGGACTCACGTCTGAGCATACCCTGCCAACTTATGGCGAACAAAGCAAAAACCAAAGGAAATGATGGACGGAGTGTTGAACATTGCAAGCACTCACCCCCAGTCAACTGATCTGGGTTTAATCCATCACCGTTCTTTAGCCCACTCTGCCACCCCAGTTCAGACAAGGCCATATGCAAATCAGTCTGACCCTGTGCCTCATGGGAACAGTCCAGCCCAAACTGCCAAGCCATATCTTCCCTGGACCGGAAACAAGCTTCCTAGGACCGGTTTCTGGCATTTCAGCCGTCTTCAGCCAGGCTTGCTTGAATCCAGTGGCAAAGTGAGCAAGGGACTCACGTCTGAGCATACCCTGCCAACTTATGGCGAACAAAGCAAAAACCAAAGGAAATGATGGACGGAGTGTTGAACATTGCAAGCACTCACCCCCAGTCAACTGATCTGGGTTTAATCCATCACCGTTCTTTAGCCCACTCTGCCACCCCAGTTCAGACAAGGCCATATGCAAATCAGTCTGACCCTGTGCCTCATGGGAACAGTCCAGCCCAAACTGCCAAGCCATATCTTCCCTGGACCGGAAACAAGCTTCCTAGGACCGGTTTCTGGCATTTCAGCCGTCTTCAGCCAGGCTTGCTTGAATCCAGTGGCAAAGTGAGCAAGGGACTCACGTCTGAGCATACCCTGCCAACTTATGGCGAACAAAGCAAAAACCAAAGGAAATGATGGACGGAGTGTTGAACATTGCAAGCACTCACCCCCAGTCAACTGATCTGGGTTTAATCCATCACCGTTCTTTAGCCCACTCTGCCACCCCAGTTCAGACAAGGCCATATGCAAATCAGTCTGACCCTGTGCCGCATTGTTCGCCATGAAATATGGTCCAGGAAAAACTGGATCTTTTCCACCTTTAAATCCCCATCCACCCATGATTCGGTATGTATCATGGCACTCGCTATTCCCTACAAAATAATTATCATATGCAGTTTGATTCCTTCTGATACACAATTTTCCTTTCTGAGGCCAATCTAAAGCCATAGTTGGACTCGTTTCCCCTTTCAAGTGTTTTTCCATCTCTGCATCCCATACTGTTTTCTCCACTTTTCTTTCTGAAGCCTTTCTTTGCATTTTCAGTCACCTTTCTTCAACCATATCTAAAAATGTATTTTTAAATATGTATTCTAATGTTAGTTCTTTAGTCTCTAGGAAAAATTCACCTAACACCGTTGCAGGTTTTACCTTATTTAACTTGTTAATTGACGGTACTTGTGAAAATATAGTATCTACATCTGAAAAATAATATTCTAATTTTCCTGTCTGATAAAATAAACTAGCCATTACACTACATGTTATTCCATAAGTTACTAGAAGGTGATGATAAGTCACTTCCTCTGATACAGAAGCAGGTAACTGCATACAGACGTAGCAGTCCCTTAAATCCATTGTTTTTACATATTCATACAACAATTTCAAAAACACATTATTAGAAAAATTAGTTATAGACCTGTCCTTATGTAAATAGTTTTTATCTATTCTAGTCGGAACTACTTTTTGAATCTTCCCTATATTAGTTATGTTTTCACTATGTCCTTCTAATGTATCTATAGTAACTTTAAATGACATCAGTAGAGCAAGTATACTCCATAGAAGCATTAATTATCCTGTACAACAACAACACATTTTACACCATCTCTTCAAAAATGTACATCTATCTTTTCTACTATCTATGTTTGCCATCTTTGCTAAAATGGGCTCAGTTGTTTTCTTGTCTCATTCAGTTTGGCATTTCATCATTCTTCACTTTTCCTTCGTGATCGATATACAGAATGTCCTGAACATCCGCTTCTTCTCCAATATCGGACAAGATAACTCTCAGGATTTCCGATTCTTCGTCTTCCTCAACCACTTCTGGTACAACCACCTCGGGATTTCCTTGGCTATCTGCCTCTTCTTTTACTTCAGGCAGGGCCACATACGTCCAATCTGGTGATTTATACTTCTGGTTAGGTTTTCTGGTTCTTTTGCTCTCTTTAATTTCAATAGTTACTTCGTCTTTTGATTTCACCTGACTTGTCACTTCATTCACCTGTTCAGCTCTTGGTGAACTTACTCATGTCAGTCAGTATCTCAACCTTTTTATTTTATTCGGCCAAACATCATCTTTTGCTGCTCTTTTCAATCTACTTCCTTTATCATTCTTTTCAGTTCTCCAAGCTCTCTTTCTTAGAACTCGACCTTCAGGTATTTCATCTTCGCTTTCTTCTGACTCTGTTTCAACTTGCTTTTTACTCTCAACAGTTTCCATTTCCACCACTTTTTTAGTTTTCCCTACTTATGTCCCTCCTCGAATCTCCGTCCCGCAATCTTCATGCTGACTACCAGTCCCTGTTTCTAACTGGATGTTGGAGTTCCCTACACCTCCTCAGGGGTCTTCCGCGATAATCTTCCCCTCTCTCTCTGTATCTGGCACCTGTCCATCTAAATGTGTTGTTTCAGGTGGAATTTCTCTAAAACTTTTATCTGGCACTTCCTTCTCACGAATTTCTTTTATTGTCTTTCCACTGTCTTTTTCTTTGCTTTTCTCTTGTTTTTCCTTTAAACACTTAGCTCCTTGCTCAGTCTCTGAGTCTGAACTGGTATCAGAAATCTGTAACCTTCTTCTCAGGGAAATACTTCTTGGAACATGCTTTAGACTTTGTTCAGCTTCCCCCCTTTCAGGGTTTTCTTTTGTTTTTGGTTCTTCATCATCTGACTCAGTACTAGATTCTGATTCATCAAAATACTCCTTCTCCTTGCCGCCTACGGGATTTAGAATTCTCAATGTATGGATTGCATGGATCCAGTTTTTCAATCCAGCACACTTTACAGCTGTTGTTGTGGTCAACATAACTTGTCTTGGTTTTCCCCACGTTGGGACCAAACAGTTTCTTCTTCTGTGTACTTTTATTCTCACCCAGTCCCCTGGGCTTAGATCATGGGCTGGCTTCTTTTCAATGGTGGTGGCATCCGCTCCAACCTGATGAAACACAGAATGAACTGCATCAGCCAGGCTTTTACAGTATTCCAACACCATGTCATCAGTTATAGTCATCAGCTTGTTGACTGGTAGAAACACGTGCCGCATGGCTCGTCCCATGATGATTTCATGGGGGCTTAACCCTGTAGTTCTATCTGGAATTGATCTTATAGTCATGAGTACCAGAGGCAAGACATCAGGCCATTTCATGCCTGTGGCTAAACACATTTTAACTATCCTGGTTTTGATAGTACCATTCATCTGTTCCACCACACCAGAAGCCTCTGGTCGGTAGGCACAATGTAGTTTTTGTTGTACATTCAATGCTTCACAAATCAGTTTTATGATCTCATTATGAAAATGTCCTCCTCGGTCTGATTCAATTGTCACTGGGAACCCAAATCTAGGGATGAATTTCCTCAAAAGTAATTTTGCCACTGTCATCCCATCATTTCTTCTTGTTGGGAATGCTTCTACCCATCTAGAAAACAGACAGACCATAACCAAAACATACCTCAGTCTTTTACAGGGAGGCATCTCAATGAAATCCACTTGCATTCTGGTAAAAGGCCCTCCTTCTCGACCTATTGTTCCTAGACTCACTACTGTCTTTCTTCCTGGATTGTATTGCTGACATATTAGGCATCTCTGACAAAGACTTTCTGCTACAAGTCTGAATTTTGCATTATACCAGGTTTGTTTAAATGACCTGACTATAGCATCTCTCCCTATGTGTCCCTGTCCAGGATACATCCGTGCCATGGCAGACATCATGCTATCAGGCATGACTGGTCTTCCATCTCGATAGACCCACACCTGATCTTTCTCTCTGGGTGCACATCCTGCTTTTACCCACTGCTTCATTTCCTCATCTCCTGCTTCTTCCTGCAATTGTCTTACTTCTTCCCATGATCCCACAGTGTTAGTAAACATCAAAGAACAAGAAATCACCTCTCTTTCCTTAGCCCGATTAATGGAATTCTGATTTAGTGCACAGTATTGTGCCATGTCATTCGCATATTTGTTGCCAGTGGCGATATAATCACCACTTTGACTATGGGCAGCACACTTGACAACAGCCAATTGCTTAGGCAACTGTATCGCCTCAAGCAATTTTCCAACCACTTCAGCATTCTTAATGAGAGTTCCATTTGATGTCAAAAAGCCTCTCTGCAGCCATATTTGACCAAAGTCATGTACGACTCCGAATCCATACTGGCTGTCAGTCATCACACATGCTCGAGTCAAAGCGACAATGCTACTTGTGCCAATTTTACTCCCTTCAGATATGATGCTTCCATCACTGCTGCAACCGTACAAACCGCATAGGCTGCACTTAACACTCCATCATCTGTCCTCAATCAAGACCCATCCACAAACAGAACAAAATCACTTTCTAGTAAGGGTACATCTTTTATGCCCGGTCGAGGTACCTCCACATTCTCAGCATCAGGCAGTAATCTTGAAGGATTCACATTCAAACATCTCACAAGACTTACATTTGTGGCACCTAGTATAACTTTCTCATACTTAGTCAGCCGACTATGTGTCATATACTGAGTGCGACTCCTTGTTAAAAGGATTGCCACATCATGAGGTACGAATACTTTCACAGGATATCCCATCACAATACCCTCACTCTGTTCCAAACTTCGGCATGTAGCAGCTACTGCCTTCAAACACCCAGGTAAGGCTACAGCTACTGGGTCCAACATTGATGAAAAATATGTAATTGGTCTCCTCAGTTTTCCATGCTTCTGTATTAGCACAGAGAGTGCACATCCATTTCTCTCACTGCAATACAACTCAAACTCCTTTTCATAGTCAGGCATACCTAATGCAGGTGCTTCACACAACCCATCTCTCAATCTTTTGAATGCTGCCTATTCTTCTTTGTTCAAATCAATGGGATCTTTCACACCACTTCTTGTCAGTCATATCAAAAGTTTTGCAATCAAGGAAAAATTGCTAATCTATTGACGACAATATCCAACCATTCCCAGAAAGATTGTCACTTCTCTTTGGGTCATGGGTGCACTCATTCTTTTTATGATCTTGATTCTATCTCTCGTTATTTTTCTCAGTCCTTTTTCAATGTGATGTCCTAAATATTGTACTTCTTTCTTGCAAAATTGTAATTTTGATGGTGACACTTTAAGTCCTCCATCTGCCAAATGATTCAGCAAGGCTATCCTGTCAAGTCCACAAGCCACACAGGTTTTCGACGCCACAAGAAGGTTGTCGATGTACTGGACTAATACTGAATTTTTGGGCATTTCTAGACTTTCCAAAGACTTCTTCAATAGCTGATTAAATACTGAGGGGCTTTCTGTACACCCCTGTGGAATTTGGCACCAAGCCAAAATACGCTCGCTGAAACTAAATGCAAAAATTTGTTGACTGTCATGGTGCAATAAGATGGAAAAGAAAGCATGGCATAGATCAATTACTGTATACCATTCTGCGTCATGGGAAATCTGATATAGAATGACTGATGGATTTGGTACAATGGGGCAACATGATACAACAATCTTGTTTATCTTTCTCAGATCTTGTACTATCCTGAACTTCCCACTAGGTTTTTTCAGTCCCATTATTGGTGAATTACATGGACTACTCATTATTTCTCTCAAAATACCTTGTTTTATCATTTTTTCAATCACAGGAGTCACTCCTTCAATTATTTCAGGTGTCAATTTATATTGGGGAACATTTGGATAACTTACTCCTTCTTTTACTGTTAGTTTTTACTGGATCTACATTTCTCATTAATCCCACGTCTTCTCCTGTGAAATCCCAAACTTCTGCCGTAACAGATTGTTTCAATTCTTTAGGTAATTCATCAGGGTTAAATACAGCAAAGGTTTCAATAACCTTATATTCCCTGTTTGTCATTGTCATTTTATACAGCACATCTTCATCCGGAGTTTCAAATGCTATCCCATCCGGGGTACAAAATATAGTGCAGTTCATTTTGCACAACAAATCTCTACGTAACAGATTCACAGGACTGGTATCGCACACAACAAAGCAGTGCATTTTAGAAAATGTCCCTATGCTAACTTTCACTGGGTCTGTAAGGTAAGTTTTAATCTGCCTGTTGGATACACCAACTACTTGGATCGTTTCATCCGAGAGAGGAAGATTCTTAACATCAGCTGATCTGACAGTTGATCGAGTAGCACCAGTATCAACTAGGAAAGTAATGCTTTCATCATTAATTTTTCCATCTACAAATGGGCCTGACTGGTCTACTTCTAGAGTTGCGCCAAGTACGCATTCTTCTTCCTCCCTTCGGCACAGTCAATAACTTTCTACTGAATCACTCTCATCGCGTTGCAGCCAATACTACAAAGCAGCGCCAGCGCGCGGCAGTTTATTTACCTGCTCTCCGTTGTAGAATCCCATTTCATTACTATACCTCTGGGAATTTTTGCTCAGTGGAAAAGGCGGTTTTGGCACCGGATTCTGTTGGGTAAAAACCTGCTGCTGTCACTGCGGTTGACCACTCACCTCATTCTGCACCTGTGGATTCAATGATGCATTTTCATCGTTAGTACTTGGGGGAAATTTACACTCGGATTTCCAATGCCCTATCCTACCGCAATTATGACACGGAAATTTCTTCTTAGCTTCCTCTATATTTCCTTTACCTTTCCCAGGATTACATTTTTGTCTTAATCCTGTATTATTCGCTTGTTCTGCTAATTGTGCTTCTTGTCTCTCTGCTACCTTCACTTGTGCCCACATAGCCTTTTCTTTCAATTTTCGCTGTTTTGCTTCAATTTCATCACTGAAATATTTAGCATGACTCTGTACTTCGTCTATTTTCTTATTCTGCCAATCTACAGTATGCTGTTTGATCATCTCACTAATTTCTGGATGAAGACCATATACAAACCTGTATACAAAATGACTTAAATCCTTTTCACTCAGATTTTCATCTCCACTAAACTGTTTAAAGGCCAAGATCAGCCTCTCATAATATGCATGTACTGACTCTTTGCTTTCCTGATGCGTTCTGCCAATTTTTACCCAATCTGTCTCTTTAGGTGGAACCTTATTCTTCAGAAAGGCAATGACCTGTTCGTATTTCTTCATTACCTCGGGGTCTGGAGCCCCAGTTTTTGGATCTCTTGGGTATTACTGTGTTGGCCAATCTATCATTATTTTACACTCTGTCCATAGATCTGCTGGTACTATTATGTCAAACAGGCTGTTTAAATCAATCCACAATACTTTGGACAATTTCACAAATCTGTCTACCTGTCTATACCACTCGACGGGTTTCTCACTTAGTCGAGGGAAGTCATTTGTAAATGACAAAATATCTTGCCTGGTGCATGGGACATGTACATATCCTCCTCCTGGAATTTCTCTCATAGGGCATTCTGTTACTACCTTCTCTTTTTCTCTAACAGGAAAAGCTGAAAAGGTTTTATCTGAAGCATCATCTCGTTTTCGATACCATCTACTTTTCCATTTATCCACATCTCCCATTTTCTCCAAAAAATAAATATTTCCTTAATCTGACTCATTCGTCCTGTGGTGTTCATATTTTCAATGTCCTTTTCAGTGAAATCTATTGGATATGGTTTCTGTAGGGCTTTTACCTTTTCAATATCTATACCCATTTCATTTGCTACTTCTTCTAATCTTTCATGGAGACTTTTTGCTCTCTACGGGGCATATCAACAAGGGCTTTATCTCTGCTTTTTTGGCTTTAAAAGCCAAAAAAGGAGAGATAAAACTAGCGCCCTATCAACAACAGGGTGCTAACATGCAAATTTGCATGTTAGCACCCTTTTACTCTACACTTCCCCTTGCATCTCTAATGAGATGCAAAGGGGGCGTTCCAGAGTAAAATAATAGGAGAAATGTCGCTAAGCGACATTTCTCCTATTATCAAGAATGTCGCTAACCCTGTTAGAGACAAAAAAAGCAGCGCTAACCGCGGTTAACGCTCCTTTTTTACGTCTGGTATTTTTCTGACTTAGCCATGATATCCTATGGAAGGAGGATATCATGGCTAAGTTTGCCTGTCCCTATCAACAAGGTAACGTGAGATTATCGCTGGCTTTCCAGCGATAATCTCACGTTAGCCTGTTAGCGTGAGGATTTTTATCGCTAATGAGATAAGCGTTGCTAATAGCACGCTATCTCAGCGATAAAAATTCACGCTAGCCGGCGATAATTATCCTGGCGCTAAGTGCGCTTAGAAATAATTATCGCCGGTTGTTGTTGATATGCCCCCAAGTTATGCTTTTACACAGAAATAACAACTCCTCTTCCTGGTAGGTTTTTAACTTCTCCATAGGGATAGTTCCTACAATTAACTCTTCCAGCACCATTCGTAGTTTGGCCAAATCTATTGACTGAGATTCTTTGTTTTTCTTTTGCAAGCTTCTCAACCATTCACTTAATTCCTCTGTAGATGGTCCTACTGACTTCTCTACATTACCTTGTCCAGAATCCTTTTATGTTTCTAATATTGACTCCACTGTTGTTATACGTCTTTCTGCACAATTCTGGCCTACAAACGGATTATTTGAAACATTCGGTTCAATCATACTTATTGTCTGTCTCCATGGATTGTCATTTTGACTCGGGTGTCATACTTGCAGTTGCCTTCGCCTGTGCAGGGGATTTGTCCGCCTTACCTGCCTTCCTGACATTAATGGGTTTTGAACGCTGTGTGTCTCCCCTGCTGCCGCTACCTGCCATCGCGCGGCCATTGCAGGGGGAGACTACAGCCCCCAGGTTGCCTTGCGCCTTGCGCCAAAGCTGACGAGAATCATCGCGCACGGAGGCGCTTAAAACACAGAGGCTCCCTCGGTGGAGCGGGTGTCATACTTGCAGTTGCCTTCACCTGTGCAGGGGATTTGTCTGCCTTACCTGCCTTCCTGACATTACTGGGTTTCGAACGCTGTGTGTCTCCCTTGCTGCCGCTACCTGCCATTGCGCGGCCATTGCAGGAGGAGACTACAGCCCCTAGGTTTCCTTGCACCTTGCGCCACAGCTGACAAGAATCATTGCACCCGGAGGCGCTTGAAACACAGAGGCTCACTCGGTGGAGCGGGTGTCATACTTGCAGTTGCCTTCGCCTGTGCAGGAGATTTTTCCGCCTTACCTGCCTTCCTGACATTACTGGGTTTCGAACACTGTGTGTCTCCCCTGCTGCCGCTACCTGCCATCGCACGGCCATTGCAGGTGGAGACTACAGCCCCCAGGTTGCCTTGCGCCACAGCTGACGACAATCATCGCGCCCGGAGGCGCTTAAAACACAGAGGCTCCCTCGGTGGAGTGGGTGTCATACTTGCAGTTGCCTTCGCCTGTGCAGGGGATTTGTCCGCCTTACCTGCCTTCCTGACATTACTGGGTTTCGAACGCTGTGTGTCTCCCCTGCTGCCGCTACCTGCCATCGCGCGGCCATTGCAGGGGGAGACTACAGCCCCCAGGTTGCCTTGCGCCTTGTGCCACAGCTGACGAGAATCATCGTGCCCGGAGGCGCTTAAAACACAGAGGCTTCCTCGGTGGAGCGGGTGTCATACTTGCAGTTGCCTTCGCCTGTGCAGGGGATTTGTCCGCCTTACCTGCCTTCCTGACATTACTGGGTTTCGAACGCTGTGTGTCTCCCCTGCTGCCGCTACCTGCCATCGCTCGGCCATTGCAGGGGGGGACTACAGCCCCCAGGTTGCCTTGCGCCTTGCGCCACAGCTGACGAGAATCATCGCGCCCGGAGGCGCTTAAAACACAGAGGCTTCCTCCGCGTCGCGGGACGGGCGCGGGCGGCGCCGTGCTAAGCCCAGGCAAAGGGCGGGCCCTCTGTGGCCCTCAGAGGCCAGAGGAGACCGGACTGGGCCATCCCCCATGCGGCCGTAAACTGGTGACGACTACGAACTACTCGCTATTGATAACAGTAAGCTGACTTGGTTAAGGCCCCTTTTTAGGCTGTCTCGTACATTGTTACTTGTATAACTACCTCTGCTTGTTGCCCACCACAAAGACTAAGTGTAATTTGACTTCTCAAATACATTGTTTGTAGCCTGTACCATGACTTTGCCCGTCTCTAAAGAGAAATCTTTGGTGGGAGGAGTTGTCAATCGAGGGACATTAGATAATTATGTTATCAGGGCCACTACAGGAATAGATAGGGACATTGCTCTTGATGAGCTACGGGCCGAGAGACGATGCTCTGTTGAGTATGTGAAAAACAGACGTCCATCCCTGGGCCCCTCGCAGTTAGTCATGTCACCACAACTTAGTACGCCCCGTGGAAGTGAGGGTCATGACGTTTCTCTTGGTGACAGCATACCCTTACTCCTCCGAGATAGAACTCCTCCACTTGATTCAAACAATGACCAAATTATAACTCTATCTCCTTTCTTGAGTAACACTATATCTGAGTCAGATGCTTTGTTAGATGTATTATTATCATTTCTACAGATTGAACAAAAAACTATTTGTACCCCGAAAAGCTCTCGATTACAAGGCCCCCCACCGAAAAAAAGGAGAAAGAGGGGGAGTGGATTAAAGAAAGATAAGATCAAATTAACCAAACCTGGCAACCCTAAGACCCCCACATCAAAAGCGTCTACACTAGCTACATTGGCTACTCCTTTACACCTCCCAACAATTGAAATACCAGACACTCATTTACTGGGGAACATTGAGAAATTGATTAGATCTTTCACACTGCCACTACTAGAAAGACTAAAAACAATAGTCCTACAGTTGGGGAACTTAGAACAGGCAATTGGGGAGATCAAGGAGGGAAACAAGGATTTACCTAAATCCCCATTAGTGCCTCCACTTATTGCACCGCCCTTAAACACTATTAACCAAGAGGGATTGAAAGTAAGAGTCACAAGCCAAGTAAAATCAAAAACCCTGAATGTGATCCCTCCCCAAAAATCTCGCTCAAATGTCCAATTTAAAGAGAAAGAGGTGGAGGCGAGTGGGAAATTAAACTCTCAACAAACTTCCAACAAACGAATTGAGATTGAAGACCCTGTAAGGACACCCGTGCCTAAAATTCTTAACGTAGATCTCCCTCCGGAAGCAGCTCCCCTCATGGTGGTCCTTACGGGAGTTCCTCTCCTAGAGGATGGAAAAAGAGAAGACCACAGCCAACTAAAAAACAAGGTTATCTTCTGGCTTAGGCCGAATCGTCCACTTCCCCCAGATATAAACGGAGAAATTCTATGTGTTAGGCGTCTTTCCTGGTTAGGACATTGAAAAAAAGATATCATGGGGGATATTATAACAATTAATTTTAGAGATAAAAGGGCAGTCAGATACATCCTAAATTGGTTTCCTTTTAATTTCACCAACACAATTGAGGTACATGACCTGCCCTACTTTTATCCCAGAGTACACCCGATCGTCGAAAATAGTTTGAACCCACTATTTCAAAATCTGGATGACTGTATTAGACCCTTATTTCAACATCAGGATGCCCATCCTAGGCTCTCGTTTAATCGTCAAGCTGACCGCGTCACTCACTCACTTCAACATCTGGAGGTTTGCCCCAGGCCCCTTTTTTTAGGCCAGAGATATTATTATAATTCTTCTTATCAACACAGGAATGACGTCTTTAGGCCTTTTCTTCAAAATCAGAATCACTGTTCCGTTTCACAATTTTATCCTCAGCCTGATTGTCTCATCCCTCCAATTCACTATCAGACCGGTCATCCAAGGTTTCCATCTCAACATCAGGATGTTCGTTTCAGGTCCTTATTACCACATCAGGAGCATCGTTTTGGGCCTCCACCTTGTCAGCAGGATGACCATTCTTTACCTCTTTATAACCGCTACGCGGCACTAACAGGCTTGGAAGGAGTGGACTGACTTAATTCATGTGGAGTAATAAAAGATGCAGTCGATAGCCTACAAAAGGCGCTCTCCATTAGCATAGAAGTTAACTCTAACTCTACTTCATATGCTTCTCATGTCTTTAATTCAAGACATAATCAGCATCAGTCCTCATCCATTGATCTACCAGGCAAGCTTATAGGTCTAAATCAATCCGAACTTACTTCGGCCATAGAACAGAACCCAAATCTTAATCCTATTGTGGGACATGAATCAGACATGCAGAAACGTATAGGGGAGGAGATTAAATCTCAAATTGTAGTATTATTTTGAAACATAGCAGGCCAACGATCAAAGGTCAGAAATGACATATGAAGGGATTTTAGCTCTAAATTTGATATCTTAGCACTTCAAGAGACTTGGGCCATTGATGTGATACACATGGAAGGTTTTAAAACCTATTTTACACCTGCCCAACCCTCCATCTCAGGTAGAGCGAAAGGAGGTTTAACAATTTATGTTTCAAACCTCCTTAATATAAAGGAAGTAGTCCCCATGAATCTGGATCCAAATTTTCAGATTCTTAGGCTGACTTTAAATAATAGGGACAGCTTCCTCATAGTGAATTTTTATAATAATCTCTCTGACGCTGAAGCAATCACTTTGGTATCCCTGATCCGGTCCATATTAAAAACTAGAATCAGGAAGACAACAAGTGAAGAGGTAATTATCTGGGGGGGGGGGATTTCAACTTGGGTCCATGTTTTACTACAAATAATAACAACATTTGTGGTATTCTGGATGAATTTGGAAATCCAATCCCACATTTTAGACATTCTGTCTTAGGTAATTATCTAAATGAAACCTTATTCGACCTAGACCTGGTTCAGGCAAATACCTGGAATGATAAGAGTTTAACCCCGGCTCCTACTTTTCACGGGAGAGGATATTTGACAACTATAGATTAGATTTTGGTCTCAAATGACGAGAGGACTCAAGATGCAGGTTTTACTAGACACATAATCCCGCTTAGCGATCACTATCCCCTCAGCATTTCCCTCTCTCTGATTCACAAACTGAAGAGTGGTCTGGGTACCATCTTATCGCAAAATAATCTGGTGCTAAGCAGATTAAATGGTTATGCACTTAAATGGGGGAAAGTAGACCCCATGGAGACAACAAAGCAAGTGATAATGAGGGCCTATCCCTCCATTATGAAATGTCTTAATCCAGATACTAACCACACAGAAGTCATTGCAAGCTTTGAACTGATTGTCAAAGCGATCTATGAAGCCCTGTGGGTAGAAATAAATCATACTTCAAAAAAGCAGAAAGGCTGGTTCAATCACGACTGCACGGTTGCATATTCAAATTTAAAAGCGGCATTGAGAAAACCGATTAGGGTACCATATAAGATAACATTACTAAGGAAAGCCTATAATTCTGCACTAAGAATTAGGAAAAAAGAACTAAAAAATCAATTTTGGGAGCAATTGCATGAAACCTGCTCTCAAAAAAACATGGCTGCTTTTTGGCAAGTGGTAAAGTCTCCTTTCTTAACCGATAACACGCATCATGCCAAGTTAGATCTAGAAGAAAAGGAATGGGTTCTTTACTTTTCCAAGATCTTCTCAGCTGGTAGGGAGTCACCCAAATCGCAGGACTTAAATCATCAGAATTTTAATTCCTGGAATGATTTAGATACCATCTACCCTATTGACCTACAGTTCTCTCTGAAACAAACTGCCCTGGCTCTGAATGCAAGTAAAAACGGAAAGGCACCGGGCCCAGATGGTGTGCCTATTGATTTATTTAAAAATCAAGTGGATCTCTGGACCCCCCTTTTAACCAGAGTCCTGAATGCATCTTGTAAAATAGGTTTATTACCTTCATGGTCAAAATCCGTACTAGTCCCCATCTTTAAAAAAGGTGATCGGGAGTCAGTATCCTACTATCGTCCAATCTCTCTTTTAGACTCCCTGGGTAAGGTGACAGGTCGAGTCATTTTAGAGCAATTACAAGATTAGGCGGATGATGGCAGGATTATTTCAGATTTACAGTACGGGTTCCACCAGGGCCTGGGGACCATCGAACAGGCCCTAAACCTTTCGCTTTTGATTGACAAGTACGTGTATATTAAAGGAGGAGACCTGTATATGGTCTATGTGGATTTATCGGCTGCATTTGATTGTGTCTCCCATTCCAAACTTTGGGCTATACTGGCTGACATGGGGGTTCCACTTAACTTGCTTAAGTTTATTAGGGAACTTTATGCAAATGCCACCGCAAGGGTGAGCTATGGGGTGGGGGGGGAGTTGACGGATGACTTTCCAGTAGAAAAAGGGGTTAGGCAAGGATGCGTCCTGGCCCCTTTCCTCTTTACATTGTATACAAATGGGCTGGAAAAAGAGATGTTGAGGGGATCCCAGGATCTCCCTATGGCGAACAATCGTACAATACCTGCACTACTTTATGCAGATGACGCCGTCATTTTGGCTCGTACCCCCCGTGAACTTCAAAAAAATCTGAATAGATACTCCACATTCATGGCAAGCCTTCACCTGAAGATAAATATAAGTAAAACCTTTGCCATGAGGGCAAGCTCTGGCCACAACAGTATAACTAAAATGAGGGACATCTATCTGAATCAAGAGAAAATAGCTACCACTCAAACATACCCTTATTTAGGCATAACAATAGATCACAAATTATCCTGGAAATCGGCTGTAGAAACTAGAAAACTTCTTTTTCTAAGAACAGCAACAGCCCTTGTCAATTTCACCAGGAAATTGGGAAATAGAGCTCCAACCAAAATTATTCAGATCTAGAAAGCTAAATGTCTATCTGTGGCTTTGTATGGGGCGGGTCTTTGGGGCTTTGTGAGTACGGTTAGTATCCAGAAAGTGGAAAATTCGTTTTTGAGGTTCCTTCTTTCAGTTCCTGGGAGTACGGGTACTTTTGCATGCCATACAGAGCTGGGTCTCGTTCATGTGGCGGACCTAGCTAAAGTGGAACCACTTTTATTATGGCGCAAAATATGGTCCTCAGACAAAGCTACCCTCTCCCAGTCTCTCCTGTCCGACTGCTTAACCATGGATAACGTTCATAGGTCCAAGTGGCTGTGGTACATTGCAACTTTTCTTCATGACTTGGGCTGGGATAAATACTTTCATAATCCCTCCTCAATATGTGAGGTTACGAGGAAGATCCTAAAAAATAAAGCTCTTGCCCATTTGGAGGAGTTGAGACTGTTTAGTGAAATTGCTAAACCTTCTGTTGCTCACAGTCTAATGATACAACTGGTACCTACAATACAGCCGTACCTTACTTTCAACATCACAAGCTATGAGCGCTACCTATTGGTAAGATTTAGGATGAATTTCTTTCATCGAATGGTCACATTTCCAGTGCAAAATAATTGGGCTAAAATTCTTTCTCCTTGCCCTTGTGATCTTATTTCCCCACAATCGACTTTGCATACTATTCTTTTCTGTAAATTTTATACGGAACCAAGGAAAAAATGGCTTATCCCGTTTCTGAGGCGTACTGGTCATAGACAATGTCGCCCAGCCTTACTCTTTTTACAGATGTTGGAGGGAGAGTTGTTGGTTTTTATAGTAGCCAGCTTTTTGAAATCTATTGTTCGTTATCGTAAGAAGTTAGATTAAAAAGTCACTGAGACTACTCAATGTCACTACTGCGCCAACTTTAATGGTTTTGTAATGTTGTTTCAGAAAATTTTAAACCAAAGATTTTTTAACTTGTAAACAATCATGTTTTTTTAAGACTGGTAATTTTATCGCATGTTTCTTTTATGAATGATTATTTTATTGTACGCTTTTATGATTTGTAACAAAAATCGAAATAAAGTAAGAATTGAATTGAATTGACTCGGTTTTGGTTGTTCAACCTGTATATTGCTTTTATAAGGGACCGTTAAACAATGTTCGCCATCTTTTTGTTTATCGAAAATAGGCATTACTGGACCTATTGTTACTGGAACTGTTACAGCTTCCAGATTTTTAGTTAATTCTCTTATTTTCTCTGTTAATTCTAAGGTTGTTTTTATTAGTTTCGCTGAATTTTCACCATTTATTTTACTTCCGGACTTCCTTTCTACCTCTCTAATGGAATTGTTTTTTCCCTAATCCTGGAACTCTGGTTCCGATTTTATGATTCGTAAAGTTTCCTTCATTGGGGCACTAGGTGTTAATATTTCTGGTTCTGGCCAACATGGGGGTGGATTTTTATAGAACATGTCATCAAGAACATCGTGCTCTGATTCATTCACTCCATACCCTCTCGATTCCACATTATGTCTCTTTTCTGCGCATTTTCTTCCTTCATTTTCTCCTGCAGTTCTTACGGGAAACAAACCCTTAGTCATACTCGCATTCCACCACCTTCTCATTCGATCATCATGATTCTTATGTCCATATGACCTACCAAACATGTATCTATACCTTCCGCCACTTCTCTGTCTTTCTCGGTCATGCATCTCATCTTCCCATTCTGTCAATGCTTCAAATTGTGTCGGTCTAGGTCTTGGTTCTAAATTCATCATTTTCTCTCTTAAATTTCTCAAAACTGCCAAATTAAATGAACCATGTTCTAGAAGAGCCAAAACGCTGTCTTTCTCAATATACTTGACCCAATTGTCTAGCCAAATACAGGTGTGATATCCATATTTTGCAACCATAAAGGATGCGGGGGTTTTCGGTGGAGGAAGTAATTGTCCTTCCCTAGTTACAATCGGTTTGTCCTTTTTAAACCACCTTTTAATTCTACCGGACCAGGACTTCTTTTCCTTTTCGGGTGGATCGTAATACATCTTTTCTGTCTTTTCGTGTATCTCTAGTTTCTCCTCTTGACCGTACCGCTTTTCTGTCCAGTTGTAGCGCGACTCACACTAACGCACCAATCCAGAACGTCTATGTCACTCTGTAATTCTCCAATCCCAACGCGACTCACACTAACACACCAATCCGGAGCGTCTACGTCACCCTGTGATTCTCCACTCCTAGCGCAGTGTACACTAACGCACCAATCCGAAGCGTTCTATGTTTCCGACTGACTGGCCAATCCCAGCACTGTTGTTCTGACATCAGCAGCGACTGCTACAGCTCCTGCTCCTGTTTACCCCTCCTTTACAAAATTCACTCGGTAAGATTTGTTTCAAATTTACAATTCTGTTAGTAACGACACAAAAACACCACCATTGTCCACTTTGCTAACCAAGGAATAGAAATAGACCTTTCTCACAAGAATTCCGTCTTTCCCGAGAGCAGCGCTTACCTCTGCCCTACTACGGAATCATTACTTCCTTTGATAAAGTAGCACATCCCTCTACCTTACCTTTCTAACAAGCATTAGCTAACCGTTTCTCCAGATTTAAGACACTTGGTTGGAGACCCAATGCTCCTGAGAAATAAAACTAGAGTTTCACTATTAACCCGAATGCCTTCACATTCACGCACTTTCACATGAGAAAATGTAGTACATTCACACAGAATCCTGTCTTTCCCGAGAACAGCGAACAGTCTGTCCTACTACAGAATTATGACATACGTTGATAAATTAGCACTTCCCTCTACTTTACCCTTCTAACAAGCTTAGAGAGCACCAATTACCTTTCTAGTGATAAGCGTTATCGGAATGCCATTTGGACTGCTGGTACCTAAGACCAAAACTTTACAGGTGACCTTCACTATCATACACTTCTTTCATACAGGTGATATTTCTAATGGTAACACGCGACGATGTCACCGGATCGAACCCAGACAATGCGTTGTGCAAATTCACTCATTACACGTTTCCCCTGTGTACCTACGGGACAACAACAATTCCGTCTTTCCCGAGAACAGTGCTTACCTCTGCTCTACTACGGAACCGTTACAAACTTCCGACTTCCTACATCCCAGAAGTCGTGCAAACAACATAGAACTCGACGCGAGTGTTAATACATAAACCAATATCAATCAATAACCAATAATCAATAAGCAATTTACAAGCTATATTCACCAAAACAATAACAACCATCATACTGCTACCAGAAAAACTGATGCAGCGTGGAATTTTAAATCCTCCCTTCGTCACAGATCAACAATCACACTAGCACATTCACTCAATACATTCATTGGTGGGGCCCATAACACCAACACTCACACTTCATTGATCCGTTCTCACGGGAGAGATATATTGTCCAAACACTGACATGAAAGGAATACCTTTTCAACTAAAGAACCTCATTTACCATACATTAAGTACCTTTATTGAACTCAGAACCTCGAGATATTCCCTCCATTTAATCGATGAATCAGTTAGTTGATTTTGGATATTTGGTGATACAATACTTTAATCTACATTTAATCTTATTCTAATTTTTCTAAATAAATCACCCGACACATTTGTTCGTTAGAAAAATAATTTCGTTTATCTAATCAATTTCAATTTCAATAAGTCATAAACCAAATCACCGAACATCATATTTACCTAATCTGGCTATTAGATGTCCTCTAAGTCAATCAAGTCGTGGTAAAGTCTTTAAATCATCAAAGTCAGACAGCAATTTAGTCTTTTAAAGATTCAGGATAACAGCTGTCCAGCAGTGTCACCGTCCTCTCCGTCAGCATAACGTCAGGAAAAAGGAAAGTTCGCTCAAAAAGAAGGAATCCCTAGTTCGCTTTGTCTACCCACTTTTATAATGAAACTAACGTCAAAATGTAACAAAAATCAGTTTTAGGCAGTCCTGATTGGCTGGTTTGGGGTCATTCGGTAAAGTTCTCACATAGTCCGTTAGGTTAAGTCATCACACTTGCTGGTTCCGGTTTTAAAGACAGTCCTTTGTTTCATGAATTTGGCGATTCTCCCAGTGTGTCCTTGGTGGGTACATCTTGCCTGGGGTCAGGACGAGGCCACTGTTGCTGGCGGTGGCGCAGGCGCACTTCACCCGAAACCTCGTGAAACTGTAGTAGTCATGTTGTGTGTCTCAGTCAGCCATCTTTTCGTAGGCCCAAATGGTCAACTTAAGCAAAACAAACACAAAACGTAATTAAAA
Organism: Triturus cristatus; assembly: GCF_964204655.1. Lineage (NCBI taxonomy): Eukaryota > Metazoa > Chordata > Amphibia > Caudata > Salamandridae > Triturus > Triturus cristatus. The sequence continues at coordinate 386,769,857 of NC_140583.1, forward strand.
CATTGAAATGGCTAATAAAATGTTAAACCCTCACTAATTCCCCTATGTGTGAGTAATTATCTAGCATGATAGCAACATTCAAAGCGTTTATATTCACCCAGTGATGTCATCTGGTGCAACTTACAATTACGTCCAAAAGCAACATATATCATGCAATATTCTAATTTTCTGCCATTAGTATGCGTACATATATTAGTATACAGTTAATTTAGTCATGCGAATGCAAATCCCACGTGTAATTCCTTCGTTAATATAATTGGTGAGTTATCACTTCAAACAGATTAATACTATTACAATTTATAGATTATTCGGATTAATATAAACATGCAGAAATGGGGGGTATACAACATTTTGTACCACCCGCTCCAGCACTCGGGCCCCCGTCCTGGGCTCACCCAGCAATGCCCTTTCCAAGAGTGAGGGCTCAGGTCAATGGGGCCGGCCGTGCCCCTAACAACAACGTTGTATTCTCTTCAAGAAAATGCCCAAGATGGCAGGGAGACCTCACTTGGTCCCCCGCGAAGGAAACTCTCACATTGGCAGCTGCCCCCAGTTGTACAGAGGGACAACTGCTGCTTTCTCTAATATGCTCTGTTCATCTTTGGTTAGTGGTCTCTTTGATAGATTATAGACCAATGATGTTCCTAGCTCTTGTAGTTCTGTCGACGAGTGGACATTTCCCATGGTTGGGTATTGAATCGTACTCTTCCTCATGATAATTGTTGGCCTCTCCCTAAAAAAGGAGTTTGTTCTTGTGGTTGTTGGAAATTGACTCGTTGATTGGTGTTTTTATATCTGTTGTCTGTATCGCCTTTGCTACCACTTGAGGAAGATGATGTCTCTGAAAATGTAATGAAATTTTTAGATGACCTTCCTTGGTATGCAGATAAATAAAGGACTCTCATTTGTTCCATCAAAACATACAGATTTTGTGAGATTGAAAACAGAGATCATTGAATTTTGTCGAAAAATCAGGTTAAAAACTTTTTTCATTTCGAACCCATATACAGAAACCATCGACAACACCGGCTTGAGAAATAAATCCTCATTTTGTCCACCTGCCAATAAAATTCCGAAGGAAGTAGTCACCTTTGAAAAAACCATCCTTTCAGCAATAACGGAAATGGAAATAAACAAAAGATGGGTGAAATTTAACATGACAAAACCACAAATAGAGGCCCTATCTAACCTTCAAAATGACCATTCGATAATAATCAAGCAGGCCGACAAAGGTGGTTCGATAGTAATATTAGACGAATCAGACTATATTACTGAGGTCAACAGACAACTGGGTGACATAGAATGCTACCGAAAAATCAACAAAGATCCAACTTTCGAATTACAAAACATTCTATTCCCAATACTAGACAAAGGATTAGAACAAGGATACCTTTCAAAAAAAGAATATGAGTTCCTACAAAATAAAAATCCGAGGACTCCTCTGTTTTATGTACTCCCGAAGATACATAAAAATGAAACATCACCGCCAGGAAAACCCATAATTTCCGGCTGCGAATCCTTGCTAGAACCAATCTCCAAATTTGTTGATTACTTTCTGAAACCATTCATCTTTGAAGTACCATCTTTCCTACGTGACACAACAGACTTCATCAATAAATTGACATCCATAAAATTTGAACAGGATCTACATCATTTGGTCACACTTGATGTAATTTCTTTATGTATACAGATACCTCAAGACGTAGGCCTTTCAGTAATCCAATCATATCTACAAAACAGATCCAATCCAAAAGTACCGACGGAATTCATCATGGAACTAGCGAGTTTTGCATTAAAGAAGAATTACTTCAACTTTAACTGCCAGTTCTACTTCCAAATTAAAGGAGTAGCAATGGGTTGTCCCTTTGCACCAGAGTTAGCGGTCATTTTCATGGCTAAATATGAAGAGAAATTCATCTATAACAACAACCCTTTTTTTCAATTTATTGGTAAATGGACTCGCTACATCGACAATGTGTTCATGACATGGACTGGCACAGAAGATAATCTCACAACATTCCATCATTGGCTAAACAATCGAACTGAAGATATTAAATTCAGCCTTAACCATTCCCAAACAAGGATTCCATTTCTAGATGTAGAAGTGTATCCATCTGACAATGCCCTGGTGACCACCCTCTTTAAAAAGCCCACTGACCGAAATTAAACGCTACATTTCACAAGCAACCATCCAAGGAATTTAAGAGAAAATCTTCCATTTGGGCAATTCTTGCGCATAAGACGCAATTGCCACTTCAAGGATGAATATATGCATCATGCCATGAAATTACTTGAAAACTTGAAAAAAAGAGGCTACCCAAGGAAACTTCTGAAAAAAGTGTTAAAAAGAGCCTGGTGGATCCCAAGAGAAGAATTACTAAAAAAGATTGATAAGACACCACTAGAAAGGATCATTTGTGTCTCCACATTTTGTCCCAATTCAAACCTTCTGAAAAAAGTCATCATTCAGAATTGGCATTTGATAAAAAATCTGGACCATTCTTTAAAGCAAAACCCACTCTTTGCTTTTAAAAAAGATCAAAATATTGCCAACCAAATTGTGCGAGGAGCTATGCCGAAAGAAAAATAAATCTCTATACGAGATTATGTAGGACTTCAGCCAGTCCAAGGCCACCATAAATGTGGAACCTGCATTTGCTGCGATTCCAAAGAAGAAGGAACACTTTTTGAATACAATTCCATCTTTTGGAAACACGAATCCTTCACCAACTGTAAAAGCAAATTTGTAGTCTACGGAATACGTTGCCCCTGTAACCTATTATATATAGGAAAAACCAGCCAAGAAATTCGAATAAGAGTGTCCCAACATAAATCACGTATCAATAAAAAGGTACAAACAGCTCCACTAGTCAACCACTGGATGACCAAAAATCATCTAATTAAAGACCTCAAATGGACAGTCATTGCTAAAGTTGTACGTGACGAAAGAGGTGGCGATTTGGAACTTAAACTATCTAGAAAAGAAGCGATGTTGATACTAAAGTTCAACACTGTGACCAACGGTCTCAATGAGCTTTCGGAACTGTACAAATTGTAATTTACACCCCAGTATCAACATTCAGATTGCGCGCAAGCACGAATTAGGTTTTCACTAAAAAGCCTTTCTCGTTCTAACCATCACGCAGTGGCCTAGCCAATCCAAAGCATTTATATCCACACCATACTCTGCCAGACAAGCATTGATTACGTGTCGGTTTTACAGCACAAAGAGAACTGGAATAGGGACCAGATCTATAAATAGTGGGAAATAAACATCAATACCATAATATGTATTCACTTAAACCACACTTGCGCTCATACTGCAATTATTCGGCCACGCAATTATGTATAAAACTTTCCTTCCTGAGGAGCATGCCAAAGCATTGCGAACTCCTTCTAATGTTAACCGCATGTTTTTCAATTAACAAACCTATTCAAAAATATTTTCATAAAAAACTGCAGCACTGCGGAGAGTCCGTCTTCGACTTTTACTTCTAATAACATCAACACCAGATTACGTACTACCACGTGACCGACGTCGACTTCATTCCAACTGAATACCGCGAAAGACGAAGCAAGGATACAGGTCGGTCCCGATTCGTATTGTTGAATTTTTTTGCAACGCGCTTGCCTCCAAATATCAGCCTACTAATGTTACCTCTTATCCCCTCCAGTCCGTAAAAGAATTGAAAGACCGGTCCAGTCCGAGCACAAAAGAGATTACTACTACTCCTTTACCTACAACTAAGGTATGACGTCTCCTTCTCATACACTGGAACTTATATAATCGTTTTTTCAGTCCTTGCCTGTGCACAGTAATTAAAGCGCTCATTTTTCTCTTTCTCCAGTCGCCATCAGACTACTTAGCGAACCCTTCGCTAAAACAAAGGTGCGCCATTAGTCCCAACGCTAGCTCCTTTTTGATTTTACAACGGAATTTTCAAATAGTAAGCCAATATAATTGTATGCTTGATTATGATTGTGACGTGACATACTTTTCCAGCTTGTAGCTACACCTTTTCTTTCCATTTTTTCACTCAGGTGATATTCTTCGTTAGATCGGCTGATCACAACAACTTTCCATTAGAGGTAAACATAATTTTAAACGAGGCTTGTTATTGCATATAAGAGTGAGGGGCCCCTATGATACTGAAAAAAGGCTCTGTTTTTAACTTACAGGTCCTGATGAGAGCCCCAGAAAAGAAGGGGTCTCGAAACGCGTAGACCTTATGAAGAGACCACAAGAAATTTTGAATAACTCAAAAATGAAACAAATTTTGAAATTAATTTGTTAAATACTTCCTTCTGTGGTCTAAATAGAAAGATTTGATTGTTTGCTCATCAATTAAATGCAGGATATGTGTATTTCAGAATGTGTTGTGAATGTATGCGTTTAATGACACTACAGGGATGAATGGGATGTCTGACAAGTATGCTTGATGTGTATCAATGAATGGTGTGGAGAAATTCCTTAAAATTAGTCACTAATAGACAGTTGAATTTTCAATTCGTTCTGATAAATAGAAGTCTAAATAAATGAAAAAATAAAATAAATTAATTGATTAATTCAAAGAAAACGAAGGTCTTCGACACTTTTTGTTTCATCTCAAAATGTGTTCTCATAAGAAAAGTTGAGATTGAAGATTAGTTGCAGTATTAGCAGTTTTGTTGTTATATTTGATTAGCGGCCTAGCTTTACTGCTTTTGGCCCACCTCCAGTGTTGGTTTTGAGCAATTAACACTTAAGCACATATCATGGGATCCCTAATGCATCCCTATGAAAGGGCAGCCTCACAGCAGTGAGAACCCAAATAGGCTGTTTGTCACTACCAGGACATGCCACACAGTTAAGAAGAAAGAAAAAGAAAAACAGGAGCAAACCCGTTATCCCAGTTGAGACCGGGTATATGTGATAACGAAAAACAATTTCTCAACAGGGAAATTATGTAAAAGGACCGTTAAACAAAAGAATTAATCAAAATGACCAAGGAGGGACAAGGGAGTCCAAAGGAAGTGAAAATTGTTATTTGTAATTAAATACACAGCAGGTATGTACAATTTACAGTAACCATAACAATCATATGTGCACTGATAGTGAAGTGAAAAAGTGAACGGTGCAGTGACATAAGTGTTAAAACAACAACGTAGTGCGGCAAAGAACTATTCAGATCATAAGGGTCAAACGAAAATATTCGTACACATTTAACAATTACAGAAAAATGTATTTAAATCAAAAATGGCCCTTCAAAGAGCCGCGATTGACGTTGTCAGGTCGACGACGTTTCAACCTCCTTACGTTTTGACTAATCCTTGACCAAAAGACCTTGCCCATACCTCCGAAATTGTCACCTATATAAAGAAATCGTTAATACTCCTGGATGCCTTGATGCCCTATCCATCATTTTTTCAGTCCCTACCGCTGAATTCCATAGGATCCAATACCAATTAGTATCCTGCCACGACACTGTGATTTAAGAATCTACATCTGGCAACCTTCTAGTACAGAGGTATATTTTAAACCCTCGTAACCATAGTCCTGATGATGACCCCAACGTAAGGAGGTTGAAACGTCGTCGACCTGACAACGTCAATCGCGGCTCTTTGAAGGCCCATTTTTGATTTAAATAAATTTTTCTGTAATTGTTAAATGTGTACGAATATTTTCGTTTGACCCTTATGATCTGAATAGTTCTTTGCCGCACTACGTTGTTGTTTTAACACTTATGTCACTGCGCCGTTCACTTTTTCACTTCACTATCAGTGCACATATGATTGTTATGGTTACTGTAAATTATACATACCTGCTATGTATTTAATTACAAATAACAATTTTCATTTCCTTTGGTCTCCCTTGTCCCTCCTTGGTCGTTTTGATTAATTATTTTGTTTAACATGCCACACAGTTAAGGCACATGTCCTACCTTTTACCTACACCGCACCCTGCCCATTGGGCTAGCTAGGGCCTATCTTAGGGTTGACTGATATGTAGTAAAAGGGGAGTTGCAGATGAGGCAACCACTTTATAAGGCACATCATGGCGGCAGTTAACTGCACGTGCAGGCCCTGCATTGGCAGAGGCACGATACAGGAGACAGGTTTGAAAGGCTACTTCGATGGGTGGCGCAAGCAGCGCTGCAAGCCCACCAGTAGCATTTAATTTACAGGCCCTGGGTATATGGGATACCACTGTACAGGGGACTCACAGATAAATTAAATATGCCAATCAGGTGTAGACCAATCTTACCAAGTTTACCAGAGAGAGCCCATTCACTTTAGCACTGATCGGCAGTGAGAAAGTGCCATGAGGCATAAAGCCAGCAACAACAGGACAGAAAAGTACAGGAGGAAGGCAAAAAGTTCTGGGGTGACCCTGCAAAAAGGGCCAAGTCCAATAGTCCCCCTCCCCAAAGGAAGGGGGCGTCTGCGGGTTGTTGTCACCCCAGGGGACAGTAACCATTGGCTACTGCCCCCGACCTTGGTAAACCCCCTTAAATTTAATATTTGGGCTCCCTTGAACCTTGTTCCTCAGATTCCACCAACCAAAGAAGAAGATGGAAAAAGACCATTGCAGGACCCAGAACTCAACCGCTGCAGACAGAATTCAGCAGGAACCCCACCACCTGTACTCGACAACTGGAGATGCTGTCCTTCCAGAAACACTGCAAGGCCTCCAAGAAACCCCAGAGACAATCCAGCCTTCAAATAATCTGCAAGAAACCCCAGAGACCTTCCAGCCTTTGACCAATCTCCAAGAAACTCCCTTAGGGCTAGAGGCTCTAGTCCCCAGGGCCCACCGGCACTAAAATCACAGTAGCTGAGGACTGACACTGGTGTCAACGTGACTCACTATTGTAAAGGAACCCCAACACCACAGAGAAAGAGGACCGACATGTGTCGATGTGACTGCTGTGCCAGAAGAAAGTACCGCAGCTGGACAACCTCCACGACCCAGAGGGATGCTCTCAGCTCAATAGCCCAGACTGTTTACAACCTCATTCCCGAGAGCCTCTACCCTCCTAATGTGGCCCTGTCGGCCTCCTCCTGCCCCGTATGCTCGACTACGGCCTCTCCAAGATGGCACAACATCAGCAGAACTCCTACTTCCCCTGCGCATTTTCATCCCCATGACTATGACTGCTGGGCTGGTGGTGCCTCCCTCTGATCTACAGTGACTTTCTGGCAACAACTGCAAAGGTACCAGTGTTGGCAGCCTACTGAATCCAATTCATTTCCATTGTTTTCCGCTGATTATGAGAGCACACTTCATTACCGGTATTGACCGAAAGAAAGTTATTTCTTTTGAAGGAAAGTTATTTCTCCTCGTTACTCCTCCCCTAGGGAGGCGTCTGCTTTTGACACATTCCCAGGTTTACAAGTCCTTGTAAACCTAGAATGCGTCAAACTCCATAGGTGTTGGGTGGGAACACCACCGCAACGCCCATACACCGCCTCTTTGATGCTGAGGTAGGCAACGCAGGAACTTGTGCTGCTGTACCTCACTCCACATCTAGGAGGCCGTGAAAAGCCATGCAAAGTGAGTTTGCATGGCCTCATAGATATAGCTCTGCACCCTGCGCCACCGGTGAGCAAAAAAAGTGACGCACAGCGGAACAGTGGGCTTGTAAATAATCCCCTTAGAGGCTTCTTCACAAGCCCCATGCGCCACTTTTTATATGGGAAAAAGTGACGCACCAGTGGCTCTAGGAGCTTGTAAATATAATCCCCTTAGTTTATAAGAACATCTACTATTAACAGTGCTGAGAAAACGCATGACTGTTGTAGCCCCTTATCAATAAACACGTTATTGATATTACAAGTGCTTGGCATTGTGAGAGTGCGCACACTCACAGCTACTTCTGTGGTTATTCTGGGTTTAAAACCCGGATTGATGGGCAGTAAAAAGTGTGCAACGCGGAATGCAGCTCTACTGCTCAGTATGAAGAGAAGCACATTAAAACTACACCTTCCTAAAAACAGAAAGGGTAACCCTGCTAGTTCCTAGTCACAATGCTCTTGTTATTGTAAATTGCTTAGGAGTGTACAGCTGTCTTCTGAAGCTAAACACAGGCACCTACCACTTGCCCAGTTCACATTAATAATTTGTAGGGCAAAAACATGAACAAGTAGAATGCATATTTCTCAAACATAAGGGTTTAAAGAACATATAGCGTTTTCTGTGATGTTGTCTCTAAGAGAGGTCTTGATATCTGTTTCAAACGGATTAGGGCTGTTTTTTTAACAATCAAAATATCCCAAACTTCAGAAAGAAAGAGACAGTATGCATCTTAAAAGGGAATCTGAAATCGCAGAGAAGCCTGTGGCTAGAAGGCATGACTTGCACTCCATTAGATTCCATTTGGGAGAACAGGGAAAGATGTATGAAACCGACAAGCAGCGTTCCCTGTTTCACACTAGCATGTTCTTATCTGCGTAGTATATCCTGTCCCAGCCAAGAATACATTTAAAACCGAACTTCATTTGACAGTTGAGATAATGAAGGAGTTAAGTTATTAAGTTTCTCTACAAGAAAATACTGTATGCTAAATTATTTCAAAGAAAAGAAATTCAACTGCTGCTTGGCAAGTCCCTTCGCTTTCCAATCAATTCCGCTGCCACGAGACATCTAGTAATTTTTGATTCGGTCTCCTGCAGGCTTGACTTCAATGAAGCGGCGCAGCAGGCCCGGGGAAGGCAGCTGTCGTGGTCTGACTGGCAAACCACTGGTTGGCGCTGGAAAGAGCGCCGCCGGAGGGGTGGGCGAGGCTGCCTTGAGCGGTGCCCCGGCCCTTAATCAGTACCTCAAGGCTAACAGCATAGCTGGGCTGCTGGCCTGTGATCCCATCTCTAGGTGGTAGTCACCTATGGCCTTTCTGCAGACTGCAGGCCCACTGACCATCCATCTTGAAGCAGCTTGACGCGGGCTCCTCTACCCATTTTACAGCCAACGGACATTTCCTATTGATTTATTGATTTCTGTCTGCCCGTGGAAGGAGTGCAGAAGAGACTCGGTGTGCTGCTGCAGCCTCCCGCATGGATTTTCTCTCTTTTTTATTCCTTTTTATCCTAGCCGTGTTAGCAGTCTGCGGTGAAGCAGGAATTAGACCATGCGGGAGCCCAATTTGCTAGTGGTTTATGTGCCAGGCTCGAGGTGGAAAATAGGCTCAGCTCTCGCTCCCTCCGTCTTTCTCTTTCTGGCTCTCTCTCATTCTCCCTCTCTTTCTCACGCTCTCCTCCCCCTGTCCCGCTCACTCGTGCTTTTTCATCTCACTCTTTATTTTCTTTCTCCTTCTCTTTCTGGCCTCCTTTCTCCCTCTCTCTCTCTTCTCACCCTCTCTCACACTGTCTCTATTGCCCCCTTTTCCTGGCTTATTTCCATATCTGCGTCTTCTCAGCCCTGCTCCCTGCAGAATCACTGCCCCATCGGCTAACATTTCACCCTGTTTTTGGTTTAGAATTATCAATGCACAATTGACCCCAGGATTAATAAGTATGATGTGAAATCAAGATTCAGAAATCCCTTTTTATAGTATTTACATATTTGAATGTGTATTGTGCTTGTATGGCGTGTTTCTTGTGTAGAGGACAAACTCATCCATTGAGCTCCTTACTGGAAAAATATGGAAATGGCAACCCATTTTTTTTAATTGAGTTTCGCTAGCTCAGAGTGCATATCTAAAATAGAAGTTCTGCATTTTCTGTATGCAGACATACCTCGAGAACGAAATGGTGCAACAATTATTCAAAACAATGAACGGTCAGTTAATCGCCGATCAATATTTCTGAGGAATGTTTCCTTCAGTGGGGTAATGACAAAATACATAATGAGGTGTACTGCTTTGAATAATTTTACCAGTTTGCTGCCCTTCCAATCAGCAGTCACATTGATTGTTTGATCTGGGTATTGTTCGTTGCAAGGAACAAAGGGGCATATTATCAACAAACGGCGTTAAAACGGCCCTTGAGAATTCCCATAGAAGCCCATGTTCCGGTGTCAACATGGGCTTCTATTGGTATTCTCTGCGGTATATTATAAAGACCATTATCGCCGCTTTAGCGGCAGTTTTCTGCCACTAAAACAGCGATAATTTTAACGCAGTGCTTGATATTATGCTCCAAAGATTCTACCCAGCCCCCGACTTTGGTGTCCTTCCAGTGCCCTCCCAATTACCTTGGAGAGGATATGAGGAAAGCTAATGGTAGATTGGCCCTCAACATATCATGCCGAAAACAAACCCATGGCATGTCCATCCCGAAGCACCACAGGCTGTAGTTGAGTAGTATTTAGGTGTACTTTACGTAGGGGCTGTTTTTCAACTAGACATGCCGCGGACATATGTTTATGGCTGGAAATAGCTTCATTTGTGCTTCCCAAGTACCCACAAAACGATACTTAACAGATGTAAGTGTTTTTACTACTGTGTAATTACATGCACCGACTGTGAACAATAATGTACCAGTTGCTCTACGCGAGGGGTGGGCAGTGGGTGGACCAAGGCGTGGTTTGCCATGAGAGTTTTTTTTTAGTATTCACAGACTCCTCTTTACTCTTTTCTTAGCCTAGAAATGGTTGTAATTTTGCTACAGCAAAGACCGGGACTATAACCCGTTCCATGGTGGAAACGTGACCAGAACATTTCCACATTTTTGAGGAATGGTTTCTTAAAGAGAATTTTCTTTCCCCAGTGAACTGATAAATAAACATTTGTTTGCATTAAAACCAGTAAAATAACTAAATTCACTGAATTACTGATGAACCAACCAACAATTAAATGCGAATGGGGTACAGTAGGGTGTGAGTAGAAAGTCTTTATCAACAAAATGATTGATCCTATCAAGTCAGGGATCCTGGATAAGCAAGTCCAGGTTGGTAGAGACCTGGAACCTGTAGAGAAGACAAACACCAACTTTGCTGTCAGAGCCTGTAGAACCTCACATGCACTTGTTGCACTGAGTTGGCTGCAGCACGCAAGGTCATGTGGCAGCGACTGAAGTTTTGAATGCAGTTCATTTGTGGAAGGATAACCTTCAATTATAAAAGGTGGCAAGGCTCAGACTGCAAATTAAGTATACTGGGACATGTACTTCGTCACAGCTTTACGTCCATGCAAAGATCTCGTCAGGATCTACTCTTCCTAAAGAAAATACAAGAGGAATTGAGTTAATATCAAACGATCATTGCAGAACTCACTTTTTTCCAGCAAATTCTAGAGATAGCGGTTGCCAATGTATATTGACCAACACTGATCAAGATATTCATGCCTTGCTTTTTTTAAACTCTCCCACTTTAGAAAATCTAGTAAATGTAAGCTCCCTAAAATCTATCGATATTAAAGATTACTGCATTTGAACCTGCACCATCAAGATTATCTCATCATACACCCAAATCCTCTTCATGCCCATTCTCCAGGCAAATGTTGGCACAAAAAGCAGACCCTCTCTTCTCCTCCTCAAAACATCGATCTCTTTGATCTTGACAGGGAAATAATAAAAAAGATGTGGATTTGTGAGTCTTTTTAGGCAATGAGGCCTCGCTTGTTCCCTAAGATAATGTGGTGGTCAAGAACAGTTTTTTTCAGCTTACACAACTTAAACCCTTTATCCCTATCTACTCTGAGAAATAACGGGAAATAGTGGTAGGTGCAACAAATAAATCTTGGCTAGTCTACTAAAATGCCCTCTACTGCAAATTGCCCATGCCGTTTTTTAAAGGACTCTCTCACCTTTGGCTGGTGAGTAATTGTGGTTCTTTGCTGGTAAACATTGTGTAGTCAAAAATCGTACCGCGAATTGGCAGCAGGAAGAGCAACCACAATCCACCTCTACTGCTATACTGTACTCATTTAACAGGCAAGCAACCATTGTATGTTCCAACGGGAGCTGTAAGTTAAAGGTGAAAGTTCTATTTAGAAGTGGCTACTTAGATCTTGGAAAAGATATTAGCAAGTTAATGGCAGACTGACTCTGAACACACCAGGGAGAAAAATATCTACTGAAATTGGCCCGTAGCATGTCTATGCTGTTAATGCAGTAATGTGGCCAGTTAATTGATCTGGCTCTCTAACTATCCCTGATTGATGCTACTCTTGACCAGTGCTGTGCATATACCCAAACATTAGGGGAGATGCACTAAGAATTCACACAACGCAGTGCAGCAAGGCAAGTTGCTTTGCTGTGTTGTGCAAATGAGAAAGAACTGAAGAGTGCCATATTTACAAAGAAAATATAATGGCACTCCCAAGCTCTCTCCCAGCACACTGGTGCACTTGTGGCTGCCTAGCACCAATACATGCACCCTTGTGTCATGCTGCAAAGGTGGCTGCATTATGAGCAGGATTGTTTTGCATGGAGGAAGGCATGGCTTTCTGCACAAAAACAATCCAAAGAGGCATTTCCCTTTTCTATATGTGATGTAAAATGCATCCCACATAGGAAGAGGAAGTAACATGGAAAAATATACATATTTGTCCTTGTTACGCCTCTCTCTGTTGTGTGTGCTAATTTCCCCCAATTCCAGTGTTACAAACTTTATAAAATCAGGAATTGTGTGAAATCCATCGGTAAATACATGGTAACACCCATGCTCTACCCATGAAATGCCTACTAATCAGAAATGCAACACAAAGCAGAGCAAGCTACTACTTTGTGTTACAAATCTTTGCAAATACCATACACAAAGCCACACAAATCAAGCCTTGTGCGGCTCTGTAAATCCCAAATAGCCTTTGCACTGCCCTGTATCACCTTGTGTGATGCAATGATGATTCAAAGGCTTAGCAAATCTGGGTCTCAGTAGCTGACCCCAAACACAGCGGTGCAACAAGCTTTGGTACAAGATGTGCTGAAACAGTTGGTTCAGAGTCAGTCACTATTAACCTTCGAAGTCAGTTCAACTCTGACGTAGTGAATGCAAATCTGCAATATCACTGAAACAAACTGGTGAGGGGAATCTGTTAATACTTGTGATGAACATAAAGCCCTTTGAATCATTGCTTTGCACAATATGTGGGTTTGAACATGTTGACATCTCGAAGAAGGGGGACATTCTATACTTCATCAAAATGCCCAAACCTTTAAGATGGGCAAGCTTGAGGTTGGAGCAAAGCATTTTGGAGGAGGAAATCACAAAAGTCATTTAGTTGTACAAGGTGAAAATGGCTTCTAGATAGATGCAAACAAGATCAAAAAGCCAAAGGCGTCATCATTGCTTTTCAGGATCTTCAAGGAAGCAGACAAAACTAAGTCTTTGAATCCGAGTTTTAATGAAGCAATCATTACTCTCATTCTGAAACCCTGCATGTGAGAAATTCTATCCTTTTTGCCCTGTTCACCCCCATTTTTTGACTGATACTGGTGGTAACTGGCTCTGGCTGTGCCCTGGTCTCTGCTAACCAGGCCCAGGGCCACTACGTTTATTAAAAAGGTCTGTGATAATTAGGACTTTGCCTTGCTTCAAAAAGGATTAAGGAGTGAACTCCCTGAAAGCAACAGGTTAACAGAGCTTCCCTGCACCATCTTCCTCAAGAAGTCCCCAGCTTTGAGTGCATCCAGTGGACTTTTAAGGATATAGCCAGGTGCTATGTGGGAATTGTAGTCGTAAACTTCCAAGGACCATCTCAAGCTTCTAGACCCTTGGATTTTTGTTTTGGACACTTTGAACCCCCAAGAGGAACTCCAGGAAGAGTTCCAGAAGTTTGGAGCAACTTTTGGAAAAACCTCCATAAGTTTACTGACCCATATCAAGAGTCAAGCCGACTTCGTCCAAATGCGACCCGGCCTGGATTTCAGATTCATCCTGCTGAAAGCTTTGGATCTCAAGACTACGAGGAGTTCACCGGGGGCTCCAGCTGAACCAAGCCGGCGAACCCGCTGTGAATCCAGCCTGACAAAATGCCTTGCTCGCTCTTGAGAGAAAATCCTCCAGAATAGTTTCTAAGTGTGAAAGTAAAATTTTGACCAGGGCCTCTCGCTTAGTGTATCCAACCATGGCTCCATTGCAGTTGGCCTCAAACTTTGACTTTGTGCCGGTCAAGCGCAACCAGATGTCTCAAATTGGCACTATATGTTTTTAAGCACTAGAAAGTGTTTGATGTTTAAGAAATTATATTTCCGGTTACCTGTATTGGATGTTTGTCATTGAGGTGTCATTTTAAAGATAAAAATATGTCCTATAATTATAAATTGGTGTGGAATTTTTATTGTGTGCTGTGTCTAACTTATTTAATGTATTGGTGTTTTTAAATACTTTACATACCTGTCTCCTGATTTAAGCCTGCCTGCTCGCAGCTAGCTGCCAAGGGTTGATGCAAGGGCTAATGTATTAAAACCTTGACTGGACCTTATATTGTGGTGGTAGCCAAATTGCTAGTGGTAGTGGCATACTTGCCCCTACTAATATTCCACCTTCCAATACTGCAAATACCCTTTACTCACCAGCAGTTACTTGATTACCCATTGCAAGAGGGCATTGTTCCTGACCTCCAGGTTACATTACTGCACCTTTTAAGGTAGGTTAGAAATGACAAAGGTGAAGAATTGGCCATATCACTTGATGCTGAAAAAGCATTTGACTGTGTTTAGTGGAAGTATTTATTTAGAATCTGGGAAATTTCTGCATAGGTCATGCAATAAGGTGAAATAGCCTATCAAATACCCACAAACATGAATGAGCTAAGGTGGCTTATGTCAGATGCATTTTCTATTAGCTGGGATAGGTGTCTTGGAACCCCTAGCTGCAGCTATTCAGCAATTCTATGATATTGATGAAATAAACTTACCTGCTATCTCCATGAAAATCAAGGTACAACTATGTCTTCAAGATGTTGCCACTTGTGTCTCTCACCAATTGGTAGCACAACAAAGTGGAACATTTCCTAGACTGAAAGTATTCAAACTCATGCAGTGGGGACCTCAAGTGACATACAGCTGTCTCACATGCCTTTATGCTGCATCGCTCATTAACGGCAAATTATGAAAAAGTGATTTGTGAATTGGAAAGAAAATCGATCCTGCTTCCATTTAGAGGTAGCTGCATCCAACTCGGATGGCCCACCTACCATGGTATTTGGGAGTAGTGCTAGAGTAGGCATAATTAGGGTCCTGATTACACGTCCATGTCATTTGAATGGCAGCTGGTTCGCAAACAAATTGACATGTCTGGCAGGATACATATGAATCATGTAAAAGACGTGGGGTGCGTGATGAACTGGAGTGAATGGAAGGGGAAGGGTATGCAGATCTGTTCAAGACTTGTGTGGGGTGGAAAAGTTCTCTCACACACTTCAGAATGAATTCAACATTCCTTCTTCCCACATTATTATTTTCAAATATTAGATACATGCCATTGTCCCGCCCTGGATCTGGTCAGTGGGTATCATCTTGGACACTTTTGTTAGAGAAGTCAACAATCTCAGTGTGAAATAAATCACGTTCCTCGGTCTTGCGGACTCTGACAACCTGTTGGCCAGAGTGTGGGAGACTATCAATAAATGCTAAGACAGAGATACTACTCATTCAGCATCTATGACCCTCTTACAATATGCCTCCTGTCTTCTAGACTTGATCATTCATCAGAGATGTTCGTGTTCTATCGCCCTTGTGATGGAAAAATATTGAATTCTACAAAATGTGAAAACCACAATGGCTCGCTCTTATGTAGCATGTATGAGGGATAAGATGACCATGGCCATGCATGAGAAAATGATTTCCCAAATGGCTAACTTTGATTAGATTGGGGTCCTTTTACACTGATTTCTCATCAGTTTGCTGAGAAGCTGCTTCAGGGTCTGATTGGCCTTTAGGGCAATCAGACACTGCCTGATGGGCTGGTCTAACCGGTCAGTGGAAGGGCCGGTTTGCTGGGCTTGGTTTTACTGTTAATTTACCTAACATTAAAACAAATATTGCCCGCAGCTGCTCAAATCCATGTAGTCTTCTATACCTTGCAAAACACTTATTCATTGTGTTTTTACAAGATCAAATTGCCCCAATCTGCAAACACTTTTTTAGATGTGTAATTCACTAATGGAGTCCACTTTTATTTTGTTGCCTGGGTCGAATTTCTCTTCCATTTCGACACTGGGCTGCGTCCATGCAGGATGACGTTGCATGTCCTATTTATTTAAATAAAACGGGGGAGATGACTAAATGCATCAAGTCTGTAATGGACAACTCTTAGGCCTCCTCACTGTGATTATAGTGTTTTTGATATCTATGGCCTGCATTTTTCAACTCTGTATTTGATTAAGTATGTGCTCAAGTGGAAAGATTTTGGTGTCAGAATATTGTTAGCAAAAAGTTGATGTGACAAAAACGTCATATTTTAAGTATTGTTTACATACGTACCTTTGTATGTAGGATTGTGATTGTTAATTTCAGTTGAGCAATATCTACCCAACGAATACTTGTTCTTGTCAGACAATATTTGTTTATGATATTCTGGTACCAAACCATGGAAAGGGAACGGATAGGGTTTACATATTTGATCGGTTTTACCTGCCAATTTGGGTTTTTCAGACCATACCCCCATTTTATAGACAGACAATTTCATGATGATTGAGGAGTCCAGTCCTCTCTTGGGGCCAGATGTACAAGCGTTTTTTGCAATAGCAAAAGGGAAATTGGCCCATTTGCGACCGCAAAATAGTTCTGCACTATTTACAAACCCTATTTTGCGAATCGGTAACCTCTAACTGACTCACAAAATAGGGCTTACAACTCGCTATTAGGAAGGGGAGTACTAAGGGTGTCCCTTCCTAATAGCGGCTCGCACTTTAATGGAAGATTGTTTTTCGGACGCAATTGCTGCCGCAAAACACTCGCAGTTTACCTCCCATTTCAAATGGGTGGTAAACCACTCGCAAACGGGAAGCGGTCCCCAGACGACATCATCCCCTTTGTGAATGACACTGAAAGTATTTTTTAAACGCAGGCAGTGGTCCCACGGATCAATGCCTACTATTAAAAAATGAAACAGTAACATTTAATTTTTCTTTTTTAAATGCATCCTGTTTTCTTTAAAGGGAAATGGCTGCATTAAAAAAAATCTCCTTTACATTCCTGGGAGTGCTAGCCATTCCCAATGGGGTTGCAAATTGCACCTGCATCATGAATAATAATGAGGCAGGCAATTTGCCACCCCATTAGGAATCGCAAACAGTTTCTGAGATACTGTTGTGAATTCCAATTTGCGAGTCGCAAATTGTGTGTCGCAAAACGATGCAATTTGCGACTTGCAAAGTGGAGGGGTCGTACATCTGGCCCTAGGTCCATTAACAGGGTCCCGGCATGCAAAGTATAAAGTACAATATTCAGCACATTTAATTTGAGGAATAGTGGTGTATTCGCAGCTATGGATTTCAACCTATCATTAAGCCCTATTACCAGTCTATCTGCCCTCCTCTTTCTTTGATGAGCTCCCATAGATACGAATTCTTCATGGTGCTGCTCCTGGTTACCCATGCCATAACCCAATAATTATCACAGTGATTAGCATTGGATTACAGACTGGTGTGCCAAAGGTTCCATTATATACTTAAGGGTCTGAATATCTTGAGCCACCTACACACCTGAAGTTTTTAGAAATGTCTGCTCCATACTCAGTGCAGTCTTCTGGCTAGTGATCTTTCCAATTAGTGTATGAGTTCCAAATAAAAATATTCAGTCAGTGTAAGACCTGGCCCTTTTGACAGGTTTATTCCCAAACCTTTTGCATTTTGCCTCCTATTTTTCTGACCCTGTTTTCATTGGTTATAGGATTCTGGGCACTTTACCATTGCTGATCAGTCCTAAAGTATATATGCTCTCTGTATAATTGTGATATGATTGATTATCCATGATTGTCATGTTTGATTCACTGGTAAGTCCCTAGTAAACTGCACTGGGTGTGCCAGGGCCTGTAAATCAAATGCTACAAGTGAGCTTGCAGCACAGGTTGTGCCACCCACAGGAGTAGCCCTGTAAATGTATCTCAGACTTGCCACTGCAGTGTCTATGCATGCAGTTTTAAACTGCCATGTTGCCCTGGCAAGTACAACCACTTGCCAGGCCCAAACCTTCCCTTTTCTTACATGTAATGCAGCCTTATGGTAGGCCCAAGGTACCCCCATGGGCAGGGTGCAGTGTATGTGAAAGGTAGGACATGTACTGGTGTGTGTGGCATGTCCTGTTAGTGAAATACTGTGTATTTCGTTTTTAACTATTGAAAGGCTGTCTGTCCCACAGGCTTATCATTGAAGTTGTGTTTTAACATTTTACATTTGTAGCTTTCCGTAGGGACAAGATAGAAAAAGTAAGTTTAGGCTCTCTAAACTCAGAATTTATTAATGCACCTTTTGGTAAAGGTGGTTTTTAAATTCTCTGTTTGAAAATGCCACTTTTATTAAGTGGGTATTCTCTTACTTTACTATTCAGTGTGCCTCTGGCTGTTTGTGTATTCAGCGTCTGGTGTTTGAGTGACAGGAGCTGGGCATGTGCATTTACTCTAGACAGTCACCAGGGGGGTTGAGGTGTGTCCTTTCTTGTCTGGGTGACTCATCGCAGTGCTAAATACACCTGGTCTGCATTTTGAGTTGTGGGAGGAGTTTTGCTTGCACCTGAATAGGCTGTGTCTCCTTTTTTACAATGCTGTCTTCACCCCCTGTGGTCATGCTGCACCAGGGAGGATAGAACTGGATTGAACTGGGTTCAGAGACCCTTGCCTCAAAGAGAACAATGACAATTTGGGGTATGAGTATTAAACCTGAAGCCCCAAGACTTTAAATTACTTCCAGGAACAAGAGAACCCTCCCAAGAAGAGCAGAAGGACTGTGTGAGGAGCGCTGAATTTTCTGAGTGAGGGCTGGATTGGCCTGCAGTTGCTGCTTCTGTCTGTGGTGGAGGAAAAGGTCTGACTCTTTTTGCACTGCTGTGGTATCCTGCTTGGGAAGTATCTCCAAGGGTTTGTGTGTGCTTGCCTCCTGTTGGAAGTCTCAGGGAGATAAAAGACCTAAAATCAAGTAACCTGCCTTGGAGGAAAAGCTGCAGATCTGTGTGAGGAGCGCTGCCTCTGAGGTGTCTGGGGGTGGGACAGCCTGCAGTTGCTGCTCCTGTCTAGAGCAGAAGAAGGGCTTTTACTATAAAGAAAAAGAGATTCCCTAACCATTACAGGCTGAGCTCTCTATTGTTACCTTTCCAGAGTGCATGGGGAGCGCTTTAGTAACCTGCTTAGAGGTAAAGGAAATGCATGGGGGGCGCTCCCCACTTCGTGTAGCCCTGTCAAGAGGAAGCGTGGCATGAGCACTATAATTGCTGGTGCTGCCGCAATCGTGGTCTCCAATTAGGCCAAGAAATATCCCCTGCAGTCGTGCCCATCATTGCCGAAGCAACTGCCGCACAGGGCTGAAGAGAGAGCCCAGAGCTGCAAATCCCCTGAGGGCATTCATACATTGTTTCAGCAACCACCAGGGAAGCCGCTTGAGTGCGACTGAGAAGCCCCAGGTGTTACTCCGCAACAGCCCCAGAGCCAAGGGAGAAAGGAGGGGCCAGCAAGGAGAAGTCCGTGAGGTCACAGTGTGGCTGCCGTGCAAGTCAGCAGCCGACCCCAGCAAGGAAGCCCATTCGTAGGCCCAGGAGAGAGGTAAGAGGGCTGTTGGCAGAGCGGGAGGCCATAGGAGTGCCTCTACCCTTTATCAGCCATGTGGTGAGACCAAGATCCCTGCGAGGGCTCGAGACCTGCGAACGCCCCTGGGACTGGGTGAGGACCCTTCCCCACCTCTTTGCTGGAGCCATGCGCCGCCCAAGAGTGGGCAGTGACCTTAAAGCCATTCGAACCGCGAGGGACCCAGCAAGGTCTCCTGGCCACCGGGAGGAGCCTGTGTCTGCCCCCCTTTCCTGACCTACAGCTGGGGACCTTGACAAATTAGAGGCCATGAGGAAATTGTACCTGGTGGCAGGACGAAAAGGTAAACCCTAGATAGCGCCAGTTGTCCTCAAGAGGGTTGACCGGCAACTCCCATATACCCTGTAAAAGTCACGCGGGAGCGCTATGGCTGCATATCCAAGGGACAAATTGGTGATCAGTTCCGAGTAAGATCAGGGGATTGATGTGAGCACGTAACCACTGCATTTTGTGCCTTATATGTTATATGCGGGGTCAGTATGATGTTTTGTAAGGCGTTATAACATGTCCTTACATCCTACAAAGTGATCCATGACATGTGCTCCTTATGAGTATTTACCTACTGCACTACCTGTGCACTACCAGTGATGTTGGGCATAATATGTTACTATGATATGAGCAGTATTTATTTCCTTATTTTATTGGCCTATCTATGATATAAGAATTGCCTGGTTGGCAAAGTGATAGATGGTCTATGTATTGTTGTCATGATTGCCTCGCGGTAAAGTGAGTTATGTGATATTGATGTATGGATCATTGGATTATCATGACATTTGCCTAGTTGGCAAAATGATTTATGTGATTGTGATCTAGGTGTTTCATGTATAAGTATATTTTTCCATACCTTGTGTGGAGTCTCTTTTTGTGGTGTGCCTATTGTGTCACCAAGCACACGCTTTGCACATTGCCTCGGCTATAAGCCTGACTGCTCTGCCAAGCTACCAGGGGGGTGAGCAGGGGTTATCTTGTGTGTGTAACTCCCTTACCCTGACTGGAGTGGTCTGTCCTGCGTGGCTTAGGTACATACCCTAGCCAACCAGAAACCCCATTTCTAACAGACAGTTATTCAGAACAACCTCCTGTCCAAACAAATAGAACCAGTGAAAACTGGCACCAACTAATGGATCCATAACGATTGCAAAATCAAAATTTGTAATGATTTTTCCCTAGATTAGGTTGTTACTTTTCTAATACACAGAAGGTGAAACCATACATACTGTCTAAAAGAAAGTTAGAAACAGGCATTGATAATTTATCAAGAACCGCTTTGTATTCATATGTATGGCAAGTATGACTAGAATTAAGAGACCCAATAGGTTCAAGACATTTACTTATAGGAGGGAAACCTAATGAAAAACTCTGCTATTTACACCAATTCCATGCAAAAACCATTGCAACTGCTTATTCAACATGATGTCCTGGTTTTCCAATCAGGTGCAATAAGAGTCAATGCCAACCAATAGATTCCCTAAGATGTGAAGATGTTGAAAATATGTCGTTTTAGTATATTTCCCTATGGCCCTGGTGGTGTTCTCTAGAGGAACACATTATAGAGTATTCAAAGTGTCCAGAAAAAAGACTGGGGAAGCTTCATGTGCAGGGTGAACCCAGAATCTCAATGAATGACAACATTTTGGTCTGCTGACACTTGAGCGACCTATAGAAATGAGCATACACATTTACCTGGCCAACCTTCTTCTCCCTTTATGAAGAAGGGAAACACATGTGTTATGGACATTTCAGGGGAAAATCAGAAGAATCATATATTCAACAGTTTCCCAACCAGTCATTCAGAACAAGGGGTGTGTGCCTGTCAATAATAAATTTCCTTAGCAAAGGTAGATGTTGACAGTTTGTGCATTTGACATGGTTCCTTACATCCCAGGGGTGAATGTCAGCCACTGAAGAAAAGGTGTCCTGTAAATTATATGAATGACTTGACACTTTCCCAGTTCATGGAAAGATAGGCACAGATAACATCTGCATCAAAGGCAGACATTTTGATGATCCTGCATAATTTGACGAGAAATGGCAGGGTCCATTGTCAAAGATGGCAGCCTCCACGGTCAAAGATGGCGACCTCCATTACTAGGGATGAATTCAGTCAAAAACGTAAACAAGGTGGACAGGTTAAAATGGAACTTGTCCTGTATCTATTTCAGAACCTAAAACTAAAAGAAAGTAGCCTAAAGCAAGTGATTAAAATAATAGAATTATGGAGCGAAACAGTCATAAGATTTGTGACATTCCTGGAATAATTTCTAATCTACATAATCACTAAATTAGCAATGTATGTGTATTTTTTATTGACTTGCTTATCAGACATATTCATTGACAGAATAAAAGCACATGCAGGAAATGTGCGTCTGATGAAGTAGCAATTCATCACTTGTTACACGTTCAATAACGTGTCTTCAAACTGAAATGAAAAGGGGGTCTCTGTGCTGGAAGACACCCTACATAACACGGAATTCACAAAAAGTTCTCAGGAGTTTTCCTGGAAATCTCTCACTGACAGCTTCTCAGGCATAGCATTTCAACACTTTGTGAAAAATGTAGAAGTAGGATCAAGCAGACTTTGACTCTGAGAGTTCTTTTACACCTCTTTTTAGTGTGGGGGTGCACAGCTACAAAAAGAGACACTTTGAGCATGCATTGTAGAAGGTTCAAAATATAATATGGGCTCATGACAGATTCGAAGGAGCTTGACAGGTTTCAGACATAGACTTTAATTAATGTCACCTGAGATTGAAGCTTCTATTGCTGGCTTTCCCTGTGCTACCCCCCCGTCTCAAAAGGCAACAAAAGAATACAAAAAGCAAACAGGGAACTACGAGTTCTGTTTACAGTCTGTAGTATCCTGTCCTTATCCTTCGCGAAGTTCACAAGCCCTTCCTATAAGTCTGTCGAGAAGCTAAAGCCAGGACACGAAGTGAACCTTGTGATATTTTGAGGGTTAAATGTTGAGTGATATCACTTCCTCAACCGTGCCATTTGGATGAATGGAAATTCATGATTCCAGTCTTTAATTTATACTGTTTTCAATTAGGAAATGCGCCAATGCACATTCTTTAAAATCATATTACTTGAAAGAAATATATAGAATTTTTCCAAGTATTTTATGTCTGATGGCATGCACATCAACCTTTGAAGAAACTGACCTTCTTAAATTTTGAATATTTGAATATATTGAATATATTTGATATGGCGGGAACGCACAATTGAAAAAAATTTGAAACAAATATAAATATTAGGAACATGCGTTTTTCTTCCATTTCTTTCATAAACATGCACCAATGCATATATACTGAGTAAACTAGCCAGGCCCATTGCTTGCAGCAAACCCTTGGCTGTGCGAAATGAATGGCGTTCATTCCTCCCTGTAGCATATGTTAAATAAAATTGGGAAATGTTTCTGACATTCATTCAAATGCATTCTCCCAGTCCACTGAAAATCAATGCAGGGCTGTTCTGTGCTCACAGCAATGAGGCTTCCATTACTTGTTTCTCCCTCCATCTCAAGCTGAGCTTCCCTAAGGCCACTAATTAATAGGTGCCAATGTTCATTAGCGCGTTAATGAATCATGAACTTTACTCGGGATGTTATGCAGCGGCCCTGTGCTCCAGATTTCACTTGTCTCAAACATAATGAGGTTCACAGGAATCAGGATGTTTATACAGTACGGTTTTGAAAAGAAATACTCACTATTTGCATGCATCGGTAGGACTGTCAGCACAAAATCCCGAACTGCGTGTAGTTTTAGTGCACTGACATTTGCGGTTTCAAGGTGATACCAAACGCGTGTTATTTATTTGCAAAAGTTGCAGAAATAACAATAATTTCAACTAATTCTAAATTTGGTTCAATAGCATGCATCCTAATGTATTTCATTAGTCTGATTTCCTCTTTACCAGATAATTAGTCTCTAAGCATGACAACGTATTTAGGAGATAAAAAAAATCAAGCATTTATAGTTCGGCTTCATCGCTGCTCGTAGTTTACATAATATTCTCTCAAACGGAGGTAAAGAAAATCAGATCATTCTTACTGCAGCCAGGGCACATGATTATCTAAATCTAAATATTGCAGAGCTTGGGAGCAAATCGCTTTACTTCTACTGACAGATATGATTTTAATGTGGTATATAGCTTTCTCAGTTTTTCTATTCTTTTGCCTCAAGTCAGTCATACAGTGTAGTACAAACTGTAACTTATTGTTTTAATAAAAAAATGTCCTTCCTAAAACGTTCATCCTTTTGCAGGGAGGGATCTTAACTTGACCTGAAAAATGTCATGGTACACCCTTCATTCCAAGAGTTGCTCAAAGCTCTCATTGCAGAATAGAAGAATTTGTGATGCTGATTATAAGTTTTTGCATCATAAATACCCTTCCTGCATTTACTGCAGGGTGTTAGTTAGACCTGACACCCTTAGCGTGGTTTGACCCCAAACGTTTTGCTTTCACCCCTCATGTTTGCTGAATTAACTTTTGTTGGTTTTAGGACACTTTACCACTGATAATCAGTACACAAGTGGTTGTACTCTCTCCTTCAAACATGGTAACATTAACCTGCACATAATTGACACATTTAATTTACTTGTAAGTCCCTAATAAATTGTATTACATGTACCTAGGGTCTGAAAATTAAATACTATTAGTGTTTCTGCAGCACTCGTACTGCCCACCAAACTAATACTTTAAAAACATGTCTCAGGCCTGCCACTGCAGCATGTAGTGAAGTGTTAAACTGCCATAACAATCTATCAAAATTAACTTTTTGCCCTGCCTAAACCTTAGTTGTTAATACATATAAGTCACCCCAAAGGTAGTCATTAAATGCTAATAGGGCAAGGTGGATTTTATTTAAGACGTAGGACGTGTACTTAGGTTTTACATGGCCTGGCAATGAAAAACTCCTTAAGTCGTTTTCCACTGCTGTAAAGCCTATCCCTTCCATTAATAAGTGCTAACTTAAGACTGGAAGCAGATAGAGACATGCTGCTTACAGTCAAATAAATTGCCATTTAAAATCCTCTTTGATGGTAGTCAGATTTTAGGTCACAATTCTGAAAATGGCACTTTTGGAAAGTTGCCATGTTCTTGTCCCTAACCACTGTGCCATTCTGCCAGTGTCCTAGGTCACATAACTATGAATGGCTCTGCAGTTGGGGTTTATGCATTGCTTTCAGACAGTAATACAAAAGGGACTGAGCTGTGGAAGGATGGGGCATCGCCTACACCACACACAAAGTAAACTAACACCAAGTCTGCCCTTCCTTTTGCCACACCCAGACAGTTTGGAGACTTGACAAAGAGAAGACCTTTCTAGGCCTAGTTGTGGGGGTAGGACAGGGAGCCCCAAACACAAAGGTTGGCACCAGGTATAAATATTGGACCTCCAGAGCCAATCATAGTACTCCTGGACTTGTGGAAGATTTAGGAGAATAACTGCCCTGCTGCCAGAGGAGAACCCCGCTGTTTGAAGGACTGCCTAGATGACTAGGAAGGAAGACTGGACATGCTTGCTTTCATCCCAGGTTACCCAGAGTGACTCCAATGGCCTGTTGGCTGACCTCCTTTGTGAGCTACAGGGACCTACCAAGTTTCAGAGACCTCCCTGCAACTGCCCAACTGACCTGTTGCAGCCAAACCAGCCTGGACCTGTCTGAGCCCTGCTGCTGGCCTCTACTGGAGTGAATCTTGATCCTATGTACTGGACCTTTGGTTGGCATCAATGGAAACTCCTCCTGCAGCAAAAGTTGAAAGTGCGGAGGCTTGGACTGTTTGCAAATAGACCTGTTCACGCCAAGACTCTGCCACATACGATGACTGCAAATACAAAGCTCTGGTGTAACCTTCTCTTTGCATAGACAATGACTGTCTGCGGCGACCGGCAATGCAAGACGTACACTTCATGCTACAGCCTACAACGACCACTAAAGAGAAGCTACAGCAACGACTTACAGTGCTCGATCAGCTTTTTGTGATACTTTGATGACCATGTGTGATGTTAACCCACTCTTAGCTGTACAGCATCTACCTTCTGTGACTCTCCTCCTGGCAGCCTCATCTAACATGAATGGAACTCTTTGTTTCAGACTTGAGAAGGTAACTTTTCAGCAGCACTAAGTTGGTTCCTGTATCCAACCCATGCTTCATTTTTGTCGACCTGAACTTGTGACATGTCCCTGTCCAGCACCTCTTTAATCCTAAAGAAAATATTTAACTTTCTATTGTTTTCACAATGTATGGCTTGACCTCTTCATTATTATGCATTCAGCATCAAATGTGACGTCACATACAATTGGAAGTACCAGGAGGGATTCCATAGGCCCTTCTACATCCTTACAAGGATTGGTGCAGTGGGCAGGTCTATGGGAGTTACAAAGGCCGGTCATCATTTTCTCAAGCTCCTCTGTAGCAACACCTGCCAACCCACTCCAGTTTATCTGGAAGTGGGGAGGGAGATGAGAGAAAGAGTGAGAAGAGCAGCCTTGCTCAGATACCTCCCTCCACCATCCTTACCACTCCAGAAGCAGAAACACTGAACTACTATGTGGGGATTAAAATAGGAGGGATAAGATTTTTCCTACGCCCTCCCCTTCCAATTCCCACCTCCTCATTCATTACATATGACTCCTTCATCTCACATTGCTTCTCTGTCCATGAGAAGAATTTTGGGAGAAAAGATCCGTTTGTCTGTGCCTCAAAAAGGTTAGCCAGATGCTGTTTGTATATATTCATACCCTAAGAAAACACTCAAATAACACCTAGGTCTTTGATGGGGCACAGTCACACAGTTTCTTTCCCTTACAATGCTTCTCTCGCCAGGTAATTGCACTGCACCCAGTTAATTACCTGTGGGCATCTCAAACTCACAGGAAATCTATACATGTCTGGCACCCACATGCTCAGGAGACCCACAGAAGCACAAATTTGGTTCAAGTGCTGGTATGGATCTGTTCCTGCATAAGCAAATACCATAAATTGAAAATCAATTAATGAAAATCTGGCAAACATGTTCAACAAAATATTCCATCCAGCCATTCAAGGAAAGCGAAGTCTAGGTTGAACCACTTTGGTACTTTCCCAGAGCAGCAGCTCAGATTTACTTATATTTAACCCAAGTGTACTGCAGCAACCAAAGTTGCTGTTCTGCGTGTGCCAAAGAGAGAGAGAAACAATGTACCATATATACTAAGATATGGCACATTTTTTTCTCTCACTCAGTGCAGGCACGCTTTTGGCTTTCATCTGCAAAGGCACACACACTTGCGCTACAGTGCAAGTGTTTATGCGTTCTCTATTTCAACTCAGTGGGAACGGCCGCTCCAAATAAACCTCAAAGTCAGGTGTACTAGGAGTTTAACTTCGCCTATACTAATTAATAATGTGCACGTGAGACCTCTTATTAAAGCGGTTTGCCTGTATTTGTGCGATCTGAAAGAGACACGTTAGTGATAGATTCCTCACCTTAGAATATCCCCAGGTTTCAGACTGGATCCGGAAAGCTTTTGTCAGCTGTACCCCTGCGCGTCGATAGGCATCGTCGTACGGCTCCGCGTGCATCGCTGCCGTCATATTTGCCGAGATGACATCACTGGAGCTACTTAGACGTGCCCACGTGCGCTGACGTCAGTTCTTTCTTTTTCCACGCCAGCAAGCGCAGATCCGGAGAGAGCGCTACCCCATCACTTGTTGACTAAGTATTTGTTTGTTCAAATTTGTAAGTAAACTTACCCCTGGTGTTTGAGGGATGCCCAGTTTCAAGCTGTGCAAGGCCTCTCCGCGCACGATGTTGCTGACGGACCCGCACCACGAGTGTCTCTTCTGCCTGGGGCGTGACCACGACACTGAGTCGTGTCCCCACTGCCGGGCCATGGCCCCGAAAACTTTGCGAGACCAGTCCCGAAAGTGGCTGGAGGCCCGGGAGTAGGCCCCACGTCGTTCCATGTCACGGTCCCGTGGGAGGACACGTGCCTGGTCGCAGAGCAAGCACCATCATTCCAAGTCTTCGCACTGGGAGTCAGGTAAGGCAAAGCACAAGAAGTCGAAGAAGCGTCGCCGTTCTTCGTCCTCCCCTCGCCGGTCACCGGACACAGCTGAGGGGGCTGGTGACACCACACCTGCGGCTCCAACAGAGCCTGAGCAGTTACCATTGGCTTACTCATCATTCCCAGGTCCATCAGCGACTCCCACCGAGTTGCAAGAGTTTGTGTCTGCAATGGCACGTATCTTTGGCCAGTGCGGCCCCGTCGACACGTGTTCAGGCA
Organism: Triturus cristatus; assembly: GCF_964204655.1. Lineage (NCBI taxonomy): Eukaryota > Metazoa > Chordata > Amphibia > Caudata > Salamandridae > Triturus > Triturus cristatus. The sequence continues at coordinate 386,797,785 of NC_140583.1, forward strand.
TCACGGGCCCTACTGTTCCGCGCTTCTCGATGTCGCCGGCTCCGGCCCAACGTCGTTGATGCCCAGAGACCTCCATGTCTCCAGCTGTGGCTCCCCGTTCTTGCCGATGGACCCCGTACGGCCCCCGCCAACATCGAAGTTGCTGACGCCAATGCCGGCGTTGACTTCTTTTCCGATGTCGGCACGGTGCCGGAGGGATGTCTCCCGACGCCGATCCCGATGCTGATGGGGGACTTTTACCTTTTTATTCACCCACATCCTTGTCCACTTGTGGAGCAAGGAGAGGACTGGGAGGGGTTTGAAGACCCTCTCGCAGCACAGTCTGTCGCCGACTGTGTCGAGGAGGCAGAGGCCGGTGGCCCGGATTACACTCTGGCACCTGGTTTACCATCCCCTTCAGCTGCTACTATGGAGGAGAGTGGTACCTTTTCCACAGTGCTGCATAGGGCGGCCGGGGCTCTTGGCCTCGAGCTCCCTACTGTGGCGGTCAGGACCAACCTACTGACTGATGCACTTTCTGATGTGCTTCTGGGCACCTGTTCCCAGCCCAACACAGGGGCCCCTGTGGACAAGGGTGTAGGCCGACGCCATCGCCCGGTCCCAGGCGACACTGCCTTCCTCACCCAACACCCTACACCTGAGAGTTTGGTGGTTCAGGCCTCGACGTCCCCGAGTGCGTTTCCTTCTGCTCCACCAGACAAGGAATTCAAGAAGTTGGAGCAGTTTGGCAAGAAGATTTATTCTTCCTCAAGTTCTGGACTGCGGTCTTTGAACACTGCCTCTCTCTTGGGCCGCTATTACCATTCTGTATGGGATGCAGTTGAACAAGTGCTACCTCAGTGTCCGGAGGTGGCCCAGGCAGTTCTCTCCCGTGCTCTTATGGAGGGGAGAGATACGGCCAAATTCACTATACGTTGTGGTCTTGATACCACTGATTCGCTGGGTAGGGCGATTTCCACAAAGGTGGCGCTACGTCGTCATGCCTGGATGAGGATGACTGGTTTTTCGGTAGATGTCCAGAATACTTTGATGAACATGCCCTTCGATGGCACTTGCCTCTTTGGTGAGAAGGCGGATTCCACATTGGAGCGTTTCAAGGACTCTCGGGCCACGGCCAAGTCCTTAGGCCTTTCGGCTACACATCCTCCTTCAGCTTCTAACATTCGTTCCTTTCAAAGCTCCGGAAGGGGCGTACAAACACGTATATTTCAGAACAAGCCTGGGCAGCAACAGTCCCAGCGCAGCCGCGGGGCTCGCAGAGGCAGGTCACGGGGCCAGCGTGCGGGTCAGTCCACAAACACCCCTGCTGCCAGTGCCTCCACACCTTCCTAGTCCGGTGTTTCAGGCCCAACAGATGCCAGTTGGGGGCAGGATTCGTCATCACCTCCCCCTCTGGCGCACCATTACATCAGACAGGTGGGTTTTGGAAATTGTTCGACAGGGCTACCCCCTCCCCTTTGAGTCTACCCCCCCCCCCCAGCCATGCCACTGCAGTTCAACCGTATGTCTGGGGATCATTTGGCACTTCTCCAGCAGGAAGTTACGGCCCTCTTGGCCAAGGGGACCATCGAGCCCGTTCCGACGCCAGAAGTAGGTCGTGGTTGTTACTCCCACTACTTCTTGGTTCCAAAGAAGGACAAGGGTCTGCGTCCCATCTTAGACCTTCGGAGCATAAATCACTTCCTCCAGAAGGAGAAGTTCAAAATGCTCACTCTGGCTCAGGTCTTGTCTGCTCTCGACTAAGGGTGGGCGGAATTTGCGTTGTCGCGCTACGCAAAGCTCTGCGAAATGGTAAGAATTCTCCACGAACATGCAGAATTTCTTTTTCGCAATGCTTTTTTTCTGTTCGCGATCGCTGTTTGCGTGCTCGGGGGGAAATATCTTGTGAACACGCATTTTGAGAACGCGAGCAAGGAAAAAATTCCACGAAGCCGCAAAACGCAGAATTTTGGACAATTCCGCGCTTTCCGCGGAACGCGAAGTTACCCAAATTCCGTGAGCAGAACAGAATTTACCGCCCAGGCCTACTCTCGACCCACAAGACTGGATGGTGGCACTGGACCTGCAGGACGCTTATTTTCATATTCCCGTCCTGCTGGCCCATCGGCGTTACCTGCGATTCATGGTGGGCCTGGAGCATTTTCAGTTCACCATGCTCCCCTTTGGCCTTACCAGCGCCTCTCGGGTGTTCACAAAAGTGATGGCGGTGGTCGCAGCTCATTTGCGCAGATCAGGGGTTTCAGTCTTCCCCTATCTCCACGACTGGTTGCTCAAGGCGGGCTCGCCCCACACAGTCATCTCCCACCTCCAGATTATGGCTGACCTCCTGTATTTGCTGGGGTTTTTCATCAACATGCCAAAGTCGCACCTAATTCCCTCCCAGAAGCTTCTCTTCATCGGAGCGGTTCTGGACACGGCGCAGTTTCGGGTTTATCCTCCCGAACAGCGAGTCCAGGACATTCGGGCTATGATTCCGATCTTTCAGCCCTTGTCCTGGGTTTTGGTCAAGACAACATTGAGGCTGCTGGGACTCATGGCCTCCTGCATCCTGCTGACCAACCATGCCAGGTGGCACATGCAAGCTCTGCAGTGAGACCTGAAGTTCCAGTGGGCACAGCATCAGGGGAACCTGTCCGACTAAGTCCATATCTCGGAGGGCACTGCACAACAATTGCAGTGGTGGCTCACGAATCAGCATTGGGTCAGCGGCAGATCCCTCTCCCTTCCCAAACCGGAGCACACAGTGATGACGGATGCAACCCTCCTGGGATGGGGCAGACACATGGTATTCCTCACATCAGATATACTATCAATGCATTCAGTTTTCAGTTATATTCATCTTGGTATATATTATAGTGGATCATATAGTGTCATATTAAATGGGCTTTCTTTATACTTGCTACAACTATCTCAAAATCCTGTTAAAATATGTAATTATACATGTGTAGGTAATGTGTTTAGCTGTTAGTTATTGTTGGTGTGTTATTATATAACATGTGGATGGCTGTTCCAGAGGTCCGCATTGTTGCTATTACAGGTGGGGCATGATGCTGTAATTGGCCCATAGTAAACATTGGTGTATCAATCCCTTAATGATAATAACATCCACTATTACAATATTAACATGGAAACTATTCAATCACCAAGAAAGTACTGCATCTCATGGTCAGAATTCAAACCCCATTCTACCGGTCTGAGACGCATTATACAAGTGGCTTCAGTGCATCTGAGTCTCAACTCCCTATTGCCCCCCCTTGGGCTCTGGGTAATTAAGTCAATGCCATAGAACGTAAATTGTTTATGAGGTCCCTTTGCTGTGCATTCTGTTGCATGTATTGCCATGGGGTATTTCATATCCCCCTGTTTCAATGCTCTTGCATGTTCACTGATTCTCTCTTTTAGTGTTCTAATCGTACTTCCTACAGATAGTTTGCTGCATCTGCATTGAATGACATAAACCCGCCTATTTCTTTGTTAAATGCTGACTATAAGCTTTTTGCTAAAGTTATAGCAGGGAGATTGAATATTGTTATGCCATACTTAGTTCACGAGGACCAGAAGGGTTTTATTAAGGGTAGAGCACTGAAAGAGCTGACGTACTCCCACATTGGTTCCATAGACATGGCTACGTAATACGATCTACCCTTGGTGGTCATTGCTTTAGATGCCACCAAGGTGTTTGATCGTGTTAATTGGGATATTTGCAAACGTTGGCTAAACATCTCAATTTGGGTCCAAATGTGTGTAAAGTGTTGACGGCTATATATTCGGCCCCCACAGCTAGAGTGCTGGTTAATGGATTACTGACCCAGACAGTTCAGATTATGCGGGGGACTAGACAAGGGTGCCCTCTGTCTCCACTTTTGTTTGATCTATACATCGAGCTACTGGCTCGGAAAATAAGGAGTACAGAGAGTATTGTGCCCTTTGAATTTGAAGGCTGGAGCAAGAAGATCGGCCTCTATACAGACGATGTTATAATTTATAAACCCAAGCTACAACAAACCATGACCTGTCTTTTAGATATAACCAGTGAGATGGAAGTATTTCAGGCTATGATATCAATAAGCAGAAAACAGAAGTCCTGGCTTGGAACATGAGTAATGAGGGTAGTGTCTGCAAAGCTGACATTTTTATTCGAAACAATCCCCTTGACTTTTAGGAAGGAGTGGTTCATAAGATTGCAGGGTGAATTAGTTATTTTATTTGGGCGTCAAAAGGGCCACGTCTTTCCTGAATGAAGCTCAGGAGGAGGCTAGTGAAGGGAGGCTTACCGTTGCCAGACTTGCTGCTCTATTCATGGGCATTTTTGATAAAGAATGGCAGGATGTTATTGGGTACCCCTACGGATACAGAAATAGGTAGAATGTTTAGAGAGATGTTGAAGAAGCAGAAAAATGCTGAAAGTGGGTTTATGTATAAATTTGCTGATCCGAAATATTTTAAGAAGGTTAGATTAAAGGTTTTAAAGGCTATGGCAGAAAAGTGGTACAGAATCAGAAGGGCTTTAAAAATTCCATATCTTAGCCAGTTGGCTACAATATGGGACGTACCAGGGTCCCCACTTTGGACTAAGGACTTATTGGCTCGACCATTAAAGGAGAGGGGTCTTTTGTGATTGAAATAGTTATGTCTGGAAGGACAACTAATCTCATGGGGTCAGTGCGAGGAGGAGTGGGGCCCTAGTTTTTCTAGATTTAAATTCCTCTAAATTCAAAGTTGGTATGCGGTATTGGGTGATTTAATAGGCACCTTGAATGAATTGGAGGAGAAGCTTCTTTCCAATTGTACTTTTAAAAAATAAATTGCATTATGGTATTGGTTGATGCTCGAGATGGAGAACCTGTGGGGGAGTTGCTTGCCGGAGTTCCGACAGAAGACCAATGGCAAGTAACAATGTCTATGCTTTACAAAACAGTAAAACCCGCATATTTAAGGAGGAACCACTTTTTTACTGTGCATAGGGCCTACTAGACTCCTCGAAGACTTTCGAAATTCGGTTTGGGTGGAGTGGTGGCGTGTCCTAAGTGCAAAAGCCCAAACGAAGATAATCTACACATGTTTCTACCGTGCCCAAAGATTCAGGCTTTTTCGGAGGCCGTGAGTAGTTGCCTGTCAAGTGTCCTAGGCCTGCAGATCAAGGTAATCGCTGAACTGGTTATATTTGGAAAATCAGATCTGCAAGATAAGGATACGAGTGACTGTGTGAAGCTTGTATTTTACACTGTGCTTTTGGCCCGAAGAGAGCTATGTAAACTTTAAGTCTCCTCTGCCGCCCCAACGGAGGGTGGTTGGCTACAATCAATGAGATTTGTTGCTAAACTAGATATTTCGGATCAGACGAGAACAAGATATAATTTTTGGAAGCCTTTTCTAGCACAAAATGGTTGAGGTTTGGGGGGTTTTCGGTTTCACAGTCCAATTATTAAGTCAAAATCTGCCTTGGCTAGTGGAAATCTTCTCTGTATATGCAGGAAGACAAGGGAAGGGGTTTGATTGTGTGCCTGGGGGAGGAGGCCCTGTAGTGTATTAGATGGTGCTTCGGCTGCGGGGGATCTCAGTTCCCTAAGCTTTTATCTACCCCCTGTATCCAACAAATGAGGTTGAAAACCAAGGGCAGTTCCGTAAGAAGAAGGGTGGTAGCAAGGCAAATGAGGACAAAAAATAAAAATTAAAAAAAGCAAAAAAATAAAAAAATAAACCACATACCTGGAGTTGAAGTTTATGTTATGTCTTATCGTGTACTCGTGTCTGTCAATTCCTGAAAATACCTTTTTGTTGTCCGCAGCCCAGCTACATTCCCCACAAGAGCCACATTTATAAAATCCTAGTGAGCGTAGGGTAAGCCAGTCCAGATTTTTCTTATGTTGTGGGACACTGGGACTCAGAACAGTCCTCAGGGTCCTACCTTTTCTGAACGTGATCTGGGGTCTTTTAGTGGTAAACTCCTCATGCGATTGATCCACTTTTAGAATGTCCCAGTGTCTATTCAAACTCTGTATTAGGATCCTAGTTAAACTGTTGTAGTTAGTAACTAGTCTCACTGGTTGTTTCGTGTCAGGGCCCTTTATCTTGCCCACTAATGTCTCTCCTCCCGATATCTTCAAAATTATTTTTTCTGCCTTTGTGATGTGTTGTGGGTTATAACCTCTTGCCTTAAACCTAGTTTTCACTTTTCCCAGGCATGATTGGAACACAATTTCTACGCTACAATTTTTCCTGGCCTTAGTGAATTCTCAGTATGATATTGCCTGAATTTGGTGGGGTGGATGTGCACTGTCAGCATGTAACAGGGAGTTACATGCTTTGGGTTTGCGATGTAAATTGCTGTGAAGTTTCCTATCCTTCACATACAGTCCAATATCAAGAAATGTAATGTGTGTCCTGCTATGCTGAGAGGTGAACTCCATGTCAAAAGTGTGGATGTTCATATAATCACAGAATTCCCTCAATTTCTCTTCGGTACCTGACCATAGTAGTCGGCAATCATTTATGTATCGTCCCCAGTATATGATATGGTCATTCCAGAGACCACCTCTGTGGCTCCATATCCGCGTGTCTTCCAAGTGCCCCATGAGGAGGTTGGCGACAAACGGGGAAAATTTAGAGCCCATGGCCACCCCTTGCTTCTGCCATTGTCCCTCAAAGAGAAATAAGTTGTTATTAAGGATCAAATCCATCATTGTCATTAACATCCTGGTATGTTGCCATTGTGTGGCTAGTCTTTTGTGTAAGTGATCGCTTTCATACCTAGGTCAGGTTTGATACTGGTGTGAATGGCTACTACATCTAATGTTACTAAAATTATGTCTTCTTCCCATGTTAAATCGGACAAGATACTCAGGATGTGTTTCATATCCCTGATGTAGGATGGGAGGTTTTGCACCATAGGTTGAAGAAACAGGTCTATGTATTCCGCCTACCTCTCTGTTGGACCCCCTATGCCAGACACTATAGGGCTACCAGTAGGAACGGAAGGTGTTTATGAACCTTAGGTAAGGTTTAGAGGCAAGGGTAGATGGGTCTGACCACCTTGAGGGATTGATATCCATCCTCATCTAACAAGCCTTCAGTGTGCCATTCCTTAAGGTGTTTGTTAATCTTGATCGTGAGTGGACCTATGGGGTTCATATCAAGTTTTTCATAGTACGTGTTGTCATTTAACTGTATCATTATCTCCTGATTGTAGTCCTCCCTATTCATGATAACAACGTTGCCCCCTTTGTCTGCCACTCTAATCATGATCCGGTTGTTTGTAGTCAATTGCTCCATTGCTCAGCGTTCCCCACTGTTTAGATTGTCATGGGATCTTGGCCTCCTGTCCCTCATCCTCTGATCATGCTTGTCTAAATCCTCTAAAAGCAATTAATAAAAAATGTCTATTGTGTTGCCCCCTGGGTAGTACTGGAGTCCACTTAGACTTGGTCTTTAGTCCACTTGCTATGGTGGGGTCCGTGTCTATATTTAGTTCCTGTAAGAGTCTTTCCATGGTGATTGATGATTGTTCTAAATAAGCCTGGGCGGTGAACTACGCTCCGCTTGCTGAGTTTGCGAAGTTTCGGCAACTTCGCGGTTCGCGTAGAGTGAGAAGTTGCTGAATACTACGCAGTCTACAGCGTAGCGTAGTTGTTTTTCTTCCTCGCGTGCTCAATATGCGTTCTCGCACACGCGGTAACGTCTTACCATGATTCTGCGTTCGCCGACTCGATTTTCTATCCGTTCGCGTGCGCCACGAGATTTGTAATATGGCCGCCCGATCCCGTGAGAGTGTGCGAACGCGTCATTCGGACGCGTGAGCTGACTTCCGGTGGCAGTCTTGGTAAGATCGCGATCCTGAACACGCAAAAACTACAATCTGGCAAAGAATATCTCTCGAGCATCATAAAACCTTCTCTAAAATGATCATTTTGCTCAGAAAAACTCCTCAGATTGTGATTTGGCTGTAGACTTTTGTGCAAGGAGTCCTTTTTTATTTTTACTCTTTTTTTCAGGAGGAAGGACGTGCCCCTGAGTTTCCAACTTCCTGTTACTGTCCAGCAGGCTCCTCCCAGTGCTTTGTCCATGTGCTGTTCACTTTCATTTGGGTTTGGAGCTGGAAGGATCACTTTTCGTGTCTGTCTGCTGCATCATATCATTCGATTGGATTTATTTGGGGACTTTTAGATTTGAGATTTTATTTTACAAGTAAGTTATTGTTGTGGGTGGCCTATACTTTCAATAGGGGCCTAGTTGTTTTTCTTTGAAATTTCAGCCAGTAGGCCCAGAAGTACCCATGGGTCTATGTTTCTGTGGTGTCTGTTGAATTTAAACATCATGTAGGGCATCGATAGCATAGGATTGAATTGCTAAATGTGGTTGTGGTGTATTTCACTGTTTAGGTGTGTGTGTTAAATACCTTTGTTGGATGTGTGTGTGTGCTTGATGTGTAACTTTCCAATCCTTTCGTAGCCCTGTTGATTTTCATTTATGGATTAAAGCTGTGTTGTTTAGAAGGCCTCCTTTGTCTGGTCATATATAGGCCTGCTTCAGTTCATTGTTTTCCATGGCCTGTTGTGACTGTGGCCATTTTGTGGTGGTAGTTTAGTAGTGTGCTTCTTTTTCCATCCTGGCCTGCATGTCTTTTCTTTGTTCCCCTTGGCTTATGCTTGTTGTTGTTGTGGCCTGGCCATGTGGGTGGCGGCCATTTTGTGAAGACAGACAGTGTGCTTTTGGCATAGGCTTGCATTGTCTGTCTTCCATTTCTTGTTGTTGTGGGTGGCTAGCGGCCATTTTACGGAGCCATCCAGGCAGTGTGCTTGCTTTTGCCATTCAGTTTCAAGCTTGTGGCCTAGTCTACCAGTAGGCCCAGAGGTAGTTATCATCAAATCATGGGTGCATAAAAACTGTCTGTGTTGTCTGTTGAATTTTAACACCATGGATGGCATTGGATTGAATTGCAAAATGTGGTTTTTGAAGTGGAATTTCAGTTTTTGGATGTGTGTTAAATAAATAGGGCTTTTCAGCCAGTAGGTAACCCTAGGAGTTCAGCTCGCGTATTTCTGGCAACTCTACACAGCGCAACAACGCAGACTTTTTGTCTTCTTCGTGTGCTCAATATGCATGTTCGCGCACGCGATAACGACTTTTTGTACAGTTCGCGATGCCGAACACGCAGAATTTGCAATCTGGCAAACAATATCTCACGAGCAACATAAAACCTTCTCGAAAATGATGATTTTGTGCATTTTGCTAAAAAAACTCCTCAGGTTGTCATTTGGCTGTAGTTTGGAGAAGTAAGTTCCACAGAGACTCCAACTTCCTGCTCCTGTCCTTTGTATTCACTTTCTTGTTAATATTATGGTGGATGGCCTGACCATGTGGGTGGTGGACATTTTGTGAAGCCAGGCATTGTGCTTTTGCCATAAATCTACATTGTCTGTCTTGTATTCCTTTTCTTGTTTTTGTGAGTGGCCTGGCCATGTGGTGGCGGCCATTTTGTGGAACCAGCCACTGTGCTTTTGCCATAGGCCTCCAAGCTTTTGGCCTAGTCTGACAGTAGGCCCAGGGGTACTACTCATCAATCATCATGGGTGCATGAAAGTTAAGCAACAGTTTTTGTGTTGTCTGTTGAATTTTAACATCATGTCTGGCATGGATGGCTTTGGATTTGAATTTGAATTGCAAAATGTGGGTTTTAATTTTTTCCTGGGGTATATTTCACTTTTGGGTGTGTTAAATAAATGCCTTTTTTATGTGTATGTGTTTGTTGTTGTTGCTCCCTGATGCTGCATCCATCCCATGTGATGTACACATTTTTATTTAGGGCAAACATGCTCCACTACATTTATGTTTTTGTTCTTTGCTATTCTTATTCTTCCTGAGCGTACACAGTACAGCACACCAGGGGCCCTGGCCTTGTTGTCAAAGTCTCATAAATGTTGTTCACTGACTTAATAAAATGTAATAATTGTGACCATCCACCACACACTAAGAAGTTATATATTATATTAGTTTGATTGTACTATCTTTTGACTGATGTTCTTCTGGCTTCTTCGCTTTTAGGTGCACAAAAGACTGAGGAGGAGGTGTGTCATCATCGCCCGTTGTGGTGCCAGACTGACGTCCTGCTGCTGTACATGACGTGACGTGTGAGTGACCTGACCAGCCATCTCTGCAACTTGTGCAACTGAGTGCTGCTGACATCTGAAGAAGATGCCCCCAAAGAAAGAAGGTAGCAGGTCCTCCAGTACCAAGAAAGTTGCCATTGAGAAGAAGGAACAGAAGAAGAAGGAAGTGTCTCTTAAGTCTGGTGTGCCGCCCAAAACCTTTTTTGGGACACCAAAAATGACGCCTCCAGCAGCGGTGTCCGGGGGCCAAGCTGGGGGCAGCACCTCTGAATCAGTGGGCCCAACCCACCAACCCAGGCCCAAGCAGATGAGTGTGGAAGAGGTAGCCAGCCTAATGGTGGAAAGCAGTGTTGCTGAGCCTGACCTAAACTTATCGCTATCTCAAAGTAGTACACAATCAACGCAGGAGGGAACACATCAGATAAGTGATCAACAACAACAGCCGCAACCACCGCCTGCAATAGTAGTTGTTGTTTCTCCCGAAGTAGGGGCAGTTCAGAAAATTGAGCCTACAGCAGAGGAAGAAGAGGAAGCCACTCCTTCAGAAGTTCCATTGTCTTCCAAATCCCCAGCAAGGAAAAGGAGGGTTAGTCCATCAAGTTCTTCAACAACCCCCCTTCTGATGATCTAGATGCCACTTGGAAGTCACAAACTGAGTCTGAGAGGGAGACACGTCCCAAGATTAGGCTAGGGAAAAGGAAGGTTCCAGAAAGCCTTACACTTATGGAGGTTGATGGAGGAACAGCAGGATGCTGATGATGATGAGCCAGTCATCACAAACATCACTGCCGGCCCAGAGGAGATGGAGACCAACATTATTACCCTATCCAAAATGGCTGCAAGGGATATAGCACGCATACCTCCAACACAGGTAACACCAACACGACCTCCAGCTTCCATATTTACATTAGCAAAGGGTCGGCGGCGTCCTACATCCAGCACAAGCACCACCTCAGCAGAAGTAGGTAATGGTACTGCACAGAGTCAAATTCAAAGCACACCCTCCAGTTCATCCGGCATCCGAAGTGGCACCTCCAGCAGGAGACAAAAGTTAATCTCCCCAGTGTGGGACTTCTTTACGGTTAGCGGAAAGGAGGAGAACATTGCTATATGCTCCATTTGTCATACCTCTGTTAGTCGTGGTAAGCTTGGTACAAACTATGGTACTGGAGGCCAAATGACCCATCTGAAAAAACACCACGCAATCAACTGGGAAGACCACCTTCGTCGCATAAAAACTGGAACCATTGCTGTTGGTGGGGATAAATGAGTAGAAGAAGGTCGGCTCACGGTGGAACAGGAAGAAGAAGAAGAGGGAGACATTCTCTGAGGAGGTGGTACACAAAGTAGTCCTGTCCCCAGCACTGCAGTGGTAATGCTCACATCCTCAGCAACATCTCAGTGGCACATGAGTAAGAGTCAGCCTGAGACACCAAGGAGTACTGCATTGAAAAAAAGAGCGACGGTGAGCATAACAGGAAGGAATACCATGCAGCCTACCATTCTTAGCATGTTTACTAGGCCGAAGGGGCAGTACGAACGCAACCACCCAATAGCATGTTTGTGCAATGCAAAGCTGGCTAAAGTGTTAGCACTGGACCTTCTCCCTTTTTCTTTTGTTGAAGGGGTGGGTTTTATGGAATTTGTGACAACCATCTGCCCAAAATGGAAGGTTCGCAGCCGCTACTATTTCGCCAGAGTTGCTGTTCCAGCACTACATCACGACGTGCTGGAATTGCTTGGAAAAGCCTTAAAGCAGAGTGCTGTTCAGAGTATCCACCTGACAACAGACATGTGGACCAGTTGCCAAGCCACTGATTAAATGTGCATCACTGCACACTGGGTCTCTTTTTCGGGTGTTAGAGATAAGAGATCTGTAGATGTTGACACTGCTGAGATTTTTATTGACACTTGCAAACATGCAACTGTAGCCATGTTTGCTATGGAAAGATATCATACTGCTGCAAAGATTTTGGATGAGTTTAAAAGCAAGGTCTTTGAGTGGCTGCGACCAAGAGGGCTTAACATTGGTTTTGTTGCCACGGACAATGGCAGTAATGTAGCTAGGGTCATGAAAGATGGTGGCTATGTTAGGGTCCCGTGTTTGGCACACTGCATTAACATTGTTGTTCAAGACTTTCTGAAAAATGAAAGCAAAGTTAGCAACTTACTGACCACCTGCAGAAGAATATGCACACATTTCAACCATTCTTTTAAAGCACGGAAGCAGCTGAGGGTCATTCAATGTGAGCATAAAATGCCATCAAAGCACTCATCCAGGAGGTGCCAACACGTTGGAACTCAACTTATTACATACTTGATCGTCTGTTTGAGCAGTACATACCACTCAATGCTAATGTCATGAAAAGGTCAGGAGATCCTACTGTGAAAGGCATGACCGTTGAGATGGCCCAATGGGACCTCGTTAAATGCCTGACAGAGATGCTATTTCCTTTGGAGGTCTTCACATGTGAAGTCAGCAGGGAGGACTGTACTATGGGCCAAGCTATCCCATTGTTGTACATGCTAGAGCAAGAGCTGAAGGAGGTGTCTGAAATGTACGCAGGTGTGGATGACAAAGTAGATGCATATTATTTGGCGGACACCTTAGCCGTTAGCTTATCTGAAAATACAAGGATTCAAAATAACATTTTTTCACATCGACATTACATTACTGCCTCAATTTTGGATCCATGGTACAAATCATTTCTGAACAGTAATGCAGTAATTCCTTTTTTAGAAGTGGATGTTGCCAAGTACAAAACTTTGATATCTGAGGAAGCCACTGACTTCGAAAACAAACGGCTCTTAATTAGAGGCCCGCACCCCAGGCCAGAACAAGTACTACAGGGCACCCAGAGTCAAGTTCTACTTCAGAACCTGAGAGCAGTGTGTTTGCCTTCCAGCACTCACCAACACTACCAGCAATAACATCAACAACAGCACCAACAGGATCATCAGCCACATTAAAAAAAACGAAAGTGATTGGTTTCTACGGAAAGGGTTTTTTACGTCCATTGCTGATGCAAAGGCAAAAGAGTCCAAGCAAATCAGAGCACCCCTGAACATTGAGCGTATGGTCCAGGCCTATCTGGATGACACAACAGAGGTCTTCATGGAGCAAGGCCCATTGGTGTATTGGTATGGGAAAAGAAGCCAGTGGCCAGTGCTCAGCAGGCTGGCGATAAAGTATCTGGCTTTCCCTGTTTCAAGTGTCTCTTCTGAGCATGTTGTCAGTGCTGCTGGTGCCATTGTAGCTGTGAAAAGGACCAGTCTCTTGCCCAAAAGCGTGGAGAGGTTAACCATGATCAAAATGAATCAGCACTTTATACCACCGGAGTACAAAATGAGAGGAGAGCGGCTTCAATGACATAAGTAGTGGGTTACATGACCTACTTCCGTCCGAACCACCAGAGATTGAGGACGAGCTCCTCTTCCCTGACAACTAGGCTTTAAAATTGTTACTTTCTTCCTTCCTTTCGTTTGTGTGTGTATCTGTTTTTCTGGTTCAAATCTAATCACAACAAATCCATCACCACCGTCTCCTCTTTTTATTTCCCTATTGGAGTTGCACATCTGTGCATAACTGTCCACTCCACTCCTCAGAGTTCTGCTCCATCTTCCTGACTCTCCCTAAATACATTTCCAGCAAGCCAGACATTGGATGGAGAAGGAGAATAGTACAATAAATGTTGCCTCTAACAGTCCCTCCATAAGAAGTGAAACGTGAGTACAGCTATCTTCCGTTTTGTTTCCGAGCCGAAACTCATCACTGTCAGAAGGCTAGGCATCTGGTCTGACAGCCAAAGAGAAGAGCAAGACAGGTAATGATAATGAATGATGGCATGCATTGCATTGGATGCTTGCTGACTCCGAGTGAATGTGCATGAAGTCGAACTATACTAGTTTATCTACAAAGTAAAAGTGACTCAAGTGACAGTCAATGTTTCCTTGTTGTTTAATAACCACATTGTACTTCTACTACTGCAGGTGCAGGCCAATATCCGTTGCAATTTTTTAATATGGAATATAAAATTAATCGGAGTCACTACAGACTGAGTTGGCATTGGACAACACGTACCACATGGTCATGATGATGACCATACTATCTTTGCAGTCAGTCAGTTGGATCAGAAATAATTGATGGAATACATGCGTTTCATGGACTGGCATAAAAGGTAAACACAACAATTCAACAAGAACCACAGCAGACCTAGGCTACATGTCTGTGTAGTGGTGTGGAGTAGAGTGTAGTGGTATGACTGACAGTGGCACATTGATTTAGTCACTTGATTTGGAAAATGCTAGGTTGCTGTATAAGCCTTTTGTTTGGCTCTGTCAAAATGTAAGGTAAATGGAGGTTGGGTCATGGGCCGGCCCGGTGCCGTGGGCCTGTTCTGTGCTGGCTCCTGTCCTGTTGTTGTTGTAGCTTAATGCTGTAGAGTAGACATGATGTATCCAAGCCGCCTCAGTCTGAAAGTGTTCTCTCAAGAGTCTTGTCTTCTCTTCTTGCACTCCACCGTGATTGAGTTTTTTTTTATTCAGTTATTTTTCAATACCCCTTTTGTTTTTCCATCTACACGTACAGGCCGGCCTTTACCCTGTGCTATACTGGAAGAAACAACTCACACTTACCTTACCAATCCGCATCAGGCAGGCAGTGATACCCAAGATTGATGTGCGGAGTGTCCACGGAAGGGAGGACCAAGATGAATGACGAGATGCAACTACACAATTGGACCAGGATAATACAGTAACTTTAGTATCATTCATCATTCGTCTTTTAATTTATTTAATTCTTTTTTTCTCTTCAATCATTACGACTGTGTGTTGTGGTTTGTTTGGTAATTGATCCCTACAACTATTTTTTAATTTTCTTTGCTATCTCTAAAAGTAAGCCCGGTACAGCATGTAATTTGGGTGTCTCTGAGGGCATACAGGCAAAGCAAACTTCATACTAATAATTATAATTCTGCCCTGTACTGTCTAATTATGTAGTAGTAGTTAGTAAGTACTACTGATTAACCATCAAGTTCTCTTCATGATCATGCATGCATTTTCTTTTTTGCCCTTTACCTTTATAGATTTATTGGATAATGAATCATGGTCGTCTTCCAAGATTGTGTTTTACTTTTGTTGTGTCCATGCGTACTGTCTGTTTTTCTTTGTCAAACCTTTCCCCAAACCCCCCTTCCCATCCATTCATCAATCCCTAACCCTCTTCGCCCGGGTTGTGTGATTTATATTGAGGTGTGATGTGACTACATTAAATGTACACCAACAATTGATCACACGCTTACTGGGGCAGATGTGGTGAAAGCAACACTAATTCAATTTAAAGGCAGGGCAAGGATCTTCTTCTGCTTGCCCACCCATGCTGTACTTTACTTCGTTCTACTACCCCTCCTACAGTCTCTTTCAGGCAAGTGACTGTCTCTTTTTTTTCAAATGCTAGTGCCAGTGTCTACTACTACCACCAGCCATCGCTGTGCCGAACTTAATCATCATCAATCACAGGTAAGATAAATTTGGTGGGAGGTACAATGGACTAGGAGGAGAGACTGACATTACTCGTAGGACAAATAAAATAACTCAGTGAGGGGTACCGCATCTATCTGTTTGTGTGTTACAAAATCGGCAGATATTTTAAATTAAACACTGGCTGCGGGCCTGCAGCAGCAAGGAAACCATGTGAAGTAAATTCGTAAAGCAGTAACCCACCCACAAAACATTAACATCGTATGTTTAAGTAAATATAATTTATTACCCTAACAAAAATAAAATATCCCACTCTGACCTGACTCACCCCTCTCCCTAACCTCAACCAATGTACAAAACCCAAAAGTCCAAAATGTCCATAAACCCCAATGCCCAAAACCCACCCACCAACAAAAGGAATTAAAAAGGTGCAATTCGGCGGGCTTTGAGATTTTTATCAACGAGGATCTTGACCCGCTACTCTAGGTGCTCCTCCAAGCGTGCCATCCGGAGGAGCATCTGGTGGCGAAATGCCCTGCAGTTGCATCCAGGGTGGGGGGCATCAGTGCTAGAAGTTATCGAAGCATGGCGGCGGGCGGCTGCCTTGCCACGGCGCAGTAACACTAGAGGCAGGGCTTGGCTGGGGCCCGGGGCATTGGAGGAGGCTGCAGCTGCAGCCGCCTCCTCCTCCTCCTCCGCCTGAGCCACCAGCTGCCAGTACTCTTCACAGATGGCCTCCAGTTTACAGTGCCGGGCCCTGGCTGCCAACTCCTTCCTTGTGGGTTTTTCTTGAGAAGGAGGATCTATATCAAGAAAGAAAAAGAATATTGTAACCAATACTCTTAGCAAAACAGTAACACAAAATTAATTCAACACATAGTGGCACAGTATCACTAGCAAGCACAGTACATAACATTTGTGGTAAGTATCTACACTCCTACTTCCTCGGACTCTAACATTTGTGGGAGTTTCAGGCATTATACGAGCACTATGGACTCCAGTACACACCAGTTGTCTTCTTCTTATCTCTAGTTTAGCAAAATTACATAACCTTGTTGTAGCCGGCATGCCAGCTCAGTCAGCTAAGCTTGCACCCAAGAGAAACAGATACGAGTCACATGATGCAGACTCATGTTAGTTTTATTTACTACTACTGTCTGGTGGTGGGGAAGCTTATATTTTTGTATTACGGGTGGCACTGGCCATACTCTCTCTGTTACATGAGGGTAATTGCTCAATTTCACTTTCACCCTGCCCTGGGTACTACACAAAGGCAGATTATTTATCTCATCCAATGATCATTGCTTATATTATATATGGGAACACAACATAAGGTCAGTAGGAGTCGGTGGTGGGAGTGCTGCCGGGCGGTGACATGGGGAGGGGGAGGGGCAGTGTGCGGGGTAGTAAACTATGGATTACGGAAAATCACAGTTAAGTAAACAATACATATAAATAAATTAAACAAATTTAGTTGCACGCACTGCATCACAATTGGCGGTGCAGTGCGCACGATGAAATTTGTTTTATTTATTTTCATGTTTACTTACCTGTATTTGGCCATAATACATAGTTTACTACCCCCCACCCTGCCCCTCCCCACGTCACCGCCCGCCAGCACTCCCACCACCGACTGCTACTGCATAGGGTACTTTGTTTTCATTGATTGTGTAACCAACTGATAGGCCACCCTTTGCAGGCTGGCTGACACAATCGAAAACAAATTAACATAGGTAGGGAGTGGTCCTCAGAGTCGGAGGAAGGCGCTTGATAATATGTATATATATATGTATATATATATATATATATATATATGATGTGCTTGCAAACTACTGTGAGTCAACTGCCTTCTGAAAATACTACTTATATTCCCCTCCGCTTTGCTACTCTGGCGCAGTTTCTTTTACATTCTCTTCAAAGTAAGACTCTCCAGTGACAGTCTCCACCTATGCTGTCTATGATGAATAGTACATCCAGGCATCCATCCATTAAAAGTAAATGTCTATCAATCTTTTTTATATATCTCTTAACAAACCTTAGTTGGTTTCACCAACAACCACCCATGTGTCTGCTCCTTCCTTGCTTGCCTTGGCTTTGAGTTTGACCCAAACACCGCTGATGATTCTTGCTATCTAGTATCCACCCATACTGTGTCGCCCACCCAGGCAGGCATCTTCTTTCACCTTCCACTCATCCTTCAACCAACAACCCATGCATCTGATCTGATTCCTATCAGCCACCTATGCATGCTTCCAAGATATCCTTCTCTGCCAGTCATATTACATCTCGCCCGTCCTTCCTCCTTCCACCCTTCTTTCCCTCTTTGTTCACACATCCATCAAGGTCATCTGATCTGACTTTTAGTTTTCTCCATAAAACTTTCACAGCTGAGTTGGAGTCAGATAGAAGAGGCCATTGGTTACTCAACTCACGCTGCTAATGCTATTGCTAATGCATAGCTAATGCTGAGTAAAGGGTGTCTTCTTCAACCGTTGTATAATGTTCCCTACAACTTAATACTTAATAAGTCTCACAGTACAGTGAGTGAAGTGAACACCCTTCCAGCTAGTAGTAATGTCAATAAGTAATGAATATAACTTACCACCGCCCGCCACTGCTGCTGGCTCCCCCCCTGTAGCTCCTGCAGGTGCCGCATGTTCTCCTGCCTCCTCCGGAATGGCCGCATCGCCATCGCCGCTGGCCCCGCCGGCACTGGTGGTTGGTAGTACGCCTAGAAAAAACATTACACATTTTTATATGCCTGTACACCTCCCCCTATTTTATTAGTTTTCATTAGGAAGATTGAAAAAAGTTAATACAACATACATCATCACTAGTCCAAATCGGGTACTAGTAGAGTCAGTAGACAGACACTAGTAGTGTTATGGTCCCTAGGGTCATCTAGTCCTACTCGACTCTTTGGAAAGTTAGCCTGAGCCATGTAACCATTTTAGATTCATCATGTCTACTCTTATGAGCATATTACCTCGTAGCTTGCTGTGCAGTAGACGCCTTTGAGGCCACATGAGTGTTGCGTACAAGTGAAGAGGTCGAAATACAAGCCACTTTGTTATGGAGTTCGGTTAGTCTGTATTGCTTAGCCATAACATGTTACACTTTTTGGCATGACTGAAAAATGCTTGCATAATTGCATTATACTATCTAACGCGCACCATTTTTGTCATAATAGACAGAAGATTCCTTTCTACAAACTAGAGATTTGAAGAGCTTATGATGCATGTAACCAGTATTTCTACGTGTTAGAAGGCGACCTCAGAGGAGACAGGGAGGGTACCTGAGCACCCTCAGGGGAAGAGTCTCGTATCTAGGATCGTACACGCTGCACCACACGACAAAGAGACACCACACTGTATGTTCTTGGGAACAGATCTTTATCTAATCGGCTTCGTAGGATCTTTATGATCAACAAGGTGGATATTTACAAATAGAGCACGGGCTCAAAGTGTCTCGGTAGGGATAGGGGGTAGCGGGACAGTCTTTGGGGATCCGGATCAATGCAGGGACGTACCCGGCGCACAGCTCACAAACCTTGAGCTGGGGGATACGCTGTGGTCATTGGGGTCCAGTCGACCGAGGGAGTCTTTAGGAGCCGCGAGTCACTCAGCAGGGCTCAAGCACAAGGTCGGAGGTCTTACGATCTTCAGGGGAGCTGCGAGTCACTCAGCAGGGCTCAAGCACAAGGTCGGAGGTCTTACAATCTTCAGGGGAGCCGCGAGTCACTCAGCAGGGCTCAAGCACAAGGTCGGAGGTCTTACGATCTTCAGGGGAGCCGCGAGTCACTCAGCAGGGCTCAAGCACAAGGTCGGAGGTCTTACGATCTTCAGGGGAGCCGCGAGTCACTCAGCAGGGCTCAGGTGTTCCAAGGTTGCAAGGGAGCCACGACCACGTCAGCAGGGCTCTCTCCCCTTGTTATAGGTCAACTCCTCTTTGATGTCCGGAGTCTGTGTAGGCAGGGGTCTTAGCACCTGGGGGTCGCTTGTTGGAGTTTCCTGCCATGTCGTCCTTTGATCCTTTCAGGGCCGGGTCGGGGGGAGTCCCAGACACGCAGCAGGCGTGGAGCCAGCCCTCAGGGAGGCCGGAGGGCCGATCGAAACCCATCTCCCAAGGGGAGGTCAGAGGTGCGATGGAAACTGCTCCTCCCTCTCTCACTCCGTGGGAGCGGGATGTCCTCCAGCCGGGGCGGTGCCTCTAGGCCTGGATTGCGCTGGAGCCGGGCGGCCATTGTAGGTGCATGAAGTGGGCACGCGGGCCCTGTGGTGCTGGGAAGATGGAGGGCATGGACGGGGAAATCCGGGTCGGGTGTGTGAGGGTTCTGGCGGGAAGGACCGGCTAGGCCGTGTACTCGGGGGCTGAATGAGGTGCATGGGTCAGGGTGTGTGGCTAGGGGTCAGGGATGGCCATGCCACAAGGCCGGGTCTAACACTACGTTCTACGGTGAGGGTTCTTCCAGAATTCACACAGATCTTTTGTCTTCTATCATGCACTTGTAAATGTTTACTGTTTTAATCTAATGCTTTTTACTGTTGGAACAACGTACAGAGCTTATTGGAAAATAAACCTTTTGAACTTACACATAGACTCTGTGGTATTTGGTGTGGTGGGGTGGACTTACACAAGTGAGTGAGCAAAAGTGTGTTATGTTCTGGGTTGTGTCATCATTGGGTATCTTCGTGTGGGGGTTCGGGACCTAATGAGACACTATAGCTAGTCGGTCAGGGGAATGGGGGTTCCTCTGACTGAGGTGTAAGGTCCAACCTCCCATCACCAACTTCCTATTTTCTTGTGCATAGTTCTGTATGTGGCTGTGCAGAATCCCTACAACGGTAGTCGTATGTACTATCCTATCAAAAAGACTAGTCAAATATCTGGTTGGGCATTTTGGTGGTGGGAATTGTCAAAGCCTCAAGATTAAGAAGACTAGAAGAGGACAACCCAAAGGACAGGACCCAGTGGCTAGAGCTATTGGTCAATCTGAGTTTTATTACAAAGAAAACCTTCAATAAAGAGTGGCCAACTGGTCACGCTTAGCTACAGACAGACTAATAGTAGTAGTAGTACAGAGAGTCATAGCAGAGGCAGTTAGAAGGGACTTAGAGGAAGGGATAACCAGAATTTGGAAACAGATAGTCAAGGTCAAAGAAGCTTTTGTAAAAAATAGAATTAGGAAGTGGAACCATAATTAATAGTTTGGAAAAAAAGGTGCAGTAAAAGTTAGGGAAATATAATTGTTATTATTAACCACTGGAGGACTTACTGGGGCCAGCAGCAGGGGCCTCGGTAGCGGAGCGGTCCTCTGGTTGTTGTCCCGCCGACTCGGACCCCGTCTTCCTGCCCCTGAGTGGTGCTGATGATCATGTAAGATATAATAAAGAAAGAGACAAACATTAAGGAGTGCTGTGAAACAACTAAATCATTTTTAAAAACCATCAAAAAACATTTTAGGAAATAACTATTGCAATAAAATTGACCTATCTAATCAGATTGACTACTGGGCTGCTTGCTGGATTCACGGATCGTCTACTTATTTATGAACACTCCAGTCTTCCATAATCATTCTGATTCCAGAATACTAACGAAGCCTAAGTACCACCTCACCTAGACCACCTATTCCAGACGGGCCAATTGTTCACTAAGTCTGCATTTCCATTTTTTTTAGCCTTCAAAAATGCATAGATGAGATGGAGGACACATGCATAAATTTGTGCATACACCAAATTGTGGGTTGGTTGCATCTGATGTTGTTCTGCTACTGACTGACACTACTAAGCCTACCACTCACTAAACAAACTACAAAAGGTTCTACGGAGGACTGGGTTAAGCAGCACTCAGTGACAGAGGAGGCATCTTGCAGACTGTAAAAAAATTATGAACTAATACTAACTAAACCTAGTTTCCATCCACCACTATTTCACAGGCGGACAATGGAAGGACTAGAGTCTCTCTAGCAATAGCATTACCTAACTTCAGTTCTCTAAAGTAAACTCTTACATTAATCAGCCCAAGCTAGCACAAAGTTGCAAACAAGTAAGAGTAGCGCCAAGCGCCTGTGTCTTACAATCGCAAAAGATTTTGAAACGTAATTTACCTGCAATGTAAGCAGCAGTAATCTAGTTAGTCGTCAAAAAATTATACACAATACTTATACTACTATATATTAGCTACTCACCTAGCCCCATGACCTCGACACCTAGCAGGTCCAACAGGTCCTGATCCCAGTCCAGGATGTCTGACCACCGGTAGGCCCGCTGGTTATGGGTGCGCCAGACCCCTGAGCAGCGAAACACCGCCCGGTGCACCTTCGTCCACCGACGGTGACGCTCCTGGATAGGGTACCCAGAGCCGGGCCTGCCACCTGCTGCCAAGATCAAGGGAAGGTGGCGTTGGATAAATAAAACAAGGGCGCCCACCTCCGCCTCACCAAACAGCTTCCGGGGCTGCACCCCTGCAGGGCGCATTCTGCCGCAAGGCAGGCGGCTCTTGGGCACAGGCGCCTTGCCCTTTGAGCCATTAGTGCTACCCTTGGCCATGGTTCTGGCGAGTGTGGGATGCTGAAAAGAAAAGTTAGAAGTTAAAAATAAAGTTAGGGGGAAGAAGTAGTAGCTTAAAGAAAGAAGTAATATAAAACAGTAGAAAAGTAAATAAAACACAGTAAAAGTAGAAATAAAATGCAAAATATAAACTTAGGGACAGAGAGAGATAGATGATAAATAAAAAAAGTCAGAAAAACCGTGTAAAAAACTAAGGATTGCAAAGATTAAGGTAGGATAGAAAAGTAGGCCCAGAACCATAGCATAGAGTGAAAAACAAGACGGCCGCGCCCATTCACGACCGCGTGGGTAAGTTTGCACGATATTTCTCACAAACGCGCAATAATAGTCGCGAACAAGTAAAACGTGCTCCCGAACGTGACATGCGCATTGCGAACACGCTATACACGGCGCAGAACAGGAAATAAGGCATCGCGAGCGGGCGGGACAATTGAAAAACAAGATGGCCGTGACCATAGGCGACCGCATGGGTAAGTTCGCGAGATATTATCCCCGAGCATGCACACAGCGGCCCAAACACGCACAAAGCGCTCCCGAACAAGAAAAACGCATCGCGAATGGGTGCCCCAAGCAACTACGCACGCTCGCGTAGCTACGCGTAGCTCGCGTAGTGCAATGACATCTTCACGTAGCTGCACGTAACGCGACTACGCGAACTACGCCCAGGGTTAGTTCTAAATCTGTGATCAATAACATTAATTGTATGTCATATACATCCTGAATACTCAGAGCATCTGATATCTTACACATAGGAATATTTTTTTTTGCTTACATTAAATGTCTGTTTCTTTTTGAAAAAATGTTTTGTTTCAAACTTCTCACAAATTTAAACAAATCAATTTTTAATTTACATAAGTCGTCCTCCTCAGCCGGGCTGAAGCTTCGACCTTTCTCCAAAAAGGATATGACTTCATCAGTCAGTATCTTGGATGACAAATTTATTACTTCCACCCCTCTCTCCTTCAGTTCAATCAGTTGTGTTTGTCTCCCGATCTAAAATGGATTCTGTAATCTTCTTGTCCCTGCCCATTGCCTCTGTGGGTTTTCTTACATGTTCTCAACGCGTGGGTAGAGTTTTCTTGCCTTTCTTGATTCTCGGTATTTCCCTTAAAAAAGAGTAACCTGGTCCTGTGTCCCCTGATGTGCTCGCAATAGTCTCTACCTCGCTGTCACTGGTGGGAGGAGCACTATTATTATTATTATTATTATTAATGAGTTTTATAACGCGCCTGGTTACCCTTGGGCATCCCCGCGCTCATCCAGAAAGAGACGTCATAACATGAGGCACTAGGAGTTAGGCAGGAAACAAGTAAGTTTTTAACAACTTGCGGAAACGCAGGAAACTTGATTCCAAGCGTAAATAAAGTGGAAGGGAGTTCCACAGAGTGGCCACATTGAAGGAGAATCTTCTGCCCCCAGATCTTGCCTTCCTTACTCTCGTGACCTGCAGCAGATGTTGATGGTCCGATCGAAGGGAACGAGAGGCTTTGTAGGGTTGCACCATATCCCGTAGGATGGGAGGGCCTTTCCCCTGCAAGATTTTATAGGCCATGCAGAGTGCCTTAAATTTCACCCTCTCCCTAACGGGAAGCCAGTGCAACGCCTTCAGCGCAGGTCGAGCAGACTGACGCCTGGGGAGATCCATCAGGAGCCTCGCGGCCGCGTTCTGCACCTGCTGTAATTTGTTTAGGGTGGACTCTGGGGCCCCCAGAAACAGCACATTACTAAAGTCCAGCCGGGAGATGATAAGCCCCTGAACAAGTAACCTCCTAGAGACCACAGGGAGGAGAGGTAGAATCTTCCTGGCTGAGCGGAGCAGACCAAAACACACGCCTGCGGTCTTTTTAGCGTGAGTCTTAAAGGTGAGGTCCTGCTCCAACCACACCCCCAAACTCTTGATCTCCTGTCTGGGGGTGGGAGCCACTCCCAGGCAACTGGGCCAGCTACCCGGAGACAGGGTAGGAGGGGAATTCCCCAATATCATCAATTCAGTTTTGGAGCCGTTAAGCTTGAGGGCTGAGCTACACATCCACGTGTAGATCTTATCCAGACACGTATGCAGCTGATCGGGATGGTAAGATGACTGGGGAAGGCCTACCACCAGCTGAGTATCATCAGCATAGCTGATAATCTTGACACCCAGGGGCAGTATCTCATTCTCCAGGGGGGCCATATAAATGTTAAATAAAGTAGGGCTCAACGAAGAGCCCTGTGGCACACCACACTGGAGAGGAACCGATGAAGATTTCATATGGCCTTCCCACACCTCAAACGTACGGCCAGCCAAAAAGGAAGAGAACCACTTCAGGGCCAGCCCGGAGACCCCCACCCCCGACAGTCGTTGGAGAAGCACTTGATGGTCCACAGTGTCAAATGCCGCACTGAGGTCGAGGAGGATCACTGCCACTGATCCCCCTGTATCCAGAATGCTCCTGGCATTCTCCACGACTGCCAGCAGGGCAGTATCGGTCCCCTGACCGGGGCGAAAACCAGTTTGAGAATCACCCAGAAGGGAATTGGACTCCAGGAAGCCCGAGAGACGCCGATTCACCAGTTTCTCCGCTACCTTACTAATGCCAGGAAGCAACGAGATAGGCCTAAAGCTGGCAAGGTCTGCAGGATCCAAGTTAGGCTTCTTCAAGAGAGCCTTGACAACAGCTCCCTTCCAACTCGGGGGCACCACTCCATGGGCAAAAGATAAATTTATAAGATCCGTCACTGGGCCGCCGATGGTAGAGGCTACCTGCTTAAGATATTTAATAGGTGCCGGATCTTTAGGCGAGCCACTTTTCATGGTCGTCAAGACTGCGAGAACTTCTTCCACACTGACAGGGCCGAAAGAGGCCAGCTCCGCTGTCCGCACCCTGGACAGAGACTCAAAATTACTATCAGAGGAATTCTCCACGCTCAACCGAGGGAGTGATAGTAGAATGTTATCAATTTTGGTTTTAAAGAAGGAGGCAAGTTCGGAACATTTCCCAAGAGGGTCAGCGTGGAAGACTTGAGGTTCGGGAGCTTTTAGGAGTTCTTTAATGACCCTGAATGCCTCTTTTGAGGAGTTGGCCGCCGAGCCTATTCTCTCCTCAAAGAATACAGATTTAGCTACCCGAATAGCAGATTTGTACGTGCTAAGAGCCGCCCGATATTCTCTCCGGGTTGTCTCACTCCAGTCTTTTCTCCAAGACCGTTCCAGTCTCTTGCAGCCCCTTCTCAAAGTTCTCAAGTCTAATGTATACCAGGGCGCCGAGCCCACTCTTTTACCCATAGAAAGTTGTTTCTTCTTGGGGAGAAGAACATCCAGCGAGTTGGTCAGCCAGATGTTTAGCCTCTCATCGGCGACTAATGGATTGGACCCGAGGGGGGGCCGGGACGTCTCCAGATGGGCCGCCCAGGTATCAACTGAAAGTCTTGACCAGGCTCTTTCCACCTTGTATACCCTGGGAACAAATGTAACTGGAATATCAAGCTGCCACTGGGCAGACACCAAAAAATGGTCAGTCCAAGGCAGGGCCAGCGCTGGAAAAGCTTTAAGGCAGGCCGAGTTCGAAAATATCGGATCCAACAAGTGGCCCTTCCTATGAGTGGCACCGAGATTAACCAAGTTAATCCCCAAAACTTGAAGATCACTTAGTAAGTCTACTCCCAAAGGGTTGTGAGGGTCATCAAAATGGATGTTAAAATCTCCCAAGGCGATGAAATTGCCAGTGGAAGAGGCAAGAAGGGCAGATGATTCCAAAAAGGAATTAAGAAAATTTCCCATGGGCCCAGGGGGACGATAGATCAAAAAGCCTGTCAGAGACGCCGTGGGTGAAAGTCGAAGAGAGAACTGACCGCTCTCACAGTCACTCATCCCTCCATCCTGCAACTTACAGACTAATGAGTCCCTATAAATGATAGCAATCCCTCCACCCCTCCCCACAGGCCTATCCAAATGTGCCATTAGGAAACCCAAAGGGAGAGCTGTGACTATGTCAGGGCCCGAGCAGGAAGAGATCCAAGTCTCGGTTAGAAATAACACATCCAACTTATGGTCCAAAATCAAGGAGTTAATTTCTGTGGCATGACTAGGTACAGACCGGCAATTCAGCAAGGCTATAGAGAGCATAGAATTATCATCGGGCATACACCGTCCCCCACTACATGTCCCACACGGTAGGAACGGTAGATCACCCTCATTGGCGTACATACAAGGCGCGAGATTCGTGAACCGCCAGGACATAAGTTCTTCTCTCCTGTACCCAGTACGAGTGTGGCCCGGCTCCCCAGGAATGGGCATAGCGGCCAGCCCTGAGCCCGTCCGTGCCCGGACGGGCACAGACGGGCTGAACTCTGGCGTAACTCCGGCGTCAGTCCGGCGTGACCGCTGCGCGTGACCGCTACGCGTAAGCATGGCTGCCTAAATAGTCTCCAACCAAAGTGGAGAGAGGACTTGCTGGCGCGCTAGGACCCACTCACCCAAGATGGCCGCCACGAGTCAGGGGCGTAGGATCCGCAAAACGCGGTGAAAATAGCCCAATTAACGTGCAGGTATGATGGCAGAGGTGGGGGTATGCGTGGCCAAGCAGGTAGGACCTCAAATAATATTAGAAAAGTATTCCTAAACAATTTTTTAAAAACGAGTAATTAAAAACAAACGCTGCCTCAAAACAAGCGCTGTATGAATAACGATCGCGCTGGATAAGTGCGCGCCACCCAATCAGGTCTGCCTAAATAGTCTCCAACCAAAGTGGAGAGAGGACTTGCTGGCGCGCTAGGACCCACTCACCCAAGATGGCCGCCACGAGTCAGGGGCGAAGGATCCGCAAAACGCGGTGAAAATAGCCCAATTAACGTGCAGGTATGATGGCAGAGGTGGGGGTATGCGTGGCCAAGCAGGTAGGACCTCAAATAATATTAGAAAAGTATTCCTAAACAAATTTTTAAAAACGAGTAATTAAAAACAAACGCTGCCTCAAAACAAGCGCTGTATGAATAACGATCGCGCTGGATAAGTGCGCGCCACCCAATCAGGTCTGCCTAAATAGTCTCCAACCAAAGTGGAGAGAGGACTTGCTGGCGCGCTAGGACCCACTCACCCAAGATGGCCGCCACGAGTCAGGGGCGAAGGATCCGCAAAACGCGGTGAAAATAGCCCAATTAACGTGCAGGTATGATGGCAGAGGTGGGGGTATGCGTGGCCAAGCAGGTAGGACCTCAAATAATATTAGAAAAGTATTCCTAAACAAATTTTTAAAAACGAGTAATTAAAAACAAACGCTGCCTCAAAACAAGCGCTGTATGAATAACGATCGCGCTGGATAAGTGCGCGCCACCCAATCAGGTCTGCCTAAATAGTCTCCAACCAAAGTGGAGAGAGGACTTGCTGGCGCGCTAGGACCCACTCACCCAAGATGGCCGCCACGAGTCAGGGGCGAAGGATCCGCAAAACGCGGTGAAAATAGCCCAATTAACGTGCAGGTATGATGGCAGAGGTGGGGGTATGCGTGGCCAAGCAGGTAGGACCTCAAATAATATTAGAAAAGTATTCCTAAACAAATTTTTAAAAACGAGTAATTAAAAACAAACGCTGCCTCAAAACAAGCGCTGTATGAATAACGATCGCGCTGGATAAGTGCGCGCCACCCAATCAGGTCTGCCTAAATAGTCTCCAACCAAAGTGGAGAGAGGACTTGCTGGCGCGCTAGGACCCACTCACCCAAGATGGCCGCCACGAGTCAGGGGCGAAGGGTCCGCAAAACGCGGTGAAAATAGCCCAATTAACGTGCAGGTATGATGGCAGAGGTGGGGGTATGCGTGGCCAAGCAGGTAGGACCTCAAATAATATTAGAAAAGTATTCCTAAACAAATTTTTAAAAACGAGTAATTAAAAACAAACGCTGCCTCAAAACAAGCGCTGTATGAATAACGATCGCGCTGGATAAGTGATGCACTAAGAGATGTGGAGCTTGATGAGATGGAGATGGTGCCTGGTTTTAGTCAATCTCCCCCTCTCTTGATCACTCTGTAAGAGTTGATCATATTTTCTGGCAAAGAATAGATTCTGCCCTCTCTATAATCCATCTGGTCCTCTTTAGTTTCCTAGCCTTTCTTTGCTTGATATGGTCTTGATGTCTCTGCAAGACGGCCCTCATTATAGTGTCATTTTTTTCAGTGGCATCTACTAAACCGAGATCTCTGATCTACCACTCTAGAGTGATAATTTTTCGCTTGTAATCTGATACTTTGCGGTTTGTATTTTCAATTAAAATTCCCATTAATGTATTGGAGTTGGATGTTAATGCATCTTTCCACTGTTTCAGGAGATCGTCGTCTAGGTCATCATTCGTTGGTAAGATCTGGTCCCTCAGGCCTCTCGGTATCCTATTTAATCTGAGGTATTGTCTGAGTGTCATCCCATCTCATCATTTGGCGTTTTCGTTTTTCTTCAATCATTCTAATTTGATAAATTTCTCGCTTAGGCCCACTTTACGTGAGGGGTTTCCACTATGTGTTGGGGTAGCCACTGTGTTGCCCCTGGCCAAACCCTGAAATAACTCCTCTGCGATCTTGTTTCTATCCATGATTTAGTACCTCAGTCTCAATGACTAAATAAGTTCTCAACGCTAAGGCTGTCTCTCCCATTACCAGAAAATTGATACACTAGCTTAGCGTATCATGAATGCTTATGTATCCCCAACAAATATAGAGGTCGAAACGCGTTGGCTTTAATTCTGGGGAAGAAGATTGAGAACCTTCTCTAATACAGAAATCAAGTGTATCACGTATGGATACTTGACAGTTGTACAAGTGAAAAAAAGAAAAAAAAATTGGTTAACCTAACAATAGAGAAAGATCCATAGAGATGTACCTTCATCCCCAGAGGGGAAATACATTAGATGTAGGGAGTTGAAAAACGATTTGGATGTTGCACAATCTCATGAACCCTCAGAAAGTTTGTAAATATGTCTTAAAAGCTGTTTTGAATTGTCATGTGATGTTTTATTTAATAAAATTTGTTTTCTCTTTTTGAACATTTATTTATGTTTATTAAGCATTGTGTTATAGTCAATTGTATTATATGTCATTGTTTTTGTAACTCAGATGAAGAGATTGAGATAAAATAAACACATCTTTGATAAAAATAAACACATAGAATAAAATACGAGATACATTCTCGAACACACTGGATTAAAGTGGATGTTAAGTTATGAAATAAATTTGATGTATGCTGATGGCCACGTGGGGCTCATAAATATTTATTATATTGTACTGATCCCTCCCAGATGAGTTAGCTTATTGGATCATACCCCTTTTGTGTGGCGATTGGGCATTCTCTAAAGTATTATTTTTGTGCTGAAAGGGGACCCTTCTCTTGAATAAAACCTATCATTTGAGACTTTTCCTACTTTGCATGTGTGCTGTACAATGCAGCATACAGAAATTTTGAAAAATAAGGAGATCTGAAAACATTTTTCCTTGTTACGGAGCCATAAGGAGGCATAAGGTTTTGGCACAAATCCTGTTTATTGATGTTAGTAGATAGAGACATCACTTACAAACCCATGAGTGCGCCCGTGTTTCACCGATGGATTGCTACCTTGACACAAAGTAGCTCATAACTCAACTTTTGATTACATTGGGGAACTTTCAAAGCAAATCTAGGATTTGCACTGGATAGTAAATTTCAACCCCAACACCTTGCCCCGAATTTGCATCCTTTATGGGATGCAAACCCAGGTCAAAGCATTAGTAAATTCTGGCCAGCATTCCCAAGAAACACTCACAAACATTTATTATTTCCAGATTCCTTGCTACATATCATTTACTAGTGTTCTGGGATTTATTTCCATTTAGCAAACTATAAAATATTGACGACATTGGTTAAAAAAAATTAATAAATCTTCACAGTGAAATATTGATGCAGAGTTTGCACCTATACATAGCCCTAAATGTGCTGAAAAGCATAGTTTTTATGAATACACAGAAGCTCAAAGTCTCAGGCATAAATGGTGAACAAACATCCAGGTGATAGAGAGATAATATACTTAGAGCACCTTGGGATGCACGGTTTGGTCATGCAATTGTTAAATTGTTTGATAGATAATTTAGTTTGGCTAATCTAAACCTCAATCATGCTTTCAAGTACTCTCCCTACAATCAAGAGGAATCTACCACATGGCGGCAGCATATAAAAAAGCAATTAAAGAACAGAAAGTCACAATCAACGATAGAGTCTGGGAGGATTTTAATAAAGTTAATAATCTCAGGGATTTGTTGCATATTTTGGCTGAATCCTGGGTCATTTACTTTTTAAATATTTATAGTTCTACATGTTTCAAATAGTCATCAGTTTTGTCTTTAGTTTATTAGAGGTGACTGATGCTATCAAGGACAGCCCCTCTAGAAAAGCTCTAGAACCTGAAAGGAAGCCCATAAAGTTAAGTATATAACTAAATAAATATAGTTTAATGTTTAGAGGCACTAAATCTGGCTCATTGTCCTCGACAGTGTCTTCCCTTGAATGGGAACTCAGGAATAACTTAGCTGTAACCCAAGTCCTGGTTGCGGGAGACTTCAATTGCACTTACGAGCCTCTCACAACGGACGATATTTCTGACCCTGGTGAAGATGATGCTAGATGGGGTATTCCAACCCTAACTATCCCCCCGATTAAAAAATGGTCACAAGCAGCGATTCAGTTGAATGCTCTTACATTGGAGTTTGGCTTAAGAGCTGCCAATGGCCGCACAAATTCTGATTCTATGGGTGCGGCCACATATAATAGAGACAAGCATACCTCAAGGATTGATTATATTATGCTTGACTTTTCTCTTTGGGGCTTGGTCCAGGATATGATAGTTTTGCCTACTATCGAAAGCGACCACAATTCGCTTTCCCTTTCTCTTAAGAACCCCTGGCCGAATGAAGCGATTAAATCATCCTCTAGGTCATCAGACACTATCTCCGTCTCCTCGTGTGGAAGGCGTTTGAAGTGGAAAATGGTCGTAGGGGATGAAGCCAAGCTTAATACTATTAACACAATCCTTATGGTTTCTCAAATTGAATTGGACAACATCGACTTAACCCCCCCTCTTATAGAAAGGATAACATCTATTTTTGAGGGAACTCTTGAGACCATCGGAAACGTTTTTACCCAAAAAAACTCCGTGGGGAAAAAAACTGTAGCTCGAAATCCTAGGGGTAAGCAGGAGTGGTTTACACCTGCCTGTAGACAGGCCAAAACTACCTTGATCCAGGCTATCAAAAGTAAAATCCAAGTAGAGGTTCAGGTAGCCAGGAAAAATTACAAGGAATCCCTGGCAAATGCCAGAAAAGAATGGGACCTAGAATATTGGTCTACGCTAAAAGAGGCCAGCTCTGGGAAGGATCCTAGACGCTTCTGGGAAATAATCAGAACCAAGAGTAGACCAGACAACGAGCTCATAACATGCAACATCACTAGCCAGGCCTGGGCTACCCATTTCTCCAAACTATATTCCAATCAAGATAGTGATATTGCCTCAACTCCATCTTATGAAGAACAAGCCCAGTTGGCGGAGTGTATTAATCTTGTTGTCCCTCTTAGGAGAACTGACTATCCCGCTGGCAACTTATGTTATGTCCAATTATACCCCCTATTGCCCGAGGGCCAGAGTTGGTAGACCATGTTTTCTCTATCAAAGAAATTGAATATGCAATCAGCACCATCAGGCCCCAAAAAGCCGCTGGTCCTGACGGCATTCCTGGGGACCTGTTGCGCTCTGATATCATGAAATGGGGAAAATTGATTTACACTCTCCTTAATGCTATTAGCAGAGGTGCACCCATCCCCGCTTCATGGAAAGGCGCAGAGGTTGTGCCCATTTTTAAGAAAGGGGCTAGGGATGATCCATCCAATTATAGACCCATAAGCCTGCTTGATGTAACTCAAAAGGTCGTTGGTAAGGTGCTGTTGGTTAGATTACTCCAATGGATCGATGAAAACAGCATCCTTTCCGACCTCCAGGCAGGCTTTAGAGTAGGCACTGGCACAATCGAACAAGCCTTCAGATTGCTGCTAGTCTATTGGAAGGTCGTGGTCCTGGCCAAGGGCAGTCTTTATCTCGCATTCATCGACCTGAAGACTGCCTTCGACCTAGTACCGAGAGTGACCCTGTGGAGAGTGCTCATTGATTTGGGGGTTCCGTATTATCTATTATCCCTAATCATCAGGATGCATGAAAACACCTATGCACAGATCAGATGGGGCAGAGAGGGAGAAAAAACTGACAGAATTCCGGTGGAGAGAGGGGTTCGCCAGGGCTGTGTGTTGGCTCCCACCCTGTTCTCTCTTTATGTGAATGGTGTGGTAGAGCACCTGCTGAAAGATCCTGCAGATGAACCTTCCCTGGCTGGGGAACGTATTCCGACCCTCGTCTTCGCGGATGATACACTCTTACTCTCTAAATCCCCAATGGGCCTCCAAAAATTATTAAATAACTTTCAGTCTTTTTGTGGAGAAAGGGGTCTAGTAATTAATACGGACAAGACCAAATTCCTTGTGGTGAATCCACCCAAGAAACCTGTACGTCCTCCAAGGCTGAACACTGTACCCATAGAGAGGGTGGATGTGTTCGATTATTTAGGCATTCGCCTCACACACAACATGCTCTGGGCCCCCATCTATGTAAAATGCTGTTAGCACATAAAAGGGTGACAGGGGCACTCCTAAAGGAGCAGCGCTCTTGCGCAATTAGACCCATAGCCCCTGTCATGGAAATCTATACAGCAAGGGGAGTAAGCTCTGCTCTTTATGGGGCCGAGCTGTGGGGCTCATGTAATTCTAGCGAGTTGGCAAGATCTGAGAGAAAGTTTTGTAGGGCCATTATGTCACTCCCTCAGGGTACTCCTATGACCCCACTGTTGCTTGATTTGGGTTGCCGTCCAATCGATGAGTTGGCAAAATTTCGCCCCCTATTGTTATGGGCCAGACTGTGGCGTGTCCCGGAATTAGTAAAATATGCCAATGGCCTCTCTGAAGTTATGTCACTTCCCGGGTGGCACAAGATCAAATGGTTGAAAGATATGAAAACCCTCCTTTGCAATCTTGGTCTAAGCACTGCATGGGAAAGCAGGTCTTCCCCACCGAAAGCCACACTAAAAACTCTATATTGGAACTGGATTGCATCCCAGCAGAATTCTAACTGCATGCTGGGTAGACTCACGGAGGATTTTCTGAGCATTAAAGACCTGCCTTTCCGGGAACTATACTTAGATATTATAGAGAGACCTTTTGATAGGACCCTTTATTTTAAATTTAGAACCGGGACTCTTCCACTCTATGCCTTTACATCTGACTGGAATCCCCCTGCACAGACTACAGAATCCTGTCCTTTCTGTATAGATAGAACCGAGACTGTAGCACACTTTCTATTCGAATGTCAGGTGTACGCACTCCCTAGAAGTAGATGGCTCAAAAACTTGTGCCGTGCATTAGGTACCAGGCAGCATATTGAGGCACTACGCATTTTAAGGTCTGATTCCCGGCCACTTTACGCCTGTGCCCTTTCTAAATTTTTATCCTAGGCATGGCGTATTAGAACTAATAGGCTTAAAATAACAGTTTAATACGTTTTTATAACCTATTTATGATATTCCTTACTTTTTAATGTAAATATAATGATGACTCTTAAAGTTGTGATGAATAATCCTTTTATTGTAATGCTTTTATGATATATTTTTATCGAAATAAAGCCTTGATTGATTGAGTTTAATGTTAAAATTATATTTCATTATCAAATATTTTAATGCTCTATCCTGAATCAAAAAAATTGATATAACAATAACTTTATTAAAATATAACTACATTAGTTGCAAATAAGTAGTACACAATAAAAATAAGTTTTTCTTTATGTGGGAATCTATTTTATAATTTTTAATTCTAAAAAAGAATTACATTTAATTTAATATATTTCCATTAATTACATTTTATTTCAAATTGAGTTAATAGTATAAATATTTTTAATTGTGTTCTACATTTACAAGTTAACATATACAATGAATTTCCATTAATATGTAATATAAAAATATTTTCATAATTTATTTTTGAGTTAATTTCTGAACACATTTTTCATATACTTTACCACAAGGAGACTCTACAGTATGGCGGAGATCTCCAGGGCCCATCACTGTTTTGAGCCCCATATCAGCCAGCATGTGTCCCAGTGAAAGGCACCCTAAAGTTGCTAATTTCAAGCAGGTGTGACCTGTCAATAGCACCTCAGATAGTGTCCAGTCCAACACATGGGCTTGACCATGTCCTGCACTTGCCTCCTTTGCCCACTGTGCACTTCCTTCAGCTATGTGCAGATGACTCAAAATGTAGGTAATGGCATGCAGGCATACCCTACACCTGCCACATATCCCACAACATGGTTTGCATTGGCCCCAAAAGGGCTTTCAGGGAAGGCCTACCATCCAGCAAGTGTGCATACTCTTCCCCACAAAACCCTCTGTGTAACGTCTTGCATTCACCCTCATTCCCTGAAGCCCAGTATGCATTACATTTGGACATGCGCTACAGCTTCTAAGCAGGAAACAGACAGGACATGGTGTACAAGCATACCCTGCAAAAGCATATTAATGCACCCCATCCAAGTTGACTGTAAGCCCTTGGCACACAACCTACATCTGCACTCATCCATCTGTGTAGAAGAACCCATTTTGCACAGATTACTGCTTCGTGCAGCGGGACCTGGCTTTTCAACGAAGACCACACACGTCAGCACCCAGATACCTTCGGGGGTCACAGTGCTGCGCTCATCAAATGCTGAGTGATTGAGGTGCTGCTTAAAATTCATGGCATATGGCCTGCTCTGTACCCACTCGATTGCCACACAACCTACTGCTCATAACATTTGGTCACGTGTAGCACACTATAGATATACGTTGTGGTCTAAAACCTTGTTGTGTATCCAGACCTCATGCTAAACAAACCACTACGCCTGTCCTTGTATAATATGCTCTGGTTAGAGGTATATTACCAAGCTCTGAACACACACCATTATAACATAACCCAATTTGCTTGACCTCACAAAATGTGCAATGACCCAGGGTTTAACCTCTGACCATGCCCTTCACTGACCCACACAGCCTTTGGTCATGTCCTGCACAGAACCAACACACCTCAGACATTACTTTGTGCAACTGTCAAAAGATGCAGTTTGTGGAATATGGCTGCAATGGGATGAGGGCCCCACATGGGCTGAGCCCAAACCTCATAGGTTATGGCCATGCCCTGCAAACAATGTTGCATATGTTTCTCCACAAGCCTTCAGCCGTTCTCAGGAACCTCACCTTATGCTTGTTCACGTTAGCCCTGAAGTGACCGTGCACAGACTTTGGACAAATAAAGCCAAATCAGAAGCAGGGCGTGCTCTGCAAACAAGGCCTGAACCCACTATGCCTTCTCCACAAACTATTGTACATAGCTTTTTCTAAAGGAAGCTGGTTCCTGGCATTCCGTGCCATGGGCTCATACCTTGGATCACACAAACAACTCCCACAGCCAAATGGCATGCATAGTGGGCAATGCCATGTCACACTCTACAATCAACCCATGCCCCATACACATTGTGAAGGGTTTTTAATCATGTGTAGCAGACTGCAAATTTAAGGTATGCTGGTGTCCCCTGGGCCCACATACAAACCATGGCCATTGGCCAAATAGTGCACACATGCACACTGCTTGTAACACACCCACTATGAATGGGCTCTGGTCATGTGTTAAGGTTCATGGTGCAGAGCATGACTCATAGCCGAACCCTACACACATCCACATATCTCATAACACATTGAGCTGACAGTCCTTAAACATGTGCGGCTAGCACCAGGTATCAGCATGGCTACATCCCCAAGCTGTGGAAACAATCCAGTCCCTAGAATGTACTGCCCATTGCATTCAAATATGCATGGTAGAAGCTTCCACTGACCTTGCTACATTCTGGCATTGTATTTGCAGTGGCTGCAGCCTATCATAAACCAGGGATGTATTGACTTTGGACAAGAATGTAGATACATAGTCCTAATCTCCCAGCACTTTTTTAGAATACTAATATTTCAAAAATCATTAAACAAAATTACACCAAACCAAACAAACATTGACAAAGCCAAGAGTTTTGGCAGTAAATTGGTTGTGTATGGATTCATTTTTGTTTGTGTACATAGAAATTCAGTTTACGGACTTCTTCTGGCTTTGAAAATTATTTCAACTAGTTTTCAAAACACATGCAAATACGTTTTAAAGAGGCATAATACAAGCTAATTAAAGATTACAAATCCAAAAGTGGTATGAAAGCAAGTACAGATAAGTATTAGATAGCCATGCGCTTTGGATAGCAGGTCACATTGTATTTCTTGTAATGTTTACAGAGGTAATGACAGCAGCACAACCAAGAAATATAACAGTTAAGCACATGAGAGATAAATATGATATTGTAGAACATACACTTGAACTGTTAAAATTTTGCATTTTTTAACTCTAGTTTGAATATAAATAATTTGTTATTTGCTTAATGTAGGGTTTTAGATGATATATGTGTAAGTGTGAAGAAGTCGAGGTTACATTTTAATTGATTGCAATGGCAGGCCATAGAAATGTTTGCTCCTATGTCAATTTTGTAGTAGATCGAAATAATATTTTACTAAAGCATTGACAAGATAAATGTTACAAATACTTTGTTTAAATTAGCGGAACCCTTCACAAAGGAGAGGTCCATGCATTCTATAAATGAAATGATGGCAAGTGCAGCAGAGTGTTTTTTACACAAGAACCGGTTGTGGGTTTAAGTTAAAGAATGTCCTGATCGTTGCCGCAGCTGAGCTCTTTACCAAGCAAAGACTCCTGAGTGGAAATTCAACATTCTATTTTCTGACGATAACAACAGCAGGGTACGTCACAAAAGACAGGTGCCTGAGTGTAAGTTACATGTTATATGTCTTGACAATAACAGCAGGGGAGCCCTTCAAAAAGAACAGCTCTTTCAAGTAAGTTAAAAATTACAATACCCTGACACTAACCATTGCGGCGTCCTACACAAAGGACATGATTCTTTGTGTAAGTCCAAAATTATATATCCTGCCAGCAACCACAGCGGGGCCCTTCACAAATGGAAGGTTCCTGCATGTAAGGAAAAAATTATATGTCCTAATGGTAACCACAGTTGAGATTTTTATTTGAGAAATCTCTGAAGCTAAGGAATTCACAAAGTATTAGATTTACTTACTCATGCCTTCACAGACATACTCATCCATTGGAAATTACACTGTTTCAAAGATGTTTCATTTTCAGGGAACCACACATTAGAACACGGTTGGGAAACGTTACTGCAGAAACATGTTTTTTGGGGGGTTTCGTCTGCACATCGCTTGCATTGTGCTTGTGAAGTCTATAGTATTTAATATAAATGTTAAAAGGGGCTCACATTCTGCCCTTGCTTTTCATTAGTTCCTTTGTTTGCCATTTACTTTTCCTCAGTTTACATTAGCTGTAGCATACTATTTCCTGTTGTTCCTGTTGTGTGTTTCTCTTATCAGTGTCCCAAGGGCCAGGTACTGTTTTCATCTGCTTTTGTGGAACTTTATTTATGTTTTGCCTGCACAGCGCTCGTGCTGTGCTTGTTTACATAATCTCCGCATTACATTTTTTCAAGTTTTGCCTGCACAGCGCTTGTTTTAGAATGCTTGTTTCTAGCAAGCAGTTAATTTTAGGA
Organism: Triturus cristatus; assembly: GCF_964204655.1. NCBI lineage: Eukaryota > Metazoa > Chordata > Amphibia > Caudata > Salamandridae > Triturus > Triturus cristatus. Next base: position 386,835,666 of record NC_140583.1, read on the forward strand.
ACTCTGTGAAAAAAACGAAACTAGATAAAGAAATTCTCTATAACATTGAAAAGAAGAGCACATTGTTGTTCCTGAGAACATTTTTCCCACTGGGTCACTGAGGAGGGCTGTTTGGTGTTGCTGAGTCTTGTTTCTACAAATCCAGTGTGGCCCTTAATGGGTCAGCCTGATGCCCAGGGCCTTTTGTGTATTTGGAAAGTGCACAGCCTGGAGCTCAACATCCTGGTACTCAGCATTTTGTGGTAAAGAGTTCACCGTGATTGGGATTATGCTTTCCCTTTGGGCTCCCTGGATCATGCACTTGCTTTTTAACAGACATGTGTCACCTTCCACATAAGTACATGCTGAGTGTCATTGAAGGTGACCCCTGCCTGCGATGGCTTGGACAGAAACAGAAGTGCACTGTTTATATATGCTGCAGGATGGCAGGGTTAGGACAAGTATAGCTGTGACACAGACCATGACCCGAGGCACCCATAATAAGCCTATCTCCCTTGTCATTCAGAAAGAATTAGCTAGCAGGAACGAAGAGGTAGGACAGGCCCTACGTAACAAACAGGCTTCAAGACCTTTCATCATACACAGAAGCCAAGTTGTGACACACATGGCATCTGTGCACCGCATCTCTTATTGGATCTCACCGTAATGTGGTGATTGTGCTAATCATGCTCAGAAAACAATAATCATAATCAGGACTCGGTTGGTTGTAAATATGTGACCTTCGAAGACTGCGCAGATCTCTGGCATCCTGCATTAACCTACAGGGCTATCCTGGTCATTTTAGGAATACTGTACCCGAAGGGATTGGAGTTCTTTACATTAGGAGTTCTTTACATTAGCACCACTTGCATTTCACAGGGACACTTACTGAATACTCCATAAAAGTGCATCGACAGCCTGGCAGGTTAAGCCCTTCTTTCTTTTAACCCCCCCAGGTCCTCCTCCCTGATCCTTATTGTTTTACCCTCCCCCACCTTCTTCAGTCACCTCCTGTGACCTTCCTTGTGTCCACTACCTTCCTCACTCATGTCCCCCACCCTCCTTCCTCATGTCACTTTAACCTCCATTCAGGGCCTTTTATTATTATTTAATTAATTGTTTTATGCGTTCATGTAGCACAAACTCTAACCGAAGGTGTTGGAGTGCTTTAGATGAGCACCACTTATATTCACAGTGAATCTTTCATTTTGTTTTTTTTGGTTTTTATTGGGAGATTAAATGATTTTCCAAGACTCACAGGATGTTGAGCAGATAGCGAGACTCGAACCACATTACTGTAAAACATGCTAAGTGGCACATTATACATCTGACGTAAAATGGGATGGGCCCGGCCCCCTCCCGCCTCCCACTTCTAGTTGCGTCATGATTTCTCACAGGCTGACCTGAACCCAGAGAGGAACGGCACCTGCATGCATATTTACATCTCCTGCACTGTCACACATGAGAACATCTCTTGCACTGGCATGCATAAACACACTACTCTAGAGGTCTGTGTTTTCAAATCTGCTGTGCTTGTCTTTAAACAACACTACCTTTGCATGCAACGTTAATGGTGCTTTTAGTTAAACACATCAAGCTAGCAGTTGGTTCACCCATATCTGTACTGCATCACTTTCATAAACACCTGCATCTCCCAAAACGGAATGCAAGCAACCAAGATTTAATATGGTTACACTCACAAAAAGAGACAGGTCAACTTCTCTTGACTCTTGGCAGCACCATTGCATGGGTGACCACATTACTTGTCCCACCATACTCAGGTAAAATACCATAAAATGCAATGGGGGAAATAACATCCAGTAACTGCCTGCTGCTGTTTATTGTCACATGTGTGTGCTTGTAATTTATGTAAATGTTGCAGTGTGAAAACACAGTTCCTATGTTTAGTAGAAGGAGAAACTCGAACCATTTCCCCAAAAGCAAGGTTGGCAGCTCTGGCTGTAGTATCACATCCTCTCACCATTTTACTTAAGACCATGTTGGAGAGCAGACCGTGCTGCTGAACAACATATCTAAAAAACATTGACAAAGTAATAGATCTTGCATAGGCAAACCTATTGGCTTTGCCAGTGTTGGGTTATTTATGGTCTTGTTGGGCGAGAGGAGACATTGCCACTGATGTAGTGGAAATCGCATTTTATCTGTGCATTAGAATCACACGTGTGGAGCGCACCCAAAAATAATCTTTTGTCGTAATAACATGAGGTTTTAGAATCTTCAAAGGTATTAATTCGAAACCTGATGTGCTTAGGCCACTGGAAAGTAATGTGGAGAATTAGCTTAGTAAGTCAAAGTAACTAGCAGGAAACATTAAAGTGAAGAACTTGTGTTGTGAAACTGACATTTATTCATGTACTAAATATGTTTATTATTCTTGTCATTTTTTGAGTAAGCAAATAGATTAATTGAATGTGCCCTATTTTCCTAAGCAAATTCGCAAAAGCTCATATGCTGGTTTCCTATGTTAGCTGAATCCTGTAGGCCTGAAATGCAGTTCCCTGAAAACTCTCACTTTAGAATTAATAGTAAGACTGGGCAAAGCACTACGCTACGCTCGCGTAGTTTGCGAAGTTTACGCTACTTCGCACTACGCAAAGTGCACGTAGCACAGTGCAAACATGCGTAGCGTAGCGTTGCGTAGTGCAGCGGTCATTTTTTGCTTGCTCGCGGTCCTCAACATCAAGTTGGCGACCGCGAGCAAGCAAAATTACATCCCGGCGAGACTTTTTCCTTGTCCGCGATCAGCAACATCAAGTTGCAGATCGCGAGCGTGGAAAATAAACATCCCAGCGAGATTCTCAACGCGGGGAGGTCAGGTTTCTCATTGCGAGTGGTCGCGTATGCTCGCGACCGCTTGCGATGAGAAACTACCAGTCCGCGTTGAGAAAGCTGCCGCTCGAGTAAAAATCTACTCGAGCGGCAGAAAACTACAGCTCGCACTGTGCAAGATGCCATTTTCAATGATTGCACAGTCCCGGATGCTTGTCCGCACTGTGCAATCATTGAAAACGGCATCTTGCACAGTGCGAACAGGGTACTACGCAGTTCGCGAAGTGCTACGCGCAGCTCGCGTAGTGCAAAGTGCACTTTGCGTAGCTTCGCGTAGTGCTACTTCGCGAACTACGCCCAGGGTTAATTAATAGCTGAATTTCATGTGTGTTGTGGAATTTGTCCTTCTCACGTTTTGTGCTGCAGTTGAAAGAAGCATTCTTGTTAGCTGGAATAATGTATTTGTTTTACTTAGTCATGTAAGGAGAAAATAAGTTACAATCGAATAGCTTCGTCGATAAGGGAAGGTTGTTGTTCTTCACATTGTAGAAGGCCTAGGAACCAAGGACAAATTGTTGCAAGAGAAAAACACAGTTGTCCCATGGAAAACTACCTTTATGATTGTATCCAGAGCAGATGGAGTGACTCGCAAAGATTCTAGGGAAAGACACCTGCAGTAATGTGCTCTTGGGAGTAGGAAAAGTGCCCATTTCTTCCTTTGCCTTTGGAGAGAGAGCATCTTAGAACAAGCTCTGTCTCAATAGCTTTATGATATCAGACCCGGCAATGGTGGAGAGACTTCTTAGGAAAACTCCACATGCTGGCAACTTTTCATTCCTTTTCCTTGAGATGCTTAAGCAGGGATGTCATCTAAGTGTTAGAGTAGAGATAGATTAATACTTTAAACTCATCACCCTTGATGCAGGGAAACTTGGACTCATGCTTTCTGATCCTCTGCCTCCTGCTTCTTGAATTGATTGTTTTACTTATGCTATATCGTCTCAATTGGATATGCAGATTTAACTTTATGTGGATTCCGATTTACTTTTACACACTCGTCTTGAGGTGTCTTTATGTTCAGTTATGTTTGGCTTTGTAATAAATTAACTAAACTTACGTAGTTGCCCGTGGTTACTATGTGTCCAAGGGAATTCCTGTTTAATTGATTGGCAATAACAACACTTTTTCTCCCCTTTACGCTTCCATGCTGATAAAAAGAACCATTGGATTGAAGCTCTTGAATAAGTCCTGACTTATGGGCCCAGCCCTTTCACCACGAAACACTTGCATTTCAGCCCTTAATCAGCATGCATGTCTAGCTGCGATAGTCATCAAAGTATGAAATCCACCAGTAGAAGCTACAGGCTCTGTAGATGTGACAGCAACAATACTGGAAAGTAAGAAAAACAGTAAATAGTGGCATAAATATTAGAGGAAAAATACAGTCAGGATCGATTAGCGTAGAAATACCATTCTTGCCTGTCTTGTCAGCCATGAGGAGATGCGGCTACCAGACATGAGCTTTGCTAAGCTTCCACAGCATGCACGTTTAGCAGCCATTTTATACCGCTTATCAAAGTTTGCAGCTGGGCATGTAGTTCTACAAACCCTGTAATGGTCACACTCACAATACATAAAAGGAGGGAAAGGAAATGGGGGAGGCACACCGACTCTTCTGCACATCCAAAAAGCAAGCACTTTAATTGAAATGTAAGTATTCACGGAACTATGTGGGCTGCACCAACAATATTATGAATAACCAGAAAAGCCAAAGCCTGGAAGGGGATAAGGAAAGATGGCCCAATCAGTGGGGCTGACCAAAAGCCACTTTCTGTATATGTAAATGTAGTTAGTTGTGTGAAACGTGTGCCAACAATAGTTCGCTACGCAGCTAAAGCTGTCTATAGTCAGAATTAAAAAGGACATATTCTTATTAACATTCTAACATCATGCTTAATTCCAAAAAAAACAGCAATCCTTTCTGTAGAGAGGACCAAAAGTGAATATGGGACTTAAAATATCAAAAGCTACATTTGCGTCTCCATCCAAACTTTAGACCCTTTCAGCAATCATCAAAGACTTCTGCATGAAAAAACGCAGCCGGACGGACGAAAAGTCTCACGTGCTTACTGCAGAATTAATTAATACCGAAGTGCTTAGCAAAAACCTAAAAGTGCATGTGCTTTATGAAGGGTGACTTAACAAAAACCAGCAAGCTGTGAGCAAAATATAATTGTACGTCAATATACCTCCCGAATATAGTAAACAAAACTATTGTTCCATAAGGCCCACATTTCCTATCATTTAGCAAAGGGGCACTATTTTTGTAAAAGGTATTCAGGATTTAAAATTTCTGTCAGACGATACTTTGGTTACAGTATTCTGGGATTATTATAACTGCAAAAGGCCCAATTCATATTATGAGAATTTACCTTCACAAAGAGATTTACACAGAGTTATTACACCAGTGTGTTGGGCGTGTGAGCAAATCTGCTAAAACGTGTGAGACATGGGCATTACAGGGTTGGAGAATGATTTGCAAATAAGGAACACCGCAAACAGGCACGTTTATGGATATCGAAAGCATTTTGGAGGGTGCATTCCCACTCTGACCACAATCGGAGATTAACTACTCTAGTCTGAACAGCAGGTGTAAATCCATATCAAGGGAAGAATGGGCATTTAAAAAGTCATACTGTTTGCACTATTGCAAGATATTTCCACATTCCTAAACGTGCACCTGATACATTTTCGCATATAAAATTTGATTTGGGAGGGAGGAACTTGAAATTCTCAAAAGAAACGAAAGAAAATGTGATGCTCCCAGTGTTGTTTTGATGAGACTAACGTCCTATTAACATTTCTAGCCTGGATGTAAACACTGTAGTATAGAGTGTATCACGTTCTTCACCCTCAGACCTTTCGTTCGCCCCTTCTTTCCCCAGTCCTTCTCTTTAACATTCCCTTACACATGAAAAAGCTACTAAACCTCATCTTACTGCAGTCATACACCAGGCATCGTATTTATTTTCTGCCATGTCTTGTTTCCCGTGTGTTGCACAGTCTTCTGCTCGTTTGTCATGGTATCTACACAAAGGTGCAGTTCTATGATGCGGGAGCATACATAGGTGCCGTTTTCGCACTCTATGTCCTTCCAGTGCACAGTATTTCTTCTTTCTGCAGTTTTCTCTCGTCCTCCTCCCCCTCCTCACACGAACAGACCACACTATTCAATGACGCCATTTACCGGGGAGAGAGGGTGTCTGCAGGCTCTGAAAATTGGATCACACGGCTAGCTCTGTGCTGGCCCCGGTCACGCTGACGGCAAGACTGATCGATCAATACCCTCTGTGGCTCTCTCAGAATTCATTGGAAATGATGCCCTTTCCAAATGACACCCACATTTTATAGAGGGCAGCTACAGTAGAAAAGCTCCGAGTGTGCCTTTGCAGATATGTTTTGTTAGCAGTAAACTTTGTTTTATTGGTGAGGATCTCCGAGTTGGGGATTTTTTCTCCCCTTTCAAGAGGGCAGAGATTTAATCTTTCAACAGCTCTGCAGTCTGACATTTAGCGCCGGAGCCGTTTCTAAGCCCGCTGTTTACAATGGCGCATGAAGGCTTCATGCAAAACGCACTGATCCCTTTTTACAAATCCCGCGCAATGGGTTTACTCAGCTCGCGAGGCCTATTTTTTCTTAAATCGCGCAATGCGTCATGCGGATGGTAAACTATCGTGATAAATAACACATATAAAACTCTACATGCTATATTTATTGAAAAACAACATTGTTGGGTCACCAAAATGGCTGTTGCTGCGTGTATGACCGCTATCGTCATCTGTATAAGCAGCGTCCACGTTTGATGGTTCATTAAAATGTATATTTAACGTACTTATTGTAAAATAAATCTAAATGTGAGTATGGCTCATCTTGTGCGATTAATTGGTGATATTACAAAGATCAGTAGCAACCCTTCCTTCTTACACAGCTCTTGCTAAATTGACTGTTTGATACAAAGAAGTGATGATTGCATGAACACCACGTGCCTATAAAGTCCACTGTCCGGAGACGCCTTTTCCAGTATGGTACAACCGAGCATTAGAAGATAGTTATGCACTTTACTCTTTTGTAGGGCAGACCCCACTATTGCAGATGCTGGAAATGGTGCACTGTGGTATGAGGTATGTGTGAACCCTTTCAGGTATTGAGTATGACAACCTATCCGGAGGGTGGAGGTGTCTGGAAGAAGGGTCGTTGCATTGCTCAGCTCATCTGTCTAGTCCATTTGCAATATTTTCCTTTGGACTGCCCCAGTATACCATCACCCCCTGTCAAATACATCAAGTCTGACACCACATGGTGTGCTCAAACTACTCAGATGCACACTAACATTCCACTAACTACAGGCAGCCCATCTCTCAGCCCCAAATCAGAGCCTTTTACAGAGCCGTAACTCGGTGTTCAAGGTCATTCTAGGCCTGTACCCCCTTCCTGAAAAGCACAATTCACATCTAATGCCCAGCCCAACCCCCATGCTCTGGAACAAGGCACCATGAAACCTGTCCTAGTCCCACCACATGCAGATTGCTGTGTCATAGCCTTCGCTACAGAGCCCACTGAAATGGAATGCCCAGTCCCTTCCTAAGAGAGCACTCACCTCCCTCTGATATTTAAAAAGACCCACAGGCATCTCCTCAATGCACTAGATTATCCCCTGCAAAGACCAAGCGGCACCAGAGCAATCTATTGTGCAACATTTCTTGTTCAGGTGCGTCATTCTTGTAACGACATAAAGAAAGTGAACCAATGGAAGAAACTAACGAAAGGAGACATTTCTGCCCAAAAACAAGGGATTCGACACAACTTTAAATGTGAAAATAGCAAATTAATTAAATACATTGTAAGTTTGAGAGGAAGTATAAAGTATGAGAAGGTTTATAAATATCATGATCTCTTGACATTTAGAAGTATTCCCTTATTTGAAATAATCATTGACTCTTGAACATTTTAAGATAGAGAAATGGATTACACAAGTAGAAATATGCACTGTAATATGATTAGGCTTTCCGGTTTTCAGTTTCTATTTTTGGTAAATTCTGGTGGTGTTTTTTCAGTGTTTTCCAGTTATTTCAATACCTCAAAAAAACAGTGCTTTTCAGTGGTTACTCGTTTTCGCCCTATAAAAAACAACTGAAACAGTGTTTTACCGGTGTTTATGGAACGCTTTGCTTTTATTATTGCTTGTTTCTGGAAGACATTTCGTGCAACCATCTATGCTACACCAAGTCAAGGAATCCCTCAACAGAGGCCCTGCAGAAGATGCTCAACTACCAATTCTAAGGGTAAAAGCATTGGTCTGATGCCTACTGCGTTGCAGCGCGTTCCTCCCACAGACATGTATAAATAAATACTGCCACAAAGGTGCTCGTGAAGAGGTGGATGTGGTGTGAGTTTCGAAACTTGACTGTGGTTGCTTACAACCGGGGCTGTAGATGGCTTCTCAGTCCAGCCCCATTCTGAGATACCTCTCAGTCTATGTGGTGTCAGCGACAGGCATCTCTTGTTGTGAGTGCAGTGTCCATAAGTTGCAACTCTTGTGCTCTGATTGGTGTCTGTAAGTAGCACCTCTCCTTGCAATGCTATCAGAGAGAGGCACCTCGCATTGACTGCGCCTGAGAGACACTGTCCTAGCTGTATTTGTGTAATTGTGGGATGGTGGTGGTATGCATCTGTGTAAGGATGGTGTGCAAGCTGAATGTGGCATTGAAAAGGAGAGTAAGTTTAGGGAGGTGGTGTAGGAGTAGGTGTGTGCATGGATGTAAATGTGAGAACGCTGTAGGCCAGTGTGTGCGTGGAGTTGGATGTGGGAGTGTGGGGAGCTTGTGTGTGTGTGTGGCTGTCCTTGTGGAATGTGGGAACGCTGTAGGTGTTAGTGGGCATGTAGTGCTGGAGGTAGGAGTGTGGGAAGATGGCATGGGTACGATTGTGGTGGTCTGTGTTGGAGTGCGGGAATGCTGCGGGTATGAGAGTAGGTGGGGTGGTGGTGTGATAGTTTGGTGCAAGTGCTGGTTGGTATGAATGCCGCTGTCATTTCTATTGTCAACAGTTTCCCTGCATACCCGGGCCAACAAGCTATCGGTCTGCAATCTGAGGAAGCACGGGTTAATTTTGTGCAGGTTCTTTGTCCATATTTTTAATTTTATTTTTAAAGAGACATCCTCAGCCTGCTGTCCCCTCCCTCGGCCTCTGTTTCCTGAACTCAGAAGCAGTTGAGGCCTGAGATAAGGATCGTGCAGACGGGTCAAGGTGTGAGCAGCTTGTGTTGGCGGTTTATCTTTGCGTCACCACCCCAGACCCTGGCGCCACCTGCATATAAAATATCAAAGAGTGGGTGTTTGGAATGGGGGCACTTTGCAGCCGGCCTTTGACTTGTGATGGGACAGGGTGCGGGGTGGGGGTGTTTGCATGTCTTATCAAATGTCTCCAACTATTGAGTGGCAAGGCCCTCTGCCTTAAAGGGCCAGAGGCTCCCAGCTATCTCAGGGACTTGCTAGAAATCACCCAGCCACCCAATCTCACAGATAAACTCCAAGTCCTCTTTGTAAACACAGCAGCCATTAATGTTATGTAGTACCTACTTCAACAGTGTGCGAGCGTGCAGCCGTGCTTCCATAGTACATAAGAGTGCAGAAACAATAGTGTGTGTTACCCGTGTGGGGTAAGGGACTTACGTGTGGGGAAAGGTATTACATGTGTGTGGGGAGAGATGTCTTGTGTGGTAAGAGAGACCGGCTACATGTGCGTTCGTTGCCTGTGCATGTGCTGTGCGCTGGGGCGAGGCAGGGGTATTCGAAGCATGTACCATGGTGGCAGCAGCAGGCAGGACCGGTGCAGGCCACTCCGCACACTGAGTGAAACATGTACAGAAGCTGGTGACTACACACATGCCAGGCAGACATACACGTGAACAAACACTGTGTCCTTCACGCACATACAAGCGCGCACCACGCACAGAAGAAAAGCACACACCAGGCACACACACAAACAAAAAACATATCCTTCACACACAAAAGAGGAGCGTACGCACCATGCACGGAATATAAACACACACCAGGCAGAGTTACACTTGAAGATGCACCATCCCATCATACACACAACACATGCATATCATACACGGAGGACCAGCAGACAATATACAAACATACACAGTACCCCCACACTTAAACAAACGCACACACCCTACTCGCCTTTGGTAAGCATATGGCATGCAACCATACACCTACGCATAACCTGGTCTCTGACACACCTACTCACACTTACATCACACACACAGAAGATAAAGAAAACACACACAAACTGGAAATATATACAAACACCAGGAACCCCTGCATAAACCACGGGCACAGAATATAAGCACGCACTATGCACGGGCAACAACTCAATACATTTTCACACACCCACACAAGAAAAATAATCAACAAGCATGTAACACAAACACATGTACCTACCACAGATAAGCGTACAGAATGCAGACATATGCACACACACCATGACCACCCTGGAGTACTCATAAAAACACTACACAGCAGACAGACACATAAACTCACGAAACGGACAGTAGGAATTTTCACCATGGACACCCTCTCACATACAGGGGACGCACAAACACCCACCCACCCTCTCAGAAGACATACAAATGGACATACAAACACCTTTACCCAGTGTTATCTTGACTTTCGATAAGCCGTCTCGGGAGCCACTCTGATGTAAAAATGATAAGATAATCGATAAAGATATCTTACCCTTGCCTGGAAGAGAGTATTTTAAAATCCAATCCGTAGGGCATTAGGACGTAAATACAGCATGCAAGTGAAAGGCGCATATCTTCTTGCTACTGTAATTTTACTATTTATGTTTGTTAATCTTATATTTCTTGGTTATTTGGTATTGTGTATTGGAGCTATTGTGCCCCAACGTCACTACAAAGCAAACCCAACGCCAACTTCCGAAGTGAGGTTTGTAATTATTTTCTACCATTTGAACATTTTTGTTTTCGACAAAGGACCTGCAAAGTATCTTAAAACGTGTGCAGTAGGCACCCTATTCCATTAAAATATATTTCTATCATTTGATTTTCATGGTACAAAGCACATCAATACTCTTGATGTACACACAATGACGTTCCAGAAGAGAGATGGGAAACTAAAATAAGTATAGATTCTACAGGGTTAGGCCCGTCGTGTTTTGCTGTTGTCTTGTACTCAGACATGTGCCAAAACCGCAGGCAACAAAGACTGTTTCTGCGCTCAGCTTTGCCCCCAGGGGCTCTGAGAAGGGGCGAAAGAACTACAAAGCCTCGTTAAGCAAATGGTCTTTTTAAAGACCTGTGAAATACTCGGGTGCAGCCGCAGTAAGACAGACGGCAGACCGCAGACCACAACAGCTCCTCTCCCCCCACTTCAACTTTGAAAACCAGTGACACTCGGTTTAAACCGGGTCCGCTGATTTTCATCCGGGAGGGTACTGTCGGTTAGAGTCGGCTTTAGCCGAATTCCGGACAGCCTAAATATGATCATCCCTCAGCTTTCATTACAAACTTTTGAGCATATCATGATGCTTCAAGGTTGCCTTAATCTAGACCGCACGTTCAGCCACTTTTGTCATTCATTCTGGAAGTGCTTTGGAATAGTCACTATTCCAAATAATTGACCTTTAGTAACATTGGGGCAATAAAAATATTGGTTAGGGTAACCAGTTCCAAGCTGACCTTGATAAGAAAAAACATCGGGAAAAAGAATCTTTGCATCACACTTAAGTCTTTCCACTCTGAAAAGGCTTTGACCAAACTGATTAGCTTACTCCCACTGCCAGATTTAACACACTGGCCTTGACTATGAGTTGCTTGTTATATTCCAGCCTATGCGTAAACATCTGTTTACTCAGGGGTCTGAATTAGGAGTTTGAAGGTATTTAACACATCCGATAACTCGCCCGCATAATCTCTCTCGTGCACAAGTTTCCTTTTTGTTTCAGAACTATCATGATCCGTTCCAGCCAGTCCCAGTGCTACGGTTTGTATAGTGAACTTCAGGATGCTGTATGAAATCCACCCGCCCTAGACTGAGCAATACAATGCCAGCTGGGTTGTATGACAGAATACTGAGAATAACATTTCAACATGCCAGAATTTTGTGTCTTAAATATCGTCTATTACAATATAGAATTTACATACTTCATATGTTAACTACCAAAACATTATGGAAAAGAATATCGACAAAAAAAAGATAATTATATCAAACTCTTATATATATAGCATTATAAGTAATTTATTTAAATATTGAACTACAAAATAAAAATGTAATTACAAATAATTATTTGCAATAAGTTATATATATTTGTATTGTTAGACGGCGACCTCAGAGGAGCCCGGGAAGGGAGTCCTGACTACCCTGAGACCCACCCTCAAGTATCGTAGCCGGGCACTGGCGGGAGACTCCTCAGGAGGAGAAGTCTCGTATCGAGGATCGTACTTCGGGCACCACACGACACAGAAACAACACACCGTGCATTCTCAGGAACCAATCTTTATCAAATAGGTTAGCACTGCAAATATGTACAAGGAGAGCGCGGGCTCAATGAGTCTCGGAAGGGATAGGGGGTAGCGGGACAGTCTTTGGCACAAAAGTTCAAGGTAAGGATGTACCCGGCGCACAGCTCACAATCCTCGAGCTGGGGGGTAGGCTGGTTGTCGTGGGGTCCGGCGGGACCAGTGGAGACTGTGGGAGCCGCGAGTCACTCAGCGGGCTCAGGTACAAGTTCGGAGGTCTTACGATCTTCAGGGAGCCGCGAGTCACTCAGCAGGGCTCAGGTACAAGTTCGGAGGTCTTACGATCTTCGGGGAGCCGCGAGTCACTCAGCAGGGCTCAGGTACAAGTTCGGAGGTCTTACGATCTTCAGGGAGCCGCGAGTCACTCAGCAGGGCTCAGGTACAAGTTCGGAGGTCTTACGATCTTCAGGGAGCCGCGAGTCACTCAGCAGGGCTCAGGTAGTTCTAAGTTCCAGGAGCCGCGACCGCGTCAGCAGGCTCTCGTTGTTCCAGCGTCGAATCTGCCGGACAGTCCCAGAGCACCCCTTGTTATAGGTCGACCCCTCTTTGATGTCCGGAGTCTGTGCAGGCAGGTCGCTTTTCGGGGGTTTCCTGCCATTGTCTTTTGATCCTTTCAGGGCCGGGTCGGGGGGAGTCCCAGACACCCAGCAGGCGTGGAGCCAGCCTTCAGGGAGGCCGGAGGGCAGATCGAAACCCATCGTCCCAGGGGAGTTCAGAGGTGCGATAGAAACTGCTCCTCCCTCTCTCAACCCCTGGAAGCGTGATGTCCTCCAGCCGGAGTGGCGCCTCTAGGCCCGGGTCGCGCTGGGGCCGGGCGGCCATCTTGGTGCATGAAGTGGGCACGCGGGCCCGGGGTGGCCGAAAGGAGAGAGGCCATGGACGAGGGAGTCCGGGTTGAGTGCGTGTGTTCTGGTGGAAAGGCTTGGTGAGGCCGGGGGATTGGGGCCGCCGGCACCAGGTTAGGTGGTGTGGGGACCAGTAGAGCCATGTTACGAGGCCGGGTCCAACACGCGTCCCCCCCAGCTGAAAGCCGGAGAGAACTGCCCATCATCTTGGGGGGTTCTCTTCGCTGAGGCGGAAGAACCGGGAGAGGCCATCGGCGTTGGCGTGGTCCGTCCCAGGACGGTGTTCCACAGTGAAATCCATCCCCTGAAGGGAGATTGACCACCGCAGTAGCTTGGGGTTTTCTCCCCGCATCTGCATAAGCCATCGCGAGGGCCGATGATCGGTTTGGACTTTGAAATGGGTGCCGAACAGGTAAGGGCGTAGTTTCTTGAGTGCCCAGACCACAGCAAAGGCTTCGCGCTCAATGGTACTCCATCGCTGTTCTCTGGGTAATAGCCGCCGACTGAGGAAGGCGACGGGCTGGTCCAGGCCTTGGTCATTCATCTGGGACAGGACGGCCCCAATGCCATGCTCGGAGGCATCGGTCTGGACTACAAACTCCTTGGAGTAGTCGGGAGCCTGGAGTACGGGGGCCGTGCACATGGCCTTCTTTAGGGCATCGAACGCCTCCTGGCAGGCGGTTGTCCACTGAACCTTTTTTGGCTGTTTTTTGGATGTGAGTTCTGTGAGGGGGCCGACAAGGCTGCCATACCCCTTGATGAATCTGCGGTAGTAGCCAGTGAGGCCCAGAAAGGCTCGGACCTCTGTTTGGGTGGTGGGGGGTTTCCCAGGCCACGATGGCGTCGATTTTTGGTTGTAGAGGGGCGACCTGGCCACTCCCGACCTGGTGCCCCAGGTAGACTACTGATCCTTGTCCAATTTGGCACTTGCTGGCTTTTACTGTCAGGCCTGCCTGGCGCAGGGCGGTTAGCACCCTCCGGAGGTGCTGGAGGTGCTCACTCCATCCGGAACTGAAAACGGCGATGTCGTCCAGATAGGCCGCGCTGAACTGTTCTAGCCCGGCCAGGACTCTATTTACCAGTCGCTGGAAGGTGGCCGGGGCATTTTTCATTCCGAAGGGCATTACGCGGAAGCGGTAATGCCCATCTGGGGTGGAGAAGGCAGACCGCTCCTTGGCCCCCTCGGTGAGCGCAATCTGCCAGTATCCGCAGGTGAGGTCGAAGGTGCTGAGGAACCGTGCTGCCCCGAGTCGGTCAATGAGCTCGTCGGCTCGTGGAATGGGGTGGGCATCGGCTCGGGTGACGTCATTGAGCCCCCGGTAGTCCCCACAGAACCGGAGCTCGGAGGCGACACCGGGGGCCGCTGCCTTCGGGTCCAGGACCACGGGGCTGGCCCAGGGACTGTCAGATGGCTCGATCACTCCCATGGTCAACATCTTTGAGACTTCAGCTTGAATGCAGGACCGGACCCGGTCGGGGACCCGGTAGGCTCGGTGTCTCACCGGCGGGCTGTCCCCAGTGTCCACGTCATGGACACACCAGTCGGTGACTCGGGGGATCAGGGAGAAGAGGTCGGCAAATTGTCCTAGTAGCTGGCGGCAGTCCTCTTGCTGCTGGGCAGTGAGAGCTGGGGAGAGATTCACTCCCTCCACGGAGCCATCCTTCTCCTTGACACACAGGAGGTCCGGGAGGGGATCGGACTCATCTTCGGCCCCGTCATCGGTGGCCAGCAGGAGGCTTAGTTCTGTCCGCACGAAGTGAGGCTTGAGGCGGTTCACGTGAAGGACCCGGAGGGGATCCCGAGGCGACTGGACGTCCACCAAGTATGTGACTGGGCTCTTCCGCTCAATCACTTTGTAGGGCCCGGTCCACCTGTCCTGGAGGGCGCCTGGCTTCACGGGAGCCATGACCCATACTTGTTGGCCCGGCTGGAACTCGACCAGAGTGGCATTCTGGTCGTACCAGCGCTTCATCTCTTCTTGGCTTGTCTCTAGGTTGGCCTCGGCCAGTGCTCGGAACTTCCTGGTCTGGTTCCGGAGGGTCAGAGCATAGTGGAACACATCTCGTGGGGTGGTCTGGGGTGCCGCCTCCCACCCTTCCTTAACCAAGCTGAGGGGACCTCGGACAGGGTGTCCATAGAGCAACTCAAACGGGCTGAACCCTAGGGACTTCTGGGGGACCTCTCGGTAAGCGAACAAGAGGCAGGGGAGCAGGACGTCCCACTTACGCCGGAGGGGCTCTTCTAGGCCGGTGATCATCCCTTTCAGAGTCCGGTTAAACCTCTCTACTAGGCCGTTCCCCTGGGGATGGTACGGGGTAGTGAATTTGTAGGACACTCCACATTGTTGCCACAGGGACGTCATGTACCTCGAGATAAAATTAGTGCCGCGATCACTCACGACCTCGCGGGGGAACCCTACCCGGGAAAAGATCCCCATCAGGGCCCGGCCCACTACGGGGGCTGTGACGGTGCGTAGGGGGATCGCCTCAGGGTATCGGGTGGCGTGATCCACCAGGACCAGGATGAAACGGTGACCTTGGGAGGTGGGGGGGTCCAGGGGCCCCACGATGTCGATCCCGACTCGTTCAAAGGGGGTACTGACGACCGGGAAGGGTTGGAGGGGAGCCTTGCACTTCCCCCCACTCTTCCCGCTAGCTTGGCACGTGGGACAGGACTTGCAGTGGGCTTCTGCGGCTGCTCTCATCTTAGGCCAGTAAAAATGGGTCACGAGATGGCTGTAGGTCTTGTCTTGACCTAGGTGGCCGGCAAGGGGGACGTCGTGGGCTAAGCCCAGGAGGAAGTCTCGGAAGCGGAGGGGTACCACCAGCACCCGTCCGGATCCCAGCTCCACCGACTTCTGCTCACTATACAAAATGCTATTTTCCCAATAAATTCGGTGCGTGCCAGTTTGGTCGCCTGCGGCTTGGCCCTCGGCCTGGCGCCGCAGTCCGACCAGGGAAGGACAGGTGGCTTGCTCCCGGCAAAACTCCTCCCGGGTGGGTCCACCCTCTTGGCGCCATTGGGCCAACTCGGGTAGATCGCCTAACTCAGGGACCGGGGCGGTGTCGGACAGGGAGGGCTCGTCGCTGGCGACGGGCCCCTCCGATGGGGGGACGGGAGGACCCTCGGGGGTTACTGCTCTGACTTCTTCGGCCGGGGCGTCTTCGACTTCTCCCAGGGGGGTGAGTCGGGCTGACATAGATCGGGTGGTGGCGCACACCCACTCGGGGAGCCCCATCATCCCTAGGTGGGCCTTGCGTTCGACGTGCTTCCAGGGCGAACTCTCCAGGTCGTTCCCTAGGAGGCAGTCGACCGGCTGGGAGGTTCTTACGGCCACCCTCAGTTTACCTATTACTCCACCCCACTCAAACGGCACCAGAGCTACCTGACACATACTCTCTCTATTATCGGCGGAAAGGACTGGGCAAAAGACGTTGGGGAGGATCTGCTCCTCGGGGACTAAGTGCCTGAGGACACCGGTGATGCTGGCCCCGGTGTCCCGCAGGGCCTCTATTTGGTGGCCATTGATCTTAACGAGCTGCCCGTATTTCTTCGTGTTGGAGGGCAGGAGGCTACCAGGGACCATCTCCCTATCTCCCAGGGATACTAGGGCCATGGCTGCGGGTTCCCATTCCCCGGCTTCCTCAACCTCCTCCCCCAGAGCTACGTTGGCTATCTGTCTTGCAGGGGTGTTTTGGGTGGCCATGGGGCACTCTGGGTCATTGGCGTAGTGCCCGGGCTTCTGGCAACGGAAACAAGTGACGGTTACCCTGTGTCCCCGTCTCCCGGGGGGTCCGGTTACTGGTGGGGGGGGTGCTGGGAAAGGTGGAGATTGGGTCTTCGGAGGACTCGGCTGGGACTCTCTCTGGCCTCCCTGGTTCCCCCCTCCTCTCTGGCAGGGTGGTCCCTGACTGGCTCGGGGGTATTCTCCTACCATGCCCCGGGTGACCCGGGTGTTGGTCCAGCGGTCTGCTGCCACCGCCAGCTTCCTGGGATCGGTGAGTTTGCTGTCGAGCAGATGCTGGCGTAGTTCCACAAAGCAGTTCGCAGCCAGGTGTTCCCACAATAGGAGGTCGGTGAGCTCCTCAAGAGTGGTGACTTTGCTGCCCTTGACCCACCCATCGAAGGCCCGACTAAAAAAGTTTACATATTCTACCCAGGTGGTGCCCGGGATTTTCCTATAGTCCCGGAATCGTTGACGGAACATCTCGGGGGTGAGACCGTACCTTGTGAGTAGAGCCTCTTTCATGTGGCTGTAGGAAGTCTGCAGAGAGAGGGGTAGGTCGAGCAGGGTGTCTCTTCCTTCGCTCAGAAATCGTCCCCACAACCCTGCCCCCCAGTCCTTCTGCGGGACCCGATGGGAGGTCATGGCGACCTCGTAGGCCCTGAACCATTGCTGAATGTCATCGTTTTTATAATATTCCTTGACCACATCTTTGGGGATGTGGACCTTCTGCTCCGCTGGGGAGGTCGCCTCTCGGTTTCCCGGGGGCCTCCCTTCCTCACTTCTGGCCTTGAGTTCGATTTCCTTCAAGCTGCGTTCGTGCTCCAGTTGGAGCTTCCTTCCTTCGTGTTCCCGTTGGAGCTTCTTCTCTTCTAGCTCGCCTTGCACGCGCATTTGCTCTACTGCTAGCTTTTTCTCTGCTAACTTTAATTCGCCTTCGATTTTGAGCTTAGCTAACTCGAGTTCGTGATTGCGGCTTCTCTCTCTGTCCGCGAGTTCCTCCGGGGATAGGCCCCCGTCTGGTACGATGTTTCGCACCTGATTGTTGCTGCTTATCCACCCAGGCTTTCAGTGCTTTCTGCAAATCTTCCTTGGTGTTGAGACCGGTGGTAGTGATTCTAAGTTCTTTGCAGAATTGCTTTAGTTCTTTGTGTGTGTATTCTTCTAGTTGTTCCACCTGGAACACCCTGTTGGCGCTGATTTCTGCGGGGATCACGGTGTTTCCTTCTGCTATCTTTGTTGGTAGTGCGTCCGTCGTTCACAGTACGATCTCTCGGTGATGGGCCCGAATCCCGTCACTTGCCACCAATGTTAGACGGCGACCTCAGAGGAGCCCGGGAAGGGAGTCCTGACTACCCTGAGACCCACCCTCAAGTATCGTAGCCGGGCACTGGCGGGAGACTCCTCAGGAGGAGAAGTCTCGTATCGAGGATCGTACTTCGGGCACCACACGACACAGAAACAACACACCGTGCGTTCTCAGGAACCAATCTTTATCAAATAGGTTAGCACTGCAAATATGTACAAGGAGAGCGCGGGCTCAATGAATCTCGGAAGGGATAGGGGGTAGCGGGACAGTCTTTGGCACAAAAGTTCAAGGTAAGGATGTACCCGGCGCACAGCTCACAATCCTTGAGCTGGGGGGTAGGCTGGTTGTCGTGGGGTCCGGCGGGACCAGTGGAGTCTGTGGGAGCCGCGAGTCACTCAGCGGGCTCAGGTACAAGTTCGGAGGTCTTACGATCTTCGGGGAGCCGCGAGTCACTCAGCAGGGCTCAGGTACAAGTTCGGAGGTCTTACGATCTTCGGGGAGCTGCGAGTCACTCAGCAGGGCTCAGGTACAAGTTCGGAGGTCTTACGATCTTCAGGGAGCCGCGAGTCACTCAGCAGGGCTCAGGTACAAGTTCGGAGGTCTTACGATCTTCGGAGAGCCGCGAGTCACTCAGCAGGGCTCAGGTAGTTCTAAGTTCCAGGAGCCGCGACCGCGTCAGCAGGGTCTCGTTGTTCCAGCGTCGAATCTGCCGGACAGTCCCAGAGCACCCCTTGTTATAGGTCGACCCCTCTTTGATGTCCGGAGTCTGTGCAGGCAGGGGTCTTGTCACCTGGGGGTCGCTTTTCGGGGGTTTCCTGCCATTGTCTTTTGATCCTTTCAGGGCCAGGTCGGGGGGAGTCCCAGACACCCAGCAGGCATGGAGCCAGCCTTCAGGGAGGCCGGAGGGCCGATCGAAACCCATCGTCCCAGGGGAGTTCAGAGGTGCGATAGAAACTGCTCCTCCCTCTCTCAACCCCTGGAAGCGTGATGTCCTCCAGCCGGAGTGGCGCCTCTAGGCCCGGGTCGCGCTGGGGCCGGGCGGCCATCTTGGTGCATGAAGTGGGCACGCGGGCCCGGGGTGGCCGAAAGGAGAGAGGCCATGGACGAGGGTGTCCGGGTTGAGTGCCTGTGTTCTGGTGGAAAGGCTTGGTGAGGCCGGGGGATTGGGCCCGCCGGCACCAGGTTAGGTGGTGTGGGGACCAGTAGAGCCATGTTACGAGGCCGGGTCCAACATGTATATATGTATTTGTACACATATATATTTATTTATTAATTCTTTAAAATATAGAAAAATTTTAATTGAATCATTTTTACAAAGCATTAATTAAAAAATATTAACAGTGGCTTAAAAGTTAAAATCAACAAACATCAATATAACCAAATCATATATGTAACCTAATTTAAACATTAAAATTAAATATTCATAATTGCTTTACGTAATACTGTGAACTATAGAGTTAAAATATATATTGTTTTAAAAAAAAACAATATTTAAACAATTAAAACAAATCTGTTAAACTAACTAATAATTTTAACAATAACTTGAAAATTAAAATTAACAGACATATAAGGATAACACATATATAACACTTAACTAACAACATTTAATTAATGTAAAAAATAAAATGTAAACAGATCAGTGTTTATTAAAAATTAATATATATTAAAAAATATAACAATAAAACACAAATATTACTAGCTAAAGTGTTGTACTTGAAAGACGTCAGATTGCCTATCCTCACTCGAATTAAGCAAAAGTATGAAATGTGTTGGGTGTTGGAGGGATTAGATTTACTATTCCCACTCCAACATATGTAAAAGCAGGGAAAGTGTTGGGATTTGAACAAGTTAAATTTACTATTACCACTCCAAAGTAATCAAAAGCAGAGACAGTGCTGGACATTGAAGGGGGTAGATTTACTATGCCCACACCAATCTAAGCAACAGTAGGGAAAGCGGTTGGCATTGGAGGTGTTAGATTTACTATACCCAGCTCAAACTTTGCAACAGTAAGGAAAGTTTTGGACTTTGGGGGGGTTAGATTTATTATTCCCCCTTCAATCTAAGCAACACCAGGGACATTGCTGGACTCTTGAAAGCTTAGGTTTACTATTCCTACAACCACATAA
The DNA here is from genome assembly GCF_964204655.1 of Triturus cristatus. NCBI lineage: Eukaryota > Metazoa > Chordata > Amphibia > Caudata > Salamandridae > Triturus > Triturus cristatus. The sequence goes on from NC_140583.1 coordinate 386,856,050, forward strand.
GCTAAAGAAGGGAGAATGTAGAGATTTGGAGAGGTTAGATTTACTATTACTACTCCAATCTGAGCAACAGTAGGGAAAGTGTTGGACTTTGGGTGGGTTAGATTTTCTATTCCCTCTCCAATCTAAGCAACAGTAGGGAAAGTGTCAGACTTTAAAGGATTAGATTTGCAACTCAAATTCCATTCTGAGAAATAGTAAGGAAAGTGTTATACAGGGTTAGATTTACAATTTCTAATCCCATGTAAGCTAAATAAGGAAAAGTGTTGGATTTGGAGGGGTTACATATACAATTTTGCTCCAACATAACCTATAGTAGAAACAGTATTGGACTTGGATGGGTTACATTTACTATTCCCACTCCAATATAAACAATAATAAGGAAAGTGTTGGAATTTGGAGGGATTGAATTTACTGCTCCTAGTCCAACATTTGAGCAACAGTTGGGAATGTGTTGGACTTTGGAGGTATATGATTTACTATCCCTATTCCAACATAAGAAAAACAGGGAAAGTGTTGGAATTACGAAGGGTTAGATATACCATTTGAAATCAGATAATTTATAAAAGCATTTTAAATACCTACCAACATAAATTTATTGACACATTTTCAAAAAAAAAATATACGCTGTGTAAATAAATAGCATTAAGGTGCCGATTCCGATCGGGTAACATTTTTTCCCGTACGACTCGTATCCGTATTTTTTAACGTACGAGTCGTACAAGTGCCGTACAAACAGCGAAGTATGATTCGTACCGTAAAAATACATACGAATTGCTGCGGGAAAAGTCTACGAGACGTCCCCGGACAGATTTACGTATGAGTCGTAAAACTGAAGTCCGAGCGCACAAGTCCGATCCATACCGGCGTTCCGAATACACAAGCGTATGGAAAACGTCCCGTATGGAGCGAACTTTGTATGACCCCTACCCCGGGTACACTTGGGCCGGGGTACAAGTCATATGGCCCCCCCACCCCACCCTGCATGCGCCGTACCCCAGCACCTGCGTATGTACGGGTCGTACCCCCCACCCCAGCACCTGCGCATGTACGCGCCGTACCCCAGCACCCGCGTATGTATGCGTCGTACCCCCCCCACCCCAGCACCCGCGTATGTACGCGCGTACCCCAGCACACGCGTATGTATGCGCCGTACCCCAGCACACGCGTATGTACGCGCCGTACCCCCCCACCTCAGCACCCACGCATGTACGTGCCGTACCCCAGCACACGCGTATGTAAGCGCCGTACCCCCACCACAGCACCCGCGTATGTATGCCCCGTACGCCCCACCCCAGCCCCGTACTTGGACGCACCGTACCCCAGCATCGCGTATGTACGATTCGTACAACACCATTGCATATGTGATCACTGTACAACAACATAGCCATGGACGCACCTTACGTACGCGAAAACGACTGATACTGAACCAGGACACTGTAAAACAGCACAAGGAGGGTCAATTCGACTCGCACAACACCACAAAACACGTCTACAGGACAAAAAACAACTAAAACACTGACCTGGCACATCCAAACAGTCAAACAGAGGCCCAAACTCACAACCACCTCTTATAACACACCCACCAAAAGTTCAAACCCAGTCACACCCACAAATGGACCAATAAAAAGGGCCCACAATCACAAACCATGAGCCTTTGCAACAGACCCACTGCTGACAGACATCACACACAAACAACTGCACCCATACACCTTAACTTACACACCTTCACACAACCTCCTTCACACAGACCCCCTCTACACATACACACACACCTACACATTCACACCCACACACCCACAACCATCCACCCCCACACCCCACACCATGCCCACAGACAAGAATCCAAAGTTCACAAGGGAGGAGCTGGACATCCTTGTCAACGAAATCATCAGAGTCGAGCCACAGCTCTTTGGAACATTGGTCAGACAGACCTGCATATCCCCAAAAACTAGCCTGTGGCAGAGGATCGTCGATCGGGTGAATGCTGTTGCGCCCATCAGAAGGACCAGGAATGAATGTCAAGCCAGGTGGTATGATCTGCGCAGGGCAGTCAAGCGCAAAATGAACGAGGAATACGCCCAGAGTAACATCACAGGAGGTGGGCTGCCCCGCAGACCGGTACATTACCATCCCTGGGAGGAGAAGGTGATGGCCCTGCTTCCGCGTGTGGGAGTACACGGAGTCGAAGGAGTTGCCGAGCCTGGTGAGTACACAAACAACTCACGTAACATGGGGGTAATGGCATCCATACCCCAACTACAACAAATGCACTCACCTACCCCCAAGCCCTCACCAGACACAACCACACTCTAAACAACGGTCAGGCCACTAACATGAGTATGCCCCATTCACAAAGCAAGGCCATGCCATGTCCCAGCCTACACAAACCACAAACCCAAGACAGGATGTCCGGGATGCTGGGAGGGTGGGGATCACTAAACATATTGTACAACTCAGAAACAGACACCATTGCCCTCAGCCCATATGGTCCAGGTACATACCCATGCACCATGCGCAATGCACAGGGACTGGCAAAGTACTGACAAGGTAGCTGACACTTGGCTCTGCTGTAGGCAGCACAAGGCCCTCCTGTGACAACTGCAAACTCGAACACAAACACAACAAGCTCAGAAATCTAGGACAGGAACTCACACACACTGACATGGCAGATACATCACCTGGGAGACCCACTGCCAAATCACACCAGCAGGCACTGTCAATCAATCAACAATCGATCAGGGTACTTGTAAGGCGCGCAATTTACCTGTCAGGGTATCAAGGCGCAGAGGGAGGGGGGGTTCCACCACTGCTCGAAGAGCCAGGTCTTGAGGAGTCTCCTGAAGGCAAGTAGGTCTTGGGTCAGTCGTAGGTGGGTTGGGAGGGTCTTCCAGGTCTTGGTGGCGAGGTAGGAGAAGGAACTGCTGCAGGCGGGCGTACGTTGGATGCGGGAGACAGCTGCGAGGGCGATGATGCCGAAGCAGAGCTGGCGGGTGGGGGTGTAGAAGCTGAGTCTGATGTGCAGGTAGGCTTGTCCGGCGGTGTGGAGTGCCTTGTGGCATGGCTGAGGAGCCTACAGGTGATCCTCTTGTCGATGTGGAGCCAGTGCAGGTCTCTCAGGAGGGGGGTGATGTGGCTGTGGCGGGGGGGCATTGACGATCAGTTGTACCGAGGCATTTCAGAAGCGTTGTAGCCACCATTGGTGTGTGGATGGGAGTCCTGCGTAGAGTAAAATCACAAAAAATACAGCATTGCGGACACTGTGTGCAAGAGGGGACCCAATGATGAAGCATGTCACCATCTTGGTGAGTGAGGGTTCTCGTCTTTAAACTAAATACTGTTCACAGGTACATTTCTGTATGTTTTGGATAATTTCCTTCAGTCTTCCTCTTCAGTATTTTTCCATTGCGGTATTTTTTGTGATTTTTTGATATAGGAGTAGTACCGTGTGTGGTTGATAATTCTCCATTGTGGCCTTATTGTGAGATTACAGTCCTGCGTAGAGTGCAGTGGCGTTGTCCAGTCAGCTGCTGACGAGGGCCTGTGTCACTGTTCTACTTGTTTAAGTCGGGATCCACCAGTAGATCCGGCGGAGCGTGCATAGGGTGTCGTAGCAGGAGGAGGAGACGCCGTTGACCTGCTTGGACATGGAGAGGGAGGATGTGAGGATCAATCCTAGGTTGCGTGCGTGTTTGGTGGGTGTCGGTGATGTCCCCAGAGCAATCGGCCACCAGGAGTCGTCCCAGGGTGAGGATGTGGGTCCCAGGATGAGGACCTCCGTCTTGTCCGAGTTCAGTTTCAGATGGCCTCTCCGCATCCAGTCGGCGATGGCCCTCAGACCCTCGTGGATGTTTGTCTTGGCAGTGTGAGGGTCCTTGGAGAGGGAGAGGATGTCGTCGGCGTAGGAGATGTCTTTGAGGTTGTGGTGGCGGGCCACTTGTGTGAGGGGGGCCATGTGGATGTTGAACAGCGTCGGGCTGAGTGATGATCACTCACCCCTTACACAAGCACACACCCCCGGGGCAACCAATGGAGTCACACACTCTCACAATGGACATGTGACACAACAAGATCAAGCCACAGCCAAAAAAGCATCCAAGGCCAAATGCGACATGTCAAAGACCCTGGATAACATTTTAATCAGTCCCCCGCAACATACCCATCCACAAGTGAACATTGATGTGAATGCTAGGCACATACAACTACCTTGAGGAACTGTGGCAACCAGAACATGTATGAAACATGGATGTCGCATGAAACAGCATTAACATTGTCTCTCTCTCACACACAGGGCAAAGTCATGGATCTCCCCCCAACACTGGGGGGGAACAATCACAGGCCCAGGCTCGGCAGGAAGATGATCCCACCGGCAGCGACGACTCTCAGCACTCTGTGGATGACCCCAACCAACCTGGACCCTCTGGTGCCCAAGCCCCTGCAGCACCTGCGTCAGGTACATCTGTGCCAACCACCACCCCCATTCTTGCCACATCCCAGGAGACACCCAGGAGCCCTGCCCGCACAGAACAACTGAGCCAGTCTGACCTGGAGAGACAAGGTTCTCCGGCCACCCAGGAGGAGGCAGACAACCCTGCAAATGCCATCCCTCAGGGGTCCCACAGACCCGTTGTGCCCACAACGGCAGGCCAGGCTCGTGTGGGCAGGGGTGGTGGGTGTGGAGGCAGGCGGAGGCAGGAACCTGACCAGGCAGCTGAGGGTACCGGTATGTCACACATACGCCACATCTTGGAGACATATCGGCGTGACACCAGGGGCATCAGCCAGGTAGTGGGGACCCTCAACGAGATTAGGAACCAGCAGGCCGAGCAACACGCCAGTCAACAACAACACCAAGGACGGATGGAGGCAAGACTGGCTGAGCTCCTGGCGGTGCAAACGGACATAAGCCGTTCACTCCGTCGGATCGCCGACAACATGGGCAACCCTCCCTGTGCCACCAGGCGAAGACCAGCACCAGCCACAGGGAGGGAGGAGGAGGAGGATTCGTCTGACGGAGCGTCCCAAGCATCGTCAAGGCCTGCATCTGAGGGTCCCGCAAGGAAGGTGGGTCATCCACGGAAAAGACCGTGAAAGGCAGCGGACCATACCCATCTCCCAGGTCACCTGGCCTGGCACCTGGCCCTCATGCACAACAGCAGCACCTCATCCAATGCCATTCTCTGCCACATGGACCTGCTGGTCACAGTCTGACCAATGATGACCAACACTGTTGTCTGGACTCTGATGACTCCAACTGACAAGGATGCCACCTCCCCCTGTGAACTTTGGATTCCATGCACACTGTATAGCACCTATTTGTCCACACTAAACAGGCCCCCCACCGAGAATAAATCTTAATTTCTACAATTACATGTTGCATTCATTTTGCATGAGTACACAACCTAGGTGTGGGGAAATGTCAAACTATGCATGAGTGTTGAACTAACTCCAGCCATCCATACCCTGGAATCTGAGTCTGTGACAGGACACACATGGGTCACAATGTATCATACTATACAGACATGGAGCACAATACTCAGCCGTGATGGCCTCAAGCTGCTGAGGGGGGGCATGTATTACTGTGTGGACAGACCAATTGGGAAGAGTATCCTGAAGGCGTAGAGGTCATGGATCATGTGGATGTTGCCGGGGAGGGAGTAGCAGGTATGTATTGCCAGGTGGGAGAACTATGTCCTGCATGCTGGAGTACGGTGGATGTGAAGAATGGTGGCCAGGGCAAGGTTGGATGCACGGAGTTGGCACAACGGGGTCTCGGATGACAGACGGCCAAGGTTGGTTTGGGGTCTGGGGTTGTGGCCTGCCTCCTGAGTGTGGGTGAGGAGTCTGAAGGTCATCCTGCAGCACACAGTGATCCATTGCAGCTATCTCTGGTGGACGGTGATGTGGCTGGGGCGCGGGATGTTGAAGCTGAGGTGTGCACATGCAGCCTGGATGTGGACGAGTTTCCCAGGAGTTAGGATGTACTTGCTCTGTAGAGGGCGGGGCAGTAGTTGAAACGGCTGGTGTCGTGGGCCTGGGGCATGGTCTGTCTTTCCCTGGAGTGGATCTATCTGTGGATCATGTGCATCATGCACAGGGTGTTGCACCCTGAGGTACAGATGCTGGTGATTAGCATGGCAAATGTGAGTGACAAATCCATGATGCACACCATCTTGTGTGCGTGGGCACTGGGTGCATGTGCAGGGCTCTTGCGGGTGGGACACAAGCAGTTGACCCACCTGTAAGGGGAAAATCCTCAGATGATTACCTCAGTCCTGTACAAGTCCAGCCTCAGGTGGCTGATGTTCAGCCATTCATCAATGGATCTCATGCCTTCTTGAATGTTGGAACTGGCAATGGATGCGTCTTTGGTGAGGGTGAGGAGCACCTGGCTGTCAATGGCATACGAGCTGATGATGAGGTGCTGTGTGCATGTGATGCCGGTGAGGGGGACCTGGACACATTGAAGATTGACACGCTGAGAGATGATACCTGGGCCATGTGCCAGATGATGCCACTATACTACATGCTGAAGGCTTGAGACCCACTCCCATGGCCTTGCTGGTGTACGGAGCCAGTGGGGAGTAGGAGGGACATGCCCTGGTTGGTGTGACAGGGCCTGGAAGGCGGGGCAGCGCTGTGTAGGCAGTTGGAGTTGCACACTCATCATGCAAAGGTGTCGTGTGTGCGCCTAGGGTATGCAGGGAGAGCAGGCGGTAGCTCCTTGGATGGACAATGCTTGGAGGGTGGCTGCAACATCAGACTGTAGTGTGATGTGGGTCATGTAAGGCAGCATGCATCGCACGAGGAAGATCTTGCAGGCCTTCACCGGTGCATATGGGAGGGACCCACCTGTCTTGTGAAGGCACCGGAATCTGCTCTTCAGGAGGCCAAACGTCCTCTCAATCACTTGCCTGGTCTACCCATGTGCGTTGTTGTAACGGTGATCTGCAGCTGTTCTGGGGTTGTGGAGAGGCGTCATCAGCCATGGCATGTTGGATAGCCAGAGTCCCCTACATGGAAACATCATGTAAAGAAGTGGGTCAGGAGATGCCGTAAGATACAAAAATAGCGCTAAACAAAGGACAAACAGAGTATACCCACCAACAAGACATGCTCGTTCGTTGTGCAGCCGCAGCATCATTTCTGGCACCCTGCTACACCTCATGTTGTAGGCATCGTGTGCTGACCCTGGAAAACGTGCACAGACAGGGGAAATCAGCATGTTAGCAAGACACACCACAAGGGCATTTATAGAGTGGTGATGTTTACGGTTGCGATAGGCGACCTCCTGTGCCTGTGGTGGTACCAAAGCCACATGTGTCCCATCAATACACCCAATTACATGGGGCATCCCTCCCAGGGCATAGAACTCACCCTTGACACCTGTCAACTGCTCACGATTTGTAAAATGGATGAATTCATCCAGGGGCTCCAACATGGCTTCTAAAAAATCATGCAGGACATGGCTGAACATGGTCTGTGACATGCCACCCACATCAGCTATGATGAATTGAAACGTACCGGTGGCAAAAAAATGTAGGGCTGCTATCACCTTCATCTTGGGGGTCAGCGCAGTAGGATACGTGTGTCGCGGTTGGAGGTGTTCAAGCTTTGCGGTCAAGTTCTCAATCAACTGTTGCGAGAAGCGGTAACGTCTTATGCAGTCACGTTCCCTCATGGCACCCAAGTCTGGCATTGGTTGGGGGAGAAGCGGTGCCCTGCAGAAAATTGGAAGGAATAACGAAGAGTGAGTACATAACAACATCAATGTCAATGAACTGAGCACAAGCTCAACTGCTACTACACATCTGCTAAATACAGAGTCTGGTCTGTGCAATACATCCAGGACACGTATGCCAGCCAGGTGATACTCCTACGACAAGCCAGCTACACCGGTTGATAGTCAAGTTCTACATGACATGCCCTGAAACTAGCTGTGGGCCAGTGTAAGTGAACAGCCAGAGACATCACAGGGGTGACATACATCCACATATCTGCATTTGAAGGATGTCATCTCATACAGACTGCTGGCGGCAAGCTAGACGCACAGGTCACATGTCATTGAAAATGTACAGATCACACACATAGCGATGAAGGGGTACACGTGAAAAACGAAAACTCAGACATGGATACGGCGCAGATATGTCCTCATGTCAAAAAATCATCTTTGAAGCATACAGACACACGTAACGTGTGAATCCACATGTGGCATGGTGTGCGTATATGTGTGCCATGCCCATCTACACACAGACACATGTTGGATGCAGCAACAGCAGATGCAGTTGACGGAAACACCAACAGCAAGCTCATGGGAACACGGGACACACACAGGACATAGTCACATCGGGGCACGCTGGTACTTAGATGTCAGGTGTTAGTGTCCCTGTCCCTGGCATCAGGGGACATTTGCGGGTGTTGGTGACTGTGCCATACCAGTGATGCAGTGCTTGACATGTTTGTACTACATGCACACATGTGCAAAGTGGGAAGGGGAAGTGTGCCACATACTGCCCCATCACACATGACATGTGTACACAGGTCATCACACATCTATTGTGCTAAAACTTGAGGAGACATGTGCCATATCACTGCCTGACACACCTAGGCCCTGCACATGAAGGACTGCAATGACAATGACTGCATGTACAGCCGTGCACGAGTATGACACCTCCATTCCATTCGTGTGCACCTCCTATCACCAGTGTAAGCTGTGAAACGCACCGTACACACGCTCTGAGGGCGTGTGACCAGTCCGTATCATCACATTGGTGTTCCCACTGGAGTACGGGTGTGTGTACGGACCGTACACACGTACGTGTATGACCAGTGTGTACACGTACGTGTACAACCAGTGTGTACACGTACGTGTATGACCAGTGTGTACACGTACGTGTATGACCAGTGTGTACACGTACGTGTACGACCAGTGTGGACATGTATGTGTACGACCAGTGTGGACACGTATGTGTACTACGATCGTACACGTATGTGTACGACCAGTGTGTACACGTACACGTACGACCAGTGTGTACACTGCCGTAGTACACATACGTGTACACACTGGTCATACACGTACGTGTACGACCATAGTACACATACGTGTCCACACTGGTCGTACACGTACGTGTCCACACTGGTCGTACACGTATGTGTACACACTGGTCGTACACGTACGTGTACACACTGGTCGTACACGTACGTGTCCACACTGGTCGTACATGTACGTGTACACACTGGTCATACACGTACGTGTACGACCGTAGTACACGTACGTGTACACACTGCTCATACACGTACGTGTCCACACTGTTCGTACACGTATGCGTCAAATGCACTGTGCAACTGGTGCCGTAGGGGTACGTGTGAAACACACCGTACCTGTGTGTGGATAGCTAAATTACATAGGGACACATGAGGGACAAGTATTAGGGTCTAAATGCATGCTGGTTGTCATGGATATCGATTTTCAAGTTCAAATTTTCCATCATGTGGCCTGTAAAAGGCAGTTGGCAACTAAATGCAATGTTGCAAAGTGGTTGTTGACTTCACATTATGCTCAAATTTTGAATCATGCAAAGGCACTCACTGGTGTATGTTTAAAGGGATTGGAGGAAACGTAGGATGCAAATGAGACTGACCAATCACTCTGTAATCCTGTAAATGAAACAGCCCAGCAAGGCAGATATAAGTCAGCCAGAACCCATGAGAGGACACTTGCCTGCTCTACCTTTCACTAGACACCACTGCTGCTGCCTGTGCTTCCTCTGGCACCATGTCAAGGTCTGTGGAGAGGGCCCAGCCATTCACCCAGGAGGAGAATGAGGCATTGCTGGATGTTATCCTCCCACAGTACACCAGCCTGTATGGGAGACAAGGGGAGCAGGTGAGTGCTGACTCCACTACCTTTGACTGTGCACCTTTTTTGTGACTGTCACTTCTGGCATTGTGTCCAGGTGTGACAGACATGCAATGTTGTTTAGAGTGGGTCCCAGGGGGGAATGGCTTATGTCTCCCATGCAGACCATGATGTAGTTCCTGTGTGCACTCCTCACTTGCATTGTGCTTAATGTGTCATTCACTGCATAGTGCATGGCACATTCAGCCTGCCCAATCCTTTGGCCCATGTTTTTTCTATAGTCCAGAGGTGATTCAGTGGCCCCCCGGTGTGACAGGTGACTGTACCCACAGATGTGTGTGAGTTGAGTGGAGCTGTGGTGAGAGTGTCCAAATGATGTGTAAGCCCCCTGGACATTGATGTGTGTGAGAATGTTCCTTATCATGTGGGTAAGTGTCTATGTGGAGTGTTGCACCACAGCTGCATGGAGGAGGCAACAGCTCCACCCATCTGATGTGAGAAGTAAGCCGTGCGGAGTGTCTGACTTGCTGAGCTAGCACCACACCTGTGACACCCCACAGGCAAGTGGCACATGTGCAGAGTGAGGTTTACATCTGCTGTTGCCAATGGCAGGTGATTGATCTGTGCCTGTGTGTGTCTGTGTACTCTGCTGAGGTTGAGTCAGTGGCCTGGGGCATGTGATTGCTTGGAGGTGCTGTCCATCAGCCTGGTGTTGCATGTGATGCACAGCGTGTGACATGATCAGGGAGTGTGTTGCACCCCTCATGCCACCTGTGTACTTTCTCAATGCCATGTAGTGCATTGGGGCTTCCCCAGAGGCTAATGTCCCTATGACAAATCTGCTATTTGTTGCCAGCATACTATGCCCTGTTCAACATATCAAAGATGTTCAAATGTGTGTCTCTGTGACATGGAGCAGGTGGAGTGATGTTGTCTCACTTTGTCATCCTCACAGGTAACCGCCTACGCCAAGGGGCTCACCTCCACGCAAGCACGGCGGGCGCCGATGCCTGACCCACCAGATGAAGCGTGTCCGGGCGGTGGTCTTCCCTGACTTGGATAGCCGGATACAGGAGTTGCAGCAGCAGGAAGGGGGTAGGTACATGTGTGTTTGCTGTGTGTCACCAGCTTTTGGAAGTGCTCAGTCGCCTGGATACACTGCGAGGGTTAATTTGTGCAGTGCATATCCTGTTCCCCAAAGTCAAATGGTGATGTTCTTCCTCCCTTCCCCTCCTTGACATGTGTTCCCTAGTCTGTGTGTAATCACTATTGCACATGGTTGTTAGAATCCGGGTTCTCTGGTTGGCACAGGTAGGTACTTGTGACAAGCAGGGAACCTTTCCTCTAGTCAGGGTAAGGGGTTACACTCCTAAAATAACCCCTGCTCACCCTCTAGGTAGCTTGGCGCGAGCAGACAAGGCTTATCTCAGAGCGTTATAGGTTAAGCATTTGTGAACACATACAGTAACCAAGTGACAACACTACAAATGGACACCACACAGGTATTTATATTAAAAATAAGGATTCTTTATATAGGATTATCACAAGACCATTAAACGATTAAAAATACACAATACGGTTGCTTAGTTGGTAGAAGATTGCTTAGTTTCTCTTAAGTTCTTAAAGCGACACTTTAAGTCAATGTACCTTAGATGCGACACGCAGGGCAACGAAAGTGTTGCAGCGATGCAGATGCGTTGAAGTTCTTGGTGCAAAAGAAATAAAGACGGGATCTTCCAGATGCGTTACGCTTCTCCGATGTTGCGAGAAGGCCCGACTCGATGCGTCAGCTACAGCGGCGTCACCCTTGACGAGATGCGACGACAGCGGGCTTGGCAGCAGCACTCTTCTCCGATGTTGCGAGACGCTTCTGCTCGATGCGATGCTGCAGCGGCGACACCCCTTCTGCGAGGTGCAGCAACAGCGGCTCCGACGGCGGCACGCTTCTCCGTGGATGCGAGGCGCTTTTCTGTATGCAGTGCAATGCGACAACTACGTTGGCTGCGATGGCGACACGCTTCCTCCTCGATGCGAGACTCTCCTCTCGATGCGGTGCAATGCGACAACTACTATGGCTGCGATGGCGACACGCTTCTTCAGCGTTGCGAGACACTTCCGGATGATGCGAGACGCTTCCGCTCGATGCGATGCTACAGCGGCGACACTCTCTGCGAGATGCGACGGCAACAGCTCCGACGACGGCACGCTTCTCTTCCGTGTGTCGCGCTTCCAGCTCCTTGCGACACACAGTCCCTCAGAAGGCCCAACAACAGCAGCAGGTACTTCCAAAAGACTTTGGGGAGCTGGGGGTGAAGTCCACTGGTCCTGGGACTTCGTTCAGGGGGCAAGCTCAGTTCAAACACTTGGAGATCTTTAAGCACAAGTTGAAATAAAAGTCTTTGTAGCCTTTTCTCCTCTCCTTCAGCAGCAAGGCAACCACTGCAGGCCAATCCCCCAGGTCAGGGACAGTTAATCCTCCTACAGCTTTCCCAGTTTCATCTCTTCTGGCAGAGGTTCTTCTTGTTTCAGCAGGATCTGATCTAATTTCTTGGGAGCAGGGTTCCTTCTTTTATACAGCAATTCTTTTGTTCTTTGTCACCAGGGGGCCTGGGCCTGGCTCAGTCCGGTTTTGGAGCACTTTATTGTGGTGACTCTGCTCTTTCCTTTCAGCAGCAGGGCAGAGACATCAGCCGCCCCACAGGGGGCGGAGCCGGCATTGTGGTGGCAGAGCACAGGTCTATTCAGAGTCAAGGTGTACTCCTCCCACCCATCCTGGTGCAATCTCTCTACCCACCACCTGGCAGCCAGCCTGTCTCATGGAATTCCCCAGCCCTGCTCCTCACTGTAACTAGACAGAACACACACACACACACACAGTAGAGGTGGACTGAAATGGCCAGGTCAGTAAATACTAACTTCCTAAAAGTAGTATTTACAAACACAGGATATTAAAATAAACTTTACTAAAAGAAGTATTTTATTATTCTGAGTTCAGGCATACTAAACTTGACTTTCTACCATACTCTCTGAGTCCACTGGGATTACAGCGTGTAGTAATTCCAGCAGCCCATTCTGGCCTAAGGAGAGCAGGTAGCCTTCAATAGTGAAAAACGAAAATGGCTGTAATTCACTATTAGGACATGCCACACACATCAGGGCTTGTCCTACCTTATGCTTACAATGCACCCTGCCCTTGGGCCTACCATAGGGGTGACTAATATGAAGTTAAGGGAAGGTTTAGGGACTGGGAAGTGGGTGCACTTACCCAGTCAGCATGACAGTACCAGACTGCACGCAGGTTCTGCAATGGCAGACCTTAGATACATTTTACCAGGCTGCTTCTGTGGGTGGCACAACCAGTGCTGTAAGCCCACCAGCAGCATTTGTATTTACAAGCCCTGGGCACTCCTGGTGCACTTTACTGGGGTCTGACAGTAAACCAAATAAACCAATCATGTAATCCAACCAACATATACATTTTACATAGGGAGCACTTGCACTGTGGCACTGGTTGGCAGTGGCACAGTGCTCTGAGCGGCCAACACCATAAAAACACATGAGGCACAGTGACAAAAAGTGGAAGGGAGACTCACGCCAAGGTGCCAGGTCTAACACGTGTCCCCTCCAGCTGAAGAGTGGGGAGAACTACCCTAGCCCAGGGAGTTCCTCATCACTAAGGCGGAAAAATCTGGACAGACCGTCAGAATTGGCGTGATCAATACCAGGGCGATGTTCCACCGTGAAATCCATACCCTGTAGGGCAATGGACCACCTCAACAGCTTTGGATTCTCACCCATCATATGCATCAACCATCTGAGGGGCCTGTGGTTTGTCTGAACCCGGAAGTGAGACCCAAACAGGTAGGGTCTTAGCTTCTTCAGTGCCCAGACCACAGCAAATGCCTCACGCTCAATAGCACTCCATCTCTGTTCCCGTGGTAGTAACCTCCTGCTAATAAAGGCTACAGGTTGATCTAGGCCCTCTTCATTCATTTGTGAAAGAACAGCTCCCACACCATGCTCTGAAGCGTCTGTCTGAACGATAAACTCTTTGGAGAAGTTGGGAGCCAAAAGCACGGCCTCCGTGCACATAGCAGCTTTCAGGGCCTCAAAAGATTTCTGACAGGTGTCAGTCCAGATCACCTTCCTGGGCTGCTTCCTTGAAGTCAGCGCTGTCAAGGGGGCAACAATGTTGCCATACCTCTTGACAAACCTCCTGTAGTACCCGGTGAGACCTAGGAAGGCTCTCACCTCTGTCTGGGTTTTGGGCGACTCCCAATTCAGGATGGTTTCTATCTTGGGTTGAAGGGGTGCCACCTGGCCACTCCCAACTTGGTGCCCCAAGTACACCACTGAACACTGCCCGATCTGGCACTTACTCACCTTGATCATGAGGCCTGCCCTCCGCAGCGCCATCAACACTTCCCAGAGGTGGCGCAGGTGTTCCTCCCATGTGGAGCTAAACACTGCGATGTCATCCAGGTAGGCTGCACTGAACGAATTCAGCCCAACCAACACCTGGTTGACCAACCTCTGGAAGGTGGCAGGGGCATTTTTCATCCCAAAGGGCATAACCCGGAACTGGTAATGCCCATCAGGGGTGGAAAATGCTGACCTCTCTTTGGCCCCATCGGTCAAGGCGATCTGCCAATACCCAGACATTAGATCAAACATGCTGAGGTAGTTGGCAGCCCCTAGCCGATCTTTGAGCTCATCAGCTCTGGGGATGGGGTGTGCGTCAGTCCTAGTGACCGAATTGAGTCCTCTGTAGTCCACACAGAACCGGAGTTCGGGTGTGGCTCCCGGCGCTGCAGCGTTTGGGACCAAGACAACTGGGCTGGCCCAAGGACTGCTTGAAGACTCAATTACCCCAAGGGCAAACATCTTGGAGACCTCCTCCTTGATGCAGGCCCTTACCCTGTCAGTCACCCGGTAGGCCTTGTGCCTCACAGGTGTACTATCCCCAGTGTCCACATCATGGACGCACCACTCAGTGACACCCAGAACCAGGGAAAACAGGTCAGAAAATTGTCCCAGCAGCTGGCGACAATCATTCTGTTGCTCAGGGGTCAGGGCGGAAGAGAGGATGACTCCATCCACTGACCCATCTTGCTCCTTGACTGACAGGAGGTCAGGAAGAGGCTCGGTCTCCTCCTCCATCCCAGCATCTGTCGCTTAGAGCATGCCCACTTGGGACCTCTCCAAGTGGGGCTTGAGGCGGTTGACATGTAGGACCCTTAAGGGGTTCCTAGGAGACTTCAGGTCCACCAAGTAGGTAACAGGACTCTTGCGCTCCACAACCTCAAAGGGACCGGTCCACTTATCCTGGAGCGCACAGGGCTCCACGGGGGCCAAGACCCATACCTTCTGTCCAGGCTGAAGCTCTACCAGAGTGGCATTCTGGTCGTACCACCGCTTCATCTCCTCCTGGCTGGCTTCCAGGTTTGCCTCAGCAAGTTCCCTGAAACGCCTAGTCTGGTTTCTGAAGGCCAGCATGTAACTATATACATTCTGGGGAGGTTTCCTGGGAGATTGCTCCCAGCCTTCCTTTACCAGACTTAGAGGTCCTCTCACTGGGTGTCCGTACAGCAGCTCAAAGGGACTGAACCCCAGAGACTTCTGTGGCACCTCTCTGTAAGCAAAGAGAAGGCATGGCAAGAGGACGTCCCACTTACGCCTCATGGGTTCTTCCAGACCCCATTATCATGCCTTTTAGGGTTCGGTTGAATCTCTCAACCAACCCGTTTCCTTGGGGTGGTAAGGTGTGGTGAACTTGTAGGTTACACCACACTCTTGCCAAAGGGACTTCATATATTTAGATATGAAGTTGGTACCTCGGTCAGACACCACCTCTAGAGGGAATCCCACTCAGGAGAAAATTCCCATCAGCGCATGTCCCACCACGGGGGCCGTCACTGTCCTCAGAGGGATGGCTTCCGGGTACCGGGTGGCATGGTCCACCAGGACCAGGATGAACCTATTGCCCATCGCTGTCCTGGGGTCCAGTGGCCCTACAATGTCAATCCCCACTCGCTGGAATGGGGTACCGACCACAGGGAAAGGTTGGAGTGGAGCCTTCTGCTTCCTTCCACTCTTCCCACTTGCCTGGCAAGTTTGGCATGTTCTGCAGTGAGTATCTGAACTCCTGCGCATTTGGGGCCAAAAGAAGTGGGTGACAAGCCTTTCAAAGGTCTTGTCCTGCCCCAAATGTCCTGCTAATGGCACATCGTGAGCCAGCCCCAGTAGGAAGGCTCTGAAGCGCTGGGGTACCACCAGCACACGGGCTGACCCAGGCTCAGCAACCTTAGGCTCAGAATACAGGAGGTCGTTCTCCCAGTAAATGAAGTATGTTCCAGACTGATCACCGTTGGCCTGGTCTGCAGCCTGCTGCCACATACCCACAAGAGAAGGGCATTCCTTCTGCTCCCTGCAGAACTCTTCCCTGGAGGGTCCTCCTTCTTGCTGCCAATGGGTCAGCTCAGGCAGGTCCCCCAGTTCAGCTATCTGTTCGCCTGTAGGTTCCAGGGCACCCCCCTCAACTTCAGGAGCCGGTTTCCCGCGCCCCCTGCTCCTTCTCTTTAAGGCCGGTCCCTGGGCCTCCCTCTCAGGCTCCAGGACATCTTGAGTACCTCTACTGGCTGCCATGGACCGTGTGGTGACACACGCCCAATCCGGCATACCCAACATCTCCAGGTGAGCACTCTGCTCCACCTTAGCTCAAGGTGAGCTCTCCAAGTCGTTCCCTAACAGACAGTCTACAGGCATGGCGGGCCTCACAGCTACCTGAAGAGTACCAGAGACCCCCCCCCACTGAAAGGGAACCTGAGCCACTGGGCAGTGACTCTCGGTGTTGTCGGCGGCAACAACTGGATAGAATGCTCCTGGGACAACCTGCTCCTGAGACACCAGGTGGCGCTTGACAGCCGTCACACTGGCTCCTGTGTCTCTGAGAGCTTCAACCCTATGGCCATTTATGTTCACCCACTGCCTGTACTTCTCAGTGTTCTCAGGCAGCTGGGTTTGGGGGACCACTTCACAGTCTCCTAATGAGACAAGGGACATCTCTGAGGTACCCCACCCACCTTGGACATTCATCTCCTCCCCCAGGGCTACACTAGTCACCTGCCAGGATGGAGCACCAATGGGTGCTGGTTTACCAAATAATAGACACTTCACATCAGAGGCAAAATGCCCCATGTTACCACACTTGTAACATCTGATGGGCCCCTTCTGAACAGGTGTACCTGTCGGGGCCCCGGTCGGCTTCTGTGGTGGGGGAGGCTGAGAACCTTTCCCTTGGTTCTCTTGGGGATTACTTTGGGGCCTCTTCTGGAACTCCCTCTGTTTACCCTTGTCCCCCCCCACTCTTCTGCTGGGGACCCTGCCCACCTTTGGCGGAATCTCCCACTTGACACTTGTGGACCCTGGTACTAACCCAGCGGTCCGCCTCCTCAGCAAGCTTCCTAGGGTTAGTCAGCCTACTATCAATCAGGTGTTGGCGTAGCTCAGGAAAACAATTACTGGACAAGTGCTCCCATGCCATTAAATCAAGAAGCCCTTGAAAATCATTAACTTTGCTACCCTTCACCCAACCATCCAGTGCTCTGCAAAAAAAAGTCACACACTCAACATACGTACTGTTTGGAATCTTAGTGCAACCCCTGAACCTTTGTCTAAACAACTCAGGGGCCAACCCATACCTAGACATCAAAGCAGCCTTCATATGGGGATAGGAATTATAGTCATCTGAAGGCAAATCCAGCAGTGTATCCCGCCCCTCACTAAGGAACCGTCCCCACAACCCCGCTCCCCAATCTTTCTCAGGGACCCGGTGGGAAGACATGGCTACCTCATAGGCCTTAAACCACTGCCCTATGTCATCATTTAAAAAAAATTCCTTCACTACATCTTTGGGTATGTACACTCTAGACTCTACCTGCACTGGGGGTGTGCTGCCACCAGAGGGAGTAGACTCTAAACCCTTAGCTTTCAGATCTAATTCTCTCAACTTTGTTTCATGCTCCATTTGTATTCTTATCTCTTCCAGAGCCAGCTTTTTGCTCTCTAGCTCCAGCTGCCCATTCAATTTGAGTTTTGCCATTTCCATCTCGTGCATCCTACTCTCTCTTCTATCTGCCAGCACCTCTGGAGATATACTCTTACTAGACACACTGCTACCAGCAGAGGAAGGGCTTCTCCTTCCTCTTGAGCCCACTGGCTCATCCAGTTGCTCATCTGCATTATCATCATCACTGGCATTCCTTGCTTCTACCCAGGCCCTCAGCGCCATTTAGAACTGTGCCTTGTTTTTACATCCAGTTGTAGAAACATTAAACTTCTTGCAAAAGAATTTCAGCTGTGGTAACGTGTAGCTGTCTAGTTTCACTTCTTCCCATTTAAATTCAGTATCAACAGAGACTATGGATGCTGCTTTCTCCACCATGGTAGAGCTTGGCAGTGCTCAAAAATAGACAGTCCCAAAAGAAATCTACCAACAAGTATTGGTTGCGTTTAAGGTCTGCACTCACTAAGTAGTGTTCACCAATCACTGTACATGAGTCACAAATGTAAATACAGAATCCTCACCGCTGACCACCAATGTTAGAATCCGGGTTCTCTAGTTGGCACAGGTTGGTACTTGTGACAAGCAGTGAACCTTTCCTCCAGTCAGGGTAAGGGGTTACACTCCTAAAATAACCCCTGCTCACCCTCTAGGTAGCTTGGCGCGAGCAGACAAGGCTTATCTCAGAGCGTTATAGGTTAAGCATTTGTGAATACATACAGTAACCAAGTGACAAAACTACAAATGGACACCACACAGGTATTTATATTAAAAATAAGGATTCTTTATATAGGATTATCACAAGACCATTAAACGATTAAAAATACACAATACGGTTGCTTAGTTGGTAGAAGATTGCTTAGTTTCTCTTAAGTTCTTAAATGCGACACTTTAAGTCAATGTACCTTAGATGCGACACGCAGGGCAACAAAATTGTTGCAGCGATGCAGATGCGTTGAAGTTCTTGGTGCAAAAGAAATAAAGACGGGATCTTCCAGATGCATTACGCTTCTCCGATGTTGCGAGAAGGCTCGACTCGATGCGTCAGCTACAGCGGCGTCACCCTTGACGAGATGCGACGACAGTGGCCTTGGCAGCAGCACTCTTCTCTGACGTTGCGAGACGCTTCCGCTCGATGCGATGCTGCAGCGGCGACACCCCTTCTGCGAGGTGCGGCAACAGCGGCTCCGACGGCGGCACGCTTCTCCGTGGATGCGAGGTGCTTTTCTGGATGCGGTGCAATGCGACAACTACGATGGCTGCGATGGCGACACGCTTCCTCCTCGATGCGAGACTCTCCTCTCGATGCGGTGCAATGCGACAACTACGATGGCTGCGATAGCGACACGCTTCTTCGGCGTTGCGAGACACTTCCGGATGATGCGAGACGCTTCCGCTCGATGCGATGCTGCAGCGGCGACACTCTCTGCGAGATGCGACGGCAACTGCTCCGACGGAGCACGCTTCTCTTCCGTGCGTCGCGCTTCCAGCTCCTTTACGACATGCAGTCCCTCAGAAGGCCCAACAACAGCAGCAGGCACTTCCAAAAGACTTTGGGGAGCTGGGGGTGAAGTCCACTGGTCCTGGGACTTCGTTCAGGGGGCAAGCTCAGTTCAAGCCCTTGGAGATCTTTAAGCACAAGTTGAAATAAAAGTCTTTGCAGTCTTTTCTCCTCTCCTTCAGCAGCAAGGCAACCACTGCAGGCCAATCCCCCAGGTCAGGGACAGTTACTCCTCCTACAGCTTTCCCAGTTCCTTCTCTTCTGGCAGAGGTTCTTCTTGTTTCAGCAGGATCTGATATAATTTCTTGGGAGCAGGGCTCCTTCTTTTATACAGCAATTCTTTTGTTCTTTGTCGCCAGGGGGCCTGGGCCTGGCTCAGTCCAGTTTTGGAGCACTTTGTTGTGGTGACTCTGCTCTTTCCTTTCAGCAGCAGGGCAGAGACATCAGCCGCCCCACAGGGGGCAGAGCCGGCATTGTGGTGGCAGAGCACAGGTCTATTCAGAGTCAAGGTGTACTCCTCCCACCCATCCTGGTGCAATGTCTCTACCCACCACCTGGCAGCCAGCCTGTCTCCTGGAATTCCCCAGCCCTGCTCCTCACTGTAACTAGGCAGAACACACACACACACACACACAGCAGAGGTGGACTGAAATGGCCAGGTCAGTAAATACTAACTTTCTAAAAGTAGTATTTACAAACACAGGATATTAAAATAAACTTTACTAAAAGAAGTATTTTATTATTCTGAGTTCAGGCATACTAAACTTGACTTTCTACCATACTCTCTGAGTCCACTGGGGTTACAGCGTGTTGTAATTCCAGCAGCCCATTCTGGCCTAAGGAGAGCAGGTAGCCTTCAATAGTGAAAAACGAAAATGGCTCTAATTCACTATTTGGACATGCCACACACATCAGGGCTTGTCCTACCTTATGCTTACAATGCACCCTGCCCTTGGGCCTACCATAGGGGTGACTAATATGAAGTTAAGGGAAGGTTTAGGGACTGGGAAGTGGGTGCACTTACCCAGTCAGCATGACAGTACCAGACTGCACGCAGGTTCTGCAATGGCAGACCTTAGATACATTTTACCAGGCTGCTTCTGTGGGTGGCACAACCAGTGCTGCAAGCCCACCAGCAGCATTTGTATTTACAAGCCCTGGGCACTCCTGGTGCACTTTACTGGGGTCTGACAGTAAACCAAATAAACCAATCATGGAATCCAACCAACATTTACATTTTACATAGGGAGCACTTGCACTGTGGCACTGGTTTGCAGTGGCACAGTGCTCTGAGCGGCCAACACCATAAAAACACATGAGGCACAGCGACAAAAAGTGGAAGGGAGACTCACGCCAAGGTGCCAGGTCTAACAATAGGGGTGGGCGGAATTTGCGGAATTAACCTTCGCAAATTATCGCGAGAATGTTTAAAATTATCGCAAACAAGCAGAAATATCGCGAAGATGCGGAAGTTTTTTTCCGGCATGTTCGCGCGATTTTCTGCATGGTTGCGGGTCGCCAACTTACCCATGTGGCTGCTTGCGGGCGCGGCCATCTTGTTTTGAGTTGTTCTCGCGGTGCATGATCGCGAGAAGAAAGACGTGATCGCGCGACGCATGACGTCACTGCGGGCGCGAACTGTCGCGAGACAGCGCAAATGGCTAAAAACAATACAACATCTCATGGAGAACGCGACCGGATCAAGAAAACTTGTCGGCGAACGCAGGGATTCAGGTAAGGCGATCGCGCGCGCGCGAGAATGTATCATTTTACAGCGCGAGCAAGAAACAAATTATCGCCAAGCTGCGGAAACCGGAATTTTTGACATTTTCGCGCTCTCCGCGGAACGCAAAAATGTCAAATTATCGCAATTTCCGCGAACAGAACGAAATTTTTGCCTAGGCCTATCTAACAATGGTCATCTAGGCTGGCAGTTAATCCAAGTGCACATTGCTTTCTGCATCATGTGGGGGGGGGGCCTGAGACATGTGTTGTTACCTCGCCTGTGCCCTGTCCTGTTCAGTCATTTGGGGGTCCATATTAGTTGGCACTGATGCTGAGTCACAACATAGGAGTGTGAGTTTTCAAATGAACAGACTTGCAGCATGCATGACCGATGTTGTGGCCTCAGACATGATGTGCATGAGTGGGAGATATGCATAGTGCCCGGACGGTAGCTCATGTTACAGTCAGATAATTCCAGGACCATGGAGCAGTGTGCCCACTACAGTCCCCTAAGACACCCTTGCCTCGGAATCATGTGTGTCATCCAACACTGTGCCCATTCTCTGTGTGTTCAGCATAGTTTGGCCTCTGTGGCATTGTCCCCTGGCCTCATTTGTATTTATCTAAAGTGTGCTACATGTGCCCATTGTACAGGCTGACCCCATTTTGCTTGTGCATCCTCACACTGGGCAGTGCCTGTGTGTCTATGTACAACTATCTGTTGATGGTTGTTTGTCACAAATATGTGTTGGCAGCCTCACGAGGTGATGTGGAGTACATTTAGGAATTCTTGATGCACATTTTAGTAAACCCAGATTAAGAGGTGTAACTTCTTGATCGGTCTCAATAACATTGTCTCAGGTATGGGGGGTTTGTGCGGGCAAGACATACATGTCCAAACCTTATGTCTCCTTTTCAGGTCTGACCTGTGTGTGATAATTGTCTGGACAGACACTCAACATGCAGTGACCCAGTCATGTTGTGCAGGGTTTAATGTTTGTGCTTTGCAGCATGTGTCAAAATTTAAAATACATGGCTCATGCTCAACCATTTTTGCCACCAGTGTGTGGTAGAGATGCTACGTAGTTTGGTCTGTGTGTGCTGACATCTCTCTGGACATTCTTGCTTGCCATGAGGGTGTCTCCTCAGTGCAGGTGCTCCTTATCCCGACACATTGCACGCCCATTAGCTAATGCATTGTCCTGTGTTTGGACAAGTGTGCCACTCCACATGACAGGCAGTGGGTCAGATGTGTTGCCAACTGTGTCATCATGGTACGGATGGCCATGTGACAGGTGGCATGATTCAAGTTGTTAGTCAAGAAGTATTGTACCTTGGCACTCACTACACTTGTCAACATGTCTCAATTTTTCATATGCTTCACTTTGCTAGTTTGTTGTGAAGGACAATAGTGTAGAAAACATAAATGTACTAGTGGTCAAAACACAAAAACACATGTGAAAGGACAAGAGCCATAGCCCAACAACACACAGAGAGTTTACTAATTCTCAAACCCACAAGCAAGTGTGAAAGTGTAGAAAAAGAAAACAGAAATAGTTCGATAGGATTTCCATCAACTGCCAAGAGAGGCCAGTGTCATCACTTGGTCATCCTTGACTCTTGCTACTGCTCCTCTAAGCCTAGAGGCAAACCGAGTAGCAAAGATCAAAACTGGACAGTATAGTAAATGCCAGATTGAAAAATAGACCTAGGGTGGCCGTTCATGTCTCGTGTGATGGACAGTAATATCGAAGTGCAAGTGAGTGAAGATTAAAAAGGGATTTGGGAGGGAGAAACAACAATTTTAATAAACCTCTCTCTACCAATCCAATTTAAAAGGTGTAGCGGCAACTTTTAGCAAATAGGTTGCGTCTCAAATAGGTCAACTAGTTTCAGCCTGAAGGGATTACGTTCTCGGCTTTCTTCAGGACCAGAGGTTGTGATAGCTACTGCAAAAATAGTGATAAAAAGAAAAAACATAAAACAAGTTGTCAAACAATACAACCTGATGTGGTAAGATCTCTGGACAAGTAGGGTGCACTTCACTCCTGCCATGAAAGAAAGAAAAAATACAAATATGTATAATCTAAATGTGTAAGCTGAGCTTCAATTCAAGTTCTCCTCACAAGTTAAGTGTCTCTATTTTTCAAAAGTTGGGAGTATCACATTGTGTGCCCTAAACATGGAAGGCAGAACACTCACCTGACTTGTGTGAGATTCTGACTTCACCTCACCCGGTAACAAACTCAGGTATGGGAGACCCCGCCCTACAAGAGAATTAATCACAAAGGGCTTGTCAGCACAAAAATATACGAATCACTGAATGTATCGTACAAATTGAGTGATTTACAAATTGAGTGGTTTAAAAAGGTTCTGGTCGTAAAATCAAGACAAAAGGCAACACACAGCAAGTTGCAAAATAGGCAGCGACTGCAATGAGGGCAGGTGTTCAAAAGGATACCTTAATCTCTACTAGGAAGTAACTGGGCTGAACATGCCCAGTCTAACACGTGTAACGTGTGTCTTAGAGTGAAATAGGTGGATAAGCAAAAGACTCAGGCACAAAGTGTAGGATCTAACGCATACTCCTGTGCAGTGCGAGAAAATGCGCCAAAAACCGCGCGGTACACGGAGAGTGCAAAGCAAGCAAAGCGTGCCAGTGGGTCCTGAAGCCACTCACTAGACGGGACAGCGAGCGAGTGTCAGGATGATAGTGCTCGCCGCTGTCCACGTGGGATTATGACAGGGGGACGCTAGGGAAAGCCAGTAGTAACTACGAGAGATAAGCGTGGTGCCACAATGGACGGTAGCTATAGCCGCTTACCTCTCCGTCGGTGTCTCGGTCCCTCCTGAGTTCTGTGGGAGGTGCCGAGATATCAACCTGGGTGAATTTAAAACGCCGGCGTGACGCAGAACTCGGCGTACTGCGTGCCTCGTTCTGGTCTGGAAACTGACGTCTGGGAACTACAAAATGACGTCACCCGAAGGGGAAATGGTAGTTCCAAATCGACCTATCGTAGGTAAAGCAGGGCGTATCAGCTTACTCGTAAGCCATAACATCCTATGCATGCTCAGCGATTACTATTCATTTCTAATTTAAAACATTTATAAAGCGCAGCGTGCACCGAACGGTTTCTTGGCGCTAATAGAGGGTAATGGCTACAGAGACAAAAGCGAGAACCGGTGGTAGAGCCGGGAAGGGAAGATTACGCATGGAAAGCCTGTTTAAAAAGAAACGTTTTTAGATCCTTACGGAAGGATACATAATGAGTAGCCGCACGGAGGTGGTCTGGGAGGGAGTTCCAAAAAGTGGGGGCCAAGGTGGAAAAGTTGGACCCACCCCACTTTTTGCATCTGAAGCGTGGGATTTGAAGGAGGGACTTGGTGGAGGAACGAAGTTCTCTGAGGGGAACATATTCTTTTAATAATGAGGAAATGAAGGCGGGGGCGGTGCCTTGACGGGCCTGGAATACCATGCAAGCGGTTTTAAACAGAGAACGTTCCTTAACAGGGAGCCAGTGGAGCTCCCTGAGGAGGGGTGTGGAGTGATGATAGCGAGGGAGACCAAAGACCAGCCGGGCGGCTTGGTTTTGAACCAACTGTAGCCTCCTAAGACTGTATGCTGGTATGCCATTGTAGAGAGCGTTGGCATAATCCAGCCGTGATATCACTAAAGCGGCCATGATCATTTTGAGTGCCTGAGGGGAAAAGAAACGGGCGACAGTGCGAATAGTACGGAGGGTGAGGAAGCAGGAGGAAACTACAGAACTAATTTGAGAGTGAAGGGTGAGCTGATTATTCATTTTGACCCCCAGTGTTTTGACCGTGGTAGAAGGGGTGGGGGCGGGACCAAGGGTTGAGGGCCAGAAGAGAGAGTTCCAGGGACTGGAAGAGCCTCCGGTAAGAACCAACTCGGTTTTATCCGGGTTCAACTTGAGATGGTTATGGTTCATCCAGTCCCTGATGAATGTCATAGTGTGCTGGAAGCTGGAGACAGAGAGGGGAGAAGAGGATAGGTCAAAGATGAGCTGGAGGTCATCCGCGTAATTATACACGGTGACCTCCAGCTGCTGAAGAACAAAGATGAGGGGGAAGATATAAAGATTAAATAGTAGGGGAGACAAGGAAGAACCCTGGGGGACACCACACGTGACGGGGAGTGGGGTGGTTGTGAAGTCTCCTAGTCGGACCGCCTGGGTGCGGTCCCTCAGGAAGGAGGAAAGCCACACCAGGGCTGATCCCTCAATTCCAGCCGCCTTGACACGGGACAATAAGATGGTATGGTCTACCGTGTCAAATGCGGCGGAGAGATCGAGGAGTACCAGCACCTGGTGTTTGTTGTTATCCATACCCTTCCTGAGGTTGTCTAGGACTGATACCACGACTGATTCAGTCGAGTGCCTAGGTCGAAAGCCAGCCTGGCGGGAAGCCAGTCCCCCATTGGCCTCTACGTGGGTGCTGAATACCGCGGTGACATAGCGCTCCAGCACCTTGCCCAGGTAGGGCAGCAGGGAAATGGGGCGGTAATTTGCTGAGATGGATGGGTCAGCGCCAGGCTTCTTTAGAGTGGGCACTATGGTGGCTGATTTGAGCGTAGGGGTCACTACTCCCTGCGCTAGGGAGCTGTTAAGGAAGGTGATGGGAGGTTCAGGACAAGAGGAATAGATTTGTTGGAGGACTCGCGCCGGACAGATGTCAGCCGGAGAGCCTGATTTTACTTTGGGAAGTATCTCCAGGAATACCTCTTCAGTGAGGGGAGGGATGGAAGTAAGACGGTTTTGAATAGTGGGAGGAGAAGGGTCAACAAAAGCAGGGGAGGGGGGGATGTTGGCCTTAATGGTAACAATCTTATCAAGAAAGTAGGTGTTTAGTTGGTTACATAGAGGCTGGGATGGGGGGATTTGAGGTGAAGCCCTATCGGCGTAGGCTAGGTCCTGCACTATGCCGAAGATCTCCCTAGATTTATTTTCAGCAGACAAAATTCTTGTAGAAAAATAAGAAGTTTTGGCAGCAAGGATTGCGGTCTTGTAGTGGGCGAGTGATGTCAGGTAAAGGGTTTTAAGTGAGGGACAGTAATTTTTCCTCCAGTGCCTTTCTGCCTGACGAGCGGACAGTTTTAATTCTTTTAGGTGGTCATTGAACCACCTGTTAGACTCCTTGGGTCGCCGAGCGGAGATGCGACGCAGGGGAGCCACTGAGTCACAACCCATAGTCATCCAGGTGTTGATGGTGTTGGATACCAGGATTTGTAATAAAGGTTGATAAAGATCGTCCTGTTAAGTAGTAGACTAAAAAGTATACTATCACCCAAACAGGAGATCGAAGGTGGTAAAAGAGTGCAATCAACATTGTTATTCGGACATATCAGAATATGTGATCAAAATCGATGTGGATCGTCCTGTTGAGTAGTGTACTAAACGTGTAAATGCACACCCAAACCACAGATCAAGGGTAGTGAAAAAAATATACAACGCTTGAAAAACAAACGTGCACAATAATATATATCATGCCATTAGTCCCCTCATGGTCAGATCTATATTAATCTGAAAATAATTGGTGAGTGTTAAGAATGGATATCTAAGCTCATCCTCATTAGTATAACAGAGACTTGATATATAGGTAATATATATGTACCTAGTGTAAAGATGTCCACGGGATCGAGTCATTCAGGCTCCTCTTATCACTCTGTAGTTTGAAAACCCAACGTTGTTCTTTATTGAATAGAAACTTCGCCTTATCGCTGTTGTGAGAAGGTATGAAGGGTTTCTCCAACACTGTCCAAGTAAAGTCATCTGCTTGGTGGTTTTGCTCAACAAAATGCCTTGTGAGTCTAGTGTTTGTCTTTTTACATCTAAAGGTGCACATGCCGCACTACCCAGTCCCTCCAAAGGCACTCCCCTCGGCTCCCCTACCACACAACCTGACAAGGAGGCCTACTTGGCTGTGCTGGGCCTCATCCCCTCTGGGTCTCCAGCCCGCAAACGGGAGGGGAGTTGAGTCCCCCCTGTCCACCCCCTCCCCCAGTAGCGCTGCACCCCATCACTCCGACCCCCCCCCTACTTTGAGCCTGTGTTTTCTTCGGGTGCAGGGGATACGCTGGACGACCTGGCAGCAGTGTGCAGTGCTGAGCTGACCTCCATCTTTGGCGCTGCCCCACCCCCTGTGGTGGAGGCGTCCGTCCCTGCACCCACCACACCTACCCTTACACCTCCTGTCCCTGCGGTGCCTGGTCCTTCCCCACATGATGCCCCCCCAGTTGATGAACCTGAGGGTTCTAATGTGCAGGCAAGCTAGGGGAGACGTGTGGCCATGTGTCCCCCCCAAGGACTTCTGATCTGGACTGGCCATGTGCCTTTGTAAATAGTGTCCTTTTTTAATTTTTCATTTAATGCTGAATAAAGCATTTTCTTTTCACTTTGAACACTATTGCATTTCAGGTATTGATGTGGGTGCTGATGGTCCAGGAGTTGGGGTTGTGGTAATGTGTTATGTTTCAGGAAAATGTTGTAGTCTGATGCTCATGGGGTGGACCATGGTATCTGCGTGCCATCACAAGGTCTCTGCAAAGTATCTTTGGTCGTGTGTGCTATTTGTGTTTGGAGACATTGTCCCAAGGAGTGTTCCTACCTCTGTGGCACCTGACATCTTCCCTGCAGGGAGTGGCACTTTTGTTGTGCTGACCTGTGTCTACATTTCCTTTGTTGGTGACGGATCCCTTCAACTATGGCCATGCCTGCTCAGCAATATCTCCGGCTGCATCGTCTGTGCCATCCTTGCTAGTCACTGTACTTGTGTATTGAGTATGTTGTAATGCCTTAATGGCGACATTCACCATTTTCCGCACTATTCATGTGTCTTATCCCAGCCTAGCACACAATTGGTACTTGTTCTGCAGGGTATTTGGGCACCTGACTGACAAATGTGGGCATTGTATCTGTGGGGACTCCACCCTATTCCTTCCATGAGAGGCAACATCTTGGTGGCTGTCCCAGCACCTGTACATTCCGATCAGTCCTGGGATGTGCGTGACAGTGTGTGTTCCCTTTGGCTCTCTTAGTTTAGTGGGCATTGACATGAGTATACAGTCTTGTGGCATGATCTCTGTGTGTGTATTGTGCTGCATTCGCCAGGGGTGGTTATGCATGTGTCATTTGTCCTCACACCCACAAATGTTGTGTCATGCAGTGGGGAAGAGACATGCATCCTCATGGGAGTGGGACACTGCTGTCAGTGATGTGTTGTTATGGCACTATCAACATAGTCGAACATTAGGGATGCGTACATACACCCATGGAGTTGTGCTCATCTGATCATGATGTACACACCCCCATGACTGTCCACTGCTGGTATTCCTTTGCACCCACCCCTCACATGTCTCTGTCCACTGCTGGGAGTGATATGCACCCACCCCTCACATGTCTCTGTCCACTGCTGGGAGTGAAAGGCACCCACCTCTCACATAGCTCTGTCCACTGCTGGGAGTGATAGGCACCCAACCCTCACATGTCTCTGGCCACTGCTGGGAGTGATATGCACCCACCCCTCACATGTCTCTGTCCACTGCTGATATTCCTCTGCACCCACCCCTCACATGTCTCTGTCCACTGCTGGTATTCCTCTGCACCCACCCCTCACATGTCTCTGTCCACTGCTGGCAGTGATAGGCACCCACCCCTCACATATCTCTGTCCACTGCTGGGAGTGATAGGCACCCACCCCTCACATGTCTCTGACCACTGCTGGGAGTGATATGCACCCACCCCTCACATGTCTCTGTCCACTGCTGGGAGTGATATGCACCCACCCCTCACATGTCTCTGTCCACTGCTGGGAGTGATATGCACCCACCCCTCACATATCTCTGTCCACTGCTGGGAGTGATAGGCACCCACCCCTCACATATCTCTGTCCACTGCTGGGAGTGATAGGCACCCACCCCTCACATATCTTTGTCCACTGCTGGGAGTGATAGGCACCCACCCCTCACATGTCTCTGGCCACTGCTGGGAGTGATATGCACCCACCCCTCACATGTCTCTGTCCACTGCTGGTATTTCACTGCACCCACCCCTCACATGTCTCGGTCCACTGCTGGTATTCCTCTGCACCCACCCCTCACATGTCTCTGTCCACTGCTGGGAGTGATAGGCACCCAACCCTCACATGTCTCTGGCCACTGCTGGGAGTGATAGACACCCACCCCTCACATATCTCTGTCCACTGCTGGGAGTGATAGGCACCCACCCCTCACATGTCTCTGGCCACTGCTGGGAGTGATAGGCACCCACCCCTCACATGTCTCTGTCCACTGCTGGTATTCCTCTGCACCCACCCCTCACATGTCTCTGTCCACTGCTGGTATTCCTCTGCACCCACCCCTCACATGTCTCTGTCCACTGCTGGGAGTGATATGCACCCACCCCTCACATGTCTCTATCCACTGCTGGGAGTGATATGCACCCACCCCTCACATGTCTATGTCCACTGCTGGGACTCCTAGGCAGACACCCACCCGCACCCTTGGTGCTGTACACTGCTGTCCTGGCCATGAACACACCCCAATATACTGGTTATATGCTGCACCAGCCCCTAAGCCAACATTTGTGGCGTGTGACCGCCTTGTATCACTAATGTACTGGTGCCCTAGAGGTACGGGTGATGCGGTCCGTAACCCCGCTCTGAGGGCGTGGGTATGGCCCGTACCACCATTGTAGTGGTGATGTAGGAGTACGCGCCGTACCCACGCCCTCAGAGCGTGTGTACGGCCCGTACCACCCATACCCCTACATCACCACTACAATGGTGGTATGGGCCGTACCCATGCCCTCAGAGCGTGGGTACGGCCCGTACCATGCGTACCCCTACATCACCACTACAATGGAGGTACGGGCCGTACCCATGCCCTCAGAGCGTGGGTATGGCCCGTACCACCATTGTAGTGGTGATGTAGGAGTACGCGCCGTACCCACGCCCTCAGAGTGTGTGTACGGCTCGTACCACAGGTACCCCTACATCACCACTACAATGGTGGTACGGGCCGTACCCACGCCCTCAGAGCGTGGGTATGGCCCGTACCACCATTGTAGTGGTGATGTAGGTGTACACGCCGTACCCACGCCCTCAGAGCGTGGGTATGGCCCGTACCACGCGTACCCTTACATCACCACTCCAATGGTGGTACGGGCCGTACCCATGGCCTCAGAGTATGTGTACGGCCCGTACCACGCGTACCCCTACATCACCACTACAATGGTGGTACGGGCCGTACCCACGCCCTCAGAGCGTGGGTACAGCCCGTACCACCATTGTAGTGGTGATGTAGGTGTACGCGCCGTACCCACGCTCTCAGAGCGTGGGTACGGCCCATACCATGCGTACCCCTACATCACCACTCCAAAGTTGGTACGGTCCGTACCCACACCCTCAGAGCGTGTGTACGGCCCGTACCACCATTGTAGTGGTGATGTAGGTGTACGCGCCGTACCCACGCCCTCAGAGCGTGTGTACGGCCCGTACCACGTGTACCCCTACATCACCACTACAATGGTGGTACGGGCCGTACCCACACCCTCAGAGCGTGGGTATGGCCCGTACCACGCGTACCCCTACATCACCACTCCAATGGTGGTACGGGCCGTACCCACGCCCTCAGTGTGTGGGTACGGCCCGTACCACGCGTACCCCTACATCACCAGTCCAATGGTGGTACGGGCCGTACCCACGCCCTCAGTGCGTGGGTACGGCCCATACCACGCGTACCCCTACATCACCACTACAATGGTGGTACGGGCCGTACCCACGCTTTGAGGGCGTGGTTATGGGCAGTACCACCATTGTAGTGGTGACGGGTACGCATACGCGGGGATTGGTGGACACGCCCCCCGAAGTGACCAGACCCTGGAGGTAATGTATGGCCAGTATATGGTATTTTTAAAATTAGGTAGAGGTTATGTTTCCTGCCCCTCGCCCCCTCTTTGCCCCTGGGTGTTGTGCTGACCTTCTGCGGCGTGCGCGGCAGTTTCGGTGCACCAGGTCGTAGGCTAGGAGGGCCGGGATGACACGTAGGATTGGGTCCATGGCTGTCCGTCGCATACCGCTGCTCATTCTTCGCGTCGTCCTCAATTTCCCGGGAGTTTTTGGCTGCCGTAAAAAATGATCCGTGTGGAGTGACATAGGCACGAATCGTACTTGCTGGTCCGTAGAACGCTGCCTGACTCCGTCCCGACATCACGTACGCGATGTCCCGGATCAGAATTGTGGGTATTTTTTCATCGCACATAGTTTTTTACGATTCATACGGAAATGGTATTTCTGTACGAATCGTACTTGCTGGTTTGTACGGTGGAATTCCCGTGTATGAGTCAAACGGAGAATACGCTCCGTACGACTATTCGTACCCGGGTTTTACAGGATTGGAATCGGCACCTAAATGTAATTGACAATAATGATAATAATAGTACAAAGATAGTTTAACAAATAAAAAAAAGTTTTCTCCCTATGTCCCTACGTCCCTACAGATGTAAAATAAATTATAAATAAAACAATATTAACATTAAAATGGTGATCAAAAAACAAATAAAATAAGCAGATGCATTTTAGAAAGTGTATTCATGAGTACACTCATTAATAAATTAACAATTTATTAAAATGCAATTTAAATTTTATATAACAAATAATGAAATTAAGATATGTAGTTAAATGTTATTAACTTCCATATATTTAGAAAGATTTTACTAAAACTTCCCTATTTACAATAGTACACACTCAGCTCTATTCAAGCTCACTAACTTCAAGAATCGCAAACCTTTACATGACTCTCTTAAAATGACATTGAGAGCAACTACAATTGGTAATATTTGATGTTTGTTACATTTGTGCCCATTAACCTAAATTAGTTATTCACTACTATTATTGAGGGTTTTTTACTGGAATTTCATTGCTATAGTAGGGGCTACACTACATTATTATTTTAGCTTCCCTATAGCTTCCCTATAGCAAAAAATAATACAAAATACTACTCAATCATGTGCTAATGCTGGTATTGTAACAAAGCGCATTGTACAGTTGTAACTTAACCTTAAGGTCTTATGACATTGGGGCTGACACTGGACTCGCTTACAATTGCCATTGTTGAGACTAGAAGTGGTAAGTTGCGCGGTGACCTTGGCAGTCACGTCAGATTTACGTGTATATATTATCCAGCTTAAGATAGGTAAAGATGAATCTTGGCCATATAAACATGTGATGATCAACAACGCCCTGGATCACTCCCAATCCGTATTCCGCAGCAACCACAGCATCGAAACCGCCCTCATCGCCACCA
This sequence comes from Triturus cristatus, assembly GCF_964204655.1. Taxonomy (NCBI): domain Eukaryota; kingdom Metazoa; phylum Chordata; class Amphibia; order Caudata; family Salamandridae; genus Triturus; species Triturus cristatus. Next base: position 386,888,517 of record NC_140583.1, read on the forward strand.
CTGACATCAGAACCATACTGGACAACGGAGAAACCGCGGCCCTCAGCCTCCTGGACCTATCGGCCGCCTTCGACACCATCTGCCACCACACCCTTCGCACATGCCTCCGCGAATCAGGGATCCGAGACAAAACCCTGGACTGGATCACCTCCTTCCTCACCGGTAGAACCCAGAGAGTTCGCCTCCCCCTTTCCGCTCTGAAGCCACCACGATCATCTGCAGCGTGCCCCAAGGCTCATCCCTCAGCCTGACCCTCTTCAACATCTACATGGCACCACTCACCAACATCGTCCGAGCACACTGCCTCAACATGGTCTCCTACGCTGAAGACACCTAGCTGATCCTCTCCCTCACCAAGGACCCGGCCACTGCCAAATCCAATCTCCACGAGGGAATAAAGGCCATCACAGACTGGATGAAGACTAGCCGGCTGAAGCTGAACTCAGACAAGACAGAGGTCCTCATTCTCGGATCCACCCACTCAGCATGGGAGGACTCCTGGTGGCCGGCCTCGCTGGGCTAGTGGCGGTGCCAAGGGACAGGCCTGAAGCACAAACAACACCTCCACCTCCCTCCGGTGGCCTGCAGGATGACAGTTCCACATCCACCCCTGCGGTCACGGAGAGGGGGACTCCTCAGACTCCCATGAGCCTGCACCTGTGTCCCCCCCCTGCCAAAAGATCAAGGGGCCTTCCAAAGAACACCTTGGGAGCATCCCGTGGCAAAGCACCTGCAAAACGCCAGTTAAGGAGCCAGCCATGATGGCACCCCTCTTCACCCTGCCATAGGATTTGTACACTGTCCTCACCCACACTTCCATGGTAAAGGCATCCATCTGTTGGACTGTGTCACAACATCAATGTTGTGCTTACTCGATTGTCTCATCTACCATCCCTGCCAAATCATTGATTCACCATTCGCATTTATGTAAATATCCACCTCCCTCTCACAGATACACATTGTAAATAAACACTAATCACGCAACAATGTAGTTGTGTCTGCTCCATGTTTATCACAATATGTGCAATGTCACCCATGTTTACAATGTCACAGGTGCTGGGATTCACTGCAGGCAAGTAGAGGCTGAAGGTACCCAGGAAAACACAACAGAACATTATTCGCTACTCAGGTGGTGGCCTTTCAACCATCGCACAACACTTGTCGTCAAGGTACTCTAATCTGCACACATTCCAATGAGCATCAGTAACGACATAGACATAAAGTAGCTGTGCCAAACGACCCTGTTACCAACACATTTGCAGCCAGCACTGACTCAACAGGCTGCAGTCACAAAGCTCACATAGACCTTTTCACCAAGCACAACATCAGAAGACAACGTCCCCATTGTACATTCTCACTCACCTTCAAGTGAAGTAGTTGTTGATGAGCTGCCTCCTCTCCACTATCCTCATCACTCGACAGTTGGGGGTTAGCAGGTGGTGGCTGCGGCTGGTCATCATCATTCAGGATCAATGGGATTCCTTTCCGCAAGGCCACGTTGTGTAGCATGCAGCATGCTACTACCATGTGACACACCTTTTTGCGTGAGTACTGCAGAGCCCCTCCGGTCTTGTCCAGGCAGCGAAAAAGCGATTTAAGTAGTCCAAATGTTTGCTCCACCACCCAACGTGTCCTCTCGTGGGCATTGTTGTAGCGGACTTCAGCTGGTGTCCTGGGATTGCGTAGTGGGCTCAGCAACCAAGGGCTGTTGGGATATGTAGAGTCACCTAAGTGTGAAATAAACATACAGATTGAGTGTCTTAACTGTGGCTGAGGACAGCATAGCACACATACAGCACATGACTTGACTCTGCGTACTCACCCACAATCCATGCCCGCTCCGGAAGTAGATTGGCCATCATCTGGAGTACAATGCTGTTGCGCATGATGTAGGAATTGTGGGCTGATCCTGGAAACTTGTCACGGACGTTTGAGATGATCATATCGGCCTGGCACACCACCTGCACATTGATTGAATGGAAATGTTTCCGATTCCTGTATATGTGCTCCCGTGCCTGTGGTGGAACCAGGCCAACATGTGTGCAGTCTATTGCACCAACAACTTTTGGGATGTGTCCAAGTGCATAAAAATCCCCCTTTACATTCGCCAATTCCTACCTCCTTGGGAAATGTATGAATCGGCCCTTGTATTGCATCATAGCCGACAGGGCATCCCGTAGCACCATGCTGAAGGTTGGTTGAGACATACCCCCTGCACTGCCCACCGTGTTCTGGAATGACCCAGTAGCCAACAAATGCAGGAACGCCATCACCTTTGACGTTGCTGTGAGTGCTGTTGGATATGTCCTGCGAGGACGCAGGTGTGGATCTAACATTGCACATAGGTCTTGTAGGTCTGTTCTGTCCAGACGGAATCGGCGTATTACTTCATTATCCTCCATATCAGCCAGCAGGGTGGAGGGAAAATACACATTCGGTTGCATCCTAGGTGAGATGAAAGGGGACACTATGTTATCAAAAGGAGGGACTAGTGGGCTTTTAAGAGGAGATCCAGCATACGGGCCCGGTTAATCGTTAGAAAGAAAGAGTATGCAGTTCCTCAGAATAGAGGGAGAGTGAGAGTGTAGGGAAGAGACCGTGTAAAAGAGGAAAGGGAGTTCCTCTAGTCGGAACTAGGGTCCTCACACACCAAGCAAGCTAGGTGTCATGCTTCATCATATGGACCTGCTCCTCGTCGGGTCCGCGCTGCAATACCCGACGGGCACCCTTAAAGGGGCTCTTTAGCGGAGATTTTCTGTTCCTGGCCGTATGGTGTAGTGCATGTGAGGGGTCTAGTGGTGTAGATGTGAATGCGTGTAGGTGATTAAAACAAGTTGGATAATCCAAAAATAGAACTTTATTAGGAGTGGCTATCCACTTGATTAAAAAGCAAAAACAGAGTGGCAGCTAGCTGACGTGAGGGTTCAGCTTAGCTATGCTCTTCAGTGATGGTCAACATGTTTCATGCCTAGTGGTCCTAATGATCCATGGCAATTCTTCAGGACCTAATGAACTGTCAACTATCTACACACTGTGGAAAGTATAATAGTTACCTGCCACATGTTTTATGGAGATATGTCAGAGGGGACCTAGGAGGAAAAAATTATAAGGTAACCCAGACATAGGTCAGTGTGGAGTATTAAGTACTATTCGGACAATTATCACACACAAGGACTCTCTCCCTTTACAATGTGGCACCAGGCTATGCCAATTGTAACCAAGTGTAGGTAAACAAACTATAGAGTGCAAAATCCTCTACGTAAATGTGAGATTAAAAACAAGCACCATAATAAAAATCAGAAGACTGGATGTGCGGTATTCACTGCGGTGAAGTCTAGAGAACTAGTAATCACATTATGGAGTTACAGGGCACTCACCTAATAGGGTGTATTTCCCTGCTTCTGTCCGTATTCGTTGCGCCACCGGGACACCAAGATTCTGGTGTCCTAATGGAAGACAAAATGTGAAATGGAAAACAAAACAAGACAAAGGGCAACTAACCCAACATGAGGTGTCCGTACAAGTAAAACAATATCGCCCGTAGTGCGGTCCAGTCATGCGAGCAGAAGTAATGCGAGCCATGACACAGAAAGGTGGTTGAGCATCAAGGAGACCCCCAAAGGAAACTATATGAGAGTCAAAAATGAGGCGCAAAAATGGTGATATTCAACAGCCAGCCGGGATAACGTGTGAACCAGCTAGTGCTGTACAGCCATAGATCAATGCCTAAGCACCGCCACGCAAAATCCAGAACTCCGAGTGAAGTCCGGGGTTAGACCAGTCCACAACCAATGCATCTAGGAAACCCACATGTGGGGAGAAATATTATGGCATAGATACAAAGATGCGAACCATGGGAAGCCCCGTGATGCTCAACCACCTTACTTCTGCTCGCATGACCGGTTGCATCCTAGGTGAGATGAAAGGGGACACGTCATGGCAACACCAAATTTGCAAGTTTCTGCGGTCACAGCGCTAACATTGACTGGCATCACTTAAGGCATACAGCGCAAGTAAGATGTTGTGCCACCTTCAGACAAAATTAGGCCTGGGTGGCAAATTCCGTTCCGCTCGCGGAATTTGTGGAATTTCGGTAATTTCGCGTTCCGCGGAAAACGCGAAATTGCCCAAAATTCTGCTTTCCGCAACTTCGCGACATTTTTTCTTGTTCGCGTTCTCAAAATGCGTGTTCGCAAGATATTTCTCCCCGAGCACGCAAACAGCAACTGTGAACAGGAAAAAAACATCACGAACAAGCAATTCCGCGTGTTCACGGAATTTCTGCATGTTCGCGGAGATTTTTTACCGTTTCGCGGAGATTTGCGTAACGCGATTACGCAAATTCCGCCCACCTAGACAAAATAGTCGTACACCTGTTCTGTATTTGCACAGTGAGCAGAACCAATACGGGAACTGTCTCTGTGAATGTCAATAGTTACTTTTCAAGCTCTTGTGTACCCAGCCCTGAGAGTATATGATACAGAACATCTGTTAAGCAGAGACCCTCCTGGCATCCACATGGCTGCTGTACTCACCACACCGTCTTGTGCACTCATGACAGGGAACACAAGAACAAAACAATGTGGAAAGTTCAGTAGGACTGTTCTGGGATTCAGTGCCACTTAAAATCCACACAAGTTCAGAGACACTCACATACATATTCACAAGCATGTGCTAATATCCACTGTCATCAGTAGAAATGCCACATCTGCTGCTAATTAGAATTCAAATCTTGACAGTGACAGATAATGCCAAGCATATGCAGAGTATGTGTACCCGTGTAACAAGACACCAATACACCACTGCCCAATACTCTCAACAAGCACACAGATAGTCAATGTGGCACACAAAAAGTGGATAATGTACATGATCAGCAGGGAGTGTGGACAACCTATTCTGCTCTGAAATTGAAAATTGACATGCAGTATGAAGGTAGCACTGCCCAAAGAGACATATGAACTACAACAGATGCCATGGAGATATTCATCCAGCTGATTGGAGACACAACAGTGCCACTACACCAACCTACAACACTACCAGGACAAACCCACCCCAGTATACCAACAAGTCAGCGCATGAATGGACAATCAGCCTCATGCATCAACCCAAAATCCAGTCGGTAAAATACCGATTCGGTAATAGCTCCCGGTATTAAGTAAAAAATACCCAATCCCAATGCATCAACCCAAAAGCAGAAATCGCTATTTAAGGAATCCTTAAATACCGATTCCTTAAATAGGGATTCCTTAAATACCGATTCCTTAAATAGCGATTGCATTTAAGGAATCCCTAAGTGAGATTCCTTAAATGCAATGCATCAAAGTTAAAAAATTAGCGATTTCGCTAATAGGGGGAGCAAATTACCATGAAGATGAACTGCATGGTAATTTGCAAAAACTTTGAAAAATGCACTTTTGTGCATTTTTCAAAGTTTCATGTTGTGCACACACATGCCCTTAGAGCATGTGTGTGTGCAACATATGTGCACATATCATTTTCAGGGGTGCAACAGGGTGTCCTTTTGACACCCTGGCACCCTTGAAAGTGCTCCCGCTATTAGCGATTCGGTAATACCGAATCGCTAATACAGACTGGCTTTACATTCATTCCTATGGGCCTCCAAGCCCATAGGAATTAATGGGTAGGTATTCCTTATTACCGATTCGGTATTACCGATTCGGTAATAAGGAATATTAAGGAATCGCTATTTGAATAGCGATTCCTACATGCATAGCCTTTTGCTATTCCTTATTAGCGATTCCTTATTTTTCGCTAATAAGGAATCGCAAATGGCATTGTTGATGCATAGGCCCCTAGGTGCCTTACAAATGCACAACAGAATCAGACACATGACACAACTGGATGTAATTGCACACCACATCTTCCAAAGGACATGCATCCAAAGCCACATTCCCCACATGCAGGCAGGACCGACACAGCGGACAATCAACATCCCTCCGCAGACAAAGATGCTGGCTGTGCATCACTTGTTGGCCACTGGTACCTTACAATGAACTAGTTGGATGAGTGTCACAGGCAGCACTATCAAGGTACATCTCACCTGTCTGGGATGCCCTCATCATCTTGATTCACCAGCACATTCAGTTCACCCACACTGCGCATGAACAGCTGGTGAGCAAGCAAGGCTAACACACCATAGCACGCACATACACACGTGTTGGTGGCAATTGACTGCACACGTGTCCTACTGTGCAACCTAGCAACACTGCACACAATTACTGCAAATCAAAGCACACCCATTCCATCAATGTGCAGGCAATAGTGGATCATCATTGACTGTTCACAAATGCCATATCAAACTTCCCAGGCAGTGAGCACCATTCCCAATTTTGCATACAGTCTATCATCCAACGCAACATTCTGGATATGAACAATGTAAATGCACTGGTCGTTGTTGACTACCAACGGAACACACCACACAACTCAAATCCAATATCAACTAACTCACTGTTGTGGAAATATACATGTGACAAAATCACATACGACTGGCCCAACAACATGAGCACATACCACACAAAGCAACAAAAGTCACCGTGGTAACAGGTGGCAGGCATGGAGACAAAACATCCACTACGGCATATACCCAAGTGACAATGAGTAAGAATGTACAGTATGCCAAGTGTGGTGCTGATGTACTCAACATCCTTGAGTATGTAGAGCACACACATGTACATGTGGACATACACTGCAGGAGTTGCTAGTGTGTCCAATAACATTACATGATGGCTGTAATTGGTCTTACCAAATTGACAACAGGGTGACATACCTGTGCAGTGATGACATTCATGCATGAATTATGATTAAAAATTGAAATTTAGGGTGGCATATGGTCTCCGATATGCAATTGGGGGTCATGTATGGTGTCAGGTATGAATCTGGGGGTAATTTTTGTGCAACATTAGTAATTACTCTGTGGCATTTGGTGGGAGATATTATGTGAAGGCTGTCATTTTTGACAGGATAGCGTATCAATGACATCCACTGCCATGATTAAATGTAAATGTCCACTGTTCTAAGTCCATGAATTGCCATTGATATTGACACAGCATGATGTGTCCATAGGTGCCCGAGATGTGCTCCCAAAAAACTATAACGCACAGAGTCAACAATGTGATGCTGCAGGCTTGCCGTAGCGACCGCCCATAATGGCCGTGATTTGGGTGGCGGAGCATGCCAACCGCCATTTGAAGCTATGTGTATGCCTATCCCTACCGCAAGTGTGTCTTGTGCATTGCACAACACACTGGCAGTAGGGATAGGCATATACATAGCTTCAAATGGCGGTTGGCATACTCCGCCACCAGAATCACAGCTAGTATATTCAATGTATGGCACACATATCGCTGAAACAACTGCCTGGCCCCTGTGGTGTGTCACCACCAAAGCCCGGGACACAATTGCAGTAGTGATAGGCATATCACATTGTGAAATGGTGGTTGGCATGCTCCGCCACCCAAATCCTGGTCACCCATGTCTCTGTATGGCACCCAACTCATGGTAGCTACCACCTGGCCCCTGCGGTGTGTCACCGCCAAAGTCCGGGACAAAATTTGCGGTAGTGATAGGCATATGCACATTGTGAAATGGCGGTTGGCATGCTCCGCCACCCAAATCCCGGGCACCCATGTCTCTGTACGGCACCCAACTGGCGGTAGCTACCGCCTGGCCGCTGTGGTGTGTCACCGCCAAAGCCCGGGACACAATCGCGGTAGTGATAGGCATATGCACATTGTGAAATGGCGTTTGGCATGCTCCACCACCCAAATCCCAGTCACCCATGTCTCTGTATGGCACCCAACTCACTGTAGCTACCGCCTGGCCCCTGCGGTGAGTCACTGCCAAAGCCCGGGACACAATTTGCGGTAGTGATAGGTATATGCACATAGTGAAATGGCGGTTGGCATGCTCTGCCATCCAAATCCCGGTCACCCATGTCTCTGTATGGCACCCAACTCACGGTAGCTACTGCATGGCCCCTGTGGTATGTCACTGCCAAAGCCAGGGACACAATCGTGGTAGTGATAGGCATATGCACATTGTGAAATTGCGGTTGGCATGCTCCGCCACCCAAATCCCAGTCACCCATGTCTCTGTATGGCACCCAACTCACTGTAGCTACAGCCTGGCCCCAAAGGTATGTCACTGCCAAAGCCAGGGACACAATCGTGGTAGTGATAGGCATATGCACATTGTGAAATGGTGGTTGGCATGCTCCACCACCCAAATCCCAGTCACCCATGTCTCTGTATGGCACCCAACTCGCGGTAGCTACCGCTTGGTCCCTGCGGTGTGTCACTGCCATGGACCATGCCCTTACAGCCAATGGGAACCGCAATAGCGGTAGCATGATGCAATTTTGAAAATCGCGGTAGGCGTGTTTATTGGATAGAATTGAAAGATGCACCACTGCGGTAGCTACCGCCTCGCCCCTGCGGTGTGTCACCACCATGGACCATGCCCTTACAGCCAATGGGATCCGCAATAGCGGTAGCATGATGCAATTTTGAAAATCGCGGTAGGCGTGCTCCGCCACCGCGGAGCCGGTCATTAGATGGAATTGCAAGATGCACCACCGCGGTAGCTACTGCCTGGCCCCTGAGGTGTGTCACCGCCATGGACCATGCCCTTCCAGCCAATGGGATCCGCAATAGCAGTAGCATGATGCAATTTTGAAAATCGCGGTAGGCGTGATCCGCCACTGCGGAGCTGGTCATTGGATGCATTTGAAAAAGGCTGACCTGGAACAACAAGTGCAGCAGCTTAGAACCACTGAAACGACACCAGGGGGCTATATATGTGTGGGAGAGAGCCCCACATTACCACTGCTCACAGAGCCTGCTGCCTGAGACCCCTCACCTGCTGCTGCCTCCAGCGACTGCTGCCTGAGACCTCTCGCCTGCTGCTGCCTCCAGGGACTGCTGCCCAAGACCCCTCACCTGCTGCTGCTTACAGGGACTGCTGCCTGCGACCCCTCACCTGCTGCTGCCTACAGGTACTGCTGCCTGAGACCCCTTACCTGCTGCTGCCTACAGGGACTGCTGCCTGAGACCCCTCACCACCCACTGCCACCACTGCAGTCTCATGTCCACAGTGATGGCAAGGACTGAGAAGATCCGTGCAAGTCCCCTCACAAGCGAGGAGCTGGAGATCCTGGTGGACGAGGTGCTCACACAGTACCTAAGGCTAAGTGGTGCCCCAAATGTCATGGTAAGTCTTCAACAGTGGGGGTGAGAGTGCAGGGCGGGCACACATGTAGTCGGTCTGATGCAGCATGTGCCTGAGAGTGTGGGGTTGTTTCATGCACTGCCTAACATGCTGTTTCCTAGGGTGAAGGGGGGTGTACCCTACTCCACACGTTTCCCAGCCTGCACATCGAGATTCGAGTGACATGTCTTGTCTTGTCAGTCATACAGTGACGCAGTAAGTTGGTAATGCAGGAGTCAGGACAGTGATTGCTTGTGTGAATGGTTGTGTGAGTCCCTTTCTTCCATCTCAATGTGAGCCCACCTGGCCTGCACAGTCACCGCCCAATCTGACATGGACACAGCACTGAATGTACAGAGTGTGTGTTTTTGGCAGGATTCTCCATCAATGAGCCATAAAAGCCCTGTAGATTGCACACGACTGGCCCTGTGAGAAGGGTGTGGGTTTGTCAGGTCCCTCAATGTGACATACATGACACAGTAAGCTATTCACAGGGCAAGGTTGTTGAGGTTCTGCACAGTGTTGGACGCAGTGAGGCTCCCCCCAAACACATGTTGATATGTGACATATGTCTTGCTCTACCCAGAAATGGACAGTAGATGTGGGCAGACTACACATGGCTTTTCTGTGCTGGCATCCTGCTTGTATATGAGATGTGCATGTACTGTGTCCCCCTCACACATGCATGCATTTACGTGTTCTTCTCACATGCAGATGTACCCAGTGAGATGCATTACTGTCTCTGAATGACATATATGTGGAGTTGGGACGAGTCAGTATAATGCTACTGTACTTAGAGATTTTGTTACATAACAGTGTGTCACTGATGTTTTCACCCTCTTGTCTCCCATGCCTGCAGCTCAAAGCACACCATCATAAGGCCGTGTGGAGGGACACTGCAACCAAGGTGTGGGCTCTGTGTGTCTCAAACCACCAGCGCACCCACTGCCACAAGAGGTGGGATGACATTTCACGGCTGGCAAAGAACGTTGCAGAGATGACACTGGGGCTGCTCCCTTGCACTGGCAGGTTGGCACGGTGCAGCATGACATCACTAATGTGCCGCATCTTGGCCGTGACACAGCCTGAGCTGGATGCACGATTGAAGGAGCGTCAGCAGCAGGGTAGAGGTGAGTATTCTGGGAAGGGTGACTTTGGCTGTGAGTGGCTGCATGTGTACCAAGGCTGTGCCAGCGCTGGGCTATGTGATGTTGATAGTGCGATACAGTGGCTTGTAAGTGGCCTCTATGCTGGGTGGAGCTGTCATGCATTTGTCCTACCTGTACTTCCTAAGGGAATTTGAGTATCTGGCATTTCAATGGCAATCTGGGTCATGGGCTTCAGGTCAGAGCTAATTGTGTTACTGTTTGAACGGAGCCACATGCAGGATGTTGTGCTGTGTGGTCATCACATGTCACAGTTATGCCTGATTTTCTTGTTAACCCGCACTGTTTGAGTAACAAAAGTGTGTTTGCGCCATGTTATTGCACAGGGTGGCGTGCAACATTTTGATTTAGTCATCCTCAGTGTTGCTTTGCTTGCATATGTTTGTTCTGTTGCATACACTGAACTGACACTACATCTCTCTCATGCAGCATCTCCCGTGGTCACGGAGGGACAGGGTATGGACACCAGTGGTGGGGAATCAAGCACAGCAGCTGCACAGGAGCCCAGTGACACAGATGTGGCCAGCACCTCGGAGGGGGACAGGAGGCTTCTGGAGGAATCTCAGCCCGAGACGCAAAGTTCTACGTCATCTGATGCCAGCGTTGACACATCCATGTTGGCGGGCACAGGGAACGGGGACTCTGCATCAACTTCCACAACAAAGTGAACAGTGCCCACACTCCCAGCCACTTCCTCTGGAGCTGCCCATGTTCGCACCAGTAAGAGGGGAAGAATGTCCTTCACCCCAGGCACAGCTGCCCCTGCCGCTGCCCCTGTCCCCCCTGCTGCCATCAGTGCTGAGTCTGTGGACCTTTTGCACCAGCTGTGTGTAGGTCAGACAGCTCTCCTCAATGCATTCATAGACCACAACAAAAAATTGGCACAGGTGGTTGCTTTCATGGAGGGCATACATTCAGACGTAGTTGAGCTGCACCGGACTATCCAGTCTATGTCCTCCACAGTGACGGCAGCCCTTCCGCTGGCACAGTCTCGTAGTCCAGCTCCAGTCCATTTGTCCACCCCCATGCCAGTGGCCACGTCTGACGATAGTGACCCCACTCCACCGACCTCAAGGTCACGATACAGCACACGTAGCACACGGCAGCAGCAGCCCAAGCAGTCCAGGGTGCAGACACCAGCCCCACAAAAAACAAAAGTCACCCCAGAGCGCAAAGACAAAACCCCGTCAGGCGACACCAAGGCCCAAAAAGTGAAGAAGCAGAACTCAGGGTCACATGCCTCAGAGCCATCCCCAGCCAAGGACTCTCCTGTCCCAAAAGCATCTCGCAAAGACAAGCAGACAGTTGCCATGCCCACTGAGAAGGTGGTGCCTGCCAAGGGTACACATAAGAAGGGCTCCAAGGCAGATTCACCCACTATCTCGATTCCCATTCCAAGCCCAGTGAAGCTGGGAAAGGAGGGCACTGTAGGGGGAACACCTGGTAAACAGGAGATGGAGGGTTTATTAATAAATAAACAGGTATAATTGTGGGCCCCAATGTAGATAAAGCAGTTGCGACTTTACTGTCCCTCAGAAATGGGGATTGTCAGCAATCATTGTTCGAACAGGAATTCCCTGTGGAGAAGAAGGGAAAAGCGCGACAATACCCTATGAGAGACGTCCCTCCGGTATGGAAAGAAGCCGTTGCGGCTAATGCCGCTCAAGGTAGTGCTGCTGCCCCAGCACATTTTCAGCGTGTTTGGGTGCATGTCCCTTGGAAGCGTTCTGAGGTCTTAGCGCTTAAGCAGACATTGCCTGACCCCCGTAAAAACCCTACCGGTTATTATAAGGAGTTATCACAAACTGCAGAATCATGTGTAATGAATTTGGCTGACATAGATATGCTGTTTGGGAATGTTGTTCCACAGCCTTTATGGGGATCCATTCGTAATGTAGATCACGCTGCAGAATTGGGTAACACATGGGCTAATATCATTGCTGCAGATGCTGGCCAAGTTGGTGGCGCAAAACCTGATCCTTTGGTAGCAGAACTCCCTGGTCGAATTATTACCTACATGAAAACTGTAATGCCTGCGATGCGCGTAAATTGGGATAAACTATCCGCATGTAAGCAGAAGAAAGATGAGACAGTTTCTGATTTCTTCACCAGGTTTGAAGAAACGTTTATCGACCACAGTGGTCAAGACATGAGCAGTGAAGGTGGCCAACGGTTATTTGTTGATAAATTTGTGCAGAATCTACTTCCCGAGTTGTGTAAGAAATTAAAAGATTCAGAAAGTTCTTGGGCTGTTTCCTCTTCAGCGCAAATACTGGCTACTGCACAGTATTATGAGAATAGAGACAAAGATGAGAAGGATAGAACAGATAAGAAAACGAAAGAATTGAAAACAAAGGTCCTCTTGCAGCAGGCCTATCCACCACGTGGAGGACAGAATAATTATAGGCAAACCCAAGGTATCTATCAGCAACCCCAACAATTTCAGAATAATCAGCAAATTAATGGGTATTATCAACCACGAATCCCTGTAGGTCCCAACCAATGTTCATATTGCAAAGAGGAAGGTCATTTTAAATATAGTTGCCCTAAATTAATGCAGCGTAACAGTAATGCGTATGGCACAAGAGGTAGAGGTGGTCAGCAAGCTCCTAGAGGCAGAGGGCGTGGAAATGTTCCCCAGAACGCGCGTCCTCTTTCGCCTCAAAATACCATAAATAGCTTTGATCAGCAAGCCAACGCGACTGGTAATACAGCTCAGTACTACAATAATGATTATTATGCAGAAGATGACAATGTAGAAGATAATGATTACTAGGACAGCCGTAGACAGAGAGAGGGAGTTGTTTCAGTGCCAGTGGATCAGAGTGGACACTATGTTAAAGTAACTACAGCAAATGTAACGGAGCCCTTTCTGCTGGATACTGGTGCTGCAACGAGTTCAATCATGCATTCAAAACTCCCTGGCGCGCCTTTGTCTGTTGAAATAAATGTTTCAGTAGGTTTTTCTGGCGCCCCAGTTAGGAACCCGATTTCTAGTCCTATGTCACTTTCTGTTGGACCTTGTGAGCTAAAAGCACCCCTCATCCTAACAACAGGTTGTGGTGAAAATTTGCTAGGATAAGATTTGCTAAAAAGATTGCATGCAACACTATATTGTTCTCCCTCAGGAGTACAACTTACATTAGGCAAGAAAGTGATTTCCCCGATGTATTTGTCTAAAAATGCAATGCCACCTGAATTATCATCCCTTCCCGATGTCCTTTGGGCTACTGGTCCCAATGATGTGGGTCTTTTGGAAATACCGCCATATGTGGTCACTTTAAAAGCCAATGTCAGATTGCCACGTATTCCCCAGTACAAGATCTCCAATGAAGGTCAGAAAGCATTGTTAGCAATTGTCAGCGATTTGATTAAAAAGGGTGTAATTGAAGAGACAAGAGGCAACGTTTGCAATAGTCCTGTTTTACCTGTCTTAAAACGAACGGACCCTTCACAGCCACCTGTTTACAGATTTGTGATTGATCTTAGAGAGGTTAATAAGATTGTTGTGCCACAGTTTCCAGTTGTCCCTGATATAACTGCCTTGTTAACCATGATTCCAGCCTCCGCTGCATGGTTCTCAGTGATCGATTTAAAGAATGCTTTCTTTAGCATCCCAATTGCAGAGGAGAGCAGAGACATTTTTGGCTTTAGTTTAGGAGGCCGAAGCTTCCGCTTTAAACGCGCTCCCCAGGTCTACTGTGAGAGTCCATCAATATACAGTCAGGCTTTAAAAGCGCAGCTTGATGCACTGGTTTTACCCAGTGGCGCTATCCTTATTCAGTACGTTGACGATTTACTAATCGCCGCGGATACTGAAAAGATTTGCAAAAACAAAACCTTGTCATTGTTGCGTCATTTGTCTGCCTTTTATCACAAAGTGTCTCTCTCAAAGCTGCAATATTGTCGACAAGAAGTGACCTACTTAGGTCATCTCTTATCGAAGGAGGGAAGGAAACTGACCCCAGAAAGAATTCAAGCCATTGCACAGTTGAGTGTGCCAAGAACACAGAGAGAAGTGTGTGCTTTCTTGGGCATTACTTCATACTGTAGGCATTGGATTCCCAATTTTTCCTTGTTGGCAAAACCTTTGTTAGCATTAACATGCAAAGACACACCGAATCCTATCCCATGGTCTGAAGAGTGTCAGAAAAGTTTTTTGGAATTGCGTAATGCATTGTGTTCAGCTCCTGTGTTGGGTACCCCTGACTACAGCAAACCTTTTACATTGTATGTTCATGAAAAAGATGGTTGCGCATTATCAGTGTTAACACAGCCTTTTGGCGATAGACCGCGTCCATGTGCATATTTTTCGTCAACCTTGGACCCGGTAGCGAGGGCATTGCCAAGTTGTCTGAGAGCCACAGCCGCCGCAGCTATGTCTATTCGACAGTCTGCTGGCCTAGTAATGGATCATACATTGATTGTTATGGTTCCACATGCTGTGGACACATTGTTAAACAGGACCAAGACACAACACTTAACTAGTACGCGATTATCTGGATATGAGCTGACACTGTTAGCAAATCATATACACATAAAGAGATGCAACACGTTGAATCCAGCTACACTATTACCAATTCCAGCAGACCTAGATGAGATTGAGCAACATGATTGTCTGTTCAGAACAGAAGAAGAGACGAAAGGGAGAGTAGATCTTAAAGATACTCCCCTGACTGAGTGTGATGGTACTTTATGGGTGGATGGTTCGTGTTTCAAACTTCCGAATGGTGATACGACTGCTGCATATGCTATCACGACTTTGCACACGATTGTGGAAACTGCACGTGTGCCACAAAATTCAGCTCAAGCAGCAGAATTGATTGCCCTTACGAGAGCATGCGTGTTGTCTGAAGGAATGAAAGTGAACATATATACGGATAGCCAGTACGCCTTTGGCGTGGCTCACAGTTTTGGGCAATTATGGAAAGAACGTGGGTTCCTGACTTCGCATGGAGCTAAGATTCAGAATGGCAAGTTGGTGAATGATCTCCTTGAGTCGCTGACCCTACCGTTACAAGTTGCGATTATGAAATGCAGTGCGCACAAGAAAATCACTGATGATGTTGGTCGTGGTAACGCGTTTGCTGATGAAGTCGCGAAAGAAACAGCAAAAGATGTGAAGACTCGAATGTATGTTGCAGGCCCTGCAAGATGGATTGGTGATGTTGGAATGTGTGAAAACACAATAGAAAGTGTAAAGTCCCTTCAAGCTGAAGCCACAGAGAAAGAGTTGAGCAAGTGGAGAGAAAGTATGGGTAAGTTGGATGAGAATGGTTGTTGGATTGATCTGTCAGAACATAGGCGATGGTTGTTACCTGATGCATATGTGCTTCCAGTGTTTACTATGGCACATGGAATGGCACACATCAGTATGAAAGGAATCTGTAAGTTGTTGGCTCCAGTATGGCAGAATGCTGGAATTTCCAAGTGTGCAGAGAATGTGGTCAAGAATTGTATGGTATGCTTGAAATACAACCCTGGTAGGGGAACCCCAACTCCAGCTGGTCATTTTGCGCCTCCATCATATCCATTTGAAGTTTTGCAGCTAGATTTTATCCACATGGAAAGGTGCAACAACCTGAAATATGTGTTGGTGGTTGTCTGCGCTTTTTCAGAATGGATAGAGGCGTATCCCCTAAAAGACAACACTGCTCTATCCACAGCCAAAGCCCTTGTGAAGGAATTTTTTCCTAGGTTTGGAATGCCAAGAATGGTGTGGAGTGATAATGGGAGTGAATTTGTGGGTAAAGTGATGAAGAATGTGTGTGAGGGACTAGGTATAAAGCAAAAGTTTCACGCTGCAAATCACCCCCAATCAGCTGGATTAGTAGAGCGCTACAACGGCGCTCTAAAACTCAAATTGGCCAAAATCCAGGCGAGCACCGGTCTTAAATGGCCTGACGCTCTGCCTTTAGCACTCCTGTCCACCAGAATGACCGTACACTCACGAGTGGGACTTAGCCCATACGAGGTTATTTTTGGCCGCCCGGCCAATGTATGGGGTGTGCCAAGACCGGCGAAATTCAGTGAAATCGAACATCCAGTACTGCTTGATTACTTGTACGAATTGACGGCTAAATTGCGTGTTTTACACCAACAGGTGCACGATACTCTTCCCCAGGCCTCTGAAGCTCCAGGACACCCTATCGACCCTGGCACGTGGGTTCTGGTGAAAAATTTCCAGCGCAAAAGCAACAATGAGCCTCGTTGGATCGCCCTCATCTCGTACTTCTGTCTACAAGATCAGCAGTTCGAGTAAAGGGGAAGAAGAACTGGATCCACGGCGCCCATGTTAAAAGGATACCTTTGCCTCTGCCGTATGACCAGTGGGTCCAGGAGGGTATCGCAGACTCTGAAACAGACACTGTACCTCGTTTTGTGCCGTTCAGTGATGCACGCATAAAAGGCACAACTTCAGCACAACAGAGTGACGATATTTTGCAAGAAGCTGTGCCACCGTCAATTCGATTGGACACCACAGAGCCTGCACTCTTGTTTCAAGATCAGACAGTACCTGGCCGTTTTCATTATAATCTAAGACCAAGGCCTATGGACAAATAAATACCCTTTTTCTTTTACCTTTTTATTTATTTTTTTGATAACCAGAGCTCTCCCATCTGAAGGACTTTCTTGATTTTTGTTTTTCGAACCACCATCCGGGTTCAGCCGCAGGGTCGCGGTGCCAAGACTTTGGGGTACAGGCCGAAGACGTTAGGTCAACGGTTCTGGTTGGTCTAGGGCGTTCCCTGGACTGACAGGCGTACTCCTTAGCAGAAGATACTCACCCGCCGCGAGCGGCACGATTAGAGGATGGAGTTTTTCGAGATGGAGAGACTCGCTGAGAAAATGAACTTTAAAGCAAGAATGTGTAAAATAATGAGGAGCAAACGTTTTGTATTATTATGTCGGTTTATATTATGTAGTATGGTAGGGCCCGATTCACAGAACTAACTTAAGACAAAATCCTAAACTTACTACCATTTTGGTATTCACAGAAGGCACTTACTCATTTTGGTATTCACAGAAGGCACTTACACATTTCAGTATTCACAGAAGTTAAGAGTCCTAACTTTAGGACTCCTAAAAGCCTTCTGTGAATACCGAAAGTCTTAAAATTAGGATTTTTCTCAGTTTAGTAGTAGTATAGTTAGGACTCCTAACTTTAGGACTCCTAAATGCCTTCTGTGAATACTGAAAGTCTTAAAATTAGGATTTTTCTCAATTTAGTAGTCCTAAGTTTAGGACTCCTAAGTTTAGGACTCCTAAATGCCTTCTGTGAATACCGAAAGTCTTAAAATTAGGATTTTTCTCAGTTTAGTAGGAGTATAGTTAGGACTCCTAACTTTAGGACTCCTAAATGCCTTCTGTGAATACCGAAAGTCTTAAAATTAGGATTTTTCTCAATTTAGTAGTCCTAAGTTTAGACTTAGGACTACTAAATTGAGAAAAATCCTAATTTTAAGACTTTCGGTATTCACAGAAGGCATTTAGGAGTCCTAAAGTTAGGAGCCCTAACTATACTACTACTAAACTGAGAAAAATCCTAATTTTAAGACTTTCGGTATTCACAGAAGGCATTTAGGAGTCCTAAACTTAGGACTCCTAACTTCTGTGAATACCGAAATGAGTAAGTGCCTTCTGTGAATACCAAAATGAGTAAGTGCCTTCTGTGAATACCAAGTTTAGGATTTTGTCTTAAGTTAGTTCTGTGAATCGGGCCCGTAGTGTTTACTGTAGGATTTGTATTCTTCTCCTCTCAAGAGCCCATTGCACCCACTGTACAGCCTATACCTCCTCCTACTGTCTCCTCACACTCTTTTCACCCTCTGCCTGAACACGAACAAGCTAGATGGTCTGAGTTTGTAAACAACTCGTTTATTCAGCTCCTGCACCAGCAGCAACTAGTTATGAATACAACCAATTGCTGGGTGTGTGGTTTAATGCCACATACCATTAATAAGGGTATTCCTTATCTAGTGCTGCCGTTTAGTTACAATGGATCGTCATGGGCATTCCAGACCATGTTTCTCTTTGCTCTAGATGCGTACTCCCCGCGACAACCGCGTTCCATCAGACCTAGTACAAATAATAAAGCTTTAATGAAAGGAGTTGCCGATATGATCAGAGATATCGATGCATACTCATCTATTCCCAAAGAAGAGTTAAGAGCTTATGTAGGGTGGAACGCGACGGGGTATAGTATTAGTCTGGGTGAAAGACAGCGAAAAATCTCATCCCCAATCTGGGTCGTACCCCACATAGGTCGGTTCTGTTTACAAGGTAATGGTCAGAATCCTAGAGCTCAACTGGGGAGAAGTGACTGTACTGAAACGTACACTTTTCCGTCACAGTTTTCCCCTGTGTTTTTGGCTGCCAAGGGTACATATTTTATCTGCAATGACCGAGCATATACATGGTTGCCCCCTGATTTCTCGGGCACATGTTATATTGCAAATCTGCTACTGCCAACATTTACTGCCGCCTCCGACTATCACAAGACCAGAGTTGTGAGAGGCGTGATTAGTAAGGAGGATACTGCCGGTCAGGAAGCGGGAGATTTCTTTTTGGGTTTCCTGCCGTTTTGGGGACCTATGGTTAATAGTAGGAACCTGAGACAACTGACTCGTGTGGTTGAATCCACTGTTAATGTTACGGCTGGTGCCCTTGGTAATTTAACAGCTGAGCTCCAAGCGGATCGCCTCATGACTTTGCAGAACCGCATGGTTCTAGACGTTATACTTGCAGACCACGGTGGGGTATGTAAGGTTATCCAATCTAGTTGTTGCATTTTCATACCAGACATTGCTCCAACAGTTTATCAAGCCATCTCCAAACTACATAAAATATCTGAGTCCATACGTGGATAAAGGAGATTGGTCACTGGTGGGGTGGTTCTGAGAACTGATATCTGCCTGGGGTTGGAAAGTTCTGATGGTCATTGGAATGATCTTAGCCATCCTTTTCCTGTTCTGTCTGTGCATACAGTGTGCTCCTGCGATATGTGGCCTCTGTGCTACATTATGTGTAAGGAAACCTGTATCGAGGGACGAGCTAAGTAATAGGATGATGCTACAGCAACATCTCCATGACTTCGTGAATATTGACCTGGACTCGGATTGATGTGAGCATAGTTATTGCCTATGTAAGGGCAAAAGGAGGGTCTGTCGTACTTTGCAATTTGGGACCGCGTAGGAGGCAGGCCCTACCCCTGTCTATCCCGGTATTAGCGAACCGCGAATGGCCAATGCGGTATGTACAAGTGCTTTGTGTAACGTTTTAGCTATGAATGCACTGTGTATACGTTATTATACATCACTACGTGGGTTCCATCTTAGAGCGGTGGCCATCTTATGGTTGCCCTCACATAGGCTACATATCATGAAGCAAATACGGGCCTTTTAGAGCACATGTGCCTTCCTTTGACTTTTCTGTGACCTGGGCAGCTTGGCTCCGCTGCCCCAGGTCAGTCCGGTCCCACGAGCTCCCCGTCCTCTGGCCACCTGTGATTAGCATCAGGGCTTGACACACCATAAAGCCTTTTCATCCCACACAAGCCTCCAGCTAATCTCTTTCACACCTGACTGTTCCTGCTTTATGGCTTGTTTTCCAAACAGGAGATGCTCATGTTTATTGGGGCCTATTGATATCTGATGTGGGATCTGAGCCTTGCTGGGTAAATAATTGTGGGCTGGTTTAACTGGAATGTGGGTTTGTCATCATGACTCTGCCTTTTCGTTTGTAATGTATACCTTTATATGGCCATATCGTAAACCAAGGAATGCGTGCCTGAAGCATGATATTTTGTATTTAAGGAGAAGCCTGTTTCTGTGATTTTTAGCAGTCTCCTGAGAACATACACGCTGTTGTACTTCTAGGATACCTGTAATTGGTCTGCAGCCAATAAATTGATCTTTGACTTCACCCAGAAGACTCTGTGTTTCTGTAGGTCTGAAACAGGAAGAACCCGAAGTCATAGGGTGTGTTCCCCTGCACCGCTGGGCTTAAAATTCCCAGTACTTCATACCTGCTCAACCACACTGACATTGTGGGTGTGATGTTCTCATGCATTGATGTCACATGAGGCTTTATTGCCTCCAGTGTGGCCTGTGGTGTGCGGTGTCATTCCATCCCCTACCTGTGCTTCAAATGCCTTGACATTGTGAGTCAGCACTCCCTCTATTTGTGTATGGTACACTCCTGCCATGTCCAATCATGAAATGCATGCCTGTGTGTGTGCCTCCCCATCACTTCATTTGTGACACTGTGCTTTGTGTTTCAGGTCTTTGGTCACGAACACTGTGCCACTCATGACATTTCCCCAATTAGTTATCTGTGTTGTTGTACTACTGTTCAGCAGTCATGGTTGCTCATGTTCAGTTCAACTGTCTGTGCTGCCCAGTCCTCTGGTCAAGTTGTTTCCACTTTTGCGTCCCAGACTTATGCATCTGTGGGTGTTGAGTTAGGTGTATGTGTGTATGCTGGGGTACTGCTTGACTTCCTGAGTGTGATGTTGTCAGTGCGCTGGTTTGATTGTTGTTGTGGGTGTTCATAGTGTGTCACTCATGGCTGTGTGGGACTGTTATATTTTGTGTCCACTGCTGGGTGTATGTTGCCTTGTCCTGGCCTGGTGTGCATCCCCTGATGTCCTGCTGTGTTTGCTATATGATTGATTGTCATGTGCATCTGTTGTGTGTTTGATGTGGCTGTGTTGTTCTGTTATGGTGCACTTCTTGTCTGTGCTGTGGTATGTTGTCTGTGCATTTTTCCTGACTGATGAGGTTGTGCACTCCTGTTGTGTCAGTGCTCCCATTGCCTTCCCACAGTTTGGCTGCACAGGTCATGTGTGGTCATGTTTTGGCTATGTGTGTGTTTCTGTTGAGTTATGTGTTTGGCTGTTGGTTTTGTGCAGACATTGGTTCTGACATCCCTGTGTGTGTGTGTGTGATGTTTGTGGATACCCCCTGGGTGTGTGAGTGTTTGTCTGTGTATTGACTGGGCATTATCGACACCCTTCTGTGTGTCTGACACTGCGGTTGTGTGCTGCAGGTGTGAGAGGGCTATACGTGAAGAATCCTACTTGTGTTTGACAGTCATGGAGTGAGTCAATGTGCCCTGTGTGTTGTGCTGCTGGCATACTCCTGTGTAGTTGTTGTGTACATATGTGCGGCTGTTCACATTTTGAGTTCAGGGCCTTCCTTTCATCTCTGTGCTTAGACATGGGTTGCCTTACTGTCTTCCTGAGTTGTTGCACTGAGGTGACTTTGGTTTGAGTTCACTCACTGTGCCAGCCATGTGTGCTTTACTGGGGTGAGGGTGTTGTTCTCTGTTCCTTGTCCTGCATGTGATGTTAACATGCTTGTTGGTTGTCTCCTTGGCCTTCCATTTGTGTGCACCTCACTTTGGGTTTCCTATATGTTGTGCTCCATAGCTGGTGGCATGTGGTCTGTGTATGTGGCTGTGTGTCAGTGCGGGGTATGTCTGTGTGACTTGGCAGGCTGTGTGTCCAGTAGGATGTTTGATCATTGTATGTGTGTGTGTTTATTTGGTGCTTGTACTCAGCTTTCTTGCCATGGATGTGGTGTTGTTGTGGTGTGTGGGTTGCCCTGGGCCTGTGTTTCTGTGCTGTGTGTTCCTCTGCAGCCACTCCTGCTGTGGTTGTCTCCCTAGTTGTTTGTTGTGTGGTGCAGGGTGTGGATTCACCTAGCTTGGTATTGGGCATGGGGGTGGACAGGGAGGTGCACATGGCATGTCCATTCATGTTGGGGGGCAGTGTGTGGAGTGGGGAGGTGTGGCCCTGTGTACTTTATGCCCTGCCCATGCCTGGTGCTGGCCCTGCCTTCTGCATTGTGCGCATGTTTTCCCTTGTCTTCACCGCTGCGGTGACGTGACCGGGACATTACTTGGAGATCACGGTGATGTGTGACCTGGCTGCAGAAGGGTGACTTTGTGGCAGGTAGGACATGTGTGGGTACACTTGTGGGTGTGTTCCTGTTCCCACCAGGGTGTCTGGTGTGGCAAGGGACCCTGTATCAGCCCATGAGTTGTGTGTTCTGGTTGTGTGTGGGGTTGTGTTGTTGCGTACCTGTGGCGGCATCCGCGGCGGTCCATGAGTTGCTGGTAATGTATCAGGTACAGCACCAGAAAGACGTGGAAAGCTGGGTCCATTGCGGTCGGGACCTGGAATCAGGTTTCGCGCTCCGCTGTCGAGCTACCGCCGTCTCTAGTTGGGCAGTTTCCCTGCTGCGGTGCGACTGGCTTTTTGAGGCATCCTGATTTGTACAGCGGACGGGACATCATTCCGCACAGCGGTGAGTCTCCATTGGCTCCCACCTCCCACCGCCATGGGTGGCAGGTGCACTTTGTGGCGGTGCGCGACACACCGCAGCGGACGGGAAATTGGCTGTGTTTGGCCATACTAATGTGGCAGGTGTGAGGCCCTCTGCTGGTGTGCGGAAAAAGGCATTTTCCGCCACTGCAGGTACTGCGGTGGTGCCACCGCCCACCATCCAAATGGACCCCTTATTTCTTTGCTTAGCTAAATAATCCCCTTTTACCATGAAATGACCCAATAGCTTCAATCGTTTAACTTTTTGATATTGAAAAAAAAACCTCCTACCTCACCCTCCCAGTCTATGCCAACCACTCTCTTCCCATTCAGCCACATGACTGCCTCACTCCCACTTTTGTGCAGTGACATAATTTGCTAGTACCACTACTCCTGCACCTTCTTTCCCCTCTGGGTACCTTATCTCGTTACCAGAATCTGGACTGCACCTCCCAACAGCAGAAAAGTATGAATTGTCATACTTGAATTACAGGCTTCTGAAAGATCACATATCCTCTATTATCAACTATATGCCTTGTGGGCGTTATGAGTAAATAACTAAGCTACATTTTTCACTTGTGAGACAATAGTTATCTTTCTTTTTAAGTTTAGTTTGAGTTTCTCTTGCCAATGTAAATTCATGTGAATTCAAGTTTTTTTTTTAATCTGGGAATTATCTATTACAGCTCCCACCTTCTTACAGTTTCAACTGATTAGTATGGAAAACTTGAAAGAACTCATTCCCTACTTTAAAGGATCTTTTCTGAATAGCTTGCTGCAACAATATTTCTTTCACCCCATAATCAGCAAAGTTATCCACAATAGTTAGGAGACTGGTGTGATTGCTCAGTTTTGTGAGGGGCCAACAATGAGCTTTCTTTATAGTCAGGTCTCCTGATTAATACGGCAAAATATAATATTTAACCAGATTTGCAAAACAATCAACATTACTCCCAGATTCACTGTTTTCAGGGATTTCTGTGAACCTTAAGTTTGACCTCAGTGATAGATTTTCCAAATCATAACACTTAAGTGTTGAGATTTTCCTTGGAGGTTTAGTGACCTCAGATGAAATGTTTTCCTGTCTGTCTTCTGAATCACAGACCTCTGCTCAAATTCCATCAATCTGCTCTCAACACATTTTGGCTTACTGTCATCTGGTCATAGTTGGGGGCATATTTATTAAGAATGCACGGAACGCTTCGCAGCAAGGTAAGGTATGATGCTCTTCTTCTCCCTCCCTGTGCTGACACATGTTAGAACTGGGGTCTCTAGTTATCATGGGTATGTACCCCTTTTCCAAGTAGGGACCCTTGCTGCTAGTCAGGATAAGTGGCGTAAAAACTCTAGATCACCCCTGCTCACCCCCTTGGTAGCTTGGCACAAGCAGATAGACCTATCCCAAAGGCAATGTGTAAAGTATTTGTACTCCAAACACACATCATTACATTGAACACACAAGAAATGGAAACCACAATAGTTTAGAAAAATAAAGTTTCATTATCATTCTAAACTCAACAAGACCAAAACAACAAAAATCTAGCCTACATGTAGTCAAATAGCACTTTAAAAAAACGTATTTCCAAAATAAAACTTGTAGAAAACAAATATCTCCACCTGGGGTTAATACAACGTTGTGACAGCAATACATCCAAATGCGGTACTGACCGTGAGGTGTGCGGTGTACATGGACTCCCAAACAAACAGTACCATGGAAAATGAAGTCTTTGACAATGCATGGCATGGTGGAGGTCAGGCATCGGTGCCGAGGTCCAGGCGACGTGTCAAATATAGGATGGGAGAAGTTGGTTGTGTCGGAGGTGAGGAGTCACCCTTGGCAGTTATCGATGCCGGGATAACTGGATGCAGGCGCTGGCAGTGATGGAGTCAGAGCGAGCGCTGGCGTCAGGAAGGCCAATGACTTGAGGCATCGAAGGGCGTCAGAGCTGCAGTGCAGGCAGGGCAGTGCTTTGTGCACTTCGCAAGCAGTGCCTCTGGCCTTGGTGAAGGTCGCAGCATCACAGCGGCCTCGCTGACGGCATCCGAGATTGCTTTTCTTGCTTCTCTTAGGTTTCTTCCAGTTCCCAACAACAGGAACAATCTCCAGCGCCCAAAACTAGAACAGGCACCACCTGGCAGGTCAGAACTCCCAGGAATTGATTTTAGGGGAGCTGGGGGTGAAGTCTTTGTTTCCCTGAGACTTTAGAACAGGAGGCCAGCAAGCACAAGCTCTCGGAGATTCTTATTCACGCAGGTTTCTCAGCAAAGTTACAGTCTTTGTCCTTTCCTTGGCAGAAGCAGCAACTGTAGGCCAACCCCACAAAGCACACAGCAACGGAGCAGTACTCCTCCTCACAGCTCTCCAGCTCTTTTCCTTGGCAATGGGTTCTCTTGAATCCAGAAGTGATGTAAAGTTCTGGGGTTTAAGGTCCACTACTTATACACATTTTGTCTTTGTTCGTCTTTGTGCAAGGGTCTCTGAGCACAGTCCATACCAGTTCTGTCCTCACTGGTGCAGCATGACCACAGGGGGTGGAGACAGGCCCTATTCAGGTGCAAGGGAAACTCCTCCCACTACTCTAAATGCAGCCATGGTCTACTATTCAGCTGAGCTCTGAGTCATCCAGAAAGGGCCAGGCACACCTCTCCCCCCCCCCTTCAATGACTGTCTACAGTGAATGCACATCTCTAGCCCCTGTCACTCCAAAACCAGACAATTACTTGTAAAATGTTACAAAGGATCTCCAATGCTATCCTATGGGACAGATAGCCTTTCACTGGTGAAAAACGAAATTGGTAGTATTTCACTATCATGATATGTCACACACACCAGTACATGTCCAACCTTTCACATACACTGCACCCCACCCATGGGGGTAACTTGGGCCTACCTGAGGGGTGCCTTACATGTAAGAAAAGGGAAGGTAAGGGCCTGGCAAGTGGGTTCACTTGCCAGGTAAACATGGCAGTTCAAAACTACACACAGACTCTGCAGTAGCAGGTCTGAGATACATTTACAGGGTTACTCATGTGGTTGGCACATCCAGTGCTACGGGCCCACTAGTAGCATTTTATTTACAGGCCCTTGCACACTCAGTGCACTTTACTAGGGAGCTATCAGTAAATCAAATATGCCAATCATGTATAACCAATTATCATCATAATTTGCACAGAGAGCATATAAACTTTAGCACTGATCTGCAGTGATAAAGTGATCAGTGCCCTATAACCCAAATAACAGGTCAGGAATAATAGGGGAAGAAGCAAAACGTTTGGGGATAACATTCAAAAAGCACCATTTCCAAAAGCGCACTTGAGACTGCCTAGCAGCAATGCAGACACCTTTTCACCATGTTGCATGGGCGCCTGTGTTACTGGCATGATCGATTTTGTGCAGGAAGGACTCCTTCCAGCAAAAAAGCAATCCTTAGAGGGCTCTTTCCATGTGTCCTCGTTACAATGAATGGCCTCAAGGTCTTGGTCCCAGAGATAAAATCAGGGTCTCCAGAAGACCCCCTCAAATCAGAACTTTTTGTTAAACTCCAAGATTGCCTTATTCCTAGTTGTCTGGAACTCATCAACCTCTGCCACTCCTCTGCAGAGTTCCCGCAATCCTGGAAACATGCTAAGGTCACTTACATAAGAAGCCATCGTTAGACGCAGCTAGGCCCGGAGAACTATCGCCCGATTTCTTTGCTTCCATTTCTGTCTAAAATAACAGAATCCTATGTGAATACCATTCTAACGCAGTATTTGGAATCTCATTCCATACTGGATTCATCGCAAAAGACACAGCAAAGAGTCAGCCCTATTAGCAGTACGGGCCAACTAAGAAAGAGCCTCTATAGATGAAGGCAGTATGTCCGCACAAATTTTGCTAAATCTCAGTGCTGCCTTTGATACGGTCTTGCACACCATCTTGCTCCTTCGGTTGCAGGAGATCGGCATCAATGGCAGAGCTCTTGCTGGTTTGCATCCTTTATGCTCAATAGGTCTTTTCAGGTTATCTCCCCGCCTTTAAACCTCAGACCTAGTCAAGGGTCGGCACTGAGTCCAACCCTGTCCAATGTTTATATTCGGCCCTTGGTGTTGTTGGCAAAAACCCACAAAATTTCCCTGGTGTCATATGCGGATGACATGCAGCTGGTCCTCTCCTGCACCAAGAACCACAGCCAGGATGCTGCTAAATTCAAGGAGGGCCTGACTGCTATAGCAGGTTGGATGGAGGCAAACTGTCTCCAGCTAAATTCTTCAAAACCTGAGATCCTTATACTAGGCAAAGACTCTCATCTTTGGGGCAGCAAATGGTGGCTGTTGGAGTTGGGTACTCCTCATGTGCCAAAAATGGCTGTAAAAAACCTTGGCATTTGGGTTGACAATGCCCTTTCTTTTGAGGAGCATGCCAAGTCTGTGGCAGGGACCGGCTTTGGCATATTGCATGGCCTCAAACCCATTTTGGGTCTGTTTGATCCCCATACTCACCAGCTGGTAGTCCAAGCCACGATTTTGGACAGGCTGGATTATTGCAATAGTCTTTTACTCTGCTCCAATAAGTCTGTGATTAATAGGCTGCAGCGTACCATGAAGGCGGCAGTGCAAACACTGCTCACCCTACCAAAGTATAGTTCTGCCTTGGGTGTGCTGCGCTGCCTCCACTTGCTGCCCATTGAGCAGAGAATCCAGTTCAAAGCGGTTTGTATCATGCATAAAATACTGGCGGACTTAGGCCCGGAGATTCTTAGCAACATTCTGACCCGAGCTCTCCGCTCTGCTTACCTTCATCTGATGTGTGTGCCACAGTTTCGCAAATCTAGAGCTGGAGGGTGCTCGTTTAAGGTGCTTGCACCGACTCTTTGGAACTTACTGCCACTCTTTATCACAAACATCTCTAATCTTTTGTCCTTTAGAAAGGCAGTAAAAGACCTGGCTGTTTCAGTGAGCGGAAGCCTCTCCTGTACCCTTTCCTCTGGCAAATTAGCGCTGGGACGTCCCTTTGCTGGGACAGCTATGCGCTCTACAAATCCCAACACATAACATAACAAGGAAGTAATGAGAGAAATAAAGATATTTTGTCTTGTTACGCATCTGTCAGTTAGGCATACCATGTTGGCCCAAAGCCAGGTTTACAAATCTTTGTAACTGCGTTTGCATTAAAAGGGGAACGCCCATGCTCCACTCATGTAACTCCGAGCCAGTGCAAAGTAATGCAAGGGAGCACTATGTATTATGTTGCATCACTTGTATTTACTAAGCCACACAAACTTGTTTTGTATGGCTTAGTAAGTGCCAAAAATGATTTTGTGTCAAGGCTGCACCACAATAGTGATGCAACCCCAACACAAAATCATTGTAAATCTGTCCCCGATGCTCAATGACGCACTGCTCTCAGACTTCATCAACTTAATATTTTTAACTTCATTTTAGATAAGATTTAACATTTGACATGTTCCTACTAATCCCTGTGTTTTTTTTATACATTTGTGTGTAAACAATACAAGGACAACCCTATATGCCCACGACAACTAGGGTACACATGATATAGTATCACAATAGTTATGTGGGACTCATATGCCAATAACCCTCATATCCTTTCAGGGGTATCTAAATTGAATTAAATCATCCATTGAGTAATGGGTACTTCCAAACAGTAAGTGCAGGAGGGTACTTATGCTCTTTTAATTAGCAAAGATTATTAACATGCTTTATAGGAGCATGATAAAACAATGATTGTACCAAGTAATAATAGTGCAAATGACGCAGTGCTCAGATCTTAAACCTATTGTATTGTAACTGCATTTATTTAGCGCTTACTTCCCCTGATGAGGCATCGAAGCATATAAAAAAAGACATACAACAAGACACTGTACAAAGCCCATGGTTGAAAACTGATTCACAACAATTGTAGATCAAGATAGTATCTGTTTGTATATAATCTCTCTTTAGCACTAAACAAGGGATTGGGTGTCGATTTTTTGACCGGTGCTGATTTATCTGGTTTCATTAGGACCTTCGTCATCCGGATTATGTACCTGTAGCAGAAGAAAAAGTTTCTTCAAGCTGTGTACCCAATCAAATCTACATTCAGTTCCATGTAGCTACTGAATATACATACTCACCACACTGTGTATGAGTAAACCAGCACTCATAAATAGTAGCCACATGGATGTCCTGCAATAAAGGCAAGGAATCCTGTTACCAATTGGTTTCTAAGTTTCGTTTTAGATTTGAACAGTGTTTTAATTTTGGAGAATTTCATTTGACTAAAGTTTACAACTACAATTGCTCCCCAGCTCCGAGTCTGAACTCACACTGGATAGATAAATGCATAGATGCCTGTTGTTGCACCTTTGAGGTGTTTAGATCTTTAGTGATGCAAGCATTCTATTCCCTAAATCAGATCTAGTAACTACTGCGTGAGTCTTGTCTCTACCCTTCTTATTTGCAGAGTTTGTAGAAATTTTTTTTTAATGTTTTCCCCTCCAAATGTCCTTTTCATTGCTGAGGTTGAATAGAGCGCTCCCTGGTACCTGCCTAAAACCTCTAGAAGCACATTTGCATGAACTCTCAACTGTCACCCAGTGGCTAAATAGCCCAATTGATGAGGTGAGATTTGCTTCCAGAGCTGAGGCAAAGGCGATGGGTGTGGGAACTTAATCTGAGCTTCTGGCAGGCTGACCATCTAGGTTGTGCTCAGGAACTTTATTTATTTCAAAGAGAGCTACTCTGTCGCAGGCAGCCGTAGCGAACAGCTGGGCCTGCCCCATTCCTTTATCCTCCAAGCCAGCCAGGCAGTGGGAGAGTAACTGGTTTAAAGTGGCCATAGGGGATGGATGACTCATTTTCCTGGCCACTCCTCTGGGGTGGGCAAAGGAGCTCTGTACATGAGAAGAATGTTTCTGCTATGTTGATTTTGAATAGAGAGGGTCACTGTGGGATTGCTTACAGTAAAACACATTGGAAGTGTTGCAAACATAGGTAGGCTTAACCCCTGAGATCTTTTACCCCATTGGTTAGGGAGTGGCCAGGAGTTTTCCCCACCCACAAGCTGACACTGAGCATCAATGTGGCAGCACAAGTACCCTCCTGAGATCACTTTCTGAACCTGTGGAAAAACAGAAGAAGAGTGGCCCTGCTGACTGTGATCTAAGAAGAGTCCTCTCAGATTGATGAGCTATGATACACTGACAGCCAAAATATCCCCATACAAAAATATTGTGACCAAAATATCGATTTGAAAAAAATCTCCACATCCTATACTTATAATGATAAGAACAAAAATATCAGAAAAAAATCTCGATGTCATAAATATTATTGTACAAAATATTGTTTATATATATATATATGTATATATATGTATTAAATATATTAAATAAGAAAATTAATTAAAACAATAGATAAGATGTAATATACATTTTAACAAATATAACAACTAAACCTAATTTTGAAAAGCTAAGCACACATATATAATATATATATATATTTACTTATAATTATTAACCTAAGAATTTTAATGAATTTTATAATTTTAAAATTATATAAAAATTTTAAAAATAAAAAAATAGGTATATATACACACACACACATATATATATATATATATATATATATATATATATATATATATATATATATATATATATATATATATATATATATATATATATACAATTACCAATAACATAAAATCTATTTAAAAAAACATTCTATTACAAATTAAAACATTAAACTATTTAAAAATCTTTAAACTTAAATTTCCAACTCCAGTGGAGGAGTAAAAATTACTATTCCCACTCCAGTCAGTGCAACAGTAGGGCAAGTGATGGATAGCAAAGGAATAACATGTAATATACCCACTCCAGTGAGTGCAACAGTAGGGAAAGTGTTGGATAGCGGAGGGGTAAAAATTACTATTCCCACTCCAGTGAGTGCAACTGTAGGGAAAGTGTTGGATAGCGGAGGGATAAAATTTACTATTCCCACTCCAGTAGGTGTAGCAGTAGGGAAAGTGTAGGATAGTGGGCATGTACAAATTACTATTCCCACTCCAGACAGTGCAACAGTAGGGAAATTGTTGGATAGCGAAGGGGTAAAAATTACTATTCCCAATCCAGTCAGTGCAACAGTAGAGTAAGTGATGGATAGCGGAGGGATACAATTTACTATTCCCACTCTAGTGAGTGCAACAGTAGGGAAAGTGTTGGATAGTGGAGGGATAAAATTTACTAATCTCACTCCAGTCAGTGCATCAAAAGGGAAAGTGTTGTATTGCGGAGGGGTAACATGTACTATTCCCACTTCAGTCAGTGCAACAGTAGGGAAAGTGTGGGATAGTGGAGGGGTAAAAATTACTGTTTCCACTCCAGTGAATGCAACAGTAGGCAAAGTGTTGGATAGCGAAGGGATAACATTTACTATTCCCAGTCCAGTAGGTGCAACAGTAGGGAAAGTGTTGGATAGCGAAGGGGTAAACTTACTATTCCCAATCCAGTCAGTGCAACAGTAGAGTAAGTGGTGGATGGCGGAGGGATACTGTTGGACTTGGCCCTTCTGGCAGATTCACCCCGAGACTTTTTGCTTTTTATTGGTGACTTGGTGTAGTGCTTTTTGGTTTCTGCGCACTTTACCGCTGTGTCCCAGGGTAAAGTGCGTGCGTGTTGTGAGGTTGGCCTGCCCTCCCATAGGAATGCATTGGGGAATGTATGTGTCCTGGTAGTTCCTGATGCGTGGGGTGTGCAGGCCCGAGTTTGGTATGTGCGGACTCGTATGATTGAATGCTGCGCGATGATGTGTGCGGCGTGCATGTACCTAGTGTGGAAGTGCCACTTCTAGAAGTGGGCACTTCGGTGTGCAGTATGAAATGTATGGCTTGTCTGGCGATTGGCTGGTGGAGGTCATGTGACGGGCTAGGGATTCCCCAGAGTCAGGAGGAGTCACCCAGTGGTGAATGGGAGTTTAGCATACTGATGGCTGGGGAGGAGTATACCTGGGTCCTGAATAGGACAGGGCTTTCCCCACACAATGCTGGCTCCGGCCCCTGTGGTGCGTCTGATGACCCTAGCCCTGCCAGTGAATAGGAAGAGGGGCTGAGCAAAACAAAAAGGGCTCAGGAACCTGTTGTAACTGGTTCGCCCCTTCCCTGCACCTTCAGACAAAGACTTTTACTGTATAAAAAGGGGCTGTGTCCCCTTACAATTTGTTCTCTTCCAGGATCCTGAGGGGGGCTGCTGCTGCTGCTGGAGGCCAGGAGGAACCGCCACTTGGGACTGCCTTCCTGCCCTGGAGGGTCCAGTGAGCTGGCCCCTGGCCCAGCCTTGCCCCCCTGCCTACCTTTCTAGACTTTGCTGGACTTGCCTTATCCCCTAAGCGCCTGGAAGCGCTTTTCTTTCATTTATAGCGCTAGGAGCGCTTTATTGGTGGCCAGCAGCGCGGAGCTGCAATCATTAGCGAGGGAACCCCGACGTAGGGATTCCCTGCTATTTTGCTGCGCTTGCGGGTGCCCACCCCGCTGATTTAATTATTTATTTGGCGGGTTCCCACCCCGCATTGTGGTGTGCTCGCGGGTGCCCACCCCGCTTATTTGTGTTGTTTCCACGGCGGGTGCCCACCCCGCCATATATCCCTGGTTACGAGGAAGCCTACCCCTCTTATCGCCGAGATTTGTAAATCACCGCCGCGGCCGGGCTCGAAGAAAGTCAGGCAGGCCGGGGGCGGGACTCCGGGACAACCGGAAGTAGGAGGGCGGGAGCCTACCCCGCCTCCAACCGAACCCTCGCGGCTAATTTCGAGCCCCGGAGCAGGCAGGAGCCTACCCTGCGCCCCGGGGTACTCTGGAGGAAAAGCACCGTGTCCCCCACCCAGGCGGGAGCCCACCCCACGCTGGACAGCGCCGAAGGTCCGGAGGAGAAGCAGCAGTGGTTGGCGGGGCTCCCGTGAGGAGGAGAGAGCCCCGCGCCTACCCCGGAGGAGGCGCCCCCGCCGTGAGGAGTCCCGCGTCTGTCCGGTGAGTGGGGGCTGAGTGAGGAGCTCCCGTAGAGCTCCTCCGTATCCTTTCTCCATACCCTCCACCATACGGGGGCATTTTCTGACCAGCAGAGCGGCCCCGGAAGGCAGCGGGCCGCTCCCACGTATACAGGGGCATTTCCTGACCAGCAGAGCGGCCCCGGAAGGCAGCGGGCCGCTCCAACGTCGCCCCCACCTTGGTTCTAGAGCCCGTGAGGCTCCAACGTCGGGGGCAATAGTTTAATAGAGCCCTGACAGGCTCTAGGGGGCATTTCATTGTTTTAGAGCCCAGAGAGGCTCCAAGGGCGACAGATTGGTTTTTAAGGCACAGTGGTGCCCAGGCGCATTTCTCCAGCTGCCCAGCACTTAGTGGGCAGCTGCAACGTGTAGGTTGTGCCTTGTGCGCCTGGTTTGCGCAGCCTGCGCAGTCTTGCCCTGACTCTGCGTTTTGGACTGCGCCTCCTGCGCAGTCTCCCCCTGACTCTGCTGGACGCAGGGCGTCCAAGCCCCGACAAGGCCAGTTGGCCTAGGGACTGCCACAGGAAGTGGCTCATGTGGAGTTTGCGCTGTTGTTCCTACCTGCACCTGTGAATGTGTTTTTATGCGTCATGTGCCTTGTTCTTACACCGCTGAATGTATTTTATGCATCATGTGTTTTCCTTCCCTACACCTCTGAATGTGTTGCGATGCATCATGTGTAATGTGCGTTTACCCCTACAGGTATTGTGATACTTAGGTGGTTGTTTACTCCTAGTACAGGTGGTGCTAGTGAGGTCCTAGTTCCCTGCGTGACATTTTCCAAAGGTGGTTAGGGTTGCGTAGGTGGTACTTACCTGTTACCAGTAGTTACTGGTTGTGTGCTACATGTTCTATTTTAGTGCTACAGTGATTGTATGTGCTATGTTCTAAAGTATTATTCCTATGTTCTAAGTGCTAATTTCTACAAAGTGCTAATTCCTGGCAGTGGTCCATGTGGCCCTGTCCCCTGTACATATAATCCCTTGTAAATTCTGCCCGTGCTGTTGACACATTGTAAAGTGTGTGTTTTTATCTAATGTGTTTGGAATAATACAAAGACTATTTTTATATAATACCTTGTGTGGAGTTTCCTTTGTGGTGGGCCTTGGGTGTTGTTGCTGGGTGCGCGCGCAAACGCTTTACACATCGCCTCCGGGATAAGCCTGACTGCTCGTGCCAAGCTACCAAGGGGGTGAGCAGGGGTTATCTTTGGCGTGTAACTTCCTTGCCCTGACTAGAGTGGTGGTTTCTGCCTGGCTTTGGCGCAAGCCCTAGCCAACCAGAAATCCCAGTTCTAACATTGGTGATCAGCGGTGGGATTTGGACTTGCGTTTGTGCTGTACCGCAGCAGCGACTGGCTACACCACAAAACTGCATTAGATAATCACATTTTAGGGATTATTGTTTTTGAGTTCCATTATTTCCTCTCCTAAAGGTGTCCTTTGTGAATCATGTACTCCTGTTTTGGCTCAGACCCCCACGTTCCTTGTGTTAAACTCTTCTCAGGAACGTCCGCCAAAATGGAGCCTGCTTTTAATTTCTGTGGTCTGTTTAGATGCAGTAGGTTGGAGTTGGTAAGGTTCTGTGAAGAGAGGGACATGGAGGTGGGTGAGTCAGATAGCCAGTCCAGACTGAGGGACAACCTGATGGCAAAAGGATGAGTGGGAGCGAGAGCGCAGTGAGGAAGATAGGGCCCGGGCCGCACGCCGAGAGGGTGGTGGGTCTGAGGGGAGCCCTGAGGAATCTGAAGAGGAGGAGGATTACCTGACAGGGACGCCAGTAGAGAGAGAATACACCATAGATAGGGAGTCCCTTGCTGGGTCCAGTGTCAGGAGCAGCACCCCATCCCTTTCCCTGTCCCCAGAGGAGTGGAGAGATAGGAGGGAAGAAAGGGAGCATCAGCTGGCCATGGAGAAGCTCAGGTTAGAGCATGCCCGGGGGATGGCGCAGCTGACTATAGAGGAGAAAAAGCTGGAGACCGAGAGGGTCTTAGCGCAGGAGAGGATAGAGGAGGCTGAGAGGGCCTTCACCAGGGAGAAATCAGCGCTGGAGAGTAGACTATCCCCTGCGCGCAGTCTTAGTTTTCTGGGCTCCCCAGGGAGGGTTGAGTCCAGTGGTGGCAGCGAAATAGAGTCCCGTGCGACAAGTCCCACTCCCAGTTCCCCGCGTCTGGTACCTGTTTCCCAAGAGGAGGAGTATAGGTTGAAGTTCAGGGGCAGTAGAAAACCGTCTCACCAGTCGTGGGGGTTGTTTGTGGATGACTGTCATGATGCACTGTTGGACTGGCTGATGGTCAACACGGAAGAGGATTTGGATATAGTGCTTAAAATGATTGTCAAAGAGCAGATGCTCAGTAGTTGTTCTCCAGGGTTGCGCCAACACCTGTTGAGGTATGACTGCTTTTGTCCTTGGAAGCTGGCAGAGGAAGCAGAGCGCTGGGAAAGCGCTAAAGGTTCTCTGGAGTCATTAGGGAGTGAATCCAAAAGTAGTGGTTCAGGTATCTTCTAGCCCAGCATGGTGGAAGAGGCTCCGTGTAGCCCAGCTAGGTCCCAGGATAGCGAGGAGGGTGTAGGGGCTTACGGCCTGGCTCAGTGGAGCGGGAGTAAGTGGGTGACCGAGGGTCCCCAGACGTACAAAACCCTGCCTCAGGACTTGGATAGTTTCATGAGGGAACACCAAGTTGGGGACCTAGGCTGTCCTGTTAGCCCATTTGAGGAGGATCTCCTAGTGAGTAGAGGACCTGGAGCACCTGTAAGCAGGGCTCCTGTGGTTCTAGAGTCTGGCAGTACAGCTCCGGTAGGGAGGGTACAGGAGTCCAGCGTGAGGAGTGGTTGGGGGATGAGTTTCCCAGTGGATGCACCAGTGGACCAGGGACTAGCCAGTTGGGCTAGATCCTCTTGGGGGGACCAGGGTGGCGCCACTTCTGTTCTGGGGGATCTTCGCGCACTGTCAGGTGGACAGGGGGCGGGAGATCTGCACCAGACAGACAGTCACACGACACATGGGTCATGTGTCAGCCTCAGGGGGATGGTGTGTAAGTCCCCAGAAGTCCTGGAGTGCCAGGCAATTATTCCACCGAAGGTTCTAGACCAGAGGTTGGGAGGCCAGGTTCAGGAGCAGCCTGACCTGAAGGGTAGGACTACTGTAACAAGTGTCCTGACCGGTTCTTCTTCCAGAGTTACCGCCCCAGTTGGTAGGGAGCAGGACCCTGGAAGGGGGTGCAGAGGGTGGGAGAGCCCACCTCTGACCCCAGTGCAACCTGAGGGGTTAAACCCTAGGTTGGGAGACCAGTTCTCAGGGAGGGGTCCTGAGCTGGTTGGTGAGTTATGTTACGGGGTCGCCTCTCAGAGGAAGAGAGGGCGGAACCCTAGGAGAAGAGGTAGGGGGAGGAGAGCCTCACCCTTGACTTTTGGTCAGCTTGAGGGTACGGACCCTAGGCTGGAGGATCAGTGGCAGTTTAGAACTGCCCTGATGAGGGGTAGAGTGGAAAATGGTCACTATGTGCCAGGGGTTACTACCCCCCACTCTGTGGTTAGGCAAGGACCAGTGGCGCCTAGATGGTCTAGGGCCTGGTCCTGGCCCCGGACACCTGAGGAGTACCAGGGGGGTAGCCCAGTTGGTCCGCCGAGTTTTTTCAGAGGAAACCATGTGAGTTCAGAGTGGCGTAAAACCGGAGGGTGTCCCTGCCGTTGCGGGCCTGCGTCCTTGTTTTATCGCCCCAAGCAGGGAAGACCATCACGGTGGTGATTGGTCTACCCTGCGTTTTGGCTGGAAGGGGGTCGTGTTGGACTTGGCCCTTCTGGCAGGTTCACCCCGAGACTTTTTGCTTTTTATTGGTGACTTGGTGTAGTGCTTTTTGGTTTCTGCGCACTTTACCGCTGTGTCCCAGGGTAAAGTGCGTGCGTGTTGTGAGGTTGGCCTGCCCTCCCATAGGAATGCATGGGGGAATGTATGTGTCCTGGTAGTTCCTGATGCGTGGGGTGTGCAGGCCCGAGTTTGGTATGTGCGGACTCGTGTGATTGAATGCTGCGCGATGATGTGTGCGGCGTGCATGTACCTAGTGTGGAAGTGCCACTTCTAGAAGTGGGCACTTCGGTGTGCAGTATGAAATGTATGGCTTGTCTGGCGATTGGCTGGTGGAGGTCATGTGACGGGCTAGGGATTCCCCAGAGTCAGGAGGAGTCACCCAGTGGTGAATGGGAGTTTAGCATACTGATGGCTGGGGAGGAGTATACCTGGGTCCTGAATAGGACAGGGCTTTCCCCACACAATGCTGGCTCCGGCCCCTGTGGTGCGTCTGATGACCCTAGCCCTGCCAGTGAATAGGGAGAGGGGCTGAGCAAAACAAAGTGCTCAGGAACCTGTTGTAACTGGTTCGCCCCTTCCCTGCACCTTCAGACAAAGACTTTTACTGTATAAAAAGGGTCTGTGTCCCCTTACAATTTGTTCTCTTCCAGGATCCTGAGGGGGGGCTGCTGCTGCTGCTGGAGGCCAGGAGGAACCGCCACTTGGGACTGCCTTCCTGCCCTGGAGGGCCCAGTGAGCTGGCCCCTGGCCCAGCCTTGCCCCCCTGCCTACCTTTCTAGACTTTGCTGGACTTGCCTTATCCCCTAAGCGCCTGGAAGCGCTTTTCTTTCATTTATAGCGCTAGGAGCGCTTTATTGGTGGCCAGCAGCGCGGAGCTGCAATCATTAGCGAGGGAACCCCGACGTAGGGATTCCTTGCTATTTTGCCGCGCTTGCGGGTGCCCACCCCGCTGATTTAATTATTTATTTGTCGGGTGCCCACCCCGCATTGTGGTGTGCTCGTGGGTGCCCACCCCGCTTATTTGTGTTGTTTCCACGGCGGGTGCCCACCCCGCCATATATCCCTGGTTACGAGGGAGCCTACCCCTCTTATCGCCGAGATTTGTAAATCACCGCCGCGGCCGGGCTCTAAGGAAGTCAGGCAGGCCGGGGGCGGGACTCCGGGACAACCGGAAGTAGGAGGGCGGGAGCCTACCCCGCCTCCAACCGAACCCTCGCGGCTAATTTCGAGCCCCGGAGCAGGCAGGAGCCTACCCTGCGCCCCGGGGCACTCTGGAGGAAAAGCGCCGTGTCCCCCACCCAGGCGGGAGCTGGACGGCGCCGAAGGTCCGGAGGAGAAGCAGCAGTGGTTGGCGGGGCTCCCGTGAGGAGGAGAGAGCCCCGCGCCTACCCCGGAGGAGGCGCCCCCGCCGTGAGGAGTCCCGCGTCTGTCCGGTGAGTGGGGGCTGAGTGAGGAGCTCCCGTAGAGCTCCTCCGTATCCTTTCTCCATACCCTCCACCATACGGGGGCATTTTCTGACCAGCAGAGCGGCCCCGGAAGGCAGCGGGCCGCTCCCACGTATACGGGGTCATTTCCTGACCAGCAGAGCGGCCCCGGAAGGCAGCGGGCTGCTCCAACGTCGCCCCCACCTTGGTTCTAGAGCCCGTCAGGCTCCAACGTCGGGGGCAATAGTTTAATAGAGCCCTGACAGGCTCTAGGGGGCATTTCATTGTTTTAGAGCCCAGAGAGGCTCCAAGGGCGACAGATTGGTTTTTAAGGCACAGTGGTGCCCAGGCGCATTTCTCCAGCTGCCCAGCACTTAGTGGGCAGCTGCAACGTGTAGGTTGTGCCTTGTGCGCCTGGTTTGCGCAGCCTGCGCAGTCTCCCCCTGACTCTGCTGGACGCAGGGCGTCCAAGCCCCGACAAGGCCAGTTGGCCTAGGGACTGCCACAGGAAGTGGGTCATGTGGAGTTTGCGCTGTTGTTCCTACCTGCACCTGTGAATGTGTTTTTATGCGTCATGTGCCTTGTTCTTACACCGCTGAATGTATTTTATGCATCATGTGTTTTCCTTCCCTACACCTCTGAATGTGTTGCGATGCATCATGTGTAATGTGCGTTTACCCCTACAGGTATTGTGATACTTAGGTGGTTGTTTACTCCTAGTACAGGTGGTGCTAGTGAGGTCCTAGTTCCCTGCGTGACATTTTCCAAAGGTGGTTAGGGTTGCGTAGGTGGTACTTACCTGTTACCAGTAGTTACTGGTTGTGTGCTACATGTTCTATTTTAGTGCTACAGTGATTGTATGTGCTATGTTCTAAAGTATTATTCCTATGTTCTAAGTGCTAATTTCTACAAAGTGCTAATTCCTGACAGTGGTCCATGTGGCCCTGTCCCCTGTACATATAATCCCTTGTAAATTCTGCCCGTGCCTGTTGGCACATTGTAAAGTGTGTGTTTTTATCTAAGGTGTTTGGTATAATACAAAGACTATTTTTATATAATACCTTGTGTGGAGTTTCCTTTGTGGTGGGCCTTGGGTGTTGTTGCTGGGTGCGCGCGCAAACGCTTTACACATCGCCTCCGGGATAAGCCTGACTGCTCGTGCCAAGCTACCAAGGGGGTGAGCAGGGGTTATCTTTGGCGTGTAACTTCCTTGCCCTGACTAGAGTGGTGGTTTCTGCCTGGCTTTGGCGCAAGCCTAGCCAACCAGAAATCCCAGTTCTAACAGATACCATTTACTATTCCCACTCCAGTGAGTGTAACAATAGGAAAGTGTTGGATATTGAAGGGATACAATTTATTATTCCCATTCCAGTCAGTGCATCAATAAGGAAAGTGTTGAATAGCGAAGTGACAAAATGTACTGTTCTCACTCCAGTCAGTGCATCAAAAGGGAAAGTGTTGGAAAGCGGAGGAGTAAAATTTACTATTTCCACTCCAATGAGTGCAACAGTAGGGGAAGTGTTGGTTAGAGGAGGGGGAACAATTACTTTTCACACTCCAGTAAGTGCAACAGTAGGGAAAGTGTTGGATAGTGGAGGGGTAAAAATTACTATTTCCACTCCAGTCAATGCAACGGTAGGGAAAGTGTTGGATAGTTAAGGGATACAATTTACTATTGCCACTCCAGTCAGTGCATCAGTAGGGAAAGTGTTGGATAGCGAAGGGACAGCATTTACTAGTCACACTCCAGTCAGTGCATCAATAGGGAAAGTGTTGGATTCCTGAGAGGTAAAATTTACTATTCTCATTCTAGGCTTTCAAAAATAAAAACAAACAAATAAAGCAAATAAAAAAAATAAATATGTTAAAAAATAAAAATATATTTAATGTTAAAAATAAGAAAAATTAAAACATGTTATAATGTTAAAACATATAAATACCTACGAATAAATTAAATAAAAGAAAAAATGTATTTTGAAACAAATAAAAAAATGTATTTAGAAATTATTAGCAAAAACATTATTACATACATTTAAGGTGCCGATTCCGATCCTGTAAAACCCGGGTACGAACCGTCGTACGGAGCGTTTTCTCCGTCCGACTCGTGCCTGGGAAAACCACCTTACAAACCCGCAAGTACGATTCGTACAGAAATACCATTTCCGTACGAATCGTACAAAACACCGACCGGCTAAAATATACCCACAATTCCGATCCGGGACACCGCGTACGTGACGTCCGGACGGAGTCAGGCAGCGTTTTACGAACCAGCAAGTACGATTCGTGCCTACCTCACTCCGCACGTAGCATTTTTTACGGGAGCCAAAAACTGCCGGGAAATTGAGGAGGACGCGAGGAAGGAGCACCTGTACGCGATGGACAGCCATGGACCCCATCCTACGTGTCATCCCGGTCCTCATAGCCTATGACCTGGTGCACAGGAACCGCCGCAGACGCTGCAGAAGGGCAGAACAACACCCAGGGGCAAAGATGGGGGGCAGGGGCAGGAAACATAACCCCCACCCAAGGCAAAATGTATACATGCCCTGTACATACCGTACCTCCAGGGACTGGTCACTCGGGGGGGCGTGTCCACCAAGGCCTGCGTCCCGCCACAACGGAAGTGGACGTGGACGCGTACCATCACCACAACAATTGTGGTACGCACCGTACCCACGCCTTAAGAGCGTGGGTACAGGTCGTACCACGCCTACCCCGATGTCACCCCAAC
This sequence comes from Triturus cristatus, assembly GCF_964204655.1. Classification (NCBI taxonomy): domain Eukaryota; kingdom Metazoa; phylum Chordata; class Amphibia; order Caudata; family Salamandridae; genus Triturus; species Triturus cristatus. The sequence continues at coordinate 386,929,215 of NC_140583.1, forward strand.
ATTGGGGGTACGGCCCGTACCCAGGCCTTAAGAGCGTGGGTACGGGTCATACCACGCCTACCCCTACGTCACCCCAACAATGGTGGTACGGCCCGTACCCACGTTCTGTAGGCCTGGGTACGGGCCGTACCCCTACGGCACCCCAACAATGGTGGTACGGCCCGTACCCACGCTCTTCAGGCCTGGGTACGGGCCGTACCACCATTCTTGGGGTGATGCAGGGGTACGCATGGTGCGACTGTACCCACGCTCTGAAGGCCTGGGTATGGGCCGTACCCCTACGTCACCCCAACAATGGTGGTACGGCCCGTACCCAGGCCTGAAGAGCGTGGGTACGGGTCGCACCACGCATACCCCTACATCACCCCAAGAATGGTGGTACGGCCCGTACCCAGGTCTGAAGAGCGTGGGTACGGGCCGTGCCACCTTTGTTGGGGTGACGTAGGGGTAAGCATGGTACGGCCCGTACCCACGCTCTTAAGGCCTGGGTACGGGCCGTACCCCTACGTCACCCCAACATTGGGGGTACGGCCCGTACCCAGGCCTGAAGAGCGTGGGTACGGGCCGTACCACCATTGTTGGGGTGATGTAGGGGTAGGCGTGGTACAACCCGTACCCACGCTCTTAAGGCCTGGGTACGGGCCGTACCCCTACGTCACCCGAACAATGGTGGTACGGCCCGTACCCACGTTCTGTAGGCCTGGGTACGGGCCGTAACCCTACGTCACCCCAACATTGGGGTTATGGCCCGTACCCAGGCCTGAAGAGCGTGGGTACGGGCCGTACCACCATTGTTGGGGTGACGTAGGGGTAGGCGTGGTACGACCCGTACCCACACTCTTAAGGCCTGGGTATGGGCCATACCCCTACATCACCCCAACAATGGTGGTACGGCCCGTACCCACGTTCTGTAGGCCTGGGTATGGGCCGTACCCCTACCTCACCCCAACATTGGGGGTATGGCCCGTACCCAGGCCTGAAGAGCGTGGGTATGGGCCATACCACCATTGTTGGGGTGACGTAGGAGTAGGCATGTTACGACCCGTACCCACGCTCTTAAGGCCTGGGTACGGGTCGTACCCCCAATGTTGGGGTGACGTAGGGGTAGGCGTGGTACGACCCGTACGGCACCCCAACATTTGGGGTACGGCCCGTACCCAGGCCTGAAGAGCATGTGGGCGGGTGGGTGGTTGTCGTGCTACGATCCACATCAGTGGACAGAGACATAGGGGTGGGTGCCTATCACTCCCAGCAGTGCCCAGACATATGAAGGGTGGGTGCCTATCACTCCCAGCAGTGCCCAGACATATGAGGGGTGGGTGCAGAGGACTCCCAGTAGTGACGAGACATATGAGGGGTAGGTGCAGAGGACCCCCAGCAGTGCCCAGACATATGAGGGGTGGGTGCAGAAGACCCCCAGCAGTGCCCAGACATATGAGGGGTGGGTGCAGAGGACTCCCAGCAGTGCCCGGACATATAAGGGGTGGGTGCCTATCACTCCCAGCAGTGCCCAGACATATGAGGGGTGTGTGCCTATCACTCCCAGCAGTGCCCAGACATATGAGGGGTGGGTGCCTATCACTCCCAGCAGTGCCCAGACATATAAGGGGTGGGTGCAGAGGACCCCCAGCAGTGCCCAGACATATGAGGGGTGGGTGCAGAGGACTCCCAGCAGTGCCCAGACATATGAGGGGTGGGTGCCTATCACTCCCAGCAGTGCCCAGACATATGAGGGGTGGGTGCAGAGGACCCCCAGCAGTGCCCAGACATATGAGGGGTGGGTGCAGAGGACTCCCATCAGTGCCCAGACATATGAGGGGTGGGTGCCTATCACTCCCAGGAGTGCCCAGACATATGAGGGGTGGGTGCAGAGGACTCCCAGCAGTGTCCAGACATATGAGGGGTGGGTGCCTATCACTCCCAGCAGTGCCCAGACATATGAGGGGTGTGTGCCTATCACTCCCAGCAGTGCCCAGACATATGAGGGGTGGGTGCCTATAACTCCCAGCAGTGCCCAGACATATGAGGGGTGGGTGCAGAGGATCCCCAGCAGTGCCCAGACATATGAGGGGTGGGTGCCTATCACTCCCAGCAGTGCCCAGACATATGAGGGGTGGGTGCAGAGGACCCCCAGCAGTGCCCAGACATATTAGGGGTGGGTGTAGAGGACACCCAGCAGTGCCCAGACATATGAGGGGTGGGTGCCTATCACTCCCAGCAGTGCCCAGACATATGAGGGGTGTGTGCCTATCACTCCCAGCAGTGCCCAGACATATGAGGGGTGGGTGCCTATCACTCCCAGCAGTGCCCAGACAAATGAGGGGTGGGTGCAGAGGACTCCCAGCAGTGCCCAGACATATGAGGGGTGGGTGCCTATCACTCCCAGCAGTGCCCAGACATATGAGGGGTGGGTGCCTATTACTCCCAGCAGTGCCCAGACAGATGAGGGGTGGGTGCAGAGGACTCCCAGCAGTGCCCAGACATATGAGGGGTGGGTGCAGAGGACCCCCAGCAGTGCCCAGACATATGAGGGGTGGGTGCCTATCACTCCCAGCAGTGCCCAGACATATGAGGGGTGGGTGCCTATCACTCCCAGCAGTGCCCAGACAGATGAGGGGTGGGTGCAGAGGACTCCCAGCAGTGCCCAGACATATGAGGGGTGGGTGCAGAGGACCCCCAGCAGTGCCCAGACATATGAGGGGTGGGTGCAGAGGACTCCCAGCAGTGCCCAGACATATGTGGGGTGGGTGAAGAGGACTCCCAGCAGTTCCGAGACATATGAGGGGTGGGTGCCTATCACTCCCAGCAGTGCCCAGAGATATGAGGGGTGGGTGCAGAGGACCCCCAGCAGTGCCCAGACATATGAGGGGTGGGTGCAGAGGACTCCCAGCAGTGCCCAGACATATGAGGGGTGGGTGCAGAGGACTCCCAGCAGTGCCCAGACATATGAGTGGTGTGTGCCTATCACTCCCAGCAGTGCCCAGACATATGAGTGGTGTGTGCCTATCACTCCCAGCAGTGCCCAGACAAATGAGGGGTGGGTGCAGAGGCCTCCCAGCAGTGGACAGAGACATGGGGGTGTGTATATCATCCTCCCATTAGCAACACTCCATGGGTGCATGAAGGCATCCACAATGTGTGACTATGTTGATAGTGCCATGACAACACATCACTGACAGCAGTGTCCCACTCCCATGAGGATGGATGTCCTTCCCCCACTGCATGACACACCACATGTGGGTGTGATGACAAATTACACATAAATACCCACCCCTGGCGGTGGCAGCACAATACACACACTGAGATCATGCAACAAGACTGTATCCTCATGTTAAACCCCACTCAACTAAGAGAGCCTAAGGGAACACACACGGTCACCCACATTCCAGGACTGATAGGAATGTACAGGTGCTGGGGCTGCCAACAAGTTGTTGCCTCCCATGGAGGGAAAAGGGTGGAGTACCCACAGATACAATGCCCACAATTGTCAGTCAGGTGCCCAAATACCCTGCAGTAACACATGTGTGCTAGGCTGGGAGTACACACATGCATAGTGCGGAAAAGGGACCATGTCCACATTAAGCATGGCAACATACTCCATACACAAGTACAGTGACTACCAAGGATGGCACAGACAATGCAGGCGGATACATTGCTGAGCAGGCATGGGCAAAGTTGAAGGGATCCCTCACGCAGCAAGGAAATGTAGACACAGGTCAGCACAACAATTGGGAAACACCCTGCAGGGAAGAAGTCAGGTGCCACAGAGGAAGGAACACTCCTTGGGACAATGTCACCATACAGTAAGTGCTTACATGACCAAAGATTATTTGCAGAGACCTTGTGATGGCACACAGATACCAGGGTCCTCCCCATGACACACTACAACATTTTCCAGACACCTAACACATTATCACCACCCCAACTCAGGGAGCAGCAGCACCAACAGCAATACCAGAAAAGCATTTGTGTGCAAATGAAAAACATTCAGCATAAAAAAGATTGGATTTGAAATGTACACTATATACAAGGCCCATAGGCCAGTCCATATGCGAATTCCGGGGGGGGGGGGGACACATTGGGATGCGTCTCCCCTAGCTTGCCTGCACAGTTCAGAGTTCCTTTCCATCCACAGGGGGTGGGGCAGCGGGTAGGTGTTGTGGGTGCAGGGACGGACGACTCCACCACAGGGGGTGGGGCAGCGCCAAAGGTGGTGGTTAGGATGGCGCTGCACACGGTTGCAAGGTCTCCCAGCGTCTCCCCTGCACCCGAAGGAACCACAGGCCCCAAGGAGGGGGGGGGGTCGGAGGGATGGGTTGCAGCGCTACTGGGGGAGGGTGTGGACGGGGGGGGACTCAACTCCCCTGCCTGGGGACTTCCTCGACCGCTTGCGGGGTGGTGTCACACTGGGGTTGAGGGACAGACTGGCCATGAAGGACTCTTTGTCCGACTGTTGGGCAGGGGAGCTAAGGGGAGTGGTTTTGGAGGAAGTGGGTCGTGAGGACTGCGGACTCCCACTGTGGCTGCATGGCTGCCGTTTGCCCCCGACCCAGTGGGTATTCCTACTTCCCCCTGTGTGTGCGTGACTGGAGGTGTGCGCTTGGCCTTCCCTGTTGGTGTGCTGCCTGTGTCTGGTGGGGTGCGTGCATCGGGATGTCTGGGTGTGCTTGGGACAGGCATGGGAGTGGGAAGTGTGGATGGTGCCGGAGTAGGGGGGGGACGGAGCGCTGCAGGAGACCCACTGCTGCCGTCAGTGACGAGTCCATGGACCTCAGCAACATCCGTTGGTCAGACATCGCTGCTGACATGCCCTCCATGTACGACACCATCTGTGTCAGCAGTCTGGTGTGGCCATGGAGGACATTAAGCAACGATGTCTGACCAACCTGCAACTGCAGCAGGATGTCCACAGACTTGGCATTGATGGCAGCAGGGGAGACAGGGGCAGGGGGTGCGGTGCCTGGCACGAAGGAGACATGTGGTCGCCTAGCACGGACAGAAGGGACCTGAGCAAGTGGGAGTGCGGTGATGGGAATGGAGGGGGCGGCGAGAGATGTACTGCTGCTTTCAGCTGTGGAAGCAGCCTCCGCCCCCTCTGGGAGCTCAACCTCGGACCCGTCAGCGTCATAGTCGGTGTTGGGACTGGACAGGTCCTCCGCCTGACTCCCCTCGCCCTCCGTGCCACTTGCTGCGCCAGACTCCCCAGCACTGGTGGCACCTGTGCTGGATCCCTCCTCCACGTCCGTGCCGGTGTCTCCCTCGGTGTCCCCGACGATGCTGTGGGCAAGGTGAAGAGACAGGAAATAATCAGACACCTGTATACATATGACACATGAGTCCAAACTACATAGGTCACAGTGCATAGCATGAAAAGCATCATGAGTAACATCTACAATACTACGCACATATGTAGGCCCTGCACTACACAGTTGGTTGACCCACCATGCCACTTTGAAACAATGGAGAGCATGACACAACAGCAAAGAACTTGATATCGAATTATACAGAGAAGCTAGTGTCTATGGACAGTCGAGCACAGCATCTGGACCACACACCGTTGCCAAAAATGGATGAGCAGGAACCATGTCTTTTAACTTTTGACACATGCTGCAAAGCACAAACATTAAACCCTGCACAACATGACTGGGTCAATACTTGTTGAGTGTCTGTTCGGACTATCATCACACACAGGCCAGACCTGGCAAGGAGACATAAGCTTTGGACATGTAGGCCTTGCCCGCACAAACCCCCCCTACCTGAGACAATGTGATTGAGACAGAGGAAGGACTTACACCTCTTAATCAGGGATCACAAAAATGCGCTCCATTAAATCCTAATTGCACTCTAACTACCCCTCGTGGGGCTGACCACACATATTATTGACAAACAACCATCATCAGATAGTTGTACACAGACACACAGGCACTGGCCAGTGTGAGGATGCACAAGCCACATTGGGTCACCCTGTACAGTGTACACATGTAGCACACTTTACGTAAATACAAATGAGGGCAGGGTACAATGCCACAGAGGCCAACCTATGCTGAAGACACTGAGAATGTCCACAGTGTTGGATGACACACATGATTCCTAGGAAAAGGTGTCTCAGGGGACTGTAGTGGCCACACTGCTCCATGGTCCTGGATAGATCTGACTGCAACAGGAGCAACCGTCCCCGCACTATGCATATCTCCCCCTCATGCACATCATGTCTGAGGCCACAACATCGGTCATGCATGCTGCAAGGCAGTTCATTTTAAGCCTCACACTCCTATGTTGAGACTCTGCATCAGTGCCAACAATCATGGACCCACAAATGACTGAACTGGACAGGGCACAGGCAAGGTCCCAACACATGTCACAGACCACCCCAACACATGATGCTGCAAGCATTGGGCACTTGGATTAACTGCCAGCCTAGATTACCTTGTGCAAGAGTGACTACACACAGACCAGGGAACACATGTCAAGGAGGGGAAGGGAGGAAGAACAGGACCGGTTGACTTTGGGGAACATAATATGCACTGCACATATAAACCCTGGCAGGTTATCCAGGCGACTGAGCACTTCCAAAAGCTGATGACACACAACAAACACACATGTACCTACCCCCTTCCTGCTGCTGCTTCTCCTGTAACCGCCTATCCATGTCAGGGAAGACCACCGCCAGGACACGCTTCATTTGGTGGGTCAGGCGCCGGCGCCCGCCGTGTTTGTGTGGAGGTGAGTCCCCCAGCAGGACCTGGGCGATCCTCCTGGTCCAGCACCGGATATCCTGCCAGCATTTCCTCACCTGGGCCAGGCGCCGACTGCGACCCTCCACCGACCTCACGGCCCTTACGGCCCGCTTCCAAATCTCCCCCTTGGCGTAGGCAGCTACCTGTGAGGATGACAAAGTGAGACAACATCAATACACCTGCTCCATGTCACAGAGACACACATTAGAACAATTGGGCTTGTTTGTACAGGGCATAGTATGCAGCCAACTCATTGCACCTTTGTCATAGGGACATTATCCTCTGGGGAAGGCCAAATGCACTACGTGGCATTTAAAGTACACAGGTGGCATGAGGGGTGCGACAGAATCAATGATCATGGCTCACACTGTGCATCACAAGCAACACCAGGATTATGGACAGCACCTCAAAGCAGTCACATGCCCCAGGCCACTGACGCAACCTCAGCGGAGTACACAGACACACACAGGCACAGGACAATCACCTGCCATTGGCAACTGCGGGTACAAACATCACTCTGCACATGTGCCACTTGACTGGGGGGAGTCACAGGTGTGGGGCTAGCCCAGCACGTCAGACACACAGCACGGCTCCATGCTCACATCAGATGGGTAGGGCATATGCATCCTCCATGCAGCTGGGGTGCAACACTCCACATAGACACTCACCCACATGACAGGGGACTTACACACACACCAATGTCCAGGGGCCGTACACATCATTTGGACACTATCACCACAGGTACACTCAACTCACACACATCTGTGGGTAAAGTCACCTGTCACACTGGGGGGACCCCAGAATCACATCAGGACTACAGAAACAACATTCCCAAGAGGATCAGCCAGGCTGAATGAGGCATGCACCATGCAGTGATTGTCACAGTAAGCACAATGCAAGTGAAGAGTGCAGATATGAACCACATCAGGCTCTGCATAGGAGACATAAGGCATTCCTTCCCCCTGGGACCCACCATGAACAACATTGCATGTCTGTCACACCTGGACACAATGCCAGAAGTGACAGACACAAAAAAGGGGCACAGTCACAGCTAGTGGAGTCAGCACTCACCTGCTCCCCTGGTCTCCAATACAGGCAGGGGTACTGTGGGAGGATGACGTGAAGCAACGCCTCATTCTTCTCTTGGGTGAAAGGCTGGGCCCTCTCCACAGACCTGGACATGGTGCCAGAGGAACCACAAGCAGCAGCAGTGGTGTGGAATGAAAGGGTGTGCAGGCAAGTGCTCTCTCATGGGTCCTGGCTGCCTTATATCTCCCTTGCTGGGCTATTTCATTTACAGGAGTACAGAGTGATTGGTCAATCTCATTTGCATCCTACGTTTCCTCCAATCCCTTTAAACCTACCCCAATGAGGGCCTTTGCATGGTTCAAAATTTGAGCATGATGTCAAGTCAACAACCACTTTGCAACATAGTATATTGTCTCCAACCGACTTTTGCTGGCCACCTGATGAAACATTTTGAACTGGAAACTCGGTCTCCATGACAACCAGCATGCATTCAGGCCCTTATACTTGTCCCTCATGTGTCCCCTATGTAATTTCACTATCCACACACAGGTACGGTGCGTTCCACACGTACCCCTCGGGCACCACTACTCCAGTGATTCGGTCCGTACACGCGTGTGTAGGGCCCGCCATAGTGCTGCCGTGGTAGTGTTGCAGTGGGCGTACGCCATAATGCCACGGGCCGTACATACCAGGGTATGGCCCGTATCTCTATGGCATACGCCAACACTACCCTAGTGCTACGGGCCGTACCCGCGTGTGTAGGGCCCGTAGCACTATGGTAGTGTTGCCGTAGGCGTACGCCATAGTGCTACGGGCCGTACATACGCGGGTACGAGCCGTATCTCTATGGCGTATGCCTACGCCTACTACACTACCCGAGTGCTACGGGCCGTACCCGCGTGTGTAGGACCCGTAGCACTATGGTAGTGTTGCCGTAGGCATACGCCATAGAGATACGGGCCATACATACGCGGGTACGAGCCGTATCTCTATGGCGTACGCCTACGCCAACACTACCATGGGGATAGGACCAGTGTGTACACGTACGTGTGTACGGTCCTTGCACACACGCGTACTCCTACCCAAACCCCATATAGTGATACGACCGTACACACGCCCTCAGAGCGTGTGTACGGTGCGTTTCACAGCTTACACTGGTGATAGGAGGCGCACAGGAAAGGAATGGAGGTGTATGACTCGCACAAGGATGGACATCAAGTCATTGTCAGTGCAGTGCATCATGTGTAGGGCCTAGGTGTGTCAGGCAGTGAGCTGGCACATGTCTCCTCATGTTTTAACCCAATAGTTGTGTGATGACCTGTGTACACATGTCATGTGTGATAGGGCACCATGTGGCGCACTTCCCCTTCACACCTTTTACATGTGTGCATGTATTTCAAACTTGTCAAGCACTGCATCACTGGCATGGCACAGTCCCCAACATCCGCAACTGTCCCCTGATGCCAGGTACACGGATGATGACACCTGACATCTCACTACCAGCGTGCCACGATGTGACTATGTCATGTGTGTGTCATGTGTTCCCATGATCTTGCTGTTGGTGTTCCGTCAACGGCATCTGCTGTAGCTGCATCCAACATGTGTCTGTGTGTAGATGCCCATGTCACACTATTACGCACACCAGGACACATGTGGAATAACATGTGACGTGTGTCTGTATGCATCTAACAGGGACTTGCGAGCTTAGGACATATCTGCGTAGTCTCAATGTCTGTGTGATCATATTTGACATGTACCCCTTCATGGCACGGTGTGTGGTCTGTCCTTTTTCCATGACATGTGACCTGTGTGTCTAGCTTGCCGGCAGCTGTCTGTATGAGATGACATCCTTCAAATGCACATATGTGGTTGTATGTCACTCCTGTAATGTGTCTGACTGTTCACTCACACTGGCCCACAGCTACTTTCATGGCATGTCATGCAGAACTTGACAATCCAGGTTTGTAGCTGGCTCTTGGTAGGAGTATCACCTAGCTGGCATACGTGTGCAGGATGTATTGCACAGATCAGACTCTGTATGTGGCATATGTGTATTAGCTGTTGAACATGTGCTCAGTTCATTGACATTGGTGTAGTAATGTACTCAATCTTCGTTATTCCTTCCAATTTTCAGCAGGGCACCACCACTCCCCCGACCAATGCCAGACTTGGCTGCCATGAGGGAAAGTGACTGCATACGCCGCTACAGATTCCCCCATCGGTTAATTGTGGACCTGACAAACAGGCTGGCACCACACCTCCAACCGCGACACAGTTATCCGACTGCGCTGACCCCCAAGATGACGGTGATGTCAGCCCTACATTTCTTTGCCACGGGTACGTTTCAATTGACCATAGCTGATGTGGGTGGCATGTCGCAGACCATGTTCAGCCGTGTCCTGCATGATGTTTTAGAAGCCATGTTGGAGCACCTGGATGAATTCATCCATTTTCCAACTCGTGAGCAGTTGACAGGTATCAAGGGTGAGTTCTATGCCCTGGGAGGGATGCCCCATGTAATTGGGTCCATTGATGGGACACATGTGGCTTTGGTACCACCACAGGCACAGGAGGTAGCCTTCCGTAACCGTAAACATTACCACTCCATTAATGCCCTTGTGGTGTGTCTTGCAAACATGGTGATTTCCCATGTCTGTGCACGTTTTCCAGGGTCAGCACACGATGCCTACATCATGAGGCATAGCAGGGTGCCCGAAATGATTCTGCAGCTGCACAACGAACGAGCATGTCTTGTTGGTGAGTAGACTCTGTTTGTCCAGTATTCAGCGGTATCTTAGTATGTGACGGCATCTCCTGACCCACTTCTTTACATGATGTTTTCATGTAGGGGACTCTGGCTATCCCAACATGCCATGGCTGGTGACGCCTCTCCGCAACCCGAGAACAGCTGCAGATCACCGTTACAACAGCGCCCATGGGCAGACCAGGTGAGTGATTGAGAGGACGTTTGGCCTCCTGAAGAGCCGATTCCGGTGCCTCCACAAGACCGGCGGGTCCCTCCCATATGCACTGGTGAAGGTCTGCAAAATCTTCCTTGTGTGCTGCATGCTGCACAACATGGCAGTGGAGAAAGCTGTGCCACTCATCCTGGATCCCGATGAGCAGGAACATCCACCCGTGGAGGATGACGGCCTTGGTCACGAGGCAAGTGAGGAGGAGGAGGAGGAGGAGGAGGAGGAGGAGGACATCCGGAGTCAGCTCATAAGCAACTTTTTCTCATAATGGTGAGTCCCTGGGTCTGAGTGTGCACGCTTTGAGCCTTGTGTGGCATGTGTTGCAATGTGTGTGTCCAGCTGACTGTATGCTAAGTGACTTTGAGGTGTGTGCTGATGTGTCACTCGAGTGCTGATGTCATTCCACACATTTTAGCTGACACACTCAATTGACAACTGGTATGGTGTCAACCTTATTTATGTAGAGTACATGACCATGCATGCGGATGACTATGTTTTTCCTGACTTCTTGTGTGTCTCTCATCCCCAGGTAGTTGCGCATGCTGTCTGCTCATGGCATCGTTGTGCTCCTGCTATTCCTCATGAGTAATGCAACGTGTGCTGAATCAGCGTTACATGCACGGACATGGTGAAAATTCTCCTTTGGGTAAGGATTGCAGCAAGGCTTTTTGGGTGTGGTAGTTGTTTGTAATGTGTGGGCACTGCTCCTGTGCAGGTTATGTTACTATGCATACATGTCGACTCACCATGGGGCACATGACATGTGGCATGACTCACATGAATTGATAGTCACACTTCGTGACAGTCATCTGTTATGGGATTGTGGTTTGTGATGAAGGCATCAATGTGTGTACAACTTCTCTTGGAAACATATGGGAGGCTATGGGTGGACATATTGCGGGACATCATAATATGATGCTCAATGGGGAATTGCAGCCTCTCCGGGAGCAGCAGGGGATGTTTGGCTCAACCCCTTCACTTGTGTGCCAGTACAATGGATTTACAGCATCTGTGGTACATAGGGGGTGTCCGGTGTAGGTCCCACATGTTAATCCAATTGACCTGTGAGTCTGTTAATGTTGATGCTTTTTCATAGGTGTGAGCCTGAGTAATAAACGTGTTCCTCAGCCTCCAAGGTGCCTCATCTCTGTCAATGCAGGTCTCTTGCCACTGTGCATGCGGCATCTCTGGCATGGTTGTCAAGGATTGTGCATATGAGTCTATGTGTAGATCAGCAACCTGCATGCTGTTCTTCATGTATTTGATTCTCTATTGTGCATGATGTCCATGGCTGTGTATGTGTTTTGGCATGTTAGTCCCCCCCACGGGCCGTCAACACCTTCTGGGGTGTGTTTCCTGTGCGCAGCTCAGCCTTCAGTTTCATGATCCGGTGTCAGTCATCTTTGGTGATTGTGCATCCTTTGTCTCTGGGTGTGCCATTGCAAACCGGTAACTCCTTCCTTGACATACACCTGTTGCAGTAGTCCTTTCTGACATCCTAGTCTTTGTGTGGATATTGTGGCATAATTCCCAGGACATGCCGCCTGCTGTTGCAGCCACTGCAGCAAGGGCACACGTAGTTTCCAGATTGGGCAACACACACACATCAAAGGTGCTCCTCCCTTCCTCCCTCAACACATTCATTTGGCTGTCTTCGGTTTGTCTGTGCCACAGTTGCGGCCACGTGGTACCAAAGGCTGTACCGTCTGCACATGCAACGTGCACATTGCACGACCCTCAGGTCCTTGCATGACCCACATCACACTACAGTGTGATGTTGCAGCCACCCTCCAAGCAAGGTCCATCCACACATCTCCCGCCTGCTCTCAGGCATGCACTGAGCGCACACACAACACCTTTGCATGATGAGTGTGCAACTCCTACTGCCTACACAGCGCTGCCATACCTTCCAGGACCTGTCACACCCACCAGGTCATGTCCCTCCTACTCCCCACCGGATCTGTACCCCTGCAAGGCCATGGGAGTGGGACTCAAGGCTTCGGCATGTAGTATGCTTTCGTCATGAGGCACATGGCACAGGTATCATCTTTCAGCGTGTCAATCTACAATGTGTCCAGGACCCCCTATCCACCATCACATGCGCACACGACCTCATCATCAACTCGTATGCCATTGACAGCCAGGCGCTCCTCACCCTCACCAAGGACGCAGACATTTCCAGTTCCAATATTCAAGATTGCATGGGATCCATAGATGAATGGCAGAACAGCAGCCACCTGAGGCTGGACTTGTACAGGACTGAGGTCAACATCTGAGGATTGTCACCTTACAGCTGGCTCAACTGCTTGTGTCCCACCCACAGAAGCCCCACACAGGCACCCAGTGTCCACGCACACAAGATGTTGTGCATTATGGATTGCTCGCTCTAATTTGCCATGGTAATCACCAGCATCTGTACCTGACACTGCAACACCCTCAGCATTATGCACATGATCCCCAGATAGATCCACTCCAAGGTAAGACGGACCATCCCCCAGGTCCACGACAACATCCGTGTCAGATACTGCCATGCCCTCTACGGAGCAGCCACATCCAAAATCCAGGGCCACTTGTCCACTTCCAGGCTGCATCTGCACTCCTCAGCGTCAACATCCCGCGCCCCAGCCACATCACCGTCCAGCAGAGATAGCTGCAATGGATCACTGTGTGCTGCAGGATGACCTTCACACTACACACCCACACTCAGGAGACAGGCCAAAACCCTGACCCAAAACCAACGTTGTACCACTGTCATCCGAGACCCCATAGTGCCATCTCCATGCATCCAACCTTGACCTAGCCACCATTCTTCTGATCCACCGTACTCCAGCATGCAGGACATAGTTCTCCCAACTGGGAAAACATACCTGGGACTCCCTCCCCGGGAACCTCCAAATGAGGCATGACCTCTACGCCTTAATGTTACTCTTCCAAATAGGTGTGTCCTCACAGTTTCCCTAGCACCCCCTCAGCAGCTTGAGGCCATCACAGGTGAGTATTGTACTCCATGTCTGCATTGAATGATACATTGTGACCCATGTGTGTCCCTTACCAGACTCCGATCCCAGGGTATGGATGTGTGGAGTTAGTTCAACACTCAGGCATAGTTTGACATTTACACACACATATGTTGGTGAATAATGCCAAATGACAGCAACATCTCATGACAAAATAAAGTAATTATTTTTCGTGGGGTAAGTCTTTTGGTGGATGAAGTAAGGTGCTCTACCGGGTGCATTGAATCCAAAGATCACAGGGGGAGATGGCATCCTTGTCAGTTGGAGTCATCAGAGTCCAGACCACAGTGTTGGTCATCCTTGGTCAGACTGTGACCAGCAAGTCCATGTGGCAGAGAATGTCATTGGGTGAGGTGGTGCTGTTGCGCCAGAGGGCCAGGTGCCAGGCCAGGTGACCTGGGAGATGTGAATGGTCCGCTGACTCTCACGGTCTTTTCCGTGGACGACCCACCTTCCTCCGGGGACCCTCAGATGCAGGCCTTGACGATGCTTGTGATGCCCCGTCGGACGAATCCTCCTCCTCCCTCCCTGTGGCTGGTGGTGGTCTTCGCCTGGTGGCACAGGGAGGGTTGCCCATGTTGTCGGTGACCCGACGGAGTGAACGGCTCATGTCCGTTTGCACTGCCAGGAGCTCAGCCAGTCTTGCCTCCGTCCGTCCTTGGTGTTGTTGTTGACAGGCATGTTGCTCGGCCTGCAGGTTCTTCATCTCGTCGAGGGTCCCCTTGATGTCTGTGAGGCTCGACACAACCTGGCTGATGCCCCTGGTGTCACGCCAGTATGTGTCCAGGATGTGGCGCATGTGTGTCATACCGGTTCCCTCAGCTGGCTGGTCAGGTTCTCGCCTCGGCCTGCCTCCACTCCCACCACCCCTGCCCAAACGAGCCTGGCCTGCCGTTGTGGGCACATCAGGTCTACGGGACCCCTGAGGGATGGCATTAGCGTGGTCGTCTGCCTCCTCCTGGGTGCCCGGAGAACCTTGTCCCTCCTGGTCAGACTGGCTGTGTTGTTCAGTGCAAGCAGGGCTCCTGGGTGTCTCCTGGGATGTGGCATTAATGGGGGTGGGGGTTGGCACAGATGTACCTGACGCAGGTGCTGCAGGGGCTTGGGCACCAGAGGGGCCAGGTTGGTCGGGGTCATCCACGGAGTGGTGAGAGTCGTCGCTGCTGGTGGGATCATCTTCACGCTGAGCCTGGGACTGTGATTGTTCCACCCCATTGTTGGGGGGAGGTCGATGACGTTGCCCTGTGTGTGAGAGAGAGACAATGTTAATGCTGTTTCATGCCACATCCATGTTTCATACATATTCAAGTAGTCACAGTTCCTCCAGGTGGTTGGATGTGCCTAGCATTCCTCTCAATGTACACTTGGGGATGGGTATGTTGCGGGGGACAGATTGGTATGTCCTCCTGAGTGTTTGCCAGTAGATTTTTGGCTGGGATGCTTATTTGGCTATGGATTGGTCTTGTTGTGTCACATGTCCATTGTGAGAGTGGGTAAATACGTTGCCTGCCCCGGGGGTGTGTGCTTGTGTGAGGGGGGTGTGTGACCAGGCCTGCTGTTGTGTGTAGTGTGATTTGTCATTGGGTCTCCCAGGTGATGTGTCTGTCCCCTCATGGTGCATGCTGGCATGACAGTGTGTGTGAGTTCCTGTGCTGGGTATGTGAGCTAGTGGAGTTGTTGTTTGAGTGTACAGTGGTCACAAGAGGGCCTTGTGCTGCCTACAGCAGGGCCAAGTGTCAGCTACCTTGTCATTACTTTGCCAGTCCCTGTGCATTGGGCATGGTGCATGGGTATGTACCTAGGCCATATGGGCTGTGGGCATTGGTGTCTGGTTCTGAGTTGCACAATGTCTTGTGTGAGCCGCACCCTCCCAGCATTCCGGACATCCAGTCTTGGGTTTGTGGTTGGTGTGGCCTGGGACATGGCATTGCCTTTATTTGTGAATGGGGCATGGAGACGTTAGTGGCATGAGCGTTGTTTTTGGGTGTGGTTGTGTGCGGTGAGGGCTTGGGGGTAGTTGCGTGCATTTAGTGTATTTGTGGTGTGGATGCCATTCCCCTATGTTACGTGAGTTGTTTGTGTACTCACTAGGCTCTGCGACTCCTTCGACTCCGTGTACTCCCACCGGCGGAAGCGTGGCCATCACATTCTCCTCCCAGGGATGGTAATGTATGGGTCTGCGTGGCAGCCCACCTCCAGTGATGTTACTTTGGGTGTATTCCTCGTTCATTTTCCTCTTGACTGCCCTGCGCAGATCGTACCACCTGGCTTGGCATTCATGCCTGGTCCTTCGGATGGGCGCAACAGCATTCACCTTATCGACGATCCTCTGCCACAGACTGGTTTTTTGGGCTATGCTGGTCTGTCTGACCAATGTTCCAAACAGCTGTGGCTCGACTCTGATGACTTCGTTGACAAGGAGCTCCAGCTCCGCCGTTGTGAACTTTGGATTCTTGTCAGTGGGCATGGTGTGAGGTGTGGGTGTGGATGGTTGTGGGTGTGTGGGTGTGAATGTGATGGTGTATGTGTGAAGGTGAAGAGGGGGAGTTTGTGAAGGAAGTTGTGTGAAGGTGTGTAAGTTAAGGTGTAGTTAAGGTGTGAGTAAGGTGCAGTTGTTTGTCTGTGGTGTCTGTGAGCAGTGGGTCTGTTGCAATCGCTCATGGGTTGTGTGTGCAGGCCCTTTTTATTGGTCCATTTGTGGGTGTGGCTGTGTTTGAATTTGTGGTGGGTGTGTTATAAGAGGTGGTTGTGATTTGGTACTCTGTTTGCCTGTTTGGATGTGCCAGGTCAGTCATAGAGATGTATTTTGTCATGTTGACGTGTTTTGTGGTGTTGTGCGAGTCGAATTGACCCTCCTTGTGCTGTTTTACAGTGTCCTGGTTCTGTACGAGTCGTTTTCGCGTAGGTACGGTCCGTACATACGCGATGCTGGGTGAGGGTGCTGGGGTATGGTGTTGGGGTACGGTGTGTACAGGTGCGGGGCTGTGCTACGGTGTTGGGGTGTGGCGCGTACAGGTGCGGGCTGTGCTACGGTGTTGGGGTGCGGCACGTACAGGTGCGGGCTGTGCTACGGTGTTGGGGTACAGTGCGTACAGGTGCGGGGCTGTGCTACGGTGTTGGGGTACGGTGCGTGCAGGTACGGGGCTGGGCTACGGTGTTGGGGTACGGTGTGCACAGGTACAGGGCTGGGCTACGGTGTTGGGGTATGGTGCGTACGGACACGGGGCTGGGAGACGGGCCTGGGGTGCGGCGCGTACAGGTGGGGAGCTGGGGTACGGTCCTGGGGTATGGGGCGTACAGGTGCGGGGCTTGGAGACGGGCCTGGGGTGCAGCCCGTACAGGTGAGGGGCTGTGCTATGGTGTTGGGGTACGGTGCGGAGGGGGGGTACGGTGCTGACATACGGGGGTATGGTGCTGACATGTGCGGGGTGAGGGGGGCTGTACGATTCAGATTCGGGCACAAGTTTACCCGTGTACATGTAGGCTACAGCGTTCGCTCCGTACGGGGCCTTTTACATGCGGTTGTGTATTCGGACGGGCGGTACGGATCGTACTTGCGCGCTCGGATTTCTGTTTTACGATTTGCACGTAAAAATGTCCAGCTCCCTGTCGGACACTTTTCCCGACGCTATTCGGACGTGAAAATTTACGGCTCCCTCTCGGACCATTTTCCCGACGCAATTCATATGTATTTTTCACATACGAATCGTACTTCGCAGTTTGTACGGTTAAAAAATACGGATACGAGTCGGACGGTAACTTTTTTTAACGGATCGGAATCGGCACCTTAGTCTATTTACTTTCCAACCTGTAATGCCACACAACTCACAACCCACATCAAAAATAAAAAAAATGTATTTGCATAATTAACATAATTAATTATCAATTCAAGAAATATTATCAATTAAAAAAACAAATCAAATTACATAAAATGTAATTAACTTCCCTCCCTTTACACCTAAAATCCCCAGAACCGACATCTAAAAGCAAACTGTAAAAAAATGAATTACACAATTAAAAATATTTTTTATTTAACTAACTAATAGTATTTAACAACTAATTATACAGTAAGTAAAATTAGTTTATCCCCACCCTTCACCACTAAAAACCCCAAGCCCACACACAAAAAATATAATTTAACATTTACTCAAATTAATTATCAATTAATTAATTAATAATAATAATCAACTGATCATTAATTAATTAAAAATTAATTAGTTCCCACCCTTTACCCCTAAAAAACCCACAATCTGCACCTAAAAGTAATTACACAATTACCATTGTTAATTGTCAACTAATTAATCAATATTAATTAACAACTAATTATTAATAATTAAAAATAAATTACTACCCACCCTTTAACCCTATAAACCCCACAACCCAAACCTAATATTATTTACACAATTACCATAGTTATTATCAATTAATTAATTGATATTCCCACCCATTACTCCTGTAAAACCCACACCCCAAACCTAAAATGTACCCAAAAAACTAAAAACACAATTAATATTATAAAATATCAATAAAAAAAATTAATAAATCAATACTAATCAACTTATCGTTAATTAATTAAATCTGCTACCCAGGACAAAAAAGTGGACTCCAAGGGCCGTATGTGTGACCTCCTGTTTGAGCTGCGGTGACACAACAAACTTCCAGAGGCCTTTTTCCTGCATTCTTAGCTGACCAAATCTAACTGGACCTGCTGTGGACCCTGATGCTGGTCTCTGCTTGAGTAAGTCTTGACCCCCAAGTGCTGTCTAAAAGGTACTGGACCTTCGGTTGGTGTCAAAGTGTACTCTTCCTAACAAGTCCTAAAATCTTCGAGTTAGAAACCTTTTGCCAACTTTTTGCTTTGAAAACCAGTGGGACACTGGAACCCACCTGTCAAGCCGATCCAAGCAAGCTGCATTTTTGCTGGGCTAAAGATCCCTGTAGTTCTCGCCACTTTCTGCTCCAATGTAGTAAATTTAATTAAATGGGACTTCATGGAGAAGAAATCTAGCCTCGTAGAGCCCTCTTCAGCTTCACCTTGCAGCCTTGCCCTTCCGGAAGAATCTGAGAACCAAAAAAATGACTATGTCGGAAGGCTAAAATCTTCATTGGGTAAAGACATGATAAGTGTCCCGCCTTCTCCAGGTGAAAAATGTAAGTTTCTCTCACTCAGAGCTTTTCAGTCAGAAGTCAATGGCTTCACCAAGATTTCATCCATCCGCTTTTCAACAATGTAGAGCTCTCTTCGATCACAGGCTGCTGCCTTACCTCACAAAGGTTTTTCGACTTAGCCAAAGACTAGGAGGACGATTTTTATTTCCCCGGGAGGTCCGTTTTTCCACTTAGGGGATGAAGTCCACTTTAGTCCTGAGGTCCTCAGGACACAAGGGGAACTCATCGCCCCACCAGCAGTGTGCCAAGAGGCACGTTTGCAGAGTGGTGTTAAAAGGGGCGTAGCCTCCAACCACCTCTCAGCAATCCCACAATAAGGGGCTTACTGGAGGTATTTGGTGGATTATTTGGGCCCTAAGGGCCCTCAGCAGTGATGGGGACTTCATCCCCCAACCAAGAGCGCACCAGGAGGCGAGCTTGAAGAGTACTGGAGAAAGGCGGGCAGGGTCTCTGGCGAGTTGCCGGCTTCCTTTCATTTTTTTATTTAAGGAAGGTGGGCTTTGCGGCCCACCTTCTCTTGACCCTTTTGGGCACCGGGTACCCCATCCACACGGGCCTGAGCCATTTTCTTTTTTTAAATAAAAAAATAAAAAGGGAGGGGGTGCACTAGGGATTGGAACATTTTTCTTACGCAAGACAACCATGGAATCCTCAAGTGTCCAGCTAATTTTAAAATCTCTCTGAGGGGTACTCTATAGGGTCCAAGCTCTATTGTTGTTCATAGTCTATGCCAGAATAATAATGGTCTTGACTGCATGGTAAATAAGATGGTGAATAGGCCCATGTCTTGCATTAATGGCAGAGTTGGAGACCTTTATGGAAGATTTGTTAAGTGCTTGAGAAACCGGTTCTCAACTGTTGATAGCTCATTAATAGGTGCATGGCCCCAAAGCTCTGTGCCATTCGACAGGTTTATCTAAACATGGCAAAAGGTGTATTTTGATTGGATGAACTGCCTGTCTAGTTCAACTGCCTCCCTGTTTGTATGTTTTATCCTGCCCAGGCAAGCATTTTGGTTTCACCACCTTTATATTTTACTAGTTTTCAGAACTGACAAACTCTCCAGATGTGGTTGAGGAGTGACAATGAGCAGTTACAGATTAGAATTAACAGTGTATTGAGGCAAAAATAATGTCACTTTGAGTTCAGCTGAAGTAGAAGCACATGCAGGAACATGTTTTCATTGGTGGACGATATGTTAGGAGCATTAGAAACAGGAGGAGCGTTTTCATGCATGTTTTTCATTATTGCTGTTGGGACAGATCTATCTTTTTTATGTGCAGGATTCTCTCCATGGCTGCAGAGCCTCCACAGTCATAAACTTACTATTAACTCATAGTTTGTGAATAGCAAAAATATAATAAACTTAAACAAAAGTGTAAGTTTACCTTTGTGAATCAGACCCCCTGTGTCTAGTCTATGAGTGTGACAGACTAAGTATTGCAGGTCTTAAAAGAAACATTCAGTGAGTTTTGCAAATTAGTTGGTATAATGTGGAAGTCAATAGCTATTAAAAGTCAATTATGCCAGAGTTACATGTACAATAACCTTAAGGGGAAATTAACTTTAAATGTTTTATTAATTTCTTTCTAAGGTTGTCTTGTTTGGCCAGAAAAATAATATATCCATAAGACCAGAGTGATTTTCATTACAAGACCAACATTTTTAATCATTAGTTATATAAATATTTGTTGGGGTGTGAGCCCTGGCCAAGCAGCAACCACAATCCTACTCATGGTAAGGTGCAAATAAATCCCATATTAACCTGTGCTCAACCGACTGGTAGCTTGGCACAGAGCAATCAGGCTTAACTTAGAGGCAATATGTAAAGTATTAGTGGAACACTTCAAACAGTGAAAACAACACACAAAAAGATCCCACACCATGTTCGAAAGATAGAGTAAAATGTAATAAATAAAGCAAATTAAAACAACAAACATCCAATCAGAAGAACCGGAGCTATGAATTTTTAAATTATGAACTACAATATAGTGCCTAAAAGCACTATCTGGTTAAAGTAAAAAGTTCAGGCAGACCACGATAGAGCGCTGATCGTTATTTGGTCCCAGAATAGTCCAGCTGAAGTTTTAGCTTCTCAAACTTTGTGGCAAGAGTTCTGTTTGCATTGGAGAGGGTTGCGAAGAATGAGGAGAGCGTCGCGGGTGGCAGTCAGCATGATGTGAAGACCAGGCCGGGCATGGTGGAGCTTCACATTGGTTGTCCATCGTGGGCTGTCAATGCTGCTGTGCAAAGAGATGAGCTGGTGGCGATTCATGCTGGATTTTGGTGCACATGTCATGGTTCCAGTGTGAAAGGGGCCCGTTTGCAGTCACAAAGAGTCCAAAAGCTTGATTTAAAGAGCCCATGAGCCACACCCAGGGTCCAGGGCCTAATAGACACCACTTGGAGATTCATAAACTCGCTGAAGAAAGCTCCAGGAGCTGTTGGAGAGCGATTTATGCCCCTGAGATCAGGAGGTCAGCAGATTAGCCCTTTGAGTCACTATGAGGTCCTGGGTTCAAGATGAAGTTGCAGGTCCAGTTCTTCTTCCCCAGGCAAGAGGGTAGCAGGCAGTGAGCCAGCACAGCAGGCAACTTTTTCTTCAGAGCAGCAGTCCAGCAGAGTAGCAGTCATTGTAGCAGCACATCAGTCCTACTTCCTTGTAGAGTATCCAGAGGTGCAGAACTATACTAAAGAGTTAGTGTCTGAGGTTCTTTTTGTATACACAGTTGTGCCTTTGGAGCTTCTAGAGGCATGCCTTTGAAGTCCACAGATGCCCTGCCTTCCCTGCTCTGACTCCAGACTAACTATAGGGGTATATAGCCTTTCGTGTGGAGGCAGGACACAGCCTATTCAAGTGTAAGTTGGGCTGTGATCCAGCTCCTCCCTCCCATCCTGCCAGTGTATGCCCATCGAGTCACACCTAAGCTCCCAATGTGTGTGGCTTTCTAGAAGGAATATGCAAAGCCCAACTGTCACCCAAACCCAGTCATGTGACCAAGAGACAGGCTGCGGGCACCAACTGGCTAGGGCAAGAAAATTCCAACTTTCTAAAAGTCCAAAAACTGGAGGGGTTAGGCTCAAAGGACAGGGGTCAGGTAGGGCCATAATACTTATCAAATCCAACAAGAGGGACCTGGCTCTTTAATTATTTGTGAGGTGTTTTTCTTATCAATCAAATCCCGTTTGCTTTATGTGATTCTAATCAATTCCGCTTTTCCTTCAACCAGCACAGGAGCACATTCACTGGCTTAGGATCACGTTAACCGTTAATGTGCTCCTGTGCCGGTTGAAGGAAAAGCGGAATTGATTCGAATCACATAAAGGAAACGGGATTTGATTGATAAGAAAAACACCTCACAAATAATTATCCAGGCTGGACTAAGATACATAAGGAACCCCGTATTGATTGGAGCTACGAGGGACACTGTTGCTGTTTGAAATAGTTTAGAAATCATTCCACTTTCACCCTGAAAAACGTGACTTGTGGGTGAACATTCTTTTTCATCAGAACACTCTGACATCCATTAAGAGGAAGCCCTGACGAGAGTCCCAGTACTACATGCCTGGGCCTTGAAACGCGTTGGCATCTTTCCAACGTGGGGGAATTGCAAATTACTATGAGATATTTCATGAGGGAAATGGACTGAACTGTATTCCCCTCGTAGACGCATAAATTATTTCCCTGTGTTATGCATTCCCCTTGGCTTAGAAATGTTGTATAGCTACAAAGTTTGCCTTTTTGCCACGTGATATGATGCAAATATAATGATGTTGGTTCTGAATTATTGTACATAGTGATGCTTTACTTTATTGTTTGAGAATGAATGTCTTTTGTGAATTGTTTTTTGTGAATTGTTTATTTTATCGTGTTATGTCAATTGAAAATCAAGTGTTTTATTTCTTTTCATGTATTTGAATTTTGGTAAAAAAAATGCGAATTTCTTAAAGTATTTGGTTCAATAAATAACCCATTCAAACAGAAATACTAGTTGTTTGATTACCGCTCTAAAGTAAAAAGAGCATAAGGTGTGAAGGAGCCAGGTCCCTCTTGTTGGATTTGATAAACTTTCTAAAAGTTGCATTTAAGTGGCATTTTCAGAATTGTAATTTAAAATCTGACTTCACCATAGATTAGGATTTTAAATTAGGAGACACCAAACATGGACAGCTTATCTCTTCCCATTTGGAAATTATGCTTATAAAATCTAATAAGGTAACTTCAATGTTATTCTCTGGGAGAGATAGGCCTTGTAGCAGTGAAATACAAATGTAGGAGTTTTCGCACTATAAGGACATGCAAAACTTAAAAGTACATGTCCTACTTCTTAAATACATTGCACCCTACTCTCTGTGCTGTCCAGGGCCTGCCCTAGTGGTTGAGTTGGTAGTTTAAACTGCCCACAGAGGCTCTGCAATGGCAGGCCTGACACATGGTTAAGGTGCTACTTGAGTGGGGGGTACAGCCAGTGCTGCAGGCCCACTAGTAGCAGTTAATTAATTTACATGCCCTTGGCCCATATAGTACAACTTTACTAGTGACATATAAGTAAATCAAATATGCTAATTTGGTATAGGTCAATGTGACCATGTTTTAAGGAGAGAGCACAAGGACTTTAGAACTGGTTAGCAATATTAAAGTGCACAGAATACTAAGACCAACAAAAGCAAATTCAGCAAAAATAGGAGGAGGAAGGCAAAATGTCTGGAGGCGACCCTGCAGAAAGGGTCAAGTCCAACAATATTCAATATAGAATTATTAGTGACAAGCAAACAATTATATAGAAGAAAAGTAGTGTTTGCTGCTCTCAATAGTTCCAGAATGGTACAGTCCAAGACACATTAAGATGTTGGTCCTAGGAACATTCAACATTAGATTTAAGTCTAGCAGCATTAGCAGTTATGAGGTGCTCTAAATTGATGCTTTAGTATTGGATGAGAATAGCATGAGATTTCTGTCTAAATGAATGTGTGAAGTAATGCTTCTAACCTTCTGTCAGCAGCGGAATATTCATGATTTTTCTTCTAAGACTTTCAAATTTATTTTTTGAATTTTGCGGACAACCAAACTTTAGACAAAAGTCAGACAATAGTGAACCCATAATACACTTTTATTTTTCTAGAAATTCCTAAATAATTGATTTTCCTTTAACTTTAATGCATTTATTACATCAAAGTGATGATTGAAGAAAAACTTCTTTCAATAACTTCCAGAAATCTAAATAGGGTTCAAGAAGTTTGTAAGTAATCTTGAATATAAAATGAGAAGAGTGAGGCAGCCTGGCAGAAAAAATAATAAATTCTTATAAAGGAAAAGGGTAAATGGAGGATTTTTCAACATCCACCCACTCTCTCACTATCGTATTACTTTCCAACAAACCCTTATGCTTTGTCTCTACCTCCTTTTCTCAGTCTAACATTACATCCTCTGTCTCACCTCGGAACTGTCTACCTCTCTCTCTCTTTCTACTTCTGTATCAAACTCACTTCTCTTTCGCTCCCTCATTTCTGCCTTTCTACTTCATATCTTTTCTCTCCACACTTCATCTGTCTTTCTACCCTTCCTTCCTATTTCTCAAGCAGTAGTGCTCTGTTTTCCTGAATGTATTTTGATCATAACTGCTGAATTTAAAAATCATATTGTGGCTTATGAGGCTTGAACATCAGGTCTTTCACCTATGGGTTTGCCAAACAAGCATCAGCACTTCTCAAAGTACTATTTTCCCTAACACCAACAATTCTGTACCTTGTGTGTTTTTAAAAACATGTATTTGAATGGTTATTTTACAATTTACTATGACTATAAAATCTGTATATAAAAGTGCTAAGGGGCCTATTAGTATTGTAGTGAAGATTGCTATCTATATACGTACAATGCTAAGTTAGCTCAACCGCGTTAAATGTTAGAAAGCCATCTTGCCGCTTTTGCTGCTTTTGCACATGACACTGTAGTTACATGTTATCAATTGAGAAATGCTTGCTCAACTTTGCTTCACATGAGAACTGTCTGTTGTTCACATCCCAAACAGTGAGCAGCGACCTTGGTCTGAACATCGTGTAAAGAAACAGTCTGGGTCGCTAGACGGTGCATGTTGTTGGGTTCAGGTTGATCGGCCCACTATTTAGCCAAAACACGCACGCAGCTGCAAATACCTGAAAGTCGGGTGCTTTTAATATGGCAGTGTTGCATGTTTTTCATGACATTCGGAAGAAGAGCTTTTCCAGGAGCAGAGTCTAGCTGATCCTGTGATGTGATCTCACTGAGCTGATCTTTACGGTAAGGGGTTCCCCATTCAAGCCTAGAGACCTTTTATTAGTCTAATAATAATATTAGTTTACTAGCGAAAGGAAGGTGGCTGATATCCACTGTCATTTTAATATGATTACTCCTTTCAATTTCTATGGTATTGTAACTATGCTGATGGTTTTGATTTTAATAATGTGTCTGCTATTGTTAGCCAAAGTACTACATCTTAGGTAGGCCTGGGCCAAAATTTTGTTCCGTTCGAGGAAATTGCGATAATTTGACATTTTCGCGTTCCGCGGAGAGCGCGAAAATGTAAAAATTTCCGCATTCCAAAGCTTGGCGATAATTTGTTTCTTGCTCGCGCTGTAAAATAATACATTCTCGCGCGCGCGCGATCGCCTTACCTGAATCCCTGCGTTCGCCGACAAGTTTTCTTGATCCGGTCGCATTCTCCATGAGATCTTGTATTGTTTTTAGCCATTTGCGCTGTCTCGCGACAGTTCGCGCCCGCAGTGACGTCATGCGTCGCGCGATCACGTCTTTCTTCTCGCGATCATGCACCGCGAGACAACTGAAAACAAGATGGCCGCGCCCACGAGCAACCACATGGGTAAGTTGGCGAGCCGCAACCATGCAAAAATTTTGCAAACATGCGGGAAAAAAACTTCCGCATCTTCGCGATATTTCCGCGTGTTTGCGATAATTTTTAACATTTTTGCGATCATTTGCGAAAGTGGATTTCGCAAATTCTGCCCACCCCTAATCTTAGGACACGAGGTTTATAAAATAAACTCTTTAAACTTTACCGTGTCTCTGTTTACTCTTGTTGTGGACTGATATGAGAATAATTACGAACAGGTATTTCTGATTCCCACCATTCCTGAGAAATACACTAAGTCGCTTGTTCTGGGTTGTCTATACATTGGGACCGCCGAGATAAACCTCGGATAACGAATGGGACACTGATGCTGGTCGGATAAGGGGTTCTGGGTTCTGAGGTGAGTTTTTGGTACACCACAATTCACTGAGGTCCTGGTTTCCTGTGCATAGTTCTGTGCATAAGCAGAATCCCTGCAACATGGCGCACCTAACTTTTGGTCTATTGATTTGAAACGCCTTAGTAGTGCTTGTATTAGTCCACAACACCCTCACTCTGGTTTCCGGTTGACGGGAGAGACGGCTTAACCTACCTGTGTTTCGACTAATAGGATCCTTCAAGCTTGATCATTAAAAAGGTTATTTTTACTGAACCCCAGTGCTACTGTTGATATCGTTGATACTCTTTAGTGTGTCCTGATGGCGGTCGAGATAGCCGCGCATAGTCGTGCACCTCTACGCCGTCATTTGACGACGTGTGGGGTGCCAGATGATGGGATGGCTGTTATTTTTGTGGTGAGTGCTGATGCGTCTTACCCGTACGAGTTGTTTTACTCATGGGTGACTTTTCCGGCGGTGGATGACGATGATATGTTTCATTCCTTTACTGCCAGACAGCTACCTGCGGTCTATACCCCGTATAGGACACAAGAAATTCCAATCTCTGCATGGCAGCATACCATTTGGTTTAATGGCGCCCTTCCCCATGCGGTTGCACCGGCGAGAATGGGCCCGTTGTCTATTGCAGGGGCCACATGGCCGGTGCTGCCCGGCTTTACGCCTCATCCCCGCTATCTCACGGTGGCGGTGGCTGAGTTGCGGGTACTACACACAGCCCTGATTACAATTCATAGGGCTTTAGTGCAGTACGTGTCGCGCAACGTGCAGGTGGGGACACCTGCTGTTGCAGGGCAACCGACGGACCACCACGCGGTGGTTATTAGTCCTGTTATGGTTAATTCGGTTATGGGCAAGCGCCCACAGAGTAAGGATGATTTTCCTTATTGGCTTGCTGAGAAATTTAACTAACTGGAGGCGGTTTTTCCGCATACCACTCCTGTGGAGAAACACAGGATACTCACCATTAGTTTGCCGAAAGACTTAGTCCCAGATATGGCTGATTGCACAAACTGGGGCAAGGTCTTTGCCGCGACCTACTCGAAGTGCTTCGGCACTCCGTCTATGTCTGTACTACCCTCCGTCATCAAACGTGTTCAAGAGAATCACGGTGCGGAGGCTGCTGTTGAATTGGGAATGAGGCTTGTCGGAGTGTTCGATATGGTGGCTTCCATAGTAATGGGCAACCTCAAAGGCGATGCCATGCAGTTCCAAGTACTAAATAAGTTGGACAGCGTGGATGAACTCGACAAGCCCAAAGAGTTCGCAAAAATAATTGCGCAAGCCTACAGGCAAGTGGGCCGTAGTGCGTTGGTTGTTAAACCAGCCGTAATAATTCCTGATATAGTACAGCAAACTAAGGTGAGTTCGTCAACTAAAGACGAACGCCCAAACTTTCCTAAACAAAGTTGGCGAGCTAAGAAAAAGGGGAAGCAGCAACAGAGACAGGGGTCTCGTCCTGCCTCGGCCGTGCAGTCGTCCAGTGAACGCACATATGATCTGCGCGATCGATCTCGTATTAAGTCACCTGATAGATTTCAGGTTTCTGAACAACGCTCTCCTCGTTCTTCACAGGAAACATCGGCTTCACAATCCGGTGGCGGAGACCGTGGGAAAGGAAGGGGTGCCCAAGGTCGTGAGCAACCCCGCCAGACTGACGGCAAAGGTAAGCAGGACGAGTCTGCGCGTCAACGACCCCCGTTTCAGAAAAAGAAAGTTTCTGCGCTAACAGCGAGGTATGCCACAGATGGTGCAGACGCAGCTTCAGAACCTGACATGGGCACTAAAGCTGCTCGACAGCGCGGCGGAAGTTACAGTAGTGCGACGAGCACTGCGTCCATATCTGGTGGCGACAGCAACTGATACTTTCATAACTGTAGAAACTGCTGACACTAGAGTGGCTCCCCCTGACAGACTATATAACATAGTCCTTTTAATTGAGGGTGACATACAACGCATGGTTAAAGGGATTTTTTGGGATCATCTGACCACTTCATATGATATTCTATTAGCAGAGGCAGATAGGCCCCCGGCTTTCGTTTTAGATGCTCCTAGAGGGGAGGAGGTAATCCTCCCGTCCTTTGCGCACACTATGCCAAGGGACAAAGCTAAAAAGTTCGCCGAGGAGTGGGCTCTGGTGCTTGCACCTGCTCTGTATCGT
Organism: Triturus cristatus; assembly: GCF_964204655.1. Classification (NCBI taxonomy): domain Eukaryota; kingdom Metazoa; phylum Chordata; class Amphibia; order Caudata; family Salamandridae; genus Triturus; species Triturus cristatus. Next base: position 386,957,543 of record NC_140583.1, read on the forward strand.
AATCAGGTAGGCTGGGATAAATTGTCCCCCAGCCATGAAATTCCGTTGCGGTCAACGCCCCAGCCACAACCCCAATATCCCATGCGTTGCGAAGCAAGACCTCACGTCGCGGCTATCCTTGAACAATTGGAATATCAAGGGGTAATTGAAACTTGTGTGTCACCAATGAATAATCCTTTATTCACTGTGACGAAACCTGACGGGTCGTACCGCCTAGTTTTGGATTACCGGCATTTAAACTCTTATTGCCGGACATGCGCAGTACAAAATACCCACAGTTCGGCTCTCGTCGATAGTCTCGTGAGAAAACGGTTTAAAACCACACTTGACATCTCCAATGGCTTTTACAGCCATAACCTGTCCTTTCTTAGTAGTGAGTGGACGGCATTTACTTCGGGTGGCAAACAAAAACATTTCAAAGGATTACCGATGGGCTATAATAACAGCCCTGGTGTCTTCGCCGCTCGTGTGGTCTCTCTGTTAGAGAGCATAGACCCTGATGCGTACTCGTATGTGGATGATATTTATCTCACAGATGACGAGTTGGGACCGCATCTTAGTCACGTTGATCGCATTATTGTTTTGTTTGCAGACTTCGGTTACAAATTCAACTTTGCGAAGTCTCACATTGCGGAATATACAGTGTTGTTCTTGGGATACGAACTCAAAAATGAAGGTCGAGGATTGGCTCCGCACTTCCTAGAAAAATGCGCATGCCTATTTGCTCCCACGACACTGAAGAAATTACAATCTCTGCTGGGTTTTCTGAATTTCGGTCGAATTTACATTCCAGATTATGCCCAGTGTATCAAGCCGCTTTATGCCTTGATACAACCTACTTTTTCCAAATCATGTTGGCTGCCAGAGCATTCAGCTATATTGCAATCATTGCAAGCGGATCTTCTTGCTTCAAAATACTTACTGACGCGTGATAACCACACTAACCTGGTAATAAGAATTGTGCCAGGCGCAGTGGGTTTCACAAACTTAACGTTCAATGAGGGCGACACCGTCCCCATTGCCTATAAATCACACTTGTACACTTCGGCTGAACTGTGATTTTCCGCTGTTGAGAAAGTTCTGACGGCAGTACAGATGACGATTCTGAAAGAGTGAGCGCTATCGCAAGGTAAATGCATGTTGGTGGTAACACCATATCCTGCCCTTGAGGCGGTGACAAAAGCAAGTGTACCAAATTCTAAGGCTTTTCATCCAAGGTGGATACAATGGGCCACTTCCTTGACATCGCCTGACGTCACATATATCTTTGACGTGGCACTTCAGACTCAGGAGTTTTTGCAGTATGAATTTGTTCATCCAGCTCCTCTGTCTTTGCGCCCGCTCGTGGATTACCATTGTGTCATTTACACTGACGGTTCTGCGCAACCGGCAACTGGATCAAAGCATGCCTATTCAGCGGCCTGCGCAATTGTGGTCGATACTTTCGTAAATGGTGATTTCCAATCCGATGTCGTGCATACGCAGTCATTGGGTGATTGTGCCGCTCAGTTGGCGGAGCTTCGTGCTCTGGTGCTTGCACTAGAGTTTGCTGATCCCCGAGTCACTACCCTTATAGTGAGTGACTCATTTCATTGTGTCCAATCATACAACGACAATCTACATTTTTGGCCTCAGAATGACTACCATGATTCCAAAGGTAGCATGATTAAGCATAAAACGCTTTGGGTTTGAGTGGCAGACCTTAAAGAACATCTGCCTCTCGTGAATGTTATTCACACTCTTGGTCACCAACGAGTTGGTGTCCATGCTGTCGGCAACAGCCTGGCTGACGAGGCAGCAAAAACAGCAGTGGCAACATACTTAGTAGCAGCAGTTACAAGATCTAAAAGTAAGATCGATGATGACATCTTGGCAGCTATTGCTGCTACAGAGAAGGGAACAAAATATCCAAGTGGTTTCCCTTTTCGTTACCATTATCGCTTAAGTCCTGATAACGTCCCATTAGTGAGGATTAATGACGTTGGTGATAGATTGATTCCCAACGCGGACTGCAGACCATCTTTGATATTAGCTGCTCACGAGGGCATGGCGTCCGCGCATGCCGGCATTGCAGCTACTGTATCTCTGTTACAACAACGTTACTGGTGGTGCGGTTTATATAAACAAGCTCGAGCTTATGTTCTTAATTGTGACATTTGCCAGCAGATAAAACCTTCAACTGCGGCGCGCCCACCACAAACTCAGTTGTACATATCTAATAAACCACTGGGATGTGTTTATTTAGATCACTGCGGTCCATTTACCTCTGATACTGCGTACAAATACATCTTGGTTGCAGTGGATTCGTGCACACGTTTTCTGTGGGTGTGGCCACAAAGGAGTGCTGATGCCCGTACTTTCATCAAGGATTTGCGTGTCTTTGTTGGAAGTTTTGCATGTGGTACCTTTCATTCTGATCAGGGCCCTGCGTTCGCCTCTAAGGCGTACAAAGATCCCATGAGAAATTTGGGGGTCCAAGTCAAATTTTCGTCTCCATACCGACCTGAGGGTAATAGTGTAGTGGAGCGAATGAACCGTGACTTAAAGCAATCTTTGACAGCCAGGGTCTTAGGTACTGGCCGGAACTGGCTAGCCCACTTATATATATATATATTTTTTTTAGCCCACTTATATGACGTACAACGTGCACTAAATAATCTCCCTACAAGGTCTCTGGGTGGGCGGACCCCATACATGATGCTCTTTGGCATACAAATGTTTGTCCCGGACCTTGATGGTCTAGACATGGCGGCGTCGGCCGCACCCTTTGACGTAGATGATCACTGTGCTGTATTGCAGAATCTTCAAGAAGCCAGAGACAGTCTAGCGAAGGAACACGTACCCTCCTCATCTGATACTGCGCTTCAGATTCCGGTAGTCGGCTGGCTGCCTCGTGTTGGTGATCTGGTCCGTGAGAAGGTGGAGAACAAGAAGGAGTTTGGCCCCTCTTATCGTGCACCAGTTCCAGTGCTTGGAGTACAGGGTACACGTACAGTCATTTTACCTCCACTTCCTGGTCGAAAGGATAACAGGTACATCTCTATTGACAATGTCAAGCTACAGTGAGTGGCCGATTCTTCTTAGTATGACACCGGCAGTTATATGCCCTTCGATGCTGAGAAATTCTGTTGTGGCCCCGACTTCTAACACCTTGCCTGATGTTGCCGTCGAGATGCATACAGTTACTGGTCCTTTATTGCCACCGACATCTGGTGGTCTACCTGAAGATATTGAGTATGCTTATCCTGCGGATGTTCCATTGCCTGTTTTACAATCCACCACAGTTACCCAGTCACAATACTCTTTTGACTCTAATTCAATGACTTCCATTGCCCCGTCCAAAGTTTTGATTTTTGTGGCCTGGTTCAAAAGACACTTTTTAATTCCCCCTTGGACTTACATTTGGCTGGTGCTCATATGTATTTTTTTGTTTATGTCCATTGGCTTTGTGGTAGTGTTTTTTAGACTTATCAGTGGATACTACCTGAAAGAAAGATCTACAATTCGACTAATTGATGGAACTTTGGCCCCCCACTCCTCATCACATATCATGAAAAGGGAGAAAACTTTTGTGAACATTACTGCCTGGCCTGTACGTGATGGGATCGCTTGGGATGCCGTAAAATTTCAAATTCATGGCCCCACTGAAGTGATCAATGTGCCAAATGTATTTCGTGTTTCTATGGGTGATGTAGTTAAGCAGAACATCCACTCAGATGATTGGGATGTGCAAGCAATAGAAGCACTGTTTTCTGATTTGAAATATTATGCTGCATTTGATGCTAAGGATTTGTATTTAGATACTGCTAATTATGATGAGCAATTCTGCTATCAACATTATGGCACACATTTCCTACACAAAGCAAATACGTTTAGAAATTTCGTAAATTATACACATTGGGAGCACTGTCCCGTCCCTAGGCTTGGCAGCTCCACCACGTTAGTGGACAAATTCACATATTTTTCGGATTTCAGTGTGTCAAATCCGGCCTCCTTTTATTTTATTCCTTTTTATTTTAAGGTTGCGGCTGAGTCTGCTTCTAAAGTTAGACTGACACACACCAAATTGTTGTATTCTAAGTCCTTTACGGACAAGTTGGCAATTGGAGGATATGATCTGTGGAAAGCTACTATCGATCTTAAATAGGTTTGGGGTTCTAAACCGTGGCAGGTACAGGGAACAGAAGCTTTGCATCGTGCCTGCCTCATCCCGAACCACATGTTATTTTTAAATTCGTCAATTTTTCAGACCACTTGTTTTGGATTGGCTACTTCTAAAAAATTAAATTCTCCCTCCATTCTGGGTCTGGGTGCTTATCCTAATTGGGGTAATCATACGGATCTGTCCCTTGCTACGTTGCAGTCATACATTTCCAACACATCCTTCAATATTTCTGAATTGAATCCGGAAGGGTGGTTGGTATGGCAAACAAGTTCAGATTCCTGTCAACATCGGTTTCTGGATTTAGCACAGGGGTATACACAAGTTCGTGTAGACCCCCGTTTTGAGTCTTCTCACACTGTAACTACCTACTCAGTAGGGAAGTTATGCCAATCTTGGCTGCGACATTCCACCTTAGCATCTGTTAAACTTCATTTATCACAATTAAATGACAAAATAGATTTGAATGATTTGGTTAAGGGTCCTGCAGTTGGCAGGTCCAAAAGATGGGTATATGCTATTTACAACGAAGTTTGTAAGCTATCACAGAATGAGGCAGCATCCAGATTACGAGCTATTGACCAGGCCAATATGGAGAAGGTATTGGCTGTAATAGATAATAGTATGAACACCTTGTCTTCCAGAATTTATACCTTAGATAATATTGTTTCATCTGTGGTAGACATTGTGCAGGATGATTTGTCTGTTTTGTATCATGGTCAGAATCAATTGCGTTCCATTATGCAGTTTGCATGGACATTGCAAACGTTAAAGGCTGGGAAAGTCCCTTGGGATTACATGAATACTTCATCTTTGTTCCTCCCTTTTAATTTAACTGCGAAACAACAATTTATGTCCATGAAAGATGCGACATATTCTTTGCTGCACATTGAAAAGTTAGAACCTTTAACCTTCTCTGTTGCCGAATTAAATTCCGCTGTGTGGCTTATCCACGGGTTGATCACATTACCGTTCCCTCTGTTTAAGTTCAGTTCGTGCATGAAACATTATGCCCTTGGCAGATATGGAAAAACTTGGTACTGCCTTCCTGCACGAAGTTTGGTCACTCCCATTCATGTATAGATGTGTGAGAGACGGAAAAGAAGTATACTTAAAAGGTGAAGAGTGCACTTCCACTCCGGATCACTCTGTAGTGTGTAGGCACATTCAATTGCATGGTGCATGTAATGTGCACGCTCCTAATTTAGCTTGCGTCCTGAAAGGGATCCCTGTGCCAGTTATAACACCGTCTTTTACGCTGCTTGCTAATGGTAGTTATTTGCTATTAAATAATGAAACTTGCTGTGGGATGTTAGTGGGAATTCCCTACATAGTGACTGTATCACAGAGAGTAGTTTGTTGTAATAACGTCCTTTTCCCACCCCCGCATGGACGGCTCGATGTATCCATATGGCCTTCCATTCCAACCTTGAAAGCAGAGTTCAATAAGATGAGCAGAATAAGGGCTCTATTGTCTCAAAAAGAAGTCGCGTTGACTTCATCCCGGGAAACATTTGTCCTTCACGTAGCAAACACGCGCACAGAGGTGCAAGCGCCTTTGAATACTTATCTCCCACTTCATTTTGGGGCCATGATTCAGACTATCTTTAATGCCTCGTCAACAAGTGGCCTGGCTCATTTTTTTTAAATTGTGGGCTCCGGCCTCGTGACCTCCTTTCAAACTATTTTTGGTGTGATCCCGGCATTTTTTCATTCTATTTTTTCCAGAATCTTCGGAGGTCTCCCTTTGCTTCTCGCCCTCGTAGCCGGGGTACTTTTGTTGATCTCCGTACTACGCTATGGATGCACAACTTGCGTCTCACGACAACAGGTCCCGGCTGCTCCATCTTCGTAACCGGATGCTTGAATACTATGGCACTTTACCACTGGCGACCTTAAGCATAGCCTATGGATTGTCCTTCCGGTTTCCCTACTTTACTTGTGTACAGCCTATCTTTCATTGCCTAGATTGTCCATTCCAATGGCCTCTGGATTTGTGCCTGTCGAACTCGGTGTCTCCTGCCCCGGATTATGATCGGCTAATGAGCCCCTTAGTGGCTCATGAGTTGGACTGTTCTGGCGTCAGGATTATGGCCTGTGGAGCAGCACATGGAGTCCTTGGGAATTGGGACATCGGAACGGCTGCAACTGAATTCTTAGCGAGAACTTATCTTGAAGAGCACGCCAGTTGTCCTCGAATGGTGCTGGAAGCTCCGGTTGTCGAGGAGCATGTGTGTTCCTTCCCCGTGCTGACCTGGATGGCAGATAATTTTGCAGAGCGTTCCAATGATTTCTTCTTGGAAGCTGTTGCAGCTTATTTTGCTTATACATTGATGGATTGACTTTTTGCACCTTCATTTCGTCATACGTCCTTCAATGATGTTTTTTTTATCCTTTAACTAGTTTTTTTCTCTCAATACTTTTTAATTTTTTTCTTAGTTTTTTCTCTTTGAACTTTTTCACTTTCCTTATATGGACTTATAGTTCATGCCCTTGGTTCCGTTCTATCAAACTTGAACTCTGCGTTCTTGCAAGTGCGCCCCTACTGGTTAGTGGTCCGATCAAGGGGGGTGTAGTGAAGATTGCTATCTATATACGTACAATGCTAAGTTAGCACAACCGCGTTAGATGTTAGAAAGCCATCTTGCCGCTTTTGCTGCTTTTGCACACAACACTGTAGTTATCAATTGAGAAAGGCTTGCTCAACTTTGCTTCACATGAGAACTGTCTGTTGTTCACATCCCAAACAGTGAGCAGCGACCTTGGTCTGAACATCGTGTAAAGAAACAGTCTGGGTCGCTAGACGGTGCATGTTGTTGGGTTCAGGTTGATCGGCCCACTATTTAGCCAAAACACGCACGCAGCTGCAAATACCTGAAAGTCGGGTGCTTTTAATATGGCAGTGTTGCATGTTTTTCATGACATTCGGAAGAAGAGCTTTCCCAGGAGCAGAGTCTAGCTGATCCTGTGATGTGATCTCACTGAGCTGATCTTTACGGTATGGGGTTCCCCATTCGAGCCTAGAGACCTTTTATTAGTCTAATAATAATATTAGTTTACTAGCGAAAGGAAGGTGGCTGATATCCACTGTCATTTTAGTATGATTACTCCTTTCATTTTCTATGGTATTGTAACTATGCTGATGGTTTTGATTTTAATCATTTGTCTGCTTATGTTAGCCAAAGTACTGCATCTTAGGACACGAGGTTTATAAAATAAACTCTTTAAACTTTACCGTGTCTCTGTTTACTCTTGTTGTGGACTGATATGAGAATAATTACGAACAGGTATTTCTGATTCCCACCATTCCTGAGAAATACACTAAGTCGCTTGTTCTGGGTTGTCTATACATTGGGACTGCCGAGATAAACCTTGGATAACGAATGGGACACTGATGCTGGTCAGATAAGGGGTTCTGGGTTCTGAGGTGAGTTTTTGGTACACCACAATTCACTGAGGTCCTGGTTTCCTGTGCATAGTTCTGTGCATAAGCAGAATCCCTGCAACAGTGTGGTGGGCGGATCGCCACCGCCGTGCTGGGGGTGGTGATCTGCCTGCCATCACTCCACAATTTACCCCCGCCATATTACTATGGCAGGGGGTACCGCGGCAGACGGAAAGTCTGTCTGCCGCTTTTCCGCCGGTCGGATTGACGGCCGGGTGGAAAAGGCACACAATATGATGGCGGTGCCTTGCAGGCACCACCATCCATATTATGATGTATGCGGTCCCTATGCCTTTCCATGGCGGAGACTCCGCCATGGAAAGGCATACAGTAAATGGCTTTGGGGGCCTGTTGCGTGCCCCCGGGGGGTGGGGGTGTGTGGCTGCACTTGGGTAGTACCCATGGTACCCCACTTCATTGGCATGCACAAGGTGGCAGTCACCGTGCGGTGCCTGTCACGTTGTACATGCCAATGCACAACATGCAACTTTTACATTGCAGCGGGTGCTGCTTACAGCACCGCCCGCCGCAATATAACAGATTCGGGATGCGACCGCCAGGTTGGCAGTCGCTTCCTAATTGGCACAGTGGGACTGCTGCACCTCTGGCGGTTGGTCCCATTTTTTGTTACGGTAATGGTGCCCTTAGTTTGAAATTCAATTGACAAATCAAATCGAATAAATTGCAGCACAAACTGTTAACCCAAAAGCACAAAGGAGCCTATTAAACTCAATCTTTGCTGATTTCTACATCACATAGTAGCTACTCTATGTATGACTATCAAAACACAGGTGTAGTTCATTTTTAAATCATGGATAAGCAAGGAGGAATACAAGTTACATAAAAACTTTTCTTCCTAGAACCATGTAAATAAATTGATAAAGACACACATTATAAGTGTATTTTGTTTCTGCATTTGAACTGTGACCCTAGATGAGTCTTTGGCATCATTATGCAAGAAATTAAATGCTTGCATTTCTCAACCATAATCTTAGACATTGTGATATTCTGGATTATAAATGAGGAGTCTTCTATTTTGGGACCAAAGACACAGTTTCAATGAGGAAATCCTTGGTAGGTAGGACACAAAACAGCAGAATTTGCCTCAGATACATTTTATTTAAATATTAAAGCAGCTGCATACTATATAAAAATAAAAAAAATATAACCAATAACATTTCCAAATCAATTTATTTAGATATGGTCAAAACTGGCTTATGGGGTTATGAGAGAGGACTTTTTAAAGACCAACCCAAGGAAGTGCGTGAGCCAAGAGTTTACTGTGGCACTTCTAATTTAGAGTTTGTTGAGCTGGGATCTATGCTATAAATTGGCAAGATGAGAGCTCTTCCTTCAGTTAGGGGGATGTGTAATTTCCAAAATAAATTGATGCAGCTTTAGCCACACCAAGTCTATGATTACCCATCTAATTTAGAGTCAGGAGGATGACACAGTCCCCCAAGGGGAAGCCTTGGCCGGCTCTCCTGCCAGGAACTTTTGACTCATAAGTACATCACTGGACTGCAGGGTATTGTGAAAATCACCCCTGGCCTACTTATTTACTGCACGGGGGGCAATCAACAATGTGGGTCCATAACTTTCCTACTGCAGATAATTTGTTGTGTGAAGGGCCCTGAGTGGATGACTATGGGCTACTTTCCCAAGGTAGTTATACAGTCGGTGGTCAGCAATAGGCAAAATTGCGCTTTAAGGTCTAGCACATGTACAAATCAGTTAAGGCAGGTAATCTGGCATGATGCATAAGGTAGGGAAAACCACCAGATCCCCACGTGTGTGGCCAGCAGACCACTTATGCTATATATACAAATCCAATGCACACGTTCAAACATAAATACATAAAGTTACATAAAATATCACAATGATGCTTGTCTTTATATTTTCAGATGTATTCGAATTCAAAACCTTTAAACCATCTTAGCCAACACGTGTTTTGTTGCTGCTACAGGGGATTACCCTGCGACTTCTTCAGGGAGGAGTAATACTGTGGTTGGCACGGTGCGGGCATGCAAACAACCTGTTTAGTTTTATAATCTATTTTATTCTATTCATGGCGAAGTAGTGCTCCCTCATGCTGTCACTAAGTAGTAAATACATGCTGACTATATTGTAAACTCGAACATGTATAAAAAAACGTATTTTGTTATATTACGATACATGTGGTCAGTTTCGAGTAGTCTCTAAGTAACAGAAAAGGGCACATCAGCTAAAGAGTAGCAGTTGGTACATACTAATGAGGTGTACTAGGTACCATGAAGGATCCCCCTACCTTAATTCCGGTGATAATTCCAACTCGGAAGGGGTTCCTATAAGTTCTGCTCCTGGAGAGGTAGACCAATTAGTCTGGTGTCCAGAAAGCTAAATCTGCTTCCAAGTGTAAGGTAATTTCTTTTAGAAGAGCTGCCCCATCCTAAGGTAAAATTAACATTGTATTGGCATTTTTATCCCTTACTCCTCTGTCCCGTATTGAGACTCTAGTAAGTCCGTTTTATCATTCCTTACCGGCAGTATTTTGTAGAACCCTTTGTATCTCCAGGCCATGGCGTGTTCGCCATGCAAATCAGCAGTCTATAGCCAGCCACCCATGTGTTGTCTTAAATAATGAAGCATGAGGGCAGACTAAACTGGTACTGAGCCCATTTTGGGTGCCATCTTGGAGTGGTGCATCGGGACCCCCGGAGCACTGGAATCCTTGAACCCATTTTGGGCGCCATCTTGGAGTGGTGTATCGGGACCCCCGTGGCAATGGAATCAATATTATTGTGAACCACATGACCCAAACCCACCACGCGACTGCCACGAAGAAACTGGAATAAGATCACTGAGGAGCACCTAAACACCACCCTCCGCCTAGACCCTCCCTGCACCAAGACTGACGCCAACTCCGCAAACCAAGGAATTTCACAGGTGGATCTCCAAATGCGCCGACAAGCTCGCTCCCCTCTGTCACCCCAGCAAACAACACCCTCTGAAAGCCGCCTGGTTCACCACCGAACTCCAAGAAACCAGGCGATCGTACAGACGCCTCGAGATAGCCTGGCAAAATCGGAAATCCACAGAAGACCTCATCAGCTACCCCAGCACCCAGAAAGAATACCACCAGCGCATAAGAGACACCAAGTGAACTTTCATCAAGAACAAAATCCTTACCAATGCAACCAAAACCAAAGAACTTTTCAACGTCATACAACAATTCACCACACCCTCCAGCGAAACCATGGACTTCACATCTTCCCAGGAACTCTGCAACAAACTCAGCTCCTACTACCATCTGAAAATCAAGACCCTCTACGACAACTTCAGCGAACAGACGCCGGACACCAGCTCCCCGCACCACCGATATAGAGCTGACCATCACCACCTGGAATCCCGCCACCATCCAACTCACCATGGCAACCATGAGGAACACCCACTCAGGAGCACCCACGGACCCCTGCTCTCCGCACATCTACCACAGAGCCGCCGCCGCCATCGCACACGAACTAGGATGGGCCACCAACGCCTTCTTCGAATCTGGCATCTTCCCAGATGACTGGAAGTGGGCGGAAGTCAAACCCCTCCTCACAAAGCCCACAGCTGACCCAACAGACCTGAAGAAATACTGGCCCATCTCTCTCCTCCCCTTTGCAGCCAAAGTCACAGAGAGACTCGTAAACACCCAGCCGACTGCCTTCATGGAAGAGAACTCCATCCTAGACGTCTCCCAGTCTGGGTTCCATAGCAACCATAGCACTGAGACCGCCCTCCTCGCCGCCACCGATGACATCCGCATGCTACTCGACCAGGGACACACTGCAGCCCTCATCCTACTAGACCTCTCCGCAGCTTTCGACACTGTCTCTCACCGCACTCTCGCCGCCAGATTCCACGATGCTGGGATACAAAAAACCGCCCTCGCCTGGATCCGCTCCTATTTCTCCGGCAGAATCCAAAGGATCAGCCTCCCCCTTTCCTCGCCGAACCCAAAGAGATCACCTGCGGAGTACCCCACGGATCTTCACTAAGACCCACACTCTTCAAAATCTACGTCGCCCCCCTCGCAGCCATCCTCAGACATCCTGTGCTCAGCATAGTTTCTTACACAGACAAACACCCAGCTCATTCTCTCCCTCACAAAGAACCCCGACGACACCAGACTATGTTTCCAGGAAGGAATGAAGGACGTCACCACCTGGATGAAAAACAGCTGCCTGAAGCTCAACTCTGAGAAGACTGAGGTCCTTATCCTCAGAACCTCTGCCTCTGCCTGTGACAACACCTGGTGGCCCACCGCCCTCTGGAACCCCCCCCACTCCAACAGACCATGCACGGAACCTCGGCATCATACTAGACTCTTCCCTCACCATGACCCACCAGATCAACTCCATTGCCTGCACCAGTTTCAACTGCCTTTGGACCCTCTGCAAGACCTTCAAATGGATACCCCCAAATGCAGAAAAGCCATCACCCACGCACTCAAACCAGCAGACTGGACAAAAACAATGCCCTCAACACCGGTATTAACAAAACTCTCCTACACAAGGTCCAAACCATTCGAACACCACAGCCACACTCGTACTCAGAATGCCACGCCACGAACACATGACCCAACACCTACGAGACCTACACTGGCTCCCCGTCGAGAAGAGAGTGACCTTCAAACTTCGCACCCACACCTACAAGTCCCTCCACAACATTGGACCCAAGTACCTCAATGAGAGAGTCTCCTTCCACATACCCAAGAGAAACCTCCGCTCCACCGACCTCGCCCTCGCAGAAAACCCCTGCATCTGCAGAACCAGAGCAGGAGGAAGAGCTTTCTCCTATGTCACAGCCAAAGCCTGGAATGAGCTACCGGTCAACATCAGACACTCACCTACCATGCACACCTTCAGGAAGAACCTCAAGACCTGGCTCTTCGCCTGAACCGGAGCTGCACTCACCCCCCCAGTGCCTTGAGACCCTCACGGGTGAGTAGCACGCTTTATAAACCCCTGATTGATTGACTGAACTAGCGGAATCTCTGTGGCAACGGACTAGTAAAAAGCCCATAAGATTAAACGCTATCTGCTAGTAAACTGTTTCTGTAAGGGCACATGACAGCATTGAGGTGCACTACCAAACAAGTGTGACTTTTGAGGTAACGTGCATGCGGTGTTTATACATAAATACATCCTTGTAAGAAATTTCTCTTGATATCCAAGAGCTTTGTCATTCTGACCCGAACTAATCAACGTGATAGTGTGTTTTGTGACATGTGACATGTGACAATGTGATAGTGAATTTCGTAACCACAGACAAACTCCACGATTCGTGGAGAAGGGAACAAGAGGCGCGGGGTTCTAGGATCTAGCAGCCTCCAATACTAACTGTTAACCACAAAAAGATCTGCTCCTAGTGTAGTGACCCTGTTGAGGTTACGATTACATTGTGAGTAAGGGCCTCTCACAAAATGTGACGGACTGGTCTCACACACCACCTGGTGTCATGCTTCATCATTGACCAGTCCTCGCCCGCTAAAACCTTGGTTTGATAGAGGGCGGGCATACACCTGACGACAGGGATGCACTTCTAAACTAAGTGGGGGCCCGTGAGGATGTGAGTGAAGATAAAAATCATTATAGTCATTTTAAATAAATTTTAATGTGACTAATAACTATATGATATTAAAAATCAGTGGACGGTGTGTGGGGAATTTATTGTCCCCTAGCCGTTGTGTAAGTGGTCAACATGTTTCTGCCGTGTTGGCCCAAGTGGGTCCAGGGCATTCATCAGGACCTAAGTATAAAGATGGGGTCTCCGTTCTTACCAACTGGTGGCAAGAAGATATCACCGTACGGGTGTGGCCTGTGCCACTCTCCACTTCCAAAACGGCTGCCAAATATCAAGCCTAGATTAAAAAAGTGCAATCAATTATATACACAGCAGTAACAACAAACTTGGGTCAAGAGAACATATATATATATATATATATATATCATCCAATGGTTGCCACTTGTAAGGACGCCCACACGGGGGAATAACCTTTGAAGGTGAGTGTGCGCCGCACAACCAGATACGTGCTTTTCTCCATTAATCTGCAGCTCTACGCGTTTCAGACACATAGTCCTTGTTCACGAGCTTGACAAAGGGAACAACGCAGCTACATGTTAAACCACCTGTTGTTGCTTTATTAAGTCCGCCCCAGTGGGCGTGTACTAATGCCATGATTAGCAGTCCCAGTGCCTTCTGGTATTCGTGGTGTTTAACACTAACATTTTATCACTGTGGATGCTGCAGTGTTCCCATCTCAATGTCGATAAAACCCCAGTGGGTGGGTTAAAACACCAGAGCTGGTAATGTTGCCAATGAAACACTCACTGTGGAACCCTCCGTTCTTTGACGGCGCCCAGCCTTCTGAACGCCAAAGATCCGCCTTTACAGCAGCGGTTCGTCCTCGCGACCTGGCAAGGCCGCATAACATAATCCAATGGTTGCCACTTGTAAGGACGCCCACACGGGGGAATAACCTTTGAAGGTGAGTGTGCGCCGCACAACCAGATACGTGCTTTTCTCCATTAATCTGCAGCTCTACGCGTTTCAGACACATAGTCCTTGTTCACGAGCTTGACAAAGGGAACAACGCAGCTACATGTTAAACCACCTGTTGTTGCTTTATTAAGTCCGCCCCAGTGGGCGTGTACTAATGCCATGATTAGCAGTCCCAGTGAACAAGGACTATGTGTCTGAAACGCGTAGAGCTGCAGATTAATGGAGAAAAGCACGGATCTGGTTATGCGGCGCACACTCACCTTCAAAGGTTAGTGTTAAACACCACGAATACCAGAAGGCACTGGGACTGCTAATCATGGCATTAGTACACGCCCACTGGGGCGGACTTAATAAAGCAACAACAGGTGGTTTAACATGTAGCTGCGTTGTTCCCTTTGTCAAGCTCGTGAACAAGGACTATGTGTCTGAAACGCGTAGAGCTGAAGATTAATGGAGAAAAGCACGTATCTGGTTGTGCGGCGCACACTCACCTTCAAAGGTTATTCCCCCGTGTGGGCGTCCTTACAAGTGGCAACCATTGGATTATGTTATGCGGCCTTGCCAGGTCGCGAGGACGAACCGCTGCTGTAAAGGCGGATCTTTGGCGTTCAGAAGGCTGGGCGCCGTCAAAGAACGGAGGGTTCCACAGTGAGTGTTTCATTGGCAACATTACCAGCTCTGGTGTATTAACCCACCCACTGGGGTTTTATCGACATTGAGAGGGCAACACTGCAGCATCCACAGTGATAAAATGTTAGTGATAAACACCACGAATACCAGAAGGCACTGGGACTGCTAATCATGGCATTAGTACACGCCCACTAGGGCGGACTTAATAAAGCAACAACAGGTGGTTTAACATGTAGCTGCGTTGTTCCCTTTGTCAAGCTCGTGAACAAGGAGTATGTGTCTGAAACGCGTAGAGCTGCAGATGAATGGAGAAAAGCACGTATCTGGTTGTGCGGCGCACACTCACCTTCAAAGGTTATTCCCCCGTGTGGGCGTCCTTACAAGTGGCAACCATTGGATTATGTTATGCGGCCTTGCCAGGTCGCGAGGACGAACCGCTGCTGTAAAGGCGGATCTTTGGCGTTCAGAAGGCTGGGCGCCGTCAAAGAACGGAGGGTTCCACAGTGAGTGTTTCATTGGCAACATTACCAGCTCTGGTGTTTTAACCCACCCACTGGGGTTTTATCGACATTGAGAGGGGAACACTGCAGCATCCACAGTGATAAAATGTTAGTGTTAAACACCACGAATACCAGAAGGCACTGGGACTGCTAATCATGGCATTAGTACACGCCCACTGGGGCGGACTTAATAAAGCAACAACAGGTGGTTTAACATGTAGCTGCGTTGTTCCCTTTGTCAAGCTCGTGAACAAGGACTATGTGTCTGAAACGCGTAGAGCTGCAGATTAATGGAGAAAAGCACGTATCTGGTTGTGCGGCGACACACTCACCTTCAAAGGTTATTCCCCCGTGTGGGCGTCCTTACAAGTGGCAACCATTGGATTATGTTATGCGGCCTTGCCAGGTCGCGAGGACGAACCGCTGCTGTAAAGGCGGATCTTTGGCGTTCAGAAGGCTGGGCGCCATCAAAGAACGGAGGGTTCCACAATGAGTGTTTCATTGGCAACATTACCAGCTCTGGTGTTTTAACCCACCCACTGGGGTTTTATCGACATTGAGAGGGGAACACTGCAGCATCCACAGTGATAAAATGTTAGTGTTAAACACCACGAATACCAGAAGGCACTGGGACTGCTAATCATGGCATTAGTACACGCCCACTGGGGCGGACTTAATAAAGCAACAACAGGTAGTTTAACATGTAGCTGCGTTGTTCCCTTTGTCAAGCTCGTGAACAAGGACTATGTGTCTGAAACGCGTAGAGCTGCAGATTAATGGAGCAAAGCACGTATCTGGTTTTGCGGCGCACACTCACCTTCAAAGGTTATTCCCCCGTGTGGGCGTCCTTACAAGTGGCAACCATTGGATTATGTTATGCGGCCTTGCCAGGTTGCGAGGACGAACCGCTGCTGTAAAGGCGGATCTTTGGCGTTCAGAAGGCTGGGAGCCGTCAAAGAACGGAGGGTTCCACAGTGAGTGTTTCATTGGCAACATTACCAGCTCTGGTGTTTTAACCCACCCACTGGGGTTTTATCGACATTGAGAGGGCAACACTGCAGCATCCACAGTGATAAAATGTTAGTGTTAAACACCACGAATACCAGAAGGCACTGGGACTGCTAATCATGGCATTAGTACACGCCCACTGGGGCGGACTTAATAAAGCAACAACAGGTGGTTTAACATGTAGCTGCGTTGTTCCCTTTGTCAAGCTCGTGAACAAGGACTATGTGTCTGAAACGCGTAGAGCTGCAGATTAATGGAGAAAAGCACGTATCTGGTTGTGCGGCGCACATTCACCTTCAAAGGTTATTCCCCCGTGTGGGCGTCCTTACAAGTGGCAACCATTGGATTATGTTATGCGGCCTTGCCAGGTCGCGAGGACGAACCGCTGCTGTAAAGGCGGATCTTTGGCGTTCAGAAGGCTGGGCGCCGTCAAAGAACGGAGGGTTCCACAGTGAGTGTTTCATTGGCAACATTACCAGCTCTGGTGTTTTAACCCACCCACTGGGGTTTTATCGACATTGAGAGGGGAACACTGCAGCATCCACAGTGATAAAATGTTAGTGTTAAACACCACGAATACCAGAAGGCACTGGGACTGCTAATTATGGCATTAGTACACGCCCACTGGGGCGGACTTAATAAAGCAACAACAGGTGGTTTAACATGTAGCTGCGTTGTTCCCTTTGTCAAGCTCGTGAACAAGGACTATGTGTCTGAAACGCGTAGAGCTGCAGATTAATGGAGAAAAGCACGTATCTGGTTGTGCGGCGACACACTCACCTTCAAAGGTTATTCCCCCGTGTGGGCGTCCTTACAAGTGGCAACCATTGGATTATGTTATGCGGCCTTGCCAGGTCGCGAGGACGAACCGCTGCTGTAAAGGCGGATCTTTGGCGTTCAGAAGGCTGGGCGCCATCAAAGAACGGAGGGTTCCACAATGAGTGTTTCATTGGCAACATTACCAGCTCTGGTGTTTTAACCCACCCACTGGGGTTTTATCGACATTGAGAGGGGAACACTGCAGCATCCACAGTGATAAAATGTTAGTGTTAAACACCACGAATACCAGAAGGCACTGGGACTGCTAATCATGGCATTAGTACACGCCCACTGGGGCGGACTTAATAAAGCAACAACAGGTAGTTTAACATGTAGCTGCGTTGTTCCCTTTGTCAAGCTCGTGAACAAGGACTATGTGTCTGAAACGCGTAGAGCTGCAGATTAATGGAGCAAAGCACGTATCTGGTTTTGCGGCGCACACTCACCTTCAAAGGTTATTCCCCCGTGTGGGCGTCCTTACAAGTGGCAACCATTGGATTATGTTATGCGGCCTTGCCAGGTTGCGAGGACGAACCGCTGCTGTAAAGGCGGATCTTTGGCGTTCAGAAGGCTGGGAGCCGTCAAAGAACGGAGGGTTCCACAGTGAGTGTTTCATTGGCAACATTACCAGCTCTGGTGTTTTAACCCACCCACTGGGGTTTTATCGACATTGAGAGGGCAACACTGCAGCATCCACAGTGATAAAATGTTAGTGTTAAACACCACGAATACCAGAAGGCACTGGGACTGCTAATCATGGCATTAGTACACGCCCACTGGGGCGGACTTAATAAAGCAACAACAGGTGGTTTAACATGTAGCTGCGTTGTTCCCTTTGTCAAGCTCGTGAACAAGGACTATGTGTCTGAAACGCGTAGAGCTGCAGATTAATGGAGAAAAGCACGTATCTGGTTGTGCGGCGCACATTCACCTTCAAAGGTTATTCCCCCGTGTGGGCGTCCTTACAAGTGGCAACCATTGGATTATGTTATGCGGCCTTGCCAGGTCGCGAGGACGAACCGCTGCTGTAAAGGCGGATCTTTGGCGTTCAGAAGGCTGGGCGCCGTCAAAGAACGGAGGGTTCCACAGTGAGTGTTTCATTGGCAACATTACCAGCTCTGGTGTTTTAACCCACCCACTGGGGTTTTATCGACATTGAGAGGGGAACACTGCAGCATCCACAGTGATAAAATGTTAGTGTTAAACACCACGAATACCAGAAGGCACTGGGACTGCTAATCATGGCATTAGTACACGCCCACTGGGGCGGACTTAATAAAGCAACAACAGGTGGTTTAACATGTAGCTGCGTTGTTCCCTTTGTCAAGCTCGTGAACAAGGACTATGTGTCTGAAACGCGTAGAGCTGCAGATTAATGGAGAAAAGCACGTATCTGGTTGTGCGGCGACACACTCACCTTCAAAGGTTATTCCCCTGTGTGGGCGTCCTTACAAGTGGCAACCATTGGATTATGTTATGCGGCCTTGCCAGGTCGCGAGGACGAACCGCTGCTGTAAAGGCGGATCTTTGGCGTTCAGAAGGCTGGGCGCCATCAAAGAACGGAGGGTTCCACAATGAGTGTTTCATTGGCAACATTACCAGCTCTGGTGTTTTAACCCACCCACTGGGGTTTTATCGACATTGAGAGGGGAACACTGCAGCATCCACAGTGATAAAATGTTAGTGTTAAACACCACGAATACCAGAAGGCACTGGGACTGCTAATCATGGCATTAGTACACGCCCACTGGGGCGGACTTAATAAAGCAACAACAGGTAGTTTAACATGTAGCTGCGTTGTTCCCTTTGTCAAGCTCGTGAACAAGGACTATGTGTCTGAAACGCGTAGAGCTGCAGATTAATGGAGAAAAGCACGTATCTGGTTTTGCGGCGCACACTCACCTTCAAAGGTTATTCCCCCGTGTGGGCGTCCTTACAAGTGGCAACCATTGGATTATGTTATGCGGCCTTGCCAGGTTGCGAGGACGAACCGCTGCTGTAAAGGCGGATCTTTGGCGTTCAGAAGGCTGGGAGCCGTCAAAGAACGGAGGGTTCCACAGTGAGTGTTTCATTGGCAACATTACCAGCTCTGGTGTTTTAACCCACCCACTGGGGTTTTATCGACATTGAGGGGGAACACTGCAGCATGCACAGTGATAAAATGTTAGTGTTAAACACCACGAATACCAGAAGGCACTGGGACTACTAATCATGGCATTAGTACACACCCACTGGGGCGGACTTAATAAAGCAACAACAGGTGGTTTAACATGTAGCTGCGTTGTTCCCTTTGTCAAGCTCGTGAACAAGGACTATGTGTCTGAAACGCGTAGAGCTGCAGATTAATGGAGAAAAGCACGTATCTGGTTGTGCGGCGCACACTCACCTTCAAAGGTTATTCCCCCGTGTGGGCGTCCTTACAAGTGGCAACCATTGGATTATATATATATATATATATATATATATATATATATATATATATTTTTTTTTTTTTTTGTTTTTTATTTAAACAATACATGCATCGGTTCAGTTAAATGTGAGTGACTACTCATGTGACATGTGACACTCTATATGTGTACACAGTTACAGAAAATTAGTAAAGTGAGAAGAACCTCACTTTCCTTACCCTAATTGCAACAACTACTTGCCCCATGGGGGAGGGGGAGGGAAAACTCCTGTTGTCAGCACTGACAAGGAAAAAATATAGACCACATTCTGCACGAACGGTAGTTTAAAGTTGGAGGGAAAACCCCCCACCAACACAATCATGCATTTAAAAGTCTTATAAGCGGAAACCCAGACACTCTCTGCTCAAACACATACTTACTGCCTCAGGAAAGTCTTCCTCATTCGTCCTATGCGGCTGCTCCCGGTCCTCCCGAATGTTAGAGTGAGGGAGGAGTGCTGGCAAATTTATAGTGCAGCCCATTCCGGTAATTATTGTTAAATTGGTTGATGTTAGCCGAAAGTGTCCCCCGGTGTGTGGTTTCCGGTGTCCCCGTATTCTTAAACTCAATCGTGCCGGCGAGTGCCTAATTAAGAAATGGCCGTGGTGCGCGTAAGCTAATTGGGTGAATGGAGGCCAGACATGCCCTTGTAAGGGGCGTCCGGGGTGGGGTGAAGTGGCAGATGGGAGGCGAAGTCGTGTAAACGCCGTCCATCAGTGGCTAAATGCTTGTGCATGGATGTTTGTGCAAGATGAAGTCAAGTGCCGCCCCAGTGTGAGTGCAGTTGTGGTCTAGCGGTGACGTGCGTGCATGTGAGGAAAGCACGGAAGCGCTCATTGTTGCCATGGTAAAGCATCCAGCGTACAATGTGATGGGTGAACATCCACGGGGGGGGAGTGTGTGATAAAGTAGGCGCTGTTTATAAATAGGCACTGTTTTTTATTATATATGACACAGACTCAGTGATACATGCTGGCCGCAGCGAGCAAAATGAAAATTGCTTAAATAATTATGGGTGAAGTAAAAATTCCCATGCTGCTGGCAAGCACTGCGTGCATGAGAGTTAATAATATCTATTTTATGGGCACAGTGATGTATGTGTCATGTCGTAAAGAGAATTGCCGATAAGGTTGGCATCGCCCTGCTGCTGGTTTGTCTGTATGAGACAGGTATAATAAGGGGGCAGTGATGTTTATGTCCTCTACCCTTCCAAATGGGAATCTGTTAATATCTCAATCATTATATCACTTTGATGTAGTGAAAATGGTTATCACACATGGGTCGGTGAACCCAAAGGGGTAACTAGTCTGAGTGGTGGATCCTGCTATCAATTTGCAAAATATTATTAAGGGCCAAGGTCGAGTTGGTTATGTAGTAGTCATATCAGCATTTTTCAGCATCCTATCTGTAGCCATGGAATTTCATCGTTAAGGCCCTTCTCCCAGGACCGCAGGCGGTAGACCCATCTTTGTTCCCTAACATGTAGGGCTTTCGTAAGATTGAATTTGCTTTTCTTCATTACCTCAAGGATAGTCCACCTGAGGTCCGTATCATTATGGTTTTGTTCTTTGAAGTGACGTGTCAGTTTAGTATTCGTCTTCGTACACCTGATGGTACTTCGGTGTTCGTTAATGCGGACCTTTATTTTCCTGATGGTCATGCCCACGTATTTAAGGTCACATGGGCATGTTATAAGACACACAACGTTTTCGGTGTTGCAGTTGCTGAATTCTCGTAGTTGCCAGGGTCTTCCGGTGCCTATGTCTACCTCTTTTGTATTAGTCGTGAGGTTGCAGGACGTACATCCGCCACAGGAAAAATGGCCCACTACTCGTGGTTGGCTCCAAAGTCTCTGCTGCTCTTCTCCTTCAGGGGTCGTCATTTTTTGCATGTACTAGTTCGTCACGCAGACCCTTGTTACGTTTAAAGGCAAACAATGGTGGTTTCCACTGTTTTCCAGCACTGTTGAGGATGTGCTAGTTCTTCCTAATTATTTTTTGTACTGTATTGGAGGCTGAAGTATATGTGGCAATGCATACCATTCTCTTGGTGTCCTCTTTTGTCACATCCTCTAGTAGTGCATCCCTTGGGTTGTTCCTCGCTCGTTTTTTTGCTCTCTTCACCATCTTTTTTGGGTAATGGCAGTCTAGGAGTTTCTCTTCTAGTTGTTCTGCCTGTTCCTCAAAAGTATCTGTATTGGAACAGTTCCTTTGAACTCGAAGGAACTGACCCACTGGCAGATTTTGTCTCAGGGCCTTCGGGTGATAGCTCTCATACAGGAGTAAGCTGTTCTTATCGGTAGGTTTGTTATGTACTTTGGTAGCTACTCCTTCATCACTCAGGGTAATATCCAGGTCTAGGAACACTGCATGATCCTTGCTAATCGTGTGTGTGAATCTAAGGTGATTGTCTTTGGTATTAACCCACTGGACAAACCTTGTTGCATCCTCCTCCGTTCCATTCTACACTATCAGCACGTCATCTATGTAGCGCTTCCATATCTTCAAATGTTTCAAAAATGGGTTGTTTGGATTGTGGATATAGTTCTCCTCGAATTGTTGGACATAGAGGCAGGCCATGCTGGGGGCAAAAGTACTGCCCATCGAAGTTCCTGTGATTTGGTGATAGATTTCAATCTCGAATTCGAAGAAATACTCTGTGAGGGCCAGTTCGGCATATTCCATCACAAAGTGCTGTGGGGTGATGAAATCCCAATCTCTGTTCATGATGATGTTTTCCACAACTTCCAAGGTCCGTCTTTGTGGTATGCTAGTGTTTAGAGCTTCTATATCCATCGTTATGAACCAGTCATTGGTTACATCCACCTACAGGTCTCGTAGGAGGCATAGAACGTCCTTTGTATCCCTGAGGTAAGACTGTGATTTCTTCACAATAGGTCGTAAGAACCAGTCACAAAATTGCGACAAAGGCTCTAGAGCTGACCCAATCCCCGACACAATTGGTCTTCCAGGCAGTGGCATCCGGTTTTTATGGATCTTTGGGAGTATATAGAATCTGGGCATCCTGGGGTCCTCGCTCACAAGGAAGCCCGCCTCTTGTCTTGTGATCCAGTCGTTGTTAAGTGCTTCTTCCACCATGTTTTTGATTCTGGCCATGAGTGGGCCTGTAGGGTCGTTCCGGTGTATGGCGTAGGTAGCTGTGTCTCAGAGTAGTCTTTTACATTCTTCTCGGTACATCTCTTGATCCATAACTACAGTAGCTCCCCCTTTATCTGCGGGTTTAGTAATAAGATCGCTATTATTTTTTAAGCCCTGCAGTGCCATACGTTCCTTTCTGGTGAGGTTCTGGAACCCTTTGGTATCTCTGAAAATTAATTTCCTCAATGTCTTTAAGTACTGCTTCTTCAAATGCTAGTACCTGGCAGGCAATGTGGTTGGAAGGTTGACTTCTTCCTTAGTCCTGTTGATCTTTTCTCTTCGGTGTCATCATTAGTATCTCCAAAGTAGTCATGGAGCTTAATTTTTCAAAAGAACTGGGCCAGTTCCGTATTTAGTACAAAGGGTTCATTGTTGGGTGTCGGGACGAATCCCAATCCTTTGGAAAGGACAGTCTCCTCATCACTTGTAAGTGTGTGTTTACTGATGTTAACAATATTTGTTATTCCCTGCTTGTAACGGGCATGTTCGCCCTCCCTTTGCTCCTGGTCACCACCACATGGGGAGGTTGGTCTTCCCACTGCACCCTTGTGTTCCTTCTTTTTTGTCTTGCCTCTACCTCTGCCTCCGCCGCAGTATGAAAAAGGCTGCGGACCTTGTGGGAATCCGAAACCTGGTGGAAAGTACAGTTGTTGCCAATATCCAAATGGTGTTGGCGGTGCTTGTACTATGGGTTGGCGGTAGCCCGGTTGTTTGCCATATTGTGGGCCTGAGCTCTCATCGCTCCTGCTGTCGCTCCTCTCCTCTCCTGAACTGAATGTCCAGTTCAGGGGAGTGGGTCTAAACCATTGATTTCTCCCTGCCTGTTGTTGTGCTGGTTTGTCATAATGTTCATCAGTGACATATGGGTACACCATTTCTTTACTGAACTTCTGTACGTCCTTTTTAAATTTTGTCAACTTAGATTGTGTAAGATATTCCTTATAATCGGAATGATCATTGTTGAGTTCCTCGAGTTTTTTCTTAAAAACTGATAGTTGTACTGTTGTTTTAAGTTTACACTCACTTTGTTGGATTTCAACAAGAAGGGCGTCTGCTAATTGCCTGGCGGTGTTGATGATTAAGATTAGCCAATCTTTAGTACACTTCCAGGCAATACTGAACCAGTTAATCCGAAACTCCTTGTTGTTAAGGAACAGCCTTGGTTCGTTGGTGACAATGAGCCCCCTCGGCGCCGTGTTGCTCCTGAGGTACTATGTCATAAATGCCCCATGGAGGGCTGTACGTATCGGTTCCTTTTTCTTTGTTGATAATGCTTCCCATTCGTCAGAATTTTAAACCGTTTGTGCTACCGCAGTCTCGGATACCAGAGACGGTGTGTTAAAGATCTCTGCCAGGACACTCTCCCCAAATGAGAGTTCGGTGTCCATGTTGCAAGTAGAATAAAGATATGTTGAGCGGGATCAACCTGTGATCAGCTCCTTTGGTTATCTGTTTATGGGACTGGGACTTCACTGAGTTAACCCGTCTTTTTATTCTAATCCACAATTGATCAGAATTTAACCCTACAGTTAGGGAAGAGTACCCCTTAATCTGTTCCCACAGCCATCAGCTGTACAAAATTGAAACCACAGACAAACTCTACGATGCACGGAGAAGGGAACAAGAGGTGCGGGGTTCTAGGAGCTAGCAGCCTTCAATACTAACTGTTTACCACAAAAAGAGCTGCTCCTAGTGTAGTGACCCTATTGAGGTTACGATTACATTGTGAGTAAGGGCATCACACAAAATGTGATGGACTGGTCTCACACACTACCTTGTGTCATGCTTCATCATTGACCAGTCCTCGCCCTCTAAAACCTTGGTTTGATAGAGGGCGGGAATACACCTGACGACAGGGATGCACTTCTAAACTAAGTGGGGGCCCGTGAGGATGTGAGTGAAGATAAAAATCATTATAGTTACTTTAAATAAATATTAATGTGACTAATAACTATATGATATTAAAATCAGTGGACCGTGTTTGGGGAATTTATTGTCCCCTAGCCGTCGTGTAAGTGGTCAACATGTTTCTGCCGTGTTGGCCCAAGTGGGTCCAGGGCATTCATCAGGACCTAATTATAAAGATGGGGGCTCCGTTCTTACCAACTGGTGGCAAGAAGATACCACTGTGCGGGTGTGGCCTGTCCCACTCTCCACTTCCAAAACGGCTGCCAAATGTCAAGCCTAGATTAAAAAAGTCCAATCAATTATATACACAGCTGTAACAACAAACTTGGGTCAAGAGAACATATATATATTTTTTTTAAAACAATGCATGCATCGGTTCAGTTAAAAGTGAGTGACTACTCATGTGACATGTGACACTCTATATGTGTACACAGTTACAGAAAATTAGTAAAGTGAGAAGAATCTCACTTTCCTTACCCTAAATGCAACAACTACTTGCCCCAGTGACATAACTGGGTGACCTCATATTTACCTATAAATTCTTAGACTTGTTACGGACAGTGGCAGTTGGTCTCAATTCTCACTAGTATCAGTTCCAAAGCATTTTAGGAAGTGTAATGCAATGTGAAAGTGAATTCTGTGACATAGCTAGGTTGGGACAGTAGCATTTAGTCTCAGTTCCTTATTATACATAGTCTACAACATGTTAAGTCTCGAGGTTTCAATTTCTCACTGTACATAGTCTACAACATGTTAAGTATCGAATGCAAGTAAATTCCTCCATTAATACAGAAACAGTCATATATTCTAGGAGTATGTAGTCTACCAAAATAAATAGGGATGATGATGGGATTACTCTATAAACTGTGATGGTGTACATAGTCTACAACATGTTAAGTCTCGAGGTCTCAATTCCTCACAGTATATAGTCTATAGCAAATGAAGTATCCAGTGCAAGTAAATCACTTCATTAATACAGTATTCATGTATCGCAACAGTACGTAGTCTACCAAGAAAAGTAGGGATGATAATGGGCGTACTCTGTAAGCTGTGATGATGGCATGGCATAAGCAAGCCAGTGTTTCAGTTCATTTGGACGTGGGTACGGGCTAATCACCAAGGAAGTATTTGAAGCTCATGGTCCGTGTTCAAATCCTGTTCGACACTTTTAAGTCTCATAATCCATAGCACCTCTTTCCTCCTGAGTGTTAATTCCCTATCACCTCCCCTTGGGTCTTTGGGTGTGACATCAAAACCATAAAAGGAGAACATTCTATGTGTGCTGTGAAAGTTACATTCAGCTATGTGTGTGGCGATCAGATATCTGCTGTCCCCATGCTTACAGCCCTCATGTGTTCCCCAATGCACTCTTTGGGGCTCCTGATGGTACTTCCAATGTATCTTTGACCACACTTACACTCAATAGCATATACTACATATTTTGTGTAACAGGTGATGTTGTTGTCAATTTTGTACACCCTATTGTTAGGTCCCCTAAATTCTTTCTTTCTGTCAGTGGCCCATCTGCATATGAAGCAGTGGCCACATTTGACAAATCCCAGAGTGTGTTGGGTATGCCAGTTTGGTGTTTGTTCCACGTTTCGGTAGCTAGGGCTGAAAAACTTTCTTAGGCATACACCCCTGCGAAAGGTAATCTCAGACCTTTATGTTGTGAATCTCGGCAGTGTCTACCGTGAGTACGTGCCAATGTCTACGCATACTGCGTGATAGTGTGTTTGCGTACTTGTTAAAATCCGTAATAAAAGTACTGTTTTGTTCTCTCTCTTTTTTGGTTTGTTTTTAAGGGTGTCTTGTCGACTGATCTTAGAGATTCTCTCTTTGGCCCTATGTAGCATACCCTCTGTGTGAGAATCTAGTGGCCATGCTCTCTATACAATCCTTAAAGTCCAATTCTGCACTACAATTGCGCCTGGCACGTGTGAATTCGCCATATAGGATAGCATTAATCTGGTGACCCTGATGTGCACTTGAGGCATGAAGGGTTGCATTACAAGCTGTTGGTTTCCTAAATAGTCTACTTTGGATCTTATTATCACAGAATGAAGAGTTCAACATCTAAGAATGTGATGTTCCTCTGACTGTACTGAAACGAAAATCTGATGTTTTTGTCATTGCTGTTAAGGTGTGTGAAGAATTCAAGAAGTTTTTCGGTGGAGCCTGTCCAAACCATAAGACAGACGTCCATGAATCTGCCCCAGAATAAGATCGAGTCATTCCAGTTACTACCCCATTCGCTCCAAATCCATTGTTCTTCCAGTCTGCCCATAAATAGATTAGCATACGAGGGAGAAAACTTTGTGCCCATAGACACCCCTTGTTTGTGTTTATACCACCCTTCCTTGAAAAGGAAGACATTGTTGTCCAGGATAGGTTCTGTCACCTCTAAAAGCATTTCAGTGTGCTCCCAAATGCTGGCCGCTCTGCGGCCTAGAATGTGGTGTAAGGCCTGTAGTTCAATGTCTGTCTGATACTTGTATAAAGTGCTATGATGTCTAGTGTTACGAGTGTCATACCATCCTCCCATGTAATGTCTGTGAGCATGGTCAGAATATGCTTGGTGTCCCTGATGTGTGATGGTAGGTTGTGGACAAAGGGCTGTAGGAACATATCCACATACTCAGAAATCCTTTCAGTCGGCCCCCCTACACCAGATATTATTGGCCTGCCAGGGGAAAAAGGGAGATTTTTGTGGATCTTGGGAAGAGTATATATGCAGGGGTATCTGGGAAGGTCTATCATAAGGTAGGTGTATTCATTTCTGTCTAGGAGGCATTGGTCATGCCATCCCTTAAGTTTAGTGTTGATGAGTTGTACAAGGGACCAGATAGAATTACAAGGTAGAGCTTCATAGCATGTTATATCATTGAGCTGGGATAATATATCCTGCTCATAGTCTGCACTATTCATTAGGACCACGTAGCACCCCTTATCTGCTTCTCGTATCATGATCTCCCTATCTGGCTGTAGTGCAAAAAGTGCCTCTCTCTCTCCCTTCGTGATATTATCCCTTCTGTTGGAGTAATGTGCTTATGTATAGGATTGTTTGTCTAGGTCTAGTAATACCAACTTATGAAAAATGTCCAAATTGCTGCCTGCCGGTAACTGCGGAGTTCATTTAGGTTTTTCTTTTAGTCCACTACTTATGTTGGTGTCCATATGAACATTCAAATCACTTAGGGGGTGATTAGGATGGCTAGATGTGCTGGGATTGGCCGCCAGACGAGGGGCGGTCCCACACCGCTAATTAGAATGCGACTGCCACCCTGGCGGTCGCATTCTGAGGTGTACTAGGTACCATGAAGGATCCCCCTACCTTCCGGTGATAATTCCAACCTGGAAAGGGTTCCTATTAGTTCTGCTCCTGGAGAGGTAGACCAAATAGTCTGTCATGTCTATCCTACTAAATGCGGAATGTAGACTAGGTGAAAGGTTATTTTCTCAGGCCAAGCGCTCGTCGTAAATTGCATAGGGCAGGCAGAAAATATGTAATGCAAAGGAATAAAATATACATATATGGATATGTGTCTTGATTATTCATCACCCCAGCTTGACGCGGCTGCGGTGGGAACTTCTCTATTTTCATGTACAGACCCAGGTATGATGTGCTATATTTCGACAGAATAGATAGACATTGAACTCTGCGCCAGTGAACTTTGCACACGGGTAGGGTGGGGGCTCTTTAATTTGGAGCAGGAGGCCTCGCTGAGTGAGGCTGGCTGTGATTCTGGGTCAGACCAGCCTAGAGCCTGCTGTTCAGCAAAATGGGTGCCGAACTCTGGTCAACTTAACAAAAGGCCTACAGTTCAGGCTGGCAGGGCCTACGTAGGGGTTCATACTGGCTGAGTGACAAGGATGGCCCAGGGCATTTGTTATATAGTAAAACAGGACCCTCCGGTCAATTTAACACGGCCTACAAATATAGGCTGGCAGGGCAAGGACAAGGGTCTCATACCTCAGGTGTGGACAGAACGGGCCTGGGGTACCCTATGATAAAAAATAGACCCTCTCTCATTGCTCACAATAGTCTCCCATATAGTTCATCCCCTTCTTATTTCATTAAAAATTCAGATCAGATAAATAATGTCAAAATGATAATAATACTACAAAAGAATGATAAGAATACTACAAAAGAAGATGTAATTTTTTGATAAGTACTTGGGTATAGTTTCCAAAGGGTGTGCTTGGAGCGTAAGTAATAATCCTCCAGGAGGTAGTATGTGTTTATCAATCATCCCAAAGAACATTGATTAGATTCTAATGGCAGGTGGAATTACACTAGCAGTTCTACTTTACTAGCACCTGATTTCCTCATCTATGACCCACATAGTCTTTCGGTAGCCAGCTGCAATCAAGTGTTGGGTACCAAGTGCAGTGATTCTAACAAGAGAGTGCTCTGTTGCAGCCGCCTGGAAGTATTTCATTCCCTGGACTAGAGGGTTCATCAGATTCTACTCTTCCTCTTCCTCCACACTGGCGTTGTTTAGGCATTTGGGTTATGAACACCAGTCAAGGGTCCCTGCTGGGGAATATACAGCTATTACTGGTGCAGATTTCAGACCCAGTACCAGATCCGAGAAGCAATGTTCTTTTTTTGTGATGCTTGATGTTTTAGGATGGTTTTAGAGTGAGATCAACCTTCAAGACATGAATAGATTCTTTTAAAAACAAATATTAAAATGTAAAAGAGATTATCATGCATGGCATGTGAAAGTCAATTTCATTGCTGATTAGATGCTATGCAGTGGGTCTCCTCCAGGATGCCACTAGGGATTTATAGCGGCTATCATCTCTATTTTGTGGTCTTCTTGCTATCATCTTGTTCCCCAATTGGTTGTTAAATTACAGCCTTCATGTGTTGAGTTTCAAATTTTAGGATATGGGTTCGTCACCAAGACTAACACTGCTCCATCTACAGGCAGGTTGATGATGAATCTGTGAGTATTCCATTGTGGAATGTCTCACTCGACACAAAGGAGTTTCCAGGCTGGAAAATGATACAGATGACTGTTTATTCTTGCTGCTCTTCTCTCTTGGTATGAGGGTTCTAAAGGTCTGATTTAGAGTTCTTGAATGGGCCGCTGTTCCTCCACCATGGAGGAACTGATTCATCTGTCAGGTCACTGGAATTCCACCCACTGTATTTAGGATTTTGTCTCAAAAACTGACATCCATCCTGATGAAGTACAGTCGCTCATTCATTTCATAGTCCACCATCAACATAACTCTCTCTGAACTGGTATGGTGGGCATTTATTTGCCATAATCAGAGTGGGGTGAGAAGACCCTTACGACTGAGGCCAGCAATAGTGGGTGCGGTTTCTGACAGCAGGGTTGACCATCATGCACCTGGACGTATCCATAAACACACAACTTCTCTGAATGAACTTATCAACAACAGCTGCACCTACCATTACAAACACACTCTTCAAACCACACAAACCATTTTTCATTCACAAAATGAGCACCAGCTGCAAACCTACAACAGCTTCTCTTTTCACAATATCTTGAAGAATACAACCCAGG
Organism: Triturus cristatus; assembly: GCF_964204655.1. Taxonomy (NCBI): domain Eukaryota; kingdom Metazoa; phylum Chordata; class Amphibia; order Caudata; family Salamandridae; genus Triturus; species Triturus cristatus. The sequence continues at coordinate 386,987,691 of NC_140583.1, forward strand.
TTTCAGAAAATGAGTTAACTGTTATGAGGAATGAGATATTTATAGTTGAGCCGCAGTTGTTTTTAAACCCTGGTTCAGACAACAACCATGAGTTGGAGAAGGCAAATGTTGGGCAGAATATTTGATGAGTTGAATGCTGTCTCCCACACCAGACACTCACTTTCAGGTAGATATCGAGAGCTGGCGTGGGTTGTTCCTGACCATTCTGGGGAGGGCCGCCATATTCAAGATGATTATACTTCCCAAGTTGCTTTATAGCCTCCAACATACAAATAAAATCCCAGAGGAGATGTTTATCAAAACTGACTGTGAAGTGAGGCTGCTACTGTGGAATTAAAGACAGCCCAGAGTGGCGCTGCAGATGCTACAGCGAAACTTCTACAATGGGGAGATATCCCTTCCAGATATGTGGGCCTTTTATTGGACAGTGCACCTGATATCAATCAATAACTGGATGTTTGCACCACAAGATCACCCAACCTACATGTTGGAGAGGGCCACACTACTGCCTTGCTCCCCTCTACTCTATATATATGGCGAGCCTTTTCGAGCTGGTTGCTGCTGGTGATGCGATTGGGGAAAATGCGATGCCAAAATAGGTGATGTACTCGAGAATGAGGACCTAATGCCCTTCCCCTCTTTGTGGTGGGAATGTCAGAAACAATACTTAACGTTTGCACAACTCCAACATGTCTGGAGGCCTTTGAGATGGACACGGTCGACATACCTGAATATGCCCCACTTGAGGGTAGGTTACTTATGGCTGAGTTTGGTAGCATAGCGATCTTGCACACTTACAAAACAATCAATAATAGTATCCCAGACATGCTAGGTAGACCGTGAGCAAGATAAGTGAGGGACATTGGGAAAATGGGCGACACGGATTGGGTGGCGGCCTTCATGCTTCCACAGGAACTTGCAATAAAATCAAGGCTCCGGCTAATGCAGTTTAAGATGCTCTACTTGGTATACTATGACTGAGAAACGCTGCATATGATGGAAAAGGCAGCCTGTACACACTTTGGGGCTGTCCTATCATACAGACCTACTGGGCCAAGGTTATATGAAAACTCCAGGCTATCCTGGAAGCGTATGCTCCAATTGACCCAAAAATTATACTTTTGGGGATACTGATTGGGATAGATGTTCTGAGGGCTAAACTACTTTTCTGAAATCTGGGTTTGGTTGTGGCAAAGAGTAACATAGCCTAATACAGTGAAACACAAGAGTTCACATCATTGTGTGAATGGAAGGCAGGCATGGACATATATATAGCTGCAGAGAGAGTCACCTATAAGAACAGGGGGTGTCCCTGCAAGTTTCGTAAAGTATGGGGGCCCTGGCTAATTTATTATGATCTGGGGCCTGAGGCGGATGAAGCTGGTAGCATGGTACAAAAGGCTCAGAGTGTTGGGGGTGTCTTGGTAGAGGTATAGTCATAACCATGTGCTGTTTGGTGTATTGTCTCACTCGTTGTTGGACACTCTGTGTCGTGGTCTTTGGTGGTATGGCTGTCTCATGGGAGTTCCCTGCAGTATGTCCCCTCTGGAAGCACCTACACAGGTGCTAGATGATGCCTATTTTGTTATCTATAAAAAAAACAAATAAAGTTATTTAAAAAAATATATATATATATTTTTCACAGGGCACAAAATATAGTCCAAGGTTTTCAAGCTCTAACAGTGTTTAACTTAAGCTTTGACACTCATTAACTTCTAGAGAATTTTTCACATTTCTTTTAATTCAGTATTAAATGAAGTAAATTTAGCATCGCTAGGATAGGATGTAACACACATTCAGAAAAGGACAATATATAATCTGCAAACACACAAACTGAGAAATTGCCTCTCTAGTCACACGGATTTTAGGAGTTCTGCTTCAAGCCCTGAAAAAAACTTTTTTTTACCGATAATCTAGATTCCAGTATGCTGTTTTGATTAAAACGTGGCCATCTGCATAATGTGGCTATCATGAGCTACTTGGAAAATGTCCCCTCACACATAATGAGTTGTGATCTAAAGCTGATGTCGCTTTCAAAGGCTGCGGTCATTCGCGCTGTATCATCTGTCACCTTTGGGTGATAATTAGAAAGAGAGTCAATAGCAATAGTACATAAGACTACTTTACCAAGATTTAAACGAGTTGTTATATCGTTGAACATCTATTGATGAGTCCAAATGTGCCACAGGCTAATGAGCACGAAGAGTGCTTTGATGTGATGTTTTCCATTATTAATTTGATGTGGTCGAGTTTCTAGACACAGAGACATTATTTTTCATTTTATTACACTGAAGGAGAGACACCCGAGCCTCTTATAAAGGGCCATTTTATGCCTGGTCAGGGAATTTGTTTGCATGCATTCATTTTATTTGTTTCGGATTCTTGTATGGGGAAAAAACAAATGGAAATCTTCAGTGTAATTAATTAAAAATCTGATCAAATGCAATTAGACAGGGAGTGTTGGCCGAATTGTAGGATTTCCTCTAATTGCATCTGTAACGCTTTCTGGAGTGAGTCTTGCTGCATTTATACATTGTCAAAGGTAGGTGTTGCCTTAAACAAAGGAACTGAGAACAGAAGCGGATAGTGCATTCTTACAGTACACCGGGGACTCATCGAGAGAGGGCACTTAGATGGCCCCGGAACAAAGAAATCAAGTGTTAAAAACACACGTCAGCTCTAAAACCCTTAGGAGTTTTAGAACGTGCTGCATGTATGAAGAGCTGGGGAGAGATTACATATAGGGTGCACTGTAGTGCACCCTTAACTAGGTGTGCCGGGCGCAGACCGGGACAGTGCGCCCTATGCTCTTGTCATGCTCAGTATTAATTTGCGGCAATGCCCGATAGACCCCCTAAGCCCCAAAAGGAAATGTGGCATTTTGGGGGAAAAACTAAAACAGGCAGCTCCCTCCCTGCCACTCTAGGAAGATATGCTCGGTTAGGCAGAGTGTTTGGAGTCAGACAGCCCTGTCAGAGAATCTCTTATATGCAGGTGATAGTAAAGCAGAGCCACGCCCTCCTAACCCAAAACAAAACGCACACACAATGATGGCTAGTTCACAATGATATGTTACTTACTACGCAGTACTTGTCTGCTTGAAGAGTGTATCGGAATGCTCATTATAGGTGTAAACATTTCAGCAGATAACATGCAAATTAGGGTGAGGTTAAGAAAACCACAATCATGTTTACACATGCATCCCTAACATATTCTATTTCCTATAGAATGTATTTATCATAGCTTCAATGGCTGTATTAATTCTCTATGCTATATAATGCAAAGTCATACAAGCTTCCTGCATGCCTTATGCTGTCATCGAGTCGGCAGACGAATTCAAGCATTCAGCAACCGGTCCATGTGTGTAACCTCACCTGCATGTATACCTTATGTAGCTGTATTGCCAATGATGCCTTATGGAGCACGGAAAGGTCACTTTTACTCAGCTCTTGTTTAGAAGTTAAAATGTACAAACAATCTTCCTTTGCAGAAGTGTACGGAAGCCATGGAAGCAAATGCTACATTTCCTTCTTCTTTCAAGCCGGATTTCTGCAAGGTGAATGCACCAGAGAAAAACAGGATGGACCAATTCACAAAAGGACTTATGTGTAGTAAAGTTACAAGTGCAGAGCCTCTGCACTTGTGGTGGAATCTCCAAATTCTGGGTGAGATCGCCTCACTGTGCCCTGCAGAGAGCGCGCTGCAGCGCTGGCTTTAGCGCTGGTGGCGCCCGGTGCCACAATCAGCTTGCAGGAAATGTTATGTAAGCCTGAGGACTGCAAGGTGCAGGAGTAAAATGCCATCCATACTGGTAGGCAGTAAAGTTTAGGAGTGCTGGGACTAGAGAAGCACAAACTCAGAATTGAAACGGAACAACCTAGTTGGGGGTTCTCTTTAATAATAAGAATCGATTTCTACCCAATTGAATCCTTTGTGAAACATTCATCTATGCTATAATCTTAATACTTTGAAGTTCTTTGATGACAGTTAATAATTCACTGTTCTATATTAGGATTTTAACTTATAAACTGCAATTAATGAAAAAATTCTCTTAGAAATGTGGTAACCCACTGACCTATTTAAAATATATGCACTTTGTCATCTGCATGGTACAGTTCTTTGCAGCAGGCGAATGTATGACGTTACAACGCATACAATTACATTGCATGCCTTTACAACAAAGTTTTTACATCGCAACATCCTTTACAACGCATTCCTTTACATCGCATTATACCTTTACAACACATACCATTACAATGCATACCATTACATCTCATTTAAGGTAAGTGTTGGATAGTATAGGAGTAATAATTACTATTCTAACTCCAGTGAGTGCAACAGTAGGGTAAGTGTTGGATAGTGTAAGGGTACTATTCATTGTAATGGTATGCATTGTAATGACTTGCGATGTAATGCCTCCATTGTAGTGACATGCGTTGTAATGACATGAGTTGTAGTGAATTGCGATATAATGGCTGCGTTGTAATGACATGCGATGTAAAGGATGTTGCGATGCAATGACTGCTATGTAAAGGTAGCACAATGTAATGACTGCGTTGTAAAGGTGGTTCCCCGCAGCTGCAGTCCTGTACACAGAATGAAAGATGAAGCTGTGCAGCTGTGCATTCTTGGCAGAAAAGAAAACGTCTCATCTTCCTTTTTGTTCACTCAAAATAAGCAACCGGTGGTCTCCATTCGCACTGGCTCTATCTGTGGTGTAATCCCGGGTGGCTTTGATGCACGGTGGCATCCACAACTCAGATATACATGGCCTTCACAAGTTGTAGACTCGGGGTCAGCTCGGTCTGTAGACAGGCAGCCCGGTACAGAGCTCTCTACACAGACAGTCCTGTCCAGCAACATGAACCTGGCAGAGTAAAGTAAGAGGCAGCCCTGTGCAAAGCTCTGCACAGAGATACCCTGGTGCAGACACAGGCATCCAAGTTCAGAGCTCTGCAAACAGGCAGCCTGCTTCAGAGCAGGCAACCCAGTACAGAGTTGTATATGGAGGTAGCCTGGAATAGAGACAAGTAGCACGGTAAAGAGCCCATCGCACAGGCACCACAGTACAGAGACAGGAAGCCCGGCACAAAGTTCTGTACATAAGCAATCCGGTACAGACAGAGAGGCAGCCCGGTACAGAGCTCTCCGCATAGGCACCAGTACAGAGACAGGCAGCCAGCACCACAGGCAGTCTGATACAAATACACTCTATGCAGAAGTGATGCAGATATTAATTCCAGGAGACAGTCCTACCAAAACCAGTAACCTGGATGCACAGGCAGTCAGCGCGCGGTGCTCAGGCGCAGTTCTAAGCACATGCAGTGCCTGCCATGTCTGTCCGGCCTTTGAAGCGAATGTACATAGGCAGCACAGCTCCCTGCCCTATAAACTGGAGTAACAAGCATCCTGCTGGGGGTCGGAGGCTGAGGGCCGGGGCTAGTGGGGGTTTCAAAACTGTGCTGCGCGGGTGGCATGGGTCTCAATCCGTGGCAGGTTGAGAGAGAGGCAGACCAGGTGACTGACAGGGCATTGCTGCTATAGCCTGCGGAGGCCTAGGTTGGCAAATCCCACAGCATGAATATCTCAGAAGTAGCCCAGAGCCCGCCTGCCGGTATGATGAGGCTCTGAGTGTTAGCTATCGGTGCAGACTTCACTATGGCACAAGGGGAATCTCCTGCACCCACGGATAAGAATTAAAGGTGGCTGGAAGGAAGAGTGTCGCTCCTCCTCCCCCCACCAAAGCGGAGATGTTGACTTGTTGACATAGCGTTGGCTGAGCCGTGCAGCCACCATTGTTTGCTTAGTTTTCCGTCAGCTGTAATTACATGCAGCATCAGTACTGTAGAAAAAAATGCATATTAACAGCAATCAGCAAAAAATGTTTTATAAAAATGGGCACCTGCTCAAATATTAAGCGTGGCGTCCGTGTTGTTGTTAATCCTCATAGTTTAGCGTGGCACCTGGGAGGAGGACAGCAACAAGGAGCAAAGAGTACAAAACAAAAACGGGCGCCGTGGTGCAACCTAAAGCACGGCGCCTGTGTTGTGAAAATAAAAGCGGAGCTGTTGAAGTAGAGTTGGGCGAGCCGTGCAGCCGCCATTGTTCACTTAGTTTCATGATCTGCAGTGACGTTGCTACTGTAAAGAAAACAAATGCAAAGTGGGTGTAACGGGTGATTAAGGAAAGCACGCTGCCCGTGTTGATAATATGAAAGCGGGCGCCGTGCTGTGAGAGGAGGAATAATATTGAGCAGTCAGCAGGCCACCATTGTTGAAGCTAAAGTACGGCGTGCCTACTGCTTTCAAAACCAGCTGAAGCACCGCACGTTTTGTCTGCAGTAAGAGAAACTCATTAAAGAAAACATTGCTTCCAGACTAATAACCACGTACCATGTAACAGCAGTAAAAGGGCCAATCGCCATGGGAGGGTACAAATTAAGACAAGGCGGTACTAAAGAGGGACCAACACACCTATTGACGAATCAGAAGCCAGTATTTATGAGGGACAATGACACAAACCAATTAAAAATATGGGCGGAGAGTGTGCAGAGCTTCAAGTGCATACTCTACTACAAGTCTCGCAGAGCAACGCACGCACGCTGACTCTAGGCTCGACCTAAACAGTGCGTTGTTTTGCTTTTGCATATTCCTATGGGCTCCAAGCCTTCCCCCCTCTCCATGCAATCAGGATTGGCTTTCGCCAATCCTCATAAAAGTTTGCAAATTGAAAGTTAGTGGTACAATAAAAGCGTTCCTGCTACATCTTTCAAAAGCAGCTGTCTTCCATTTTTAAATGCTGGTCTGTTCTGATCGACCTCAGTGCTCTGACCCGAATTCCTTTACTTATTAGAATTCCCTTCTTACCATTGTAATGTAAGGAGCTGATTCACAAATAATGTGACTGTAATCAGAACTCTATGGATTTGTCACCTTTAAAGAATGGATAGCCACCCAGATCATAGACTACTATGTATACAGGGTAGCTGGTACAAAGGCTATGAGGGACCGTTGCACACAAATTATAGTTTCCTTTCACTATCATTTGGAAAGGTTGGGCACTAGGCCCGGGCTAAATTTCCGTTCCGCTCGCGGAAATTGCGATAATTTGACATTTTCGTGTTCCGCGGAGAGCGCGAAAATGTCAAAATTTCCGCATTCCGCAGCTTAGCGATAATTTGGTTCTTGCTCACGCTATAAAATAATACATTCTCGCGCGCGTGCAATCGCCTTACCTGAATCTCCGCGTTCGCCGACAAGTTTTCCCGATCCGGTCGCGTTCTCCACGAGATGTTGGATTGTTGGTAGCCATTTGCGCTGTCTCGCGACAGTTCGCGCCCACAGTAACGTCATGCGTCGCGCGATCACGTCTTTCTTCTCGCGATCATGCACCGCGAGAAGAGTGAAAACAAGATGGCCACGCCCGCAAGCAACCGCATGGGTAAGTTGGCAAGCCGCGAACACGCAGAAAATACCACTAACGGGCGGGAAAAAAACTTCCGCATCTTCGCGATATTTCCGCGTGTTTGCGGAGATTTTAAACATTTTTGCGATAATTTGCTAAAGTCGCTTTCGCAAATTCCACCCACCCCTATTGGGCACCCCTTTTCTTGATTGCAGTAGTGCACATGACAGCTTTGCTATGCGACTTCATGTATACACTGCACCACCTTACTTATCTCCCATGGCATAGCTGCAGAGTAAGCCTGGAGGAACTGTGCGTTAGCACATATATCTTTTTTTCTCTCCACTTAAAAAATACTTTTGGGGTTGGCACTCCTTACCTTACACCACCTAAACACATGGGCTAGAGTCATGCGTTTTCTTCCTCTGAAAACACGTATTCCTTCATTTCTAATAGTAGCTGAACTTGTATTTCCAAGATGGAAATGGCCCTCAATATGCTTATGAGTGTTGTAAGTATTTTGAATGTCCACTCCCCTTGCCTTCTCCTAACATCTCATTTCATATGCTTGTGCTTAAACTTCTGACAGCAGAAAATCCCCTATGTATGTAGAAGTTCTTGCAGTTGTTAGTGTACTGTGTGGTTGGATAATTCTGCCTTTTCTGACTGTGTAAATCATGTTTTGGCATTTCAACATCAAATTAAAAGTTTTGTGTACCTTAAGGAGTGTGGCCCTACTTCACAGCATATGAGTGTCAATAGTTGTCTACTTATTCAATACTACGTTTTTGTATGCACTATTGTACCTAGGCACATTTTGAAAAGGGCTCAAATGTTTGTGTTTAGTTTTTTTACACTTGCTCCTCAACCTTTTGATTTGCCAAGTCAGTTCTTTTGGAACAAACTGAAATAACATCAAGCAGACTGAAGGATTTCAACCCCAAAATCCCATCAATGAATGTTAATGAATTTTGGAACAAAGTAAAAATGTAATCAAAATTAAAATTTCACATAGGCTACCAATTTCACAATGAATTAAACATATATCTAGAGTGAAGGGATAACTGAGAAGCAGACATTTGCTCCACCTCTAAAGGAGTTCTATAATTTGCATATACCTATGAGAAATTAGGTTAGGTTGTTGATGGAGGAAGTGTGAGCCCTTCTCGAGCAATAGCCGCTATCCCTATCAGGATGAACCACAAACGTCCCTAAATTAGCCTGTGCTTAACTCTCTGGTAGCTTGGCACAAAAGCAGTCAGGATTAACTTAGAGGCAATGCGTAAAGAATATATGCCTCACACAAACAGTAATAAAGTGAAAACACCACACAAGAAAAACCCAGCACCAGCTTATAATGTTAGTGCTCCTCGACCTGTCAGCGGCATTCGATACGGTCTCTCACGCTATCTTGCTTGAGAGACTACTCAGCCTCAGGATTCATGGCACCCCTTTATCCTGGATCAGATCTTTTCTAAATGGTCGCACTCAACAGGTCTCCCTTCAACAATTAGTTTCCGAGGAGAAACATATGAAGTGCGGAGTCCCTCAGTGCTCCGTGTTAAGCCCGCTATTTTATAATATATATCTCTCTCCTCTGGCTTTAGTGGTAGAATCTTGTTGAGTCAGAGTGATCTCCTATGCTGACGACACCCAATTGGTGTTGTCGTTTAGGGACCACTCCGAATTAACCTTCTCAAATTTTAGACGCTGTCTGTGCAATATCTCTACTTGGATGGCCCGAAATACGCTTAAACTTAACTGATAAAACTGAGGTATTGCTTTTCAATCAAAAAAGCCCTCCTCCTCCCCTACTTTGGTGTCCATCAGAGCTCATCCCCCCCACCGGAACCGGTGGTTTCAGCCAGGATCCTTGGATTCCAGGTCAATAATGAATTATCATGTAAAGCGCAAATCGATCAGGTTTCTGCGGCCTGTTTCAGTAAATTGCACATGATTCGTAAAATTCTCCCTTTTCTCCCTCAAGAATCTCGCCGGACCATTGTTCACGCACTTATCAGTGCACATTTGGACTATGCTAATAGTCTTTACGCTGGGACTCCTGCGTACCTGATCAGACGCTTACAGATTGTTCAGAATGCTGGAGCCAAGTTGATCTATAACATTCCTTATCGCAACTCGATCTCTACTTACCTGAAGAAGCTTTACTAGCTTTCAGTGACCAAGCGCATTCAGTTTAAGTAATTCGTTCTGGCTTTTAGAGCATTGCAGGATAAGGGCCCGGCCTACCTTAGGAGCTCGGCTTAAACATGCACAGTCTAACTGCTCACTCAGATCTAACCATCTTCGCCTTCTGGTGATTCCTCATTTCTGCCACGCCAGAATGGGCGATAGAGCTTTTGCACTGTTCACCGCCAAAACCTGGAATAGCCTGCCACTGTCCTTGCGGTTGGCTGAATCTGAAGCCATTTTCGGACGTGACTTGAAGACCTGGCGTTTCTCTAATTCTTAGCCAGCCTGCTATGAGTATTCTTGTCTATCGCTTGTCCTAGCGCTGGGACACCCCTGTTGGGGGTAGCTGTGCGCATTATAAGCTTCTAATAATAATAATAATAATAATAACAATAGATTACATTTTAATAAATTATTTGACACCAAAATTACAAAATATGTAGAACCGAAGGTTTGGAATTTTAAAGGTTTTGGAGAAATTGAGTGCTAAGGAGCAAATAGCACTAACCGCGGTTATCTAGTTGCGGTAGACTGGGTCCAAGTCACAAGTTCAGGACGGCTGCAATGGAGTATGGGTGGGATCGAGGACTGAGTTCAGTCTGCTAACAATTTATCTTGTTGCCTAGGTGTCGAGATGTGAAGTCATTGTGTCAAGCTGAGCAAAGCGGAGTCAAGGGGTTATTGTGAAGGAGCTGCGCTAAAAAGGTCCAGTTTTGGGATGCGGCCCTCAGCAGCACAGCCAATGAGCCATCGACGTCAGCTTGCAATGTGGGGTCCTGCGCCGTAATAGAGGGAGACTGGACTGTGAAAAATTGCACTGTCATGCGCCAGCGCAAGGGACGGGATGTATCTCGCTGGTGTGGTGTCGGTGTTAAGCTGCATCTTTGTCGAAGGAGCCCCCGTGGCTTGTGAGGACTTGCGCTGTGATGAGTCAATATTGAGGACAAGATGCGCCAAACTGGTCCGGTGCTGGTGTCAAGCTGCATTGACTGCATTGAAATGTGATGTCAAAGATGTCTGTTACCTTCTTCTGGCTTGAACAAGGGGCCAGCCGACTGACCCTTGGAGATTTCCTGGAGTCCTGGGTCCACAAAGGCAGGTTGAAATCAGCAGGGCAGCTCACAGCAGCAGTAGGGCATGATCAGCCTGTCCACAGGTCCAGAAGTGTTGGGTCTGGGGGTCCAGTATTTATACCTGGTACCAGCATTAAAGTAGGACAAACTTCTAGAGTCTTCCCTTCCCAGAGGTGCCTGGAATTTCCTTCTCCCTGCCTGAGCCCCATCTTGTCTGGGGGCACAAAACACTAGTATGGAACAATTTATGAGTTTGCTGCAGCAGAGTCTTTGTAGTGCAAGTGTGGTAGGTGACAGAGATGGCCTATCCTGACAACACCTATTCCCCCTTTGTCTCACTGTCTGGGAGGAATACCCAAATACCAACTGCCAGGTAAACCTAGTCATGTGACCCAGGATAAAAGCTGCATGCACTAAAGTGTTAAGAGAAGAAAATGCCAACTTTATAAAAGTGACTTTTCAGAATTATGACCTAAATTATGAGCTTACCATTAAAGAGGGCTTCTTTAGACATCACACTCAAAATTCCTGTCTGCTTCCAATTGGAGAATATCACTTATTAAATGTAATAAGGTAACCCAATTTATCTTATGGGAGAGTGTTGGACATAGCCCTTCTTAAATTTGTTTTGCTTTTTTCTCCTTATTGTTGCGGATTCTCTTTCCGTGGGATTAAGACTCTGGGTGTTTTCCCACTCTAATGCAGTGCAAAAGCGCACTCACCCTTTCTACACATACTATGAAGTGGTACTTACTTGGTTGGTTTAGGTATTGTACCTGTGAGTGCCCTGTAAAAAGGTGCACCACATACCCAGGACAGGTACTGCACTGGCTGATGGTGGGTCGCAGCACTGATTGAGCCACCGACTAGAATAGCTTTCAAGCATGTCTCAAGCCTGCCATTGTGGGCCTATGGCTGTACAGTCACAACTATGTTCAGGTCAGCATTTTTAACTAATTATCCAACCGTGAGTGGACCTTCCACTTCCATTAGAACAACCCTAGGGTAAGCTCTGAGGGGTGAAGCAAGTGGCAGGTGAAAAGCAGGGTAGGTACGCATGAGTGTACCCTGCCCAGGTAGTGAAGAACCCCCATGCGGGTTTTCCCTACCTAGGAGGTCGGCTCTCCTCATGAAACAACGCATGGGTTTTGCTCTTTTTGTGGCCTTAGTGTCCTGTGTCCTGTGCACTTTCCCACAGTAAATGCAGTGGGAAAGTGCATGCGCCCTTCCTATACATGTCAGGAAGTGGTGCTTACCTGATGTTTTTAAACATGCCTCAAGCCTGCCATTGCAGCCCTGTGTGTGCGCACTTTCACTTTTGATGTTTTTAAATATGTGTCAAAGCCTTCCATTGCAGGCCTGTGTGTGTGCACTTGCACGAGTGATGTTTTAAACATGTGTCAAAGTCTGCCATACAGGCCTCTGTGTGCGCAATTGCACTTTTGCTCAGTTGGCATTTCTAAACCCCTGACCTTCTACTACCACCAGGGAACTCCTGTGGTAGGTATTAAGGGGTGAAACAAGTGGTAAGCGAAAGGTGGGGCAAATACACATGTGTATTCCCTGCCCAGGTAGTGAAGAATACCCATTTGTGTTTTCACTACCTATGAGGTTTGTTCTTTCCATAAGTTAACATGGGGGAATGGTTGAAATTACTCCAAACTACAATAGTGGGTTACAGTGTAGCAGCCTCTTAATGTTTTCTATCATTTGATTCACAATGACAAACCCTCTCCTGTGGTAAATAGGGATCCGTCATTAATAGCTTAGAAATGCCACTTCTATAAAGAGGGAATTTGTTTGCTCTAAAACTCTTTGTGTGCCTTTAGTTTGACTACAGTCCACACTGGAGGATGGGGTAGAACATTTATAAAACCTGGGCATGCAAGATTAGGATCTGCCTTCCAAGACCCCATGGCAGACAGAACTGACATTTAGGGGAGACATCTGTGGTTCAAAGGGAAACCCTCTGAACCACCCCCAACTTCAAAGGCACTGCAGTATAACTACTGGTGCCATACATCAGCAGGGTAGAGATACACTTATATGAGAAGTGGGACTGAGATCCTGGAACTGTGTGATGCATACTGTAAGAGGCATCTGTTGCGTACATGAAGATTACTGCCATTGGATGGGACTGTGCATCCTTTCTCAATAGTTGCTGGCCTGGGCTGACTACCTGCTGCTGTGTGGCACCCTGAAGGGCAAGTTGCCTTGCACCCTGTTCTCTTGTGGAGGTCTGAGGGACATCAAAGACCTCCCGTGAGAGAGCCACGCCATCTATCTTTGACACCTGGAGAGCGCTGCCCTCTCAAGTGCCGAAACTGTCTGCTGGATTCACACTGATAGTGCAGTGTGAGCGTGGTACTAAGTATTGTATCTGGAGATTGGATTGCCTGGTGCAGAGCCCCAAAACCACTGCCCACATTCCAGGAGTGTTGCCCCTGCATCGTAGGGCCTCAATACACATAAGTGTCTTGTTGGTGGTAAGCGGATTCACCGGTTGCGGGACCCCCTGTTGCCCGCTTCATCGATCGTGCTGCATCTCTCTTGTGCGACATGCCAATTGCATGGTCATTGCATGCGGTGTCCGATTCACAGGTTGCAACCCTCGGAGGTGGGGGCGTACCCGTAGCAGTGCCTCATTCTACCTCATGTGGCACTACTGAAATTGTGGCTGTGTGTATGACCGGAATTGTCTAGTGTGACTCAAATCAATGTGCACCAGACACTGTGCCTTATTTCCAGGGAGTCACGGAATTTGCAACTCTTAGTTGTGTGTGTACTGATTTGTCAGGTGAGACTCAGCTCAACCCGCAGCAGACACTTTGCCTCATTTTCCAGGGTGGTACAGAATTGATAACTCTTTGTTGTGTGTGATCGGGCCTGTCTGGTGCAACTCAAACCAACAAGCACCAGACATTATGCTTCATTTCCAGGGAGGCCTGGAGAAGCGGATTCATGTTTTGGAGTGCCCGGATTGCCTGTGCGCTACTTTGATCGACGTTAATTGTTTGCTCCTTTTTGTGCACTTATTGAGGCAGACCATCTGCCCTCTCCTCACCTGGCCCTATGACTTTGTTTTGCCAGATAGTATTGCCCAGATTGGGCCTGGGCGGTGAGTGTAATTGACTGGGCTAAAGAATGCTTCTGCGAGCAATCGAATGCGGGTCAAGACACTGCGTGACCCTCCTCTGAGCTTTGCAGAACTGAGCTGGGGTCTGAATGTACAGTGTGGAATCCTTTGATTGAACTTCCCGAGTAATGTCAAAACCTCAATTTGTTGACTGCCACCTAATTACCGTTACCTACCCCCACCTTTCCCCCCGGTACCATGGCTAAATGTGCCTCCGGCCGCGATCAGCCTAGTGTCACAGCTAAGGTTTTTTTTATCTTCAGCCCGTGGGGGATAGCTGAAGATTGAAGGATGGCTTGGGCCATGGGGTCTGCAAGAGCATTATCAACTGAGATGCTGGACATCAGTGCATCACATTAGGGTGCTGTGTGCGTGTGTGTGCGAGTGCGCTACATATGGACCTGCCTGATATCCATAGCACTGCGTATCAGTGCTGAGTGAGTGTATGGGAGTGACTGCCTGTGATCAATTACACGCAGAGTGGTTTTGTCGTATTCCTTGCTTCCTTGCCAAGAAATTGTTGCTTGACATTGCTTTTACCCATGCAGCATTGCTTCACGGAGCTTTTTAAAAGTGTTGTAAATATCTGTATGTACACATTTCTGCTACCTTAGTGAACTGGGGTGCACCCTACAACTGTCTAGTAATTAATTAGAATAATTATCAGGGTGGGCCATGTTGTGACAATGCTTTGCACCACACAAGGGTGCTGGGGGGTACAGTAGGATTTTTCCCAAGTGTGCATATTACTGATGTCATTTTTAACATGGTTGAGACTAGTACTGCTAGTGATATTTCCAAATGTGATTTATGCCCAGAAATACATGATGTTCATGTTGTGTTAGTTAATGTGTGTTGAATTCAAATTTTATTTACATACACCACATGTGAAGTCTCCTGTGTGAGGCTCAGTGTGTTTGTGTGAGAGTGCTGTGCCAATTCATCACACATTGACTCCTTGATAAGCTTGACTGCTCAGTGCCAAGCTAACCAAGCGTGAGTGCAGGTTATACAGTAAGTGTGATCACCCAACCCTGACGGGAGTGGTTACTTCTGCCTGGCAAGGTGCCTTGCCTCAGCCAAACAGAACGTACCACTTCCAACAGAGGTAGGCTTTGCAGTAGTGTAAAATGAATGTACGAGCTTTTCACTACCAGGGCATGTAAAAACTAAAAGCACATGTCCAACTTTTTCAAATGCACTTCACCCTGCCCTCTGGGATATGTAGAGCCCGCCTTAGGTTTGGCTTAAATGTATTAAAAACTAAAGTTTAGGCCTGGCAACAGTATTATTTTGTTGGTTCGAAATGGCAGTTTAAAAACACACACAGAGGCTTCAATAGTAGGCCTAATACATGCTTAAAGAGCAACTAAAGTGGGTGGCATAAAGCGTGCTGCAGGCCCACTAGTAGCGTTTAATTTACAGGCCCTGAGTACCTGTGGCACTACTTTCCTAGGGACTTACAAGTAAATTAAATGTACCAATTGGGTGTAAGGCAATTGTACCATACTTATAGAAGTTAACACAATCACTTTACCAGTGGTTAGCAGTGGTAAAGTGCACAGAGACCTAACAGAGAACAAAAACTAGATCAGTAAAAAAACTAATAAAATCAAAATTGGGAAAAGACTACCCTAAATAACACAGGTCTAGCAATACCATTAACTTGTCCTTCAAAAAAGCATAATTTGCTGTGTTTGTAACTATTTCAGTTATTGTTTGGAAGTGGGTTACATATGAGTACATAGGACCTTAGCATAATACCTAAATGGAAGACAACATTCTATTTCAGTTTTCAAAGCTCACATACAAATACTTTTTTAAATATATAGGATAAAGTAGACTCTGCCATACATTTTAATGATATTTTTAATCACTGATGAGTTCCACAACCACATAAAGGAACTAGGCCAAAGTTCTTTCAAAACCCTAATAATGTATTAAATGGGTGCTTTATTCCTTATGATACGTGGTAATGCCATCACCATGAAGATACAAAAGGTATGCTGTTCTAAAACTGGTTTTATGTGGTCATGAAGTGTAGGAGGATGAGGAGTGCTCCTCTTGGAATATAGGGCCCTCACACACCCGGCAAGGTGTCATGCTTCATCATATGGGCTACTCCTCATCAGGTCAGCACTGCAATACCTGACAGGCTCCCTATGAGAGGCTTTTTGGCGGAGATCTTTTATTCCAAATGCCATTTGGTGCCGTGGGGGTGATGGGCCTTATTAGTGTAGATGAAAGTGTGGAGGTGTATAACCTAGAAGAAATTTTAAAACAGGTAAGGGAGTACCAGCAAAGACTATCTTAATCAATGGGTCTCCCATCCCAATTAAAAGAAACAAATGTGCAAGTCTGAGATTATGTGTCAGGTAGGGCGCTCTATTGTGCGGTCAACATATTTCTCACCTGGTAGTTAAACAATCTGGTGGCAATTCGACAGGACCTAATAAAATCAAATCTATCTACACGTGGGTGGTTGTATGGTTTGATCTACCCTTTTAAACCAACCTAACACATGCTATGTGTAGTACCTGATAGCATATGACCAACCTGGTAAAGGAATAAAAACAGTTATGAAAATCAGATGTACCAGTATAAACAAAACTCTTGTGTTCCCTGTGTAACATGCTCACAGCACACAGTGGTGATGACTAAAAACGTGCATAACGTGAGTGCCATGTGGGTGACTCTCCCGAACATTTTATCGTGAGGATTACACAGGCGCATCTGGTTGAACACTACCATAGTTGCAGAAGGAATTGATTAACTCACCCTAGTTGAGTTTCTCTATCTACTTCATCGATACCCGGCAGGTATCTCACTAGGAATGCTGTAGGTATAGCATATATGGTCTATAAATAATCTGAAAGCAAATTGTTTGCTGCGGGGCTGTCAGAGCTGTGGGCGTCTAGCGTGATGTTGAGCAGATGTTGAGCAGACTAGTTATACAGCGGCTGAGGCTTCCCAATGTATGGGCAAATAATAAAGGTTTCTGATTAATATTACCTACAAGAGCACAGTGTATTGTGCCATAGTGTACTCACGTTTATCAAAGTCCGCAAAAGGCCGGCCGACCTACCATCTGAATAAAAGATCTTCGCCAAAGAGTCCCTCATAGGATGTCCATCAGGTATTGCAGCGCTGACCTGACAAGGAGCAGCCCATATGATGAAGCATGACACCTTGCCGGGTGTGTGAGGGACCTATAACCCAAGAGGAGGAATCCTCATCCTCCTACACTTCATTACCACATAAAACCAGTTTTCCCTTGTCTCAATATTAGGAACAGCATACCTTTTGTATCTTCATTATTGTTAGGGCATGTATGCTGGACCTGTCTAAAAAGCCCCCAGTCTCTCCTTTGTGATTGAATGCCATCACCATCTCACAAACAGCTTAAATCTTATATATTTATATAATTACTCTTCCACCATGCACAATGTTGTGATCAACTATGTAATGTCGAATGTTGCAGTGATGTTATCGATAATGTCACAGAAGATGCCATGAGTGATATAATATGTGTGGTAATTAGCTGTGCATGACGATGGCGTGAGATATAGTTACTCTTCTGCAAATTTGCAGTAACAACCAAAAGAAAAAACAATTTTGCCCTTGATGGTGTGGGGGGCAAGATATCTCTACCTTGCCCTCCAATATGTGTTTTTTCTGTTTTTGACTGAGTCCTAAAATGACTGCTGCCTCATCTTTGTTGGTGTGGTGTCAGCCAATTAGATTAGTGGACCCTCTGAATCCCTCTACCTACTTACATTTTGAACATTCATTTCTCAAAAACTACTGAATTTACACCAAACCACAAAAATCATGGTTACTGGACCAAGATCAAGCTTTCTGCCAAAATTGGTGTAATTTGGTTCAGCCATTGTTGAGGTTTCGCTGTTGGATTTACCAATGGGAAAATGCATAGAGAAAACATGTTTTGGGACAGACTCCCACTTTGATCTCACCCTCCCCTGATATATATAGGGATGTGGGGCATTTTATGGCTAGCAGACCATTGAGATTTGCACAACATAACAGGATGTTAATTGATATGTTGACTTTTTGTCTGGAAAATAATCTTTTCCTTTTTAAGAATCAAATGTACCAACAGATACAGGGAGTGGCGATGGGAGCCAGCTTCTCCCCCAGCTATGCATGCTTGTTCATGGGCTGGTGGGAGGAGCTGGTCCCCAAGAGGCAGTTTGAATACATCCATAAGAAGAAAGTAATTTCTTGCCTCAGATTTATAGGTGACCTGTTTATTGTGTGGCACGGTACAGAACAGAGTGCCAATGAGTTCATTGCATTGCTCAACATTAATTGTGTCAATTTAAAGTTTACTTCTTGCATTAGTGACGTGAGCATAACATTCTTAGATGTACAAATCACGGTAGCCAATAATAATATTTCAACATCCCTGTACCGAAAAGAAACTGCTGGTAACACTGTATTACACGCATCCAGTGGTCATCCTCCCCATCTGATACAAAGCATTCCTTATGGGGAAATGCTACGAATAAGGAGGACAGTAGCAGCCCGTGGAGGGAGTGCTGCGGGGTGGCGGGGCGGGGAAGGAGCAGGGTGGGGGGAAGTAAACTACGGAATACAGCCCAACAGAGGTAGGTAAACAAATAAATAAATAAAATAAATTTTGTTGCGCAATGCAGCGCACGCTTGTAGCCAGCAACAATATGGATGTATCGAGTGAACCAATTAGACTCATTATGTCATATTCTAGGCAGGAAAAACAGCTTAGAGGTATCATAAGACGCAGCTGGCCCATTATATTGGATGATCCAGTAATAGGTGAACTTCTCCCTAAAAACCCTGCCATTGCATACAGAAAAACGGCATCTATGGGCAATGCCCTAGTTAAGAACAATCCAGAGGATCAAGAAGTAGGAATATGGCTCACAGCCAGGAAAGGGTTTTACAAGTGCTCAAGCTGCAAAGCATGTCAGTTTGGTATTAATAAAACCTCAGATCATACAGCCTTCAATGATAAGTTACAGGTTATGAATCAACATTTAACATGCAGAACAGATCATGCTATCTATGTTCTGGAATGTAGCTGTAATCTAGCTTATATAGGTAGCACCAAACTGGCTGTACACAAAAGAATTTTACAGCATATAAGGGCAATTACCAACAATGACCCTAGCTACCCTGTTGCAAGACACTTTAGAGATCACCATGACAGTAGTCTTAAGCACTTGAGATATTTTGTGATTGATGCGGTACCACCAAAAAAAAGAGGAAGTGACAGGGAAGCTAAATTGAGGCGCCTTGAGATTTGCTATATACCAGAGATGGATACTTAACATCCTGGGGGCCTCGATACAAGTGAGGATCTTTAGACATATCTGTAAAATCTCTCCAAAACATAAATTCCAAACATGCAGGGATTCTAATTTTATATTCTTTGCTCTACCTATACGCATCTATTTAAATTTCAAGGTATATATGGTGTTAGATAATTTTTATATATAATTTTATATGTGGATTTTGTCTTTAACTAAATATACACTTTTAGAATTAACGGGTGCAATTGGTTAATGTCCGATCTGATGTTCATATGGATCATTTCAAATTTCAGATTAATTGTTGATACATTTTATATAGATGTGTGATAAATGTTATCCTGTTCTTAGGCAATTGAATTGTATTTATATTGATATTTATATGTTTTTTTGTGTGCATATTTATATGTCTATGTTTACAATAGTGGGAATCAACTGCTCTAGGACTGGAATTATGAATACTGCACTATCTTGCCCCATGCACATTTGCCTAGTTTGCACATGCTATTTTTGCACTTTATTTATATTATCAGGGCATTATACAAAACATAAAAAATTAGGTCATTAATGAATGCTGCTGGTAATATTGGATACATATGTTTAGAATTATTTTTATCACTAGCACTTTACTTGTTTTAGCACTTTTGGAAGATTTAGAACACTTGGTAGAATTTGCACTTTAGGGTCATGTGATCAAGGCAGGTGACTCCAAACACATATTGGAGGCCAAGGTAGAGATATCTTGCCCCCCACACCCTCAAGGGCAAAATTGTTTTTTCTTTGGTTGTTACCGCAAATTTACAGACGAGTAACTATATCTCACGCCATCGTCATGCACTGCTAATTACCACACATATTATATCACTCATGGCATCTTCTGTGACATCATTGATAACATCACTGCAACATTCAAGATTACATTGTTGATCACAACATTGTGCATGGTGGGAGAGTAATTATATATAAATATATAAGATTTAAGCTGTTTGTGAGATGGTGATGGCATTCAATCACAATGGAGGGACTGGGGGCTTTTTAGACAGGTCCAGCATACATGCCCTAACAATAATGAAGATACAAAAGGAATGCTGTTCCTAATATTGAGACAAGGGAAAATTGGTTTTAAATAGAACGTCTATGCACTATAACTGGGTCCATTCTCATTTTGTCTTGGAGAAGACTGCTGTGAAAGAGGAATTGTTATATATATATATCGACATCCAAATCCTTCCCCTTCAGAAAGAATAAAGCCCACACGGGTTCACAGGAACTACTGCTTTATTTCAGCAATGCGGATCTGGCATGACACGTTTTGGCTTAAATGCCTTTATCAAATGCCTCTATCAAACATGTTGTGCAAAGTCCACCTTTAAATACAGAATGCCTCACTGCTAATTGATTGGAAACGCTCTGACAAGCGAAGAGAGGAGGATGTCCAAAACCCTGCGCTCCGGGTTCTTTACTGCAGGCATTACAACGTAAGTACTTCCCCAGTGGGCGGTGCCTGCAGCTTCACCTTTCCTGTCTGGATGTTGCTGTGGAGATGACGCAAGTTTCCTGGACCCTCATCCAGCCGCCATTGCCCAACCGGCACCGGATTGCACACTCCTAAGTAAGTGTGTACAATGCTGTGTAGTCACTGTCCTATAAAACTCAATGCGGTACCGTTGTGGAATGCGGCGGTTTGGTATATTCCTAAGAACGTTGAGAGAACCAAATGATTGCCACTGTTATCGCCGAACTGTTTTGAAGATGGGGGCTTTTATAGTGCTAGCGGCTGCACCAAACATCGACATCCATATCCTTCCCCGTCAGAAAGAATAAAGCCCACAAGGGTTCAAAGGAGCTCCCGCTTTATTTCAGCAACGCGGATCTGGTATATGTATATATATATATATATATATAAACTCAAGCAATCAAAGTTTACAGGTACATTATAATTAAATTCATTTTACCAACACAAAACCATGGAAATTTAGCAGTTATAGTCAAACTTATGTTAAGAAACTATAATTACCTAACGGCATGAGTTATAGTTTCTTTAGATAAGTACAACTATAAGTATAACTATAACTGATAATTTCTATGATTTTGTTTGAATAAAATGTCAACCTAACTATAACATCCCTGTAATCTTAGGTTTTACAGTGAATTTCTATGTAACCCTGAGCGTAGTTCGTGAAGTAGCACTTCGCGAACTGCGTAGTACCTTGTTCGCACTGTGCCAGATGTTGTTTTCAATGATTGCACAGTGCGGACAAGCAACCAGCACTGTGCAATCATTGAAAATGGCATCTTGCACAGTGCGAGCTGTAGTTTTCTGCTGCTCGAGTAGATTTTTACTCGAGCGGCAGCTTTCTCAACGCGAACTGGTAGTTTCTCATCGCGAGCGGTCGCGAGCATACGCGACCACTCGCAATGAGAAACCTGACCTCCTCGCGTTGGGAATCTCGCCGGGAGGTTTATTCTCCATGCTTGCGATCGCCAACTTGATGTTGTTGATCGCGAACAAGGAAAAAGTCTCGGCGGGATGTCATTTTGCTTGCTCGCGGTCGCCAACTTGACATTGAGGACCGCGAGCAAGCAAAAAATGACCGCAGCTCTACGCAACACTACGCTACGCGTGTTCGCACTGTGCTACGTGCAATTCGCGTAGTGTGAAGTAGCGCGAACTTCGCAAACTACGCGAACGTAGCGTAGTGCTTTGCCCAGGCTTATTTCTATGGTTTCTTATGTAAACTATTGGGGAACCCAGGCGACATTGAAGGAAGCTGTTGTGTTCTTAAGCTGTGCGATTTATTTTAGACGATAAAATATTTTTAAAAGCTATTTAAAAAAAAAACGTTTTAATACTGCTATTTGCACCTTACCTGTTTAACGTGTGGGACAGTTGAAACGGGAAGCGGGAAGCTCTAGGGACGGAGTTGTGTTCAATACTCCGGGGGCGGCGGACATTTTGGGGAGGTGGAGGTTAGCGGTGCAGCTGCCGCACAGAGCTTGGGCGGCAAGGCTCAAAAGGGGCGGATGTGGCGAGCGCGCACTGGAACCCAGGCGACATTCAAGGAAGCTGTTGTGTTCTTAAGCTGTGCGATTTATTTTAGACGATAAAATATTTTTAAAAGCTATTTTAAAAAAAAAACGTTTTAATACTGCTATTTGCACCTTACCTGTTTAACGTGTGGGACAGTTGAAACGGGAAGCGGGAAGCTCTAGGGACGGAGTTGTTTTCAATACTCCGGGGGCGGCGGACATTTTGGGGAGGTGGAGGTTAGCGGTGCAGCTTCCGCACAGAGCTTGGGCGGCAAGGCTCAAAAGGGGCGGATGTGGCGAGCGCGCACTGGAACCCAGGCGACATTGAAGGAAGCTGTTGTGTTCTTAAGCTGTGCGATTTATTTTAGACGATAAAATATTTTTAAAAGCTATTTTTAAAAAAAAACGTTTTAATACTGCTATTTGCACCTTACCTGTTTAACGTGTGGGACAGTTGAAACGGGAAGCGGGAAGCTCTAGGGACGGAGTTGTGTTCAATACTCCGGGGGCGGCGGACATTTTGGGGAGGTGGAGGTTAGCGGTGCAGCTTCCGCACAGAGCTTGGGCGGCAAGGCTCAAAAGGGGCGGATGTGGCGAGCGCGCACTGGAACCCAGGCGACATTGAAGGAAGCTGTTGTGTTCTTAAGCTGTGCGATTTATTTTAGACGATAAAATATTTTTAAAAGCTATTTTTAAAAAAAAACGTTTTAATACTGCTATTTGCACCTTACCTGTTTAACGTGTGGGACAGTTGAAACGGGAAGCGGGAAGCTCTAGGGACGGAGTTGTGTTCAATACTCCGGGGGCGGCGGACATTTTGGGGAGGTGGAGGTTAGCGGTGCAGCTGCCGCACAGAGCTTGGGCGGCAAGGCTCAAAAGGGGCGGATGTGGCGAGCGCGCACTGGAACCCAGGCGACATTGAAGGAAGCTGTTGTGTTCTTAAGCTGTGCGATTTATTTTAGACGATAAAATATTTTTAAAAGCTATTTTAAAAAAAAACGTTTTAATACTGCTATTTGCACCTTACCTGTTTAATGTGTGGGACAGTTGAAACGGGAAGCGGGAAGCTCTAGGGACGGAGTTGTGTTCAATACTCCGGGGGCGGCGGACATTTTGTGGAGGTGGAGGTTAGCGGTGCAGCTGCCGCTCAGAGCTTGGGCGGCAAGGCTCAAAAGGGGCGGATGTGGCGAGCGCGCAGCGGACGCGCGCAGCGGACGCGCGCAGCGGGCGCACCGCTGGCGCGCCGAAGGCGCGCCAAAGGCAAGCCCGTCTGAGCCCGTCCGCGCCCTAACGAGTCCAGAGGCCATGACCCCTGCTCCCGCTATCATAGCACTTCGCCCCTACACGTCCGATCAGCTACGAGATTTGCAGGACACGCATAATTGTCATCATTGTCTGGGCCCCCCCTTTGACCAGAATCACTGTGTTCAATGCAATTTCTCCCTAAAGCCTAAGGTTCAGGCAGGAAAGACCTGTCCTGTAAACATTGATTTTAAAATGAAGTTAGTAAACTGCCGCTCATTGTCAAAACATTCGTTAGAAATGAGACTGCTCCTAGAAGATACCAGACCAGATGTAATGTTCCTTACGGAGACTTGGCTCACGGACTGTTCTAATTCAGCGGTCGTCCAGGCACTTCCCCAAGGTTACATCATGCAAAGGCAAGATCGCCCCCTTACAAGAGGTGGAGGGCTCGCTATTATTCATAAGGACTCTTTTAGCTGTAGGATCTCGGACGGGCTCCTCCGGGATTGCGAAAGTTGTTCCTTTTCAATCAATTTCACACCCACTTGCACCTTCTCAGGCATGTTAATATATCGCCCCCCAGGGGCAATAGGATTTTTTCTTGAGGACTTGGTGGATAATATATCTGTTTTGGTCAGTTCCCTGCCTAATCTCACTATTCTGGGAGACCTTAACTTACATCTTGAATCCCGCGATGCCACGCATGTGGAGGAATTATCGGACGCCTTAGAGGCGCTACTTCTCTCCCAGAAAGTGACAGGCCCAACGCACGTCAAAGGTCACCTGTTGGACCCGATTTTTACTAATACCCATATCCAGGTAGACGACCCTCAGCCGCTCCCCTGGACGGACCACTTTCTAATTTCACTCTCCTGGTCAGCATCCACGAGTAGGAAGGCTGAAAACCATTCCAAAATTTTGAATCGGAATTGGTCTAATATTTCCGTGGAAGAATGGACCACCACTCTCAAAGAAACACGCCCCCTTCTCGACCCTGACCCTGGATTAAAAATTCATTGGACGTATTAACCCCTTTAAGTCTCAGGGACATTAAAAAGGGCCCAAAGAAAGTTGCATGGTTCACTAGGGAACTGAGAGACCTTAAACGGAAATGTAAGCAACTCGAGAGACAATGGAGGAAAGACTTTTCACCTGAGAAAAAGAAAGTATATCGTGATGCAATAAAACGGTATGAAGCCGAGATCACCAAAACTCAATCCAAGTTTTATGAAAAAAAGATTTTATCTGCGCCCAATTCCCCTAGAGACATTTTTTAAATTTTTAAATCTTTGACTATCCCTCCTCTCACCACAACGATCCCCACTGATGTACAAGGTCGCTGTAATAATCTAGCAGAGTACTTCCAGGATAAGGTACAAGTGATTTACTCAGCCTTTCCGGCAGTCGCCACTGCTGACCTCGATGCTTTGACGAAAGATATTAGAATCCGTCGAGATCAGAGCTTGGTCTCTTTCCCGCCCCTGGATTTAGATACAGCAACGACCTTACTTAATAAAGTTAAATCAGGTTCACCTAAGGACCAGGCGCCTCCCACGGTGCTGCAAAAGGTTGCTTCAGAAGTAGCCCCTGTAATGGCAACTCTTATTAACTCTTCATTGGCAACAGGCAAGGTTCCTCCACTTTGGAAGGAAGCAATGGTGAAGGCCCTGTTAAAAAAACCTGGTTCTGATCCTGAGGTAATGGCAAATTATTGCCCTATTTCCCTGCTCCCGGGAACAGCTAAAATAGCAGAGAAGTATGTTAATTCCATCCTCTCCACTTATTTAGAGGAACATGACTGCCTGCACTCTACACAGACTGGTTTTAGATCTCGTCAGGGCACTGAAACTGCCCTGATTGCCGTAGTGGAAGAGGCAAGGAAAATTATGGACTCAGGAGGATCAGCTGCAATAATTCTCCTTGATCTCAGTGCGGCTTTTGATACCGTCAACCATCAAATTCTTATTGCAAGATGTCACGAGATGGGGATAAACGGTACCGCACTGAGTTGGATTGCCTCTTTTCTCGAAGGTCGGACATTCCAGCTTTTCGAGGAGAATGTTACCTCCAGGATTGTGCCTTTGAAGAGTGGAGTACCTCAGGGCTCATCACTTAGCCCCACTCTTTTTAATATTTACATGTGTCCTTTAGCCAAAATTGTAGAGGCATTTGGCATACAAATTGTTACGTATGCCGATGAAACTCAGTTGATTGTCTCCCTTAAAGACGCAGGACAACCAGGAAGCAATCTTTCCAGGTGCCTTGAGGAAATATCCGTTTGGATGAAAAAGTCCTGTCTCCAGCTTAATGGAATTAAAACAGACCTTATGCTGCTTGGTAAACCTTTACTGCCAGACATGCCGTTGGCATGGCCTGGTTGTATGGGAGATCCGCCGATTCCCAAAAAGCATATCAAGAGCTTAGGAGTCTGGCTGGACACTAGACTTGACATGAAGATTCAGGCTATGAAGGTAGCCAGGTGCTGCTTCGGGATTATGAAGTCAGCACGAAAGATTCTGCCCCTTCTCCCGATTCAAGCAAGAAGACTACTCCTCCAGGCACTGATTCTGTCACGTTTGGATTACGCTAATGCGTTATATTTAGGAGCCCCCCAGTTCACAATAGGCATACTACAAAAGGTTCAGAACTGTGCGCCCAGAATCCTCCTGAAAATTCCTCGGAGAGAATCAGCAAGAAGTGCAATTAGACAGCTACATTGGCTTCCTGTCTCGGAAAGGATTACATTTAAGGCCCTCTGTGTCACGCATAAGATCATGGCCGCGAATGGCCCTTTAATCCTTCGAAGGATAGTCTTTCCATATCACCCCAGAAGGCATCTGCGCTCTGCAAATAAGCGCCTCGCTATGGTACCAAGAATTGCCAGGACGAGACGTGGAGGTCGTTGTTTCTCTTATGTCGCCTCTAAGACATGGAACACCCTCCCAGACTCCATCCGTATGGAGGAAGAATACCTGCCTTTTCGACGGCTTCTGAAAACGCACCTTTTTCCTATGGTATAATCTGATCTGCCTGGTCGTCTGGTTTCCTAGCGCTGGGAGGCCTCAGGGTAGCCATGC
The DNA here is from genome assembly GCF_964204655.1 of Triturus cristatus. Lineage (NCBI taxonomy): Eukaryota > Metazoa > Chordata > Amphibia > Caudata > Salamandridae > Triturus > Triturus cristatus. Next base: position 387,014,158 of record NC_140583.1, read on the forward strand.
GCTCTATAAATGCCTCTTCTATTCTATTCTATTCTATAATACTGTACATTAATACAACCACAGCTGCACGCAGGCTTCAGCCATGGGTGGTGAGTTATGGCCACAAGGCCAGGCCGCACTGCATGCACCCAACCACACACTGCGCACTACCTTTGGCCATACACGGTGGGGGTATGGTGTGTGAGGGGATGAGGTTTATTTCCTAATTGGACTTTGTATCTCCCGGTACCAGCAGATACCCTGTGTATCCGCTGAGGAGCTGCATCCTTAGATATCTATAGTTTTTCCTTCAATAACTTCCAAACTACTGAACATATTCACACAATATTACAAAAAGGTCACTTTCTAGCCCAATATCTACTCTTCTGCAAAATTTGGTGTAATTCGTTTCAGCGGTTCACGCTGTAGTTGCGTATGAAAACTGCAAAATACCATAGACATTGCATGGGGGAAAAAGCATTTTGGGACCCACTTTTTCCTAATCCCCTCTTGACGAATCACCCTGAAACTGTCCAGACAGCAGCTGAAGTAAGTTGTACATTAATTTTGAAAATTTCCTGAACATTCATCAGACGGCCCCAAAGTTATTAGCAAAGCAGAAACGCTTTGCTCATGGGAAATGTTGGACCTAGCTACAACAACCTGATGGCTACCAACAGTAGGATATATATATATATATATATAAAAATATATATTCACTGAAAAAAACATAGGTTTCAGGGGTGTTATAGTTAGCTGGACTTTTCACTTGTACAAAACCATTGAAATTCCCACATTATAGTTAGTTCAGCTAACTATAACTCGCGCGCGCGCAATGCACTGCTGATGACGTCACATATTACATCACTCATGACATGGTCAGTGACATCACTCATGACATCACTGATGACATTTTTAGTTGGGAGATTAAGTTCATTTGAATCCTGAGGGTCCCTAGGGTCCAATTAGCCCACTAGGTACCTCCAGTAAGTGCCACAGAGCTGCGTTGCAGAGAGGTGTAAAAAGTGGCACAGCCTGGACCACCTCTCTGCAATGCAGCTCGGTGGCGCTTACTGGAAGCACTTGGTGGGCTAGTTAGCCCCCAGGGGCCCTTAGTATTGAAGGGAAATTATATCCCCAATTTAAAACGTGCCATAGTGCGTGTTTGCACACGTCCCCTCAGGCCCCGTCCCCTCCCTTCACCACTGTGTAAACGCGCCCTGTGGCTGTTCTAAGTTGAGAGATTAAGTCCCCTTGAATCCTAAGGGTCCCTAGGGTCAAACTAGACCACTAGGTACCTCCAGTAAGCGCCCCTGAGCTGCGTTGCAGAGAGGTGTAAAAAGGGGCTTGGCCTCAGAACACCTGTCTGCAGACTTGTTCATATTTTAAGTAGTTCGCACAGACACACGTTTTAAAAACAATAAAGTTCCTAATACCCGCCTTCTCTGAACAGTTAGCTTGCTGCCCCATCCCCCTCCTCCCTATCCTCTGTTGTGTGAATCCATGGACTAGCCTCCTCCCTCCTGCCATGCGTGGTCTGATGTGCTGCCACTGCCCTCAGTTTAGTATGATGTACCAGTCCCCTCCTCCTGCCCTCCATTGCCCTATTCTATGCCCCATCATTGACCTCCTGCTTAAACTCTCTGTTTAGCTTGCTACCCCTATTCTCCTTCCCCCTGCCCTCCGATGTCTTTGTGCATGCCCCTGCTCCATCCTTTTTGCCCACCATGTTCCATGGACCTGCCACTCCTATCTACTCTGAGTGTTCTGTTGAGCTGCCACTCCCCTCCCACCTGCCTAGCATTGTCAGATGACTGTAACCTGTCCCTGCCACCTCTACCCTTCCTGTCCACATGCCATGCCCCTATCCTCTTCCTCCTGTCCTACATGGTCCATTGTACTGCCACACCCTTCTGCCCTCCCTGGTCTGTTGTGCTGCAACTGCTCCTCCTGTCTGCCCCGTGCGGTCTGTTGTGAGGCCCCTTCCCCTGAACTTTCTTGTCTGTGCACAGGTCCTGACCTTCCCTTCTATCCTCCATCGTCCTTTGTGCATGCCCCTGCACCCTCCTTCTTGCCCATCATAGCCATTGTGCTGCCACTAACCCTCCCACTTGCCATGCATGGTCTTCTGTGCTGCCATGGCCCCTCCCACCTTCCCTGTGTGGTCAGTTAGCTGCCCCTGACCCCCTCCCACCTTCCCTTCATGGTCTGTGTGTATGCCATCACAGTCTCACTGTTGCTCTTTATGGTGTGTCTTGCTTCTAGTGCCCATTCTGCCTGACCTCCATGGCTATCTTGCTGCTCCTGCCCTGCCCCCTTGCCCCCAGCCCTCTGTTTACATGTGCAGACCCCTACTCTCTCCCTCCTGGCTTGTCTGTTCCATTGTAATGCCCCTGATCCGTCCCTCCTGCCCTTTATGGTCTGTTATGCTGCAGCTTTCTCTCCTGTCTGTCCATTATGGTCAGCTAGCTACCATTGCCTCTTGCCCCTCTGTTCTCTGTTGTCCATGTGCATGGTCCTGTCCCCTCCCTCTTGCTTTCTATGGATTGTTGTGCTGCACTCCCGTCCCGCATGCCCTGTGAGGTGTATTGTGCTGCTGCAAACCCTGATGCCTGCCCTGCAGGGTCAGTTTGGTGCACCTCTACATGTCCATCCTGTCCTCTGTTATCCAAGTCCATGTCCCTACCCCATTTCCTTCCATGATCCAATGTACCATACTTGCGAACATTTTGAACTTGGTAAGAGGGAGATTTTGAAAAAAAACTGGGGTATTGATTTTCCCCTTTGAGTTACATTGAAAAAGAGGAGATTGTAGACAGGAGACAGATCAAATAAAGCCCATTTGAGCTTAAAAACATTGGACGTTTCCTGGCTTAATCGGGTCTGTTGGCATGTATGGTTGTACTACCATTGCCTCTTCCTTCTGCTCACAATGGTCTATTACATTGCCACAGCCTCTCTTGCAAGTCCTGTATTGTTGGTTTGTTGCCCCTGCCCCCCTTTCAACTGCCCTCCATAGTCTGTTGTGCTGCCACGACCCTTCCTGCCTGCTCAGTGTGGTTAAATTGTTGCCTTTGCACCCTCCTACCTGCCTTCAATTTTCAGAGTCCGTGCCCCTGGCCTCTGCCTCTCAACAGTATCCTAATGAACAACTAGATTGCTAACATTCTATATTAATTACAAAAGTGTGGAACGCCTGACGTCATCTTGATGTAATCAAAACTGTAATACCTAGAGCATTTTCTTTAGAAATTACATATATGAGAGGGTCTTATTGGCATCAAAATGATGGTTAGTGCTCTAAAAGACTAAAATAAGGACATATTTTCTGAGTTTTCAAATAGCGACAAAGCACTTTTAAATTATTTGTTATCTTTATGTTTTTTTATCCAGTTGACCACTTGATTAAATGTTGCACTTAGGGGAGAGGATGTGGTGTTACTTCCAGAACTGCAGACTTTGCAACTGGGGAACCAGGTTGGAGTTTCTGCTTCAGCTCGACATTCTGTGATTCTGGTCAAATCACTTAGTCTCCCCATGTCTACAACCAAAATGAATTTGTTCTTGTGTGATGTAACCAATGCTCATGTAAAGCACTCCAATACCTGACAAGTCCGCACTATATAACACTGCAAAAACAAAAAATAATAAGTGTTTTGCACATTTCTGTCATTGGGCTATATTTGGGCTACATCTGGGTGATTTTGGGCTACATTTGGGCTCTTTTGTCTCCGGTGGCCATCTTGGGAGATTTATTTGTTATGAAGTTTCCTAATTTCCTCATGTACTGCAGTCTCCTCAGTAGGAAATGCTTTCAGTTTTTTACTTTGATTCCATCATGAAGGTATTCAGATATGTCACACATTTGCCATAAATTCTGAAAGTTAGCACTCTAGTTGCTCATTAGATCACTGTAGTAAAACTACTGTTCACCATGGAAGTCTGCTCCTGGTATTAAAAGTGCATGTTTCAGTCTGCATGTCAGAATGTTTTAATGAAATAGAAGAGGATTTGAGAAGTCACTCAAAATGTGCCCTCATTTTCTTTCTTCAGCATTAATCATAATTTCTATGGCAAAATGAACCCCCTCATTGTGTTCCTTTTTAAATTAAATGTTTTAAGTGTTACCAGTTTATTCCAATCAAGATGGCTTCAGGTGTGCCTACTTTTGTCATAATGAAGACAGTGAGCGTTTTTTAAGAACACTCTGGGACATTCTGTCATTGGGCTATACTTGGGCTACATCTGGGTGATATTTGGGCTACATTTGGGCTCTTTTGTCTCTGGTGGCCATCTTGGGAGACTTATTTGTTATAAAGTTTCCTAAATTCCTCATTTACTGCAGTCTCCTCAGTAGGAAATACTTTCAGCTTTTTACTTTGATTCCATCAAAAAGGCATTCAGATGTGTCACACATTTGCCATAAATTCAGAATGTTAGCACTCTTTTTGCTCATTAGATCACTGTAGTAAAGCTACTGCTCACCAGGGAAAACTGCTGCTGGTATTGAAAGTGCATGTTTCAGTCTGCATGTCAGAATTTTTTAATGAAATAAAAGAGGATTTCAGAAGTCAAAATGTGCCCTAGTTTTTCTTTCTGCAGCACTAATCATACTTGTTATGGAAAAATGAACCCCCTCATTTTGTTCCTTTTTAAATTAAATGTTTTAAGAGTTACCACTTTAATCCAAGCAAGATGGCTTCAGGTGTGCCATACGTTTATCATAAGTAGGACTGTTAGCGCTCTAGTTGTTCTTTGGAACACTCTGGGAAGCTGCAGTAGAACACAAAGGAATCAACTGACAGTCTCTGCCCTTGTTGGATGTACATGTTTTACTGAAAATGTCAGACTTCATTCTCACATGACTGAGAAAGATAATGTGAATTTACAGAAAATAAGCTCTCAGTTTAGCTTATAGATCACCTTCCAAACCTCTGTGGGAAAAGCATGAGAAAATATTTTTCTCTCAATCATGATATCCCAGCAGAAGGCTTTTTCACATGGTGAAATCACCTTAGAACATACCACAATTCCTAAAATGAGTATGGTACCATCAACAAATGATTTATAATGTAACTAAAGTCTTAAAACCTTCTATTAACTGCAATGCTTTTTAATGAGGTGCTATCATGTATATTGGTCCCAAGATGGCTGCCAACACTTCTTGGATGAAGTGCTGACAGCCAATCAGATCTCAGGATGAGATGTGTGGTTAGGCTCCGCCCACATATATATATGATTTTACTTTTGATTTTCTCAGGAACTACTGTACAGATTGACACCAGACCTGCAAAAGGCACTTCCCTGAGCTGAGGACTACCTCTCTGCCAAATTTCAAGTAATTCTGTTCAGCCGTTCGGGCTGTACATTGAACTAAACGTCCCTATGGAAAATTGCATGGGGAAAACGCATTTTGGGACCCCCCTTTTTTCTCAGCCCCCGCTTGAGGAATCCCCCCGAGACTTTCAGGGTAGGAGCGGAGCGGAGCGCCCCACCTATTTTGAAAATTTCGCGAGGATTCGTCAACCGGTGACAAAGTTATTCCAAATAGAATGTTGCATATTTCCTATGGAAACACGGTCCTAACTATAACTATCTACTGGCGACCGCCAGTAGATAATATATACATACATATATATATATATATATATATATATATATATATATATATATATATATATATATATATATATATATATATATTACCTACTGGCGGTCGCCAGTAGGTAGTTATAGTTAGGACCCTGTTTCCATAGGAAAACCGCAACATTCTATTTTGAATAACTTTGGCGCCGGTCGACGAATCCTCGCCAAATTTTCAAAATAGGTGGGGCGCTGCACTCCGCTCCTACCCTGAAAGTCTCGGGGGGATTCGTCAAGCGGGAGCTGAGATAAAAGGGGGGTCCCAAAACGCGTTTTTCCCATGCATTTTTCCACAGGACCTTTAGACACAGCCACAGCCCGAACGGCTGAACAGAGTTAAATGAAATTTGGCAGAGAGGTAGTCCTCAGGTCAAGGAAGTGCCTTTTGTAGGTTTGGTGTAAATCTGTTCAGTAGATTCTGAGAAAATAGCCTTTAAATCAATATATATATCTGAGCCAGCTTACGGTGCGCTTACGGTGCGCTTACCGTACGCGTACGGTGACGTGCGCGAGCGCGATTCTGATTGGCTGTTAGATCTTAGTAAACATTCGAATCGGTCGAAACCAGGAAGCGGCGGCCGCCATTTTGTGTGTTTCACTCAGAAAAAATAGGGTGATAACTTGAAAAGGGGGCAAGGAATAGTTACAGACCCCATAACATTTGAAAGGGGGTCAAAGAAGGACAGAAAAGTACAACATTTTTTTTATTAATTTTAAAAAAAATCGCGGGGTACGCGTACGGTAAGCTTACGGTAAGCTTACCGTACGCGTACGGTAGAAAAAAAATAAAAAAAGAAATGAAATGCAGATTTAAGTGTTTAGACATTAGGGGGCTCTAAAAAGAGCCGTTGTGTTTATGAAGTGATTTTTTAGTGGTACCTACAAGTAAGTACCGATGCAGAGTCTAAGGTTCAAGAGGAAGACTCTGTTCCCTTCATCATTGAAGTGTACACCATCTCCTCTATAAATGTCTTGCATGTCGTAACGCAAGTTGTTGTGGTAAATGGAACCCATACCATGGTCTCGGAGGAAAGCAGAAACAGATTTGTTGACGTGCTTTCTTGCTTTGTCAATCTGTGGACAGAAATGATTGGACCAGTTCCATTTTTGCCTTTGGCATATGTTAGAAAATACAAAGGCAGTTTTAGGGAAAAGTGAAAACAGTTGTGCAAAGGTCTCCTTCATAAGCATTTCCAGACCTACCCCAGTCAAAGTGCCTAGGTCATTGCCACCACAGTGCACTATTATGAGGTCAGGGTGTTGGATTTGCATGAAGGATTTCACCAATGGCATCAATTGGTGCCACTTTAACCCTCTCTGACCAATCCATTTAATGTCTACATTTGGCAAAGCAAGGTCTCTCACCATACCTGTTTTCTCTGCATACTTTTCACTCCAGAAGACATAGCTGTGCCCTACAATCCACACTGTGAACATCTTCAAAGGAGAACTGGATGCACTCAGGAGGTGTAATTCAGTAGAATGGTAAAAAGAAATGAAAGACAGTTTGGAAATGGAGGCATACATATTTTTTTTTAAACTGATTGGCTGTTTCATACCATTCTACAATAAAAACTAGGCTGTATGTGTAAATTTATAGAAGCATGTTTTGTATTGGTACAGAAAAATGTGTTACCAAAGAACAGTACTATGGATTTGCTGTTAGGTTTGAAAAGTCAAGCACTCTTGCTCTTTGGAAATGAAACATTGTGTGGTGAACTTCTGACCTGACACCACACAGCAGTGTTCCATGAGCTGTTGCTATGGTAGCAGGCAGAAGTCAAGTTGGGGGAAGGGTACTAGGCAGAAGTCAAGTTGGGGGAAGAGTACTTTTTGAAAAGGGTTGGTTTTCAACCAATAGAAATGTGTGATTACATTTGAAAAAAAGGGGGAAGCACTGAGATTTGAAATTAACATGTATATGTGTGGAAAAAGAGAGGGAAACATTGCCATTATCTGGTTCTGCTGAGAGGAGAGAGGTGTACAGAACAGAGATCCTGGCTCTGATAATCTGATGTTTGAGTGCCACATTTCTTTCACAGCTAACTAATTTTAAAGGTGAGTTTAGAGTTTGAGAGGGGATGTATATGGTAAATTAAGAAATGAATAATAGAATTGGAATTCCTTTTGTTGAAGTTGTGTTTATCATTTTCTGTTTTGGGAGAAATTTAAATGTGAGGAACATATAAAATAATATGGACTATGTTTTCACAATAAATTAAGGTGTGATGGTATAAATAAGGAATACTTTAAGGGTTTGAGGTTGCACTCAGTAATGCAAATACATTCAGCATCAGTAAGGCTGGTTGTCCTTGCTGGAGTGTAGTCAGTCACCCAGGCTACACATGTTGCTGGTCTCAGAAAGCTGTTTGGTATTGCTCTGGTGATTTTACATTTGCATTAGATGGAAAGGGGGAGGTATTTTTTTCTGCAGAAGCAGACTCTTAGCACACAGCCAGCTGCATATCCTGTGGAATCATGCATAGTATTCACAACCGAGTGGGGTTTGAGGTTTCAGTCAGTAATGCAAATACATTCAGCATCACTAAGGCTGGTTGCCCTTGCTGGAGTGTAGTCAGTCACCCAGGTTACACATGTTGCTGGTCTGAAAATGTTGTTTGGACATGTGCTTTTTTAAGAATCTGAAAAGTGGATTCATAATGTGTCAGTCTGTAAAAGTACTTATCACTTGCCAAAAAAAAGAGTAGTAAGTGTGCTTTCAAATTGGCAAAGAAATTTCGTTTTGTGACTAATATGAAAACATGACTCTGTGTGCAAATAGGAATTACAGGCAGAGATTTATTGCGTATTGCTCTGGTGATTTTACATTTGCATTAGATGTAAAGGGGGAGCTATTTTTTTGTGCAGAAGCAGACTCTTAGCACACAGCCAGCTGCTTATCCTGTGGAATCATGCACAGTATTTACAACCGAGTGGGGTTTGAGGTTGCACTCAGTAATGCAAATACATTCAGCATCACTAAGGCTGGTTGCCCTTGCTGGAGTGTACTCAGTCACCCAGGTTACACATGTTGCTGGTCTGAAAATGTTGTTTGGACATGTGCTTTTTTAAGAATCTGAAAAGTGGATTTAAAATGTGTCAGACTGTAAAAGTATTTATCACTTGCCAAAAAAAAGAGTAGTAAGTGTGGTTTCTAATTGGCAAAGAAATTACGTTTTCAGACTAATATGAAAACATGACTTTGTGTGCAAATAGGAATTACAGGCAGAGATTTATTGCGTGTTGCTCTGGTGATTTTACATTTGCATTAGATGTAAAGGGGGAGCATTTTTTTTATGCAGAAGCAGACTCTTAGCACACAGCCAGCTGCTTATCCTGTGGAATCATGCACAGTATTCACAACCGAGTGGGGTTTGAGGTTGCACTCAGTAATGCAAATACATTCAGCATCACTAAGGCTGGTTGCCCTTGCTGGAGTGTACTCAGTCACCCAGGTTACACATGTTGCTGGTCTGAAAATGTTGTTTGGACATGTGCTTTTTTAAGAATCTGAAAAGTGGATTTAAAATGTGTCAGACTGTAAAAGTATTTATCACTTGCCAAAAAAAAGAGTAGTAAGTGTGGTTTCAAATTGGCAAAGAAATTACGTTTTCAGACTAATATGAAAACATGACTCTGTGTGCAAATAGGAATTACAGGCAGAGATTTATTGCGTATTGCTCTGGTGATTTTACATTTGCATTAGATGTAAAGGGGGAGCTATTTTTTTGTGCAGAAGCAGACTCTTAGCACACAGCCAGCTGCTTATCCTGTGGAATCATGCACAGTATTCACAACCGAGTGGGGTTTGAGGTTGCACTCAGTAATGCAAATACATTCAGCATCACTAAGGCTGGTTGCCCTTGCTGGAGTGTACTCAGTCACCCAGGTTACACATGTTGCTGGTCTGAAAAAGCAGTTTGGACATGTGCTTTTTTAAGAATCTGAAAAGTGGATTTAAAATGTGTCAGACTGTAAATGTATTTATCACTTGCCAAAAAAAAGAGTAGTAAGTGTGGTTTCAAATTGGCAAAGAAATTACGTTTTCAGACTAATATGAAAACATGACTCTGTGTGCAAATAGGAATTACAGGCAGAGATTTATTGCGTATTGCTCTGGTGATTTTACATTTGCATTAGATGTAAAGGGGGAGCTATTTTTTTGTGCAGAAGCAGACTCTTAGCACACAGCCAGCTGCTTATCCTGTGGAATCATGCACAGTATTCACAACCGAGTGGGGTTTGAGATTGCAGTCAGTAATGCAAATACATTCAGCATCACTAAGGCTGGTTGCCCTTGCTGGAGTGTACTCAGTCACCCAGGTTACACATGTTGCTGGTCTGAAAAAGCAGTTTGGACATGTGCTTTTTTAAGAATCTGAAAAGTGGATTTAAAATGTGTCAGACTGTAAAAGTATTTATCACTTGCCAAAAAAAAGAGTAGTAAGTGTGGTTTCAAATTGGCAAAGAAATTACGTTTTCAGACTAATATGAAAACATGACTCTGTGTGCAAAGAGGAATTACAGGCAGAGATTTATTGCGTACTACTCTGGTAATTTTACAGTTGCATTAGTAGGAAAGGGGGAGCTATTTTTTTATGCAGAAGCAGACTCTTAGCACACACCCAGCTGCTTATCCTGTGTAATTATGCACAGTATTCACAACCGAGTGGGGTTTGAGGTTGCACTTAGTAATGCAAATACAAACATGTAAAATTATATGGACTATGTTTTCACCATAAATTAAGGTGTAGTGGTATAAATGAGGAATACTTTTAGGGTTTGAGGTTGCAGTCAGTAATGCAAATACATTGAGCATCAGTAAGGCTGGTTGCCCTTGCTGGAGTGTAGTCAGTCACCCAGGCTACACATGTTGCTGGTCTCAGAAATCTGTTTGGTATTGCTCTGGTGATTTTACATTTGCATTAGATGGAAAGGGGGAGCTATTTTTTTATGCAGAAGCAGACTCTTAGCACACACCCAGCTGCTTATCCTGTGGAATCATGCACAGTATTCACAACCGAGTTGGGTTTGAGGTTGCAGTCAGTAATGCAAATACATTCAGCATCACTAAGGCTGGTTGCCCTTGCTGGAGTGTAGTCAGTCACCCAGGTTACACATGGTGCTGGTCTCAAAAAGCAGTTTGGACATGTGCTTTTATCAGAATCTGAAAAGTGGATTCAAAATGTGTCAGACTGTAAAAGTACTTATCACTTGCCAAAAAAGTAGTAGAATGTGTGCTTTCCAATTGGCAAAGAAATTTCGTTTTCTGCCTAATTTCAAAGCATGACTCTGTGTGCACACAGGAATTGTTTTTAGATATTTAATTTGTGAAGGTGTTATTGTGATTTTCACTTCTAGGAAAGGGGTACTTAGTATTTTAAGATTTGAAAAGATCATAAAAAATGTAGTAATATATTTAAATATAAAAAAGGAATTTTTTTTTATTTTCAGGTATTGCTGAAGAGCAGTGAACAAAATTTAAGATGCCTACAAAATCCAGAGTAAGGAAAAACCACAAAAAAAACTATATTTGAAGACAACTGGAGGACCTAAGTTAGTTGGAGATGCTCATGTTGGGAAAAAGAGAAAGTCTTCTGGTTAGCAGACAAAAGATTTTTTAAAGAACATCTTCAAAAAAAGGAAAAATGTACAAAATGTCTGTACTGGAAAGAATGTTTTCAATAGAAAAGAACAGGAAAAAATTGAGCATTTAGTTAATGCAAATATACCTTCTGCAATAACAAAGATTAACTTAAACAGAAAAACAGTGTTTAAAGAGATACGTAGAAAAATGTTTCAGAGAAGAGTTATGTCCAATTTGATAAAGGATGTGAAGAAATATAAGAAAAAGGCAAAATATTACAAGAGAAATAAAGAAATTGAAGCCATTGCAGCAAAGGCATTAGAATTAAAAAGGAAACTATTCATTTTAATTTTGAATAGGATGCGTACATTAGATAAAATGGTTAATGTACTGAAATCACAAAGCAAAAGGAAAAGAGTAGTGAAAAGAACAAACTTTTGTAAAGTGTTTTTAGGAGAATGGATGCATAGTTCAAGTAGTGAACCTTTTTTTAATGAAGAGAGTTATTTTCAAAGTAATAGTTTGCTGCATGCAGTTGACACCAGAGGTCGTGCTTATGAAGTGAAAAATGGTTGCATAATGGAGAAGGAGATAATGGTTCCAAGAGATGAGGTGCAAGTGATGGCGGATGAGGCTATGGGGAGACGTCCTAAAGCCCCAGTGTACACTTGGAATTGTAGTAGTATTTGCACTGTGCGTCAGGAATCTATTGATAAATTTCGTGAGTTTCTAAGAGAATATAGTAAAAAAAGTGTAAAACAGAAGATTAAGGTGCTTCAAAGTCTAGATCCATGCAGAGTGAGAGAGAATACTGGTTTGCAGGGTCATTCTCTGGCTTGTCTATCTAGAAAAGTGTGTAATAGTGTTTTCCATCATTTTAGGATGCTGGCTGTTCATCATACTGAAATGAGAAAGTTTGTGAGGCGGTTGTATTTTGCTAAAAGTCCAGCAATAAAGTTAGATGAATTGAATAGGGCTCTGTTCCGTGGATCGGTATCAGATGTAGAGAAGATTATTGATGAAATTCAGTTTTGTTACTTTGGTCCTGAACAAGACAGTGCAGAAAAGGACACAGTAAATGAGGAAGAAGTGGAAGAGAATGTAGAACCCTCTGTAAGTAAAACATTTAATGATCACATAACAAAATTTGCAATAATCTCTAATGAAAGACCAAATATAACTTGTATTTGTTGCCGCAGAACTCATTATAGAAAACAAACTAGGAATGTTGATCTCTACAGAAAGAGTGAAAATGAAGATAATTATAAGTGGAAGGATTTTGCCACATATATATTTCTTGGAAATTGTTTTGAATTGGGTGAAGATCAGCGTATTTGTAAATACTGTTACAACAAGTTAGAGGAAAATAGAATGCCGACCAGAGCTGTACATAATAATTTAGAATTGGATGTTATTCCTGCCGAACTTTCTGAATTAAATACATATGAGTCTATACTTATTCAATGTGTTCATCCGTTCCAGACCATAGTACGTATGGAGCCCAAAACTGGTAAATTACCTCCTTCAGATTTACTGAGAGGTTTAAAAGGTAGAGTGGTGTATTTGCCCTTGGATTTGAAAAAAAATATGGAAACTATTGATGCAGATACTTTGGAAACTGAACCATTAGTTATTCTGGTTAATGGTGTACCTACAAAGAATAAGAAGATTTGGCAGGAGCTGGTAGATGTACGGAAAGTACAAAGAGCAAATTTGTATTTGAAAAGGAATAACAAATGGTATGAATCAATTTATATAGAAGAAGAAGAAGAAGATTTACAAGAAGACACAGAAACACCAACTGGACAAATTGAAAAAGTGGACAAGTCAAAGGAAGAAGAAATTTATGAACATTTTAGCATACATCCTCTACATTCAAAAGAAGTTATGGGAGACAATATTGATCTGTTTCAGATGAAGAAAGCAAAAGGAACTCCCGTGAGTGTATGGGAGGAGAGCTTGGAAGCTCGATGTTTTCCCCAGCTGTTTCCTAAAGGAAAAGGAGGACGATACGATGAACGTCCAGAACAGATTCCAGCTTCTGAGTATCGGACTACAAGACTATATGCAGAAGATCCCAGATTTCGACAAAGTATTCCTTATTTGTTCCATCTTTTATTTGAAAGCGACTTGTCTGCACTATCTTATGCAGTAAATCACATTTTAAAAAGTGGAGTACATTTACAAAATGTGTCTGCTAAGGATTTTATGGAGAAAGTGCAGCACCGAGATGATCATTTGGAAACACAACTGATCAATCTGATGGCTTGTCAGCGTGGGACAAATGAATATTGGTACCGACGCCATGGTGAATTAAAATGCATGTTACGGAATTTAGGAACACCAACATGGTTCCTTACCCTAAGCTGTGCTGAGTACGCTTGGGATGATTTACTGGATTTTCTACGAGAGGCAAATTCAAACATTAAAAACATTGAATACAAGACAGCAGGAGAACTGTGCTCATTGGATCCGGTTAATGTTTGCAGATATTTCAATGATAGATTTGAGGCTATGATGTCCTTCATCTGCAATAAAAAAAATCCACCTCTTGGAGAAGTAGTGGATTTCTTTTGGAGAAAAGAGTACCAGGCAAGAGGTGCTCCTCATATTCATATGCTGTTGTGGATCAAGGATGCCCCAAAGTTTGGAACAGATACTGATGAAGCAGTGTTATCTTACATTGAAGAATATGCAACATGTGCTATACCAAAAAGCACAGAAGAGAAAAAGTTAAAGGAGCAAGTTTTACGTTTCCAAAGTCATCGGTGTGGAAAATACTGTCGACGGAAATACAAGAGCAAAGATAAATACTACACTAAATGTCGATTTGGATTTCCTAGACCTGTTCTTTCAAATGGAAGAGTAAACAGTTTTATGTCATCTGTGAGACATACTATCACAAGAAAATCACCTAAGAATACCTACAACCTAAAAAGAAAAGAAGAATCAAAAAATATAAATGACTACAACCCAGTCATTTTATCCATGTGGAATGCTAACATGGATATACAGTATGTAGCTGACAATTCCATTGCTGTTGCTCGATATGTAACGTCTTACATTACTAAATCTGAAAAAACTGAATTGAAAGAAATGTGGGAAGAGATTTCTCACGAGAAGACTGTCAGTAAGAAGCTGTACAGTTTCAGTTTAAAGATGTTATCACATCGAGAAATTGGATCCTACGAATGTTCAGATAGGTTATCTTCTGCAAGTCTCTACTCAAAATCAAGAAGAATAATTTGGGCAAGTTTAGGCCTTGCAGCAATGAGAAATCGGGTACTGAAATCTGTTGGAGAAATTGAATATTTGGCCGAGAATGACCCAGAAAGTACAGATATTTTGAAATCAAACATGTTGGACACATATTATCCAAAAAGAAGTCATCATCTGTGTTAGATCTGGGGGTCTCTAGTTGGCAGGGTAGGTACCACTGTCCAAGTAGGGACCCTTGCTTCTAGTCAGGGAAAGGGGGATACACTGTTAAGATAACCCCTGCTCACCCTCTAGGTAGCTTGGCCTGAGCAGTCTAGGCTATCAAAGGCAATGTGTAAAGTATTTGTACCAACACTCACAGTAACACAGTGAAAACACCACAGATTTACTCCACACCAGTTTTAGAAAAATAATGTATCTTTACTAAAAACTTCACAAGACCAAATACTACAGACAAACCAACATATAATTCAAAAAGGTTACTTTAAAGATAGTTCAAGAGTTTGCAGAAAGTACTCCAGGATGTAAAAGTCAGTGTCCTGCACAATGCGACTCTCAATGCACAAAATGCGACACTCTCGTGCCCAACAGTACCTGTAGTTGCGATAAGGTTCCCAAAAGCTATAACAAGGAAGATGGCAAAGGCGATGCGATGCTCCTGAGATTCTGGGGAGGCTTTGCAGCAGCCCTGCTTCACGCAGCAGAGGTGGATGCGCCGGCTCCGATCTGTAGGGGGAGGATGCGATACCTTTGGCTTTCGTTGCGTAGGTTTCTTAGGGGGAAGCTTCACGCACAGGTTCGATGCGACACTCTTCGATGTGGTGCGATGCGTGGCGCAGCGTTGCCTTCCGGCGCCGCAACTCTCGATGCGCCACGGAACGGGACTCTGCGTCGACGCACGCAGCGATTGGAGACTTTTCACGCACCGGCAGTGGTGCGGCCCGCAAACTGGTTCTGCGACAACCCTCGCAATGGCAGGAAGCTTCACGCTTCGGGACGATGCTCGACGCACTCGGCGATGCGGAGACCCTGCGTGTTGCGATGGTGCCGCGATGAAATTTTCCACGCACTCTCGTCTTGCGACACGCAATCGGATGATGCGCTGGGTACCAGTCACTCTTGTTCACGCTTCTGCTTCCCAGCTCCCTCAACACAGCAAAACGACCTCCTGAAGCCCCAAGACTGGGCAAGCACTCCAAGGCAGGTCAGAACTCTCTCAGCAGAGTTCCAGGGGAGCTGGTGGTGAAGTCCTTTTGTTCCTGGGACTTCTTAACAGGGAGCCAGCTCTTCTCAGGCCCTTGGAGATCAGAATCAAAAGAAGGGGACACAGCAAAGTCCTTCCCCTCTCCTTGGCAGCAAAGCAAAACAGCAAGCAGGCAGTCTTCTCCTCTTCAGTTTCTTCCAGCTTTCTCCTTGGCAGAGGTTTCTTCTTAGTTCCAAAGTGATCTAAAGTTTAGGTGTCTGGGGTCCTCTTCTTATACCCCTCCAAGTCTTTGTCTCTCTTTGTTCCAGTGGGGGGATTCCCCTGCTCAAACCGGTTCCTGGGTGTGCTCTGCTCTGGAGCACCTGGTTCCTTTCAGAGTGAGGGGCAGGGTCGTTAGACGCTCAGCAGGAGGTGGAGCCTTCTTTGTGCCAGCAGAGGCAGAGTCCTCAGCCTGGCCAGCAGGGGGTGGAGCCAGCTTTGTGTTTGTCAGGGGCAGCCCTATTCAGACCCAGGGACTACTCCTCCCACCCATCTAAAGCAGATCTCCCTATTCACCCTGCTGCTGACTCATCCAGGCTCCTGGAGCCACCTAGCACATCACCTGACACCAGTCAGCCAACCAGCACACAGGCACACAGGAAGGTTAAACAGGAGAATAGCTACTTTCTAAAAAGTGCTATTCTCACACAGTGAATTTAAAAACCATCTTGCTAAAAAGATGTATAATTAAATTCTGAACACAGAGATACCAAACTTGGATTTTCTATCTTGCCCTTATGGGAAGATAGGCATGTAAACAGCCTTCCCCATTCTATCCTATGGGCAAGATAGCCTCTCAGCAGTGAAAAACGAAAATGGCTGTAATTCACTACCAGGGCATGTTACACACCTCAGTACATGCCCTACCTTTCAGATACACTGCACCCAGCCCAGGGGGGTACCTAGGGCCACCATAGGGATGCCTGACATGTACAGAAAGGGAAGGATAAGGCCTGGTCAGTGGGTGCACTGGCCAGGTCGACCTGGCAGTCCTGGACTGCACATAGGCACTGCAAGCAGGCCTAAGACATCAATTTAGCGCTACTCCTGTGGGTGGCACAATCAGTGCTGCAGCCCACTAGTAGCATTTGAATCACCAGCCCTGGCACACGCAGTGCACTTTACTAGGGGCTAACAGGTGAAACAAATATACCAATCATGGATAACCAATCAATATAACAATTTATACAGAGAGCATATGCACTTTAGCACTGATCAGCAGTGGTAAAGTGCTCAGAGTCCTATTGCCAACAACCACAGGTCAGAAAAAATAAAGGAGGAAGAAGCAAAAAGTTTGGGGATAACCCTGCAAAAAGGGCTGTTTCCAACACAACCCCCTTCCAGCCTAAAGCCAGGGTAGACCAAGCGATACCTCGATGGGATTCCCTGCTTAGGGCGATAGAACACGGAAACTGGCCCAAACAGCAGGGTACTATTCCTGTTCTACGCCTTCCTGAACCCGGTTGGATCTCTCCATCCATACTCTCAGGGTCCACCAAGCCAACCCATGTGGAACCCTTCTCTTCACCTGTGGACACCACCTGTGTAGCACCTAGCCTTAACTTGCTCACAGGTGTGTCCCAACAGACAGACAGCAGGCCACAGTGACCAGTGACAGTGGTCAGGGATGAGACCCAGGCCTTATGCCTCTCAGGGCTCTCAAACCCCTGTGGCGTCAGAAGGAGGGGGGCAGTAGCCCCAGGTGCTCGGCACCCTTTGTCCACTTCCTTTCCTGTCAGGTCTGGTCTGACAACCTGGCACTGACCCACCAGCCCCGGGCCTGTATCCGGTGGCTGGACAGGAGGCTGGGGTGGACTGTTCCACACCCGGTCCTCCTCTTCCTTGGGGCTCTGTACCCTCCCACCTGGAGCGGTACCCCCTTCTAGAATAGTCAGGGCACCTGTGGCAGGTGTCCTGCACCATTCGCCCACCAGTTCAGGGGTTCTATCCTGCAACTGGGATCCCAGGTCAGGGGGGACACCCCGGACCTGGCCCTCCAACCTAGGGTCTACACCCTCCAGGTGAACCGGGGTCAGAGGCGAGGACTCCCTCCCTCTGCACCCCCTTCCAGAGTACTGCACCCTCCCCACTGGAGTGGTACCCCTGGAAGCCAAACCGGTCAGGACACTGGTTACAGATGTCCTTCCCTCCAGGTCAGGCAGATCCTGAACCTGGCCTCCCAACCCAGGGAATAAACCCTGCGGTTGCACACCTGCCTGGCATGCCAGGACTTCCGGGGACTCACACAGCATCTCCCCGAGGGTGACACATGACTCATGTGTCTCGTGACAGTCTGCCTGGCGCAGATCTCCCGGCCCCTGTCCACCTGACAGTGCGCGAAGATCCCCCAGGACAAAAGTGGTGTCACCATGGTCACTCCTAGGGGACTCAGCCCTTCTGGCCGGTCCCTGACCCACTGGTTCTCCCACTGGGGAACACATCCCCCTCTCACCCCTCAGTCTGGACTTCTGCACCCTCCCAACTGGAGCGGTACCGCCAGACACCAGAACCACTGGAGCTCTGTTTACAGAGGCTCCAGGTTCTCCTGACACTAGGAGATCCTCCTCAAATGGCCTACTAGCACCGTCTAGGCCCCCAACCTGGTGTTCCCTTAAGAAACCCTCCAGGCCCTGAGACTGGGTTTTGGGCACCTTGGGACCCACAGTCCCATACTCACCCTTTCTCCACTGAGACAGGACGTGAGCCCCTACACCCCTCCCACTACACTGGGACCTAACCGGGCTACACTGAACCTCTTCCACCTCACAGGTCTGGAAGATATCTGGGCCACTCCTTTTGGTATCACTCCCCAATGCCTCTCCAGACCTTCTGGTATCCAACCAAAGGTCTGCCTCCAACGCAAGCTCTCTGGAACCAGAGAACTCACACTCCACCGGGTGTTGGCATAGCTCTGGAAAACAGGGACTTAAAATATGCTCTCCAACAAATGAATCACACAGCCCCCCACAGTTGTTAACCCAGCTACCGTTTGCCTCACCCTCCAGTGCCTCACACAAGTACCCCACACCACTCTCCTGAGATTGGCAAGACAGTACCTGACTGTCTCTGTCACACAACTCACACTCTTCTGGGCGGTCTTCACACTCACACACCAAGGTTTCTACCACGGGGGAACCCCTCTCCCTGTACCTCTCATCTAGGTTCAGTAGAGTGTCCCTCCCACCACTAGGAATATGGTCCCCTGTGCCAGTTCCCCAATCCACTTCAGGGACACTGCACTCCACTGGAACTACATCATAAACCTGAATCCCCTGGTGTATGTCAACCCCCTCCCTCAAGTTAGGCGCCACATCTCTGGGTGTTTGTACCTTTCTCTCAGCACTGGATATTACAATCTTGCTGCCACCATCTGAGCTGGACTCCACCTCCAACTCAACAAAGCTCACTTCTTGAGCTAACCATTCTTCTTCAGCTGAGACACTCATGGCCTCAAGCCTCTCGAGCTCCAAATCAAGCTCCCTCATCCTCAACTCATGAGCCAGAAGCAATTTCTTCTCCTCCAAGGCACGGGCAATCCTGCTCTCCTCCGCCGCCTTGTCTACTTCCGATTGCTTCATTTTCATTTTCATTATTTCCAATTCATGGTTTCTCACCCTTTGATTATCCTCCAACTCCTCTGGAGTGAGCCCCCTACTGGAATGGGAGCTGCCAGCCCTTGAGACTGCTCTGCCCACGGGCAGATCTTGGGGAATAAAACCATTCTCTTCATCTGCATCATCTTCCTCTTGGGCCTCCCAACAGGCCTTCAAGAATCTTTGTAGCACATCCTTTCTAGATCCGCTTTTCACAGGGCAACCAAGGTCTTTGCAGAATTGCTTGAGCTCCTCAACTTTGTACGAATACAAATCCTCAATGGAAAACTCCAATTCTGCCCTCTCACTTGTTGCCATCTGAGACATGATGCTGTTGAAGAGTTACTCAAAAATAGAATCAAAAATAATACAGTATGTGGTTGTCTATTGGTCTGCACTCCTAGTGATGTACACCAATTACTGTGGGTCAAGTACAAATACAAGTTCAATCCTCACCGCTGACCACCAATGTTAGATCTGGGGGTCTCTAGTTGGCAGGGTAGGTACCACTGTCCAAGTAGGGACCCTTGCTTCTAGTCAGGGAAAGGGGGATACACTGTTAAGATAACCCCTGCTCACCCTCTAGGTAGCTTGGCCTGAGCAGTCTAGGCTATCAAAGGCAATGTGTAAAGTATTTGTACCAACACTCACAGTAACACAGTGAAAACACCACAGATTTACTCCACACCAGTTTTAGAAAAATAATGTATCTTTACTAAAAACTTCACAAGACCAAATACTATAGACAAACCAACATATAATTCAAAAAGGTTACTTTAAAGATAGTTCAAGAGTTTGCAGAAAGTACTCCAGGATGTAAAAGTCAGTGTCCTGCACAATGCGACTCTCAATGCACAAAATGCGACACTCTCGTGCCCAACAGTACCTGTAGTTGCGATAAGGTTCCCAAAAGCTATAACAAGGAAGATGGCAAAGGCGATGCGATGCTCCTGAGATTCTGGGGAGGCTTTGCAGCAGCCCTGCTTCACGCAGCAGAGGTGGATGCGCCGGCTCCGATCTGTAGGGGGAGGATGCGATACCTTTGGCTTTCGTTGCGTAGGTTTCTTAGGGGGAAGCTTCACGCACAGGTTCGATGCGACACTCTTCGATGTGGTGCGATGCGTGGCGCAGCGTTGCCTTCCGGCGCCGCAACTCTCGATGCGCCACGGAACGGGACTCTGCGTCGACGCACGCAGCGATTGGAGACTTTTCACGCACCGGCAGTGGTGCGGCCCGCAAACTGGTTCTGCGACAACCCTCGCAATGGCAGGAAGCTTCACGCTTCGGGACGATGCTCGACGCACTCGGCGATGCGGAGACCCTGCGTGTTGCGATGGTGCCGCGATGAAATTTTCCACGCACTCTCGTCTTGCGACACGCAATCGGATGATGCGCTGGGTACCAGTCACTCTTGTTCACGCTTCTGCTTCCCAGCTCCCTCAACACAGCAAAACGACCTCCTGAAGCCCCAAGACTGGGCAAGCACTCCAAGGCAGGTCAGAACTCTCTCAGCAGAGTTCCAGGGGAGCTGGTGGTGAAGTCCTTTTGTTCCTGGGACTTCTTAACAGGGAGCCAGCTCTTCTCAGGCCCTTGGAGATCAGAATCAAAAGAAGGGGACACAGCAAAGTCCTTCCCCTCTCCTTGGCAGCAAAGCAAAACAGCAAGCAGGCAGTCTTCTCCTCTTCAGTTTCTTCCAGCTTTCTCCTTGGCAGAGGTTTCTTCTTAGTTCCAAAGTGATCTAAAGTTTAGGTGTCTGGGGTCCTCTTCTTATACCCCTCCAAGTCTTTGTCTCTCTTTGTTCCAGTGGGGGGATTCCCCTGCTCAAACCGGTTCCTGGGTGTGCTCTGCTCTGGAGCACCTGGTTCCTTTCAGAGTGAGGGGCAGGGTCGTTAGACGCTCAGCAGGAGGTGGAGCCTTCTTTGTGCCAGCAGAGGCAGAGTCCTCAGCCTGGCCAGCAGGGGGTGGAGCCAGCTTTGTGTTTGTCAGGGGCAGCCCTATTCAGACCCAGGGACTACTCCTCCCACCCATCTAAAGCAGATCTCCCTATTCACCCTGCTGCTGACTCATCCAGGCTCCTGGAGCCACCTAGCACATCACCTGACACCAGTCAGCCAACCAGCACACAGGCACACAGGAAGGTTAAACAGGAGAATAGCTACTTTCTAAAAAGTGCTATTCTCACACAGTGAATTTAAAAACCATCTTGCTAAAAAGATGTATAATTAAATTCTGAACACAGAGATACCAAACTTGGATTTTCTATCTTGCCCTTATGGGAAGATAGGCATGTAAACAGCCTTCCCCATTCTATCCTATGGGCAAGATAGCCTCTCAGCAGTGAAAAACGAAAATGGCTGTAATTCACTACCAGGGCATGTTACACACCTCAGTACATGCCCTACCTTTCAGATACACTGCACCCAGCCCAGGGGGGTACCTAGGGCCACCATAGGGATGCCTGACATGTACAGAAAGGGAAGGATAAGGCCTGGTCAGTGGGTGCACTGGCCAGGTCGACCTGGCAGTCCTGGACTGCACATAGGCACTGCAAGCAGGCCTAAGACATCAATTTAGCGCTACTCCTGTGGGTGGCACAATCAGTGCTGCAGCCCACTAGTAGCATTTGAATCACCAGCCCTGGCACACGCAGTGCACTTTACTAGGGGCTAACAGGTGAAACAAATATACCAATCATGGATAACCAATCAATATAACAATTTATACAGAGAGCATATGCACTTTAGCACTGATCAGCAGTGGTAAAGTGCTCAGAGTCCTATTGCCAACAACCACAGGTCAGAAAAAATAAAGGAGGAAGAAGCAAAAAGTTTGGGGATAACCCTGCAAAAAGGGCCGTTTCCAACAATCTGGAGAACATGTGTCTCTATGAAGTGCTGCAGAACTACATTTATTCACGGAAAGCCGCAGAAGACATCAACAATGGAAAATATAAAGTCATTGGTGAGGAAGGATGTTTGGTGAAGCAAACAAAAGGAAGTTTGATAAATCACAGGAAGCTGAGTTGCGACACTACTGGCAAAAAGGAATTTTACTACTTGGCTCTTTTACAGCTGTTTAAACCATGGCGTACAGAGGATGAACTACTGGGAGAATTTCAAAGCTATGAAGATTCTTTTAATGCTTGCAAAGACAGCATACAATGCAGTACATTCTCAACTTATCTGCAAATGTTAAATGAAGAAATTGAACAGGAAACTACAATTGCAGCTGAAGCAGCTAGAGACAGTTCTCAAGACAGCCAAAGTTCAGGAACACTCAGTCAAGATCCCCTAGGACAACCAATCGTTGAAAATGAAGCATCAATAGCCATGAATGAAGTGGAAACGGCTATGAATCAAGCTCAAGAAGAATTTATAGACTTACAAAATTTGGAAAGACAACTGAATGAAGAGCAGCAACAAATTTATGAAGAGATCAGAAGCAAAATTGATCACGGATTTCTACATGAAAAAAAAGAGTGCTCATGCACATCATTTCATCCAATCAGGATGTATGTAAGCGGACAAGCTGGAACTGGAAAAAGTTTCCTAATAAAAGTCATCAGAAGCTACCTACAGCAAAAAACGGATTCTACTTTGTCTTGTGTGGTTACTGCTCCAACTGGGTTAGCAGCATATAACATAAAAGGAATCACCTTACATCGTTTGCTAATGTTACCAGTGGAGCATGAGAACAAAATACAATACAACAAGCTAACTGGAGAAGCATGCTTGGAAGTTTCAAGAGTATTGAAGAAGATGCAAGTTCTCATTATTGATGAGGTGAGCATGGTATCAAACTTAATGCTTGCCTTTGTGCATTTAAGAATGCAGCAAATTCTAAGGACAGACTATGACCTGTTATTTGGTGGAAAACATGTCATAGTTTTTGGGGATCTTCTACAACTTACTCCAGTTAAAGGACAACCAGTGTTTAATACTGTGACACATGAAGACACAAAGAAGTCATTGGGAAGCATCGGGAATGCAAATATTTGGTCCTTCTTTGAGTACAAGGAACTTACTACTAATATGAGGCAAGCAAACGATGAAGAATATGGAAGTATTCTGAAAGATATCAGAATTGGACTACTCACAGAAGTTGGCAAAAAAGCATTACAGAGTCGGCTGCTACATAATTTATTTCCAAAGGAAGAAATAGTTGCAGAGAAGATATACAAGAACATTGCAGAAAAGAAAAGTGTTATCTGCTTAATGCCAACTCTACGTGAATGCTCAATATTCAATGAGGAGCTTTTAAAATTGGAAAAGGAAGATATCAGGAAATTGGAAGCAGTGGACAAAATTGAGGATATAAGAATTACTATCACATTAACAGGCACACTGAAAAATAAATTGGATTCACTAGAGAAGAACATTTCCAAAACAGCTGGATTAGAAAAAAATCGATATGTTTGCATGAACTGTAGAGTATTTTTAAGGAGAAATTTGGATGTTGAAAAAGGTTTAGTTAATGGAGCTATGGGAAGAGTTGTGGTTTTTATTAATTATCAGAAAAAAGATGGAATTGAATGTTTAAAAATAAAATTTGATCAGATAGAAGAAGTTAAAGACATTTGTCGTTGTTCAGTTCGTTTCATGCTTGTGAAAGACTTATATGTACGTAGGAAGCAGTTTCCGTTTTCGCTAGCATATGCTGTAACTATTCACAAGTCTCAAGGATTGACTGTAGATTGTGCTTTTGTGAACATTGGTTCAACTGTGTTCAAAGAAGGTATGGCTTATGTAGCTTTGTCACGAGTGAAAACATTATCTGGTTTATTCATGATAGACTTTGATGACTCAAAAGTTAGTGCTGATACAAATTGTGTAAAGGAGTATAATAGATTAAGAAGAACCTATGCTCCTCATTTAGGTCAGTATCCTGTGTTGGAGAAACGTGTAGTTTCTCGTAAAAGGAGAAATGAGAATATCTGTAATGAAGATGTAGAGAGGAGGAAAAAAAAGAGGAGTGATGTAATTGCAAGCAAAAGGAAAAAGGAAAATGAAGAAGAGGTTGTAGGATGTCATTTTGAAAATAGCTCTGGTGTCAACTGCTACGCTAATGTAGTGCTGAATGTTGCATTTCATCTGGAAAGTGTGCAAGAGCAGATAATAGTAAATCAGAGAAAAAGATTCTGTTCTGAGTTGAGTCTCCTTTTTCAAAAGCTGAGTAATGATAAAACTCAAATAGAAAGTGCTACTGAAATTAGAAAACTTTTAGATGTATGTTCAGGACGAACACAGTTTTCTCAAAATGTACAGCAAGACACACAGGAATTCTTGATGTTTTTTCTTCAGGTACTGGAAGAAGAAGGGGTTCCCATTGAAAATATGTTTGGTGTCTCTTATAAATGGGAACATAGTTGTGAAAACTGTTACAATACATGTGGCTCTAATGTTGATTCTGAAAGGTTTATTTATTTAACATTGCCAGAAAGTAAAACAGTCACTTTTGCTAAATTAGTTAAAGATGCTAATCATAACATGGAATGCAGTGAGTGTCAATCTGAAATGTTTTCAACGTTAATTTTAAAGGAATACGGACAATATGTAATTTTAATGATGCAACGATGTAAAGCTGATGGTTCAAAATTGGATACTTTAATAAAGAAGTTTACAGGACAGCAATTATCAATTTCAGGAAAAACTTTTGTAACAGTTGCAATAATTTTCCATGAAGGACCTACTGTTACTTCTGGACATTACACAGTTTATCTTAAATGTGAAAAAGGCTGGACACTGTGTAATGATTCCCAATTGATTTTCAAGCAACGTTTGCCTTTTGATTTAGCAAATTCCTATCTAATCTTCCTGAAACCTAAATTTTAGAGAGACTTGGCAAGATCTATACAAAACAATTTCACCATTTTATTGGATTACCATTGGAATTTTCAAAAAAAATGATTTTTCAAATTATCATTTGGCCTAATGGAAAGGTAACCAATTGTAATGTGGACTTTTTAAATTTTTAATGAAACTTTGGAAAACTAAAAATTTAGACAAAATCGGTAACATCTGTACAATTTAAATTTTGGAATGTTATTGGATTGCCATTGGAAATTTATTCAAAAAAGATTTTTAAAATTACTATTTGGCCATGAGGAAAGGTAAACAATTGTATTGTGGACTTATTTAATTATTAATTAATCTTTCGGAAACCAAAATGTTACAGAGAATCGGTGAGATCTGTACAATTTAAACTTTAGAATTTTATTGGATTACCATTGGAAATTTAATCAAAAAAGAATTTTAAAATTACTATTTGGCCTAAAGGAAATGGAACCAGATGTATTGTGGAGTTATTTGAGATATATTTTTGTGATTATACTTCTGAAACAAAAATGTTAGACGGTATTTTAAAGAAATAAGTATTGATATTAGATGATATTTTTTTAGAATATTATGCATTTCTATAATGTTATGTTTAAGTAAAAAGAGATTGTGGGCTTTTTTTATACAATCTTTGAGATTGTTATTTTTTTTTTGCCCGCTGTTAAATGATGAATGCAATTGCTTTCACAATTTATAGTGAAATGCAATATATTCTGAAAACAGCAAAAAAAAGGCAAAACATTTTTGGGGAAAAATATGTAAATACGTGTACTGTGTTATATATTGATTTATTAAATATTAATACTTTTTTCTTTTTTTTCAGATTGTGAAAGAAAATTTTCAAAAAAAACCAACCATTTTTTCAAGTAATTTCAATTACATTTTAATTAAAAATTAAATTGTTGGGTGGGACAGGTAACTGAGAAATTAGAAGGTCTCTTTCTTCCACTTTATCTCAAAAAGATTTTTAGTATTTAGTTATTAATTCCTCAAGGATCTTGAGATGTGGTAATTGATTTATAGTGTTTTTAAAAAAAAAAAAAAAAATACGCTTACCGTACGCGTACGGTAAAAAAAAAAAAAAAAAAGTTTTAAAGAAAAAATAAAAAAAAGTTGAGAGGTAAGGTTGGCTCTTAAAAGAGCCGTTGTGTTCATGCAGGGACAGAGGAAAGGAAGTATGGGAACATTAGCTGGTTGGACATTTGTGCTGGTCTATTTTGTTGTTAATGAGGGAAACACTGGTCTCCCTATGAACAATTAGATCATGGCAAAATGAACACCGCATAGTAACCCTACCAAACCGAGGGTTCGTTTCCAGAGGATCAGAAAAAGGTGATTGTGCCCCCACAGATGAAGGGCTCTGCTGAGCTTCCGAAGAAGGACTCGGCTGAGCTGCTGTGGATGTGCTTGCTCGACTTACTGAAGGGTTGCCCCTAGTATGTCGTGCATGTGTCCTAGGATTCACATCCTCAAGGTGTCTCAACATAGTGTGATTCCCGAAGGAATACTTCTTGTTGGGATTACCTCGCGAAAGTACATGCTGGCACAGCTTGCAAGTCACCAAGGCAGCATTGACTTTTTTCTCACCCTCTGGAAAACTGAAATACTCCCATATGAAAGAGCTCTTCTGTTTCCTCTTTCTCTGCCTGATGGTGGTGCTGCTAGCCTCACTCTCAGTAGAAGAGTGCTGGTCTGCCATCGTATCACAAAGACAAGTCAGCTCCTTCTCCTAAGGGATCACAAGCAGAAATGAGGGGAATGGGTGTGGTGTAGGAGAGTTCTAGAACTGAAAGTAGTTTCAACCAATCAAAAGTTGTGTTTCATGATCACATGACCCACCGTGCACGTACGTTACGCTTACGTTCCGCTTACGGTGCGCTTACGGTGCGCTTACGGTAAAAGTGCGCATGCGCGTAAAAAAGACACGCGCTCGCGCGCATGCGCAAAACAGTCACTCCACAACACTTCCGTGTAACGTGCGCGTGTAGTGTACACGCCTACGCGCCCCACGCACAGTACGCGCGGCTACGCAAATTGCGTAACTATACGCAAACAGAGTAGATAAATTACGGACATTGCGTAAACCGTACGCTTACCGTACGCTTACCGTACGCGCACTAAAAAAAAATATATATATATTTTCTATGTTATACTAATATATCTTACCTGTTTGGTAAAAAAAAAAGAGAAAACTTGATATATTGCAGATTTTTTTTTAAAAAAACATAGTGTTTTAAGAGAATAAAAAGTTTAAAAAAAAACTTTTTTTTTTTAAAAAAAAAAACACATTTTATATAAGAATTTATAATAATAAAATCATACAAAATCAATAAAAAAAAATATGGGAATCACATATGTTATAGGTAAGAATTAGCATTTAAAAAACCATACAAATTCACTGAACAAACCATGGGTTTCACACACGTTATAGTTAGAAATTAGCATTTAAAAAACCTTGCAAATTCACTGAAAAAACCATAGGTTTCACACATGTTATAGTTAGGAATTAGCATTTAAAAAACCTTGCAAATTCACTGAAAAAAACATAGGTTTCACACATGTTATAGTTAGGAATTAGCATTTAAAAAACCTTGCAAATTCAGTGAAAAAACCATAGGTTTCACACACGTTATAGTTAGCTGGACATTTCACTCGTAAAAAACCAATGAAATTTCCCCGTTATAGTTAGTTAAGCTAACTATAACTCGCGCGCCCGCAATGCACTGCTGATGACGTCACATATTACATCACTCATGACATGGTCAGTGACATCACTCATGACATCACTGATGACATCTCAAATGACATCACTGATGACATCATCCATGTGATAGAGTGGCAGACCTCCTCTCACCCTAATATAACCTTTGATACACACATTCAAAAATAGAGACTGAAATTTTCAAAAAAATGGACATACCAATACCAATTACAACAACCTCTTCAATAATTCTAAGATCCACATAAACATCCACTCATTCACCAACAGTCCTGTACAGTCACTCATTCGTGTCCTCACACATCATATGTACTCATACACCTATACATCCTGTAACACAATGCCTCTCATCCATAGAGTTACTCACACACATAGTTACTCATGCTAATAAAGAATCAAACATACATTTATTTGCATATACAGTTATACACACACCACCACACTTACTTCTATGGAAATTTACACATACTTAGTCTTTTAAACAATCACTTATAGAAACACATACTTATTCATACAGGAACTCTTTCAATCTCTCACTCTCACATACACTCACTTATATACACCAATAGTCACATATACTAGTTTAAAACATATGTAGTTACTCATAAAGACACTATTGAGACAGCCATTCACTCACTAACACACCCATACACACACTCTTCTACCCATACAGTCCTGCACATATGCTGTCTTCAACACATACAAACAGTGAGTCACTCATTCATGCACTTATGCACTACGTAATACCCCCCACCGAACCATACAGACACTCAGACACTCATACTGATACTCAAAAAACCAACTAATAACCTATATAGACACTCATGTAGCTGCTCACCAACCCATGCAGCCACTTATACACAAAGTGAGAGACTGATACAGGTATTTACACATTTAAACATTACTCACTTAGCCATGTATTCAATAAGATACACTTAATCAGTCAGTAAAACAATCAATTTTTCAAAAACAAATCATCCATTTAGACACTTATATACTCATTTATTCTTCCATCGACCTTGAGATATACATATATAAAACATATTTAATTTTCAGAAAAACACACATTCACTGGATGATGTCATCAGTGATGTCATTTGAGATGTCATCAGTGATGTCATGAGTGATGTCACTGACCATGTCATGAGTGATGTAATATGTGACGTCATCAGCAGTGCATTGCGGGCGCGCGTGTTATAGTTAGCTTAACTAACTATAACGGGGAAATTTCATTGGTTTTTTACGAGTGAAATGTCCAGCTAACTATAACGTGTGTGAAACCTATGGTTTTTTCACTGAATATATATATATATATATATATATATACATATATTCACTGAAAAAACCATAGACACTCACATACCATCAATCATCCATAGAGGTGCTCTCACACCTAGTCAGTCATGCAAATAATTAATCACACTCCCATTTGCTCACCTATGCAGTTATACACGCACAAGTTCACTTACTCATAAAAATAGTTCCACATTCTTACGCTCTTATACAATCACTGATACAAACACACACTCATCCATACAGCCACTCTCACAATCACACACTCTCACATATACCCACTTATATACTC
The DNA here is from genome assembly GCF_964204655.1 of Triturus cristatus. Classification (NCBI taxonomy): domain Eukaryota; kingdom Metazoa; phylum Chordata; class Amphibia; order Caudata; family Salamandridae; genus Triturus; species Triturus cristatus. The sequence continues at coordinate 387,043,560 of NC_140583.1, forward strand.
TTACACACATATATACTGACTTTCACATATGTAGTTACTCACACATGTACCACTGAGATATACATTCAATCACTAACACACCCATACATACACTCACCCAACCATACAGTCCATCACAGATGCACTCTGAAAACCATGCACCCATAGAATCACCCACTCACATATGTATGCACAGAGTCACACACACCCCACCCACACAAACATTCAGGCACCCATACAGATACTCAGACAACCAATCAATAACCCATAGAGACATTCATAAAGCTATTCACAAAACCATGCAGCCGCATATACACCAACAGACAGACAGATTCAGACATTCACATAGTTTAGTCACTAGTCTGCAGTAAGATACATTTAATGACTCACTTATAGAGTCAGTCACACACCTACTAAATCATCCATTCACACACTTATACACCCACTCATTCTTCCATAGGTTTTCCCCTATATATATATATTAAACATATTTAAAATTTACAGAAACACACACTCACTGGATAACATCATCAGTGATGTCATCAGTGATGTCATTTCAGATGTCATCAGTGATGTCATCAGTGATGTCACTGACCATGTCATGAGTGATGTAATATGTGACGTCATCAGCAGTGCATTGCGGGGGCGCGAGTTATACTTAGCTGAACTAACTATAACAGGGGAAATTCTAGTGTTTTGTACGAGGGAAATGTCCAGCTAACTATAACGCCCATGAAACCTACGTTTTTTTCAGTGAATTTCTAAGGTTTTTTAAATGCAAATTCCTAACTATAACGCCCCTGAAACCTTTGGTTTTTTCAGTGAATTTCAAAGGTTTTTTAAATGCCAATTCCTAACTGCAACGTGCATGAAACCTATGGTTTTGTCAGTGAATTTCAAAGGTTTTTTATATGCTAATTCCTATCTATAACTTATCTCTAAAGATATCATGGTTAAAGATTTTCATTGGATTTCTATATTTTTCAATTTCAGTGTGTCAATTTCATTAATCATGTTTTTTTGAAATTCTTTTTTAACACTATTTTTTAACTTATTTTTTCATTTAATTTTTTTCAAAATTAAAAAATATTATTTGTTTTTATTGGGTTTTTCAAACATATTTTTTTATATTTTTAAAAATATTTTTTAACTATATTTTCAAAACGGTATTTTATATATTTTTTTCCATGTTTTTTGGATCCGCGCACCCTATACGCACCGTTCTCGATCCCTACACGATAGCATCCATGCATGGTATGCGTTGGGTACGTGTTTAGTGCGCGATCGCAATGCGACCGGTACGCGACTCCCAGCCTATACGCGACACGTTTGATGTACGTAACGCGACGTTTATGCACTTCCGTGATGCGTCATATGCGTGTATGACGTGGTAGGTGCTCGGATCCCGCGAAATATTTAACATTAAAAATACATATTATATGTATTTCATGTGAATATTAATTGACAAACTCTAAACTAGTCTTAAAATAATATATTTTTACATCTAATCCTACATTTCTTTTTAATTCAATTTCGCGGATGCGCACTAGGTGCGTGCTGTGTAAGTGCAGGGTGCGCAGATCCCATGTGACCTGCAAAAAAAGAGATTTGATTGGTTAATTACACTTCCTGTTCTAACTATTGAAAGACCCCACCCATTTCAATCATTCTTCTTTCACCTTCTTTGGAGGAGCATCTCTTTGCAGAGAAGAAGATTTTTTGAACTAAGTTTACACTTAGCTCTAACTTTTTTCTCCTAAGAATGGCTTCAGGGCAGCAGGCATCACCTGCATCTCCTCATACATCTGAGGATGATTTTTTGGAGGAGCCACCACGCACACCACGTTTTTCTTCAGTGGTGTGGAAATGTTTTACTTTTCCCGAGGGGCAAACGAAGACCAATGCCACCTTGGTCACGTGCAAGATTTGTAAAAAAGTGCTGTCTCGAGGGGATCCGACAAAGAAATACTCATGCGGGACAGCCAGCATGATGAAGCACCTACGGACCCTTCATCCTGTCAATCTTGAACAAGAAGAATGCCGACGGATGAGAGACACTCCTGCTCCTGCGCCTTCCACCTCATCGCAGCCGAGCACTTCAAGAGTGCATCAGTCAGCCCAAAACATGGCCATCCGTCCTCAATTTCAATTTTTAAAAGTGCTCTGCACTAAGTCAAGCAGTCGATCGATCTGATCTGCCGCCGGCAAAAAAGTCACCATTGCTAGTTTTTTATTTTCTTTTGTTGTTTTTTCCCTGAAGTTCATTGTTTTGTTCCTCCTGTTTTGTTTTTTGTTTTTTTTCCAGAAAAAACAAAAAAATCACAAAATCGTTGGAAAAACCAAACACAAATATAAAAGAAGAAAGAAGAAAAAAAAAAGTTCTTCTAAGAACTAACTTTCCTGGTTTAAAAAAAGAGCTAAATGTCTTTGTTAGTGTGTGAAAGTTTAGATGAATGTATGTGTAGTACGTAATTGACTGAATGAATGCATTAGTAGCGTATGGTCAATGTATAAGTGCAGAACTATGAGGAAGTGCTGCAGCATCACACAGTAACCTCTTTAATTGCAGTGTGCTGTAGTACTTCCGAAGCACAGGGATGCAACATATGTACATAAATATGTTGCAAATCTATGCTTCTCTCTGCACGGCTGCTTAAACTGCAGCCATGTGGTGACACAGGCACCCTTGCACCATAGTGCAAGGATATCTGTGTCATGTGCTGTTTGTTTTTCTGCAGGAAGACACACCTTCCTGCACAAAAACAATGAGAAAATACATTTTTCTCCTTCAATGTATGCTGAACATTTTAGCATGCATTGAAGATATAAAAATGTGGAGAAATGAAAACAATTCTCCTTGTTGTACTTTCCTACACCAATTTTAGAATAGTGCAGCATTCACACACATATCGAGATTTATGATTTCTGATAAATCTAGAGATGTGTCTTGTTCAATGAGTATTCAGTGCAATCATGCACAACAACACTTATAGAACACCCTTTCAACGCAAAGTGGTGTGTATGATGAGGTTGTATTTACATGGAGTAGAAAAAGTACACAGAGAGCCTTTTCCTCTCTTTGTAAATATGAAAGAATGTCTTGCGCAATAACTATGTTACAAAAAGTGACATGTTTCCGGTTTTAAAATTCCTTACGAATGATAGAAGGTAAGCACAGAGTTTTGTCTTCAAAGATGTTCAAAGAAGAATGATTGAAATGATTGCGGTCCTTCAATAGGTACAATGGGAAATATTATGAACCCCTCAAATCTCTTTTTTTGCAGGCTCATGATATCTGATTATGGTCAGATTTCAAAACTACATAGGTATAAAAAGAGAGATTTTAGAAACGTGTTTCAACTTTGTAGCTTCTTGCAGACCTCCTCAGTCTGCATATTGAGACTTAGTTAAACTTACCTTCACAGTAATAGGAATACAAAATGGTATACATTTTTTTCAGATTTTCATTGCAATCTAAATTTTAAAATTTGGACCTGTGAAAGAAAAGAAAAAAAAAGTTATAACATGTAATAATACATTTTTTACAACACAGCATAATTTCCACAAAGTAATTTGTTTGCCTTTTTTGCTGTTCTCAGAATATATTGAATTTCACTAGAAAAAGTGATTTCAATCTTACTCATCACTTAACAGCGGGCAAAAAAAAACCAATCAGAACGATTGTTAAAAAAACCAACATGCTATTCTCAGTAAAATACCAGAAAATACAAATCACACATATATGAAATGCTTACGGCTTACAACATTTTATAAGTTTAACTTATAAAAACTGTAAATATTGCCACTTAAAATTTTTCACCGAATCAAAGACCACCAAAAAGTCCATAATTCAAAAATATACCTTTCCTTGAGGCCAAATGGTATTTTTGCACTCCTTCTTTGTGTAAATTGTCCAATAGTAGTCCTATTAAATTATAATAATACATTCCTCAGAGAATGAATTATCTTCCTAAAACTTCGACTTTAAAAATATTAGGTATGAATTTTGTAATTCCCTAGGAAAACGTTGTTTAAACAACAACTGGGAATCATTACAAAGTGTCCAGCCTTTGTCACATTTTAGATAGGCAGTGTAATGTCCAGATGTGGTGGAAGGACCATCATTGAAAATTATAGCAATTGCTACAAAAGTATTTTTATTTTTTTATTTTTTTATTCCTCATATACCAAAGAATAAAGGGCATTCCTGATGGGAGGCCATAACCTCTCCTCAACGGTCATCCTGTCCCAGCCCTGGTGTTTTAAGACCGATGTGGAAAGAGAAAGGCTCAAACCCTCAAGCAATCACCACTACCACTGTCCACTTCTTTTGCGCCACTTGATGACCCAGTGTCACTTAGAAGGGACGAGACGAGCAGTGCCCAGGTGAAATCATTGGAATATTCTCTATCTGTTCCACCATGCAACCAAGTCTGCCCAGACTCTTCCGTAACTGTTACTGTCACATGCTATATCTGATTCGCTGGTATAAATTATATGTTTCAGACATTCCAAAAAGTTGGGGCATTCATATTCTTCCAGGCCCTACAGATCTCTCGTCTTGCCAGGATGATCACATAGAATATACATTTAGATAGTGGTTCATTAAGATGATAATCTGTATGTAGTCCAAACATGATCAAGCTTGGGGTAATTTCAATCTGTTTATCTAATACCTCGGCAAAAAAAACTTGCACCTTTACCCAATAACCTGCTATTTCAGGACAATCTATAAACATATGGAGATCATCCGCTGCAGGAAATTTGCATCTTGGACATTGATGGTAGAGGCCTGTAATCTTTGTTAACTTTTTTGGGGAGATATAGACTCTGTATGTGGTGTATAGATGATTTCTTTTAAGAGGAACTGATTTAAACACAGCATGTAACATAGTGAAAGAGTCTCCCCATACTTTTATAAAGTTATTTGAATCCATACTGATAGCGTTGCCCCAAAGTGTATGGAGTTCAGATTCTGTTATACCTTCTATCTCAAGAATAGCCGAGTACCAAAAAGAGACCTCCTGCTTCCACCTGCCCCTTCTTAATACATAATCAAACTTAGGGTTCAGTGAATCAAAGTCCCAAGTTTTGGTTGCCCACCATCCTGCCAGCTGATAGTACTTATACCTAGATAAAGTTCCACCTGTCAGGCTGGATAACGACTCCCAGTTCAACAACTGCGAGTCTTTCTGCAAATCCTGCCAATAAAACAGACCAGACATTCTTAGAGGGCAAGATAGATGGTCATTGAGACATTCTGGTGTGCCTGGAGAATCCCAAATCGGAGCTTGAGGTGCATAATAAGGGATTTTCAAACTTTTCCTAACATACACCCAATTCTTAAGAGCAGTTTCCAGCACCTTTAGTCTCACCCTCTTGAAAAACCTTGGGTCACCATACTTGAATAAAAAACATTCTTGCCCCTTAGGTATATCATATAGTAAAGCTTGAAACAAAAGGCCTTGAGAAGAAGCATCTATCTTACCAGCTAGCAATCTGAAATTTTTAAAGTGGAATGAGTGACAGTAGACGGATATATCCGGCAGGGATAACCCTCCCGTTTTAAGGCTTCTCCTCAGTTTTTTCCAGGAGATCCTTGATATCTTAGTGTTCCAGATAAAGGAACCCATTTTCCCCTGTATTTTGGCGATATCAGATGCTGGAAACATCAATGGGATGGAATTAAACAGAAATGTGATCTTCGGCATAATAATCATCTTGACTAAGTTTACTCTGCCAAAAATACTCAGAGACAGGCCAGTCCATCTTTGTAGTAGGCCACAGATGTCCTTATAAATCCTCATCAAATTTATTCTGGCTATTTCCGAGATGTTTTGGGACAGAATTATACCCAGATACCTCATGCGTGTCTTGGTTTCGATTGTCCCTCCTGGATGATTCCATTGCATAATCTCTGTTTTTTCTTTATTTACCTTGTAGCCCGAGACTTCTCCGAACAATTCTGCTTGTTCAAACAATCTCGGGATAGCCTCAACTGGATTAGTGGAAAACATGGGGAGATCATCAGTGTACAAAGCAAATTTTAATTCAAGATCTGCAATTCTAAAAGGGTGTATCACCGGATCAGCCCTGAGCAGACAGACAAAGGGTTCGATATAGAGATCGAACAGCAGGGGTGACAAAGGGCACCCCTGCCTCTTTCCGCGTGAGATAGTAAACCAATCTGAAAGTACGCCATTTACTAAGACTTTTGCCCGAGGACTCTTATATAAAGACCGAACAGCTAAAACAAAATTAAGGGGAAGACCAAATCTTGACAGAGCCGACCACAAATAGGGCCAGTATACTTGGTTGAAAGCCTTAGCGGCATCGATGGCCATGAGGGTCAAAGGAAGCTTTTTAGCTACTGCAACATCTATTGCTGCTATGACTTTAAAAGTTAACTGTCTGTCCGGGATAAAGCCCTTTTGATCCTGATGGACAATCGTTTTGATTACTTTGGCCAACCTTGCTGCCATGACCCCTGCAAAGATTTTATAGTCGGAATTCAACAGTGAAATAGGTCTATATGACTCAACTTTTAGGGGGTCTCTATTGGGCTTCAGGATCAGGGCTACTGTAGCTTCAGACCAAGAATCTGGGATAGTATCACCCTGCAAGTATATTCTATTAAATAAATCCGTCATGGCAGAAACAGCTTCCCCTGATTCTATCTGATATATTTCAATTGGGAGCCTATCCGGACCGGCTGCTTTACCTCTAGCCATTTTCTTAATCTGGGCAAGGACTTCTTCTTCCCTGATAGCTGAGGCCAAGGCTGTACTATCGATTTCCGATAGCTTTGGTATCTCTATCTGATTTAGCCAACACTCTATATTTCAAGTGGGGGGAGATGTATCCTCTTTATATAAATTTTGCATATATGATCTAGCTTCCTCTCGGATAAGGGTATCATCATGAGTAATTAAGCCTGTATTTTGAAGACAAATAGATTTGATCTGGTTGCGGACTCTGTCCGTTCTAGCCTTCCAAGCGAGAAGTCGACCACATTTTTCCCCATAGGAAAAATTCTGGAGCTTGCTTGAGTCCCACCTATCTTTTAGAATTTTATCCAGACTTGCTTGGTATTATGCCCGCAGAACGTCTAATTCCCTTTGGATATTGGTTATATTACTTTGAGAGTCTGCTGAGGCCTGTTGTAGTTGCTCTTCCTTTTGCTTAATCTTAATAAGACTCTCCCTTTCGGTCTGTCTCCTGACCTTATTCCTCCTGATCATCTATGTGCTTAAGGTCCCTCTGATATAGGCCTTAAATGCCTCCCATGTGATCTGAACGTTTGCTGTCCCAGAGTTGAACCTAAAATATTCCTCTATACCTGATTTTAGATTACTTATGACCTCATCCTGTGCTAGTATAGACCTGTCTAGTGTCCACCTCCTCTGCTGGTTTTCTATCTTAAAATTTATAGTCAAATCCACCATAGAATGACCAGAAAGTATTGCTGGAATATATGCGATGGAATCTACTTTAGAGTAGAGGGCTTGGTCCAGCAGGAAGTAATCGATCCTCGAGTGGTGTCTATACTTACGACTATAGAAGGAAAAATCCCTCCTGTTGCCATTTTTAACCCTCCAGATATCTATGAGGTTGAAGTCTTTAGAAATATTTTTCAACTCTGCTAACGACTTCTGGGGGGGAGTATATTTAGCCCTGGAAGTACGATCTAGTTTTTCATTTGAGACTAAATTAAAGTCCCCTCCCAATACAACTGGTGCTGTCAAAGCTGAAAGACTAGTTTTTAAACATACTAGTGCTCCAGGCATGTCCTGATTGGGCCCATAGTATACTGCACATGTTAGTGGAGAGCTTTCAACTAAAAGGGATGCAACCAGCCATCTCCCTGAACAATCTGATTCGAAGTTATCTACTCGAATCCCCTTATTGGATCGAATTATAACAGCCACACCCCTTGTATTTCCTATCTGTCTGGAGCAGCAAATCTCTTGTATCCACCTACGCTTACCGAACGCTGCCTCACATTCATGTGCCTCCAAATGGGTCTCTTCCAATAAACAGATATGAGCCTCTGATTTGTTTAAGAATTCACAAACTCTAGCTAATGTCCTGCTATTTCTCAACCCGTTAACGTTCCAGCTAATAATTTTTATTCTGTTGGGGATATTATTCATCAGATTGTTTTCCTACCTTTTCTGCATTTCTCAGATGATGAGCGCATCTCCCTTCCAACTCTAAACCTACGCAAAATTTCAACCCTTTTTTCAGTTTTAAAATTATATGAGGAACAAGCTTTTCTTTTTTACCCCTATTACTCTCTCTCCCCTCCACCCCCCTCCCTCCTTGAGAAACCCCCCCTTGTGATCTTTGGCGATCTCATCGCCTGTTGGGAGTTGATGGACCCAACATAGGATGAAGAAAACCCATGAACCATATAATCATAAAATCATAGTGAAGTCGCATTAAATAACATGCCGCTTTCCCTTTCCTTTTAATCCGTATTCATTTTCTCCCTCATTATTCTCCATGTGCTACAACTACTACATCTTTTATAACACACTCCCCCCCTTTTTTTTTTTTTATTAAGTATATATGTATATATATATATTTTTTTTTTTATTCCATTCCCCCTTTTTAAGAGACATTATAGAAGAGACTCAAAAAAAAAGATTCAGATGCAACAGCTAAAAAAGAGCGAGCATAAAGTATTAAGAGGAAAGCAAAAACTTCATCAACTTTATTATTCAAGTATCTCCTTTTTTTTTATTGAGGAGAATAGATAATTCTCCCTTTTCTTTTCGAGTTAGTGTGGGGTTTTCCTAATGTCCGACAGAAAAGAATCTACTTCCTGCGGAGATGTAAAGTTATATGTTTTGTTAGACCAGACAACCCGTAGAGCTGCTGGAAACTTCATTTGTACCTGCGCCCCCAGACTTCTCAAATCTGGCATTCTAGAGCCAAGCTCTCACTGTTTCTGTGCTGTTGCCCGACTCACATCCGAGCGAATTAAATATTTTGTGGTGTCTATCTGTAGGGATTTATCAATTAGCGCTCGGCCCCAAATAAGCTCCTTAACTGCGAACGTTTGAAAATTAACAAGAATTTTCCTTGGGGCTTTCTTATTGGGGTGCTGCCTATAAGGATCCCTATGCGATTTCTTTTTCAAGATCAATCTCGGACTTATCTTTTAATATCCCCTCTCTAAGGAGCTTGCATATCAGTGTTTTAACGACACCATTTTCAACCCCTTCAGGTACATTCAGAAATTTAAGATTATTTCTTCTGCCGTGAAGTTCTAACCGCTCAACATCCATTTGGAGCAGTCTGTTCTGAGCCCTTAAACCCACTAGTTCTTCAGACTGTTTATGGGTAACTTCAGATAGGGTGACGACCTTAGTCTCCAACACCTTAGTTCGATCACTGATATCATCCAGCTTCTGTTCCAGAGTTATGCATTTCTTATTTATCTCCTTCTGATTAGATTCCGAGATTTCAAATTTAGAAAATATGTCGCTACGAAGAGAGTGAAAAAGTTGCGCTAACTGACTGCTTCCACCATCCGATCCACCTGCAGCTTCTGCTGCGACTATCTCATTAATTCCAATTGGAAGACTTGATGATATTGCGCCGACAGATTTTTGGGGAGACTGAGGCTTAAAAACAATTACAGAAGAATCGCCAGAAGGAGTTGCTTGGGCCATTCCCTCGGGTTCGGACATCAGTGGAGAAAATCTATTCTCTGTCTGTATTTGAGGATGCACTACATCCAGATTATCAACCTCTTTGGAGCCAATATTTATATTATTTGGGGTGCAGGGTACATTAAATACACCCAAAGTGTTTGAGGATGCGACAGGAGGAGTTGCTTTGTTTTTAGAGGTAGCTACTTGCTCCATTATATTGAAGAAAGATTTTAATAGAGGAGCACGTCCTTCAGGAGCTTGACGTTTTTTTTTTTCTCCTGTCTTACTACCCTTCTCCTTCTTTTTTCTCTGGCGTGGTGTAGTCGGGATTACTGTACCAGCCTCACCAGGAAAGGTAGGTTGCAACTCACTTTCTATCTGTGAGCGGAGTTGGTATCTATTTCTTTGGGATAAGGAGTTAGATTTACTCGGAATAACAGATAATTTAGTGTTTGATATCACAGACCGATTCTCTGATGTGCCCTTTTTTACACCCCCTACCTCCCCCATGGCTCCGACTACTCCAGCTTGCCTCAGCCTTTCGTCTCTCTCCTCTCCAAGAAGTCCTTGGTCACAGAGTGCTATTAGTCCCCCTTTTGATGCAGTGTCCATTCCTGGGTGGGTCAGCTGGCTAAACACAGTACATCCAACAGTGAACTCAGGGACAGAACCATGATAGCCTACCAAGCTATTGCCTAAAATAGAATGCTGTTGACAGAAGATAGCCGGGGTACCACAGATTGAGTATCCCCCCTGGGCCCCCCTGTCACTGACCGTATCACTCTTTTACTCCGAAGTGGCCAGAATTCAATCCTGGCAGCTGCGATTCTAGATCGCCACCACTGTCCTGCCCGGCATCCACCGCCTCCTTCTTCCACATAGCGTCGTTCGGCGTACAGCTCAGCGAGCACTTCCGCCCCCATCCGCGGTCAGGATTCTCCGGGGTCCTACCGCCTGCCGCCTGCCGTATCACCATGCTGGGGGCTCCAAATCTCGACAGGAAAATAGAATATAAGGGTATGTTAAGTGCGAGAAGAGCATGTGTGATCATTTTATTCTTTCCGCACCTTAAAGTTAAACATCCATGGGCTCTCCATCCGTGCTGGTCCAGAGCTCCCGCGGCCCGCGTCAGCCAGCCGCCATGTTTCTCCTCGCGCTTTTAGCATCTGAGTCAGTCCTCTAGAGGGACTTCTGTTTTTTGATAGTTGTGCTGCTACAAATTGCTTTATTAAAGTATCCAATTTTCTTCCGTCAGCTGTACAACGTTGCATCATTAAAATTATGTATTTTCCATATTTTGTTAAGAATAATGTGGATAACATTTCTGATTTACATTGGCTACAATCCATGTTTTGATTTGCACCTTTAAATAATTTATTGAAAGACACTGATTTACAGTCTGGTAATGTCAAATACAGAAATCTCTCAGTGTCTACATTGGTGCTACATGTATACATGCAATTTTCACAATGATGTTCCCATTTGTAAGAAAGGCCAAAAATATTTTCTATTTCTACACCTTCATTTTCAAAAATGGTAAGCATATACATTAAAAATTCCTGAGCATCTTGTTGGATATTTTGTGAAAATTGTGTAGAACCAGAACACACATCCAAAAGACTACGAACATCTGAAACAGATTGTATTTTACTTGTATCTGTTGTCAACTTTTCATCAACAGAATGCAACAGAGAACAAAATCTTTTTTGCCGATTCTGCATAATTTGTTCTCGCAAACCTTCCAGATAAAAAACAACATTGACCACTACATTAGCATAGCAGTTGACACCTGAACTCCTTTGAAACTGATAACCAACAATCTCTTCAACAGTTTCCAATTTCTTTTTACCTGCAATCACAACATAATCTTGTTCTTTTCTCTTCTTGACACCTTCAGAACAGATATTCTCTAACCTTCTTTTTCGACCAACCACACGCTTTTCAAATACAGGATATTGACCTAAATTTGGAGCATAAACCCTTCTTAACCTATTATACTCTTTTACACAGTTTGCATCCGCAGTAACCTTCGTCTCATCAAAATCAATCAAAAACAAACCAGATAATGTTCTGACTCGCGACAAAACAACATATGCCATACCCTCTTTAAATACGGTAGATCCAATGTTCACCAATGCACTGTCTACACTTAATCCTTGAGATTTATGAACAGTCACAGCGTATGCCAGAGAAAATGGAAATTGTTTCCTACAGACATATAAATCTTTAACAAGCAAAAAACGAACTGAACAACGACCAATTTCTTTAACTTCATCAATCTGATCAAAGTTAATATTTAAAAATTCAATTCTTTCTTTTTTCTGATAATTCACAAAATCCACCACTTTACCCATTGCACCATTAACTAAACCTTTCTCTACATCCAAATTACGCCTTAAAATTACCCGACAGTTTCCACACGCATATAGTTTCTTATCTAAACCAGCAGTTTTAGATATTTTTTTTTCTAAACAATCCAGATTTGATCTCAACATTCCCGTCAAACTATTAGTGATTCCTTCATGCTGTATTTTATCTATGGCTTCCATTTTTACAATTTCTTCATTTTCCAGTTTCAATAGTTCTTCGTTGAATATGGAACACTCGCGCAGTGTTGGCATTAAGCAAATCACTGATTTATTTTTAGCAATTTCCACGTACACTTTTGCAGGAATTGCATTTTCATTTGGAAAGACATTGCAAAGTAATCGACTCTCCAAAGCTTGTTTGCCTTGTTTTGAAAGAATTCCAATTCTTATATCTTGAAGAATACTTCCCTATTCAGCATCATTTGCCTGTCGCATATTTGTTGTCAGTTCTTTGTACTCAAAATGAGTCCAAATGTTCACATTACCAACACTGCCAAGAGACTTTCTGGTATCTTCATGGGCTAGTGTTTTAAATACCGGTTGTCTTTTACCGGAGTCAGTTGCAGTAGATCTCCAAAAACTATGACGTGTTTTCCTCCAAATAACACGTCATACTCTGTTTTAAGAATTTGCTGCATTCTTAAATGCACGCATGGTCTACACCAATAGTTTTAATATTTTTCCTTAAATCTAACGGTAAATACACAACTCTTCCTTTCAATCCTCTTTGCAACTCTGATGGAGGTAATTTAACTGTTTTGGGCTCCATACGAACAATAGCCTGACACGGGGGAACACATTGTATGAGAATAGACTCATATGTATTTAAATCTATCAGCTCTGGTGGAATAGCAACCAACTCTAGATTATTATGAACAGCTTTAGCAGGCATTTTATTCTCATCTAATTTGGTATAACAATATTTGCAAATACGCTGCTCAGATCCCAAATCAAACCAATCCTCTACCAACAAATAAGTTGCAAATTCCATCCACTTATCATTATCTTCTATTTCACTTTTTCAAATACAGATTGACACCCCTAGTCTGATTTTTATAGTGACTTCGCCGACAACAAATACAAGAAACATTTGGTCTTTCACCTGAAATTACCTAAAACTTTGTGATTTCATCCTCAAATTTTTCTGTAATTACGGGTTGTACATTGTCTTCAACATTTTGTTCTTCTAATGTGTTAGTTTCTTCACTCTCTTGCTGAGGACCAAAGTAACAAAACTCAATATCATCACAGACCTGCTTCACATCTGATACTGACCCACACAAAAGAGCACTGTTCAACTCACTTAACTTTAGTGCTGGACTTGTTGCATAATACAACCTTCTCACTAACTTCCGCATTTGAGTATGATGTACTGCCAGCATTCTGAAATGGTGAAAAACACTTTGACAAACTTTACTAGAAAGACAAGCCAGAGAATGACCTTGCAAACCAGTATGTTTTCTCACTCTGCAAGGGTCTAGACCTTGCAACAGCTTAATCTTTTGTTTTACACTTTTTTAAGTATAGGCTCATAAAAAAATACATAATTTTTCAATAGATTCCTGTCGTACACTGCAAATACTACTGCAATCCCAAGTGTACACAGGGTTTTTAGCACGTCTCCCTAAAACTTCATCAGCTATCACTTCTTCTGCATTTCTTTCAACCATTTTCTCTTTCTCAATTGGACAACCGTCTCTAACCTCATAACCTCTACCACTGGTATCAACTGCATACAATACTTGTTCGCTCTGTGTATAACTCTCTTCCTTAAAAAAAGGCTCTGACCTGGAACTGTGTTTCCATTCTCCCAAAAAAACATAACAACATTTTTTTTTGTTGATACTCTTTTCCTCCTACTTTTGGCCTTCATTACATGGATTGGTTTATCTAGTGATCGAATTCTGTTTAATACTAAAATAAACAGTTTCCTTTTTATTTCAAAAGCCTTTACAACAATGTTTTCAATATGCTTCTTCTTTTTATAAAATAAAGCTCTCTTTTTATATTTCTTCACATCTTTCAGCAAATTCTGCATTACTCTCTTGTAAAATATTGCTTTGTGATCTTACCAGAAGATTTTTTCCTTTTAGCCACATTATCTTGTACATTCAATACTTGTGGTTGATGTTTCTTCAAGTAATCCTCCTGTCTCTGTTCTTTTCTTTTTCTGGCATGAGTTCTCTATTTTAACATTGAAAAACAGTATCTGTAAAAAAGAATCACAAATTAATGTATATTAATAACTTTCAAATGTATACTATTCTATTACTGTAGAAACACATTTTATATAAAAAACGGACTAAGAAACTATAGCCCTGAAGCACAAGTGTGACAATGGTTAAAACACTACATGCATAGTGCATACTACTTTGAAGCAGTTCATGCCCTAAAGCCTACCTCACTAAAAGACTACATGCTAACTGACTGAATGAGTACAGTACTATAAGGAAACACACTGGGTGAGTGACAGGGTGTTTGCTAGAAGTGTATGAATACTGTCTGGGAATTGAAGGTGTGAAAGACAAGTGTGTAGGTGGTTAGAGGACTGCATGCATAGTGGATAGGCGTTTGAAGCAGTCCATGTGCTAAGGCCTGGCTCACTGCATGAGTACTTGGGTACTGACTGAATGATTAGAGTACTGCAAGGAGAGTGCCTGGGTGAATTTATAAGTGGTTGGCTTTTGGCGCAGTGAATGGATTAGTACTTGGTACTGAATGGGTCACTATAGGAGTGCAAAGGGAGTGACAGGGTGTTTGCTGGAGTGTATGGATACTGACTAGGGAATTGAAGGTGTGAAAGACAAGTGTGTAGGCGGTTAGAGGACTGCATGCATTGTAGATAGGGGATTGAAGCAGTCCATGTGCTAAGGCCTGGGTCGCTGAATGAGTACTTGGGTACTGACTGAATGATTACAGTAATGCAAGGAGAGTGCATGGATGAATTTATAAGTGTTTGAGTTTTGGCGCAGTGAATGGATTAGTACATGGTACTGAATGGGTCACTAGAGAAGTGCAAGGGGAGTGACAGGGTGTTTGCTGGAAGTGAATGAATACTGACTGGGGAATTGAAGGTGTGAAAAACAACTGTGTAGGTGGTTAGAGGACTGCATGCATATTGAATAGGTGTTTGAAGCATTCTATGTGCTAAGGCCTGACTCAATGCATGAATTCTTGGGTACTGACAGAATGATTAGAGTACTGCAAGGAGAGTGTCTAGGTGAATTTATAAGTGGTTGGCTTTTGGTGCAGTAAATACATTAGTACATGGTGCTGAATGGGTCACTAGAGGAGTGCAAGGGGAGTGATAAGGTGTTTGCTGGAGTGTATCTATACTGACTGGGGAATTGAAGGTGTGAAAGAGAAGTGTGTAGATGGTTATAGAACTGCATGCATAGTGCATAGCCGTTTGAAGAAGTCCATGTACTAAGGCCTGGCTCACTGCATGAGTACTTGGGTACTGACTGAATTATTAGAGTACTGCAAGGAGAGTGCCTGGGTGAATTTATAAGTGTTTAGAATTTGGCACAGTGAATGGATTTGTACATGGTGCTGAATGGGTCACTGGAGAAGTATAAGGAGAGTGACAGAGTGTTTGTGGGAACTGTATGAATACTGTCTGTAATATTGTAGGTGTGAGTGACAAGTATGTAGGTGGCTAGAGACCTACATGCATAGTAGATAGCTGTTTGAAACAGTCCATAGAGTAACACTTGGATCACTGCAAAACTACCTGAGTACTGACTGAATCATTACAGTACTACACAAAGAGTGACTGGGTGAATCTTTTTAAGTTTTTTGGTTTTGGTGCAGTGAATAGATTAGTACTTAGTGCCATATGAGTCAGTGGATGTGTGAAATTGAAGTGACAGAGTGTTTATTGGAGTTTATAGATACTGACTGGGAAATTGAAGGTCTGAAAGACAATTGTGTTGGTACTTAGAGGCCTCCATGCATAGTGGAAACACGTTTGAATCAATCTATGTGCAAAGGCCTGTCTCATCCCATTAGTACTTGGGTACTGACTGATTGATTATACTATTGCAAGAAGAGTGCCTGGGTGAATTTATAAGTGGTTCAGTTTTGGCGCAGTGAATGCATTACTACATGGTGCTGAATGGGTCACCGGAACAGTGCAAGGGGAGTGACAGAATGTTTGCTGGAAGTACATGGATACTGACTGGGGAATTGAAGCTGTTAAAGACAAGTATAGTATGTTAGAAGACTGCATGCATACTGCACAGACATTTGAAGCAGTCTATGTGGTAATGCATGGTTCACAACATGAGTACTTGGAAACTGACTAAATCATTAGACTACTGCTAGGACAGTGCCTGGGTACAACTTTTAAATTTTCAGTTCTGGCGCAGTGAAGAGAATAGTACATGGTACTGAATCAGTCACTGGATGAGTGCACGATGACTGACAAAATGTTTATTGAAATATATAGATACTGACTAGTTAATTAAAGAAGTGAAAGACAAGTGTGTAGGTGACTAGAATCCTGTATGCATACTGTATAGGGTTTAAAGCAGTCCATGTTGAAAGGCCTGGCTCACACCATGAGTACTTAGACACTGACTGAATGATTAAAGTACTGCAAAGAGAGTGCCTGGGAGAATTTATAAGTGTTTGGGTTTTTGCGCAGTGAATGGATTAGTACATGGTGCTGAATGGGTCACTAGAGGAGTACATGGGGAGTGACAGGGTGTTTGCTTGAAGTGTATGGATACTGACTGTGGAATTAAAGGTATGAAAGAGAACTGTGTAGATGGTTAGAGAACTGCATGCATAGTAGATAAGCATTTGAATCAATGCATGTGCAAAAGCCTGCCTCACTCCATTACTACTTGAATATTAACTGAATGTTTACAGTATTGCAAGGACAGTTCCTCGGTGACTACATAAGGAATGACTACCTTTTAATTCTACCTAAACTTGAGAACAGGAAATGTTTTAAGCAGTTATGCATATTCAAAGAAATGAAGTACTCAAATGCTTCTCTCACATTGGTTACACAAATGCACACAGACTCACAGTGTGATTCTAGACAACAACCACTATCCCTAGGATTTTACCAAAACTCATTCACTACTGTGGAAGTGGTAGGGGAACTGCACACAATCTACATATTTCAGGACTGCACTTTTGTGTCAAAGCCTGACTCATTTAATCAAAGCATAAGCAAAAACTGCCTTCTAATACTACTAAAACTTGACAACAAGACAGGTTTTAAAACAGTTATCTGTAAGCAAATACACAATGTTACCAAATGCTTCTCTCACAGTGGTTCCCAAATGCACACAGACTCACAGTGTGATTTTAGACAAGCAACACTATCCCTACCAGTTTACCAAAACTTGTTCACTACTGTGCAAGGGGTAAGGGGACTAAACACAATCTACATATTAAAGTACAGCACATTACTGTCAAAGCATGAGTAATTTTATCAATGCATAAGCAAAGACTGGCTTCTAATGCTACTAAAACTTGACAACAAGACAGGTTTTAAAAGAGTTATCTATCAGAAAATACATGATGTTACCAAATGCTTCTCTCACAGTGGTTCCTGAAAGCACACATACTGACAGTGTGATTCTACACAAGCACCACTATCCCTAGGAGTTTACCAAAACTCAGTCACTACAGTGGAAGAGGTAAGGGGACTGCACACAAACTACATATTTCAGAACTGCACTTTAGTGTCAAAGCCTGACTCATTTAATCAAAGCATAAGCAAAAACTGCTCTCTAATGCTACTGAAACTTGACAACAAGACAGGTTTTAAAACAGTTATCTGTCAGCAAATACACGATGTTACCAAATGCTTCTCTCATAGTGGTTCCCTAATGCACACAGACTCACAGTGTGATTTTAAACAAGCAACACTATCCCTAGCAGCTTACCAAAACTCATTCACTACTGTGGAAGGGGTAAGGGGGCTGCACACAATCTACATATTAAAGTACAGCACATTAGTGTCAAAACATGACTCATTTTATCAATGCATAAGCAAAGACTGGTTTCTTATGCTACTAAAACTTCACAACATGACAGGTTATCTGTCAGCAAATACATGATGTTACCAAATGCTTCTCTCACAGTGACTCCCAAATGCACACTGACTTACTGTGTGATTCTAGACAAACAACACTATCCCTTGCACTATATCAAAACACATTTCTTCATCTAGAAGGAGTACTACATTTTAGTGTAGAAACATATCTCATTTCACAAATTCATAAACAATCACTGATTTCTAATTGTACCACAATATAAAAACAGCACAGTTATCTCCCTGCAAACACATGAAAAACACAAATACTTATCACAAAAGACCTCCTCTCAATTAAATAACTCACCTTTCAAGTAGTTTTGTAGATTAAGAAGTATATCAGTCACACACCAGATTTTCTTATACAGAATCTCTGCACTGTGCATCTGTCAGCAAAACCAAAGAATGGCAAAGTTTCCCTCTCATTTTCCCCACATATACATGTAAACATCAAATCACATTCCTTCCCACATAAATTCAAAACCAAACACACATTTCTATTGGTTAAACGTTTCAACCCTTTCCAAATGACATAAATTTGAACCCTTCCCCCAATCTGCCTTCTGCCTGTTACCATAGAAACAGGTCACGGAACACTGTACTGAGCACTAACTTTTTTACCCTAATTTTCTCAGGAACTACTGAACAGATTCACACCATTTATGCAAAAGGCACGAGTCTGAACTGAGGACTACCTCTTTGCCAAATTTGGTGTAATTCCGTTCAGCAGTTCGGGCTGTAGCTGCGACAACAGATCCTATGGGAAATTGCAAGGGGAAAATGCGTTTTGGGACCCCCCTTTTTTCTCGGCCCCCGCTTGACGAATTACCACAAAACTTTCAGGGTAGGAGCAGAGCTGGATAAAAGTTTGGAAAATTTTGCGAAGATTCGCCAATCCACGCCAGACTTATTGGGAATAGAATGTTGCGGATTTCCTATGGAAAATAGGTCCTAACTATAACTATCTACTGGCGACTGCCAGTAGATAATATATATATATATATATATATATATATACATGAACGTAAACGCCACTGTCAATGCCTTGCTAAGACACAAGAGACGAAGAGCGGACCCAGGTTTTGTGCCAATTTAAAGTGCTTTATTCAGTTGCCCAGCCAGTCCGTCATAACGCGTTTCGACCCCCACTCGCGTCTTGATCACATGACACACATATACATATATATATATATTCACTGAAAGAACCATAGGTTTCAGGGACGTTATAGTCATCAGTGATGTCACTGACCATGTCATGAATGATGTAATATGTGACGTCATCATCAGTGCATTGCAGGGGGGCGAGTTATAGTTAGCTGAACTAACTATAACGGCCACATTTCTCTGGTTTTGTACAAGTGAAATGTCCAACTAACTATAACGTCCCTGAAAACTATGTTTTTTTCAGTGAATTTCTAAGGTTTTTTAAATGCTAATTTCCAACTATAACGTCTCTGAAACCTGTGGTTTTTTCAGTGAATTTCAAAGGTTTTTGTAAGTATAATATTTATAATACCTATCTTTTTATCTGAAAATTGCAAGTTTTTTCTAACTGATTTAACTATAATATCTTATAATTATTTTCTCTTATTTTAAATATGTAATGTCTTATGTCTTTTAAAATATATATCGTATCCATCGTGTACCTATCACGGTGGGTGCGCAAATTCAAGCCCCCATATTGCTAAAGTCGAGAAGGATGTGAGTTTGGCATGCGACGGGTACACAGTGTCTGGCCCCGCGTAACATGATATATGTATGGGATCGCATCATATGTGCATTTGGTATGCAACAGGTGCGTGGTGCTTGGCCCTGCGTAACGTGATATACGTATGGGATTGCGTCATGTGCGCGTTTGGTAAGTGACGTGTGCGCGGTGCCGGGACCCATTTGACGTCATATATGTACTGGGTTGTGTCGGGTGCGCGACTCCCGTAAAAATAATTTATGTTTGAAAACTATATGTATATATCTTTAATGTCTATATGAGGGCAAGAGATTATCTAAACTATTTATAACAATAATATATTTGTACTTGTAATAAACTTATATTATTGTTAAATATATTTTCTCAGGTGAGCGGTGGTTGCGCGCGGGGTGGGCGGCTCCCATGTGACTTTAAAAGAAAACATTTGATTGGTTCTTAAGGTTTCCCATTGTAACAGTTGAAGGACCCCACCCATTTTATTCATTCTCTCTGCAGCATCAGAGACCTGTTGTGTTTTTGGGAGCAAAATTGACAATTGTTTGGGTGTTTGCTGGAAAAGTTTACAATGGCTTCCTCAAATCCACAAATAGACCATCCTTCCGAAGATGAAGACTTGGATCCACCTCCCAAGAAAAGACCTGAGTCTACTGTGTGCATTCCTGATGGTGAAAAAAAGGTGAATGCTCGAAAGGTGAGCTGCAAACTACATCCCAGGATGCTTTCGAGAGGCAGTGACAAGAAATATTCGTGTGGGACTTCCAGCATGTTTAAACATTTGCAAACCATACATCCAAAACATATTGCACGGGAACAGCTGTGACGTATTCAAGAAGCCACACAGCAAAGTGACCAGGGAGCTGGTCCCAGCACTTCTGGAGCCTCAAGCTCCACATCTCATGGTCCAGACAACCGCGTCGAGTTTGCGAACCTAGTACAGCATTGCATGAAATGCAAGACAAATTTATATTGTGGGGAGCAGTCAGTTGATGCTGTTTGTTCTGCAGCAAGAAACCATTGCTGCTAAAAAAAAATCTGTTGAAATGACTTCATAATTCCCAAAGTTAAAAATTGACAAACTAGTTTAAAAAACACATTAAAATTACAAAACAAAAAAGAAGAAAAAAAACATATTTTCGGAACTACATTATTTGGTTAAAAAAGAAAAATAACTGCATGCTAATGAGTGGGTGATTGCATGAGTACATGGGTAGTGACTGCAAGGAGAGTGCATGGTGAATTTATAAGTGCATGGGTATTGGCACAGTGATTGGATAACTACATGGTGCTTGCAGGGTGATTGTAAGAGTGCTCACGGAGTAAGAGGGGGAATGCTGGACTGCATGAGTAGTGCATAGGGGATTGCAGCAGTGCATGTGTTAGTGACTGGGTCACTGCATGAGTACACGGGTAGTGCCTCGGTGATTGGAGAAGTGCAAGGAGAGTGCATGGTGAATTTATAAGTGCTTGAGTATTGGCGGAGTGTTTGCTTTAGTACATAGTAGTGGCTAGGTGACTGGAGGAGTGCATGGGGAGTGACAGGGTGATTGATGGACTGCATGGATACTACCTAGGGAATTGAAGGAATGAATGAGAAGTGTGTAAGTTGTTAGAGGACTGCATGGGTAGTGCATAGGTGATTGCAGCAGTGCATGTGTTAGTGACTGGGTTATTGCATGAGTACACGGGTACTGACTGGATGATTAGAGTATTGCAAGGAGACTGCATGGTGAGTTTATAAGTGCTTGGGTATTGGCAGAGGTTTACTGTAAATAACAGGTCAAAACTTTAATCGAGAAAGTTTTTCCTGTACCAGCTTGACCACTGATATACATTTGAATAGGTATAAAAGATGTGTAGTTGCATTCTTTTTTTCATGAAGTAAACCATGGTCGATCTGTTGTGTCACTTGCTGATATATTTATTTCTGTTTAATATTTAGTTGCTCTTCCAAATTTCCTAAGTCCATAATATTGTTTTGAGCTCTATGCATTGCTGTTTCCACTTTTCTCATGGTGATTGCTGCTTCATTTTCAATAATTGCTTCTCCTAGTGGATCTTGACTCAGTGGAGCAGAACGTTGACTATCTTGAGAACTGTCTCTAGCAATCTCAGCTGCAATACTAGCTTCCTGTTCAATTACTTCATTCAACATTTGGAGATAATTTGGAAAAACTGTGCATTCAATGCTATCTTTACATGCATTAAAAGAATCTTTATTGCACTGAAAATCTCCAAGTAATTCCAGTTCCGTATTCCAAGGCTTGAAGACTTGCAGAAGTGCTAAATAGTAAAATTCCCTTTTATCAGGAGTATCGCAACTCAGTTTCCTGTGATTAATCAGATGTCCTTTACTATGTTTCACCAAACACCCTTCCTAACCAATCACTGCATATTTTTCTTCGTTTATGTTCTCTTTAATATTTCTCTTACAACTGTAATATTGCAGCACTTCATAGAGACATATGTTTTCAAGATGAGGACTTCTATTTGGATAGTATGTATCCAACATGTTTGTTTTAACAATATCTGTGCTTTCTGGTTTATTTAATGCTAAATATTCAATTTCTTGTCTAGATTTAAGTACTCGATTTTGTGTTGCAGAAAGACCTAGACTAACCCAAATGATTCCTCTTGACTTTGAATATAAACTTTCAGAGGACAACCAATCCGAAAAATTCATAGGTTCCAATCTCTCGATGGGACAGCATCTTCAAACTAAAGCTGTACAATTTCTTACTAAGAGTCTTCTTGTGGGAAATTTCTTTCCACATTTCTTTCAACTCTGTGTTTTCAGATTTTGTTATGTATGACGTTACATACCGAGCAACAGCAATGGAATTATCTGCAACATACCATATTCATATTAGCAATCCACATCGACAAAATAACTGGATTATAATGATTAATATACTTTGATTGTTTACTTCTTTTTCAATTGTAAGTATTTTTGGGAGATTTTCTAGTGATAGTGTGCCTCACTGCTGACATGAAACTGTTGACTCTTCCTTTGGATATTACTGGACGTGGAAATCCAAAACAACATTTGGTATAAAACTTTTCCTTTTACTTATATTTTCGTCGACAGTATTTGCCACATCAATGAGTTTGAAACCGTAAAACTTGTTGCCTTAAGGTGTTTTCTTCTCTTGTTTTTAGTATAGCACATGTAAAGTTGTCTTCAATAAAAGATAAAACAGTCTCATCCAAATCAGTTACAAATGTGGGTGCATCCTTGATCCATAAAATCATATGTATATGAGGAGCACCTCTCGCTTGATACTCCTTTCTCCAAAAGAAATACATTTCTTCTCCAAGGGGAGTATTATTTACAGATACAAGACATCATAGCTTGAAACCTATCTGCACACATTTACGGGATCCAAAGAACATAGTTCTCCAGGTGTCTTGAATTCAATGTTTTTAATTTTTAATTTGCTTCTCATAGAAATTCTAGTAAATCGCCCATGCGTATTCAGCACAGTTTAGCGTAACAAACCACGTAGGAGTTCCTAAGTTCCTTAACATATATTTAAGTTCTCCATGATGACCATACCAATACTCATTAGTACCATGTTGACACGGCATCAAATTAAACAATTGAGATTTAAAATTATCATCTCTCTGATTTACTTTGTCCATGAGTTCCTTTGCAGAAACATTTTGAAGATGAACTCCTGTTTTTAATATGTGGTTGACTGCATATGAAAGTTCAGACAAGTCAGAAGATGAAATATGTATGGGCTACATTGTCAAAATCTTGGATCTTCTGAGTACAATCTTGTTGTCCAATATTCTGATGCGGGAATCTGTACTGGTCATTCATCATATCGTCCACCTTTTCCAGTGGGGAAGAGCTGTGGAAAACAATGAGGTTCCAAACATTTTTGCCCAAACACTCATGGGAGTCCCTTTTGCTTTCTTCATTTGGAATAATTCAATAGTATTTCTCATCACTTCTTTGGAATGTAAAGGATGTACACTACAATGTTCATAAATTTCTTCACTTTTGGACATGTCCACTTTTTCAATTTGGCCACTTGAAATTTCCCTATCATCTCCTAAAACTATTTCTTCTTCTTCCACATACACATTTTTGTAGTAATCATTGTTTTTTATGAAATATAACGTAGCCTTTTGCACTTTGCTCACATCTAATAATGCTTGCCATATTTTCTGATTCTTTGTAGGAACACCATTAAATAGAATAACTACAGGCTCAGTTTCCTCTTTGTCTATACCAATAGTTTCAATATTTTTCTTTAAATCTAAAGGTAAATACACAACTCTTCCTTTTAATCCTCTCTGTAAATCTGTGGGAGGCAACTTACCTGTTTTAGGCTCCATACGAACAATAGCCTGAAACGGGTGCACAGATTGAATTAGAATGGACTCATAAGTATATAAATCTACCAGCTCTGAAGGAATACCTACCAACTGTAGGTTATTATGTACAGCTCTATTGTACATAATAATTTGGTATAACAATATTTACAAATAGATTGATCACTACCCAAACCAAAGCAATCTTCTACCAACAAATAAGTTGCAAATTCCTTCGACTTATCATTGTTTTCTTTTTCACTTTTTAAATACAGATCAACATTCCTAGTTTGATTTTTATAGTTTGTTTGTCGACAACGAAT
Organism: Triturus cristatus; assembly: GCF_964204655.1. NCBI lineage: Eukaryota > Metazoa > Chordata > Amphibia > Caudata > Salamandridae > Triturus > Triturus cristatus. The sequence goes on from NC_140583.1 coordinate 387,067,976, forward strand.
GCAAACATAATTTGGTCTTTCATAACAATTTGCCTTCAACTTTGTAATATCTTCTTCAAACTTCTCAGTACTAATATCTTGCACGTCTTCTTCAACACATACTACTATCAATGTCTCACTTTCTCTACACTCTTGTTCAGGACCAAAGTAACTAAACTCTATTTCATCACAAATTATTTTTACATCTGATATTGACCCATGCAAAAGAGCACTATTTAAATCACTTAAAATTATTGCTGGACTTTTTGAGCAGTCCAATCTTCTGACTAACTTCCGCATTTGAGAGTGATGTACTGCTAACATTCTGAAATGAGGAAAAACACTTTGACACACTTTTCTAGAAAGACAAGCCAGAGAATGAATGTACAAACCAGTATTTTTAATCACTTTGCAAGGATCTTTGCAGCATCTTAATCTTTTGTTTGACACTTTTGTTAATGTATGCTCGTAAGAAATTTTGTAAAATATCAATAGACTGCTGTTGTATACTACAAATACTAATACAATCCCAAGTATACACTGGGGCTTTAGTATGTCTTCCTAGAACTTCATTTGCTATCACTTCTTCTACATTTCTAGGACCCATCTTTTCTTTTTCAATTGCACAACCGTTCTTCACTTCATAAGCACGACCACTGGTATCAAGTGCGTAAACTTATCGATTGGTTTGTTTTGTTAATTAGTCTCTTCTTTTTACTTTTGGCCTTCATGAAACATATTGGCTTATCTAATGATCGAATTCGGTTTGAAACTAAAATGAATAATTTCCTTTTGAATTCAAAAGCCTTTTTAACAATAGTTTCAATCTGTTTCTTCTTTTTATAAAATGCTGATCTTTTTTTATATTTCTTCCCATCTTTTAATAAATGTAATACTACTCTATTGTAAAACACTCTTTTCCTTATTTCATCAAATTGATTCTTTCTCCATTTACCATAGATTTTTTTTTAGAATGTGATTTGCCATTAATTTGTCATTTTTTCATTTCATTCTTCTTTGTTCTTCAGGTATTCTTTCTATTTTCTACATTGTACAAACTGTTTCTAGTCCTTGAAAGTCTTTTAATAATTTTTTTTGTTCTCTTACAGCGAGACTTTTTCTTTTTTCCCAACTGTTGTAGTTCATCTAATTCTTGCTGTTGTCTTCTCTTTAAATAATATTCTTTCTTTTCTTGATTACTCTTTACTGTTTTTTTAGTCATGGTAAGTCTTTTTTAATGATGATGAAGAATATCTGTAAAAAAAAAAAAATGTAATATTAATATAAATATATAGAAATATACTATTCTATTACTTAACAAACACGTTCTACATAAAAACCAAATAACTGCTTTGTTTTGAAATCACAATGCATTTGCTGCACTACACAGGTACTACCTGGATAATTGTAGGAGTGAATGCGTAGTGTTTAGGTGTTTAGAGGACTTCATGGGCAGTGGACAGGGAATTTTAATAGCGCATGAGTTAGTGCCTGGGTCATTGCATGAGTACATGGGTAGTGACTGTATGATTAGAGTGCTGCAAAGAGAGTACATGGTGAATGTATAAGTGCTTAGGTTTTGGCGCAGTGACTGGGTAAGTACATGGGACTGGCTAGGTAATTGGAAGAGTACATAGGTAGTAACAGGAATATTACTGGACTGCATAGCTAGTGCTCAAGGGATTGTAGAAGAGCATGAGTTAGTTCCTGGGTCATTGCATAAGTACATGGTTAGTGACTGGATGATTTGAGTACTGCAAGGAGAGTGCATGGTGAATTTATAAGTGCTTGGGTTTTGGCATAGTGATTGGATAAGTACATGATGCTGGATGGGTGATTGGAAGAGTGCATGGGAAGTGACAAGGTTATTGCTGGAATGCATGAGTACTACCTGGGTAATTGAAGGTGTGAATGAGCAGTGTCTAGGCAGTTAGAGGATTGTATGGGAAGTGCATTGGTGATTGTAGCAGTGCACGTGTTAGTGCCTGGGTCATTGAATGTGCACATGGGTAGTGGCTGGATGATTAGAGTACTGCAAGGAGAGTGCATTGGGAATTTATAAGTGCTAGGGTTTTTGCGCAGTGATTGGATAAGGACATGGGACTGTCTAGGTGATTGGAGGAGCACATAGGTAGTAACCGGGAGATTACTGCGCTGTGTAGGTAGTGCTCAAGGTATTGTGGAAGTGCATGAGTTAGTGCCTGGGTCATTTCATGAGTACATGGGTAGTGGCTAGATGATTACAGTACTGCAAGGACTGTGCATTGTGAAATTATAAGTGCTCGGGATTTGGCGCAGTGATTGGATAAGGACATGGGACTGGCTAGGTGATTGGAGGAGTGCATAGGTAGTAACAGGGAGATTACTGAACTGTATAGGTAGTGCTCAATGGATTGTAGAAGTGCATAGTTAGTGCCTGGGTCATTGCATGAGTACATGGGTAGTGGCTGGATGATTAGAGTACTGCAAGAAGAGTGCATTGTGAATTTATAAGTGCTTGGGTTTTTGTGCAGTGATTAGATAAGGACATGGGACTGGCTAGGTGATTGGAGGAGTGCATAGGTAGTAACAGGGAGATTACTGCGCTGTATAGGTAGTGCTCAAGGGATTGTAGAAGTGTATGAGTTAGTGCCTGGGTCCTTGTATGAGTACATGGGTAGTGACTGGATGATCAGAGTACTGCAAGGAGAGTGCATGGTGAATTTATAAGTGCTTTGATTTCGGCACAGTGATTGGATAAGGACATGGGACTTGCTAGGTGATTGGAGGAGTGCATAGGTAGTAACAGGGAGATTACTGAACTGTATAGCTTGTGCTTATGGGATTGTATAGGTGCATCAGTTGGTGCCTGGGTCATTGCATGAGTATATGGGTTGTGACTGGATCATTAGAGTACTGCAAGGAGAGTGCATGGTGAATTTATAAGTGCTTGGATTTCGGCACCGTGATTGGATAAGGACATGGGACTGGTTTGGTGATTGGAGGAGTGCATAGTTAGTGACAGGGAGATTGCCTAGCTAGTGCTCAAGGGATTGTAGCAGTGCATGAGTTAGTGTCTGGGTCATTGCATGAGTACATGGGTAATGACTGCATGATTAGAGTACTGCAAGGAGAGTGCATGATGAATTTAAGAGTGCTTGGGTTTTAGCGCAATGATTGGATAAGGACATGGGACTGGCTGGGTGATTGGAGGAGTGCATAGGTAGTGACAGGGAGAATACTGAACTGCATAGCTAGTGCTCAAGGGATTTTAGAAGTGCATGAGTTAGTGCCTGGGTCATTGCCTGAGTACATGGGTAGTGACTGGATGATTAGAGTACTGCAAAGAGAGTACATGGTAAATGTATAAGTGCTTGGGTATTGGCGCAGTGATTGGATAAGTACATAGTGTTGGCAGGGTGATAGGAAGAGTGCTCAGGGAGTGACAGGGGGATTGCTGGAGTGCATAGGCATAGTGTTCTGGGGATTGTAGCAGTGCATGAGTAAGTGTGTGTATCATTGCATGAGTATATGGGTAGTGCTTGGATACTAACTGAGTGATTGCACAATTTGGAATCAGTAGATCATTACTCATGTAGTTTTAAAATCACATATTCACTACCTTTGCACTCCTGTAATCGGTCAGGCACCTCTCAATAGTTCAGTAAGCATACATACAACTGTATAAATAAAATCTGAACACATAGTTGAGTCATTACATGATATCTAGTTAATTAGATAAGTACAACATGAAAGAAAGGGTAATATGCGGTGGTTTACTTTTGAGCTTCATCTTGACCATTCAATCTACAAATATGCAGCATCATCAAACTATACCTCTCAACAGACTTAAGAAAGAAGGGTAATTAACAACACCTTTTATGAGCATTTCCAAAACCACACTTTTGTTATACATCTTCACCTTTGTATGTAAACTTATGTGGCATCATTCAACTATACCTTTGCTCAGACTACAAAAAGAAGCCTAATTAACACCTTATTTCACCATTCTATCTTAAAATGTATGGCATCATTTAACTTTACCTGCTGTACAAACTATTAACAGAAACCTAATTATTAACACCATATATGATCATCTTTCAAACAACACAGTTGTGCTGTATCTTTACCAAAGTATCTATAATTATGCTGTATCATTCAACTATACCTTTGTAGAGATAACAGAAAATGAAGGCTAATAAACTACACCTTTTATGAAAATCTTTCAAACTTTACATTTGTACTGCATCTTCAACCAACTCTCTACAAATATGTGGCATCATTCAAGTATACCTTTGAACAGACTTAAAAAACAAGCTTAATTAATAACATAAGTAATCATTTTAAAAAATATACATATTACTGTACACACTCTTTTTTAAACAATATTCAGGCACAATGAAACTAATTCCAATATACATCGCTACATTAAATAATAGATTTCAAATAACAGTTTTAGAATAATCCCAAATCTTTTTTTAAATAAACCTCAAACATGTATAACTCACCTTGCAGATAAAAATGTTGAATGAAAAATCTCACACACTCAGACAGAATTTTCTTTTACACGCAGTCACCATAATGTACCAGACTCAGCAAGGTTAAACCAGTAATGGCAGGGTTCTCCTCTCTTTTCCCATACAAATATACATAAGCAACAAATGACATTGCTTCCCAGAGTTTTTCAAATTGTAAAACACATTTCCATTGATTATAGATAATAACTCTTCTCAACTTACTTCTTCACCCCTTCTGCTTAATGCCAGTTTCCATAGCAACAACTCATGCAACATTCAACTTCACTGACAGGTCACAAGTTGACCATATTTTTAAGTTCACCACACAATTTTGCAAATGGAAACAGCAGGTTTGGTTGCCTTTGCAGAACATTACCTTATCCTTTCTACTGTACTTTTCAAACATTTTTTACTAACCAAGAAGAAACTTGCTTTGTAAAGAAAGTAAAATGCACCCCATGTTTGAATGTACAATGATCTTAAACAGCCAATCAATTCCCTTCATTCTTAAAAACAGCATCTTCTCCACAATTTTAGATACCTCTCATTCTACCAACTGACTACCTCAGCTACAGACATCTTTTGCTTACCTACAAACATCCCTTCAAGATGCTTTCTGTGTGGATTGTTGGGCACAGCTTGTATTCTGATGCAAAAGGTATGCTGAACACAGAGGTACTGACAAAGACCTAACATAGCAAAATGTAGACATAAAATGGATTGGGCAGGGAGGATTAAAGTCGCAGCAATTGATGCCTTTGGTTAAAACCTTTTTGCATCTCCAAGCCCCTGACCTCATGATTGTGCACTGTGGTGGCAATGACCTAGGCACATTGACTGGGGTAGGTCTGGAATTGCTAATGAAGGACACCTTTACAGAATTGATGTTGCCTTTCCCCCAAACTGTCTTTGTATACTCTAACATATGTCAAAGACAGAAATGGAACTGGTCCAATCAATTTTGTCCTCAGATTGAGAAAGCTAGAAAGAATGTCAAAAAAGCTGTTTCTGCTTACCTCAGAGACCATAGTATGGGCTCCATCTATAATAACAATCTTCGTTTCAATATGGATGGCATCTACAGAAGTGACGGAGTACTCTTCACTGATGAAGGCAACAGAGTGTTTCTCAACAACCTGAAGCTCAGCATCCGCACTTACATGTAGTTACAACAATCTCCCAATGAAAGCAAGGGCTTTTTACAGCCACTCAATAACACATGGCCTCATGGTTGGGGACCGTGGGGGGAGCCCTAATGCCCCCACGGTCCTGCCGGCTCCCCACCTCCTGCGGAAGCCGGCATTGCTTTTGAGCAAGGGGGATGCTAATATGCAGCTCTCCTTACTCAAAAGCAATAGTGTTTTCCTTCAGTGAAGCAAGAGCAGGTTTCCTTGTTCTCACTACTATCAAGGAAAGCAGAGTTTGCTATGACAGGGCGGAAGCTGTGCTCCCGCCCTGGCATAGCAAATGGCAATGTCTCGGGTGTGGGCACCCCCGGACATTGCAGGAGCCGGCCCTGGGGGGGTGGTGGTCCCCAGGGCCATCAAGGGCTCCTAGAGTGGGGGCCGTGCGGCCCCACTCCCTATCATTACAAAGCCCCGGAGAGGTGGTGGACCCCGGGGCTCGAGGGTCCATAACAGACCCCTGCATTTACATATTTAGTGCCCCGGGGAGGTGGTGGTCCCCGAATCATGTGGGAAGAGATGGAGCCCCCACTAATAATTTGGCAGTGCCCCCAGGACCTGGCCCACCCGGGGGCTTCTTTTAAATGAAGTGCGGGAGCCGGCGCTTTGTTTTTTTTATAATTTCAGCGGGATTCGCAACCCCATCGCGATCTCCACCAAAATTAGAAAAAAAAGAATTGGGTCGGGGCCCTGGGGGTCCTTGTGGTTCCCCCTGAGCGTGCCTAGGGGGTCAGGGTGTTTCTACCCTGCCCCCTTTTCTTGTTTTTTAATATTTTTTCTACTGTTTTCTTGTGACTCAGTTCTATCGAGTCATAAATGGCTGCCAACAGTTCCTGGTTTCGAGTGTTGGCAGCCAATCAGAGTGAAGCTCGTGGTCAGGAGGATTCGCGAATCCACCGCGTCCCTAGATATCGAAACTTGTTCTTTTTCAAATTTCTCAGGATCGATTGAACGGATTTACATCATTTAACAAAAAGAACTCTTTCTGAACGAAGACCTACATTTTTGCCAAATTTGGTGTAATTGCATTCAGCAGTTCGTGCTGTAGCTTTGTCTAAATTTTCCTATGGAAAATAACATGGGGATAACATGTTTTGGGACCCCCCTTTTTTCTCTGCCCCTGCTTGGTGAATCACCTCGAAACTTTCAAGACTGGAGCTGACCAGAGCTGATCACCAGTTTTGAAAATTTCGTGAAGATTCATCAACCGACGCCAAAGTTATTGGGAAAACAAAAAACGTTTTCTCTATGGAAACTAGGTCCTAACTATAACTACCTACTGTCGACCGCCAGTCGGTAATATATGGATATTTATATATTTATATACGTAAAAAGGGAATCAACTGCTAATGAAATATCTATGATATGTCTATGGATTGATCCATATATTTGACCCACATTTTTTGCACTTTAAATCATGCTCAATTGGGCGGCATTAGTATTTTATGTCAACAAGGTTGCAGCCGCCAGCATGTAGAATCTTTTAGTCACTTGGTATTTGCATCCGAACATCTTATTACCGGCTGAGCATTTGGTAACATTTAGTTCTATATATAATGCAGCCGGCAATAAGTAGCACCGAGCACATTGCACATTAGGATTATTTTGCACATTTTAGGGAATTATTTATTTAGCACTTTGTCAGTATTTGCTAAATTTGCACATAAAAAGTACAGTCTTTCCAATGAACATGCCCTGGTAGGATTATTGATGACAACAGTATTATTACTCTGAACAACCCTTAGGGGGCGGAACCAAATGACCAGGGTAAACAATTTTCCTCAGGAGCAAAAATATGGAAGTGTGTGCAAAATGGGAGGATAATTTAATTATAGGGGAGGGCATAATAAGATGCAGTTAATCTAAGGCATAGGGATATGAGAACCGCATTGGATTATCTTGGCATTTAAGCCATTACAGTACTAAACCAGGTTCATAAATATTTTTATAAACATACTGACCATGGTAAATATTATTTTGTTATTGTTGTTGCGTTGTATGTATGGTTTTATTTCATATTACAATGCATTGAAGCAGACAATTGGAACCGTGTATAAGTATGTTGTCTATCTCCATTACTTTTACTGCGAGCACTTGCACTTTAAATAGGTGAAGCACAGTTTTTGAGATGTCATGTGATCAAGGCCGGTCATTGACTTAAATGCGTCATGGCGGACTCGATGTAAGATAGATAATTAAAAAAAATTGTGTATGCAAGCTGGTCTACGCTCGTTTGTATCTCCAGGAGGAGATTGGCAGTTAACCAGGACTCTCGATATATATATATATATATATATATCCACCACCAAATTCCTTTCAGCCAAAAAGAATTGAGCCCAAGAGGGTACCAGGAAAACCTGCTCTATTGGAACACAATGGGCATGCCGCGTTTCGTCAAAATAGACTTTATCAAATGCCGCCAAATGCAGTAGTCATATCAGTCCACATATCTATCCAGTGTGTCCCTCTACAATTGGTCTAAGCACTCTGGCAGGCGAGGGGGTATCACGAAAACCCGGCACTCCGAGTTCCATTAGAAACAGTCCATCAGCGTAAGTACTCTCCAAGTGGGCGGGGACTGCTTCCTCCTCTCCATCCATGAGATGTTAAGTGGGATAAAGCAACAGTCGTGGACCCTCACCCCACAGCAAAGACACTGCTGCACCCTGAAATCAACAATTAAGTAAGTGCTATTTAAACGTGAAGTCACTGTCCAATTCTGGCGTCGGTGCAGTCTTTGTAATTGCGGCGGTCCGGCATTACCCCAGTCCGTGAGGAAAAAAACAAAAAGTCGCCACTGTAGATGCCGGACAACTTGTGGGGTGGGTGATCGAGTGCACTGTGGCTGCACACTAACATCCACCTTCAAATTCCGTTCAGTCAAAAAGAATTGAGCCAACGCGGGTACCTGGAACACACGCTTTATTGGAACACAACGGGCATGACACGTTTTGTCAAAATAGACTTTATCAAATGCCGCCAAATGCAGTGCTCGAATCAAACCACATATTTATCCAGTGTGTCCCTCTACAACTGGTCTAAGCACTATGGCAGGCAAGGGGGTATCACAAAAACCCGGCACTACGGGGTTCCATTAGAAACAGTCCATCAGAGTAAGTACTCCCCAAGTGGGCGGGGACTGCTTCCTCCTCTCCTTCCCTGAGATGTTAAGTGGGATAAAGCAACAGTCCTGGACCCTCACCCCACCCCAAAGACACTGCTGCACCCTGAAAGCAACACTTAAGTAAGTGCAATTTACATATGAAGTCACTGTCCAATTCTGGCGTCGGTGCAGTTTTTGTAATTGCAGCGGTCCGGCACTACCCCAGTCCGTGAGGAAAAAAGCAAAAAGTCGCCACTGTAGATGCCTGACAACTTATGGAGTGGGTGCTCGATTGCACTGCGGCCACACACTAATATCCATTACCAAATTCCTTTCAGCCAAAAAGAATTGAACCCACGCCGGTACAAGGAACAGCTGCTTTATTGGAACACAAAGGGCATGACGCGTTTCGTCAAAATAGACTTTATCAAATGCCACCAAATGCAGTGTTCGTATCAGTCCACATATTTATCCAGTGTGTCCCTCTACAATTGATTGAAGCACTCTGGCAGGCAAGGGGGGTATCACGAAAACCCGGCACTCCAAGTTCCATTACAAACAGTCCATCAGCGTAAGTACTCCCCAAGTGGGCAGGAACTGCTTCCTCCTCTCCTTCCCTGAGATGTTAAGTAGGATAAAGCGACAGTCCTGGACCCTCACCCCACCGCAAAGACACTGCTGCACCTTGAAATCAACACTTAAGTAAGTGCATTTACATGTGAAGTCGCTGTCCAATTCTGGCGTTGGTGAGGACTTTGTAATTGTGGCGGTCCGGCATTACCCCAGTCCGTGAGGAAAAACTAAAAAGCCGCCACTGTAGATGCCGGACAACTTGTGGGGTGGGTGCTCGAGTGCGCTGTGGCCGCACACTAATATCCACCACCAAATTCCTTTGAGCCGAAAAGAATGAGCCCACGCGGGTATCAGGAACACCTACCTTATTGGAACACAACGGGCATGACACGTTTTGTCAAAATAGACTTTATCAAATGCCGCCAAATGCAGTGCTCGAATCAAACCACATATTTATCCAGTGTGTCCCTCTACAACTGGTCTAAGCACTATCGCAGGCAAGGGGGTATCACGAAAACCCGGCACTACGGGGTTCCATTAGAAACAGTCCATCAGAGTAAGTACTCCCCAAGTGGGCGGGGACTGCTTCCTCCTCTCCTTCCCTGAGATGTTAAGTGGGATAAAGCAACAGTCCTGGACCCTCACTCCACCCCAAAGGCACTGCTGCACCCTGATATCAACACTTAAGTAAGTGCAATTTACAAGTGAAGTCACTGTCCAATTTTGATGTCGGTGCAGTCTTTGTAATTGCGGCGTTCCGACATTACCTCAGTCTGTGAGGTAAAAACCAAAAAGTCGCCACTGTAGATGCCGGTCAACTTGTTGGGTGGGTGCTTGCGTGCGCTGTGGCCGCACACTAATATCCACCACCAAATTCATTTCTGCCAAAATTAATTGAGCCCACGCGGGTACCAGGAACACCTGCTTTATTGGAACAAAACGGCCATGACGCGTTTCGTCAAAATAGACTTTATCAAATGCCACCAAATGCAGTGTTCTTATCAGTCCACATATTTATCCAGTGTGTCCCTCTACAATTGGTCGAAGAACTCTGGCAGGCAAGGGGGTTATCACGAAAACCCGGCACTCCGAGTTGCATTAGAAACAGTCCATCAGCGTAAGTACTCCCCAAGTGGGCGGGGACTGCTTCCTCCTCTCCTTACCTTAGATGTTAAGTGGGATAAAGCAACAGTCCTGGACCCTCACCCCACCGCAAAGACACTGCTGCACCCTGAAATCAACACTTAAGTAAGTGCAATTTACACATAAACTCACTGTCCAATTCTGGCGTCGGTGCAATCTTTGTAAATGCGCGATCCAGCATTACCCCAGTCCGTGAGGAAAAAAACAAAAAGTCGCCACTGTAGATGCCAGAACAACTTATGGGGTGGGTGCTCCAGTGCGCTGTAGCCACACACTAATATCCATCACCAAATTCCTTTCAGCCGAAAATAATTGAGCCCACGTGGGTACAAGGAACACCTGCTTTATTGGAACACAACGAGCATGACGCGTGTCGTCAAAATAGACTTTATCAAATGCCGCTAAATGCAGTGTTTGTATCAGTCCACATATTTATCCAGTATGTCCCTCTACAATTGGTCGAAGCACTCTGGCAGGCAAGGGGGGTATCACAAAAACCAGGCACTCCGAGTTCCATTAGATGCAGTCCATCAGCGTAAGAACTACCCAAGTGGGCGGGGACTGCTTCCTCCTCTCCTTCCCTGAGATGTTAAGTGAGATAAAGCAACAGTCCTGGACCCTCACCCCACCGCAAAGACACTGCTGCACCCTGAAAGCAACACTTAAGTAAGTGCAATTTCCATATGAAGTCACTGTCCAATTCTGGCGTCGGTGCAGTTTTTGTAATTGTGGCGGTCTGGCACTACCCCAGTCCGTGAGGAAAAAAGCAAAATGTCGCCACTGTAGATGCCTGACAACTTATGGAGTGGGTGCTCAAGTGCACTGCGGCCACACACTAATATCCATTACCAAATTCCTTTCAGCCGAAAAGAATTGAACCCACGCGGGTACAAGGAACAGCTGCTTTATTGGAACACAAAGGGCATGACGCGTTTCGTCAAAATAGACTTTATCAAATGCCACCAAATGCAGTGTTCGTATCAGTCCACATATTTATCCAGTGTGTCCCTCTACAATTGATTGAAGCACTCTGGCAGGCAAGGGGGGTATCACGAAAACCCGGCACTCTCAGTTCCATTAGAAACAGTCAATCAGCGTAAGTACTCCCCAAGTGGGCGGGGACTGCTTCCTCCTCTCCTTCCCTGAGATGTTAAGTGGGATAAAGCAATAGTCCTGGACTCTCACCCCACCGCAAAGACACTACTGCACCCTGAAATCAACACTTATCGGTGTAGTCTTTGTAAATGCGGCGGTCCGGCATTACCCCAGTCCGTGAGGAAAAAAAGAAAAAGTCGGGACTGTAGGTGCCGGACAACTTGTGGGGTGGGTGCTCGAATGCGCTGTGGCCGCACACTGATATCCACCAACAAATTCCTTTCTGCCGAAAAGAATTGAGCCCATGCGGGTAACATCAACACCTGCTTTATTGGAACACAACAGGCATGACGCGTTTCGTCAAAATAGACTTTATCAAATGCCATCAAATGCAGTGTTCGTATCAGTCCACATATTTATCCAGTGTGTCCCTCTACAATTGGTTGAAGCACTCTGGCAGGCAAGGGGGTATCACAAAAACTCGGCACTCAGAGTTCCATTAGAAACAGTCCATCAGCGTAAGTACTCTACAAGTGGGCGGGGACTGCTTCCTCCTCTCCTTCCCTGAGATGTTAAGTGGTATAAAGCAACAGTCCTGGACACTCGCCCCACCGCAAAGACACTGCTGCACCCTGAAATCATTACTTAAGTAAATGCAATTTACACGTGAAGTCACTGTCCAAATCTGGCGATGGTGCAGTCTTTGTAATTGCGGCAGTCCGGCATTACCCCAGTCTGTGAGGAAAAAACGAAACAGACACCACCTTAGGTGCCGGTCAACTTGTTGGGTGGGTGCTCGAGTGCGCTGTGGCCGCACACTGATATCCACCACGAAATTCCTTTCAGCCGAAAAGAATTGAGCCCTCGCGGGTACCAGGAACACCTGCTTTATTGGAAAAAATGGCCATGACGCGTTTCGTCAAAATAGACTTTATCAAATGCCACCAAATGCAGTGTTCTTATCAGTCCACATATTTATCCAGTGTGTCCCTCTACAATTGGTCGAAGCACTCTGGCAGGCAAAGGGGGTATCACGAAAATCCGGCACTCCGAGTTCCATTAGAAGTAGTCCATCAGCGTAAGTACTACCCAAGTGGGCGGGGACTGCTTCCTCCTCTCCTTACCTTAGATGTTAAGTGGGATAAAGCAACAGTCCTGGACCCTCACCCCACCGCAAAGACACTGCTGCACCCTGATATCAACACTTAAGTAAGTGCAATTTACACGTAAACTCACTGTCCAATTCTGGCGTTGGTGCAATCTTTGTAAATGCGCGGTCCAGCATTACCCCAGTCTGTGAGGAAAAAATCAAAAAGTCGCCACTGTAGATGCCAGAACAACTTATGGGGTGGGTGCTCCAGTGCGCTGTAGCCACACACTAATATCCATCACCAAATTCCTTTCAGCCGAAAATAATTGAGCCCACGTGGGTACAAGGAACACCTGCTTTATTGGAACACAACGAGCATGACGCGTGTCGTCAAAATAGACTTTATCAAATGCCGCCAAATGCAGTGTTTGTATCAGTAAACATATTTATCCAGTGTGTCCCTCTACAATTGGTCGAAGCACTTTGGCAGGCAAGGGGGGTATCACGAAAACCCGGCACTCAGAGTTCCATTAGATGCAGTCCATCAGCGTAAGTACTACCCAAGTGGGCGGGGACTGCTTCCTCCTCTCCTTCCCTGAGATGTTAAGTGAGATAAAGCAACAGTCTTGGACCCTCACCCCACCGCAAAGACACTGCTGCACCCTGAAAGCAACACTTAAGTAAGTGCAATTTACATATGAAGTCACTGTCCAATTCTGGCGTCGGTGCAGTTTTTGTTATTGTGGCGGTCCGGCACTACCCCAGTCAGTGAGGAAAAAAGCAAAAAGTCGCCACTGTAGATGCTTGACAACTTATGGAGTGGGTGCTCAAGTGCACTGCGGCCACACACTAATATCCATTACCAAATTCCTTTCAGCCGAAAAGAATTGAACCCACGCCGGTACAAGGAACAGCTGCTTTATTGGAATGTGGTAAATATTTAAATTACCTGTACTATTTTTTATGCGGTAAAGTCTAGTAAGAATAACTCAGTCAAAATAAGAGGCAGAATCCGTGGTATTAGAGGTTCTGAAAAGGGCTTTATTCCTTACAAAGGAATCATAGTTCGAACTAGGCAATCTTATTCCATCACCACGAAGGTTCAGGAAGGGATAGGCAATACATTATTGACAAGTAACAATATATATATGAAAAGCATTGCATTAAGACAGATGCAGGAGGCGTAACAGCTGATAATACAGATAAGAATACACATACGTAATGAAAATGGGCGTAATAACAGGCGTATACTAGAAACGTCATTTAAAATGATGTCACAAGTGGGTGGATCCATAAGAGAATCCTGCAGTGTCAGCAGAAATGTTTGGCAGAGATGCGCGCGCAGTCGCATGACGTGTGATTGACGTGCAACTAGAGGGTGAAGGGGAATTGACATTTAGCTCTACATGTGGAGACAAAAGTCTGGGGGGTCAGGTCAACCTAATCCCAAATCGTATCTAATATCTTTGTTTAAAGAACTGTTTTATCCAAAAGGAAAGGTCTCTCGGGCAGAATCTATTCTATACTGACTGTTAGTGCATGTACAAGCGTCTATGTGTCTACATGAGATGCGAGGGGGCAGGAATCTTCCATGGTAACAGGGGCTATGAATTACTTGCATAAAGACAGCGAGGCCAAGCTCTTTGCTCGGTAGCTGGAAGGATGTTTACCTAAACTACTAGACAGGAATGCATTGGATGAGGAGCGGAGCAGATAACTTGAAGGCTGAATACAGTTTTTGGCAGGCAACAGGCCGCGTCAGGCACCGTTAGCCGCGCAGGGAGTAGGACAAAGTTCATGGATACAGATGCAGGTCCAAGCTGGAGCATTTTAGAGGCAGAAGTAGGAAAAAGGCTTGATGGTAGAATTCAGGGCCTGCTCGCCTGAACTGTAAAACGTGAAAAGTGAACCACATAAAGTCAGTGGCCAATCATATTTAGGAATGGAATATTCGACCCATTCATGGCGGAGCAGAAAGAAAACATGTTGACGTTGGACGCACATGTATTTGCGTCTTCATAGCTGGAACCGGAGGGAACATACATGTACTTGTAGCATGTACATGGAGCCGTTGGGGTCTAAGATAGGGGACACAATTGACCATAAAAATTCATATTTCCTCATACCCTCCTTGTCCCCTACGGACCCTTATGAAATATCCATCTTCATCAATCCATCAATCTGTTCATATAGCATCATTTGTTCTTCTTTCTTCTTCCTGGATCTTGAATAAAAATTCGAAGGCGAGATACACGATGTGGCACACAGACCACAAATCGCTGGCCCACATTGTAGACACAAGCAGCAACTGAATAGAATGAGAAAGCCAATACCTAGGAAGGATAGGATCTTCCATCCCCAGGCTGACAACTAGGGGTGGGCGGAATTTGCGGAATTAACCTTCGCAAATTATCGCGAGAATGTTTAAAATTATCGCAAACAAGCAGAAATATCGCGAAGATGCGGAAGTTTTTTTCCGGCATGTTCGCGCGATTTTCTGCATGGTTGCGGGTCGCCAACTTACCCATGTGGCTGCTTGCGGGCGCGGCCATCTTGTTTTGAGTTGTTCTCGCGGTGCATGATCGCGAGAAGAAAGACGTGATCGCGCGACGCATGACGTCACTGCGGGCGCGAACTGTCGCGAGACAGCGCAAATGGCTAAAAACAATACAACATCTCATGGAGAACGCGACCGGATCAAGAAAACTTGTCGGCGAACGCAGGGATTCAGGTAAGGCGATCGCGCGCGCGCGAGAATGTATCATTTTACAGCGCGAGCAAGAAACAAATTATCGCCAAGCTGCGGAAACCGGAATTTTTGACATTTTCGCGCTCTCCGCGGAACGCAAAAATGTCAAATTATCGCAATTTCCGCGAACGGAACGAAATTTTTGCCCAGGCCTACTGACAACACGCTCCAGAACCAACCGGACCAAGTCCAGGTGCCTGGATTCTGGTGTATCTGGCTTACGATCTTATGAAGTCGAGTTATGGCTTTATATACTGACGGCGCGTTTTCTGGTATGAAAACACAGCAACTTGATCCGATGACCCTACAAGCTCCGCCCCTATCGGCCAGGATGACGTCAAGAACAAGACGATTTTGAAGAACAACAATCCGCATCGCAGACTGCTCCTCTGTTAAGATACCTAAGGCGGAAGTAGTTTCATTCACTACTGCTTCAAGGGTTCTAGTTAATCTACGTATCAACTTACTATTAGTGACTGTACCTATGTAGGGAAAGAAACCTTTATTGAAATCTGTGTATTGCTCCCATGCTGTTTCGGTGTAGTCGACAATCGGGAGATCTCTCTGCTGTCTGTTGTGTACTAAATGGGTATTCCTATGGTAATCAGGCGGGGCTAGGAAAACAGGTGGCAGAAGGAATGCAATGTAACAGGTACCATCCCAATCTAGGGGTAGGCGTATGTATGCGGTGTGACCACAGATGAAGTAGGAGTGACGAGAAGCTCTAAACGTAGATTTGCCTTTATCACTGAATTCTATTACAGTGGTACATTTACTATGGCCCATATGAATTGAACCATTCTTTCTTACACATAATTCGCCTCTAACTGGAAATACTGACATAGCGGGCAGGATTGGTGTAGCTTCAGATTCAACATTCAGGATCATGAGATTAAGTGTAAAGTTACCTAATCCATATACTTCATTTTCTAGATCAGTTCCTGTTCTTTTGGGAAGTCCCTCCTTGTTAGGGTAGCAGACTTTAAGTAAAACTAGGTTCAGGTTTCCCCAAACCCAGTTGTCTTGATAAACTACTGAATTTGAATCTAGGGAATTAATCAAACTAAACCATGCTCCACAGGAGCCATTGTGGGTGAATGGATACGGAAAGAGAGGCAGAACTCCCTTGTATTTCTGATAGGGAGGGAGTCGGCCACATATCCAACAATTTGTAGCATTGCTGGTCTGATGAGAATGATGTAACATACTAATGAATGTGTTGTTGCGCAGCGCAAATCTATAGGACAACTCATGCGGGGGTAATTCGCTAAAAGAATGTTCGGCAGTAACATTGAAAGCACGCTTGGAAATAGGGTAATACATGTGTAATAATATACTGGCAATGATAATCAGAAGACTTAGAAAAAACATAATTAACAATGTCACTATGCAGTGACTACGAAGTGATTTACAGTGCGCATATTTTTTGAGCTGTTTCTGTCTATTTCTCTCTCTATTTCGGTCTAGAGGATACATGTCAGAGACAAATTCAACCGATTCACCTTGGAGAGGACTTAAACAATCAAATTATCTGACTTGCTAGACCTTAATTTCAGTTTATAGTTTTCCTTTTCTGTCTTGTCAACCAAGGGGAGTTTTGAGTCAGTCTGTGAGGGAATGCAGGGCTGATAATTCAAGTCGGATGATAGTCCATGAAATTTTTTGATATGGCTCGAGTGCAACCACCCTTTACGTCCCTCAATCTTCACAGCTGTCCTTGTGGTCAATAAGACGAGTTTAGGCGACTGCCAGCGAGGCTCCAGCGGGTTCCTTCTGTCGAAGTTCCTTATCAGTACCAGATCTCCCGGAACCACGTTATGGGGCTTCACCTCAGTGTTATCGGGAAAAGCTGCAGCTACCTGTGAACGACAAGATTGTAGTGCAGACATCAAGGAAGCCAGGTAATCTGTCAGCATATTACAATCAACATCAGTTATTTTACGGGGTATAGGCGTCCCCCACATATTTGGTGGTCTACCGAAGATCACCTCATACGGGGATAGCCCTGTTCGAGAGTGTGCTACCATTCTCATGTAAAAGAGCACAACTGGTAAAGCTACTATCCAGTCGACACCTTTTTCTCTACATACTTTGGACAGTCTAATTTTCAAAGTTTGATTATGCCGCTCCACGAGACCTGCTGCCTCGGGATGTCGGACACAGTGGAATTTCCATTGATAGCCTAACAAAAGTGAAACATGTTTCATTAGCTCGGATGAGAACGGTTGGCCATTAGCTGAGTACACGACACGGGGCAAACCATACCGTGGGAAGAATTCTCGAACTAACTGTTTGGCAGTAGTCGGGGCAGTGTAATCTGAGACGGGATACGCCTCTGTCCACCGGGAAAGAGCGCATACAACTACGAGGACATATTTGAATCCTCGACATCGTTCCATCTGGATATAATCCATCTGGAGGACTTCAAAAGGGTGATCGGGGGGTTGAAATCCACCCTGGTCTACAGGTACGCCTTTTCCTGGATTGAACTGACAACAAATCATGCAGGTACGTACTTTCTGTTTAGCTGCTGCTCGCAAGTGTTTATTGAACCAAATGTGTTGAATACTGTCTAGCATAGCTTTCTCTCCTAGGTGCGCTGGACTATGTATTGTGTTAATGATGACTTGAACCATTGAGTCGGGGAGAAACCATATAGATTTTCCCTTCGTCATCCATCCTTGATCCGTTTGGATCCCTCCTAATTCAGTCCATTTCTTTATTTCTTCTGGTGTAGCATGTGTCTGTATGTCAATTACATCAAGGGCGGGATCCTTAACTGTCATGCAGTGTGTTGGTGTCGGAACTATTGTCTTTGTCGTGTCAGTTGTATGAGTCTGATTCTGAGCAGTCTGTTTAGCTGTTCTGTCAGCTAGGTCGTTACCCTGAGAAATAATGTCAGTCACTTTTGTATGGGCTTTACACTTCATAATCGATATTGCAGTCGGCAGATGTATTGCATCTAACAGAGCTTGAATAAGGGGACCGTGCTGGATGTGGGCACCATGAGAAGTTAAATAACCTCTCTCTCGCCAAGCACGCCGAAGTCATGGACGACTCCGAATGCATAACGTGAATCTGTGTATATGTTGACTTTCTTATTTTTGGCTTGAATACAGGCTCGTGTCAGAGCGATGAGCTCTGCTGCTTGAGCTGACAAGGTATCTATACAATTTGTTTCAATAACTTCAGTGTCTGTTGTGACTGCATAAGCGGCCACTAACTCTCCTGTACTTGTTCTCATGCATGAACCATCTACATACAATGTCAGGTCTGGATCTGATAATGGAATATCTGTCAAGTCTTGTCTGGGTTTCGTCGTAATAGTAATGACTTCAATACAATCATGTGCCAATGGGTCTGTTCCGATTACTGGCAAAAGTGTGGCAGGATTTAATGTACTACAACGTCTGATTTCTATGTGTGGCTGGAACAATGTCAATTCATAACCCGTCAGTCTTGCTATGGTCAAGTGTTGTGTTTGGGTCCGGTTCAAGAGAACCTCTACTGCATGTGGTACTTGTACTGTCAATTGATGTCCTAACACTATGGCATCGCTTTGTCGGATTGCTAAAGCTGTTGCTGCGACTGATTTCAGGCACGCAGGAAGAGCCTGAGCTACGGGATCTAATGTACTGGAAAAATAAGCACATGGCTTGTGTGATCCTGCTTGTTCCTGCGTGAGTACTGACAAAGCAGTACCTTCACGTTCTGTAACAAAAAGTGTAAAACGTTTGTTGTAACATGGTGTTGCTAAAACAGGTGCTTGACATAAAGCTTTCTTTAAGCTTTCAAAAGCTTGCGTATGTTCCTGAGTCCAAGGGAGGACAGTCGATGTCGCTGCCTCCTGTGTTGTCAACTGAATGAGTGGTTTTGCTAGAAATGCATATTGAGGGATCCACTGCCTACAGTACGAAGTGAGGCCTATGAATGCCCGTACCTCCTTTTGTGTCTTGGGTGTCGGCATGTTAACAATTAACTGGATACGGTCGGGTGTAAGCTGTCTTCCCCCCTTGGACAGCAAGTGCCCAAGGTACACAACTTGCTGGACACAGAATTGCAGCTTTGAAGGGGACACCGTGTGCCCCTTGTCGGCTAGGAAATGTAAAACCGTCAGTGATGCTTTTTCACATTCAGGTTCGCTTCGGGCGGTGATCAGTAGATCATCGACGTATTGAAGCAAGGCAGTGTTAGCTGGCATGTGGATACTGTCAAGTTCTCTTTTCAGTGCTTGGCTATAGATGCTGGGGCTTTCTGTGAATCCTTGAGGTGCGCGTGCGAATTTAAAACTTCGTCCATTTAAACTGAATCCGAACAAATATTGGCTTTCCGAGTTTCCGGATCAATTGGGATGCTAAAGAAAGCGTTCTTGAGATCAATTACAGTAAAGAACGTTGCTTCTGAATCTATGGCTGTTAGCAATGAAGAGATATCTGGGACCACGGGGTATTGTGGTACAATGCATTTATTTAATTCTCGCAGATCAATAACTAATCGATATACTGGTGGTGCTTTTGGATCAGTTCGTTTAAGAATCGGAATTATCGGGGAATTACATATATTGGAGTCCGTTTCTACAACCACTCCTTGTGCAATGAGCTCGTCAATGATTTGCAGTAAAGCCACAACAGCATCTGGCGGTAACTTGTATTGTCGTATTCGTGGTAATACTACTCCTGTTTTGAGTGTAACTCGATATGGTGTAATGTGCATACAACCTACATCAGTGGGGCCTTGTGCCCATAAATGTGCAGGTAGATTCTGTAACCGATGATCCATGTCTCTAGACACATAGTGACCTTTAAAGTCACGCAAAAATAGTCGTACTCCTTCCGGAGAACAACATATTACAGCTCCTAGAGCTTTCAATGTTTTTATACCTAACAAGTTTTCTGGGCATGATTTTGTGAGCAATAGATCTGTAGTCCGTGTTAATGGACCGACCGTTAATGCAAGTGGTTGCGATACTTCATTAATAGTGGGCTTTCCTGAAAAACCAAGGGAAATATTTTGTGAGCCTGAGAGGGGTACCCCTGGGACTTCGCTGTGACGGATAGTGGTTCTGCTTGCCCCTGTATCGAGTAGGAACTTTCTGTCTTTCCCTAATACTTGACTCTGTACGTAAGGACCTTCTTGATCTACGGGAACCTCAATAAGGGGTGGGCCAACTTCCCTCTCTAGGCTATTTCACGTGTAGCGCTGATACTCTGGATAGTCATTTTGTGCATACTGGTACATCTGTTGTGTCGTGTTTTGTGTTGCAGCAATAGGCTGTGGCTGTTGTTGTGGTTGTTGTTGTGGTTGTGGTGCGGTCTGTTGTGGAACTGGCATAGGCTGTATATTCTGAGGTACTTGTTGTTGGATCTGATCCTGTCTAGGCGGACGTGGTCTCTCTTTCGTTATACCCGTAGAGATATTATGTTTTAGAACTGCGCAATCGTGTATATAATGACCTGGCTGTTTACAATAGTTGCATGTCCCTGTAACAGGACCTACTGAATCATTGGACTGTGTTGTGCCCTTTTTATGACCATCAGCTGGAACTGACTGCGCAACAAGCATTTTCATTTTCGTGACTTTCATACGTCTTTGTTCATGTTCTTGTTCTTCTCTAATTCTATTGTGATTATATTGTAACATTTGTAACATCTGTGACGGTGTGTTACCTTGCCAGGTACTCTCGAATTTTAATACTCTACCTTTAACTTGGGGCAGGGAATTCTCAACTAATTTTGTCACAAACAGATGTGGATACGACTCACTACTTGCTTTTATGCCACTATTAATACCAAAACATTTTTCAAATCGGGAATAGAAATCACTAGTGTCTTCATCTTGTTTTTGTTTACAGGCTGAAATTGCACCCCAGTCTTCCTTTTTCGTAGTTAATAAACGTGGTAGTACCTGCACTAATAATCCTGGTAATGCTGTAGTCTTTTCCTCAAGCCCTGAACCTGCAGCTCGGGCTTTTTCTTCGTTTTCTAATGCTGTCCACTCTATCTTTTGGTCTCCCACCTCCCATTCCTTTTCTTTGAGTTTCTCGTAAATACCGGCAGGCAATAAAACTTTTAATATTTTCATAATGTCCGGATAAGTATACTCTCCCTGAGTAACATGTCTTTTATCTCACGGTGGAAACCTGATGGGTCTTTGTCATGGCTAGGTACTACTTTCTTCATTTCTAATAATTCAATTTTTGTTATGGGCGTGTACACAAACACGCGTTTAAAAGTATTGTCTTCACCTCTGATTGGGTGTACTTCGCGTAAGGGATTCTGTCTGTCTATGTGATACGTTTTTCTTTCCAACTTGGGGGGAACTGAAACATGTTCTGGGCATACGAAGACAATGTACTGGTGTCGATATTTTAGAATTTCTTTAATTAAATCAGTACCCGAACCTCTCCATATATTCGTGAGTAATTCTATCAATATATCAGGTAGGGGACCAGGATCGGAACGTTGGCTTCTATACAATATAACGAGGTGCTGTATCATGTATATACCAGCTAAACGCTGTTCGTCTGGGGTAAGATTCAAAATCGTGTGTGCTAACGCATCATCACTGTATTTTTCAGAACTGTCAGCCCATTGTACTGCTGACCTGGCTAATTCTTGTTCATCCATAGAGTCGAGCATATGATACCCCCTTCGGTCTCGGAGTAATTTATCAGCAGCCTGGAATAAGTGTTCAGGGGACTTCGCATTTAGCATAGGGGCTTGAAAATGTCTGTTACATTCTGGACGTATCGGACGTATCGGGTCATTAAAGTATCTGGTATTGTTACAAGGTCTTCCCCTACCTACATAAGCAATCGTTTCTAATTGTCCTGTGGGCATGTCTGATTCTTCCTCCTCCTCTCCCTCTGATTCAGTTTTGTCTGCCTCCGATCTGGCTTTATGTGTTCGTTCTACTTCCTTGCGGATCTTTCGGCACATAGCTACTATACATGTCTGTTTATCGTGTTTTCCCTCTGATATATTCTGACCCCATCTGGTAAGGACTTGCATTTCATCCTGATCTACCTCGGACCTATCTCTGTCTCTGATCAAGCAGTTTATGAAGAAGCGTAACAATAGTCTCTGTACATCCACTTTCTGGTATTCCATGGCTTCGTCAATACTTTCAGGGCCTTGCCCTGTTTGGACAAAGCGATATATATTGTCTAAATGTTTAATCATTCCTGGTAATGTCGTTAAATACGTTGAAGCTCGTCGTATACGTAGTGATGATAGCAGCATTCTGTCAGTTTTACCGGGCACTGGATCATATCTACAATCTACAAGATGTTCCTTAAACATGTCGGACGTTGCTATTTGTGGTGTACGTTGGTTTGCTAAATCTCTAAGAGACGATTTACTTCGTAATGGTGGTGTGGCAAAAATTGCTGCCGCACCTCCTGTCGCACCTTCTGAGGTGCTAGGCATAAAAGGGTTTGTGGGATGTAAGGTAGACACTGTGGATGCAGGAAAAGTTGGATTGTGCGGAGGAGTTTGTGGTTGCGGAGTTGGGGGCGGATGATCTCGGCGTTGAGCACCATCGACAGGTGGTGGGTGTGGGGGAACATTAACATATTCGGGAGCTACATCGTCTAAATAGGAGGAAAGGAAAATATCTTTTGCGGTCTTGGGATGTGCTTTAATCGGGAGTAATGGGGGTGGCAAATCTTTCGGTATTTCCGGGGTGGCCTTAGGTAAACCTTCGGCCAAGAGAGGATACATACCATTCATAAGAGTGTTTCGTTGCCTGTCTGCTTGTTCTGTTTTTACTCGGGTACCTTCCTCAATTAGCATATTTTCTCGGGCTTTATTTAAGTTCTCCCTACTTTTCTCTTCCAGTCTGAGCGCTTTCTCTGTGCGCCTATGCGATTCTTTACGCCATAGTTCAATGGCATCTTTCTGTGACTGTCTGGCTTTCTTTTTCCATAATTCTTCTTCTACTCTCATGATGCAATCTGCATCCCATGTCCCAGCTGCGGGCCATCTCTGACTCTCTGCTAAATCCTTGGTGTAGTCCACCCATAAATCAAGATATAATACGGCATCTAGGCCATGCTTATGGTACATAAAATACCCTGGAGTATCCCTAGGTGGAATGGGAACAGCTTCTTCGAGTACTCCTTTTCTAGTTTTGATCTGTCTTAATTTTGAAAAGAACGGCATCTTTAAACCTTGCTACTTGATTCTTACTCAAACTGGACTTGAACACAATTAATACAAAAAAACACCATAATGAACACTCATTCATACCACAATTTTTGAACACAGTAAAACATTTAACATTTAACATTTAACGAACAATGATAATTAAGAGAAAACTAACTACTGACATAATACTAATACTAGATAATACTAGATTATATACATGAACATACTGGATATACTGCTAAACAGTACAGATACACTGCTAAAACAGTGCAGACCGGATTTGTGTACCCAAACCCGTCAGGACCGGCACAAACCAATGTGCACGTCTAACTGCCTCCCCAGCAATGGTACTCACCGGGTAGCACGGAACGGAAGGCCTTGGAACTGAACTGAACTGGACCGGACTGGACTCGACTCGACTCGGAACTTCGGAACCTGGTGGGCCTCTGTATACCTCGGATCTTGCTCTCTCAGCTAGGCTCTGGTCGGGATACTTCGCACTTCTCACCGCCTCGTCTGGGTGTTGATCGCAGCCTCAGTCACCCCCGCTTGGCCGGAGGGAGATACAGGAAATCCTGCGGGTACGCGTTTTTGTCCGTTCAGCTGTGGCAGGAGACCGGGCCTGCAACGCACCTCCGGCGCGTGAGATGAGAAAGTGTCCCTGTTCGGGCGCCAATTTATGTGGTAAATATTTAAATTACCTGTATTATTTTTTATGCGGTAAAGTCTAGTAAGAATAACTCAGTCAAAATAAGAGGCAGAATCCGTGGTATTAGAGGTTCTGAAAAGGGCTTTATTCCTTACAAAGGAATCATAGTTCGAACTCGGCAATCTTATTCCATCACCACGAAGGTTCAGGAAGGGATAGGCAATACATTATTGACAAGTAACAATATATATATGAAAAGCATTGCATTAAGACAGATGCAGGAGGCGTAACAGCTGATAATACAGATAAGAATACACATACGTAATGAAAATGGGCGTAATAACAGGCGTATACTAGAAACGTCATTTAAAATGATGTCACAAGTGGTTGGATCCATAAGAGAATCCTGCAGTGTCAGCAGAAATGTTTGGCAGAGATGCGCGCGCAGTCGCATGACGTGTGATTGACGTGCAACTAGAGGGTGAAGGGGAATTGACATTTAGCTCTACATGTGGAGACAAAAGTCTGGGGGGTCAGGTCAACCTAATCCCAAATCGTATCTAATATCTTTGTTTAAAGAACTGTTTTATCCAAAAGGAAAGGTCTCTCGGGCAGAATCTATTCTATACTGACTGTTAGTGCATGTACAAGCGTCTATGTGTCTACATGAGATGCGAGGGGGCAGGAATCTTCCATGGTAACAGGGGCTATGAATTACTTGCATAAAGACAGCGAGGCCAAGCTCTTTGCTCGGTAGCTGGAAGGATGTTTACCTAAACTACTAGACAGGAATGCATTGGATGAGGAGCGGAGCAGATAACTTGAAGGCTGAATACAGTTTTTGGCAGGCAACAGGCCGCGTCAGGCACCGTTAGCCGCGCAGGGAGTAGGACAAAGTTCATGGATACAGATGCAGGTCCAAGCTGGAGCATTTTAGAGGCAGAAGTAGGAAAAAGGCTTGATGGTAGAATTCAGGGCCTGCTCGCCTGAACTGTAAAACGTGAAAAGTGAACCATATAAAGTCAGTGGCCAATCATATTTAGGAATGGAATATTCGACCCATTCATGGCGGAGCAGAAAGAAAACATGTTGACATTGGACGCACATGTATTTGCGTCTTCATAGCTGGAACCGGAGGGAACATACATGTACTTGTAGCATGTACATGGAGCCGTTGGGGTCTAAGATAGGGGACACAATTGACCATAAAAATTCATATTTCCTCAGGAACACAAAGGGCATGACGCGTTTCGTCAAAATAGACTTTATCAAATGCCACCAAATGCAGTGTTCGTATCAGTCCACATATTTATCCAGTGTGTCCCTCTACAATTGATTGAAGCACTCTGGCAGGCAAGGGGGGTATCACGAAAACCCGGCACTCTCAGTTCCATTAGAAACAGTCAATCAGCGTAAGTACTCCCCAAGTGGGCGGGGACTGCTTCCTCCTCTCCTTCCCTGAGATGTTAAGTGGGATAAAGCAATAGTCCTGGACCCTCACCCCACCGCAAAGACACTACTGCACCCTGAAATCAACACTTATCGGTGTAGTCTTTGTAAATGCGGCGGTCCGGCATTACCCCAGTCCGTGAGGAAAAAAAGAAAAAGTCGGGACTGTAGGTGCCGGACAACTTGTGGGGTGGGTGATCGAATGCGCTGTGGCCGCACACTGATATCCACCAACAAATTCCTTTCTGCCGAAAAGAATTGAGCCCACGCGGGTAACATCAACACCTGCTTTATTGGAACACAACAGGCATGACGCGTTTCGTCAAAATAGACTTTATCAAATGCCATCAAATGCAGTGTTCGTATCAGTCCACATATTTATCCAGTGTGTCCCTCTACAATTGGTTGAAGCACTCTGGCAGGCAAGGGGGTATCACAAAAACTCGGCACTCAGAGTTCCATTAGAAACAGTCCATCAGCGTAAGTACTCCACAAGTGGGCGGGGACTGCTTCCTCCTCTCCTTCCCTGAGATGTTAAGTGGTATAAAGCAACAGTCCTGGACACTCGCCCCACCGCAAAGACACTGCTGCACCCTGAACTCATTACTTAAGTAAATGCAATTTACACGTGAAGTCACTGTCCAAATCTGGCGATGGTGCAGTCTTTGTAATTGCGGCAGTCCGGCATTACCCCAGTCTGTGAGGAAAAAACGAAACAGACACCACCTTAGGTGCCGGTCAACTTGTTGGGTGGGTGCTCGAGTGCGCTGTGGCCGCACACTGATATCACCACGAAATTCCTTTCAGCCGAAAAGAATTGAGCCCTCGCGGGTACCAGGAACACCTGCTTTATTGGAAAAAATGGCCATGACGCGTTTCGTCAAAATAGACTTTATCAAATGCCACCAAATGCAGTGTTCGTATCAGTCCACATATTTATCCAGTGTGTCCCTCTACAATTGGTCGAAGCACTCTGGCAGGCAAAGGGGGTATCACGAAAATCCGGCACTCCGAGTTCCATTAGAAGTAGTCCATCAGTGTAAGTACTTCCCAAGTGGGCGGGGACTGCTTCCTCCTCTCCTTACCTTAGATGTTAAGTGGGATAAAGCAACAGTCCTGGACCCACACCCCACCGCAAAGACACTGCTGCACCCTGAAATCAACACTTAAGTAAGTGCAATTTACACGTAAACTCACTGTCCAATTCTGGCGTTGGTGCAATCTTTGTAAATGCGCGGTCCAGCATTACCCCAGTCCGTGAGGAAAAAATCAAAAAGTCGCCACTGTAGATGCCAGAACAACTTATGGGGTGGGTGCTCGAGTGCGCTTTAGCCACACACTAATATCCATCACCAAATTCCTTTCAGCCGAAAATAATTGAGCCCACGTGGGTAGAAGGAACACCTGCTTTATTGGAACACAACGAGCATGACGCGTGTCGTCAAAATAGACTTTATCAAATGCCGCCAAATGCAGTGTTTGTATCAGTAAACATATTTATCCAGTGTGTCCCTCTACAATTGGTCGAAGCACTTTGGCAGGCAAGGGGGGTATCACGAAAACCCGGCACTCCGAGTTCCATTAGATGCAGTCCATCAGCGTAAGTACTACCCAAGTGGGCGGGGACTGCTTCCTCCTCTCCTTCCCTGAGATGTTAAGTGAGATAAAGCAACAGTCTTGGACCCTCACCCCACCGCAAAGACACTGCTGCACCCTGAAAGCAACACTTATGTAAGTGCAATTTACATATGAAGTCACTGTCCAATTCTGGCGTCGGTGCAGTTTTTGTAATTGCGGCAGTCCGGCACTACCCCAGTCCGTGAGGAAAAGAGCAAAAAGTCGCCACTGTAGATGCCTGACAACTTATGGAGTGGGTGCTCGAGTGCACTGCGGCCACACACTAATATCCATTACCAAATTCCTTTCAGCCAAAAAGAATTGAACCCACGCCGGTACAAGGAGCAGCTGCTTTATTGGAACACAAAGGGCATGACGCGTTTCGTCAAAATAGTCTTTATCAAATGCCACCAAATGCAGTGTTCGTATCAGTCCACATATTTATCCAGTGTGTCCCTCTACAATTGGTCGAAGCACTCTGGCAGGCAAGGGGGGTATCATGAAAACCCAGCACTCTCAGTTCCATTAGAAACAGTCAATCAGCGTAAGTGCTCCCCAAGTGGACGGGGACTGCTTCCTCCTCTCCTTCCCTAAGATGTTAAGTGGGATAAAGCAACAGTCCTGGACCCTCACCCCACCGCAAAGACACTACTGCACCCTGAAATCAACACTTATCGGTGTAGTCTTTGTAAATGCGGCGGTCCGGCATTACCCCAGTCCGTGAGGAAAAAAAGAAAAAGTCGGGACTGTAGGTGCCGGACAACTTGTGGGGTGGGTGCTCGAATGCGCTGTGGCCGCACACTGAAATCCACCACCAAATTCCTTTCTGCCGAAAACAATTGAGCCCACGCGGGTAACATCAACACCTGCTTTATTGGAACACAACAGGCATGACGCGTTTCGTCAAAATAGACTTTATCAAATACCATCAAATGCAGTGTTCATATCAGTCCACATATTTATCCAGTGTGTCCCTCTACAATTGGTCGAAGCACTCTGGCAGGCAAGGGGGTATCACAAAAACTCTGCACTCAGAGTTCCATTAGAAACAGTCCATCAGCGTAAGTACTCCACAAGTGGGCGGGGACTGCTTCCTCCTCTCCTTCCCTGAGATGTTAAGTGGGATAAAGCAATAGTCCTGGACCCTCACCCCACCGCAAAGACACTACTGCACCCTGAAATCAACACTTATCGGTGTAGTCTTTGTAAATGCGGCGGTCCGGCATTACCCCAGTCCGTGAGGAAAAAAAGAAAAAGTCGGGACTGTAGGTGCCGGACAACTTGTGGGGTGGGTGCTCGAATGCGCTGTGGCCGCACACTGATATCCACCACCAAATTCCTTTCTGCCGAAAACAATTGAGCCCACGCGGGTAACATCAACACCTGCTTTATTGGAACACAACAGGCATGACGCGTTTCGTCAAAATAGACTTTATCAAATGCCATCAAATGCAGTGTTCATATCAGTCCACATATTTATCCAGTGTGTCCCTCTACAATTGGTCGAAGCACTCTGGCAGGCAAGGGGGTATCACAAAAACTCGGCACTCAGAGTTCCATTAGAAACAGTCCATCAGCGTAAGTACTCCACAAGTGGGCGGGGACTGCTTCCTCCTCTTCTTCCCTGAGATGTTAAGTGGGATAAAGCAACAGTCCTGGACCCTCGCCCCACCGCAAAGACACTGCTGCACCCTGAAATCAGTACTTAAGTAAATGCAATTTACACGTGAAGTCACTGTCCAAATCTGGCTATGGTGCAGTTATTGTAATTGCGGCGGTCCGGCATTACCCCAGTACATGAGGAATGAAACAAACATACGCCACTGTAGGTGCCGGTCAACTTGTTGGGTGGGTGCTCGAGTGCGTTGTGGCCGCACACTGATATCCACCACGAAGTTCCTTTCAGCCGAAAAGAATTGAGCCCACGCGGGTACCAGGAACACCTGCTTTATTGGAACAAAACGGCCATGACGCGTTTCGTCAAAATAGACTTTATCAAATGCCACCAAATGCAGTGTTCTTATCAGTCCACATATTTATCCAGTGTGTCCCTCTACAATTGGTCGAAGCACTCTGGCAGGCAAGGGGGGTATCACGAAAACCCGGCACTCCGAGTTCCATTAGAAGCAGTCCATCAGCGTAAGTACTACCCAAGTGGGCGGGGACTACTTCCTCCTCTCCTTACCTTAGATGTTAAGTGGGATAAAGCAACAGTCCTGGACCCTCACCCCACCGCAAAGACACTGCTGCACCCTGAAATCAACACTTAAGTAAGTGCAATTTACACGTGAAGTCACTGTCCAATTCTGGCGTCGTGTCAGTCTTTGTAATTGCGGCAGTCTGGCATTACCCCAGTACGTGAGGAAAAAAACAAAAAGTCACCACTGTAGATGCCGGAAAACTTGAGGGGTGGGTGCTCGAGTGCGCTGTGGACGCACACTGATATCCAGCACCAAATTCATTTCTGCCAAAATGAATTGAGCCCACGCGGGTACCAGGAACACCTGCTTTATTGGAACACAACGCGCATGACGCGTTTCATCAAAATAGACTTTATCAAATGCCGCCTAATGCAGTGTTCATATCAGTCCACATATTTATCCAGTGTGTCCCTCCACAATTGGTCGAAGCACTCTGGCAGGCCAGGGGGTATCACGAAAACCCGGCACTCCGAGTTCCATTAGAAACAGTCCATCAGCATAAGTACTCCGCAAGTGGGCGGGGACTGCTTCCTCCTCTCCTTCCGTGAGATGTTAAGTGG
This sequence comes from Triturus cristatus, assembly GCF_964204655.1. Classification (NCBI taxonomy): domain Eukaryota; kingdom Metazoa; phylum Chordata; class Amphibia; order Caudata; family Salamandridae; genus Triturus; species Triturus cristatus. The sequence goes on from NC_140583.1 coordinate 387,098,011, forward strand.
GATAAAGCAACAGTCCTGGACTCTCACACCACTGCAAAGACACTGCTGCACCCTGAAATCAACACTTAAGTAAGTGCAATTTACACGTAAACTCACTGTCCAATTCTGGCATCGGTGCAATCTTTGTAAAGGCGCGGTCCGGCATTACCCCAGTCCGTGAGGAAAAAAACAAAAAGTTGCCACTGTAGATGCCGGACAACTTATGGGGTGGGTGCTCGAGTGCGCTGTGGCCACACACCAATATCCATCACCAAATTCCTTTCAGCCGAAAATAATTGAGCCCACGTGGGTACAAGGAACACCTGCTTTATTGGAACACAACGAGCATGACGCGTGTCGTCAAAATAGACTTTATCAAATGCCGCTAAATGCAGTATTTGTATCAGTCCACATATTTATCCAGTGTGTCCCTCTACAATTGGTCGAAGCACTCTGGCAGGCAAGGGGGGTATCACAAAAACCCGGCACTCCGAGTTCCATTAGATGCAGTCCATCAGCATAAGAACTACCCAAGTGGGCGGGGACTGCTTCCTCCTCTCCTTCCCTGAGATGTTAAGTGAGATAAAGCAACAGTCCTGGACCCTCACCCCACCACAAAGACACTGCTGCACCCTGAAAGCAACATGTAAAGATGACGCGAGCCACTGTAAAGATGACGCGATGATACCAGGTTGCTTTTAGTAAGAATAGCCTTCACTGGAAAGCACAGAGAGCCGTCCCAACCGGCACAGCACGAAGTCCCAACTGCTCTTCACAGAACCCCAGAGCAGGACCCCACTGAAACATTCCACATGACATCATGTCATTCCCAGTATCACATCACCACACAACACTTAAGTAAGTGCAATTTCCATATGAAGTCACTGTCCAATTCTGGCGTCGGTGCAGTTTTTGTAATTGCGGCGGTCCGGCACTACCCCAGTCCGTGAGGAAAAAAGCAAAAAGTCGCCACTGTAGATGCCTGACAACTTATGGAGTGGGTGCTCGAGTGCACTGCGGCCACACACTAATATCCATTACCAAATTCCTTTCAGCCGAAAAGAATTGAACCCACGCCAGTACAAGGAACAGCTGCTTTATTGGAACACAAAGGGCATGACGCGTTTCGTCAAAATAGACTTTATCAAATGCCACCAAATGCAGTGTTCGTATCAGTCCACATATTTATCCAGTGTGTCCCTCTACAATTGGTCGAAGCACTCTGGCAGGCAAGGGGGGTATCATGAAAACCCAGCACTCTCAGTTCCATTAGAAACAGTCAATCAGCGTAAGTACTCCCCAAGTGGGCGGGGACTGCTTCCTCGTCTCCTTCCCTGAGATGTTAAGTGGGATAAAGCAACAGTCCTGGACCCTCACCCCACCGCAAAGACACTACTGCACCCTGAAATCAACACTTATCGGTGTAGTCTTTGTAAATGCGGCGGTCCGGCATTACCCCAGTCTGTGAGGAAAAAAAGAAAAAGTCGGGACTGTAGGTGCCGGACAACTTGTGGGGTGGGTGCTCGAATGCGCTGTGGCCGCACACTGATATCCACCAACAAATTCCTTTCTGCCGAAAAGAATTGAGCCCACGCGGGTAACATCAACACCTGCTTTATTGGAACACAACAGGCATGACGCGTTTCGTCAAAATAGACTTTATCAAATGCCATCAAATGCAGTGTTCGTATCAGTCCACATATTTATCCAGTGTGTCCCTCTACAATTGGTTGAAGCACTCTGGCAGGCAAGGGGGTATCACAAAAACTTGGCACTCAGAGTTCCATTAGAAACAGTCCATCAGCGTAAGTACTCCACAAGTGGGCGGGAACTGCTTCCTCCTCTCCTTCCCTGAGATGTTAAGTGGGATAAAGCAACAGTCCTGGACACTCGCCCCACCGCAAAGACACTGCTGCACCCTGAAATCATTACTTAAGTAAATGCAATTTACACGTGAAGTCACTGTCCAAATCTGGCGATGGTGCAGTCTTTGTAATTGCGGCAGTCCGGCATTACCCCAGTCTGTGAGGAAAAAACCAAACAGACACCACCTTAGGTGCCAGTCAACTTGTTGGGTGGGTGCTCGAGTGCGCTGTGGCCGCACACTGATATCCACCACGAAATTCCTTTCAGCCGAAAAGAATTGAGCCCTCGCGGGTACCAGGAACACCTGCTTTATTGGAAAAAATGGCCATGACGCGTTTCGTCAAAATAGACTTTATCAAATGCCACCAAATGCAGTGTTCTTATCAGTCCACATATTTATCCAGTGTGTCCCTCTACAATTGGTCGAAGCACTCTGGCAGGCAAGGGGGGTATCACGAAAACCCGGCACTCCGAGTTCCATTAGAAGCAGTCCATCAGCGTAAGTACTACCCAAGTGGGCGGGGACTGCTTCCTCCTCTCCTTACCTTAGATGTTAAGTGGGATAAAGCAACAGTCCTGGACCCTCACCCCACCGCAAAGACACTGCTGCACCCTGAAATCAACACTTAAGTAAGTGCAATTTACACGTGAAGTCACTGTCCAATTCTGGCGTCGTGTCAGTCTTTGTAATTGCGGCAGTCTGGCATTACCCCAGTACGTGAGGAAAAAAACAAAAAGTCACCACTGTAGATGCCGGAAAACTTGAGGGGTGGGTGCTCGAGTGCGCTGTGGACGCACACTGATATCCAGCACCAAATTCATTTCTGCCAAAATGAATTGAGCCCACGCGGGTACCAGGAACACCTGCTTTATTGGAACACAACGCGCATGACGCGTTTCATCAAAATAGACTTTATCAAATGCCGCCTAATGCAGTGTTCATATCAGTCCACATATTTATCCAGTGTGTCCCTCCACAATTGGTCGAAGCACTCTGGCAGGCCAGGGGGTATCACAAAAACCCGGCACTCCGAGTTCCATTAGAAACAGTCCATCAGCATAAGTACTCCCCAAGTGGGCGGGGACTGCTTCCTCCTCTCCTTCCCTGAGATGTTAAGTGGGATAAAGCAACAGTCCTGGACTCTCACACCACTGCAAAGACACTGCTGCACCCTGAAATCAACACTTAAGTAAGTGCAATTTACACGTAAACTCACTGTCCAATTCTGGCATCGGTGCAATCTTTGTAAAGGCGCGGTCCGGCATTACCCCAGTCCGTGAGGAAAAAAACAAAAAGTTGCCACTGTAGATGCCGGACAACTTATGGGGTGCGTGCTCGAGTGCGCTGTGGCTACACACCAATATCCATCACCAAATTCCTTTCAGCCGAAAATAATTGAGCCCACGTGGGTACAAGGAACACCTGCTTTATTGGAACACAACGAGCATGACGCGTGTCGTCAAAATAGACTTTATCAAATGCCGCTAAATGCAGTATTTGTATCAGTCCACATATTTATCCAGTGTGTCCCTCTACAATTGGTCGAAGCACTCTGGCAGGCAAGGGGGGTATCACAAAAACCCGGCACTCCGAGTTCCATTAGATGCAGTCCATCAGCATAAGAACTACCCAAGTGGGCGGGGACTGCTTCCTCCTCTCCTTCCCTGAGATGTTAAGTGAGATAAAGCAACAGTCCTGGACCCTCACCCCACCACAAAGACACTGCTGCACCCTGAAAGCAACATGTAAAGATGACGCGAGCCACTGTAAAGATGACGCGATGATACCAGGTTGCTTTTAGTAAGAATAGCCTTCACTGGAAAGCACAGAGAGCCGTCCCAACCGGCACAGCACGAAGTCCCAACTGCTCTTCACAGAACCCCAGAGCAGGACCCCACTGAAACATTCCACATGACATCATGTCATTCCCAGTATCACATCACCACACAACACTTAAGTAAGTGCAATTTCCATATGAAGTCACTGTCCAATTCTGGCGTCGGTGCAGTTTTTGTAATTGCGGCGGTCCGGCACTACCCCAGTCCGTGAGGAAAAAAGCAAAAAGTCGCCACTGTAGATGCCTGACAACTTATGGAGTGGGTGCTCGAGTGCACTGCGGCCACACACTAATATCCATTACCAAATTCCTTTCAGCCGAAAAGAATTGAACCCACGCCAGTACAAGGAACAGCTGCTTTATTGGAACACAAAGGGCATGACGCGTTTCGTCAAAATAGACTTTATCAAATGCCACCAAATGCAGTGTTCGTATCAGTCCACATATTTATCCAGTGTGTCCCTCTACAATTGGTCGAAGCACTCTGGCAGGCAAGGGGGGTATCATGAAAACCCAGCACTCTCAGTTCCATTAGAAACAGTCAATCAGCGTAAGTACTCCCCAAGTGGGCGGGGACTGCTTCCTCGTCTCCTTCCCTGAGATGTTAAGTGGGATAAAGCAACAGTCCTGGACCCTCACCCCACCGCAAAGACACTACTGCACCCTGAAATCAACACTTATCGGTGTAGTCTTTGTAAATGCGGCGGTCCGGCATTACCCCAGTCTGTGAGGAAAAAAAGAAAAAGTCGGGACTGTAGGTGCCGGACAACTTGTGGGGTGGGTGCTCGAATGCGCTGTGGCCGCACACTGATATCCACCAACAAATTCCTTTCTGCCGAAAAGAATTGAGCCCACGCGGGTAACATCAACACCTGCTTTATTGGAACACAACAGGCATGACGCGTTTCGTCAAAATAGACTTTATCAAATGCCATCAAATGCAGTGTTCGTATCAGTCCACATATTTATCCAGTGTGTCCCTCTACAATTTGTTGAAGCACTCTGGCAGGCAAGGGGGTATCACAAAAACTTGGCACTCAGAGTTCCATTAGAAACAGTCCATCAGCGTAAGTACTCCACAATTGGGCGGGAACTGCTTCCTCCTCTCCTTCCCTGAGATGTTAAGTGGGATAAAGCAACAGTCCTGGACACTCGCCCCACCGCAAAGACACTGCTGCACCCTGAAATCATTACTTAAGTAAATGCAATTTACACGTGAAGTCACTGTCCAAATCTGGCGATGGTGCAGTCTTTGTAATTGCGGCAGTCTGGCATTACCCCAGTCTGTGAGGAAAAAACCAAACAGACACCACCTTAGGTGCCAGTCAACTTGTTGGGTGGGTGCTCGAGTGCGCTGTGGCCGCACACTGATATCCACCACGAAATTCCTTTCAGCCGAAAAGAATTGAGCCCTCGCGGGTACCAGGAACACCTGCTTTATTGGAAAAAATGGCCATGACGCGTTTCGTCAAAATAGACTTTATCAAATGCCACCAAATGCAGTGTTCTTATCAGTCCACATATTTATCCAGTGTGTCCCTCTACAATTGGTCGAAGCACTCTGGCAGGCAAGGGGGGTATCACGAAAACCCGGCACTCCGAGTTCCATTAGAAGCAGTCCATCAGCGTAAGTACTACCCAAGTGGGCGGGGACTGCTTCCTCCTCTCCTTACCTTAGATGTTAAGTGGGATAAAGCAACAGTCCTGGACCCTCACCCCACCGCAAAGACACTGCTGCACCCTGAAATCAACACTTAAGTAAGTGCAATTTACACGTGAAGTCACTGTCCAATTCTGGCGTCGTGTCAGTCTTTGTAATTGCGGCAGTCTGGCATTACCCCAGTACGTGAGGAAAAAAACAAAAAGTCACCACTGTAGATGCCGGAAAACTTGAGGGGTGGGTGCTCGAGTGCGCTGTGGACGCACACTGATATCCAGCACCAAATTCATTTCTGCCAAAATGAATTGAGCCCACGCGGGTACCAGGAACACCTGCTTTATTGGAACACAACGCGCATGACGCGTTTCATCAAAATAGACTTTATCAAATGCCGCCTAATGCAGTGTTCATATCAGTCCACATATTTATCCAGTGTGTCCCTCCACAATTGGTCGAAGCACTCTGGCAGGCCAGGGGGTATCACGAAAACCCGGCACTCCGAGTTCCATTAGAAACAGTCCATCAGCATAAGTACTCCCCAAGTGGGCGGGGACTGCTTCCTCCTCTCCTTCCCTGAGATGTTAAGTGGGATAAAGCAACAGTCCTGGACTCTCACACCACTGCAAAGACACTGCTGCACCCTGAAATCAACACTTAAGTAAGTGCAATTTACACGTAAACTCACTGTCCAATTCTGGCATCGGTGCAATCTTTGTAAAGGCGCGGTCCGGCATTACCCCAGTCCGTGAGGAAAAAAACAAAAAGTTGCCACTGTAGATGCCGGACAACTTATGGGGTGGGTGCTCGAGTGCGCTGTGGCCACACACCAATATCCATCACCAAATTCCTTTCAGCCGAAAATAATTGAGCCCACGTGGGTACAAGGAACACCTGCTTTATTGGAACACAACGAGCATGACGCGTGTCGTCAAAATAGACTTTATCAAATGCCGCTAAATGCAGTATTTGTATCAGTCCACATATTTATCCAGTGTGTCCCTCTACAATTGGTCGAAGCACTCTGGCAGGCAAGGGGGGTATCACAAAAACCCGGCACTCCGAGTTCCATTAGATGCAGTCCATCAGCATAAGAACTACCCAAGTGGGCGGGGACTGCTTCCTCCTCTCCTTCCCTGAGATGTTAAGTGAGATAAAGCAACAGTCCTGGACCCTCACCCCACCACAAAGACACTGCTGCACCCTGAAAGCAACATGTAAAGATGACGCGAGCCACTGTAAAGATGACGCGATGATACCAGGTTGCTTTTAGTAAGAATAGTCTTCACTGGAAAGCACAGAGAGCCGTCCCAACCGGCACAGCACGAAGTCCCAACTGCTCTTCACAGAACCCCAGAGCAGGACCCCACTGAAACATTCCACATGACATCATGTCATTCCCAGTATCACATCACCACACAACACTTAAGTAAGTGCAATTTCCATATGAAGTCACTGTCCAATTCTGGCGTCGGTGCAGTTTTTGTAATTGCGGCGGTCCGGCACTACCCCAGTCCGTGAGGAAAAAAGCAAAAAGTCGCCACTGTAGATGCCTGACAACTTATGGAGTGGGTGCTCGAGTGCACTGCGGCCACACACTAATATCCATTACCAAATTCCTTTCAGCCGAAAAGAATTGAACCCACGCCAGTACAAGGAACAGCTGCTTTATTGGAACACAAAGGGCATGACGCGTTTTGTCAAAATAGACTTTATCAAATGCCACCAAATGCAGTGTTCGTATCAGTCCACATATTTATCCAGTGTGTCCCTCTACAATTGGTCGAAGCACTCTGGCAGGCAAGGGGGGTATCATGAAAACCCAGCACTCTCAGTTCCATTAGAAACAGTCAATCAGCGTAAGTACTCCCCAAGTGGGCGGGGACTGCTTCCTCGTCTCCTTCCCTGAGATGTTAAGTGGGATAAAGCAACAGTCCTGGACCCTCACCCCACCGCAAAGACACTACTGCACCCTGAAATCAACACTTATCGGTGTAGTCTTTGTAAATGCGGCGGTCCGGCATTACCCCAGTCTGTGAGGAAAAAAAGAAAAAGTCGGGACTGTAGGTGCCGGACAACTTGTGGGGTGGGTGCTCGAATGCGCTGTGGCCGCACACTGATATCCACCAACAAATTCCTTTCTGCCGAAAAGAATTGAGCCCACGCGGGTAACATCAACACCTGCTTTATTGGAACACAACAGGCATGACGCGTTTCGTCAAAATAGACTTTATCAAATGCCATCAAATGCAGTGTTCGTATCAGTCCACATATTTATCCAGTGTGTCCCTCTACAATTGGTTGAAGCACTCTGGCAGGCAAGGGGGTATCACAAAAACTTGGCACTCAGAGTTCCATTAGAAACAGTCCATCAGCGTAAGTACTCCACAAGTGGGCGGGAACTGCTTCCTCCTCTCCTTCCCTGAGATGTTAAGTGGGATAAAGCAACAGTCCTGGACACTCGCCCCACCGCAAAGACACTGCTGCACCCTGAAATCATTACTTAAGTAAATGCAATTTACACGTGAAGTCACTGTCCAAATCTGGCGATGGTGCAGTCTTTGTAATTGCGGCAGTCCGGCATTACCCCAGTCTGTGAGGAAAAAACCAAACAGACACCACCTTAGGTGCCAGTCAACTTGTTGGGTGGGTGCTCGAGTGCGCTGTGGCCGCACACTGATATCCACCACGAAATTCCTTTCAGCCGAAAAGAATTGAGCCCTCGCGGGTACCAGGAACACCTGCTTTATTGGAAAAAATGGCCATGACGCGTTTCGTCAAAATAGACTTTATCAAATGCCACCAAATGCAGTGTTCTTATCAGTCCACATATTTATCCAGTGTGTCCCTCTACAATTGGTCGAAGCACTCTGGCAGGCAAGGGGGGTATCACGAAAACCCGGCACTCCGAGTTCCATTAGAAGCAGTCCATCAGCGTAAGTACTACCCAAGTGGGCGGGGACTGCTTCCTCCTCTCCTTACCTTAGATGTTAAGTGGGATAAAGCAACAGTCCTGGACCCTCACCCCACCGCAAAGACACTGCTGCACCCTGAAATCAACACTTAAGTAAGTGCAATTTACACGTGAAGTCACTGTCCAATTCTGGCGTCGTGTCAGTCTTTGTAATTGCGGCAGTCTGGCATTACCCCAGTACGTGAGGAAAAAAACAAAAAGTCACCACTGTAGATGCCGGAAAACTTGAGGGGTGGGTGCTCGAGTGCGCTGTGGACGCACACTGATATCCAGCACCAAATTAATTTCTGCCAAAATGAATTGAGCCCACGCGGGTACCAGGAACACCTGCTTTATTGGAACACAACGCGCATGACGCGTTTCATCAAAATAGACTTTATCAAATGCCGCCTAATGCAGTGTTCATATCAGTCCACATATTTATCCAGTGTGTCCCTCCACAATTGGTCGAAGCACTCTGGCAGGCCAGGGGGTATCACGAAAACCCGGCACTCCGAGTTCCATTAGAAACAGTCCATCAGCATAAGTACTCCCCAAGTGGGCGGGGACTGCTTCCTCCTCTCCTTCCCTGAGATGTTAAGTGGGATAAAGCAACAGTCCTGGACACTCGCCCCACCGCAAAGACACTGCTGCACCCTGAAATCATTACTTAAGTAAATGCAATTTACACGTGAAGTCACTGTCCAAATCTGGCGATGGTGCAGTCTTTGTAATTGCGGCAGTCCGGCATTACCCCAGTCTGTGAGGAAAAAACCAAACAGACACCACCTTAGGTGCCAGTCAACTTGTTGGGTGGGTGCTCGAGTGCGCTGTGGCCGCACACTGATATCCACCACGAAATTCCTTTCAGCCGAAAAGAATTGAGCCCTCGCGGGTACCAGGAACACCTGCTTTATTGGAAAAAATGGCCATGACGCGTTTCGTCAAAATAGACTTTATCAAATGCCACCAAATGCAGTGTTCTTATCAGTCCACATATTTATCCAGTGTGTCCCTCTACAATTGGTCGAAGCACTCTGGCAGGCAAGGGGGGTATCACGAAAACCCGGCACTCCGAGTTCCATTAGAAGCAGTCCATCAGCGTAAGTACTACCCAAGTGGGCGGGGACTGCTTCCTCCTCTCCTTACCTTAGATGTTAAGTGGGATAAAGCAACAGTCCTGGACCCTCACCCCACCGCAAAGACACTGCTGCACCCTGAAATCAACACTTAAGTAAGTGCAATTTACACGTGAAGTCACTGTCCAATTCTGGCGTCGTGTCAGTCTTTGTAATTGCGGCAGTCTGGCATTACCCCAGTACGTGAGGAAAAAAACAAAAAGTCACCACTGTAGATGCCGGAAAACTTGAGGGGTGGGTGCTCGAGTGCGCTGTGGACGCACACTGATATCCAGCACCAAATTAATTTCTGCCAAAATGAATTGAGCCCACGCGGGTACCAGGAACACCTGCTTTATTGGAACACAACGCGCATGACGCGTTTCATCAAAATAGACTTTATCAAATGCCGCCTAATGCAGTGTTCATATCAGTCCACATATTTATCCAGTGTGTCCCTCCACAATTGGTCGAAGCACTCTGGCAGGCCAGGGGGTATCACGAAAACCCGGCACTCCGAGTTCCATTAGAAACAGTCCATCAGCATAAGTACTCCCCAAGTGGGCGGGGACTGCTTCCTCCTCTCCTTCCCTGAGATGTTAAGTGGGATAAAGCAACAGTCCTGGACTCTCACACCACTGCAAAGACACTGCTGCACCCTGAAATCAACACTTAAGTAAGTGCAATTTACACGTAAACTCACTGTCCAATTCTGGCATCGGTGCAATCTTTGTAAAGGCGCGGTCCGGCATTACCCCAGTCCGTGAGGAAAAAAACAAAAAGTTGCCACTGTAGATGCCGGACAACTTATGGGGTGGGTGCTCGAGTGCGCTGTGGCCACACACCAATATCCATCACCAAATTCCTTTCAGCCGAAAATAATTGAGCCCACGTGGGTACAAGGAACACCTGCTTTATTGGAACACAACGAGCATGACACGTGTCGTCAAAATAGACTTTATCAAATGCCGCTAAATGCAGTATTTGTATCAGTCCACATATTTATCCAGTGTGTCCCTCTACAATTGGTCGAAGCACTCTGGCAGGCAAGGGGGGTATCACAAAAACCCGGCACTCCGAGTTCCATTAGATGCAGTCCATCAGCATAAGAACTACCCAAGTGGGCGGGGACTGCTTCCTCCTCTCCTTCCCTGAGATGTTAAGTGAGATAAAGCAACAGTCCTGGACCCTCCCCCACCACGAAGACACTGCTGCACCCTGAAAGCAACATGTAAAGATGAAGCGAGCCACTGTAAAGATGACGCGATGATACCAGGTTGCTTTTAGTAAGAATAGCCTTCACTGGAAAGCACAGAGAGCCGTCCCAACCGGCACAGCACGAAGTCCCAACTGCTCTTCACAGAACCCCAGAGCAGGACCCCACTGAAACATTCCACATGACATCATGTCATTCCCAGTATCACATCACCACACAACACTTAAGTAAGTGCAATTTCCATATGAAGTCACTGTCCAATTCTGGCGTCGGTGCAGTTTTTGTAATTGCGGCGGTCCGGCACTACCCCAGTCCGTGAGGAAAAAAGCAAAAAGTCGCCACTGTAGATGTCTGACAACTTATGGAGTGGGTGCTCGAGTGCACTGCGGCCACACACTAATATCCATTACCAAATTCCTTTCAGCAGAAAAGAATTGAACCCACGCCAGTACAAGGAACAGCTGCTTTATTGGAACACAAAGGGCATGACGCGTTTCGTCAAAATAGACTTTATCAAATGCCACCAAATGCAGTGTTCGTATCAGTCCACATATTTATCCAGTGTGTCCCTCTACAATTGGTCGAAGCACTCTGGCAGGCAAGGGGGGTATCATGAAAACCCAGCACTCTCAGTTCCATTAGAAACAGTCAATCAGCGTAAGTACTCCCCAAGTGGGCGGGGACTGCTTCCTCGTCTCCTTCCCTGAGATGTTAAGTGGGATAAAGCAACAGTCCTGGACCCTCACCCCACCGCAAAGACACTACTGCACCCTGAAATCAACACTTATCGGTGTAGTCTTTGTAAATGCGGCGGTCCGGCATTACCCCAGTCTGTGAGGAAAAAAAGAAAAAGTCGGGACTGTAGGTGCCGGACAACTTGTGGGGTGGGTGCTCGAATGCGCTGTGGCCGCACACTGATATCTACCAACAAATTCCTTTCTGCCGAAAAGAATTGAGCCCACGCGGGTAACATCAACACCTGCTTTATTGGAACACAACAGGCATGACGCGTTTCGTCAAAATAGACTTTATCAAATGCCACCAAATGCAGTGTTCTGATCAGTCCACATATTTATCCAGTGTGTCCCTCTACAATTGGTCGAAGCACTCTGGCAGGCAAGGGGGGTATCACGAAAACCCGGCACTCCGAGTTCCATTAGAAGCAGTCCATCAGCGTAAGTACTACCCAAGTGGGCGGGGACTGCTTCCTCCTCTCCTTACCTTAGATGTTAAGTGGGATAAAGCAACAGTCCTGGACCCTCACCCCACCGCAAAGACACTGCTGCACCCTGAAATCAACACTTAAGTAAGTGCAATTTACACGTGAAGTCACTGTCCAATTCTGGCGTCGTGTCAGTCTTTGTAATTGCGGCAGTCTGGCATTACCCCAGTACGTGAGGAAAAAAACAAAAAGTCACCACTGTAGATGCCGGAAAACTTGAGGGGTGGGTGCTCGAGTGCGCTGTGGACGCACACTGATATCCAGCACCAAATTAATTTCTGCCAAAATGAATTGAGCCCACGCGGGTACCAGGAACACCTGCTTTATTGGAACACAACGCGCATGACGCGTTTCATCAAAATAGACTTTATCAAATGCCGCCTAATGCAGTGTTCATATCAGTCCACATATTTATCCAGTGTGTCCCTCCACAATTGGTCGAAGCACTCTGGCAGGCCAGGGGGTATCACGAAAACCCGGCACTCCGAGTTCCATTAGAAACAGTCCATCAGCATAAGTACTCCCCAAGTGGGCGGGGACTGCTTCCTCCTCTCCTTCCCTGAGATGTTAAGTGGGATAAAGCAACAGTCCTGGACTCTCACACCACTGCAAAGACACTGCTGCACCCTGAAATCAACACTTAAGTAAGTGCAATTTACACGTAAACTCACTGTCCAATTCTGGCATCGGTGCAATCTTTGTAAAGGCGCGGTCCGGCATTACCCCAGTCCGTGAGGAAAAAAACAAAAAGTTGCCACTGTAGATGCCGGACAACTTATGGGGTGGGTGCTCGAGTGCGCTGTGGCCACACACCAATATCCATCACCAAATTCCTTTCAGCCGAAAATAATTGAGCCCACGTGGGTACAAGGAACACCTGCTTTATTGGAACACAACGAGCATGACACGTGTCGTCAAAATAGACTTTATCAAATGCCGCTAAATGCAGTATTTGTATCAGTCCACATATTTATCCAGTGTGTCCCTCTACAATTGGTCGAAGCACTCTGGCAGGCAAGGGGGGTATCACAAAAACCCGGCACTCCGAGTTCCATTAGATGCAGTCCATCAGCATAAGAACTACCCAAGTGGGCGGGGACTGCTTCCTCCTCTCCTTCCCTGAGATGTTAAGTGAGATAAAGCAACAGTCCTGGACCCTCCCCCACCACGAAGACACTGCTGCACCCTGAAAGCAACATGTAAAGATGAAGCGAGCCACTGTAAAGATGACGCGATGATACCAGGTTGCTTTTAGTAAGAATAGCCTTCACTGGAAAGCACAGAGAGCCGTCCCAACCGGCACAGCACGAAGTCCCAACTGCTCTTCACAGAACCCCAGAGCAGGACCCCACTGAAACATTCCACATGACATCATGTCATTCCCAGTATCACATCACCACACAACACTTAAGTAAGTGCAATTTCCATATGAAGTCACTGTCCAATTCTGGCGTCGGTGCAGTTTTTGTAATTGCGGCGGTCCGGCACTACCCCAGTCCGTGAGGAAAAAAGCAAAAAGTCGCCACTGTAGATGTCTGACAACTTATGGAGTGGGTGCTCGAGTGCACTGCGGCCACACACTAATATCCATTACCAAATTCCTTTCAGCAGAAAAGAATTGAACCCACGCCAGTACAAGGAACAGCTGCTTTATTGGAACACAAAGGGCATGACGCGTTTCGTCAAAATAGACTTTATCAAATGCCACCAAATGCAGTGTTCGTATCAGTCCACATATTTATCCAGTGTGTCCCTCTACAATTGGTCGAAGCACTCTGGCAGGCAAGGGGGGTATCATGAAAACCCAGCACTCTCAGTTCCATTAGAAACAGTCAATCAGCGTAAGTACTCCCCAAGTGGGCGGGGACTGCTTCCTCGTCTCCTTCCCTGAGATGTTAAGTGGGATAAAGCAACAGTCCTGGACCCTCACCCCACCGCAAAGACACTACTGCACCCTGAAATCAACACTTATCGGTGTAGTCTTTGTAAATGCGGCGGTCCGGCATTACCCCAGTCTGTGAGGAAAAAAAGAAAAAGTCGGGACTGTAGGTGCCGGACAACTTGTGGGGTGGGTGCTCGAATGCGCTGTGGCCGCACACTGATATCTACCAACAAATTCCTTTCTGCCGAAAAGAATTGAGCCCACGCGGGTAACATCAACACCTGCTTTATTGGAACACAACAGGCATGACGCGTTTCGTCAAAATAGACTTTATCAAATGCCATCAAATGCAGTGTTCGTATCAGTCCACATATTTATCCAGTGTGTCCCTCTACAATTGGTTGAAGCACTCTGGCAGGCAAGGGGGTATCACAAAAACTTGGCACTCAGAGTTCCATTAGAAACAGTCCATCAGCGTAAGTACTCCACAAGTGGGCGGGAACTGCTTCCTCCTCTCCTTCCCTGAGATGTTAAGTGGGATAAAGCAACAGTCCTGGACACTCGCCCCACCGCAAAGACACTGCTGCACCCTGAAATCATTACTTAAGTAAATGCAATTTACACGTGAAGTCACTGTCCAAATCTGGCGATGGTGCAGTCTTTGTAATTGCGGCAGTCCGGCATTACCCCAGTCTGTGAGGAAAAAACCAAACAGACACCACCTTAGGTGCCAGTCAACTTGTTGGGTGGGTGCTCGAGTGCGCTGTGGCCGCACACTGATATCCACCACGAAATTCCTTTCAGCCGAAAAGAATTGAGCCCTCGCGGGTACCAGGAACACCTGCTTTATTGGAAAAAATGGCCATGACGCGTTTCGTCAAAATAGACTTTATCAAATGCCACCAAATGCAGTGTTCTTATCAGTCCACATATTTATCCAGTGTGTCCCTCTACAATTGGTCGAAGCACTCTGGCAGGCAAGGGGGGTATCACGAAAACCCGGCACTCCGAGTTCCATTAGAAGCAGTCCATCAGCGTAAGTACTACCCAAGTGGGCGGGGACTGCTTCCTCCTCTCCTTACCTTAGATGTTAAGTGGGATAAAGCAACAGTCCTGGACCCTCACCCCACCGCAAAGACACTGCTGCACCCTGAAATCAACACTTAAGTAAGTGCAATTTACACGTGAAGTCACTGTCCAATTCTGGCGTCGTGTCAGTCTTTGTAATTGCGGCAGTCTGGCATTACCCCAGTACGTGAGGAAAAAAACAAAAAGTCACCACTGTAGATGCCGGAAAACTTGAGGGGTGGGTGCTCGAGTGAGCTGTGGACGCACACTGATATCCAGCACCAAATTCATTTCTGCCAAAATGAATTGAGCCCACGCGGGTACCAGGAACACCTGCTTTATTGGAACACAACGCGCATGACGCGTTTCATCAAAATAGACTTTATCAAATGCCGCCTAATGCAGTGTTCATATCAGTCCACATATTTATCCAGTGTGTCCCTCCACAATTGGTCGAAGCACTCTGGCAGGCCAGGGGGTATCACGAAAACCCGGCACTCCGAGTTCCATTAGAAACAGTCCATCAGCATAAGTACTCCCCAAGTGGGCGGGGACTGCTTCCTCCTCTCCTTCCCTGAGATGTTAAGTGGGATAAAGCAACAGTCCTGGACTCTCACACCACTGCAAAGACACTGCTGCACCCTGAAATCAACACTTAAGTAAGTGCAATTTACACGTAAACTCACTGTCCAATTCTGGCATCGGTGCAATCTTTGTAAAGGCGCGGTCCGGCATTACCCCAGTCCGTGAGGAAAAAAACAAAAAGTTGCCACTGTAGATGCCGGACAACTTATGGGGTGGGTGCTCGAGTGCGCTGTGGCCACACACCAATATCCATCACCAAATTCCTTTCAGCCGAAAATAATTGAGCCCACGTGGGTACAAGGAACACCTGCTTTATTGGAACACAACGAGCATGACGCGTGTCGTCAAAATAGACTTTATCAAATGCCGCTAAATGCAGTATTTGTATCAGTCCACATATTTATCCAGTGTGTCCCTCTACAATTGGTCGAAGCACTCTGGCAGGCAAGGGGGGTATCACAAAAACCCGGCACTCCGAGTTCCATTAGATGCAGTCCATCAGCATAAGAACTACCCAAGTGGGCGGGGACTGCTTCCTCCTCTCCTTCCCTGAGATGTTAAGTGAGATAAAGCAACAGTCCTGGACACTCACCCCACCACGAAGACACTGCTGCACCCTGAAAGCAACATGTAAAGATGACGCGAGCCACTGTAAAGATGACGCGATGATACCAGGTTGCTTTTAGTAAGAATAGCCTTCACTGGAAAGCACAGAGAGCCGTCCCAACCGGCACAGCACGAAGTCCCGACTGCTCTTCACAGAACCCCAGAGCAGGACCCCACTGAAACATTCCACATGACATCATGTCATTCCCAGTATCACATCACCACACAACACTTAAGTAAGTGCAATTTCCATATGAAGTCACTGTCCAATTCTGGCGTCGGTGCAGTTTTTGTAATTGCGGCGGTCCGGCACTACCCCAGTCAGTGAGGAAAAAAGCAAAAAGTCGCCACTGTAGATGCCTGACAACTTATGGAGTGGGTGCTCGAGTGCACTGCGGCCACACACTAATATCCATTACCAAATTCCTTTCAGCTGAAAAGAATTGAACCCACGCCAGTACAAGGAACAGCTGCTTTATTGGAACACAAAGGGCATGACGCGTTTCGTCAAAATAGACTTTATCAAATGCCACCAAATGCAGTGTTCGTATCAGTCCACATATTTATCCAGTGTGTCCCTCTACAATTGGTCGAAGCACTCTGGCAGGCAAGGGGGGTATCATGAAAACCCAGCACTCTCAGTTCCATTAGAAACAGTCAATCAGCGTAAGTACTCCCCAAGTGGGCGGGGACTGCTTCCTCGTCTCCTTCCCTGAGATGTTAAGTGGGATAAAGCAACAGTCCTGGACCCTCACCCCACCGCAAAGACACTACTGCACCCTGAAATCAACACTTATCGGTGTAGTCTTTGTAAATGCGGCGGTCCGGCATTACCCCAGTCTGTGAGGAAAAAAAGAAAAAGTCGGGACTGTAGGTGCCGGACAACTTGTGGGGTGGGTGCTCGAATGCGCTGTGGCCGCACACTGATATCCACCAACAAATTCCTTTCTGCCGAAAAGAATTGAGCCCACGCGGGTAACATCAACACCTGCTTTATTGGAACACAAGAGGCATGACGCGTTTCGTCAAAATAGACTTTATCAAATGCCATCAAATGCAGTGTTCGTATCAGTCCACATATTTATCCAGTGTGTCCCTCTACAATTGGTCGAAGCACTCTGGCAGGCAAGGGGGTATCACAAAAACTTGGCACTCAGAGTTCCATTAGAAACAGTCCATCAGCGTAAGTACTCCACAAGTGGGCGGGAACTGCTTCCTCCTCTCCTTCCCTGAGATGTTAAGTGGGATAAAGCAACAGTCCTGGACACTCGCCCCACCGCAAAGACACTGCTGCACCCTGAAATCATTACTTAAGTAAATGCAATTTACACGTGAAGTCACTGTCCAAATCTGGCGATGGTGCAGTCTTTGTAATTGCGGCAGTCCGGCATTACCCCAGTCTGTGAGGAAAAAACCAAACAGACACCACCTTAGGTGCCAGTCAACTTGTTGGGTGGGTGCTCGAGTGCGCTGTGGCCGCACACTGATATCCACCACGAAATTCCTTTCAGCCGAAAAGAATTGAGCCCTCGCGGGTACCAGGAACACCTGCTTTATTGGAAAAAATGGCCATGACGCGTTTCGTCAAAATAGACTTTATCAAATGTCACCAAATGCAGTGTTCTTATCAGTCCACATATTTATCCAGTGTGTCCCTCTACAATTGGTCGAAGCACTCTGGCAGGCAAGGGGGGTATCACGAAAACCCGGCACTCCGAGTTCCATTAGAAGTAGTCCATCAGCCTAAGTACTACCCAAGTGGGCGGGGACTGCTTCCCCCTCTCCTTACCTTAGATGTTAAGTGGGATAAAGCAACAGTCCTGGACCCTCACCCCACCGCAAAGACACTGCTGCACCCTGAAATCAACACTTAAGTAAGTGCAATTTACACGTAAACTCACTGTCCAATTCTGGCGTCGGTGCAATCTTTGTAAATGCGCGATCCAGCATTACCCCAGTCCGTGAGGAAAAAAACAAAAAGTCGCCACTGTAGATGCCAGAACAACTTATGGGGTGGGTGCTCCAGTGCGCTGTAGCCACACACTAATATCCATCACCAAATTCCTTTCAGCCGAAAATAATTGAGCCCACGTGGGTACAAGGAACACCTGCTTTATTGGAACACAACGAGCATGACGCGTGTCGTCAAAATAGACTTTATCAAATGCCGCTAAATGCAGTGTTTGTATCAATCCACATATTTATCCAGTGTATCCCTCTACAATTGGTCGAAGCACTCTGGCAGGCAAGGGGGGTATCACAAAAACCCGGCACTCCGAGTTCCATTAGATGCAGTCCATCAGCGTAAGAACTACCCAAGTGGGCGGGGACTGCTTCCTCCTCTCCTTCCCTGAGATGTTAAGTGAGATAAAGCAACAGTCCTGGACCCTCACCCCACCGCAAAGACACTGCTGCACCCTGAAAGCAACACTTAAGTAAGTGCAATTTCCATATGAAGTCACTGTCTAATTCTGGCGTCGGTGCAGTTTTTGTAATTGCGGCGGTCCGGCACTACCCCAGTCCGTGAGGAAAAAAGCAAAAAGTCGCCACTGTAGATGCCTGACAACTTATGGAGTGGGTGCTCGAGTGCACTGCGGCCACACACTAATATCCATTACCAAATTCCTTTCAGCTGAAAAGAATTGAACCCACGCCGGTACAAGGAACAGCTAGGAACACAAAGGGCATGACGTGTTTCGTCAAAATAGACTTTATCAAATGCCACCAAATGCAGTGTTCGTATCAGTCCACATATTTATCCAGTGTGTCCCTCTACAATTGGTCGAAGCACTCTGGCAGGCAAGGGGGGTATCATGAAAACCCAGCACTCTCAGTTCCATTAGAAACAGTCAATCAGCGTATGTACTCCCCAAGTGGGCGGGGACTGCTTCCTCCTCTCCTTCCCTGAGATGTTAAGTGGGATAAAGCAATAGTCCTGGACCCTCACCCCACCGCAAAGACACTACTGCACCCTGAAATCAACACTTATCGGTGTAGTCTTTGTAAATGCGGCGGTCCGGCATTACCCCAGTCCATGAGGAAAAAAAGAAAAAGTCGGGACTGTAGGTGCCGGACAACTTGTGGGGTGGGTGCTCGAATGCGCTGTGGCCGCACACTGATATCCACCAACAAATTCCTTTCTGCCGAAAAGAATTGAGCCCACGCGGGTAACATCAACACCTGCTTTATTGGAACACAAGAGGCATGACGCGTTTCGTCAAAATAGACTTTATCAAATGCCATCAAATGCAGTGTTCGTATCAGTCCACATATTTATCCAGTGTGTCCCTCTACAATTGGTTGAAGCACTCTGGCAGGCAAGGGGGTATCACAAAAACTCGGCACTCAGAGTTCCATTAGAAACAGTCCATCAGCGTAAGTACTCCACAAGTGGGCGGGGACTGCTTCCTCCTCTCCTTCCCTGAGATGTTAAGTGGGATAAAGCAACAGTCCTGGACACTCGCCCCACCGCAAAGACACTGCTGCACCCTGAAATCATTACTTAAGTAAATGCAATTTACACGTGAAGTCACTGTCCAAATCTGGCGATGGTGCAGTCTTTGTAATTGCGGCAGTCCGGCATTACCCCAGTCTGTGAGGAAAAAACCAAACAGACACCACCTTAGGTGCCGGTCAACTTGTTGGGTGGGTGCTCGAGTGCGCTGTGGCCGCACACTGATATCCACCACGAAATTCCTTTCAGCCGAAAAGAATTGGGCCCTCGCGGGTACCAGGAACACCTGCTTTATTGGAAAAAATGGCCATGACGCGTTTCGTCAAAATAGACATTATCAAATGCCACCAAATGCAGTGTTCTAATCAGTCCACATATTTATCCAGTGTGTCCTTCTATGATTGGTCAAAGCACTCTGGCAGGCAAGGGGGGTATCACGAAAACCCGGCACTCCGAGTTCCATTAGAAGTAGTCCATCAGCGTAAGTACTACCCAAGTGGGCGGGGACTGCTTCCTCCTCTCCTTACCTTAGATGTTAAGTGGGATAAAGCAACAGTCCTGGACCCTCACCCCACCGCAAAGACACTGCTGCACCCTGAAATCAACACTTAAGTAAGTGCAATTTACACGTAAACTCACTGTCCAATTCTGGCATTGGTGAAATCTTTGTAAATGCGCGGTCCAGCATTACCCCAGTCCGTGAGGAAAAAATCAAAAAGTCGCCACTGTAGATGCCAGAACAACTTATGGGGTGGGTGCTCGAGTGCGCTGTAGCCACACACTAATATCCATCACCAAATTCCTTTCAGCGGAAAATAATTGAGCCCACGTGGGTACAAGGAACACCTGCTTTATTGGAACACAACGAACATGACGCGTGTCGTCAAAATGGACTTTATCAAATGCCGCCAAATGCAGTGTTTGTATCAGTAAACATATTTATCCAGTGTGCCCCTCTACAATTGGTCGAAGCACTTTGGCAGGCAAGGGGGGTATCACGAAAACCCGGCACTCCGAGTTCCATTAGATGCAGTCCATCAGCGTAAGTACTACCCAAGTGGGCGGGGACTGCTTCCTCCTCTCCTTCCCTGAGATGTTAAGTGAGATAAAGCAACAGTCTTGGACCCTCACCCCACCGCAAAGACACTGCTGCACCCTGAAAGCAACACTTAAGTAAGTGCAATTTACATATGAAGTCACTGTCCAATTCTGGCGTCGGTGCAGTTTTTGTAATTGCGGTGGTCCGGCACTACCCCAGTCCATGAGGAAAAGAGCAAAAAGTCGCCACTGTAGATGCCTGACAACTTATCGAGTGGGTGCTCGAGTGCACTGCGGCCACACACTAATATCCATTACCAAATTCCTTTCAGCCGAAAAGAATTGAACCCACGCCGGTACAAGGAGCAGCTGCTTTATTGGAACACAAAGGGCATGACGCGCTTCGTCAAAATAGACTTTATCAAATGCCACCAAATGCAGTGTTCGTATCAGTCCACATATTTATCCAGTGTGTCCCTCTACAATTGGTCGAAGCACTCTGGCAGGCAAGGGGAGTATCATGAAAACCCAGCACTCTCAGTTCCATTAGAAACAGTCAATCAGCGTAAGTACTCCCCAAGTGGACGGGGACTGCTTCCTCCTCTCCTTCCCTGAGATGTTAAGTGGGATAAAGCAACAGTCCTGGACCCTCACCCCACCGCAAAGACACTACTGCACCCTGAAATCAACACTTATCGGTGTAGTCTTTGTAAATGCGGCGGTCCGGCATTACCCCAGTCCGTGAGGAAAAAAAGAAAAAGTCGGGACTGTAGGTGCTGGACAACTTGTGGGGTGGGTGCTAGAATGCACTGTGGCCGCACACTGATATCCACCACGAAGTTCCTTTCAGCCGAAAAGAATTGAGCCCACGCGGGTACCAGGAACACCTGCTTTATTGGAACAAAACGGCCATGACGCGTTTCGTCAAAATAGACTTTATCAAATGCCACCAAATGCAGTGTTCTTATCAGTCCACATATTTATCCAGTGTGTCCCTCTACAATTGGTCGAAGCACTCTGGCAGGCAAGGGGGGTATCACGAAAACCCGGCACTCCGAGTTCCGAGGGAAGCAGTCCATCAGCGTAAGTACTACCCAAGTGGGCGGGGACTGCTTCCTCCTCTCCTTACTTTAGATGTTAAGTGGGATAAAGCAACAGTCCTGGACCCTCACCCCACCGCAAAGACACTGCTGCACCCTGAAATCAACACTTAAGTAAGTGCAATTTACACGTGAAGTCACTGTCCAATTCTGGCGTCGTGTCAGTCTTTGTAATTTCGGCAGTCCGGCATTACCCCAGTACGTGAGGAAAAAAACAAAAAGTCACCACTGTAGATGCCGGAAAACTTGAGGGGTGGGTGCTCGAGTGCGCTGTGGCCGCACACTAATATCCAGCACCAAATTCATTTCTGCCAAAATGAATTGAGCCCACGCGGGTACCAGGAACACCTGCTTTATTGGAACACAACGCGCATGACGCGTTTCATCAAAATAGACTTTATCAAATGCCGCCTAATGCAGTGTTCATATCAGTCCACATATTTATCCAGTGTGTCCCTCCACAATTGGTCGAAGCACTCTGGCAGGCCAGGGGTTATCACGAAAACCCGGCACTCCGAGTTCCATTAGAAACAGTCCATCAGCATAAGTACTCCCCAAGTGGGCGGGGACAGCTTCCTCCTCTCCTTCCCTGAGATGTTAAGTGGGATAAAGCAACAGTCCTGGACTCTCACACCACTGCAAAGACACTGCTGCACCCTGAAATCAACACTTAAGTAATAGCAATTTACACGTAAAGTCACTGTCCAATTCTGGCATCGGTGCAATCTTTGTAAAGGCGCGGTCCGGCATTACCCCAGTCCGTGAGGAAAAAAACAAAAAGTTGCCACTGTAGATGCCGGACAACTTATGGGGTGGGTGCTCGAGTGCGCTGTGGCCGCACACCAATATCCATCACCAAATTCCTTTCAGCCGAAAATAATTGAGCCCACGTGGGTACAAGGAACACCTGCTTTATTGGAACACAACGAGCATGACGCGTGTCGTCAAAATAGACTTTATCAAATGCCGCTAAATGCAGTATTTGTATCAGTCCACATATTTATCCAGTGTGTCCCTCTACAATTGGTCGAAGCACTCTGGCAGGCAAGGGGGGTATCACGAAAACCCGGCACTCCGAGTTCCATTAGAAGCAGTCCATCAGCGTAAGTACTATCCAAGTGGGCGGGGACTGCTTCCTCCTCTCCTTACCTTAGATGTTAAGTGGGATAAAGCAACAGTCCTGGACCCTCACCCCACCGCAAAGACACTGCTGCACCGTGAAATCAACACTTAAGTAAGTGCAATTTACACGTGAAGTCAAATGTCCAATTCTGGCGTCGTGTCAGTCTTTGTAATTGCGGCAGTCCAGCATTATCCCAGTACGGGAGGAAAAAAACAAAAGGTCACCACTGTAGATTGCGGAAAACTTGAGGGGTGGGTGCTCGAGTGCGCTGTGGCCGCACACTAATATCCAGCACCAAAGTCATTTCTGCCAAAAGGAATTGAGCCCACGCGGGTACCAGGAACACCTGCTTTATTGGAACACAACGTGCATGCCGCGTTTCGTCAAAATAGACTTTATCAAATGCCGCCAAATGCAGTAGTCATATCAGTCCACATATCTATCCAGTGTGTCCCTCTACAATTGGTCTAAGCACTCTGGCAGGCAAGGGGGTATCACGAAAACCCGGCACTCCGAGTTCCATTAGAAACAGTCCATCAGCGTAAGTACTCTCCAAGTGGGCGGGGACTGCTTCCTCCTCTCCATCCATGAGATGTTAAGTGGGATAAAGCAACAGTCGTGGACCCTCACCCCACAGCAAAGACACTGCTGCACCCTGAAATCAACAATTAAGTAAGTGCTATTTAAACGTGAAGTCACTGTCCAATTCTGGCGTCGGTGCAGTCTTTGTAATTGCGGCGGTCCGGCATTACCCCAGTCCGTGAGGAAAAAAACAAAAGTCGCCACTGTAGATGCCGGACAACTTGTGGGGTGGGTGATCGAGTGCACTGTGGCTGCACACTAACATCCACCTTCAAATTCCGTTCAGTCAAAAAGAATTGAGCCAACGCGGGTACCTGGAACACACGCTTTATTGGAACACAACGGGCATGACACGTTTTGTCAAAATAGACTTTATCAAATGCCGCCAAATGCAGTGCTCGAATCAAACCACATATTTATCCAGTGTGTCCCTCTACAACTGGTCTAAGCACTATGGCAGGCAAGGGGGTATCACAAAAACCCGGCACTACGGGGTTCCATTAGAAACAGTCCATCAGAGTAAGTACTCCCCAAGTGGGCGGGGACTGCTTCCTCCTCTCCTTCCCTGAGATGTTAAGTGGGATAAAGCAACAGTCCTGGACCCTCACCCCACCCCAAAGACACTGCTGCACCCTGAAATCAACACTTAAGTAAGTGCAATTTACAAGTGAAGTCACTGTCCAATTCTGGTGTCGGTGCAGTCTTTGTAATTGCGGTGGTCCGGCATTACCCCAGTCAGTGAGGAAAAAAACGAAAAGTCGCCACTGTAGATGCCGGAAAACTTGAGGGGTGGGTGCTCTAGTGCACTGTGGCTGCACACTAATATCCACCACCAAATTCATTTCTGCCAAAATTAATTGAGCCTACGCGGGTACCAGGAACACCTGCTTTATTGGAACAAAACGGCCATGACGCGTTTCATCAAAATAGACTTTATCAAATGCCACCAAATGCAGTGTTCTTATCAGTCCACATATTTATCCAGTGTGTCCCTCTACAATTGGTCAAAGAACTCTGGCAGGCAAGGGGGTATCACGAAAACCTGGTACTCCGAGTTCCATTAGAAACAGTCCATCAGCGTAAGTACTCCGCAAGTGGGCGGGCACTGCTTCCTCCTCTCCTTACCTTAGATGTTAAGTGGGATAAAGCAACAGTCCTGGACCCTCACCCCACCGCAAAGATACTGCTGCACCCTGAAATCAACACTTAAGTAAGTGCAATTTACACGTAAACTCACTGTCCATTTCTGGCGTCGGTGCAATCTTTGTATATCGTGCGATCCAGCATTACCCCAGTCCGTGAGGAAAAAAACAAAAAGTCGCCACTGTAGATGCCAGAACAACTTATGGGGTGGGTGCTCGAGTTCGCTGTAGCCACACACTAATATCCATCACCAAATTCCTTTCAGCAGAAAATAATTGAGCCCACGTGGGTACAAGGAACACCTGCTTTATTGGAACACAGCGAGCATGACGCGTGTCGTCAAAATAGACTTTATCAAATGCCGCCAAATGCAGTGTTTGTATCAGTCCACATATTTATCCAGTGTGTCCCTCTACAATTGGTCAAAGCACTCTGGCAGGCAAGGGGGGTATCACGAAAACCCGGCACTCCGAATTCCATTAGATGCAGTCCATCAGCGTAAGAACTACCCAACTGGGCGGGGACTGCTTCCTCCTCTCCTTCCCTGAGATGTTAAGTGAGATAAAGCAACAGTCCTGGACCCTCACCCCACCGCAAAGACACTGCTGCACCCTGAAAGCAACACTTAAGTAAGTGCAATTTACATGTGAAGTCACTGTCCAATTCTGGCGTCGGTGCAGTTTTTGTAATTGCAGCGGTCCGGCACTACCCCAGTCCGTGAGGAAAAAAGCAAAAAGTCGCCACTGTAGATGCCTGACAACTTATGGAGTGGGTGCTCGAGTGCACTGCGGCCACACACTAATATCCATTACCAAATTCCTTTCAGCCAAAAAGAATTGAACCCACGCCGGTACAAGGAACAGCTGCTTTATTGGAACACAAAGGGCATGACGCGTTTCGTCAAAATAGACTTTATCAAATGCCACCAAATGCAGTGTTCGTATCAGTCCACATATTTATCCAGTGTGTCCCTCTACAATTGATTGAAGCACTCTGGCAGGCAAGGGGGGTATCACGAAAATCCGGCACTCCAAGTTCCATTGCAAACAGTCCATCAGCGTAAGTACTCCCCAAGTGGGCGGGGACTGCTTCCTCCTCTCCTTCCCTGAGATGTTAAGTGGGATAAAGCAACAGTCCTGGACCCTCACCCCACCCCAAAGACACTGCTGCACCCTGAAATCAACACTTAAGTAAGTGCAATTTACAAGTGAAGTCACTGTCCAATTCTGGTGTCGGTGCAGTCTTTGTAATTGCGGTGGTCCGGCATTACCCCAGTTAGTGAGGAAAAAAACGAAAAGTCGCCACTGTAGATGCCGGACAACTTGTGGGGTGGGTGCTCGAGTGCGCTGTGGCCGCACACTAATATCCACCACCAAATTCCTTTGAGCCGAAAAGAATGAGCCCACGCGGGTATCAGGAACACCTACCTTATTGGAACACAACGGGCATGACACGTTTTGTCAAAATAGAATTTATCAAATGCCGCCAAATGCAGTGCTCCAATCAAACTACATATTTATCCAGTGTGTCCCTCTACAACTGGTCTAAGCTCTTTGGCAGGCAAGGGGGTATCACGAAAACCCGGCACTACGGGGTTCCATTAGAAACAGTCCATCAGAGTAAGTACTCCCCAAGTGGGCGGGGACTGCTTCCTCCTCTCCTTCCCTGATATGTTAAGTGGGATAAAGCAACAGTCCTGGACCCTCACCCCACCCCAAAGACACTGCTGCACCCTGATATCAACACTTAAGTAAGTGCAATTTACAAGTGAAGTCACTGTCCAATTTTGATGTCGGTGCAGTCTTTGTAATTGCGGCGTTCCGACATTACCTCAGTCTGTGAGGTAAAAACCAAAAAGTCGCCACTGTAGATGCCGGTCAACTTGTTGGGTGGGTGCTTGCGTGCGCTGTGGCCGCACACTAATATCCACCACCAAATTCATTTCTGCCAAAATTAATTGAGCCCACGCGGGTACCAGGAACACCTGCTTTATTGGAACAAAACGGCCATGACGCGTTTCGTCAAAATAGACTTTATCAAATGCCACCAAATGCAGTGTTCTTATCAGTCCACATATTTATCCAGTGTGTCCCTCTACAATTGGTCGAAGAACTCTGGCAGGCAAGGGGGTTATCACGAAAACCCGGCACTCCGAGTTGCATTAGAAACAGTCCATCAGCGTAAGTACTCCCCAAGTGGGCGGGGACTGCTTCCTCCTCTCCTTACCTTAGATGTTAAGTGGGATAAAGCAACAGTCCTGGACCCTCACCCCACCACAAAGACACTGCTGCACCCTGAAATCAACACTTAAGTAAGTGCAATTTACACGTGAACTCACTGTCCAATTCTGGCGTCGGTGCAATCTTTGTAAATGCGCGATCCAGCATTACCCCAGTCCGTGAGGAAAAAAACAAAAAGTCGCCACTGTAGATGCCAGAACAACTTATGGGGTGGGTGCTCCAGTGCGCTGTAGCCACACACTAATATCCATCACCAAATTCCTTTCAGCCGAAAATAATTGAGCCCACGTGGGTACAAGGAACACCTGCTTTATTGGAACACAACGAGCATGACGCGTGTCGTCAAAATAGACTTTATCAAATGCCGCCAAATGCAGTGTTTGTATCAGTCCACATATTTATCCAGTGTGTCCCTCTACAATTGGTCGAAGCACTCTGGCAGGCAAGGGGGGTATCACGAAAACCCGGCACTCCGAATTCCATTAGATGCAGTCCATCAGCGTAAGAACTACCCAACTGGGCGGGGACTGCTTCCTCCTCTCCTTCCCTGAGATGTTAAGTGAGATAAAGCAACAGTCCTGGACCCTCACCCCACCGCAAAGACAGTGCTGCACCCTGAAAGCAACACTTAAGTAAGTGCAATTTACATATGAAGTCACTGTCCAATTCTGGCGTCGGTGCAGTTTTTGTAATTGCAGCGGTCCGGCACTACCCCAGTCCGTGAGGAAAAAAGCAAAAAGTCGCCACTGTAGATGCCTGACAACTTATGGAGTGGGTGCTCGAGTGCACTGCGGCCACACACTAATATCCATTACCAAATTCCTTTAAGCCAAAAAGAATTGAACCCACGCCGGTACAAGGAACAGCTGCTTTATTGGAACACAAAGGGCATGACGCGTTTCGTCAAAATAGACTTTATCAAATGCCACCAAATGCAGTGTTCGTATCAGTCCACATATTTATCCAGTGTGTCCCTCTACAATTGATTGAAGCACTCTGGCAGGCAAGGGGGGTATCACGAAAACCCGGCACTCCAAGTTCCTTACAAACAGTCCATCAGCGTAAGTACTCCCCAAGTGGGCAGGAACTGCTTCCTCCTCTCCTTCCCTGAGATGTTAAGTAGGATAAAGCGACAGTCCTGGACCCTCACCCCACCGCAAAGACACTGCTGCACCTTGAAATCAACACTTAAGTAAGTGCATTTACATGTGAAGTCGCTGTCCAATTCTGGCGTTGGTGAGGTCTTTGTAATTGTGGCGGTCCGGCATTACCCCAGTCCGTGAGGAAAAACTAAAAAGTCGCCACTGTAGATGCCGGACAACTTGTGGGGTGGGTGCTCGAGTGCGCTGTGGCCGCACACTAATATCCACCACCAAATTCCTTTGAGCCGAAAAGAATGAGCTCACGCGGGTATCAGGAACACCTACCTTATTGGAACACAACGGGCATGACACGTTTTGTCAAAATAGACTTTATCAAATGCCGCCAAATGCAGTGCTCGAATCAAACCACATATTTATCCAGTGTGTCCCTCTACAACTGGTCTAAGCACTATGGCAGGCAAGGGGGTATCACGAAAACCCGGCACTACGGGGTTCCATTAGAAACAGTCCATCAGAGTAAGTACTCCCCAAGTGGGCGGGGACTGCTTCCTCCTCTCCTTCCCTGGAATGTCTGACAGAATATCGACGGACAGAAAATCGACCTACAAAAATATCGACACAAAAATATCGATGACAAGAATATCGAGATCCTATCTGCAACATGGTAAGTACAAAAATATCGAAAATAAAATATAGAATGTCAAAAATATCGTTATTAAAAATATAAAGTATTTTTTAGTTAAAAAAAATATGTAAAATAAACCAATTAATACTTATAAATAAAATAAACATAATTAAATATATGTTATAATGTTTAAAATTAATAATTAATATATATAATGTAATAAAACATTAATTAAACATATACATATAATATATATTATATATACTTACTTAATAATAAATTTTAATAATTGTTTTAATAACTTATATCTTCTTAAAAATTATTATAAATTACAAATACATCATACACATAAAACAATAACATGAATAAAAATTAAATAATTATATATAACACATTTAAAAAATTACATTTAATTTGAATATTGTTAAAATTAATTATATATTACATTAGCTAAAATAATACAAAAAATATTAAATAGCACCGACAATAAAACTACTACTCCAGCTCCAAAAAATAACAGTAAAGGAAATGTTGGATAGCGTAGAGCTAAAAATTACTATTTCCACTCCAGGGAGTGTAACAATAGGGAACGTGTTGGATAGCGTAGGGGTAAAAATTACTATTCCAACTCCAGAGAGTGCAACAGTAGGGAAAGTGTTGGATAGCGTAGGGGTAAAAATTACTATTCCAACTCCACAGAGTGCAACAGTAGGGAAAGTGTTGGATAGCGTAGGGGTAAAAATTACTATTCCCACTCCAGAGAGTGCAACAGTAGGGAAAGTGTTGGATAGCGTAGGGGTAAAAATTACTATTCCCACTCCAGAGAGTGCAACAGTAGGGAAAGTGTTGGATAGCGTAGGGGTAAAAATTACTATTCCAACTCCAGAGAGTGCAACAGTAGGGAAAGTGTTGGATAGCGTAGGGGTAAAAATTACTATTCCCACTCCAGAGAGTGCAACAGTAGGGAAAGTGTTGGATAGTGTAGGGGTAAAAATTACTATTCCAACTCCACAGAGTGCAACAGTAGGGAAAGTGTTGGATAGCGACGGGGTAAAAATTACTATTCCAACTCCAAAGAGTGCAACAGAAGGGAAAGTGTTGGATAGCGTAGGGGTAAAAATTACTATTCCCACTCCAGAGAGTGCAACAGTAGGGAAAGTGTTTGATAGCGTAGGGGTAAAAATTACTATTCCAACTCCAGAGAATGCAACAGTACGGAAAGTGTTGGATAGCGTAGGGATAAAATGTACTATTCCAACTCCAGAGGGTGCAACAGTAGGGAAAGTGTTGGATAGCGTAGAAGTTCAAAATAACATAGTTATAAATAAAATAATTATTTAAAATAATTAGTGATTTAATTATTAAATAACTCAAAATTATTTACAAATACCAATAATTAATTATTACAAACATAACTACCAAAGAATAATTATTTTACAATACATTAATAATAAATACCAATAAATAATAATTAATAAATATTAATTACCAAATAATGAATATTAAACGATAAAATATTTTTCATAACCAAATACATATGAATTATTAAAAAGTAAATAGCAATGAAAATATATTTAACCATTTTAAAAAATATATACCGCAAAATAATAATTATGAAACATTAATTACCAATTAAAAAATATTGAACTATTAAATATTTTTCATTCGCCAAAATAATAAATATTACAAATTAATTACCAATTAATAATTACTTATTAATATATTAATTAGAAATATCAATGCATAATATTTAATTATATTTAATTCACAATTAATGATTAACCAACAATTAATTATTTTTCATAACCAAAATATTATAATTTAAAATATTTACCAATTAATAATTATTGTCCAATTAATTAATTATCAATACCCAACAACTAATTTAATAATTACTTAATTAGATTTCAATTACTTCCAACACTATTCCCCTATAAACGCACGACACACTCCACTAATAAAATAATACACTTAACATAATTATCAATTAATCAACTAATTAAAACTAATTGCCAATTAATAAAAATTAATTACCAATTAATACTTAATTAACAATAATATAATTATCAATACCAATAAATGAAAATCAATTATTAATTAATTACAATTAAATTACTTCCCACCCTATTCCCCTATAAACCCACAACCCGCTACAGAACTTAAACGCAAAAAATTATTAATATCAATTTATAATTCCTAAAAATGTATAATTAATTCCATATAATTAAATTACTTCCCACCCTATTCCCCTAAAAACCCACAACCCGCTACAGAACTTAAATGCAAAAAATAATTAAAATTAATTTATAATTCCTAAAAATGTATAATTAATTCCATATAATTAAATTACTTCCCACCCTATTCCCCTATAAACCCACAAACCGCTACGGTACTAAAACACAAAATTGACTTAAAAAACCATTGTTAACATATAAAAATGTTATACATATATGTTAAAACCAGTAGAACACTTAACTAAAAACATATAACACATACATATTAAATACACAATAAAATACATAACAATAATATAAATATCGATATTAGTAACATCAATATTAGTAAAATTGATATATTTGATGTCGATATTACTAACTTCGATATTACTAACATCGATATTAAAATACTTACCTTAGGATCGATATTCTGTCCATAGATATTATTGACATCGATATTCTGTCCCTTTGATATTTAAAACTCGATATTTGTGTAGGTAGATATTTTAGTTTCGATATTTTGGCTGCTCACCCCTTCCCTGAGATGTTAAGTGGGATAAAGCAACAGTCCTGGACCCTCACCCCACCCCAAAGACACTGCTGCACCCTGATATCAACACTTAAGTAAGTGCAATTTACAAGTGAAGTCACTGTCCAATTTTGATGTCGGTGCAGTCTTTGTAATTGCGGCGTTCCGACATTACCTCAGTCTGTGAGGTAAAAACCAAAAAGTCGCCACTGTAGATGCCGGTCAACTTGTTGGGTGGGTGCTTGCGTGCGCTGTGGCCGCACACTAATATCCACCACCAAATTCATTTCTGCCAAAATTAATTGAGCCCACGCGGGTACCAGGAACACCTGCTTTATTGGAACAAAACGGCCATGACGCGTTTCGTCAAAATAGACTTTATCAAATGCCACCAAATGCAGTGTTCTTATCAGTCCACATATTTATCCAGTGTGTCCCTCTACAATTGGTCGAAGAACTCTGGCAGGCAAGGGGGTTATCACGAAAACCCGGCACTCCGAGTTGCATTAGAAACAGTCCATTAGCGTAAGTACTCCCCAAGTGGGCGGGGACTGCTTCCTCCTCTCCTTACCTTAGATGTTAAGTGGGATAAAGCAACAGTCCTGGACCCTCACCCCACCGCAAAGACACTGCTGCACCCTGAAATCAACACTTAAGTAAGTGCAATTTACACGTAAACTCACTGTCCAATTCTGGCGTCGGTGCAATCTTTGTAAATGCGCGATCCAGCATTACCCCAGTCCGTGAGGAAAAAAACAAAAAGTCGCCACTGTAGATGCCAGAACAACTTATGGGGTGGGTGCTCCAGTGCGCTGTAGCCACACACTAATATCCATCACCAAATTCCTTTCAGCCGAAAATAATTGAGCCCACGTGGGTACAAGGAACACCTGCTTTATTGGAACACAACGAGCATGACGCGTGTCGTCAAAATAGACTTTATCAAATGCCGCTAAATGCAGTGTTTGTATCAGTCCATATATTTATCCAGTATGTCCCTCTACAATTGGTCGAAGCACTCTGGCAGGCAAGGGGGGTATCACAAAAACCAGGCACTCCGAGTTCCATTAGATGCAGTCCATCAGCGTAAGAACTACCCAAGTGGGCAGGGACTGCTTCCTCCTCTCCTTCCCTGAGATGTTAAGTGAGATAAAGCAACAGTCCTGGACCCTCACCCCACCGCAAAGACACTGCTGCACCCTGAAAGCAACACTTAAGTAAGTGCAATTTCCATATGAAGTCACTGTCCAATTCTGGCGTCGGTGCAGTTTTTGTAATTGTGGCGGTCCGGCACTACCCCAGTCCGTGAGGAAAAAAGCAAAAGGTCGCCACTGTAGATGCCTGACAACTTATGGAGTGGGTGCTCAAGTGCACTGCGGCCACACACTAATATCCATTACCAAATTCCTTTCAGCCAAAAAGAATTGAACCCACGCCGGTACAAGGAACAGCTGCTTTATTTGAACACAAAGGGCATGACGCGTTTCGTCAAAATAGACTTTATCAAATGCCACCAAATGCAGTGTTTTGTATCAGTCCACATATTTATCCAGTGTGTCCCTCTACAATTGATTGAAGCACTCTGGCAGGCAAGGGGGGTATCACGAAAACCCGGCACTCTAAGTTCCATTACAAACAGTCCATCAGCGTAAGTACTCCCCAAGTGGGCAGGAACTGCTTCCTCCTCTCCTTCCCTGAGATGTTAAGTGGGATAAAGCGACAGTCCTGGACCCTCACCCCACCGCAAAGACACTGCTGCACCTTGAAATCAACACTTAAGTAAGTGCATTTACATGTGAAGTCGCTGTCCAATTCTGGCGTTGGTGAGGTCTTTGTAATTGTGGCGGTCCGGCATTACCCCAGTCCGTGAGGAAAAACTAAAAAGTCGCCACTGTAGATGCCGGACAACTTGTGGGGTGGGTGCTCGAGTGCGCTGGGGCCGCACACTAATATCCACCACCAAATTCCTAAGAGCCGAAAAGAATGAGCCCGTGCGGGTATCAGGAACACCTACCTTATTGGAACACAACGGGCATGACACGTTTTGTCAAAATAGACTTTATCAAATGCCGCCAAATGCAGTGCTCGAATCAGACCACATATTTATCCAGTGTTTCCCTCTACAACTGGTCTAAGCACTATGGCAGGCAAGGGGGTATCACGAAAACCCGGCACTACGGGGTTCCATTAGAAACAGTCCATCAGAGTAAGTACTCCCCAAGTGGGCGGGCACTGCTTCCTCCTCTCCTTCCCTGAGATGTTAAGTGGGATAAAGCAACAGTCCTGGACCCTCACCCCACCCCAAAGACACTGCTGCACCCTGAAATCAACACTTAAGTAAGTGCAATTTACAAGTGAAGTCACTGTCCAATTTTGGTGTCGGTGCAGTCTTTGTAATTGCGGCGTTCCGACATTACCTCAGTCTGTGAGGTAAAAACCAAAAAGTCGCCACTGTAGATGCCGGTCAACTTGTTGGGTGGGTGCTTGCGTGCGCTGTGGCCGCACACTAATATCCACCACCAAATTCATTTCTACCAAAATTAATTGAGCCCACGCGGGTACCAGGAACACCTGCTTTATTGGAACAAAACGGCCATGACGCGTTTCGTCAAAATAGACTTCATCAAATGCCACCAAATGCAGTGTTCTTATCAGTCCACATATTTATCCAGTGTGACCCTCTACAATTGGTCGAAGAACTCTGGCAGGCAAGGGGGGTATCACGAAAACCCGGCACTCCGAGTTACATTAGAAACAGTCCATCAGCGTAAGTACTCCCCAAGTGGGCGGGGACTGCTTCCTCCTCTCCTTACCTTAGATGTTAAGTGGGATAAAGCAACAGTCCTGGACCCTCACCCCACCGCAAAGACACTGCTGCACCCTGAAACCAACAATTATGTAAGTGCAATTTACACGTAAACTCACTGTCCAATTCTGGCGTCGGTGCAATCTTTGTAAATGCGCGATCCAGCATTACCCCAGTCCGTGAGGAAAAAAACAAAAAGTCGCCACTGTAGATGCCAGAACAACTTATGGGGTGGGTGCTCCAGTGCGCTGTAGCCACACACTAATATCCATCACCAAATTCCTTTCAGCCGAAAATAATTGAGCCCACGTGGGTACAAGGAACACCTGCTTTATTGGAACACAACGAGCATGACGCGTGTCGTCAAAATAGACTTTATCAAATGCCGCCAAATGCAGTGTTCTTATCAGTCCACATATTTATCCAGTGTGTCCCTCTACAATTGGTCGAAGCACTCTGGCAGGCAAGGGGGGTATCACAAAAACCCGGCACTCCGAGTTCCATTAGATGCAGTCCATCAGCGTAAGAACTACCCAAGTGGGCGGGGACAGCTTCCTCCTCTCCTTCCCTGAGATGTTAAGTGAGATAAAGCAACAGTCCTGGACCCTCACCCCACCGCAAAGACACTGCTGCACCCTGAAAGCAACACTTAAGTAAGTGCAATTTCCATATGAAGTCACTGTCCAATTCTGGCGTCGGTGCAGTTTTTGTAATTGCGGCGGTCCGGCACTACCCCAGTCCGTGAGGAAAAAAGCAAAAAGTCGCCACTGTAGATGATTGACAACTTATGGAGTGGGTGCTCGAGTGCACTGCGGCCACACACTAATATCCATTACCAAATTCCTTTCAGCCGAAAAGAATTGAACCCACGCCGGTACAAGGAACAGCTGCTTTATTGGAACACAAAGGGCATGACGCGTTTCGTCAAAATAGACTTTATCAAATGCCACCAAATGCAGTGTTCGTATCAGTCCACATATTTATATAGTGTGTCCCTCTACAATTGGTCGAAGCACTCTGGCAGGCAAGGGGGGTATCATGAAAACCCAGCACTCTCAGTTCCATTAGAAACAGTCAATCAGCGTAAGTACTCCCCAAGTGGGCGGGGACTGCTTCCTCCTCTCCTTCCCTGAGATGTTAAGTGGGATAAAGCAATAGTCCTGGACCCCACCGCAAAGACACTACTGCACCCTGAAATCAACACTTATCGGTGTAGTCTTTGTAAATGCGGCGGTCCGGCATTACCCCAGTCCGTGAGGAAAAAAAGAAAAAGTCGGGACTGTTGGTGCCGGACAACTTGTGGGGTGGGTGCTCGAATGCGCTGTGGCCGCACACTGATATCCACCAACAAATTCCTTTCTGCCGAAAAGAATTGAGCCCATGCGGGTAACATCAACACCTGCTTTATTGGAACACAACAGGCATGACGCGTTTCGTCAAAATAGACTTTATCAAATGCCATCAAATGCAGTGTTCGTATCAGTCCACATATTTATCCAGTGTGTCCCTCTACAATTGGTTGAAGCACTCTGGCAGGCAAGGGGGTATCTCAAAAACTCGGCCCTCAGAGTTCCATTAGAAACAGTCCATCAGCGTAAGTACTCCACAAGTGGGCGGGGACTGCTTCCTCCTCTCCTTCCCTGAGATGTTAAGTGGGATAAAGCAACAGTCCTGGACACTCGCCCCACCGCAAAGACACTGCT
Source organism: Triturus cristatus (assembly GCF_964204655.1). Lineage (NCBI taxonomy): Eukaryota > Metazoa > Chordata > Amphibia > Caudata > Salamandridae > Triturus > Triturus cristatus. The sequence continues at coordinate 387,133,663 of NC_140583.1, forward strand.
GCACCCTGAAATCATTACTTAAGTAAATGCAATTTACACGTGAAGTCACTGTCCAAATCTGGCTATGGTGCAGTTATTGTAATTGCGGCGGTCCGGCATTACCCCAGTACGTGAGGAATAAAACAAACATACGCCACTGTAGGTGCCGGTCAACTTGTTGGGTGGGTGCTCGAGTGCGCTGTGGCCGCACACTGATATCCACCACGAAGTTCCTTTCAGCCGAAAAGAATTGAGCCCACGTGGGTACAAGGAACACCTGCTTTATTGGAACAAAACGGCCATGACGCGTTTCGTCAAAATAGACTATCAAATGCCACCAAATGCAGTGTTCTTATCAGTCCACATATTTATCCAGTGTGTCCCTCTACAATTGGTCGAAGCACTCTGGCAGGCAAGGGGGGTATCACGAAAACCCGGCACTCCGAGTTCCATTAGAAGCAGTCCATCAGCGTAAGTACTACCCAAGTGGGCGGGGACTGCTTCCTCCTCTCCTTACCTTAAATGTTAAGTGGGATAAAGCAACAGTCCTGGACCCTCACCCCACCGCAAAGACACTGCTGCACCCTGAAATCAACACTTAAGTAAGTGCAATTTACACGTAAACTCACTGTCCAATTCTGGCGTCGTGTCAGTCTTTGTAATTGCGGCAGTCCGGCATTACCCCAGTACTTGAGGAAAAAAACAAAAAGTCACCACTGTAGATGCCGGAAAACTTGAGGGGTGGGTGCTCGAGTGCGCTGTGGACACACACTAATATCCAGCACCAAATTCATTTCTGCCAAAATGAATTGAGCCCACGCGGGTACCAGGAACACCTGCTTTATTGGAACACAACGCGCATGATGCGTTTCATCAAAATAGACTTTATCAAATGCCGCCTAATGCAGTGTTCATATCAGTCCACATATTTATCCAGTGTGTCCCTCCACAATTGGTCGAAGCACTCTGGCAGGCCAGGGGGTATCACGAAAACCCGGCACTCCGAGTTCCATTAGAAACAGTCCATCAGCATAAGTACTCCCCAAGTGGGCGGGGACTGCTTCCTCCTCTCCTTCCCTGAGATGTTAAGTGGGATAAAGCAACAGTCCTGGACTCTCACACCACTGCAAAGACACTGCTGCACCCTGAAATCAACACTTAAGTAAGTGCAATTTACACGTAAACTCACTGTCCAATTCTGGCATCGGTGCAATCTTTGTAAAGGCGCAGTCCGGCATTACTCCAGTCCGTGAGGAAAAAAACAAAAAGTTGCCACTTTAGCTGCCGGACAACTTATGGGGTGGGTGCTCGAGTGCGCTGTGGCCGCACACCAATATCCATCACCAAATTCCTTTCAGCCGAAAATAATTGAGCCCACGTGGGTACAAGGAACACCTGCTTTATTGGAACACAACGAGCATGACGCGTGTCGTCAAAATAGACTTTATCAAATGCCGCTAAATGCAGTATTTGTATCAGTCCACATATTTATCCAGTGTGTCCCTCTACAATTGGTCGAAGCACTCTGGCAGGCAAGGGGGGTATCACAAAAACCCGGCACTCCGAGTTCCATTAGATGCAGTCCATCAGCATGAGAACTACCCAAGTGGGCGGGGACTGCTTCCTCCTCTCCTTCCCTGAGATGTTAAGTGAGATAAAGCAACAGTCCTGGACCCTCACCCCACCGCAAAGACACTGCTGCACCCTGAAAGCAACATGTAAAGATGACGCGAGCCACTGTAAAGATGACGCGATGATACCAGGTTGCTTTTAGTAAGAATAGCCTTTACTGGAAAGCACAGAGAGCCGTCCCAACCGGCACAGCCACAGCACGAAGTCCCAACTGCTCTTCACAGAACCCCAGAGCAGAACCCCACTGAAACATTCCACATGACATCATGTCATTCCCAGTATCACATCACCACACAACACTTAAGTAAGTGCAATTTCCATATGAAGTAACTGTCCAATTCTGGCGTCGGTGCAGTTTTTGTAATTGCGGCGGTCCGGCACTACCCCAGTCTGTGAGGAAAAAAGCAAAAAGTCGCCACTGTAGATGCCTGACAACTTATGGAGTGGGTGCTCGAGTGCACTGCGGCCACACACTAATATCCATTACCAAATTCCTTTCAGCCGAAAAGAATTGAACCCACGCCGGTACAAGGAACAGCTGCTTTATTGGAACACAAAGGGCATGATGCGTTTCGTCAAAATAGACTTTATCAAATGCCACCAAATGCAGTGTTCGTATCAGTCCACATATTTATCCAGTGTGTCCCTCTACAATTGGTCGAAGCACTCTGGCAGGCAAGGGGGGTATCATGAAAACCCAGCACTCTCAGTTCCATTAGAAACAGTCAATCAGCGTAAGTACTCCCCAAGTGGGCGGGGACTGCTTCCTCCTCTCCTTCCCTGAGATGTTAAGTGGGATAAAGCAACAGTCCTGGACCCTCACCCCACCGCAAAGACACTACTGCACCCTGAAATCAACACTTATCGGTGTAGTCTTTGTAAATGCGGCGGTCCGGCATTACCCCAGTCCGTGAGGAAAAAAAGAAAAAGTCGGGACTGTAGGTGCCGGACAACTTGTGGGGTGGGTGCTCGAATGCACTGTGGCCGCACACTGATATCCACCAACAAATTCCTTTCTGCCGAAAAGAATTGAGCCCACGCGGGTAACATCAACACCTGCTTTATTGGAACACAACAGGCATGACGCGTTTCGTCAAAATAGACTTTATCAAATGCCATCAAATGCAGTGTTCGTATCAGTCCACATATTTATCCAGTGTGTCCCTCTACAATTGGTTGAAGCACTCTGGCAGGCAAGGGGGTATCACAAAAACTTGGCACTCAGTGTTCCATTAGAAACAGTCCATCAGCGTAAGTACTCCACAAGTGGGCGGGGACTGCTTCCTCCTCTCCTTCCCTGAGATGTTAAGTGGGATAAAGCAACAGTCCTGGACACTCGCCCCACCGCAAAGACACTGCTGCACCCTGAAATCATTACTTAAGTAAATGCAATTTACACGTGAAGTCACTGTCCAAATCTGGCGATGGTGCAGTCTTTGTAATTGCGGCAGTCCGGCATTACCCCAGTCTGTGGGGAAAAAAACAAACAGACACCACCTTAGGTGCCGGTCAACTTGTTGGGTGGGTGCTCGAGTGCGCTGTGGCCGCACACTAATATCCACCATGAAATTCCTTTCAGCCGAAAAGAATTGAGCCCTCGCGGGTACCAGGAACACCTGCTTTATTGGAAAAAATGGCCATGACGCGTTTCGTCAAAATAGACTTTATCAAATGCCACCAAATGCAGTGTTCTTATCAGTCCACATATTTATCCAGTGTGTCCCTCTACAATTGGTCGAAGCACTCTGGCAGGCAAGGGGGGTATCACGAAAACCCGGCACTCCGAGTTCCATTAGAATTAGTCCATCCGCGTAAGTACTACCCAAGTGGGCGGGGACTGCTTCCCCCTCTCCTTACCTTAGATGTTAAGTGGGATAAAGCAACAGTCCTGGACCCTCACCCCACCGCAAAGACACTGCTGCACCCTGAAATCAACACTTAAGTAAGTGCAATTTACACGTAAACTCACTGTCCAATTCTGGCGTTGGTGTAATCTTTGTAAATGCGCGGTCCAGCATTACCCCAGTCCGTGAGGAAAAAATCAAAAAGTCGCCACTGTAGATGCCAGAACAACTTATGGGGTGGGTGCTCGAGTGCGCTTTAGCCACACACTAATATCCATCACCAAATTCCTTTCAGCCAAAAATAATTGAGCCCACGTGGGTACAAGGAACAGCTGCTTTATTGGAACACAAAGGGCATGACGCGTTTCGTCAAAATAGACTTTATCAAATGCCACCAAATGCAGTGTTCGTATCAGTCCACATATTTATCCAGTGTGTCCCTCTACAATTGGTCGAAGAACTCTGGCAGGCAAGGGGGGTATCACGAAAACCCGGCACTCCGAGTTACATTAGAAACAGTCCATCAGCGTAAGTACTCCCCAAGTGGGCGGGGACTGCTTCCTCCTCTCCTTACCTTAGATGTTAAATGGGATAAAGCAACAGTCCTGGACCCTCACCCCACCGCAAAGACACTGCTGCACCCTGAAATCAACACTTAAGTAAGTGCAATTTACACGTAAACTCACTGTCCAATTCTGGCGTCGGTGCAATCTTTGTAAATGCGCGATTCAGCATTACCCCAGTCCGTGAGGAAAAAAACAAAAAGTCGCCACTGTAGATGCCAGAACAACTTATGGGGTGGGTGCTCGAGTGCGCTGTAGCCACACACTAATATCCATCACCAAATTCCTTTCAGCCGAAAATAATTGAGCCCACGTGGGTACAAGGAACACCTGCTTTATTGGAACACAACGAGCATGACGCGTGTCGTCAAAATAGACTTTATCAAATGCCGCTAAATGCAGTGTTTGTATCAGTCCACATATTTATCCAGTGTGTCCCTCTACAATTGGTCGAAGGACTCTGGCAGGCAAGGGGGGTATCACAAAAACCCGGCACTCCGAGTTCCATTAGATGCAGTCCATCAGCGTAAGAACTACCCAAGTGGGCGGGGACTGCTTCCTCCTCTCCTTCCCTGAGATGTTAAGTGAGATAAAGCAACAGTCCTGGACCCTCACCCCACCGCAAAGACACTGCTGCACCCTGAAAGCAACACTTAAGTAAGTGCAATTTCCATATGAAGTCACTGTCCAATTCTGGCGTCGGTGCAGTTTTTGTAATTGCGGCGGTCCGGCACTACCCCAGTCCGTGAGGAAAAAAGCAAAAAGTCGCCACTGTAGATGCCTGACAACTTATGGAGTGGGTGCTCGAGTGCACTGCGGCCACACACTAATATCCATTACCAAATTCCTTTCAGCTGAAAAGAATTGAACCCACGCCGGTACAAGGAACAGCTGCTTTATTGGAACACAAAGGGCATGACGCGTTTCGTCAAAATAGACTTTATCAAATGCCACCAAATGCAGTGTTCGTATCGGTCCACATATTTATCCAGTGTGTCCCTCTACAATTGGTCGAAGCACTCTGGCAGGCAAGGGGGGTATCATGAAAACCCAGCACTCTCAGTTCCATTAGAAACAGTCAATCAGCGTAAGTACTCCCCAAGTGGGCGGGGACTGCTTCCTCCTCTCCTTCCCTGAGATGTTAAGTGGGATAAAGCAATAGTCCTGGACCCTCACCCCACCGCAAAGACACTACTGCACCCTGAAATCAACACTTATCGGTGTAGTCTTTGTAAATGCGGCGGTCCGGCATTACCCCAGTCCGTGAGGAAAAAAAGAAAAAGTCGGGACTGTAGGTGCCGGACAACTTGTGGGGTGGGTGCTCGAATGCGCTGTGGCCGCACACTGATATCCACCAACAAATTCCTTTCTGCCGAAAAGAATTGAGCCCACGCGGGTAACATCAACACCTGCTTTATTGGAACACAACAGGCATGACGCGTTTCGTCAAAATAGACTTTATCAAATGCCATCAAATGCAGTGTTCGTATCAGTCCACATATTTATCCAGTGTGTCCCTCTACAATTGGTTGAAGCACTCTGGCAGGCAAGGGGGTATCACAAAAACTCGGCACTCAGAGTTCCATTAGAAACAGTCCATCAGCGTAAGTACTCCACAAGTGGGCGGGGACTGCTTCCTCCTCTCCTTCCCTGACATGTTAAGTGGGATAAAGCAACAGTCCTGGACACTCGCCCCACCGCAAAGACACTGCTGCACCCTGAAATCATTACTTAAGTAAATGCAATTTACACGTGAAGTCACTGTCCAAATCTGGCGATGGTGCAGTCTTTGTAATTGCGGCAGTCCGGCATTACCCCAGTCTGTGAGGAAAAAACCAAACAGACACCACCTTAGGTGCCGGTCAACTTGTTGGGTGGGTGCTCGAGTGCGCTGTGGCCGCACACTGATATCCACCACGAAATTCCTTTCAGCCGAAAAGAATTGGGCCCTCGCGGGTACCAGGAACACCTGCTTTATTGGAAAAAATGGCCATGACGCGTTTCGTCAAAATAGACATTATCAAATGCCACCAAATGCAGTGTTCTAATCAGTCCACATATTTATCCAGTGTGTCCCTCTACAATTGGTCGAAGCACTCTGGCAGGCAAGGGGGGTATCACGAAAACCCGGCACTCCGAGTTCCATTAGAAGTAGTCCATCAGCGTAAGTACTACCCAAGTGGGCGGGGACTGCTTCCTCCTCTCCTTACCTTAGATGTTAAGTGGGATAAAGCAACAGTCCTGGACCCTCACCCCACCGCAAAGACACTGCTGCACCCTGAAATCAACACTTAAGTAAGTGCAATTTACACGTAAACTCACTGTCCAATTCTGGCGTTGGTGCAATCTTTGTAAATGCGCGGTCCAGCATTACCCCAGTCCGTGAGGAAAAAATCAAAAAGTCGCCACTGTAGATGCCAGAACAACTTATGGGGTGGGTGCTCGAGTGCGCTGTAGCCACACACTAATATCCATCACCAAATTCCTTTCAGCCGAAAATTATTGAGCCCACGTGGGTACAAGGAACACCTGCTTTATTGGAACACAACGAGCATGACGCGTGTCGTCAAAATAGACTTTATCAAATGCCGCCAAATGCAGTGTTTGTATCAGTAAACATATTTATCCAGTGTGTCCCTCTACAATTGGTCGAAGCACTTTGGCAGGCAAGGGGGGTATCACGAAAACCCGGCACTCCGAGTTCCATTAGATGCAGTCCATCAGCGTAAGTACTACCCAAGTGGGCGGGGACTGCTTCCTCCTCTCCTTCCCTGAGATGTTAAGTGAGATAAAGCAACAGTCTTGGACCCTCACCCCACCGCAAAGACACTGCTGCACCCTGAAAGCAACACTTAAGTAAGTGCAATTTACATATGAAGTCACTGTCCAATTCTGGCGTCGGTGCAGTTTTTGTAATTGCGGCGGTCCGGCACTACCCCAGTCCGTGAGGAAAAGAGCAAAAAGTCGCCACTGTAGATGCCTGACAACTTATGGAGTGGGTGCTCGAGTGCACTGCGGCCACACACTAATATCCATTACCAAATTCCTTTCAGCCGAAAATAATTGAACCCACGCCGGTACAAGGAGCAGCTGCTTTATTGGAACACAAAGGGCATGACGCGTTTCGTCAAAATAGACTTTATCAAATGCCACCAAATGCAGTGTTCGTATCAGTCCACATATTTATCCAGTGTGTCCCTCTACAATTGGTCGAAGCACTCTGGCAGGCCAGGGGTATCACGAAAACCCGGCACTCCGAGTTCCATTAGAAACAGTCCATCAGCATAAGTACTCCCCAAGTGGGCGGGGACAGCTTCCTCCTCTCCTTCCCTAAGATGTTAAGTGGGATAAAGCAACAGTCCTGGACTCTCACACCACTGCAAAGACACTGCTGCACCCTGAAATCAACACTTAAGTAAGTGCAATTTACACGTAAAGTCACTGTCCAATTCTGGCATCGGTGCAATCTTTGTAAAGGCGCGGTCCGGCATTACCCCAGTCCGTGAGGAAAAAAACAAAAAGTTGCCACTGTAGATGCCGGACAACTTATGGGGTGGGTGCTCGAGTGCGCTGTGGCCGCACACAAATATCCATCACCAAATTCCTTTCAGCTGAAAATAATTGAGCCCACGTGGGTACAAGGAACACCTGCTTTATTGGAACACAACGAGCATGACGCGTTTCGTCAAAATAGACTTTATCAAATGCCGCTAAATGCAGTGTTTGTATCAGTCCACATATTTATCCAGTGTGTCCCTCTACAATTGGTCGAAGCACTCTGGCAGGCAAGGGGGGTATCACAAAAACCCGGCACTCTGAGTTCCATTAGATGCAGTCCATCAGCATAAGAACTACCCAAGTGGGCGGGGACTGCTTCCTCCTCTCCTTATATTAGATGTTAAGTGGGATAAAGCAACAGTCCTGGACCCTCACCCCACCACAAAGACACTGCTGCACCCTGAAATCAACACTTAAGTAAGTACAATTTACACGTGAAGTCACTGTCCAATTCTGGCGTCGTGTCAGTCTTTGTAATTGCGGCAGTCCAGCATTACCCCAGTACGTGAGGAAAAAAACAAAAGGTCACCACTGTAGATGCCGGAAAACTTGAGGGGTGGGTGCTCGAGTGCGCTGTGGCCGCACACTAATATCCAGCACCAAATTCATTTCTGCCAAAAGGAATTGAGCCCACGCGGGTACCAGGAACACCTGCTTTATTGGAACACAACGCGCATGACGCGTTTCATCAAAATAGACTTTATCAAATGCCGCCTAATGCAGTGTTCATATCAGTCCACATATTTATCCAGTGTGTCCCTCCACAATTGGTCGAAGCACTCTGGCAGGCCAGGGGGTATCACGAAAACCCGGCACTCCGAGTTCCATTAGAAACAGTCCATCAGCATAAGTACTCCCCAAGTGGGCGGGGACTGCTTCCTCCTCTCCTTCCCTGAGATGTTAAGTGGGATAAAGCAACAGTCCTGGACTCTCACACCACTGCAAAGATACTGCTGCACCCTGAAATCAACACTGAAGTAAGTGCAATTTACACGTAAACTCACTGTCCAATTCTGGCATCGGTGCAATCTTTGTAAAGGCGCGGTCCGGCATTAATCCAGTCCGTGAGGAAAAAAACAAAAAGTTGCCACTGTAGATGCCGGACAACTTATGAGGTGGGTGCTCGAGTGCGCTGTGGCCGCACACCAATATCCATCACCAAATTCCTTTCAGCCGAAAATAATTGAGCCCACGTGGGTACCAGGAACACCTGCTTTATTGGAACACAACGAGCATGACGCGTGTCGTCAAAATAGACTTTATCAAATGCCGCTAAATGCAGTGTTTGTATCAGTCCACATATTTATCCAGTGTGTCCCTCTACAATTGGTCGAAGCACTCTGGCAGGCAAGGGGGGTATCACAAAAACCCGGCACTCCAAGTTCCTTTAGATGCAGTCCATCAGTATAAGAACTACCCAAGTGGGCGGGGACTGCTTCCTCCTCTCCTTCCCTGAGATGTTAAGTGAGATAAAGCAACAGTCCTGGACCCTCACCCCACCGCAAAGACACTGCTGCACCCTGAAAGCAACATGTAAAGATGACGCGAGCCACTGTAAAGATGACGCGATGATACCAGGTTGCTTTTAGTAAGAATAGCCTTTACTGGAAAACACAGAGAGCCGTCCCAACCGGCACAGCCACAGCACGAAGTCACAACTGCTCTACAAAGAACCCCAGAGCAGAACCCCACTGAAACATTCCACATGACATCATGTCATTCCCAGTATCACATCACCACACAACACTTAAGTAAGTGCAATTTCCATATGAAGTCACTGTCCAATTCTGGCGTCGGTGCAGTTTTTGTAATTGCGGCGGTCCGGCACTACCCCAGTCTGTGAGGAAAAACGCAAAAAGTCGCCACTGTAGATGCCTGACAACTTATGGAGTGGGTGCTCGAGTGCACTGCGGCCACACACTAATATCCATTACCAAATTCCTTTCAGCCAAAAAGAATTGAACCCACGCCGGTACAAGGAACAGCTGCTTTATTGGAACACAAAGGGCATGACGCGTTTCGTCAAAATAGACTTTATCAAATGCCACCAAATGCAGTGTTCGTATCAGTCCACATATTTATCCAGTGTGTCCCTCTACAATTGGTCGAAGCACTCTGGCAGGCAAGGGGGATATCATGTAAACCCAGCACTCTCAGTTCCATTAGAAAAAGTCAATCAGCTTAAGTACTCCCCAAGTGGGCGGGGACTGCTTCCTCCTCTCCTTCCCTGAGATGTTAAGTGGGATAAAGCAACAGTCCTGGACCCTCACCCCACCGCAAAGACACTACTGCACCCTGAAATCAACACTTATCGGTGTAGTCTTTGTAAATGCGGCGGTCCGGCATTACCCCAGTCCGTGAGTAAAAAAAGAAAAAGTCGGGACTGTAGGTGCCGGACAACTTGTGGGGTGGGTGCTCGAATGCGCTGTGGCCGCACACTGATATCCACCAACAAATTCCTTTCTGCCGAAAAGAATTGAGCCCACGCGGGTAACATCAACACCTGCTTTATTGGAACACAACAGGCATGACGCGTTTCGTCAAAATAGACTTTATCAAATGCCATCAAATGCAGTGTTCGTATCAGTCCACATATTTATCCAGTGTGTCCCTCTACAATTGGTTGAAGCACTCTGGCAGGCAAGGGGGTATCACAAAAACTCGGCACTCAGAGTTCCATTAGAAACAGTCCATCAGCGTAAGTACTCCACAAGTGGGCGGGGACTGCTTCCTCCTCTCCTTCCCTGAGATGTTAAGTGGGATAAAGCAACAGTCCTGGACACTCGCCCCACCGCAAAGACACTGCTGCACCCTGAAATCATTACTTAAGTAAATGCAATTTACACGGGAAGTCACTGTCCAAATCTGGCGATGGTGCAGTCTTTGTAATTGCGGCAGTCCGGCATTACCCCAGTCTGTGAGGAAAAAACCAAACAGACACCACCTTAGGTGCCGGTCAACTTGTTGGGTGGGTGCTCGAGTGCGCTCTGGCCGCACACTGATATCCACCACGAAATTCCTTTCAGCCGAAAAGAATTGAGCCCTCGCGGGTACCAGAAACACCTTCTTTATTGGAAAAAATGGCCATGACGCGTTTCGTCAAAATAGACTTTATCAAATGCCACCAAATACAGTGATCTTATCAGTCCACATATTTATCCAGTGTGTCCCTCTACAATTGGTCGAAGCACTCTGGCAGGCAAGGGGGGTATCACGAAAACCCGGCACTCCGAGTTCCATTAGAAGTAGTCCATCAGCGTAAGTACTACCCAAGTGGGCGGGGACTGCTTCCTCCTCTCCTTACCTTAGATGTTAAGTGGGATAAAGCAACAGCCCTGGACCCTCACCCCACCGCAAAGACACTGCTGCACCCTGAAATCAACACTTAAGTAAGTGCAATTTACACGTAAACTCACTGTCCAATTCTGGCATCGGTGCAATCTTTGTAAAGGCGCGGTCCGGCATTACCCCAGTCCGTGAGGAAAAAAACAAAAAGTTGCCACTGTAGATGCCGGACAACTTATGGGGTGGGTGCTCGAGTGCGCTGTGGCCGCACACCAATATCCATCACCAAATTCATTTCAGCCGAAAATAATTGAGCCCACGTGGGTACAAGGAACACCTGCTTTATTGGAACACAACGAACATGACGCATTTCGTCAAAATAGACTTTATCAAATGCCGCTTAATGCAGTGTTTGTATCAGTCCACATATTTATCCAGTGTGTCCCTCTACAATTGGTCGAAGCACTCTGGCAGGCAAGGGGGGTATCACAAAAACCCGGCACTCTGAGTTTCATTAGATGCAGTCCATCAGCATAAGAACTACCCAAGTGGGCGGGGACTGCTTCCTCCTCTCCTTACCTTAGATGTTAAGTGGGATAAAGCAACAGTCCTGGACCCTCACCCCACCGCAAAGACACTGCTGCACCATGAAATCAACACTTAAGTAAGTGCAATTTACACGTGAAGTCACTGTCCAATTCTGGCGTCGTGTCAGTCTTTGTAATTGCGGCAGTCCGGCATTACCCCAGTACGTGAGGAAAAAAACAAAAAGTCACCACTGTAGATGCCGGAAAACTTGAGGGGTGGGTGCTCGAGTGCGCTGTGGCCGCACACTAATATCCAGCACCAAATTCATTTCTGCCAAAATGAATTGAGCCCGCGCGGGTACCAGGAACACCTGCTTTATTGGAACACAACGCGCAAGACGCGTTTCATCAAAATAGACTTTATCAAATGCCGCCTAATGCAGTGTTCATATCAGTCCACATATTTATCCAGTGTGTCCCTCCACAATTGGTCGAAGCACTCTGGCAGGCCAGGGGGTATCACGAAAACCCAGCACTCCGAGTTCCATTAGAAACAGTCCATCAGCATAAGTACTCCCCAAGTGGGCGGGGACTGCTTCCTCCTCTCCTTCCCTGAGATGTTAAGTGGGATAAAGCAACAGTCCTGGACTCTCACACCACTGCAAAGACACTGCTGCACCCTGAAATCAACACTTAAGTAAGTGCAATTTACACGTAAACTCACTGTCCAATTCTGGCATCGGTGCAATCTTTGTAAAGGCGCGGTCCGGCATTACCCCAGTCCGTGAGGAAAAAAACAAAAAGTTGCCACTGTAGATGCTGGACAACTTATGGGGTGGGTGCTCGAGTGCGCTGTGGCCGCACACTAATATCCATCACCAAATTCCTTTCAGCCAAAAATAATTGAGCCCACGTGGGTACCAGGAACACCTGCTTTATTGGAACACAACGGGCATGACGCGTTTCGTCAAAATAGACTATATCAAATGCCGCCAAATGCAGTGTTCGTATCAGTCGACATATTTATCCAGTGTGTCCCTCTACAATTGGTTGAAGCACTCTGGCAGGCAAGGGGGGTATCACGAAAACCCGGCACTCCGAGTTCCATTAGAAGCAGTCCATCAGCGTAAGTACTACCCAAGTGAGCGGGGACTGCTTCCTCCTCTCCTTCCCTGAGATGTTAAGTGGGATAAAGCAACAGTCCTGGACCCTCACTCCACCGCAAAGACACTGCTGCACCCTGAAAGCAACACTTAAGTAAGTGTAATTTACATATTAAGTCCCTGTCCAATTCTGGCGTCGGTGCAGTCTTTGTAATTGCGGCGGTCCGGCACTACCCCAGTCCGTGAGGAAAAAAGCAAAAAGTTGCCACTGTAGATGCCTGACAACTTATGGAGTGGGTGCTCGAGTGCGCTGTGGCCACACACTAATATCCATCACCAAATTCCTTTCAGCCGAAAATAATTGAACCCATGCCGGTACCAGGAACAACTACTTTATTGGAACACAAAGGGCATGACGTGTTTCGTCAAAATAGACTTTATCAAATGCCACCAAATGCAGTGTTCGTATCAGTCCACATATTTATCCAGTGTGTCCCTCTATAATTGGTCGAAGAACTCTGGCAGGCAAGGGGGGTATCATGATAACCCAGCACTCTCAGTTCCATTAGAAACAGTCAATCAGCGTAAGTACTCCCCAAGTGGACGGGGACTGCTTCCTCCTCTCCTTCCCTGAGATGTTAAGTGGGATAAAGCAACAGTCCTGGACCCTCACCCCACCGCAAAGACACTACTGCACCCTGAAATCAACACTTATCGGTGTAGTCTTTGTAAATGCGGCGGTCCGGCATTACCCCAGTCCGTGAGGAAAAAAAGAAAATGTCGGGACTGTAGGTGCCGGACAACTTGTGGGGTGGGTGCTCGAATGCGCTGTGGCCGCACACTGATATCCACCAACAAATTCCTTTCTGCCGAAAAGAATTGAGCCCACGCGGGTAACATCAACACCTGCTTTATTGGAACACAACAGGCATGACGCGTTTCGTCAAAATAGACTTTATCAAATGCCTTCAAATGCAGTGTTCATATCAGTCCACATATTTATCCAGTGTGTCCCTCTACAATTGGTCGAAGCACTCTGGCAGGCAAGGGGGTATCACAAAAACTCGGCACTCAGAGTTCCATTAGAAACAGTCCATCAGCGTAAGTACTCCACAAGTGGGCGGGGACTGCTTCCTCCTCTCCTTCCCTTAGATGTTAAGTGGGATAAAGCAACAGTCCTGGACCCTCGCCCCACCGCAAAGACACTGCTGCACCCTGAAATCAACACTTAAGGAAGTGCAATTTACAAGTGAAGTCACTGTCCAATTCTGGCGTTGGTGCAGTCTTTGTAATTGCAGAGGTCCGGCATTAGCCCAGTCCGTGAGGAAAAAAACAAAAAGTCGTCCACTGTAGATGCCGGACAACTTGAGGGGTGGGTGCTCGAGTGCGCTGTGGCCGCACACTAATATCCACCACCAAATTCCTTTCAGCCGAAATGAATTAAGCCCATGCGGGTATCAGGAACACCTGCTTTATTGGAACACAACGGGCATGACGCGTGTCATCAAAATAGACTTTGTCAAATGCCACCAAATGCATTGTCCATATCAGTCCACATATTTTCTAGTGTGTCCGTCTACAATTGGTCGAAACACTCTGGCAGGCAAGGGGGTATCATGAAAACCGTGCACTCCGAGTTCCATTAGAAACAGTCCATCAGTGTAAGTACTCCCCAAGTGGGCGGGAACTGCTTCCTCTTCTCCTTCCGTGAGATGTTAAGTGGGATAAAGCAACAGTCCTGAACCCTCACCCCACTGCAAAGACAGTGCTGCACTCTGAAATCAACACTTAAGTAAGTGCAATTTACACGTGAAGTCACTGTCCAATTCTGGCGTCGGTGCAGTCTTTGTAATTGCGGCAGTCCGGCATTACCCCAGTCCGTGAGGAAAAAAATAAAAAGTCTCCACTATAGATGTCGGACAACTTGTGGGGTGGGTGCTCGAGTGAGCTGTGGCCGCACACTAATATCCAACACCAAATTCCTTTCAGCCGAAAACAATTGAGCCCACATTGTTGCTCTGCACTCACAAGGTTATTACCTCATATGCCTTTGTCCGTGTCTTTGTAGGCTTCCTTAAACTTGCCTGGAAAGCTGCAATAGCTGCAGGTTTCAAGTAGTGTGTGCAAAATGTGCATAACTTGCTTTCATGAAATTTCGTGAATTTACGAGTAGTTGCATGAAATACAAATCCAGCATTTAGCTCTATATTTTAGTGTGAAATATATTCTTGTGTCAATTTTTAACATGAGGGCGCATTTCCAGATAAAAAAGCATGAAAAACATAATTTCCATGAACAACCAGAATGCAAGTGGCTGTTGTTTGTGTGCTACCATGCTATGATTTTGCTGTGAGTGGCCTCATAATTATATAATGTGGTGTAATGAGAAAATGTATGAAATATCTCATAAAAAGCATTACACAAATTTCCCGAAATTACACAAGTTAGGCCAGAGTAATTTAAATTTCACACTGGACTAGTTTCAAAGAGTACCTTGCACCTATAGATTGAGCAATTTGCAAGTGCAAGTCAAATTACATGCAGAAAACCACAGCTGTATATAATGGGAGAAGGTTTAGTATTTTGACAGTCAGCATGTACCCAGGCCCGACTCCCGGAATATTTATTTGGGTGGGCCAAGAGTGCATTAGGGTGGGCCACTGCGGGCCCGATTTGTCGCTTATATCATATGTCTGGTCAGGCCTGCTTCAGGGCCCTCCTTTATCTCTCCTTAGTCTTACCAGGCCCAGTAAAATGCAATATTTTCCTAATCTCTTTCTAAATATTATTACTCTCAAAAAGTGTTTTTTTCCATTTAATGTCTCTTTGATGGGAAGAGGCGGTTTCTGAGGTGGGAGTATCAGGCAAGTGATACTTCTCGGGCTCCCTTTGTGCAAGCCTTCAGGGAGAATCCCTCTTCATACCTACCTCCACCTGACCCCGGACTCTGCAGCGCACTCCCTCCAAGCCTGATTATCCACTTTTCTACTACCCCTCTCCAGTGCACCTTATGGCACAGCCAACCTTGGGACCCAGCCCCATATCAGTCACCATTTCATTATTCTTTGTAAAAAACATTTGCAAAATCACCTTCAAACTTAAAACATTGAATATAGATGTAAATATATTTAATACACACTTTAAGATATGTTCCACAGTTGCCCTAATGACCCAACTGCTAATCAAATAAACAAAAACAGGAAGGACCTGACAGTGCTGTCTTTAGCACTAGTGCGAAAGTTTTTTTTGGTGCCCCATTAATGACCTCTTTCTCCATGGGTACCTTTACTACCACCCTCCACCAGTGCCCTTCATTCCTCCTTAGCCTCTCCCCCTCAGACTCCCTCACTACCACTCTCATCCCTCTGCAGCTTCCCGCCATGGCCTACTCGGAGTCCCTCACTGCCACGCTCCACCAGTGCCCCTCATCTCTCCATAGCTGCTCCCCCTATTGACCTCCTTCTCAGATTCCCTCACTGCCACCTTTCACCAGCGCCCCTCATCTCTCCATAGCCCCTCTCTCATAGGCATTTCAGTTGTTGTATAGCACTACTCATATCAGTGTAGTGTGTGTCAGTACTTCACACCATGCACACATTATAAAGAGACAATGAATCATACAAGCACGTAAATCAGTCTACAGGGAATGTCACATAAGCCAATGAGGGTTACTATGTGTAGGAATGACATGACATCCGTACTGGTGGACAGTATATTTTATGAGGGTTTGGGCTGGGGAGGCACAAACTCACGATTTAGAGTACTCCAGTGGTTGGGGTGGGCTTTACTGATTAAAATATATATCGGCTCAAACAAACGTTTTTGTAACATTAGAATAATGAAAGACTGAGGAAATTCTAACTATATCACAACACAAAAAAGACCTGTGAGAAAGAGCACAGGCCCAATCGTGTAAGTCCTAGAACAGGAACAAAAACAACTTTCGGAGGAACGTTTTAAATTAAAGTGGTCATTTTCTATTGGCCTTCGTGCTGTCAATGTGAGGGCCAAGGCTCATGTTTGTTTGGGCCAGGCTCATGTTTGGGTGGGCCTGGCTCACCAGGCCCACCCTCTAGAACCAGGCCTGCAAGTACCCATAACAGGTTTAGTGATGAATGACTTAACAGTTGCATTTCGCAAATTCTCTAAAACTGAGGTAAAATAGTGTGGAATTCTTGGTTGTGACTGACATGACACTGGTATGATTAGTATCGCATCATCCATAAATTCTATAAAAAAAGATTATATTATCAAAGAATATATTAAATTTTTTCTTTGTCTATAAAGTAAATCTGTCTGATTAAAGTAATTATATATTTGGAGACAATGTCAAATATTTGAAATCTAGATAGTGAAATTATCAAATATAATAACATTTTTGTCGAAAAATGTACGTGGGCTATAGGTGATGAAAAACAAGAAAATAATGTCATAAGATTTTCAATTCTACTATGGTTTCTATACTTCCTTCGAAACGCACCCCTTAAAATTTATTTGGCAATTTTATCTACAAGGATAAATATTGAAAGGCTTTCCAAGAACGAGTGAGAAAGATTTGTATACACAGAAAATATTACAGGTAGCATCAAGTGACATGATTTTCTTTAGCATTTCAAAAATCTTTTTAAGTGACACTTTTGCGTAATCACCTTTCAGAAGTCCTAGGAAACAATTTTACTGATTTCTCCCCTTTCCCAGTTAATGAAAGGAAAATAACTCAACTTTATAGTAGCATTTAGCTGCTGAATTTGAAAAGGAAGGATATTTCACGGACTGTGTAGAGTCACTTGACACTATATAAGGAAATTATAAAGGAAACATTTGGTCATTAATAGGGTATTAATTTTGAAACCCAGTATTTTAGAATTAATATTTGCTGGCAAAAACGAGACTGATAATATCTTCTTTTTTTGGTAAACGATGTAATGAACATGAAACAGTAAGATATGAGTACTGAAAATCGAAATATAGATTGTTTGAACGAATCATGAAAATGTGTGTCAGTAATAAGAATATTGAGAGCGAGAAATTTCCACTTGTCCTCTGTTGCAGGCCCTGCAAATTTGGCACTCCGAACCGATGAAGCTGGCATGATTGAAATTCAATTTTCTTTGCAGCGGAAAGATACAATAATTTTAAAGATACATTAAACTTTCTCAGTGCACCTAAGACTATAGCAATACATAGACGATGTTTTGCTCCACCCTTCCATGCAAGTTTTAACATGTACACGGGATTTTCCTGTTAATTCTGAGATTTCTTACGTTTATTAGGCAAACAAATACAAGTATTAACTTCAGTGATAATACATTATGTATAATTATTTGATTCTTCATAGATGCTAACATATTTATTTTTGCTGTTTTATGTTTAGTTAGATTGGCATTTCAAATAATCTGCTTGGGGTTTTCAAAGACAGCTTGCCTCCACATTTTTATTGTTGCCTATTAATCATCTACAATTCTGAAAGCATGAAACATAAGAACCTGTAGTGTATGGTAATGGAGTTAATGTTCATTTATGAGCTTGCATGTAAAATCACAGTTCTTGATTTCAATAACAAAGTCTTAATGTTAGAAATGGGATTTCTGGTTGGCTAGGGCTTGCGCCAATGCCAGGCAGAAACCACCACTCTAGTCAGGGCTGGGGAGCTACACGCCAAAGATAACCCCTGCTCACCCCCTTGGTAGCTTGGCACGAGCAGTCAGGCTTTTCCCGGAGGCAATGTGTAAAGCGTTTGCGCACGCACCCAGCAACAACACCCTAGGCCCACCACAAAATAAACTCCACACAAGGTTATATATAAAAAATAGCCTTTGTATTATAATAAACACATTAGATGATAATCACATAATTTACACTGTGCCAACTGGCACTGGGCAGAATTTTACAAGGGACTATTTACACGGGACAGGGCCACATGGGCCACTGTCAGAATTAGCACAAATCACCAAGTGTACATGTAGAACATAACACAAATTAGCACTGTAGAACACAACGAGTATCTACTGGCGCAATAATAACCTCAGCGTCATCACACTAGCATCAGGTATAAAACCTATCCTGTATCTATCACAGGGGCATAAACACATTATGCAATTTCCCATTGGTCTAACGCATTAGACCTAACCACCTACGTATACCTACACTAGGGGCATATATCGTACAGGGAAGTACAACCTCCCTAACACCAACCTAAACAGGTAAAACAACCTCATAGGCAGAAATGACCACATTTAGAGGTATAAAACACAGGGTGCGCAAAACATGCTATACACAGTACATTTCCTAACACCCAATCACATTAGCATGAATCACAATAACACCTCCATCACATTAGGGTCCAGGTCGCACCCGAACCTAAACGTAGCAGCTGCCCACTACTTGGTGGGCAGCTGGGGACAAGAACAGGGCCTAAACGCTGCAGCTGGCACTAAGTGCTGCACAGCTGAGGAAGTCACATGAGGCAGGGGCTCTCAATAGCCCCTGAAACAATAGGCCAAAACGTGGGAGCCATCTGGCTCAGAAAGTGACATGTCCCCATGGAGCGCACGGGTTCCTGAAATAACTGTGCGCCAATATAGAATAGGAACTTGCCCCAAAGTACTGTGGAGCACACTGGCAGTTTAAATAAAATATGCCCCCGTTGTTGGAGCCTTTCTTGGCTCTGAAACCATAATGCCCCCTTCGTTGGAGCCATCTGGGGCTCAGAAATGCATTATGCCCCCGTAGCGTTGGAGCCAGCTGGGGCTCTTAAAATAACCATGCCCCCATAGCGTTGGAGCCTCTCTGGGCTCTAAAATAACCATCATGCTCACGCTGGAGCCACGGGGCTCTTAAAACAAACAGGCCCCCGTTGGAGCGGTCCGCTGCCATCCGGGGCCGCTCTAGACTTTATACTGCAGTTTCTGCTGAGCCCCCCCTCCAGCCCTGTACACTCACCGGGCTGTTCTCTTCACCCGGTCCCTCTTCTGGGACCGGGACTTGCTGCACGCCTCGCGCTTCTCACGGGGCTCCCGAGGCTCCCAGCCACTCAAGGGAGCCCCGCTGGGACGCGAGGCAGCTTCCCCTGGGTCCTCTCCTAGGGCCCAGGACTTCTCTCCGGTGCGGCGCGCGGGGCTTCCCTTCACACACGGGAGCCCCTTGCGACCCGGCACTGCCTCTCGTCTTCAGCTTCCGGTTCCGTCCGGCGGCCCCGCCCACAACCAGGCGGGCCGCGGACGGCAGCGTGAATCTCGGGGGCAATGAGGGGTAGGCTCCCTCGTAATCACAAGTACACGGCGCCGCCATCACGGCTGAAGTCGCGGGGTGGGCACCCACGCACCACAAATACGACAAAGTCACGGGGTGGGCACCCGCGCATACAATTAATTAAATAAGCGGGGTAGGCACCCGTATTGGCACACAACCAGCGGGGTGGGCACCCACGACAGGACACAATGAGGGGGAATCCCTACGCTGGGGATTCCCTCTAAGGAGTTCGCAGCACTGCAGGCGGCAGAGAGGCGCTCGGGGAAACCAGGGAAGCGCTATTCCATAATAATAAAGCGCTCCTCAGCAGATTGGAGACACAGCGCTCCACAAGCGCTAGGCAGGCTGTAACAAGCCTTGGTAAAGGGAAAAGTTCTAAGCAGTCCTGGGCATCAGAAGATGGAGGAAAGCAGCTCCCAGCAAGGGAAAGTCCTCCAGGTATCCAGGGGCTGGGCAGGGCCTAGGTAGGCAAGCCTTCCTCTGGGCCCCAGCAGCAGCACGCCCCTGGTAGATTCGAGTCAGAACAAGAACAAGAACATTTTGTAAGGGGTCACAGCCCCTTTTTATACACATTTTACCTTTGTCTCAAGGTGCAGGGGAGGGGCGAACCAGATGCAACTGGTTCTTGAGCACTTTGTTTTTCTCAGCCCCTCTCCCTATTCTCAGAACAGGCCAGGGTCATCAGTTGCACCACAGGGGGCGGAGCCAGCATTGTGTGGGGAAAGCCCAGCCCTATTCAGGGCCTAGGTGTACTCCTCCCACTCATCAACCTGCAGAGCTCTCCACCCACCACTGGGGCAGACCCACCCCGACTCCTGGAGCCAGGCACACCAGCCAATCATACACCAGACAGTCACTGCACATTTATGCCAGTGTCTAGAAATGGCGCTTCTATACTAGCTACAGTAACGCCGCATACATCATTGCGCAGCATTCACTCTCACAAGTTTGCACATATCAAACTCGACCCTGCACTCCCCACGCATCAGGAACTAGCACGGTCACTCAGATCCCCCATGCATTCCTATGGGAGGGCAGGTCAGTCTCATTCAACCACACAGAGCGCACGCGCTTTCCACTGGGACACAGTGTGAAAGCACCTAGAGGCCTAAAATCACTAGTACAACACTGGAAAAAGGCTAGGATACTGCAAAAAGTTCTAGGGGTGAACTTGCCAGAAGGGCCAAGTCCAACACTTAACTTGTAATTAACTGTTCTGTTAGGCCCGTGAAGATTTATGTTCAAATATGCATTTACAATGTTACTTATTACAACTACTACAATTAATTTGACTCGAAATAGCCAGTCAGATCTTGCTGCTGTCACCCCGCCCGCCAATTTCTCTGAATGCTTGCTAGTTACTGATCCAGTTAATGCACCCACTGGTGGTGTGCCGGCGTCAGATATTTCTCAGAATGGGTCTCAGAATCTACCTCAGGAATTGGGCCCGGAGGACACCTGCAAGGTTGGACCTGCTTCTAAAGTAATAAGTAGCCAATCCATGATTTCTGATCCTCTATGTCTAGCCAAAGATTTATCATGCATAGGAACGTCAGGGGCAGAGAGCAATTCTGACCCGAGCTTTCAGGATGAAGAGCAGGATGATGAGCCATCTCTGTCCGGAATCATGCAGGCACTTAAGATCCAGAGATTAGAGGCCCAACAACACTATCATCAAGTTAGGGCCGATAGTATTGAAATCAAAAAATCATTGGCGGAGGTTACTACTAAGGTGTCCCACCTTATCTCTGAGGTTTCTGATCTTCAATATAGGGTGGCAGTAGTAGAGGAGGGTAACTCCCTAACCATGAAACAGGTCAGTATACATGAGTCACACTTAACTATGGTTCAATCAAAGATTGAGGATCTTGAAAACCGACAGAGGCGCCCGAATCTGAGGGTTTTTGGGATCCCGGAAGGCAGTGAAGGAACCGACCCTCGGGCATTTATTGTTGGCCTTTTTCAAAAGGCATTACCGGACTTGGATGACTGGGATATGGACACTCAAGTTCAGAGAGCACATAGGTTACCGCTGTATCTCTCACGTGATATTCAAGCTAAAAGAAATTTTGCTAGGCCTATTTTGGTTTCTTTGGGAAATTGTTTGCTGCGTCAGGCTATTTTTTTTAAGGCACGTCCTACAGCTCCTGTCAAAGTGGGCTCATTTTCAATGTTTGTGCGGTCCGATCTTTCAAAACTTACCATGGAAAAGCAGTGGCTCCTCCGGCAACTTATGGACCCTCTCAAAGCTGTGTGCTCACAGGTTGTGCTACAGGAGCCCGCTCGTCTGAAAGTTGTTAAAGATGGTCGTACATATTTTTTCTTTAATGAGCAGGAAGCAAGAAAAGCTCTTTGTAAATGGCAATCCGTAGCAAAAGATTGATTTGTAATACTATGATATTATGCCATTATTTGTGTTTTGAGTATTGTATCGTTCCATTAACGTAATTGATGTGTAGAATGTACTCCCTTTGGTAAAATCATTTTCTTTTTCTTTTTTTGTGGGCTGGCTTGGGGGGAAGGGCGTGGCGATTGTGGTGGGTCTCGATAGGGGGGCGGGGGTGGGGTGTTCTCTTTTTGCTGTCATTCCAGGACAGCTAAGTAGGGGGTTGATTCCTTTCTTAGGATACTGGGTGGGGGTTTGTCATGGTAGGGGTGGGAAGAGTTGGGAGGTTTGATGGTGGTAGGTGGGGGTTAAATGGTCACATCACAGTTGGAAATGTACAGAAATTGTCTATGCAAGTTTGCTATGTTAGTTTGTTTACAGATGGAATTGGAATTCGATGCTATAAGATAAATTCATCTTATGCCGAGTATTAAATTTATGAGTTGGAATGTCTGCGGGTGAACCAAGCCAATAAAAGACAATAAAAGACGGCTGGTTGCGGAAGAGCTGAAGGTGTTTAAGCCTGATATAGTGGGTCTTGTGGAAACTCATGTGGCTTTTAAAGATAGAAACTATTTGAAACAGTTAGGCTATGAATTGATTGTGTGCACATCTCAGTTGGTATCCATTCGGGGGGTCGCATTGTTGAAGGCGAAACATTCTGAGGTCAAAACTTTACGTATTTTGGCTGATCCTAAGGGAAGATGGGTGATTGCTCAGCTCTCTTTATGCAGTCACAAAATGACTATATGTACGATTTATGGCCCTTATAATGATCTTCCCGATGTGTTTTCTTATCTTAGCTCTGAACTGTTAGAATGGTCTGGGGACCTTATTGTGATGGGCGATTTTAACTGTATAATAGATAAGAAAATTGATACCACAAATTTAAAAGTTAGAAGTAGAATGGTACAGGTGAGGGCAGCAATACATGATTTGCTTCATCTTCATCAATTGGAGGATGCTTGGAGAATGCTATACCCCTCATTGCCAGGCTTCACTTTCTTCTCCTACCCGCATAAACAATACTCCCGCCTTGATATGATTTTGACTAAATATGTTCTGTTGGAGAATTCCATTATGGTGGTATGTCCTAAGATCACCTCAGATCATAACCCTATTATGCTTACCCTACCTATTGATACTGATGTAGCTTTACAAACCAGGGAATTTTCGTTTCCGAGGCATCTCCTTAATAACTTAGACTACATTACACACATGCAAGAGGTCCTTAGGGAATATTTAGTTAATAATCTACACTCTACATCTTTTGCTATGGTTTGGGATTGCTTAAAGGCATATGTGAGGGGGTGACACTCCAGTATATTGTTAAACAAAATCGGTCTTATTTTAGTCAGCTTGATAGTGACCATATGAAATACATGAATTTAGAGCAGCAACATGCCCAATTAATTTCTTTGAAGGCTATTGAGGAACGACAAGTATATCTACAGATTATTGATATAAGAGCGAAGCTTGGTAGAAGGCTTAAAGATAAAGATAAAGCAGTAATTTTCTCAAGTTTAGAACAAGGCAGTATGAGTACGGTGAGTGGGTTGGATGAGTCTTGGCCTATCAACTAGCTGACCAAAGAGCTAAGGTCTACATTAAGAAAATTAATGGGGTAAATGGTGATGTTTTCTCGAAACCATAAGAAATCGTGGAGCAGTTTAGGATATTTTATGCGGATTTGTATAACGAAGCAAGTAGCTTCAATATTCAATCGGCTATTGCCTATATACAAGAGAGTGGGCTACCTTTACTAGATCCGTCGCAAACCTCGATCTTGGAGGGAAATGCTGATTTAGCAGAGATTAATCTTGCAATTGGGGCTTTACCCACTGGCAAAGCAGTGGGTGAGGATACCATTCCACTTGAATTTTATAAAACATTCAGGGATCTTCTGACTCCAGTTCTTCTTGAGCTGGTTAATGAGATTCTCGATGGAGGTGATTCCCCTCCCTCGTGGAACAAAACTAATATTATTGTTTTCCCTAAAAAAGGTAAACCACCCGAAAATCTTAGTTCCTACGGACCAATATCCTTAATTAACTTAGATGCTAAAATCTTTTCTAAGCTTTTGGCATCTCGCTTAGCCCCTCTGATGCATTTGTTAGTTTCTGAGGAACAGAATAGTTTCATTCCTGGTAGGGACACCGCTGCACATATAAATACTGCTATAGCCGCGTTTGACATTGCTAGCCATTTGGATCAGCGAATTGGAATGCTGATGTTAGACGCCGAGAAAGCCTTCGACCAGGTGGCCTGGGGATCTCTGTGGTGTACAATGGGGTCTTTTGGTCTTGGTCGGAGGTTTGTCTTGGCGGTTCAGAAACTTTATTGCAAACCTACTGCTGTAATTAAGTACAGTGGTCTTGCCTCGTCCTCTTTTAGTATTTTTCGTGGTACGCGGCAAGGCTGCCCGCTTTCTCCATTATTATTTGCGTTGTATATCGAGCCTTTTATTAGACACTTACTTTATAATATGTTTATTTCACCGTTTTTTTTTTTAATGGTATCTCTTTAAAAGTCATGGCTTATGCAGACGACATTGCTATTTTTACTACAAGGCCAGTCGAAGCCATTACAGTGATAACTCAAGAGGCGCAATGGTTCGGGTCTTTTTCCGGATATAAACTTAATCTGAATAAGACACAGTCAATTCTTAATTTTACACCGATAGCAGCCCCATCCTCGCTAGGCATCACAGCTTCGGCTATGTATTTAGGTGTATGTCTTAGTTCTCGTATCAACGATATTTTTGACCTAAATTAAACACCATTGTTGAAAAAGGTAACTATCGATCTTCGTAGGTGGCATAGACTTCCACTGACTATTATTGGGAGGTGTAATATAGTTGAGATGAATATACTACCTAAATTTCTCTATTTATTTCGCGCCATCCCTTTAAGAATCCCGGTGACCTTTTTTAAGCGTTTGGATAGTGTTATTGGAAGCTTTATTTGGAGTTATCGGAGAGCGAGAAGAGCGCTTAGATATATTAAGCTGACTTTGAGCAAGGTGGTTTTAAACTTCCGGATTTCAGAACCTATTTTTGGGCTGCCTTTATTAGTCGGATTCAGTGTTTACTTAAGGGACCTGCTGTGGGTAAACCTTGGCTCGCGTATCAGCTGGCATTCGGCTTAAACACGGGATTTTTATTACATCACATGTCAGACCCAAACTACTACAAAAGAGTCCGATTTAAGATTATTCAGCATATCTTTCACATCTGGCAGGACATATGCAAAAAATTTAATGTTTCAGATTGGCATGAATTTACCTATATTTGGGGTAATCCGAGGCTCCAGGGTATTACATTGTTGGGGCATCTTTATGATGAACATAGCTTTAAGTCTTTTCAATCACTGTCAGAGGATAATGGGGTTAATTTATTTTTTAAATACCTACAAATTAGGAACTTTTTTATGCAGGGGGAAGGCTTGTTGGTTCTCTCTCCTACGACAGAGGTTCTTCGGGTAATTTTTAAAAATGGGGGCCGAGGCCTCATAGGGAGAGCTTATCGTTGTTTTATAGATGTATCAGACGATGATGTTATACAGGTTACAGCCAAATTGAACAATATGTTTGACATTGAGATGACTCCTGATGAGGTTTCAGAATCATTGGCTAGAATTAACTCCTCTGTCACTTCAATTAACTTAAAATTGCAACAACACCGCATCCTGTTTATGTCATATTATACTCCAAAAGTCATTTCTAAATGGGTCGTGTTGTACAATTCCATTAAGTCCTACTGCCCCAAGTGTAATGAATTTGCTGTGGATTTACGTCACATGTTTGTTATATGCCCCAAGCTTGCTGATTTTTGTCATAAGGTTGTTCAGGAGTTGAGTAAGTTAATAGCACCTCCAAGCTTGTTTTGAGCTAATTGTCCCACGGGTTTGGTTCAGGTTTCTTTGAAAATTAAATGTAGTCTTAAACGTTTGTTATTTAATATGCAAGACAACCTGTCCAGTGGTTTATGGAAGTTTGTAGAACATTCAAAATAATGTTCAGTTAAGATACCTTGGTTGCTTCTGAAAAGAAAATAGGTAATCCAGTCAAAGGATTTATTATGAAACCTTGCATCTCATGGTCATGGTTGGCAGAATTCCTAATACAGCTTAACAAAAAGCATTGGTAAAGCCAACAGTTTTGACTTTTTGTTAGGAGATGAGTTTAGTAAGAGTTGGACGACTTTGCGCATGTCACCTGGAGCTGTTAAAGAAAGTAAGCGTTACAACAAACAAATGATGGACGGAATGCTGACAATGCAGACATTCTCCCCCAGTAAAGAGATCTGGGTTAAATCCATCGTTCTTTTGCCCACTACACCACCCCAGTTTAGACATGGCCATATGCAAATCAGTCTTGACCCTGTGCCTCATGGGAACAGTCCAGCCCGAACTGCCAAGCCATGTCTTCCCTGGACCGGAATCAAGCATCCTAGGACCGGTTTCTGGCTATCAGCCGTCATCAGCCAGGATAGCTTGACTCCAGTGGCGCAGTGAGCACGGGTCCCACGTCTGGGAATACCCATCCCACTTAGGGCAAAAAGCGTTACAACAAACAAATGATGGACGGAATGCTGACAATGCAGACATTCTCCCCCAGTCAAGAGATCTGGGTTAAATCCATTGTTCTTTTGCCCACTACACCACCCCAGTTTAGACATGGCCATATGCAAATCAGTCTTGACCCTGTGCCTCATGGGAACAGTCCAGCCCGAACTGCCAAGCCATGTCTTCCCTGGACCGGAATCAAGCATCCTAGGACCGGTTTCTGGCTATCAGCCGTCATCAGCCAGGATAGCTTGACTCCAGTGGCGCAGTGAGCACGGGTCCCACGTCTGGGAATACCCATCCCACTTAGGGCAAAAAGCGTTACAACAAACAAATGATGGACGGAATGCTGACAATGCAGACATTCTCCCCCAGTCAAGAGATCTGGGTTAAATCCATCGTTCTTTTGCCCACTACACCACCCCAGTTTAGACATGGCCATATGCAAATCAGTCTTGACCCTGTGCCTCATGGGAACAGTCCAGCCCGAACTGCCAAGCCATGTCTTCCCTGGACCGGAATCAAGCATCCTAGGACCGGTTTCTGGCTATCAGCCGTCATCAGCCAGGATAGCTTGACTCCAGTGGCGCAGTGAGCACGGGTCCCACGTCTGGGAATACCCATCCCACTTAGGGCAAAAAGCGTTACAACAAACAAATGATGGACGGAATGCTGACAATGCAGACATTCTCCCCCAGTCAAGAGATCTGGGTTAAATCCATCGTTCTTTTGCCCACTACACCACCCCAGTTTAGACATGGCCATATGCAAATCAGTCTTGACCCTGTGCCTCATGGGAACAGTCCAGCCCGAACTGCCAAGCCATGTCTTCCCTGGACCGGAATCAAGCATCCTAGGACCGGTTTCTGGCTATCAGCCGTCATCAGCCAGGATAGCTTGACTCCAGTGGCGCAGTGAGCACGGGTCCCACGTCTGGGAATACCCATCCCACTTAGGGCGAAAAGCGTTACAACAAACAAATGATGGACGGAATGCTGACAATGCAGACATTCTCCCCCAGTCAAGAGATCTGGGTTAAATCCATCGTTCTTTTGCCCACTACACCACCCCAGTTTAGACATGGCCATATGCAAATCAGTCTTGACCCTGTGCCTCATGGGAACAGTCCAGCCCGAACTGCCAAGCCAACATTCCCTGGACCAGAATCAAGCATCCTAGGACCGGTTTCTGGCTATCAGCCGTCATCAGCCAGGATAGCTTGACTCCAGTGGCGCAGTGAGCACGGGTCCCACGTCTGGGAATACCCATCCCACTTAGGGCAAAAAGCGTTACAACAAACAAATGATGGACGGAATGCTGACAATGCAGACATTCTCCCCCAGTCAAGAGATCTGGGTTAAATCCATCGTTCTTTTGCCCACTACACCACCCCAGTTTAGACATGGCCATATGCAAATCAGTCTTGACCCTGTGCCTCATGGGAACAGTCCAGCCCGAACTGCCAAGCCATGTCTTCCCTGGACCGGAATCAAGCATCCTAGGACCGGTTTCTGGCTATCAGCCGTCATCAGCCAGGATAGCTTGACTCCAGTGGCGCAGTGAGCACGGGTCCCACGTCTGGGAATACCCATCCCACTTAGGGCAAAAAGCGTTACAACAAACAAATGATGGACGGAATGCTGACAATGCAGACATTCTCCCCCAGTCAAGAGATCTGGGTTAAATCCATCGTTCTTTTGCCCACTACACCACCCCAGTTTAGACATGGCCATATGCAAATCAGTCTTGACCCTGTGCCTCATGGGAACAGTCCAGCCCGAACTGCCAAGCCATGTCTTCCCTGGACCGGAATCAAGCATCCTAGGACCGGTTTCTGGCTATCAGCCGTCATCAGCCAGGATAGCTTGACTCCAGTGGCGCAGTGAGCACGGGTCCCACGTCTGGGAATACCCATCCCACTTAGGGCGAAAAGCGTTACAACAAACAAATGATGGACGGAATGCTGACAATGCAGACATTCTCCCCCAGTCAAGAGATCTGGGTTAAATCCATCGTTCTTTTGCCCACTACACCACCCCAGTTTAGACATGGCCATATGCAAATCAGTCTTGACCCTGTGCCTCATGGGAACAGTCCAGCCCGAACTGCCAAGCCATGTCTTCCCTGGACCGGAATCAAGCATCCTAGGACCGGTTTCTGGCTATCAGCCGTCATCAGCCAGGATAGCTTGACTCCAGTGGCGCAGTGAGCACGGGTCCCACGTCTGGGAATAGTCCCTTAATTAAGCTACAACGATAAGGGAGATGGGAATAGCACCCACTTTCCTGAATAAACTGCATTAGCAGAGTTCAGCTATCCCCCAAGAAAACGATTCAGAAGATGAAATTTGTGTTGTAAGTGGTGGTCCTAAAATTCACACACTGGAAGAAAATGCATAGCAGATACTTTAGACAATGGAACAGTGTGTCCGTTGCTTCTGTAAAGAAAACTGTGAGTGTGCATCCTTACGTTGGGAACAGAAAACCAGTCAATAGAAATCAATATTTTCTTTACAGAAAAGTGAAAGTAATAAATGTGCTATGATGACTTGTGACTGCCACTCGGTAGTTATAACAGCTAGCACTTCCTAAACAAAAAAGTAATAAATCAGAAATTAAAATGTTGTTTCAGCAACGTAAATGCCCAACAAGCATGCACTGCCTCTATTCTAAAAAAATGACTGCATGAGAGCTCCATCACCAAAACCTAATGGGAACACAAAAAGGGACAATGTTAACATCCACGAAATACAATGATGGACAGCCATTTTAGGCAATACCCTTTCATTTAAATAAATATTAACTATTAGCTGAATGGGGCTGCCTCAAGGCCCACTCTCTCTCTATACAAGTGCAGAGAATTGATGACATAAGATCCACTGGACTTTTAAAGTGTCCAGAGCCAGGCTTTGAAATGAGAAGACTCTGTCAAAGACTAGAACTGAAGAGTTTGACTACTGAGACCGTGTAATGTAAGACGGCTAGACATGTTGAATCTAGAAGTCAACTGAAAAAACTCTGAAAGGGCATTGACATGTGGTGAACCCACTATATTTCCATATAATACTTATTTTCCTAACCTGCAGAAATGCATCTCTTAGTTTTATTCGTCACTGTGCCAAACTGAGCTATGCTTATCCATAATATACTTCAGAGTTTAGTTTTGTGTATCTATCATATTTTGTGAGGTGCATTTTTTAGACTTATTTCCTTCCAATTTTGCTCCAGGCAGATCTAACACATGGGATGGAAGAGGGACATGAGTCATGAATGACAATTCTTTCTGCTAGCAGTGCAGTATTTACGAGACAGCAGGATAGTCCTCACTGCTAACGGTTTGGCTGCATTTTGGTCATAAGTGGGGTGTTCTTTGAAACCTTTTACCCGTGTGTTAGAATAACATTTGAACAGCAGCGGTCCGTGGAGGGAGTTCCGTGGGGCGGAAAGGAGGGGCGGGGGAAGGGCAGGGTGGGGGGTACTAAACACCGGAATATGGATAAATGGAGGTAAGTAAACAATTAAATAAATAAAACGAATGTCGTAGCGCGCACTGCACCGCATTTTGTGATGCAGGGCGCGCTACGTAATTCATTTTATTTATTGAATTGTTTACTTACCTCCAATTATCCATGTTCTGGTGTTTAGTACCCCCCACCCTGCCCGTCCCCCTCCCTGCCTTTCCGCCCCACGGAACTCCCTCCACGGACCGCTGCTGCATTTGAACAAATAAGGTCAGATTCCAAAAGACGGAGGGACAACATGATCTTTCACTGTAATGTTACCTTCAATGTCCCAAACTCTCCGCCCTTTATTTCTCCCTTTTGTCAGCATAAAAAGACATACCACAAATGTGTTATAATGGCATCATTCGATACCCCGTATCACTTTAGAACAGACCATGTGAAGTTATTAGGCTTGAGCTATGTTGATGACAACGCATAGACTATATAATTATACATATGTTCTTTCTTGCTAACTTCAACTTTGTTTACACTGAGGGGTTAGATTTACAAAAAATTAATGCAGCGCAGTGCAGCCCCCCATGAGACTGAGCTGCGTTGCGCGACAGGAAGGGAGCAGAAGAGCGCCATATCTTCAGCGATATGGTTCTCTCCTCCTCTTTCCGTGCGCTGGCAGTGATTACAGCTGCTGTGTGACACGCATACACCTTAGCGCCATAGTGAGTGCATAATGAGTGCATTAGTCTAGCATAGGTTTTGTACAGGAAGGGTACACATTTTTTCCACTTTGTATGCATGCTGCACGGTGCAGCACGTATGCCAAGTCAGAAAATGAAGGAGAAATTTATGTGCGCCTACTTGAAAAGGGCGCTGATTTCTCAAGCTAAACCCAACCTAATTTTATTTAATAAATTCAGTTTAGCGTAAGATAGCTTGGGTGGTTGCATGGGAACGCCCATGCTCACCCTTCGTACGTCCCCATGGTGCAAAGTAATGCGAAGCAGGTCTATGCGCTGCTTCGCATCACCTTTCTGTTATTTCCAACACTGAACAAGTTTAGCACTGGAAAGTAAATAGGGAAGTAAAGATTTTGAGCTGATTCACTTTTGTGACTCAAACACGGTGCAAAATCTTGGTAGATTTCCCCGAGTGTAGATTTATTAATGCGATGGAACACCCACAAATGTGCATAACCAAACACCCAAAAATGTATGTGCATACAGACACACAGACTCACACAGTGATTTACGAAAAATGCGGAATGTGCATATAGTACAACAAAGATTTTTCCAGTTCCTGAAGAACTGACAAGAAAAGTGCTTCTGCATCTCCCAGTATTTACGAGCATTAACATTTTGAGTACACAATTAGTTGCTGTAATGTGTCATATAACCAAAGTCTCTGTTGAATTCACAAACTCTCGAAGCTGAATATCCTATGTATTCATTTCCTGTGTGCGCCTGAAGCTTCCTTTGAGAATTAGCTATGGGAGATATCGGGTAAAGTGTTCCGGTCGTGTGAAGTGCGGTCCCACTGGTGTTACAGAGCCTTACTATTGTATTATTAGCCTGCCAGGATTCAATCTGTCGAATGTTTTTTCCCTCCCACATTTCTTTCTGGATGAATACCACATCTCTCGCGCAGCTGGTGGACGCTGTCTTAGTTCTGCAGTTACGATGTTTTCTTTTTAAATGTTGTTTCCAGACGATTGGTGGATTAAGATGTTCGTGCACGGGGTTCTCTGAATCAAAGAAAGCAGCAGCAAATGCAGGAATCTCTCCCACAGACCTTCTTAGTTGAATCAGTTATGTAATTATTCTCTCATTTCGACACGCACATCTCTTATTTAACACATTGTCTAAGTAGAGACTGCTGTAGTGTATACTCTGGTGAAATATGACTCATAATAGACAAGGAACAGCAAAAAAATAGTATAGGGCTGGCAAGGACACACTTGATCCTGTTTGACATAAGCATTAAATAACCGAGTTTACCAAAAATACACCAAATGTCACTATCAAGAGTATAGTTGAGTCATTGCCAATCTAGGGCCTGAGTTTGATAAGGGTGTTGATGGTGTCTTTGTTAATGACCACAGCACCACCACAAAAATGTATGTGTTGAGCAGCTGAACACAACCTTTCATTTTGGAAGGGTCATAAATGGGAGTGCTGAGGAGGAAATACATCTTCAAAGAATCAGCTTTAAAACACGATTTATACCAGGTAAAGCGCCCAAGACCAGAACGCGTCAGGTTAAGTACGAAGCCCAAGATCAAGTGCCTAGGGCATAATCGTGTAGCTGATGTGATGAATCGCCATTCACAATCTAGAATATGAGGATAACCAATCAAAATGCAGTAAGTCGAAATAAAAGTACACCTTCTTACAGACGTAAAAGTCAAATGAGTAAAGAAACTCACTACATACTAAATAAAATGTATAAACCCCTCAACTACAAGATGCAATATAGCTTAACAAATCATGCAGTGCTTGTCAGTTTTTTGCTGTTTTTTCTTGGTTGCTTGCTCTGCACACTCCCTTTTTCCTACTCTGTAACACAGAAATAAAAAAGGGGGGAACCTGCCACTGATGTGGTTGATGGTGTGGGGATGAGGGTCGTGAGCAGTGTTGAACTGCCTATAAGGCAATCAGGCAGTGCCTGGTGAGCTGCTCTAACAGATCGGTGTGTTGGCTGGTTTTTAGCAGTTTGTGGGCTGGTTTTACGGCCAGGAGAGACATTTATTACTGCTGGTTTCCCTGATATTACCAAAGTGTTGCCTACAGCAAACACAAATGCATTTAGTCAAATATTCCTTACAAAATACCTATACAGCGTGTCTTTAAAAGTTCCAACTGCCTGAGTTGCAATTGTGGGCTACTTTTTTAGTTATCTGGTTTGCTATTTGGGGCCATTTTTAGGTTTCGCCTGCACAGCCCTTGCACTGTGCTTGTGAAATCTATTATATTTAATGTAAATCTTAAATGGGGCGTACATCTCGCCATTACTTTTTATTGGTTTTTGGGCTTGCCACTTACTTTTCCTCTATTTCTATTGGTTGTAGCATAGCATTTCCTGTTGTTCCTCGTGTGTTTAACTTATCAGTGTCCTGTGGCTCAAGTACTGTATTTATCCGCTTAAGGTGGACTTTTTTATGTTTTGCATCCACTGCTCTTATTTTTATTATACTTTCTTCCCTGCACTTCATACGAGTACATGTGCTCCATCGTCTTCTTGCTGCTGTTTTTTTTTTTGGCTTGCACTCTCCTTGTCCCCGGGCTCCGTTTTTATTATACTCTCTTCCCAGCATATGTGTTTCATCATCTTCATGCAGCTGGGGTTTTTATTAGCTTGTGCTCTCCCCGCCCTCCAGCTCTCTTATGCTGCTCTACCTTTTCCACTGCTTGTGCTCCCTTTGCCTGCACATTACTTATTTTTATTATACTTCCCTGCACTCCATACGAGTACGTGGTCCATCGTCTTTTTTTTGGCGTGCATGCTCCCTGCCCTCTTGCTCCCTCGTGCTGCTTTACCCTTCCCACTGTTTGTGCTCCCAATCACCTTCCCTTCTTACTGTTCGTACTTTTTTAAACAATTTTAGAAAGCACAAACATGACCCAAAGGTATCAGAGCATTTTACATAACCACCAGTTACATTACAGACAGGTGCATTCATTTTCAGTCACGGGGAGATTAAGTGACTTTCTTTTATTTTACTTTGAGACAGGCGATGCTGCTGTTGTGTTCCCACTCCCTCCGCCATTACTCCTGTGTCAGTTGCCCTGCAGAAGAAGTCATGAAATGTGCCCATGGCAAAACAGCAGGTGCACAGGTACGTCATGCTCCCTTTTCCAAGAATGGTATAAATAAGCAAGTTTGTGTGTATGCATGTTAGTCTATGTATGTCCGAAACATATGTGTTTATTAAATTCTTTATTGCTTTAAAATGGGAAATACATTTACCCTAGCTAAAGACCCACATAGGTTTCATGGTTCGTGAAATATTACCTCCTCACTGCAAGACATCCGCCATTTTTTAAAATGTTATCCAGATAAATTTGACCTGGATCAGCAATGTCTGCCCAAGCTTAATTGTTAATGATCAAAAATACAAAACAAATCAAACATTACAATTTCTGGACAACACTTTTTTTACAGAGATATATCATGGTGCAGGATTATGTATTGTCATTCTGATAATTCTTTGCATTCGTGGATTTGACATATCCACACATTATTTAACATTTTATCTGTATTTGAACATAAGTGAAAACACAACTTCCAGAATGCACTGTTTTGTGAAATAAAGTCCTTAACTGAAACAATGGGCTTGGCGTTAATAACACAGTCTCTCTCACTCCTTAGGGTGAGCGGCATGCCCAACCATGTATTTCAATTTGCATTCTGACACTTGCGACATCCTACATTTATAAAGGAAAAGTTATCTAAATAAACATAATGCAAGAAAGCAGTGTGAAGTGCAGGACTGGACTATGTAATCAAGGTGGCCTGGCATTGGAGACTGCGGGATCTTTGCTAACTTAGAAATTGCGATAATTTGACATTTTCGCGTTCCGCGGAGAGCGCGACAATGTCAAAAATTCCGGTTTCCGCAGCTTGCCGATAATTTGTTTATTGCTCGCGCTGTAAAATAATACATTCTCGCGCGCGCGCGATCGCCTTACCTGAATCCCTGCGTTCGCCGACAAGTTTTCTTGATCCGGTCGCATTCTCCATGAGATGTTGTATTGTTTTTAGCCATTTGCGCTGTCTCGCGACAGTTCGCGCCCGCAGTGACGTCATGCGTCGCGCGATCACGTCTTTCTTCTCGCGATCATGCACCGCGAGACAACTCAAAACAAAATGGCCGCGCCCGCAAGCAACCACATGTAAGTTGGCGACATCACAACTTGCCCCTTTTCCAAGTTAATTCAGCATCAGTAATTTCTATTGAGTAACTTTCAGCAATGGGAATGTCATTAAAATGATCAGCAGAAGAAGGAGAAAAAGTGAGACTCCTTTATTCAGAGATGCTCTGAAACAACGCACACTATTTTCCTAATGCAGTAAACTGATGAAAGGGTTCTTTCTCATGCTTGGTCCACGCAGGGACGTAGCAAACAATTAACAAATACAGAATCAGAAAAATAGTTACATTACCACACAGCGCTGGGTAACATTAACCCAAGGGGTGTTTTTGACGGCTGGAAGGACCCAGATTTCTTGCACATACACCTTCGGGGAGCTCCAAGGCAGCATGAGGTAACAAGAAAAACACTTTCAGATGCTAAGTTAGCAAAGATCCCGCAGTCTCCAATGCCAGGCCACCTTGATTACATAGTCCAGTCCTGCACTTCACACTGCTTTCTTGCATTATGTTTATTTAGATAACTTTTCCTTTATAAATGTAGGATGTCGCAAGTGTCAGAATGCAAATTGAAAAACATGGTTGGGCATGCCGCTCACCCTAAGGAGTGAGAGAGACTGTGTTATTAACGCCAAGCCCATTGTTTCAGTTAAGGACTTTATTTCACAAAACAGTGCATTCTGGAAGTTGTGTTTTCACTTATGTTCAAATACAGATAAAATGTTAAATAATGTGTGGATATGTCAAATCCACAAATGCAAAGAATTATCAGAATGACAATACATAATCCTGCACCATGATATATCTCTGTAAAAAAAGTGTTGTCCAGAAATTGTAATGTTTGATTTGTTTTGTATTTTTGATCATTAACAATTAAGCTTGGGCAGACATTGCTGATCCAGGTCAAATTTATCTGGATAACATTTTAAAAAATGGCGGATGTCTTGCAGTGAGGAGGTAATATTTCACGAACCATGAAACCTATATAGTTCATTTTGGTGCCAAAATATAGGTTTAGGGGGTCAAGTAGCTTCATAGAGACAGAACATAACTCCCCAGAGCAACCTTCCATCATTTTCCAAAATGGCGGCTATATTTAAAGAAGAAGTGACATATATAGAAATACAGAAAATAATAATGGTTTTTAATCCTCTTATGTATACACCAAACAATGTTTAGGATCTGAATATGGAAAAAAAATGTTTATCACTCCCGTTACAGACACATTTTCATAGTTCACTTTATTTGTTTCGTCAATCGCTCGTGGTACATTTGCAGAATGTTGGAACATTTGTGAAGAGCATATCGACAGGGACATCTTTTTGTAGCACAGGTTTGGCAAGCACATGTCCGTGTAAGTTCTGTGGGTAGAGGCATTAGACATTTTGGTAGGTTTTAGCATCCTGTCAATATCTTCACAACAAAATTCACACAGATCTTTCTCTACATGTGCATGATCCGAAACATTTACAGATCTTCTGATCAAGTAGAACACTCTTTTAAGGTGTCCACACACAGAATATGACATTGGTAGAAAGTCACTTAGTCGGTCTGATCGCTTTACTGAAGATTGTCAAATGTGTGCCAGTCAGAACTAATTTTCCACACATGCACAAGGTATTTTTCGATGTCTTTAATGTCACATTCTTGTTCTGTCTCAGAAAATCCTTTTAGAAACTTCACAGGTTCAGCAGTTAAAGCTCCAAGATATATTCCAATTTTGCTCATAGTGTCATCACCCATAAGAATATGTGCCTTTATAAAAAAAAAACTGGGTCTTTTTTTGCCTGTTTCATAAAGTATCTCTAACTCTGACAATCCTTGACAAATGAACATTGCAACAAGTGTAAGTAGTACAGTAATAACATCTGTGTCATTTGACAACACAGTGACTCGATTGGAACCATTTCGAACAGCCCACTCAACATGTAGCATAACATAAAGGTCAGCTCCCTCTAATTTGTTGTTAAGTTCTTGAACAATATGACCCATACCTTTTGAATATATCTCCTTGGCACCAACTCCTCATTGACAATTATTCCACTTACAATAATTTGGAAATTTAGTGTTCACTGAAGTATCAGCAATGGTTTAGCAAGTTAACATCTCCAAGTTCATCATGTTCGATTTTGATGACCAGAATTTATCAAGTTGCACAGATAGTATAGATGTCGAATTTTCAATGCAGACAAGGTCAATTGATACACTTGTAAACATTCATCTGATTCTCTCACATTTTTTGACAGAAAGATCAAAGACGATGTGCAATTTTTGCAAGGTGCACACTGACTTTGATATCTGTAGAACGGTATGAATGACCTCTCCAAAGTTTTGCAAGGATGAAATCTTGACCATTCGCAATTGTGACATACAGTCCACAACAACAGCAGTTTTCAATGACAACACTTTTCTGAATTGAAACTCTTCAGGTGAAGGTTTTTTATCGAGCTCTAATACGAGTTTGTGCTTCACTGGTTGGATGCACAGAGTGTTCTTGATGAATTCACCCCTTTCT
This sequence comes from Triturus cristatus, assembly GCF_964204655.1. Lineage (NCBI taxonomy): Eukaryota > Metazoa > Chordata > Amphibia > Caudata > Salamandridae > Triturus > Triturus cristatus. The sequence goes on from NC_140583.1 coordinate 387,171,198, forward strand.
TTTGCTATTTCCATCTCTCCATGTGCTTGTGAAAGTTCATTTTTTGAAACCTGTTTTGTAGTGGCTGGTTAGATGAAACTCGTACTATGGCAGCTAAAGTGTGGAAGTTTAGCTTTAGTGATTATGTCAAACAGCTTTTTCGTAGTGAGGATGAGGAACAGTTTCATGATGGTCAATTAATTTTGAATTTGTCATCGTTCTAAAAAAATTCTAAATTGAAAGGACTTCATTGTAAACTAGCTGCCATTGAGCAACATATTCACTTTTATGAGTCAGACCAACACTTCCTTTGGAGCATTTCTGGATCGTCTATTCCAGTTTCATATCTGTAGCCACAGCATTGAACCTTCCCTCTTTGTCTTTCACCACAAAATGTGTTTGGATACATTTTCTGTAGAGGTTTGGTTTTTCCACCTCTAGCTTCTTCATTCTTTCCAAATTTCCAGGACCCATGTCTCAGGTAGTTTATGCTATAGAATTCCCGAAACAGAATAATCAGTGGCTCCGCAGTCTTCACATGCAGCTCCTGTTCAGCAAGTTTTTCATTAGAGCTCTCATGTGTAAAACATGTCACCAATACTTGCAAAGTTGTGATTTTGCTTCACATTCTTTGACAAACTGTACAAACTTGTTTTTCAGTTTTTCTGATTTTGAACTGAGTGTATTGAACATTGCCTGGCTTTTCATTATGTCTCTGGAATGAAGTGGACCCTGTGCTTTGTTCACTTCTGCGATAAGATGTGCAAAACCTAACTTTGTCTTTCTTGTTCCAGAAAGTATTCCCACACAATGTTTCTATAGCCTCAGATATGATAAGCATACCTTTTAACGAACAAACATAATGGGTTACGCTCAATACTGACTGGACAGTTGTGCTTCCTAAAATTTCAGCCTCAATAAGTGCATAGTCCATGTCACATCCACAGAGACAACTTCCTGTACACCACAGCACAACTTTAGTCATGTAGATAACGCCCATCATTGGATAAAGATCATCAAATTCTTCATGCTGAGAATGCACATTTTGGAAATTTTTTAGAGCTGTGTATACTGTTGCCTAGTTTGTGACTGGAGATGGTATTACTGGTAAAAACCCAACCTTCTATAGTGGGACGGTATTCTGGGAGATCAGAGCATGAATTTCATCACACGAAGAAAATGGCTATTCCTCAACTTCAGTGCGCACCAAATAAGCGATATGATAAATTCAGTTAAATCAGCTTTGTGGACCGCAGCATCAGGTAGAAGAAGATCCATGTCCTCAGCCACTTTGAAACTTTCTGGTAGACTAAGACATGTTGATGGCTTGTAGTGATTTTGCACACGTTGGCAAGGCAGTTGGGTTATAAGCTTACAACTTCATTTGTTTATGCCTATAGCTGACACAGCTTATTTTCCAGCAGCTACTTCATTGGCACAGTCTTGAAAAAGCACCATCGGATTATCATGTGTGTTTGATGTTCCAGACAAAGAAGAGCTTTCTACAAATTCACAATTATCACTTTTCCATCACGGTGCCCTCAAACTGTTGTATTAAAGGGTTCCTGATATATCGCCCTCCGGGGCCTTACACACGCTTTGCTTCCAGCCTGATAGAGCAAATAATGCAGCCTGCTCTACAATATGCCAAGTTGCTGTTGGTGGGGGATTTGAATCTGCATTTTGATGACCCATCTAACAATGGCGCAGGAGGTCTGCCAGGCATTGGCTGACCTCCATTTGACACTCAGATCCAATCTTCCCACTCACCAACTTGGCCACTTATTGGATCCGATCTTTGCTAATTGGGATGCTTTGCAAATTCAAGACCCAATCCCAGTTACATGGTCTGACCACTTTTTGGTCCCTTTTTAGATCATGTTGCCACAGTCTGCTGTGTTGTATAAAAAGGGTACCCCCAAATTGGTGAGGAATTGGGCCAAGTTCTCTACATCTAGCTTTAATATGGCCCTACTAAGGGGCGTGCCGCCTGGGGGTACTGATATCGAGTCTGCATGTGAGGCACTTGATAAACGCATCCTGGTGGCACTGGATAGCACGGCTCCTTGGTCACTGAAAGCACCAGGTAGGCAGTGTAAAACCACTCCCTGGTTTAACAATGAAATTAGAACTGCTAAATCAGCTTGTAAGCGCCTCGAGAGAGCCTGGAGGAGAAACTATGATGGTTCTGCTAAAATTGAATATAAACTTAGCTTACAAAAATACCATTCCATGATTAGAAAAGCACGGGCCACCTATTATAGTATGAGGATTGAGACAGCCGAGAACTCCTCGAAAGAACTCTCCACTATTTTCAAAGAGATCACATCATTGGCAAGAGTAACAGCTCCTGATGTCAGTTCTGCTGACTCCTGTGATAGGATAGCGGATTTTTTTGCGGAGAAGGTGGGAAAGATTTACGCCGCTTTCCCTGTTTCTGCTCAACAGGGTGGTATAAACAGTAACGGGGTATGCCGGGTTCCAGATGCGGATTGCCTCTGTGACCTTGGAGTCCCCAGTAGGGACATAATTAACAAAATAACCCATGGTATTAAGTCCGGCTCACCTAGTGATCCAGCCTCCCCTAAGATTCTTAGTGAGAGTTTAGTTGTTATAGAGCCCTACATTAGACATCTTCTTGAGCTCTCTTTCTCATCAGGAGTTGTCCCTAAAAGTTGGAAAGCAGCCACTGTCATTCCTCTAAAAAAGAAACCTAACATCTGCATGAGTCAATTGGATAATCTCCGTCCCATCTCTCTCTTGCCCTACTTCGCGAAAGTAGCAGAGAAGGTGGTTAACATCCAACTGAGGGCGCACATTAATTATCATGACCTTCTCCACCCTACACAATCTGGCTTCCGTGCCACCTATTCTACCGAATCGGCTCTGCTTTTATCTACAGAAGTGATCCATGGGCAGGTAGATGCAGGACAGACAGCTGCTTTAGTCCTTTTAGATCTCCATGCCACTTTTGACACTGTTGCCCACCACACACTGCTACAACGTCTGAGAGAAGATGGCGTGGGGGCAGGGCGCTGGAGTAGTTCTGTTCCTTTCTATGTGATTGTAATTTTCAGGTGACACTGAAACCTTCCCTATCTAAAAGCGTCAAGTTGGACCAAGGGGTGCCTCAGGGCTCCATACTGAGCCCAACTCTCTTCAATCTCTACATTGCCCCTTTGGCTGAGATTGTGGGGAAGTTTGGAGTCAGTATGGTGTCATATACTGATGATTCTCAGCTTGTGGTGACTCTTACTCAAGATTCAGAGGAGACATCACTGAATTTCTCAATGTGTCTTCAGGAATTGGCGTCCTGGATGGCCTTAAATTGCCTTAAATTGAATGGCAACAAAACAGAGGTTTTAGTGGTGGGTAGGGCCCCCTCGATCTGGTCCTCTGCCTGGTGGCCCCAAACTTTGGGCCCGACCCCATCTCCCAAGGATCAGGTAAAGAACCTGGGGATGTGGTTGGACACTACATTGTCCTTTGAGACTCACACCAGGCGAGTGACAGGAAATTGTGTTGGGGTCCTGCGCACCCTTTGGAAGACATTAGATATACTCCCCTTGTCAGCCAGAAAAACGATTGTTCACGCCCTTGGGACGTCCCGTCTTGACTACGGTAATGTTCTGTACTTGGGTGTTAATATTAAATGTGTTCAGAGACTCCAGCACATCCAGAATGCGGCTGCACGCCTCGTACTAATGCTCCCAAGAAGAGCATCATCTAGCATGGCCCTGGCTTCCCTGCATTGGCTCCCGGTGAGGGAACGGGTTGTGTTTAAAGTAGGCCTGGGTGAAAATTTTGTTCCGTTCGCGGAAATTGCGATAATTTGACATTTTCGCGTTCCGCGGAGAGCGCGACAATGTCAAAAATTCCGGTTTCTGCAGCTTGTCGATAATTTGTTTCTTGCTCGCGCTGTAAAATAATACATTCTCGCTCGCGCGCGATCGCCTTACCTGAATCCCTGCGTTCGCCGACAAGTTTTCTTGATCCGGTAGCATTCTCCATGAGATGTTGTATTGTTTTTAGCCATTTGCGCTGTCTCGCGACAGTTCGCGCCCGCAGTGACGTCATGCGTCGCGCGATCACGTCTTTCTTCTCGCGATCATGCACCGCGAGACAACTCAAAACAAAATGGCCGCGCCCGCAAGCAACCACATGGGTAAGTTGGCGACCCGCAACCATGCAGAAAATCTCGCGAACATGCCGGAAAAAAACTTCCGCATCTTCGCGATATTTCCGCTTGTTTGCGATAATTTTTAACATTTTCGTGATAATTTGTGAAAGTTAATTTCGCAAATTCCCCCCACCCCTAGTTTAAAGCCATGTGTATTAGCCATCGTATTATACAGAAGAAGGGACCTTCTTATCTGCATGACCCCCTTACTTTGTATGCTCCCACACAGGACCTAAGATCCAGTGGGACGGGTCTGGTCAGCATCCCAAGGATTTGAAGAGCCAGGATGGGCGGACGCTCTTTTAGCTTTCTAGCAGCCACCCACTGGAATATGCTTCCTACTGAGCGCCGGTTGAAATCGTCAGAGATTGCTTTTCGGAAAAAGCTCAAAACGTGGCTTTTCCCATCTAACCACTCCATCTGAACTCTCTCTCTCTGTGCTGTCTCTCCTCGCTGTCTAAATCGGGTTCTTGTCCTTTTCGTAGCGCTGGGACGCACTAGCTAGTGCAGCCATGCGCTTTATAAATTTGTTTTGATTTTGATTTTTTGATTTTGATTCTCAAGAGTAGCAATTGTAAATCCTGTCCTGGTAAAGTAACTTTGAAGTGGTGTGCTGACGGATTCACAAGATTTTAAAGCATGAGCTGCTAACAAAATCCTGATCCATACAATGTCACTATAACTTGCTGATATGCAAATCCTATTCATTGGAGTGATTAGCTATCTACTTTTGCACTTGTCATACATTGCATGGGCAGTCATCATGTGTAGCAGAGTTTTCTTTTTGCCACGATATAATTCATAATACATGATTTGGAAAAGACAGTATGTGTGCACAGCATAAGTCTGTCAGTTCATGGGATTTTCTTCCACTTCTTTGCTTATATCCTCCAAGCCATCATCAATGTTGTTCGCTTCTGTTCTGAACTCAAGAACTTTCGTTTCTAACAGTTTTACTTTGCTGATATTAAACAATTATGTAAAAAATGTTAAGAAAACATCAGGCATTCTTGTTGACTCCCATAATTTGAGGAGCTCTAGGGCATCACAAAATTTGTCACTAAGACCAAAATCTAAATCTTTCAGGATGTTTCTAAAAATGGTTCCTGTTGAATTTACTGCATCCTGTGATTTTATTTTGGCAGCAAAAACCTCAGGAATCAAATCAGCTGAGAACACCATAAGTGGCTCTTTCTTTCTGTTAGATAGACAAAAACAAATTCTGTCATTGTACATTTTCAACAGAAAAATCTTAATTTCATTATTATGGATCAATACAGTTTCATCAATGTTGACCATTATTTCTCTGATCTTCCTGAGTGTGAACCTATAGCCTTCACTCAAGTGTGGCTTTAAAACTTCATTTGCTTTTTCAAAGAGTGCAAAATTAACTGAAGGCTTTCGGTTACGTTGCTTCTGGGAGTGCACTGTACATTCATTTTTTCGAATGTAGGCACGCATACAGGTGGGCATACAAATCCAATGCAAATACATTCACCTCGCTGTTTAGAGCAGCTTACCAGCTGAAAACTTCATCTTGGAAGAAAATAGCTGCAGATGAAAACATCTTTGCCCTCTGAGACTCATATACCCTCTACTTTGTACTTTCATCAATCCATTTGGCCCATGTTCTGGCTAAACCATAGATAAAACATTGAAAATGCTCTGCTTTCTGAGCAGTTGTTGGAGGTGGACAGGGAGTGGCCATCGATCTTCTACGTGGATGGGTATTGGGTTTGGTTGTCGTCGCTTTCTCTGAAGTCTCAGATTCTTGTTGTGATTCACTGGTTTCTGCTATTTTTAGACAATTTTTTTTTACACTTTTTTTTCCATTGTATATGACTTGTAGCACTTGTTGTTACAATGATAAAATATCTGATCCTCTCCACCCATCAGTTTCATTCTTTTGTGAACTTCGAACTCTCTTCTGGCCAGCCGCAATTGATGTTAGCTTTACTATCGGATTAGTTTGGCATATGAGGCATTGTTCTTTGTTGATGGAGTCTTCAGATTTTGTAGTTAGCAACACTCTGTCAGGAGGTCAAGCTCCTCTGCTACCACCTGCTTCGCTCATGTTCATGAATTTGAATCAACGGAAAACCTGAAACAAAACCAATATTAAAATAAATTACCAATATAATGGCTAAAACACATAATTATAGAGCCGCCATTTTGGAAAATGGTGGAAGGGTTGCTCGGAGGAGTTTTCTGTCTCCATAAGACTACCTGTCCCCCAAAACCTATGTTTTGACACCAAAATTAAGTATATATGTCTCATGGTTCCTGAAATATTACATCCTCATTTCAACACATCTGCCATTTTTAAAAATATTGCACAAAAAAATATGTGTCCCGCATTAGCAGTGTCTTCCCAGCTAAATTACTTCTCTCCTGATACAAAAACACAAATCAAAAATGAAAATTTCTGGACAATAAGTTTTTATAGAGGTATATCAAGGGGCCAGGGCTAACAAGTGATTTTTTTGGCACTCAAATCATGCTGTGTAATATCTGCTACAACACGCAACATAATATCCTAATCCTCACCCTGTTTTGTTTGCTTGCAGTTCTACATTTTCCTCATCTCAAAATAATGCAGGAGTGGTGGGCAACCTGTCCTTTGACTGCCATCCAATTTTGTTTTAACCTTCTTTTTGTGTTTTGCCTGCATATCACATGTTTTTATACTTTCTTCCCCGCACTTCATTCAAGTACATGTGTCCCTTCATCTTCATGCTAGTGGTTTTTTATTTTGGCTTGCACTTTCCCTGCCCTCTGGCTCCCAAGTGCTGCTTTACCCTTATCACTGCTAGTGGTCCCTATCACCTCCCCCTCCCACTGTCCGTTCTGTTTTTTTAAAGAAATTTTAGGTAGCACATTCAGGACCTGAAGGTATCAAACCACTTTACATGAGCACCAGTTGCATTACAGATGGATGCATTCATTTTTATTCACAGGAAAATTAAGTGATTTTATTTTATTTCACTTTGAGACAGGCTGTATCGACGTTGTGTCCCCACCCCCTCCACTGTCGCTCCTGTGTCAGCTGTCCTGCAGAGGAAGGCATGAAGTGTACCCATGGTAAAACAGCTCCTAAGTGAGCATAGGCAAATCATATGCAAAGTCTAATGGCTCTCTCATTGTTCTTTTACATGTTGTACAGCATTTGAGCTTCCCTGCAACATGGCTTAAACTTTAAAAAGGGCTATGACGTGGCCAGCACTGACTACATCATATTGCTTTGTCTCTTTCTTCAGATACTCTGGATGTTTATTGAGAACCCGTCCAGAGACTCCTTTATCTCTCTGACCCTCTCAAAAACCTTTGTTGTGCTGGGCATTCTTATTTATTGTCCCACAGGGCTGCTGTCTAGTTTTTCCACCTCATTATCATATATATTATCCCTACTAACTCTGCGCTATTCTAATTTTTGGTTGTTGGCTTATTTCAATATACATTTCAATGGTGTTAATTGCCAGATAGCAAAAGAATTAACTGGTAACCTAGAGAGGCTATAGTTCTGACAGCTAGTATTCACCCCCACACACAGATCAGGTCATATTCTGGACTCCATATGTACTAATTTGACAAAAATTGAACTTTGAACACCCATTCCACTGATATGGTCAGTCCAACAAGCCATCCCTTTAAACCTAATCCGTGATAGGACACCAAAACTCCTGTACCCTCTTGGACTCAGAAGTGGGCTCAAGTGAGGCTCCAGTGAGGCTCAATCATGATGTAAAGAGTAATAGTTTGAGCCTGGATCACAATGTAATCAAAGCCAGTATTCAATTGAACAGCTGTCCAAGAGAAGCTCATGACCAGCTTGCCCCCGATGAAACAAACCACTCAGAGACAAAAGCCCTCAGTAGAGTGGTTCAAAGATTAACATTTTGCTTCTAAGAAGAAGTGCAAGTGGCTCCAGTGCCTCTGTTGGTGAATTATAAGATAGCGTTAAAATAATATCATCAGCTTATTTCTCAAACCATGAGTGTACTACTCATAGAAGATCTCAGTTGCTAATAACTCTTCATGCAAAATCTTTAAAATTCTAAAATCTCTCACGCCACTCTCTTCTGTTTCACCTTTCTCTTTACCCTCTGAAGATAGTTGCAATGTGCTTGCCTCCTTTTTAGCTCAAAAAGTGGAGAAAATCCATATCTCCTTCCCTGTAGAAACTAGGTGTCACCCGCAGCTGGAGATGTGCTTTGATCAGTCAGCCATATGTGTTAAGCTGCAGCAATTCTGTCCAATTTCTATTACTGAATTGACTTCTATCTGCTCCATTGTTAAATCTGGATCTCCATCGGATCTAATTTTTCCCACCATTCTGGAACAGTGCTGCAAGATTATCCAACCTGCTCTCTGTGAAGTAATTCATCTCTCCCTGCCCTCTGGCTGTACCCCATCATGGAAACATGCCATTTGCCTTTGCTAAAAAACACATTACTGGATCAGTCGAGGCCTGTGAATTATCGGCCCATATCACTGCTGCCTCTTTTTGGCAAGCTAGCAGAAAAACACGTAAACAGGCAGGTTTCCAATTTATTGGAGGACAATAAGCTCTTACATTGCACCCAATCAGACTTCCACCCCTTTATAGTACAGTGTCAGCATTGCTGCTTGCCTCCAAATCTGTAAGGCAGATTATGGATGAAGGTAATAGAGCACCCATTCTTATGCTTGACCCCAGTGCTGAATGTGACACTGTATCCCAAAATATTCTAATTAAGCGGCTCTGGAACAGTGGCATCTGTAGCAATGCACTATGCTGGCTGACTTCATTACTGCAGGGACACATCTTCCAGGTGTCACAAAAACTGTTTTGGTCTTCGATTCACACACTGCAGCAAGGCATGCCTCAGGGCTTGTCATTTAGCCCAACTCTTTTTAATATTTATGTTAGTCCTCTAGCTGGAGTTATTCAGTATGGTTTCCCTATTATTTCAGATGCTGATGACACACAGGTCGTCATCACTTTCTCCCAAAATAGTGAGTGTGTGGCTTATTGCCTCTACGCTTGTCTTTCTGGTGTTTGCACTTGGATGGAATCAATTGTATAAAGCTGAATGCTGAGAAGACAGGTTCTGGTACTGGGCAAGCATCTCAATATCTGGTCCAACGATTAATGGCCAGATAACCTTGGTCCTTTGCCATCCCTTAAGCATAAGGTTAAGAACCTGGGCATTTGGTTCAATGAGAAGCTTTCCTTTAAAGTACAACATCAATGCCCTTGCAAGAAAGTGTTTTTGGACATTTAGATCTCTCAAAACAATTAATAATCTCCTATAAACTGGTCCAGGCTCTGGTCATACCCAGATTGGACAACTGCAATGCAATCTATCTGAGTGTTACCCAATCGCAATTGAATAGGTTCCAAAGTGTGAAGAATGTGGCAGCTCCGACATTGCTTAAGCTCCCAAGACAAGCCTCAATGAGCGCCCAACTGCAGAAACTGCACTGGTTGCTAGTAAATCAGAAACTCCACTTTAAGGCTCTCTGTTACTGTTACAAGGCACTTGCTTGTCAAGACCCTGTCTACGAACAGGATATGGTGACCCCATATGCCCCAGATGGAAATTTGAGGTCAGCTGTGGCCAAAATGGCCTCCATCCCCAGATTTAAAAAAATCTAGAACCTGCGGCTGCGCCTTCAGTCATCTGACTCCTAAAATCTGGAACTCATTACCTGTGAAACTTCAGCTAGGCCCTTACAAACTAATCTTCAGGAAGAGGCGGAAACACAATGGCTCTAATTAAGCACATTCTATCCTGGCACAACTCTTTTCCATCCAGCATCCTAGCGCTGGATGGATCATTAGAAGTAGCCATGTGCTCTACATTTTACCTTATTATTATTATTATAATGTTAAAGATGAAGCCTACTTACTTGTGCTGGTTTACAGTCCTTGGCTACAGAAGAAAGACTGCCAGTGCACCATTCAGTGCACTGGAAGCCCTTTGGCTGTTGACACAAACTGAAATAGGAAGGTCTATTGCTCTCCCTGCTCACTAGAAATGAGAGGGCAGCTCAAGGAAACTTCAGAAGTTTTGGGAAGTAACTTATCATTTACACTTATTGCTCCCTCCAGTGTTGCACCACCACCTCTGGTATCTTTCCTGCTTTGCGTACAACATGTTATGTTTTAGTTGAGCATTGGTTGTAATGTTACCTTTCTTATGTGGTTTATGGGCGTGTGCACACTGAATATCGAAAAAATAATACTAAGAGATACAAATATCAAGGATAAAATATTGAATGCAAAATATTGAAAGGTAAGTATAGAACTTCTATATCTAACTTGACGCAAATGTATCTTGACCATATAGATATATATATATATACATATATATATATATATTCACTGAAAAAAACATAGGTTTCAGGCACGTTATAGGTAGGAATTAGCATTTAAAAAACCTTAGAAATTCACTGAAAAAAACATAGGTTTCAAGGGCGTTATAGTTAGCTGGACTTTTCACTCATACAAAACCATTGAAATTCCCCCATTATAGTTAGTTCAGCTAACTATAACTCGCGTGCCCGCAATGCACTGCTGATGTTATGTTATGTTATTGTGTTTGTAAAGCGCTCAACTCACGCTGGGGCATCTCGGCGCTGACTGATAGACTAACAACCTGAAACAAGCCAGCAGAAAGGAACTAGATGAAAGTTCAGAACAAAAAGGCTTTAAGCTTTTTCTTAAAAAGTTCGTATCTAGGAGTTGATCTCAAAGCATAAGGAAGCTGGTTCCAATATTTTGGGGCTAAGTATGAGAACGTTCTGCCTCCCATCCGGAGAAGACGGAAGCGGGGGACCTGTAGTAGGCCGTGAGAGCTAGATCTGAGATTCCTTGAGGGGCAGTATTTAAAGAGTTTTTGTTGTAGATAAAGAGGGCCGTTATTGTTAAGAGCGGAGTAGGTGAGACAACAGATCTTGAAAAAAGATCTCTTTTTCACCGAAAGCCAGTGAAGTTCTCTAAGTAATGGTAAAGAGGGGGTACCTGCAGGTCGATTTAAAATCATCCTTGCAGCAGTATTCTGGACCACCTGCAGCTAGGCTAGGAGGGTCTCACCTACTTCTGCCATCAGTGCATTGGCATAATCCAGATGGCTAGTAACCAGAGCTTGCACCAAAGTCCTACGATGGTTGGTAGGCATATAGGGGAGGAATTTTCTCAAAAGCCGAAGACTGTAATAACATGAAGCAGATGTGATTGCGATATGGTCTTTCATAGACATTGACCTATCAATTTTTATACCCAGGTTATTGACTGAAACCTTGGGGATAGGGGCAGAGCCCAATTGGATAGGCCACCAATCATTTGCCCAGACATTGGTTGCTTTACCTAGCAGCATAATCTCTGATTTGTCTGGATTTAGTTGGAGGTAGTTGGCCGTCATCCAATCATATATTGTCTTCAGGCCATTGGCAAAGCGGATTTTTTCCTCCACTAAATTTTCCCCAATGTTGAACATGAGCTGCGTGTCATCTGCATATGAGATGATCTCGTAGCCCAATTGTTCAACTAACTTCGCCAAGGGAGACATATAAATATTGAAGAGGGTCGGGCTTAAACAAGAGCCTTGCGGGACACCCCTCTTCAAAGGTATTTTTGGCGAGGAATAGGAACCCAGAGTGACTGTTTGTGATCTGTCAGCCAGGAAATGTTCTAGCCATTTCAGAGCAGTTCCTTTAATGCCTCCAGAAACTAGTCTCTCCGCCAGCTTTATATGCGAGATGGTATCAAAAGCTGCGGGAAGAGATCTAGAAGAATCAGGATTGCTGAGTCCCCTGCATCAACAATTCGCCTAAGTGATTCAGTTACTGCCAGTACGGCTGTTTCTGTGCTGAATCCTTTCCGAAAACCTGATTGTGAGGGGTCCAAGATTCCATTGTGTTCAAGATATGAACAAAGTTGTTTATTTACAATACCTTCCAGCAGTTTTCCTAAAAGTGGTAATAGGGAAATGGGGCGATAGTTGGAAAGGATGGATGGGTCAGCTGAAGGTTTTTTCAAGATTGGCCGAATAGATGCCTCCTTCCAAGCCGTAGGAATGATGCCCGTAGTTAGAGAAGAGTTGAAAATGTCTCTAATGGCCGGAGCACAGCTAGTGGCTAAAAGGGCCATAATTTTTGGAGGACATAGATCATTAGGGGAGCCTGAATTTGCTTTCGAGAGGTCATTTATGATCTCTTCGATGGTAGGTAATTCAAAGTGCTCCATACAGTTGTCTTTTACTGTTGGGGCTCCAACCTTCGATTCAGACAGCAGATCATGAATTGATGACATCTCTGGGGGTAAATTATTGTAAATCGCGGATATCTTATCCTTGAAAAACAGCGCCAGAGAATCACAGAGATCCTGGGATTCTACAAGTGGTTGAGCACATACTCTAGGAGATGAAAAATCTTTGACTATGGAGAACAATACTTTAGAAGAATTACTGGCTTGTTCTATCTGTTTAATGATAAAGGAGCGTCTTGCGACTTTCAGATTTAGATGCTAAGTGGCCAAAGACTGTCTTAATAGGAGTCTAGATTGACATTCCTTATTTGCTCTCCAAGTTCTCTCAAGGCGCCTGCAGTTGGCTTTTTGCTTCCTAAGTTCCTCTGTATACCAAGGACTAGAGATTCGTCTTGTAGTTGCGCTCTGTTTAATTGGTATAATAACATCAAAAGCAGTGAGAAGAGTGGTGTTAAAGGCTTCCAATTTTTTGGAAGGTTCGGTTGGATTGGTTTCCCTAGGAGGAGAGAAAATTTTGTTAAAGGCCTCTAGAGATAGATTTCGCCACACTCTGTGTTGGCCCAAGGCTATTCTCTTCTGTAGTTCACCCTTTATTTCCCAAGCCTTGTTAAAGGAAAAGGAGATCATTGAATGGTCTGTCCAAATCAAGGGGTGAGGTGGGTCACATATTACATCACTCATGACATGGTCAGTGACATCACTCATGACATCACTGATGACATCTCAAATGACATCACTGATGACATCACTGATGACATAATCCAGTGAATGTGTGTTTTGTCTGAAAATTACATATGTTTTATATATGTATATCTCAAGGTCGATGGAAGAATAAATGGGTATATAAGTGTCTAAATGGATGATTTGTTTTTGAAAAATTGATTGTATAACTGACTGATTAAGTGTATCTTAGTGAATACATGGCTTAGTGAGTAATGTTTAAATATGTAAATATCTGTATCAGTTTCTCACTTTGTGTGTAAGTGGCTGCATGGGTTGGTGAGTAGCTACATGAGTGTCAATATAGGTTATTAGTTGGTTTTTTGAGTATCAGTATGAGTGTATGAGTGTCTGTATGGTTCGGTGGGGGGTATTACGTAGTGCATAGGTGCATGAATGAGTGACTCACTGTTTGTATGTGTTGAAGACAGCATGTGTGCAAGACTGTATGGGTGGATGAGTGTGTGCATGGGTGTGTTAGTGAGTGAATGACTGTCTCAATAGTGTCTTTATGAGTAACTACATATGTTTTAAACTAGTATATGCGACTATTGTTGTATATAAGTGAGTATATGTGAGAGTTCCTGTATGAATAAGTATGTGTTTCTGTAAGTGATTGTTTAAAAGACTAAGTATGTGTAAGTTTCTGTAGAAGTAAGTGTGGTGGTGTGTGTATAACTGTATATGTAAGTAAATGGATGTTTGATTCCTTATTAGCATGAGTGACTATGTGTGTGAGTAACTCTCTGGATGAGTGGCATTGTGTAACAGGATGCATAGGTGTATGAGTACATATGATGAGTGAGTATATGTATGAGTGACTGTATAGGACTGTTGGTGAATGAGTGGATGTGTATGTGGATCTTAGAATTACTGAATAGGCTGTTGTAACTGGTATTGGTATGTCCATTGTTTCGAAAATTTTAGTTCTAATTTTCAATGTGTGCATCAAAGGTTATATTAGGGGGAGAGGAGGTCTCCCACGCTATCACAAGGATGATGTCATCAGTGATGTCATCAGTGATGTCATTTGAGATGTCATCAGTGATGTCATGAGTGATGTCACTGACCATGTCATGAGTGATGTAATATGTGACGTCATCAGCAGTGCATTGCGGGCGCGCGAGTTATAGATTGCTGAACTAACTATAACAGGGGAATTTCAATGGTTTTGTATGAGTGAAAAGTCCAGCTAACAATAACGCACCTGAAACCTATGGTTTTTTCAGTGAATTTCTAAGGTTTTTTAAATGCTAATTCCTAACTATAACGTGCCTGAAACCTATAGTTTTTTTCAGTGAATTTCAAAAGTTTTTTAAATGCTAATTTCTAACTATGCCTACAGAGATAGGACATGTGAAGAAAGAAGAAAAAACGCACAGAAAGAAAAAAAAGAAATGCAGAAAGTAGCAACAGAAGTCCTCAAAGATGAAGAAATGTGCAGGAAGAAGGATAACGTGCAGAAAGAACAAACAGAAGAGCAGAAACGAGCCTTGTTGCAGAATCATCCTGTACCCTCAACCTTTTTCAGACTGATACTGGTGGTAACTGAGTCTGACTAACCAGTCCGAGAGCCAGTGCTATGTTAAAAGACACTCAGAATACAGTGAAAACACCTACATACACTAGGGAACACTATGCGTTGGGGTCCCCCTGTGATTAGCATGACCTCCTCTGTAAGCCCCTAGTATAGAATAGGGCAGGGGATTAAAACGACCTCTTAAAATGCGTCACAGGGCATGTTTGCACACGTCACCTCAGGCCCTGTCCCCTCCCTTCCCCACTGTGTAAACACGCTCTGTGGCCATTTTAAGTTGGGAGATTAAGGCCCCTTGAATCCTGAGGGTCCCTAGGGTCCAACTAGACCACTAGGTGCCTCCAGTAAGCGCCACAGAGCTGCGTTGCAGACAGATGTAAAAAGGGGCACGGCCTAGACCACCTCTCTGCAACGCAGCGCAGTGGCGCTTACTGGAAGCACCTGGTGAGCTAGTTGGCCCCCAGGGTCCCTCAGGATTGAAGGGGACATATTTCCCCAACTTAAAACGCGCCACAGGGCTTGTTTGCACACGTTAACTCAGGCACCGTCCCCTCCCTTCACCACTGTGTAAACACGCCCTGTGGCCGTTTTTAGTTGGGAGATTAAGTTCATTTGAATCCTGAGGGTCCCTCGGGTCCAACTAGCCCACTAGGTACCTCCAGTAAGCGCCACAGAGCTGCGTTGCATAGAGGTGTAAAAAGTGGCACGGCCTGGACCACCTTTCTGCAACGCAGCTCAGTGGCGCTTACTGGAAGCACCTGGTGGGCTAGTTAGCCCCCAGGGGCCCTCAGGATTGAAGGGGAATTATTTCCCCAACTTAAAACGTGCCATAGGGCATGTTTGCACACGTCACCTCAGGCCCCGTACCCTCCCTTCCCCACTGTGTAAACACTCCCTGTGGACAATCTTTAAGTTGGGAGATTAAGTCCCCTTGAATCCTGAGGGTCCCTAGGGGCAAAATAGCCCACTAGGTACGTCCAGTAAGCGCCATTGCAGAGAGGTGTAAAAAGGGATGCGGTCTGCACCACCTCTCTGCAACGCAGAGCAGTGGCGCATACTGGAAGCACCTGATGGGCTAGTTGGCCCCCAGGGTCCCTCAGGATTGAAAGGGAATTATTTCCCCAACTTAAAACACGCCACAGGGCGTGTTTGCACACGTCACCTCAGGCCCCGTCCCCTCCCTTCACCACTGTGTAAACGCGCCCTGTGGCCTTTCTAAGTAGAGAGATTAAGTCCCCTTGAATCCTAAGAGTCCTTAGGGTCAAACTAGCCCACTAGGGACCTCCAGTAAGCGCCACAGAGCTGCGTTGCATAGAGGTGTAAAAAGGGGTGTGGCCTCAGAACACCTGTCTGCAATGCAGCTCCCTGGCGCATACTGGAGATACCTGTTGGGCTAGTTGGCCCTCAGGGACCCTCAGTGTTGAAGGGGAATTAATTCCCCAACTTACAACTGGCCAGGGGGCGCGTTTGCAGAGTGCTGCAAGGAGGGGGCGTGGCCTCCGGCGCAATGCCGGTCTTTTATTTATGTTATTTTTTTTAAGAAGGAGGGCTGTGTGGCACCCCTTCTTTTTCTAATTTATTGGCCCTGGGGAACCCATCCTCAAGGGCCTGCACTCTAATTTTTTTTGTTGAAAAAAATACATTTGGCCCTCCCAAGGCCTTAATCGGCCCCGGGGACACCAACCCCCGGGTCATGGCCTTTTTAAAAAAAAAATATTTAGGAGGGGGGTTGCGTTGCCCCCCTCCTCAGACCACCTATGGCCCCGGGGACCCCATGCCCTGGGGCCGGCCTTTGTTTTTTATTATTTTAAAAAAATATATATTTATAGAAACACCTAGGACATGCTGGACAAACCGTATGCACCTATCACCATGGCGATTTGCGTGATATTCATTAAAAGGCGACTATGCATACAATTAATCCACGTGGAATGTATTTACACCGCTAGTGAAGCTCTGACATGTCTGACGCCCTACCGTGCCTAATCCCAGTGCCCCCGCCGGTGGGTACTCTCCAAGTAGACACCCTTGTCGTTTATTTATACAAACATGGGTAACTATTGATGGGCACATTTAATACACACGCACACCAAGCCATTCAAATGGGATTCGACAAAAATTCAACCAAACTATGCAAGAAACCCCCCTCACGGTTAATAAAACACACATCCACCGCTGGATGTGTAATACTTTTTATTTTACTCTTTGGAAAGGAGACGAACCTCACTTGAGAGTCACAGCGTGCTCCCGGCTGAGCCCAATGCTGTGTTACACCCACCAGTGCCCGCCGAGTGCCACACACCTCTATGTTGTATTCCACCAGCTAGTGCGTATGCTATGACACTCTCTAGCCCATGTGCACTGTAACACCACTACGTGAATATGTCATGCCACACTTGCCTTCGCACAGGTTATATTGCCCCATCTAACGTGCCTTCCTCGATGCCTATGTTATAACGCACAGCGCTATGCCGTACATATTACAATCTGGGATCCATATCTTTGTCACAGTGCATATGCAACGTTACACTCCCCAGCACATATTTTATATTACAACTTTAGAGACTAGTTAGGTTAAACAACACTGCCCTGTGCATATTACACTCCAAGGCACATATCGCATAGCACGCGCTAATGCCTGTGCTATCTCGCGCTCTCCAATGAATCTGTCATTGCGCACAATGTATTGCATATTATATTTTACGCCCCAGTTCATCTTATATCACACTTTTTGGTGCATAGTTTATACCATATACTATATCTAGTTTTCATTTTCAATCGTGCTCTCAGGACTATGTTCTATATAACACTGCGTCCACCTACCCTTTTCACTGGCATTAGTCTCATTGTTGCTCTCCATGGTGTGTCTTGTTTCTAGTGCCCATCCTGCCTGACCTCCATGGTCATCTTGCTGCTCCTGCCCTGCCCCTTTGCCCCCAGCCCTCTGTTACCAGGTGCAGACCCCTATTCCCTCCCTCCTGGTTGACTGTTCCATTGTAATGCCCCTGATCCATCCCTCCTGCCCTTTATGGTCTGTTATGCTGCAGCTTTCTCTCCTGTCTGTCAATTATGGTCAGCTAGCTACCATTGCCTCTTTCCCCTCTGTTCTCTGTTTTCCATGTGCATGGTCCTGTCCCCTCCCTATTGCTTTCTATGGATTGTTGTGCTGCACTCCCTTCCCGCATGCCCTGTGTGGTGTATTGTGCTGCTGCAAACCCTGATGCCTGCCCTGTAGGGTCAGTTTGGTGCACCTCTCCATGTTCCTCCTGTCCTCTGTTATCCGAGTCCATGTCCCTACCCCAATTCCTCCTGCCTACCATGATCCAATGTACCATACTTGCGAACATTTTGAACTTGGTAAGTGGGAGATTTTGAAAAAAACTGGGGTATTGATTTTCCCCTTTGAGTTACATTGAAAAAGAGGAGATTGTAGACAGGAGACAGATCAAATAAAGCCCATTTGAGCTTAAAAACATTGGACGTTTCCTGGCTGAAACGGGTCTGTTGGCATGTATGGTTGTACTACCACTGCCTCTTCCTTCTGCCCACAATGGTCTATTATATTGCCACAGCCTCTCTTGCCAGTCCTGTATTGTTGGTTTGTTGCCCCTGCCCCCCTTTCCACTGCCCTCCATAGTCTGTTGTGCTGCCACTGCCCTTCCTGCCTGCCCAGTGTGGTCAAATTGTTGCCTCTGCACTCTCCTACCTGCCTTCAATTTTCAGAGTCTGTGCCCCTGGCCTCTGCCTCTCAACAGTATCCCAATGAACAACTAGATTGCTAACATTCTATATTTATTACAAAAGTGTGGAACGCCTGACGTCATCTTGATGTAATCAAAACTGTAATACCTAGAGCATTTCCTTTAGAAATTACATATAGGAGAGGGTCTTATTTGCATCAAAATTATGGTTAGTGCTCTAAAAAACTAAAATGATGACATATTTTCTGAGTTTTCAAATAGCGACAAAGAACTTTTAAATTATTTGTAATCTTTATGTTTTTTTATCCAGTTGACCACTTGATTAAATGTTGTACCTAGGGGAGAGGATGTGGTGTTACTTCCAGAGCTGCAGACTTTGTAACTGGGGATCCAGGTTGGAGTTTCTGCTTCAGCTCAACATTCTGTTATTCTGATCAAATCACTTAATCTCCCCATGTCTACAACCAACATGAATTTGATCTTGTGTGATGTAACCAATGCTCATGTAAAGCACTCCAATACCTGACAAGTCTGCACTATATAAAACTGCAAATACACAAAAAATAAGTGTTTTGCACACTTTTGTCATTGGGCTACATGTGGGCTACATCTGAGTGATATTTGTGCTGCATTTGGGCTCTTTTATCTCTGGTGGCCATCTTGGGAGATTTATTTGTTATGAAGTTTCCTAATTTCCTCATTTACTGCAGTCTCCTCAGTAGGAAATACTTTCAGTTTTTTACTTTGGTTCCATAAAGAAGATCACTGTAGTGAAGCTACTGCTCACCACGGAAGTTTGCTGCTGGTATTAAAAGTGCATGTTTCAGTCTGCATATCAGAATTTTTTTATGAAATAGAAGAGGATCTGAGAAGTCAAAATGTGCCCTAATTTTTCATTGTGCAGCGCTAACCATAATTTCTATGGCAAAATGAACCCCCTAATTTTGTTCCTTTGCAAATTAAATGTTTTAAGTGTTACCACTTTATTCCCATCAAGATGGCTGCAAGTGTGCCATACTTTTGTCATAAGTAAGGCTGTTAGCGCTCTAGTTGTTCGTTAGAACACTCTGGGACATTCTGTCATTGGGCTATACTTGGCCTACATCTGGGTGATATTTGGGCTACATTTGGGCTCTTTTGTCTCTGGTGGCCAGTTTGGGAGACTTATTTGTTATGATGTTTCCTAATTTCCTCATTTACTACATTCTCCTCAGAAGGAAATACTTTCAGTTTTTTACTTTGATTCCATCAAGAATGCATTCAGATGTGTCACACATTTGCCATAAATTCAGAATGTTAGCACTCTATTTGCTTATTAGATCACTGTAGCAAAGCTACTGCTCACCAGGGAAGTCTGCAGCTGGTATTGAAAGTGCATGTTTCAGTCTGCATGTCAGAATTTTTTTATGAAATAGAAGAGGATTTGAGAAGTCACTCAAAATGTGCCCTAATTTTTCTTTCTGCAGCACTAATCATACTTTCTATGGCAAAATGAACCCCCTCATTTTGTTCCTTTTTAAATTAAATGTTTTAAGAGTTACCACTTTATCCCAATCAGGATGGCTTCAGGTGTGCAATACGTTTGTCATAAGTAGGACTGTTAGCGCTCTAGTTGTTCTTTAGAACACTCTGGGAAGCTGCAGTAGAACACAAAGGAATCAACTGACAGTCTCTGCCCTTGTTGGATGTACATGTTTTACTGAGAATGTTAGACTTCATTCTCACATGACTGAGAAAGATAATGTGAATTCACCTTCCAAACCTCTGTGGGAAAAGCATGAGAAAATAGTTTTCTCTCAAACATGATTCATGATATCACAGCAGAAGGCTTTTTCACATGGTAAAATCACCTTAGAAGACACCATAATTCCTAAAATGAGTATGGTACCATCAACAAATGATTTATAATGTAACTAAAGTCTTAAAACCTTCTATTAACTGCAATGCTTTTCAATGAGGTGCTATCATGTTTATTGGTCCCAAGATGGCTGCCAACACTTCTTGGATGAAGTACTGACAGCCAATCAGATTTCACGATGAGATGTGTGGTTAGGCTCCGCCCAGATATATCTATCTTTTTAACTCTAATGTTCTAAGGAACTACTGAACGGATTTACACCATTGAAGCAAAAGGCACGAGTCTGAACTGATGACTACCTCTTTGCCAAATTTGGTGTAATTCCGTTCAGCAGTTCGGGCTGTAGCTGCTTCAACAGGTGCTATGGGAAAATGCATGGGGAAAATGTGTTTTGGGATCCCCTTTTTTCTCTGCCCCCGCTTGACGAATCACCGTGAAATTTTCAGGATAGGAGCGGATCAGACCTGGCCAAAAGTTTGGAAAATTTTGCGAAGATTCGTCAATCGGCACCGACGTTATTCCAAATAGAATGTTGCGGATTTCCTATGGAAAATAGGTCCTAACTATAACTACCTACTGGCGACCGCCAGTAGGTAATATATATATGTATATATATATATATATATATATATATATATATATATATATATATTCAAGGTACGTAGATAGTGCATAAGGAATAGTAAACATATACTACATCTATATGCACATACATTTCAATGGTTTGGTCTTCGATATTTTGTCCACAATATTCTAGTATCACGATATTCATTGCTTTGATATTCAGCACTGCAGTTCATTATCGATGGCTTAGAAAACACCATTTTGCCCTCTTTCAGGAGTTGAAAATTGTTGGAATGTCACTTATGGATTGGAGGTACGTTGTTAGTTATCATTGATTCAAGAAGAGGTAGTTAACTTGCGCCTTGTTTTATGCTGGCAGCCTTTCTTGGAGTTTTGAAAGGGTAATGTTAAAAATGTCTTATGCCTGTTGTTGGCTGCATACTACCCTGATTGTGGGTCTGTGCACTGTGGTGTTCTGACCATCGGTCACCACATTGGTTTGAGTACGTGTTTTGTATACCTTGTCAGTGTGTTACAGTAGATTTTTTCATTAAAAAATAATTTTAATTTGTATGTGTTTAAGCTAGTATAGCCAGCCCTCAAATTGACATAACTGGACCTCAGACGACTGCCTGAACAGAAATGGTGTTTTATTCTTTATGTTGAAAGGTCTGTCGGAATTTCTAGAAACAAAAAATAGTCGAAATAATATCTATTTTGTGGTGCAGCTTCTCATACAATATCTAACTTGTGCTGCAAAGGAAGCTGTGCTGGAGATGTTCTCACAATGTTGCTAATAATCAAACCTGTTCTCTGCAGTTACAACTGTTTCTTTATACATTTAGATGGTTAATTGTTCGGCAGTGCAATGTCTATTTCCCTGTATGTTTGGTAAAGGGAATAAAGAAATATTAATTGGTCCCTAGGCTAGCCTGTTTTATGCAACACAATTTTCTACAATGTTGATAGGTTTTTGTCATGTAACTTTCTTAGTTCAGCACACCAGGGCAAATTTATGCAAATGCAGTGCAAACTTTAATCAAATGTTGCACTTCCAAAATTGGCAGGTGTTAGAGAACCCTAAGATTCTGTGGATTTGAGGCAGAAACACCAGTAGTAGTATGCAAGATGTACCTGTCCTGTTGTAGCTTGTGAGCCTCAATTAATAGGTATAGATAGGGCTTTGGGAAGTGAATTGTTTTGTGTGGTGAGTTGTGTTATGCAGATTGTGACAGCGTACTTGTTTTGCCTTGTGGCATGTAAGTCGTAGTGTGGTCTTGTTCTGCTGCATGCCAATTACTAATGGTATGTAAATGGTGTTTCCTTTTCCAAGTTGCGCAATCATTAAAATCTGATATGCATTGCAATGTTTTGCACTAATTACTGAAGCTGTTTATTTTGATGAAATAATGGGATTTCACATGATTTATGTGCAAATGTTTTTAGATTCCCAGATCCTAGATCTCTAGATAAATAATAAAGTTGTCTGCTAAATAGGCATGTGGCATCACGTCAGGTTATAGGTTAAAGTCATATAGGTTTAAGTCCTACAAACCCCTTAGTAGTCTAGATGAGTATGAACTAATCGGTGTAGTGTTGTTTATTTCCTTGCCCACAGGAAATAGATGTTACGACTCAAAGGTGGGCTACCGCTGAACGAAAATCTATCTTGGTGTGATTGAAAGCACGTAAAGTGGTGTCCTTATTCTTTCTGGTGAGTTTGATTTCTGTCCTATATTCCGGTAGGCAAACAATGTATTTGTTTTAGTTTACATTGGTTTGCGTTTCAAGTCTTGTTTTTAAATCATATTGTGATTGGCTGTATTAGGATATTGTATTGTGAGTTGGGTTGAGATTATAATGGGTGTGTGTTTGAATCAGCCAGCAATTCCTGCCAATGGAGGTGATTCTCCACCCCAATTGTCACATCCGCCCACAGGATGCTTATAAATCATGCCTTACAAACATGTATATGGCTTTAGGATTAGAATAGAATTACTGCAGATAAAAAAAGTCACACATTTATGTGTATGGTAAGTTTGAAGCGCAAAGTATTAAGAATTTGAGGCGTCGTGTATGAGTTGAAGCTTCAACCTTAACTTAAACAAATCGGAGCTTTGAATGAATGGGACGATATAAGAAGATGTTAAACGGGTAAATTGGTGAGGCTGTCAAATCCTGTAGTGAGCTGAGATTGTGCTTGCGGAACAAGGCATGGAGGCAGGAAGTGTTAAAAACTATAGGTGTTTTCCCTATGATTTTCCCTACACAAAAAGTAAACTAAAGATGACAAAAATGAGAATAAGAAGGAGACAGAAAAGAATGAGAGTGACACAGAGGGAAATGATGAGTTTATGGATTGAAGTTACCTGGAGTGAGACCACATCCGTATAATCAGGCTCATGTGCAAGCAATGGTACAAGAGATATGAAAGAAAAGCCGAACATCACTAGAGATGAGGTGGTGCCTAGTTTGTGCCTAGAGAGATGAGAGAGGTGAACACTTTTAAAAAACAGGGACATGTGGAATTAAGAGCAGAAATGCGAGTTGATAAAGATAAAATTTCGATGTACAATAAAATCAAATTGGTATATTTGGGTGTAGAAGCAGAAATATGTGCTCATCAGGCATTTGAAAACATTTAGGAATGGGCTGGAGAGCTTAAAGTAGATTTGAGACAAAGGGGAATTTGTAATTCATATCAGATAAAGATGACTGTAAATGAACTAATGAATCAGAATGCCACAACATTGAGAAGTACTCTCATTGAATTAATAGGGATGATTGGAACCATCAGATACGCTTAAGCAGAAAAGGAATAGAATATTGTGCATGTAAACTGGTCATGAAGTGATCTCTATACATTTACTAAGAATTTTCCTATGCTCAAAGAGGAGCCAAAGAAGTTGTATTCAGAAGTGGACAAGATTGTGACTAATTAAAAGGGTTATGAACATATTTGGATCATTATTTTTGATTGTTGTTCCTCAAAGGTTGCAGACTGGGTGCAAGACCACAGTACAATGGCAATTAAATGTACCACAGAGAATAGCTTCCCTCTAGAATGAATCTACTTCCAGTTGTTATGGAGATTTATAAACAAGTTATTGAACATTTTGTAGACAAAGTTCCCCAGAAAAAAGTTAATTTGTCCAAGATCATCAGAACAATGCAATATCCTGATGAACTGGTTCTTGCTATTATGAGAAATTGCATATTATGAGAGATTGATTCACTTTTACAGACAGTTGAATACCCCACAAATGAAGGCATTTGTGGATTTGTTTCAGCTTTTGCATTGGGATTCTGCATGGAGATTAGTTCACATATTCAGGAAAGTGTGATGTGTCGGCAGGCCAAATCCTTGGATGAAAGTTTTGCCTATGCAAAGTATTGCTGTTATTGCTGTGATACTAAGAAGAAAATGACAAAGGAGAAACGGATGGTGGCTCGAATGTTTATTTTTTTGAAATGGTCAAGGTGGTTTTTCTATGCCTGTACCTGGTTTTGGTCTGGGTATTTGTATTAGGTATTGGTATTGGTGCAGGCGTCAGTATGCAAGGTGTTAAGCGGAGGTAGAGGCTTCATAATGACATGCTTAACAAAAATATAATAATAGACAGATGAAATGTGGCCCATGCCATATCTGTGGGTAGACTGCTCACTGGAAAAGGGGATGTAGGTTTAATACAAATACATTTTAAAACAAATCACAAATGGTTACCCAAATGCAGCACAATATGAATCAAATGTCACAGAATGGGATGGCATGGTCAACTGCTTCAGCCTTACCAGCTTGTGTGCAGAACATGCCGAATCCAATGCAGTTCAAAAAGAGTTTTTTATTTCGCAAACTAGACCCGAGGATATCGGGTATCAGAGCGCTTTACATGAGCACCAGTTTTGTTACAGAATGACACATTCGTTTTATTTTAGGCACGGGGAGATTATGTGATTTTCACAGAATCACAGGATGTTGAGCGTTGTTGCCGAGACTCGATCCCTGTTCCCCAGCTTAGAGGTCGACCTCTCTAGCCGTAAGGCTACATCCTTTACCTTTCAGCAAAAACTTTCACTGATTAATGATGAATTTTCAAAATGTTGCAGGTACTCTTGGAGTTCCTACACAATCGAGTTTGGCACAATGATAGTGATTGATGGGCTGATTAGGACGCCAGTGGGACCGCCACTGACAGCCCATTGGGGGCAATCCCACCACTGTTGGAACCATCTTATCTGCCTGCGAATTTTCAATGGCAGGCGGATGGTTAGCGGTTGGGAAGACCAGCCACCATGGATCCGAAGGGCTCCTTGAGCCAGCCAGAGAGCTAGAGGGAGTTGTATTCCCTACCATGGCAGCGGTGCCTACCAGGCACCGCTATAGGGATTACAATGTCCCTTTCCACCTGCCTTTTCATGGTGTTTAAGCCGCCATGAAAAGGCAGGCAGAAGGGGACTTTGGGTGCCCGCAGTGTGCCCCCCCTTCACTGCTGGCCCTCCTATATGGGCACTGGGCGGCACCTATGGTGGCCCCCTGCATATCCCTGCACCATGTGGAAGGCACTGCATGATGCCTGCCACGTAGTGCAGGGATATGTCAGGTGTCCCTATTTTAAACAGTGGCGTGTGCTGCAGCCAGCAGCACCCATCGAAATGCAAAGTATAGGCATTGAGATAAACGTTGAGGCGGTCGCATCATAATGCCTATGTCGGAACCGACAGCCTGTCAGCAGTGACATTTCCGATAGGGTGGTGGGCAGGTGTAAGTTGGTCCGCCATCCTAATCAGCCCCTGAGTGCAGTGGAGGATTGCATGGACAGTACAGTCCTAGATGTTTACAAGTCTGGCCCTTTTGTGGAAGGAGAAGTGAATAGCCATCCAGTATCATTTTTGATTATTGCAGGTGAAACCTGTGCCAAGGTTAGATTTTTGAAGGTTCGCAATCTAACCCTCATGAGAAAAGAAATCCAAGTTCCAAGAAACAAAAAAAAAACAAATACCTAATAAGGTCTCAGCTAACGTCCCAGTAAAAATTGGTTCAATATGATTAGCAAAGAATTCATAATCTGTGAGATGAATCTTGTTAATTGATAGGATGGAATTTGCTTTGCAAATTTTACTGTGGAATTTACTGTACGCCAAATGATGTTGGTATTCAGACAAAGGATGAAGACTTTAATACGTTGAGAGTTAAAATGTTCTCTGTTTTTACAGAGGAAGTTTTACCTCCAGAATTAACACCTCAGTACTAATGCCCCTTTTGATCCTTTTTCTTATGATTAAAGTCTCTTGGTTTTCTGTCAGCTTCTTTGTAATCCATATTGGGATAGACCTTGTTCTTCCCTGTGTCCTCTTGTTTTTTATCTGCATTTCTTCTCTTCTCTCTTTCTTCTTTTTCTTTACTTTGTCATGTAACAAGCTTTCCCAATTTAACATTGTGATGTGGTTTTCTACTATTTTCCTTACAAATTAATACTCTTTTTTTATTGCTTTATCTTTTCCTTCCTTTCCTTCATACAATATAGTGACTTTTGTTTTACACAAACATTTTTAATGGTTCTATATTTTCTCTATCTGACCTTTTTTCTCTCAATTCTTATGCCTGAATCTTACTTCTCTGTTTATGTTATTTATATATATTTTGTTTTGTATTATTTTCTTTCATTGGTGTCTCGGTTTTTTAGACCCTTCATTTTCTCTTTAAAATCTTATATAAGTTTGATACTTGATTTATGTACTCTTTATCTTTTCCCATTAGTAATTTATGAATTGTGACATGGAACGTTAAAGGTCTTCCTCAACCTGTTAAAAAGCAGAGAGTTTTATCTCATTTATCTAAACTGAAATGTCAAATAGCTTTATTACAAGAAACTCATCATAAAGACATAAAGTCTGTTAAAAAACAATGGGTTGAAAATGTTTTTAGTTCCCCAGCTCCAGTTAACAAAAATTGTGTGCTTATATTGTTTCATAAGTCGTTAAATGTTCAATTCTTTAATGAATTTAAGGATGATGCTGGGAGATGGCTTTTAATAGATGTTAATATAAATAATACAACATTTTCTATTTGTGATGTATATGGTCCAAATGGAGTAGATACTTTACTCTGGAATAATTTCTCTAATATGTTATCCTCACATTCTTCTGAAAACCTGATAGTTGGAGGAGACTATAATCAACTTATGGATCCCCAGACCAGATTTGTTCCCACCAAAATGAATAACGCCTTTCAGAAAGCCATATCCGCCAGAGGGTTAGTTGATGTTTGGAGAGTATCACACCCTGATGTTTTGGAATTTACCTTTTTCTCCCATCTTCATAGTTACCACTCTGGAATAGACTATGTATTTTTTACTCAACACACATTTAATAATTCCCTTCTATTGGTTCAACAATTCACTGAACAATTTTTGTTTTTTTACAAGAGTTTTTCACATTTAACCTTCCCTCTGATTCAGAAATGAATATTATTTGGGATACCTTTAAAGCAAGTACAAGAGGATTTATAATTGATTTTGTAGCTAAGAAAAAGAAAAAAAGCCTTTAAAAAATTCCTCACTACTATTAGATCAAATTAAGACTTTGGAACATGAATATTTTTCTTCTAATGGTAATGAAACGTTAACTAAACTTATTAAGCCCAAGTTGCAATATAACAAGCAATCTTGGGACAGTGCTTGCGATACCCTACTTTACTTTTTATGCAAAAATGTATGGAGGTCAGAACAAAGCTGGTAAACTATTGGCAAATTACCTTAAAATCAAAAAAGAAAATTCTAAAATTGTCGCCATAACCGACTCAACCGGCGTTCATCAGGTGACTGACTCAAAAATGTTACAATGTTTTTCGGAATATTATACCAAATGATATACCCCTGAGTCGTCCTCCTCTACAGATAAATTAGATACTTTTTTTCAATCAATCCCTAAAAACCCCGAAGATGCTGTCAATTTATCTTCCCTAGATTCTCCTATATTGGAACTAGAATTATTAGCTGCTATTAATCAACTCCCTAAGGATAAAACCCCAGGACCTGATGGTTTTACTATTCAGTTTTATTTACATTTTCGACAGCTGTTAATTCCTAAGTTATTACTTCTTATCAACCATTTTTTTAGCACAGGGCATACTCAAGGTTCTTTCTCCGAGGAATGCTCTGTTTACTCCCTATGAAAGATAAATACCTCACTCAATGTAGCAACTATAGGCCTATCTCAGGGACGGAGCTTGCCACGCTAGGAAATGGCCACGCTCTAGGCGAGCTCTCCCGATCACGCTGCAATCCTGAATGTATCCTGAACACCAAGCCAAGTAAATCCTCAAAAAACGGAGGAGTCATGCCACTGACATACCTGCAGTGAGATACGGGCGAGCTAACCTCTTTCAAGACGCGCTGAGCAGGAGTGGACTGGGCTGTGGCCTCAGCTGGATGGTGACGCTGACCCTGACGCTGCCTCCGACGGGACGCGACCTGTATGAGAGCCCAGGGACCTGCAGGCTGGAGAAGGCCTTCTGACGCGGTCGGAGCGGGAGTCGGCTTGAGTCTTGAGGATGATACAGAGGCACTGCTGGTGGAGAACGGTGAATTGCCGATTTATCCTGCCACGCGTACCCTGCGACGCTTGACCGGGAGTACGCGCCGAGCTGCAGTAACAGACTGCGGCCCCGGTGCGACATTGGAGGCACGCGGATCCTGGGGAAACACGGCGCTGTGGCACGGTGAGGAACCCCCCCACCGGGGCGCTGGCTTACGGCACACATCTTGGCCCTGAAACGCCCTGTCCAGGCCACCCAGAGAGAGAGGGGAGAAGTCTCCGGTGCAGGCTGCAGCGTGAGTGGACTACTACAAGCCTCTTTGCCCTGAAGCACCCTGTATATGTCGCCCAGAGAGAAAGGGGAGTGATACCGGGTGACGGCAGCAGTGTGAGTGGCGGCCACGGGGCATTTGGTAAATCTACATTAGCCTGATGGTGTATTCCCGTACAGGAGAGGCCCAAATGGGCGGTGCTGGCGGGAAGACGCTACCGATGCGGTGCAATCATTAGCGGCAATATAGAGGAAGCGGCGGGTGCCGCAGCTGATTCAAAGGAGTGGAGCTAGATGCTTTTGTCGTCACCAGAGATGGCACAGAGGTGCGAAACACCCCGCTGGTGGAGAGAGGAATCTGCTCAGTGACCGCAACACGGGCTCTATATCGAGCGCGGGTCTACAGGGCTTGCTGCACGTGGTCCCGCGCTTCTTTTACACTGTACATGATACCATACACCCTGCTTCTTGCTCCACCCGAGAGATCACCTTGCGCATTCAGGGGTAAAGCCTACCCTAGCAAATGTAAAGATACCCTCTCTGACGAGGTCGTGCTTGCGCCGGATCTGCAGCGAGTCTGTCTACGGTAAAACGGGCCAAGCTCTGAAACCCCCTAGTATATTCGCCATTGAATCGGGGGGTGCAGAGTTGCTGGATTGGAGACGATACATCCCTCGGCATGCGCTGGAGAGAGACCCCTGGTCTGTTCGTAGTGACTTGACCTTTGGTGTCAGCAGATGTCCTGGGCCCATACCGCTACAACCAAGCCACTCCCTTGATACGCTGCACAGACTGTGAGGCCGTGATGGGGAAACAGGATAGAAATCAGCCGAAGCTGCACTTTGAACAACGCCGGAAGACTGGAGATGTGGGTAACGAGCAACTGGATTCGGATCCCGCAAGCACTACAGCAGCAGGATCCGACTCCACAGTAGATTTTCAGGCAATGTTCACCACAATACAGGCAACCCTGTCCAACATTGACGGGAAAATAGACTCCTTAACATATCGGGTTGACCGGATGTCAGAAAGGTTGGACAAACACACAGAGCGAATAGAAGCGACAGAGCGCCGCATATCTGAGGCAGAAGATTCGCAAAATCAAATTGAGCAGAGACAAACCAAAGCTGACAAAGCAATACAGTCGCTCCTGATGAAGACCGAGGACTTGGAGGCGCGCTCGTGCTGATGTAAACTGCGTATAATGGTAGTGGCGGAATCGACACGCACAGGAAACATGGAGAGGTACATTGAAACACTCCAAACCACTCTATTGGGCAGAGAGGTCTTCTCTGAGGTTTTCATTATCGAAAGAGCTCATAGATCCTTTGCACCTCCTCCGGTACCTGGAGCACGACCTCGTCCTATAATAGCAAAGATACTAAATTATAGAGACAGAGATGCGGCCCTTCGTAAAGCACGAGAGATAGGAACATTAAACTATGAGGAAATGAACATCTTCATCTACCCAGACTTTACCTCGCAGGTACAAGAAGCGCGCAAGAAATTCATGGAGGTAAAGAAAAAATTGAGAGACATGAACATTCCCTATGCTATGCTGTACCCAGCGCGTCTGAAAATCACGGAAGATGGCAAAAGTATACTTTGTAATGACCCTAAGGAAGTACTAAGATACCTGCAGCTCAAACACCCTCAGGCCCAGCGTCGTAAATCTTCGAGGGGTGCGAGCGCTGAACAAGATCACGCGTTGGATGTAGAATGACAGGATTGGCCAAACTAACATGGTGCTCGCTGCCTGGAGGTGAATATAACGGACTTATAGACCTTATAGCTATTTTGTAAGTTGAACTGAGCCCCTCTATATACCGAAGGATATGTAAGTGTGGTTCTTTGATTTCTTATGTAATTTCTCAATACTGTATAATGCTGATTTGCGTAATCTGAGAAATGTTTACTTAATCTTCAGATCTCTGCTGTTCTATGATATCCCATGATGTTTAAATGATTATGGGGTTGTGGCGTGGTCCCCAACCCGTTCATTGGGTGGGGTAGTTAGCCGGCGGCGACCGTCCCCCCTGTGTATAACACAACCTTTCATTTTGAACGTGTTTGAATTGGGGAAAGAACTGTAGGGTGGGATTTCTTGTAGTAGTTCTGGGGACATGTCTTTGCCATGATTGGGATGGCGAAGTGGGTCGGGGGGGGTACTGGAAGGGAATTTGTTGTGTTGTAGGTCGTAAACATACTAGGACACCATACTCACACGCACAACTGTGTAGTACAGCCCAAGATGATACACACAGGCACATATTGCTTAAGAACAAAGCACAAGCAGTAAGCTCCATGAGGACAAATGGCTATGTCCAGCACAAACACGAAGGCTAAAGCAACACCTTTGCAAATCATAACGTGGAACGTGAGGGGCCTAAATAATCCTAAAAAGATTAGGCAAGTGTTTGCCTATCTTGACAGACACCATGTTGACATTGCGCTGCTTCAAGAAACACATCTACTTAAGAGTAAGGCAGATACGCTAGGTAATAGATGGGCAGAAGTAGTGATATCATATTCTTCCTACGCTAGGGTGGTTACTACAATTATACATAAAGGGACACATTTTCTTCTGCACCAATAAATAGTTGACCCAAATGGGAGACACGTCATAGTCATAGGAGTCCTGAGAGGGACCAAAATTGGCATCATTAATGTATATGGTCCAAACACTGATGACCCTGCCTTTTACACGCACCTCTGGGCGGGAATTTGTGCCTTGCCGGATATGGAATTAATATGGGGTGGGGACATCAATGTTGCGCTGGATGCTATGTTGGACAGATCCCGGAACATTACGGAGCGGCACATAAGGGCTGCCTCCACTATTCTGAAAGGCATGGAGGAATTCTGTATGCTGGATATATGGCAAACCCGCAACCCAAGATAGCACCCACTCCTCTACAGCAAATAATAGTTGGTCGAGACTGGATTACTGGCTACTCACGAGTCATGCTTCCGCGTGGGCTATAGATATACCACATCTCCCAAAAAAACTCTCTGACCACAAGCCTGTCCTACTGGCATTACAAATCCCGACTCACATACCTCCTCCATTTATATGACGATTTAATGCAACGGCACTCCTTGATCCCATATATAAAGACACTATACAAAAGGTGATAAAAGATTACTTCGCTGACAATACAAAATCAGTAGACAGCGCAGGTACCCTATGGGAGGCCTTTAAGGCCACACTGAGAGGAATCTGCATCAGTACGAATGGCGGTATCCTGAAGGATATAAGAACACAACTGAAGAAAAGTGAGGACCGCATAAGGAATCTAGAAGCAGAATACGACACGTCTCACAGTACTATCACCCTCAGTGACATCTGGGAAGAACTAAATAGATACAATGCGCTGGCGGAGGACAAAATAAAATACATTTCCCGGCGCCAGGTAGCACGCAGATTGGGGGAGGGTGGCAGGCCAGGCAGGGTACTAGCCCATAGGGTGCGTGCAGAACGCAAGCAGCAAACGGTCACCCAGCTAGAGGATGATAGCGGGCAGATGCATTATGACACTCAGGGCATACTTCACACGTTTGTAGAAACATACAGGGATTTTTATAGGTCACAGACCACGGCACAAACGGTCGATGTTTTAGAATATATTGAAGATATCGCCCTGGTGTGGCTTTCTGACACGCATCGGGAATACCTTGCTAAACCTATATCGGAGGAGGACGTATTGTTGGCAATCAAATCGCTCTCTTACGGTAAATCGCCTGGTCCTGACGGGTACACTGCGGAATTCTACAAAGCATTTCCAGACCTACTAATTCCACCGTTACTGGAGATGTATGATGAAGCCTATCACAGCAAACTTCTCCCCCCCACGTTGCGTGAAGCGCTCATTGTAGCCCTACTAAAACCAGATAAAAGCCCGGATAAGGCGGAATCGTACAGACCTCTATCATTGATAAACACAGATGCAAAGATACTGGCAACAATTCTTGCCACGAGAATGCAGCCACTCATGCCTACGATTGTTTTGCCTGACCAATCCGGCTTTATACCAGCGCGTTCCACAGCACATAACCTACGCACTATATTTGCCCTACTACATCAGCTGAATCAGGAGCTGCAAGCGGTAGCGGTACTCTTGGATGCAGCCAAGGCCTTCGACTCTGTCGAGTGGCATTATCTGTTTGCAATATTACGAGCGATAGACTTACCACCCAGACTCATTGATTGGATCGCCCTACTATATAACAAACCGACTGCCCGGTCAAGGTAAATAGGCATATATCGGACACACTGGAAATACAACGTGGTACCAGACAGGGCTGCCCGTTATCCCCCATACTTTTCTCCATTGCATTGGAACCTCTAGCTTGTAAAATACGTCAGAAATATGCGCATGCGGCATTGCGATTCAGTCAGAGACCCATTATCATATCATTATACGCAGATGACGTGGTGCTATACCTGCGTAACCCAGAAGAAAATCTGTCACCAATACTACGGGAGTATATAAAATATGGTCGCATCTCGGGTCTACTAATTAACTGGAGTAAGTCGGACGTAATGCCACTAACAGCGAACACTAAAGCGCCGCAAATGGAGTTTTCCCTTGTCTGGCATGACAACCCTATCAAATATCTAGGGATCTGGGTGCACCACGATGCGGAATTAGTGCAGAGATACAATTATGGAGCCACAATAGACCGCATAGAAACACAAATAACAAGATGGATCGCATTGCCTTTATCAGTAGCTGATAGAATATCATTAATAAAGATGATACTGTTATCCAAACTTCTATATCTTTTCATTAATATACCAATAAAACCACCCACTCCAATCTTTAAATGGATGCAATCTAATTTCAGCAGGTTGATATGGGCCAGGAAGCGGGCCCGCATCAGTCTTAGCACCATGTCTCTTCCATATGAATCGGGAGGTTTCGAGGTCTCGGATATCCATATATACTATTTATGTGCACAAGCACAATACGCACATTATTGGTATCACCCGGTGAGATATTTACCACACTTAGCAGTCGAAGAAGGTGATGCAGAACCAATACCACTATCTAGCATAGTCACGCACACTCGACAACACCTATCATTGCGAGAAATAAACACAGTGCGGACGACATCGGAAGCTTGGCACAGCATTAGCCAAAAGGCAGGCAAAACCCCGATATATACCCCAAATATGCCACTGGCTCATCACCCTGCACTATCAGTCACACAGGAAAAAAACTAGCATGAAGATCCTAGAAGAAATAGGGATAACAAGGATGGGTGATCTGTACCAAGACGGCCTTTTCATCTCTCTAGATGACTTGTCTTATATCAGCAATCAGACTTTGCTATTCAGATTCATTTATCACAGACTGAGGGCAGCCATAAAGGAGCTATACCCTACATTTCCAGTGGAGCCCCCAGCGCTGAAGCCGTTGCAGACGTTAATAGCCACGCCCACACATACTAACATTATCTCAAGACTATACCAATCAATCAATCACTGCATTTGTAAAGCGCGCTACATACCCAAGAGGGTCTCAAGGTGCTGGGGAGCAGGTCCTGGGTCTGTCGTAGGATGGTGGGGAGAGTGTTCCAGGTCTTGGCGGTGAGGTAGGAGAAGGATCTGCCGCCGGTGGTGGTTTTTCAGATGCGAGGGACTGTGGCGAGGGCAAGGTTGGCTGAGCGGAGGCTTCGGGTGGGGGTGTGGAAGCTGAGTCGGTTGTTGAGGTAGGTGGGTCCGGTGTTGTGCAGTGCTTTGTGTGCGTGGATCAGGAGCTTGAAGGTGATCCTTTTGTTGATGGGGAGCCAGTGCAGGCCTCTCAGGTGGAGTGTGATGTGGCTGCGGCGGGGGACGTTGAGGATGAGTCGGGCCGAGGCGTTCTGGATGAGTTGGAGTCGTCGCAGGAGCTTGTTTGTAGTTCCTGAGTAGAGGGCGTTCCCGTAGTCGAGTCTGTTGGTGATGAGGGCCTGGGTAACGGTTTTTCTCGTGTCGAGGGGGATCCATTTGAAGATCCTGCGGAGCATACGGAGGGTGTTGAAGCAGGACGCGGAGACGGCGTTGACTTGCCTGGTCATGGAGAGAGTGGAGTCGAGGATGACCCCCAGGTTGCGTGCGTGGGCCGTGGGTTCCGGGGCTGTGCCTAGTGATGTGGGCCACCAAGAGTCGTCCCAAGCTGATGGGGTGGGTCCGAGAATGAGGACCTCTGTCTTGTCTGAGTTCAGCTTCAGTCTGCTGTCCTTCATTCAGTCGGCTACGGCCTTCATTTCTCTGTGGAGATTAGCTTTGGCGATGTGGGGATCCTCGGTGAGGGATATGATCAGCTGGGTGTCGTCTGCGTAGGAGATGATGTTGAGGTTGTGTTGTTGTGTGACGTCGGCGAGGGGGGCCATGTAGATATTGAACAGCGTCGGGCTGAGGGAGGATCCCTGTGGGACGCCGCAGATGATCTCGGTGGTTTTGGAGCGGAAGGGTGGGAGGCGGACGCTCTGGGTTCTGCCGGAGAGGAAGGATGTGGTCCAGGCCAGGGTATTCTCTTGGATAGCGGCGTCATGGAGGCGTGCTGATAGGGTGCGGTGGCAGACCGTGTCAAAGGCTGCTGATAGGTCCAGGAGGATGAGGGCGGCTGTTTCTCCTTTGTCCATCAGGGTCCGGATGTCATCAGTGGCGCGATGAGGGCGGTCTCGGTGCTGTGTTTGCTGGGAAAACCGGATTGGGAAGGGTCCAGGATGTTGTTAACTTCGAGGTAGCGGGTCAGCTGTTTGTTGACAATCTTCCCGGTCACTTTTGCAGGGAAAGGGAGCAGTGAGATGGGCCGCAAGTTCTTGAGGTCCTTGGGGTCCGCCTTGGGCTTCTTCAAAAGGGTGTTGATCTCGGTGTGCTTCCAGCTTTCTGGGAAGGTTGCCGTTTCGAAGGAAGAGTTGATTGTTTTCCGGAGGTGGGGCGCGATGGTTGCGCTGGCTTTGTTTGAAGACCTGGTGAGGGCAGGGGTCTGATGGGGATCCGGAGTGGATGGAGTTCATGGTTTTGATGGTGTCTTCGTCGCTGACGCTGGACCAGACAGTCAGGCGACTGGTGCAAGTGGTAGTCGCAGGGGTGGTGGATTCGGTGGTGGGTGCGGGGGGGGTCGGAGTTGAAGCTGTCGTGGATGTCGGTGATCTTGCGGTGGAAGAAGGTGGCCAGGGAGTCGCACAGGTCTTGAGATGGCGGGATGTCGTTGGTGTTGGAGCTGGGGTTGGAGAGTTCTTTCACGATGCTGAAGAGCTCTTTGGTGTTGTGTGCGTTGTTGTCTAGGCGGTCCTTGAAGGCGGTCTTCTTGGTGGTCCTGATGAGTTGGTGGTGTCTGCGGGTGGCGCTCTTGAGGGCTGTGTGGTTGTCTGGTGTTCGGTCGTGGAGCCATTTCTTCTCCAGCTTCTGACAGGTGTGCTTGGAGATCCGGAGGTCCTCGGTGAACCAGGCGGCTTTCTTGTTGGTGTGGTTGGTTGTAGAGGTCTTGAGAGGGGCGGGGGTGTTGGCGCAGTCATTGATCCACTGTGTGAGGTTGGTCGCAGCGGTGTCTGGGTTGGTGGGGTCGGTGGGTGGTGTCAGGGCGAGGGCGGTAGTCAGTTGGCCCTCGGTGACCTTGCCCCAGCAGTGGCGTGGTAGCTGTTGGGTGCGGTGATGTGTGGTGAGTTTTCTGAAGGTGAAGTGGATGCATCTGTGGTCGGTCCAGTGTGGTATACAAGCTAGTTCAACCCGAAATTGGGACACAAACACATAAGGCCCGGGATAACTGGAACAAACTTTTAGACTCCCCCCTAACAGATGCAGATTGGGCATCATGCTGTACCCTAATCACGCTCCTTACACCTAACGGTAATCTCCGCATTATTCACTACAAATATATTCATCAAGCCTACTACACTCCAGCCAAATTACATAAATATGGGCTGCGGGATGATGCGAGATGTAAGAGGTGTGGTGCAGACCGGGTGGACTTCGCACACCTAGCATGGAATTGTGACAAGATAAAAACATATTGGGAGCTTGTGATTCATCATTTGGGTATGTTGTCCTCCTGTACATTGGTATGCACACCGCAGTTATGTTTATTGGGGTTGAATATACCAGTGAAATCGAAGAAAAAGAAGTTAACTGCTATACTGCTGCTCCTGGCAAAACGTAGGGTGGCTATGAACTGGGACAGTAAACTAACCCCCACTTTGGCGAATTGGATACAAGATGCTACATACTGCAGAGACAATTTTATATTATATGCTGATGAACTGCCGATTATGTCGAAGCCATCAGATATTTGGGAGCCTTTTACGGTATACATGCGTGATCACCCTCACTTACTCCAAGAGAACAGCTGACTTGGCTCTTGCATTGTATAGATGATATTTGTGTGCCGCTGACCGCTCCACTGTGCGTTACTGGGTAAAGTGTTCTATAGACCCTTACAATGTACTATTTCTGTAAAAATGTCCTGGATGTGACGACTGTAATGTAAGTTTCTCAGAAAATTCAATAAAAAAAAATAAGAAAAACTATAGGCTTATGTCTTTGATTAATACAGACTGCAAGATTTTTGCTAAGTTGCTTGCTCTACATATTAACTCGGTTATTCGGGATTTAGTTGATATGCATCAGTCAGGTTTTGTGAAGGGAAGATGTATTTCAGTTAACTCCAGAACTTTCCTTTACATTATTCATTTAGCCGCTAAACTTAACTCTCCCCTTGCCGCCATAACGCTCAATGCCGAGAATGCTTTTGATCGAGTGAACTGGGAATTTATGTTCGGTGCACTGAAGTGGCACGGTTTTAGCCCCCATTTTATTCAATACATTAAACTCTTATACACTGCATTGTCGACCTTTATTTGGGTCAATGGTAAACAATCCCAATACTCCCCCCTACATAGAGGTGCTAGGCAGGGTTGCCCTTTATACCCCCTTTTATTTATTTTAGCATTAGACCCCTTCCTGGAAGCAATTAGCTGATTCCCTACATTTTTGGGTTTTCAATTTAAAAACCTGAATATTAAATACACAGCATATGCTGATGATATTTTATTATACACATCTACTCCCTCTACATCTTTGGCAGAACTTTTCTCTTTATGAAACACATATTTGGTTGCTTCAGGTTATAAACTTAATATTGATCAATCAGAAGTTTTGCCATTGAATAAATATTGCCTTCCTGATTTGTTTAAAGATTCTGGTTTCAAATGGAACTCAAAGGGTATTAAATGTTTAGGCATCCTCTAATCCAACAAAATTATAGAAATCATTAAGATTAACCTTAAAGAGATTATGACCAAAGTTAACGCACTAATAGAGGGTTGGTCTCCTTTATTTTTCTCCTGGTGGAGCAGGCTGGCTACAATTAAAATGATGTTGCTATTTATCATTAATTTATATTTGTCAATCCAATATCCCTCAGCTAACGTCCCAGTAAAAATTGGTTCAATATGATTAGCAATGAATTCATAATCTGTGAGATGAATCTTGTTAATTGATAGGATGGAATTTGCTTTGCAAATTTTACTGTGGAATTTACTGTACGCCAAATGATGTTGGTATTCAGATAAAGGATGAAGACTCAGATTTTAATACGTTGAGAGTTCAAATGTTCTCTGTTTTTACAGAGGAAGTTTTACCTCCAGAATTAACACCTCAGTACTAATGCCCCTTTTGATCCTTTTTCTTATGATTAAAGTCTCTTGGTTTTCTGTCAGCTTCGTTGTAATCCATATTGGGATAGACCTTGTTCTTCCCTGTGTCCTCTTGTTTTTTATCTGCATTTCTTCTCTTCTCTCTTTCTTCTTTTTCTTTACTTTGTCATGTAACAAGCTTTCCCAATTTAACTTTGTGATGTGGTTTTCTACTATTTTCCTTACAAATTAATACTCTTTTTTTATTGCTTTATCTTTTCCTTCCTTTCCTTCATACAATATAGTGACTTTTGTTTTACACAAACATTTTTAATGGTTCTATATTTTCTCTATCTGACCTTTTTTC
Organism: Triturus cristatus; assembly: GCF_964204655.1. NCBI lineage: Eukaryota > Metazoa > Chordata > Amphibia > Caudata > Salamandridae > Triturus > Triturus cristatus. The sequence continues at coordinate 387,209,786 of NC_140583.1, forward strand.
TGCCAATTCTTATGCCTGAATCTTACTTCTCTGTTTATGTTATTTATATATATTTTGTTTTGTATTATTTTCTTTCATTGGTGTCTCGGTTTTTTAGACCCTTCATTTTCTCTTTAAAATCTTATATAAGTTTGATACTTGATTTATGTACTCTTTATCTTTTCCCATTAGTAATTTATGAATTGTGACATGGTACGTTAAAGGTCTTCCTCAACCTGTTAAAAAGCAGAGAGTTTTATCTCATTTATCTAAACTGAAATGTCAAATAGCTTTATTACAAGAAACTCATCATAAAGACCTAAAGTCTGTTAAAAAACAATGGGTTGAAAATGTTTTTAGTTCCCCAGCTCCAGTTAACAAACATTGTGTGCTTATATTGTTTCATAAGTCGTTAAATGTTCAATTCTTTAATGAATTTAAGGATGATGCTGGGAGATGGCTTTTAATAGATGTTAATATAAATAATACAACATTTTCTATTTGTGATGTATATGGTCCAAATGGAGTAGATACTTTACTCTGGAATAATTTCTCTAATATGTTATCCTCACATTCTTCTGAAAACCTGATAGTTGGAGGAGACTATAATCAACTTATGGATCCCTTTTTAGACCGTAGATCCCAGACCAGATTTGTTCCCACCAAAAGGAATAAAGCCTTTCAGAAAGCCATATCCGCCAGAGGGTTAGTTGATGTTTGGAGAGTATCACACCCTGATGTTTTGGAATTTACCTTTTTCTCCCATCTTCATAGTTACCACTCTGGAATAGACTATGTATTTTTTACTCAACACACATTTAATAATTCCCTTCTATTGGTTCAACAATTCACTGAACAATTTTTGTTTTTTTACAAGAGTTTTTCAGATTTAACCTTCCCTCTGATACAGAAATGAATATTATTTGGGATGCCTTTAAAGCAAGTACAAGAGGATTTATAATTGATTTTGTAGCTAAGAAAAAGAAAAAAAGCCTTTAAAAAATTCCTCACTACAATTAGATCAAATTAAGACTTTGGAACATGAATATTTTTCTTCTAATGGTAATGAAACATTAACTAAACTTATTAAGCCCAAGTTGCAATATAACAAGCAATCTTGGGACAGTGCTTGCGATACCCTACTTTACTTTTTATGCAAAAATGTATGGAGGTCAGAACAAAGCTGGTAAAGTATTGGCAAATTACCTTAAAATCAAAAAAGAGAATTCTAAAATTGTCGCCATAACCGACTCAACCGGCGTTCATCAGGTGACTGACTCAAAAATGTTACAATGTTTTTCGGAATATTATACCAAATTATATACCCCTGAGTCGTCCTCCTCTACAGATAAATTAGATACTTTTTTTCAATCAATCCCTAAAAACCCCGAAGATGCTGTCAATTTATCTTCCCTAGATTCTCCTATATTGGAACTAGAATTATTAGCTGCTATTAATCAACTCCCTAAGGATAAAACCCCAGGACCTGATGGTTTTACTATTCAGTTTTATTTACATTTTCGACAGCTGTTAATTCCTAAGTTATTACTTCTTATCAACCATTTTTTTAGCACAGGGCAGACTCAAGGTTCTTTCTCCCAGGAATGCTCTGTTTACTCCCTATGAAAGATAAAGACCTCACTCAATGTAGCAACTATAGGCCTATCTCGGGGACGGAGCTTGCCACGCTAGGAAATGGCCACGCTCTAGGCGAGCTCTCCCGATCACGCTGCAATCCTAAATGTATCCTGAACACCAAGCCGAGTAAATCCTCAAAAAACGGAGGAGTCATGCCACTGACATACCTGCAGTGAGATACGGGCGAGCTAACCTCTTTCAAGACGCGCTGAGCAGGAGTGGACTGGGCTGTGGCCTCAGCTGGATGGTGATGCTGACCCTGACGCTACCTCCGACGGGACGCGACCTGTATGAGAGCCCGGGGACCTGCAGGCTGGAGAAGGCCTTCTGACACGGTCGGAGCGGGAGTCGGCATGAGTCTTGAGGATGATACGGAGGCACTGCTGGTGGAGAACGGTGGATTGCCGATTTATCCTGCCACGCGTACCCTGTGACGCTTGACCGGGAGTACGCGCCGAGCTGCAGTAACAGACTGCGGCCCCGGTGCGAAATCGGAGGCACGCGGATCCTGGGGAAACAGGGCGCTGTGGCACGGTGAGGAAACCCCCACCGGGGCGCTGGCTTACGGCACACATCTTGGCCCTGAAACGCCCTGTCCAGGCCACCCAGAGAGAGAGGGGAGAAGTCTCCGGTGCAGGCTGCAGCGTGAGTGGACTACTACAAGCCTCTTTGCCCTGAAGCACCCTGTATATGTCGCCCAGAGAGAAAGGGGAGTGATACCGGGTGACGGCAGCAGTGTGAGTGGCGGCCATGGGGCATTTGGTAAATCTACATTAGCCTGATGGTGCATTCCCCTATAGGAGAGGCCCAAATGGGCGGTGCTGGCGGGAAGACGCTACCGACGCGGTGCAATCATTAGCGGCAATATAGAGGAAGCGGCGGGTGCCGCAGCTGATTCAAAGGAGTGGAGCTAGATGCTTTTGTCGTCACCAGAGATGGCACAGAGGTGCGAAACACCCCGCTGGTGGAGAGAGGAATCTGCTCAGTGACCGCAACATGGGCTCTATATCGAGCGCGGGTCTACAGGGCTTGCTGCACGTGGTCCCGCGCTTCTTTTACACTGTACATGATACCATACACCCTGCTTCTTGCTCCACCCGAGAGATCACCCTGCGCATTCAGGGGTAAAGCCTACCCTAGCAAATGTAAAGATACCCTCTCTGACGAGGTCGTGCTTGCGCCGGATCTGCAGCGAGTCTGTCTACGGTAAAACGGGCCAAGCTCTGAAACCACCTAGTATATTCGCCATTGAATCGGGGGGGTGCAGAGTTGCTGGATTGGAGACGATACATCCCTCGGCATGCGCTGGAGAGAGACCCCTGGTCTGTTCGTAGTGACTTGACCTTTGGTGTCAGCAGATGTCCTGGGCCCATACCGCTACAACCAAGCCACTCCCTTGATACGCTGCACAGACTGTGAGGCCGTGATGGGGAAACAGGATAGAAATCAGCCGAAGCTGCACTTTGAACAACGCCGGAAGACTGGGGATGGGGGTAACGAGCCACTAGATTCGGATCCCGCAAGCACTACAGCAGCAGGATCCGACTCCACAGTAGATTTTCAGGCAATGTTCACCACAATACAGGCAACCCTGTCCAACATTGACGGGAAAATAGACTCCTTAACATATCGGGTTGACCGGATGTCAGAAAGGTTGGACAAACACACAGAGCGAATAGAAGCGACAGAGCGCCGCATATCTGAGGCAGAAGATTCGCAAAATCAAATTGAGCAGAGACAAACCAAAGCTGACAAAGCAATACAGTCGCTCCTGATGAAGACCGAGGACTTGGAGGCCCGCTCGCGCTGATGTAAACTGTGTATAATGGGAGTGGCGGAATCGACACGCACAGGAAACATGGAGAGGTACATTGAAACACTCCAAACCACTCTATTGGGCAGAGAGGTCTTCTCTGAGGTTTTCATTATAGAAAGAGCTCATAGATCCCTTGCACCTCCTCCGGTACCTGGAGCACGACCTCGTCCTATAATAGCAAAGATACTAAATTATAGAAACAGAGATGCGGTCCTTCGTAAAGCACGAGAGATAGGAACATTAAACTATGAGGGAATGAACATCTTCATCTACCCAGACTTTACCTCGCAGGTACAAGAAGCGCGCAAGAAATTCATGGAGGTAAAGAAAAACTTGAGAGACATGAAAATTCCCTATGCTATGCTATGCTGTACACAGCGCGTCTGAAAATCACGGAAGATGGCAAAAGTGTACTTTGTAATGACCCTAAGGAAGTACTAAGATACCTGCAGCTCAAACACCCTCAGTCCCAGCGTCATAAATCTTCGAGGGGTGCGAGCGCTGAACAAGATCACGCGTTGGATGTAGAATGACAGGATTAGCCAAACTAACATGGTGCTCACTGCCTGGAGGTGAATATAACGGACTTATAGACCTTATAGCTATTTTGTAAGTTGAACTGAGCCCCTCTATATACCGAAGGATATGTAAGTGTGGTTCTTTGATTTCTTATGTAATTTCTCAATACTGTATAATGCTGATTTGCGTAATCTGAGAAATGTTTACTTAATCTTCAGATCTCTGCTGTTCTATGATATCCCATGATGTTTAAATGATTATGGGGTTGTGGCGTGGTCCCCAACCCGGTCATTGGGCGGGGTAGTTAGCCGGCGGCGACCGTCCCCCCTGTGTTTAACACAACCTTTCATTTTGAACGTGTTTGAATTGGGGAAAGAACTATAGGGTGGGATTTCTTGTAGTAGTTATGGGGACATGTCTTTGCCATGATTGGGATGGCGAAGTGGGTCGGGGGGGGTGCTGGAAGGGAATTTGTTGTGTTGTAGGTCGTAAACATACTAGGACACCATACTCACACGCACAACTGTGTAGTACAGCCCAAGATGATACACACAGGCACATATTGCTTAAGAACAAAGCACAAGCAGTAAGCTCCATGAGGACAAATGGCAATGTCCAGCACAAACACGAAGGCTAAAGCAACACCTTTGCAAATCATAACGTGGAACGTGAGGGGCCTAAATAATCCTAAAAAGATTAGGCAAGTGTTTGCCTATCTTGACAGACACCATGTTGACATTGCGCTGCTTCAAGAAACACATCTACTTAAGAGTAAGGCAGATACGCTAGGTAATAGATGGGCAGAAGTAGTGATATCATATTCTTCCTACGCTAGGGTGGTTACTACAATTATACGTAAAGGGACACATTTTCTTCTGCACCAATAAATAGTTGACCCAAATGGCAGACACGTCATAGTCATAGGAGTCCTGAGAGGGACCAAAATTGGCATCATGAATGTATATGGTCCAAACACTGATGACCCTGCCTTTTACACGCACCTCTGGGCGTGGATTTGTGCCTTGCCGGATATGGAATTGATATGGGGTGGGGACATCAATGTTGCGCTGGATGCTATGTTGGACAGATCCCAGAACATTACGGAGCGGCACATAAGGGCTGCCTCCACTATTCTGAAAGGCATGGAGGAATTCTGTATGCTGGATATATGGCGAACCCGCAACCCAAGATAGCACCCACTCCTCTACAGCAAATAATAGTTGGTCGAGACTGGATTACTGGCTACTCACGAGTCATGCTTCCACGTGGGCTATAGATATAACACATCTCCCAAAAACACTCTCTGACCACAAGCCTGTCCTACTGGCATTACAAATCCCGACTCACATACCTCCTCCATTTATATGATGATTTAATGCGACGGCACTCCTTGATCCCATATATAAAGACACAATACAAAAGGTAATAAAAGATTACTTCGCTGACAATACAAAATCAGTAGACAGCGCAGGTACCCTATGGGAGGCCTTTAAGGCCACACTGAGAGGAATCTGCATCAGTACGAATGGCGGTATCCTGAAGGATATAAGAACACAACTGAAGAAAAGTGAGGACCGCATAAGGAATCTAGAAGCAGAATACGACACGTCTCACAGTACTATCACCCTCAGTGACATCTGGGAAGAACTAAATAGATACAATGCGCTGGCGGAGGACAAAATAAAATACATTTCCCGGCGCCAGGTAGCACGCAGATTGGGGGAGGGTGGCAGGCCAGGCAGGGTACTAGCCCATAGGGTACGTGCAGAACGCAAGCAGCAAACGGTCACCCAGCTAGAGGATGATAGCGGGCAGATGCATTATGACACTCAGGGCATACTTCACACGTTTGTAGAAACATACAGGGATTTTTATAGGTCACAGACCACGGCACAAACGGTCGACGTTTTAGAATATATTGAAGATATCGCCCTGGTGTGGCTTTCTGATACGCATCGGGAATACCTTGCTAAACCTATATCGGAGGAGGATGTATTGTTGGCAATCAAATCGCTCTCTAACGGTAAATCGCCTGGTCCTGACGGGTACACTGCGGAATTCTACAAAGCATTTCCAGACCTACTAATTCCACCGTTACTGGAGATGTATGATGAAGCCTATCACAGCAAACTTCTCCCCCCCACGTTGCGTGAAGCGCTCATTGTAGCCCTACTAAAACCAGATAAAAGCCCGGATAAGGCGGAATCGTACAGACCTCTATCATTGATAAACACAGATGCAAAGATACTGGCAACAATTCTTGCCACAAGAATGCAGCCACTCATGCCTACGATTGTTTTGCCTGACCAATCCGGCTTTATACCAGCGTGTTCCACAGCACATAACCTACGCACTATATTTTCCCTACTACATCAGCTGAATCCGGAGCTGCAAGCGGTAGCGGTACTCTTGGATGCAGCCAAGGCCTTCGACTCTGTTGAGTGGCATTATCTGTTTGCAATATTACGAGCGATAGACTTACCACCCAGACTCATTGATTGGATCGCCCTACTATATAACAAACCGACTGCCCGGTCAAGGTAAATAGGCATATATCGGACACACTGGAAATACAACGTGGTACCAGACAGGGCTGCCCGTTATCCCCCATACTTTTCTCCATTGCATTGGAACCTCTAGCTTGTAAAATACGTCAGAAATATGCGCATGCGGCATTGCGATTCAGTCAGAGACCCATTATCATATCATTATACGCAGATGACATGGTGCTATACCTGCGTAACCCAGAAGAAAATCTGTCACCAATACTACGGGAGTATATAAAATATGGTCGCATCTCGGGTCTACTAATTAACTGGAGTAAGTCGGACGTAATGCCACTAACAGCAAACACTAAAGCGCCGCAAATGGAGTTTTCCCTTGTCTGGCATGACAACCCTATCAAATATCTAGGGATCTGGGTGCACCACGATGCGGAATTAGTGCAGAGATACAATTATGGAGCCACAATAGACCGCATAGAAACACAAATAACAAGATGGATCGCATTGCCTTTATCAGTAGCTGATAGAATATCATTAATAAAGATGATACTGTTATCCAAACTTCTATATCTTTTCATTAATATACCAATAAAACCACCCACCCCAATCTTTAAATGGATGCAATCTAATTTCAGCAGGTTGATATGGGCCAGGAAGCGGGCCCGCATCAGTCTTAGCACCATGTCTCTTCCATATGAATCGGGAGGTTTCGAGGTCTCGGATATCCATATATACTATTTATGTGCACAAGCACAATACGCACATTATTGGTATCACCCGGTGAGATATTTACCACACTTAGCAGTCGAAGAAGGTGATGCAGAACCAATACCACTATCTAGCATAGTCACGCACACTCGACAACACCTATCATTGCGAGAAATAAACACAGTGCGGACGACATCGGAAGCTTGGCACAGCATTAGCCAAAAGGCAGGCAAAACCCCGATATATACCCCAAATATGCCACTGGATCATCACCCTGCACTATCAGTCACACAGGAAAAAAACTAGCTTGAAGATCCTAGAACAAATAGGGATAACAAGGATGGGTGATCTGTACCAAGACGGCCTTTTCATCTCTCTAGATGACTTGTCTTATGTCAGCAATCAGACTTTGCTATTCAGATTCATTTATCACAGACTGAGGGCAGCCATAAAGGAGCTATACCCTACATTTCCAGTGGAGCCCCCAGCGCTGAAGCCGTTGCAGATGTTAATAGCCACGCCCACACATACTAACATTATCTCAAGACTATACCAATCAATCAATCAATCACTGCATTTGTAAAGCGCGCTACATACCCAAGAGGGTCTCAAGGTGCTGGGGAGCAGGTCCTGGGTCTGTCGTAGGATGGTGGGGAGAGTGTTCCAGGTCTTGGCGGTGAGGTAGGAGAAGGATCTGCCGCCGGTGGTGGTTTTTCGGATGCGAGGGACTGTGGCGATGGCGAGGTTGGCTGAGCGGAGGCTGCGGGTGGGGGTGTGGAAGCTGAGTCGGTTGTTGAGGTAGGTGGGTCCGGTGTTGTGCAGTGCTTTGTGTGCGTGGATCAGGAGCTTGAAGGTGATCCTTTTGTTGACGGGGAGCCAGTGCAGGCCTCTCAGGTGGAGTGTGATGTGGCTGCGGCGGGGGACGTCGAGGATGAGTCGGGCCGAGGCGTTCTGGATGCGTTGGAGTCGTCACAGGAGCTTGTTTGTAGTTCCTGAGTAGAGGGCGTTCCCGTAGTCGAGTCTGTTGGTGATGAGGGCCTGGGTAACGGTTTTTCTCGTGTCGAGGGGGATCCATTTGAAGATCCTGCGGAGCATACGGAGGGTGTTGAAGCAGGACGCGGAGACGGCGTTGACTTGCCTGGTCACGGAGAGAGTGGAGTCGAGGATGACCCCCAGGTTGCGTGCGTGGTCCGTGGGTTCCGGGGCTGTGCCTAGTGATGTGGGCCACCAAGAGTCGTCCCAAGCTGATGGGGTGGGTCCGAGAATGAGGACCTCTGTCTTGTCTGAGTTCAGCTTCAGTCTGCTGTCCTTCATTCAGTCGGCTACAGCCTTCATTCCTCTGTGGAGATTAGCTTTGGCGGTGTGGGGATCCTCGGTGAGGGATATGATCAGCTGGGTGTCGTCGGCGTAGGAGATGATGTTGAGGTTGTGTTGTTGTGCGACGTCGGCGAGGGGGGCCATGTAGATATTGAACAGCGTCGGGCTGAGGGAGGATCCCTGTGGGACGCCGCAGATGATCTCGGTGGTTTTGGAGCGGAAGGGTGGGAGGTGGACGCTCTGGGTTCTGCCGGAGAGGAAGGATGTGGTCCAGGCCAGGGTATTCTCTTGGATAGCGGCGTCATGGAGGCGTGCTGATAGGGTGCGGTGGCAGACCGTGTCAAAGGCTGCTGATAGGTCCAGGAGGATGAGGGCGGCTGTTTCTCCTTTGTCCATCAGGGTCCGGATGTCATCAGTGGCGGCGATGAGGGCGGTCTTGGTGCTGTGTTTGCTGGGAAAACCGGATTGGGAAGGGTCTAGGATGTTGTTAACTTCGAGGTAGCGGGTCAGCTGTTTGTTGACAATCTTCCCGGTCACTTTTGCAGGGAAAGGGAGCAGTGAGATGGGCCGGAAGTTCTTGAGGTCCTTGGGGTCCGCCTTGGGCTTCTTCAAAAGGGTGTTGATCTCGGTGTGCTTCCAGCTTTCTGGGAAGGTTGCCGTCTCGAAGGAACAGTTGATTGTTTTCCGGAGGTGGGGCGCGATGGTTGCGCTGGCTTTGTTTGAAGACCTGGTGAGGGCAGGGGTCTGATGGGGATCCGGAGTGGATGGAGTTCATGGTTTTGATGGTGTCTTCGTCGCTGACGCTGGACCAGACGGTCAGGCGACTGGTGCGAGTGGTAGTCGCAGGGGTGGTGGATTCGGTGGTGGGTGCGGGGGGGTCGGAGTTGAAGCTGTCGTGGATGTCGGTGATCTTGCGGTGGAAGAAGGTGGCCAGGGAGTCGCACAGGTCTTGAGATGGCGGGATGTCGTTGGTGTTGGAGCTGGGGTTGGAGAGTTCTTTCACGATGCTGAAGAGCTCTTTGGTGTTGTGTGCGTTGTTGTCTAGGCGGTCCTTGAAGGCGGTCTTCTTGGCGGTCCTGATGAGTTGGTGGTGTCTGCGGGTGGCGCTCTTGAGGGCTGTGTGGTTGTCTGGTGTTCGGTCGTGGAGCCATTTCTTCTCCAGCTTCCGACAGGTGTGCTTGGAGATCCGGAGGTCCTCGGTGAACCAGGCGGCTTTCTTGTTGGTGTGGTTGGATGTAGAGGTCTTGAGAGGGGCGGGGGTGTTGGCGCAGTCATTGATCCACTGTGTGAGGTTGGTCGCAGCGGTGTCTGGGTTGGTGGGGTCGGTGGGTGGTGTCAGGGCGAGGGCGGTAGTCAGTTGGTCCTCGGTGACCTTGCCCCAGCAGTGGCGTGGTAGCTGTTGGGTGCGGTGGTGTGTGGTGAGTTTTCTGAAGGTGAAGTGGATGCATCTGTGGTCGGTCCAGTGTGGTATACAAGCTAGTTCAAACCGAAATTGGGACACAAACACATATGGCCCGGGATAACTGGAACAAACTTTTAGACTCCCCCCTAACAGATGCAGATTGGGCATCATGCTGTACCCTAATTACGCTCCTTACACCTAACGGTAATCTCCGCATTATTCACTACAAATATATTCATCAAGCCTACTACACTCCAGCCAAATTACATAAATATGGGCTGCGGGATGATGCGAGATGTAAGAGGTGTGGTGCAGACCGGGCGGACTTCGCACACCTAGCATGGAATTGTGACAAGATAAAAACGTATTGGGAGCTTGTGATTCATCATTTGGGTATGTTGTCCTCCTGTACATTGGTATGCACACCGCAGTTATGTTTATTGGGGTTGAATATACCAGTGAAATCGAAGAAAAAGAAGTTAACTGCTATACTGCTGCTCCTGGCAAAACGTAGGGTGGCTATGAACTGGGACAGTAAACTAACCCCCACTTTGGCGAATTGGATACAAGATGCTACATACTGCAGAGACAATTTTATATTATATGCTGATGAACTGCCGATTATGTCGAAGCCATCAGATATTTGGGAGCCTTTTACGGTATACATGCGTGATCACCCTCACTTACTCCAAGAGAACAGCTGACTTGGCTCTTGCATTGTATAGATGATATTTGTGTGCCGCTGACCGCTCCACTGTGCGTTACTGGGTAAAGTGTTCTATAGACCCTTACAATGTACTATTTCTGTAAAAATGTCCTGGATGTGACGACTGTAATGTAAGTTTCTCAGAAAATTCAATAAAAAAAAATAAGAAAAACTATAGGCTTATGTCTTTGATTAATACAGACTGCAAGATTTTTGCTAAGTTGCTTGCTCTACATATTAACTCGGTTATTCGGGATTTAGTTGATATGCATCAGTCAGGTTTTGTGAAGGGAAGATGTATTTCAGATAACTCCAGAACTTTCCTTTACATTATTCATTTAGCCGCTAAACTTAACTCTCCCCTTGCCGCCATAACGCTCAATGCCGAGAATGCTTTTGATCGAGTGAACTGGGAATTTATGTTCGGTGCACTGAAGTGGCACGGTTTTAGCCCTCATTTTATTCAATACATTAAACTCTTATACACTGCATTGTCGACCTTTATTTGGGTCAATGGTAAACAATCCCAATACTCCCCCCTACATAGAGGTGCTAGGCAGGGTTGCCCTTTATACCCCCTTTTATTTATTTTAGCATTAGACCCCTTCCTGGAAGCAATTAGCTGATTCCCTACATTTTGGGGTTTTCAATTTAAAAACCTGAATATTAAATACACAGCATATGCTGATGATATTTTATTATACACATCTAATCCCTCTACATCTTTGGCAGAACTTTTCTCTTTATGAAACACATATTTGGTTGCTTCAGGTTATAAACTTAATATTGATCAATCAGAAGTTTTGCCATTGACTAAATATTGCCTTCCTGATTTGTTTAAAGATTCTGGTTTCAAATGGAACTCAAAGGGTATTAAATGTTTAGGCATCCTCTAATCCAACAAAATTATAGAAATCATTAAGATTAACCTTAAAGAGATTATGACCAAAGATAACGCACTAATGGAGGGTTGGTCTCCTTTATTTTTCTCCTGGTGGAGCAGGCTGGCTACAATTAAAATGATGTTGCTATTTATCATTAATTTATATTTGTCAATCCAATATCCCTTCCTCACATTTTCTTTAAAACCATCAATCATCCCCTGATGAAATTTTTATGGAATGGGTGTAAACCCAGGATTGCTTTAGCTCGCCTTCAACAACCCAAATACTCTGGTGGGGTAAATTTCCCTAATCTTAGAACATATCACTCTGCATTCACTTTAAAACATATTTGGGTCTCCCTCTGTGATACTCATACAAATTCATCAACAGTCTGGGGACATCTTGAACATTCACAATTTTTACCTTTTACATCATCCAACCTCCAAAAGTTTTTATTTCACCTATACTCACCCATTCTATTGCTATCTCTAAAAATTTGATTTTTTCCTCTTATTCCTCTTCTGAAAATATTCTTCACACTCCAATTTGGTATAACTCGCACATTAAAATAAATAATCAACTTCTTGTTTGGAAAGAATGGATTAACAAGGGTATTATCGTAGTTGGACAGTTATTTTCTAATGACTCTTTGTCAGATTTCACCGAGATGCAGGATGTTTAATATATCTAAATCTCATTTTCACTACCTCAAAGCTCTTCTCCCTTCATACATATACCAGCAATCTGATATACTTTCAAGCACATAACCTCATTCTCCGATAGATTTGTCTTCACAAAAAAGTCCATTAGGATGGCGGAAGGAAAAGCACCCCGACCGCCATGGAAGCGGAAAACAACCGCCCGCCGACACCGTGGGAAAACTGGTGGCCAAATTAGAATAAACCGCAAAAAAAATCTGACCGCGGCGGAACGAGGCCAAGAAAAACAGCCCGTTGCGGGTGGAGATGGCCAAAATCCATCCGCGGCGGTCGGAATCCCACCGCAAGTATAGCGGAGACAACGCACCAGAAATAGGGTATCCCCGACGGTCCCGCGGTACATACCGCCGTCTCCGACCGCCGCGGTCGCACAATGGGATGAATGGGAGAGCCAGCAGAAGAGCTGAAGTCCAGCCACCGCGGCGGACAAACCGTACAAAATATGGCGGACGAAGCCAAAACCCAAAAGAAGGCCAAAAAGTGCACACAGAAAACTAGCCATGCCCCCCAAATACACAAAACACACCCCAATGACACAACCACATGGCAAAATGAAAAATAAAAATCCCAGGACAACACACCTGTCAGCAACACCCCAATTGGACACACCCACATAGCTGAGTATAAAACCAGCCCCTTCCCTAACCACAATCCCTTGCAAAACTCCAGGAAAGAAGGGACACATACCACAGCTAACAGGAGAGGCAAAGGACACAACATCACTAGCCACACCACACACAGCACCACCAACATCTCCACACCAGCACAACTAACCCCCTGCACAACACACACCATACACAGCACAACCACAACCACCACTCACACTCCTGCACCCACAATCACTTTGCATACCAGACACCATGGCCACACAGAAAATGCCCAAATTCACTGAGAGTGAGTTGAAGATCATGGTAGATGAGATAGTCAGAGTGGAACCACAGGTTTTTAGTAGCCTGGTCCAACAGACACCATTAGCCACAAGGACACAAATGTGGGCAAGGATTGTCTAAAGGGTCAATGCAGTAGGGACCACCCTAAGATCAAAAAAGGAGATCATGAAGCGGTGGCATGATCTGAAGAGGGTGGTCAAGGAGAGGAGGAGCAAGAACCATGAGCTGGCTCAGAGGACTGGCGGTGGCCCTTCCATTCCACCAAAACCATTCACACCATGGGAGGAGAAGGGGCTTGCCATACTGCATCCAGAGAGTCTCACAGGAGTAGCCGGGGGAGTGGAGGCTGGTAAGTACAAACAAATGACTTCCACCACTCTGCTATGGACTTGCTTGCACAACTACAAAGCTACACCACCTAGGACACATACCATCCATCTGCACCACACACTCACAAAAACATGGCTCATAGATCCAACATTCACCCACTCCCATTCACCCCAAATGTAGCTACCAACATTACCATGGGGGCAAGTCTACAAACAGACAGCCATTACACAACCCATATCAAACTTACAGGTAGGTATCCATCTTCACACTGAGGCTGTTTGTGGGGTGGAGGCCTGCAACACTACTCCCACCATGCCCCCTGTCCCACACCTGACCATGATGGAGCACTCCCCCACCCAGGAGCATTTAGAAGCCATTGCAGTACACCAAACAAACTTACAGGTAGGTAGCCATCTTCACACTGAGGCTGTTTGTGGGGTGGAGGCATGCACCACTACTCCCACATGCCCCCTGTCCCACACCTGAGCAGGATGGAGCACTCCCCCATCCTGGAACAGTTGGAAGCCATTGTCATACACCAAACAAACTTACAGGTAAGTGGCCAGTACGTGCACCCACTCATTTTAAAATTATCAAATGGTGCCATATGACAACCCCAGCCCTCTCTTTGCACAAAGAGGTATACCTACCCCATTGCCAAGCACAGTGTGCACACGGGTAAGCTAAGGAAACTGGCACAGCTACCAAAGTGTAACACACCAATGCACAACTTGAAGAAAGTCAGGGCACAATCATGCAAAGCACCTATTGACAGGTGCATCACCATGGGGCCAGAGCAACAAGGATCATTCGAAAAATAAGACTGCATGTGTGGTGGTAGAAATCAAGATATGCACATTCCCGGACAAAGGGATGCAGAAGATGACAATGGCCAGTCCATGGCCAGATGTGACGTCCACCAGGTCAGATAAATTAACAATGAGTTCTCAATTAAACACAGGATGTGCCAGGCCCTAGATGGCAACAAGTCCCTGTAAACCTCAATTGTGCATGGGTCGCATGGTATGCCTTGACGCCTCACACCATGGACAAGCAATGCCTGTAGCACTGCATCATGTCAGGAAGCACAGTACTGCACATAGTCAACAATGTGATGATATGTCAATTGTGCAGTGTACAAAAAGTGAATGACACACAGCTAACACAAAGCTTGCCGGGTGCACTGCAATAACCATTTCACATCTGACCCACAGGTGACCAAGAACTCACTGCAGAGGACAACACCAGCAACCTGCAGAGCCAGTCACCCCCGGTACAAGGACTCTCGGATGTTGACTCCCAGGATTCCATGGACGATGAGCTCAAGGCCGGCCCATCTGGTGTGCTAGGGAGCAACAGGTCCCAGGACCCCATCGTCCCCCCCACCATATCTGCGCCAACAAAAACCCCACAGCAGACGCCTGCTGTCACAGCCTCTGCAGCCACTGCCACCACCACCACCACCAGTGCTGCCTGCAACACCCTCCCTTTCCCAGAGGAGGACCAGCACACACCACCAATGGAGTAGGGCAGGGAGAGGATGTGGGTGCCCACAGTAGTGAGGCAACAGGTCCGTGGCAGCAGGGCACGTAGGAGGGGCAGGGTCACCCAGGGACACCAGGAGGCTGGGACCCACTCCCTGGAACACATCACCAGAGTCCTGTGTACATACGAACAGGCCCAGGGACAAATGGGCCGGTCAGACCAACTGTTGCACAAGCTCATCCTGCTGATGAGGTCCATCGACACCTGCATGGGACAAATCGTGGGCCTCTTGGGCCAGCAACAGGCGGTACTGAGGGACAGGCATGCGCCACAGACAACACCTCCACCTCCCTCTGGTGGGCCGCACAATGACAGTTCACCATCCTCCCCTGCGCCGCTCAGAGAGGGGTGAGTCCTCAGACCCCACTGGCCCTGCAGCAGGGCCCCTCCCGAACAACGACGAAGGGGCCGTCCTAAGAAGACCCTGGGAGTATCTGGAGGCCAAGCACCTGCCAGACGCCAGTCACGGAGCCAGCCATGATGGCAACCCTCTCCACCACTGCATTGACTTTTTGAACTGTCCTTCCTCACACTGCCTTGTGAATGGCATCTGTCTGTTGGACTGGGTCACCACAGCAATGTGGTGACTACTCGACTATCTCAACTACCACAACTGTCAACTCACTGCTCCACCCCACCCCCCAATGGAAATGTACACCCCCCTCGCATCTCACCATTGTAAATAAAATATCCTCACACACATGTTGGCATGTCCGCTCCGCCTTTATTGCAGGATGTACAGGCTTCAACATGATCACAATGTACCAGGAGCATGGGCTGTATGTAGGCAAGGACAAGTCGAAAGCACCTAGGGAAACACAACAGAACAACTGTCACTGGTCTGGGTGTGACATTACAGACATCACACAACACCTACCATCAGGATAACCCAACATTCACATATCACAGTGGCTAACAAGTGTTAACCTATACGTCTTGTAGATGTCCAGAAATTACATGTAATCACAAGGGGAACTCCACAGTGTATGGAGGGGGGAACGGGAGGCGTGGGGTTTTAGGAGCTAGCGGCCTCCATTACTGAATGATTACCACAGAAAGCTGCTCCTAATGAAGTGTGACCCTACTACAGTTAAAGACCTATTGTGAGATAGGGCATCTCACAAAAAGTGACGGACTGATCTCACACACCACCTGGTGTCATGCTTCATCATCGGCCAGTCCTCGCCCTCCAAAACCTTCGTTTGATGGAGGGCGGGCATACACCTGGAGACAGGGATGCACTTCTAAGCTAAAGAGTGGGGGCCCGTGAGGTGAAACGTGAAGTTAAAAATCATTATAGTTACCAGAGAAGTTTTTAATGTGGCCAATAACTATATGATGCTAAAAACAAAAGGACGGTGAGTGGGGTATTTAGTGTCCCCTAACCGTCTTGTGAAAGGTCGACATGTTTCTGCCTAGTTGGCCCGAATGGGTCCAGGGCATTCATCAGGACCTAAGTTTAGAATTGGGGCTCCGTTCTTACCAACAGGTAGCAAGAAAGTACCACTGTGCGGGTGTGGCGAGGGCCGCACTCCGCTTCCTACTTGGCTTCCAACCGTCAAGCCTATAGGGGGGAGTCAACAAACATTTGTGTAATAACTGTAGAAATGGTCAAAAACACACAACAGTAAAGACAAAAAAATATATATGGAAAGAAACAACGCATGCGTAAATTCCTTAGTGTGGGTGACTAATCACGTGACTTGTGCCACTCTATGTGTGTACACAAACAGATCGAGAGTCAGATGCTCTCATGGGTCTTACCCTAGTTGAAACAACTACTTGCCACATGGGGGGAGGGGGAGGGGGCACTCCTGTTCATTCTGGAGGGAGAGAAGGTAAATCACAGTTTTCATCAGATGGTGATCATCCGGTATCTGGAACCTTAAAATTCCACATGCCAGTCAAGTACACGCTCATTCACACAGTAACGGACCCGAGGGGTCCAGTTACAGACTAGCTTGCATTCATACTCTTACTGTCTCAGGGAAAGTGTCCCGTGTTCAGCCTACGGTGTTGTTCCCGGTCCTCCCGAAAGTAGAAGTGAGGCTGCGAGGTTGGTGTTTAAGTAATGAGCTTGAGGCTTAAATTGGATTCAGCGGAGAGGAATTGCGGCTGAGAAATGGTGCCCGGTGTGTAGTATCCGGTGTCCCGAGCGGACGTGAGGACGATGCATGCAGCGCAGTGCCTGATTGTGTCATGGCCGCTCCGAAAGGCCAATGGTATAGCCCCAGCAACAGCGTATGCCCAAATAAGGTAGACGAGTTAACAGACCCGCCCGTAGTTGGTATCACGTGTGTGGAAGCGTTTCCAGAGTCGCCTAGGTAACGCGAGGCTGGTGTTGTGAGGATGAAAGGTGACACGCTCTCCGTAGACCAATCCGAAGTGAGGCAGTGGGCGTGGACAACCATGCAGGACCAATCATGCTTTTGTGATCGAGATGGTGAAAGCGTCAAGGGTTGCCTTGGTGATGCGAGGATAGCGTAGAGCACCGGCAGCGATCCGCCAAGTGTTTGCCCAAGCAGCAATCGCCTAAATCACGGCTGGGCATGCTAAGGCGAGTGAAAGAACAGTGTGCAAAAAGGGGGAGCGCGCGTGTGACGCTGATATAGTAAGAGGGGGGTGCGCACGTGACGCTAGTAAGTTAAAGCAGCTCTGTCCCACGGATTGTATGCAGGACGCGGGAGGGGGCACTTATGGTGCCAAAAGGACACGAATTACACCAAGTTGAGGATGGGGTTTCCTGGTTCGGTTGGCCAACGAGGGTGTCAAAAATTGGTGTAGGGGCAGTAATTGATGGCACTGGAGGCAAGATTGACCAGGTTCAGGCCATGAAAATGAACATGGGCATGGAGGGAAATTATCTGCTCAGTTGGAGCCAGGGAATGTCGTCATTTAGGCCCCTCTCGTGAGAGCGCAGACGGAAGACCCAACGTTGTTCCCTTACGTGAAGGGCTTTTGAAAGGTCAAATCTACTCTTGTTCATGACTTCAAGGATAGTCCATCGAAGGTCGGTGTCCTTGTGATGTTTTTCCAGGAAGTGGCGTGTGAGTTTTGTATTCGTTTTTTTGCATCTTATGGTGCTGCAGTGTTCATTGATGCGTATCCTGATTTTTCTGGTTGTCATTCCAACATACTGGAGACCACATGGGCATGTCAGGAGGTAAACAACATTCTCGGTGTTACAATTGCTGAATTTACGGAGTTGCCACGGAATGCCTGTACCTATGTTGACTTCTTTGGTGTTAGTGGTAAGATTGCAGGATGTGCATCCCCCACATGTAAAGTGTCCCATCACTCGAGGTTGGTCCCAGAGTCTCTGTTGTTCTGTGCCATCTGTGGTTGGCATACTTGCGTGAACAAGTTGGTCTCGCAGGTTTTTGTTGCATTTAAACGCAAACAGTGGGGGATCCCACTGTTTTCCCGCGCTGTTCAGAATGTTCCATCTTTTCTTGATGATCTTCTGCACTACGTTTGAAACAGGGGTGAACGTGGTAACGCATACTGTTCTTTCGGTGTTCTCTTTCACCACATCCTCTAAAAGTGCTTCCCTTGGGTTATTTCTTGCTCGTTTCTTAGCCTTGCGTACAATTTTTTTGGGGTAGTGGAGGTCAACCAGTTTTGTTTCAAGGAGGGATGCTTGTTCTTCGAAAGTATTGGTGTCAGAGCAGTTCCTTCTAACCCGAAGAAATTGTCCAACCGGGAGGTTTTGTCTCAGGGCCTTAGGATGGTAGCTCTCATATAATAGAAGGCTGTTCTTGTCGGTGGGCTTGTTGTGCACCTTGGTGGTGATCCCTTCGTTAGTCATAGAGATGTCTAGATCTAGGAAGATGGCATGATTTTTATTGATTGTGTGGGTGAATCTGAGGTGTGCATCTTTGGTATTAACCCATTGGACAAATCTTATTGCCTCTTCTTCAGTCCCATTCCATACTATAAGCACGTCATCTATGTAACGTTTCCAAATCCTGAGATGTTGTAGGAATGGATTGTGTGGATTGTGGATGAAGTCGTCCTCAAATTGCTGAACGTACAGGCAGGCCATACTGGGGGCAAAGGTGCTCCCCATCGAAGTTGACTTTTGAACTGTCCTTCCTCACACTGCCTTGTGAATGGCATCTGTCTGTTGGACTGGGTCACCACAGCAATGTGGTGACTACTCGACTATCTCAACTACCACAACTGTCAACTCACTGCTCCACCCCACCCCCCAATGGAAATGTACACCCCCCTCGCATCTCACCATTGTAAATAAAATATCCTCACACACATGTTGGCATGTCCGCTCCGCCTTTATTGCAGGATGTACAGACTTCAACATGATCACAATGTACCAGGAGCATGGGCTGTATGTAGGCAAGGACAAGTCGAAAGCACCTAGGGAAACACAACAGAACAACTGTCACTGGTCTGGGTGTGACATTACAGACATCACACAACACCTACCATCAGGATAACCCAACATTCACATATCACAGTGGCTAACAAGTGTTAACCTATATGTCTTGTAGATGTCCAGAAATTACATGTCCCAGAAACATTTCCAACCACCACTGAGTCTACAACTAGCTGATGCTACAATTCTCACATGCCCCTTCATGACAACAGCAATATAATCGGACAATGGGTATGTTGCACATTGACACCCACCGTCAAGTGAAGTAGCGGGTGATGAGCAGTTAACGCAGGTCAACACCTTCCTCCTCTCCACTGTCCTCATCACTGGACACGACTTGGTTTGCAGGCTGGGGCCTTGGGTCCTCACCATCATCCAGGAGCAGGGGAATCTCCTTGTGAATGTCTAGGTTGTAGAGCATGCAGCATGCCACAACAATCTGACACACCTTCCCGGGCGAGTATGCAAGTGCACCTCCAGTCTTGTCCAGGCAGCGGAAACGTGACTTGAGCAGACCAAAAGTACGCTCCACCACACGACGTGTCCTCCCATGGGCCTCATTGTAACGGACTTCAGCCGGGGATCTGGGATTCAGCAGTGGGCTCAGCAACCAGGGACGGTTGGGATATGCAGAGTCACCTAGGTCTGACAAACACAAATAGACATTGCAACCTCGCTGAGGCTCAGGGCAGCAAGTCACACACACAGCATGCCACACGACTAGGCATACTCACCCACAATCCATGCACGCTCGGGAAGAAGATTAGCCATCAGCTGGGGCACTATGCTGTTCCGCAGGAAGTAGGAGTCATGGGCCGAACCTGGGAATGTGGCACACACCTGCGAGATGGGCGTATCTGCCAGGCACACCACCTGCACATTGATGGAGTGGTAATGCTTGCGATTGCGGTATATGTGCTCACTTGCCTGTGGTGGCACAAGACCGACATGGGTGCAATCAATGGCCCCAACAACATTGGGAATGTGTCCAAGGGGAAAGAACTCTCCCTTCACAGCTGGCAATTCAGCACCCCTGGGGAAATGGATGTATCTGTCCTTGTATAGCATCATGACGGACAGTACATCACGCAGCACCATGCTGAACATAGGTTGTGACATCCCACCAGCGCTGGCCACAGTCTCCTGGAACGATCCAGTGGCTAAAAAATGCAGGGCTGCCATCACCTTATCAGTAGGGATGAAAGCTGCTGGATATGCCCTGCGGGGCTGCAGGTGGGGCTCCTACAGATCACAAAGGGTTTTCAGGGTGGCTCTGCTCAGGCGGCATTTCCGTATGATCGCAACATCCTCCATGTCCTCCAGCAGCGTCAAGTGACGAGTCAAATTTGGCCTCCTCCTATTTTAGATGATAGTGGACACATGTCAATGCAATACTTCATGAGATGTGCACAGCATATCACGTTCTGGATGACACAACCACAACAAAGACTGACATCTATAGTGACTAACAGACCACATGACATGGAGTGACACCTTCAGCTACACAAAGGGCACACGTGTCAACATACACAAGACAAGTACCTCAAACACCACCTTGGTCAATGTGAAAGCAGATAGGGATATGGCCACAGTTCACTTGGGCACGCCTGGGAGTATAGCATCCTGCATATGTGTAACTAATCAATACCAATGTCTCATACCTAGCTGCTGTACCTGTCACATCTTAATGCGTCATTGCAACCTGGCACACATCCACCACACAATGACCACATTCGGCGCTGGAATGACAAATGTGTTCATGAGCAGACATGAGAGGCAATGCTAAATAGATCATCATTCATTGAGACGAGCATTGCTGTGATTGCCAGTTGACATCAACACATTGACATGTGTACATATTGTACAGTCCAGAACAACACTGTCCTGCCTACACCAACATCAAATACATAAGTGACATGTGAGTGGGTACAGGCAAATGTACGTTACACACACACAAAAATGGCATCGGCAGCCATCAGTGGACTGAATTGAGCATTGGCATCATGTGCACAATGATGTGCCATTGAACATGTTGGCACTGTACACTGTTGATGTTGGACAGATGTCCATCGCCTTTGTATGGCTCCCAAATCACGGTAGCTACTGCCTGGCCCTGGCGGTGTGTCACCAGCACCCCCATTCACACAAGTGCGGTAGTGATAGGCATGGAGACATGGGGAAATGGCGGTTGGCATGCTCCGCCGCCTGAATGGCAGAGCCTTGTGTCAATGTATGGCACCCTAATCGTGGTAGCTACCACCTGGCCCCGGCGGTGTGTCACCAGCACCCCCATTCACACAAGTGCGGAAGTGATAGGCATGGAGACATGGGGAAATGGCGGTTGGCATGCTCCGCTGCCTCAATGACAGAGCCTCATGTCAATGTATGGCACTCAAATCGTGGTAGCTACCGTCTGGCCCTGGCGGTGTGTCACCAGCACCTCCATTCACACAATTGCAGTAGTGATAGGCATGGAGACATGGGGAAATGGCGGTTGGCATGCTCTGCTGCCAAAATTGCTGTGGCACACCCTGGGCCCCTGCGTTGTGTCACCGCCATGGAGCATGCCCATACAGACAATGGGAGCCATGATTGGGGTGGCATGATGCAATTTTGAAGATCACGGTAGGCGTGCTCCGCCACCGCAGAGGTGGTCATTGGATGCATTTGAAAGAGGCAGACCTGGACCACCAATTGCTGCAGCTTTGCACCTTTGAAACGACCCCATGGGGCTATATATGTGTGGGAGTGAACCTCACATTTCCACTGCTCCCAGAGCCTGCTGCCTGAGACCCCTCACCTGCTGCTGCCTCCAGGGACTGCTGCCTGAGAACCCTCACCTGCTGCTGCCTCCAGGGACTGCTGCCTGAGACCCCTCACCTGCTGCTGCCTCCAGGAACTGCTGCCTAAGAACCCTCACCTGCTGCTGCCTCCAGGGACTGCTGCCTGAGACCCCTCACCTGCTGCTGCCTCCAGGGACTGCTGCCTGAAAACCCTCACCACCCAATTCCACCGCTGTTGCCTAACGTCCACAGTGATCGCAAGGACAGAGAAGATCCGTGCCAGTCCCTTCAGGAGCGCGGAGCTGGAGGTCCTGGTGGACTAGGTGCTCACACAGTACCCAAGGCTATATGGTTCCCCAAATGTCATGGTAAGTCTACCAACAGTGGTGGTCTAGGGCAGGGGGGCCACACCTGTAGTTAGACTGATGCAGTATGTGCCTGGGAGTGTGTGGTAGTGTCATGCACTGCCTGACATGCTGTCTCCAGTGGGAGGGTGTGTATACCCAATGCCCCAGCTTTCCCTCCATGCACATGTATGTATGAGTGACCTGTGTTGTGTTGTCAGCCATACAGTGACACAGAAGGTTGTACATGCTGTAGTCAGGACAGTGATTGCTTGGCTGGATGGCTGTGGGTGCCCCAGTCATCCTTCTCAGTGTGAGCCCATCTGGCCTGCACAGTCCCCGCCTACAAATACAAGGACACCTCACTCAACTTACAGAGTATGACATCAGTCTTTTCACATTGCACTCCAGCTATGGGCCATCTCAGCACTGTATTTTGCACACAACTGCCCTTGTGAATGGCATTTTGTATTTGTGTGATCATGTCTCTCAATGTGACCACCAGGACACATTCAACTATTCACAGGACAAGGACATTGCTGGCTGCGCAGTCTTGGACACAGTGAGTCCACCCCAAACACAGGTTGACATGTGATGTATGTGTTGCTTAAACCAAAAATGGACTGGAGTGTGGGCAGGCTACATGTGTGTTTCAGTGCTGGCATCCGGCATCTGTGTGAGATGTTTAGGGACTGTGTTCCCCCTCACACCTGCATGCTTTAACATCAGCTTTTCCCATGCAGGTGTCCCATGTGAGCTGTACTATAGTCTCTGATTGCCAATTTTGTTTGATATGTGATGATTTTGTATCTTGCAGCTATACTGATAGATGTCGTTATATGGCACTGTGTCACTGATCATTTTCCACTCTTGTCTCCCATGCCTGCAGCTCAAGGTACACCAGCGTAAGGCCGTGTGGAGGGCCATTGCAGCAAATGTGCAAGCCCTGGGGGTCTCAAACCGATGGTGCACCCACTGCCACAAGAGATGGGACGGCATCAGCTGGCTGGCAAAGAATGTGGCGGAGATGACCTTGGGGCTGCTTCTTCGCACTGGTCGTCTGGCACGGCGCAGGAAGACACCACTAATGGGGCGCATCTTGGCGGTGACGCAGCCTGAGCTGGATGCACGTTTGAAGGAGCATCAGCAGCAAGCCAGGGGTGAGCATTTGGGGAGTCTGAATTTGGCTGGGAGTGGCTACATGTGTATAGAGCCTGTGCCAGTTCTGGTCTCTGTGATGTTGGTAGTGTGATGCTGTGGCATGTAAGTGGCTGCTGGCCTGGGTGCCTGTGGCAGGCATTTGCTCTACCTGTACTTACAAAGGTGATTTGGATGCTGTGCCTTCACATTACATTCTGAGTTGTGCTCTTCAGGTTTCTTCTGCATTGGTGTAGTCTTGGGAACCCCATGGGAGGGAACGGCAGTGTGGCCAATCTGACTGTGCGTACATCAATGCGTCCATTGCATGCACCCATATTGGGGAGGCCTACACGTCTTACAGCAATGTGCAGTATTATATTGTCCCCAAGGTACGAAATGGTGGGTGGCAGGAGCTAATGTCCATTGTGGACTGTCATGTTGTAGTCTGGGTCTGTGTTGTCCCCTCCTTTTCCATTCAGTTCTGTCATTGGCAACAAGTAGTGTGCCCCCATCATGTCACTAAGTGTGCTCAGAACTAGTTGTGTGTCTGTTTGAACAGAGCCACAAGCAGGGTGTTGGGCTGTGTGGTCATCACATGGCTCACTCATGCCTGAGTATCCTGTTTCCACACACTGCTTGAGTCAATGTAGTGAGTTTGCACGATGTGATTGCACAGGGTGGTGTGCAACAAGTAGATTTGGTCAACTTTTTTCATGCATTGCTTGCATATGTTTGCTCTGTTGCTGCCACTGACCTGACCCTACATCTCTCTCTCCCATGCAGCATCATCTGTGGTTACGGAGGGACAGGAGACGGACACCAGTGGGGGTGAAACTGGCACCACAGCTGCTCAGGAGCCCAGTGACACAGATGTCACCAGCGCCTCAGAGGGGGACAGGAGTGCTGGAGGAGTCCCAGCCTGAGACGCAAAGCACCACATCATCCGATACCAGCGGGGATGCATCCATGTTGGAGGGCACAGGGAACGGGGACTCTGCATCGACTTTCACCACACAGCGCCATTGCCCACCCTCCCAGCCACTTCCTCTGGTGCTGCCGTGTCTACCTCAGTAAAAGGGGGGAAGTGTCCTTCAACCCTGGCACAACTGCCCCTGTCCCTCATGCTGCCATCAGTGTTGAGTCTGTGGAGCTTTTGTGCCAGCTGTGTGTAGGCCAGACTGCTCTCCTCAATGCCTTCATTGACCATGACAAGAAATTGGCCCAGGTGGTTGCTTTCATCGAGGGCATACAATCCGACATGGGTGGGCTGCACCGGACAGTCCAGGCTTTGTCATCAACAGTGATGTCTGCCCTGAAACAGGTACATATTCACAGTCCAGCTCCAGTCCCTTTGTCCACCCCCCTGGCAGTGGCCACGTCTGACGATAGTGACCACGGTACACATACATCAAAGTCACAATACAGCTCACGGAGCACACATCTGCAGCAACCCAAGTGGTCCCGGGCACAGACACCATCCCCACAGAAGACCAGAGGCACACCAGAGCACAGGGAGAAAAGCCCGTCAGGTGACACCAAATAGCAAAGGAGCAGACCTCAGGCACACATGCATCAGTGGCATCCCCATCCAAGGACTCTCCTGCCCCTAAAGCATTGTGCAAAGATAATCGTACAGTGTCTCTGCCCACCAAGGAGCTGGTGGATGCCAAGGGTACCCCTAGGAAGAGCACCAAGGCAGTATCACCAACCACCTCGACTCCCATTTCAAGCCCAGTGAAGCATTGGCCGGAGGGCACTGTAGGGGTAATGCCTAGTAAACAGGGGAAGGGGGGCAGAGGCTATGCAAGGCAAAGCATTCCACTGGGTCCAGCACATCATCAAAGTGGCTGCTTGTGCCTGCAACTGCTGCAGCAGTGGTGGTGAGTGTGCCTGTTTTGCCACACCACTTCCCATTGATCCAAAGTCAGGCAAGCCATTTAGGATCCCCAATAAGTGGTAGGGCACCCCTCCACAATCTCCAAGCCACACCGTACATCCCGTCTGCATGACACGTGCCACTACACCACCTGGTCCAAGCAGCCCTCCGGCTTGCCAAGCCACTGATAGCTCTACCTCAGCTGTTCCACTCTCTCCCGTCAAGTGCCCCGACAGTCCTCAAGACACAGCCAGCTCCCAGTCTGCCTGACAGCCAAGTCTGTCTCTCACACAGGTGGGCCTGTACTGCACATTGTTGCCCCCTGACTGTGCAGCTTCTCATGGACTCAGTCTGCACTTTGTCCTGCCCACTGGCCTTGTGTTTTGCCCCCTGCCTGTGCAGCTTCTCATGGACTCAGTCAGCACCTTGGACTGGCCACTGGCCTTATGTTTTGCCCCCTGCCTGTGCAGCTTCTCATGGACCCAGTCTGCACTTTGTCCTGCCCACTGGCCTTGTCGTTTATTGCTGTGTGCCCTCTGCCTGTGCAGCTTCTCATGGACTCAGTCAGCAACTTGGACTGGCCACTGGCCTTGTGTTTTGCCCTCTGCCTGTGCAGCTTCTCATGGACTCAGTCAGCCCCTTGGACTGGCCACTGGCCTTGTCGTTCACTGCTATTTGCCCCCGCCTGTGCAGCTTCTCATGGACTCAGTCAGCACCTTGGACTGGCCACTGGCCTTGTGTTTTGCCCCCTGCCTGGGCAGCTTCTCATGGACTCAGTCAGCACCTTGGACTGGCCACTGGCCTTGTGTTTTGCCCCCTGCCTGTGCAGCTTCTCATGGACCCAGTCTGCACTTTGTCCTGCCCACTGGCCTTGTTGTTCACTGCTGTGTGCCCCCTGCCTGTGCAGCTTCTCATGGACTCAGTAAGCACCCTGGACTGGCCACTTGCCTCGTTTTTTGCCCCCTGCCTGCGCAGCTTCTCATGGACTCAGTCTACACTTTGTCCTGCCCACTGGCTTTGTCGTTCACTGCTGTGTGCCCCCTGCCTGTGCAGCTTCTCATGGACTCAGTCAGCACCTTGGACTGGCCACTGGCCTTGTGTTTTGCCCCATGCCTGTGCAGCTTCTCATGGACTCAGTCAGCACCGTGGACTGGCCACTGGCCGTGTGTTTTTCCCCCTGCCTGTGTGGCTTCTCATGGACTCAGTCTGCACTTTGTCCTGCCCACTGGCCTTGTCGTTCACTACTGTGTGCCCCCTGCCTGTGCAGCTTCTCATGGACTCAGTCTGCACTTTTTCCTGCCCACTGGCCTTGACGTTCACTGCTGTGTGCCCCCTGCCTGTGCAGCTTCTCGTGGACATGCTTTCCATCTTGTGCCTTGCTCTTCGCTTCTCATGGTACCTATCTGTGCACTATGTGAATAAAGACAGTTTCTCCTGTTGTCTATTTTGTCAGTGTCCTTACTGAATAAAGTTAATTTGCTGTGTGTAAATGGTATAATGTGCCACATGGTCTGTGTGGCACTTCAACATGGTCAATGTTTGGGATCACTTACTCTCTTTTTTTCAGGGCTGACAGGGTCTTCATTTCTTCTTGACCCAGATACTTGTGGTGGCAATGGTGTAAAACTAAAATGGTTAGCAGTAGTCATTTACTTGATTAGTTCATGTTGGCTGTATTGTACACATGTCAGGGGGGGTCACTGGCCGCACAGAGTGGGTTTCTGCACACAGTATTGCAGGCAGGCTGTCCAGGGTCATCAAGTATGTGTGTTATTCCTCTATGTCTGCCCAGTGGTGTATGTGTGTGGTCATCTTGTGATGGCCAGTCATCCTAGTCCCATGGCTTACTTTCCATTTGTGCTCTTGGATGGCCAGGTAGTATGCAGTGTGAAGGGGGTGAGTTTGTGGGGAGTGTTGATGTGTACATGCCTCTGCAATGTCAACTACACAAATGTGTCACCCAGGAGTTGTGTGCCTGTTGTTTTGATTGTTCATCCCTGTAGATGTGGTTGTATGCCCATGTGTGAGTTGTGTGTTGTGCACTGTGCAGTGTGTTGGTGTGTCCTTACAGTTCTGTGTGACTCCTACTTGTTGTTTTTGTCACTTGTGAGTATGCAGAGAGTGTTACTGGAAAGTCAGTGTTGTGTTTTGTTGCACATCCATGTGTCTGGTGGCTGTTTGTGGGAACTGTGCAGACCTGCTGCTCCACACTGCCATTGTGGTTGTATTTTCCCATACCTTGCTGTCACTTGGTGCCTTCTTGCCTCCAGTGTGACATGTTGTGTGTGTTGTCATGCCATCCCCTATCTGTGCCTCAGCTGCCTACCCATTGTGGGTCTGCACTCCCTCTCTTTGGGTATGGTGCACTCCTGAAATGTCCCCTACTGACATGCAGTACACTTCACTTTGGTGTGAGCTGTCCCCTTGCTTTGTATGTGTGTGCCTCCCCATGAATTAATTTGTGCCACTGTGCTTTGTGGTGCAGTTCTTTGTCCTGTGTCAATGTGTCACTTAGGGCATTTTCCCACTGGGTCATGTGTGATGTTCTGGTGCAGTTTGTCAGTCATGGTTGCTCCTATGCAGTTCAACTGTGTGTGCTGCCCAGTCCTGTGGTCAAGTTGTTTCCACCTTTGTATCCCAGACTTGTGCATCTATTGGGTGTTGTGTTGTATGTATGTGTGTTGTTTGTGTTTTTGCTTCACTTCCTGGGTGTGCTGTTGTCTTTGTGCTGTGCTGTGTGATGTTGTGTGGGTTCCTGTTCTGTCACTGATGTCTGTGTGTGTCTGGTATGCTTGGTGTGCACGCACAGCTTGTTGTGCATGCAGTGCTGTGTGTGTATGTTGCCTTGTGATTGCCTGGTGTGCCTCCCCTGATGTTGTGCTGTGTTTGCTATGTGATTGTTTTGCCTGTGCATCTGTTGTGTGTTTGCTGTGGCTGTGTTGTTCTATGATGGTACACTTCTTGTGTGTGTTGTGGTATGTTGTCTGTGCATTGTTCCTGGGTGATGGGGTTGTGCACTCATGTTGTGTCTGTGCTCCCATTGCCTTTCCTCAGTTTAGCTACACAGGGCATGTCTGTTGTTGTTGTTGTGGCTCTGTGTGTGTTTCTGTTGGGCTATGTGTTTGTCTGTTGTACTTGTTTCCACTTTTGTGGTTTCATCCCTGTGCGTGTGTGTGTGTGTGTGCGTGTGTGTGTTATGTCTGTGGCTGAGCCCAGGGTGTGTGGTTGTTTGTGAGTGTATTGTCTGTCAAGTTTTGCCAGCCTTCAGTGTTTTTGGCACTGGTGTTGTGTGCTGCTGGTGTGAGGGGGGTATGTGTGTAGATTCTTACTGGTGTTTGTCCGTCCTGAGGTGTGTAGATGGACCCTGTGTGTAGTACTGCTTGTGTGCTCCAGAGGGGTAGTTGTATGCATGTGTGACTGTGCAGACTGTGTGTCCATTTGTATGTTGATTCATTGCATGTGTTCATTTGTTGCTTGTCCTCATTGATATTTCCCTGAGTTTGGTGTTGTGTGTGTTTCCCTGGCCCTGTGCTACTGTGCTGTGTGTTGTGTGTTGTGTGTTCCAGTGCAGCCACTCCTGCAGTGTGTGTCTCCATGATTGTTTGTTGTGTGGTGCAGGGTGTCGATTGCCCTGGCTTGTTGTTGTGTATGGTGTGCACAGGAGGGGCAAATGTCATGTGCCTTCATGGTGTGTGCTAGTGTGTGGTGGGAGTGGGTGTGTCCCTGTGGTCTTTGTGCCCTGCCCATGCCTGGCACTGGCCCTGCCTTCTGCATTGTGCGCATGTATTTTCTTGTGTTCACCACTGCGGTGACGTGACTGGGACATTGCCGCATGGTGGCGGCAGCTGTGTGTCCAGGATGCAGCGGGGTGACTTTGTGGCAGGTGGGTGATGTGTGGGTGCCCTTGTGGATGTGTCCCTGTCCCCCCTAGGGTGTCTGATGTGTATTTGGAACCGGTGTCAGGCTGTGTGTTGGGTTATGTGTTGTTGCGTACCTGTGGTGGTATCCACGGCGGTCCATGAGTTCCTGGTGATGTAGCAGGTACAGCACCGGAAAGATGTGTAGAGCTGGGTCCATGGCGGTCTTGACCGAGACTCTGGTTTCACGCTCCCCTGTCGAGCTTCCGCCATCTCTGGTTGGGTGGTGTCTCCGCTGCGGTGCGTCTGCTTGCTTGTGTCATCCTAATTTGTGGAGCGGGGCAGATGTCATTCCGCATGGCGGTGAGTCTCCATTGGCTCCCACCGCTGCGGTGGTGGGCGCACTTTGATGGTGGTGCGCGTCACACTGTGGCAGTCGGGAATTGGCCTATGTTTGTCCATACTAATTTGGCGGACGTGATGTCCGCTGCTCGCGGGCGGAAAAAGGCATTTTTCTGCACCACCAGCGCCACGGTGGGCCCACCGCCTTACATCCTAATGGACTCCTAAAGGTTGGTCCTGTGCTCAGGATAACAGTGATCTTTTACAAATGTATTTCGATTGTCCCTTAATCCGAAAGTTCTGGACACATGTATGGGATAAATTGAACAAACTTTTGTCCGCAAGTTTTACTTTTGATGTTGTACATATTTTTCTAGGGGGTGCTTCCCCCCTCTGGATTTCTTAGCGTATGATTGGGAAATTTGTTGACTTAATGTTTGCTTTAGCATTTCAAATAATTACATCTAATTGGAAGGATACAACCAACATTTTAAATATGGCTTGGTGGAACTTGTTGTGTCATCATTACCGTTTGGACCGTGCTCATGCTACTTCTCTTTCTTTAAAGATTCAAAAAGACTTATTATGGGCACCCCTTACAATGTTTCTATCTAGAGACATGGTACGCCCCAGAGCAATGGTTCGTAACTATGAACTTCCTTAAAGATTAGATTTGTTCATTCTTTTTCTGCTGTTTATTTATAAACCCCATTGGTGTCATTCTATAGCTCGTTAAATTCTAAATTATTACAATACTCTCTCCCTTTCTTACTCCTTTCCCCCCTTTCTTTATCTTTACTCTTTCTTTTCTTTTTTCCATACTTTCCTTTAATTTTTCTTCTTTCTCACTCCCATAAAATAATTAAAATGCACCTGCTTTATACATTACAGTTATGTATTTGGTTCAGGCTTACAATGTTTATAATCTTTTATTATAGGAGATTTTTCCTTGCATTAATTCCTATATTTCATCATCGTGGTCTTCTCTTTTGTCATTTACACATTTTGTAATTCTTTGTTGCTTGGATTGACCTTCCAATGCTTAGATTTATCCATTACAATTGCCTTTTGTTTTCTAATTTTATACAAGAAAGCATTTTTAAACTTAAAGGATATAGGGCCATATGTAGGTAATTTCTATTTACCGATTCCTAAATACCGAATTTACCGATTCGGTATTTAAGAATCGGTAAATAGAATGTAGGTAAAAAATCGGTAAATTTTACCGATTCGGTAATATTCGTTATTACCGAATCGGTATTTACCGAATCGGTAATAAGGCATACCTTCCCATTCATTCCTATGGGCCGGGAGGCCCATAGGATTGAATGGGAAGCCATTCACTATTACCGATTCGGTAAATACCGAATCGGTAATAGGGGGAGCATATTCAAGGGTGGCAGGGTGTCACATTGACACCCTGTTGCACCCCTGAATCGTGCATATGTGCACATGTAGCGCACATACATGCCTTAAGGGCATGTATGTCTGCCACATGGCACTTTTAAAAAAGCACAAAATTGCTTTTGAAAAGGTATTTGGTATTTACCATCAACTTTTAGTTGGTGGTAAATAACGAATCCTTAAACCAAAAATGCACTCACTTGAGTGCTCCCTACATAGGATTTAAGGATTCGGTAATTTACTGATTCGGTATTTTACCGATTTCTTAAAATACCGAATCGGTAAATTACCGAATCCTTCAATCCAGCCGCTTACATCTCAAGGGGCTAAATACCGGTCGGTAAGGGAAAATTTACCGATTTTCAGCCGTTACCGACCGGTATTAGCCCACCTACATATGGCCCATAGTAAATAGTAGAACTTAGTCATTTTTTATTGGATAGTTCATGTGCTTCCTTTTATTATTGTGCTAAATCACTGTATCTAGTAT
This sequence comes from Triturus cristatus, assembly GCF_964204655.1. Lineage (NCBI taxonomy): Eukaryota > Metazoa > Chordata > Amphibia > Caudata > Salamandridae > Triturus > Triturus cristatus. The sequence goes on from NC_140583.1 coordinate 387,241,375, forward strand.
AAAAATATGATGAATTAATTATCTTTAATATAAGGACTTAGGGCCATATGTAGGTAGCATACAAGTTACCACTTCTTAAATACCGAACTTTACCGATTCGGTATTTAAGAAGTGGTAACTCGTATGTAGGTAATCATTCGGTAAATATTACCGAATCGGAGAAATTCGGTAATTACCAGGTGCATTTTAATTATTTTATGGGAGTGAGAAAGAAGAAAAATTAAAGGAAAGTATGGAAAAAAGAAAAGAAAGAGTAAAGATAAAGAAAGGGGGGAAAGAAGTAAGAAAGGGAGAGAGTATTGTAATAATTTAGAATTTAACGAGCTATAGAATGACACCAATGAGGTTTATAAATTAACAGCAGAAAAAGAATAAACAAATCTAATCTTTAAGGAAGTTCATAGTTACGAACCATTGCTCTGGGGCGTACCATGTCTCTAGATAGAAACATTGTAAGGGGTGCCCATAATAAGTCTTTTTGAATCTTTAAAGAAAGAGAAGTAGCATGAGCACGGTCCAAACGGTAATGATGACACAACAAATTCCACCAAGCCATATTTAAAATTTTGGTTGTATCCTTCCAATTAGATGTATATATTTGAAATGCTAAAGCAAACATTAAGTCAACAAATTTCCCAATCATACGCTAAGAAATCCAGAGGGGGGAAGCACCCCATAGAAAAATATGTACAACATCAAAAGTAAAACTTGCGGACAAAAGTTTGTTGAATTTATCCCATACATGTGTCCAGAACTTTCGGATTAAGGGACAATCGAAATACATTTGTAAAAGATCACTGTTATCCTGAGCACAGGACCAACATTTAGAAGTCCATTAGGATGTCAGGCGGTGGGCCCACCGTGGCGCTGGTGGTGCGGAAAAATGCCTTTTTCCGCCAGCGAGCAGCGGACATCACGTCCGCCAAATTAGTATGGACAAACATAGTGTCTTGGTGAAATTAGAGCAATAGAGACCCAGAAGAATTTTAGCTCCTCAATTAATTCTAATTATCTAGCTATGTATAGCAAAAAATTGGCAAACTCAAACTTTTTCAAGGAGTCTCCTATAATACAAGCTCCTATAATACAAGTAGAGTGACAGAAAGCTTTTGCAGAACGTACATCAACACAAATCTCAAAATATATGTTCAATAAAACAGTTAAGTCAATTTCTATAAATTAATATGATACTAAGGGCCATATGTAGGTAGCCTAATACCGGTCGGTAACGGCCGATTTTCGGTAAATATCCCGTTACCGACCGGTATTTAGGCTTTTGCTATGTAGGGGGAACATTTCAGGATTCGGTAATGGAGGCCCATAGGAATCACCGATTCGGTAATGGGGGGAGCACATTCAAGGGTGGCAGGGTGTCACATTGACACCCTGTTGCACCCCTGATTCCTGCATGTGTGCACATGTGGCGCATATACATGCCCTAAGGGCATGTATGTCTGCCACATGGCACTGTTAGTCCAGCAAAATATTGCTTTTTGCAATGAATTCGGTATTTAGCACCAACATATATTTGGTGCTAAATACCGAATTATTTTCCCTACACATCACTCATTTGAGTGTCACCTACATCTCATTTCAGGATTCGGTATTTACCGAATCGGTAAAATTACCGATTTAGTAATTTTACCGATTCGGTAAATTACCGAATCCTGAAATGTTCCCCCTACATAGCAAAAGTTAGGATATTTCTAGGAATGGTTGGTTACAGTTGTCAGTGGATTCCAAACTTGACCCTGATTGTAAAGCCTTTACAGAACCTGACTCACAGTGATGTGAGGGACCCAGTATCTTGGAACAATGAAACAATGAATGTTTGTAAGCTTTCTCGGGGCTCAGACACAGCTTCAGTATTGCCCTTGCTCTAGTACTGCCAAATTACAAGAAAGATTTTTGGGTTATTTTGTCATGAAAGGGAAGGGTTCCCACTTTCTGTCCTCACACAGCAGCATGTGGCGGGCGTGGGAGTGAAATGGCCTATTGAATATTTTTCTGCTACTCTAGAAACAATGGCTGCCATACTCTCAGGATGTATGAAAAACAGTTGTGGAAAGTGAGATAGTTGTGATAGACACACACTTATTGTGCCGGTTTCACATTCAGTTGAGATTTTGCTGACTTGTACACATACTCGGCATCTTACAAAGAGTTGCTTGACTAAATACAAATGGATTATAGTGGGAGCAGAAAACATTTCAATCAGATGCTGTAATACTCTGGTTCCTTCAAGGCAGATGCCACTGTCAAGGGAGGAGGCAGCTCACGAAAAGAAAGTGAACATGATTGTGTTGATGTGACAGAGTTGTGCACCATACGAAGACTGGATATTCAAGATGCACCACTTGAACTAGCCGATATGATTTTATTTGTGGATGTTTCTTGTCTGAGCGACCATTATGGAACTCTTTGAGCAGCATTTGCAGTCTGCACAATAACATGCACTGTGGAAGCATCATACTAGTGTAGTGTAACTTGTGGCAGAATACATTGTAGAAATAATTGTAATTACAAGACCATGCTCCATAGCCAATGGTTCGAGGATTGTAATCTGTACAGCTAGCAATACAGCTTCAGAGTGGTAAAGGATTTTGGAAATGATGATCACCAAGGAGTTTCTTGGCATCCGCAGGCACAACAATAAAAAATGAATTCCGAAACATTTAGGAAATGTACAGTTCCCAAGGAAGAATACTGTTGTGAAATGTGCCTCAAACAATAGTGGAGATTACATGGTTTCAGCGGGAAATAATTTTGCTGAGAAAGTTGCAAAGTAGTGTGCTTTTGCATCTTGTACATTGGGAGGAATTGAAAGTGCAGATTGTAAAATTTAAAATATCGATAGTTTTAAAGTCAGGGTAATCACTAAAGAAGTTGAGGGAATTACAGAACGTGGTGCGAGAGAATGAAAAGAAAGAATGGGAAAAATAATTTCAAAAGATTAAAATTAAGTCATGCTTTCAAGTGATAGTAGATTTGAGTGGCCTGATTCCATGTTGTTACAGATGGTAAGGTATTTTCATGTACTTACACATGTGGGATGTGGCAGTATTATGCCAACTGGTGCATTACCTGGCAGCAGGTGAATGCAGGTAGAAAAATGACAGTGACCATGACTCACACAGGAAAGGTTGGAGATAGATTTTGTTGAAAACCATCAGCAATGGTTTGAGGTAATTGTTGGTGGTTGTTTGTGTATTACATGGAGCTGTGATATTCTCCTTGCAGCCAAGCTTTTATTAAGGAAGTTGATAGCTAGATTAAGTTTTCGCAACTTCTTTGGAATCAGGGAGGGGTACTCATTTTGCGAATGACATCCTGAGAGTTCTTTGCATGGCGCAGTAGGTGAAAATAGAAATTCTATTGTGTATATCACCCAGAAGTATCATGAATAGTGGAGAGGGCAAATGGAACCCTGAAAGCAGAGCCAGCAAAGATGTGCACATTGAGGGCGTTGAAATGGGGAATGACCTGTCCTTGGTTTTGTTAAGTATGAAGAGCACAGCCAAAGAATCTATGGGCTAGTACACTCTATCTCTCACCAGGTGAATTTGGCTACACCTTCAGCAAATAAAAGAATCCTGACACCTCCTTTAGCCTGGAGATTATTGTGTCCACATGCAGTGATGAGCGGATTCTATTTCAGTATTTTGAAGTTAATGTTTATTTCTAGAACTAGTCAAGCCCCACACAGTGGCTATGTGTCCAGCCTTCCTTCCCAGCATCAGCTGAACAACTGCCAAAGACTGGTTTTGAAACACTGAATACACTCACAAGGCAACTGTGGAACTAGGATACTAGATCTTAGGAACACAACACCCCCTTAACAATAAAAAACGTAATATTATTATTATTGGTAATAATAATAGTAATACACTTTTTCCTATTGTCTATGTAATTTCTAGTAAAAATGTGAACTCTCTTGATACCTACCTGAGAATTGTATGGAATGCTTAATGGAAGGAATGACTATACAACAATAATAAAACAACTCATTGTGCAAAGGTAACACGATTAGTTAAAGAAACCACACATTTGTTGCACAAGACAAATATAATATGAAAAAGCAAAACTTTTGCGCAAAATCTTTTAAATACGAAGGTTTGACAATTCCCTTCTCCGCCCTAATAAATTTGTCCTTGTTATTAGCTCTGTTGGTGACCTGAGAGGAAACAATCCTGGAGTCTGTATTTCACGAGGTTAGTCTTTCAGAGACATTTTCATGAGAAGCGTTTGCATGCATACTGTCAATTTGTTTCTTTTCACCACTTGCATTCTCATTCACCAATCAAACTTATTGCAAACAGGATTATCAACCTGTTCCTTACTTGTTCTACATGTACTACTATCTCCTTTACCTTACTCATCCATTCCATGTTGTCTTTAGATTATGGATCTCTTGCCCTCATTAAATGGAAGGGAACATGTCCAGTGGGATTGCATTCAGTAATCCTATATGCACACAGCGTTTCTTTGATTTCCTTTTCTCAATCAAAATGATTACTGTTGGACAATTCAGTAATCTCTTTGATCAGACGGTTAAAGTGGTCCATACCAATGAAAGATGGAAAGATGTGGTTCTGTGCATTATACCCAAATTCTTTGCAAAGTCCTTAAACATCTCTGACATATATTGACCATCATTATCGCTGATAACAGTTTTTGGTAAATCTTCTCTATAAAAAATGTCCTCTAAAAATGTTATTACCACTCTGGTAGCTGCAATATTTATCACTTTTAGCTCAGACCATTTGGAGAAAAAGTCACCCACTACAATAGCATATTTCATCCTACCCTCTTCAGTTTATACTGGTCCAAAAATATCTACTCCTATCTTTTTCCATGGTATTTCTGGAGCTTCGATGGGATGTAAAGGAGGATTGAAGATCATTTGAGTTTAATCTGAGTTAGTACAATTTAAGCATTCCCTTACCACACCTTCTACAGCCCTACCATCAGTATGAGTGCTTTACTGTACTTTTTGTAATAATCTTTTGCATAATGAAGTTGTTGCTATCAAATGACCATTACTGGATAGTAGATCGTTCTCGATGGAAATGTCATTTCTGACCTCTAAATAAGCTGCCAGTTTGCTAGCTTAGGCTCTTTTCTCTGACCATCCTCCCTTGATTACATCCATAATGTTAACCAAGGCTTTATCAGACTTTATCTCTGTAATCTACACATCAGCATTCATACCCACCCAACCTTTTGTTCTTAATGCTCCCAGCCTCAGCTGACCAACTGCCAGAGACTGATTCTGGAATACTGAGTACACTTACAAAGCAACAGTGGAACCTGAATGCTAGAACTTAGGAACACAACAGAGACCAGGTAGTAGTGAAGAAGCATTTGAGGACACATTGTTTGGAACTGCTTTCGAAAGACCCCATCAATTGATCTTTGTGGCAAATACTGCTGTGAGATGTGGCTGTTTACCCCATTTGCTCCATGTATCTCGCACAATGACATTGAAGACTGCAAATGAAAAAGTGATTACACAATCTACTAATTCACTGAGTCAAGCTTGAGTATGCTACATGAAACTAGAGGGGGAATAAACGAGAAAACAAAATACAACAAACAAAAAGAACAATATAATCAAACCTCAAAAATTCGAACTCCAAAAACGCTAGAGCAGTTCAAGATGTTGCATTATACAAGTTGTGAGACAGGTGAGGACAACAATGAGACAAGTAGAACAAACCTACCTGAAGAGAGAAGCTTGATAAATGCTAATTGGCCTGAATGTGTAAAAGAAGAAAGAAAGGTGTGGCAAACAGATCTGAAGCCTGGCTGAGATCAGAGGATCAACAAGAGTAAGACTGCTAAACAAGAAGTATGCAGCACTTGAATGGGCATATTTGGCAAAGATTGAACCAGATGAAAGAGACATTGATCTGAGAGACTATTGATTTCTGTCGGAAGAAGCTTTATGAACAGGTGTGAATTTAAAGTGATGGTAATCCACATAGAATAATTTCATAATGAAGTAAAGATACTGAATTTTAGAATCTCTGAGAAGAATACTTTTTACTTTTTGATTTGTCATAGTGTGCCTGCATTACTCCCTGAGATTAGAAACTGAGATAAAGGTTTTTCCTTGTGTCTGCATTTTAAGAATGTATGCCTGTTTTGAAGCAGATTGATTTTGTGCCTTAGGTATCCTACTGAAGATAATTTTCTGTCTCCATTAAACCCTATGAACTGAAATCCTTACATTTTATGCCCACATCAGCTTATATCAACTCACTTTGAGCGCTGAAAATATTTACATTAGAATTTCTAATGTTTTCGAAAAATATATTTTTGACATTTTTGCACCTTGTTTGGAAGTCTAATTTCTGTTTTTGAGAGTTTTCTTTAAGAAAGAAGATGGCTACTTGTAAGAAATTTAGCTTGGCTCTAAATTTGTTTTTATGCCTCCCATCTTATTAGTTGTAATTTGCATTTTAGTGAGTTTATACACTCCTGTTGGGTATGCTTCTGAAGGTAAAAGTGATTTATATGACAGTAATGCTCCAAAAGATTTGTATTTGGCCATAGAGATGTTTCTTTTAAAGATGTCAGGGAAAATCCTTACACTAATTTACTTACTGAATTTAAGTGTATTTTGAATATTTCTATTTTTTATATTTGCACCTACTTGCCTACTATTGTAACAGGGTTTTATTTTTATTTTCAATGCCTCATAAACTATGCCGTATCCCTATACTTAGAGGCATATATCATTTATGTGGTAAAACAGCATATTTTGACATTACAAGTAACTGGGTAGGTTTCTGTTATTCAGCATTAGTCTTTCCAAAAGAGCATTGTGGATGAGATGAATGAGAAGAGTGAACTGTGCTTATGAGTATATTTGGTGTGTTGATTTCACCTATTGATGTAGCTTTGAATGATGTGAAGATTAGAAGTTTGTATACATTAGTACATCATATAGATGCTATTTGCTAATACTGCAGGTACATTAACTAAGATTAATGAATAGATGATTGCCATTCATAAAATGGCTATCTACAATCATATGACTTTGGATGCACTGCTTGCGGAAGAAAGTGATGTGTGCAGTGTGATAAAGGTCTAGCAAATTTGAATGTTTGTGCCAGATAATAACATGCTATGCAAAGAATATTTTAATAACATTACTAATGTTTTGCATGAAACTAAAGTTTTGGGATAGACTAATGCTTGGGAAATGATTGATTCATGGTTTTGTAGAATTGGTAGAGGACTCGCAATGATTGGTGAATGGATTGGTGATGTGGGTGATAGCATACTTAAGAGGATAATAGACCCTACCATTATAATTATTCTTAGTCTAATTGGTAATTTCTTCTACTCTAACTTCTGAGGAAATATGAATTTTATGATCAGTTATGTCCCCTATCTTAGACCCCAACGACTCCATGTACATGCTACAAGTACATGTATGTTCCCTCCAGTTCCAGCTATGAAGACGCAAATACATGTGCGTCCAACGCCAACATGTCCTCTTTCAGATCCGCCATGAATGGGTCAAATAGTCCATTCCTAAGTATGATTGGCCACCGACTTTATATGGTTCACTTTTCACTTTTTACAGTTCAGGCGAGTAGGCCCTGAATTCTGTCATCAAGCCTTTTCCTGCTTCTGCCTCTGAAATGCTCCAGCCTGGACCTGCATCCGTGTCCATGAACTTTGTCCTACTCCCTGCGCGGCTAACGGTGCCTGACGCGGCCTGTTGCCTGCCAAAAACTGTATTCAGCCTTCAAGTTATCTGCTCCGCTCCTCATCCAATGCATTCCTGTCTAATAGTTTAGGTAAACATCCTTCCAGCTACCGAGCAAAGGGCTCGGCCTCGCTGTCTTTATGCAAATAATTCATAGCCCCTGTTACCATGGAAGATTCCTGCCCCCTCGCATCTCATGTAGACACATAGACGCTTGTACATGCACTAACAGTCAGTATAGAATAGATTCCATCCGAGAGACCTTTCCTTTTGGATAAAACAGTTCCTTAAACAAAGATATTAGATACGATTTGGGATTAGGTTGACCTGACCCCCCAGACTTCGGTCTCCATATGTAGAGCTAAATGTCAATTCCCCTTCACCCTCTAGTTGCACGTCAATCACACGTCAATCACACGTCATGCGGCTGCGCGCGCATCTCTGCCAAATATTTCTGCTGACACTGCAGGATTCTCTTATGGATCCACCCACTTGTGACATCATTTTAAATGACGTTTCTAGTATACGCCTGTATTTACGCCTATTTTTCATTACGTATGTGTATTCTTATCTGTATTATCAGCTGTTACGCCTCCTGCATCTGTCTTAATGCAATGCTTTTCATATATATATTGTTACTTGTCAATAATGTATTGCCTATCCCTTCCTGAACCTTCGTGGTGATGGAATAAGATTGCCTGGTTCGAACTATAATTCCTTTGTAAGGAATAAAGCCCTTTTCAGAACCTCTAATGCCACGGATTCTGCCTCTTATTTTGACTGAGTTATTCTTACTAGACTTTACCGCATAAAAAATAGTACAGGTAATTTAAATATTTACCACACAAATTGGCGCCCGAATAGGGACACTTTCTCATCTCACGCGCCGGAGGTGCGTTGCAGGCCCGGTCTCCTGCCACAGCCGGACGGACAACAACGCGTACCCGCAGGATTTCCTGTATCTCCCTTCGGCCAAGCGGGGGTGACTGAGGCTGCGATCAACACCCAGACGAGGCGGTGAGAAGTGCGAAGTATCCCGACCAGAGCCTAGCTGAGAGAGCAAGATCCGAGGTATACAGAGGCCCACCAGGTTCCGAAGTTCCGAGTCGAGTCGAGTCCAGTCCGGTCCAGTTCAGTTCAGTTCCGAGGCCTTCCGTTCCGTGCTACCCGGTGAGTACCGTTGCTGGGGATGCAGTTAGACGTGCACATCAATTTGTGCCGGTCCTGACCGGTTTGGGTACACAGATCCGGTCTGCACTGTTTTAGCAGTGTATCTGTACTGTTTAGCAGTATATCCAGTATGTTCATGTATATAATTCAATATTATCTAGTATTAGTATTATGTCAGTAACTAGTTTTCTTCTAATTATCATTGTTCGTTAAAAGTTAAATGTTAAATGTTAAATGTTTTACTGTGTTCAAAAATTGTGGTATGAATGAGTGTTCAATATTGTGTTTATTGTATTAATTGTGTTCAAGTTCGGTTCAAGTAAGAATCAAGTAGGAAGGTTTAAATATGCCGGTCTTTTCAAAATTAAGACAGATCAAAACTAGAAAAGGAGTACTCGAAGAAGCTGTTCCCATTCCACCTAGGGACACTCCAGGGTATTTTATGTATCATAAACATGGCCTAGATGCCGTATTATATCTTGACTTATGGGTGGACTACACCAAGGATCTAGCAGAAAGTCAGAGGTGGCCCGCAGCTGGGACATGGGATGCAGATTGCATCATGAGAGTAGAAGAAGAATTATGGAAAAAGAAAGCCAGACAGTCACAGAAAGATGCCATTGAGTTATGGCGTAAAGAATCGCATAGGCGCACAGAGAAAGCGCTCAGACTGGAAGAGAAAAGTAGGGAGAACTCAAATAGAGCCCGAGAAAACGTATTAGTTGAGGAAGGTATCCGAGTAAAAACAGAACAAGTAGACAGACAACAAAATGCTCTTATGAATGGTATGTATCCTCTCTTAGCCGAAGGTTTACCTAAGGCCACCCCGGGAATACCGAAAGATTTGCCACCCCCATTACTCCCGATTAAAGCACATCCCAAGACCGCAAAAGATATTTTCCTTTCCTCCTATTTAGACGATGTAGCTCCGGAATATGTTAATGTTCCACCACACACGCCACCTGTCGATGGTGCTCAACGCCGAGAACAAACGCCCCCAACTCCGCAACCACAAACTCCTCCGCACAATCCCACGGGTCCATCTGTTTCCGCCGCTTTTCCTGCATCCACAGTCTCTACCTTACATCCCACGAATCCTTTCGTGCCTAGCACCTCAGAAGGTGCGACAGCAATTTTTGCCACGCCACCATCACGAAGTAAATCGTCTCTTAGAGATTTAGCAAACCAACGTACACCCCAAATAGCAACGTCCGACATGTTTAAAGAACATCTTGTAGATTGTAGATATGATCCAGTGCCCGGTAAAAATGACAGAATGCTGCTATCATCACTACGTATACGACGAGCTTCAATATATTTAACGACGCTACCAGGAATGATTAAACATTTAGACAATATATATCGCTTTGTCCAAACAGGGCAAGGCCCTGAAAGTATTGACGAAGCCATGAAATACCAGAAAGCGGATATACAGAGACAACTGTTACGTTTCTTCATAAACTGCTTGATCAGAGACAGAGATAGGTCCGAGGTAGACCAGGATGAAATGCAAGTACTTACCCGATGGGGTCAGAATATATCAGAGGGAAAACATGATAAACAGACATGTATAGTAGCTATGTGCCGAAAGATCCGCAAAGAAGTAGAACGAATACATAAAGCCAGATTGGAGGCAGACAAAACTGAATCAGAGGGAGAGGAGGAGGAAGAATCAGAAATGCCCACAGGACAATTAGAAACGATAGCCTATGTAGGTAGGGGAAGACCTTGTAACAATACCAGATACTTTAATGACCCGATACGTCCGATACGTCCAGAATGTAACAGACATTTTCAAGTCCCTATGTTAAACACGAAGTCCCCTGAACACTTATTCCAGGCTGCTGATAAATTACTCCGAGACCGAAGGGGGTATCATATGCTCGATTCTATGGATGAACAAGAATTAGCCAGGTCAGCAGTACAATGGGCTGACAGTTCTGAAAAATACAGTGATGATGCGTTGGCACACACGTTTTTGAATCTTACCCCAGACGAACAGCGTTTAGCTGGTATATACATGATACAACACCTCGTTATATTATATAGAAGCCAACACTCCGATCCTGGTCCCCTACCTGATATACTGATAGAATTACTCACGAATAAATGGAGAGGTTCAGGTACTGATTTAATTAAGGAAATTCTAGAATATCGACACCAGTACATTGTCTTCGTATGCCCAGAACATGTTTCAGTTCCCCCCAAGTTGGAAAGAAAAACGTATCACATAGACAGACAGAATCCCTTACGCGAAGTACACCCAATCAGAGGTGAGGACAATATTTTTAAACGCGTGTTTGTGTACGCGCCCATAACTAAAATTGAATTATTAGAAATGAAGAAAGTAGTACCTAGCCATGACAAAGACCCAGCAGGTTTCCACCATGAGATAAAAGACATGTTACTCATGGGAGAGTATACTTACCCGGACATTATGAAAATATTAAAAGTCCTATTACCCGCCGGTATTTACGAGAAACTCAAAGAAAAGGAATGGGAGGTGGGAGACCAAAAGATAGATTGGACAGCATTAGAAAACGAAGAAAAGGCCCGAGCTGCAGGTTCAGGGCTTGGGGAAAGGACTACAGCATTACCAGGATTATTAGTGCAGGTATTACCACGTTTATTAACTACGAAAAAGGAAGACTGGGGTGCAATCTCAGCCTGTAAACAAAAACAAGATGAAGACACTAGTGATTTCTATTCCCGATTTGAAAAATGTTTTGGTATTAATAGTGGCATAAAAGCAAGTAGTGAGTCATATCCACATCTGTTTGTGACAAAATTAGTTGAAAATTCTCTGCCCCAAGTTAAGAGTAGAGTATTAAAATTCGAGAGTACTTGGCAAGGTAACACACCGTCACAGATGTTACAAATGTTACAATATCATCATAATAGAATTAGAGAAGAACAAGAACATGAACAAAGACGTATGAAAGACACGAAAATGAAAATGCTTGTTGCTCAGTCAGTTCCAGCTGACGGTCATAAAAAGGGTACGACACAGTCAAATGATACAGTAGGTCCTGTTAGAGGGACATGCAACTATTGTAAACAGCCAGGTCATTATATACACGATTGCGCAGTTCTGAAACATAATATCTCTACGGGTATAACGAAAGAGAGACCACGTCCGCCTAGACAGGATCAGATCCAACAACAAGTACCTCAGAATATACAGCCTATGCCAGCTGTACAACAGACCGCACCACAACCACAACAACAACTACAACAACAGCCACAGCCTATTGCTGCAACACAAAACACGACACAACAGATGTACCAGTATGCACAAAATGACTACCCAGAGTATCAGCGCTACACATGAAATAGCCTAGAGAGGGAAGTTGGCTTACCCCTCATTGAGGTTCCAGTAGATCAAGAGGGTCCTTATGTACAGAGTCAAGTATTGGGGAAAGACAGAAAGTTTCTACTCGATACAGGGGCAAGCAGAACAACTATCAGTCACAGCGAAGTCCCAGGGGCACCCCTCTCAGGCTCACAAAATATTTCCCTTGGTTTTTCAGGAAAGCCTACTATTAACGAAGTCTCACAACCCCTTGCATTCACAGTCGGTCCGTTAACACGGACTACAGATCTATTACTTACGAAATCATGTCCAGAAAACTTGTTAGGTATAAAAACATTGAAGGCTCTAGGAGCTGTAATATGTTGTTCTCCGGAAGGAGTACGACTATTTTTGCGTGACTTTAAAGGTCACTACGTGTCTAGAGACATGGATCACCGGTTACAGAATCTACCTGCACATTTATGGGCGCAAGGCCCCACTGATGTAGGTTGTATGCACATTACACCATATCGAGTCACAATCAAAACAGGAGTGGTACTACCACGAATACGACAATACAAGTTACCCCCAGATGCTGTTGTGGCTTTACTGCAAATCATTGACGAGCTCATTGCACAAGGAGTGGTTGTGGAAACCGACTCCAATGTATGTAATTCCCCGATAATTCCGATTCTTAAACGAACTGATCCAAAAGCACCACCAGTATATCGATTAGTTATTGATCTGCGAGAATTAAATAAATGCATTGTACCACAATACCCCGTGGTCCCAGATATCTCTTCATTGCTAACAGCCATAGATTCAGAAGCAACGTTCTTTACTGTAATTGATCTCAAGAACGCTTTCTTTAGCGTCCCAATCGATCCGGAAAGCCAATATTTGTTCGGATTCAGTTTAAATGGACGAAGTTTTAAATTCGCACACGCACCTCAAGGATTCACAGAAAGCCCCAGCATCTATAGCCAAGCACTGAAAAGAGAACTTGACAGTATCCACATGCCAGCTAACACTGCCCTGCTTCAATACGTCGATGATCTGCTGATCACCGCCCGAAGCGAACCTGAATGTGAAAAAGCATCACTGACGGTTTTACATTTCTTAGCAGACAAGGGGCACAAAGTGTCCCCTTCAAAGCTACAATTCTGTGTCCAGCAAGTTGTGTACCTTGGGCACTTGCTGTCCAAGGGGGGAAGACAGCTTACACCCGACCGTATCCAGTTAATTGCCACCCAAGACACAAAAGGAGGTACGGGCATTCATACTGTAGGCAGTGGATCCCTCAATATGCATTTCTAGCGAAACCACTCATTCAGTTGACAACACAGGAGGCAGCGACATCGACTGTCCTCCCTTGGACTCAGGAACATACACAAGCTTTTGAAAGCTTAAAGAAAGCTTTATGCCAAGCACCTGTTTTAGCAACGCCATGTTACAGCAAACGTTTTACACTTTTTGTTACAGAACGTGAAGGTACTGCTTTGTCAGTACTCACGCAGGAACAGGCAAGATCACACAAGCCATGTGCTTATTTTTCTAGTACATTAGATCCCGTAGCTCAGGCTCTTCCTGCGTGCCTGAAATCAGTCGCAGCAACAGCTTTAGCAATCAGACAAAGCGATGCCATAGTGTTAGGACATCAATTGACAGTACAAGTACCACACGCAGTAGAGGTTCTCTTGAACCGGACCCAAACACAACACTTGACTATAGCAAGACTGACGGGTTATGAATTGACATTGTTCCAGCCACACATAGAAATCCGACGTTGTAGTACATTAAATCCTGCCACACTTTTGCCATTAAGTGGAACAGACCCATTGGCACATGATTGTATTGAAGTTATTACTATTACGACGAAACCCAGACAAGACTTGACAGATATTCCATTATCAGATCCAGACCTGACATTGTATGTAGATGGTTCATGCATGAGAACAAATACAGGAGAGTTAGTGGCCGCTTATGCAGTCACAACAGATACTGAAATTATTGAAACGAATTGTATCAATACCTTGTCAGCTCAAGCAGCAGAGCTCATCGCTCTGACACAAGCCTGTATTCAAGCCAAAAATAAGAAAGTCAACATATACACAGATTCACGTTATGCATTCGGAGTCGTCCATGACTTCGGCGTGCTTTGGCGAGAGAGAGGTTATTTAACTTCTCACGGTGCCCACATCCAGCACGGTCCCCTTATTCAAGCTCTGTTAGATGCAATACATCTGCCGACTGCAATATCGATTATGAAGTGTAAAGCCCATACAAAAGTGACTGACATTATTTCTCAGGGTAACGACCTAGCTGACAGAACAGCTAAACAGACTGCTCAGAATCAGACTCATCCAACTGACACGACAAAGACAATAGTTCCGACACCAACACACTGCATGACAGTTAAGGATCCCGCCCTTGATGTAATTGACATACAGACACATGCTCCACCAGAAGAAATAAAGAGATGGACTGAATTAGGAGGGATCCAAACGGATCAAGGATGGATGACGAAGGGAAAACCTATATGGTTTCTCCCCGACTCAATGGTTCAATTCATCATTAACACTATACATAGTCCAGCGCACCTAGGAGAGAAAGCTATGCTAGACAGCATTCAACACATTTGGTTCAATAAACACTTGCGAGCAGCAGCTAAACAGAAAGTACGTACCTGCATGATTTGTTGTCAGTTCAATCCAGGAAAAGGCGTACCTGTAGAACAGGGTGGATTTCAACCCCCCGATCACCCTTTTGAAGTCCTCCAGATGGATTATATCCAGATGGAACGATGTCGAGGATTCAAATATGTCCTCGTAGTTGTATGCGCTCTTTCCCGGTGGACAGAGGCGTATCCCGTCTCAGATTACACTGCCCCGACTACTGCCAAACAGTTAGTTCGAGAATTCTTCCCACGATATGGTTTGCCCCGTGTCGTGTACTCAGATAATGGCCAACCGTTCTCATCCGAGCTAATGAAACATGTTTCACTTCTGTTAGGCTACCAATGGAAATTCCACTGTGTCCGACATCCCGAGGCAGCAGGTCTCGTG
Source organism: Triturus cristatus (assembly GCF_964204655.1). Classification (NCBI taxonomy): domain Eukaryota; kingdom Metazoa; phylum Chordata; class Amphibia; order Caudata; family Salamandridae; genus Triturus; species Triturus cristatus. Next base: position 387,256,625 of record NC_140583.1, read on the forward strand.
GAGCGACATAATCAAACTCTGAAAATTAGACTGTCCAAAGTATGTAGAGAAAAAGGTGTCGACTGGATAGTAGCTTTACCGGTTGCGCTCTTTTACATGAGAATGGTAGCACACTCTCGAACAGGGCTATCCCCGTATGAGGTGATCTTCGGTAGACCACCAAATATGTGGGGGACGCCTATACCTCGTAAAATAACTGATGTTGATTGTAATATGCTGACAGATTACCTGGCTTCCTTGATGTCTGCACTACAATCTTGTCGTTCACAGGTAGCTGCAGCTTTTCCCGAGGTGAAGCCCCATGACGTGATTCCGGGAGATATCGTACTTGTAAGGAACTTCGACAGAAGGAACCCGCTGGAGCCTCGCTGGCAGTCGCCTAAACTCGTCTTATTGACCACAAGGACAGCTGTGAAGATTGAGGGACGTAAAGGGTGGTTGCACTCGAGCCATATCAAAAAGTTTCATGGACTATCATCCGACTTGAATTTTCAGCCCTGCATTCCCTCACAGACTGACTCAAAACTCCCCCTGGTTGACAAGCCAGAAAAGGAAAACTATAAACTGAAACTAAGGTCTAGCAAGTCAGACAATTTGATTGTTTAAGTCCTCTCCAAGGTGAATCGGTTGAATTTGTCCCTGACATGTATCCTCTAGACCGAAATAGAGAGAGAAATAGACAGAAACAGCTCAAGAAACATGCGTACTGTAAATCACTTCGTAGTCACTGCATAGTGACATTGTTAATTATGTTTTTTCTAAGTCTTCTGATTATTATTTCCAGTATATTATTACACATGTATTACCCTATCTCCAAGCGTGCTTTCAATGCTACTGCCGAACATTCTTTTAGCGAATTACCCCCGCATGAGTTATCCTATAGATTTGCGCTGCGCAACAACACATTCATTAGTATGTTACATCATTCTCATCAGACCAGCAATGCTACAAATTGTTGGATATGTGGCCGACTCCCTCCCTATCAGAAATACAAGGGAGTTCTGCCCCTCTTTCCGTATCCGTTCACACACAATGGCTCCTGTGGAGCATGGTTTAGTTTGATTAATTCCCTAGATTCAAATTCAGTAGTTTATCAAGACAACTGGGTTTGGGGAAACCTGAACCTAGTTTTACTTAAAGTCTGCTACCCTAACAAGGAGGGATTTCCCAAAAGAACAGGAACTGATCTAGAAAATGAAGTATATGGATTAGGTAACTTTACATTTAATCTCATGATCCTGAATGTTGAATCCGAAGCTACACCAATCTTGCCCGCTATGTCAGTATTTCCAGTTAGAGGCGAATTATGTGTAAGAAAGAATGGTTCAATACACATGGGCCATAGTAAATGTACCACTGTAATAGAATTCAGTGATAAAGGCAAATCTACATTTAGAGCTTCTCGTCACTCCTACTTCATCTGTGGTCACACCGCATACATACGCCTACCCCTAGATTGGGATGGTACCTGTTACATTGCATTCCTTCTGCCACCTGTTTTCCTAGCCCCGCCTGATTACCATAGGAATACCCATTTAGTACACAATAGACAGCAGAGAGATCTTCCGATTGTCGACTACACTGAAACAGCATGGGAGCAATATACAGATTTCAATAAAGGTTTCTTTCCCTACATAGGTACAGTCACTAATAGTAAGCTGATATGTAGATTAACTAGAACCCTTGAAGCAGTAGTGAATGAAACTACTTCCGCCTTAGGCAACTTAACAGAGGAGCAGTCTGCGATGCGGATTGTTGTTCTTCAAAATCGTCTTGTCCTTGACATCATTCTGGCCGATAGGGGCGGAGCTTGTAGGGTCATCGGATCAAGTTGCTGTGTTTTCATACCAGAAAACGCGCCGTCAGTATATAAAGCCATAACTCGACTTCATAAAATCGTAAGCCAGATACACCAGAATCCAGGCACCTGGACTTGGTCCGGTTGGTTCTGGAGCGTGTTGTCAGCCTGGGGATGGAGGATCCTATCCTTCCTAGGTATTGGCTTTCTCATACTATTCAGTTGCTGCTTGTGTCTACAATGTGGGCCAGCGATTTGTGGTCTGTGTGCCACATCGTGTATCCCGCCTTCAAATTTTCATTCGAGATCCCGGAAGAAAAAAGAAGAACAAATGATGCTATATGAACAGATTGATGGATTGATGAAAATGGATATTTCATAAGGGTCCGTAGGGGACAAGGAGGGAATGAGGAAATATGAATTTTATGATCAGTTATGTCCTCTATCTTAGACCCCAACGACTCCATGTACATGCTACAAGTACATGTATGTTCCCTCCAGTTCCAGCTATGAAGACGCAAATACATGTGCGTCCAACGCCAACATGTCCTCTTTCAGATCCGCCATGAATGGGTCAAATAGTCCATTCCTAAGTATGATTGGCCACCGACTTTATATGGTTCACTTTTCACGTTTTACAGTTCAGGCGAGTAGGCCATGAATTCTGTCATCAAGCCTTTTCCTGCTTCTGCCTCTGAAATGCTCCAGCCTGGACCTGCATCCGTGTCCATGAACTTTGTCCTACTCCCTGCGCGGCTAACGGTGCCTGACGCAGCCTGTTGCCTGCCAAAAACTATTCAGCCTTCAAGTTATCTGCTCCGCTCCTCATCCAATGCATTCCTGTCTAATAGTTTAGGTAAACATCCTTCCAGCTACCGAGCAAAGGGCTCGGCCTCGCTGTCTTTATGCAAATAATTCATAGCCCCTGTTACCATGGAAGATTCCTGCCCCCTCGCATCTCATGTAGACACATAGACGCTTGTACATGCACTAACAGTCAGTATAGAATAGATTCCGTCCGAGAGACCTTTCCTTTTGGATAAAACAGTTCCTTAAACAAAGATATTAGATACGATTTGGGATTAGGTTGACCTGACCCCCCAGACTTCTGTCTCCATATGTAGAGCTAAATGTCAATTCCCCTTCACCCTCTAGTTGCACGTCAATCACACGTCAATCACACGTCATGCGGCTGCGCGCGCATCTCTGCCAAATATTTCTGCTGACACTGCAGGATTCTCTTATGGATCCACCCACTTGTGACATCATTTTAAATGACGTTTCTAGTATACGCCTGTATTTACGCCTATTTTTCATTACGTATGTGTATTCTTATCTGTATTATCAGCTGTTACGCCTCCTGCATCTGTCTTAATGCAATGCTTTTCATATATATATTGTTACTTGTCAATAATGTATTGCCTATCCCTTCCTGAACCTTCGTGGTGATGGAATAAGATTGCCTGGTTCGAACTATAATTCCTTTGTAAGGAATAAAGCCCTTTTCAGAATGCCACGGATTCTGCCTCTTATTTTGACTGAGTTATTCTTACTAGACTTTACCGCATAAAAAATAGTACAGGTAATTTAAATATTTACCACACTTCTTGAAGTTATTTGTTTGAGACTAAGCTGAAATGTGGATGTGAAAAGAAAAAGACTACCTGAAAAAGGAAAAGAGAAGATGTGGAATGCAATGACATCAAATTTTAAGTGTAGGGCAAGATGAAATTCTTGGAGAATATGACATTGAAGAAATTCAAAATAATGAATAATTTATTGTAGGGTAGTTTAATGTGGTTTGTAATGATTTAAAAAAGAATCCGCTTACGGATTGCTAGAGTGGATTTATTAATGAAAGTGTAATGTTCAATTGTGAGTGTTTATGTTAGCATAACCAGGCCTCAAGCTGGCATAACTAGGCCCCAGACTGCCTGTATTGAAATAGTGTTTTACTCTTCTCTTGTAAAAGCCTGCTGGAGTTATTTTCCATTATCAAAACATTATCAAAATGGCATCTGTTTTGTGATGCAGCTTCTTGTATTGTATCTAATTTGTGCTCAAAAGGAAGCCAGCCCGGAGATGTTCTCATAATGTTACAAATAATGTAGATTTATTCCAGCTCTGATGGTCACAAAATTTGGATCTTATTTAAGACACGGAGGCTAATATTATTGCTGTGAGTGGCGCAATTAAAGGAGATTGCAATAATATTAGCCCTTGATCTTTCCATAAAATCAAAGCTGTTGCTGGTCATAGACACAATTGTTTAAACATTTAGCAGTACATTGTCATTTCCCCTTTATGTAGGGTAAAGGTAATAATTAAATATTACATGTTTAGGTGGTTGCTACACTAACCTGTTTTATGTCCAATTGTTGTTAGGTTTGTGTTATGTAGTATTATTAGTTCAGCCATATGATACCACTTTATGTTATGTTGAGAACAATCTTATTCTACTACTCTGAAACTATAAGATGTGCCTATTCTAGGAGGCGCCCCAAAGGCAAGTCCGTCTGCGCCCGCCCGCACCTGGACAGTGCCTTGCACCAGGAACCCTGGTCTTTTTTCTGTGGAACAGAGAAAACCTTATATTTACTCTAAAGAACAAGTTCTGGATTTACAGAGGCAGGGAATCTCTCACTGTCAACACAAGGACCTGGAGGCTGCAGCTGGCAATCAGTCATATGTCTGTTCCTCTTACAACTTTCGATACCTCCTTGAAGAGGCATGTGCTCCTTCCCCCCTCTTCTGAGCGTTCTTTCTTGGGCTTTCTCATCAATGCAAGATCCCTTATTAAGAACAAAGAAGGTTTTAGGGATTTTATTTCTCTCCGCAAGCCGGACTGGGAGTTTATTACTGAGACGAGATTGCTCTGGGTCCCATCTGGTGGAGGCAATCCCTTCTAGATATGCCCTATCCAGATTTGATGGGGTAGGCAGAATGGGTGGAGGCTTGGGCATTTTGTATATAGATATTTATTACTGCCACACCAAGCTACTCACTATGTCTCTTGATTCGTACCAGTCATTATATTTTTCATTGAAAATTCATTCGACTGAAAGTTTTACTGGTGTTGTGACCTACCGCCAACCGGGACTGAGAGCGTCCTTTAGCCAGGGTTTTAGCAACCTCATAGAACTGTATCTGGCAAGATCTAATCTTACCCTTCTGGGTGATATTAATTTTCATCTGGAGAAGACTCTTTGTAAGGAAACACAAATTTTCCTACAAACTATGAAGTGTTGTGGGTTATCCCAATTGGTTACGAGCCCTACCCATACAGCAGGATATATATTAGATGGCATTTTTTCAAACTACTCCCAGATTATGGTAAATGAACCAATACATGGGGATCCACCATGATTCCCACATAAATTGTTTCTAAAAATGCTTTTTTGGGCCCTGAGGGTTCCTGTGGGACCCCTAAAAGAGTCCTAGGGGTCAGGGTGTTTCTACCCTGACCTCTTTTATTTTTGTTAATGTTTTTTCTTGTGACTCGGTTCAACCGAGTCACAGGATGGCTGCCAACACTTCCTGGTTTGAAGTGATGGCAGCCAATCAGATCCCAGGCACGAGATCGGGAGGGGTCGCGGATTCACCCCGACCACCGTTGTATATCTGAGAAATCTTTACATTTCTCACTAACTACCAAACAGATTTACACCATTTAACTAAAAGGGTGCTTTCTGGACCAAGAGCTACCTTTCTGCCAACTACCACAGAGGCAGCGCAGACAAAGACAGCGGACCTTCAGAAAACACACCAGCCTCACAGACTTAACAACAGAGGATGTCAATGCCCACTACAGGCTCAAAAGGACAACCATCCTAAGCATCCTGACCATCATTGCCCACAGGCTGACGGTACCAACATAGCAGACAACCAACATCCCTCCGCAGACAAAGCTGCTGGCTGTGCTGTATCTGTTGGCCTCAGGGACCTTCCAACCAACAACTGGGAGAGTGGGAGGAGTCTCACAGCCAGCCCTATCCAAGTTCCTCACACCTGACTTGGATGCCATTATCAGATTGGTACCCCAGCACCTTCACTTCCCACACACTGCGCAGGAACAGCTGGAGACCAAGCAAGGCTTCTACGCCATAGCTGGCTTCCCACACATGTTGGAGGAAATCAACTGCACACATGTACTCCTCATGACCCTGCTGCCACCGCACACAATTACCGCAACAGGAAGCACACGCATTCCATCAAGGTGCAGGCAATAGTGGACAACATGGGACTCTTCACCAATGTTGTCGCCAACTACCCAGGCACTGTGCATGATTCCATCATCTTCCGACAGTCCATCATCAACCAGCGCTTTGAGGCTGGCGCCTATGGGAATGCATTGCTCATTGGTAAGTGCCAAATGAACACAACACACACCTCAATTCCACAATCATGCAACTCAAAACTCTGGGAATGCACATGTTACTAACTCACATACAAAATGCCAAACAACATGCCCACCTACCAGACACAATAGCACAACTTACTGTGGTAACCTGGGCTAGCCATGTACACAAGCCATCAACGGCATGGCACCTCAGCCACACAATAGCAGAATGTGGTGAGAGGTGGGAACCAGGCATGTGTGAAGGAGGCATAGTGACCCATGAATGAGAATGTACACAATGACAAGTGTGGCGTGGATGTGCTGGCCACACTGCAGTATGCAGACCACAGACATGTCCATGTCGACATATATTGCTAGTGTTTGGAGTATAGTGAACAGAGGACGCAACCATGTCACCTCAGACAGTGGGTAAGACCTTGGACATGTGGCTTTGTTGTCCCCCCCTTTATACGTAAGAGGAGTGGACTGGGCTGGCGTACGCAAGTCCAGCGTAGGGGGGTGATTGATTATCCCGGGGCTCTGGGCGTGGTTCAGTACTGGAAATGTGCAAATGTGTGTGTCTCTGTCTCAGAGTGGGTGTCTATTGGGTAGTGTAAGTGGTCCCTGATGGGAATTAGACAGCCACGTATGTAATCTAGTTCTGCTGCCATGAGGTCGTACCCCACTCGCACCTGTTCATCCACCTCCTTCTGGCAGTCTAACACCTGTCCTAGGAATGCGATGTGTGCTTCAGTGAGGTTCTGGGAGCCAGCCGTGATGGTGGGTGCTTCCTGCTGTGTGGTCTGTGCAGGTGGGGTCTCCTCAATGCAGCTGGGCTGGGCTGCCCTGCTCCTGGAGGTGGGTTGCCTAAGATGTCCATGAGCTGTTGTAGGGCATCGGTGTCGAAGATGTGGAGGTCCTCTTCATCATCACTGATGAGTTGTCTCGTCTGCTCTGCAGGAGGTGTTGATTGTCCCTCTGCAATGTGAAGGGGAAATGCATTTTAAAATTGTGTTGACATGTATGTTGACTCATTGTTCAAGTTTACCTATAGACTGCATGACAATGTACATTGTGACTGTTTGTTTGGGAGGAGCTGACTATTTGATGCGGGACAGTGGACATTTGAACTACATCACGGATGTGAGGTTGTACACGTACATTTTCTTCTCTCAGTTTCCTGCTATGCCAGATGCGATTGTCCAGTTTCTATGCACAAGCGGAACCAGTTGTGTTTTCTGTTCTGTAGTGAAAGTGTTGCACTTTGTACCACATTGTCGTCTATGTTGATGTGCTGTTATTGCTATGTGTGTGTGCTGCATTGTGGGAGAGCTGTGAGTTTTCTGCCCCTTATCCCTTTAAAGCGGTGTGCCTTTGACTTCTTTGCTTCTACATTGCTGAGATGTTGCAGACTTGGCTAATTTTGGCTCTTGTTTGTATTTTGGACTATTGGGCATGTTTTATCAGCAGTTGTGTTGTTGACGTCAGGGGTTGTTCGTGCACGTGAATGTGTCAGTGTGACCTGCTCCTTTATTGATGTGTTACACACTCGGCCACCTCAGTGTCGTGGCATGCACCATGTCATGATAATTGGACTGCAACCATGTTATTCGTCAAGCAGTGACACTTGCAATGTCGGTGTGGCTCACAGACACGCAGCTTTGCTGGTTTTAACACGTGTGCATGGGTTGGTTGTGAGATTGGTGCTGTGTGGGGAGGGACCCCTTTATGCCCATGGTGGACGGGGTCCTATTTGGTGTTTGTATGTGTGCTGCAGTGTGGCACAGAGATCAGGGGCATGATCGAGAGTCATTGTGGGTGTGCAGTGTGCTCTACTTAATTGTGCATGTGTGCCATTGTGGCCATCTCCCCCATCCCTCCAGTCCCTGCTCGGTACTCACCCTGTTGCTGTTGTGTCAGGTCATGTTGAGCAGTGTCAGGATTCCCAACTCCTGGCACCGTATCCCGTCTGATGACTGAGGCCACCATTTTCTCCATGTCATCCAGCTCCTGGTGTGCCGCTGGACCTCCACCTCCAATAAGCGTTGCTGCTTTCATGTTGGCATTGAGTTTCTTCCTGGTTTTGGCCTTCACATCATTCTTTTGACATCTTTCAATGTCCTCAACGCTGCAACTGCATTCACATGGTCCAAGATTGTGTGCCATATTTGCGTCTTTGTTGCCAATGAAACGTTGGAGGTGCCAAACAGTTGTTGGCAGCGTTTTATCACCTCCGTAATGATGATCCTGTTTTCCTGCGGACTGAACTGCGTCTTCCTCTCCCTCTTCTCCTTGGCCTTCCCCGACCCCGAGGTTCCTCTGCACTCGGTCCGGGTGCATCCATGGTGCTACGCAGTTTATTTTTTTTGATTTTTGTTTGTTCTGCTTTTATGGTGCATTTTCACGCATGACGCTTGGGAATTGCAGGACTGTTGCTGGTTATTGCTGATTTTTTTATCGCTATTGGCCACATCGCAACTTTTTTCGCGTTCATGTTTCACGTTTTTTCATCGTCACGTTAATTGTAACGCAGTCATTTGGTGTGTTATCGTGAGACTATTGCATGGTGCCACTGGGTTCAGAATACAACGTTAACACGGTGTTATTGTCCCACGATGGACTGCGATGTGCAAAGTTGTGTTGAGCTAATTTTGCGATAATTATCACTCGTTCTTGAGAATATCCCCCTCAAACTCTCTGGAAATATGAAATAAATTAAATTGGAAATTAAAACTTAAGTTGGTATCTTTAGATTGACTCATGGGAGGAGTGCACGTATAGCAAAGTAATTCTAGTATGGATCTTTTGTGACCTCAATTGAACCAATGGTATGCGGCAACAAAAAGTGAAAAAAAATGCAAAGTGACATTCTAGAGTCTAGAATATAACTTTTTTTTTTCAAATAAAGGTAAATGTTGAAAAGCTCCAATATTTCCATTAAAATTAACATTCAATTTTTGTTTTGTTTTTTGTTTTTTAAATAAATAAAATATTTCATAATTTATGTATATTTTTGATGTATAAATTTGTTCATTTGCTGTATTGTGTGGCGGTTCAAATCATAGATATTTCTTAGGTCAAGGTAACTGGCTTCCACTCTGGATACAGTGGAAGTTCAGTGAAGTTAAAAGGTTACTAACGTCTGCCCTACATCATGTGTGCCATTTCTAGAAGACGATGCAGGAACACAGTAAGCAGTAGCAGGATACAGTCCTGTTTGACATTGAGAACAGTCAAGCAATTATGATTTTACTGGACCTTTAGCCGTGTTTTATAAAGCTGATCATGAGAACTTCGTTGAAAGACTAGACAGTGGACAATAACTAAGAGGGTGCTCAAGTTCTAGCTGACATCCTTCCTAAAGGACTCGGGTTAATGATCTTCAACAACCGTAATAACCTACGACAGTAAGCTATAATGCTATATTATGTGCTGGATTTGAGAGAGCAAGCTGCCACTAAATCAGTCGAAGGAGGCCGTCAAAATACATAGGGCCATATTCTCACTGAAGTAGCGGAGAGAGGCATGAGACTTCTTGGCTTAGCGCCTCTTTCCGCCACTTCGGAAACGCGAGACTGCACCCTGTTCTCAAGGATTTGGTGCAGCCTCGCGTTTCCTTCTGCGATGTGCTAAATTTCACAACTTAGCAGCAACGCAGGCACCCTTGCACCAGAGTGCAAGGGTGTCTGCAAGCAGGGAGGCTTGTTTATGTACAGGAATGTGTCTCTTCCTGTACATAAACAAACCTAAAATGCCAGTTTGTAACTTACATGTATGCTGCTTCATGCAGCACACATGTAAGCTACAAAACGTCATTTTTAAAAAAGGTTTGTTTATGTACAGTAAGGAACACCTTCCTGTACATAAACAAACCATGGCATTTTGCTTTTTCCATGTGTACAGCACATGGAAGAAGCAAACACGAGGAGAAATAATGCATTTCTCCTTGTTTCGCCACCTTGAGACCAGATTTTTCCTGGTCTTAAGTTTGGCGCTACCTCCTATTTACGCTGCCCTTAAGAATAGGAGGTAGCGTCAAATTCAATGGGTGTCACGGTGGAACGCCCACCACAACACCCACTGCATGCCCCTTTCACGCTAAAAACAGTGTGAAGGGCACCCTATTCACAAAGCAGCGTTAAGCCACATTAAGCCACTTAATGTGCCTTGTGAATAGGGCTAAGCCCCTATCGCCACAACAATGTCATTGAAAGTGATGCTGTGGTGGCGATAGGGGCTTGAGAATAAGCCCCTCAATCTCACCTCTTTGAAAACTCTACCAATAGTCTAACAGTGGGGAACAAGAGTCCAAATTCCTTGATAAATGCCTGAAAAAAATTGGTCCTAAAACACATGAATTCAGGAGTGGTGTTAGAGTATCCAAACCTATGTAATAAAATGGGGGATTTTAATTATTACGTATTCTTGTTGTTGGACAGGTTACTAGGGGTGGGTGTAACTCATGTAGTTTGGTGTAGCCTAATTACGCAGAATTGTAGAAACAATCGCAATGGACCGCACTCCGCTAGCCCCTCCTCCGGGTCGCCCCTGGGGAAGCTGGTACATGGAGTTCTTGAGTGGTTCACCCCAATGGGTGCAAGTAAGTACTTGTTGAACTGATGATCTCTAACACAAAGTTCTTGAGTGGTTCACCCCAGTGGGTGCAAGTAAGTACTTGTTGGACTGATGATCTCTAGACCCGATACATGTCCCGGGTTTTAGAATATCGCCCGAGACATGGCTCGGGTTTCGGGATAACTTCCCTCCTCAGTAGAGAAAATAGTTAGGGGTGGAAAAGAGGGCCGCCAAACAACCGTCAAAGGCCTTGTTGCCCGCACAGGCACGCAGGTGCGTCGTCCAGGAGCTCGTCAGCTCAAAGCTCAAGGGAGCCATATTTGTAGAAACAATCGCAATGGACCGCACTCCGCTAGCCCCTCCTCCGGGTCGCCCCTGGGGAAGCTGGTACATGGAGTTCTTGAGTGGTTCACCCCAATGGGTGCAAGTAAGTACTTGTTGAACTGATGATCTCTAACACAAAGTTCTTGAGTGGTTCACCCCAGTGGGTGCAAGTAAGTACTTGTTGGACTGATGATCTCTAGACCCGATACATGTCCCGGGTTTTAGAATATCGCCCGAGACATGGCTCGGGTTTCGGGATAACTTCCCTCCTCAGTAGAGAAAATAGTTAGGGGTGGAAAAGAGGGCCGCCAAACAACCGTCAAAGGCCTTGTTGCCCGCACAGGCACGCAGGTGCGTCGTCCAGGAGCTCGTCAGCTCAAAGCTCAAGGGAGCCATATTTGTAGAAACAATTGCAATGGACCGCACTCCGCTAGCCCCTCCTCCGGGTCGCCCCTGGGGAAGCTGGTACATGGAGTTCTTGAGTGGTTCACCCCAATGGGTGCAAGTAAGTACTTGTTGAACTGATGATCTCTAACACAAAGTTCTTGAGTGGTTCACCCCAGTGGGTGCAAGTAAGTACTTGTTGGACTGATGATCTCTAGACCCGATACATGTCCCGGGTTTTAGAATATCGCCCGAGACATGGCTCGGGTTTCGGGATAACTTCCCTCCTCAGTAGAGAAAATAGTTAGGGGTGGAAAAGAGGGCCGCCAAACAACCGTCAAAGGCCTTGTTGCCCGCACAGGCACGCAGGTGCGTCGTCCAGGAGCTCGTCAGCTCAAAGCTCAAGGGAGCCATATTTGTAGAAACAATCGCAATGGACCGCACTCCGCTAGCCCCTCCTCCGGGTCGCCCCTGGGGAAGCTGGTACATGGAGTTCTTGAGTGGTTCACCCCAATGGGTGCAAGTAAGTACTTGTTGAACTGATGATCTCTAACACAAAGTTCTTGAGTGGTTCACCCCAGTGGGTGCAAGTAAGTACTTGTTGGACTGATGATCTCTAGACCCGATACATGTCCCGGGTTTTAGAATATCGCCCGAGACATGGCTCGGGTTTCGGGATAACTTCCCTCCTCAGTAGAGAAAATAGTTAGGGGTGGAAAAGAGGGCCGCCAAACAACCGTCAAAGGCCTTGTTGCCCGCACAGGCACGCAGGTGCGTCGTCCAGGAGCTCGTCAGCTCAAAGCTCAAGGGAGCCATATTTGTAGAAACAATCGCAATGGACCGCACTCCGCTAGCCCCTCCTCCGGGTCGCCCCTGGGGAAGCTGGTACATGGAGTTCTTGAGTGGTTCACCCCAATGGGTGCAAGTAAGTACTTGTTGAACTGATGATCTCTAACACAAAGTTCTTGAGTGGTTCACCCCAGTGGGTGCAAGTAAGTACTTGTTGGACTGATGATCTCTAGACCCGATACATGTCCCGGGTTTTAGAATATCGCCCGAGACATGGCTCGGGTTTCGGGATAACTTCCCTCCTCAGTAGAGAAAATAGTTAGGGGTGGAAAAGAGGGCCGCCAAACAACCGTCAAAGGCCTTGTTGCCCGCACAGGCACGCAGGTGCGTCGTCCAGGAGCTCGTCAGCTCAAAGCTCAAGGGAGCCATATTTGTAGAAACAATCGCAATGGACCGCACTCCGCTAGCCCCTCCTCCGGGTCGCCCCTGGGGAAGCTGGTACATGGAGTTCTTGAGTGGTTCACCCCAATGGGTGCAAGTAAGTACTTGTTGAACTGATGATCTCTAACACAAAGTTCTTGAGTGGTTCACCCCAGTGGGTGCAAGTAAGTACTTGTTGGACTGATGATCTCTAGACCCGATACATGTCCCGGGTTTTAGAATATCGCCCGAGACATGGCTCGGGTTTCGGGATAACTTCCCTCCTCAGTAGAGAAAATAGTTAGGGGTGGAAAAGAGGGCCGCCAAACAACCGTCAAAGGCCTTGTTGCCCGCACAGGCACGCAGGTGCGTCGTCCAGGAGCTCGTCAGCTCAAAGCTCAAGGGAGCCATATTTGTAGAAACAATCGCAATGGACCGCACTCCGCTAGCCCCTCCTCCGGGTCGCCCCTGGGGAAGCTGGTACATGGAGTTCTTGAGTGGTTCACCCCAATGGGTGCAAGTAAGTACTTGTTGAACTGATGATCTCTAACACAAAGTTCTTGAGTGGTTCACCCCAGTGGGTGCAAGTAAGTACTTGTTGGACTGATGATCTCTAGACCCGATACATGTCCCGGGTTTTAGAATATCGCCCGAGACATGGCTCGGGTTTCGGGATAACTTCCCTCCTCAGTAGAGAAAATAGTTAGGGGTGGAAAAGAGGGCCGCCAAACAACCGTCAAAGGCCTTGTTGCCCGCACAGGCACGCAGGTGCGTCGTCCAGGAGCTCGTCAGCTCAAAGCTCAAGGGAGCCATATTTGTAGAAACAATCGCAATGGACCGCACTCCGCTAGCCCCTCCTCCGGGTCGCCCCTGGGGAAGCTGGTACATGGAGTTCTTGAGTGGTTCACCCCAATGGGTGCAAGTAAGTACTTGTTGAACTGATGATCTCTAACACAAAGTTCTTGAGTGGTTCACCCCAGTGGGTGCAAGTAAGTACTTGTTGGACTGATGATCTCTAGACCCGATACATGTCCCGGGTTTTAGAATATCGCCCGAGACATGGCTCGGGTTTCGGGATAACTTCCCTCCTCAGTAGAGAAAATAGTTAGGGGTGGAAAAGAGGGCCGCCAAACAACCGTCAAAGGCCTTGTTGCCCGCACAGGCACGCAGGTGCGTCGTCCAGGAGCTCGTCAGCTCAAAGCTCAAGGGAGCCATATTTGTAGAAACAATCGCAATGGACCGCACTCCGCTAGCCCCTCCTCCGGGTCGCCCCTGGGGAAGCTGGTACATGGAGTTCTTGAGTGGTTCACCCCAATGGGTGCAAGTAAGTACTTGTTGAACTGATGATCTCTAACACAAAGTTCTTGAGTGGTTCACCCCAGTGGGTGCAAGTAAGTACTTGTTGGACTGATGATCTCTAGACCCGATACATGTCCCGGGTTTTAGAATATCGCCCGAGACATGGCTCGGGTTTCGGGATAACTTCCCTCCTCAGTAGAGAAAATAGTTAGGGGTGGAAAAGAGGGCCGCCAAACAACCGTCAAAGGCCTTGTTGCCCGCACAGGCACGCAGGTGCGTCGTCCAGGAGCTCGTCAGCTCAAAGCTCAAGGGAGCCATATTTGTAGAAACAATCGCAATGGACCGCACTCCGCTAGCCCCTCCTCCGGGTCGCCCCTGGGGAAGCTGGTACATGGAGTTCTTGAGTGGTTCACCCCAATGGGTGCAAGTAAGTACTTGTTGAACTGATGATCTCTAACACAAAGTTCTTGAGTGGTTCACCCCAGTGGGTGCAAGTAAGTACTTGTTGGACTGATGATCTCTAGACCCGATACATGTCCCGGGTTTTAGAATATCGCCCGAGACATGGCTCGGGTTTCGGGATAACTTCCCTCCTCAGTAGAGAAAATAGTTAGGGGTGGAAAAGAGGGCCGCCAAACAACCGTCAAAGGCCTTGTTGCCCGCACAGGCACGCAGGTGCGTCGTCCAGGAGCTCGTCAGCTCAAAGCTCAAGGGAGCCATATTTGTAGAAACAATCGCAATGGACCGCACTCCGCTAGCCCCTCCTCCGGGTCGCCCCTGGGGAAGCTGGTACATGGAGTTCTTGAGTGGTTCACCCCAATGGGTGCAAGTAAGTACTTGTTGAACTGATGATCTCTAACACAAAGTTCTTGAGTGGTTCACCCCAGTGGGTGCAAGTAAGTACTTGTTGGACTGATGATCTCTAGACCCGATACATGTCCCGGGTTTTAGAATATCGCCCGAGACATGGCTCGGGTTTCGGGATAACTTCCCTCCTCAGTAGAGAAAATAGTTAGGGGTGGAAAAGAGGGCCGCCAAACAACCGTCAAAGGCCTTGTTGCCCGCACAGGCACGCAGGTGCGTCGTCCAGGAGCTCGTCAGCTCAAAGCTCAAGGGAGCCATATTTGTAGAAACAATCGCAATGGACCGCACTCCGCTAGCCCCTCCTCCGGGTCGCCCCTGGGGAAGCTGGTACATGGAGTTCTTGAGTGGTTCACCCCAATGGGTGCAAGTAAGTACTTGTTGAACTGATGATCTCTAACACAAAGTTCTTGAGTGGTTCACCCCAGTGGGTGCAAGTAAGTACTTGTTGGACTGATGATCTCTAGACCCGATACATGTCCCGGGTTTTAGAATATCGCCCGAGACATGGCTCGGGTTTCGGGATAACTTCCCTCCTCAGTAGAGAAAATAGTTAGGGGTGGAAAAGAGGGCCGCCAAACAACCGTCAAAGGCCTTGTTGCCCGCACAGGCACGCAG
The DNA here is from genome assembly GCF_964204655.1 of Triturus cristatus. Taxonomy (NCBI): domain Eukaryota; kingdom Metazoa; phylum Chordata; class Amphibia; order Caudata; family Salamandridae; genus Triturus; species Triturus cristatus. Next base: position 387,272,032 of record NC_140583.1, read on the forward strand.
GTGCGTCGTCCAGGAGCTCGTCAGCTCAAAGCTCAAGGGAGCCATATTTGTAGAAACAATCGCAATGGACCGCACTCCGCTAGCCCCTCCTCCGGGTCGCCCCTGGGGAAGCTGGTACATGGAGTTCTTGAGTGGTTCACCCCAATGGGTGCAAGTAAGTACTTGTTGAACTGATGATCTCTAACACAAAGTTCTTGAGTGGTTCACCCCAGTGGGTGCAAGTAAGTACTTGTTGGACTGATGATCTCTAGACCCGATACATGTCCCGGGTTTTAGAATATCGCCCGAGACATGGCTCGGGTTTCGGGATAACTTCCCTCCTCAGTAGAGAAAATAGTTAGGGGTGGAAAAGAGGGCCGCCAAACAACCGTCAAAGGCCTTGTTGCCCGCACAGGCACGCAGGTGCGTCGTCCAGGAGCTCGTCAGCTCAAAGCTCAAGGGAGCCATATTTGTAGAAACAATCGCAATGGACCGCACTCCGCTAGCCCCTCCTCCGGGTCGCCCCTGGGGAAGCTGGTACATGGAGTTCTTGAGTGGTTCACCCCAATGGGTGCAAGTAAGTACTTGTTGAACTGATGATCTCTAACACAAAGTTCTTGAGTGGTTCACCCCAGTGGGTGCAAGTAAGTACTTGTTGGACTGATGATCTCTAGACCCGATACATGTCCCGGGTTTTAGAATATCGCCCGAGACATGGCTCGGGTTTCGGGATAACTTCCCTCCTCAGTAGAGAAAATAGTTAGGGGTGGAAAAGAGGGCCGCCAAACAACCGTCAAAGGCCTTGTTGCCCGCACAGGCACGCAGGTGCGTCGTCCAGGAGCTCGTCAGCTCAAAGCTCAAGGGAGCCATATTTGTAGAAACAATCGCAATGGACCGCACTCCGCTAGCCCCTCCTCCGGGTCGCCCCTGGGGAAGCTGGTACATGGAGTTCTTGAGTGGTTCACCCCAATGGGTGCAAGTAAGTACTTGTTGAACTGATAATCTCTAACACAAAGTTCTTGAGTGGTTCACCCCAGTGGGTGCAAGTAAGTACTTGTTGGACTGATGATCTCTAGACCCGATACATGTCCCGGGTTTTAGAATATCGCCCGAGACATGGCTCGGGTTTCGGGATAACTTCCCTCCTCAGTAGAGAAAATAGTTAGGGGTGGAAAAGAGGGCCGCCAAACAACCGTCAAAGGCCTTGTTGCCCGCACAGGCACGCAGGTGCGTCGTCCAGGAGCTCGTCAGCTCAAAGCTCAAGGGAGCCATATTTGTAGAAACAATCGCAATGGACCGCACTCCGCTAGCCCCTCCTCCGGGTCGCCCCTGGGGAAGCTGGTACATGGAGTTCTTGAGTGGTTCACCCCAATGGGTGCAAGTAAGTACTTGTTGAACGCAGAATTGACTCAAAATTATGTGAGAATCAGTGAAATTATGAGAGTAAGGTAATTCAGAATTTAGCACTATTTTCTGAATGCAATATTACCCCCTCAATTCCAAAACTGACCCGAAGATGCCTCATGCTCTAAGAAATAGTGCTGAATACAACAGTACATGAATGGCAGCATGATTTTTCTCCAACTTACTTCCGTCATTTAGCTCTATTTTCGTAGCACAAAATGCACTCTTGAGTCAGAAATGGACACTAGGATGCTTTTCACCCTAGGAAAATAGCACTAAACGCAAAACAGCATGAACAGCAGTGTGAGCAGACACTAGCGCTTTTTGGGGCATATTATCAACAAACAGCGATGATTATCGCTAAGCGCGTTTAGTGCGGTTTTTCTTATCACCGCTCTTCACTGGATCTATTCGCCAAGATAGCACGTTCTTATCAACGCTTATCTCCAAGGCGATAATAAATCCAGCGATAGCGGGGAAATACGGGAATATCGCATGAAATCCAGCGATAAAAACTCAGCGATAGGTACAACCTTGATAATACGACATGGTGCACTTAGCCTGACAATCCACCTTCCATAGGATAATATAGCTAAGTCAAGAATTTTGCAGATGTTAGATTCCAGCGTTAATGGGGGCTTAGCGCAATTTTAATTGTCGCTACGCGGGTCCATGGCATTGTTGTAAATATCGTAAAGCTGCGTTAGCTATGTATTCACATGCAGTTATGTAAGGAACACCTACTTTGCATCTCATTAGCGATGCGATGCAAGGTGTTAGTAAAACGGGTGCTAGCACAAGGAAACACGCGCTAAAGCCTGTTAGCGTGCCCTTGATAATACAGTGATTAAATTAGTGCCGCTTTTCGGCCGAAAGAGGCTGAAAAAGCGGCGATAATGTGCTTGATAATATGCCCCTTAGTTTCTTTGCATATTTAAGCCCCAAATTTACTCTTGATTAAGTGAGTGGGAGGTATTGCGTAATTATTGATAATTCCTCATCAAAGAGTAACGCAGCATTCCCAAAATTACTGTGAAAATACGGCATGAGTAAAACTCCTCCCAGGCCTTCATCTCACTTTTGGACAAATAGAGTGAAAATGTGATGCAAATAAATTGTTTACTGCAGGCACTGCAGACCACGTTCTACCTCTGGTGCTAATCTGGATGTGGAGGCAAACTCCTGTGTATGCCCGAATCAAGATTAAGAGTTGTGTGCAAATTGCACAACATGCAGGTTATTGCTCACACAATTTTCACCAATACATGGAACAATACATGGGAGCAAATTTCTATTTTGCATGCCCTGGAACAGGTGAAAACAAGATCAAGTAGAGCATTACCCTCAAATCCGAGGTCCGATACTTGGGGTGAAGCAGTAATTCCACACCCAATAATTATAATAATACCCACAATTACTGAACCAAATGTGCGCCTTGGTTAGAATGACCCCATAGAGCAGAAGTCTTCAAACTTTTTTACTCTGAGCCCCCCCTAAGCTAAATGTTTTGAGGTCGGGCCCCCCTCCAAAACTTTATGACAAGGATTGGGGGAGTGGAAGGGACATGGCTGCGTGCAGGGAGCGGGGCTTATGAGATGATTTCAGGAATACTTTTTCTATAGCTTATGAACCGCACCAAATATGAGATTTATAAAACAGCAAATGAATCAAACAAAAACAGATATCCCAAACAAACTGCTCCCCATAATTGGGGTGTTAGCGAGCCCCTCACACTCTTTGACCCCAATGCAACTATACCTACTGCACTAATAATAACTGTAGTCCTGAGTAGCAGGCTATCTCCTCTGCCTCTTTTACCTCTTCCCCACCAAGACGGACCATCACCTCTGTCCTAATGCTTGAAAGGACAATAAGCTCTAATGGCCCTTTTTTTAAAGGTAGACAGTCATAATTGTGATGCAGTGGGCCCCCCAAATCCCTGGGCCCCAGCCCTGCTGCATCTGCTCCTTTGTGATAACCAGCAGTGCCCACTTACACACTTGGCAGCAGTACCAGCTTCACTAATGAATGTCCCTTTAAAAAAAAAAACACTTATATTGTTCCCTTCTTTGGGGTATCTCTCTGAAGAAGTGGTCTCTGGTCATTTGTAAACATAAAAATGAGTCTGCATACAGTGCTCCCTATTAAGGCCTTCTCTTTGACAATATCTATGAATCTCACTCCTTTCCTCTGTCTCCTAGACCAATACTGTGAGGCCCCAGAGATCGAGAGGAATAGGAATCTGGATCTGAATGCAACCCTGCTGGCCTTCTACCTGCCACCCCATGGACTCAGCTTTCGCAAAAAAACTGCCCCTAAATGGTTAATACTGACTTTGAGATGCCTCTGCCTGAAATCGAAGTGTGTCGTGGTAGTGCAGAAAGTTAAAAAAGAAACCAACCTTCTTACCAGCCATTAATTGATTGAGTCACTTAAAGCCAGGGCCACTGGAATTATGAGTTTCTGCAGCAGCAGAGTTTTCCACATAATTATCAGTTTACTGCATTTGCTACATAATCTGCAGATTTCAACAAAAAATACTTGTTTCTAGCTCAAACGGAACAAAAGTTACTTAAAGCGTGACAGAGTTCCGGAGCAGTGGAAGGCCCTTTGCACAGATTGACTGGTAATCTTGGAGTTGCTTACTGCTGTATTAAGGTGTTAAACTGGTACTAATGAGGTGAAATATTTCCCCTGACAGTGTTACCGTGAGTTAAAATGACAAAAAATGAAGTACTGCTAACCACAAAATGTGGCACATTGTGCCGCATAATTTACCTTTTCTTGCTGCATAATTTAGTCAAACGTGCCGCATAATGTTGTCCTCTTCTGCTGAATAATTCCAGTGGATCTGCTTAAATCTTTATGGTGGCAAAGATCTATGCTTTTTAAAATGTAATGTAAAGGAGTTATCAGCTGGAATCTGGAATAGTGGAGACACTTACAAAAATGTCTGCATTAAATACAGTTTGATTACTTATTACTAAAAAGTATATTTTGTAAGAACTTGTTTTATCTCAATCACTGCATCATTTTGCAGCAGACTAGCTTAGAGTATGTGAATACTGATTTAAAAAAATGACTTACATATTCACAGTGCTTTCTGCCACAGGCTGGGACCTCACAGCACTATAAACAGGGCCATTGGAATTATGCAGCAGGAGAAGGCCAAATTATGCAGCATGGTTGACTAAATTCTGCAGCAAGCAAAGGCAAATTATGCTGCATTTTTTGTGATAGCATTACTGTGCTATTTTTCTATTTTTACACTTGTTCACATTGTCCTGGCCTTTATTGCCCCTCATCAGTACCACATTAACACCCACATATAGCAACAAGCAACAGAAAAGTGAGCAGTCAACCTTTAGAAAGGGTCTTCCACTGTGAGGTAAAGTGTTGCTGCATTTTATAATCTGCAAATTATGCAGCAGACGAAGGATTATGTGGCAAATACGGAAAAACCATAACTATGCGCTGTGAGTGCAGGGTGAGCGTGAAAGTGAAGGGTGAGAATGAGGAGTGAGTTGTCTGAATGCAGGGTGAATTCCCAGACACTTGAAGTTAATCAGCATGTTATTGATGGGGCGTAGGGTTTCAGATATAAGTTAAGCTATTGCTATTACGGAATTAATCAGGTAATCGAGGGTGAAGGAAATAAATGATGTGCTGAGCCTGCAACAAACTTCCTGTCTTATGATTAGGGTCGCCAGCTCATTATTTTGATGTCCCAGACGGTACAAAAATAAACAGTACCTAAAGCCCTATTTTCAGCACTTAACTGTGAATACTTCGAAAAGCAAATATAAAGCACGTTTAAATGTGTTCTAGGGCTGCCTGAATGATTCATGACTGAAAATAAAATGAACAGATAGAAAGTCGCATTACAAATGAATACATACGTTTTTATTTAAAACCCTATTTAGTGTCAAAGCAAGGCCTTCACAGGCTCTTTAAACATACATGGCTGGCATTTTTTTCTATTGGCAACCCTTTTTTATATTCCTTTTCATGAAAAGCATTCTCACACTACATCAGTAAATGTAAAATACAATGGAAAAATAGGCAGAGTGGGGGCCCAGGGGTACTGGAAACAGAAACAAAAATAAGCCTCGGTAACCAGTTTCCAAAGGTATGTAAATATACCAATAGTCTTTGAAGACCTGTGAAAACTCAGGCGTGCTGGAGTCTTAATAAGACTCCAGACACTGCCCAGCAAGCCCCCAGCAGCACACCTACTGACCTCCGGCCCCAGGGCACTCTGAGGGCTTCAGAGTAAATGAAGACAGCCTGGAAATGCAGCAAATAAACATCGCTGCACTTCCAGGAGTCTTCATTTACATGTGCTTGCAGAAGCCTTTGTGTCTCCCTGGGAACCCATCCACGCCCCCCCCCTCCCCCCCCCCTAGTTTGAAGACCTGTGCCATAGAGTATTGGGAATAAAATCATCAATACTGTCTAGTATCCCTTTACTTGCACACACTCAGGACATGATTCAAAGGTGAACTTAAATTTTTTGATAAGTATACTATTTTTTTTGCTATTCACAAACTAGGAATCAATTTAATAGTAAGTTTATGCAGTCGGGGCGGAGAACTCCGTTCTTAAAAAGATAGGACAGGCCAGGTCGTAAATGTACTATTAACTTGTAGTTTGTGAGTAACAATAAAATATTAAATGTACACATAAGTGTACGTTTATCTTTGTGGATCAGTGTGAATAACTCTAAACATAGCAGACGAAAGCACCCAATGCGTTTTCCCTAATATACAGGTTGCCAGTCGCTTTCAGGGCGTCTCTACAACTACCGCTCGAAGGTTATTTTCATGACTTCAGCTCTGGGCACCTTTTGAAGGCCAGTGCGTCTGTAAAAGGGACAGGGATTAGTCTAATCTTGTCCACTGCCCCTTGCAGCGCCTTTACTGCAGAATGTCTTTAGCTGTTACACATCCGGCTGATTTTGGACACTTGCCCTTAGACCCAGTACAAGTTCTAAATGAATTCTCTATTTCCCAGAGGATTATATTTTTCCCTGTAGCAATCAACACTTCAAAAGAGCTGAAAGACTAGAAAGCAGCTTTGGAGGAGTCTTGTGTAAAAACAACAAGGTGTTACGAACAAATCTACAGCGAAGGATTGATATATAATGCACACAAATTGTTGGATTTAATAAAGACTTGGTCCTGCAAAGATTCCCTGGATTCGCGGTTTATTATACCTGTTTCACCGTGAATGCAAGCGAGATATGTGTGTGTGTGTGTGTGTACTTATATAGCGCACAGCTACCCCGGACCGGGGTCTCCCGGCGCTGTACTCATACCGCTAGGGAACCCTTCCTGGCTTTTTCCCTGTGAAATGTCCACTCCTGGGCATCCCAGGGTGAAGCCAGGCATCCCCAGCGCTGTGGGGCCATTGTGGAGATTAAGCAAGCTATTGCCCAGAGTTGCAGCGTGGGACCCATGATTAGAATAGGCACTGAGGCGAGAATATCCGGTCCGCAGAATTTATAGCCCAAGACCCTGCCGTGACAGGAATCAAACCCTGGTCCCGGACCAGTGCTCTGCATCGAGGTCTGCCGCTCTAACCATTGAGCCACACTTCTCCCAATATGTAGTACATATGGAGTACTGCTCTTCCGGGCTTGATGCATGTGGTGTTTATTTATACAATGGCAGTCCTAAAATGCGGAGCTTGGGAGGCAGGCGACAAGGGAGCCATGCCCCCCGCGTGTTTCGGGTGGATGGTGCATCCAGGGACTCTGAAGGAGGACAATTGGTCACCCGGCAGAAGTGGGCGGGCCTGGGAAGTGTGATGTGTCAGAGTACAAGGAAGGTAGCCTTCTTTTGAGGGTTGGCGGCATGAGGACTTTTTCAAATATGACGTGCGGGAGAGTGAATGTGAGGAGGGTGAGATTGTTGAGCAAGGATGCAGGGTGTTGCTGTTTCAGTGGACTGGCACTGGTTGTCGAAGGGCTTGATGACGTAACCATTTTGTAATTTCACATCGCAAGAATAATGCAGAATTACCGGAATTACTCCAATTACTTCAACATAATTAAAATCTTTCCAAGGGCGTGAAAAAGGTTAGCAAGGAGCAAGCTAGTGTTTTACAGGAAGTGGGGATGGTTGTGCCCCCCTCAAGAAAGAGGACATAAGCGGAAGGCAGACGGAGTTTACCAACTGGATGGCAGGCTTTGACACAGTCCATTAAAATTCCAGCTGGTTAGCCAGACAATAAATTGGTACAGTTTGTGGGTGTGGATGGGGAGGAAGAGTTTGAAATCTCTGTAACCAGACTGTGTAAAGGAAAGTATGTCATGGACCAGGCCATAGAGATAGCAAAAGAGGTGCAACCGGTGGATGCTGTTAAAAGGAGGAGAAAAGTCAGAAGTGGTGCAGGAAGCAGGTAAGGCGGGTTGAGGCAAGAGAGTTAAGAGATCAAGCATAAAAAGCTGCCATATATGTAGGAGAGAAGGATCTGCTTTACATGGTTACCCCCACTTTTTGCTGGTGTTTCACTGTTTTTCGACCTTAGTCTGGCTGTGGCCCTGCTAATCAGGACCACAGCCTAGCTGCTTCCACCCTAAAAAGGTTTGCATGTACATTAGGTACATATCTAATTTGATTCTGGAGTGCCTTATAAGCCCCTTGTATATGGTATACTATGTACCTAGGACATAGGTACCTCAGAGGCCTATCAGGGGCTGAAGCATGTATTATGCCACCCCTGGGAAGCACTCCAAAATGGCACCACAGGTCTGCTACTGCAGTCTGGGTAAGGGTGTGCTTGCACCCCTAACAGTGGTATAGGCTACCTATATCACTACCATTGCACACACATATAAAACCTATAAGTCACTCCTATGGCAGGCCTGAAGGCAGAGTGCTTGGTTTATATGTGAGAGGGTACCCCTGCATGAGCAGAGCCCCTCTGCAGCTTTTGGAGTATCTCCTCTAATGCTGTTTGTGGTGCAGCCTGACCATATACTCTTAAGCTTAAGTGCTGTTAGAAAAGGTAGATGGACCGGGAGGGTCGGCCGGGGTCAGGAGGAGAGGTCTCCGGGGAGAGCCGTCTCCAGCGATCGTACAGACAAGTAACTTCCCCCCCCACAGACAGATATCACACACGGATAAGGTTCAGTGATCTTTATAGGCACTTATTTAAGGTACGGTAAAATGGTACAAGGAGGTCTGGACTCAGGGGTCCCCTCGATTAGAGTCTCGTAAGGTAGGGAAGGGGGTAGCGGGACAGTCTATTTACCAATCAGGTAATTCGGATGAGATGGTGATGAGCTCACAATCCTCGAGCTTGGTGGTTAGGTGGTATGGGCCGCGGCAGCGCCAGCAGGTCCCGGTGTGGATGGTCGATACAACGGGCCGCGGCAGCGCCAGCAGGTCCCTGGAAGATGAACGGTCCGCGGCAGCGCCAGCAGGTCCCGGTGAGGATGGTCGTTACAACGGGCCGCGGCAGCGCCAGCAGGTCCCAGGAAGATGAAGGTTGCAGAGGGCCGCGGCAGCGCCAGCAGGTCCCGGTGAGGATGGTCGGTACAACGGGCCGCGGCAGCGCCAGCAGGTCCCAGGAAGATGAAGGTTGCAGAAGGCCGCGGCAGCGCCAGCAGGCAGGACGATGGTTCACAAGAGCGGGCTACGGCAGCGCCAGTAGACCGTCAGGGTTGAGTTCACTCGGTGTCTCTCGACTCCAGGATACAACTGCCTTCCTGCTCCGGAGCTGCCTCAGTTATAGGGCTGGTGCCCTTTGATGTCCGGACCCTCGCACTTGGAGGTCGGAGGGTCCGGGATGAAGGTGTCCAGACACCCAGCAGGGGGTGGAGCCAGTGCCCGGGGGAGCTGGGAGCGATCGGCACCTGGCGGGGGAGAGCCCTTGACACTTCGGTCTCCCATTGACCTGCCAAGTGGTCCGCTCACCTCCTGGGTGGATAGTGGTGCCGGGATGTCGGGGCCGGCCAGGCCCGGGGTTAGGGTCGAGGGGAGGCCAGGCGGCCGCGTGGTACAGGGTCCAAGATGGCGGCTTGACCCGGCCGGGAAAGCCGGTGGGGCTGGACCCCGTGATGAGTAGGGGTCCGAGGGCAGAGGGTCCGTCGGGGGACAGGGTACAGGTGCTGGTCGCGGGGTTATGCCAGGTGGCCCGGAGTCCTGGCCTTGTCGAGCGGGGAGGGCGCGAGCCGTCTGTGAGGCCTGTCCAACATGCGTCCCCCCCAGCTGAAGGCGGGGAGAGTCACCCATCCCCTTGGGGACTCTCTTCGTCGAGGCGGAAAAAGCGGGACAGGCCATCCGCGTTGGCGTGGTCTCGGCCCGGTCGGTGCTCCACAGTGAAGTCCATTCCCTGCAGGGAAATGGACCAGCGCAAGAGTTTTGGGTTCTCCCCCCGCATCTGCATCAGCCATTGCAGGGGTCGATGGTCGGTCTGTACCCGGAAGTGGGTACCGAAGAGATAGGGCCGGAGCTTTTTGAGGGCCCACACCACTGCGAAGGCTTCCCTCTCGATGGTGCTCCAACGCTGTTCTCGGGCCAGGAGACGTCGACTGATGAAGGCCACCGGCTGGTCCTGACCTTCGAGGTTCAACTGAGAGAGGACGGCTCCGATGCCGTGGTCGGAGGCGTCGGTCTGCACCACAAACTCCCGACTGTAATCGGGGGCCTGGAGCACCGGGGCGGTGCACAGGGCGGCCTTCAGCTCCTCGAAGGCCGCTTGACAGTCAGGAGTCCAATTGACCCGCTTTGGCTGGTTCTTGGATGTGAGACCCGTGAGGGGCCCCACGATGCTGCCGTATTCCTTCACGAACCGCCGGTAGTAGCCGGTGAGCCCCAAGAAGGCTCGGACCTCGGTCTGGGTGACGGGGGGCTGCCAGGACTGGATGGCAGCAATCTTAAGTTGTAGGGGGGCCACCAGCCCGCTCCCCACTTGGTGCCCAAGGTAGGTCACAGACCCTTGGCCAATCTGGCACTTGCCGGCCTTAATGGTGAGGCCGGCCCGCTGGAGGGCTTGTAGGACCTCTTGGAGGTGACGGAGGTGGTCGGACCAGTGGCGGCTGTACACAGCGATATCGTCCAGGTAGGCAGCGCTGAAGTCTTCAAGCCCCGCCAAGACCTGGTTCACAAGGCGTTGGAACGTGGCGGGGGCATTCTTCATGCCAAAGGGCATGACCTTAAATTGATAGTGGCCATCGGGGGTGGAGAAGGCCGACCGTTCCTGAGCCCTGGGTGTGAGGCCGATTTGCCAGTAGCCCGCCGTTAGGTCGAAGATACTAAGGTAGCGGGCGGCCCCCAGCCGGTCGATCAGCTCGTCTGCTCGGGGGATGGGATGGGCGTCGGTCCGGGTGACAGCGTTCAAGCCCCGGTAGTCGACGCAGAATCTCAGTTCAGGTGCGGTGCCGGGGGCAGCGGCTTTGGGGACTAGTACGACCGGGCTGGCCCAGGGACTGTCCGAGGGCTCGATGACCCCGATCGTGAGCATCTTGGCCACTTCCTCCTGTATGCAGGCCCGTACCCGATCTGGTACGCGGTAGGCCCGGTGCCGGACAGGGGGACTGTCCCCGGTGTCTACGTCGTGCAAACACCAGGGGGTGACCCCGGGGGTGAGGGAGAACAGGGCAGCGTACTGCAGCAGGAGGTCCCGGCAGTCCTGTCGTTGCTCCGTAGTGAGGGCGTCAGAGAGCCGGACCCCATCCACGGACCCGTCCTTCTCTTGAGTCTTCAGGAGATCCGGGAGGGGCTCGGAGTCTTCTTCTGTGCCACTGTCCGTAGCCATCAAGAGGCTTAGTTCGGAGCGCACAAAGTGCGGTTTGAGCCGGTTGGTGTGGAGGACCCGAAGGGGGTTCCGGGAGGTCCCCAGGTCGATGAGATAAGTGACGGGGCTCTTGCGCTCGACCACTTTGAAGGGCCCCGTCCACTTATCTTGCAGGGCACACGGTTCGGTGGGGGACATTACCCATACTTGCTGCCCCGGCTCGAATTCCACGGAGGAGGCATTGTGGTCATACCACCTCTTCATGTCTTCCTGGCTGGCCTCGAGGTTCGCCTTGGCAATCTCCCTGAAGCGCCGGGTCTGGTTCCGTAAGGCCAGGAGGTATTTGAAGACGTCTGGAGGGGTCGTTAGGGGGGCCAACTCCCAGCCCTCCTTCACGAGGCTGAGGGGCCCTCGCACAGGGTGTCCGTATAGGAGTTCAAAGGGGCTAAAGCCGAGGGACTTCTGGGGTACTTCTCGGTAGGCGAAGAGGAGGCACGGGAGCAGTACATCCCACTGGCGACGGAGAGGCTCTTCCAATCCCCCAATCATCCCTTTGAGAGTGCGGTTGAACCGCTCCACTAGTCCGTTTCCTTGGGGGTGATAGGGGGTCGTGAATCTGTATGTGACCCCGCATTGTTGCCAGAGGGACTTCATGTACTTCGATATGAAGTTCGTACCTCGGTCGCTGACGACTTCTCGGGGGAAGCCTACCCGGGAGAAGATCCCCATCAGGGCCCGGCCAACCACTGGAGCGGTCACGGTCCGTAGGGGCACCGCCTCGGGATAGCGGGTGGCATGGTCCACTAGTACCAAGATGAACCTGTGCCCTTGTGCCGTGCGAGGGTCCAGCGGCCCCACAATGTCTATCCCCACCCTCTCGAACGGGGTGGTGACCACCGGGAAGGGTTGTAGAGGAGCCTTAAGCTTCCGGCCACTTTTCCCGCTTGCTTGGCATGTGGGGCACGATCGGCAGTGGTTCAGGACGTCATTCCTCATTTTTGGCCAGAAAAAGTGGGTCACCAGTCGACTGTACGTTTTATCTTGGCCCAGGTGCCCAGCCAGGGGGACATCGTGGGCTAGGTTGAGTAGAAAGTCTCGGAAGCGGAGCGGTACCACCAGAACTCGACTGGCCCCCAGCTCGGCGATTCTTTGCTCGCTGTAGAGCAGGTCGTTATCCCAGTAGACCCAGTGGGTTCCGGTGGTGTCCCCGGCGGCTTGGGTGCTGGCTTGTTGGCGAAGTCCCTCGAGGGAGGGACAGGTCTTTTGCTCCTGGCGGAACTGTTCTTGGGTGGGCCCCCCTTTTTGCCGCCACTGAGCCAGATCCGGAAGGTCCTGGGGTTGCGCGTTTTCTTCGGGGGCCGGGTCTGGGAGGTCGGCCTCGCCGTTGTCCTCTACGGGGGCAACCGGGGGCGGAGGTGCCGGCCATTCGGTTTCTTCTGATCGGGGGGCGGCCCGGCCGGCCATGGATCGGGTGGTTATGCAGGCCCAGTCCGGGAGGCCCAGCATCCCCAAGTGCTCTCTTCTCTCGACGGTGGCCCACGGGGAACTCTCGAGGTCATTCCCCAGGAGGCAGTCCACGGGGGCATCGTCCCGGACCGTCACTTTCAGTAGGCCGGAGACCCCTCCCCATTCAAACGGGACGCAGGCCATCTTGCACATGCTTTCAGAGTTATCTGCCGAGCGGACGGGGCAGAGAATGTTCGGCAAGATCTGCTCGGGCTTCACCAGGTGACAGCGGACGGCCGTCACGCTGGCGCCGGTGTCGCGCAAGGCCTCAGCTCTCTGTCCATTAATGGTCACCCACTGACCGTATTTCCTGGTGTTGGCGGGTAGGGGAGCCCGCGGAACCATGTCTCTTCCCCCTAAGCATGCCAGGACCATGGCGGCCGGTTCCCACCCTTGCTGGTCCGGCTCACACTCCTCGGGACCCTCCAACGACTGCTCCTCCCCCAGGGCAGCGGCAGCTACCTGGCGGGGTTTGGGCGTTTGGTTCAGCGGGCAGTTCGGATCGTTGGCGTAGTGGCCTAGTCGCTGGCATCTGTGGCACGTGACGTTGGCTCGGTACCCAGGCCGCAACGGGGGGTTGCCCCGGCCGGCCGGCGGCGGGGTGCTGGCCACGGTTGTTGCTGGCAAGGCGTCTCTCCCCCGCCCCTGGCCTCCTCCTCCTCCCCGAGGACGGTGCTGGCCTTGGTTGCTTCTGTTCTGGTCGTGTGGCCCTTTCCGGCCCACTCGGGTGCTCTCCCACCGGTCAGCTTCGGCGGCGAGCTGCCGGGGGTCAGTCAGCTTACTGTCGAGTAGATGCTGCCGGAGCTCGACGAAGCAGTTGTTTGACAGGTGTTCCCATACCATGAGGTTGAAGAGCTGTTCGTAGGTGGTGACCTGACTTCCCTTGATCCAACCCTCGAAGGCCCGGCTGAAATAGTTCACGTATTCCACCCAAGTGGTACCTGGGATCCGGGTGCAATCCCTGAACCTCTGGCGGTACATCTCGGGCGTGAGGCCGTAGCGGGTGAGGAGGGCAGCCTTCATGTGGTCGTAGGACGACATTTGGTGATCGGGGAGCTGCAGCAGGGCATCGCGACCCTCGTTGATAAATCTCCCCCAAAGTCCGGCTCCCCAATCACTCCGGTCGATCCGGTGGGAGGTCATTGCGATCTCATAGGCCTTAAACCATTGTTGTATGTCGTCTTCTCGGACATACTCGCGGACCACATCCTTGGGGATGTGAACTTTTTTCTCAGTTGGTCCCGGGGTGTGTGGTCTTTCAGGCACCCCCAAGTCCTTATGCTGTTTGCGCAGTTCTATCTCTGCCAATTGGCGCTCGTGCTCGAGCGTTATCTTTTTCTCTTCCAGCTCTCTCTGTCTCTGTTTTTCTTCTCGCTCCTCTCGAATCCGCATATGCTCGAGGTTGAGTTTCTGTTCAGCTAACTTGAGCTCCCCATCCATCTTGAGTCGTGCCATCTCTAATTCGTGCAGTCTGACTCTGTCTCTTTCTCGTATCTCCTCCGGTGAGAGGCCCGTTCCCCGTTCCTCGGGAGTCGTGGCGTTCCCCTCTGGTGTAACGCTGTTTTGGTCTGGTGTGACGCTGCTTTGGTCGGAGGGTCTTGCGACCCCCGTTTCTGTCCACGACTCAAGGGCGTGCTTTAGGTCATCCTTGGTACTCAGGCCAGTGGTAGCAATGCCAAGTTCTATGCAAAATTGTCTCAGTTCGCGGTGGTTGTACTCCTCTAGTTTCTCCATTTGGAACTTCTCGGTGGAGCTGCTATCTTTGGTCGACATCGTGCTTTGTCGTGGGGTGAGCTACTCTCTGTACGATTACGCGTTGATTCGGATCCCACCGCTGCCACCAATGTTAGAAAAGGTAGATGGACCGGGAGGGTCGGCCGGGGTCAGGAGGAGAGGTCTCCGGGGAGAGCCGTCTCCAGCGATCGTACAGACAAGTAACTTCCCCCCCCACAGACAGATATCACACACGGATAAGGTTCAGTGATCTTTATAGGCACTTATTTAAGGTACGGTAAAATGGTACAAGGAGGTCTGGACTCAGGGGTCCCCTCGATTAGAGTCTCGTAAGGTAGGGAAGGGGGTAGCGGGACAGTCTATTTACCAATCAGGTAATTCGGATGAGATGGTGATGAGCTCACAATCCTCGAGCTTGGTGGTTAGGTGGTATGGGCCGCGGCAGCGCCAGCAGGTCCCGGTGTGGATGGTCGATACAACGGGCCGCGGCAGCGCCAGCAGGTCCCTGGAAGATGAACGGTCCGCGGCAGCGCCAGCAGGTCCCGGTGAGGATGGTCGTTACAACGGGCCGCGGCAGCGCCAGCAGGTCCCAGGAAGATGAAGGTTGCAGAGGGCCGCGGCAGCGCCAGCAGGTCCCGGTGAGGATGGTCGGTACAACGGGCCGCGGCAGCGCCAGCAGGTCCCAGGAAGATGAAGGTTGCAGAAGGCCGCGGCAGCGCCAGCAGGCAGGACGATGGTTCACAAGAGCGGGCTACGGCAGCGCCAGTAGACCGTCAGGGTTGAGTTCACTCGGTGTCTCTCGACTCCAGGATACAACTGCCTTCCTGCTCCGGAGCAGCCTCAGTTATAGGGCTGGTGCCCTTTGATGTCCGGACCCTCGCACTTGGAGGTCGGAGGGTCCGGGATGAAGGTGTCCAGACACCCAGCAGGGGGTGGAGCCAGTGCCCGGGGGAGCTGGGAGCGATCGGCACCTGGCGGGGGAGAGCCCTTGACACTTCGGTCTCCCATTGACCTGCCAAGTGGTCCGCTCACCTCCTGGGTGGATAGTGGTGCCGGGATGTCGGGCCGGCCAGGCCCGGGGTTAGGGTCGAGGGGAGGCCAGGCGGCCGCGTGGTACAGGGTCCAAGATGGCGGCTTGACCCGGCCGGGAAAGCCGGTGGGGCTGGACCCCGTGATGAGTAGGGGTCCGAGGGCAGAGGGTCCGTCGGGGGACAGGGTACAGGTGCTGGTCGCGGGGTTATGCCAGGTGGCCCGGAGTCCTGGCCTTGTCGAGCGGGGAGGGCGCGAGCCGTCTGTGAGGCCTGTCCAACATGTGCATTATAACCTAGCGGTAAATGCTAACTTTGGGATGGCTGCACGGAAACATGTCGTATTTGGTGTCAAACGCTTTGGAGTACTACCCCCCCCCCCGCCATTTCTGGCAGTGGGGGTAGCATTCCACCCTTCTGGAGGGAGAGACATGTTCACACTGGTCTAACCCGGTAGGACTTTCTACAGCCCTGGCATCACAAAATGGATGCCTCTGCCACAGACACGGGTCTGGCCGCCTGCTACTGACCGAAACTCCAGCAGGGGAGGCCTGGACAATAGGTTTCCTGTCCCAGGGAGGTGTAAACATCTCCCCAGACAGGCAGATGTTTATTGGGGCTGGGCGAGAGCACTCTCTGGTGCTTTGAAGTCCTGCACTGTGGGCACACTTGGTGTCCCTGTGCATAGTCCAGTTCAAACCGCTCTGGCAAAAAATTGGACAAAAGAAATGGGTGTAACCACCCCTCTTTCCAAACCCTCCCATAGGTGGGTCCCTAGAGAATGTCCAACCCCCAAACTTAGTATAAGTATGGGAACCCAGTCCTTGCAACTTTAGATTACCCTGGACGAAGCTCTGCAACATATATCCTGGACCTTCGATGTTCTACTTTAACTAGAAGACTGAAGAAATATCCCTTGGGGTCAAGGAGTGACTCCCCTGCTTGATAGGCACCAAAGAAGCAACTGACCGTTCTGCATCGCTGAAGCTCCCACTGGACGCCAAAGTCTTTGCATCACCAGAGGTGGATTTCCAGACTTCCCCGAGGCTACCCTGAGTGCACAGCAAAGCTGAGGCCTGTGGATATCGTGGGTGACGTGGAACTGTGATCTCTGTACACCGTGAACTTTTGCAGCAACACTATCTTCTGGGACTTCCTCGAAGTTGTGCTTTGGGCTCTGAGGAGCCCCAGCCTTGAGCACCTCCTGCACTGAAGATTGCTGGCCTAAACTCCACGAGTGACACGTGACTAGTAGGTCTCACAAAGGCAACTCCTCTTTTAATCGGGTCATGTCTGGTTGCTCCAGACATGACCCGACTTACCTTTGCTGGGTGAGTCCCTCAGACCTTGCTGGTCTGCACCGCAGTCCTTTCTCTGATTTCCAGTGACTTGCCGTTGCCAAGGCTTGTTGGGTCCAATCTGGTCGCTGACACCGCAGCACTCGACAAACCTTGTGGGACAGCTCGAATCCAGCTCCTGGTCATCATCAGCACCTCCTGGACCTCGTGGCTGAAGAGTCAAGACACCCATCAACTCACCTGAAGCACCCGACATCTGTGGGCATTGGTCCATCCTGCCCTCGGTCACTGGCTAGTGACCCAGACTCTGTCCCCTCTGCTTTCAGTTTCCTTCCATCCTAGATCCAGGCTTGGATCTCTTCGGACACTTCTCCTCTTCACGGCAGCAGCAGTTCTTTGCCAGCTTCCATTGTAATCGATGACGTGACCCGACACCAAAAGGCACCTATGCACCCGGCTTCCCTGGGTGAGGTAACTCGAGTATTCCGGTGCTCCCGTGGGTGCTAGCCCTAGAACTTCTTAAGCCCAAAAGGGTTTGGTACTGACTCGATTCTAAGTGTCCCTAATCTTTAAATTTCCAACCGCGACATTGCCCATAGAAGCTAACGGGAACCCACGGTTGTGTTTACACACTGCACACAGTCCCCGTGGATCCCCTGTGTCACTACCTTGGGTGGTTCCTTGGGGTCCCAGCGATTGTACAGGCTCTAGGCCTTGTGTCTAGTTCAGTCATGGTTCTTATACCACTTTTTGGTATATGGTTTGGTACGCCCCTAGGGCCCAAACGTGTATTTGTGCTGTTACTGTTGATTGCTAACTTAAAAATTAATTACTTCGAACTCCAGTCTCATCAAGAGACTAGAGGGGTGTGTTTATCTTAAATACATATATTTTGAATATATACCTGGTGTGGTTGTCCTTTCATTTGCTCATTCAAGAGAATATAGACTGGTAAAACAAGCTGCTTTACATTCCTTCAAGACTTAGCCTGAAGGCTGCTCTCCATAGCTACCACTAGGATAGCTTTCAATAAAGGTTGTCTTTAACCAATTCACCCTAAAGGGTTGTTTGGACTGATACAGGGTGCCCACTAGAACTAGTGGACAGCATATATCAGGCCACCTTCTCACAATATATACAGGCATTACAAAGCCTTTGGGGGTCACTTAAAAAGTGCTATGAAGGAAAAGATTTGGAAAGGGGAATATGTAGCAGATCTTAAGTTGTTTATAATTATGTTAGAGCAAAGGAGGGATCAAAAGAAGAGCAATATGAGTTGTCCAAAAGACCAAAATTCCCCGTAAAAAATGAGAATCAGATAGCGGCTTTCTTAATATAACCAGTTTTTATTGTGAAATATGACCAGGGGCGTTAAGTGGCCTTGTTTAAGTATATTGTTATCAGGCAGAAGACACAGGTGACATTTGGAGGGCTGGCCCGGGTTAGGTATGATGAGGAGTTTCTGATCCGGTTAGCAAAAGATAAATAATGTAAATGGGGAGAATTAGACAGTGTTTGGTGGCTTCAGTGGATGGCGCCCACATGGCCAGCAGACACTATGTATCCAGTTAATGGGTTACCTTTGATTTACAAGCCCTTTCCAGTGATTCCAATCCAGGCAGGCATGGGCACGACAGGGGGAGGGCAGATAGGACAAGTGGGGGCATGTTGAGTGTTTAACAAAGGGTTCTTCAATTAAAAGTATTTCCATTTTTGGCATGTTTGCTCCAAGGATGAAGGGAAATATCCTCTTACCTAGTACATTTAACAGTTCGGGGGAGCAGCAGGAGGACAGAGTGGAACTAGGATAGGAGAGATGGTGAAGGGGATGGGGGAGGATAATTTTGGCAAAGGCTTGTATGGCAATTAAATTGGACAGTTTAGAATACTGGCTATAAATATATGTATGGAGGAGGCATGTTTGCTTTACAAAGTTTCACGTTTGGTTTCAGGTTGAATTATGTGAGCCCACAGAAGACACAGTAGGCAGAGAATGTATTATCAGATAATCAACATAAAGTTGGTGGAGAATAAATTGATGAATGAGGTAGGGGAAGGGAGGATTACAGGCCCATTTACAGAAAGCCCATTGGACAGATTGATAATTTTGCCAATAGGAGTAGTCCCCAAAAAAGAGTTGGGTGAGTTTCGGCTGACTCAAAATCTGCATTATGAGAAGGATCTTCCATTAAAGATTTCATAGTGGAGGAGTTGTCATGGTGTGGAAGATGCAGTAGATCTTGTGAGAGTGATTAGAGTAGGAGTGCTGATGGCTGAGAGTGACATGAGGTCAATATCTCATTTTTGGCTTGTACATCTTGAGGATTTTGAATTGCTGGGCATACAGTTTAACATGCAGGTCTTTGTTGATAAGGCATTGCTGATGGCATGCTATATTTCATGGACTTTGTTAACACTATTTACCTGTTTCTTGCACTGAATGCTTTCCTTTGTTTATGGTGTTGATTCTGTGCTTCATTGTCTGGATGACTCCTTTTCAGTTGGGCCTGCAGAGTCTAAGAGTTGAAGTTTTCTGTCAGTTGATAGAGGATGTGGGAGTTCCCCCGGTAATTGTTCTGATCTTTGTGAATGTAAAGTAGAAGCAGAAAAGGTATAAAAACCTTAAAGATAGACATTATCCTACACATTTAATAGAAAACACCAAAAAAAAGCAAAAATAATCACAGGAAACTCTCCTGTAGGATAGTCACAGCAACAGCATCCCTAAAGTCATTAGGAATTTTACCAATTGGATCACCTCCTGCTCCAACTTCCTGGCCCGTCTCAGACACAATAATACAACAAGATCCAAACCCCAGCCCAATTGGTACATGGAGGAGCTCAGACTGATGAACCTACACTGCAAACAACTGGAGCAGAAATGAAAAATGAGCCATGATAATGCACACGGGAATACATGCAATTCAGCCCTGAGATGTCACCACCAAATGATTTGGACCACCAAACGCACCACTCTGGCGGACTGCATTGATGGCAGCATCACAGAAGCAAGGACATTTTCGCCACTGTGAAAGATTTCCCCTTCCCAACAGCCACCTTGACCTTGCTCACTCTCTCCAGGACCTTTGCAACAATCTCTCGAAATTCTTCAGCAACGAAATCATTGGCATTCATAGGAAATTTGGCCCACAACTGGACCCAACAAGCCTCACTAAACTCCTCCTAATCTTATCCAAAGACCCAATGTTAACCAAATGGTCTGTTGTCACCCAAGAAGAAACCGTCTCCACCATAAAGTCCATCTACTCAGAGGGCCCATCGATCACTGCCCCCATCAAGCCTACTCCACAGGACTGCAACCCTTCAGCACCAATCTCACTCCAATTCCAAATGCCACCACCTCTTCCATGACCTTTGCAGATGTCCTGATGCTTGGAAACATCCAACTGTCCTTCCTTTGCTGACAAAACCTTCTGCAGTCCCTTCAACTCTCACCAACAACAGACCAATCTCCCTGCTACCATTCCAGGCCAATATCCTAGAGAGAATCATCAACAGACACCTCACCAAATAACTCAATGACCATCAACTCCTCGACATCACTCAGTCTGGTTTCAGACCCACCCACAACTTGGAAACTGCGCTTATGTCACAATTCCTGCATCTTCACTCACCACAGTGTGCCTATGAACCTCATGCATCGTCATGATCATTTATAATCATGGTCGCTAAGAGGGTGGTCCCCTTCCCCTGTTTTAAGTTGTGTGTTGTATACACTTCAAGATATCCCTGGTGGTAGTGGGAAAGCCTGGCTGACAAGTTTAGCAATTATGGACTAAGTGCTTAATGAACATTGCATTGCATTTTTTATGTTGTGGCTACTTTCTTTGTTATGATATTGGTGCATGTAGGAAGATGGCTCTGTATATACTATACCAAAGTGAGGTATAGTGTGCACAGAGTCCAGTTGAACCCCAAAGGTAGGCAAAGGTAAAGTTAGATAGGACCTTACTCTCTATTTGTGGTAGTGTGGTCGAGCAGTAAGGCAGTATCAGAGGACAGTGTTAAGCATTTGTTGTACACACTCAGTCAGCAAATGAATTCACACACTCAAAGACTGAACTTCAGACCAATTGATTTTGTATAGAAATATTCTTTTATTTATTTTATTTTCTAGAACCAAGCAAGCCTGGCACAGGTAAGTTGATAAATACTTTGCAGTAAATATACAGTTTGAAATGCAATTGTAAGTGTATTTTAAAATGGTTATAGTTTGAATTACTGGTAATACAATACTGGGAAATGCTGTACATATACTTTGTATCGACTTTGCAATGAAATTACAGGTAAATTACTTTTGAGATTACTGGTCTTGCACAGAATAGTATACCTATTTACTACTCTGGGACATTTCCTGAAAACAGGTAAGTAAAATCGTTTTTGTTAGATTGTGCAATTTTAAAGAATTTCTTCAGTTTCTCAAACTCCACACTTAGAAACTTTTCACGGAAAAACAGTCTATGTTATCCTATGGAGGAAAATAGTGTTATCGGTTTTGAGGTAAGTATTTGGTAGTGGGAGTTGAGGTTCTGGGGGTAGACTCAGGGGTACCCCAGGGTCTAGTTACACACTCAATGGCACTAGGGCGGCCGGGTGCAGAGTGCTGATGCCTAATGTTATCCAATGGGGGATAGAGGGGCTCCGGTTGGTGGCTGCTGGCAGTTGTGGGAGCAAAGCTCCAGGACTTTAGCTCAGCGCAAATGGGGAAATAAAGTACCGCCAAAGGTGCACCCTCAGCGGCCCTAGGGCGGCAGGGTGCAGGGTAATGTTTCAACATCGAGCACCCTGTTGGTTTCAATGGAGAACCTCCGGTTTGGAAAGACCCTGATGCTCCGGGACGAAGGTCTTCTGGGTGCGACCACCACTTCGAGAGGTAAGTTGGGAAGTTAGGGGTTGGTTAGGCACTGTCGATTTGGGCACACAAGCCAGAGGGGCGTTGGGTGCAGGGGTTCCTTTTGGGGTTGGATCTTCTTACCAGCTCCTGGTCGCAGTAAGAGGGTCCTTCTGGATTGAGGCTGCAGGCGTCGGCTGGAGACTTGAGGCAGGTCAGGGGTCACCGGATCTTGTGTCAGGATCGCTGGGGTGACCTCCGTGTAGTGTTTGCCCACTTGAGCTCGGGCCGTGGATGGGGGTGTGCAGCGTGGGGCAGATTTGCGGTGTCTGGCCGGAGCCAGAGGTTGCAGGTGAACAAATCCGGTGTTCAGGGGAGACAAAGTCTTTGTGCTTGAAGGCAGGCAGGTCCTGCGGGGTTTTCAAGGTTGCTGGCTGCAGGACACACTGGGATTTCGCAGGAGCAGGTTCGAGGGGGAGACAGGCCATTAGGGCTGGGGCCAAGTCAGTGGACATCTTCCTCTTGTCAGCTGCTGCACCAGTGTTCTGTCCTTCTTCTTCTTCTTCCTGCAGGTTCTTGTCTGAGGAATCAAGGTTCACGGGTGCCTCTAAATACTAGATTTAGGGGTGTTACAGGTAGGTAAAAGGCAGGGACCAATGGGTCCCTTCCCTGGGGTGGGTACACCCCCTATTATGCCACCCTCTGGTGGGATGGGGCATGTGCTTGTCCCTTGCTGGCTAAGTCCCCCCATCTTCAGGAAATCATGGACTGAGAGTTGTGCTTCACCTCGCCTCCCCACACCTGAGGGGTGGAGTTGGCAGAGATGGGCACACCTCTCTTCCTCACTTGTTTTTCTCACCGGTTCTCCCACCTAAAGTGGGGATCAGAACCAGTGGGGACCAGTTGCTGAAAGCAACAAGTGGCCTGGGGAAGCACAAAAAGGGGATAAAGCCTTTGAAGCTTCCTTTCATGGGGGAGGAGGCTTGGCACCTTGTCCCAGGATGTGCATTGTTTCAGGCCCCAGAGAGCAGCAGGCTCTTGACCCAGGGGTCCAGAAACATGTCTGGTGGTGGCAGCTGAGAGCAGCCACTCAGCCTGTACACTAGTGTTAGGTTAGTTTTCAGGGGGCATCTCTAAGATGCCCTCTGTGTGCATTTTTTATTAAATCCCACACTGGCATCAGTGTGGGTTTAATGTGCTGAGAAGTTTGATACCAAACTTCTCAGTTTTCAGTGTAGCCATTATGGCGCTGTGGAGTTCGTAATGACAAACTCCCAGCACCAATGTCTAAGAATGGACTTAGACACTGTAGGGGTACAGGACTTATGCACCTGTACCCTCGACACTGGTATAGTGCACCCAGCACCCAGAGGGGTGACTGACCAATGCCAGGGCAGCGGGTTGTTGACATGGCACACAGAGATGTGTGCCATGTCGACTCTTCACTTTGTTCTGCACCAAAACACGCAGACTGCAAAGGCAGTGTGTGAGTGTAGTGGTACAGGACCTCTAAGGGTGGCACAATAAGTGCTGCAGCCCTTAGAGGACTTCTCTGGTCACAGTGCCCTGGGTACCTGTGGCACCATATACCAGGGGCTGACCTGTGGCCAGAGATGCCAATTGGGTTTAGGCTTAAATGCAGTTTTTGAGAAAGAACATAGGCCCTGGGTACCTGATTAGCATGAGCTCAGAGCACACTCAGTCAAAGTACATAAGCAATTCAGCAAAAAGTGGGGGCAACCATGCAGAAAGAGGGCACTTTCTCACAGTGCATAGCTCTAAAAATGAGTCTATTCCCTGGTGGCAGTGGTAGGAACTTTGCAAGCTCTGTGATTACTTCTCATGTGGCGCAACACTTGCTTTTGGAACCACCCACAAGGGCCCACAGTTAGCAGCACACAGGGAACGCTACTGTGTCCTCCATGTGCATAGCCGACTATTTTGAGAGGGCACAGCTAATAAACCTCACCTTCTCCATCCCGCTTGCTTGGCCTCATTGGAAAGCAACATTTACCTGTGCTAATGCGATCTTGGACCCCACTGCATATCCAGCACCAGCTCCTCCCAGTTCTTAATCTCTGCTTCCACTGTGTACTCTAGCAGGCTGTAAAGAAAAGAGACTAGACAAAGATTAAAGCAGGTATGTATGACACCGCGGTTCACATAGCCCCACCAGACTTCATCACCGAATTTAAAGGTACATTGTGCAGTGCTATTACGCATTGTATTTTGGCAGCATCGTTGATGCACATTAGACTTCACAGCATTATTGTGCACCTCACTTTTATACAGTGCCCTTGCGCCATGTACATCATTGTGCCATCGCATAAAACATTTATAGCTCTGTTGCACTTAGAAGATTGATAAACATCTTAGTGCAGGAGTGCACCATACTGTTAGATCATGGTCATGCTAATTCAGTGATCAAATAAACATTGCGCAGTGATGTTTAACACACAGTTCTATATCATAAGGACATTCTGTTATAAAGACATTGGAACATAACATTGTTAGATCAGGGAAAAGACTTGTTGCATATTTGTTATGTACATGTTGGTTTCTTTTGGATACCGAATTTATGATGAACGTTAGTACAGTGTGATTTTCTTGGATCTTGAAGGTGAAACTAATATCTCCTGGACTAACCCTAATGTTGCCCTTACCCTGATGTAAAAGAACCTGTTACCTGAATCATTGAGTGCTACGTGTGCCCCATGTTCTAGAGAGAGTCTTGGTTCGTCATTGATTCAATGCTAACTGCAATAACCAGGGTATGGAAGTGTTATGGTTGATGTCTGTACTGATAGTACCTGTCCTCTACAGATCTAATTGCTGTGCTGCACACCTGAATCCCTTGAAAACCCACATGAAACCCGGGAAATCAAACATTCTGCAAACCGGAGTGATTGGAAGACATGACCAGTCCACAGTGCGATTTGTATTCTTTTCTCTCTATTCCAACCCCTCTTCCCTTCTGGAACTTTTGCCGATGCAGTGTTCAGTTGCTGCTACCGAGGTTAGTCCCCAGAGGGAGCGTAGGTCTAACGTAACCCCATTAGAACCTCTCGGAGTTCATGTGAATGGCTTATACCACCGCATCACTGCCAGGGAGGACATCCGCATGACTCTGGACAGAGGAGGTACAGCGGCCCTCATCTTCTCTGCAGCATTTGGCACAGACAACCACCCCATCCTCAACCAACACCCATACAACATTGGAATCAAAGGACATGCACTCCGCTGGATCTGCTCCTTACTGACTGGAAGGACCCAGTGAGTCAGCCTGTCACTATGCACCTGGAATGCCTGAGACGTCATCTGCAGAGTTCCGCAAGCAACCTTCCTGAGCCTGACGCTCTTCAACCCATACATTAAACCTCTAGCCAACATTATGTACTCTCACAATATCAATGTCCTCTCCTACACTAATGACATGCAGCTCATTTCCTCCCTCATGGAAAAGATGACCAGTACCTTGCTCAAATTTAGTGCCTGAATTACTGAATCACCCAATGGATGAAGGCAAACTGTAAAAAGCTAAACACTGACAAGACCAAAACTTTGATCTTTGGGAAGAGCTAGGACTAACACCCACCTCCTTCCACCCACACCAAGAACCTCAGGATCATCATCAACAGCAAACCTCTACATGACCAACCAGGTCAATGCTGTCACCGCATCATGCTTCCATACCCTGAAGATGCTGAGAAAGACTTTCAAATGGCTCCCAATCAGCAGCCATAAAACCATCACGCATGCCCTGGTCAAAAGTAAGCTGACCTATGGGAATAAACTGTATGCAGGGATTAACAGAAAATTCACCAGAAGGCTGCAGACCATTCAAACCTCAGCTGGTAGAATCACTTTCAACCGCCCATGTGGAAATCATATCGCAACACACCTGAAGGAGTGCCACTGGCTCCCCATGCACAAATGAGCACATTTTTAAACTCCTCACCCACACTTTCAAGGAACTACATAACACTGGTCCAGCATACCCCAACAATTGCATCTTCTTTCACAAACCTCAAGACACCTCTGCTATTCCAGACTCCTACTTGCATAAATCCTACACATATGGAAAACCAGCTCTGGTGGTTGAGCCTTCACCTACATCGCTCCTAAAGTGTGGAACGACCGCCACTACACTAAAGGGACTCCTCCTCACTTTTTGAATTCTGCAAGGAGCTGAAGACCTGATATTTTGAGTAGTCCCACGAGGCACTAGGTGTGCCTAGACCTGCCCATCACCAGTTTACCCTCAGGGGTGATAGAGCGCTCTACAAATCTGCATAACATAACAGAGAACCCAAACAACTGGTCTGTGTCAGTACATACAATAACAAGCCCAATAAAGTTTTAAAAAAATTTATAAACATTGCCACATTCTTACCAGCAACAAACTTGCTTTTGAACCAATGTTTTCATTCAGACAAAATACCAGCCTGTGGAATCTGTTGACAGTGCTCAGTATGCCCATGCATAGCAGCTACAAGGCACATAGATCCACCAAGGGAAGACAGACACCATACAATTTGCAATACTGCAAATGTTATTTACCTAATTGAATGTCCCTGTAAACCTATATTCAGGAATTACTTCCAGGAAGTTGGAGACCAGAATTTGCGAACATCACAATAACATAAGACGTTTACAGAACACAGCAACATGACCACTCATTTCATTTTCTTACTATGGGCCACATTCAGAATAACTTAAAGTGAACTGTCAAAGAGAAAATAAACATGAGTCCCAATATATTCAAAAGACTATTAGAACGTGAACAACAATGGATAGATAGACTCCAGACTAAACAATGACATCCCATGGAATCAGATAAATTCAAAATAGGAAATCTAGACAGACATTGAGTTGAGACACTGCTTACAAACTTACCCATGATTCAGTATGTATGGTTAGTCTACAACTGAACATTTTATAGCATATCAAGGAATTAGACACTACCTTCCCTATTTAAAACACAACACTCAACCAGGATCACAGCATATCTCCTCTATGACACATATAATGACATCTGAAGACAGTAAGCAGTTCCCTCCTTGCATAGCAAATGCCAAGAAAGCATACATGAGTTCAGCAAACCAACCAAAACGGGTGTCAGTGTTCATAATCCAGTGATTATATGTGGTCTTAAGGGATCACTTAAAATTATTTCATAATCAGTTTGAGAATACTACAATTTGACACAAAATTGAGCATTAGAAATTACTATATACTCTCCAAACTATATTTCCCAGGATTCTACCACAAATAGAGCACACACACGTTTACATAATCACACTCATGTCAGATATGATGCAAAACCCGCTAGCAGACCGGTCATGCACAACACAACGATGGAGGCAGCAGTACAAATAAAGGAAGCAGACACCAGAAGGCAGCGTGACAAGGAGAGATTGGGGCAAAAATTAAGTGTTTAAATGGCACATGGCACCCTTGATGATGTGAGTATTGGACATTGAAGGACCTTCACTAAGGTACGTTAACTAATACCAAACCTCCGAAATCAAAGATGTAAGTATGTAACAATGATATATTTTTTCTTCTCCAGAAATTATTTTCTGTTATCAAGTGTAATAGAGTGTGATTAAAGGGGCATGTTCTTTTTATGAGGCATCAACTATTCTGCAATAAGGAGAGATTACAATGAATCTGACAGTAGTTACCAATTAGGATTTGCTGTGGTTTTGTACTGCCTTTCCAGCAGAGTACCTTCACTATATGTTTTTCTATGCCCTGCTCTGAAACATAAGATACATGAACAACCGTCCAAGGGTGTACCTTTGTAATGTCTTGAATGCTAATGTGCATTTTTTATTGTAGGTTTTTACATGTCTTTACTTGCTTGTTCTTAAACTTGAGGAACCTCAAAGAATTACCTGAGCTGTGCTTGTTAAAGGGATCAACAAATACAGTTGTGTAGTTCCTAGGATTCCCCAAGACCTGCACGTTTTTGATGACCTAAACTGAGGGCTTGGTGTCCAAACCAACTCCAGACACCCCAGCAGGACACGCCAAAAGTTAGACCAGCTAGCTCTACAATGCCACTACCACCCCCTCCGTCTTACAGTGTAGTATGTAGTTTCTGGCAACCACTGAATATGACAACCCTGATTACTCAGGGACCGTGGAAAACAGTACAGTACTTTTTGCTTAGTCATTTGCGCTTACTTATTCTCAGAGAATACACAGGATGGCGGTTAGGATGTTTCAGTAAGTATTTAGTGCTCCAGCGTCAGTCTTGTGTAAAACATATTTGCTGCAAAAATCAGGAGACAGAATCATACAAAAGAAATCGCAAGTAATAATATAGTAAACATTATATATTCATTTCTACCATAGTGCTAAGAAGATGAACATATACTGTTCAGTTAAAACAGTGGCACTTGCATTTTCCTAAAATGTGCGCCCTAAGTATTTTTCCTAAATGTACCTAACCTAGATATGTAGGTGTAGCATGCATATGCGTATATGTATATATGTAGCCAAGAATCTGCTAGGGAAGAACCAACCCACTCACCTGATTGTAGAGAATGAAGGACCCCATCTCTGCTTCGAGGATGACACCCCACAGGGGATTTCAGACCACTGCGTTTTGAAGATTCAGCATGCAGGACATGTGTCAGTGTGGAAGGAATTCTCCTCTGATTTGTAGGGGCTAATAAGGGTTTTATATACTGGAGTGTTACCTCCAGGGTTTCTTCTAGAATTGATATGTTCTGAAAACAATCATAAATGTTTTGAAAACAATCATAAATATTTTTCCAAATGAATGCAATCATGCACAGCGGGCTGTTGGCCAAGGATGAAAAAAGTGGTGACCCTTATGCAGAATGATTATGTAGTGCCTGAGGATATGTTTATGTACGTCAGGTGGGGATCAAAAGTCTCTCGGGCTGAAGTAAGGCCACATTTTGTTGAAACAACATGGCTTACAATCTGGTCAGCGAATCAAACCTTATACTGGAAACATTCAATGAAGGCCACAGTGGTACCTCCCTAACTAAGCGAGCTGGGGGAAACAATACTTTTTGTTTATTGGAATTTTAACAGTACAAACATCAGCAAATCATTAGCATTACCAACATCCTATGTAATTGAAGAATTTGGATTAGTTCATGACATTCACAAAGAAAGAATTTGATCAGCCTGACACAGCAGGGTGGCCCCAACTCGGCGAAGACATGTTCCAAATGCTCTCCCATTACCCTCATCCTTAGATAATCCCATTTGTCCTTGGTCCCATTTGCTCTCCACCACTATCTAGGGTGTGTGTGCTAGTACATACGTTCGGAGGGGATCCCATTTTGGCCTGGAGGCTTGAAGGAGGAGCTCGGCATATATGAGGGATTGTTCCTGCCACATTATGGGATCTTGGATCCAGTCCTTAAATTTTGGCGCTCTGCCCCGCCCCACCTGCATGCCAACTTTCTTTTTGTTCTAGTAGATTTATCATTGTTCACTTCCCTTCAAATCCCACACTCAATCACCAACCCCTTCTCCCTCCTCCCTTTTCTGGGCACTTTTATTATTCGTATAAAATTGTTGCCTTAATGATGGAATTTAACGAATTGTCTACGTTAATTCAATGTGATTAAATGACATTGGCAATTTTTCAGTTATTTGGTCAATTGTTATTCAATGCTTTATTTTTGAATGGTTTGTCTGTATGCTGGGACTATTTTTTCTATACTGCTTTATACCCAGGTCCCAGTGATTTTGGGTTTACCCTTTCTTTAACTACTTCAGAGCAGGTGCACACCTGCGAGGTTCTCTCAGTGATTTATCACTGATATATATATATATATATAAAAAGATGGCAGAGAGTGAGACTCTTTCCTACACAGAGGACTACATTAATCGGTTGCTGCAGGACCCCGCTAATCAATTTTTATCTTCAGATACTCCCAATATTGACTTTACTTTGAATGATAAGGTGGCACGTTTAGAACGTCTTGAGAAAAAGCTAATACGCACCCGCCTTCATGGTCACTTACTCACTAAATACCTCCAGGCTAATGTGATACCAATTGGACTCCAGATCAAGAATGAACCAGCGATTTTTGTCGACATACCTAAATTTAAGGAGGGCTTCAGTTTTGTAGCAAATAACGCTTCTCGCCACTGGATGGTGTTGTGAGTCGAAACTGCAGCCGAGCAGGTACAAACATTATCCAGAGAAATTGATTCTCTAAAACAGGAGATTGCAGGGGACTCAACCCTAACTAATGCAAAGGAGGCTTTGACAAACTTGACTAAATCCTTGAAAGATTTTGAGCTTACAACCCAGAGTAAGAAGTTGGATAAACTAGCAAAGGATATTCGCTTCTATGAGAACACCTATCCCTATCTCAACGAGGATTACTATAAGCAGGACATCCAGGGGAGATTCACTGGCAGGGGCAGAGGTTCCTACAGAGGTAGAAGGAACTTCACCACATTTTCAGATTCTTCACTTAGCTCTGGAAGCGACAACGAGCAACCGTCCACTAGCTCTGACCAGAGCTACCGTGATAACTGGTATCCTCCACAAGGCTACTATCCCTCTTTTTTAGACGAGGGCCAATGGAGACCCCCCAGAGGACGAGGCACCTGGCAGAGGGGTGCCCAGAGAGGTCGCCGATCGAATACAATGAACTGGGAGAGGGGCACGGCACCCGCGGGGAAGCAGGTGCGCTTCCAAACGGAGAACCATGGAGAAATATCCACACGACGAAAGGTGTACAGATGGTAGAAGAGGACAACCCGGTGGTGAATATTTCATCCTACTCCTTAGATCAAGATGAAAAACGAATTCTATCTAAGGGGCTCTCTTTTGTACCCATGTCGCACCCGAATAACTTTGACACAAGGGTGGAACTACATGCCTTTTTCCGGAAAGTTCCGTTTGAGATATTTCTTCAAACATTCTGCATCTGATCCATCACTCTCAGTTACTGGATTGAGGGTCCCCTCCACCTTTGTCCCGCCTACTAATGCTATGACTAACAAGATCTTGGCATATGAAAACATGGTATTGACCGACGTGATGAAACTGTTGACAACATACAAACATACCATTCCAAATACCAGCAAATTGGAGAGGACTGCTTTGACCAAATTGAAGAAGAACAAGGATATAGTCATTAAGGCTGCTGACAAAGGTGGAGCCATCGTAATCCAGGATACGACAGCATACAAGGATGAGATTTTGAGACAGCTCCAGGATGGGGTGAGCTACTCTAAGTTACGATCTGATCCAACCAACGACTTGGCAGAGGAAATCCTTAAAGTTACCTCTGAAGCTTATGGACAAGGTATTCTCAGTAAACTGGAGTTTGACTATCTGAATCAGAAGCATCCCCGATTGCCTACCATATACACCCTGCCTAAAATACATAAAGATATTCACAAACCACCTGGACGTCCCATCGTCTCAGGGTGCGGCTCCATACTGGAACCGTTATGCAAGTATGTGGATTTCTTTCTGAAGCCACTGGCGGAAAATACTGAAGCTTACCTAAGGGATACGATGCAAACGATCAATCTGGTTGATCAATTACCCTTTGATCCCAGTGGGCAGCTACTTGTGACCTGTGACATCGTGTCATTATACACCAGCATTCCCCAGGAACCGGCCTTGATAGTCATGAGCGAAGTTCTCAATGCACGACCATCACCCATGAGAGTACCAACAGAATTCATCATTTCACTCTTGACGATTGCAATGAAGAAAAATTTATTTTTCTTTCAAGGGGATTACTACGTTCAAATCAAAGGTGTAGCCATGGGAGCAGCCTTCGCTCCGGATCTAGCAATCATTTACATGGACCATTTTGAACGGTTGTTTATTTTTAACAACAATCCATTTCCTGGCAAGATCCACCTATGGAAACGATATATTGATGATATACTTTTAATTTGGAATGGCAACTCCACAGATCTGGCAGTCTTCCATGAGTGGCTCAACCAATACAATCATAACATCCAGTTTACAATACACTCTGATGACAAAGAACTTGCTTTCCTGGACATTAAGATCTACAGCGAGGACAATAAATTACATACAACATTGTATCGCAAACCGGCTGAACGTAACTCTCTGCTTAGATACAATAGCCATCATCCACGCGGTTTAAGGGACAATCTACCCTTTGGCCAGTTTTTGAGGATCCGCAGAAATTGTACAAAAAGAGCTGACTACGTGGCCGAATCTGAGGATCTTAGCAACAGATTGCTGACAAGGGGATACCCGAGGAGATTGGTCAAGAAAGCACGTAAGAGGGCATGGTTTAACCCCTGTGAGACCCTTTTAACGCCCAAGGTCAAACAAGATTTGGCATTACGGAGAATGATCTGTGTTACCACCTTCTCCACAAGAAGCAACGCAATCAAGAAAGTGATAAATCAACATTGGAACCTGGTAGCTGATGATATCGACCAGCCCAATCCACCCATGCACTCCTTCAGGAAAGCCAGGAGCGTGAAGGATCATGTAGTCCACTCTTTCTTGGAAATAGCAAAAACACCCACCATCCAAGAACTTTGGAGCCTTCCACCAGTGATCGGACATTTCAAGTGTGGATATTATAAGGCTTGTGAAACACCTGAGATGACAAAAATATTCATCTATAAAGAACACTCGATCACTCTCAATTCATTTACCAACTGTAACTCGATCAATGTGATCTATTGTATTGTCTGCCCCTGTGCGTTACTCTACATCGGACAAACACAACAGAAAGTCAAATCCAGAATTCTGCAACACCACAGCAGAATCCGTTGTAATGTAGTGGGGGCCCCCTTGGTTGAACATTGCAGTCTGAAAAACCATAAGCCTGACGAGCTTAAATGGCTCGTACTAGAAAAGGTCAAGGTGGGACCCAGAGGTGGTAATCTGTTGGCCATTCTAAATGTAAGAGAATCCAAATGGATGACACACATGGACACTGTAGCCAATGGACTCAACGAATTTGATGGTAGCAATGCACAATTAGCGGTCCTTCGAATCTAATCCTTACGCACTTTTTCTGGTTCAGGATACATTCCCTTTTTTCTCTTTGATCCAATTCTTTTCAATCTCATTGTTGGAGTTCTTGATCTTTTTGCAACTACTGGTGTATACCAATGTGCACTGTGTGTTCTTTAAAATGTAAAGTTTTGCTACATTTCAATGGTCCATTCATATATGTCTTGATTTCATGCCATATTGTTTAATCATGTCTTTTCCTAATTTAAGTGTTGAACAGTGTTTTATTCTTGGTCCAATGTATAATTGTTTTCTATTGTGGACCCATGACACTTGACTACCTGTAATGTCAGCAACTTAGGAAATCCTACCAATTTAGCATCATAAATTTTTTTTCCCAATCAATCAATTTGATATATTTAGCGTCTAATGTGACCATCCAAGTTTAATTTGCAACATTAGAATACTCGCCTTCCATTGTTTTCTATATGTTTACGATGGACATTGACTTATGACAGTTCATCTATTAACATACATTGTCAAATAAAATAAACAGATATGGACACTATTGAGCGGTAAATGTGACCATCCAATCAAACTTTGTAACAGATGGACTATTCATCTTTTTCTTACATGTATATGCAGGATATTGGCTCTCAACATGTATTGCCAATCAGAACCATAAGGTATAGATACTATTGTTGATTCCGTATTGACACAACCTTACCAGAGTCTGTCTTCCATTACTCCACTCAACCGGCATCTAGCGCCAGCACGGTAACGGAGGTCACGTGTTGACCTCGCATTTTGCCGGCATAAAGTTACGGCGAGTCCGCGAGCTTCTTTTTCCTACTGAGAAGCGGGAATAGAGATCCAGGGTTAGCTTTCTCTTGAAGTTCTACATGGCATATCTTTAGGGCCCCCGAAGCAACAATGTTGATTAGATTATTGTCCGCATCCCGCTCATTTGGGTCAGTCTTGCCTCGCAGCTAGTGCCAAACCATGCCCTAAGACTGCGACCCTTCCGTTTAATAGCACCATGCAGATTCCGCCTTTGTAAGAGCCAGTTGTATACCGGCACCGCGGGCCTTTTTTGCATGTATTTAAGTTTCAGTTTCCCTAAACTTAACGCAATGCAGCTCTACGTGAGACTTCACCGTACTCACCTTTGTGCTTTTTAATAACAATTTTTTGCAGGGTCCCCGATCACCGATTCATGTTTATCCTCTCACATTTCCAGATTCATTCCTTGAAGGTGAACTAGCGGTGATTCTACCCCGAACTTTGTACCCCGTCATGATTAATAATGAACACGGTTCCTTCAATGCTGATCTTTGACAGCTCTAGGACCTAACATGACAGGGATTTTTCTCTGCGTTAGAGTAAGTCACTCGCTTACTTATGGAGCGATTTTTTCAAAAAATTTCCCGTTTTGTCCACTAATTTACCCCAATTCCTTTTAAAGGTGGCCACCACTCTCTTCGCCCGTACCACTGAGGAGGCTGCGATACCCGTCTTCCTTTGACGAACCTGTGACGTCTTGGAGTTCTGTCCTTTGACAGACATGGTAATTCCTTGGATGATCATAATTTATTTGTTGTCCCCCCCGTGATTAGAGACTGATTAGCCTTATATTCGTTCTATTTTGTTTTCTTTAGGTGCCCCCCTTCTCCCCACATGCACCCCAGTCCTGATGAAGACCCCGCCCTGTAAGGTCATAAAGAGTACCTACATCAATCCAGGGGTCGAAACGTCGACATAACAACATTGCCAATATTATCACCAGTACATGACGCACTGTGATCTTTTATATATATGGCATCTCTCAGAACTGTTGACATTGTAATTTATGATTGGATCTGTATATAATACGCGGCAGTGATTTATTAATGCTGATCAATTTGATTTTGTTCTAGTAGATTTATCATTGTTCACTTCCCTTCAAATCCCACACTCAATCACCAACCCCTTCTCCCTCCTCCCTTTTCTGGGCACTTTTATTATTCGTATAAAATTGTTGCCTTAATGATGGAATTTAACGAATTGTCTACGTTAATTCAATGTGATTAAATGACATTGGCATTTTTTCAGTTATTTGGTCAATTGTTATTCAATGCTTTATTTTTGAATGGTTTGTCTGTATGCTGGGACTATTTTTTTCTATACTGCTTTATACCCAGGTTCCAGTGATTTTGGGTTTACCCTTTCTTTAACAACAACAACAACTTTCTTTTTGCCAGCAAAAGCCCCAGTGTGGCAAATTTCCTATTAGCGGCCTCAAGTTCCTCAGTGTACCCCAGCATGGCCAAAATAGGAGACATCTGCAAGGAAACCCCTATCATTTCCCCTAGCGCTTCTAGGATCTACCGCCAATATGCCATGATGGGATCACATTCCCCTTGCCAAATGAAGGAAGTCTGCATTACCCCACCAGCATCTCTCACAGCAATCATCCATCCGGAGTTGAAACCTATGCATCTTGGTGGGAATGTAATACAGGCGATGAAGACATTTATAATGTATTATCCTCAGGCGACTGTATGCCAATATGCTCTCGGTCTGCTTATACCAATATATCCACTGGTTATCCAGCAAGGGTGAGCCTAAATCTGCCACCCACAGAGTCCTGAAAGCCATAGGATGCACACAGCCAGCGCCTGTGTGTGGCAGTAGAGAATAGAGACTACATGAGACAGAGAAGTGCACTGTAGTATTGTGTGTAGCAGGCCCAGCGTTTGCGGCTCTCTTGGTAAGTTTGGAGTAATGGCCTTAACACTCTGGCGGAGCCTCACAAACATGAACAACTCCATGGTCGTGGGTTCCTCTTTAGAAAATAATTGGTTTTCAGTTTCAAGATTATCCCCATTGTAAAGATTGCCCCACATTCTCATTTTGAACTTGTGTAGCATTCGCTGGTGCGCAACCTCTCCCGCTATCTCAAGGTCTGGGGACCATGAGAGTTGTAGTCTTGGCGAGTACAGCATCGGTGTACTGACTGAGTCTAGCAGCTATGTCCCGCCACGCCGCATTAGTGCAGTCTACCGTGGTGGGATCTGCGTACCCGCCCTTGGGTTTATGTGCGATAATTCCCACCAGTGGGATGGGTCCATATATCCCTGCTCAATAGCTAAGTGTGGCATGTACGGTAGAGGGTGGAATCATTATCTGGCATAGTGTGCCTGTGCGCATGTATAATATAATTTCATGTCTGGTGCTTTGAAGCCCCCCTGCGAGAAATGGCGAGTCAGAATATCCCACTTTAGCCTGGGCTGTCTTCCCCCCCACACCAGTCTGAATACTGCGATTGGAGTATTTTGTACAAATGTGTGCCCAGGTTATATGGTATGTTTAGGAACAGATACACTAGCTTGGGTAGTATTATCATTTTAATGAGTGATATGCATTCGGCCACAGAGAGGGACAATATGATCCACCGCGTTATCATGTCCGTAAGGGACATCAGAGCACTGCCATAGTTTACACGCAGCAATTTCGCCCTTTCCAGAGTGATGATGACTTCTAAATACTTTACCTCTGTTTGGCACCATACAATAGGATAATCAAGAGGGTACGGACAAGTAGCCACGGTTAGTGGTGATAAGCTGCATTTTAGCCCAATTAATTGTGATTCCCGAATCCCGATATCCCACAGAAGGCCGCTGGAGATAACAATACTTGCTTACAGCAAACAACCCTGAAGTTTACTGTGACTAGATATGCGATGCCTGGCATCATCTCGCAACAGCCTTGATCATTCAGCATTAAATAACTCCAATTCGAGAGTAACTCAAAAACTGGATGAATCACTGCAGCTGGGGAACCTTTCGAATAGCAAGATATGTTCACTATTGAAGCAATATGCGCTCTCGGAAGCAAGACCTCCTAACACACTAAAGACCCATTTAAAGCCTTCTCACAGTCTGAATCACTTAAGAAAGCTCCAGTGTCCTTATTTCTACACCTATATCTGTATGGTAACTCCCAGGTTTCCTGTATGTACCCTTTACCCAATGCTTCATACCTGCCTGCCTGGTGGCATTTAAGACAGTATTGGAACTGGAATGTCATGATTGGCAGCGTGATATAGCCATGAATTAACCATTTCGTAGATGGTGACTCTGCTACTGTAAAAGGTAACTTCTCTAATTTTTCAATGAGCAGCATGGTGTACTTTGCATCCCTGCATGCCAGGGTCAATTGTCTGTCGGTCAGGTTATAAGCCGAAAACAGATTTGTGCCGTTCATGTACTGCCATGGCACGTGGCCAGAACGCAGTGCTTGTAGCGTTCAGCTCAAAAGCAAAATGGAGCGCAATTGAGATTGCCCATTTGTAGAATAGTCAATTCTTGATCCATTATGCCAATTGCTGAGGACACAATGTTGCCCAGTGAATAAATATGTGAAAGTGTGGTCATACCATTGTCTACCTCAGCTAAGGCCTTCTCTAGGTTAATTCTATCAATCTCATGTAATCTCTCAGCAGCATCCTGTTGAGACACTCTCCACAGTTCATTGTAGATGGCATATAAGAAGCATTTTTTACGCGGTTTCTTAGGACCTAGCAAGAAATCCCTAAGATTCATGTTGTCTGACAGAAGGGACAAGTGTTTCACCTATAAAAGTGTTGAGGTTTTCAGGCATTCTAGGCATAACCTCCCAACATTATACGAAGTCACTACCCCTGGCTTGTGTGTGTGTACATAGCGTGGGACAGGCCTATGCATACTAAACCCATCGGTGATACCCCTGAATCTTGATTGACACCTATTTGTGTTGATCGGCCAAACCAACCAACCCTACCAATTGGGAGCTGGTGAATTGTATGTACCATTCTGTATCATTGCACCCAGCATCTCCTCACTTATTAGTGTGTCATTTAATATACCTTCAATAGGTGTGGGCTATGCGTGGTGTTTTCAAGACTTTTATTTTTGCAAACGCACAGCAGGTAGTCTTCTGCACTGTTCTGTTCAGGAAAACTATCTGTACTGGTATGAGGCAATCTCTAAATAAAGCCTTTGTTCCCTGAACCTACCAATCTTTCGTCCCCCATATGGATTCTATGTCTATTTTGTCCCTCCAATAGTCAAAACCTTGTTTAGACAGTTGGGAGATAAAAGATGCTGAATATATAAGCTTGGTGTTTTTCAAAATAATTTTCTTCGCAGTTGCATTCATTTGCACAAGCTTAAAATGGTATGACATCTTTTCAATCCTTTGTTTGAAGCCACTTTTTTTTAATCTTTTTTATTTATTATTTCTCTAACTATTTTCCTGCTTCTATATTTTTGGTTTTTGTCTACTTTTTTTTGGTTTTTAGCTACTTTTTCACTCTTTCTAATGCCTGCTATTTATTTCCTTTACTTACTTTTTAAATTTTATTACCTTTTCTTTCCCGCCCCGTCCCAGTACCATGTCAAAGGGTAGGGCTTGTCGCAGCCAGAGCCGCGACCGCCTTCCTTGCGGAAGGCAGAGCCCACAAGGGGTGCAGGCACGGGCCTTATTTGGGGAGGTGGAGTTGGCTGCACTCATTTTCTTTGTGCAGCGCCACCTCCCCTCAACCCTGGCAGCAGGTGGCAGACCTGGGTCTGGGTACTGCATCCGGGAGCGTCGACAGCGGTGGGGGAAGGTGCGCTGGGCAGTGTTGCACTGCTCTGGGGTCCGGCGGACCAAGGCGCAGTTGACGCACCGGTGGTCCAACATCCTGGAACGTGAGCAGGACCTGCTGGACCTGCTAGGAGTGGAGGTCCCGGGTCTTGGTGAGTAACTAGTTAATTATTGCTACTTTGTGTCTGTTCTTCTGCTCTGTGTTATATTGCGAAAATCTTTTTTTTCTTCCAACCAGCTAGAATGTTGCTGCTTACATTCCAGGTTAATTACTTTTAAAAGTCTTCTGTGATTGTTATGACACAGGTGCTCCTCAGCGCTACTACTAATCTTACTTGTTTGCAACTTTGCGTTTGCGCTCGCTTAGCGTGATTCTGTAAGAGTTTATTTTAGAGAAATTAAGTTACGTAATGCTACAGTGACTCTAGTCCTTACTCTGTCCTGTCACTAAGAGATAGGGGCGGATTGATACTTATGTTTAGGTACTTTGTATGAGTTTGTAATTTTTTAGTGGTATGCATGATGCCCCCTCAGTTACGTCACATGCTGCTAGTATGCCAGTGTTTATTAGAACCTTTTCTAGTTTGTTCAATGAGTGATGGAATTGGCTTAGCACTAGCAGAACATCAGCATCAATCAATCAACCCAAAATTTGGTGTATACAAAAAATGTAGTCATGTGTCCTCCATTTGACCATATGCATTGTTGAGGACTAAAAGAAGTGGAAATCCATACTTAATGTACAATTGACACGCCTGGAATAGGTGGGCTAGGTCGGGTGGTACGTCGTACTTAGGCTTAGTTGTAACTTAGTATTCTGGAATCAGAATGGAAGACTGGATTACTGTTGATAAATAGTAACTTAAGTAGTCGATCCGCGAATCTCCCGATACTACTTGTTGACCAGATGAGATCGGTCAATTTAGTTATTACAATTGTTGTTTACATAAGTGTTTTTTGACCGTTCTTTAAAAATATTGTATTTGTTTGACACCATCCATCAATGTTTGTCTCTTTCTTATATCTTTCCTGTTCATCAGCACCCAGGAACAGGGAGTGGGCAGTCGGCGGGAGAACACCACCACCAAGAGGACACCAACGAGGGCTCCTCTGCTGGCCCCAGTAAGTCTTCTTGTTTTTAATAATATTTCTTATTCCATAACTTTTACTGCACCACATTTTTCAGGAACTATTGTTTCAGTTTTCCAATGCTAATTTTGACCAACAATTATCCTTCGATCTGTACGGTTTCAAAAATCTTGTTATCCCTGCCTCTGCTATGATGACTCTCTGTACTACTACTACTACTATCAGTCTGTCTGTACTGTAGTAGCTAAGCTTGCCCAATTGGCCAGTGCCACTCTTTATTTGAAAGGTTGTTAATAAAACTCAGATTCCCCAGTAGCTCTCGCCATTGAGTCCAAATCTTTGGGTCGTCCTCTTGTACTACTTCTAGTCTTATTGATCTTGAGTCTTTGTTAATCTTGAGGCTTTGACGATTCACAGCAACAAATGCCCAACCAGATTTATTACTATTTTGATATGATAGCCTATAGGACATACTACTCCTGTTGTAGGGATCTTGCACATACAGACCTTTGCACAAGAAAATAGGATGTTGGTGATGGTAGGTTGGACCTTCCTCACATACCTCAATCAGAAATTCAGAACCCACCACAATCCCCTGCCCGACTATAGTACTGTCTTGTCATAACTATTAGGTCTCCGAACCCTCCCCCAAGATACCCAACAAGTAGACAACCCAGAACATAACACACCCAACCTCTCAGTCGTGGAAGCAATGCACATGCACACCCTTCCTTTAATTTGCTCACTCGTGTAAGTCCACACCAAATACCACCAAGTCTATGTAAGTTCAAAATGTTTATTTTGAATTGAGAAGCTCTGTACATTGTTCTATCATATAATGCAGCACCAACCAGAAAATCAATAACATTAAAAGAATAAACATTGTTACACTTACTTACAGTTGGGAATTAAATCATGATAACTGAACAGTGGTGGAAGGCAGCACCACCATCCCCTAGGAATTTATTTTATATAAATTTATAAATGAAGATCTCTGAGTGAAGGGACCCCTCACCTTAGAAGAACCTAGTACTGGTAGTTGTTGCATCATTCATAAGCTCTGCAAAGCTCTGGTTCGTAGAAGGGAATCTTCCATCTGTAATGCGAAAAATGAAATGGTGCGCGTTAGTATATTGCAACTTGCAAGCATTTCTCAGCCGTGCCAAAAAGTGTAGCATTTATGGATAAGCAATATGGACTAACAGTACACCAGTAGTTCTTAAAAAAGTGGCTTGTTAATGTTTTTGTTGACCGCTTGTACGCAGCGCGTAGACAGTAGCAGTGTGAGGCATGTCATGTGGGCTCAAAGGTGTCTTATACAAAAAGCTGCAAGGTAACGTCACATGTGCAAAAATAAAAGACACAAAGGTAAAATGGTTGCATTGCTCGGGCTAACTAAGCAAAGGCTAGAATGACCCTAGGGGGGCCATATATAACTATTAGTGTCTACTCTACTACTACCTTATTTGTACTAGTGATGTATGTTATATACTATTAACTCATTTTTCAATCTTGCTACTGACCAATAGGGGGAGGTGTATAAGACGCCTAATAAATGTGTAATGTTTTCTAGGCGCACTACCGACCACCATTGCCGGGGCCAGCGAAGGTGACGCGGAGGGAGAGGATGCGACAGTTGCTGCCGATACCGACGATGGAGCGGTAGAGGGAGTGCCAGCACCAGTGGCGGGCGGTGGTAAGTTAGATTCATAATCCTTAACTATTGTTGACAGTACACTCACTGCAAGGGTGTACTGTATGTATACTGTACTGTTGAGACTTAGGGCCCTATTAGGATGGCGGGCGGATTGCCCCGGCCGGGCCGGCCGGCGGTAGTCACCACCGACCCCGCAGGGGAAAACCTCCCGCCATCCCTGTAGAAAAGAGTCAGACCCCCCCACATGTCGACCAGGCGGAAAAGGGTTCAATATGGTGGTGGTGTTTCTCTGAACACACTGCCAGTCATATAATCTGCATTTTGGAATGCCTTTGCGTGGCGGCATTGCCGGCCGCCTCGGAAAGGCATGCAGGGTATGCTTGGGGGCCCCCATGGAGGGTACCTATGCTATGGTACCCCCCTGCCTTTCAAAGCAAAACGTGACAGGCTCCGCACAACATGTATTTTTAGTATTGCTTTCGGCACCGCCCACCAGAATGTAAAAAACAGGATGCGCCTGCCACTGTGCCTGGTGCACTGTTCAACTAAAAAGTGAAAGACGGGTAGAAGGAAGAAGGACGGGCGAGATTTAAAAGGCTATGTACTGTGCTTTATAGTGCTACTCTACCATGCCACTATGTGCATAATTAACTTGTCTTACTGTTTTTCTAAGAGTATATTTTACAATTGTCTTGTTTTTTTCTTTTTGATACACAGCTACTCCTTCCAAAGTCAATCGGAAGGAGTTGGCTGCCAAGGTACGGCGCCGGAAGCTGGAGGCAATCCAGCAGGAATATCATGGGCTGGTGGTCTTGGCAGAGGAGGAGGAGGAGACTGCAGCAGCACTTGAAGCCTCCTCCAGTGCCCCGGGCCCCTGCCACCGCCATCCAGCGGTACGGTGCCACCGTCTGGCGGCTGCCTGCCACCACCGCAATGCCATCTCTGGTGCCCCCCCACTGTGGCTGCAACTGCCGCACCCTCAGACGCCGCGTCGCCCGTCTAGAGGAGAAGATGCGTGTCCTCCTGCAATCTCGCGCCACACCTTAGTCCCTGTCTTCTGCCCCTTTTTTAATTCTTGTTTGGGTGGGTGGGAACCGGTTTGGGCGTTGGGTTTTTGCTTTTTGGACTAGTATTTTCTGGACTTTCTTACGGACATTGGTTGGGGTTAGGGAGGGGGGTGGGTCAGCTTTTGTGGGTTTTTAGTTTATTTTTGTTAGGGTCAATTCAATATATTTTTCTACGTTACATGCAATGTTGTTAATGTTTTGTAGGTGGGGTTACTGTTTTACATCACACTGTTTCCTTGCTGGTGCAGGCCCGCCCATAGCCAGTGTTTGATTTAAATAATTGGCTGACTGTGTAAGACACAAACAGATAGATGCGACACCCCTCACTGATTGACTTGTCCTACTAGTACTTTCAGTCTCTCCTCTAGTCTATGCATTTTTTATCTTTTAATTGAATTCATTGAAAACATGTCCATTATTAATTCTGCCTCCCCCAAACTTCTCTTACCCTTGCTTGATGTTTAACTTAGGCACAGCAATGGCTGCATGGTGAAGATGGTT
This sequence comes from Triturus cristatus, assembly GCF_964204655.1. Classification (NCBI taxonomy): domain Eukaryota; kingdom Metazoa; phylum Chordata; class Amphibia; order Caudata; family Salamandridae; genus Triturus; species Triturus cristatus. The sequence goes on from NC_140583.1 coordinate 387,314,467, forward strand.
TCCTTTTTCTAACATGCCATGATTGGGGTGGTGGTGGTAGTATAGTAGTAGTAGTAGACACTGGCAGGGCAGCAGCATTTGCAAAAAAAGAAAATGAGACAGTCAATCGCCTTTGAGAGACTGTTCGAGGAGTAATAGAATGAAGTACAGTACAGAACTTACCGAGCAACAATAATATGCTAAATTATTTTACAACAAAACATAATGGTGGTTGGGATAGCCTACTAGACAGAGTTACAAACTATAGTTGTGTCGAGTCACTTGACTAGGCCTACAGCGTAACAGTTAGTGCTGTGTATGAGGAATGACAACAAATCCAATCAATGCCGGCAATTAATGCTGAGGTATATGTTCCTTTGTTAAATAAAATCACCTCTAAAATATACTGCTCATGGGTGGGCAAGCAGAAGAAGATCATCGCTCTGCCTTGGTGTACATTTAATTTAGTCAACCTCAACAATAAGTCACACAGCCCGGGGGAAAAGGGTTAGGGTTTGTTGAATGGATGGGAAGGGGGTTTGGGGAAAGGTTTGACAGTGAAAAACAGTATGCATGGACAAACAAACAACAATCTTTGAAGACTACCATATCCATATGTTAAGGGAGAAAAAGGAAATGCATGCATGATGATGAGAGACCCAGATTACATACACTTCTTGTTCTGTTGTTCCGGCCTTAATACTTTTACAGATAGCAAATAGAAATTTTTAATATTGGTCGGAAAGAATCGTAAACAGAGAGCAAACCTAATGATGATAATAACAACAACAAGAACACACTGTTGTAAAGATTTTAGACAAAAAAATGAATCAAATTATTTAAAAGAAGATGAAAGTTGATACTGTTACTGTGTTATCCTGGTCAAAAATGTGGACTGGATTTGCATCTCGGCATTCCTCTTGGTCCTCTCGTCCTTCAATCTTCAGTGTCGCCGCTCGCCACTGCCCAGCTGGAAAAAAAATTCGATTTATTGGTAAGGTAAGTGTGCATTGTAATGTTTTCCCAAGTATGGGGCAAGGCCAGGCCTGTATTTGTAGATGGAAAAACAAAGGGGATATTGAGAAACAAAGTTGAAACAAATGCACAAGTTATGGTGTAGTGCAACAAAAACACTTTCTAAGGCGGCATGTATGCATCATCTCTACTCTAGTCTGTTTCCAGCATTGATCTTCAACAACAACAGGAGAGAGCAGGCCCACAGTGACAGGCCTGACGGCACGTTGCTTAGCAGTAGCACATCCTACTTTTATAGTAATTTTTCTTTTTTTTTTAAAGAGTTGGACAAGGGCAAAGTACATTATCCATGATTCCATTCCAAACATAGCATTTTACAGTTTAAGTTAGTAAATCAATGCACCGCAGTCATCCCACCGCTACACTCGACTCCACTTCTACACAGACATTTGGGTCTGCTGTGGTTGTTGTTGACGTGTTTACCTTTAGGCTTTTATGCCACTCATGAAACGTCCTCCTGACTTGTTATTATTCCATCAATCATCTCCGATACTTGTACTGACTGACTGTGAAGATCGACCTGCAGTAGAAGTAAAATTTTGTTATTACACAAGAGTAGAAATATTAATGACTTGAGTCACTCTTTAGTGTGTACAGTAAGACTACTAGTACACTTTGACTTCACTTCGTGCACAACAAACAAACAACGAAAACACAAACACCAATCACTCAGAGTCAGGTGTCCAATGCATGCCATTAATAGTCATTACCTGTTCCTTCTCATCTTAAGTTAACGCCATCATCATCATGGACGGTGCTGTTGTCAATCATACTCAGTGCGCAGATTGAGTCCCCTTCCTGTATTGAATTAAAAGCAATGTATCAAGCTGCAGGAGAAGTGCAAATTTCTTATTTGCAAGAAGGGGAAAATTCACCTTGAGTTACGTTTAGTGTGTACTGTAGAAAGATGATTAGTGCACAATGACATAACTTCATGCACAACAAACACAACAAAATCACTCAGTCTGCGACTCTGCGTCCAATGCATGGCATCAATCATTACCTGTTCCATCTCATTTTCAGTTAATGGGCAGTCTCTCTCGGCTCGGAAAGGAGGATAGCTATTGTAGTCATTTGATTCATGCTCCACTTCTTTTGGCGGGACTAGGAAAGTTTTAATTTTTTCTTCTATTTTCTATCATCCAATCATCATTCATGAGGGCAATGGATTTAGGCGGGAGATTCAGTATGATGGAGCGGAGGACCTGGATTTGGAGGACTGTACTGTCAAATTGCAGACACCTGAAACTTGTATATTAAATAAGAAGAGTAGAAGTCGGTGGTAATGGATTTGCTGTGATTCACAAGTTTGTAACCGGAACGACAGACACACAAAAAAAAGGGAAAAAAAAGGGAGGAAGACAGTAAGTGCAAGCCTAATTGTCAGGGAAGTATAGCTCGTCCTCAAACTCTGGGGGTTCAGCCAGTAGTAGGTAATCATGTGACACACTACTTCCATCACCTGTCCTCATCTTCCTCCATTGCTTCATGTATTGTGCAATTCGGTGGTATGAAGTGCTGATTCATTTTGATCATTGTTAACCTCTCCAGGTTTTTGGGCGAGAGACTGGTCCTTCTCAATGTTACAATGGAACCAGCAGCACTGAAAACACGTTCAGAAGAGACACTAGCGACAGGGCAAGCCAGATAGCTTATCGCCAGCCTGCTGAGCAGTGGCCATGCAGACCTTTTCCTATACCAATACTGCAATGGGTTTTGATCAATGTACACCTCTGTTGGGTCGTCCAGATAGGCCTGGACCATCCGCTCAATGTTCAGGGGTGCTTCTGGTAAGCTTTCGGGCTCTTTTCTCTGTGCATCAGCACTGTGCTTAAAGTTATTAATGCCTAACTGTACATACCAATCGTCTAACGATTCTACTGGGCCTAATGATCCAGTTATTGTTGCTGTTGGCGATAGTGATGGTGAGTGTTGTGATCCAAACGCACTGCCCTCAGCCGACAAAGTTGCATTTGATCCTGCATGCCCTGCTGCAGTACTTCTTGTGGGTTGATCTTGCAGGCTTTTAATTAGCAGCCGTTCATTTTCCGACTTACTGGCTGCCTCAACTATACAAGTTTTGTAGCGGGCAACATCAATCTCTGAAAAAGCAAAGAATGTCTTCAGTCCAAATTTTGCACGTGGATCCAGAATTGGGGCACAAATGTAATGTACTTGTGACAAAATTTTATTTTCTATCCTTGTATTTTCCGCTAAGCGACGGACTAAGCTCCACCAAGTCATAGGCTTCCCTTTTGTCCTCTACACCTTTGCATGATTCAGACACCTTCTTCAGCTGATGCTCTAGCATTTGCAATATTGGGATAGCTTGGCCCATTGTACAGTCCTCCTTGCTGACTTCACGTGTGAAGACCTCAAAAGGACGAAGCATCTCAGTCAGGCATTTAATTAGGCTCCATTGCTCCATCTGAAGGTTCATGCCTTTAACAGTAGCATCCCCTCTTTTCCAGACATATTCATTGAGTGGCCTGTACTGCTCAAACAGACGATCAAGCATGTAATACGTTGAGTTCCAACGTGTTGCCACCTCCTGGATGAGTGCTTTACTGGCATCCTATATTCACATTGAATGATCCTCAGCTGCTTCCGAGCTTTAAAAGAATGGCTGAAATGAGTGCATATTCTTCGGCAGATGGCCAGTAAGTTGCTGACTATGGGTTCTTTTTTCAGAAAGTCTTGAACTATAATATTTATGCAGTGCGCCAAACACGGAACCCTGAAATAGGAACCAAGATCCATGGCATTAAGTACATTACTGCCATTGTCTGTGGCAACAAAACCAATACTAAGCCCTCTACAAGCAGGGGGCCTGGGAAATACCAAAAAGCCTATAAAAGCCAGGTAAAGGATGCATGCTAAAGCACACTGCTCTGCTTTTTTAATGCAACAAAATGCAAATAAGAACATTCACAGGCCCCAAAAAGGTCTGCAGGGTGCATGCATTGCACACCAACACACACCAGACACACACAACAAAAGCATGTCTTTGAGACAACCAACATCAGAAAGCCCACCACAAAAAAACACACTTGCTAACTCAATCCAATGCCATCCATGCCCTAAATTATGTCTAAATTCAACAGACCACAAAGAAATACTTGAGTAATACAGCTGTGGCTACCTGCTCTGATCCTACTGGATGAAAGCAGGCCTGTTGGCAGACAAGTCCAGGCAAGCTTGCAGGCCTAGGCTTCAAAATGGCCACCAGCCACATGGCCAGGCCCAACAACATCAGAAAGCCCACCGCAAAAAAACACACTTCCCCAACTCAACCCAATGCCATCCATGCCCTAAATGATGTCTAAATTCAACAGACCACACAGAAACACTTGATTAATACAGCTGTGGCTACCTGCTCAGCCTCTGAGCCTACTGGATGAAAGCAGGCCTGTGGTTGGCAGACAAGGCCGGACAAGCTTGCAGGCCTAGGCTTCAAAATGGTCAGGCCCAACAACATCAGAAAGCCCACCCCCAAAAAACACACTTCCCAACTCAATCCATGCCCTTAATGATGTCTAAATTCAACAGACCACACAGAAACACTTGATTAATAAAGCTGTGGCTACCTGCTCTGATCCTACTGGATGAAAGCAGGCCTGTTGGCAGACAAGGCCAGACAAGCTTGCATGCCTAGGCTTCTAAATGGCCACCAGCCACAAGGCCAGGCCCAACAACAGAGAACCCACCCCAAAAAACACACATTTCCCAACAAAATCCAATGCCATCCAGGCCCTAAATGATGCTTGAAAATGAAATACATTCAAAAAACACCAAAGGAACAGTTGCTTCATCATGCACACACCCATGAGGCCATGACTAGCTCGGGCCTACTACTGACTACTACTACCCACAACATTTAAAAAAAAAGGAATGATGATAGTTACCAAAAATAAATTGTAGTTACAACAACTACAATGCCCCCAATCAAACAGACACAACAACCACTTACTTGTAAAATATCCAATTAAACAATCCTCAAATACAATTGCAATGAAGCAGCAGACAAAAAGAGTGATCTTTCCAGCTCAAAATCCAAAGGCAGAATGAGCAGGAGATGGATAAAGCACTGGGAGGAGCCTGCTGGACAGGAACAGGAAGTTGGAGATTATGTGGCACTTCCTCCCTCTCCCCACCTTTTTAAAAAAGGACTCCTTGCACAAAAAAGGACAGCCAAATGTCAATCTGAGGAGTTGTTTTCATCCAAATCATCATTTGCAGAAGGTTTCATGCTGCTAGAGCTGATATTCTTCTCCAAATTGAAATTTGACATGTTCGAGTTCTCGAGCTTCACATTACTTCTGCCGGATGTCGATAGCGTGTCCAAAATGACTTGATTGCATTCTCTCGCTCCCTGTCACGTTGGATATGACGGGTTTGGGGTCTCTTTCTCCTTTTCGTGTTCGATATGACGTGCCCGCATCCTCATGCTCTCGCTCGTGGTGGAGAATGACGTGTTCAAGATCTCAATCTTCTCATACTCTCGCGGTGCATGATCGCGAGAAGAAAGACGTGATCACGCGACAAATTACATGTTCGCGCGACAAATGACGTTAATGCGGTCGCGAGACAGCGCAAAATGGCGAACAACATCCAACATCTCGTGGAGAACGCAACCCTGTCGAGAAAACTTGTCGGCGAACGCGGGGATTCAGGTAAGGCGATCGCGCGCACGCGAGAATGTATTTTTTTACAGCGCAAGCAAGAAACAAATTACCGGTAAGATGCAGATTGCGGAAATTTTGACATTTTCGCGCTTTCCGCGGCAGGCGAAAATGCCAAATTATCGCAATTTCCGCGAGCGGTACGGAATTTTGGCCCAGGTCTACTCAGGATTCCATGTGGCCTACTGTTAAGAATCTGCCACATAGTGTGGTTTGATCAGATCCATGGAGACAAATCTTCTTTCTTTTTGGCCAGTAAGAGGCGAAAGAGATACTGCTCTTGTTCCTTGAACTGCCAGGACAGGTACAGGTGTTCTGAAGGATGTCTCAAACTCCTTCTTGTCCGGGATCTTTGCTCTAACCAGGTCCCCAATCTTTGGGACCCAGGCACGCCTTGCCGGAATGGGTTTACTTTCCCAATGGTGGTGCATTTTACTTGGCTGTTGCTTTGTAATGCCCAGAATTCATTGAGTTCCTGTAAAACAGCCAAACGATCATTCAATTCAAATGGTTTTACAACCACCACTGTGCTGGCACAATCGAGGTCAGGTACCCACATTCTTGACCCAAACAGGATCTCATAGGGGGTATGTCCTCCCAAGGATTTTCTTGCCATGTTGTTTAGTGCCCTCTGGACCCCATATAGGTGATTGACCCAACTACCACCTACACCTGATTCCCTTGCTGTTAAGGATTGCTTTAGGTCCTGGTTTTTCCTCTCCACCACCGAATTTCCCTTGAGAAGGTAGGGGGAGGAGTACTGCAAGGCCACGCCCATACTTTCCATGGCTTCCTTGTAAGTCCGTGAACTAAATGCAGGGCTACGGTTGGAATGTGACGTGCCAATTACATACGTCCCAATAAAGACTCGCATATCTTTTATAACAGTTTGGGTGTCAGCAGCGCGCTGAGGCCAAAGCCGTAGAACTCTAGAGTATGAATCCACTGCCACCAAGATGTACTTTTAGGCCCGTCCTAATTTAAGGGCCTGCAGTAGTCCACATAGACACATGTGGGAGGTCTGTCTGACAGGAGTAATGGTGTTTCCGGTGGCCGTGCTATGGTGGAACCTTTCATCTGCTGTCAGATTTCGCACTTTAGGACATAACCCTTGGTTTGTTTAGACAAACCTGGCCACCGAATAGCCGCTTCAGTAATGAAATTGTAGCACTGACTCCTCTGTGTGCTGAACCCAGACCCTCGTGTGCAGCGAGAATCAAACCTAATATGCGATCCATGTTTGGTATAACTGTATCCCTCACTCCTGGAATTTGAACATATGGGGCATTTTGCGCATCTAATTTGTATGAATATTTGGTCTTTCTTTGAGGCATTGACAGCTATCAGTATGTCTCCGTCTATCCTCGTGCTAGAACGTGTGATTGCAGCAATGTCAGCAGCAGTTTGCACTGTCGCCTTGGTGACTTTATCAGCCAGTGAATTAACTTCAACGTGTACACAAACACATTGATGACTCACGGAGTGAATAATTTGAGCCCCTGGCAAGCATTTTTTCAGCTTTGCCACTTGTTTAATTGTGCAACCCTTGGAGTCTCTAAATCCATTCTGGCCCCAGTAATGAAGATATTCATTATGGGACTGCACACAGTTAAACGAATCGCACACTATCAGTGTGGGGAATTCCCGATCCGTATGTTGTAGTGCTATTATCAGGCCTTCCAGCTCTGCCAACTGTGCTGTACAATCTCTAGCTATTGTGAAGTCGTATTGCTGGGATGGAACTTACCGTCCCACATATGTCCATTCACTATAGCACATGCTGCGCTATACTGTTGTTTACTTCCAATGGCAGCCTGAGCAGAACCATCAGTATAAATGATGTATTCATATTTTATCAAGGGGCAAGACATCATTGGGGAGAGGGTATTCTTGTTCGTACTGCAGGATCGCTTGTGTTTTCAGTGTAGGATCGTATTTGTAATCTACATCTGTTGCAGTGAGAGAATTAGCCCACTGTATCCATCGCGGATGCAGGGCTTTTGCATTTGGAATGCTCGCTTTGGTAACAGTTAGTACCGGGGTTACAACGATTATGTGTTTCAACTGGGTCTAATGCTCTTTCTCTAACTACAGCAGTCTGTACTGTTGTCAGGATTTTTTCCTCTGGCCTCAGATCGCATTTCAGCATTTGTGTATAAATGTGATTTGCATGCAATTGGTACTGTCTCACCTTCATTGAAAGTGATGTATGTATATCCTGATAAACCTGGGACAACCCAGATCACCAAGTTGGTAGAATGCACACGTGTGTGCAAATGTTTTGATGCTATCATGTCAGCCTGAACTGAACGTAGTATTACTGTATGTTCCTGTGTCCACTGATGTGCTGTGAAATCAGGTCTGATTAAGTTGTAGAAAGGTTTTACTTTTTCTGCGTAATCCACAATATATGTTCTCCCAAAATTCAGAAATCCTAAAATGGATTTCAAACCTTTGAGAGTCTTTGGAGGATTTAGCTGCCAGGCTCTTGCCTTCACTTGAGAGCTCATATCCCAAAAATAGGACATTGAGATGGGAAATTTTAGATTTTTTAAAATTAAATTTGTAGCCCAAATTGGCGAATCCCACAAATATATTGTTCACCCTGCTCAAGTGTTAAATAAATCATCTCCGTCAGATAGATATCATCCACATAGGACACTGCCTCCTTGTCACATGTTTGTAATAATTCTGACACTCTTTCCGAAAATAGCCCCTGGCTGTTCTTATACCCTCGGGCAACAACAAAAGGTTTGCTGAGTGCCGAGGGCAGAGGATGCTGTCAAATATCTGCTTTCTGGAGCTTTATTTTTGCAGAAGAATCCATTCGAGATATTTAATGTTGTTTTGTATTTCTTCCACATAATGTTCTTCATTAATGCCGCACTGTGTGAGTTTTGAACTGCAAATGTTTGTGTGCATGTGTTTGATGTCAGTATTCTAAAACTAGACGACATGAGTTGTCAGGTTTTATTACAGGAAACAAATGATTGTTCATGGGGGAGGTGTAAGTGTTAATCACACCTTGGTATGCAAGTTGGTCCAAGATTTCGTTGACCTGCCTTTTTGGATTGTTTTTAATAGGGTACTGTTTATGAGGATTTGGAGTAGATGTAGATTTTAATGGGATTTTGTGGTGAGTAGACTTCATGTCACACCATACATGGTTGCGGTATAATGCCGGAGCTAGCGCTTATACCCACTCCTGCACATATGAATGTTTCAGAGATTCTGGAATGAGGTTGGGGAAAGCAGGCAAAATTAAGCTTTCTACTCTTGGGCAATCCACCTCCAATTCAGGTGGCCAATCGTTTTCTGCTAAAAGTATGTCAGATCCATATGTTAAGTTCTCCCAAAAGAGACCTTTACTTTTCTTGAGATGTCCCCCTCTATTTAGAGTGTAATTCCGTAAAGTCTGTGTAGGACACTAACTCTCGTATCAGGTGTTTCCACCGTGATATGTTCATTCAATACTGCTGTCACCAGAAAATCTTTCAGGTTCTGGCAAGCTATTGTTACTTCTGCTGCACTGTCTAGCATCGTCAGAGCTCATTCTTGTTCAGAAGCTGATTTCTCAGTTACCTGGGCATGTCTAATTTTCAAGCCAGCTACTTTCTTCTTTTTTAATTGAGTCTTTGCTTTAGGTTGCTCTTCCTGCTCGATAATGTAATCTGTGTTTCCCTTTTGTGTCTTTGGTCAGTCTTCTTGCATTTGTTCTGATTGTCCACCCCTTTCCGAGTTTTTTTATGAACCCTGGAATGAAAGGAATGTGTATCAGTGTCCTGATACCTGTCAGGCTTCCTAATGTTATCACGCTTCCTAAGGTTACACCTTTTCTCAGCGGACTCTCGTTGGGGAGACCCACCCTTGATCATGAATTATTTTCTGTATTGTTATTTTCAGATTGTTTGTTATCCCATTTCTTTTTAGAAGAAAAAGGTGGGTGCTTCGAGTTGTCCTTGTCAGGACTACCCGCCATTTGTGGCTTCCCTGGTTTGGCTCCAAACTATCGCTACCTAAATTGGCATTGGTTTATTCGACAATTTTTGGTAACTTCTGCTCCTTATTTATAGGCGCTAATTCCCTTAGGCGGTGGTGCAAAGCCACTTCTGCTGCTTCCTTTTTTATTTTGCTCAGCATGATTGGAGAGACTTGGGCAAAATTACCCATCAGTTTATTTCCCAAGTCCAGTTCAGGTCCTGCCCTGTACTCATTCTGCATCTGTTTCAATACCTCTGGAACAACTGCTATGGAAGGGGCACCATGTATTCTGATGTATATGGCAGCAAAGATTGTCCCCCAAGTGGTACAATCCTCAATTGAGGGAACCATCCCCATTGGCAAGCAAATGGTTAGCATTCTGTGTTTTTCATGCGGACCGGTATGGGGAAATACTGCTTCCAGCTGAACAATTTTCTGTGCTATCCAGAATAGAATTTGCTCCCGTATGGAGGGGATTGTCCCCATCACGGATTTTAGTGTCTGTGGGTTAATCGAAGGTGTGGTCTGATGTGGACCAACTGGAGCATTTCTCTCAGGTTGTACTGTTAATGTTCGCATGACAAACTGAACAATGTGTCTGTATAGACGGACTATGTCTTTGTATAGTATACGGACTTCATCTACTGGTAGTGTGTCTATCTCAGGATGTGGAGTGTATGTCGCTAGGACTGGCCAGATCGCACCTTCTGTGCTGAGTGGACCGAGTCTTATGACAGATGTTGTGTATTGTAGGGCACCTTTAAAAGAGTTTCTGTGTTGCTGGTAAGTTAACGGAACTTCAATGTCTTCGTATGGAATGTATTTTTCTGGTGGTTCAATTACAATGTATGCGTGAAACAATTTTGTTTGTGCATCTGCAGATGGGAACTGAACCCACGAAAAGAATACCTCTGATCTGAACATCTCGTGTGCCTCAATCACAAAGGTAATACAGCCACCTCTTGCGGGTACACTGCAGCCGCGGCCCGTGGAGGGAGTTCCGTGGGGCGGTAAGGCGGGGCGGGGGAGGGGCAGGGTGGGGGGTTCTAAAAACCGGAATATGGATAATTGCAGGTAAGTAAACAATTAAATAAATAAAACGAATTTCATAGCGCGCGCTGCATCGCATTTTGCGATGAAGCGCGCGCTACGAAATTCATGTTATTTATTTAATTGTTTACTTACCTGCAATTATCCATATTCCGTTTTTTAGAACCCCCCACCCTGCCCCTCCCCGCCCCACCTTACCGCCCCACGGAACTCCCTCCACGGGCCGCGGCTGGTACACTGTGTTCTAACAACTTTATAGGCATTGCATGTTTGCAGTTATCTATAATATTTGCAAATTTGTTTTCCCCAGTTCCAGAACCACCACTCATGGACCCAGTCATTTTCAGGAGAGGAAAAAAGTTCTAGTAACTAAGCGTTTTGCACAATGTGGGAACCTTTTATCCATAGAAGCTTGTTAAACCATCAACCAATACACAGAGTATATCTGCTCATTTGAGGCGGATTTCCTTTCCCACTTCAGACGTCTCTGAAAAGTGTGCATAGGGCTTTCTGAGAAAGCACAACTGAACTACTCAGATTTTAACTGTTAATATAAGAACCAAACCATCATTGGGGGCGCCATTTCGTGTAGTTCCTAGGAATGCCCAGGACCTGCATATCTTAGATGACCTAAACTGAGGGCTTGCTGTCCAAACCGACTTCAGACAGCCCCATAGGATAGTTCAGCTGTTAGATCAGCTAGCTCTACAGTCCCATAACCACCCACATATCTCACAGTGGTGTAAGTAGTTTCTGGCAACCACTAAACATGACAACCCTGATTCCTCAGGGATCGTGGAAAATGGTACCGTACTTTTCGCTTAGTCACTTACTTACTCTTAGAGAATACAAAGGATGGCGGTTAGGACGTTTCAATAAGTATTTATTGGTCCAGTGTCAGTCTTGTGTAAAACATTTTTGCTGCGACAATCAGGTGACAGAAGCATTCAAAAGAAATCGCAAGTACTAATATGGTAAACAGTAGGTATATTTCTACCTTAATGCTAAGAGAATGAACATGTACAGTTCAGATAAAACAGTAGCACCTGCATATTCCTAAAATGCGCGCCCTATGTATTTTGCCTAAATGTACCTAGCCTAAATATGTAGGTGTAGCACGCATATGCGTATAGATATGTAAATGTATATACGTAGCCAAGAACCCCCTAGGTAAGAACCAACCCACTCATCTGATGGTACAGAATGAAGGACCCCGTCTCTGCTTTGAGGATGACACTCGCAAGGGATGTCAGGCTGCTGCGTGTCGAAGATTCAGCATGCAGGACCCCGTGTCAGCGGGGAAGAAATTCTCGTCTAATTTGTAGGGGGGATAAGGGTCTTATATACTAGAGTGGTCACTCCAGGGTTTCTTCTAGAATCAATATATTTTAAAAACAACCATAAATGTTTTGAAAACAATCATAAAGGTTTTTCCAAACAAATGCAATCATGCACAGCGGGCTATTGGCCGAGGATGAAAAAAGTGGTGACCCTCTACAGAATAATTATGCAGTGACTGAAGATATCAGGTAGGTATACTTTATTTAGATATAAAAAATATCTTTAAAAGATCACCTCAAAGTTACACAGCAAAACATTTTAAAAACAGAACCGTAGCATAAAAACGGTAGTTAATAGAAACTTCAAAATACAGTAAAAAATCTTCGCCAATCTGTCAATGGAAAAGGACTTAATGTGCAAAGTGCAATATCCAGTTTAACATTTAAAGTGCATTTAGAAACAAGTCTTTGACAAGAACCATGAGTACAAACCATGGACCCTAAAGTGACAGCCAATTGTGCAAAGCAACAGTTCAATAAAGAGGTATATGCAGCAGTTGAAAAACAATAAAATAAAAAGAAATAGCTCTTAAAAAGGCATAAAAGCGAACCAGCCCGTAACTACTTAAGAGAGCGGTAAGCATTTCGTAAGAAAATTGTAAAAGCAATGTTTAGACCTGTGTTTTCTGGCAATAATGCTGCAATAATTGCTTGTCTGCACGTTCGAATTCCCAGTGACTGAAGATATGTTTATGTATGTGTGGTACAGGGATTATGATACAATCCTAAGAGCCTGGAATCGAAGAGACAGGAGTAAGCTACTAGGTAAAAGGATACCTGTTTAGAACCGTTATTGTTGTGTGGATGGGACAATATATGTAAAAAGGGGGCATACACGATAGGACTATCCTAAAGGACATGACAATTCCCTACAAAAAAAGAGGTTAAGAGTAGTTAAGTAAACCCCCATACATAATATGTATTACATATAAATTATGTCTCGACCATTAGGAATAGGACTTATGACTCGAACTTGACCTACCAGGTATCCAGGGAAGAAGATTTAGTCCTAAAGAAAGCCCAATACCCCAAGAGGCCCCACATATAGGGCTGAAGCATGTCAACTATACATAGGGTATAAGGACATAACTTTCATCGAACATCTTTGTTTAAAGAATATTTAATATTCTTCAGGCACTCTGTAATTAAGGGATACCTGGGTTACTCAAAGGTAGTTTTATCCCTAGCGACCAAAGCAGGACCCCCAAAGACCATGGCAGGAATATCACAAGTGCTCCCTGGATGTGGTTGATCCCACGCTGGTTTATAGGGACCACGGTAAGACCCAATGATGAAGCATGCCACTAATAGATTTGGTGAGGGTCTAATAGAATAACATATCAGGGCTTGAATGATTTCTTCTATCTGGATCCATTCATATAAAGAAATGAGTTCCAGTCTGAGGTTGTAGGTGCCTTTGGGGGTATTGGAGTACCTCAGGCCCCAGAAACGACAGTTGGCCTGGCTACAGTGTTAACTTTTCCTCTGAACTGAGATTGATTCAGTTGTGATGGAGGCATGGTTGCTGGATAAAAATAACATGAAGATGTAATTACTTTGTGAGATGCTGGTAAAAGGGACAGTGTGGTTGTGGGCGATGCAAGTGTTACTAGGCCACTTAAACTTTGACTGTAGGATAGACTTTCTGCAGATTGTTTGGGTCTCTCATTGGCAGGATAGTTGCGCTTTTACACCACAGGATGTGTCTATTTGCAAGGTATAAGGCAGATTTAAGCACATGGACAGCTGACTTGACCAGGTACAACCACGTAATTGCAGGGATGGTGGGAGGAAGGAGAGTGAGTTATGCAGATATTTTCAGTTGCTTCTGGAAGTTGTGGTTTTGGACTTTATTTGCAGGTTGAGGGAAATTGCCGAAACTAGAGGATTTTTGGCAACTAGATAATTAAGAATGCATCAGTTAATAGAAGGTTCCCTGGTTCTCTCTACTAGGAGACTGTGTATGCAAGCGTGAGTGAAATTCTTAGCATCAAGAGCAAGCAGGTTTGTTGGTGAGGAACGTGGTAGGAGGAATAAGGAGAATGTGCTTAATTTTATTATGATTCAAATTAAGAGAGGTTTATCTCCAGTGAAGCTCATAGGGCAAGTTGGCAAGGGTAACATGTTTTGGTAAGTTTTGGTTTATGAACCTTTGGTGAGGAAGTTAAGTCAAAGAATTCTGGAAGGATAGGCTAGAGAGAGCGGGAAAGAATTCTGGAAGGTGGTCAATAATGATTTCATTAATGCTGAGAATTGTTTCCAAGGTTTGTGTTAATGGAAATAAGCCATTGCTTTGATCTGTGCTGATTATATGTTTTTTCTTGGGGGCAATTTAGCTGTCTGAGTTGGTGGGGATCAGTGGGATGGAGTTTTGTGAAGGTAGGGTTTAAAGGATATGGGCATGGGGAATGAGGTTTTATTGAGGAAATCTAACACAGATCAGAGAGAAATGGGTAATAGAATTTTTCTGAAGGAATATCCTAGACAATGTGTATGGCTGGCAGTGTGGTGAAGATATTTTATGACTACGGGTTTGTTCATGAAGGAGGTCAGAATGTTTCTGGTTCACAGTTAATTTTTTCTGTTGCATAAAGTGTTGCTGAGGTTGAATTTGAAACACACTCATTTTCGATCGGGGAGGCTACGGAGGTGAGTGGGAGAGGAAGATCAGGAACAGCCATTAAGGTCTTGGGGAGGTGGAAGTTAGACAGTTTTAGGAGGTATGTTCATCCTGAGCTGTAATCGATGCAAAGTGGTGTGAAACAGGTGCCTATTGCTGTTTCTTTATAGGTTACGTTCCTGGCCTGAACATCACAATATTGTGAGTTGGATTTACTGTCATTCTTTTGTTCAGTGGGCAGCCCATCAAACAATCAGAGGACATTTGGGAAATAGCTGGCTTTGAGAATACTAAGGTCCAAAATTAATTGTAGGGTAAAGGAGAGATGTGGTAGGGAGAGTTGTTAGCGTGTTTGGTGGAATTGTTCAAAATAGCAACTGACTGGACTTATAGTTGATCTATGGTCACACAGGTGAAAATGATTTGGTACAATTGAAAGGTCTGGCACTGACTAAATGTCTGTGAATGGACCTTAAAGAGTCAAAAAGACTGTGGTGAGGCACAACCTTTATATGGACAACTAGGTTGAGGGAAATTACATTTTGTGGAGTTGAATGAGTCTTTAAGCTGCAATAGTTGACATACAGTTTGAGGGATGTCATTTGTTTTGCGATGACAGAGTACATCTCTCCTTCAAGGAATTAGAAATGGAGAGTTTGTGGTGGAAGAGAGGGACAGAAAAACACCTCTACAAAGGGGTTGCCTGAATAGCAGATATGGTGATTGTGTATATGCTCAACAAAAGGAAAAACCCAGCAAGGGGAAAGGCTAGAAATTGGCAAATTCTCCAGTGAGATAGAAATGAGAGAAAAACAAAGTTTTTCTTAAAAAACCCTCACCCACCAGGGTTGCCCCTTGGTGGCATGCTTCATCATTGGGGTTCCTCCGAATCCACTACGGATGGAGGCGTGCTGCGACCAGGTTGAGGTGCACAGGAAGTGGAGGTTGTTGGAGTGATTGTGAGGAAATGTGAGGCAAGGGTTTGAACATGACTTGTTGGGGAGTTTGGCAACAATGAAGGGTGGTCTTTAAGAGTTGGTGATGTATTGTTTAGAAGTGGATTTGCTTAGTGAGTCATGTTAGTCTGTTAGTCATTGGCCAGAGATCCATTTACTATGATACGCACCTGTGTCACCTGTATCACCTGTTTCATTAATGCAACCTTTCACATATATCAGTGTAGTGCAGTTTATGGGATATGTCATCTTGCCCACCTCAAACAAAGATCCACCCAAACATTTAGGCTTTGTCAAGTGCAGTAATTATTTCATATTTGGAGTTATGCTTTTTTTTGGGGGGGGGAGTTATATATAGCGCAAATTAGACCCGAAGATATCCGGTATCAGAGCGCTTTACATGAACACCAGTTTTGTTACACAAAGACACATTCATTTTGTTAGGCACGGGGAGATTAAAGTGAATTGCCCCGAATCACAGGATGTTTAGCGTCATTGCCGAGACTCGAACCCAGTTCCCCTGATTCGAGATTGACCGCTCGTGCCGTAAGGCTACATTCTCTCGCCTTTCTTTACAAAAATCCTCATGTCCTGGTATTTTTCTTCTATTCTACTGCAGTAAATATTGGTAAATTCGATCTGTAGATATGTATCAGGGAAAAATTACAATGTGAAGACTTTATCACCCTCAGAATTATGAAGTGATTAAAACTCCCTACAGCTCATAGTTCAAGTCTTTGCACAAACAGAGTTTGTGCAGTTGCTGGAATTTTCAGCACACTTGTAATTAGGACCTCAAATTTATATTAGGATTGGTATATCAATGAATGCTCTCCCTTTTTTGGAGTAACTATCCTCTTTTTGTGACGTGGACAAAGTACTTTTCCATTTCCCTTTTGCCCACCTGTAAGAATTTGAAGTATTAGTTAAAGGAAGGTGATGGTCCACAATAAGCAATTACCACAATTCTTGTTAGGGTGAATCGCTAGGGTCATTAAATTAAACTGTGATCAGCCCCTGCAAGTAATGGCACAGAGAATATAGGTTTAACTTAGAGGCAATGTGTATAGTATTTATGTAGTGCCAGAACAGTAAAAGAGTCAAAACACAATTCAATACAAATTACGAACCAATTTAGATATCTAGAGTACATTTTAATAAATTAAATAACGCTAAAACGACAAACATCCAATAAGGGAAACTGGATATATGCAGTTTTACATTATTTATTAAAAATAGTGCTAAAAAGTATACCCTTCCCCACTGTGCCCCAAGTTGGCCGCCCGAGGCACATAACTAACTTACACCATCTAACTCCCCACACAAGTCAATACCCAACCTTTTGCACACAGTGGAGATGCCAACAATCTCCACCACCCTCAGACCCCCGAGTCTGCTCTCTACAACTAGCCCAAGGAAAAAAAGAACAGCACGAATCTCTGATTAAGAATGGCTCTGGAAACACTTTCCCACCTTTCCTAAAGGGAGCTCGCTCCCCATCCCACCTAGACACAATGCCTTCTGCCACGTCAGCCCATACCATCCCCCTTTCTGCGAAGCACTTAAAACTGCACGGCCCAAACTCCTTCTCGATCAGTGTCCGCCTAACCTCTCACCCAAAGCAAAAAAAAACTTTAAGCAAAAACTGATCAGACAACATGCTGAATCCCTATTCGCGGACATCTACCACTGCTCCTCCAAAGGACAGGTAAAAATGGACCTCATTTTCTACACCGGAAGGCCCGAAATATGGAACTCCATCCTCAGATCGCAACTCAATATCTACAAAACAACCAACACTTCACATAGCTGCAAACTGACACTATCATCTACTCCAATGGCACAGTCCTGATACAATCCAACAACAACATTCTAGAGTTCTTTGACGCCCTCTTCCCATCCCTCTGGACAGCCCCCTCTCATGCCCTCCTCCCCTTCCTGCCCCTGCTCCTCCCCCCGTAGAACCGGACCTGCCTTCAGAACTCACCCACCACCCCAGTGCTCCCTAGTAACTACACCCACCCTTCGCCACGCAACCTCACCCTCACTACTACCAGAGAGAACAAGACACCACGACTCCCCCCCGGGATTCACCCCCACCCGCCACCTGGCCTCCAGCCCACTCAACCCATCACAAACGACTTCAACACGCAATCTATGACTCCCAACCATCTCCCCATCCCACATGCAATAAAACACCGACACCCCAACACGACCCCCACCACCCTGCACCCACGGCCCTGCCCAGTACCCACACGGTCAACACACCCACAAAAAAGCAACCCAACAACGTAAGTCTCTCCCCCTCAGGTCTAACATACCTGCCCAGAACACCCACACCGGCATAGAGACTGGGCAGCGACTCACCATGATTGAAACCCAGATAGCAACTATAATCCAGGGTTTTAGCGAAATCCTATTCAACCTCGCTGTGCTCCATAAACCTCCGCATAGCCCCGTCCCCCCACCTACACTCAACAAAGGCCCTCAAAGGCCTCCCACCAGAGATGGATCTCTACCCCCCTCTCCAGCAGACACAGAGACCCAAAAGAACCAGAGATGCAATGTTGGAGAGTGAATTGGCAGACCTCGTCTCCCCATACGACAAACCCATTACTGTCACCCTCCAATCCAAAATCCAGGTAATCACTGGACGAGGCAGAGACTAGGCCCTTCTGAAATCCCTCAGACCCCCGGCCACCCACACTATCATACCCATGGCCCCCAGTGCGAAGAAACACAAAACAGAGATGACTCCCACCAACTGTATGCTCATAAACAACAGATCAGCCACCAAGCACCCCACAGAGTTAGCGGGACCCATCCTCACTCACAACATAGACATAGAATTCATCACTGAAACCTGGCTAAATGATTCCTCCCTACCTCTTCTGGGTACTCTTGTCCCCCCAGGCTTTACAATCACCAACAAAGATAGAAAAGACCAAAGAGGAGGAGGCATAGCAGTCATCCACAAAAACACTATTTCCGTGACGGAAATAGACTCCTTCAACTACAACACTTTTGAATGCCTAACCGTCAGCATTAACACTAGCAACAACAAAACACTAATCTGCCACCTTATCTACCACCCCCCAGGCAACACCACCACATTCACTGAACACCTGTCTGACCTGATTGCCCACTGCTCTCTCCGAGATGCAAACAATTTAATTCTGGTCGACCTCAACCTACACTGGAATGAAGAAAACAACCTGCTAATCCAGAACCTGAACGAGCTGCTACACAACAAGAACCTTACCCAACACTGCATAGAGGAAACTCACAACAAAGGAGCAATCCTAGATGCCATTATCGCCAAATGCGACACAATCACGATAAACCACACCCTGCCCATGGATTGGCCAGATCACCACTTAATCCTCTTTCACCTCATTCAACTGATCACTCTCCAACCCCCTACCGAAGAACCTCCCAAATGGACCAGAAACATCACTCAGATCAACATGAATGACCTTGAAGAAAGGGTTAACTCTCTCCTCACCTCCGCGGATGTTCTATCCACCACTGAACTCACAGCCCATCACAACACAACCTTGACATCCATTCTAGATCAAGTAGCCCCACTGAAACTAAAAAAAACAGGAACATCCCATCAAGATCCTGGTTCAAGACGTATATTAATAACAAAAGGAGACAACTTAGAGCTATAGAAAAACTATGGAGGAGCAACCCCTCCGCAAGCCTACTCGAACAATTCAAAGCAGGCCGAAGGAAGTACAAACAACACATCGGCAGTGAGAAATCCACCCTTTTCTGCTCTGCCCTGGACAACGCAAAAAATAATAGGCCAAACGAACTGTATAATATCATCAAGCAACATACTTCCAAGCCCCTCGAATCCTCAACACAGGCCTCCAAAGAATT
This sequence comes from Triturus cristatus, assembly GCF_964204655.1. Lineage (NCBI taxonomy): Eukaryota > Metazoa > Chordata > Amphibia > Caudata > Salamandridae > Triturus > Triturus cristatus. Next base: position 387,333,998 of record NC_140583.1, read on the forward strand.
GTGCGAAAACTTTTCCGTCTTCTTTGAAGAAAAAATCACCAAGATTGAGCTCTCACTACACATCAACGCCAACCCCACCTGCAAAAGCTTGCCCCCAGTGACAAAAGACAGCACGTGCATGCACCCCATGAAAACATGGAAGTCCTTCGACCCCATCCCAGAAGCCGAGATCCTCAAGCTGATATCCACCTCCAAACCCGCCTCCCACGTCCTTGACCCGATACCCACCCAACTGACCAAAAAACTGAAACTCTCTATAGCCCCTTTCTGGTGCAGAATCATAAACAGCTCCCTGGAAATCGGCATCATACCTGAATGCCTCACAGTTGGCCAAGTCATGCCACTACTAAAAAAAACAAGCCTTGACTCCAAGAACCTGAATAACTGCAGACCTGTCGCCAATCTCCCACTCCTATCCAAAATCTTCCAAAAATGCATCCTCTTGCAACTGACTCAGCACATGGACAACATCAACCTTCTGGACCCCCACCAATCGGGATTCAGAAAAGACTATAGCACTGAGACCGCGATCCTCAACATCACAGACGATATCCACAAATCCCTCGATACTGATCAATGCTGCCTACTCATTCTCCTGGACCTTCCAGCAGCCTCTGACGCGGTTGATCACCAGCTTCTCATTAAGGCTCTACAAGACAGGGTAGGTGCTGATGAGGTGGTCCTACGCTGGTTCTCCTCCTTCTTATGCAGCCGCTCACAAAGGATAAAAATCAAAAACTTTACTTCCGACCGACACTCCGTCAGCAGAGGCGTCCCACAAGGCTCAGTGCTCTCACCACAACTGTTCCTTTCCACCTATATGCGGATGACACCCAGCTCTATCTAGAAACCTCCTCCTTAGATGACATCCACAGACTAAATGTCACCCTAAAAGAAATCCAACATTTGCTGTCTCTAAACCACTTAAAACTCAATCAAGACAAAACCGAGATCCTCCTCATCTCCAACAAAGAAGAGAACCCTCAAATTGCAGAATGGCGAAAAGTAATGGATGCTCTCAACGGGAATCTCACTCTGGCAAACTCCGTAAAATCACTAGGAATCACCCTAGACCCAAAACTCGACATGGCCAAACACATCAAAAACTCCCCAAGAGTGCCTTCCTCAGTCTGAAGCTACTCAACAAAATTAATCATTCATCCCTACCAAAGATCTCAAACACTCTTACGATCCAGGCTTGATTATGGGAATGCAACCCTCACTGGTACAACAAAATCTCCCCTAGCCCCCCTCAAAACAACACTCAATGCAGCAGCCAGAATGGTCACTGGAATTAAGAAATACGATCACATTTCAGCAGCACTCAGAAAACTAAAATGGCTCCCAGTCGAACTGTGTTCCAGCTTCAGAACTGCCTGCCTCACGCAAAAAAGCCCTACACAGAGGAAAACCCGAATTCCTGACTGCGAAACTCAAGAGGGCTGGTCAGACTAGAAACCTCAGGAGCTCAAATACCCTACTTCTCATCCCTATGAAAACGCGCAAACAAAAAACCGCTGCACGATCCTTCGACGGAAAGGTGCCCAAATTCTGGAACTCAATCCCAGCAGGTATCAGAACTATCTCGTCCTTCACAAAATTAAAAAAAAAACACCTAAAAGTCCTTTTCCTCAACCGCTCCCTCCCGAAGGGATAGCCGCTGCCTCAACGCAAATCTCTACTCGTCGTTGCTCCCTGACATTGTATCACAAAGACCTACCTCCTATCCGCTGCCTGACCACCTCCTGATCCTCCCCCCCCTAAGGGTTCATCCCAAGACAAAGTGCACTAATCGAGGTTATCTCAGGTCACAAGTACTACCTCAATACTGCACAGCAAACTTGGACTTCCCTATCCTATATGTATAACACTGCTTTCTAACCTCCTCCTGTTCCTCCCCCTCCCCCTTAAAGGTTCATCCCAAGACAAAGTGCACCAATCGAGGTTATCTCAAGACTCATGTACAACCTCAATACTGCACAGCACTCTTGGACCTCCAAACCTATATGTATAACACTACTCTACTATATAAGTCTTGCGAAAAACTACTGTGGTTCAACCCAAGACAACGTGCACTAATCAAGGCTATCTCAGGACTCATGTACTACCTCGATACTGCACAGCACACTTGGACTTCCAAACCAATATGTATAACAAGATAACAGGCTCTATTATATGACTCTTGCGAAAAACTGCTGTAAAGCGCTCCGATACCCCTGGGTCTGGTTAGCGCTATATAAAACTCCTTAAATAAATAAATAATAAGCGCCAACTGCGGTCAGCAGACCACAGTAGATTGGAACCTAGGTGCAATTTGGGGCTGACCGCAAGGAAGCACGTGTTGCATATAGAAAGCAGGCTCGAAAGAGTCAGAACTTTAACTTCGGGACAAAGGGTCAGATGTACAAAGTCATTTTGCGTTCTCAAAACATCTGCTTCACAAAATAGGGCTGTTTCCAACCACAAAAAGGCCTTTTGGTATGTAACAAACCTAAATTGCAAATCAGTAACAGGTCACCGAATCATAGTTTTGGTTTGGGACTAAATACCAAATCAATATTATTAAAGGGGCATGTTTAGTGTGACCCTTCCAAATATCCATTTAGAATGGGATGTAATAATCTTTTGCGAACACACTCAATCAATCAATCAGTATTTGTTAAGTGCAACTAATCACCAGTGAGGGTCTGAAGGAGCTGGGGGGGCTGCAGATCTGAATGGACGCTGAGTTTCACTCGAAAAGCCAGGTCTTGAGATCCTTCCTGCACTGGGTTAGCGTCGCTAACCCAGTGCAGGAAGGATCTCAAGACCTGGCTTTTCGAGTGAAACTCAGCGTCCATTCAGATCTGCAGCCCCCCCAGCTCCTTCAGACCCTCACTGGTGATTAGTTGCACTTAGCGACGGGGAAAGCCTGAGATGGAGAGACGGGGTGCTCCAGGTTTTGATAGCAAGGCAGGAAAAGGATTTTCCTTCGGTCCTGGTCTTGCGGATCTGAGGGTCATTGGCAAGGGCCAGTTGGGTGGAGCGAAGGTGTCTGGTGGGTATGTGGAATGAGAGGCAGCAGTTCAGGTATGCTGGTCCGGGGTCGTGGCACGTGTGAGGATCTTGAAGATGACTCTTTTGTTTGCAGCGAGCCAGTGGAGTTCTCGTAGGTGTTCGGAGATGTGGCTGTGGTGGGGGATGTTGCGGACCAGCCTGACTACGGCATTTTCAACGTTCTGAAGTTTCCTGAGGAGTTTCTGGGTGATGCCAGCGTAGAGTGCATTGCCGTAGTCGAGTCTGCTCTTATGAGTGTGCGGGCATCCGTCTTTCTGGTCTCTGTGGGGATCAATATGAAGGTCTTTCAAAGCATGCAAAGAGTGCGGAAGTATAATGAGGAGACGGCGTTGATATGGTGGTTCATAGTGAGTGAGGAGTCAAGTATGTTGCCGAGGTTTTGTGGGTTGTTTGTGGGTGTAGAGGGAGTCCTAATGTGGCGTGCCACCAGGAGTCTTCCCAAATGGAGGTGTTGGGCCCAGGATGAGGACTTTGGTCTTGTCCAAGTTGAGCTTGAGGCTGCTGTCCCTCATCCAGGTATCGACAGCCTTCATCCCATCGTGAAAGTTGTTTCTGGCAACTGTGGGTCCGTTGGTGAAGAAGAGGATCAGCTGGTAGTTGTCGGTGTAGAAGATGATGTTGAGTCTGTGCTTCCTAACTAAGGCAGCAAGTGGGGCCATGTAGATGTTGAAGAGGGTGGGGCTCAGGGATGAGACCTGGGGGACTCTGTAGCCTATCTCCTTGGGTTCTGAGACAAACTGTGGTAGTCTGTTTTCTACCAGTGAGGAAGGAACAGATTCAGTCTGTGACTCTGTCATGGTTGCTGGCATCGTGGAGTCTCATGCTAATGGTGGGTGGGAAACAGTATTGAAGGCGGCCGAAAGGTCCAGGAGGATGAGAGCTGCTGTTTCTCCCTGGTGGAGGAGCTCACAGATGTCATCGGAGGCGGCAAAGGAGGGCAGTCTCGGTGCTGTGGTTGTTTCAGAAGCTGGATTGAGAGGAGTCCAGGATGTGGTTGGCTTTGATGAACTCAGAAAGTTGTGCGTTGATGGCCTTTTCATTGAACTTGGCTGGGAAGGGCAGCCGGGAGATGGGCCTGAAATGCTTGAGTTCTGTCGGGTTGGAGGACGGTTTCTTCAGCACGGGGTTGATCTCGGCGTGTTTCCATTTGTCAGGGAAGGTGGCGGACTCGATGGAGCAGATGATGGTGCTACGTAGTTTAGAAGTGATGGCAGTGGCAGCTCTGTGAAAGATGTGGTACGGGCAGGGGTTCAGAGGGGGCTCCATAGTGAATGCTTTTCCTTGGTCTTAAGGTTGTCGTCTGTGGTGAGCTGGGTTCAGTTGAGCAGGATCTTTTTGGAGGCACTGGTGGCGCTTGTGGTGTGCCTCCATCTCTTCTCAAGCGCTCTACAGGTGCGTCTGGACTCATTGAGGGCGGCAGTGAACAAACTGTCTTTCTTGGAGTGTTGCTTGCCAGGTGCTTTCTTGAGGGGCACCAGCAAGTTAGAACAGTTGGAAATCCATTGGTGGTGGTTGCGTGCTGAGGTATTGGTGTCGTTGGATGTCGGTGGTGTGGTTGTTCTGAGGGAGGCGATGAGATTTTCTTTATGACCTTGCTAAAGTTTAAGCGACAGTGGGTGTGGTGGTGTAAGGTGGGTTTGGTGAAGGAGAAATGAACCCAGTGGTGGTTGGTCCAGTGGAGTTTGGAGGTGTGTATGTAAGTGATGTTTTCACTGGCGGAGAAGACAGGGTCAAGCATGTGTCCTGCTGCGTGGGTCAGAGAGGTGACTAGCTGCTTGAGTCCGATGTTGGTGAGATTCTCCAGAAGAGATGCAGTGTTCTGGTCATTGGGGTTGTCCAGGTGGAAGTTGAGGTCACTGAGTAGGATGTAAACAGTAGATCCGAGAGCCTGGGGTGCAATGATGTCGATGATGGCTTCAGTGAACGGCGGGCGGGACCAGGAGGTCTGTGGACGAGGGTGTCATAGAGGGTGGTATTGGAGTTGGTCCAGACCTGGAAGTGGATATGTTTTCATCGTTGTCGTTGAGTAGTCCAAGTGAGTGGTTAGGCAGAGGAATTTCTTGTGGATGATGGTGATGCCTCCTGGTCAGATGGTGCGATCCTTGTGGGTGATTTTGTAGCCATCGGGGATGGCAGTGCTGATATCCTGACCCGAGCTGGGGTTTGTCCAGGTTTCAGTGAGGAAGGTGATGTTGAGGGAGACAGAATGGAGGAGGTCCCAGATTTCTGAGGTGTTTTTGTGGAGGGAGCTCATGTTGGGAAGGATGCAGCTGGGCTGGTCAGGTGCGCTTTGGGTTGGCCGGGCAGCAGGAGGAGCTAGAGCACGGAGGTGGGTGAAGGTGCACCTGCAGTTTTGGCAGGAGAAAGGTCCTTGGGTGTCCTTCGGTGGCAAGAGGTGGCATGCGGTGCCCGGTGTTGAGAGCGTAGAGGGTGCTGGTGTTGTATCGGTGGAAGGTCCAAAAACCAAGGTCCACGGCACTGGGCATGGTCCAGGCACGGACGGCCGCTATTAAGTAGTGTGAGAGGGAAGGCTGGACAGCTGGGAGGCAGGAAGCAGGAAATGTGATGCTGGAAGGGGGTGGGGCACCGGGGTTGCGCAAGGGCACAGCGCAGAAAAAAAGAGAGTGAAAAAATTATGTAAAAAGGGGGATAAATAGAAAAAGTAAAAGAGAAAAAGTAAAAAAGAGTGCAGAGTGGCAAACGGTAGAAAGAGGCAGTAGCACAAGGACAGAAGGCAGACCAGCAGCAGAGCAAAGATGATCTCCACTAGACCACCAAGGATGAGGCACAGGCGGGAACCTGCGGGTGGCGGTAAGCCTCGAACCACCAACCAACAAAAGTCAGTGGACCTGCAAGGGGCAGAAGCTACCAGGCAGAGCTGCGCGGGGAGGGAAGCAGATAACTGAAATGGTCACTCTGGTCACAAAGATTAATATTTTACTGAGCAAGCAAATGTAGTGGTAACCCATTTCCAAAAGAGAGGGAGTCCTCTCTTTGTCAGCAGTAGGCAGTGGTCCATGGACTACTGCCTACTCTTAAATAATGCTACTTAACAATTTCTTTTTTTTTTAATGCATTCCATTTCCTTTTAAGGAAAATGGACTGTGTTCATAAAAAAAAGATTGCTTTATTTAAAAGCAATCACAGACATGGTGGTCTGCTGACCCACCATCTGTGTGATAACTGTGAGTTATAGTGGACCTCAATTTGTGACCTACCTTATTATTATTCCTGAGGTAGGTCAAATTGTGATCCACTATAATTCGGTATTTGGTGAACCAACCTATTAGTACATAAGGTTGTTCACAAAGTACAACACTGGTTGCAAAAACACTGGTTGACCGTCAGGCCTGTAGTCTCAAAAATTGAAGTCCAATATCTTCAGTGGAGCAAGGCAGCAGGTTGTAGCTGAATAGGGCTCCACGATGTCAGATAGCCACTGGACAAGGTCCTAGTGAAGCTGTTGGTTTTTCAAAGAAAAGTACAAATAAGGATACATTTGAATTTTGCACCTGATCAAGACTTCTTTGTTTGCACTTAGTCAATTTGTTGGAGTTTGGTTTCCTCCAGTGGGCAACACAGCAGGATGTAGCTAAAAAGTGGTCCACAAGGTTGGATACCGTCTCCACGAGGTCCAGCTAAATCGTATTTGCTGCTGCTATACGCTCCAAACAGGGAAACCTGAATCTTCAGCCCAGCTCTAACACATCTTAGTCAGATTGGCTTGGCAGGTTCGTCCCAGTTCTCTGGAGGTCCTTGGAGGTAAAACGTTTCTGTGCCTCAGGTTTCTCAGGATACTTGGAGGAGTCAAAACTCACTCCAGTAGAGGTCAACAACAGGGCCCAGTGCAAGCCTAGTTGGAAAACTAGGCAATCGCAGGGGTGTCTTGTAACTTGTGTTGACCATGTAGCTTGAACAGGATGTCAACATTATGACCACTAAGTCCACTTCTTTGTCTTGGATACAAGAAGGTGTGCAGTTCCAGTTCTTCAGAGCTCTTTTCAGGTCTCAGACAGTAGGTACAGTCCTCTTCTGTCTTCCTCATGTTTAGAAAATGTTCTGAGGAGGGTCTTGTGATGCCATATATATGCCTAGCACCATCCTGTGGGTAAAGGTGACTCTTGGCTCCTCCCTAACCAATGGGGCAAATGTTCCCAGCAGTTACCCTGCCACTTTTGCAGTAATTCTGTTGTGCCCTTGTTAGGGGATGTTCTCTAGTTGGCAAGGGTTTGCACCTTTGTCCAAGTAGGAACCCTTCTTCCTAGACAGTGTAAGGGGGATACAATCCTAAAATAACCCCTGCTCACACCCTTGGTAGCTTGGCATGAGCAGACAGGCTTATCTCAGAGGCAGTGTGTAAAGCATTTGTGAACACATACAGTAATACAGTGAAAACACTACAAATGGACACCACTTCATTTTAGAAAAATAAGTAATCTTCATCTAAACCAAAAAATACCAAAACGGCAAAAATCCACAATACAGTAATCAAAATATGACTTATAAAAGGTAAAAATAGTTCTGTTGAAAGCAAATTGCAGCTGCAACACTTTTCACACAAAGTACCTTGGATGTGTCGCACACACAAACAAATCTGTTGCAGGGAAGGTGATGCTTCGGCTCCTTCCTTCAGGGGAGGTGATGCGTCAGTGCCATAATGCCATACAGGGGCGGTGATGCATCGGTTCCTTACTGAAGGGGAGGTGATGCATCGGTTTCTTACTGTGCGGGGAGGTGATGCGTCAGTTTCTTACTGCAACCCCTGTGTTTGTGCCAGCGTGAGGATCAGGGATGTGTCGGTTCTCGATGCAGTGGCAGCGACAACACTGCGTTGTTCTCTCTAGCTGAGGTCCCACAATGCGTTGGTTCTTTCAGCCGCACAGCAGGGCCTGCGTCGGAATCAGTGTGGTGATCTCGGACTTTGTAGATCAGTGCACTTGATGCGGCGTGCGGCGATTTCTCAAACCATGGGCAGGCGCTGCGTCTATTTCTTTGGCGATGCATCGGAAACAGCTGCGGATGCGTCGCGGTTCTCGAAGTTGTGTTACCTTTCCAACTCCCAGTGTCAAAGAGCCCCCTGAGGTCCAAAACAGCAGCAGGCCCCTCTTAGCAGGTCAGAACTCATAGCATGGAAGATCAGGGGAGTTGGTGGTGAAGTCTTTGTGTCCCTGGGACATCAGAACAGGAGGCAAGCTCTATTTCAAACCCCTAAAGATCTTCCTCAAGCAGGGGATACAGCACACAGCAACGTCATTGTCCTTTCCTTGGCAGAAACAGCCAATGCAGGCCAACCCCAGACAGCAAACAGCAAAGGGGCAGTACTCCTCCTCAGTTTCTCAGCTCTTCTCCTTGGCAAAAGATCATATTGATTCCCAGAAATGATCTTTGAAGTATTTTCTATCCCTGGGACTTCCAACAGGAGGCAAGCTCAACTTCTAGCCCTTGGAGAAAACAGCAGGATGATGAGAGCACAGTCCAGTCTTTTCCCTACCCAAGACTGAAGCAACCACTGAGAGCCTACCCCAAAAGCACACAGCACAGGGGCAGTACTCCTCCTGCAGCTTTCCCAGTCTTTGTTCCTGGCGGGTTCCTTTGTTCAGCCGTGATATAAAGTTCAGAGGTCTGGGCCCCACCTTTTATAGCACAAATTGCGTTGTTCTCTGGTGGCAGAGAAGCTCTTTGCCCAGCCAAAACCAGTTTTGTCCTCCCTGGTGCAGCTGGCCAGCAGGAACTAGAAACAGCATTGTTCAAGGCAGACCAGGCCCAGGTGTGAAAGGTGTGAAAGAAACTCCTCCCCTACTCTAAATGCAGTCCAGATCTATTCAGCCCAGCCCGGTCTCATTCAGGAAAGATAGGACGCTCATCAACCCCCCCCCCCCCAGTGGCCGTCTGAGAGAATGAAAATGCCCAGTCCCTGTCATTCAAAAGTCAGACAGTCAATCCACAATCCAGTAGAGGCACACAGGATGGCTAGGCAATAAAATACCCACTTTCTAAAAGTGGTATTTTCAAACAGAAACTAAAAGATGCATTTTTATATTCTGAGTTCAGGCATACTAAACTCCGCCTTTCTATCTTGTCTCAATGGAAGTTATATTTGTAAGATGTTATAAATAAACTCCCATTCTATCCTATTGGACAGATAGCCTTTCAATATTGAAAAATGAAATTGGCAATATTTTACTATCGGGACATGTCAAACACATCAGGGTATGTCCTCCCTTTCACAAACACTGCACCCTGCCCACAGGGGTAACGTGGGTCTACCTTAGGGGTGACTCACATGTAAGAAAAGGGAAGGTTAGGGCTTGCCAAGTGGGTGCACTTGCAAGGTCAAAATGGCAGTACCAAACTGTGCACAGACACTTCAGTGGCAGATCTGAGTTACATTTAAGGCTGCTCATGTGGGTGGCACAATCAGTGCTGCTGGCCCACTAGCAGCATTTGATTTACAGGCCCTAGGCACACACAGTGCACTGTACTAGGAGCTTACCAGTAAATCAAATATGTCAATCATAGAATAATTAATCCATAAACACAATTTACAGAGAAAGCATGTGCACTTTAGTACTGATCAGCAGTGGTAAAGTGCCCATAGTCCTAAAACCAACAAAAACAGGGTCCAAAACAGGTGACCAAAAAGCAAAAAAGTCTGAGAATAAACCTGCTGAAAAATCCAGGTCTAACAGCCCCACTGCAAACAATCCCACAGTGCCCCTCTCTGCCAAAATCCAAGATGATGAAACTCTTTTGCCCATGAGGAGAGCCTGTGTGCCCACTCCAGAGCTGTGGCTAGGGAAATAAGCAACCCCTCCACTGTGATCACTTCTAACCAATTCTGGGTGTGGTTCCCTCCCCACTGTAATTGGAGCCTGTTGGGGTGGGGCAACAAAGACGGGGCATGTGCGGGTGTCACTTGACATCTGCTTGTGACAGGGAAGGCCCCTTTGAACTATAATAAGTTTCTGTGCACTACCGAAATGGTCATCCAGCAGACGAACAGAAAGACCTCTATATAACCAAGAGTTTGTCTCTGCTCCAGGAGCAGCTTTTCGCACCTCATTCAAGATTGAGCTCTCAGAGGGCTACTGCTGGAGGCTAATGCAAGTTATCCCCTAGGAGCGGTATTACTCATAGGTTGCACTTCCCCTCTTTGTGCAATGGAACCTATTTCAATAGGTGTATGGGGTGCAAACAGGGAAAGTGTGGTCTATTATGCTGAATGTCTGCCCTCATGGCAGCTGTGAACTTACGCTACCCTCAGGGCAGCGCATTAAAGTAAGTACGGAGCAGTTGTTTAAAAAAAACTCTGGGGGGCATGGCCAAGATGGCGGATGGCTAGGACGCGTTTCTCGATCGCTCTGTGCCACCGCCTAAATAAGCACACCATTAACGTCCGCCGGCCCACTTCAAATACAGGTGCCGGAAGGAGGAAGGCCCCAGCAGACCCTAGTGCAGGATGCTGGGGCCTTGAGATTCTTCAGCCAGAGCCCCGAGGAAACAGTGTGCAGCAGAGCTGCGGGGCACGGCTGCTGCCTGCAGGACACGGCCTGTTGCTGGAGCGGATGGTGAGAGGACCCATGGTATAGTGGGGAGCTCCTTGGAGAGCTGCTGGCATGGGCGGGAGGTACAGCCCTGCCCTTCCTTGGGGCTGATTCTTCAGTTCCAAAAGAAAAGCTGTGACTGGGTCCCAGCAACTGCGCCTGGGCCCAGGAGCATGAGAGGGTAGAGCTCTGAAGGACTCAAGATCCCTGCTGTGTGCACTGCACCACAAGTAGGCCCGGCGCAGAGGCCTACAGCACATAGCCCATCCTCAACAACAAGCAGAAGCTACCTGTGAAGAGGAAGATGCCCCCGGTGCAGGTGGCGGACCCTGTTGATAACCCCTCCCCCCACCCACAGATGTTTCTCGAGCAGAGGGGTTGAAGATAAAGAAAGCTACCGTCACTGGACAGTGGAGTGGTTGAGCTCCGTGGCAGACCCTGGCTTTGTGGTACACCTCTGGCCCCTGGCAGCCCCGCCTTTCCCCCTGGGACTGCCGAGGCATATGGCGGCCCTTGGTGACGGCGGTCAGGGCAGCTAATGGATGCACATGGACTGTAGTGACAGAAATAGGCCCAGTTCCTCTTTCTCACACAACTGCGTATGAGCTGAGGCTTAGATAACAGGACCAGCCCTCCACCTCCTACACGGGTCCAACGAGACCAGTACACCAAAGCTCTGGCAGAGGTAGGGGTACAGGACCATCACGAACAGCGGCTTGACAGCCTTGGGTGGATAGAGAGGCTGCAAGTCATGCAGGGGACCGCATATCCTCTGGACCGGAGGCTACAAACAGGGCACAGGCGGAGGTGCCATCGCAGTGGTTAGGACCTGCACTGTCGGAGTCACTTAACAACAGAGGCGGAACATTAGGGTTGGCAGAGCCCGGTGCCGGGGGGTGGCCTTTGCATGTCCAGACTTGACAGGAGGCCCTGACGGTCGCCGCTACTGCTCCCTAATCTGCATAGTAACTTGTAACGTGCTGGCGCACCCACCCCCAGAGACTTAACGGGATAGAATGTGGGGGAGAGATAGCATCCATGTGCGGGGCTCATGACTCAGTCTTCCGCTTGGATGGCGGGAGCGCAGCGAATAACGCCCCTGACAATAACCTCTGACCCAAACTTGGGTATCATGGCTGGGAACAGGACCAAAAAGAAGCGATCCCTCAAAGAAATGTTCGGAAAAGCAGTCAACTCAGGGACAGATGATAAAAATGTGAGCCAAGGGCCTGAGAACCGTCTGGACTTAGACGACAAGAGGGCCTAATCACCAAAGCATACCTAGAATCATTGTTCTCCTCCCTACACACAGACCTGCAGGTGATGAAAACGGAAATCGCCTTTTAACTTCAGGAGGTACTACAGGATGAGGATGAGCTGGGCAAGAGAGTGGCTGAGCTTGGGGACAAAGAGTCTCGCCGGGCGGAGGAGGTAGCTTGGCTTCACCAAGAAGTCAAAAGGCTGAAAGATCAACAATTGGACCTTCAGGCACACAATGAGGACTTGGAGAACAGGTATAGGAGGAACAACATAAGGATAAAAGGTGTACCAAACAAAGCAGAAGGCCCCAATCTCCGCAAGTATGTCATGGATCTCCTCCGACATGTCCCGGGCCTTCCAGAGACCTCTCCATTACAACTAGACCAGGTGCATAAGGTAGGCCCTGAAAGACCAGGGAAAGGACCCACGGCAGATATACTGGTGTGTGTCCACGATTTCCAGATTAAAGAAGACATCCTCAGGAAAACCAGGGACTCTCACCCAGGTAACTTCAAAGGCCACTCTCTGACCTTTTTTCAAGATCTCTCCAGGATCACTCTCCAGAAACGTAGGGACTTCCGCCTTGTCACAGAGCACCTACAGAAGGCCAAGATACCCTATGCCTGGGGTCACCCTTTCCGCATCATTTTCAGATACGAGGGATTGGTGCACCAGATTCAATCACTCAAATAGACCTGCATGCTCCTACTTATTGCAGCACAAGAAGACTCAGAGGGACAGCCCTCCTCTCCTAAACGCCAACGACTTACATGGCAGAAGGTGACAAACAACCGCCATGGGCCTCGACCCAATTTGGACACCATCAGTAAAGAGAGACAAGCAGTGCTGTAGGTCCTATCTGCAAAATCCACCCTCTCGACAGCACCCTGAGTTGTATAGGCTCCTGCCCCCAGGGGGTAGGATGGGTTCGATGAGGCCCTAAGTGAGGCGGCGGAGGGGCCGACAGACAGTTGACTTACGTGATGACCCGCCCTCCACACGATCAGTGGACCCACTCCGGGTTTCTGAGGAGGTATTCCTCTGAATCAGTCCTCTCTTGGCCTGATACGCCTCACCCCTACTCATCGGATTTTACAGACTTTAGTCTCCTGTTGTTTTTTTTTCTTAGTATATCCTTTTTGTTGGTTATGGGTGTCTTTCTGTCTTCTTTCTCTTCTTCTCCTCTGCACCAACCAAGGAAATGCATGGACCACAATCGCAGTGGTAACCATATAGCAGGATGTCCCATTGCTATCTTGCCGGCGCAGTGAGCCAGCAACAAGGGGGCTTTTAATCTACCAGGGTGCATAACATTCGTCTAGTGAGCCTCAATGTATAAGGCCTCAATAACCCGATGAAGCGCAAAGCGGTCCTATCCTATCTAGAACACTCCAGGGGGGACATTTGCTTATTGCAAGAAACACATCTGCTTGTCAGGGACATACACCACATGTGCTCTCCTTGGTTTCCTAGAAAATACTGGACCTCGGACTCATGTAAAAGGAATGGGGTAGCCATTGTGCTTACCCAGAGCTTCCAGGGAAAGGTAACTGAGGTAGTAGCTGAACAGAAGGGTAGAGCACCAGAGCTCAGACTACATTTGGGCTAAGTACAACTCACAGTGGTGTCTATATACGCACCGAAAGAACAATAGGAATACTTCCTGATTAATTACCTTACAGAAGTGCTAGCCACGCCTGACTGAGTGGTGGTGGGGGGTGGGGTGGACCTGAACCTAGTAATGAACAGAGACTTGGACCATTCTGGGCAATGCTGTACACAAGCCGGGACCCTATCACAGACTGGACATCACTGGCTCACGAATAGCTCTCTTAATGATATATGGAGGCAGATGAAACCTTCCACGAAAGACTACACATATTTCTCCACAGCCCGCAAAACCTATGCCTGTATTGACCATTTTTTGATTACAGATGCACTAAGGTTTGTGTAGCTGAAGCGACAATCGAGCCCCGCTCTCGCTCCGATCATGCCCTGATCACGCTATCTCTGAACCTGGGCGTCTCCCAACCACGCCTCTCAAGGTGGCACCTCTGTGATACAATGCTCCACTCAGACCAGATAACAAAAGCAATCCTCAAGTTATGCTATGTTACCAAGCATTTGTAGCGCGCACAGATACCCAAAAGTGTTCCGGCGCGATAGGCCTAAGTGAGGGTGAGCAGAAGTGAGAATAGCAGCTAAACCATTTAATTAAAGAGTAAGGTTTTCAACTGCTTCTTGAATGTCCTCAGATCATGGTTATTCCTGAGTAACCCTGGGCGTAGTTCGCGAAGTAGCACTTCGCGAAGCTACGCAAAGTGCACTTCGCACTACGCGAGCTACGCGTAGCACTTCGCGAACTGCATAGTACCTTGTTCGCACTGTGCCAGATGTTGTTTTCAATGATTGCACAGTGCGGACAAGCAACCGGCACTGTGCAATCATTGAAAATGGCATCTTGCACAGTGCGAGCTGTAGTTTTCTGCTGCTCAAGTAGATTTTTACTCGAGCGGCAGCTTTCTCAACGCGAACTGGTAGTTTCTCATCGCGAGCGGTCGCGAGCATACGCGACCACTCGCAATGAGAAACCTGACCTCCTCGCGTTGGGAATCTCGCCAGGAGGTTTATTTTCCATGCTCGCGATCGCCAACTTGATATTGCTGATCGCGAACAAGGAAAAAGTCTCGCCGGGATGTCATTTTGCTTGCTCGCGGTTGCCAACTTGACGTTGAGAACCGCGAGCAAGCAAAAAATGACCGCAGCACTACGTAACACTACGCTACGCGTGTTCGCACTGTGCTACGTGCAATTCGCGTAGTGCGAAGTAGCGGGAACTTCGCAAACTACGCGAGCGTAACGTAGTGCTTTGCCCAGGCTTATTCCTGAGCTCAAAGGGCAGGCTATTCCAGGCCCTAGCCGCCCTAACGGAGAGGGAACTCCCTCCTGTTCTGGTGAGGTGGTAGCGTGGAATGGCAACAAGGCATTGACCTGTTGACCGGAGATGTCTGGATGGCGTATAGAAATTAAAATGCCTAACTAAGGTAACAGGGTCCAGACTTGTAAAGGGCACCGTGGGTGATGGTTAGTGCCTTAAACAGGATGCGCTGTTCAACAGGTAGCCAATGCAAGTCGCAAAGAAACTGCTTGGTTCCGAAGCTTCGCGGAATGCCTAATATCATTTGAGTGGCCGTGTTCTGAATAGTCTGCAGTTTTGTTATCTGGTAGCAGGGAAGGCCGCTATAAAGCGAGTTGGTATAATCAAGCCGTGACAAGATGAGAGTGCGGGTCACCATTTCTTTGGCCGCTTGAGGCAGGAGAGGCAGATACTTCTTGAGAAGCTTCAATGTACCAAAGCACACTCCTGCCAATTTATTAATCTGAGTTCGTAATCTGAGGTCCTCGCTAAACCATACCCCCAGTTTTTTTGCTGGACTAGCCTGGGTTTTTGGCTTTTGGAAGCCCGCGGGCCAAAGGTCATCCAAGAAAGTCGGCGGAAAGGTCCCATAAAGAAGGACCTCCGACTTTTCCACATTACATTTGAGTTGGGCCTGAGCCAGCCAGTTAAAAACTACCGTCAGGCAGTTTCTAGCTGATTCCACAGAGGCCTCATCTTTCCTCTATGTGAAAAGCAGTTGGGTGTCATTGGCATAAGCTCATAGACTATCTCACCGATAATGACCGCAAGAAGACCTGTCCGGTGTCCCTGTGGGAAGCTTTAAAATTAGTCATACGCGAAGAACTCTTAGTTACACCAGAGGGCAAAAACAGGCTCAGAAAGGAGCACAGAAAACTTCTATATGCAACTGTAGTGGAGCTAGAGTCCATACATAAACTCACCGGTGCTCCTATCTACAGAGGGACTTAGAAAGGAAATGACTTGTCCTCCGCAGGTTGGATCTAGACAGAGCAGAATATCCCCTTTTACACCTCTGGCACAAATTCTTCCTCAGTGGCAATCGCTCAGGCCGCATGCTAGCCCACAAATTGCGTCAAAGGGAGGTTTCCGGGACAGTTCCGGCAAGTAAAGCTCTGACCGGGACAATAGTGCATGCGGACTCTGAAATAGCAGAGGCCTTCCGTGCCTTCTACTCTGGGCTCTATGCGGAAGGAGACTACCCCAATGGCGATATCGCTGATTATCTCCGGGCGTGCAGCTGACCACGCTACCGGTTGCTACTGCCTCTCTCATTGACTGCCCTATTCAAGTAGACAAGGTGGTTGCAGCAATAGCACGCCTCAAACCTGCTAAGTCCCCGGGCCCGGATGTCTTTACTCCATTGTTCTACAAGAAATTCTGCCAGGTTCTCGCTCCTATATTGGCACGGCTTTTTAAGTCATTTATTGACACGGGAACACTGTTATGGAAGCCTCTATATCGGTAATCCTAAAACCCTCAAAAGACCCCTTGGAATGCGCTTCCTATCGTCCAATCTCTTTACTTAATGTCGATGATAAACTATTTACTGGCATATTGGCAGCTCGCATTAACCCATATATGGCAGGGCTCATCGACCCACACCAAGCCGGTTTCATACCGATTAGACAGTGCGGGCACAATACCAAAACCCTTATACATCTCACAGATCTCATCGACCGCTCCCGAAAGGAGGCCCTCCTGTTGTTGGTCGATGCAGAGAAGGCCTTCGAGAGGGTCCACTGGCCATTCCTATTTGAGACGCTCTGCCGCTTTGGCTTTGGGGAGAGATTCCTTGGATGGATAAGATGCATATTCAACGCACCCAGGGCATCGGTCAGAGTTAACGTAAACTCCTCTGTGCTTTTCCCCATGAGCAGAGGGACTCAACAGGGGTGTCCACTTTCCCCTTTACTGTTCGCCTTATATATGGAGCCGATGGCCCAGAGAGTTTGAGACAATTCATAGATCTCCGGGATTCGCCAGGGGGAAAACACGCATACCATGAGCCTATACGCTGATGATGCGATCTAGTCTTTGTCGAATCCCGCGGTCTCGCTTGAGTCCCTGGTAGATGAGTTCTCTGGCTTTAGTGAGGTATCAGGATTTAAGGTGAACCTCCACAAGTCGCAAAGACTAAATCTCTCCACTACCTCTGCCATGGTTGAGGCCCTTGCCAGACAATTTCCATTTGCCTGGGCTGGCAATCAAATAAGATACCTAGGGATGCACTTGGTGCGAACACCTACCAAAACACTAAGGGCCTCATGTAGGTAAATACATTTTACCGGTTCTTAAATACCGAGCCGTACCGAATCGGTAAATTAGAATCGGTAAGTTATATGTAGGTAAAAATTCGGTAACAGTTACCGATTCGGTAACATTCGGTAAATACGAATCGGAATTCACCGAATCGGAAAATACCGAGGTGATAATTACCGAATCGGAAAATACCGAGGTGGTATCTAACGATTCGGAAAAGACCGAGGTGGTATCCACCGAATCGGAAAATACCGAATCGGTATGTACGGATTCGGTAAATAACATCACATGACTTGACGAAACAGCTAATCCTGTGCAACGACAGCCCACCCAACCAGGAACTGCCCACACCCAGGCAGGTGTACACAATTAGCCGACGTGGCCACACCCAGGCAGGTGTACATAATTAGCCGACCCTGGAGAGGCTTGGAGTGCAGAGGAGAGGCAGGGAGCAGTTGCATGTGCGAGCGGGAAACGAACAGCATGTCCAGCCAGAGAACACAGAAAGACGGAGGGGAAAGGAGGAGGAAGCTCAAATTCAGCCCCAAGGAACTCCAGGTGCTGGTGGAGGAGGTGGTGAAGCAGCACCAGAAGCTGTTTGGGAGGCAATCCCTGCAAGTGCCTGAGGCCGAAAAGCGCAACATATGGCTGGCCATCCAGGCGCAGGTCAATGCTGTGGGAGTGACCCACAGGGACATTGAGGTCCTCAAAAAGCGCTGGTATGACCTGAGGATTGTGACCAAGAGGAAGATGGGCGACATCCAGAAGGAGGCCAGCCAGACCGGAGGTGGAACCAACAGGGCACCTGCCCTCACCGAACTGGAGGAGCTGGTGGCGGCCACAATCGAGCAAGAGAGCGTCGTGGGTCTTGGGGACGCCGACAGCTCTGCCAGAGCTGCAACACACCAAGGTAAGACGAAAGCACAGCAATGTAGCCCCCCCTACCCCTATCCCACATCCCCCATTGTGAAACGAGAATCACACTGCAGTCCACACGTGTCAGTGCAGACAGGCAATGCATTCCGGGAGATGCAGTCAGGGCAACACTAACCATGACGTAAATGTCACAGGGCAACAGGGCATGTCACGCACTCGAGGCACAAGGAGACAGAGGACAGATTGGAATGTGAAATGATTTATTGTGACGCTTGCAATGCAGCCCTTCGGGGACACTGAGCCAATGTTGTTTTTCTGTCCACAGATGTGACATCATGCAGTACAGGGCATGCTGCAGGGGAGACGGCACACCTGCCACAAAAATCACCTCTAGCCAGCACGAGTTCAGACCAGGGAGCAGGCCCACTGGCAGCCGCACCACCAACACAGCCAGCCTCGCCGCACACAGAGCCAGCATCACCTCACCGAGAGCCAGCATCACCACAACCACAGCCAGCATCGCCACTCATGTTCGAATCACCGGCCACATCTCCGCTTGCAGGTGTGAGAATGAGGAGGCGTCCAGCAGCCAGGCTACGAGCCTTCGACACCTCGTCAGACGACAGCATGGGCCCAGAAGACCGCACCGGGCACCAGGAAGGGAGCCATCCCACTGTGCCCCACACCTCACAGGCAGCACAGACGGGAGCAAGAGGGCGCCGCAGGTCGCGTGTCCAGAGTCCACCAGCACCCACTGACGGCCATGGTGTCTTCTTGGGGCTCGAGGGCCAAATGTTGAAGCAACAGCGCCTGCAATCAAAGGCAGTTATGTCAGTCCAGAGGCACATGCGGGTGATGAAGACAAGCTTAGTCAACATGGACACAAACATTGGCGGCATGGCTGCGGGCATTCGGGACATGTCCCAGTCAATCCAGCAGTTGTGCAGCAAATTAGATGCTGACATCGAAGCACGGCGCCGGGAACGCCAGAGAAGGGACACTACCAGCAGGGCACTCAACCGTCTGGCAACTGCGACTTCCCTACTTTGCCGGCGCTCTGTGACGATGCAGGAGGGCCTAACACAGTGCTGCAGCGACCTGTCTCGGGGGATGGTGCAGGTGACAAGTGCACTAGGGGTGCTATTGACTAGTCAGGCGTCGACAACTGCTGCAGGGGATGCTGCGGAGCGCATCGACACCAGCAGCAGCATCACACCCCCCGTCCCAGAAGCACGCAGGAGCAGCAGGCGGCTTGGGGTTGGCTCTAGTGAGGATGCACAGGCCGTGCAATCCACCACTGCAGCGCGTATGCGCAAACATTGATGTGGCCCTGCTTAGCCACTTCCCATTGGGTGACGTAACCCTGGACATACTCCTTGTATAGATGGTATATTGCCAGATTGGCCTGTTCATGTGTTCATGGCGTGGTGCCACATTAAACTACGTCATGACTTCTCACAACTCGCTGTGTCCCCTCACTTACTCAGAAATAGTTGCATGTGATCTCTGCCCGTCTCTCTCTCCCATCGATTGCAGTTGGCACTCTAGCTGCGCTGCCCTCTGGCTGGCCTGACTCATCCTGGTTGTCCTCAAAATATGTTAGTTCCACATCTGTACCTTTTTTCGTGGCAAGGTTGTGCAGCATTGCACAAGTGGCAATAATCTTGCAGCAGGTGATGGGTTTGTACTGGCGTGCGCCTCCGCTCTTGTGGAGGCAGCGGAACCTGCTCTTCAGTAGTCCAAACGTGCGCTCCACCACATTGCGTGTTGTTTTGTGGGCCACGTTGTATCGTCTCTCACTCTGGGTTGCTGGGTGTAGGTAGGGAGTGAGGATGAATGAACGGCATGCATATGCACTGTCGCCTGGATGAGTAAGAGGGAACCATCAGTTACATGCCTCTATACACTCTGATTTGCAGGTTTCAAGGGGCGTCACTGTTACTTACCCAGCAGGTATCCCTCTCCGAATTCGCCGGCACTCAGTCGTGTGTAGATCCCACTATTCTGGAAGATGTAAGAGTCGTGGGTGCTCCCAGGAAACTTTGCAACAATATCTGTGATGATGTTCCCTGCATCACAGATCACCTGCACATTGATGGAGTGGGTGGACTTCCTGTTCCTGTAGATGTGCTCTGTATCAGCTGGTGGACAGATTGGGATGTGTGTACCATCAATACAGCCGATGACATGGGGGAACTGTGCCATGTGATAAAAGTCTGTTTTTGTTTTCTGCAGTGCAGCCTGTGTGTTTGGGAAGCTTATGTAGTGGTGCATTCTCTGCATCATGGCATCCAGGAACTTCCTGAAGAAACGGGACAGGCAACTCTGGGATACACCACCCACCGCAGCTATCACCACCTGATAACTGCCGGATGCCAGTAGATGTAGGCTGCAGAGCACCTGCACATGTGGTGGTATGGCGTGCGCCCTTCTTGTTGGCTGGTCCAGGAGTGGGTGCAGGTCCCTTATCAGGTCCATGATGGTTTCGGGGTGTAGCCTGTACCTCTCATGTATCTCTGCATCAGTCAGCTGTAATAGTGTGATGCGCTGTCTGTAGATTTGTTCCTCCCGTCGCCACACCCTCAGTCCTGCTGCCTGTAGACGTAGGCGCCTTGCAATGACGTACATGGCGGCCATGTTGTCCACGCTGTTGCATTTTGGGATTGCTTATGTGCATTGTTGATGGTTACCACCTGCTTTCAATCCGTGTTAATTACCGACTCTTATTTACCGATTTTCCTGGATTTCTTAATTACCGCCTGCTCCTACATGTCATTTTAAATTTTTACCACTTCATATTTACCACTTCATATTTACCGATTCGTTAATTATGTATTCGGTAAACATGAATCGGTATTTTGGAATTCGGTAACTATGAATCGGTATTTACCGCCTCATATTTACCGAAAAGTGGTTTTTGGACTCCTACATCTCACTTGTCTGAATACCGGTCGGTAACGGCATATTTACCGAAAATCGGCCGTTACCGACCGGTATTTCGCTACCTACATGAGGCCCTAAAAGCTAACTATAACCCACTACTGAATCTAACTAATAAAACCCTAGCCACATGGACTCGTTAGGGTCTCTCATGGAAAGGTCGCCTAGCCGCAGTCAAGATGACAATCATACCGCGTATACTCTATATTTTTCAGACTATCCCCCTCACACCACCCCCAGCCATTCTACAGAGCCTACAACGCACCATCAATCGCTTCATCTGGGGTGGGAAGCAACCTTGACTAAGTGTAATAATAAATCTTCCCCACAAATAAAGATGAATGTAGAGATTTATTAGTATTGTCTAGATCCAGCATTAACGGTCCAGTCTGCAGCTCAGATCCTGAACTCATCACGAATCTCCACACCAACATTCCATGACATCCTATAGTTCTGCTGAGCAACATTCTTAACCAGATTACAACACATCTCCCTCCCCATGAATCAAAAAACAAATAAAAATAACAACAGAATAATATAAGATAAGATAACAAGAAAAATTAATTGATAAGAGCTTACAATATAAAGCAAGTTGGTACATCACACAAATCACATAATACGAACCCAACTGCAATGCAAAGTTCATTACATAATATAATCTTTGAATTTGACAGGAATATTCCTATCTCTTTGAGTAGTCCTCCTGGAAGCAGGATCCCTACTCATAACTTGTTCCTCTTCACGCGTATGAGTACAATCATCAAAACTTTCACCAACACCACACTCATTCTCTATAGAAAGGTGCACCTTTGTGGATTTGTTTAAACACTTCACCAATCTAGACATGCTCCACACACACCCAGTGTTCCATTTCACAAAAACATTTCTAATAGAAACTATTGTGAAAGGACCAATGAAAGAAGATCTCCCTTTCAATGTATGCTTAGGGTTTTTCACCATCACCCTATCCCCGATATTCCACTTCTTGCTTTTCACTCGCATCCTAGAGTCATAGTCTGCTTTATACTTATTTTGATAAGTCAAAATTCTCCTATGTTTCTCTTCCTCAGAAACTATCACACCAGAGCTCACAGGCAGCCAGGATGGATTTAACTTAGAGATAGCCTTCCTTCCCCTCAAAGCCTCAAAAGGCGATAATCGAGTGACCGCATTTGGCGTCGTACGATGCGCCCACCATGTGTCCCTCAAAACACTACTAAATGAAACCCTAGAGTTAAGAGAACGCTGTGCACAATTCTTTACAACACGATTCATTCTCTCAGACAATCCATTCGCTTGAGGTGCATACAATGCTGTTTTCTGATGCACAATGTTGTAATCCTCGAGAAACTTGCGCATCTCATGGGATACAAATTGGACTCCATTATCTGTAATCAAAAACTTAGGCACGCCTTCTGAGACAAAAACATCTCTCAAAAATTAAATTACAATCCGGGTGTTCACAGAGGGAACACATTTCGTAACCACCCACTTAGAGGAGTAATTGACCAGGAGGATGACAAACCGCTCATATGACGGCAACAACTCAAAGGGGCCCACAATGTCTAGACCTAATTTTGACCAAACAGCATCAGGAACCTCAACAGGAGATAATGGTGCTCGACTGACAACATGGGACTTATAACTAGCTGCACAGGACACACAATCTCTGACAATATCTTCTACCATACGATCCATGCCAGGCCACCAGTAACTCTCTCTCACTCGAGCCTTGGTAAGACTCCTCCCCAAATGACCCTCATGAGCTGTATTGATAATCTTGCTCCTAAATTCTACAGGCGGAACAACCCTTTCACCTCTCATAAGATTTCCACCAATATATGAAAGTTCAGGCCTGACAGACCAATATACTCTCATCTCCTGATCCAAAGTTTTATAATCCGGCCAGCCCTCACTATTCCACAACCTTGCAAGAAAACAACAAAGTATACTCTACCCCTATGATTGAAAAATGTACAATGTATCAAATGTTTGAATGCAGACAAAATGACACTCAGGTTGGATTAAGGTAATGTGGCATACAAACACATAAAAGCACCCAAGAAAGAATACATAGGTGGAAAGACAGAAAAACAATCAATATAACAAATGTATTTCTTCTTTTTTCTTTCATTCACAACCTTAACAATCCCAATTCCCTATCTCTGTTCACACTGTCAACCCATGTTTCACACTTCATAGAAGACTCATTGACCCAACACACAATTTCAACATCATTGTCATCACCTACTTCCACCAAAGGTAACCGAGAGAGACAATCTGCAGACTTATTACTGGACCCAGGTATATACTGTACCTGAAAATTATACTCCTGCAAACCTTCGCTCCAGCGTTTAATCCTGGGCGTGATATGTTCACTATGTCTGCAAGAAAATATTTGAATGAGGGGACGATGATCTGTCCTAACCAGAAAAGGAATTCCCCACAAGTAAAACTTAAAGTGTTGTACAGCTCAGAAAATACTTAAAGCCTCTCTTTCGATGCAGGAATAATTGGTTTCAGCTCCCCTAAGAGCCCTGGATGCAAACGCTACTGTCTTGTGCTCTCCGTCCACCACCTGGGAGAGCACTGCACCCAACCCCTTGAGACTAGCATCAGTAGTCAAAACTGTCTTCTTGTTGGCATTAAAATGCCCTAGAGTAGGCATCTTTCCAATTTCAGCTTTGATCGCATAGAAAGCCCTCTGGCAATCACTAGACCACATGAAATGCGACCCTTTCTTTAGTAGCGCTCTAATAGGCTCAGTCACACAAGCAAATCCTCGAGCGAATTTGGAATAAAACTCGGCAAGACCTAAAAATGACCTTACTTCCTCCTTGTCCTTTGGTGTGGGGGCATTCACAAGTTCACAACACTCTGTGCCAGCTCCAATTTTGGTTGAATACCATCACCCAAAATCACATGACCTAAGTAAGAAACTGTTTCTACTCTGATGCGACACTTTTCCTTTTTCACAGTCAGACCCTTTGTGTTTAGTCTTTCTAGAACCTCCACTAAGGTTCGACTATGCTCCATATCTCCCTTCCCATAAATCAAGGTATCATCCTGAAAAAACATGATATTACTTATGCCCTCCAAAACGTTTTTCATGACTCTCTGGAAACATGCCGCTGTCGAAGCTAAGCCAAATGGCAGCCTCAGAAAGCGGAACGCTCCCAAAGGCGTCACAAAAGAAGTGAGATGCCTTGAGTCTACGTGCAAAGGAATTTGGTGATAAGCAGACGATAAGTCCAGTACACTAAAAATACGGGCCCCTTTCAGTGTACTGAGAGTTTCCGAAATATTGGGTAGAGGCTGTCGATCTACCCAAATCCACTCATTCAAACTTCTCAAGCCAACACACATCCTGACACCAGCACCACCATCCTTTGGGGCCAAAACAATCGGGGCTAACCACTCTGAGGATTCTATCTCTTCTATAACTCCCAATTTCAACAACCTATCAAGTTCAGATTTAAGTGTCTCCATCATCATGTTTGGCACTTTCCTTACTTTATGCACACGAGGTACTGCTCGGTCTTTCAAAACGATTTGGTGTTCAAAACCTTTAAGACAACCTAAGTCCTCAGTAAAGACTTCTGGAAATCTATCAAAATACACATCATTCTGGATGTCCAACACACCATTGTCAATCTCACGATCCACCAGCATAACCTGCTCCTTAGGATCCTTAGCATTGGGATTAAGCATCATGCCCAAGTCACGCTGATGTCTCCATCCTAATAGATTGTATCCTCTTTCCGCTACATAGACCTTTCCCACAGCATTTCTATCCTTGAATCTAATGCATGCTTCAACATATCCTAGAACATTTATCTTCGCACCTCCATAACTGACAGGACTAATGTCAGGTGGTAAAAGTACAACATTGCCCAAACCCACCACTTCATTCCACTGTTTGTTCCCAACCATAGTGAAAGGAGAACCAGAGTCGGCTAGAACCATGAAGTCAAAATCATCAACCAAAATTTTGCATTCAGGCATTGTTAATTTACCAATGTCGATTTCACCATTCCCACTATCCACATTCAAAATCACCGTGCGTACAACCTCAGTTTTCGTGTCTGAGTTACGAGTTGACCTACAAACTCTAGCATAATGTCCCTTGACCCCACACTTCATACAAATGGATTCCTTGGCATAACAATGAGGATAATTTGAAAAATGAGAAGAACTGCCACTCCTAAAACACTTCCCTTTAGGCAGATCTTTGGTTTTCTTTTCACTCTCACTGGAGTTGGGACGAACTTCCCTATCAGTTTTAATTGGTATTTTTTTTTTTAAATTATGAGTACGTGAATATTTTTCGGATGCTTTGAACTTCTCATGAGGAGAAACGTTTGCCACATTTTCTGAACACCCTAGGTCCTCTGCTTCGGCTACAACATGAACCTCACTGGTTTCCTTTTTCTCTTCATGGTTCTTCCTCATTTCTTTCACCCAAGAAGAGGTATTTTCCATACCTTCAACAATTGCAACTGCTTCTATCAGCGTAGGATTTTTAGACAAAAGTTTTTCTTGCACACGGGTATTATTTGTACATCGTACTAGTTGGTCTCTGACTAAAGAATCAGAAAGGTCTCCAAACTCGCATGTTCTTGCTAGAGTTTTGAGAGAAGCAACATAACTTTTTACTCGTTCATTGCTACCTTCTACCCTAGTGAAAAACGTATGCCTCTCCAGGACAACGTTTATCCTAGGACCAAAATACCTCTCTAACATCGTCATGGACATTTCGTAAACATCACTAGACTCACCCTCTCCTACTCCTACTGGAATAAGGCCCATACTATCATAAATATTTCGTCCCTCAACCCCCAAATAATGCAGTATGATGGCTTGTTTTCTAATAGCTGAAAACTTCTCCCCTCCAATAGCCACAATGTATGAATCGAATAGATTCCTCCACCTCTTCCAGGGAAGTATAGGATCACCCTTTTCGGGAATGAATGCTGGGGGCTGGGACATACTTGTAGAAGAGGCCATTGTAAATTAACAAATCCAAAGCTGTATGAATGTGTTAGTGAAGTGTTAAAATCATATGCAATGTACACTATAGTATGGCTGGACTAGTTAGATTTAAAAAAAATATATATAGTCACTGAAGTAAAAAAATAAATTAAAATAACTAATGTAGTCACCGTTGTCAATTATACACTTACAGTCTATTCTTAAATTAGTTGCGGTTGTCAGAGTTCCTGTTGCTTGTAGTGAAGTCTAAATGTCCAAAAAAACGTCAAAATATCCGAGAAAACGCGATGTTTTGAAGAAATTGTTCCACAAGATGGTGCTCACGCAAGGTCACGATGTGCACCCCCAACGTGATGATGAATAGATAGACGTCAGCAGTAAGCCAGGAAGCGCACGTAGATGAAATCTTCGGTGCGCGAGTGTCACAGTAATTTGAAGAATGCCGCCTGTGACATGAATGCAAAGACGTCACCAAGGGAAACGGGAAACGTACACAGAGGCAGATGAAGGCCCCCGATGTGCGAATGTCAGCGCAATTCGAAGAATGCAGGTTGTGACGGTTTAACAACCAAGGATCACACGGGTAAGAAAATGAGTAGTCTTACCTTAATGCAAATCATTGAAAGTCTTTAGTAAGTAGGAAATCATCTGGCGGACCTGATTAAAGAAGATTCCTGCAATCCACTGTAGAATCAGATTCACTTGATAGAATATGACGGCGTTAAAATTGTTTCTGAAGCAGTATGTTGAAATATCCACAACGTAGGTCCAAATAACAGAGTGTATCCCATCCTCGTCGCCAGTGTAATAATAAATCTTCCCCACAAATAAAGATGAATGTAGAGATTTATTAGTATTGTCTAGATCCAGCATTAACGGTCCAGTCTGCAGCTCAGCTCCTGAATTCATCACGAATCTCCACACCAACATTCCATGACATCCTATAGTTCTGCTGAGCAACATTCTTAACCAGATTACAACATTCAGCTTCTCACAGATAACAAAGCCGAAAATAGAAGGAGGGCTGGGGGTACCGGTATTGACATGGAATTTTCAAGCATCCCAATTAGGCTTCATCCTGGAGTGGAATTGTCCCCGCTCGGAGAAGCACTGGTCATTTATGGACCAAACTATCGCAGGAGTGAATATCTGGCGAGAGATTTGGCTCCCGCATAGACATAGGGTGTGGGGGCTGTACTCTTCTCCCATCACTGCGACAACTATAAAAATCTGGGATACAACAGCGATACGTCACGGTTTCACTTCCTGTCCCTCCCTGTTGACCCTGTTGGTTGACAACCTGATTTCCTGCCGGGGTGTAAATCTGAGCCATTTCAGCGGTGGCGTGAGAATGGCTGCAAAAGAGTAGGTTAGCTGTTTGACCACAATGGAATTATTTCTTTTGATCAGCTTCAGGAAGTCTACACAATCCCCACTTCTGATCACTACATCTATAACCAAGCGCGTCACCAGGTAACCTCTCTGGAGATGAGGCCAGGGGCTTCCCATCGCTTAACCCAGTTAGAAAAGTGGATCATTACTAAGGACGATGACAAACACCTTATAACGGAACTATACACGTTCCTCTCGGCGGACACTGCTCCTATGAAAACCAAAGGGCAGCTAAGGTGGCAGGAGGAAATAGGCAGACCCCTCACAAACAAAGAGTGGCAGGTCATCTATCTAAGGTCCCATTATACAGCACACAACATTTAGGGTACAGAAGCAGCATACAAGGTAGCTACATACAGGTATCTAACACTGGCCCGACTTCACCACTGGAACAAAGACTGCCGGCTTACTGCTGGCGGGGATGTGGAAAAACAGGCTCACTAATACACTTACTCTGGCATTGTCCCAAACTGGTGAGACAGTGGGACATGATACTCCGGGACATAAATATAGCCTTCAACACAGATATCCCACGTTTTCGTGCTTATCTCTTGCTGGGCCTCCCCAATCCTCTGACCTTCCACCTGCACTCTCTGAGAGGGAAGCAGATAGCTTTAGCCCTTAAAGCTGCGCGACTAGAGCTATTGGCCCACTGGGGCACCAAGAGAGTCCCAGATCATAAGTCATGGCTGGGGAGATTGTGGACGGTTCTGCGGAAGGAACGCCTATCTATGATGGCAGAAAACAAAGCTGAGGCATACCCCAAATGTGGTCTACATTTGTTTCTATCCTCAGCAAGGAATTTAGAAAAATAACTGAACCCAAGCTCTTGCAAACTCTGTGCCTTATTGCTACCACACAACACTCTGATTCCCAAAAGAACCGATAAAGAACGAGCTGGTGTCATTGCATGAGACATGATAAAAGAGTGCTATAGGGCGTGGAGGAGACGGGAGAGGTGGAAGGGTGGGAGGGGTGGGGAGCGAGGGTTTCCTTTTAGTTGGTTTTATAGGTTTTTGCTCCTGTTATCAAGCCTAGTTAAATGATGTTTTCCCTCCCCTCACGTTTTAAAAGACATAGCACAAATGGACTGTGATTTCATTGCAAACTTTTGGATATGTAGCCTAACGTTGCCCACTAATTTCACTGCCAACCTCGGGGTTGTAGGCATTTAGCTGTGTCACCTTTATATGCCTAATAAACCCGTTGCTGGCTACTGCCTATAGCACTAACATGATTCATGTTGATGTGTACACTTACAAAATACAAATAAAAAAGAGTTATTCCATAAAAGCCCCTCTGTGATTCTCTGTGGAGGTGGCAACCCGCTTGCACATTCAAGAGGGTAGAGAGATCCCCTTGCAGGCAGGTGCAGTGAGTGTCTGAACCTACCTACAGGGTGATGTATGGGGTATCTATGGGACCCCCTTTCACTTCTCCAAATGGCTGCCCTCAGTGGGGCACACTAACAATTCCCCCCCTCATTTTGTGGCGCATTGACTGTGCACCTCCTGATGGTTTCATTGCCTTTGCATCCATATCGATAATACTTGTGGCCACAAAGACATTCCCTTATTTGCAAAAAACGAGGGAATACCCTTTCAAAATAGCACTGGCATAACCTGTGCGCCAGCCCTATCACATTACAGAAGAGACCACAAAAGCCCCTGCATCCCCTTCTGTAATACCAAAGTGCCCTAGGAGCACACAAAGTGGATGCACACATCCATTGCTCTCCAAGGGCACTTTGTGTAATAAGGACCACAAGGCTTTAGGCATGGAAAAAGTAACTTTCTAAAAGTAGCTTTTCCTCAGTATTATTATTTATTAAAAATCTGACTTCACAAATGAATAGGGTGAATATCACAAAGAGTGCAGAAATAACATTTCTAGCTGTTTCCTAGTCAAAGATACCATTATTAAATGTAATATTGCATCCAGTGTTTCTCTATGGAACAGTCAGCCTTGCTAAAATGAAAATAGCCTTTAGGTGCTAGTCAATGTAAGGACAAGTTTAACAGTGAATCCGCTACATGTCCTACTTTCAAATGCAATGGGTTATAAGGCCTACTTAAGGTGACTTATTAATATTTAAAAGGAAGTCTGAGGCCTGTCAAAAAAGTTTATTTTAACAGAATCCATCATGCCCATCCTCACCACAAACAAGCTTGACTACGGCAACACCAACTGTGTTGGGATCAACAAAAAAACTGACCAGAAGGCTGCAGACAATTCAGATTTCAGCAGCCAGAGTCATTTTTCAACCTCCCATGCCAAACTCACATCAAGCCACATTTGAAGGAGCTCCACTTGCTCCCTATACACAAACAAGCACAATTTAAACTCCTCATTCACACTTTTAAGGTATTAAATAGCACTGTCCCAGCATACTTCAACAATCGCATCTACTTTCACAAACTTTCCAGATACTTCTGCTCATCCAGCCTCCGACACATACAAAAAACTAGATTCAGCAGTCAAGCCTTCTCCTACATCGCCCAAAGTGCAAAATGATGTGCCTCCTCCTCATTTCTTGAGCTCTGCAAGAAGCTGAAGACCAGGCTTTTCAAGTAGTCCCACTAGGCCCTAGGTTTGGCTAGACTCACACCTGAAGAGGGCCAGGATAATCTGCCAGGTAATAGTGTGCTCTTCAAATCTGCATAACATAACACAACAGATCCAGTTGCACTATAAAAACTACATTATTCACGTTACAATGGCAGCCCTGAAGCTGTGTTTGCACTTCTACTGTAGTGGTTGGCACAGTAGGTGCTTCAGTTCACTAGTAACATTTGACTAACATGCCCTGAATACATTTTGTACCATACACTAAGGACTTATAGGTAAGTTAACTATGTCAGTTTGGGTTGTGCCAATTCAACCTTGTTTAAAGGTTGACCATATACACTACAATTCCATTTAGCAGGGGTGAAGTGCACAGTGTTCTTCATGTAGCAAAGACATCTGGGGCACATTTCTGAGGGTGCACCATGCTAAAGATGGTTGTTTCCTACACTTCTCCCAGCTATCTCACTCCAAATGTTTTGGGGTCTTAATTTTCCCAGTTTCTTTCTGTAAATGAGCCATGAATATGACAAAACAGCAGTTTGCCTTTACGACTAGGTTCCTCTTACTGCATGCCTTCATGAGGGAGGACCTCAATGGTTATATTAGACATGTAAATATATATTTCTTAATTTCTTTGTTGATTTTAGTAACAGATAAAATCATAGTTGAAATATCTTCCTGTCCTTCCCTCCCATTACCCCCCCAAACAAGGAAAAAGATGTAAGTCACAGCTTATGTTAATAAGCATCGATCCATACATAACATGAGGGACACTAAAGCAACACAGTTGGTATCTTTGCATCTAAGTGCATTGTATCTACATTGCTGCCGCATCTACAGTATATATCAAACATTCGTTCCATCTGCATATTGTCTGGGTTCAGGATCTCACATTTCCTGTTGAATTCAGACTTCCCCTAAATCCTATGTCACCTTTCCTCCCTGTTGAACACCATTATAAACCAGTCTTTGTCCTACCCCACTTTTGGCTCATACCCACCACACGAATTCCCATAGCTATTGTTTTTGTGTGGGCAATTGAAAACATATATTTTTTTAATTCATAAGTTGTGTAATGGAATTAGGACTGTGTTAAACCAGTTGTATGCCTTAGTGTCAAAACATGAGCTCACAAGGTTCAGTTCTTACGCCATCCATGCCATTTGTTCCACATGCTGGCAAACCTCAGGTGAAATGGCCAGACTAGGAGAAATACTTTATAAATTATAGTTCGGTCATAGAGGAGGAAAATGGTGAGGATTTTACTGAGTCAATGAAGAAGAAAATCTTGTTACATAGTGATCCAGCGTCAATACCAATAATTGATCAGGGATCGATACTCAACAAATTACTGTAATGGCCCATACAAATTCACCCAGTATCCCTGATGCTCTGGGGTCAATTTGGTTTGTTCATTACTTATTTCTTTTATAAATCTCCTAGGACATTTGTTTAAATAACTGATTTTGACATCAACTCTTCTTCTACTTGGTCGATGGACCAATTAGTTGAATAGTTGATGGTAATGATAAATACTAACTCACTAACCGTTTATCAAAAATTAATTGCAGACTCTCAGAAAGGTTAATAATTATTATTATTTTTTTAATCTCAGAATTCAAGGTAAATGCTTATCTGCATCAGGTCACAATTACAAACATCGACTCTCACGAGCAGAGAAATTTGTACAGACTCATTCTGCAACAACATTATGCAATGAAGGTCGGGATAGAGTAAGAGACAAAGGATTCTACAAAAATAATTATGCCCAACAAATATTACCTAATGGAGGGATAGATGAAAAGACATTAGAGTCATCTAAAATAATGCATATCAATATTTTGTTGACGGAGTGGATAGGTGGAGAGACAAAAGATTCATAAATAAGTTCATTAACGCTGAGATTCTGAGAATGACATAGTCTGAATACAAACCTATCGGTCTGTAGGAAGTACCATCCCCTGGATCCAGGAGATGATGGAGGTTCCCCAAAAGGTAATCAGGAAACGCACAATATTTGATCAGGAACAAGACAGGATAGGAACTGTTAGGCCTCTCTGCAAACCAACGGACAGCGACGCATCTCCCCTCTTCCCTCCTGTCAGCCTAAGCTTTCTCTATGACACGCCCTAAAGGTACCCTAATTATAGTCTAAATTGACATGTCCATCCCTCAAATGTTGCATTTTACTTTCTAACTCAAACAGGGATTGGGGGGCGGGTGAGGTGGCGTTGTCACACCACCATGAGTTCGCATTTATTCAACTTTATTGTGTAAGAAGGTTCCCATGGTCCATATTTCAGTTTATTTATGTGTTCCCCATATAAGATACATTTTTGTACATTCTTATTTCATCAGTCAATATTTCCACAGAGCACATCCCCGGTCTCACGCTTGAGTACAACAATTGGCAGTCATCTGACGCTCTGGCCTGCACTGCTTTATGTCATCTGAGATGCTCAGCACATCTTGCTTGTCTCATGTCAGAGCAGACTCGCTCCGAAGAAACTTCTCCCTCCCAGTTATGTCAACCTTCAAAAATGGAGGCTTCATTCAGCACACTAAAGTAAATGAAAATGAACAATTATTAATTATATGACAATGAAACCTTCACTGTTCCCCACCCACCTTGCACTACTTTCCCATTAATGTTACCTACCATAAGCTTAGTGCAAAAGCGGCATTAAAAATTAACCTTTAAAGCAGGGTGTGATGTGCAAAGCACTGAAATACATGCGGCCTACTCATGCAACTTCTTTGTTTACTTTCAAAACACAAGGTATTACAATAATATTTATTGACGTGTTATTTCAGGCATGCGCAAAGAAATTCCCCTATGTTTATTTGGGTGCACGTTAGATTTGCCACATCTACTTACTGTTAGTACGTATTATGGGGGTACTCGATTCGAGCAGGTTTCATCTTTGCAATTCCCCCCTCTGATGGCTTTTAGAAGCCATCATAAATACCTACCATACCGAGTACCATCTTTATTTTATTTTTAAAACTCTGTATTCTTTTCTCTTTTTATGGAACCTTCATCTAAATCTTTTATTAAGTCATAGTATTCTCCTTTCATCTCTTCTAATTCTATCTCTTCTCTTTTTCTCTTTCTTGCTCTTCTTTTATTTTTTAATTCTGTTATTTCTTTTCTTTCTCCTCTTCCCTTACAACATTTATATGCTGTTATTATTACTAAAGCTATTATTACAATTGAGACTATTGGCATTATTATTTCCCTAATAGACTACTTCCAAAGGTAGAAAACCAATTACTTATTGAAGAAAAACTCTTACCAAGTTTCTCCCAAACACCGTCAATCTCCAGTTGGGTCAAATCTGTATGCAATTTCGTAATATTCTATATATATGCCTCAATTCCTTAACTTTTATCTGGGATATAAGTGAAGCAATGTTGGACTTTCAACATTTCACAGACTCCACCATCTTTTGCCAATAATATATCAAGGGCAAGTCGATTTTGCAAAACCATCGATCTGATTGCAACCATTTCTGTGTCGATCATCAAAAACCCACCAGCAGTATCTGTAGATAGTCGGTCAACCACTGTGGACAATTTTTGAATTTTGTGTGAATTTAAAACTCCAACTGAAGGTATCAGTGCACCAAAACTTTCACCTGCTATTTCTGAGAAACTTGCTCTTTTGTTACGTGTTAGTCCTTGCTCTATTTCATTCAGTTTGTGTTTGCTTTGGTTCATGTGTTACACCTTAGGAAAGACAAAATAGCAACTTCCATACCAATGTGCAGGCAACCTATAATATGCACTCTTGCCACACATAATAAACTCCAGGAAAGACAGGATCAGTTCCATCCTTCAATCCCCAACCTCCCGTAATTTGGAAGGTATGTTCACATTCACTAGAACCAATAAAGTGGCTATTATAGTTAGTCTTAGTTCTAAGCAGACAAACCTTCCCTTTCTGTGACCAGTCCAAACCCATTGCAGGGTATTTTTCGCCCTTTTCATAAATTCCTTCCCTAAAGTCCCATGGTGGTATTCGGGACTTTTGTTCAGCAGCTTTCTTTCGGAAACTTTCTCTTCTATTTTCTACCATTTCTACGAATACTTTTTCTTCAACCCTTAAACTACATGTTAAAGTATTCTTATAAGCATGTTCTATGTCTAAAGTTTTAGTAATATGGAAAAACTCTCCCATATATTGTGCATTCTTAGCACTAAACACATTCAATTCTTTAATAACAGGAATTTCAGCCCGGGCTGTGGCTGGATGCCTATTTGGGCTCCGGTTGCCGCCCGCCGACCTGATAAGGCCTGTGGTGTCCATTCTTGCCTTCTGCTCAACACCAGATCATTAGGCAGTCATGCCTTGGACATCTATGATCTGTTGGTCAGGGAAAGTCCTTTATGCCTCTTATTGACCGAAACCTGGTTGGGTGAGGCGTCTAACCCGGACATCTTCGCTGCCATTCCTCCAGCCTATAACATCTTTCGGCAGGATAGGGTCAAGGGTAGGGGAGGGGGAGTTGCGGTGGTGGTGAAGAAGAGTGTCTCCTGCTCTCTTCTCCCCCTGAATACTCTCTCTGGCTCTGAGGCTCTTGCTTTCACGCTTGGTCTGTCCCCGCATCAAGCCTTGAAAGGGCTATTGGTATATAGATCTCCAGGTCCGGTAGGTTCCTTTTTCGAGGACCTGCAAACGGTCATGTCCGATTTGGCCCTGTCCTCACAGCACTGTTTGCTGGCGGGTGATTTTAACTTCCATCTGGATGTGGAGGATGACTCAGACGCACTTAGACTGATGGATATCACGTCTCCGCTGGGTCTCGCACCTTTTGTCTCGGGGCCTACCCATGATCGGGGTCATACTTTAGACCAAGTGTTCTCTTCGACCCCTCTGGCTGACATCGACGCTGTGCCAGTGCTATGGACAGATCACAGGCTGATTAAGTTTTCCATACCGGGGGATGTGGTCCCACGCAGTAACAATCTTACACAACCTAGTTCAGCCTCCAGGGCATTGCACAAAGTTACGCCTGAGATGCTTGCGTAGACGCTGGTGGACCATCCATGCTCCGTCACGGGTGATCTGGAGCGGGATATTGAGGCCCTGCAGCTCTGGCTGGCTGAAAGGCTGAATGACCTTGCCCCTGCAGCTGTCCCTCGGGCCATGACCAAACGATTATCTGCGCCTTGGTTTACAGAGGCGCTTCGCCTGTCTCGCTGCCAGTGTAAGGTCGCGGAGAGGACTTGGCGCTCCCATTATGATGGGGAGGCTAAATTAGCCTACAGGGCGGTAGTGAAAGTTTTTCACCGTGACATCGTGGTAGCGAAGAAGGAATATCTGGCTAGACGGATAGAGGCGTCTATGAACTCCTGTAAGGAGATCTTCACTGTGGTAAGGGAGTTCATGACCCTGAGATCCACCGTGCCCCTCTTAGTGTCATCCGATACTTGGGCTTGTGATCTTGCTAGCTTTTTTACTGAGAAGATTAAGGTCATCCAGGCCTCCTTTGCGGAGAGGACTGGCGAGGGGAGGCGTAGCACTGGGGTGGGCCTTGATCTATCGTCCATGCCAGATGTTGTGCTGGAGGAGTTTTCTGCTATCTCCAAGGAAGCTTCCCTGTTGCTGCTGACCAATTTGAAATCTGGTTCGCCACTGGACCCCTGCCCGGCCAAATTTTTGGCCGGGATGGCATCAGTTGTGAATCCATTGGTCAACCCTCTCCTTAATGCTTCCTTGAGGGAGGGCAGGGTCCCATGCGCCTGGAAGAGGGCGATGGTGATCCCCCTCCTGAAGAAGCCTGGATTAGACGCCGAGGTGTTGGCCAATTATAGGCCAATTTCCCTTCTCCCGGCCCTAGCAAAAATCACGGAGAAGCATGTCCATGGCATTCTATCTGGTTTCTTAGAAACCAACCATCTCCTGCATCCATCACAATCTGGTTTCCGCCCCGTTTTAACTACCGAGACGGCACTGCTGGAAGTCTCGGAGGTTATTCGGGAGACATTGGATGCAGGCGGCAAGGCCATGCTTGTCATGCTAGACCTGTCGGCGGCCTTTGACACCGTCCCCCATGAGGCGCTTCTCGCCAGGCTGTATGACATCGGGCTTAGGGGGACGGTGCTTAAATGGTTTACATCTTTCCTCGAGGGCCGCCGCCAAACAGTCTGGGTTTCCCAAAGCACCACAGAAATTCCGCCATTGGGAGTCGGAGTTCCACAGGGATCTGTGTTGAGCCCGACTCTCTTTAATATCTTTATGGCCCCTCTGGCGGCACTAGTGGAGGCCTTTGGGGCCCAGATTGTATCGTATGCAGATGACACTCAACTGCTCTTCACGTGCAAGAAAGATCAGGCATTTGACGGTGTGGGCATTCGGGGCTGTCTGGGGATGGTCTTTGACTGGTTCCAGCAGAACAGTCTCAAGGCCAACTCCAGTAAGTCAGAGGTCCTTTTCTTTGGTTGCACCGCTGACCCTGAATGGCAGGTCTGGTGGCCTATGGACATGTGTCCTCCGGCTCAGTCCTCTCTGGTCGCTAAAAACCTGGGAGTCAAGCTGGACAACAAGCTTACGCTAAAAGCACATATCCTTGGTCTGGTTGGCACATGTTTTGGTATTTTGAAGATGCTCCGCAAATTTTTACCATTGCTCTCTGAGGAGCATAGGCGGATCATTGTCCAGGCTCTAATAGGCTCGAGACTGGACTATGCCAACGCCCTTTTTTTGGGGCTTCCGGACTACTTGGTCCAGCGCTTGCAGGTGGCGCAGAATGCGGCGGCACGTGCTATTTTTGGCCACCGTAGGCGAGCGGGGGTTTCTGGGCTACTGCAAGCATTGCACTGGTTGCCTGTCCGGAAACGGATTATGTTTAAGACTTTGACTCTTATGCACAAAGCTCTGTTTGGTACAGGGGCTAAGTACCTGCAGCGGAGATTGACTTTTTATCGCCCCACCCGCGCTCTACGTTCAGAAGCATTATACCTGGCTTTGGTGCCACGTGTTAAGAAAGCTCGTATTGGTGGGCCTTCTTTTAGCTTGAATGACCCCCACCTCTGGAATTCGATGCCTCTGGCTTTACGCAGTACGTCCAATTTGTTTTTGTTCAGGAAGAGCCTTAAGACCTGGCTTTTTAATCTCTAGGTCTTCTTCTTGTTCTTTTTATATCTGTTCTGTTTCTATGTAGTTATGTTACTCTCGCTGAGCTGTATGCACAAAAGCGCCGGGACACTCTATCGGAGTAGCCGAGCGCTATATAAATGCTTTGTAACATAACATAACATAACATATTAGAGTAGTGGTACTCAAGTTTCCTCGTTATATAGAATAGGCTGGTAAGTATATTACAAGACACATCATATCTTAATGGAAGGTAGTGATAAGTCACCCCTTCAGAAACAAATGATGGTAATGGCATGCACACATAACAATCGCTTACATTCATAGTTTCTACATACTCATAGAGTAACTTGGTAAGGACATTTAACGAGAAATCACTAATTGATTTATCATGATGGAGAATGCCTCCATCGAAAGGTACTATTTTAGTAAATACAACAGAAGAGGATGGTTGGTTACTCGATGCGCTGTGTTGTGGGCAGTATGCTTCACAATATCAGGTTGCTCACAAGGATATAGGCAATGGCCATCCAACCATCACCAGAATTGCAGACAAAGTCCACACGATTAAGGAAGACCACCTCGTCTAGATGCCGCTTATGGGAGCACTCTCCGATTCTGTTACCAATGCCACATCGGTTTCTTGAATGTGAGCCCCGTCCACCAATACAAGTTGTTCTTCCTTAATACATGTTGCACAGGTGACTGTGGATTATCTCTGCTACTGCTCATGCATTTTTTCTATTAATAGTTCTATTGACCTTTATCTGACGTTTTGGATGATACACTCAGCAGTGAATCTTGGTCCGAATGTTATTATATATGGGAAACATCGTGTGATCTTTGCCCTGAAGAAGTCTGTGCTTATATCGCATTTAGACGAAACACGTGTTGGCTAGGATCCTATTGGAAGTATTATGAGAAATAAAGAAGAAGAAAAAGAACATTTGTGGATACATTTATTATTAACTGTACTTAATACTATGGACAATTTTTGCTCAGGATATAATATCTGTTGTTACTATTTCAGTATTT
The DNA here is from genome assembly GCF_964204655.1 of Triturus cristatus. Lineage (NCBI taxonomy): Eukaryota > Metazoa > Chordata > Amphibia > Caudata > Salamandridae > Triturus > Triturus cristatus. The sequence continues at coordinate 387,371,940 of NC_140583.1, forward strand.
GGGGTTTAGTTAGTGACATCATTCATTCTTTCACTTGTTACATTATTAGTATTATTTCTTTTGTCAGTTACCATTAGAATAGGTATAAGAACAGATAATAGTATCCACATAAATGTTAATAACAAGACACTACATAAGCAAGCTTTAACACACCTACGTTTTAAAATAGGTTTTGGATGTTCAGTCACTTCTGCTTCAGCCATTTTCTTTCTATAAAAACGTAAACATCTATGTATGCCTCTAATTTCTAAAAATAAAATAAAAATAATAGTGTAATCCTTCACTTCAAAGCTTTCTTCTTTACCCCCTTTCCTTTTTATTCTTTTTCTTTAGTCTGCTTTGAATTTTTTATTTCATTGGAATCACCAAGGTTGCACCTTATTTTGTCACAGTTCTTTAAGGAGGTCTTAGTTTGCTTTCATCAACTTGCTCAGTGTCAGAATTTTCTTTTTCTTCGCTTGGATCTGGACTTTCAAGTTCTTCCAGAATCACGTATGTCCACTCGGGTGCTCTGTATTTTAGACTTGGAATTCTCACTCTTTGTGTTTTTCATACTAATTCTTTTCCTGACACTTCCTGATCTGTCTGACTGGATATTTCATTACTTTGCTCTGGTCTTTTTCTTAGCCTTCTTTTCCCGAGAGTGTACTTCAGTCTTTTCACTCCACTTGGCCAGTTATCACCCTTTCTTGGTTTCTTTGCTTTGACCATGTTTTCACCTTCTACATCTGGTTCACAGGTTCTTTTGCTTGCCCTTTCTTCTGGATGACTTTCTTTATTTTCAGTTTCTTCCTGTTTTTCTGTTTCTATAATAACTTCCCTTTCAGTTGTAAACTCATTTTCTTCTGGTTCAGATACAGTTTCACCTGTTTCAAGTTCTGCTGGAAAATTCACTTTCTTCTGGATCATCAATGAACTTACTTCTTTCTAGTTCAACTATAGTTTTACCTGTTTCAGGTTCAACTGGAAGTTCACTTTCTTCTAGATCATCAGTGAACTCACTTTTTTCTTGTTCAACAACAGTCTTCGGAACCCTAGCATCTTTCTTCCACTATACTCGACTTGTGCTTGGCTGTTCATCATCCGTTGGTTCATTAGAATCTGTCACTCTAGATTCATCAGCTTCACACACTTCAGCCACTGACCTTTGTTTCTGATTCACCGGTTGTGGCTCTTTCGGTCTTTCAGGTGGATCTAGGGTTCATTTGGTGTGGCTCGCATGAATCCAATTTGGCAAGCCAGCACACTTCACTATTGTTGTCATCACCTGGATGATTTTATGAGGTCCGTGCCAACTGAGGTCTAAACACGATTTTCTTACGTGTTTCATTAATGTAGACCCACTCACCAAAACTCAGATCATGAGGTGGATTTCAATGTATTATTGTGGCGTCTTCTCCAACCTGGTGGGACACAGAACATACCAGTTCAGCCAATCCTCGAGTAAATGGACCTCCTTCTCTCCACATTTGTCTCCAACTTACAACTGTCTTTCTCCCTGGATTTCGCTGCTGACATGTGATGCACCTCTGACAAAGGCTCTCTGCAGTGACCCTAAACTTCGGATTATACCATGTCTGCTTAAAGAGTCTGATCATTGCGTCTTTTCCAATATGTGCATGTCCATGGTACACCCTGGCCATGTGAGAAAGCAAAGAGTCTGGTAAAACTGGGCTCTCATCCTGATAAACCCATAGTTCGTCATCTGCTCTCTTTCTACAGCCTGCAAGTTTCTAAATTCCCTTTTCCTCATCACTTGCCTCTTGCTGCATTTGCCTCACCTCATACCAAGTTTCTAATGTTGTTGTAGTTATAAACATAAGATGGCATTCAGTATTTCCTCCTTCAATTGACCTGTTTAGAGCCATTGTATTTTGGGCACAATAAAGTGCAATTTGGTCTGCGTATCTATTGCCTATTTTCATATAATCGTCTCCTGATTGATGGCGGTACATTTGACTACTGGAATTCTTATGGTCAATTGTAAAGCATCAAATAGCTCTTTCACAAATTTACCATTTCGTATAGGGGAACCTGAAGAAGTCAGAAATCCCCTTTGCATCCATAGCTGGCCGTAGTTGTGCACAATTCCAAATCCATATTGGCTGTCCGTGAAAGTGGTTACTTTTAGACTTGGCAACTTTACATGCTCTAGTCAGAGCTATCAGCTCAGCTATCTGGGCGGAGTTTACTCCTTTCAGAAGGATGCTTCAATAACTCCTTCTAGGGTGCAAACAGCATAGGCAGTGGGTAATTCACCTTTTTCATTCCTCAAACACGACCCATCAACAAATAACTCACAATCAGATTCTTCCAGAGGACTGTCCTGTATATCTGGCCTAGGTTTAGTACACAACTCTGTCACATCCAGGCAATCGTGATCCGCTTCCTCTCTCACTTCCTCACAGAGAGAATTGGGCAATAGAGTTGCCAGATTCACAGGAGTGCACCTGACCGCAGACACATTTTCAGCACCCAGAATCACTCTTTCGTACTTAGTCAGCTGACTAGAAGTGATATACTGAGTCCTAGTATGAGTCAAAGAATCTCAACAGAATGTGGCACATATACTCTGACAGGGTAACCCATCACAATCGATTCACTCTGTTCCAGACTCATGCAAGTAGCTGCTACTGCTTTCAGACATCCTGGCAATGCTGTACCCACTGTACCCAGGGCAGCAGAAACGTATGCTACTGGACGTCTTGCCATTCCATGTTTCTCAGTTAGGATAGAGAGTGCACATCCATCTCTCTCACAACAAAACAGTGCAATTTCTTTTGTATAGTCTGGCATTCCCAATGCAGGTGCTCTGTAGAGACTACTTCTCAATTTCATGAAAGCATCCATAGCTTCATCATCCAAAAAAATTGGATCTTTCACATCCTTTTGTGTCAATTTCTTGAGGGGTTTTGCAATCTGTGAGAAACCACATATCCAATGGCGACAATATCCAACCATTCCCAAAAACATTCGCACCTCTTTCTGAGTTTTAGGTGGATTCATCTGTTTGATCACACAGATTTATTCCGGGGTTACTTTTCTAACTTTTCTATTTTGTGTCCAAGATACTGTACTTCTTGTTTGCAAAATTGTAATTTTGCTGGGGACATCTTGTGTCTTCCGTCTGCCAGATGGTTCAATAAGGCAATTGTGTCTGTTATAGGCCTGGGCGGTAAATTCCGTTCCGTTCGCGGAATTTGCGGAATTTGGGTAATTTCGCGTTCCGCGGAGAACGCGAAATTGCCCAAAAATCTGCGTTCCGCGACTTCGCGAAATTTTTTGCTTGTTCGCGTTCTCAATATGCGTGTTCGCGAGATATTTCACCCCGAGCACGCAAACAGCGATCGCGAACAGGAAAAAAGTATCGCGAACAAGCAATTCCGCGTGTTCGCGGAATTTCTGCGTGTTCGCGGAGATTTTTTGCCGTTTCGCGGAGATTTGCGTAACGCGATTACGCAAATTCCGCCCACCCCTAGTCTGTTACACATGCCTCTCGTGTCTTTGATACCACCAGTAGCTCATCAATTTACTGAACCAAAACCGATTTTCCTGGCATGACTACAGTCTCTAGATATTTTTTCAAGATCTGATTAAAGATTGAGGGGCTTTCTGTGTACCCTTGAGGGACTTGGAACCATGCCAAAACACGGTCTCCAAACCAGAAAGCAAACAAATACTGGCTATCCGGATGCAAAGGAATCGAGAAAATTCTTGACACAATCAATCATCTATGCATCACAAGGAATTTGGTAAAGAATCACTGCTGAATTTGGCACTACTGGGCAATAGAGCACTACAATTTTAATTATTTCGGGCAAATCCTGAACTGTCCGGTACTTCCCACTGGGCTTTTTGATACCTATGATAGGTGAATTACAGGGACGGCCCATTATTTCTTTTAGGATTTCCTGTTCAATCATTTGATCAATTACTGGAGCAACTCCTGCAATCACTTCTGGACTCATTTTGTATTGTGGTGTGTTTGGGTACACAGCACCATTTTTCACTGTTATCTGAATCGGATCTACTCTTGTCATTAAACCAATTTCCTTTCCTGTAGAATCCCACACATCCTGATTCACTGTACTTTTTAATTCTTCAGACAGATTGTTTTCAGTGAGAAGCGAAAACAACTCATTCACTTCTGTCCCTTGTTTTGCTAGCATCATCTTAAACTCCACATCTTCATCTGGGGTCTGAAATGCAATTCCATCAGGGGTACAATAGATGGTGCAATTCATTTTGCACAGTAAATCAAGAGATTTACTGAGCTCGAGTCACATACCACAAACCGATACATGTCTTTACATTTTTCAATATGAATATGAGTTTGTGACTGGCATTCTAATATGCTAATTCATGACTCCTACAACTTGGATAGTTTCTCCTGAGAGGGGTAGGTTCGGAATTTCTGCAGCTCTCACAGTAGAACGGGTAGCACCAGTGTCCACTTTGAATTTAATATTTGCTTCTACCTTTCTGTCAACAAATGGACCTGACTGATCTACCGCTAAAGATGCGCCAAGTACGCACTCTTCCTCCCCCCTCAGGCACCGTCTTTGAAATTAGTCTGAATCATTTCCATTGCACTGCATCCAATACTGCTGACTCACAACTTGATTCTTACCAAGTGGGTCTCCTCCATGACATCCGGTATTCACATTGTACCTTTGCACCTGAGCATTCACATTACTTGAAATTGGAGCTTGTGGAACCTGTAACTATTGCATAAATATCTGATGCTACTGCTGTTGGTTTACACCCACCTCATTCTGCATCTGTGGAATTAAATTTTGATTTCCCCTGTTATACTTTTGAGCAGTTCTACACTCATTCCTCCGATGTCCAAACTTTCCGCACGCATGACAAGGAAATTTCTTCATAGCTTCTTCCTTACTCATTTTCACCTTTCCTTTACCTCCACTGTAATTCTGCCCAATCTGACTATGTCCACTTGCTTGATTATTGCTATTTTCTTGTTGCTCTGCTACCTTCACTTGTGCCCACATCATTTTCTCCTTTAACTTTTTACGTTTACTGTCAGTTTCATCACTACAATACTTTTCATATTGTATGATTTCATCCACTGTCTTGCTCTGCCAACAGATGAACTTCTGTTGTATCATGTTGCTAATCTCAGGCTTAAATCCAAACAAAAAACGATACACAGAATGTCCCATGTCTTTATCTCCAATATTTTCAAAACCACTATACTATATGAATACCTGACGTTTGTTTGTTTCATCTGGTGCCATATCCTTGAGGTCGCTTGTCCTGCCGTGAGGGGAACGGCTTTTGCCAGTGGAATCCTGCCTAGAGTACCCCTTGCGCTCCGTATTGCCATGAGGGAAACGGCTGCTAAAAACTTAATTTCCCAGCACTCCCTGCCCCGGGCACCTGCCAATTATGTCATCAGGAAGCGCCGTGGAGGGATTAAAGCCCTCAAGGAAACCCGCAGCGCAGGACGCGCGTGGGCCGCGCCCGGGCGAAGCGCGGGCCAAGGGCGGGCCTGTCCTTGCCCGTCACTGACAGGAACAGACTGGGCTGGGCCACCCCCCTAACGCTGACTGACCGCTGGTGCTCGTAAGGTATTGCTGACCATCGTGGTTGCTGGGCTGCTGGGGAATTTTCAACTTGGGTTAATCTGTGTAATATTGGTTACTCCGGACTTCCCCTTTTTCTGTTGCTACCACTGGACACCGTGCTGCTTGTTCTACACCTTTGTATTCTGGTTATAATATCCGGAGACATCCAAAGTCTACGTATTTGGTTTTTGGTGCTCCTTCCTGATTCGTAAGGAAAAAAGGGAGGAAATGGCAACTAAGTTGGGCAAGGTAGGAAAGGGAGGGAAGGTGGTCCCTACAGGCTCCGTTATGGGTACATTGGATCAATTCATTGTACGTGCTTCTTCTATCTTAGTTTATGAAATTGACCGCACTGAAAAAAGACTGTCAATGGATATTGTGGCCAATAGGAGGTCCTCAATGGGTCTCTTAGCTGGGGCAGTGTCTCCTATAGTGTCAACCACTCTTACTATTATTCCTGGCCCAGACGTTCAGCCGGCTGAGTGCATAGTCATTGAACAGGGTGCTCACACTGCTTTAGTCCATTCTGCACCTAGTGTATCCCATAGGGGGTCGGATTCTATATCCACACCTGTATCACCTTCTGAGGGCCATTTAGATTCTTTAGATGGTAGCACTTCGCCCGTTCCTTTGGGGAACAACGCTAGGACTAGCTATAGACGTGGGGTAAAACTAGCGCACCCACTGCCAGTAACCAAGAGGAAACGGGGGAGTAAGGCCCAGAAGGGCAGGAAGGCAAAAAACCAGAAGCCAAATGTCTTAGTTGGATCTCCTGGAGGTATAATGGTGCCTGTAGAAAATAGTGCTGAGACCCCATCCCCAATGCTGACTTTGACAGACCAGGTAACGCTCCCAGGAATAGATATCTGGTCTGATTTGCCATGGGATAAAATTGAACTGCTAATTAACAGCATCTGTAATCCTATTTACAAAAGATTGACTTTGATTGAAAAAAGACTAGGAATGTTAGAAGATGTAGCAGGTAAATCTACTAACACTACCGACAATGTGAGGCCTACGGACAGTGCCAGTAGTGGACAGTGTATGGAGGGGTCTACCACAAATATATCAAGGCCAAATTCAGTAGTACAGTTCCCACAGAGAAGGGTATCTGTAAGTATCCTTACCATGCCAGTGTGTGCTCCTACTCCCCAGACCTCCATGCATGCTAAAACTGGAGTACAGGATCCATGTACGGAGGGTGTAGTGCTGGATGGCTTAAACCCAACACCACCTGTCCATGACAGGGGTAGTAGGGTGCCCTATGATACATCTTTAGGCAGCCTTCCATGTTTGGACCTCCCTCCCCCATCTACCCCCTATGTGTGCATTCTGACGGGGGTGCCCCCATTGAAATCGGGACAACGGGAGAAATACATTGATCTAAAAAATAAGTGTACTCATTGGCTAAACATGAACCGAACACTACCACATGGAGCCTCGGCAAAAATCCTTTTTGCAAGAAGGGTGGGCTGGGTTGGGTCAAGACAGAAAATGATTGAGGGTGATTGTATCGTTATAAATTTTGGGGATGCCAGCACAGGGGAATATATCTGTGGCTGGCATCACCAAGGCATGGCTTCCAGGATAAAGCCTCTTCCCCTAACATATTTTTACCCTGCCCCCCCTTTAGGCCCCTGGAAAAATAGGGTATATAGGAGTGGATTGGCAGGGCGACCTGGGGGGGAGTTTGGAGTCCCAATAGGAAACAGATTTGAGGCCTTGTCTGGGCTAGAGGAGTGTGATTGACAACAAAATATGACTGAGCATCATAATTTGGTATGTACACCCAAAGATGCTATTCCTCCTGTTCTAGGCTTTAAGATATCAGTTACGGCCCCTAGAAACCCAACTGTACCTAATTATCCTCCAGATAGGATTACTGTATCCAACCTTTTATCTGTCAATAGCCGGATGCACCAAGGGAAAACGGGGAAACTGATTCAGCATTACAGATGGAGGCCATCATGCCCCTGGCCCTTCCATCTACTGACCCTGGTTGTCCTATGTTGAATGATCCATGTATTTCCAGTCCAACAGCCTTAAAGCTGCTATCTTGGAACATAGCAGGACTGGGTTCCAAACTGGCACTTACTGACTGGTCAGATTTTATTGAGACCCATGACCTGTGTTTTTTTCAGGAATCTTGGGCAATAGAGCCCCTGTTTCGTGTGGGGTATCTCTCATTCCAGGTCCCTGCAATTAGACAAGTGAAGGGTCGACCAATGGGGGGTTTGGTTATATGGGTACGTCTGATACTTAGGTGTAAAATTTCCCATATACCCATAAATAGCAAGGACATTCTAGGGATAAAAATTACCCCAGAACAAAGTCCCAGCCTATATATTTTCAATGTTTATGCTAGAGGATTGGCCGGTGGGCGACGTTCTCAGGTTGTAACCGGCCTGGATGGGCTGTTGGACGATATACCCAGGGAATCTAGCCCGATGGTCGTGGGGGATTTCCATACAACTTTTGAACCCCTGGGACTAAAGGACCAAGATCTACCACACACTTGAGGTGGAACCAATCAAAAAATGGACAGAGGTGGCAATACAGTTGAAAGTGTTGTGCATTGGGCAACGTCTGAGGGCCGTAAACGAGCGTACACTTTCTGACAAGAATGGGGCTAACACCTTTAACAATGGTCGTAGGGCGAGCCGCATTGATTATGTCTTGGTAGGCCTATCTCTGTGGCATTGTGTGAGGGACATGGTCGTCGTCTCCAGAGTGGAAAGTGACCATGACCCACTCATTGTCACAGCGGCTGTCTTGCTGGGGGAAGCTAAGCTGGTCACCCCAGTGATAAATGCCAGTGACCTGGCGCTGTCTAATGATACACGATATCTGAAATGGACCAACATTTCAAGTTACCTGGCAACACTTACTGCGATGAAAAATGAGGTGGATAAGGTACTAGAAGTTTGGGGTCTAGGTGAAAGGAACCAGGTTCCCATGACCCATATAACTGAGATGCATACAGTATTATTTGAACAATTAAGACTGTTCTTTCAGAAGCCTGTGAAAAACCGCCAGGGTAAGAAAACGAAAACTAATGGATGGTTTACTGATAACTGTCGCAAGCTGCGGAGAAACCTGGGGCTAGCTATAGGGAAAGGAGACATAGCAAAAGTAAGACTGGCACGGGACTCCTTTAAAAAAGCTGTTAAAGCTGCAAAAAAACTCTGGGACCAGGCAAGATGGATGGAGCTTAAAGAAGCATGCATGCTACGAAATCCCAAAGTATTTTGGGACACGTATAAATGGGACAGGGGAGGGATTCCGGATCCCCCACAGAATAACGTTGCCCACCATCTCTGGGTGGAATACTTTAAACCCCAGTATGCCTCTGTGGAGGACGAACGAACTATGGGTCCTATTGATATAACCTTCTTTTCTGGGGAGGTGTTTTCGCTAAAGGAAGTGGATAGGGCTCTGGATACCATTGCCCCGAACCGTGCTCCTGGAATGGATAATATCCCTGGAGATGTGTTTCTAAACTATAAATCCTCGTGGCGCCTGTACATAAGACATCTAGCTAACGCTATTGCTTGTGGGGCACCAATTCCGGCCTCTTGGAAAGGTGCCGAGATAATACCGTTTTTTAAAAAGGGGGATAAATCCGCTGCAGCCAATTATAGACCAATAAGTCTTATAGACTCCATGAAAAAGGTCATGGGTAGATTGATCTTACAAAAACTTCAGGCATGGATGGACGACGAACACATTCTTACCCCGCAAGCAGGCTTTCGTCCTCTTACGAGTACTATTGACCAGGTCTTCCGTTTTATCAATATTTATTGGAAAACGGTTGTACTTGGGAAAGGTGCTCTGTATGTGGTATTTGTTAATCTGAAAGCAGCCTTCGATCTGGTACCACGACGTAAACTGTGGGCTGTTTTGGGTGAAATGGGGATGCCAGCTGATTTGCTGTCCTTGGTCGTCCGCCTACATGAGGACAACCATGCGCGGGTTCGGTGGGGGATAAGGGGTGAGGTCACTGATTCATTTCCCGTCGAAAGGGGAGTGCGCCAGGGTTGTGTGCTTGCGCCTACTCTCTTTTCACTCTTCATGAATGGGGTGGTTGATTTCCTCCAGGAGACCCCCACCGATGCCCCTATATTGGCGAAACAACATATACCTGTCCTCATGTTCGCGGACGAAACATTGATAGTTTCTAAGACCCCTAGTGGCTTACAAAACGCCCTTAGAAGGTTTGAGGATTTTTGCACAACCCGGGGTCTTATAGTTAATACAGAAAAGACCAAATTTATGACATTCAATGAGCATAAATCCTTTCGGGGTAAGGTATTTATGAACAACGTACCCCTTGAAAAAGTAGATGCCTTCACCTACTTGGGGGTCACGCGTCAGTCAGATATGAGCTGGTCCAAGCAAATCAATACAGCTACTTTAAAGCATAAACAACAGGCTGGGATCATCGCAGTTAATTTTAAAACCTCGTTCTCCAAACCAATTAGTCTGTTTATGGAGATTTATAGTCTGAAAGTCCTAAGCTCTACTCTGTATGGTGCAGAATTATGGGGGTTCCAGAACCTACGTACTATAACAGCTGCTGAAAACTCTTGCTTACATAGGGTTGTCGGCGCCCCAAAAAGCACCCGTATGTGCCCATTATTGTTTGACCTAGGGAGGAAATCAATAAGGGATTTGGTTAAACTTCGTCCTCTTTTATATTGGTGAAGATTGTGGTGCACGGGGGAACTCTCACACTATGCTAGAGGGCTAAAAGATGTAATGGATTCAGATTGTTTCCATAGGATTAAATAGCTAGGGGAGATAAGGTTGCTATTGGTGAACCTAGGTCTGATTGATCTTTGGGATGACCCCTCAAATGCTTCTTTTTCGTCAAAGAAGTTATTAAAGGAGAAATACTGGGATATGACAGTGGCATCAATACGAGCAAAGGGTGCTACAAAGCATCTGAAAGGCCGATTTCTTGAACTGAAGATAAACCCTGCGCTAGAATATTACTGGGATTTTATTGAAAAACCCTCAGACAGGAAGTTACACTTCCAAATGAGGATTGGTACCCTACCGGTTAGATCTTTTACTGGTAACTGGGCCGGGATTATTACGAAAAATTGCCCAAAATGTTTAGATAAGAAGATGAAACGGTCAGCCATTTGTTGTTTTTCTGCCAATTGTATAAAAAACCTCGGGCTACGTGGGTCATTCCTATTTGTAAACTTTTGGGTTTTAGAAAGCATGATGAGGCCCTAAGAATTCTTACAACGGATCCATTACAGCCAATAGCAATTGCCATGGCTAAGTTTCTAGGCTGAGCCTGGTACATTAGATCCAGGGTGTTGCTTGAGGGTACCTGATAATAATGACCTCAGTTATGAAGTTTAGGTCAACCATCATATGAACTGCATAGGACAATTGTGTGTATATGTATTTTTAATGTTTTTGCAATTAAGCTACTCAGCGGTATGCACTGTTTAATTCATTTTTTAAATGTTTTTAGATTCAGATTATTTATTATCATCTTAATATGTATGCTGTATTGTATTGTGCTTCGCTTTTATGACATAACTGTCGAATTTAGCTATTTTGCTACTTTGAATACCTGAAACAGTCGTTCATATTAGGCATGAACTGACTCTTTTGGTTCCTGGTTAGTTCTGTCAATCTTAACCCAATCTGTTTCTTTGGAGAGATCTTTCCCTTTAAGAAAGTGATTGCCTGATTGTTCTTCTTCATTACTTCTTCTGCTGGTGCACCTGTTTTAGGATCCCTAGGGTATTCCTCTTTTGGCCAATCAACAGTAATCTTACACTCTGTTCATAAATCAGCTGGAACAAGAATATCAAACAGTCCCTCTAAATCTTTTAACAAAACTTTTGACACCTTTACAAATTTATCTACCTGTTTGTACCATTCAACGGGTTTTTCTCTCAGTCCGGGAAAATCATTTGTAAAAGACAATATATCCTGTCTTGACCATGGAACATGTACATATCCACCACCTTGTACTTCTCTCATTGGACATGCCCCTTCAACCTGTTCAGTTACTTTCATGGGAAACATAATCGCTACTTTATTTGCTGCATCTTCCTTCCTTTTGGACCATTTAACTTTCCAACGATCTACAACTCCCTATTTCTTTAGAATATTCATTATCTAGTCTATCTGTAACCTTTTCCCGAAGCATTCAAACTTTCTAAGTCCTTGTCAGTAAAAGCCAATCTGTATGATTTTTGCAACACCTTTGATTTTTCTATATCTACTCCATACTCACTGGCAGCTTCAGATATCTTTTCATGTAAATTCTTTGCTCTCCAGGTAATACTTTTACACAGAAACAACAATTCTTCCTCACAATAGGTCCCTAATCTATCTGGGCTTATTGTTTCAATAATCATTTTTTCCAAATCGACTTTCAGCTGACTCACATTTATACTCCGGTTGTTGTTTTGGCTTTGTCATTTCTTTTATCCAATTGTTTAACTCTTCTGGTGAGGGAGCTGCGGAAGTCCCTGCTATTGGAGTATCATTTGGTCCTATACTTCTGGGCTCAAATTGAACATTTCTATGTGGGGTCTCAGTTATCAGTTCGTTAATCGGAAGGTCTAACAAAGTGTTATTCACATTTGCCTGTCCATCCCCATTCGCACTACGTACTGCTGCCTGCCACGGCTAATGCATGTACCTTAGATACATTATGTCTATCTCCATTATATGATACAACAGGACCAATGGTTACCGGTACCGTCAATGCTTCTGCATTCAAACTTAACTGATTCATTTTCTGAACCTGTTCTAGTCTGGCCTCATTCAACATCTTTGCTTCATTTTCTTTCATTACTTTTGCTATATCTGTAACTTGCAGAGTCAACGGGGTTCCCAATTGCGGGGCACTTGGAGTCACAACCCCAAAATTTTCTTCATATTGAGGAGGTTTTTTATTCATGATGACTTCTTTCAATTCATCATCGTCAGAATCATTCATATCACCTCTTACACTTGGAGTCTCTAAATGGTTTCTTTACATTTACTTCAAGTCTGCTTATCAACCGTTAAAACTGGGTATAACCCTTCCGTTACTACAGCTCTTCTCCATCTTTTCAGTTTTTCTTCCATACTCTCAAATGGGTATCAGAACATCATACTCCTGTGGCCTCTGTTACCAATTCTATATTTTTCTCTCTCAAATGCTTCCACTCCCCATTCTTCCATTTCTTCGTACAGAGTCAATATAGGATTTGGGACTAAGGAACTCATTCGATTTCTCAAATTTTGCAATATCCTCACATTAAATGTGCTATGTTGTGGAAAAACTAAAACACCATCGCCTTTTGTATACTCAATCCAACTTTCCAACCACATGCACGTGTGATATCCTCGTTCTAAGATCATAAAAGAAGCAGGCATTTTTGGAGGCAGAATCGGAACTCCTTCTCTAGTCACAATTGGTTTGTCCTTCTTGAAAAAATTCTTTATATTCTGCATTAACTTCATTTTCTGGTTTCCTCCACTAATGGGTCTTAACATGTGCAAACAAAAACAATCTTTCCGTAATTCTATTTATTTTATTAGTTAACTTTTGTCCTATATCAGCGCGTCTCACACCAATCAACCAATTAGAGCACTGCTACGTAAGCAAAGTCTCAACCAATACTAGCGTGGCTCACACCAACCAGTGCAGCCTTTTCTGACGTCAGTATTACTTCTTCTACTGACACTCCCTTTACAAAATTATACGGCAATATTTTTCTGTGTTTTCTTTAGTCAGAGTTCTATTAGTGACAACATAAAACAATGTCACTTTGTCCGTTCCACTAAATAAAGAGACAGTTTTCACCTTTTTCATAGATTTTCTCACTCTGAGTCCTAATAACGACCAGCGCTATTTTTACTCTTCAAACAAGCTCCAGGTGGACCTATTACTTTTCTAGGGATAAAACCAAGATTTCACAAGAGAACTTTTTGGTGTGAAAAGGAGTCTTGCTATTTTTCTGGAAATAAGGCTAGAATTTCGGAAGTCGACCCTTCACTATTCAAACACTCTACTCTCATATGAAATTTCCCTAAATATAACGCCCACAGCCCTCTGTAGCTTTTAGGCATTATTTCAACAGACAAAGTACTTCTACAGTCTGATTTCTTTACCTCACTCTTCTTCTGCTTACTTCCAGCAGATTCCTTCCCGGGATTCCTCAGTTATATCCGTACCTGGAGTGCTAGACAACATTGAACATGACACTGACCTTTGGTGTTAAGAACATATAATAAATAATCAATAATCATTACCAAACCAATCAATAATTAAACCATCCTCTGCTACCAAGAAACTGATCCAGCGGCAATACCAATAATTGATCAGGGATCGACACTCAACAAATTACTACAATGTCCCATACACATTCACCCAGTATCCCTGATGCGCTGGGGTCAATTTGTTTCGTTCATTACTTATTTCATTTATAAATCTACTAGGAAATTTGTTTAAATAACTAATCTTGAAATCAACTCTTCGTCTACTTGGTCGATGGACCAATTGGTTGAATAGTTGATGGTAATGATAAATACTAACTCACTAACCATTTATCAAAAATAAATTGCAAGCGCTCAGTAAGGTTGATAAATGAGTTTTTTCAATCTCAGAATTCAAGATAAATGCTCATCTGCATCATGTTACAATTACAAATATCGAATCTCACGACCAGAGAAATAATTAAATTTATACTGACTCATTCTGCAATGACATTATGCAATGAAGGAGTGGCGAGAGTAAGAGACAAAGGATTCAGCAAAAATAATTATGCCAAACAAATATTACCTAATGGAGGGATAGATGAAGAGACATCAGATTCATCTAAAATAATGCATATCAATATATTGTTGACGGAGTGGATAGGTGGAGAGACAAAAGATTCATAAATAAGCTCATTAATGCTGAGATTCTGAGAACGACATAGTCTAAATACAAACCTATCGGTCTGTAGGAAATACCATCCCCTGGACCCAGGAGATGATGGAGGTTCCCCAAAAGGTAATCAGGAAACGCAAGATATTTGGTCAGGAACTGGACAGGATAGGAACAGTTAGGCCTCCCTGCAACCCGTCAGACAGCGATGCATCTCCCCTTCTCTCTCCTGTCAGCATAAGCTTTCTCTACAACACGACCCTAAAGGTACCCTAATTATAGTCTAAATTGACATGTCCATCCCTCAAATGTTGCATTTTACTTTCTACTCGCTCAGGGATTGGTGGGCTGGGGAGGTGGCGTTGTCACACCACATTGATTTTGCATTTATTCAACAACTTTATTGTGGAAGAAGGTTCCCATGGTCTGAATTTCGGTTTATTCATGCGTTCCCCATATAAGATACATTTTTGTACATTGTTCTTTCACCAGTCAATATTTCTGCAGTGCACATCCCCGGTCTCACGCTTGAGTACAACAATTGGCAGTCATCTGACGCTCTGGCCTTCACTCCTTCATGTCATCTGCGATGCTCAGCTCATCTTGCTTGTCTCATGTCAGAGCAAACTCGCTCAGAGGAAACCTCCCACTTCCAGTTATGTCAACCTTTGAAAATGAAGGCTCCATTCAGCAATGAACAATTATTAATTATATGACAATGAAACCTTCACTGTTCCCCACCCACCTTGCACTCCTTCCCCTTAATGTTACCTAGCATAAGCTTAGTGCAAAAGCGGCATTAATAATTAACCTTTAAAGCAGGGTGCAACGTGCAATGCGGCCTACTCGTGCAACTTCTTTGCTTACTTTCAAAACACTACAATATTATTTATTGACGTGTTATTTCAGGCATGCGCAAAGCAATTCCCATGTGTTTATGTGGGTGCACTTTAGATTTGCCACATCTACTTACTGTTAGTACGTATTATGGGGGTACTCGATTTGAGCAGGTTTCATCTTTGCGAAACCCTGCTCCATCAATTCCCCCTTTGATGGCTTTTAGAAGCCATCATAAATACCTACCAAATGTTGAGGATTTTACTGAGTCAATGAAGAAAAACATCTTGTTACATAGGCTAGGTACAGAGGGCTTACGAGTTTACAGTCAGATGGAGGAAACAAAAGGAGCTTGGTACGGATGTATTTAAAGATGCCCATGACGTTCTGGGTGCCCATTACCATCCTGTGGTCTGTGCAGCTATTGACAGATATACCTTTTTCCAAAAGAAGTTAAAAAAACTCAATCTGTAGAAGACTAGTTGTGGGCAGTAAACTCTGCTGCACTCATGGAGCTCACAGAGTTTTGCCACTCGGCTTGGAGCATGGAGTTCAGCAAAAAAAGCTCTGTGAGCCCCATGGGCAGAACGGAGTAAAGGCCCACTGCTGAGATGACATTGGGCTCTCAAAAGCACAGGACCCAGGATGCTAAAATGTCAGAGGGATCACTACATTTTCTTCTGGGGAGGTTAATGAGGATTGGAGTGCACGCTTCACTGGTAGTTCCCCCTGTGACAGGCAGTGTGCGCTGGAAACGCAACATATGTGAGTGAAGTGTGTACTGCTTGCAGCCTACACTCTCGGGACGATGCTTGGGACGGAGATGGCTGAAAGTTTCCAGGTAAAATGAAAATCTCTATTTATGTCATGTCATTATGTAGTGCGGGCAATGCTTTTAAGTGTTAGGGAAGCAGTAACTAGGGTGGCGAAGCGGATCCACCAGGGGCTGTGAGACTATCTGCACCAGCGAAAGGGGAGGGTCTTCAGTTGGAAAAAGTGTCTGGGTATGGGCGTCTGGGACGGGGGTCAGTCATCAGGAGTTCGGGGGGTGTCACATTTGCGAATAAAATCTGTTCCACGTCACCTTCTAAGACGAGTGTGCTTTTGGGGGGGTGCGGATCGTCCACAGCAGCACAACGTCGCAACGGCATTCGAAGGTGAAAAATGAGCCATGCCAGGAGAGTGCAAACTGCTTGCCTTTTTACAGTATTAAGCCCCGTACGTGGTTGCATGGATGTTTGTACTTTTCTTTTGCCTGCTATCACCCTTATAATATCATGGAGTGGCACTGACTTCACTCAGTTCCACTCTGTAGCACCTAGCTCATATGAAAATCTTTATGTGCATAATTCTTTTTTTGGGGGGACCACATACTTTTAAAAGAAAACAGACCACGGGGCATATTAGCTAGGGCTGGCGATATTATTATCGTCGCTTTAGCGTCCGTTTTTGGGCGAAACGCGGCGATAATTATATTGCAATATCATCATGGACACTCTAGTGCATGTTTCCTTGATGTAGAACCCGTTTTTTCACAGCCTTGCCTCGCATCGCTAATGAGATGCAAAGAAGGCGTGGCTGTGAAAACAACACATGTTAATATCGTGAAGGCAGCTTCATGATATTAACAAGGAGGTGCAGCAATAAAAAAAATCGCGCTACCTCAGCCTTGACTCAGGAATTTAACGTCTGTTAAATTCCTGACTAAGGCATACTTTTAATGGGAGATAGATTATGCTGATAGGACCATAGTGTCCTATCAGCAATGTTATCGCTGTTTTCAATGGAACATCGCTGGAAAACCAGCGATGTTCCATTGGAAACACCGCTATCGCTGAAATATTATCGCCATAGCGCTATGCGTTGTAAATATAGCGTTATCAAGGCGATAATATTCAGCCATAGCCGGCGATAATATTTCTATCGCTATGTACGGCCAGCGATAATTATCGCTGCCCGTTGATAATATGCCCCCAAGTGAGACTGTGTTGCATTTAAATTACCTTTCATGGGCCAGCAGCGGACAGCCATGAAAGCCAAGCAGTGCCAACCAACTCCAGAGCCGTGGCTTCGGAGTCCAGGCCTCTTTGGCGCAGGCCTTTAATAGTACCCTCTGATGCACCGAATCTCCTGTAAAGAAAATACACATATCGGCATGCAGAAGATTAACCAATTTGCAAATCGGATATGGCTTTTCCTCTGAAAATACCTGAAAGAAAAGAAGGGTAGCTGCTGAAAATAATAAAAACAGAATTCCAAAGCGCACGTGCATTAATTATGCCGAAATGTACAATTTGAAAACCTCAGCTTGTCTAGACTGCCCTGGTCCCCAGTAGATACTGCGAAGTGCACTCTATTGTATTTAGTCTCCAGCTCCACTTTTGCCCTCATTCTCCACTTACACCAGTTTGTCCTGCCCGCGGAAATGTTTGAATTTCTGTAAACCTAAGCAGACAATTCAGGCATGAAGCCAAAGATCTGTCAGCTGTTTGAGATGTGCGTTCCCCCAAGCAGCTGAACCAGGCCTTACATTATTATTATTACAGTCTCATATAGCACTTAACTGCCCATAGGGTTTCCCAGCGCTTATGTGGAAGACTAAACCGCCTCAGGAGTGGTACTGGAATTATCCAGGTTTTAGGCACATCAGCATGAAGAGGAGGATTGTAATAGCCACGTTTTTAGATTCCTCCGGAAGGCAAGTAGGGAGGAACACCGTTGAATGGGTTCTGAAAGAGTGTTCCACAATCTTGGACGCATGCTGAGAAGGAGCGGCCCCCCATTCGGACTCGGTTGACTCTAGGAACTGTAAAAAGTGAGCGATTGCTTGAGTGCAGAGTGTGGGAAGGATGGTAGGAAATGACAAAGTTTTGCAGATACCGAGGCCCTGAGCGCGAGGGGATTTTGTACATATAGCACAGTGTCTTAAACTCAATGTGCTTGTCCACTTTAAGCCAGTGGAGATCATGAAGAAGGCAGGACATGGAGGAGTGTTTAGGGAGCTAGAACAGCAGTCTGGTGGCAGAATTCTGAACCACCTGAAAGCGTCTGATCACAGTCTAATCTGCTTCCAGATATAGGTGCCGATCACAATCCGGTAAAAACCGGGTACGAACCGTCGGACGGAGCATATTCTCCGTCCGACGCGTACCCGGTCGTCAAAATATACAAACATGGAATTACGATTCGCACGGGTACACCATTACCGTACGAATCGTAAAAAAGACCGACCGAACAAAAAACACCTACCAATGCGATCCGGGAAAGCGCCGACCTGACGTCGGGACGCACGCAGCCAGCCATTCACGACCCAGGAATCACGATTCGCACCGACGTCACCCCGCACGGTGAATATTTTGCGGCAGCCAAAAACTGCCGGGAAATCAGGACGACGCGAACAAGGACCACCAGTACGCGACGGACAGACGACGACGCGAACAAGGAGGACCAGTACGTGACGGACAGACATGGACCCGAACCTACGAGTCATCCCTGCCCTCATAGCAGTCCACCTCCTCTACAG
This sequence comes from Triturus cristatus, assembly GCF_964204655.1. Lineage (NCBI taxonomy): Eukaryota > Metazoa > Chordata > Amphibia > Caudata > Salamandridae > Triturus > Triturus cristatus. Next base: position 387,390,781 of record NC_140583.1, read on the forward strand.
GTTACGACGCAGACGCCGCAGAAGGTCAGAATAACTAAGGGAGGGGGGAAAGTGGGGTGGGGTGGGGGTGGCACTACCAGGGCAGGCCACAAAACAACCACATGAGTGACACACTACACATGGCCTGGACATACCTGACTCCCATGCCCTGGTCACCACGAGGGGGTGGGGGCGTGTCCTGATAATCCAGCGACCGCCACAACGGAAGTCCGTCACCACGCGAACCGGCAACACAACCAGACAGGTACGTCCCGTACCCACGCCTGAAGAGCGTGGGTACGAGTCGGACCACGCCCACACACGTCACCCCAACAATGGCGGGACGGATCGCACCCACGTGGCAAAGGCCTGGGTACGGGCCGCACAAACATCACATAGCGTGGGGACGGATATGTACGGACCCTACCCCCACCCCGTATGCAAGGAGCGTACCCCCCACCCCAACAGTGAAAGTACGACCCGTACCCTCACCCGCGTATGCAAGGAGCGTACCCCCCTGCCCAACAGTGTAAGTACGACCCGTACCCCCACCCACGAATGCATGGAGCGTACCCCCCATGCCAACAGTGTAAGTACGACTCGAACCCCCACCCACGAATGCAAGGAGCGTACCCCCCAGCCCAACAGTGTAAGTACGACCCGTACCCCCACCCACGAATGCAAGGAGCGTACCCCCCACCCCAACAGTGTAAGTACGACCCGTACCCCCACCCGCGAATGCAAGGAGCGTACCCCCCTGCCCAACAGTGTAAGTACGACCCGTACCCACACCCGCGGACGTACGGTGCGTACCCCCAGCCCAACAGTGTAAGTACGACCCGTACCCCCACCCGCGGACGTACGGAGCGTACCCCCAGCCCAACAGTGTAAGTACGACCCGTACCCCCACCCGCGGACGTACGGAGCGTACCCCCAGCCCAACAGTGTAAGTACGACCCGTACCCCCACCCGCGAATGCAAGGAGCGTACCCCCCTGCCCAACAGTGTAAGTACGACCCGTACCCCCACCGACGAATGCAAGGAGCATACCCCCCACCCCAACAGTGTAAGTACGACCCGTACCCCCACCCGCGAATGCAAGGAGCGTACCCCCCACCCCAACAGTGTAAGTACGACCCGTACCCCCACCCGCGAATGCAAGGAGCGTACCCCCCTGCCCAACAGTGTAAGTACGACCCGTACCCACACCCGCGGACGTACGGAGCGTACCCCCAGCCCAACAGTGTAAGTACGACCCGTACCCCCACCCGCGGACGTACGGAGCGTACCCCCAGCCCAACAGTGTAAGTACGACCCGTACCCCCACCCGCGGACGTACGGAGCGTACCCCCAGCCCAACAGTGTAAGTACGACCCGTACCCCCACCCGCGAATGCAAGGAGCGTACCCCCCTGCCCAACAGTGTAAGTACGACCCGTACCCCCACCGGCGAATGCAAGGAGCGTACCCCCCTGCCCAACAGTGTAAGTACGACCCGTACCCACACCCGCGGACATACGGAGCGTACCCCCACCACACCAGTGTCAGTAGACTCGTACCCTCACCTCTAATGCAGTGTGCGTAACCCCACCGTGTATGTGCCAAGCGCACATATCCAGAAATCGGAGGTGTGTGTGCAGAGTCCACCCAGCAGTGCCCTGAGACAGGAGTGGTGGGTGTGGAGTCCTCCCAGCAGTGCCCTGAGACAGGAGGGGTGGGTGCCCATCACTCCCAGCAGTGCCCAGAGACAGGAGGGGTGTGTGCAGAGTCCTCCCAGCAGTGCCCTGAGACAGGAGGGGTGGGTGCAGAGTCCTCCCAGCAGTGCCCTGAGACAGGAGGGGTGGGTGCCCATCACTCCCAGCAGTGCCCAGAGACAGGAGAGGTGTGTGCAGAGTCCTCCCAGCAGTGCCCAGAGACAGGAGGGGTGTGTGCAGAGTCCTCCCAGCAGTGCCCTGACACAGGAGGGGTGGGTGTGGAGTCCTCCCAGCAGTGCCCTGAGACAGGAGTGGTGGGTGTGGAGTCCTCCCAGCAGTGCCCTGAGACAGGAGGGGTGGGTGCCCATCACTCCCAGCAGTGCCCAGAGACAGGAGGGGTGTGTGCAGAGTCCTCCCAGCAGTGCCCTGAGACAGGAGGGGTGGGTGCAGAGTCCTCCCAGCAGTGCCCTGAGACAGGAGGGGTGGGTGCCCATCACTCCCAGCAGTGCCCAGAGACAGGAGGGGTGTGTGCAGAGTCCTCCCAGCAGTGCCCAGAGACAGGAGGGGTGTGTGCAGAGTCCTCCCAGCAGTGCCCTGACACAGGAGGGGTGGGTGTGGAGTCCTCCCAGCAGTGCCCTGAGACAGGAGGGGTGGGTGCAGAGTCCTCCCAGCAGTGCCCAGACACAGGAGGGGTGGGTGTGGAGTCCTCCCAGCAGTGCCCTGAGACAGGAGGGGTGGGTGTGGAGTCCTCCCAGCAGTGCCCAGAGACAGGAGGGGTGTGTGCAGAGTCCTCCCAGCAGTGCCCTGACACAGGAGGGGTGGGTGTGGAGTCCTCCCAGCAGTGCCCTGAGACAGGAGGGGTGGGTGTGGAGTCCTCCCAGCAGTGCCCTGACACAGGAGGGGTGGGTGCAGAGTCCTCCCAGCAGTGCCCTGACACAGGAGGGGTGGGTGCAGAGTCCTCCCAGCAGTGCCCTGACACAGGAGGGGTGGGTGCAGAGTCCTCCCAGCAGTGCCCTGACACAGGAGGGGTGGGTGCAGAGTCCTCCCAGCAGTGCCCTGACACAGGAGGGGTGGGTGCAGAGTCCTCCCAGCAGTGCCCAGACACAGGAGGGGTGGGTGTGGAGTCCTCCCAGCAGTGCCCTGAGACAGGAGGGGTGGGTGTGGAGTCCTCCCAGCAGTGCCCTGACACAGGAGGGGTGGGTGCAGAGTCCTCCCAGCAGTGCCCTGACACAGGAGGGGTGGGTGTGGAGTCCTCCCAGCAGTGCCCTGAGACAGGAGGGGTGGGTGTGGAGTCCTCCCAGCAGTGCCCTGAGACAGGAGGGGTGGGTGCCCATCACTCCCAGCAGTGCCCAGAGACAGGAGGGGTGTGTGCAGAGTCCTCCCAGCAGTGCCCTGAGACAGGAGGGGTGGGTGCAGAGTCCTCCCAGCAGTGCCCTGAGACAGGAGGGGTGGGTGCCCATCACTCCCAGCAGTGCCCAGAGACAGGAGGGGTGTGTGCAGAGTCCTCCCAGCAGTGCCCAGAGACAGGAGGGGTGTGTGCAGAGTCCTCCCAGCAGTGCCCTGACACAGGAGGGGTGGGTGTGGAGTCCTCCCAGCAGTGCCCTGAGACAGGAGGGGTGGGTGTGGAGTCCTCCCAGCAGTGCCCTGACACAGGAGGGGTGGGTGCAGAGTCCTCCCAGCAGTGCCCTGACACAGGAGGGGTGGGTGCAGAGTCCTCCCAGCAGTGCCCTGACACAGGAGGGGTGGGTGCAGAGTCCTCCCAGCAGTGCCCTGACACAGGAGGGGTGGGTGCAGAGTCCTCCCAGCAGTGCCCAGACACAGGAGGGGTGGGTGTGGAGTCCTCCCAGCAGTGCCCTGAGACAGGAGGGGTGGGTGTGGAGTCCTCCCAGCAGTGCCCTGACACAGGAGGGGTGGGTGCAGAGTCCTCCCAGCAGTGCCCTGACACAGGAGGGGTGGGTGTGGAGTCCTCCCAGCAGTGCCCTGAGACAGGAGGGGTGGGTGTGGAGTCCTCCCAGCAGTGCCCTGACACAGGAGGGGTGGGTGCAGAGTCCTCCCAGCAGTGCCCTGACACAGGAGGGGTGGGTGCAGAGTCCTCCCAGCAGTGCCCTGACACAGGAGGGGTGGGTGCAGAGTCCTCCCAGCAGTGCCCTGACACAGGAGGGGTGGGTGCAGAGTCCTCCCAGCAGTGCCCTGACACAGGAGGGGTGGGTGTGGAGTCCTCCCAGCAGTGCCCTGAGACAGGAGGGGTGGGTGCAGAGTCCTCCCAGCAGTGCCCTGAGACCGGAGGGGTGTAACACATGTGTGTGAGGCCAGAATTATCCACATGCATACTGGCTACAAGGGAACATGTCCCCATGAACTCATGTCAACAGACTCCACACACAAGTACAGTGATCACCAAGGATGCCACGATTGTCGCAGGTGGAGACATGGCCCTGCATGCATGGCCAAAGTAGAAGGGCTCCGTCACACACACAGCTCATGTAGACACAGCTCTGCGCTAAACATTGGGAACACCCTGCAGGGAAGAAAGCTGGGTACACAGAGGAAGGAATACACCCTTGGACAAGTGCACCATGCAGTAACTGCCTACATGAACAAAGAAAGTTAGCCAACACCTTGTGATGGCACACAGATCACAGGGTCCCACCAATGAGCAGTACACTACTACATATCCCACACACCCAAACCCTTACACACCACCCAAAACCATGTAGCAGCCCCACCAACACCAATACCAGCATAGCAGTAGTGTGATAATGAAAACAAAATTAAGCTTTATTCTGCAGGAGCACAATGTCCGTGGATCGCAGGCAGTTCAATCTTCACAAAGCCCATAGGGCAGTCAATGATTCTCAGCTGGATGGGGGACACAGTGGGATGTGTGTCCCCTACCTTGCCTGCACAGTCAAATGGCATCGTCTTCCACACTGGTGAGGGCATCAGGGGGGGGGGGAGCAACAGGCACCGCAGGGACATCAGGGCAAAGGGGCGGCGTTGTGGGTGCAGGGATGGAGGAGTCCACCACAGGGGGTGGGTCAGTGCCAAAGGCGGAGGCCAGGATGGCACTACACACCTTTGCAAGGTCATCCAGGGAGTCCCCTGCACCCGAAGGGACCTCAGGCCCCAAGGAGGGGGGGGGTCAGAGGGATGGGTCGCAGCGCCACCGGGGGAGGGTGGAGACAGGGGGGGAGACTCAACCACCCTGACCGGGGACCTCCGTGACCGCTTGCGTGGTGGTGTAACTGTGGGGCTCAGGGACAGAGCGGCCATGAAGGAGTCCTTGGGGGAGATGTGGCCAGGAGAGCTGAGGGGAGGGGATTTGGAGGGAGTGGACTGGGTGGAATGCGGACTCCCACTATGGCTGCGTGTCACACGTTTGCCCCCCGACCCAGTGGGTGTGCCTACCTCACCCTGTGTGTGCGTGTCAGGAGGAGTGCGGTGGACCTTCCCTGCTGGTGTGGTGCCCGTGTCCGTTGATGTGGGTGCATGCCGATGTCTGGGTGTACGTGTGACAGGCATGGGAGTGGGAAGTGTGGATGGGGCAGGGGTAGGTGGGGGGAGGTCGCGCTGCAGGAGACCCACTGCTGCAGTCAGTGTGGAGTCGATGGACCTCAGCAAGTTGCGTTGGTCAGCCTGCGATGAATGAATGCCCTCCAAGAAAGCCTCGATGTTGGTGAGGGTTTTGCCGTGGGCATGGAGGACATTAAGGATCGCAGCCTGACCAACCTGCAGTTGCCGCTGGATGTCCACAGACTCTGCATTGGCGGCAGCAGTGGAGACAGGGGCAGGGGGCGCGGTGCCTGGCAGGAAGGAGACATGCTGTGACCGGGCACGCTGGGAAGGGACACGAGCAAGTGGGAGGCGGCTGGTGGAAACTGAGGGGGCGGTGCGAGGTGTTGTTCCGCTGTCAGCTGCTGGTGCAGCCTCCGCCCACTCGGAGACATCGTCCCCGGACCTGTCAGCTTCGTAGTCTGATGTGCCAGTCGACAGGTCCTCGGCCACACTCTCCTCCGCCTCTGTCCCACTCGATGTGCCAGCCCCGATGTCACGGCTGGCACTGGTGCTCGGTCCCTCCGCCTGGTCTGTGTCCATGTCTCCCTCTGTGTCCCCCGACGATGCTGTGGGCAGGGTGGAGAGACAGAAATTATTCAGACACCTGTACACATCTGTCACATGAGTCCAATCTACATAGGTAACATTGCATGGCCTGAAAAGGAAGATCCCTAACATCTACTGAACAGGGTACCGATGTAGGGCATGCAACACACAGTTGGTTGAGCCACCATGCCACTGAAATACCATGGAGAGCATGAGACAATAGCGAAACACAGGAAAAGGAGTCTGACATAGCACCCAGGTCCTGGGGACAATCCAGCACTGCATCTGCACCACACAGCGTTTGCGAAAATACCGATGACCAGGGACCATATCCATGAACTTGAGACACATGCTGCATAGGTAATGCTGAAAACATGCACAACATGACTCGGTCACTGCACATTGCGTGTGTGTCCAGGCACATCACACACTGCCCAGACCCAGCAAGTGGTAATCAGGATTTAACACATAGGCATTGCCCGCCCCAACAAGACCCTACACGAGGCAAATTGTGGAGACACAGGTGGCACCAACATCTCATGGTCTGGGTGATACACACAGGGGCAGGCAAAAAGCAAGATTGGACGCCAAACAGCCAAGGTGCGCCTGTACAAATAATGAGGTACCAGTGCCCATCCTCAGATGAGTATAACAAGACACACAGGCACTGGCAACTGTAAGTATGAAGAAGGACAATCAGGTCAGGCTGCACAGTGGACACCTGTACAAATTAGCACGTCTATATACATGGTGACAGGGGACAATGGCACAGAGCACAACTTACGCTGTAGACACTGACAGTGGCCACGTTCATGATGACACATACACCACTGAGGAAAAGATGCCCCAGGGGACAGTAGTGGGCACGCAACTACATGCTACTGAATGGTAATGACAGCAACACACGTCACCATCCCTGCACTATGTGTATCGCACAGTCATGCACATCATGTCACAGGCCACTACATAGGACATGCGCGCTGTAAGGCATGACACATGAGAGACCAACTCCCATGTCTGGAGTCAGCATCAGTGCCAACTGACATGGAACCCACATGCAGTGAACTTGACAGTGCACAGGCAAGGTCCCACAACCTGTTACACACCACCCCCACACATGATGCTACAGACATTGTTCCCGTGGACAAAGCGCCAGCCTACATTACCCTGGGAAGGAGTGACTACACACAGACCAGGGAACACATTGCAAGGAGGGGAAGGGTGGCAGGGGCACAGCGCTATACTGGGCCAAACAGGATCTGCACAGCACCTTTAAACCCTGCCAGTGGATTCATGCTACTGTGCCCTTACAAATGCCGGTGACACACAACAAACACACATGTACCTACCCCCTTCCGGCTGCTGCATCGCCTGTAAGCGCCTCTCCAGGTCTGGAAAGACCACCGGCAGCACACGCCTGTGGAGGTGGCTCAGACGGCGGCGGCCGCGGTTCTTGTGGCTCTCAGGTGAGTCCCCCAGCAGGAGCCGTGCAATCCTCCGCGTCCAGCACCGGATATCCTGCCAGCGTTTCCTCACCTGGGCCAGGCGCCGCCTCCGACCATCCACACCCCTCACGGCACTGACGGCGGTCAGCCAGATCTGCTCCTTGGCAGTGGCGCCTACCTGTGAGGAGGAACAAGTGACACCACATCAATACACCAGCCACATGTCACAGAGAGACATATGGGTACAAATTAGCTGGTAACAACAAGGCATGTCATGCAGCCAACGCATTGCACCTTTGTCATAGGGACATCATCCCCTGGTGAGGGAAAAAGCAGTACGTGCCACAGTGGGTACACAGGTGGAATGATGGCAATGTCACAATCAATGATCTAGGCTCACACTGTGCATCACACCCACCCCTCCTGGCTCAGGGCACTGCTGTGAGGACTCCACACCCACCCCTCCTGTCTCAGGGCACTGCTGGGAGGACTCTGCACCCACCCCTCCTGTCTCAGGGCACTGCTGGGAGGACTCTGCACACACCCCTCCTGTCTCAGGGCACTGCTGTGAGTGATAGGCCCCCACCCCTCCTGTCTCAGGGCACTGCTGGGAGACATCAGGCACCCCCCCCCTGGGACCCCCCCGACAGTACATGGCATGTGTGTTACACCTGGACGCAATGGCAGAAGTCACAGTCACCACATAGGGACAGTCTGTGGCAGTGGCCTATGCACTCACCTGATAACCTGGTCGCCCATACAGCATGGAGTACTGTGGGAGGATCACATCCAGCAGAGCCATGTTCTCCTCCAGGGTGAATGGCTGTGTCCTCTCCACAGCCCTTGACATGGTTCCAGGGAATCAGTAGCAGCAGCTGGGTCGACGAATGCAAAGATGTGCAGGCAAGTGCTCCCTCATGGGACCTGGCTGCCTTATATGTGCCCTTCTGCCCAGTCTCATGCACAGGAGTACAGAGAGATTGGTCACTCACATTTGCATCCTATGTTTCCACCAATCCCTTCAAACCTAGCAGTCTGTGGGTTCTCTATCGGTTTCATTCTCCTGCATGATGTCAGCCCCACAAACACATTGCAACAAAGTAGACAAATCCCAACTGACTTCTGCTGTGCACCTTCCAGAACAATTTCCAATTTTGAACTTGGTCTCCATGACAACCAGCATGCATGTAGGCCTTAATACTTGTCCCCCATGTAATTTGGAGCATCACACACAGGTACGGTGCGTGTGGGGGCCCTAGGGCACCCCAAATGCATGGCAACGGCCCGTACATGCATGCCTACGCTCTCCATCACTTTTGGTCTGCACGCGTATGCGTACTCGTAGTGGTACGGACCGAACACTCGCATCTACGCTCACTATCACTACGGGTACGCATACGCGTGCAGACCCATAGTGATAGTGAGCGTAGATGCGAGTGTACGGTCCGTACCACTACGGGTACGCATACGCGTGCAGACCCATAGTGATAGTGAGCGTAGATGCGAGTGTACGGTCCGTACCACTACGGGTACGCATACGCGTGCAGACCCATAGTGATAGTGAGCGTAGATGCGAGTGTACGGTCCGTACCACTACGGGTACGCATACGCGTGCAGACCCATAGTGATAGTGAGCGTAGATGCGAGTGTACGGTCCGTACCACTACGGGTACGCATACGCGTGCAGACCCATAGTGATAGTGAGCGTAGATGCGAGTGTACGGTCCGTACCACTACGGGTACGCATACGCGTGCAGACCCATAGTGATAGTGAGCGTAGATGCGAGTGTACGGTCCGTACCACTACGGGTACGCATACGCGTGCAGACCCATAGTGATAGTGAGCGTAGATGCGAGTGTACGGTCCGTACCACTACGGGTACGCATACGCGTGCAGACCCATAGTGATAGTGAGCGTAGATGCGAGTGTACGGTCCGTACCACTACGGGTACGCATACGCGTGCAGACCCATAGTGGTACGGACCGTACACTCGCATCTACGCTCACTATCACTATGGGTCTGCACGCGTATGCGTACCCGTAGTGGTACGGACCGTACACTCGCATCTACGCTCACTATCACTATGGGTCTGCACGCGTATGCGTACCCGTAGTGGTACGGACCGTACACTCGCATCTACGCTCACTATCACTATGGGTCTGCACGCGTATGCGTACCCGTAGTGGTACGGACCGTACACTCGCATCTACGCTCGCCATCACGATGGGTACACATACGGCAGCACTCCCACAGTGATTTGGGAACATGCACAGGCCCTCTCAGCAGCAGTACGGCGGATTTTACACATCACTGTGGTGATAGGCGACACACATGTCGGAATAGGGCGGACATACTTGTCCATGGATGGACATACTTGTCCAGGAATGGACACCAAGGCATCGTCTGTGCATTACCACATGTGTTGGGCACAGGTGTCACAGGCTGTGATGTGGAACATGCCTCCTGAGTGGAGAAGGCACCAGATGTATGATGAGATGTGTACATGTGTACTGTGTGAGGGTGCAATGTGTGCCAGGCATGCCCTTGACTCCTTTGACATGTGTGCATGTGGGACTGCGCACTTGGGGTGAGCGTCACTGGCATGGCACGGACACCAACACACGGAAGTGTCCCATGATGCCCGGTACAGGGGTCATGACACATGACTCATCACTACCCACAGTGCACAATGTGACTATGCCATATATGTGTCCGGGATTTACATCGGGTTGATGTTGTTGCACCCTCAAAAGCTGCAGCCGTTGCAGCAACCAACATGTGGCTGTGTGTAGATTGTCATTGCACACTGTTCCCAACACCATGCCACATGTGTTACCGGATGTGAGGTGCACATGTATGCAAGGGACACGGAGTAGCGTGACAAGGCCATGTCAGCAAACTCACAAGGAATGTGTGGGGAGTCATGACATGTGCACCTTCATGGCAAGGTGTGTGGGCTGGACTAGTGTAATGTCATGTGACCTGTGGCTCAAGTGTTCCGCTGCCAGTCTCTGCAATCAGCATCACACTTCTGCTGATGTGTGGGTGTATGTCACTCCTGTCTTGCGTCGGGCAGTGCACTTGCACTGGGACACAGCTATTCCCATGGCGTGGCATGGGGAGGTTCTCAATCACCGTGTGTAGCTGGGTCTTGGAAGGAGTGTCACCTTGCATCCATACGTGTCCTGGGCATGTAGCACATGCCTGACTCCCTATGTGGCATGTGTGTATTGGCAGATTTACATGTGCTCAGTAGACATGAGTTGTTCTCGTAGTGCACTCACTCTTCATTGTCACTTCCAAATTACTGCAGAGCGCCTCCTGTTGCCCGAAGAATTCCAGACTTGGCCACCATGCAGGAGAATGACAGGATCCGGCTCTACCGCTTCACCCAACCGTTGATTCTGGAGCTGACGGCGAGACTGGCACCACACCTGCAACCGCAGCACAGGTATCCTACGGCACTGACACCCCAGCTGAAGGTAATGGCTGCCCTACATTTCCTTGCCACGGGTACCTTCCAATATACCATAGCTCATGTTGGTGGCATGTCCCAGAGCATGTTCAGCGGTGTGCTGCATGATTTCTTGGAGGCCATGTTGATTCACCTGGATGACTTCATCAAGTTCCCAACCCCTGAACAGATGACTGAGGTCAAGCGTGGTTTCTATGCCCTGGGAGGGATGCCCCATGTCATTGGGTCCATAGATGGGACACATGTAGGTTTGGTACCACCACACGCACGGGAGGTGGCGTACAGCAATCGGAAGCACTACCACTCCATCAATGCCCTTGTGGTGTGTCTGTCCAACATGGTGATTTCACATGTCTGTGCTCGTTTTCCAGGATCAGCACACGATGCCTACATCATGAGGCGTAGCGGGATGCCTGATATGATGATGCAGCTGCGCAACGAACGTGCATGTGTTGTTGGTGGGTACAGTCTGTCTGTCCTGTATTCTGTTTGGCCGAGCAGCACTACCGCTTCGCCAGTTCTAACGATATCCATGTGCTTTCCATTTAGGGGACGCTGGCTATCCCAACATGCCTTGGCTGCTGACACCTCTCCGCAACCCCATCACGCCGGCCCAGCTCCGCTACAACACCGCCCATGGCCGGACAAGGCGAGTGATAGAGAGGACGTTTGGCATGCTGAAGAGCCGATTCCGGTGCCTCCACAAGACCGGCGGCGCACTCCCATATGCCCCGGCGAAGGTCTGCAAGATCTTCATGGTCTGCTGCATGCTGCACAACATGGCAGTTGAAAGAGCTGTGCCCCTCATCCTGGATCAAGATGACGAGGACCATCCACCCGTGGAGGACGAAGGGCTTGGCAATGGGGCTAGTGATGTGGAGGATGTGGAGCCGCAAGAGGACATCCGGACTCGGCTCATACGCGACTTCTTTGCTTAGTGGTGAGTACCAGGGTCTGAGTGTGCACGCATTGGTCTCCGTGTGGCATGCGTTGTGATGTGTGTCTCCACCTGCATGTATGGCACGTGGGTCAGAGGTGTGTGTGGGTGTGTCACTGGAGTGATGGTGGCAGTGATGGTAGTATTTCCCCAGGCATAATTGTGACCTAGCATGTTGTCATACATACATGTGTCGAGTAAATGCACATGCAAGTGGCTGTGCTTCTTGTGGCTGACTTCTTGTGTGTCTCTCTTCCCCAGGTACCTGCGCATGCCGTTTGCTGGTTGCATTGTTGTGGCACTGCTATTCCTCATGGACATGGCATCGTGGGCTGACTCAGCGTTACAGGCACGGACACGTTTGGAAGTCTCCATGGGGTAAGGGATGCATCTGGGGTGTATTGGGTGTGGCAGTTGTTCACGATGTGTGCACACTGCCCCGGTCGGGGTTTGGGTCCTCTGCAGACATGTGGCATCCCCATGGGACACGACATGCAGCTGGGTACACCTGAATAGATGGGCTGCCTGGTTGTCAGTCATCAGTGATGGGATGGTGGATTGTGATGAAGGCATCAATGTGTGTGACACTGCCCTCGGACACATACGGTTAACATTGTCTTGACATGGCGTGGGACTTCCACATCAGCGGATGTATGGTGTATGGCAGGCTCTCCGTGAGCAGCTGTGGGTATTTAGCTATTATCCGACACTTGTGTGCCAGTTCCATGGCTATCACGCATTTGTGCTGCAGAAGGGGGGTGCCAGTGTTGGAGCCACATGTTACTCCACATGATGTGTTCATGTGTACTTCAAGTTGCCTCTGCAATCCCAAACACATGACTATTAAAGGTGTCCCTATGCCTCCAAGGTGCCTCTTCTCAGTCAATGCTGGTGTGTTGGCACGGTGCATCCTGCATGTCTGGCATGGTATTCCCTGATTGTGGCTATGTGTCAATGTGTCGAGTGGCAAGATGCAAGCTGTGTGTGTGTGCTGAGACTGTGTAATGGGTTCTGACCATCACGGGTGTGTATGGTGCTCCATGTCTGTCTTGCCTAGAAAACTGTGACCCATGTGTCCTGTGCCAGACTCAGGCCCCAGGGTGTGGATGGTTGAAGTGAACAGATGACTCAGGCATGTTTAGACTGTACAAGACACATGTTAGGTAATAATGCTACCAGCAGGCATCTACTCTTAATAGTGTGATTTATTATTGGGGGGGGGGGGCCAAGTGAGGGCCCTTCCGGGATTAGGGAATCCAAAGTTCAGTAGGGGAGTTGGTGTCCTTGCCATTGGAAATCCTCAGAGTCCATGCCACAGTCTTTGTCAACATTGGTCAGCCAGTGACCAGCAGGGCCATGTGGCAGAGAATGTCTCTTGATGCTGTGATGCTGTTGCTCCAGTGGGCCAGGTGCCAGGCCAGGTGTCCTGGGAGATGGTGATGTAGCAGCCACCCTCACGGTCCTTTCCGTGGACGACCCGGCTTCCTGCGGGGAACCTCAGCAGCAGGCCGTGACGACGTCTGGGATGCTCCGTCGGATGTTTCCTCCTCCTCCTCATGATCCCTCCCTGTGGGTGGTGATGTTCTCCGCCTTCTGGCACAGGGAGGGTCGGCCATGGTGTCGGCCATCCGACGGAGTTCAGCGTGAATCCCCTGGGACGCCGTCACTTGCTGAGCCTGTCTGTCCTCCATCCTCCGTTGGTGTAGCTGTAGACAGGCTATTAGCTCCGCATGTTGCTGGGCCTGCTGGACCTTGATCCCCTCGAGGACGGACACAACCTGGGCCATGCCCGTGGTGTCCTGCCGGTATGAGTCCAGGATGTTACGGACATGGGAAAATACCGGATCCCCAGCCAACTGGTCAGGCTCGCGCCTCCGCCGCTCTCCACTCCCACCACCCCTGCCCACTTGCGTCTGGCCTGCACTTGTGGGCACATGGGGTCTCCGGGACCCCTGAGGGGTGGCATTGGCGTTGTCGCCTGCCTCCTCCTGGGTGCCCGGGACACCGTGTCCCTCCTGGCGAGCCTGGCTGCATTGTGGTGTTGGGGCAGGGATCCTGTGTGTCTCCTGGGATGTGGCAGGAGTGGGGGTGGTGGTTGGCACGGTTGTACCTGACGCAGGTGCTGCAGGTGGTTGGACACCAGAGGGGCCAGGTCGGTCGGGGTCGTCCGCAGAGTGGTGAGAGTGGTCGCTGCCGGTGGGATCGGTCTCCTGCAGATCCGGGTCCTGTGAGTGTCCCCCCCCAGTGTTGGGGGGTGCAGCACGACGTTGACCTGTGTGTGAGAGAGACAATGTTAATTTTGATCCATGCAACATCCATGTTTCATCCGTTACAAAGTTGGCACATTTCCTCTTGGAATTAGGATCTGTCTTGCATTCCACTCACAGTGCACTTGTGCATGTGTGTGTCCCTTGGGCACCAATTTGGCCCCTTTAACTATGTGTGGCACAGTCTTACTTGCTGCGTCAAGTGTGACTGCAGTCAGCAGTGGAGTGTGCATGTGTGCCGAGCTATGCGTTTGCGCCTTCCTTGTAGCACTGTACATGTGCACATGGAGTGGATCCACACACTCATATGATGCAGGTGGCTGTCCTTGTGCTCGTGTACAGGTTGTAACATGGCCCTGCGTTTTGCCATGATGAAGAGGGGGGGTTCTGGCACTGGGCACCCTTGTCTACATGCACGCAGTCCACCTGCTGACGAGCAGACATTCCCACACACCAAAGGACTGATTTGCTCTCCCTGTGTCTCCCTCCTTCTCTGTCCCCCTCTCCCTCCCTCTCTGTCCCCCTCTCCCTCCCTCCGTGTGTCAGCCTCCTCCCTCTGTCCGTCTCCCTCCCTCTCTGTCCCCCTCTCCCTCCCTCTCTGTCCCCCTCTCCCTCCCTCTCTGTCCCCCTCTCCCTCCCTCTGTGTCCCCCTCTCCCTCCCTCCGTGTGTCAGCCTCCTCCCTCTGTCCGTCTCCCTCCCTCTCAGTCCCCCTCTCCCTCCCTCTCTGTCCCCCTCTCCCTCCCTCTGTGTCCCCCTCTCCCTCCCTCCGTGTGTCAGCCTCCTCCCTCTGTCCCCCTCTCCCTCCCTCTCAGTCCCCCTCTCCCACCCTCTGTGTCCCCCTCTCCCTCCCTCCGTGTGTCAGCCTCCTCCCTCTGTCCGTCTCCCTCCCTCTCAGTCCCCCTCTCCCTCCCTCTCTGTCCCCCTCTCCCTCCCTCTGTGTCCCCCTCTCCCTCCCTCCGTGTGTCACCCTCTGTCACCTTGGCCCAGCTTCCTGGGCACACACTGTTAGCAGATCTTTGAGTGGCCCTTGGCCTGTTGATGTGAGTTTGTTTCTGATCTCCAGGCACCCATTTTGTCTGCTGTGTGTCTGTGCGCTGCTGCTGTGGTGGTGTGTGCTGCCACTCTTTCACACTGTTGGCTGTTCATTAGCTGCTGGCATGTGCAAAACAGTGCCTTCACCCCCATGTGTTGATGCAAGGCGTCCGCCATTTGCTGGCAAGTCATTCCTGTGTTGGGACACAGTGTTTGTCTGGCTGTGACCTAGGCCATATGGGCAGAGGGCATTGTTGTCTGCTTTGGAGTCGCACTATGTGATTCTTGGTGCCCAGCCTCCCGCCATCCGGGTTACCGTGTCATGTGTTGTTGTCTTCTGTGGCCTGTGACTTGACATTGTCCAGCTGGGTGCATGGGGCATGGTGGCAGCAGTGGCATGTGCCTGCTCATGGAGTGTGGTTGAGTAATGCGATGGCTTGTGGTGGTTGCGTGCCTGTTATTGATTTTGGTTGTGGTTGCAGTTCCCCCATGTGAGGTGCGTTGTTTGTGTACTCACCCGGGTCTCGGAGTCCTTCTACTCCTTCAACTGCCTCCACCGGCAGTATGGCCATCACCCTCTCCTCCCAGGGATGGTACTGTACGGCTCTGCGGGAGGGCCCTCCTCCGGTGGCGTTGGCCTGGTCGTGTTCCTCCTGCCTCTTGGCTCTGACCCTCCTCCGCAGATCGTACCACCTGTTCTGGCAATCCTGCTTGGTCCTCCTGGTGTCCGCAACAGCATTCACAGCATCGACGATGGTCTGCCACATGGCTGTTTTGGCTGCCTGGCTGGTGCTTCTGACCAATGTTCCAAAGATCTGTGGCTCGACTCTGAGGATTTGATCAACAAGGACCTCCAACTCTCGGTGACTGAACTTTGGATTCTTGGTAGTGGGCATGGTGAGGGGTGTGGGTGGGGATGGTGTGGGTGTGGGGGGGGGTGTGGATGTTGGGGGGGGGTGTGGATGGTTGTGTGTGTGTGTGAATGTGATGAGAGGGTGTTTGTGAGGGTGGTCGTTTGAAGGTGTGCAAGTGTAAGGTGTGGTGTAGCTTGTAGTCTGGTTCTGTGGTGTCTGGCAGCAGTGAGTCTGTTGGAAAGGCTCATGGTTTGTGTGTGTGGGCCCTTTTTATTGGTCCATGGGTGGGTGTGGCAGTTTTTGAATTTTGGGTGGGTGTGTTATAAGGAGTGGTGGTGTATTGGGCCTCTGTTTGTTTTTGGCAGTTGCAGGTCAGTGATTGTGTTATTTAAGTGGTTGTTGGCCATGTTTAGTGGCTGTGTGCCTTTCGACTGGTGTATTCTTGTGTTGTTTTATTTTGTCCTGGTTGTGTACGTGCGTTTTGAGCGTGTGTACGGTGTGTACATGGGCCATTTGGTTGTACGATTTTGTCCTTGTGTGTGGCTTTGTAAGACTCGTACATGCGGTTGTGATGTTGGGGCATGGGGTGCGCTCCGTACTTAGGAGGTTGTGTTGGGGGTGCGCCAGGAACGTACTGGGGTGGGGGTACGACTGGAACGTACTTGGGTGTAGGTACACGGGGGGTACGACACGTACAGGGGTGGGGGGTGTACATTGACGGTGGTACGACACGTACTGGGGTGGGGGTACGACTGGAACGTACTGGGGTGTAGGTACACGGGGGGTACGACACGTACTGGGGTGGGGGTACGACTGGAACGTACTGGGGTGTAGGTACACGGGGGGTATGACACGTACTGGGGTGGGGGTACGACTGGAACGTACTGGCGTGTAGGTACACGGGGGGTACGACACGTACTGGGGTGGGGGTACGACTGGAACGTACTGGGGTGTAGGTACACGGGGGGTACGACACGTCCTGGGGTGGGGGTACGACTCGAACGTACTTGGGTATAGGTACACGGGGGGTACGACACGTCCAGGGGTGGGGGTACGACTGGAACGTACTTGGGTGTAGGTACACGGGGGGGTACGACACGTCCTGGGGTGGGGGTACGACTCGAACGTACTTGGGTGTAGGTACACGGGGGGTACGACACGTACTGGGGTGGGGGGTGTACATTGACGGTGGTACGACACGTCCTGGGGTGGGGGTACGACTGGAACGTACTTGGGTGTAGGTACACGGGGGGGTACGACACGTCCTGGGGTGGGGGTACGACTCGAACGTACTGGGGTGGGGGTACACGGGGGTACGACACGTACTGGGGTGGGGGTACGACTGGAACGTACTGGGGTGTAGGTACACGGGGGGTACGACACGTACTGGGGTGGGGGTACGACTGGAACGTACTGGGGTGTAGGTACACGGGGGGTACGACACGTCCTGGGGTGGGGGTACGACTCGAACGTACTTGGGTGTAGGTACACGGGGGGTACGACACGTCCAGGGGTGGGGGTACGACTGGAACGTACTTGGGTGTAGGTACACGGGGGGGTACGACACGTCCTGGGGTGGGGGTACGACTCGAACGTACTTGGGTGTAGGTACACGGGGGGTACGACACGTACTGGGGTGGGGGGTGTACATTGACGGTGGTACGACACATCCTGGGGTGGGGGTACGACTGGAACGTACTTGGGTGTAGGTACACGGGGGGGTACGACACGTCCTGGGGTGGGGGTACGACTCGAACGTACTTGGGTGTAGGTACACGGGGGGTACGACACGTACTGGGGTGGGGGGTGTACATTGACGGTGGTACGACACGTCCTGGGGTGGGGGTATGACTGGAACGTACTTGGGTGTAGGTACACGGGGGGGTACGATACGTCCTGGGGTGGGGGTACGACTCGAACGTACTGGGGTGGGGGTACACGGGGGTACGACACGTACTGGGGTGGGGGTACGACTGGAACGTACTGGGGTGTAGGTACACGGGGGGTACGACACGTACTGGGGTGGGGGTACGACTGGAACGTACTGGGGTGTAGGTACACGGGGGGTACGACACGTCCTGGGGTGGGGGTACGACTCGAACGTACTTGGGTGTAGGTACACGGGGGGTACAACACGTACAGGGGTGGGGGGGTGTACATTGACGGTGGTACGACACGTACTGGGGTGGGGGTACGACTGGAACGTACTGGGGTGTAGGTACACGGGGGGTACGACACGTACAGGGGTGGGGGGTGTACATTGACGGTGGTACGACACGTACTGGGGTGGGGGTACGACTGGAACGTACTGGGGTGTAGGTACACGGGGGGTATGACACGTACTGGGGTGGGGGTACGACTGGAATGTACTGGGGTGTACATAGACGGTGGTACGACACGTACAGGGGTGGGGGGGTGTACATTGACGGTGGTACGACACGTCCTGGGGTGGGGGTACGACTGGAACGTACTTGGGTGTAGGTACACGGGGGGTACGACACGTCCAGGGGTGGGGGTACGACTGGAACGTACTGGGGTGGGGGTACACGGGGGTACGACACGTACAGGGGTGGGGGGGTGTACATTGACGGGGGTATGACACGTACTGGGGTGGGGGTTCGACTGGAACGTACTGGGGTGTACCTAGACGGGTGGGGGTATACATACACGGGGGGTACGTGTCGGACGTACGGGGGCTGGGGGGAGTGTTGGGCGCGTATGCGGGCACATGTCTCCATGGTTGCTATGGGTGTTCGGTGCGGACGGTGTTTTTTCCATACGGTTGTACGCTCGGACGCACGGGATGGATCGTGATTCCTCGGTCGGACTTGGCTTTTCACGTTTGTAAGGTAAATCGTCCGAGGACGTGTCGGACACATTTTCCGACCCGAGGACGTGTGGGGAATGATTCCCAGTGCGGTTCGTATGGACTTTTTACCATGCGAATCGTGATTGCCAGTTCGTACGGCACTTGTACGATTCGTACGGTAAAAAGACCCGATACGAGTCGCACGGGGGAATTTTTTACCGGATTGTGATCGGCACCATGGTGTATTTCCGTAATCCAGCCTGGACAGAATCATGGCTGGTATGACAGTTCTCTGGGCTGAGAAGGGAAGTAACCACAGGATCTTTTTAAGTCTCCTCCAGGTCAGAGACCTGCTCTCTTCCCCAGCAGCTCAGCTGATGTGCCGCTGCTGCTGCTTTGCCGCTGCCCTGGTTAGGCAGGGTTCTAGTCCGCTCCCCGCCGGTCTGCCTGGTATCGTGCCCTTGTATTGTGTATTGTATTGTATTTTGTACTGTGCCCTTGTATTTTGTACTGTGCCCTTTGTATTGTGCCTTTTTGTGCCATTTTCCTCCTTAGATCTGTAATACTCTAGTTCCACTTCCGCCGTGCCCACTTTTCCGCCCTTTTTCCCACCGCTGCTACTCCGCTCCACCTCCCCCCTGCCATCCCCACTCCTGCCTCCCAGCTGCTCTTCCATTCCCCCTCCCCTTTTAATGGTGGCTGCTGCAAGGGTGGTGAAGCAAGACCTCTGACCTTCTGGTCAGATACCTGCTCTATCTCCCAGCAGTTCCGATGTTGTGCCACTGCTGCTGTTTGCTGCTGCCCTTGTTAGACAGGGTTCTTGTCCCCTCCCCACCAGTCTGCTTGGTGTCGTGCCCTTGTATTGTGAATTGTATTGTATTTTGTACTGTGCCCTTTGTATTATGCCTTTATGTGCCACTGCCTCCTTGGTTCTGTTATGCTCCAGTTCCACTTTCTCCATGTCTCCTTTCCCACCCTTTTTCCTGCCGCTGCTGCCCGTGGCCCCTCCCTCCTGCTGTCCCCGCTCCCGCCACCCAGCTGTGCTTCCCTCCCCTCCCCTATTTAATAGAGGCCGCTGCAAGGCCGCGCAGCAGACATGCACAACTGAAGGCATGCCAACAGCAAGTCCATCTACGCCCATCCATGACCCGACCTCAGCCAGTGCCAGGGACCCTGGTTCACTTACCACCCACCACTATGACTCTGCTGCCCTCCATGCACTCAACCCCGGAAGGAACAACAAATGCCATCTGTCCATGCCTAACACCACCCAAGGCCAGTACTCCTGCCACCACTGCCACAGAACCTTCACCACCCTCTGCACCTCCACGGACGCTGCCCCCACGCCAGATGCCAACACCACCGAATCCCTAAAGTGCATCCTCCTCAACGTGCGCTCCCTGCACAGACACGCCGTAGAGATCTGGGACTCCTCGACAACCTCTTGCCAGACGTCACCTTTGTCACAGAAAGCTGGACTAACGCCTCCTCCGCCCCCGACATCACCACTGCCATCCCAGAGGGATACAAGATCCAGAGGAAATACCGCTCCAACCTCCAAGGAGAAGGACACACCATTGCACTCAAGAGCTCCCTCCAACTCTCCACCTCCACCATGAACGACTCCTCCACCACCACCGAACACCTTCACTTCCAGATCCAGACCAGCACTAGAACCTCCCTTGCATACAGGCCCCCCAGACCTCGAACACGGTTCGCCAATAGCATCACTGACCTCGCGGCACCCTACTTCATCGTGAACGACCAAAATATAGACAGGACAGAATAACGACTCTAAAATATAGATAGGACAGAATATCAAATTATCAAAATATAGATTGGACAGAATATCGAAATTGGGGTATGAAATATCGATTTCCATAATATCGAATTTAAAAATATAGATTTCCATAATATAAAAAAAAAAATTGTGTTATGTATGGTAGTATATGTGTTAAAATTATGTATTATTTTTATAATGTATGTTTCAATTTTTTAAACTAATGAACGTCATGTAATTACATTTTTGCGTAATTTAATTTCGTAGCGGGTTGTGGGTTTATAGGGGAATAGGGTGGGAAGTAATTTAATTATGGTAAATTTGAAATATTAATTGTATTTATATGTTTGGATAATTAATTGATTGATAATTAATTATTAATTGGTAATTCATTTTTAGTAATTGGTAATTAATTTATATTAATTGATTGATAAATATGTTAATTGTATTTTTTATTATTAGGAGCGGGTTGTGGGTTTATAGGGGAAATGGGTGGGAAGTAATTTAATTGTAATAAAGTAAATATTAATTTATTTATTTATGTGTATTGATAATTAATTGATAATGAATTATTAATTGGTAATTAATTTGTATTAATTGGTAATTAATTTGTATGAATTGCTAATTAATTTTTATTCATTACTAATTAATTTTTATTAATTGATTAATTGATAATAAAGTTAATTGTATTTTTTATTATTGGGAATGGGTTGTGGGTTTATAGGGGAAGTGGGTGGGAAGTAAATTAATTGTAATAAAGTAAATATTAATTTGTATTTATATGTATTGATAATTAATTGATAATTAATTATTAATTGGTAATTAATTTTTATTAATTGGTAATTTAATTTTTTTCAATGGTAATTATTTTTTATTAATTGGTAATGATTTTTAATTAACTTTTTATTGCTATGGATAATTAATGTAACCTTATTTTAATATTAAATCATTACTGTTCCTACTGTTGCACTCTCAGGAGTGGGAATAGTATTTTTTACCCTCCCGCTATCCAACTCTTTCCCTACGGTTGCACTCACTGGAGTGAGAATAGTAATTTTTACCTTCCCGCTATCCAATGCTTTCCCTACTGTTGCACTCTCTGGAGTGGGAATAGTAACTTTTACCCTCCCACTATCCAACGCTTTCCCTACTGTTGTACTCACTGGAGTGGGAATAGTAATTTTTACCCTCCCGCTATCCAACGCTTTCCCTACTGTTGCACTCACTGGAGTGGGAATAGTAATTTTTACCCTCCCGCAATCCAACGCTTTTCCTACTGTTGCAGTCTCTGGAGTGGGAATAGTAATTTTTACCTTCCCGCTATCCAACACTTTCCCTACTGTTGCACTCTTTGGAGTGGGAATAGTAATTTTTACCCCTACGCTATCCAACGTTTTTCCTACTGTTGCACTCACTGGAGTGGGAATAGTAATTTTTAACCCTACGCTATCCAATGCTTTCCCTACTGTTGCACTCATTGGAGTGGGAATAGTATTTTTTCCCTGCCCTCTATCCAACACTTTCCCTGCTGTTGCACTCTCTGGAGTGGGAATAGTAATTTGTACCCCTACGCTATCCAATGCTTTCCCTTCTGTTGGAGTCACTGGAGCGGGAATAGTAATTTTTCCCTTCCCGCTATCCAATGCTTTCCCTACTATTGCACTCTCTGGAGTGGGAATAGTAATTTTTACTCTCCCGCTATCCAAAGCTTTCCCCACTGTTGCACTCTTTGGAGTGGGAATAGTAATTTTTACCTCTACGCTATTAAACGTTTTCCCTACTGTTGCACTCACTGGAGTGGGAATAGTAATTTTTGCTCCTACGCTACCCAACGCTTTCCCTACTGTTGCACTCACTGGAGTGGGAATAGTAATTTTTCCCTTCCCGCTATCCAACGCTTTTCCTACTGTTGCAGTCTCTGGAGTGGGAATAGTAATTTTGACCTTCCCGCTATCCAATGCTTTCCCTACTGTTGCACTCTTTGGAGTGGGAATAGTAATTTTTCCCCGTACGCTATCCAACGTTTTCCCTACTGTTGCACTCACTGGAGTGGAAATAGTAATTTTTACGCTCTCACTATCCAACAAAATCTCTACTTTTTTTTACATTACTTTTATTATTTTTACATTTTAAGCTTTTTTATATTATATTAGGTATGTTTTATTTAATTGATTTTAATATTTAATTACTTTTATATTATCTTTAATGCATTTAAAAATTTGATATTTTAGCTAACTATATTTTAACATTCTATATTTTGGAATCGATATTTTAGTACTTACCTGTTTGTAGATAGGGAGCCTATATTCTGTCTTTCTATATTTTGGAGTCGATATTTTGGGCATTCTATATTATGTCCCTCGATATTTAGTCACTGAACCCTACTTCATAGCCTCCAAAGACTACATACTAATCGGAGACCTCATCTTCCACGTTGACAACCTCAACGACCCTAGCTCCTCCACCCTCCTGGATAACCTCACCAACCTCGGACTGCAACAGCTCGTCACCACCCCCACCCACAAGGCAGGACACAACCTCAACCCCATCTTCGCAGGAAGCAACAACGTCCACTTCACATCACCTTGCAGCCCCTCTGGATGGACTACCACTGTGTTCACTTCCACATCAACAAACCCACTGCCCCAAACCTACACCCCACCCACCATGAAGGAACTGAAGCAAGGTCACCAATGAGCACCTCTACTCCACTCTCAACCATGATCCCCCTTCCAGCCTGACCGACACCAACCTCGATCTCAAAGAACTACACAGACGGATCACCAACTGTGCAGACGAACTCACACCACTTTGCATCGCTGACAGACAGCGCTGAAGGAAGGCCACCTGGTTCACCACCGACCTCCAAGAATCCAGACACACCTGCATATGTCTCAAAAAGAATTGGAGGAACAGCAAATCTTCGTAAGACTGCACCACATACAAGAACGCCATTACAGAGCACCACCTCAGTGGCAGAACCCAAAGAATCAGATTGCCAACTTTCCTCTCCAAACACACAGAGATCAACTGGGGAGTACCTCAAGGATCATCTCTCAGCCTGACGCTCATCAACATCTACATGGCCCCCCTAGCCACCATTGTCAGACAGCATGGACTCAACACAGTCTCCTATGCCAATGACACCCAGCTCATCCTCTCCCTCACCAAGGATCCCATCACCAGCCCAACTCAGCTTCCAGGAAGGAATGAAGGATGTTCCATCCTGGATGAGCAGCAGCTGCCTGAAACTCTACTCAGAGAAGACAGAGGTCCTCGTCCTTGGACCCTGTCCCATCGCATGGGACAACACCTGGTGGCCCACCGCCCTCTACAGCCCACCCACCCCCACGGGCCATACCTGGAACCTCGGTATCACACTCAACTGCTCCCTCTCCATGACCTGACAGGTCAACGCCTTCGCCTCCACCCGCTTCAACATCCTTCTCAAGACCTTCAAATAGATCACCCCCGAATCAAGAAAGACCATCACCCACGCACTCATACCCAGCAGACTGGACAACAGAAACGCCCTCTACGCCGGAATCAACAAGTCTCTGCTCCGTAAACTCCAGACCATACAGAACATCGCAGCGTTAACCCAGATTTCGGACACAGGGGTGGAAAGTACTGTGGCGTATGTGTCCCGCTCATTGTCTCCTGCAGAAATCAATGCTGGCTGCTGTTTGGGCCATGGAGAAGTTTAGGCAGTATATATGGGGAAGCAGGATCAAACTCCGTACTGGCCATATACCGTTGGTATAAGTACTTTCAATGGTATAGTGAGAGCAACACCATGTATTGTGAGGATGACGTGGAGATTGTTAGACTTAATTTATAAGGTTGAATATTTACCTTGGGGAAGGAACAAAGCGGCAAATTACTTGAGCTGTTCTCCCCTTCTTTTGTGTTAACATGTCAACAATGCATGGGATACACTGTGGTCATGTTAGAGGTATGTAAAGCGACAATACTAGGGGATGATTGGAAGGCTGGGTATGTAGAAGATGAAATCTTGGTGATGGTTAAACGATTAATTGCAGAGGGGAGGACTGACAAGATTTAATTGCATAAAGTGTGTAAGAAGTTCTGGGAGATCAAAGACAAATTGTCCGTTAGTGATGCAGGCTACATCCTCTGGGGCCGTTGGTTGGTACCTCCTAAAGAGTTGAGACGGAGAATACCGGAAATAACCAGGAAGGACATCACGGCATAGTGAAAGTTAAAAAAAGGATGAAGTCATCTTATTGGTGGATGTGTATTGATGTGGATACAGAGGGATTTGTGAAGAGTTGCCAAATTTGTTCCATCTCTGATAAGGGGCAGTCGATATTCTGGCCACTACTGGGCGGTCGGAATTGTCCAGAGAATTCATGGGAATTTCAGTATAGACTTTCTAGGATCTATCTACGATGAGTGGAGAATCTAGGAACATGATATTATGGTCATTGACCACTATGCTAAATGGCCTGAATTCATGGTAACAGAAGCAATTGATACCAATACTGTAATTTCTTTTCTGGAGAAGATATGTTTTAGAGATTGCATTCCTAAGTCCTTCTTAAGTGACATTGGACTGCAGTTCATTGAGAAAAATATGACAAATTCCTAACTAGGAATGGAATCAATGGGAAGAAGACTCCTGTTTACCTTCCTGCTGGAACGGTGTGATGGAATGATTCAACCGGGTGAAAAAGGGCAGTACACAAGCAGCCATCAATGCTGTGCAGGACTGCAAGAAGGAGCAGGAAAGAACAATTTAGCCATACAGGATAACAACTACATCAACAGATTATAGTCTATTTAGAATTCTAAGAGAGTGAAAGGCCTTTATGAAAGACAACAAAGCTTGGAAGAGTATGAAACTTTGTTGTAATGGTCTTCTTCTGTGGATAAAAGTAGTTTATTAAAAATGCAAAGGTTGTACAAAGCATAATGTGACAGAAAGCATGGTGTGAAAGATGTGTATTTAACAACAGGAGACTTGGTAATGGTAAGATTAGGCTAGAGGACTAGGAAGAAATCATCACATTTTCTGAGCCATTGGTAAACATTTATGAGTTACTAAAAGGTATGGCATTTTTTGCTGAATGCCCAGATGCAATAAAGTTCTTAATTGACAGATTTCCAAAAGAGATGCACATCAATCCAGGAAGTGGGACATTGCTGATGATGAAACTAGCACTGGGGAGTTAGCACTTACACATACTGGGGGAATTATTGAAGGGTTAGAGGATACTCATGTGACAGTTGCTGATACGATTAGGTCAAGTTATAGTAGAATGGCTACTTGTGTCCGAAGGCCTGTGATTCTACCTGAAGAGTTTAAAGATTTTGTCATGTGACAGTGTGATTTCGGATGTCCAAGGATTGTACTGTGATTAAAATACATGTGGTTAATGATTTATGCAATATTGTGTAGTTATACACCTGTTATAAGGGTTTAATTTAATGTTGCTATGTCCTCTGTTGTTTTAATTTGGATTAGGAAGGGATATGAGACCTTTGTTATTGTACTGTAATCTCACATTTGCTCAATAATTCCTTCCTTATTTATCATCTAGTTTGTTATTGTTAAGTCTAATGATTGTTGTGATTAGGAAAGGGAGGCGTGGTATCTAGGTTACCTGTACCTTGTTAACGGGATAACACAGGTTCTGGAATGTGGTGATGGAAGGGAGTGGGGTGGTGACAGTGAAAGGTGATTCAACTGGGCGTTGGGAGTCACTTGCTTGCTCTCCAATAAATATCTCTTCTCAGGTTTTACCTTTTCTCGTGCGAGTCATCGTTACATCTGCATTTAGTGACAGGAAAGGTTATTCTTCTTCTTATTGAAATCATGAGCAACCCTTTTTGTATCATCATTGTTCTCTTGGAATTTTCAGCTTAACTTATTTGCCATTTATAATCATTTAATTGTTAGACAAGAATACAAAGATGCACAGTCAAGACCTGGGATAATAATCATACTAAGAGCTTGAACAATAAGTAAACCAAAGATGTACATAAAGGTGTCGATTCCGATCCGTTAAAACCTGGGTACGAATGTTCGGACGGAGCGTTTTTTCCGTCCGACTGGTACCCGGGAAATACACCATACAAACTCGCAAGTACGATTTGCACAGAAATACCATTCCGAGCCCGAGTCGGAAAAAACACCGACCGGCAAACTTTTTACATACAAATCTCTGTCGGGACGGCGCGCATGCGACGTCCGGACGGAGTCAGGCAGCGTTTCACGGACCAGCAAGTACGATTCGTGCCGACATCACTTCGCACGCAGCAGGTTTTACGGGAGCCAAAAACTGCCGGGAAAGTGAGGACGCCGCGAACAAAGAGCCCCGGCACGCCAGGGACAGCGATGGACCCCAACCTACTCGTCATCTCGGCCCTCATAGCCTACCACCTCGTATACAGAAACTGACGCAGATGCCGCAGAAGGTCAGAACAACCCCCAGGGGCAAAGGGGGTGTGTGTGTGTGCAAGGGCCAGGAATCATAACCCACACCCCACAAATAACAACAACATCATGCATAGCAATTACCACCATGGACTGGTCACTTCGGGGGGTGTGTCCACCAATCCCACGTCCCGCCACAACGGAAGTGGACGTGGACGCGTACCCGTCACCACCACAATGGTGGTGCGGCACATACCACGCCCACCCCTACGTCACACCAACTGCGCCGGTACGGCCTGTACCCACGTCCCAAAGGCATGTGTACGGGCCGCACCCCCAAAGTTGGGGTGCCCTAGGGTTACGGGCCCCACCCAGGCTATCAGCGCGTGGGTACGGCACATA
This sequence comes from Triturus cristatus, assembly GCF_964204655.1. NCBI lineage: Eukaryota > Metazoa > Chordata > Amphibia > Caudata > Salamandridae > Triturus > Triturus cristatus. The sequence goes on from NC_140583.1 coordinate 387,417,958, forward strand.
CCACACCCACCACTACGTCACACCAACTACACCGGTACGGCCTGTACCCATGTCCCAAAGGCATGGGTACGGGCCGCACCCCCAAAGTTGGGGTGCCCTAGGGTTACGGGCCCCACCCAGGCTATCAGCGCGTGGGTACGGCACATACCACGCCCACCCCTACGTCACACCAACTGCGCCGGTACGGCCTGTACCCACGTCCCAAAGGCATGGGTACGGGCCGCATCCCTAAAGTCTGGGTGTCCAAGGGGTACGGGCCACACCCAGACCATCAGCTCATGGTTACGGCACATACCACGACAGTGGACAGATACACAGGGGTGTGTGCCCATCACTCCTACCAGTGCCCAGACATATGAGGGGTGGGTGCAGAGGACTCCAAGCAGTGGCCAGACATATGAGGGGTGGGTGCAGAGGACTCCCAGCAGTGGCCAGACATATGAGGGGTGGGTGCAGAGGACTCCCAGCAGTGCCCAGACATATGAGGGGTGGGTGCCTATCACTCCCAGCAGTGGCCAGACATATGAGGGGTGGGTGCAGAGGACTCCCAGCAGTGCCCAGACACAGGAGGGGTGGGTGCAGAGGACTCCCAGCAGTGCCCAGACATATGAGGGGTGGGTGCCTATCACTCCCAGCAGTGGCCAGACATATGAGGGGTGGGTGCAGAGGACTCCCAGCAGTGCCCAGACACAGGAGGGGTGGGTGCAGAGGACTCCCAGCAGTGGACAGACATATGAGGGGTGGGTGCCTATCACTCCCAGCAGTGGCCAGACATATGAGGGGTGGGTGCAGAGGACTCCCAGCAGTGCCCAGACACAGGAGGGGTGGGTGCAGAGGACTCCCAGCAGTGGCCAGACATATGAGGGGTGGGTGCCTATCACTCCCAGCAGTGGCCAGACATATGAGGGGTGGGTGCAGAGGACTCCCAGCAGTGCCCAGACACAGGAGGGGTGGGTGCAGAGGACTCCCAGCAGTGACCAGACATATTAGGGGTGGCTGCCTATCACTCCCAGCAGTGCCCAGACATATGAGAGGTGGGTGCCGAGGACCCCCAGCAGTCGACAGAGACATGGGGGGGTCAACATCATTATCAGATGACCACAGCTCCATGGGTGAATGTACGTATCCCTAACTCAGGACAATGACGATAGTGTCATAACAACACATCACTGACAGCAGTGTCCCAGTCCCAGGAGGATGGTCGGCCTACCCCCACTGCATGGCACACCACATATGGGTGTGAGGACAAATTACACATGCATACCCACCCCTGGCAGAGGCAGCACAATACACACACTGAGATTTTGCCACAAGACTGCACCCTCATGTCAAACACCACTAAACAATGCGAGCCAAAGGGAACACACACTGTCACGCACATTCCACGAATGAGAGGAATGCACAGGTGCCGGGGCAGCCAACAAGTATTTGCCCCCCATGGCAGTGAAAGGGTGGAGTACACACAGATACAATGCCCACAATTGTCAGGCAGGTGCCCAAATACCCTGCAGAACACGTAACAAATGTGTGTGAGGCAGGGAGTACACACATGCAAAGTGCAGAAAAGGGAAAATGTCCACATGAAGTCATGTCAATATACGCCATACACAAGTACAGTGCCCACCAAGGATGCCACAAATGATGCAGGTGGAGACATTGCACAGCATGCATGGCCAAAGTCGAAGGGATGTGTCACACACCGAGCCAATGTTGACACAGCTCAGCACAACAATTGGGAAACACCATGCAGGGAAGATGACAGGTGCCACAGAGAAAGGAACACACCTTGGGACAATGTCACCATGCAGTAAGAGCTAACATGACCTACGAATATATGCAGACACCATGTGACGGCATGCAGATACCAGGGTCCACCCCATGAGCAGGACACAACAACATTTACCAGACACCCAACACATCATCACCACCCCAACTCAGGGAGCAGCAGCACCAGCAGAATAGAAATAGTGTGTAAACAATAAAATAACAACCACATTCAGCATCTCGAAGAAAAGTAGCCACAGCACACCATTCCACAAGTCCATAGGCCACACCAGATGCGAATTACCGGGGGGACACACGTAGGGACGCATCTCCCCTGGCTCGCCTGCACAGTACACTGTACCATATTATCCAGAGAAGGGGGGGCAACATGTGGGGGGAAGAACCAGGCACCGCAGGGACAGGAGGGGCATGGGTAGGTGTCGTGGCTGCAAGGACGGACGACCCCACCACAGGGGGTGCGGTGCCTGGCACGAAGGAGACATGTTTTGCGTACCACAAACTCCCCTCAGAACCCAGAACTAGCTAAGTGTCCCATTCGATATCCGAGGTTGGGCCCGGCGGTCCCAATGTATAGACAAGCCAGAACAAGCGACTTACAACATCCTCAGGAATGGTGGAAATCAGACGTAGCTGTACGTCATGATTCACAGATCAGTCCACAACAGAATAGACACAGACAAGGTAAAGTTTAACAAGTACATTCAATGAACCTCGCGTCCTAAGATGCAGGACTGTGACCAACATAAGCAGATAAATGGTTAAGGCCAGAAACATCAGCATTGTTTCAATATCATAGACATTGAAAGGAGCAATCATAAGAAACTGACAGTGGAAACAGCAACCTTCCTGTCGCCAGTAAACTAATAGTAGTATCATTCGACTAATAGCAGGTCCCTAAGCTAGAACGGGGGACCCCCCCACCGTACAGATCAGCTCAGTGGAATCACATCACAGGATCATTTAGTCCCACCTCCTGCAAAAGTCCTCCATCCATTAGGGGCGCTAATTCGAAAACGCAGAGTTCAAGTTTGATAGAACGGAACCAAGGGCATGAACTGGAAGTCCATAGAAGGGAAGCGAAAAAGTCACAAAATAAATGTCAAACATGAGCGATGTTGCAGGGCAATCAACCATGTAAAAGGGGAGGAAAATATCACATCGACGGATGCACCATGAAATGAGCAGGGCTAAAGTTAATCCATCAAGGCATAGGCACTATAAGTTGCAACAGCTTCCAAGAGGAAATCATCTGCACGTTCTGAAAAATTGTCTGCCATCCAGTTCAGCAGGGGGAAACAACACACGTGTTCTTCAACAATCGGGCCATCCAGCACAACTTGTGGACAACAGGTGGGGACATCAAGATAACTTCTGGATAACAAATCATTTGCTGCTGTTTCAATGTCCCAATTCCCTAGGACTCCATGTGCAGCAGCACAGGCCATGACATTGATGCCAGAAGAGTCCAACTCATGAGCCAATAAGGGGCTCATCAGTCCATCCAAATCTGGGTCAGGAGGCTCCGAGTTAGACAGGCACAAATCCAGAGCCCATTCGAATGGACAGTCTAGGCAATGAAAGACAGGTTGCACGCAGGTAAAGAAGGGAAACCGGAAGGACAATCTATAGGCACTGCTGAAGGTCGCCAGCGGCAGAGTGCCGTATAATTCAAGCATCATGTTCCGAAGATGGAGCAGCCGGTGCATGCTGTCTTGTAACGCAAGAGGTGAAGCCACAGCGTAGTACGCTGATCTATTATGGCACCCCAGCTACGAGGGTGAGAAGCAAAGGGACACCTCCGAAGACGGTAGTTAAAATCGAATGATGAAATGCGGGGATCACACCAAACAGAGTTTGGAAGGAGGTCACGAGGCCGGAGCCCACATGTAGAAAAAAACAGCCAGGCCACCTGTTGACGAGGCATGAAAGATAGTCTGAATCCGAGTCCCAAATATGTAGTGGGAGATCAGTGTTAAAAAGCGCTTGCACCTCTGTGCGCGTGTGATCTACGTGAAGGCCAAATGTTTCTCGGGATGAAGTCAACACGACTTGTGTTTGAGACAATGGAGCCCTTATACTGCTCATCTTGTTGAACTCCGCGTTCAAGGTTGTAATGGGAGGCCAGATGGATACATCTAGCCGGCCATGCGGGGGTGGGAAAAGTCCGAAATGACAGAAAACCACTCATAGTGATACAGGCACGATCTCAGGAATTGCCGGAAGCATCCCACAGCAAGCTTCAGCATTGAATAGCACATAATTGCCGTTAGCAAGCAGCGCATAAGACAGGGTCATGACTGGCACACGAATCCACTTCAGACTACAAGCTACATCATGAGCGTGCATGTAACAAGCACCATGCTATTGAATGTGCCTACACACCACAGAATGTTCCGGATACACCTCCTTGCCGTCTTTCACGCACCTGTTGTCGCCTAGCACGGACACAAGGGACCCGAGCAACTGGTAGGGCGGTGATGAGAATGGAGGGTGCGGCGAGGGATGGAGTGCTGCTTTCAGCACTGGGGGCAGCCTCCGCCCCCTCTGGGAGCTCAGCCTCGGACCCATCAGTGTCATAGTCGGTGTTGGGACTGGACAGGTCCTCCGCCTGACTCCCCTCGGCCTCCGTGCCACTTGCTGCGCCAGACTCCCCAGCACTGTTGGCCCCGGTGCTGGCTACCTCCCCCACGCCCGTGCCAGTGTCTCCCTCGGTTCCCCCCGACGATGCTGTGGCCAAGGTGAAGAGACAGGAAATGACCAGACACCTGTGTACATATGACACATGAGTCCAATCTACATAGGACACAGCGCATAGCATGAACGTCAACATGAGTGACATCTACAATACTACAAACTTATGTTGGCCCTGCACCACACAGTTGGTTCACCCACCATGCCACTGGGAAACAATGGGGAGCATGACACAACAGCAAATTACTTGTTCTAAATCGATACAGAGGAGCTACACACTGGGGACAGTCGAGCACTGCATCACTGGCATGGCACAGTCACCTACACCCGCAACTGTCCCCCGATGCCAGGGACATGGATGATGACACCTCACATGTAACTACCGGCGTTGCACGTTGTGACTATGTCATGTGAGTGTCATGAGCCAGCTGTATTACTTCCGTGACATGCATCTGCATTTGCTGCATCCAACATGTGTGTGCGTGTCGATGGGCATGGCACACTATTACGCACACCAGGCCACATGTGGAATCAGACGTAACGGGTGCATGTATGCATCGCACATGGACTTGCGAGACAAGGACATATCTGCGTAGTCTCAATGTATGTGTCATCATACCTGACATGTACCCCTTCATGGCAAGGTGTGTGGACTGTCCTGTTTCAAGGACATGCGACCTGTGCCTCTAGTGTCCCGCAACCGGTCTGTGTGATAATACATCCTTGTTATGCGCATATGTGGATGTCTGTCACTCCTGTAATGCGTCAGCCTCTTCACTTACACTGGCCCACAGCTAGTTCCATGTCATGTCATGTTGACCTTGCGCACCCACGTGTGTAGCTGACTGTTGTTAGGGGTGTCACCTGGCTGGCATATGTGTCCTGGATGCATTGCACAGTACAGACTCTGTATGTAGCATATGTGTATTAGCTGTTGAACATGTGCTCAGTCCATTGTCAGTGGTGTAGTGCTGTGCTCAATCTTCGTTGTTCCTTCCAAATTTCTGCAGGGCACCGCCTCTTCCCCGACCAATGCCAGACTTGGCTGCCATGAGGGAACGTGACTGTATACGCCGCTATCGCTTCACCCAACCGTTGATTCACGACTTGACCACAAGGCTCGAGCCACACCTCCAACCGCTACACAGGTATCCTACTGCACTGACACCCAAGATGAAGGTGATGGCAGCCCTACATTTCTTTGCCACGGGTACGTTTCAATTGACCATAGCTGATGTAGGTGGCATGTCCCAGACCATGTTCAGCCGTGTCCTGCATGATGTATTAGAGGCCATGTTGGTACACCTGGATGAATTTATACATTTCCCGACTCGTGAGCAGTTGACAGGTGTCAAGGGTGGGTTCTATGCCCTGGGAGGGATGCCCCATGTCATTGGGGCCATTGATGGGACACATGTGGCTTTGGTGCCACCACGCACACAGGTGGTAGCCTTCCGTAACCGCAAGCATTACCACTCCATCAATGCCCTTGTGGTATGTCTTGCTAACATGATGATATCCCATGTCTGTTCACGTTTTCCAGGATCAACACACGATGCCTACATCATGAGGTGTAGCAGGGTGCCGGAAATGATGCTGCAGCTGCGCAACGAACGTGCATGTCTTGTTGGTGGGTATAATCTGTTAGTTCTGTATTTAGCCGTTTCTTCATATCTTACTGCTTCTCCTGACCCACTTCTGTCCATGATGTTTCCATGTAGGGGACGCTGGCTATCCCAACATGCCATGGCTGATGACGCCTCTCCGCAACCCCAGAACAGCCGCTGAACACCAGTACAACAACACCCATGGGCAGGCGAGGCGCGTGATTGAGAGGACGTTTGGACTCCTGAAGAGCAGATTCAGGTGCCTCCACAAGACCGGCGGCGCCCTCCCATATGCCCCGGTGAAGGTCTTCAAAATCTTCCTTGTGTGCTGCATGCTGCACAACATGGCAGTGGAGAAGGCCGTGCCACTCATCCTGGATCCTGATGAGCAAGATAATCCACCCGTGGAGGATGAAGGGCTTGGGCACGGGGCAAGTGAGGATGAGGATGAGGATGAGGACATCCGGAGTTAGCTGATCCGCAACTTCTTCTCATAATGGTGAGTTCCGGTGTCTGAGTGTGCACGCCTAGTGCCTTGTGTGGCATGTGTTGCAATGTGTGTATCGAGCTGACTGTGTGCCAAGTGACTTGGAGGTGTGTTCTGATGTGTCATACAAGTGCAAATGTCATTCCCCATATTTGTGCAGGAACACAAAAATCATTATTCCCTTGGTGACAACATCAATCCTGTAGGGTGCATGTACATGTCTGCGGATTACTAGCTCCTCGCTGACTTGTTGTGTGTCTGTCCTCCCCAGCTTCCTGCGGCTGTCGTCTGCTCATGTCATCATTGCACTTCTGCTATTCCTCATGATTTTTCCAACGTGTGCTGGATCAGAGTTACATGCACAGAGAAGGTGAGAAGTCTTTTTGGGTAAGGAGTGCAGCAAGGCGTTTTGTGGGTGGTACGTGTTTATGATATGTGGGTACTGCTCCTGTGCATGTTGTGTTACCATGCATACATGTCGACTCACCATGGGCCACGTGACATGTTGCATGGCTCCCATTAATTGATAGTCAACCTTCCTGACAGTCATCTGTAATGGAATGTGGATTCTGATGAAGGCATCAATGTGTGTCTAACGTCCCTTAGGAACATACGGGATGGTCATGCTGGACATGGTGTGGGACATCCCCAAATGAGGCTCAATGTGGAATTGTAGACTCGCCGTGTGCAGCAAGGGGTGTGAGGTCAACCCCTTCACTTGTGTGCCAGCTCAGTAGGATTTACCACATCTGTGTGTTGCAGGGGGTGTCCAGTGTGGGTCACACATGTTCAGCCGAATGACCTGTGATTTTGTTCCAATGGATGCCATTCCATTTGTGTGAGGCTGAGTAATAAAGGTGTTCGTCATACTCCAAGGTGCCTCGTCTCTGTCAATGCTGGTCTCTTGCCACTTGGCATGCGGCATCTCTGGCATACTTGCTGTAGATAATGCATAGGAGTCCTTGTGTAGTTTAGCGACATGCTTGCAGTTGTTCATGGATTTGGCTCCCTATTGGGCATGTAGTACATGGTCGTGTATGTTTTTTAGCGAGGTCAACCACACAATGGGCCATCACCAGTTGCTGAGGGTGTGTCTCCAGTGTGCAGGTCGTCCTTCAGTTTCCTGATCCGGTGTAATGGTTCTTTGGGGATTGGGCATGCATTGTCTCTGGGTGTGCCATGTGACACTGGACACTCCTCACTTTACACACGCGCCTGTTGCAGTTGTCCTTCTGACATCCTAGTGTTTGTGTGCAAGATGGGCCATTTGTCAGGGAGATGGCGCCTGCTGCTGCTGGCCCTCCACAGGCACACAGTGGCCACACTCACAAGATGTTGTGCATCATGTTTGGCTCGCTCACATTTGCCATGCTAGTCCACAGCATCTGTACCCCATGCTGCAACGCCCTCTGCATCATGCACATGATCCACAGATAGATCCACTCCAAGTTACGACAGACCATCCCCCAGTTCCATGACGACATCCATCTCATATACTGCCCTGCCCTCTACGAAGCAAGTACATCCACACTCCAAGGACACTGGTCCACTTCCAGGGGGCATCTGCACACCTCAGCTTCTACACCCTGCATCCCAGACACCTCACCGTCCACCATAGATGGCTGCAATGGATCACTGTCTGCTGCAGGATATCCTACGCACACCCCACCCACACTCAGGTGGCAGTCCACAAACCCGACCCCACACCAACCTTGTACGTCTGTCATCCTAGATCCCGTTGGTCCATGTCCGTGCATCCAACCTTTCCCTGGCCCCAGTTCTTCACATCCATCGTACTTCAGCATACAGGACATAGTTCTCCCACCTGGCCACAAATCCCTGGGACTCCCTCCCTGGGTACCTCCACATGGGCCATGGCCTCTATGCCTTGATGATGATCTCCCAAATAGGTCTGTCCGCACAGTTTAGCAAGCCCCCCCTCAGCAGCCAGAGGCCATCACAGGTGAGTGTGGTGGTCCATGCCTACATTGACTGATACTTGTGACCCATGTGTGTCCTGTACCAGACTCTGTTCCCAGGGGATGGATGGCTGGAGTTGGTTCAACACTCACGCATTGTTAGACATTTACACACACATATGTCGTAGAATAATGCAAAATGACAGCAACATCTCATGTGCAGAACTATGTGAATTTAGTTTTGGTGGGGTGAGTCTTTTGGTAGATGTGCTAAGGTGCTCTACCGGGGTAATAGAATCCAAAGTTCACTGGGGGAGATGGCATCCTTGTCAGTTGGAGTCATCAGAGTCCAGACCACAGTGTTGGTCATCATTGGTCAGACTGGGACCAGCAAGTCCATGTGGCAGAGAATGTCATTGGGTGAGGTGCTGCTGTTGCGCCAGAGGGCCCGGTGCCAGGCCAGGTGACCTGGGAGATGGGGATGGTCCGCTGACTCTCACTGTCTTTTACGTGGACGACCCACTTTCCTCCGGGGACCCTCAGATGCAGGCCTTGATGATGTCAGGGACGCTCCGTCAGATGAATCCTCCTCCTCCTCATCCCTCCCTGTGTCTGGTGCTGGTCTACGCCTGGTGGCACAGGGAGGGTCTGCCAGACTTTGGGCGATCTGACGGAGTGATTGGCTCACGTGCCAGTGCACCGCCAGGAGCTCAACCAGTCTTGCCTCCATCCGTCCTTGTTGTTGTTGGTGACTGGCATGATGCTCGACCTGCAGGTTCTTGATCTCATCGAGGGTCCCCTGCATCCCGGAAAGTCTGGCCACGACCTGGTCGATGCCTCTGGTGTCACGCCAGTATGAGTCCAGGATGTTGCGTATGTGTGACATACCGGGGTCCTGAGCTGGCTGGTCAGGTTCGCGCCTCCGCCTGCCTCCACTCCCACCACCCCTGCCCACACGAGCCTGGCCTGCTGTTGTGGGCACATCGGGTCTACGGGACTCCTGAGGGATGGCATCGGCAGGGTTGTCTGCCTCCTCCTGGGTGCCCGCAGAACGTTGTCCCTCCTGGTCAGACTGGCTGTGTTGTTCAGTGCGAGCAGGGATCCTAGGTGTGTCCTGGGATGTGGCGGGAATGGGGGTGGTGGTTGGCACAGATGTACCTGATGCAGGTGCTGCAGGTGCTTGTACACCAGAGGGGCCAGGTTGGTCGGGGTCATCCACGGAGTGGTGAGAGTCGCCGCTGCCGGTGGGATCGTCTTCACGCGGTGCCTGGGACTGTGAATCTTCCCCCCCAGTGTTGGGGGGAGATCGTCGACATTGCCCTGTGTGTGAGAGAGAGACAATGTTAATGCTGTTTCATGCCACATCCATGTTTCTTACATATTCAAGTTGACACAGTTCCCCCAGGTAGTTGGATGTCCCTGGCATTCCTCTCAGTGTCCACTTGGGGATGGGTATGTTGCGGGGGACAGATTGGGATGTTCTCCTGAGTGTGTGGCCTGTAGATAGTTGGCTCTGATCAGGCGCGCAACACCCATTGGGCTCACCGGGCTTCTGCCCCCCGCCATGTGTGTCAGCCCGGCTGAGACAGCCTCGCGGGCTGGCGTCCGTCTAATTGCATCCGGACCCGAGCACTTCACAGGTGTATGGTAGACCATTTACTCGTAAATTAGGCTTTTGTTGTGTTTTCACCCATTCTTACAGCCACTCTGCCTAGGGCTGGTTGATTTAGCCACCCCCAATCTTTTGCTGCCCCCCCCCGGAAGTTGGCTGTAGTTGCCCGCCTGGCTCTGATTCTTACTTGGCTCCGGATTGGTCTTGTTGTGTCACATGTCCATTGTGGGAGTGGGTGTATCCATTGCCTGCCCCGGGGGTGTGTGCTGGGGGGGAGGGTGACCGGGTGTGCTGTGGTGTGTTGTGTGAGTCGTCATTGGGTCTCCCAGGTGATATGTGTGTCCCCTCATGGTGTATGCTGGCATGACAGTGTGTGTGAGTTCCTGTGCCGGATGCCTGTGCTTGTGGATTTGGTGTTTGAGTGTACAGTGTTCCCAGGAGGGCCTTGTGCTGCATACAGCAGGGCCCAGTGTCAGCGACCTTGTTAGTAGTTTGCCAGTCCCTGTGCATTGTGCATGGGTATGTCCCTATGCCATATGGGCTGGGACATTGGTGTCTGCGTCTCATTTTCACGATGTGTTGTGTGGAGCCCACCCTCCCAGCCTCCCGGACATCCTGTCTTGTGTTTGTGGTTGTTGTGGCCTTGGACATGGCCTTGCCTTGATTTGTGAAGGGTGAATGGTGACGTTCGTGGCATGGGCATGGTTATTGAGTGTGGTTGTGTGCTGTGAGTGCTTGGGGGTGGGTGCGTGCATTTGTTGTGGTTGGCTGGCGCGCAACACCCATTGGACTCACAGGGCTTCAGCCCCACCCCCGTCGTGTGTGGCAGCTCGGGATGAGACAGCTTCCCGGCGCACTCACAGCCACAACCGAGCACTTCACAGGTCTTTCACAGGCCATTTGCGTGTTAATGAGGCCTCGCTGTTGTTTCACCCCTTTGACAGCCCCTGCAGCTCCACTCTGCCTATGGCTTACAAGATTCATGCCCCCACGGAATTTTTTCTTAGCCTTAGTGGTTGGGGTGTGGATGCCATTCCCCCAAGTTACATGAGTTGTTTGTGTACTCACCCCGCTCTGCAACTCCGTCCACGCCGTGTAGTCCCACCGGCGGTAGCATGGCCATCACCTTCTCCTCCCAGGGATGGTACTACACGCGTCTGCGGGGCGGCCCACCTCCGGTGATGTTGGTCTGGGCATGTTCTTCATTCACCTTCCTCTTGACCGCCCTGCGCAGATCGTACCACCTGGCTTGGCATTCATGCCTGGTCCTTCGAACGGGTGCAACAGCATTCACCTTGTCGACGATCCTCTGCCACATGGCAGATTTTTCGGCAATGCTGATCTGTCTGACCATTGTTCCAAACAGCTGTGGCTCGACTCTGATGACTTTGTCGACGAGGAGCTCCAGCTCCGCTGTAGTGAACTTTGGATTCTTGTCTCTGGGCATGGTGTGGGGTGTGGGCGGTTGTGGGTGTATGGGTGTGAATGTGTGTGTGTGTGACTGTGCAGAGGGGGATGTTTGTGGGAGAGGTTGTGTGAAGGTGTGTGAGTGGCGGTGTTGCAAAGGTATGAGTTCTGTGGGGTGGTTTGTGTTTGAGCTCTGTCCACAGTAGGTCTGTTGCAAGGGCTCATGGTTTGTGTGTGTGGGCCCTTTTTATTGGTCAATTTTTGGGTGTGGCTGTGTTTGAATTTTGGTGGGTGTGTTATAAGAGGTGGTTGTGTTTGGGCCTCTGATGGCCAGTTTGGATGTGGCAGGTCAGTCATTGAGTTGTATTTTTTCTTGTGGACGTGTTTTGTGTCTTTGTGCGAGTCGCTTTGGACCTCCTTGTGCTGTTTTCCTCTGTCCTGGTTCTGTATGTGTATTTTTCGCGTAGGTAGGATCCGTACATTCGTGATGCTGTGTGAGGGTGCTGGGGTTCGGTGTTGGTGTGCGGCAAGTGAATGCGGTGGGGGGGCTGGGGGTACAGTGCAGACAGGGTGGTGTACGGTGCAGACATATTGGGGGGGGCTGTACGGCTCGTACACGGGCATGAGTTTACCCGTGTACTTGTGTGCTTCAGCGTTGGCTCCGTACGGGCCTTTTTCCATGCGATTGGGTATTCGGACGGGCGGTCGGGATCGTACTTGCGCGCTCAGACTTGTGTTTTACGATTTGTAAGTAAAACTGTCCGGATCACTTTCGTACACTTTTCCAGACGATATTCGGACGTGGTCACTTTCCGACACACGCTCGTGGACTTTTCCCAACACTATTCGTAGTTATTTTTCACGTCCAAATCATACTTGCCAGTTTGTACGGTACTTGTGCGACTCGTACGTAAAAAAATACGGATACGAGTCGTACGGTAATTTTTTTTAACGGATTGGAATCGACACCAAAATGTGGCAGTACTTATAGATTGATAATGAAAATATGTGGCCTACTTGATACTATCAATGTACCAGAATAGGGTCACTCACAGGTCATAGTAGCATGTATCAGGAAAGTAGAGGGATAAGAGGTCAAGCTATTCCAAGCAGCAGGTTCAGTAATGGAGAAGTAATTTAACTCTGTTTCTCATCAAGTCCTATAGTATGCAGGTCTCATTGGGTGAAAGGGCTGCAAGAATATTAAGGGGTTGAGAATTGTGTTACGCCTTGCTTGATATAAAATTCAAAGGCTGACAGCCTAATAACCATTCAAAATGTTGTGTTTTGTTGCCATGTATTCTGACCCCGTTGCACAGGGCCAGGTATAGGAAGGCACATGAAAATAGAATGGCTACAACAGTTGACAGATACAATTTGCGAACCATTGAAACTTACAATAGTCACTAAAGCAATGAGCCAACACAGTATACTCTAACAGTAGCACTGAAGTGAGATTTATCACTTTGAAATGGCAACTGAAAATTCAGCAAATGCAGAGGCAGTCCCCAGAAGTAACAAAATTGGGCATGGACTTCCTTTTATGTTCACTCAGCAGGTAAGGAATGCCCACAATTCTTCTAAAAAACATTGAGATTGGTTGTTGATTCAGTATCTGCCATTCATGAGTGTCAAGACAAGCAGGTCTCTAATCTACTGATCATGTGGGTACAAATGATGATTTCCATGTCCTCAGGAAGCCTACTTATGCCTTTACTTTTCCAAAGAGAACATCCTTAGGCCGAGAAGAGATCTTCACATGGCAAAGTATATGGAAAATATTTTAAAATTATTTAACTCAAAAATAAATATTACTAATATTTTTAGGTTGAATATGAATGTAAATTCAATGTATATATTTACCTTAACTGTAGAATAAAATGGAAAATGAGCTACAACACTGTTGAATTAGTTTTGAGTTATAACTTTAATTAATGGAAATATATAAAAATAAATTGAAGTAATTTTTTCCCTCCCGCATCTGGGCTTGTTTCTCTCCGCTTTCCCTATAATGGGTTGCTTGTTATGATAAATAGAGGCGAGGCGAGTATGAATGTTGTTCCCCTATATTGAGCTACAGTTTGTTATGAAGGGCCTGATTGCATTTTAAATAGGGTTGATCCTGACATGAATGTTCTCATTAAGCTGTTACATTTTGTACATTGGAATGTGGGCTTACTTGATGCTCGGTTTACAGGGACATGAGTCTTTAATTTGTTTGGCTTCTGTTGTATGTTCTTTATTCAATAAACAGAAGTTAAAATAAAGTTATTTTTCTGAAGTTTAAATTTAAAAAAAAAATCCTAGCTGAAGAAGAATTTTTTTTTTGCTGGTGTTCATTAGTGATTATTAAAGTGATGTATAGAAGTAATGTAATCATTTTTATTTTATTAGATTTGTAATTATATATTGTGCTTTAAATTAGAAATAGGTTAATATTTTATAATTAAATTATTAATATGAACTATTTTAATATATTTTAAACCTATTTATGTTCTTCTTTAAATATTTCAAACAATCTAAATTAATGCAATGTTATCCCCTATTGGGTTTTATTTAAAATCCCTACCTTCATTATTCTTGCAGTGCCAGTGCTTTGATAATGCCAAGGAGTACGATACTTGCGCCCCCAGCTGCTGCACAGCTCGAAAGAGGAGAGACTTTCCTCCTGAAGTGAACCATATATTCCTGAATAAACCAAAAGTGCTCCATTGTAAACCAATATATTTTGTCAAGATCAAGTAATCCTTGTATTCGATGCTTTATGAAATCACTCAGGAGACAGCTGCGTTGAACCAGAATACTTTATTCTGCATTTTCAAATGCCTTATGCTGCCCATCCAAGCCTAAACGTGCTGTCAACCGACACTTTAAGACCCAATGCATTTCGATCTTTGTTAGTTCTTCATCAGGGGTTACTGAAATAGATCATAAACAACTGGTCTGAAACAAGATGCGCTCAATACCTGTACATGATATTTACAACCAAACACTATTCACAAGTTAACCCCTGCCTCCCCCTCATGAACTCTCCTCGTTTCATAAAGCATCGAATACAAGGATTACTTGATTTTGACAAAATATATTGGTATACAATGGAGCACTTTTGGTTTATTCAGGAATATATGGTTCACTTCAGGAGGAAAGTCTCTCAAGTGTTTTATTATTTAAGCAGTGTCCATTATGAATTCAGTGAGAGGCACTTCACACTGGAGTTATCATGAAACCTTCTAAGATCTGAGAATGAGATGCAGCTTTGCAGGTCCCAACATTCATCCTAAGAAGGAAGATAGCTGTGCAGGCAGATGTGTGCAGGCTTGCACATTGAGATGGAGTGCATTCGTTAATGTGCTAAGGCCGGCTTCCTGGAACATTACACCAATGTATAGGGTTAGATCATTCCAATTGGGTCTGGCAGAAGGGTGCTCTCACCATGGGGAACAACCTTTACAACGCAACTTTTACAACGCACTACCATTACAACGAAACTATTACAACGCAAATGCTGTGACAACGCATGCCATTACAACGCAAGTCTTTACATCGACTTGCACTAGATGGCGTGCTAACATTAAAAATAGTGTAGTTTACTATCCAAACACCTTCCCTACTGCAACGTGGACTGGAGTTAGAATAGTAAATTAGTAAATTACCCTTTTTTAATGTTAGCACGCCATCTACTGCAAGTCGATGTAGACTTGCGTTGTAAAGACTTGCGTTGTCACAGCATTTGCGTTGTAAAAAAATCGTTGTAACAACATGCGTTGTAACGTCATGCGTTGTAACGTCATACATCCCTCCCCATGCTCACGCTAGTGTATAGGGGTATTAGTGACAGATAGGAGTAAGATTAAGAAAAATCAACATGGTTGAATTATTTGTATTTTCCACCATTCTAATAAGGATTATGACAAAGATGTATCTCATCTGAATATTAATGGCAGTTCATGGTTTAACTGCAAGGATTAGATTTTTTCAATGAACATTTGAAAATGTATTATTGTTTCTACTCTTTGTAAAACCTTGGGCATGCAAAAGTGACATACGAAAGGGTTCGATCAGTTGCCACGAATTCCTTGGGAATACGAGTGGTTATGTTTGAGGTTGCAAACAGCATCTGTAACTCTAGAGGATTAGGAATTGTGAAGCGGTACTATGAGCTTGCTGAACCAACATTTACTGATGATATAAGAAGACTCGGTTCCTGTGTTATGAAGGTTTGTTGATCCAATCCACAGTCCTACTAAATTTGAATGACCTGTGTAACAGCCTGCAGCTGGATGAGTGACATGTTTTTGAGGCTTAATCTATCCAAGATAGAAGGGAAACTCTCGGGCTATTGGATGGTAAAAATGCCTGATATAAGCCAGTCTGTTCTTAACCCATATTTGGTGGTGTGACACTTTAGAATATTAATAAATTCAAGGTTATCCAGCACTTTCTGTGCAAACACTGGATGACAAACACTTTGCTTGTGAGTATGACCTCTGTTGCGGATTCCATCTAGAAGAATGTAGTTGGAGAACTCAAGCAGACAAGCAAGCAGCTTACTCCCCTCTCTCATTGTTTAAATGTAATAAAGTATGTTGAGTTGATGAACCCCGGCGATGCATCTGCATATTTGAATTGGTAGAGAACGTGATATTCTGAAAGCATATTACCAAGCATCCCAAATTACAGCATTGCTTGTTGGCTGTATCAACAGTAATGAAACACGTGTCTGAGGATATCTGGTGCTTGCTGTGCCAATGATCTGTGGCAAACACCTGATTGAGTGTGAGTATGGATGGACAGTATTGAGGACTGCATGTATCAACATGCATTGGGAGAACTGGCGGAGGCAATCATGAAGTTTTCTCCCTTCCCTCATTGCCATATTTGACACTCAATTAAGAGATCATACTGAATCCAAAACTTGATTGTATGATCTCAAAGTTATGATAAGAGTGTTGTTTTTGCTTGACTTTCCCCCAAAAAGCGGTAAACACCAGTGCATGTGTTTAGTGAGTGCTTGATTTTTACCACATGGTTTATCTAAATCTATCAACAAATGATCAATAGACTACAATATATTAAAAATATTTCTACCATTTCTCTGTTTCATCGAAATACATTAGACCATGCTTCAGGCACAATTTTCAAAATGTATTATTCCTTATATCTTCTGCAGAACTTTCTTCAAGAGATCCTGCTTCATGCACAGGGCCTCTCATGAAATTGGTCTGGCTTTCATGAGGAAGCTCTTTAGAGAGCATAACTTCTACCTGAAAATGTTTGTTCTCTTAGCCATTGTTAGTTATTCCTAGATTTACGTTCTCCAGTTGGAAAGGCATGTCTTAAATTAAGAATAACTGTCCTATCTTCCATGCAACTTCCGTCACCTTAGCATAGATAGATAGATAGATAGATAGATAGATAGATAGATAGATAGATAGATAGATAGATAGATAGATAGATAGATAGATAGATAGATAGATAGACAGACAGACAGACAGACAGACAGACAGACAGACAGACAGACAGACAGACAGACAGACAGACAGACAGACAGACAGACAGACAGACAGACAGACAGACAGATAGATAGATAGATAGATAGATAGATAGATAGATAGATAGATAGATAGATAGATAGATAGATAGATAGATAGATAGATAGATAGATAGATAGATAGATAGATAGATAGATAGATAGATAGATAGATAGATAGATAGATAATCAAACCAGATATTTTCTTTCACCAGATTCTACTTTCCTTGACCTTGTCACATACATTCTATTATCACTAACTGCTTCAACATCAAAGTAAGGTGACAGATCATTGTTGTTCATTAAACAAAAAGTGTAGTAGTTCCATGCTTGTTCAATTTATGTATGCTGCCAAGTTAATGTCTTGGTATTTTCCCATATGCTCTTTTTGACAACCATAACTATCCTGTTAGCTTCCCAGTTCCTAGGGTCACATGTCGAAGCATTTTTCCAAGTGCGAATCAGCTCGTTTGTGACCGGAGAAATGCTTCTTGGAATGTACAAAGCCCAAATTATGATTCAGTAGCTGGTTACTGAATCGCAATTTGGGTTTTGTGATTCAGTATTTGGAAGAGGCGTGTTTAGGGCGTCCCTTCCAAATACTGAATCGCATTGGTATGAATGAATGTTTTGTGGCTGAAATGTGGTTACGAAACATGCTCACTTTACCACCAGATTGCAGTTAGAGGTAATGCAGTCGCAATTTGGAAGAGGTGCCAATGGGACATCTTCCCGTTTGTGAATGTTGGTAAAACATTATTAAAGAGCAGTCAGTGGTTCAAAGGACCACTGACTGCTCTTAAAAAATGAAAACAAAACATTTAATTTCTATCGTTGAAACACATACTGTTTTCCTTTAAAGAAAACGGGTTGGTTTTAAACAAAAGAAAAAAACATTTCAATCAAAGGCAATCACCGGCATGATGGTCTGCTGACCTCAGCAAGCCACCGTCCCTTTGATGGCTACGATTCATAATGGGTCGCATAGAGCGACCCACCTCATCAACATAATTTCGAGGTAGGTCAATTTGCGACCCACTAGGAATCACAAGTATAAAACAAAAAGTTTCATATATAATTAGAAGCAATTTCCAAATAGCGATTCGGATAAAATCTTTATTTGGAAATCGCTATTCCTATTCTTTGTACACATGGGGCCAGACTCAGGTTTGCGATTACCTAATAGAGAATTTTTGCGATTCGCTATTAGGTAATCACAAACAGCTATGTACAACATTGTCTTTCGCCCTGTTTGCGATTCTCAGTGGGTCGCAAATTGTCCTACCTCATTATTATTCATGAGGTAGGTCTCGCTTGCGACCCATTGGGAATAGGTATAATTTCAGGGATGGTGGCCTGCTGGGGTCAGCAGACCACCATGTCTGTGAGTACATATAAATAAAGCAACTTTTGTTTTTAAATACACCCCCTTTTCCTTAAAGGAACACAGGATGTGTTTTAAAAAGAAAAATTTAAAGATTAATTTTCATAGAGTAGGCAGTGGTTGGATTACCACTTACTTGAAATAGGCAGTAAAATGAAAATGTTTTGCGTCCGCATTCCAGTCACAAAACATTCAAACATACTACTGCGAGTCGCTATCAGAAAAGGATGCCCTTAGCATGCCCCTTCCTAATACCGAAAAGCTAGCCCATTTTGCGATTCGGTACTAGGTATCAAATCACAAAATAAGGTTTGGTACATGGGAAAATGCTATTTTCTGGTTGGTTGCAAGAGGCCTGATTCTGCACATTGGGTTACTTGCGACATGAAGATAGCTAGTACATCTGGCCTTGAGCCTCTAGTCATTACTGCAACCTCACTCCTTCTCTGAAGGCACCAAACTCGTTCTGTTGTGAGGCTTGGTTTCACTCGCCCCATTTGAAGCTTTCTACCTTGTCTCGTATACAGAAAACCTCACGTCGTTAGGAGTTCTTTTGTTCAATACAGGCAACATAGTTCCTGAACTCTCTCCCTGCATGCGTAAGAGCTGCTATGCTCCACTGCATGATCATTCAGATGCAGCGTATAAGACGCAGTGACTTAACGATAATTGAGGGGGCCCCCCTGCAAGGTACGTGGAGGGGCCCCCTCCAGACTCTATCAGGAGCTCCCCGGCCAAAGTTCAGTGCTGAGGGGGGCCCCTGGAGCTTGGGGGCCCCCCGCACTGCGGGGGATGCGGGGTGGTTACAAATAAGCAAACTGCGACCTTACACAGCACCTTCCGACAGCAGCCCATTTACAATCCAGGTGTGATATTATTGGAGCTGACCTCTGAGTCTCACATATATTACACACAATACTCTACCAACAGTTCACACTGTGACAACAATGCACAACAGAACGAGCTGCCACTGGCTTGACCATTCACAAAGGGAGATGGGGCTTGACTTGGGTCTATGGAGCACTATACAAATGCTGCAATACAAATCACAATGAGGTTGTTTCCCTATCATTGGCAACCACCCTACTGTGCAGCCCGCTTTTTCCTGGTCAAACCAGTGCATAATATTATTATTTACTTATATGTATATCACCTCACCCCCATTTCAGAGTGCTGAAAATGTTTGTCACTGTTACCAACACCAGCCAGTGTAATTTCAACTGGTACCCTTAAAATTTTAATTGTCAGCCAAGCTATTTTAGCCGCATTTTCCTGATTCCCATTCCCACTCAGTTGGCTCACAGAGGGACTCTGCCCAGTGCAGTCAATGAGAACAATAAGACCAGCTAATCTCAGGTCCTTTCCCCTAAGTGTTTCACCTGTACTATATTTCTCCATGAATTGGTTACCCCTTTTCTACACTTTACCTGGAATTTATTGAGGGAGTAGCTAGGGGAAGTTCATCTATGTTGTGAGGCTACCGTCTATTTTGTTGGTCTGCATCTCTCTAGAAGGCCTCTATCGTGTAAGGCCAGTACTCAATGGACCTGCCTTGCTGTCTTAGCAACAACGGTGTCATGCCTATTATAACTACTCTTACACAGCAGCTAGAGTAGTTAGATACACACCCTTGATTGCATTAGAAAATCCTACTCTTAGCTTTGGCTTATAAAGCAATGCTACCATAACCATTACCATGCAGAGATTCTTGGGATGAAGGTTAACCAACTCAAAAGAAAATCCATGGGTATCTCTGCATGTAAAAGGTGCACACACATTCTTTCTCTCACACACACTCCTTAACTAATGGATTGTTTTCTTTGTTTTAACTATGCAAAATATTTGCAAAGGCGTCTTACATTTTCCATGACCAGGGTTTATGGATCTGGGGTGCAATTCACAAAGGCAAACTTAGATGCTTGGTCTAAAATTAGACCAAAAGTCTACGTTTACGACTTTGGGAATTCACAAAGGGTATTTACGAGTACTATCTTTATGTCTGCATTTTGCTGTTCTCATTTCCTTGGTGCATGGATTACCTAGATGTTCTTGTAATCTCATTTCACAATAAAACTCCCTGCATTCCTAGTATGGGTCTGCCTACCCTAGTTCTATTGTACCTTATGTAACTGAATCTTACAAGGTCATTACTCTACGGACTTGGTATCAGTGAAACTTGGTTTAAGGTATGAAGAGTTGTTTTGCTCTTTGTGCCCCATGCACAGGGTCTTAAAGTCACTACTCTGTTTATCTGGTATGCCGTACAGCTTCATAAATGATTATGTGGGCATGCTTTATCCCTAGAAAATCTCCATAGCATGGGGCACCCTATGTTGGGTGCATCGGGGACGATGTTAACCTCAAAATCCATGAGGTAATGTGTCCCCAGCTACACCAAACCAGCACTTCAAAATTGCGGTCAATGGGACTTCTGGGAAAGATGGCGGTGGAGTGAGTTGTGTCTGTGTTTACTCTCCTCCTGCCCGTTCTCTCAAACTCCAGCGCTGCTCAAATGGGATATATGATGTGCTAATCCCCCCACAAGAAACTTTCAGAAATGAATTGGAGTGCAAGAAAGACAACATGGCCTCCCTTGCGAAGAGGAAACGAGAAAGTGATCCCAGGGCCTTTCTGCGAAGGCGGTGCTTCCCACTGAACGGCTTCCTTAGCCTGGGGCAGGACACGATGGATAGCCTGGAAGGAGTGTGTCCCCGGCAGAGATGGCAGTAAGCTGGCAGCTTGCTGCAGTGGGCGAGGTGACCCCCTTGGAGAAAATGAGGAAGCGCGCCCAGGGCCTATGGCCGGCAACAGTGCTCCCCTGTTTGCGGCTCCTTTGGTCAAGGGTGGGATGGGGTAGCCTGGCTGGGAGCATGCGGTCACAACAAGGTACAACAGCCATGGTGAGTGGTGGTTGAGGATTGAGACAGTGAGGAGTTTGGCTGCCCGGGAAGGTGGTGAGACCAGCATCGGGTAGGCCCCCCCGAGGTGCAGCTGTACAAAAGTGAGCTGTTGTCTATACCACACATCACAGGTTACATCAAGGATCACTCCATAATGGCGAAATGAGCATGAGGATATACCACATGAGCAACAGTGCTAGAGAAAGGGATGATGAAACCTGTGAAGCTTGCGTAGGGACAAAGCACCCTGTGGTGCATGGGATTTTGGGCCATAGAATGGCAGCAGGGAAGGCATACCTTAAGGGAGTGAAAAGGTAATTAACGGAGATCCTCAGTATCCCCCATAATGCCGTGAAACACACCTTCCCCCTTGATCAGAAATAATGAGTAGTCATGGCCAGAGTCAGTAGACGAGGAGACGTGCATTATCTGGAACTGGTTCACGTAGTAAATGTCCAGTGGGCAAAAACTATGTAGCATCAGGTGAATCATGGGATTCTTCTCGAAACCACGAGACAATGAGCAAGTTCATGCTCTCCCACCGGACAGTTTGGCAGCAACAAACACCCCCCTTATGAAGGAAGACCTTCAGTTGTGCCTCAAAGAGACACAGCAAGATCTGGAGAGAACCTTACAAAACACCATCCAAAGTCAGCGTGAGGAGCTAGGAAAGATGTAGTGGCGATCAGGCATGACCTACAGCTGATGGGCCAATGCATGGATAGACCGGAGGACTTCATGGTGGCAGCAAATTAAAACAACAAAGTGGCCATGCCCACTCTATGCCATCTAGAATCACAAGTCGCCTGGTTATGGAATATAAATGTGAACATTTAGAGAACCCCTCTAGAAGGGATAACAAAGGGATTCGCAACCTGCATTGTCCAGAGGGTTTTGCGAGGCGGTGACTGTCCAGCACATAGGTATAAAGATTCCATACAGAATGCGGCCCTGGACCCAAGAGATGAAGGATAGGCCTCGAGGCATTGTCATGAAACTCTCTAGGTTCCCTATGAAAGAACACATAATGGCAATGGTTCTCAGATCAAAGACAATTTGCTATGGGGACAGCGAGGTTTCATTTTTCCATGATCTCTCTGCCACTATCATCCAGAGACACAGAGAATTCCAGTTGGGGACGGTGGCGCTAACAGGGAAATGAATATGCTACTGGTGGCTGGTACAGGAAGGCCTTCAGTTTACCTGGAATGGTTCTGAAGAAACAATATCCGCACTCCCGAGACGGCACTAATAGGCTTAACCGATGACCTCGGAGCGAGTGCTCTAAAAGGTCAACCACCCCATAAGGAACTAAGAGCACATGGAAAACAAATGCTGAGAGTGCACAACAGATACCCACCACAGTGAGACTGATTATCTGAGCAAGCCTCCAACAAAATGGGGGAAGATTGCAGGTTTACCAGCGACCTTTCAACTTCAAAAAGAGACGGTGGTCAGAGAGTTAAACTGGCTAAACCGCATTGATAACAACACGAGGTACTATGCACAGCGGTAGAGACATGGAGGCAGAATATATACCTAGTAAAGAAGACCATGATATATTTGGGGACCAACGTTGACCACAACACTTGCATGCTTTTCAGACTGACTGAGGTGGGACTGTCCTTTGTCGAGGAGATTGGGTTTCTGATCACTTTAGCATAGTGGCTTGGGATACCCATACCTACACGGGGGACACAAAATGATTGCTGTTTGTTCTTATGTTACTTTCTGGGGACTCACACACCATGGAATATTCAAGCTGAAAATGCAGGAGGCAATAACCTCATCACACTAAATGTTAGGGGTCTTAACTCCCCACGTAAAAGGTGCATGGTTTGGCAATACCTCAACCTTCACAAAGCTGATATTTTTACACGAAACACAACTCTTGAAAGAAAATCAGTTTCACATGAAGCACAAAAATTATCCTACACAATATTGGGCATCTGGAACTACCAAGACAGCAGAAGTGGCAATACTAATTAGGAGGGAACTTCCTGTTCAGGTACACCACACCCAACACGACTATGATGGTGGGAGCTCACTCCTACAAGTCACCATAGATGAACTGCCCTGTATGCTTATTAACATCTACACACCTATTTGACAACACAAGGCATTTCTCACTCACATCTTATGGTCACTGGTAGGCCCTGCAAAGGGACGAATAATCATGGGGGGGGGATTCTGACCTGATCTGTGACCCCAAGCACTATAGATCACCCCACAACACTCAAGCAGCGAGAACGTTTCCAAATAAATTGAAAGCATGATATGCTGAGTTTGACCTATTGGACTATTGGCGTCATACCAATCCCAATACCTGAGACTATAGGTTCTACTTGCAAGTTCACAAATCTTACACTCAAAAAGACACATTATTTATCTCCCAAGATCTCATGGGCAAGACATTAGACACTCAAATCCCGGGTGTCACTCAGATCATAGTCAAGAGACCTTATCATTGGGTTCGAAAGGAGATGCAATAATGATATAATACAGGATAGTGCACATAGGGAAGAGCTATCTCAAACAATAAGGAATTATTTTGCAGAAAATTACACCGGGGCCACATCCAAAACACCGACTGGGATGCATTCAATTCAGAGCGGCAGCCATGTCCCTGACAGCTTTTAATACAGAGGACAGCAAGTTTAAACGAGAATCAGCCCCTACAAGAGCTTGGGTGGGTGAAGGGTGCACACAAGCACTGTCCCAGTAGGTGATTGGAAAGGGAACAGAACAAGCTGCAGGGACAGCCTAAAATCATATGGACTGCAAAAGCCGAGACATCTCTCTTACATTTAAAACAACCCTACTACAAAGAGGGAACAGGGCTAAAAATAATATGCTCTGGTAAATTGACAGTGCAAAAAATGAGAGAATATACCCCCATGTTACATGCACCTGCGGTAGAGACCTTACAGACGAGACGGGTAAGTGGGACATTTCTTGCAATTTTATAGGACTCTATATTTTTTGTGCAATGAAAGCCCTGAGGCCATAGCCTGTTACCTTAATAATCTGATCAGTGGCGTCACTAGGGTTGGTGTCACCCGGTGCGGGTAACTCATGGTGTCACCCCCTCACGACTTACCGCATGGACCTCCTCCGCTCCGAATCCGCCAGTGGACACAGTTGGCAAATAAAGGGACCATACAGAATCCTTAGTAACGTTTGTAAATGTAGGTCCTATATTTACAAAATGTGCCTGTTAACAACAGTGTGATAATGACTCATTAATCACTTTGTACAGTGGGCTACCTGCTAGTCAACAGTTTATTGGAATTTATACTATCATAGTATGGTACTTTGTACTGGTGTGGTGTTCCCACTATCCAGCAACATGATATATCAGTGGTCGAAGTAGGGGGAAAAACGTAGGGCAACTGTGGGCGGAGAATCAGAGGGTGGGAATAACCCAAGGATTGGATCAGTGGGCGGAGCCAGAGGTGTGACCAGAATGTGCAAACATCCCAATTTTTTGTATTTGTGTGGTTTTACTGCCCAGTTTTATCAACCAATGGATACACATGATTATTTAAGGTTATAAGGAGTTATTGACAGTAAAATGTATTCACAAAGTGGGAAATACTTCTAATCACAGAATGTCCCCAAATACGATAAAATGTGGAAGCACAAGCCATTTGTCTCCGAGCCATGGAGTCTCTGTCATCAGCACTTCTCCCTTTTCCAAAACAGCAGTTCAAACATGAATGGCTAAAAATCCTAGTTTGCAAATGTTTTCTAAATAATAATGGCTCTGCCATATTTGCCTCATAATGCAAGATCTGCAGCATGATCTGACCATTTAAACTAATAAATTGTTTGTAGCTCAAACGTATCAAAAGTTAATAAAAAATTTGACTTGTGTTGCTGCGGAGTAGATGACAGATAATAGCTCACTGTTCTCTGTTAGGATTTTAACTTATAAACTGCAAGTAACAAAAGGATCTCTCTGACAAAAGCAGTAGCCCACTGGCCTATTTACATTATGTGCACTTTGTGATCTGCATAGTACATGTTCTTTGCAGCAGGTACATTAACCCTCTGAGCTACCTTTCCATGAGCCAAATCTTCCATTAGACAAAATTCCGATCTCTCGCTAGGAAGAACATTAATCACCAGAGTCATCATGACATTTTTATTGTTCCCGAAAATTGCCGGAGGCCAGGAAGGAGGCAGCAAGTGCTTTTAAAACCATAATATACTTGCAAAGATGATGCCTCCACCTAAAGTCAGTACCTGGTGCGGTCACACCGGTTGCCACGCCCTAGAGCTGGCCCTTCTCGAGGGTCCTGTAATCTCAGTGACAGGGTCACTGTTGTTCTAGGGTGTGCTGCTTCATAGGCCTACCTGCAAGACTGGAGGTGAACTTCAGTATGAATAGTGGTGGACAAGCCTTGAAGGTTAACCTACACTTGTCATGCTAGGGTCCACCTGCTGGTGCTACGACACCGGGGCTTCTAATGTCTTGCGAAGCCTTCTAAGATCTAGCATGAGCTAGTGCTCTCTCAGGAGAGTGGTCTGGTGGACTGGTTATTAAGGCTGAACCTGGTTTCCGGGTTCCAAATTCAGCAGCTCTGGCCATTGTGCCACATCCTCTCCCCTACTGAACAACATACTGCCCCACTGAGGAAAAACTCAGACTGCCTTCAACTACAACCCAATTGTTGCCAGATATAAACACCTGGATGCGGCTCAATTTAAATTACGCACTGGGCAAGAGCAATGTGTGGCCTACAAGAAAAAAGTGACAGCATCCTGGAAAAAGCAAATGATCATAGGGAATGCAAAACTTTGCAAACCATGTTAAATGCAAGCAGGAACAACATGGTTACCTTAACGCTTTTACACTCACTGTTCAGAAACAGTGAGTGCTTTTGCCTGAAAAGTTAAGGACATGACAACAGGGCCCTGAATGGACCCATTTCAATGGCCATTGCTTATATCCTTACATAACGTAAGCAGTATGGTAAAAAAAGACAGCATCCCTAGATGCAGAGCAGCAGTACAAATTTTGTTTTTCAATCCTCACATTGCAGTACCTCCAGGATTGGTGCACTAGTTCCAAGCCCAGGGAAAACAAAGCCAAAAGACAACAAAAATAGCGCTTCACTGGCAAACTCTGTAAAAGTGGCGCTAATGTGTTTGGATGTGAATAAAATCAATCTGGCCAGTTTGCTACAACTCTGTCTTACTTTATTTAGTTATTTCTTTTTCATATTTTTAAACTTTTATTCCCGATGCTGCACTTTGGAATTAAATGTCAGAAAAGTACGTCATTGATTTCCCAGCAAAAGTGATTTTCTTTTTTGGATCCATCTCACTGGGAAGCAAAAAAGAAAGGAGAGGAAAGAGAGTGAGAACCCCGTCTTGCAGCCACTGTTTTCAGTAAGAGAAGAACTGCCGGGCTAGCAGGCGAGAGGCCTCAGCTTGTACACAGAGCTGCTGTGCCTGAAAGACGTCTTTGCAGGCCTCCCGACAGCTCAAAAGATGGACCCACAACTCGGTGATCAGAGACAAGCAACCTCGCTCCGCACTGCCTCCGCCGTCTGCCCTGCGCCCTGCTCAAGATGTCACTCACTCACAACTCACACAGCACAGGCAGCATAACCGCTTGACCACTCACAATCATATCAATTGATGCGGGAGAGACTCACCTGCTGTGTTGGTGGGCGGCCCAGAAACTGGTGGTTAAGACAGTGCCTGACATGAAGTTAACCACTCATTCACGTTGGGGAGGAGCCGCTCTCATAGACCGCCACGCATCGACTGCAATTTTGACCAAACTCACGCGGGCAGTGTCTCATTGCTCTGAAGGGTAGAGGCAGTTAGTACCATATTGTCGGGATTATTTTAATTAGAGGTTCCCCATGCTGCGTAGGTGCAGTTCTGCCGATGGATTTACTTTTTGGGTCTGTTTTCAGGTTGAGGGACTTTCAGTTGAGTGAGTGATTGCATGCATTCACCTAGTGTTCCTTGCAGAGGGCGGCATCTCGTGGCGCTGGAGAATATTATCTGGTTCTGGGAACTCACATTTGGAACCTGTGCTGGGTTTGGGTAAAGCATTTGCAGAGCTTTAAGTGGGATTAAAAATCGCAAAGGGGCGTGGCCGATGCAATTAAGAGCTTGGCTTTAAACCACCTAAACTAGACATAGTGTGCCCTCCGACTGCTGTGTTGCTGTTTCTGTCATTACATGCAGACATATAATACACAAAGTAACATTATACAGACAACAAGCCAGAACTATTGAATTTGCCAATGGTCGTTAGTTGTAAACATTTGTGAAATAATATAACGAGTCTCTTTGAAGTTACCCCAAAGGTAGTGAAGGGTGGTACAGCTCAGGCGGGCAACTAGAGCCAAATTTCGGGGGGGCTGAAAAATATTTCAGGGGGGGGCTAAGTCTTCCAGCCATAGGCAGAGTGGCTGTAAGAAGGGGTGAAAACACAACAAAAGCCTCATTAACGAGTAAATGGTCTTTTAAAGACCTGTAAAGTACTCGGGTCCGGATGCAATTAGACGGACGCCAGCCCGCGAGGTTATCTCAGCCGGGCTAACACACATGACGGGGAGGGGTGGGCTGAAGCCCGGTGAGCCCAATGGGTGTTGCGCGCCTGGGAGGAGTTCATGTTAAAACCGTTACCGCTCAATAAACTCACATACACTGGTGAATTACGGTTAACTTCCCAAGCATGTCAAATACGTACATTTTTAATATCAAGAGGCTACATCATATTTTACCTGACTCGGCTCTGGCTTGGCTCTCCCTGATAGTTTGGTAGCTCGCCCACCTCTAGTTAACAGAGCCAGCGGGAACGTGCACTGGGCACCTTTACTAAGAGAAGGCCCCCATCTATATTCCTGCACGGCCGCAGAAGCGCGAGAGTAAGGACGGCGCTCGCTGCTTGCAGAAGGCAGCTCTTCCGAAGCACTTGGAGGACTGAACTTCCCCTGACCTGGAGTATGCGGGGTCGAGTGCCTCGCTGCCCCACAGCGCTCATCCTCCATCCAGCAGCCATGCACCGGATATCACGGCCCCGGGAAAATAACGCCTGCACTCGAGCCTAGAGAGGCGCGCAGACACGAAGAAGGAGGAGACAGTGCGCACTGCGCACAGGCACCTCCTCCTCCTGAAAGGTTAGGTTGCTCTACACACACCGGCCCTGTTGGTGTCACCCCATGTGAGGGTGTCACCCGGTGCGGTCCGCACCCCCGGCACCCCCATAGTGAGGCCGCTGAATCTGATGTTCCGTACAGTATCCGTGGGTTGGAAAACTGTGCTGATGGAACCTATCTCAAAGTTTTGACAGCAATTAAATATTTGAAACCCAATAATGCACCAGTCCCAGATGGCCTTACTGGGGTCTTTTACAGGGAATTTGAGGTGGTTCTAGTGCAACCTCTAACAGCTCTAAATAACTCCTTTCAGGACACAGGGACAGTAGCCCCCTATATGAAGGAAGCAGCAGTGGTGGTGATTCCTAAACAAGGGTAACCCAAGGAGCGTTGCAAATCATACTGTCCCATAGCGTTATTGAATGCTGGCATCAAAGTATTTACCAAAATATTAGTAGGCTGCCTTAACAGTAGAGGCTCGTAAGGAGTGCCGCAGGGTAGTGGGGCGGGGCAGTGGAGGGGCAGGGTGGGGGGGTAGTAAACTCCGGCTAACGGCAGACCGGAGTAATGTAAATAAAGAAATAAATCAAAAGAAAGTCATTGCGCGCGCTAAAACGCCAAATGCGTTTCAGCGCACACAATGAAATTTGTTTTATTTATTTATTTATTTACATTACTCTGGTCGGCTGTTAGCCGGAGTTTACTACCAATCCTGCTACTCCCCTGCCCCGCACCACCACCCCGCGGCACTCCCCCCACGAGGCGCTACTGTGCCTTAATAAGGTTATCCTGGTGCTGATGGAGCTGGATCAGGTGCGGTTTGTGAGGGACAGACAAAGGGTGGACAATGTCAGAAAAGTAGCTGACATAGTGGAAACATGTTCAAAGAGGAAGATCATGGATATCCTGGCATCCTTAAACTCAGAGAAAGAATGAACTGGGATTTCCTAAAAGCCATTCCAGAAAGAGATGACATGGGACCGAAATTCAAAGGGTGATATTGGGGAAGTATGTTCAACTAGAAGCATGGGATACTGAGTTAATTCACAAATTTGGGGACAAATTGTGGATTGCACACTGGCAGAATCTCTACAAAAGCTTTGCGAGCATGCAACATAAGAGGCAGAATATAGCTACTAATTAGGTGGTACTTAATACCTTGTAAACTCAAAACTTTTTACCCCAAAGTGTCAGACTGGTGCTGGAGATGTTCTAGAAATAGAGGTACATACTTCACTTCTGGTGGACTTGCCCATGGAAACAGGGGTTCTGTCATGAGATTCTTAACCCTATAGACTCGATCCTTCAGACTACACTACAGAGGGAGACGACTCTTATTCTATCGACTGTTTCGGGGCACAGTGGGAGGGAAAGTGGGACTGAGGGCAGAAGACTATTCGGCCACCATCTAGGAGCAGCCAAGAAGCTGATTACCCTTTATTGGTAGAAGAAAGTGGCGCCACCACCGGAGCTATTGGTGCACAATCTGTGGCATGTAGGTTTATTAATGATTGAAGTACAATACAGAAATTTGAAAAATGCAACTGCAGTAGCTATCTCATAAAATACATAGAAATCATTTGCATTGAATGCTCTCAGCAGTAGGAGCTGTACTAAATAATGGACAAAATCAGAAAGAGGCTAACCTTTAAATGTACAGCAAAATCAGCAAGAAATTAGAATGCATCCTTAGGGTCTCAGAAAAGGTTTTTCAAAAGTTCTGTCTCACCCCCAAAATCCAACGGTTTAGACATTGTTTTTTGCATGCACAAATTATTTAAACTAGAAAGTCAGCATAATGTGAGCGTAGTTACACCCAATCACAATTCATATTTACAATTCATACTTTAAAAATGTTATCTACCGAGGTCCTCTTCGCACTAACCCACTAAATGAATATTGGGTGCACCTTCTTACCTAATGTCGTCCGAAGAAGTAAGAACAAACCAGGCTCGAGTCCTGGTAATGACTCTGGTCAAATCCCTTAGGGGCATATTATCAAGCCAGGCGATAAAATTATCGCCGCTTTAGCGTCAGAAAACTGCCGCTAAAACGGCGATAATGGGCTTGATAATATGCTCTATGGAATTCCAATGGAAGCCCATGTTAAATGTGAAGGACGTCTAACATGGGCTTCAATTGGAATTCCATGGAGCATAATATCAAGCCCATTATCGCCGTTTTAGCGGCAGTTCTCTGCCGCTAAAGCGGCGATAATTTTATCGCCTGGCTTGATAATATGCCCCTTGATCTCCTGTGCCTAAAATAAAATGAATCTGAACTTATGTAATGTAATCTGGTGCTCATGCAAAGCGCTCCAATGCGCTTGGGCAGTGTGTGTGCTATATAAAACTGTATGATGCATATACAAAGTCCAAAAGGCACTACCTTTCCAAGTTTTAATGCAAAAAATAGAAATGATGCCATACTCTGCTACTGACGGAGTTTTTCAAATTTGCTAAAATCACTAGTGTCAGCTCCACTTTATTTCAGAAGCCTTGTGATTTTAGTGAACAGATGCCACGGGCCAGGACCCCACTGTGAAAAGTGTTCCAACTATAGTGAAGTTCAGCATCTGCCACTTTTATGGGCACATCAATATCTTGGCCACAGTCCAATAAAGATGTATGGATGGATGTGGTTGAGGTCGTGACATTTACAACCAATTGATGTTAGAGAGGAACACAAATCATTTTAAAGAGTATTTTATTTTTGTAATTCACAGCATCTTGAACACACGTCTACTACATTAAAAACAAAGCTCACCCCTTCAGGTCCGTTAAAGCGAGATGGTTCGCAAATGTTTTTTCCAAAAGTTGGACTGTGGTTCAGAAAAGTTTGGAAAGCACTGCTCTATGTGAATACACGGGTGAATTCAAGTGTAGAGCACATAATATGAATGCACATTTTAGACAAAAAACACACAAAATCTCCCTCATCTGTGGGAAATGATCCATCTTGCTCATGCTGAAAATAAACCTGTTTACCCTATTCTGCACTTTTTATAGTGTTGCTAAAAGATATACCAGAAGTGCTGTACAAAGAGTGTGCAAAATCGTCCATAAGAAGACTTAGGCAACTGTCCTTTTTGTCAGCCTGTTTTAAGTGAGGTTAGAGGAATAAGTGTTGATAGCCTTAATCTTCGCATGCTGTCATGCTTTGGCATAGTTTTTGCCATTCCCCTCATTTCGACTCATTGAGACGAACATTGTGTCACTGGCAAGTAATAACAGTAAACGAACTTTGAAAAGTGCATTATCCACTTTTTTACTATAATCAATGCAAAATAATACTGAGGGGGATAGTCACAAGGACTTATCTCCACTTTATCTCCACCTTAAAGTGGAGATAGATTCAACACCCCATTCACAAGCTGGTGCAAACTGCAGACAAGGCCAGTATTCCTGCGATAACTGCCCCAAAATGTATCTCCATGTTGGACACCACCAACTAACCCTAATGAGATGCAGAGTAGGCGTTCCCGTGCAAAAATACACGAAAAAACCACAACACCACTTTCACAACGAAATGCCAGATCTGCGAAGCGAACCAAAAACAGGCGATAAGCTGCGGTAGCACCAGGGATTTAACACCTGCCTTTTGCTGGTGCTAAGCAGGATGACTACCCACAACATGAAAGGGATCCCAGCCAAGAGCCACACCTGAAGACCCACAGATGCCATGGAGACAATGATCATGCAGCTCCAATACCCATGAGGGCCACAACACCCACCACCACCACCCTCCGGACATACACATACCGTGCATGACACAAGAGCCACAAAAAGCACATGATGACGCACATTGCCAAAAAAACCACACATGTGTTTGTCCAGAAGAACGAGAAACAGTCCCACAGCACTGAAGTAACAACCAAAAACTTTATTGAAATACAACACAAAACACCAATGCGGAAGACTCCTGTTGGGTCCATCAGAGACAATCTCAAGGTCACAGCCTTGAAAATAAAGCACAAAATCAGGACGTGTGTCATGCGCACATCAAAGGAGCGAGACACAGAGAAACAGAGAAGGAAAGAAAGCCAGAGAGAGAAAGAGAGGGAAGGAAAGGAAAGGAAGGGAGAGAGAGAGAGAGAGAGAGACACCGCCCAGGCCCCACTGTTCACCTGCTGCCACCGGTGTGTCCACCAGTGGGCACATTACATGCCCATGCAAGCTCCAGGCCCCGGTCCCGCCACCATGCGATGGTCCACATCATGCGGACCTGCCACGCGGCCCAGCAGGTCCCACACATGACGCTGAGTCCTGAGTCATCAATGGCAGAGACCACATCAGTGCACACGTCATCATCGCAAGCTGTACACCCGCTCAGTTATTTCGGTGCACTGTGCAACGTCAGTCAGCGCCACGTGGTGGTAGGCCCGTGATGGCCACATGGCTTTGGGTGCCACTAACCATGTGCAACGCCGGTCGTGAAAAGTGGGCTATTGGTAGGGGCAAATGTAGGTCTGCCACTGGCAATAAGGCCACCTACACATGATAGGACCCAGCATAGGTCTTACAACATTATTCCTATGCTCAACCCTTGGTAACGTGGCTGCGAGCAGACAGGCTTAACTTCAAAGACAGGTATGTAAAGCATTTAAAAACACCATTTCAGAAAATAATTAAGACACAACACAAAATAAAAATCCAACACCAATTTATAAAAATAGGTCATATTTTTATCTTTTAAATGACACCAAAATGAAAACAAATCCACTGTAGGGAACCAGAGATATGAATTTTTAAAGATTAGTCACTTTCTAGGGCTTAGAAACCAACAGTGCCCCTTTTAGTCATTTTGTTTTCTCTGACAGGGACACACCTTTAGAAACTGTTCTGGAGAATATCTCACCACTGTGTTGTGCCACCTTCTCCAGTGGGCGGGTACAGTTAGAACTCCTTCCTGAAGTTCTGCTTGCGGGTCCCAAAGTATCCAACACACAGTCCAAGGTTCTAGAATCTCCAAGAGGGTCCTCGAAAGTGGGAAACTTCAATTCCGCGATCCACTTGAACAAAACCCTTACAAATCCACTGGTACTCCAGGCTGGGAATTCTTTGTGGGGCTGTCCAGGTGAGCTCTGTTAACCTGTAGCTTGCAGGGAGTTCCACTCTTGAGTCCTTTGGCGGCAAGGTAATCCACAGGGCTGCAGTTTCACTTGGTGCAGTCTTCAGAGGTCAGGCATTGGCGTTCCTTGCACAGCAAAATCTTTTCAGCAGGGCACTTCTTGCTTCATTCAGTTTCAAGCAGCAGATCTGGAGGGCTCTGCCCCTCTCAGATAATTATTCAAAATTCTCTGGGTCAAGCACCAGGTCACTTCTGACCAATGAGAGCAGGGCAACTCCTCATAGTTATGACCACATCCTGTAGAGTGTGGCTTTATTTTGTCCCAGAGTGCACCAATCTTCCAAATCCATAATGGCTGATTTTACAGCAAGGAGGTAAGAGCTGGCTTATTTCCATGGACTCTCCCCCTACCATCTGCACATACCTTCCTTAAGCCTAGCCCTGACTCTGGGTCAAGAGTGTCAGAGTGAAACTGAAACCCAGGCCTCCCCTCTGCCTTTGAAGAGCATGGTTTACGACTCAACCCCGTGGCCTGGCATTCCTATAGACCAGCACACTGCCCTCCCAGCAGAGTGGTTCTTTATCATCTCTTCAAAGCAGCCTGGCTAATCCACTTAACCCTGAACAATCAGGGCAGACCACTGGAAGGCTGAATTTGGACTTACAAACAAGAAAGTCTTATAACTTCTTGTATGTACACTTTAGGTTAAATTCAACAATATTATATTGTTGGATTTACTACTGCCATTCTGGGAAGTCTTTGAATGGTCCGGCTAGTCCTCTCCTATCATTATTTATTAATCAATAACTTCTGCCATTGCGCATTGCTGGACAGATTTTAACTGTTCTCAGTATATTTCTGGGCATACTATTTTAAATTGCGCTGTTTGGTAATTGCGCTGCTGTTTCCCTGCCTAATTATTAGGCGCTTGTTGGCACAGTTGTTAGGAGCATAGTTAGGCTCACCTGCACAATAATCGTGTCCTCACTCGCATTTTGCGGGATTTAGACAGTGGGGTCGTGGTGCTCCGTCCGCCATCTTGGGTGGGTGTTGACGCTTGGGTCACTCTCAGGCGCCATTTTGGGTCGGGTCTAGAGGCTCTAGCAGCCGGAAGCCCGCGCATTGGAGAGCTTATTTAAACTGCTCTCTTCACACGGTGTGCAGATCTTTCTGCCATCGCGCATTGCTGGACAGATTTTAACTGTTCTCGGTATATTCCTGGGCATACTATTTTAAATTGCGCTGTTTGGTAATTGCGCTGCTGTTTCCCTGCCTAATTATTAGGCGCTTGTTGGCACAGTTGTTAGGGGCATAGTTAGGCTCACCTGCACAATAATCGTGTCCTCACTCGCATTTTGCGGGATTTAGACAGTGGGGTTGTGGTGCTCCGTCCGCCATCTTGGGTGGGTGTTAACGCTTGGGTCACTCTCAGGCGCCATTTTGGGTCGGGTCTAGAGGCTCTAGCAGCCGGAAGCCCGCGCATTGGAGAGCTTATTTAAACTGCTCTCTTCACACGGTGTGCAGATCTTTCTGCCATCGCGCATTGCTGGACAGATTTTAACTGTTCTCGGTATATTACTGGGCATACTATTTTAAATTGCGCTGTTTGGTAATTGCGCTGCTGTTTCCCTGCCTAATTATTAGGCGCTTGTTGGCACAGTTGTTAGGGGCATAGACAGTGGGGTCGTGGTGCTCCGTCCGCCATCTTGGGTGGGTGTTGACGCTTGGGTCACTCTCAGGCGCCATTTTAGGTCGGGTCTAGAGGCTCTAGCAGCCGGAAGCCCACGCGGCGTTATATTATAAATAGATATGGGTGAGCAGGCGCGCAGCGGATGCACGCAGCGGACGCGCCGTAGACGCGCCGGAGGTGCGCCAGATGTAAGCCCGTTTGCGCCCGTTTGCGTCCCGGGTGCTCCTGGCGTGCTTGCTACCTCTTATCTGGCAGATACTCGTGAGGACTCGCACGATTTATCATGCCTTACTGCGGCCGGTGTTCAATGCTGGTCTACTCCATCTTCTCACAGGACTCTTTCTTGTGGCCTATTAAATGTCCGCTCTCTCGTGAAGCATTATGCTGAGACTGCTCTTTTAATAGAATCCCTACATCTGGATATACTATTTGTGACCGAAACATGGGCTTCGGCGGACTGTGGGATGGAACTCGGTTGGGCTTGCTCACCGGGTTACCTCATAAAACACACTCCTCGAGCCTCTGGTAGGGGGGGTGGAATAGGCTACATTTTCAGAGAGTCAATCTCCCTCTCGGATTTGGCGGTTAAAGAGGTGCTAGGGTTTGAGCTCATGGGCTTTTCTATCATGGCCCAGAGCGGTACCTTGATGGCAGGTCTTCTATGCTACAGACCTCCTTCCTCGACCACAACAGGTCTTCAGTCCCTGGTTGATTTGATTTATGACCTTTCAAACTCCCATGCAAAACTCTTAGTATTGGGTGATTTTAATCTTTGGCCCTCTGGCCCTCAAGATCTGGCCTATAGGGAACTCTGCCAAGCTTGTAGTAATATTCAACTTAAACAGCTGGTCCGGTTACCCACGCATGTTAAGGGGCATACCTTATACCTGGTATTCGCTGAGAAGGAATTGGTTGTAGTGAAAGAAGTCATGGATCAGTGCTGGACAGATCATTCATTGATCAATATGTCCAGTGCCTTGCCTGTTCCGCTAAAATTAAGCAACCTGGGCGGCACTAAGTTTAATCGACAATGGGCTCGCCTTCTAAGGGAGCCGTTTCGACCTACTTTGCTGCAGAGGGCTTTTCTGGTGGAAGATAGTGTGGACAAGAGCTATGCTGCCCTTTGTCAGCAAATTCTGACATCTCTGGACGAATTGGCCCCTTCGCGAAGGGTGAGGGACAGACCTAGAGGTGCCAATGCTTGGTTCACTGATGATCTTGGACAGCACAAGCTCCTCTGTAAACAGGCTGAGCGCACCTGGAGGAGAGGTTATAAGGAGTTGGATAGGCCAGCATATAAAGTGGCCTTGCGGGCATATAAGTCTCAGCTAAAAAGTGCTAAAGCTAAGTTCTTAGAAGACACTTTGGCGAAGGCTTCTAATAAATCGCAGACTCTTTTCAAGCTGGTTAATAATCTATCTAATCCGTCCTGCACAGTACCAGCCATTCCAGCTTCTCAGGAACTCTGTGACTCTCTGGCCCTCGCGTTTGAGGAGAAAATCAGGACCATTTTGAACGGACTCTCAGTATCGGGACAGGTTGTGCCGTCTTTATCGTCCTCATTGGCTTTCCCTGGCCACTTGGCGCCCGTATGGGATAACAACAAGGTAGACTCCTTTCAGATGTATTGTTTTCCTATTTTCTCGCTTGAGGAATTCTGTGCTTTGGCCAATGGCGTATCCTCAGGTTCAACACTCGAACCAATGCCTCATAAGATCTGGAAGGCATTTCAAGATGAGTTGTTTCCTCCACTCTATTCTATCTGCTGCCAGTCATTGACGACAGCACAAGTTCCAGACAGCTGGAAGCTGGCAATTGCATCACCATTGCTAAAAAAGGCTTCTCTAGACCCTCTATGCCCGGCTAACTATAGACCCATCTCGCTTTTACCATTTGCGATAAAAATTCTGGAGAGGTGGGTCACGAGAGCCTTGTCCAACTTCCTGGAAACTAACTTCTGTCTGGATGCAGCCCAATTTGGCTTCAGACCGACCCACGGCACTGAGACCGCATTGGTCACCGTGTTGGATGATCTTCGAACGCGTGTCGACAGGGGCAAGTCAGCATTCTTAGTGCTGCTTGACATGTCGGCCGCGTTCGACACGGTGGACCATGAGGTTCTCTTGGGCCGTCTTCAAAACGTGGGAGTAAACGGTCTGGCTCTAAGTTGGTTAACATCTTATCTCTGCAACAGACAGCAAGCTGTGGCATTACCACCATTCCGATCAGCCATACGACAGGTGAATCACGGTGTCCCCCAAGGGTCAGCGATCAGTCCAATTCTTTTTAATCTATACCTTCGACCCCTGATAGATCTGATCAAGTCATTCGGCATATCAGTCATCAACTATGCCGATGACACTCAATTGATCTTTTCATTTGAGGGAGCTGAGGCAGTCTCGAGGGACACCTTTCACCGCTGTATGTCGGCCACAGCAGAATGGCTACGAGCTAACTCTCTTCAATTTAATGGATCGAAAACGGAGGTACTCCATTGTTCCCTAGACCATGTTCCTCGCGTGTTACCGGATGACTTTTGGCCAAACTCTATTCCGGTCTCAGTGGAAGCCGCAGAATCGGCTCGTAATTTAGGAGTCTTGTTTGAACCTAGTTTACAGCTGGACGCGTCTGTAAATAAAACTGCGGTGACCTGTATGGGTCTGCTTCGTGTCCTACGTAAACTTTTACTAATATTCCCGCGGAGAGCCAGGGCAGAGATAGTGCGTAGTTCTATTCTCAGTAGGTTAGACTACTGCAATGAACTACTTTTGATCCTAAAGTTGCAGAGGATTCAGAACATGGCTGCGAAACTGGCTCTATCTCGGCCGCGCTCTGCTTCTTCATCTGCAGCTCTAGTCGATCTGCATTGGCTGCCGGTCCAGCAGAGGATTGCCTTCAAGGCGTTATGCCTGGTATTCAGGGCTCTGCATGGACTAGGACCAATTTTACTTCAAAATCTTTTCTCTTGGTATCAAGCTGCCAGACCTTTGAGATCCTCCTCGGCGTTCCTGGTGAGGATTCCCAGGAATAATAGAGTGAGGATGGGTGGCCGCGCTTTTAGTTATACAGCCGCCACGCTATGGAATACTTTACCTCTGACATTGAGGAGTAGTCAAGATCTGCTCTCCTTTAGAAGGGATCTCAAGACCTACCTGTTCCCGAGAGCAATGTAATACACCTTCCTGATGGTTAGACACGGTCTCAGCACCAGGATACCCTTTTGGGTGACAGCTGCGCTTAACAAGCATTAAATACATTACATTACATACATTACTACCATGTTAACCTATGGGCCATGGGGTTTGCAATGAGGAAAATGACTTGGGCCAGTTTTCTAGCACCAGGGCTTATAAAAACATGTTTCATAAGTATTTCCCTCATTTCTACAGGACCCCCATCCCCTGTGCAACTAGGGGAGATTTTAGGGGTTCTGAATCTGCAGAAATAATGCAGATCCTCCTTACCCAGTGCTCCTAGCATCAACGTCGTATTTGACCACCCCTTTAACACAATGTAGGGAGTGAAATGTGAAATTTCACTTTACCCAGGCATATAAAAACTCATTTTATAAGGGTGTACCTTATAGATAACTGACCCCCCACCCCTTGCATACCTAGGGGAGATCTTGGGGGTCCCTAATATACCAAAACATTGCAGGTTTTCCATTTTTAAGTGCCCATACAACAAAATTCGAGTTTGGGCAGAATTTACTGTTTAAAAACAGTGCTGGCAGCCAGGGCTGTTTTTAAACTGACCCCAGGCTTCAGCATTGCACACATGCAAGTGCAGGAAATCTTCTGGCCTCTAAACTACCATGCCCCAGGATACTGGGGACTTCTAGGTAGTTTCAATCCCCTGCCCTCTTATATATTAGGGGCTTATGGGATAGGTCATGCCAATTACAGGGGTACCCCACCATACCATAGTGTACCCTAGTGTATGTTGTGTGTCTTAACTGTATGCTAATGTGTTCCTTTTAGCTTGGCACTGGCCCTGAACCTGGTTAAACAGTGCCCAGGGTCAGTCAGAGTCAGTTACCACCAGTTCCAGTCAGCAAAACGTTGGGGGGTGCCCAGGGCACAGGATGACTTTGCAACAGCCGGTCAGCGCTACGTGGTGGTAGGCCCATGACGGCCGCAAGGCTTCAGGTGCCACTGACCCTGGGCCCTTAATGATTGAGAACCATGGAGCGTCCGTCATCCAGTCACCACTCGCAGAGGGGAATGTAATGTTGTTGGCCCCTTATATTTGCGGGGTCACATGGCATGGGATGCCTGTGCCGGATGGGTGTGGTGTGTGTGTAAACCTGCCCCCAGGGAGTGACCGTGACATGCTGACAACTAGACCAGTGACCTGCACACCACCAGTGAGTACGCCTGCGACAGGTAGCTATGTGGGCCCCCCTCGGAGCATAATCAGATTGGTCTGGCCTGGCGTACGCCGGACAAGTGCAGGCTTGCAACAATGACTGTGGGCGTGGTTCTGTCCACGTCCGGACAAGGA
Source organism: Triturus cristatus (assembly GCF_964204655.1). Classification (NCBI taxonomy): domain Eukaryota; kingdom Metazoa; phylum Chordata; class Amphibia; order Caudata; family Salamandridae; genus Triturus; species Triturus cristatus. Next base: position 387,457,671 of record NC_140583.1, read on the forward strand.
AGTGACTAATGCGTTTGTCTCTGTTGTAGTGTCCACGGCACCTGGAACCCGATAGGCAATGTAGCACACTGTGACTGGCATCCCACTAGATGAGCATCATTGATGTAAGGGGAATCACTGTCCCTACATTCAGCCGCACATTCATACATGAATGATGAAAGACATGACACAGCAGTGCGTTACTGGATGTTTATTGCACATCCAGTGGAGTTTTGCCGCTGGAGTGGTACAGGGACATGCCAAGCACACTTCACAATATGGGCCCGTGGAGGGCCAGCCAGAGTCCATCCGAGGATGACAAGTACTGCGGAAGAGGAAGGGTACAGTCCGCAATCTGGTCACCGTGTCATTAGTCATCAAACAGGATATGGCAGTCCATGTCGCGGTCCAAGGTGAGAGCAGCAGAGTGTATCGGGGGTCAGTGGAAGGTCATGGGGCCATGTGCAGCACCAAGCAGAAACAGGTTAGGTGGCGGAAATGAATGCTAGTGCCTCCTTCTGAACTCAAACCCATCCACGTCCTCGGGTGTGTGCTCTGCCCCACCTGTGGGTGTTGCAGTCCCAGCTGCGGCACTGTGTGGCAGTGACACATCAGGTGCCGGAGTGCATACGCCTGCCGCACTGTGAGGAACTGATACACCAGGGGGTGGAGATGTGGATGGTGTGGGGGCAGCAGCATTCATCAGCGCCACGCCTTGTGTCAGCAATGCCCTGATGAGGATCTGCAGGGCATGGTAGATCCCAGCTACATTTCGCTGATGTGCAGTGGTGGCTGCCATCCTTTCCACCTCCATCCGCACCATGTACTCCATGAGCCTCCGCATGTGTGCCAGCTCACAGCTAGGATCGCTGGAGCCACTCTGTGCGGACAGGTGTTCTTCTTCTCTAAGCGTCATGACTCCAGCAATGTCAGTCAGGGCTCATTGGAGACCATGGAGCGGGCAGTGGGTGTCCGTTAGGGACTGGAGATGGTCCCTGATGGGACCTAGACACCCATGGATTGCGTCCAGTTGGTAGCCATGATGTTGAACCCCACCCGCAACTGCTCAGCCGTCTCCGTCTGGCCCTCCAGCACACGGCATTTTTAAGGCCATGTGTTGTTCCTGGGGGTCTTGGGAGACTGGCTGGGTTGTGGGTGCCTCCTGCTGGGTCGTTTGGGTAGTGGGTGGGGTCACCTCGATGCAGCTGGACTACCCTGATCCTGGAGGTGAGTTGCGGATGATGTCAATGATGTCTTGAAGGGCTTGGGTGTCGATGCTGGGGGTGTCCTCCTCTTCATCAGTGAAGACTGGCAGGGACTGCTCTGCAGGAGGTGTTGACAGTGCCCCTGCAATGTGAAGGGGAGATGGTGTATTACAATGTGTCCACTGGTATGTCGCCGCATGGTACATGTTGACATTCAGACAGCATAGAATTTTACATTGTGACAGTCTGTAGATCAGGGCCATGACCCAGAGTCATTGTGGGTGTGCATTGTGCTCTGCTTGGTTGTGCATGTGTGCCATTGTGGCCATCTCCACCTGTCCCCCCAGTACCTGGTAGTCACTCACCCTGTTGCGGTTGGGTTGTGTCCTCTCGAGCAGTGTCCGGTCCCCCGACTCCGGCCACAGTCTCCACACTGATGGCTGTCGACACCAGCTCCTCCATGTCATCCAGCACGAGCTGTGGCACTGTGTTGAAAATTGAAATAACGATGTGAGTAAGCATTCACTAAAGACATGAATTCCCCTTATATGACCGAGTTTCTCCCGTTATGTTGACCAAAGTCTGGACTCCATTTTGTATTGTCATGCCTCCACGTGCGTAGCACGAGAAGAGTCCTATCTTCGTGTTAGTTGCTCTTGTAATCTGCCTAGTAACAGTCTATAAATAGTCCCTTTGTCCGTCTGGCGCATGCCCAGACTTGACCACATCTGTTATCAGTTAGTCCTTGCTTGACCATGTTTTCGCGGGCTCAGGAAATTAGTTACTACGCCCACATATTGATTCTGTATCGAAAATTACCATAAAAGGTAATACTCTTTACCTCATGTTGTATCCACCCACTTGTGAGCCCCTCTGTTGTGTATAAAAGGGGACCGTGTACGCAAGTTCTTTGTGCTACCCTATGCAATACTGAAGAGTGTTGTATGGGTTGTAGGACCACCCTTAAGGGTTAATAAACTTTGTCTTTGTACTTTGCAGTTTCCGTGCCAACTTCCTTGTAGATTCCATTTGCAGGAGAGTGAACCCTTGTGTCCTGCTGGCCTAGCTGGGGCCTATACTCATCAATTGGCGCCCGTCACGTGGGGCTCATCGGCGACTCGGATGCTCGAAGGACTGGTCGTGACGAAGGTGAGGAATTTGGCCGGGGATGTGATCACTGCCAGAGGCACTTTAGTCCTGGCATCCCGAGGATTTCTTCCTCCCCTTCCGAGCTGACCATCTGGGTGGCGCCGGTCCTCGACTGAGACCTCTTCTGTCGGTCCTGCCGTGACAGCCGTTTTGGGCGAATTTTGGAGCTTGGCAGTTGGAATCTGGACACTCTTGATTGGTAAGAACCGCTGTACGGTACTTGCTCCGAGTTTTTGAAGCCGGGTTTGGCTATTTGAGTTTGATTTGTGATGACCGGTCATATCTTGTATTGATTATTGTGAGAATATATGCTTTGCAACACATATAGGCAGCTAATGTGGAGATATTTCTCCGAAGTTGTGTAAATTTGAACGGCACAACGTTTAAGTGCCATTTTTGATAATACTGCATATTTTGCATTATTCTTGAGCATGCCTGCTTTTAGCGCACTCCGTAAGTGGTGCTGCTGCTTTGGAAACCGGTTAAACCTCGAGGAATCTGCTTCAGCTCCCCCAGAGGGGACTCCTAATAGGGATATGTATGTGAAGCATGGTCTTTCCTCTATAATGTACAGCACAGTATGGAGGAAATACACCAAGAAGGATCCTGAGTTACGATGGCCTTTGTATGGATCATTTGATATGCGTAAGATTGAGTATGTGGAACAGTGTATGTGTAAACGGCGTGCTCGGCAAGACATGTTTGAATGTGTGCGATTATGGGTGAAGGAAGTGCGTGAGCGAGAGAAACGTGAGAAAGCGCTGTTTGATAAAGAGCAACGGAAGAATGATCATGTGCGAGCACAGGAAGCGAAGCGTCGGGAGGAAAGAGAACAGACGGAGAGACAAGAGAAAGAGCGTAGGCTGCAAGTCTCGGGTCAATATGCTGTCCGTCAGCCACTTTATCCTGTCCTTACTAATCTTGACGACGATTTTTATTTACTAGATCGCTCTCCGCCCCCTTATGTCGGCGCGTCTGCCCCGAGGTCACAGGATTCTGGATCGGCTTCGGGTAAGGTAGACACGCAGTCCATGTTATCGGTTGACCGAATGGGTGAGCTTCGGCAAGTTTCCTTTCGTGCACTTAAGGGCAAGTTATCCCTCGCTGAATTGTTGGACTCTTGGGAAAAGTGGCAGGATAGAGAGAAGTTGTATTTTTTAGGACACTTTTCTGATGAAGTGATTTCTGTTTTTCGGAAATATTCGGCAGTTTTTGAGCCTGATGATGTAGTATTAGATGCTAAAGCATTGCGTAATGGTTTTTTTCTCCCTCTAAGGCGCCTGATGCGGCTCGAGGGCTGTTTGCATTGCGGGACGCGGCGAGTGACCTTAAAGAGAGAGCGCGCCTAAAAGCAGAGGAGGAAAAGCAGTCGGATTTACGTGTCGGTGATGACCAATCATCTACCTCCCACTCAGATAAGAGCGACCTAGTGCATGCTAAACCAATGCGAGAGGCGGCACCTTTGTATGTTCCTCCTAAAGGAGTGGGAACTAGTGCGGATATTACCTCCGCTGATGCTAAGGGATATTTTGTGTACAATTGGGTTTATACTCCCTGGCATAGGGCTGATGTTATGGCATTAAAGAATGCATTGCCTGATCCCCGCAAGAATCCAGCGGCCTTTTACGAAGAAGTGGAGGGGGCCTTGAATTCTTGTACTATGACCTTAGCAGATATAGATCTGTTCTTTGGGCTTATTTTACCACTGGATATGTGGCGATCCGTACGGAAGGTGGATGATGTTGCCGCTTTTAAGGCTCGGTGGTCTGAGCTTGAAGATGAGGATAGGGAGAGGAAGCCCGCGCAGAAACCACCTCAGATTATCCTAGATCTTTCCGCTGCTATTTTGACCAAGTTAAAAACAATCATTCCCCCTAAAAAGATTGACTGGAATATGTTAGCTTCGTGTAAACAGAAAGTTGATGAATCAGTTGCAGATTTCTTTACGCGCTTTGAGGAGACATTTCATGATTTTAGTGGTCAGTCACTTACGGATGATACGGGTCGACACCTCTTTGCTGATAAATATGTGGCGAATTTATTACCGGCAATAGCAGCCCGCCTAAAAGCGAGTGAAAGTTCTTGGTCCACTGCGTCTCCGACAGCCCTCCTGACTATAGCTCAGTATTATGAGCGTCAGGAGCAAGAAGCGAAGGGGCAGGAGGAGAAGAAGTCGAAAGATTTAAAAACGAAGGTGATGTTAGCGCAAGTGTATGGTCCGCCTCGTCGGGGTGTCAATAGAGGTAGGGGAGGATCTTATGGTCCTCCTTTGGGCCGATCTGATTTGAATAGGAATCAATGTGTGTATTGTAAACAATCGGGACACTGGGCCAGAGATTGCCCGGCATTGTATGCGTCGCGTCAGGGGCATAATCAGGGTGGACCGAGAGGTAGAGGGGGTTTTTCGAATTTTAGAGGGAATTCTAATGATCACGCTCGTTTTGAACCTACCGGGCAGCAACGAGATAGACCTAATGTCTTTGATCGACAGAACCAGTACCAAGTGTCAGGGACTGACCGCTCTGGGTACCATGATTCACAGCATGCATAGGAATGCGTTGGATGGGGGTTAGAATCAGTTGAGGTGCCGGTTGATCAGAAGGGTCCTTATGTATCAGCGAAGGTTTTGGGTTCTACTGATCAGTTCCTAGTGGATACAGGAGCGACTCGTAGCGCGCTGTCTAAACAATTGGTTCCGAGGGCTCCCCCATCTGGCTTAATGGTTACATCGGTAGGGTTTGACGGTACGCTCTCCCGAAGCCCTCTTTCTCGACCCCTCCCATTCCAGGTTGACTCCTTTTCTGCACCCTGTCCGTTTCTGCTTGCCCCGAACACGCCGGACAACATTATGGGTCTTGATATACTCAAGCACTTCAGAGCTACGATCCGCTGCTCCCCCGCTGGGGTGCGTGTGATATTAAATGATAATCACCCTCTGTCTGAACGGATGTGTGTGGTTGCAGAGGATACTGTGTTAGCAACTCTCCCTCGTACTTTGTGGGCCATTTCGGATACCGATGTGGGACAGATGGTGATTCCGCCTGTCCATATTAGTGTCCAGGAGGGGGCGGTGTTACCACGCCTCCCGCAGTATCGTATTTCCCAGGAGGGGGAGGAGGCCCTTATACAGATTGTGCAGGATTTGATTAAGGTGGGAGTAGTGGAGGAAGTTCCCTACAACGTCTGTAACAGCCCAATTTTGCCCATCTTGAAGAAGGATACGGATGCCAAAGTTTATCGGTTTATAATTGATTTAAGGGAGGTGAACAAGATCGTGATACCTCAGTATCCAGTGGTTTCTGATATCACGACGCTGCTCACTTTGGTCCCGCCAACGGCGACCACGTTTTCGGTTATTGATTTGAAAAATGCTTTCTTTTCGATTCCTATTCATCCCGATAGCCGATACCTTTTTGGTTTCACTCTGAATAACAGGTCTTATCGCTTTTGTAGAGTTCCTCAGGGCTACACAGAAAGCCCTAGCATTTACAGTCAAGCCTTGAAAAGACAATTGGACTCCTTTGTTTTGCCCGAGGGAGTCGCCCTCATACAATATGTCGATGACATCTTGTTGGCGGCTGACACTCCGGAGCTGTGTGAGAAAAGCACGTTATCCTTGCTTTTCTTTTTGGCATCTCACAATCACAAAGTGTCGAGGAAAAAATTGCAGTTCTGTAGACCAAAGGTGACTTATCTGGGTCACCTTTTGTCTAAGGAGGGGCGTGCACTCACACCAGATCGTATTCAAGTAATTTTGGACACGCCAGTGCCTTCCACGCAGAAGGACGTGCGTGCATTTTTGGGTCTTGTTTCTTTTTGTAGGCAATGGATATTAGGGTTTTCACACATAGCCAAGCCATTGTTAGCCCTTTTGACAAAAGACACACCTATTCCGCTTCCTTGGTCAAATGAGTGTGACACTGCCTTCCAGCAATTGCGACAGGCCCTTTGTTCAGCACCAGTGTTAGGGACCCCTGATTATACAAAACCCTTTTCGCTGTATGTGCATGAGAAAGATGGATGTGCATTATCAGTTTTAGTGCAGATGCATGGCGACAAGCAGCGCCCTTGTGCGTATTTTTCAGCTGTACTTGATCCTGTTGCCCGAGCATTGCCTGGTTGTTTTCGCTCGGTTGCGGCGACAGCTGTGTCAATACGCCAAAGCGAGGGAATTGTGTTATCTCATAAGCTGTTGGTATTAGTCCCCCATGCTGTTGATGCCCTGCTTAATCAGACAAAGACGCAGCATTTGACCAGTGCCCGTTTAACGGGATATGAGCTGACGCTTTTGGCTCCTCATATTACGTTAAAGAGGTGTGTAACGTTAAACCCGGCTACATTGTTGCCGTTCCCGGAAGCTCAGTCTGAGGCACGGAAAGCACATGATTGTATTCTTGTGACGGAGGAACAGACAAAGGGTCGTATTGATCTCCAAGATACGCCCTTTCCAGATGTAGATGGAGAATTATGGGTGGATGGATCATGCCTGAAGCTACCAGATGGTACGACTTCAGCAGCGTATGCAATTACCACACTGCAGACAATAGTGGAGACAGCACGCATACCACAGAAATCAGCTCAAGCAGCGGAACTGATAGCATTAACACGAGCATGTGAGCTCAGCACAGGATTGTGTGTGAATGTTTATACGGATAGCCGCTATGCTTTCGGAGTAGCGCACAATTTCGGCCTACTCTGGAAGGAGAGAGGGTTTCTAACGTCGCATGGAGTACAAATAATGCATGGAGAGTTAGTTCACAACCTTTTGACTGCATTGACATATCCGAGGAAAATTGCTATCATTAAATGTAGTGCCCATAAGAAAGTGGTTGATAAAGTCGGAGAGGGGAATGCTTTGGCAGACCGGGTGGCACGGGAGACTGTGATGCAGCCCGGTGCTACTGCCATGTATGTAGTAAAGTCGCAGGTAGAAAGATGGCACGATGCGAAAAGAGAGGTGCTGGAAATACAGAGGACCGCTTCTGACAAAGAACGGGAGCAATGGTCCAATGATGGAGAATTGGATGATGAGGGTTGTTGGAGAAATAAGCAGATGGATAGATGGAAGCTACCCACAGCTTTTGTACAACCTATGGTTCAGATGGCACATGGGCTAGCACATGTTGGAGCTTCCGCAATTGTAAAATTGCTTACTCAAGTCTGGGAGCATCCAGAGATTGCTAGCACGGCAAAGAGGGTAGTGCAGACCTGCATGATTTGCCTAAGGTACAACCCAGGAAAGGGTACTCGAACTCCAGCAGGAGGATTTGTGACACCTGCTGCACCCTTTGAGGTTTTGCAGATGGATTACATCCAGCTTGAGCGCTGTAACAATTTGAAGTATGTTCTAGTAGTGGCATGTGCCTTTAGTAAATGGGTCGAGGCATACCCTACGAAAGATAATACTGCAATGACTACCGCCAAGATGCTATTGAAGGAGTTCTTCCCCCGATATGGTGTTTGTAGACTGCTGTGGAGTGATAACGGACCCCACTTTATAGCGGATGTTATAAAGTATGTTTTGAAGGGTCTGGGCATCACCCAGAAGTTCCACGCAGTGTTTCACCCTCAGTCTGCAGGACTGGTCGAGAAGTATAATGGTACACTGAAGCTCAAGATCGCTAAGATCCAAGCTTCAACTTCTTTGACTTGGCCAGATGCTTTACCGCTGGCATTATTGTCAATTAGATCGATACCGCACTCTCGAACTGGTCTTACACCGTACGAGATTGTTTTTGGACGCCCAATGAATATTTGGGGTCCACCACGACCTAAGGCTGTGTATGATGTACCTTGTGTGATGATGAATGATTATCTGGCACAGTTAACGGATAACTTGGTTTCTATTCATCAACAGGTCCGGGAGGCGCTCTGATCGGTCCACCGGCGAAGGTCACAGTCTCCGACCTGGAGACTATGTTATGGTGAAGATCTTTGAAAGGACGAACAGCTTGGAGCCGAGATGGGTTGGTCCTGAGCAAGTCCTACTTGCAACGAGGACGGCTGTGCGGGTTTCCAACCGAAAGAATTGGATCCATTCCCTGCACTGTCGCAAAGTGCCGCCCGGATTGGTGGAGCCTGCTGTATTGACCGACCATCGAGAAATTCTGACTGCAGAGAAAGGCCGTGCTGTGGAACCGAACGTCACTAAGGAGCTCTTTCCGGACCACGTGATTCCTGGAGGAAGGCGATATCATCTCAGACCAAGGAAGTGAATTCTTCAGTTCCAGGACATGTTGTCAGAACGGCCCTTGGGTTAGTGAAACGGAGAGCCAATGAGGCAAGGGGGGGGGATCAGCCCTGCATTAGTGTAGCGACACCCGTCTTGGCCCGCTGGTGAAGAAATCAACCGCTGCCTAAGGGGAAGAGTTCTGACAACCTTTTAGTTTCAGGAAGATATTGATTTTTCATTCTGACATGGAGAAAAAGAAAATCCTTTGTGCAACAGGTTTTATGTTCACAGTAGCTATTGTTGGGATAACCACATGGTTTGTGGAGGATGTGACTCCTGCTCGAAAGTTACTTGTTTTGACTACTCCAGTGCCTGAGGAGCACTATTTTTATACACTTCCGTATCAGGAGTTGAAGCATCGCCAGTCTTATTTGAATAACACTTTCATCCAGATGTTGCATCATACCCATGTTGCCACCAATGCCACGAACTGTTGGATATGTGGCATGATGCCAGCTCACCAGAAGAAAGGAGGAACTCCGTTTATACCCCTTCCTTTCTCTCATAATGGCTCCTGTAGAGCATGGTACACTTTACTTTTTGCCACCCGGAAACCTACAGTGGGACGATTACTCTTCAGACTTAATAGGGAATGTCATCAAGATAAAGATGGATATCCACAAGCGAATGGGACAATTTGGGAATGGGAAGAGTATCGACCGGACAATGAATCGATTCCCTATATTTTCACGAACACCAGAGACACTGTGGGGAAAGACCGATTTGTGATTCAAGTGGCACAAGCTCAAGTGGACCTGTGTGTCCAGAGTGTGGGTTATATTCCTGTTGGTGTTAGTGATTGCATCACTATCTTAAATATCGACGGGTTGAATAATAGTACCTTCTTAGCATCCCATAATACATACTTCGTGTGTGGAAATAAGGGTTATTACCGTTTGCCAGCCGGTTGGTCTGGAGTATGTTATGTAGCATTTCTATTACCCCCTGTAATCTTGGCACCTGCATCTTATCATAAAGATTTGAAGTTGTTGAATAATGTGACTGTAAATAGGTATAAACGTACTCTATCGATTGATGACGTGGATCAGACTGACACTAGTCTGCAGCAGTATATTGATTTTAATTTAGGATTGTTTTTCTTTGTTGGAGCTGCCCTAAATAGTAGGAAAGTTCGAAGGTTAACAAGAGTTGTAGAGGCCGTGACAAATCAAACCGCTGCTGCTCTTGGGAATCTTACGGAAGAATTACAAATTACTAGAATTGTTGCATTGCAGAATCGCATGGTGTTAGATGTTATGTTAGCTGACCGAGGTGGAGCTTGTAAAATTATTGGAAGTAGTTGTTGCGTGTTTATTCCTGACCACATGCCATCAGTTTATAATGCTATCAATAAATTGCATAAAATTGCAGCTGAAATCCATACAGAAAATGGCGCTTGGACCTTTTCTGGATGGTTTTGGGCATTGATTACCACATGGGGATGGAAGGTTCTAACCGGTCTCTGTATCATTGTAGCAATTCTGTTTTCCTGTTGCATTTGCATCCAATGTGGTCCTTTACTCTGTTCCCTATGTGTGTCACTCTGCATTCCTGATAAGAAAGCTATTGCCAATGTCACTTACCAGAAACATCTGACTAAAGAAATAGAAGAAATGATGAAGATTGATATATACGATGATTATTCTAATAAACCGGATGTCTTCAGTAAATGCTGAAAGGGTCGTCTGTTGAAAATTGAAATAACGATGTGAGTAAGCATTCACTAAAGACATGAATTCCCCTTATATGACCGAGTTTCTCCAGTTATGTTGACCAAAGTCTGGACTCCATTTTGTATTGTCATGCCTCCACGTGCGTAGCACGAGAAGAGTCCTATCTTCGTGTTAGTTGCTCTTGTAATCTGCCTAGTAACAGTCTATAAATAGTCCCTTTGTCCGTCTGGCGCATGCCCAGACTTGACCACATCTGTTATCAGTTAGTCCTTGCTTGACCATGTTTTCGCGGGCTCAGGAAATTAGTTACTCCGCCCACATATTGATTCTGTATCGAAAATGACCATAAAAGGTAATACTCTTTACCTCATGTTGTATCCACCCACTTGTGAGCCCCTCTGTTGTGTATAAAAGGGGACCGTGTACGCAAGTTCTTTGTGCTACCCTATGCAATACTGAAGAGTGTTGTATGGGTTGTAGGACCACCCTTAAGGGTTAATAAACTTTGTCTTTGTACTTTGCAGTTTCCATGCCAACTTCCTTGTAGATTCCATTTGCAGGAGAGCGAACCCTTGTGTCCTGCTGGCCTAGCTGGGGCCTATACTCATCAACTGGGCTCCCACCTCCAGTCTGCATTGCTGCCTTCTGGTTGGCTGTGAGTTTATCCTTGGTCATGCGCTTAATGTAAATCCATCGCCTCTTGGCCTCGTCCATTGACCTCTTGTGCTCTCCGACGGCATTCACCTTGTCCACGATGTCCGGCCATATTCCATTTTTGGTGCCTAATAACACATTGGAGGTGGCAAGCAGTTGTTGATGGTGTTTCATCACCTCAGTGACTAGGATCCTGTTTTACTGCGGACTGAACGTTGTCTTCCTCTTCTTCTTGTCCTTGCCCTTCCCTGTCCCCGAGGTCCCAGGCTGGTCGTCCGGGGTGCTTGTGGGGTTGCGCTCAACCTCTGCGCCTGCTCCGGCTGCCTCCATGGTGCTTGGGTGTTGGTCACTTTGTGTTTGAGTGTTTTTTCTACTTTTATAGTGATTTTTCCCGCCTGCCGTGTGTGTTGCAGGCCTGACGCTGCTTATCGCTGATTTCCTCAACGCGTTTTGGCCCATCGCATTTTTTTTCGCGTTGAGGTTTGTGTTTTTATCCCAGTCGAGGTGGTTGTATCACGGACATTGGCCGTGGTTTTGGCAGACTATCGCATGGTACCGCCTTGTTGTGAATTCCACTTTGACACAGGGTTATTTTACCGCGATAGGCTGCGATGTGTAAAGTTGCATTGGCATTTTTTGGTGATGTTTAGCACACGTACTTGTGAATATCCCCCTAAATGTTTGCACTGGAATGCTGCAATAAAGAATAAAGAAATACGATGGCTGGAATGCATGGATTAATCTCAGTCACTGGTAATTACAGGGGCCGCATCTCATTCCATCGTTATTTTACACACCATGCCACCTCAGTTTGAACCCACCGGTATGCAACAGGTTTCCTTCCATCTCTTTTGTGTATACTTTTGTAATTTTGCGGAGCACATTGAAGACTGTAGAGTGATAGAAGGTGAATGAGGGTTGCTGCAGGCCTTTGCTCCCTACATTACACTGTTCCTTTTCTGTTTATCTCTTTATTTAAATAAGAACGTTCTGTTAAAAATGAATTGGAAATCCCTAATACCAATGTAGCCGTTTGGCCTGACGCTCAACTAGTCTTATCATGCCCGTTCTCTCGTTATCACCTGACGTTTCGCCTCCCAGACCTTGCTCAGTGACAGTGGGCAGTCACAGACGGATAATGCCCATGGCAATTGGCGCTAGTGCTACATTTGCGGAACCTTGTAACGCTGAGAGCGGGACAGCCAATCAGATTCCTCGGTATGAGCTTCAACTGCATTCTCTAACAAAGGCAATTGAATTTGTAGAAAACAGAAAAAAAGGGGACTGGGACCAGGGCTTTTATATGCTAATAATTTCACTCAATTTGATACCCATCAATGAAGCTAGTTTTTGTTCCACACTTGCTCCGAGGTCAATAATGCTACACAATCCAAAGTGGACGGTACAGGCCTTACTGTGAATATTGACTGCTAGCCGAACATTTCTCGATGGGGAGACGGGTGATGGGGTTTGAATTGTGGTAAAGGCGCTTCTTCCTCATTCCCCACCATACACATTACTGAGCAATATTTGAGATACTTTAGGAGTTTTTAATGTCACTATAAATTAAAATATGGTAAACTATTTGTCCTGCAAATGGTTTCCAGCCATATGTTTGCTTACCTTCGTAGACCACCAAAAACACATGTTTTTTTTATCTAGGAAGAAAACATCGTTTTCTTAATTAATGTAAAATATACACTCTGAAAATAAATCCATATGTTTCACTCATATCATTTCGTTTAAAAGGAAATCCCAAAAATAAAGTCCATTAGAATCGGTTGTAAAGCAAGTTGTTGATTTTAACTATAAATATTTATAAAATATTTTCCAACCGAGTGCCTCCTCCCCTACACGCCGATTGTTGGTAATGCAATTCGAAGGAAACACGGCGTCCCTGTTAATATGAGGCGAAGGCCACGACACAAAGGAAGGCCATCTCCTGATGCTCTCTCCTCTAATTCATAATTTCAAGGTCTGTGCTGCAGGGGCGCCTAGTTAACCATGTCCCGCGGTCCTGGAGGGAGGGTGCAGCTGGACAGAGGCAGGCTGCTAGTTCAAGCTGATTGTATGACCTGTCCAGAAAAGACTCGCGGGACCTGCGCTCTGCTTCAAATTAGAGGCGGCCTGGCCTGAAGGTCAGCAGCTATATCCCAGAGGTCACTCTGCCTGTCCCAGCCCACTGCCTTTGGGAAATTGTTTTATACGAACAATATTTGCTCCTCTGCAGTGTGAAAGAGACCACTCAATGTAATTGCAAATAATTCCCACCCAATTTAAGCAGCATATACCTTTACTGTTTGACCAAGATGGGTTGTGTTTGTACTGTCAAAGTTTTAAAAAATCACGCTGAGTTTGTGTTTGAAGCAATAGTTGTATGCGAAAATAGAATATACTTACTTTCCTCCGTCAGTAAAACAACGTCAAAATGGTACTTCGGAAAAAAAGCTCTGACTGCCTATGTTTAATAGTTAGATTAGCAGTATTGTGATTACATTTTGTCCCGAATCTCACTGCCGCACAAACACCACAGCTCTCTGGTGCACACTGCACTGTGTATATAAACACCGATTGCACGGGGTTCCGAATTAACCGAGTGAACAACTGGCAATGTACTCTAATTTCAACTTGGAATGGGAAAAAATACATTTATAATTCTTTTTATTCACCATTTTAAGGTGTGCAAACGGTGCAATTGAGCTAAAACCACTGAGTGGTCAAGGTAAAGTACCTGCGAACCCGGCCTATATAATTCTATGATGGGGACAAACTTCGATTTGTGTCTGAATATTTTCATTTTACTCGGTATTGAAGTTATGTGTTCCAGAAATGCAACTGAGAAATTCATCTTGTGCAAAGATGTCCCTTTTGACATTCTGAAACATGAACAACTCATTGCATAAGAATGTGAAACTCATATGTGGGTGTATGCTTTTCTCATTGCCAATCTGCTCAGGAAGTGACATCACTAGATTCCTCATCATTCATCTACACAGGAAGTGACATTACTGGATTTCGTATCATCCATATGCACAAGAAATTACATCACTGGTTTTCCACCAAAACATTCTTTACAAGAAAAAGCCAAGCCAGAGGACTTAATTCTCTATTGCCCATCTATACAGGAAGTGACATCACTGGATTTCCCATCATCCACTTGCACAGCAAGTGACATCACTGGTTTCTCTCCCACGGTAACCTGTCCTCCTCCCAGGTTATATTTATTGGCGGCCACCAGACACATATTGGACCTGATTTTCTCCTCAATCAGCACCATCACAGGTGACAAGCCAGCAGCTATGACCTGGACAGATCACGCCTGTGTCAGTTTCAGCATACCCAATCAGCACCTCACAGTCCTACCATCACTGGAACCTCACACCGATGCTAGAAAACCATCTCAGAAAAGAAGTGGGCTTTTACTGTCTCCGAGCACTGGCCCAAGCACACCAGCGACTTGCTGAAAAACCATCAAAGACCTCAACAGCAGAATTGCCTTATGCACCTATACCCTGACTCCCTTCAAGTACAATGCAATGGCAAAGCCTGACCACGGGCTAGCTGGTATGCACAGAAACCCAGGCTGACAAAACATCACTGCAAGCAACTAGAGCACAAATGGAGAACAAGTCAAGCCACTGCAGATAAAGGCAGTTTCGAAACAGCCATACAATGCTATCACCAGCAGATACAGAACATCAAGCACATTACTCTTGAAGATTACATAGACATCAGCACTAACAGCAGCAAGGAAATCTTCACCATCATCAAAGATTTCACTGTCCTCCTGCTGCCTCCAGCAACTTCACCCCCTCACATGACCTCTGCAACAAGCTCTCAAAATTCTTCTCTAACAAAATCAACTGCATATACAACAACTTTGACCCTGAACCAGGCCCGCACCATCGCAACTCAACTTCCCATCACTGAAGATGAATGAACACTGATCTCTTGGCCTGCTAACACCACAGTCAAAAAAAACTTTAACACAAAGACCATTCTCTCAGGGTCTCTCTCTGACCCTTGCCCCCACTATAACTTCATCAAAGGACTCCTACAGATTAGCAAATCACTAACAGCAATCCTCAACACCTCCATCGACTCAGCCACATTCCTGTATGCTTGAAAACATACTACTGTCATGCCTCTGCTTAAGCAACCATCTGCAGACCCAGCCATGCTTTGCAGCTACATGCCCATCTCCCTCTTACTAACCATACCCAGCAAAAATCTTTCAGAAAATATTCAATCGATGCATCAGTGACCTCAGCTACCACCAGCTCCTTGACACCACGCAGACCAGATTCAGGCCCGCCACAGTACATAAAGCATTCATTGCACCCAAAGATGACAGCCACATGATCCTGTACAGAGGAGATGTGGCAGTCCTCATTCCTCTTGACCTCTCTGCAGCATTTGACACTGTCTCACACTCCTTCCTCATCAGGTGACTGCACAAGATTGGCATCCAAGGACCCACTCTCTGCTGAATCTGTTTCTTTTAAATGGATAGAACACCAGATGTCAGTCTGGTACATAATCCTCGGAAGCCCGCAAATTCATCTGCTGAGTGTATAAAGGTTCAGTGCTAAGCCCCACCCTCGTCACACATACCAGATCCATCTGGCCAACGTCATCCACGCACACAAATCAACATCCTCCCCTTCAAAGAAGACACACAACTCATACTCTCCCTCTCGGGCAAGACCACCAACACAAAAAAAAGGTCACAGCCTGCATGACCAAAGTTGCTATCTGGATGAAACACCAACAAGACAGACACAGTGATCTTTGGCAAGAGCGCCTCACCATGGGGCTCCAACAGGTAGCTGGCCAAAATTGGACCCACACCCAGACCCCACGCCATGAACCTCAGAATAATCATCAACAGCAAACTGTCTAGGACTGCACAAGTCAATGCCATCATTGCATGCTGAATATACACCTTAAAGATGCTGAGGAAGATTGTCAAATGGCTCCCAAGCAGCACTTGAAAAACAGTCACTCACACCCAAATGATCAGCAATTTGGGCTATGGGAGCACCCTCTATGCCGGGATCACCAAGCAACTCACTAGAACACTTCAAACAAACCAAAACTTAGCAGCCAGACTCATCTCCAACTTTCCACACAGAATGTCACCTCAAGAAACTACCCTGGCTCCCAATACACAAATGTGCACAACTCAAACTCCTTACACATGCACATTCAATGTACTACACAAATCAGGTCCCACTTACCAGAACAATTGCATCTCCTTCCACCACCTACCCAGACTCCTCCCCTCTGCAGGACTCCTACTGGCACACATCCCACACATACAAAGAAGAAGATCAGGAGGACCGGCGTTCTCTTACATCACTCCTAAAGTGTGGAATGACCTCCCACTCCACAGCAAAGCCTCCTCCTCTCTTCTTGAACTTTGCAAGAAGCTGGAGACCTGGCTTTTCAATCAGCCAATCAGGTCAGGACACCCTTGCAGGTGATAATGCACCCTTCACATACACATAACGAAATATAATAAAACACAACATACAAACTCTACTTACAAATCCAACAGAACTCTAATGGTGTTTAAGACATTTGAAACAAAAAACATCCACCAACAAAGATCCACTGTATAGTGTTGCCTCTCTGTTAAGTAAAACAGGATACTGTGACCAACCCTGTGCTACATGCGTTGATTAACAGGAGTGACTCACAATGAAGTACATCATTAAAGGATTGGAGGGTCATGCTTGAGGAATTAATAAGAGGGCTTGCTCGAAAACACACAATGAACATGTGAAAGCTTCAATGACAGCTATATTTTTTATACCCCAAAGCTCACTTAGTTTCATGTCTCTTTCTTCAATAGTAAAATTCATATCAAACAAATCTGCAATCTGCAAGGCTAGCGTTGGTGAGTGTGTATAGGCATACCTCAGTGATACAAACTTATATAGGAGGCTTACTGGAAAAACGCTGTCATTTAGATTCCGTCTAATATTTAGTAATAATATTTAGCAGGTTGTTCAGATACAGTTTTATCACAACATACCCAAAACAATTTAATAATGGTAATTACTATTACCCAGTTCAGTGTTACTCCTTTAATGAACCCCCGAAGACTTAAAAGCTAAGTGAACAAATAGAGATTCAAATTTGTGATTTTTAGGTTACACATAGACGTATGCAGACAATGCATTAATGCACTGAGCTATTCTGATAGCATGCAGAGTTGACACACCACAAATCAGAATTTTCAGAAGGGAGATTATTTCATTCAATTAATCTCTCCGGCAATCATATACAGAACTAGTGATTATCCTGAAACTCTAGCCCATACCAGGCATACATAGCATGAAGTACTCTAAAATTAACAGACGCAAATACTATTTTCTTTCTAAAGAAGGGTATATTCTTCATTTAATTTGTTCTGGTGGTTTAGTAACTCATTTTTGGGTACCAGGACTGAGTTTTCCTCATCAATGTTGGGGCAGGAATGTCCCCTGCTAGGCAACACAGAAAGGGGACTACTGCTCTGAGTAACCCAGCTGCATGATATCTCGTATAATTACATTTTTCCTTTTGCCTAGTGCGCATGATCACAACATGTGCACACTTTGGCCTATGTAATTCTGCAATTGGTAACAGGTTTTTTTCTTGTTTAGGGAAAGTGCAGCAGCTATTGGCCCCATGTGTGTGAAGTTGTACTTAAGTCCATTGTCCAGACAGGAGCCTGGCCAAGATGGCAGCCACAGCAGACGCACTTTAGCGAGCTCTTTGCCTGGGCCGAATATTATCCTGTGTTTATCCTAATCATCCAACACAAAGACTCTGCAAAACACCTTTCATGCTCTTTGCACAGTGAGATGGCACTGCCCGCTGCCATTCTTAGTGAGTGGTGCATTTGTCTTGGTGTGGCCTGTAGGCAAGAGACGTGACCCACCGTGGTGAGTCCAGTGCATGGCTGAGGACTGTGAGACCTTGCACACCCAAGAGGAATGCACCTACGCATCAGCGAATACATCCGATGTCTCCTGCTACCACCGGGGAACAGCGCAGTGAGTAGCCTGGCCCCCACGGACAGCCCAGCATGATATAAAAGCCTGGGTCTACTCCTGCTGACAGAGGACGACCCGGAGTGCAGAGCCACTGCCTCACCGAGTGGTCTGTGGTTGATGGGACTTACTGGCAGCGTGACAGCAGAGCACTTGGATCTCTCTGCATGGGACCCTCCTCTCATCTGACTTGAGATCATGATCCGTAGGCCCTATGAGGCCCCCACCACTGCTGTACAAAAGAGCAGAGTGGCCTGATCCATTACAGCTGAATAGCGGGACTCCTCCCGGCTACCCCCAGCATCCGGGAAAGTGACGCCATAGCCTAGCTGTGGCCCCTGCGTGTTCTGCTGAGATTTGCATTGGGGTGCGTCCCACAAGACATCTGCCTCCTGGGTTTCCCCCATCTGCCTGTGACACGTGGACATTTGCCTCCGCTGGCTGTGACTGCTGAGGAACAACACGACGGCCAATGGACTATGTCCAGTGGGTGACCCCATCACTGCTTGGATGCCCTCATTATCTTAATCAGCAACATTTCTCTGGACTGGGAGTCCTTGAATTCTATGACCTGGGTATTTGTGCTACTGTTGTGGACCCCGCACCTAGCCCTTAGGAGCCCAAACTGCACTGTGTGCTCGTACCACGTGCACCTGCCTGACATCAAGATTGGTTGGCACCTCATTTACATCGCACCATTGGACGCACAGCTTAACTGTCTCCAACTGCCTGGGTGGACCCTGGTGCATGGACGGTCCTGTGGGAAAAGAGCTGACACAACAGTGATACTGTCCTCTAGGTTGGAGTCTCCTTAAGCCAGCAGAGTCCACACCTCCTTACTAGTGACTCTCACACCCTGCTGTGTGAGGCCCTGATTCCTCTGGATTGCCCCAGCTGCTGAGTGGCTTCCCTGTTGGTTTTTTGGAACCTTACACTTGTCCTGTATGGGTGCATGAGCCCTCCCTGCAGGATCGACTACCTGGCCCGACTTGCACTCTATCTTCCTAAACACAGACACATCCGTTCTCCCTGGCGGCATGCCTCAACATGCTGCGCCTGGAGGGCTTGAGCTTCAAAACCCTCTGGTGCTTTGAACGGACACCTATAGCACTAGTCATCCCTTGAATACTCCTGTGATTGCCCGAATTAGCTCACAATGATGGTGTAGCCCAAATCCACTAAACCACTATCAACTGGCGCTGGGGAGCTGATGACCAATACAACACCTTTGGACAAGAATCTTCACAGCCTCCATCAACTGGAAGCTACCCTTTAAACGCAATCCACCCAATTCGACAAGGTGCTCCAATCCATCATGTACATTAAAACGTCATTGATGCTGTCACCTAAGACGTCGATCTGTTACGAGCTGACCACTCTACGTTGGCAGACAGAGTGGAGGAAGCATAGTCTGTTTTGGCCGTGGTGAGGCAGTTGGTACAGGACCTACAAAAGTGACTGAAATACATGGAAGGGGAGGTTGCCAACCTACATCACAGAGCGGATGACGCGGAGGGAAGGTCGAGACATAACAATATTCGCCTGATGGGCTTCCCCGAATGCTTGGAGGGTCCTAGTGTGGAAATGTTTTTGGAAGCATGGCTGGTGAAGACAGTGGTTGATGATAAAACACCAAACTTCTTCTTCATAGAATGGGAGCACCATACACCAGGCCAACCACCCCTCCCTGGCCCCCCATCGCGGCCCATCATTGCCCATCTCCTCAACTATCGTGATTGAGATCTGCTGCTGTAGCAATTTCGCACTTAGGGCCCTAGGCACCATGTAAATAGAACAATCACGACATATCTTGACTTCACCGATCGAGGTGCACCACTGCCGGAGTTCTTACAACAAAGTTGAACAGCGCCTCTGTGAAATGGAACTTAAGCATGCTCTGCTGTTTCCAGCGAAACTCAGAGTGATTGAAGGCGACACCATCCACAAACTCCAGTTACCAGAGGATGCATGGATCTGGCTGCACGCTAAGGACCTAATGCACCCCTGAGCTGAGGAGTCCGGTGCGGGAGACTTGCTGGTGCCTAAGTCAAAGTGGCGCAAACGCAGATCCCCCAAGATGAAACCAATGAAGGATTATGAGGCTGCAGAACAGGCCTGGACAGAGACAGAGGTCTCCCTCCAAAGCATGAATTATTTCACTCCTCTGCATTCCAAACACCTATTGAAATCAGGATCGGACTCAGGTGGCTCGCTATCATTGATTGCTGGGGTCCATCGGGGCCTGAAGGTCACCCCAAGATCGGCAGATGACTTGTGAAAATGGTTCTCCACTCTATAGGAAGCTGGACCTGGCATGGTAGGATCACTCTCGATGCAGGTAAGCGGAACTCTCTTAGGGGTTGAATGACTCACCATCTGACATGGGCCCATGCCACAGACACATTGAATACTGTCACTCTGGTGATTGTGTGATGGAACTTCCACCGCAATGCCACACTCCACCGGCGCTCCCATTTGGACTCCTATAATTGCTTTTTTTTCTTTCTCACAATCTTTCTGTTCTATTGTTGAGGGATTTTTGGACAGGTGCTGATGTAGCATTTGTTTCCTATTAACATGACCTCTGGGTGTGTGGGAATATGCGGGAGGGATCTAGGGAGAGGTTGCCTGTTTCTGTGTGGATGTCTGTAGGGCTCTCTTCCCCCTTTTGCTGTCCTACCCACTGCCCTCCATGGTGGAAATTACACCTAACACACATGTCCTGCACTACCCTGTCCTCACATGGAATGTGCACGACCTGGCCACTCCAATCAAGAGGATTCATGTACATGCTCACCTTAAGCGCCAACATGTACATATTGCACTACTCCAAGAAATCCATATTACTGCTTCAGAATTACATAATATTTGTGCAAAGTGGAGGGGACAAGTGCATGGCACATCCCCTTCGAGCTTTGCATGAGGGTTTCTTATTTGGATTGCATAGGGGGTTCCCTTTGGTGTGGGCACAGAGAGAGTGGACGCTGAAGGACTCAATGTGATCCTAGAAGGCCACCAGGACTGTGCTCCCCTCACTGTCATAGCGTTATATGCGCCAAATACTAATCAGATGGGATTTCTGGACACCCTTATGCCACCGTTATTTTGGGACCCACCATCCCCTAGCTTATATGTGGTGATTATAACTGTGTTCCAAATGTTCGCTCCACCCCCTCCTTCGTGTTCGGTTGCCAGTGCCCGCACTACTCAACACTTTCTTCACTGGATAACACGGTTGCAACTTTTCTATGCATGGAGGTTAGCACACCCACTAGGGTGTGAATACACCTATTATTCCCTAGTCCATGGCATGCATACAAGGATTGATCTCTTCCTCTACATGACCGCATTGGGCCCAGCTCAAATGGATGGAATATTTGGTATGCACTCTCCCGGATCACTGCACACTGCTGCTGATCTTGTGTTGGAGCAGAGTGCACGCCACTGTGCCCACGTAGCGCCTGCAAATAGAGGCACTCACTGACCCTCCATTCCATGCAGATCTGGCGCAATGTATTGACCACTACTTCAAGAGCAATGCAGATTCCACAATGCTAAGGGCAACCAAATGGGACATGCACAAGGTGGTTGTGTGGGAGCATTGTCTGGTAGCCACTTGGTGGAAACGCCTGCACTTGATAGAAGAGCATTCCAACATTGAACATGTTCTTCACACTTTAGAGGTGCAGGTTGCTGACCATTTGGCCCAGGCTGACCAACTCCAACAACAGCGCAAGCAGCGCAATGAGGCGGAGGCAATATTGAGCAGGCATGACTACAGAAAACATACAGCTCTACAACATGCTGAAGGCGATCATTCGTGAATGCTGCTAGCGTGGCTCACCCATGAAAACCAACAACGACCCCTATTGGCATGATCTGGAGAGCCAATGGTGAGTTACTTGCCTCCCAGATGGCCATCAACCTGTGCTTTAGGGAATAGTATCAGGTGTTGTACACAGCACCCCCCTCCTGAATGGGTATGAGCATTCTTTTGCAATCTGCAGATGACATGGTTGTACCAGCTGCAAGGTAACGAGCTGGACAAATCCCTTCAACTGGCGGAACTCCTGATGGTGATATCACAGATTGCCCGCAATAAGACCACAGCCACTGATGGTCTACCAATTGAATATTGCACCACCTTCACAACTCAGACTACCCAGAGGATGCTCAATATGTCCAGCTAGGCCAAAACACAGGGTCACCTTCCAGATACCCTTCGCAGGTGGTTGACTGTGGTTCTTCCAAAGCCAGCAGAGAACAGCTGAACATTCGCTCATATTGTCCCCTCTCCCTGCTCAATCTTGAATGCAAGATCTGAGGCAGAATGCTGGCCAATCACCTGCTCCCTATAATAAACTCATTGGTTCACATTGATCAGTCCTGGTTCATTTCAGGTTGCAACACAATTCTAAACGTCCGCCAGCTTCTCCGTAAATTGCATGCTACTCCAGCAGATGTATTCACACACGTGGCTGGACACGGAGAAGGCATTTGACACCGTCAGCTGGGATTTCCTTCTCTTGACACTCACTCAAATGGGGCTTGGTCTGAGGGTCCTCGGCTGGGTCCACACACTCTATGCTGATCCATTGCCACAGGTGAAAACTGGCCAGATGATCTCTGACACCTTCAATATTGGGAGGGTCACTAGGCAGGGCTGTCCCCACTCATGTTTGCATTTGCCTATTAAAAGAATTATTACTCAAGTTGACATGGGGTGCAGGCAGGTGCCGCGTTGTGCTTTCTATGCTCCACCGACCGCTGGAGGAAGGTGATCTTGGGGCACCCGATTTTGAACTTTACTACACTGCAGCACAGCTGAATCACCCCTCATTCGCAGGGTGCAGTGCTGTGTTTGCACCTACACCTGGCTTTCTGACTTTGCCATCCGCCCTCATGGAGAGCCATGACAGACAACAGTAGCTTGTGCCAGCTGGCGCAGATATGTGCATCCCTGGGGCCCCCACCTTCCTTACTCCTCTATAATTGCTATCTGGGAATTGCCGTGCATGCAGGCCGTGATCCAACGCGTCAATATTGCCCCTTAGAAGCCCGCAGAGATTGAAAACGCAGGACACTTTAATGATGAGGGGACTGTCATGCCCTTTCAGGTGTGGGAACTGGTCAATTAATTCTTGACCTATCACGCTACACAACATGAGCTGCATGAAACCTGGAACACTGGGGATGCGGAACCAACTATCTCAGTGATACTGCACACGTTGCAGTCCACAGCGGGTGCCCCTACCGAATTCAGGCGTTGGTTCGGCATGTTGTTGTTGTGGACCAGAGCAGAAGCACATATTCTAAAACTGCTTCGGATGAGAGAGGACTCACGCATGGGTGGGGAGTGCTCTGAGACTTTCTTACTTAAGATAGAAGATAAGACTGATGAGCGCCCACCATGAATCATATGTTAGCGCTTTACACAGCTCATACATACTCCTACTGGGAAAACATTTTCACTGCCGGCTGATGGGATGTGTGGGGTTCCACATCCAGATCTTGCATGCGCTGCTCCACCCCATGGATGATTTTCTCACCACCGCACCAGGCACACACTAAAATCACTCATGGCATTGGCTTTCTTACCCCTCTTTGATTGCCCGCGGGCGATTGTTCGCAACACTCTGCCACTATCGGTTCCACTTGGTACTTTCACCCCCACTCTGTGCGCGACCCTCTACACTTACGTACACTGTGGACACGAGGGCTATAGCTGTTTGATTTAACTTTTTTGTTTCCCTTTTCTCTATATTGTTGTCCTCTCAGTTGAGAAACATTAATTTTGTGTTTAATGATGCTGACTCTATCATGACTTAATCCTGCAATGCTTCTCTGATAATTGCACGGTTGATGCTCCCTCTCAAGGCTTGTTTTGTAGCATCACAATCAAGGTCATTTCTGTACAGATTGTACTGTGATATAAATAACTTTAATAAACACATTAAAAAAGTCAATTGTGAGAAGTGTGCATGGTAAATGTGACCCTATGCTTTTAATAGACCAGTGGGATCAATTTTGAATGCCTCCCCGTACAACATAGCACAAGATGAAGGTTATGGCTTAGTGTCCCCAAGCAAGGAAGTGTATTGCTGGCATTCTGGGGTTGGAGTAAGCAGCCTCAGACACTGAATTGTGGAGACTGGGCTAAATTTGAATTAGAGCAATGACTGTGTTGTGACTGGGGGTGAGTGTCTGAAACGTTTCAGTGCTCGTCCATCATCTCCTTGTGTTTGCTTTGTTCTCCCTAAGTTGGCAGGGTATGCTTAGACGTGGGTCCCTTGCGCACTTTGCTACTGGATTCAAGCTAGCTTGGCTGATGATGGGTGTTACCCCGAAACCGGTCCCTGGATGCTTATTTCCAGTCCAGGGAAGACCTGGCTTGGCAGTTTGGACTAGACTGTTCCCATGAGGAACAGGGTCAACACAGATTTGCATCAGACTGGGTTTGAACTGGGGTGGTGAAGTGAGTGAAAGAACTATGAAGGATTCAACCCAGGTCTGTGACTGGAGGTGAGTGTCTGAAAGTTTCAGCGTTCTGTTCATCATCTCCTTGTGTTTGCTTTGTTCACCCTAAGTTGGCAGGGTATGCCCAGACATGGGTCCCTTGCTCACTTTGCCACTGGATTCAGGCTAGCCTGGCTGAGGAGGCGTGTTACCCCGAAACCAGTCCCAGGATGCTAATTTACGGTCCAGGGAAGACCTGGCATGGCAGTTCAGGCTGGACTGTTCCCATGAGGAACAGCACTAAGACAAAAGAACTACGACTGACTACTGGTTTAGCACTTAAAATCCCAAAGTCTCAAGGTGATATTCTATTCCTGTGCACACATCTTCAGGAGTTCGCCGTAGAACAACTCCACTGAGGGCCAGATGAAGAGAACAAAAACAAAAGAGGAAGGTGCACCAGTAAGAAAAGTCCAAATCCAAACAGGTATCCTTTAGTATTTCCTTTTATTTTCTTCTAGTATAGAAACATAAAACTCAGCCAACGCGTTTCGTTCCACACAAGAACTTCTTCAAGGCTGAAAACAGGCAACATAACAACATGTAAAAGCTACAAATACAACAAAAATATTACTTTATACATAATAATACTACAATATAAAAATCAACACACATATAAGCCACAAAACATGACACATACATATAATATCAAAAAAGTTAAGAAAAGCATTTGAGAGGGACATATATACCACATATCTAAAAAAGACACACAAATGAGCTGTAAACATATTCCAAACTAATATTATATACACATATCCTATCTCATTTCAAATCCCAAAACGTATGTGTATTTATACATCTATGTTTCATTAGTTTAGGGAAAGGTCAGCTTTTTTAGGAGGTAGCGAATCTGTAATCATATTCATGCGAAAAATCCATAGGGGAAACAACAAAAAAATGAGAGTTTAATAATCGTAAGTATAACCAAGCACTCACCATAATTCGAGTCTATGTAGCAATCAAAGATGAAATGCAATGTAACACAATCCCATGTGCATAAAGAGTTCCTAAGAACGATGATCTAGTATGTATAAAGAAAAAATATATATATATGTATAGAAAGCAGAATATGATAATTCGTTAGATAAGAAACTTTTAGGTCCTATATATTCAGGACACTCAACAGCTAACTGTGCCCCTTTATAAGAAAAAGGGGAAGGGTAAACAATACTTAAAAGTCACAATTAATAAAAACCATTTTCGGGTATCAAGAACATTTATATTTGAAGACAATAATATGTAAATAAGCAAAATCAACAAACAATATAAATATCAGAAGCAAAGTACGTAATCCAAATGATAAACGGAAAACGTTTATGAAAAAAATTGATATTGTCAATCAAAAATAATCAAAAGATAATAATCAAAAAGACTTACCCACTGTATAAAAGACAATCGTCATAAAGAGAATATATATCAGACACAAAAGTATAGAAATTTATCCCTTGAGTATTTCGTTATGTTACTCCATAATAGGAGTGCTATCGATAGGGTTCCAATAATCTAAGGATAAACATAACAAAATCTAATAATGCACTTGTATCGCCTTAAAAAGTGTCAAGAGAGACATACTACATTAAATTAATACAACATATAGTTAAAATAAACCACGCTGTAACCATCAGAAACTGGGGTATCGATAAAAAAGGGCACGAGCAATAAACCCCCGTCCTATTATGAAGGTCCATGGAAAAAAGAAAACACAAACAAAAACAAATAAGAGGGAACGCGGAAAAGACGATATTGGCAAAAGTAAGACCAGATATATAAACACTATGCCTCAAAAGAGAAAAAGCGCTGCTATCGATTTGACAAACGTTATATTAGATGACTGAAGAGTCATACAAAAGGCGAATAAATGTATAGTTTCGCCTATGTTTGAAAGGGCGCAAAACAACCCGTCCTTAAATACACCGCCAGTCAAATAAACACATCCGTAAGTAGGGAGAACACACAAAGCTCCAAACAACTCCATCATACAAAGGAATACTCATACCTTGGAAGTCCCGTAAACCCAAAAATCCAGGAAAAGGTACCAATAAGCGACAATATTTTCAGTGTTGTGCTTCATTTTGTTTAAAATACATAAGCACAGGAAATGTCGGTCATCTGACCGTACATCGTGATAGTGTGATCGAGAAAAGAGACGCCATGATGGAATGATAGTACAAATATAAATAACAATAGAAAATAAATAATAAAACACAACAAAAGAGCAAACAAACATGTCCATAACAGAAAAGAAGTAATAAATCAAAATAAAAATATAACATAAGAATAAAATGTAAAAGAAAAACATATGCCATTGTGCAAACAAAATTCATGTTTGACCGCATGACGCACCCAGAGAAAAGACGGTAAAAAGTTAAAGAAAAAAAACAGTTGATGTGGAGATGAAGCAACTATTAATAAGGAAAGGAGCATGAGTTATGATAAGTAACATGAGTTGATTGGTCACATCGTACTAGTGTCCCAAAGACGTGAATATACACGCCTATATACTTATACAAAAAATTGGCGTGCAGCTTAATAATACACTGAATAGTAAGGCAACATTATGAATTAAAGAATAAAAAAATTTGGCCCAGACATTATAAAATATAATAGGAGTTTTTGTGTTTGATCATCAAACACACGAAGTAAGTGAAGCGCCATGATGGAACGGTAAAGAGGTTAAAGAAAATGAGTTGATTGCAAGAACGAAACGGAATAATACCTACAAGAAAAGAGGCATGTGTTATGATAAATAATGTAAATTGATTAGTCACATCGCACTCCTGTCCCAAAGGCGTATACATACACGCCTCTAGTGTAGTTATAGAAAAAATTATCGTTCAGCTTGTTGAAACACTAAGCAGTAGGGCGTCATTATAAAAGGAAAAATAGGGAAATCAGCCCAAAAGTTGTAATGTTTCAAAAAGGATTACTTGAAAAAGAGAAGGGACAAAATACAAAGTACATAACATATGGCCATAATTGTCGGCTAGCTCGAAGTACTTCTAATTTGAGCGCCATATTGAAAAAGTATATATTCCATATTCAAAAACAATAAAAAGTAATAAAGAAAGAGAAAATAGATAAAAAAACAACACAAAATCCACAGAGATACATCAAAGCTGGGATGATATCCAAATAGTCAAATATATCTAAGAGGAAAAAATGTATTTCAGAATCAGAATAATGTCCCAATATGGTAGCACACAAACAACTAGCAAGGTGTATCTTAAAGAAAATAATGCATTTCAGAGTCAGAGTTATGTCCCAACGTGGTAGCCCGCAAACGACAATTCCACTTTGACTCAAACTGTCTAAGTGCCAATTCACAATTCGAACCCCTCCTGCCTGTAGGCACGTGATCAATGTCGTGGAACCAGAAAGTATTACTGCCATTATGTTTAGTATTGTAATGTTCAGTAATGGGATATCTGGTGTCCCTATTGAGTAGGGCTCTCCTATGTTCTTGTATGCGAATTTTTAAACATCGTATGCTACTCCCCACATAGATGGTATCACACTCGCATCCCAAGATGTATACCACATACGTGGTATTGCAATTAATGAAGTGATTGATGTTATAAATCCGTGGGCTGTTGTAGGAAAAAGACTTTGTTCTATTTATTCCACTGCTGCAAATGTTACAGATACCACACGTAAAGAAACCATTAGGTTTCTTTGGTATCCAATTTCCATTGTTTTGAGGAGTCACAACATAGCTGGGGCCAAGCTGTTTCCTCAACGAGGTCCCTCTTCTGTATGTAATCGCAGGCATATTTGTAATGCAATCCTTTAACCCCGAAATCGAGGAAAGGAGATGCCAATTTTTACGTAAAGCATTAAAAATGCCATTACTGTGAGAGGTATATTGTGTAATAAACCTCACTCTGTTGTCATTCTTGCGATTATCTCGTATGGTGGTCATGTCAAGTAATGTCGAATCCCTGTTTGTACAAAGAATTCTCTGTTCAGCCTTATCTAGGGTCTTATTGCTATATCCTCTTTTTTCAAATCTTCTCCTTGTTACCTTAACATTTGATAAAAAGGATTTCTGTGTACTACAATTTCTCCGACTACGAGTCAATTCGCCGAATGGGATATTGTTGATAACAGAGCTGCCATGAGCACTAGATGCATGCAACACAGCATTGCACGCTGTCTCCTTTCTATGTAAATTGCTCTGTATCACCCCATCCTCAATGTAGAAGTTTATGTCCAAGAAGTTGATATTATCCTTATGGTTGGACATCGTAAGTTTGACATTAAAAACATTATCATTTAGGTACTCAAAGTATTGCTGTAACATTTCAATAAATCCAGACAAAAGGCAAATGATATCGTCTATGTACCTCCCTCAGAACACAATAAATTCCATCCTGGGGGAGGCACTTCGGGCCCAGGCATGCTCCTTCTCGTACCACCCCATAAAGAGGCAGGCGTACGAGGGAGCAAACCTGGAACCCATCGCAACGCCTTTGATCTGTTGGTACCAGCTAGAATCATGTAAAGATATCTTGGTAAAATTGAGGGACTTCCAATGGTCGGATGAACTTTTGTTTGTGACTTTTGATGTCGTAAGTCTATACACCTGTATTGACAAACAATTTGGGAATATGGCTATGCACTCTTTCCTGGATAGGGAAGGCGCTGAGTTCTATGAATACAACGAAATGATTGCTGAAATGGTTGACATTATTTTAATGAATAATTTCTTTTTACATGATTCCAGCTGGTACCAACAGATCAAAGGCGTTGCGATGGGTATCCCATTCGGCGAATTGGCTCGTATTCGGAGATATTGTAGTACACAGAAAACCTTTTTATCAAATGTTAAGGTAACAAGGAGAAGATATTAAAAAAGAGGATATAGCAATAAGACCCTAGATAAGGCTGAACAGAGAATTCTTTGTACAAACAGGGATTCGACATAACTTGACATGACCACCGTACGAGATAATCGCAAGAATGACAACAGAGTGAGGTTTATTACACAATATAACACTCACAGTAATGGCATTTTTAATGCTTTACGTAAAAATTGGCATCTCCTTTCCTCGATTTCGGGGCTAAAGGATTGCATTATAAATATGCCTGCGATTACATACAGAACAGGGACCTCGTTGAGGAAACAGCTTTGCCTCAGCTTGTTGTGACTCCTCAAAACAATGGAAATTGGATACCAAAGAAACAAAGTCTTTTTCGTACAACAGCCCACGGATTTATAACATCAATCACTTCATTAATTGCAATACCACGTATGTGGTATACATCTTGGGATGCGAGTGTGATACCATCTATGTGGGGAGTACCATACGATGTTTAAAAACTTTGCATACAAGAACATAGGAGAGCCCTACTCTTAGATATATTTGACTATTTGGATATCATCCCAGCTTTGATGTATCTCTGTGGATTTTGTGTTGTTTTTTATCTATTTTCTCTTTCTTTATTACTTTTTATTGTTTTTGAATATGGAATATATACTTTTTCAATATGGCGCTCAAATTAGAAGTACTTCGAGCTAGCCGACAATTATGGCCATATGTTATGTACTTTGTATTTTGTCCCTTCTCTTTTTCAAGTAATCCTTTTTGAAACATTGCAACTTTTGGGCTGATTTCCCTATTTTTCCTTTTATAATGTCGCCCTACTGCTTAGCGTTTCAAGAAGTTGAACGATAATTTTTTCTATAACTACACTAGAGGCGTGTATGTTTACGCCTTTGGGACAGGAGTGCGATGTGACTAATCAATTTACATTATTTATCATAACACATGCCTCTTTTCTTGTAGGTATTCCGTTTCGTTCTTACAAACAACTGTTTTTCTTTAACCTCTTTACCGTTCCATCATGGCGCTTCACTTACTTTGTGTGCTTGATGATCAAACACAAAAACTCCTATGATATTTTATAATGTCTGGACCGAATTTTTTTATTCTTTAATTCATAATGTTGCCTTATTATTCAGTGTATTAATAAGCTGCATGACAATTTTTTCTATAAGTATACCAGAGGCGTGAATATTTACGTCTTTGGGACACTAGTACGATGTGACCAATCAACTCACGTTACTTATCATAACTCATGCTCCTTTCCTTATTAAAAGTTGCTGCGTCTCCACATCAACTGTTTTCTTTCTTTACCTTTTTACCGTCTTTTCTCTGGGTGCGTCGTGCGGGCAAACATGTATTTTGTGTGCACAATGGCATATGTTTTTCTTTTACATTTTATTCTTATGTTATATTTTTATTTTTATTTATTACTTCTTTTCTGTTATGGACATGTTTGTTTGCTCTTTTGTTGTGTTTTATTCTTTATTTTCTATCGTTATTTATATTCATACTACCATTCCATCATGGCGTCTCTTTTCTCGATCACCCTATCGCGATGTACGGGACTTCCTGTCTACGGTCAGATGACCAACATTTCCTGTGCTTATATATTTTAAACAAAATGGAGCGCAACACTGAAAATATCGTCGCTTATTGGTACCTTTTCCTGGATTTTTGGATTTACGGGACTTCCAAGGTATGAGTATTCCTTTGTATGGCGGAGTTGTTTGGAGCTTTGTGTGTTCTCCCTACCTACGGATGTGTTTATTTGACTGGCGGAGTATTTAAGGACGGGTTGTTTTGCGTCCTTTCAAACATAGGCGAAACTATACATTTATTCGCCTTTTGTATGACTCTTCAGCCATCTAATATAACGCTTGTCAAATCGATAGCAGCGCTTTTTCTCTTTTGAGGCATAGTGTTTATATATCTGGTCTTTCTTTTGCCAATATCGTCTTTTCCGCGTTCCCTCTTATTTTTTTTGTTTGTGTTTTCTTTTTCCCATGCACCTTCATAATAGGACGGGGGTTTATTGCTCGTGCCCTTGTTTATCGATACCCCAGTTTCTGATGATTACAGGGTGTTTTTTTTCAACTATATGTTGTATTAATTTAATGTAGTATGTCTCTCTTGGCACTTTTTAAGGCGATATAAGTGCATTATTAGATTTTGTTATGTTTATCCTTAGATTATTGGAACCCTATTAATTGCACTCCTATTATGGAGTAACATAACGAAATACTCAAGGGATAAATTCCTATACGTTTGTGTCTGATATATATTATCTTTATGACGATTGTCTTTTATACAGTGGGTAAGTCTTTTTGATTATTATTTTTTGATTATTTTTGATTGACAATATCAATTTTTTGTATAAACGTTTTCCGTTTATCATTTGGATAACGTACTTTGCTTCTGATATTCATATTGTTTGTTGATTTTGCTTATTTACATATTATTGTCTTCAAATATAAATGTTCTTGCGATGCACCTTGGGCGGATAGGCGAGCAGGTAGGTCCCAATCTCCAATGTGTTCCTAGGCCAACTTTTTGTGGGAATGTTTTCTAAGTCCCAAATTTCAGGTTTTGCCTGGAGGAGCACCCTTAGCACTACTTCCAAGGGTCCAGAACTGAAGGCGCAATCACCACTTGGGGACGTCAGTACTCAGTCCAGTGAGAGGCCAGGTGCAGGGGATCTCTGGAGCTTGATATGTTACTGTAGCTCATCCAGGAGGCCAACCAACTAGCCCTTGGAGTCACTCTAGAAGTTCTGGGACCAAACAGCAAAGCAGGCTTCAAACAGCAGGGCTGTCCTCTGAATGTACAAGACAGGTGCCAAGCAGCATGGCAGTCTCTCTGGTAGTAGCAGGGAAGTCCTCTGAGAAACAAGGCAGCCTCAGGTTGCAGGGCAGTCTGTTGAAGTACAAGGCAGTCTTTCTGGGGGTCCTTCACAGGTCCAGGAGTGTACTGAAAAGATGGTCTGAGAGTCCAATATTTATACCTCTCTCCATCCTTTGAAGTGGAGGAATCTTCTTGGCTATCCCCACATCTGGTTCTGGAAATGTCCTTCCTTTACCTGCCCAGGCTAAAAATGGTCGAAGGTGACAAATGACTGATGTCAAGTTCCTCTGTGAGTGTGCCGGTGGCAGCCCTTTGAAATACAAATGGGGCAGGCAACAGCTTCACCACTCCCATCGTGGCAGGGTGGCCCATTCTACCAATGCCTAGTTGCCCTTTGTACCACTATCTTGGAGGAATACATAAAGGCCAATTGCCAACATTGACCCAGGACACAGGCTGCAGGCACCAAATGGTTTGGACAAGAAAATGCAAAATTTCTAAAAAGTCAAATACAAAACAAGAGCCAGTACTGACAAAATTATGAACACAAATATATCACAGTCTCAATTTTAACACCAAAAAATGAACATATCTTGATGTTAAAATTGAAAACTGTGATACATTTGTGTTCATATTTTTGTTCATGTTTATTCCAAGTGCATGTGCCACAATTTGTGTTCATTCACTGTTTAATGTATTGTGTTGTTTTCTTTTATGTCACATAGGCTACAACTAGTAGTCTTTGAAGTTAAAAATTGTTGTTTGTTCGCTCCTACATCTATGATAGATACCAAAAAAACTAATAATGATCTGGTGAAAAAAGATTGATTAAATAAATGGTGACCACAGTAATTGAGTTTGATGGTCACAAACATAAATTAATATGTTGTGTGAAGTAACGTCAGTTCTGGGTCTTGTTTTGTATTTGATATTTAAAGTGCCTTAGCCTTGCTGACATAAAATTGAACCAACCCCTGGTTTGTTTTCTAAATTTCTAAAAAGTGTAATTTACCCAATTGTGACTTCAAATCCAACTTTATAATGAAAGAGTATTTTGAAGTTGCAATTCTTGTGAGAGCAAACATGACATTTCTACCTGTTCGCACTCAAAGTTTAGCCTTATTAAATGTCATAAGTTAATCCAGTGTTATTCTATGAGAGAGGAAAGCCTTCTAGTAGTATAAAACAAATTTGGAAGTTTTTCACTACCAGGACATGTAAAACTTAAAAACACATGTCCTACCTTTTAAATACAATGTACCTTGCAATATAGGTTGCTTATGGCCTACCCTAGAAGTGACTTATATGTATGATAAATCGAGGTGTAGGCCTGGCTAAAGGTTTATTTTGCCAGGTTGATTGGGTAGTTGTAAAGTTTTACTACAGGCTGCAAAGGGAGGCCTGGGACATGTAATACTTTAGTGGGTGGCACGATGAGTGCTGCAGGCCCACCAGTAGCATCCTATTTATAGGCCCTGGGTACATGGAGTACCATATACATTGGGACTTATAAGTAAATTAAATGTGCCAATCATGTGTAGGCCACTTTTACCACATTTCAGTGAGAGAGCACAAGCACTTTAGCAGTGGTGTAGTGCATAGATTTCTAATGCCAACAAAAACGAAATTCAGAAAACATGAGGGAAGAAGGCAAAATGTTTGGGGATGATCGTGCAGAGAGGGTCAAAGCCAACAGCAATACTATGCAT
Organism: Triturus cristatus; assembly: GCF_964204655.1. Lineage (NCBI taxonomy): Eukaryota > Metazoa > Chordata > Amphibia > Caudata > Salamandridae > Triturus > Triturus cristatus. Next base: position 387,491,498 of record NC_140583.1, read on the forward strand.
GTTTAAAGCTTTGCAATAACATTTTCCTGAGCCCTTTAAATTGGTTTTAAAAAGTATCACTTTAGTATTGAATGTTGAATCACCTGTTCAAACCACCGATTTATGAATATTGTTTAAACTTCCACCGGGCATGGCTGTCTTACTAGCCATACCACCTTGTGCTAGATATGTCCCAAATTATCAATATCCACACACCCTTTTTACAACACGTTCCTTATTTACCTTGCTAAAGTTGGTGTAGAAACTGGACGGGGTGGTTATTTGAAAGATACCAACAACTGGGAGTCCCCTTGTTTCCTGTCATACTTCATTCTGTGGTCATGCTCTTTCAGGCATTTCACCACACACAAATTGTCAAGATCACTCATTCTTGTATACAAAAATTGTTCTAGAGATTGTTTTGGTTATTTTCGTAATATGAAAACATACCCCTCCTGGCTCATAACTTCTACATTAAGGGGCACTTTGCAACGTGGGGCGGACCAACTTGGTCATGGGAACGGCCGACACCCGGTCCCCGGTACCGACTGTCCCTTTAGGATGTGACTAAACACTGTTCCGTCGCATTCCTATATTTCACTATGGTAGTATGCAATATGGCTGTGAAACAGCCGTAATCCATGCTCCCATAGTGAAATGGGAGGTGTAGTTAATCCCTGCACTCCATGGCGAACACCTCAAGGTGCCTGCTACAAGGTGCAGGGATCAACAGGGCGGCATTCAACCTCCGACCAGAGGCTGTGCACCAAACGGGGCCCTGCTGGGGGCCCCCTAACACACTTTATGTCAGACAGACAGGCATCAAAACCATGTCGGAAAGCGTGATCATAATCTCAAGGGCAGAAAGAGACGCTCTTGAGATTACAGGCTGCATTCCGACTGGCGGACGGGCTCTCTGAGCCCTTCAGAAGCCAGCTGGAATGACAGGTCAGAATCCTTTCCTGCCACCTGCATCAAAATGAGGCAGTAAGAAAGAAATCTGATCGGCCCACAATGACACAACCCTAAAGGCTCTGACTAAAGGTCAGAGCCTATACGGGCGGTATTGTAATCGGCCCCTTTAAAATCCAATATGTGAAACTCATCTATAAGATACAAAAGAAAGAAGCATCACTAATTTTAACAAAAAATGTCAACAATAAACTTCTCAATGTCAAACTCTCATTGTTCCCCATCACTTAAAGCATCTTAGAACCAATTTCACATCCCACAAAAGCTTTAACTTCACCTACATTGGAGTGTGTAGACGCACACTCTTAGCCAATCTTTTAACCAAATCATTCTGTCCCACTGGCATTCCGTCCTCCACAATGTGTGCAATTAAATAGCTATACAAATTCACTGTGCTGTATGACACACCTTGTCAAAACATCTCCCTCAACAAATTCACAGCTTCAACTTCAGAAGTTGATATGGGACACTAAGAACCCCGTCTGTCCATGCCAACCTGAACACCTTCATAGACCCTGGTTCCCATGACCCTCTAATGAGTTCTGTTGCCTCTGTGCCTGATTCACAAAGGTAAACGTAGAATTTTGTTCAAGTTTACTTTTAGTTTAGAATTCACCAAATTGCATTTTAATTGTAAGTTTACAAATACAGAGACTCCACAGTCTGTGTGGAGTTCTCCACCCCGACTGCTGAGTCTTCGTACTCGTAGACCTACTATCAAAATGCTGGTTTGTGAATTCCAAAACAAAGTAAACTTACACAAAAGTCTAAGTTACATTTGTGAATCAGGCCCTCTGATAGTATGTCTGACATTTCCCAAACTCTCCTGAAATTATCCATGCCATCAGCTGTAAATGACCCCTACCACCAAACTTGTGAAACTCTCCTGCTGCACCTCCCAACAATTGAGGATAGCACGACTTCAATATTGGAATGTCTTGTAACTGTTCCATCACATACAGAAGCCATGCCTAAGATTGTCAAAACAGAGTTATTAGCAGAACATTCAATTTCTCTCTTATCACGCCAAATGGATAAAATAAGCATGCACTGTTGCGCATCTCTGACAAGTGTCCGGCTTACTGCGGTCCATCTTCACGAGCAGCACAAGGGTGATGTAAACTCTATGTAGGTATTTAAAATGTAAAAGCTTATGTTTGTAATTATTGGATATGTAGCATGTATGCTCACAGCAGAAGGTCCACATTTTATCAGTCAGGGGGTGCGCTAGGTCACCCTCCCAAGACACCCGCGCCCCCCTCCCCACTACCGGACATAGCGTTTGTGCAAGATGATACAGTCAGGAAACTAGGTGTGTGCCAGCAGGTGATGTGACTGTTGTGGTGAGCGGTGGGAACTCAGGGGGTTCCACAGCCAAAGGCCAGATCGAGCAGCCAGCAACATACGCGTTCTGTGCACTAGGAAGCGATCCAGCGCAGATATGTCACAACCCTCTGTCAAATCTGCCACCGAGCGCATCTGACCGTCCCTGAACATGTCACCCATGGTCTGGAGCCGCCAGCGAGTGAGCACCGTTTTGTTAAAGTTTTGGTGGTAGGGGGTATCCATGGATTGTCCAGGAGCGGCAAAAGCGAAGAATACAAATGGTCAGGCCTCAAATATTTCTGAAGGCGTCCCCAGGTCCAGCATGTAGTCTGCAAGGTTTGCATCTCTGCCGGGGTCCTCGCAAGGCAGCGTGGGAGAATAAGGGGAAGGAGGTAAGGACAGGCCTGTGTGTAGGCAGGCCTCAGAAATTGCAATTGCGCAGCCGGACGGTACCAAAAATAAGCGTAGTGTGTCTGCACAACCAAATAATATAAATAAAAGTTGGGTACACCGAAGCCCCCACAAGCGAAGGGCTGAGTTAGCGCATTCCAACCGACTCGTGCCTGATCCCCCCCCCCCCCCCGCCCAGATCAGCCGTGTTAGCATGCGCCGGAGAGTAGTAAAAAAGATGACTGTAAGCTAGATGGGAATGTTTAAAAACAAATATAAAAACCATGGCAGAACCACCATCTTGATGAATGCAATTCGACCAGCAATTGATAAAGGAAGTGCTATCCAGCGATCTATCTACCCCGCAAGATGGTCTATGGCCGGGCCATAATAAGATGGATGCCCTCCGAGGCCGTATGGTACTAAAAGACCCCACGATATCTGGGGGGGTCTTCACACCAGCGCAAGGGAAAGTCCCGCATAAACGGGAGGGTGGCGTCTGTCAGGGGAAAAACCTCTGACTTGGCACAGTTGATTACAAGTCCGGAAAAAACACCAAACCGCACCACCTCACGTATAATGGGTGAGAGATTGGAAGCCGGTTCCCGGACGAACAGAAGAATATCATCTTCACAGGAGGAGGCCATAAGAGGGCCCTGATGGAATCCGATTCCCCGAGGCAGATGCCGCTCCTGCAGATGTCACACCAATGGGTCCATCGCTATGATGAACAGCAGGGGCGAGAGTGGACACCCCTGTCTGTTCCTGCGCGATAGCAAAACTTCATCCGAGAACACCCCAGTTATTTTTAGCTGCCAATAGGGTTAGTATAGAGCAGGTAGACCAAGGAGCAACACTTTTCTAGGAAATCAAGTTTACTGAGGGCTGCCTGAAGGAACTCCTACTCCAGGGAGTCAAACGCCTTCTCACCGTCCAGCAGTATTGCCGTGGCCAGGAGAATGGGGTTTATCTGATTAATAACAGCGAATAGCGTGCGCAGATTCACCGACGTCGAGCGATTAGGAACAAATCCCGATTGAAGGGGGGAAATGATCTGGCCAATAATAAGCGATATCTGTGTTGCAAGAACTTTAGCCAGGATTTTATAATCCTGATTTAAAAAAGAAAGGGGACTATATGAGACACAGCTATCAAGCGGTTAACCCGGTTTGAGCAGTAGTGTAACAATCGCCTTCCTCATGGTAAGGGGCAGTTCACCTGACTCCAGCGCCTCCACATATACTTCCAGTAGATGTGGGACTAGTAGCATTTTTTAGAACAAGGTTTTGTAGAACATGCCAGTAAGGCCGTCCATGCTTGGCTACCCTACTTCACAACATAGGTCTTGGACCATCTGATTTCAATTGTGTGCGAACCTACTTTGGCATGTCCTTTCGGATCCAATGCTCTAAGTATTGGGACACATGTAAGGCTGGTGACCATTGTAAAGACAAAGATTGTTGAACCAATAATGATTCAAAAATATCGCCATCAAAATGATCTAATAATCTTTTATCCTCCTGTATATCAACATGTTTTCTATATTATGTTTCTTCGCTTTAATTTCTTCCTCTGCTTCATCCAGATCAGATGAGTAGCTCACTTCAACATCTCCACTGAGACGATTCACCACAATCCATCACTTTTTGATCCCTTTTCTTTGCCTTCATCACCTTATTCATTACTTCATTACTTGTGCCTCTCATTTTAATAGCATTTAGATTGTCATGTCCAGACATATCTCTGCCCTTTCTCGATTTCTCATGAAAATGTTTTCTTTTCTGTGTTGATTTTCTTCCTTTTACCACACTGACTTTGGTTCTAATTCCTGTCTCCTCCATTGACCAACTGCTTTCCTCTTCCAATACCTCAGATAACCTTCCTTTTGTAAGAATCTACTTCTCTTCACATTCATCCAGCCTCCTGCCTAACTGATCTGCCAAACTAATGAAAGCCTTTGCCACATCTTCTCTTCCAGGCTTTGATCCTCCACTGGTTCGCTCCTACTGCAGTATTTTATAAACATACTAGACTTGTCCAAATATATATATATATATATATGTTCGTTTTTAAAATAAAAAGATCAATTTCATTATTAAATATCTTACATTCCAATGATATGCCAAACTCAATCACAATGTCACACCTAACAGCTGCTCTGTCACTGTACCCAACAACTTCTTCCAAGGACACTTTTTACCTCATACATCAACCCAAAATATGGCAGAACAGCAATGTCTAATACTTGAATGGAGGTTTACCCAATCTCCCAAGATGGCCGTCGGACTAAATGGTCAACGTGAGAGTACAGCCTGAAATCAAACATACCGCTGGGTGCTGCGAGTGCTGTCCATGTGGAAGAGTCTTTCCTGTGCTTCTCCTATAGTGCATGAAGCTTGGAGTACGCCCAACAGAATGCAGCCTGTGCCAGCTGCCCTTGACGCATGTGACTGAAGAACGCTCAGCCCTTTCAACATGGCCTGCACGAGTCGTCTGACAATTTAAAAAATAAAAAATGTATCGCTGCAATCATACTGCGATACCAGCACTTATTGTGAGACTGAATCATCATGGCGTAACCTTTCACTACTAATTAAGTCGATGTTACTAAATTAGATCCCATCAAAAAACACAGCAATTCTCATAATAAATCTCAGCATTCAATGTAATAATGCTCCAAATTAAATGCAGTCCACATCAGTAAAAAAATATTTAAGTATTATAACCTGCTAGTTCATAATACTTCCTCATTCATTCAAGATTAAACCTTACTAACAACTCGAGACATTCTGGACCATCCATAAATATCAAAGCTCAAGCACAGTACCTACCAGTGCATGAGCAGCAACAAAAAGGGAACATGGCTGCAGGTTCTGTGTGTTTATGCGTGTTCTAAAATAATCAAGTGGCAGGATGGGGTGGCACCGGGAGCTGATCTTTGACTCATATTACACACAATTAAGGTGGGGGGGCACATTTAACAAACTCAAATCACAATAAAACACCACAGGTTTATTAAAAGCGTGCAGCTGTTTCAAAGCACCAAGCTTGTGACCTTAGATTACATAGGGGAATTTCCCGTGAAGCTCTCTTACAGCTATCTCAGCAGCGCACCAAAGAGCTGTCATCCGTAAATTTGAATTAGGACCATTTTTAGCTAGCTTGCTGATGTCATCTAACTACCTGCCATCTTGGAAATCTTTATGAATCGAGACAACAGGATCCCTTTGTCCTACTGCTGATTGGTCAACCGGGGGTGCGGAACACTGACATGCTTTCAGCCTGGGAAAGCTTCTTCTCTCAATCTACAATCTCAGAATATTATAAAACGACTGACAAACCCATGTTCTTGGAAAGTCCTATCGTCATATTATTCCTCTTTCTGTTCCAGCGCTCTGACGTTGCCAGGGTGAAAGGTAACTATATAAGCTTTAACAATGGTCAACCCTATGGAAAAATAACAGGTACAGTTTAAACCTGATGTTCCTACACGTGGCACTGGCTGGATTCCTTGGAGATGTGTAAGGAAGAGGTATTCCACCCACCAGATTCATAGTGGGAGTGGGGGGTGGGCAGGGCCGGACTGGGAACTGAAAGCAGCCCTGGCAAATTTCTGCAGACCAGCCCCCATCCGGTGCGTAGCGAACGCAGCGAGCGAGCCCGACCGCTACTAGGGTGGTTTGGGGGGGTTCTCCCCCCAAGAAAATTTTGGAAAACGACAGACCAAAATGGGGAATTTTACAGCACATTTTTCATTACATATTCAATTGTATCAACTTTCAAAGGACAGTAAATAGTAGATGATGACCTTAAAGAGCACTAGGTTACCCACCCAGTCATATGTACCCATAGACATTCTTTCAGAGAGCACCAAAAATAGACACAAGTAGTGTCCCCCCAAGAAAATTTGAGAGACAGGCCAAAACAAAGCATTTTCCAACACATTTTTCATTACATATTAGATTGTATTAACTTTTAAAGCATAGTAAATTGTCACTCCTGTTGTCACACATTAAGCACTGACGTGATGTCACACATGAGCACACAGGCCACTGACTGAGACTAGAATACTGTGGAAATGTCACACATAAGCACCTAGGAACTGACCCAGACCTGGTCACACCACCAGGCCAGTAAGCATGCAAACGTCACACATAAGTACCCAGGCCAGTAAGCATGGAAATGTCACACATGAGCCTCCAGCTCCAGGTCACTGAGGCCAGAAACTATGGAAATAGCACACATAATTAAGCACCCAGGCCAGAAAGCGTGGAAACGTCACACATAAACACCCAGGCTGACAGACAGAATGGAAATGGTTCAAATGGCACCCTGGCCAGAAAGCAGGAAAAATTAACACAAAGGCCCTGGCCATGACATGACACATCTTTAAATAGCCTTCTTAAGTGGGTGGCACAATAAGTGTTGCAGGCCCACTAGCAGCATTTAATGTACAGTCCCTGGGTACATGTAGAACCACATTTCAAGTAAATTAAAATTTCCAATTTGGTGTAAGCCAATTTTACCATGTTTGAAAGGAAAGAGCGCAAGCACTTTAGCACTGGTTAGTGGTGGTAAAGTGCACTGAGCCCTAAGAGCCAACAAAAATGGCCTTTTTTGATGTAATAAAACAGATGAAACCGGATTTTAATTTGGAGGAATCTGAGGACAACAGGGACTTATCTAACCTTGTCTCAGCAGTCAGTATGAACCATATGTATCTAAAAAACATTTTACATGTGCTAATGGCGCTGGGACTTTTTCTGTAGCTAGACCTAAACAAGAGTGCTTTAATTGGGCAGGGTCTATCAGGTACTCGCTACCTGCACTTTAATTATGAAGGAGTAGTACGGGCACTTCTCAGCACTGCCCTCAATTCTTTTAATGGAAGAGTACCAGCACATCTCAGCAGCAAACAGGCAGTCTGAGACGAGGAGAACCTACGATTCTATATTTCCATTTTGAGCACTAGTACAAACTTTCCCTTTGGTGCAAGCTACTTTGGATGTTGCAATATTTTAAGGCCTTCCCTTCAACCAACCTCACCTCATCACACTAAGGGTGTGGGTTTGCTTGTACACTGATTCACTGGAGAAACTTCTCACCACATGATGCATGGAAGGGAACTCGGTTACTATAGACGGGCAATAACCACTCACTTGCAACAGCGCATCCCTCCTGTCTCTGTGCAGTTTAGGACAATCCTTACCCAATGATCCTTCCTCATTTCTTATCCACGATATCTAACACCTGCCCTCTGTAGAGCTACGTCCCTCTTCAAACCAGCAAGTATAGCATTACCTACGTCATGTTACGCAAACTTACTAGCACATTCACAGGGAAGCCACAGGGAGTGGGGTTGTTCCTCTTAGCAGCAGCAACTCATTGGTCCTGTGGGGGCTGAGGCCGGCAGTCTGATGGTGGGGAGCTTGCACATGGTGGTTCTGCAACAGAGCACCCGTACACAACAGCAGACCGCAACTTGGACTGGGCTAACTGTAGGGCAAAAGTGCACCATCGGCCGAGGGGCGTGACATTCCACCACCATGCCATCCGCCGGCGGAACGCACACTTGCTTTAGGTCCAGGCATGGCGTACACGTGCCAACGACTCTTCTCATTACTTCTGTAAGATTGACCGCATCGACATCAGTGACACAAAAACTGGACTATAAGGCCACCACCCCCTATAGACTGAGATTGTTGAAAGAGCAGAGGTACACGGGATACAGACGCTAGTACTATGGGCTCGTAATGGCCATACACAAGCTCAGACTTCCAGACTGCACCGTGGTCCTTTGAGTACTTGGTGTATGATATAGTACGTCTGGTCAGTTAATCCCTAGGACATTAACTGACCAGGTTTAAAGTAGGCTAATTTATTGTCCAGTATCCATTTTCTGTTCCCAGTGTTTCCTTGTGACTGTTTGTAGGGATCTTCCTCGGTGTGGGACAGTGGAAGTCAGTGGATTGCATTTATTTATTTATTTATTTATTTATGCATTTCAACCCTCTGGAACAACTTTCATGGATCTCCTTGAAAACGAGGGAGGTCCTAAATAGTGGGGTGGTACGCAAACAGTCAATATGGCACCGTAGACTAAAAGCAGAGGGTTGCCTGTGAAGATCGGCGAGGAGCTAAGGATTTACACACTTGAAGGAAACATCGTTCAATTGGAAGGCTATGATACAGGTTGTGTGAAAAAGAATCACAAGTAGTGGCACCCGGTGGTACAAAATACATTTGCCAATGTTAGAATCTTACCTATAGGTGTAAAAAGGACCCTACAGGCTTCTGAAGAGGAACAGACAGGTAGAACGTTACGCAACGGTGCTAAATGGCTGCTGTAATGATTTAGCAGTTGAAGTCAAGCATCTGGCATCCCTTGTTAATTGCTGTGGAGCACAAGTTAGGCGCTGGGAGGATTAAGTCATACCGTGCAATAAGCAGAGTGAATCTGCTTGTGTGCAGGACCGGGCAGTAGTCTCTGGTGAGGTCTCAAGTTAATCGTAGCGTGTCCAGATGGAGAGGGTGCCAGGATTCTGAAGGCAATTGTTGGTGCCAGAATGGGACGCCGGGGCTAGATGAGGCCTAAGATTTGCTGCAGAGGCACGAGACCGGGGCACAAGGGTCAGTTCGGGCCCAGGCCCATACAAAGTAGTGCGTGTGAGGTGCAGGGATATCCACACGTCTGTGCTCTGAGTCTGAACCGGGGGCAGTTGAGGTATGCGGGGCAATGCTCCAACTTGCATGAAAGACTAGAGGGCAGCCCAGGGCAGCTTGACCTGACATGCACCTGCACGCTGCACACCCAATAATGGCGCGTAGAGGCCCAACAAGATTGTGAGAGATCCGGGGGCCAGCTTGGCCCTCGGTCTCTCAACCAGTGAAACGATCAGTGACGCCAAACACATCTGGAGCACCACTCTGCTCCACTCACCCAATTCCTGTTCCCAGCATTGAGAGTCCCACACTCACAGGTGGACACGCACGCATTATGGAAACAGGTACATGGGGCAAACGGCGAACCGTCGACTTCGAGCGAATAAACTTCCTGTGTGACAGTTACATCCTTTGAAAGCCTATGACGTAGATAATGCTTGATGCTGAATGTATAATCTATCTTGCCTGGGAGAGCATAAGGGCCCGATAGACATAAGGGTGGCTAGAAAAGTAGTCCAAATCACGTTGCTTCTAAGAATCGTTAAACTTTTCACCGGGTGAACATCCAGAAAATCAAATTCTACATCTCCAGCCTTCTGTTTCTCAGGATTTCACCATATGAAACGCATTTAAGTTCCAATGGATCTTGCTGATATGTTCCTTCTCAACTGCATAAACAGCCTGGTTAGAAAATGATTTCCCATCGGCGTCCTGAATCAGAAAGCAATCAACAGTTCCAACTTTGCCTCAAGCTGCCTGCAGCGCCACAGCAACGGGACAGAGAACAGTGCTGATTTCTTTAATGACAAGTGAAGGACAGGTGTCATTCTTAGAAATTATATATTTATATATGGCGCTGAGTAATTTTCCATGTAAATTGAATAACCTTTAATTGGTGAGGTCCAGCCATTCAGTATTGTTTCCTCTTGTAACCATGACACAGGAGCCAGCATGTCATAGAAACGTGTTGAAAAAAATTCACCTGGCAGGTGATTTTGTTTTGGTGTCCAAGATGGGCCCGGTAGCAGATGTTTGAAGAATAAATCCACAAATATCAAACGGTCAGTCTTTTTTATTATGGCTGAAATATTTTTCTTCTCATCATATTTTTGGCCTAATAAAATGTAGACAGAGACTATATCATATAGTCTCTGTCTACATTTTATTAGGCCAAAATATATCAAGACTCAATGAATCCTCTCAGTTGCACACGGACAACACTTAAAATGTCTACCCATGTATTATATCCCTTATTTCCCTCCTGCTGCTCTGCCTGATGTGAGTACTAATATCCTACTGGTATTGTCTAAGTAGAAAATGTCAATAGATGTGTGCTCGCTCCAAAGCCAGTCATATAATATTGGTTTGCACAATGTGTTTCAGCACTCCAGTGCTAGTATCACGCTTTTTAAAATGGAGCCTGTTGTTGAGTGTGCTCACGGGGCCCCCTTTTGTCATTTTGTTAGCCTATGGTGGGGCAGCATCATTTTCCTTTCTGTCATAAATCCAGGTGCAAACTTGTTGAGGGTGAGCAAATGTTTTTCAGCCCAATATCTATTGAAATTCCTTTAATACAGAACTATTGGCTGATAAAAAAGAATATTTTCCGAATGTCATAGACAATTACTGTGGGGTAAGAGGGATGTTAACACAAATGTCACTAATCCAGTCTTTTGTTACAGTAAAGTGAATCCCTCATCATTGTTCGCAGCCCACCTAAGTGTTTAGGCAAAAAAGTCTGCGAAAAATAGAATGTCCGAGTCCTTGATGTACCACAAGCAGCGGCGTAACAATGGCCTCACGGGCTCGTAAGCAAGGAATGGCCCCAGCCAGCAGCTGCCACCAAGTGGTTAGAAAAATACAGCCAACTTTGGGGTGCAGAGAAAACATACGATTCTACAACACCACCTACAGTCCCAGCCCTGCACAATACCACCTCCCACTGACCGACTCCAATTCCACACACCACCTACTGACCCAGCCCCGCACAATACCACCTTCCGCTGACCCACTTCAATTCCACACACCCCCTACTGTCCCAGCCCTGCAAAATTCCACCTCCCGCTGACCCTCTCCACCCAATTCTAAACTGTAATATTTCATTATGAAACTGTGCAACACAACTATTCAGGCACAGGCCAGTAAGCACATGCCTAAAAGATGTTATTACTAAAAACCCATGTGTAATGAGAATCCTCTTCAAAGGCCACTGAGGAGCGTGGGTGTGTGAGGGCCCTTCCGGGTCCAAGGCATTCCTGTGCATGCTGGTACTTGTATTAGCGTTTATCCCAGTCTGACATCGGGACTACAAGTCCCAGAATGCAGAGGGAAATAAGGCCCTGTACTATGCATGTGACAAGTAGGCTTTAAATGTCCCCTTACAAAATCCCATGGTGTGGGATTCTGAGATAGCTTGCCAGCAGTTTGAGGTGACTATTTTATTCTTTGTCGTTGCTCACACTCTCAAGAGGCATTATCCACTGTCTCTTTGATTCGCTCATATGGCGGGACCTTGTCCACCATCATTCTCCTGCTCTTCTGGTCACTAATGTTCTTCTTGCTGGCAGTCATGATTTGTTTCTATTCTTAAGGCATCGCCCTTCCTTTTGTGTGTCATGGCAAAAAGTGCCATTCTAAGGTTGTAAAAAACTGTTAATTAATGAATGGTTGATATTCAAATGTCATTAGTTAAAATCGACAAGAATGCATCCAAACGATCATTGGCTTAGACGGCCATGTTGCTACTCGACAAAGTGGCCACCACATCTGCATCACAGTGCATTAGGAAAGCTTATGTCCCATTACTCCAGCTGTCCTGCAGGACTATTCTCTTCTATAGTGTGGGATATGACATTACGGAAATGTTCTGAATGTCAATACTTCATACTATATAATGATATACGAAAAATAATCCACAGTTTAGCTTTCTCCTGTGTTTAAACTGTTTCCTTGAAATGATGAGGTGAATTACATATCCTTCCATTCAGGGTCTGGCTCACAAACGTTTTGTGTAACAAAGAGGTATTTGAGTGCGCCAAAAAGCTGTTTCCGCTCCTTAGTCCACATCCCTAGTCATGAAGTTCGGGTTTTTGAAATTGGACGGCATAATGCACCCACGCTGGAAGGAAATCCAACTAGCCTGGTGCATTTTTAAGTCCATGGCAAGGCAGACGGAGGCAGTCATAACCAGGAGGCAATAGACTCCTCCTCACACGCCTGAATCCCGGTGCCACTGCTCCTGCTGCACTCATGAAAGCTGTGGCCTTGCATACATTAATACTAAGGCCCTGATTAAAAGTCTGACGGACAGATATTCCCAGGAGCATTATTACTCTGTCTTATCATAACTGGCCAGGTTTTTCCAGTTCTCAGATGTTCTGGGTGCGGGAAAAGGAAACCTGATGAAAATCGAGCAGGTAAAATCACACGGGCCGGGTCCTCGGACTGTAGGAGGCCCGGGGTCCACCCTCTCCTACGTCACAGTGAGCGCAGAATGCTCCCTCACATGGGCCACAGACTTGACACTCATTCCATCCCTAACACCGCCACCCCCTCCCCTCCCGCCACGCACGGGCCCCCCACTTCCATGTGTTACCTGGTCAGAGCAGGTGGTAAACCGAAACGGAAGAATTAATTTAGATGGAAAAGGGACTTAAGTACAGATCGCGACCCTAAGAAAAACAGGTTTACGGGCTGCAGCACGCACCAGACCAGAGGCAGTCGGATCCTATCGTAATGTTTACCTGCTGATCCTGCCTCCGTGCGACTTATTTCAACGTCCAGTGAACTCCGGTGCCCATGATCGAGGCACCAATATCATTTTTGCGGCAATGCGTGGCGGGCAGCGCAAACTAAAGCAACATAACTGCCGTGCCGCTCACTCAGCGAGAGTAATGGATACACTGTTAGTTGCACTCACGTGACCCCACCACGTCACGTGAATGCCTTGCCGGCTGGCCCGCAGCAGAGGGTCTAATAATGAATGCTCATTGCTGCAGCCAGAGCAGCAATGAGCAGTGAGTGACTATTGTACTTTGGGCCTAAGTTGGCACAGCTCAGACCACAAACAGCTTGTTAAGTGTGAAAAAGGCCGCTTTATTGAAGACAGGTGCACCTTACAACAAATATCCTTGGCCTGTGCCGTACAAAACTAAACCTCACTAAATAATTTCTTCCTGCCTTACCCCCCACCCACACCCCTAAAGTTTCCCCATTTGCAACCATTTATAAACCCCCAACTCTGTCTTCCCTGCTGACTCATTAAACGTGTAACGTCTTATCATTTCCTAAAATAACTATCTCCTTCCTGCGTTACTTCCCCTTCCTGCGTGTACCCGTAGTGACATTTTCCAACCAATCAACTTGAACTGTGAACCGATCTACCAACTCTTACTAGGGAGAACGCCCCCTCATAAACCGTAACCCTGGTACAACAACCCCGCACCTGCTTCAAGCGACAACCAAACAATACATGTTTCCTGACCCGGTGCACCTGTTCCCAACAAAACACCGAACCTAAAAGAAAAAACCCCAATACTCCCCATAAAATCCCTTGAAATGTATCTCCTCCCCCCTTCCATTTAACAACGGGGAGGGAGGGCGGGAAAAATTTTTCTCACCCTGCCCAAAAACCCCGGCCGGCTGCCGTGACTCCCCACTGGAATGGAGGCTGGTGCCTAAAATGGCCGCATACCTATCCCCCCAGCCCAAATGTAGCCCAACCAGCCCAAATGTAGCCCAACAAGCCCCATTGGCTCTGGACTGCACCACCGGCCCAAAATTCCCCGGGGGTGGCAGGCCTCCCGTTGGTCGGCCTCCTCCCCCAAAGCCCTATTGGGCCTAAGTTGGCGCAGCACAGACCACAAACAGCTTGTTAAGTGTGAAAAAGGCCGCTTTATTGAAGACAGGTGCACCTTACAACAAATATCCTTGGCCTGTGCCGTACAAAACTAAACCTCACTAAATAATTTCTTCCTGCCTTACCCCCCACCCCACCCTAAAGTTTCCCCATTTGCAACCATTTATAAACCCCCAACTCTGTCTTCCCTGCTGACTCATTAAACGTGTAACGTCTTATCATTTCCTAAAATAACTATCTCCTTCCTGCGTTACTTCCCCTTCCTGCGTGTACCCGTAGTGACATTTTCCAACCAATCAACTTGAACTGTGAACCGATCTACCAACTCTTACTAGGGAGAACGCCACTCAGAAAATCTGGCCCCCCAGACTTTTCTGACCCCCCCCCCCCCCCCCCCCCCCACTAGGGACACTTTTTTTTTTTTTTTTTATATATGCCCCATCCAACCTCCTGGATTTGTTTGCGGACTAACTCCAGTCCCGAAGCGTGACCAGTGTGCCCCCCATCTTTCCGATGAATTAAACCGCAGCATACTTAAGCCCCGAAAATTCTACTCTCCCTATGCCCCCTCGTCACCACGGCCCGTTGCACCCCCCCCCCCCTCCCCGGCCTTATCTAGCGCTGCTGTCTGCTCTACCCTCCTCTGGTGCCTTTGGGAAGTGAATTCGGTCCATATTCAGCACTATCTGACCCCTGCTGCCTGACCCCCCAGCAGGTCCGTCTGCCTGCCTGTCACCGTGCTACGCCTTACACTGACCCAGGTCATGTCCCCCCCCAGCTGAATAAGCAACCTCGGGACGAATATCACCCTGAATCATTCTGCGTACGGATGACACAATTCGTGCCACCGCCATACCCCCGTACCCTGCCAGAAACAATGAACCCCCATGAACGAAAACCCCCATCCAAACCTTCCCTTCGAAATTCATAACGCTCTGCCCATATGACAAAGGAATGTCCCACGATCCATCTGGCAGAGGCCACCCCGGCAGGCCCTGCTACCGCACCTGAAAAGACACATATATGAGACCCAGAAATGAGCGCTGTGTTACCCCTTCCCCGGAGCCCCGCAGCTGAATGTATGTTATAATGCAGCCCGACTTCCCACGCACTGCCGTATAAGGTCAACCCACCAAACATACCAGGAATTGAGGCCCAACCTGGCGAAGAGACTGTTACTGCTTGTGCGTGCTGCGCTCCCCCCCGCCCCTCAGGGCCACCTCCCCCCCCCTCCGCCCCTCCAGTCTGAAACCTGAAATACCCCCAAGTGCATCCCAGACCGCCACGTAACCGGCGACCCCCTTCCTCTCCCACCCGGCAGAATCTGCCGCAGGACCCACTACAACCGGCCAGCAGCCCGATATACACAAGCCTGGGGCCCGCCTCCCCTTTCACGTGCCCCACCGTCGTTACGCAACTGCCCCATTGTCCCGTCGAAGTCCCTCAACTCCCACATAATTTGCCCATGCAGGTTATGCCCGACAGCCTACCTGCCATAGATACCGTAGGCCAACCGTCCCACTCATGGACAACAGAAACTACTCCACCTGCTCCTCCCTTTCCCCTGCCCTGCTCATCGCCTTGGACCCCCCTCATGAAGTCCCTGCCAAACTGCTCTGATGGCCTCTGTGTGGCCGCGCATGAAATACCCCAACGCTCAGCTATACATCAGAGGATCTAGGGGCTCGCCCTAAGCTCGGACGAGCAGTATACATGCTGTTCCTCTCTTTTGGGGTGTAGTATGAATGGTGTGGTATGAAAGAGATATGTATGGAGTAATCTTAGAGGTGTGACAGGTGTGGGGATATTCTTTGAACCATTGTTGTGATCTGTTTTATAATAATCAATTCTCCCTTTTTTTTTTTTTTTTTTTTGATTTTGTATTTCACGGAAAAAGATAGTATCATTCATGTATAGGTTGTACTTTCTTAAAAAAGATGAATTTTATTGTATGAGAAAACAATGTACAGAAGAAACAAAATAAGTAAAAATAAATAATTGCAAAAAATGCATAAAATATGAATAAAATAGATATAAAAATGCATATATAGTTGTGGTATTTATCTCCATGTGTACCAAATAAGTAAAATAATTTAGGTCTAGAGGGATACTGTTCAGTATAGTTCTCTGTGTGGCCGCGGCCATTGACCCCAATACCAACCGTGTAACCCTTTGCCTCCGACGTATCACATCCCCGCAGGGACTGGCGCCCTGCCCTTTTCCCCTCCCGTGACCAGCATATGCAACCTTCACCACCTAGAGAGAGACCAAGCGTCCACTGTGCACGAGCCCACTCCCGGCCCATGCCTGGCCCGGAACCGGATACCATGGTCCAACCTCGCCGCACAACCCCCCGCGGCCTCCGCGCCCGGGCCTCCCAAGTTGATGGTCTGTGTGCCCCAGCATTACTGCCATGGTGTCCATCACTGGCCACCCTACAGCTAAAATTGTGGCGCCCAACCGAAACCGTACTACCCTACACCACCCCAACTGACACCTCCAGTGTGGCCCGCGACCCATCGATTCCCCTCAGCATGTGCAGTTGCTTGTCTCCCTGCAAGCGGGCTTGTATCGCCCCCACCACCAAATCCCTACCAATAAAGTGGCAGAACTGCACTAGAACCTTGTGTCAATTCTGCTGCCAAGTGCACCCCAGGTGACCCGTGGGCTCTAAAAACTTGCCAGTTGCTACCGACAGCCCGCAGAACCGGGCCGGCCTCCGCTGTAGTGTGGTCTATAAAGACGGAACCACCCCCTGAATGCCCTCCTTGCCCGGGGAAGAGTGGGCCCACCCTGTAATGCCCGCGACGGCCTGTGGTGCCCCCTTAAGTGTCTATATGAGCAGTTAACCAAGGGGCACCCCCCAAAACGGGTCCCCCATGCGCCCTTCCCGGGGTTCCCGGTTCTCCGCTGCTCGCCCCACGTCCCCGCCGAAACGCACCGTACCAAAGCCTACAGGGCACCTCCCCTTCCTGTGGCGTGCCACCGCCCCTCGTGTACCCCGGTGCCTTACCTGGCGCCAAGGTCGGCATCCTGCTGAAGCGCGCCGCCTAACCAGTGGTGAAAGCGGGGGGGGGCCGGCATTCCATCCGCCACTGCACGCCATCAGTCCTGCCTTCTGCAAAATTAGACATCACATTAGTGACCCCCCCCCCTTTTCTGCACCACAGCAATGGGCCGTCCTCCGTGGACTCCAGCCCGTGACCCCAGCGCAATGGGCCGTCCCCCGTGGACTCCAGCCCATGCTCCCAGCACAATGGGCCGTCCACCGTGGACTCCAGCCCATGACCCTACCGCAATGGGCCACCCATCGTGGGTTCCAGCCCGTGATCCCCACCGCCATGGGCCGTCCTCCGCGGACTCCAGCCCGGGATCCCCTAGTTTACAATAACACATCCTGGCTCAGGGAAGGGCATTGCCATCAGTTTTGGTCATATGTGCAGCCAGACAAAGCGGATCACTCCCCCTACTACTCCACACTCCTGCAGCAGTACCGCAAGCCCATCCGTTGTATCCTGCTGTTGTTCTGGACCCCCGTGCCCCCAGAGGCCGCAGCGACCCACTGGGCCATATTCCGTCTAGTAGGTCCCACGCTGGGGCAGGCCGCCCGCACGAGGCAGAGCCTGCCCATCCGCTCGGTGGGTGGAGCCGTATGTAACTCACCCGAGTGCCGCACCTGCTGCCCCTGCAAAGAAAACGAGGAGTCCGACATGCCGGGGTTATTCTCCCTGTCTGTCCCTGTCCCCCTTGGCTACCCCCACCAGGGCCCTGCGAATACATTTATACGAGTAACCCCTTTACGAGTGTCAACCACCTTTCTTTTTTTTTTTTTTGTGAAACCGAACGATGGGTTTGGGCTTCGGGAAAAACTAGTTGTGCCTATATGCATGCCATACTTACACCGCCACACACCCCGAAAAACTTGGCCAACTGTCCCCCACCGAAGGAGATGTAGGCCTCGTGCCACAGCGCAGTCTCAATATCGTCATGAATATTCAAAATGTGAGGGCTAGCAGCCGCGTCCAACCTACTTAGGGGCGCGTTCACACGAGTGCCAGCCGTTGACAGACTGCCCGTGCCCTCGTCCCTGTTACCCTGGGATGAAAAACGGCACCCTCATGATAGCCCCCCGGCTGCCCCGCTGTGCCTGCCAACCCCTAGCGGCATTCAGAGAACAGTCAGGAGACCCCACTGCACTGTCGGCTTTGCATATATCGCCTCCCTACTTGATGTGTCCTCCTGGAGCACCGACCCACGAGTGACTGCGCCCTCCCCCAGCAAAGCCACGCTCAGGGTTGGGGCCCCAGCCGCGGCACAGAGAAGAAAGACCCCACGCCAACCCATACAATCCCGACCCGCGTCCATGGCGCTGGGAAAACTGTGCCCCCTGGTGCGATCGATTCCCACAAGCGCATGTGTGAGGAAACTGCAACGCGCCGACTGCTTGTCCACCAGGCGCGGGCTGATTGGCGCCCAGCAGCCACCCCGCGCCTCCAGTCTCCGGGACAAGGCCACGCGGGGAACCCGCCCAGCTCTCGAAACCTGTCAGCGCCTGCGAGGGGGGGGCTCAAAATCCAACACAATGGTCACTTGGACAGGAATGTGGGAGGGGGCCCTCCCCGCACCGTGCAGGGAGCCCCCCCCCCTTTTGTTAAGCCAGTGGCGTCTGTGAGTGCACCCGACAGTCCCACGTGTCACCTCAGTGCATCCGATCCCCTCTGCGGTGCGACGAGCCGAAAGCCACCCCGCACCGAGCACGCACACTACACCAGCCACCGCCGCCCCGCAGAACAGCTCTGCGGGCCCAGGGGCCCCGCCGGCCTCGCGAACACACGGCCACGGTCGTGAACCCAAATCGCGTCCGGGCCTGAACCCACCCTGCAAGCGTCCCCAGCGAGTACCACTCGCTGGCCAACCCGCCCAAAATGGAACCGTGTCCAATTCCACCAACCGGAAACAACCAACATCTTGCAGGACGTCCCAATGGCCACCAGTGGCGAGAACGAAAACACCTGACCCTTCCACGGTCACATCAAAGCTTGATAAACCAGCAAGCAAAAGGGCAGCGCAAGAGTGGTGTCTGTGAAGGAGCCCGCCGTCCGCCTCCACTCCTCTTCGCTTCACCCGCAGAGCGCCCGGCGCCCCCTTCAATTCCCCCCCCAATTCCCTCGCGAAATCCAAGTTCAATGCCACCAGGTGCGTTTCACCACACACGCCACGACGCTGTCAATCTGTGTACGCCCCACTACCTTCCGCACTCCCAGCACCAGCCCAAAATCAACAAACCACAACCTTGCGCAAAATCCGATCAACTAAAAATGCAGTCCCCACCCAGAAGGCGACTACTTCAAAGTTCGCACCCACTATCCTCAAAGTTGCGGTAGGACGTCCGCAATCTGGCACCTAGAAGCAACAGCAGCCACGCAAACTGGCATTGTAAGCAAAAATGCTAAACATTTTTAAAGAAGTGACGACATCCATCTATCAATTTAAGCCTTTCAGTTTTCCGTTAAAAATTTCCTGACAAAAAATGTTCTCACCCTGCCCAAAACCCCCCGGCCGGCTGCCGTGACTCCCCACTGGAATGGAGGTTGGTGCCTAAAATGGCCGCATACCTATCCCCCCAGCCCAAATGTAGCCCAACCAGCCCAAATGTAGCCCAACAAGCCCAATTGGCTCTGGACTGCACCACCGGCCCAAAATTCCCCGGGGGTGGCAGGCCTCCCGTTGGTCGGCCGCCTCCCCCAAAGCCCTAGAGTGCAGTACAACAAATCGGCCCCGCGCCCCAAACCAGCCCCTGGCCCAAAAACCGGCCCGCACCCCTGGCAGCCTACCGGGGGATTGCCCGGTGCCCGGCATTGTCAGTCCGGGCCTGGGGGTGGGGGGAGTCGGTCCAATGAACAACAAAGAGCCCGATACAAGCTGTAAATGGTGAACAAAAAGACACGTTTAGCTCAGTCATACAACACAAGTAGACATGTTTTTCGATGTTCGCACTACATGACCCCGGCCCTACGTCAAGGGATGCACTTCAGCCAATCTCTCCAGAGACCATAAAGTGCATTCATGGTGTTGGTAAGACGTTTATGGAAACCGGGCATGGACACGTAATGAGATCTGGCCAGGCTATCAGTGCCATCAAGCCAGTCACATTCTAAGACATTATCCTTGAAATGTTGTTGTCACCTAAACATTCTAAAGCGGTAGACGCGTCATTCTGCGTGGTGTAATAGCGATAGTAAAAAAAAACGTATTTGTTTCTGGCCTTTTCAAACAACAGTGCCTTTTTCCGTGTTTTGTTTTCGAAATGGGCATCACGTTTTTGTCTAAAATGGAATATAGTCCAGCATGAATAAATCTTTTGTTCTGTGTGTTCCGTACAATAAAGATATTATCAATGTTTTTCGCTCGGGATTGTGGTGCATATCAATTTCAGCATTGAATAAGCTGCCACTATAAAAAAAATGCTATAGTTCACCACAAGAACTGCAGTGCTCTAAACGATTCTTGAGCATAATACATACCTTGTATCTCTCTCTATATAAGATGCATGTATTGATCTTTGAGAACATTTCTCATTGTCTTACTGCGGCTCTCACAATGCGGCCTCAGCATCACACACTGTTTTCCATGGGGCGTTTGGGATACGGGGGAGGGGGACAGTGCTTAATTGTGTCTGTGGTTGCAGGTGGGGTCCACTTGCCCTCACCTGTTTGGCCTGCAGAGACGTTTTAAGGCATGGGCAAAGTGGGCTCGGACCCTGGGCCCCAGCCTTTACAGGGGCCCCCTGATAGATCCGGCTCTGTTTTCCACACAGTCCTGCTCTGATGGTCTTGAATGATTTCTAAACAGAGATTGTTTTGAATACAATTTTGCATTAATTTCTTTTTAATATGGGTAATGTATGGGAGTCTGTTACAGATATTTTGCAGAGAAATTCATTAAAAAATAGTTCCTTTTAGTTCAAAACAAGACCTCACATATGAGAAATAGGAAGGGTCACAAAGATTATTGTCTGTAATATTAGTGAGCTGCTGTGTTACAAGATTGAAAACCCACATCACTGGCCCGTAATACCTAATGTAAACACATCTAGGGGCAGATTTACAAGCCCCTTGCGAGACATTTACGCCGCCAGTGCGTCACTTCTGTGACGCAGCGGAGGCGTAAACCATGCGCCATGTTGCGCCTTATTTACAATGTGACGCATCTAGGGAGATGCATCACGTTGGAAAGCCCTGCGCTACATTAAACCTGCATCAGGTTTAATGTATGCAGGGTGGGCGTTCCGTCGGAAAAAAGCCTCGGAAAAGTGACGCACTGAAATCTACAAGATTTCACTGAGTCACTTTTCCGACGCTGCTGAATCAAAACCCTGCGCTTGCTTGAAGCAGGCTTAAGGCATGACGCAGCATGTTCGGTATGGGCAGCCCCTGAGCATTGCTGGAGTTGCGTCGTGCTTGCGACACGACTCCAGCAATGCGCCTCCCTTATGCCATCAGATGCGTCACGCATCTGTTTATCCTTGCGCCATGATGCGCTGCATTGTAAATGCGGCGCATCTGTGGTGGCGCAAGGGTAAACTTGCGTGACGCATCTTTCCTGGCACATCCCTGCTGATTTGCAGGGATGCGCCAGGAAACATAAATCTGCCCCCTAGAATTTAGACCAGTCTGCCTGTGCAGTGTCAGCGACCTGGTCAAAGAGGGCATGAAAAAAGCTTACATTGGAACATGAATTCAAAGCTGGTCCAAACAGGAGCCCTCAAAATATGTTTGGTCCAGGGCCCCCAAAATCCTTAGGATGTTTTTGGTGGCCTGGGATTTTTTTTTCATCAATAGACTTTGACTCCCTCTCTTCTCCTGCAAAAACTTTGGTACGATCTTTGATTTCTCTCCAACCCCCTTAATCTCACCATAAAGCAACATCTCATCTCCCTCTAGCCTCTTTCTCTCTCATTCTAGTTGCCAACATTTTATCAGTTGCAAGTCACCTGATTTTTTACAGTGATTAACCAAAAGTGCCATCCAACTTCAACCGGATACAAATGCAAATGAGGGAATAACATTTTTGCAAATACTCAGAGCTGTGAGACCTCAGTCAGTCACATTGCATTTTGAAGCAGAAATGCAGTGCTAGTATTCTTGTTGCAACTAGTCAGATTTACACTACCTTGTGATTGTCCACGTTCGGCCTAAAGAAAATGCAAGTAAGACAATATATCATTGTTAACTAAATGTATAAAACTTATGAAAATTGGGAGTTCGCCACAATGTTTAAATTGCTAAAATGTTTATGAACTGAATGCCTCAAGTCTTCTTTCTCTTTGTTGGAGGGTTTGCAAACACTGGACACAAAAAATTAACCCAGGCATTGAAGACATTCTTCAAAAGCACATAACTGGGAAACTCTCGTATAAAGGAGGTAGAAGAATAGACGAGCATGCTTTCCTCATACAGGATAAAGG
The DNA here is from genome assembly GCF_964204655.1 of Triturus cristatus. Taxonomy (NCBI): domain Eukaryota; kingdom Metazoa; phylum Chordata; class Amphibia; order Caudata; family Salamandridae; genus Triturus; species Triturus cristatus. The sequence goes on from NC_140583.1 coordinate 387,514,153, forward strand.
TTGTAAAAAGCCTGCTTGTGGAAATAGAGTGCTTAATCTGTTGCCATCAGATGTGCCGCTTTAGTGGTGTGAGAGCTTTTATAGGAAGACTCGTTGATAGGTATTTCAGACAGCAGTTAAAAAAGCTGCTTTGACACTCATCTGTAAGGAAAATATCAACGCACTCCTTGCCGGAGCGCCAATTAGTCTGTGGAAGCAGTTTAGAGGGAGGGGGCGAACATAAATGCTGGCTGCATCCGCACTTGATTACTCTAATGAAATGTCCATTGATTCCTATAGATTAATGTGAGAAAATAGAGGCTGCCGAGTGGCTAACACCTTTAGGTCAGCAGCTGTGTGTGGGAGGGTGAAGGTGGGAGTGTTCAACAAAGGCGAAGGTGGGAGGAGGAGACAGGGCGATGGCGGGGAGAAGAAAGGTGGGGGGCCTTGTGAAAGAAATAAACAATGGGAAGCCCTCTCGGTCTCTGTGCGGCGCGCTGCACGCCGAGAGCCCTGCTTGTCTGCCTCTGCCAGTCCCCGCTTTGACTTTGCTGCTGGGCAGAGTGAATTCTCACAGGTCATCTGTTCCTGTTGGATTAATTTGATTCAGCGTTTAGAAAACGAGGGCTGGGTGTCGAGCCTGTTAATAGCTCTCTGCTGCTGACGTTGTGGTTGGGCAGTGGTTCGTTTCCTTCTCTCCTTAATAAATGAGACACAAGCCGGCGCCATCCTGCCACCAAGGCCACATTTGCTATGCCAACTCGGGGCACGCATATATAGGACTATCCCGGTTTATGGCAGCGGGGAAGCAGCCATTAGTGTGGCAGGTGCAGTCGCTCCAGCACCTAGGGGCCGGCGTGAGAGCCCGCAGCCCACCAATTATCGGTGCATGTCACTACCTATGAGGAGAAAGGAATTTACTTTCCTACTGGCATTAGAGTTAATGCACCCTTCCTACTCCAGCGGCTTAAAACACACCAGGACCCCTCCTTTTATCCCTCCATTTCTCCTGTCATGTCTACAGATGAAAGAATATTCAGAAACGGAAAAAACGCCCATCAAATTTCATAGGTATTGCGCTGAAAGGCACGTGGTGGTGATGCGGATGGCCAAAACGCACCTGGTTCCTGTTGTAAATACTATAAATATTACGGTTATTTCTTTTAAAAAAAATTAGCGTGATTCAGAGTAACTGAAGCTACATTTATGCCGTTTTGATGGGCTGTTAATATCTCTTTTTACTATCCCACATCTCAATGCTACTTATTTCATTGATCTCAGGCGAAAGGACAAATCGCACTTCTCAAGAGACCTGTGACCCGGAGGTTGCCTACAGATTTTTGCTCGCGGTATGTTACCTGCTGACCTAACTTTCTAGATGAGGAGATGTGTGCACGTGCCAGGGGAGACCGAGTGCCAGAGAAAGATTATTAAATCGCCGACATGCTCAGTGGTGAAAGACGCCATTTTGTAGCACATTGCTTCAAACAGCAGTGAGTGGAAGGCACAGGACGGGAGGGGCTTGTCCATAGGGGGGAGAATGAGATTCTCTCTACAAATTTCATGAAAATCTTCACTGTGTCTCATGCATCATTTTTGGTAACATTCTATTTGGGATAATTTTTTATTAATACTAAGAAGAAACCTTGAAATGTACAATAAACAGTTGCTTCGTTTTGCTTCCCCGCCTTCTACTGTTTTTTTTGTGTTTACATACGGTTTTATAATGGTTATGTCTATAAATAAAATATGCTACACCACCTATAACATAAACAAATGATATGTTCGTGATGTCTATATTTTTTCTGTTATCTAATCTCTTATTTTACTTTACTGCTCACGGCAGACTTGGCCTTTATTTTCTCGGGTTGGCTTACACTTTATAGTCGCCATGAGGCACTTTCTCCTCTCTATTGTGTGATCCTGTGCCATTCCCTGCTATCTTCCTAATGACACGAAAACGTGCAGGCTAATGTACGGATGAAGGTTTCCAAGCGCACGTGTAAAATATGAAAATATATGGTCATCTCTACATTGCCTCTTGGCTGTGTCTGCCTTCCTCCTGCCAGCCATGTTCCAGTGAGATGGATTGCTTCTGCAGAATGCTTGCTTTCAGGGTACATTAATGAATGTGCTCTTTTGCCTGCAGCCAGGTCAAGCTCGTGTGGGTGTTGTACCCGATCAATATTTTTTCAGATAGAGGACTATCAGCAATCGTAAGAAATACAATTTCGTGAAAAGAAAGTCAAACGGACAAAACACGGGTAGAGGGGCAGATGCTGTGTGTTGCTTTTTGAGCTGCTCCAAGTGAAATTCTTAATGGACGAGGGGGGGATGTTGCTGCATTTCGTATTTGCCCCACGTGCGATGGAGGCCATTGTGTTTTTGGAAAGCTCTAATGGCCGAAATACTTCAAGTCCTTAGAAAAGCTTTCTGCTTCCCCCATGTCTGCTTCGCCTACTGGCACCCTATAAGTCTCGCTTTTAAGTAGTACAGTAGGTCCACAGATCTTTTTTTTCCCTTTATTGAGGCGCTGCAGAGCTCCAACCACTGGGTCAATAAATTGTATTACACCCCCTTTGTACTGAACGCCCTACAAGCCGGGGCTTTCCATGTGTAATTGCAAGCTGCTATTAGCCCAGAGCCCTGTCCGCTGCTGCGCCACACTATTGCTGAGCGCTCCATTTTTCCCCTGCCATTTGCTTCTCACACACCATGCTGACCACGTTGGCCAGAGGCAGCACTGGGTTTATAGCGCAGCATCGATTTTTTCCCCTCCTCCCTCCACGCTGACAGACTCGTAGATCCAAGACAAATAAAGAGGTGCATTCAGTGGCGATGAAATGCCTTTCGTTTAGCCTGTGCTGAACTGCAGCTCATCCTGGCGCCCTTCGCCTGTGCATGCTGGTGGAGCTAAGCATTTGAATACACATTTGTCATTTCTTGAACTATACGATTAAATCATAAAACTCAAGCTGAATTCGAAAACAAATGGAGGTACCGATGCTGTAAAACCTCGTCTAATGGTGTTGGCATTCAGAAAGCTATGAACTGCTGTTATTTGAAATTTTCTCAGGCACTGTGTTAACTAAATGACGGCGGATGTTTACATGACGCTGAATGACTCATTTGTTGTAGGGAAATAAGAAGGTAAGTGAAACTACTTTCAAGGCCAATGCTTGGTTTGAAACATAGATATTCAATAGCGAGTTTAATAATCAACATCTTTTGGTCCGATCTATGTAGACGTGATGTTGATTCCTAGTGCACCATTTTACATCTCCAACTAGAATGGCATTCATCAGACCTGTATGTTTTTGAGAAATGTAAGATTAGTGCTCATACCTTTGTGCTGATCTGTTTGGTCCTTGAGCCTGCCGTGAGGGGAACGGCCAGCGTTGGGGGCACTCTTGACTCTCTCACCCTCGCTGACCTTACCTCGGACATCGCCGCCGTGAGGGGAACGGCCCTGGGAAGACTACATCCCCCAGGACTCACAGCGCCCGGCGCTTGCCACACACGTCACTAGGCAGCGCCCGGGACCCATTTAAGGCTTCCAGCAGTCCCACAGCACGGGACACGCGCGGGCCGCGCCCGGGCGAAGCCCGGGCCAAGGGCGGGCCCGTCCTTGCCCGTCAGGGGCCGACTGTGGCCGGGCTGGGCACCCCCTCTTGGTTTTGGGGTGTGTTATTTGTGTGCATGGTATTGTCAGTGCATACATAAAGACTTGGCGATTTAGTAAGGCCATTTTTGCCTTACCGGGAGTAGGGGTAGTTCAGCTATAGTATAAGTGCACCAGTGTTAAATCAACAGGCATTATGAGTAAGAGGACAGCCGAAGGAAGACTGGTGGGGACACTGGATGATTACCTGACTAGGGCAGAGTCGGTAATCATTAATAAGATTCAAGCAGTGGAGAGAAGATTATCTCTAGACCCACTTACAGTGCTACCAGCTCCTCAGCCAGTGGATGCGCTGGTTACTATTACGAATACTGGGCCTGTTAATTGTCCCACGGTAGACCTAGCTCGTTTATCTCCCAGGTCAGGTATTACCGATATCCTGTCACTTGTAGATAGTCCCTCTAGCCCTGATATGGTAACAACAAGGGCAAAACAGAAAGTTACTGATCCCAAGCCTATTGAACCACCTTGTAAGAAACGGAAAGGTAGAGGCCCCTGCAAGCTAAGTGCCCCGAAGATACCTGTGGGAAACAGAGGGGTTCAACCTTGTGGGAATCCATCTGTGCTGGAAAATATTCCCTCCATACAACCCCTGATTCAGCAGCTTCTTGAGCCATTAAGCTCACTTCTCAAGGATCAGCTGACATCCCTTATTCAACCTTTTTTGGGTAAACTAGATCTAGTGGTGACAAGGTTAAATCGTATTAAAGATACCTTGTTAAATAAAATCCCTCCAGCTGTAAACCCTCCTGTACCTACCTCTAACTCTATGGCTAGTACTGCAGGTGAAGTGGCTTCTGCCGTATATTCTGACTCAAGTTCTCAAGGCATTAACCCTCACGTTAAAGCTGTAAGTAGAGTAACTTTAAATCGGTCTATGGTCCCCTCTACTTTTTTGGAAAGGCCTTTACCAGCTCAACAGCTCAGGAAGAATACACAAGGATCTACTGACCAGGTAACAGAGGATCCTGATGCATTAATAAGCCTACATCTTCCCCAGGAGGCCACCCCTTACACAGTCATTTTAGCTAATGTTCCATCACTCTTAGCAGGGACAAGGGAGCACTGGTCTAACTAAAAAAATAAGGCCCTTCACTACCTAGGGAATAAACTGGGGGCTAGTAATAGCTTGTTTGAAGAATTCAAAATGGTTAGAAGGGTCAAATGGATTGGTCATTCCCAAAAATCCCTGGAAGGAGATTGTGGGGTACTCAGCTTTAGGTCTCCTCTCCTGGTAGAACAAATTTTGGAGAGAGCCTGCTTTCTCGCTTCTAACCCAAATGCGATTATGATTCTTCCCCTTGGCTACTTTTATAGACCAGTAAGGGACCCCCTATTTGGCCAGTCCAGAGTTATGAATAATGCACCACAGCAGTATTTACAGCCTCAAGTTCCCATCCCGCTACAAAATCGTTTTACCGCTCTTTCTTCATTGCAGGAAAACGACTGACTGAGGGAAACCCCAGTCCATTATGAGATTGGGTTAACAGGGGCCATTGATCCTCCAAGTTTGGCGCACTCTGAAAAAAATCCATCATTGGCTAAAGATGACGAATTAATTGTACCTGGTTCATTTAATACCCATTCTCTTTCCCATTATAAAGTGGTAAATCGGGAACCATCTAAAGAGTCTGATCCTATTAATATTAACATCTCCTCTTGGAATATTGCAGGCCTATTCTCTAGATTAACAGTACCTGATTGGCTGGCTTTTATAGATCAGGCAGATGTTTGGTGTTTTCAGGAGACCTGGTCGTTAGTTCCCTTATTTCGTACAGGGTTTTTGAACTTTTTTAAACCAGCATCCAAGGGTCCTAGAGGCAGACCGGTGGGAGGTTTGGCTATCTGGGTCCGACAATGTGAAGGAGTTATAGCCGTGGAGGTTCCGCATGATAATCCTGATATTTTGGCTATCAGGCTTACCTCCACAAAGGGTCTCAATATTTTTATTATAAACATCTATGCTAGAGGTCTCCCAGGTGGCAAATGCTCCCCCACGGTTTTCCTCTTGGATCAACTACTTTCTTCAGTCCCAAATGATGGCCACAGGGTGGTGGCGGGTGATTTTAATACATGTTTTGAGCCCCTAGGAGCTGATGATGGGAAATTGTCCGGAACAGAGGACTCTGTGTGGGGAATCCCCCAACTGGAATTAACCCCGATTGGGAAATGGACCCAAGCAGCTTTATTTGTGAAGGGTTTATGTCTTGATAAGGGCCTGAGGGCTACCAATGGTAGAACAACATCAGATAGGGCAGGGAAGTCGACTTTTAATAATGGAAGAAGCGGGAGCCGGATTGACTATATTTTGGTTAATTGCGAGTTGTGGCCACTAGTTATTGATATGGTGGTGACAGATAGAATTGAAAGTGATCACAATCCTCTGTCGTTAACATTGCTAGACAATAGCTTCAATACCCCCTCAATAGATGTTGGGTGTGCTGTTCAAACGCAGACTATTTTGTCTAATGACCAGAGAAGGGTCCGTTGGCCTAAGATTGCAACTAATACCAAGGTACGGGAAACTATTAGGAATCTGGTTAACACAGCCATGGAGAAAATATCTAGCTGTGAGTCAGAAGTAAGGGTTAAGACTAGTATCCCGGCTATTCATAGCGAATTATTTGTGGATCTTAAATCCCTGTTTGTCAAGTGTCTGCCAGCCCGTGGTAAAATTCAACCCACGAGGGAGTTTACCTGGTTTGATGCTAGCTGTAAAGATACGCGTAGAGCACTCTCTATAGCTCTCAAATCCAGATTACCTGATAGTATTAGATCCTGTAGAATTGCGTACAAAAATGCACAATTAAAAGCTAAGAAAACATGGGATGAAAACCGCTGGAGTGAGTTGTTTGAGGCCTGCAAGGGTAGGAACATGAGCCAATTTTGGCATCTCCTCAAATGGGGGAAGATTCCTCATGATATGACTCCGTCAAATCATGTCGAACCTGCTCAGTGGGTCAGCTATTTTGCTAATCAGTTTAAGTCCAGGAATAGGCCTGAAGGAGTCTTGTTGTATGATTTTAATACAGAAGAATTAAGGTTTGCCCCTAGTGAGGTGAAGGCGATTTTGAAATCCCTTCCATGTGGTAAAGCTCCTGGTCCGGACTGTATTCCGGCCGACTTATTTAAACAGGACCAGGATGTCTGGATTCCTTATTTGACTACCTTCGCTAATGCACTGGCTCGTGGAGCAACGGTTCCGGATTCTTGGTTCGGGGCAGAGATTTTGCCGATTTATAAGAAAGGTGATCGCTCTGCCCCGTCCAATTACCGTCCGATTAGTCTTATAGATGCTGCCCAAAAGATTGTTGCTCGCCTTCTCTTGGGTCGTATCCAATCTTGGATTTCTGAAAATGATATTTTAACGCCCTTGCAGGCGGGGTTTCGGTCCCACGTTGGTACTATTGACCAAGCTTTTAGGTTCACTTTACTGTATTGGAAGGAAGTTTTCTTAGGGGGTGGCATGCTTTTTGCCGCCTTCGTAGACCTAAAGGCAGCATTTGACTCGGTCCCAAGATGGAAGCTATGGGAAGTTCTTGGAGCAATGGCCTTTCCTCCTGAGCTACTTAGGCTTTTGATTAGACTTCATGAACATACATATGCCCAGGTTCGTTGGGGTAAACCAGGGGAGGTGACACCGAGATTTGAGGTATCTAAGGGGGTAAGACAGGGGTGTGTACTGGCTCCCACCCTTTTTTCCCTGTTTATTAACGGGGTCATCAACTACTATTCAAGTTTTCCAACTGATGCCCCCTCCCTAGCTGGCATGAAGGTCCCTCTCCTCATGTTCGTGGACGATACACTCTTAATATCCAAAACGCGCCAGGGGAAGACCAAATTTATGGTTCTTCGGGGAGCCAGACCAGTTAAGGCAAGAGTTGTAATGGAGGGTGCAACACTAGAACAGACTTCTACTTTTACTTATTTGGGTGTCACCTTTTCTGATTACCTAAGTTGGAAGCCCCAGATTGATACTTTTGCCCTCAAACATATTCAACTAGGAGGAGCATTGCTTAAGGAACATAGCCTTTCGCTCACTAAACCCATGGCTCCCCTGATTAAAATTTACGGTTCTAAGATTCTTCCTTCGGTCATGTATGGTGCTGAACTATGGGGGTTTGGCAAAATAGATTCCCTGAGGGTGGCTCAAAATAAATTTCTTAGGTCAGCGGTTGGGTTACCACAATCTTCCCCTTGTATACCCCTCCTTTATGACCTAGGTTGCCACCCTGTTGAGGATCTGTTGCGCTATAGGCCCTTGGCATTCTGGCGACGCCTATGGACCACACCAGAATTGTCCTCTTATGCCAAGGCACTATTGGAAGTCAAAAATCTTGGGGGATCCCTTAGAATCAGCTGGTTGTCAGAAATTAAATCTATCCTGACTGATATGGGGTTGGGTGATCTGTGGTCTAACCCTGTGGCGGCTGTTTTTCCCCCCAAAAAGATATTTAGGGATACTTATTGGCAGTGGGTCAAGGCTAAGCGCTTTGCATCTCTAACTGCAGGCCCCTTGACTTTAACATTTCTGACAGTTAAGGACGTTCCCTACCTAGAGTCATACTGGGATTTAATTACTAAACCACTGGACCGTAAACTTTATCACCAGTTTAGACTCGGAACCTTACCACTACGTTGTTTTACCAAAAACTGGTCTACCCCGGGTAATGATAAATGCCCCATTGTGAGGACAAGATCGAAACTGTTGATCACTTTCTATACGTTTGCCCGGAGTACACTCGCCCACGACGGTTGTGGCTGCGTCCCGTCTCTCGTAAACTAGGAGTCAGATCTGTACTAATTGCCAGTAGAATGCTGAAATCCGATACCACCAGTTTTGTGATCATTGGTGTGGCGAAATATATCAGCTGGGCATGGCTTTTACGAAATCGGTCTATTAGCCCTAAATCACTGCCCTAGCATTTATGCAGCTTGTAATGATATAGATCTTATTAATTCAAGTCATGTAAATCTCGCACATTTAATACTTTTTATTATTGATGTTTTTAGGATATGAATTATATTTATTGGTTTTAAGTATATTTGTTTAAATATATCTGTGTTTTAATCTTGCATGATGATTTTTTTAGAATGTCTTTTATGATGAAATATTCGCAATAAAGACTTTTTTGACTTGACTTGACTTGTAAGATTAGTTATACCAGCATGCACTGGAGTGATTTTAATATCATGTTGCTGATGATTGTCTAGGTTGCAAGTCATACCAATGCAGCATAAATGGCACCTCATTCTCTGCGCATTGTTCAGTCAGTGGTGCAATGCAAAATGATGCACCCCGCCCCCTTCAGAATGTGAAGAGGGGCGCCTGAGTCTCCCATATCTAAAATATATTCATTGGCTTTGGGGTGAATGGGGGCTCCCTGAAGGATTGGGCTCCTTGAAGAGTTTAGGGAACCCCTAAGCCACAGGGGGGGGCAGAAACCTCCCTTATGCCCTAATGCTCAAGGGTATGTCAGTGTTTACAAAGGTGGGCCTATTGAGTGTGAGAGGAAGACCAGAAAGTTCTTCAATGGAAATCTGATCAGAAGGTAGGGGAGGTATATCCTGTGATGTGTATGTGAAGATATTAAAACATGTAGAGTTAATACTCCGCCCATTTTACATCTCATTTGTGGTGGTTGTCCTCGAAGTAATGTGGTTACCATGTGTATGGATCTTCCTTTAATAAGAGTAATTTATACCCTCCACCCATGGAATCCCATTGCCCTGACAACTCAGACTGCTTATTTCACCAGTTAGAAAGCTCTTCCTTACAGACACTCTTCTTCCAATGTCAGCTGCTTGCCTTTATCTTCCATCTTTCAACCTTTGCTGTATCATTTGTTTCTTTTGCCTCCTCTTCCTTATTTGTTACTGTATATCGCTTAGTCTGTGATTGCTTTGTTCTGACACTGTTGTAACTCTGGCTGCAACATCTGTTTCTTTTGCCTACTTTTAATGATCTATTAAGATGTATCGCTTAGCCTTTACTTGTTTTGGTCCATGGCCACTATTTTTCCTGCCACCTCTCCCCGCTGGTTTTGCCACGGTTTTTCTGCCTGTCTCCCACCTCCAGTAAGCCCCACCCAGGACCTACTTAATGGAGGCACCAAAGGCAAGCTCATCTGCACTTGTCTGTACCTGGACCATGCCCAGTGCCAGGGTCCCTGGCTCATCTGCCACACGAAGATACACCGACCCCAAGCTCCAAGCCCTGGACTACGCAACAGCAACTGCTGCTGTACCTCTCCCAGATCTATGGGTGGGCCTTTCACCTGCTAGCACTGCCTCTTCTCCTACTACACTGAAACAGCAACACACAGGACGAGCACCACCACGCCAACCACAACCAACTGAGGCCTTCTCTACTGCCTTCTGTGCAGCGCACTTTCTCTCTGCAAGCACACAACCAAAATCTGGGACACCATCACCTCCCTCACCCAACGTAATTTTCCTCACCGAGACCTGGCTCAACTCCCCATCCACACCTGACATTGCCACAGCTATACAACATGGCTACAAGATTACACACGAGACAGCACCAACAAGCGTGGATGTGGAATTGCCATAATCCACAAGAAACCATTCACTGCACCACCACCGCAGATTATGTCACCCCTATCATGAAACACCTCAACTTCTAACTACGAACCAAAACTACCTTCAGAGGCACCCTCGCCTACAGACCTTTAGGATCTCACCCCAGTTTCTGCAATGCCTTTCCCAAATTCATCGCTGTACTCACCATAGACTCAAGAAACTACATCTTCCTCCGTGACCTCAATTCACACCACAATGACCCCCACAACATCGACACCACCAACCTCCTCTGAAGCATGAACAATATAGGTCTCACCCAACTTGTAACCAACCCATCACACATCGCAGGAAACTTACTCAACCCCATCTTCATGGCCAGCAACAGAATCAATTACAGCCATGTCGCCGAGCTCACCCGGACAGACCACGCCATTGTCCACTTCACCATCTCGGGATCCTAGACACTGCCACCAAGCCTCGCAGCTGTCCACACCACAGCTTGAATAAGGTCTCAGAGAGCCAATGGCCGACATCTTCAACACCTCCTGCTCTCACACCACAAACAGGTAGTTAAGAACTTCCCTGCTGGATCCCACACTACGCTGACAGAGTCAACCCCAACAAACCCGCAAAGCGCAAGAAATCCACCAGGCAAGGTAATTGGTACAACACAGAAATAAGGACCATGAAATGCGCCTGCAAATGACTCAAAAGGAGATGGCACATCAGCATGGAGCCGACAGACAAAACCACATTCAAAACAGCCCTCAACTAATACCATCAAAATCTGAATAAGATGAAAAGAAGTTCCCTGGCCAACCATATCGAATCAAGCTCCAACCACAGCAAGGATCTCCTCAACATCATCAGAGAGTTATCCAGTCCCTCAGCCACTGAAAATGTAATCACCTCTTCCCAGGAACTCTGTGACACCCTGACAGACTTCTTCCACGACAAGATCTCCACCATCTACAGAAACTTTGAACCCCAACCCTCCAACATCCTTAGCCATCTCACCCCCACAAATGAGAAACATGACAAGCTGCTCACCAAGACACCACCGCCATCTTGAACTCCGACCACTAAGGAGCACCCACAGACCCCAGTCCCTTTACATCTTGAATCTCGGGGGTAAGAAAGTAGGCAGCAGGCTCATCGCTATTTTCAATGCACCATGGCCACCTTACCTGAAGAATCGAAACACACAGAAGTCAAGCCTCTACTCAAGAAACCCTCCACTGAGCCAAGCACACCCCAGATCCACAATTCCATCTCTCTGCTGCCCTTTCCTGCCAAAGTACTCGAAAAGGCCATCAACTGCCAACTCACTGAACACATGAAGAACAACAATCTTCAGGACTCTTCCCGATCCGGATTCTGCATCAACCACAGCACCGAATCGCCCTGATTGGTGGCACAGACAATAACAGATATCTCCTGAACCAAGGAAAAATAGCTGCCCTAATCCTCCTCGACCTCTCAGCAGCGTTCTGCACAGCATCACAAAACACCCTGATCAAAGGACTTCACAACATCGGAATCCAAGAACATGGTTTCAAGTGGATCACCTACTTCCTCACCAGAAAAACTCAGAGAATCCACCTCCCTCCCTTCACCTCGGAACCCAAGAACACCATCTGCGGCATCTCCCAAGGTTCATTTCTCAGCCCTAACTTGTTCAATAACTATATCACTCCCTCGACCAACATTATCAGATCTCACATCTTCCACAGGTGCATGACTAGCATTGCCGACTGGATGAAAAACAACTGCCTAAAACTCAACACAGACAAGACCGTAGTGTTGATCTTTGGGAACAACACCTCCCCATGGGACTATGCCTGGTGGCCTCCCGGATAGGACCCACGCCCACCATGACCAACCACACACGCAACCTGGGCATCATCCTGGACAGTAAGCTCACCATGAAAAGACAGATAAACACCGTTACGACCACCTGCTTCCTCACCCTCCGCACGCTAAGCGTATTCTCCAAGTGGCTCTCCATCGACACCGATGGACCATCACACAAGCCCTTGTAACCAGCAAACTAAACTATGGGAACTCACTCTAAGTAGGCATCACCTTGCACCTCAACAATAGACTGCAGACTATACAGAACTCAGCTGGCAGACTCATTTTAGAGTTCCCCAAATGGACCCACATCACCCCCACCACAAGAAGCTCCACTGGTTCCCTGTTACGAATTCAAGATACTAGTCCACACCTTCAAGGCGCTCCACAACCTGCGACCAGCCTACATTAACCACCAACTGTACTCCCACCTTCCCATCAGGCACCTGCACTCTACCTCGCTCTGCCAAGCCCCCACCACCCACATCCACTGCAGCAACGTTGGAGGACACTTCTTCTCCTTCAACGCCAAGAAATCCTGAAACAACCTCCCTCTTCACCTCTGGATCACATCCTCCTTGCTGGAATTCTGAAAAAGAGTCAAGACTTGTCTATTCAACTGAGGCCCCAACAGCAGCACTCCCGGTGCCTGGATACCCTCACAAGTTATTAGCCCCACTATACCAATCCTAATTGTTTGAGCTCTTTCTTATGGACACTCTTTTCTTCCAATGTCAGACGCTTGCCTTCATCTTCGATCTTTTGCTGTTGATGACAACACACTGGAGCTTTTCTCAATATGCATCAGTTGACTAAGGGCCCTATTATGAGATTTTGGTGGAGCGGTGGTACCACAGTGCAAACCGCCGCATCACCGTTCCGCCAAAGCTCGTGCAGCTCGCCCGCCAGATTACGACTTGTTTGTAGCACCATAAAATGCAGCGGTGCCTTAAAAAAAGCACCTCAAAGGAAACTCCTCAAAAGGTTCCTGCACGGCATTAACTCGTAAGTCCATGCCGTTCAGGAACCTATGTGCATGCACACAGGGGGGCACATGTTATACCCCCCTGTGTGCATCCACATATGTCTGAGGCATAGGGTGTTTCCTCTCTGCCAGGCTTTTTATGGCGGTTGAAAAAGCCTGACTGAGAGGAAACTCGTAAAATCTTGGCGGGACTGTGGCTGTCCCCCCAAGTATATTGCGGCCTTTGATCGTCACTCCTATGCCAGGGAAAGGGGGTTCGCATGTAAGAGCCGGCAGTCCTCTTACGATCTGACTGCCTCAGTCATAATCGGGCGGTTGGACCACGGGTGAGGCTGTGGCTGGATCCGCCACCACCATGATACCACAAGTCTGGCAGTCCGAGAACCGCCAGACTCGTAATTTGGCCCTAAATGTTATTGCAAGCTATTAAGAAACAAATTGCTATACCTATCCATTAGGCAAGGGGACTAGGTCAAAGAAAGGGAACGATAAAAGACTATTCACAGTAGGGAGGGAAGAAAAGCTAGGGAGTTTTTTATTGTTGTGCCTGAGCGTATAGGTTGGGTCATATTTTACCCTTGTCAATGGGCAAGGTGTGTATGGGTGTCAGTATTTTAAATGGCAGAGGGGCGAGGCTGTCCTTATGAATGGTTTCTTTAAGAACTCTGAGGATGTTGAAGAGGTTCTTACTTAAAAGTGGTTTAACAGTGTTCCACTTTGGGCTGTTATGTATGTGCTGTTGCCCCGGAGTTGCTTGTTTAATGAGGTCAATGTGAAGTCTGGTTTTAATAATATTATCTGTAAGAATTTTTTAATTGAATTGCATTTGTATAATGTGGCATGTGTCTGGAGGCATGAAGAGTGCTAATGCAATGCTTAATTCTTTAACTAAAGGTTTGCTTTTGGTGGATTTCTCCATTGGAGTGTGCCTGTATTATGTCTTCTTAGCTGAGTTGATAAGGAATCCGCACAGGTCCTCCAAAGTCCAGAGTTGTCAGCTTATCTTGACTCCACTTGTTTTTCTGTTGCAGCTGAAATATTTCTTTTTGTCACAGAGTATTTGAAGATACCAGAGTGAGGAGGAATTCGACTTGGTGGATGGCATTCCCACTGGGATATTGGGTTCCATGTTGTTTTCGAGGTTGTATTCCAGGCACTGAAAAGAGTGTTGATGACGTTTCCTAACTATCTTATTTAAAAGATGTTTGGATAGTGTTTTGCAACCATAACTTCACTGTAACTGAGCTTTTCTTTTTCTGAGGTCAAATGAGTAAAAGTGACTTTTTGGATGGCAGACTTCATCCTATTCACATGTTTTCATATTCAACAGATCACAACTCTCTCTGTGCCAAACTATGTATAGTAGAGGTTTGCTGCAAGACCTGTAACCGACCTCTTGTGGAAAGTCCCTGAGCCTAACCCACCATTGAAGATGCACACTGTCGTATGGTCGCTACGCCTCTTCTGTGGTCTGATTCTGTGTCCAAGCCCTGCATTGATCCTACAGTGCTGCAAACTCTACTGTGCACAACATTTGGCTGTGTGCAGCAAGTATTGATCACAGGTCCGAGTGTATTGCCAATGCCAATTTCCAGGGACTGCATCCAATCAATAGCAGTCGCACGTGCACCAAGCAACCAGTGCAGACTCTTCCACTACACACAACCTTTGTCTATGTGCAGAGGTATTTAGCTGCAAGGCCTGCATCCAACTTCCAGTGGAGTTAATGCCCACTCCATGGAGTTTGGCTGTGGCAAGAGCTTGAACATAGCTCTCTGTGGTGACAGCCTTTGCTTATACAGAGAAGAAGTTAGCCACAGGGCTTGGTCTGCTACCATGCCTTGCACACATTTCACCCAATTCGTTCTGTGCACAACATTTGAACCAACAACACAATATTGTATTAAACAATTTCATTGCCAAAAATATTGTGTTAAAAATATAGTTGAGCACAATTTCTTGATCTCATACTTATTATGGTATATACCAAATATGGCTGCCATTAATATCATCCAAAAACATACAAAATATAGATTTTTGTGTACATATATATATATTCACTGAAAAAACCATAGGTTTCAGGGGTGTTATAGTTAGCTGGACTTTTCATTTGTACAAAACTATTGAGATTCCCCCGTTATAGTTAGTTCAGCTAACTATAACTCGCGCGCCCGCAATGCACTGCTGATGACGTCACATATTACATCACTCGTGACATGGTCAGTGACATCACTCATGACATCACTGATGACATCTCAAATGACATCACTGATGACATCACTGATGACATCATCCAGTGAATGTGTTTTTTTCTGAAAATTAAATATGTTTTATATATGTATATCTCAAGGTCGATGGAAGAATAAATGGGTATTTAAGTGTCTAAATGGATGATTTGTTTTTGAAAAATTGATTGTGTAACTGACTGATTAAGTGTATCATAGTGAATACATGGCTTAGTGAGTAATGTTTAAATATGTCAATATCTGTATCAGTCTCTCAATTTGTGTATAAGTGGCTACATGGGTGTCTATATAGGTTATTAGTTGTTTTTTTGAGTATCAGTCTGAGTGTCTGCATGGTTCGGTGGGGGGTATTACGTAGTGCATAGGTGCATGATTGAGTGACTCACTGTTTGTATGTGTTGAAGACAGCATGTGTGCAGGACTGTATGGATGGATGAGTGTGTGTATGGGTGTGTTAGTGAGTGAATGACTGTCTCAATAGTGTCTTTATGAGTAGCTACATATGTTTTAAACTAGTATATGTGACTATTGGTGTGTATAAGTGAGTATATGTGAGAGTGAGAGATTGAAAGTGTTCCAGTATGAATAAGTATGTGTTTCTATAAGTGATTGTTTAAAAGACTAAGTATGTGTAAGTTTCCGTAGAAGTAAGTGTGGTGGTGTGTGTATAACTGTATATGCAAGTAAATGTATGTTTGATTCTTTATTAGCGTGAGTGACTATGTGTGTGAGTTACTCTATGGATGAGTGGCATTGTGTAACAGGATGTATAGGTGTATGAGTACATATTATGAGTGAGTACATGTATGAGTGACTGTATAGGACTGTTGGTGAATGAGTGGATGTGTATGTGGATCTTAGAATTACTGAAGAGGTTGTTGTAACTGGTATTGGTATGTCCATTGTTTTGAAAATTTTAGTCTCTATTTTTGAATGTGTGTATCAAAGGTTATATTAGGGTGAGAGGAGGTCTGCCACTCTATCACAAGGATGATGTCATCAGTGATATCATCAGTGATGTCATTTGAGATGTCATCAGTGATGTCATGAGTGATGTCACTGACCATGTCATGAGTGATGTAATATGTGACGTCATCAGCAGTGCATTGCGGGCGCGCGAGTTATAGTTAGCTGAACTAACTATAACGGGGGAATTTCAATAGTTTTGTACAAGTGAAAAGTCCAGCTAACTATAACACCCCTGAAACCTATGGTTTTTTTCAGTGAGTTTCTGAGGTTTTTTAAATGCCAATTCCTAACTATAACGTGCCTGAAACCTATGGTTTTTTCTGTGAATTTCAAAGGTTTTTTAAATGCTAATTTCTAACTATGCCTACAGAGATAGGACATGTGAAGAAAGAAGAAAAAATGCACAGAAAGAAAAAAAAGAAGTGCAGAAAGAAGCAACAGAATTCCTCAAAGACGAAGAAAAGTGCAGGAAGAAGGATAACGTGCAGAAAGAACAAAAAGAAGAGCAGAAAGAAGCCTTGTTGCAAAATCATCCTGTACCCTCAACTTTTTCAGACGGATACTGGTGGTAACTGAGTCTGACTAACCAGTCCTAGAGCCAGTGCTATGTTAAAAGACACTTAGAATACAGTGAAAACACCTACATACACTAGGGAACATTATGCGTTGGGGACGCGCTCATTTCAGAAGCGCTGAGCTAGCGGCAGGGTGCACATTTGTTTAATACGCTTTTAAAACATTAGTTGTAATTTCTGTGTGTTTTAAATTTTCTATTCACCTGCACGGTCGGCGTCTCGATCCACCGCGGCTTGTGCCGTTAGCTGTGGCGAGCGTCACGACCTAGGCCCGCCCCCTGAGGGTGTGTTCCACACCAGAGGCGGGGACGGTGCCCATTTAGGCGGACTGCCACTTTCCCGCGCAGCGGACGCGCGCGGCGGGTAGCCGGCGGGTCGCCGAAGGTTCGCCTAAGGCGAGCCCGTCTGCGCCCGTCCGTGCTAAGTCCGCCGTCCGCTGCCAGTCTCCCTGTGCTTTTATATTTCAACATGCCTACATACACACGGGAGGGGCTTCTATCCTATCGGGACCAATCAGTCTGCACGCCCCACCTCTTTCATCCTGGCTCTCCTATGTTGCAATGCCCTCATTGTGGCTTTGCGACTACTGAGACTACTGTGACCACCTCATCTCCTGGCAAGTTAACACACCTTAAGGTGTTTAGTTTGAACTGCAGATCCCTGGTCAGTCACTATGAGGATATCTACGACCTTTTAGCTGACCAGACTCCCGACCTACTGTTTCTTACGGAGACATGGCTAACTAAAGATACTTTAGCCATTCCGACTCTGTCCCTTCCACCAGGATCTTTAATACAAATCCAGAACAGACCTTTAAAGAGAGGGGGTGGTCTAGCAGTGATTTTTAAATCCTCTTTTTCTTGTTCGCTCTCCCCGGCAAATATTGTGGACTATGAGAGCTCTCTCTTCAAGATAAAGATCTTGGATACCTTCACTCTAATGGGGCTTTTGATTTATCGCCCTCCTGGCCCTGTAAGTTCCTTTCGGGAATCTCTGGTTGCCACTGTCTCCACTATGACTCTGAATTCCGCGAACTTTAGCCTATTGGGAGACTTAAATCTTCATTTTGAATGCAGTGATACCCCCACGGTGCGAGGTCTCTTAGATGATTTAGAAGCATGTCAACTCACACAGCTTGTTAAAGGGCCCTCCCATGTAGCAGGTCACTTATTGGACCCAGTGTTCTCAAACATTCTGGCCCTTACCGCCTTCCTCCCAAGCCGTCTCAGTTGGACGGACCACTATCTGGTTCATATCTCCATCAAGGTAGCTGATAACTTTAAAAGACAGCCCCCTCCTCCTATCCCAAGGCGCCCATGGCACAAATTAGACAGCAGTTTGTTTATAGACAATCTGAAAACCACGTGCCCTGTTTGGCCGGTGAATCTGGAGGAAGCAGATGCCGCATACAGAGAGTGGAATAATAAATCTCTAGACCAGCTGATTCCCATGACACTGTCCAAGCCCAAACGTGGACAACCTCATCTCTGGTACTCAGAGACACTTGCTGAACAAAAAAATCAATGTAAGCTGCATGAACGCGCCTGGAGAAAATCCTATGACCCCCAAGCCAAAATTAAATTCAAGTCTGCAACCAAAATATATCATAAATTAATAAAAAAAAGCTAAGGCTAGATACTATACTGACACGATCCTGTCAAGTGCGAATCAATCTAAAACCATATTTTCTATGGTGAAAGACATGACTAAGCTACCAGAAGGCCCCAGTAATATGATTACATCTATTACCCATTGTAATGAGATTGCCACCTTTTTTATAAATAAAGATCAGGGTATATATAAGTCATTTTCCTCGACTGAGACAAGCCCCGATCCCACTATAGTCGAGACCTTACAAGATCTCCCACACTCTCTCTGTACCCTCTCCCCTATTTCAGCGGACCAGATAGATAGGCTGACCGTACAAATTAAATTCGGATCCCCTGAGGATCCTGTAAAACCCAAAATGGCGCGACTTCATAAGGATCCCATTTTGCTAGAAGGTCAGAATTTGATTAATAAAACCCTGGATTCAGCCACAATACCTAGATCATGGATGCATGCTAAGGTCGTCCCTCTATTAAAGAAACCCACTTTGGATCCCTCTAAGCCGTAAATTTCCGACCGATATCATTGCTACCTTATCTATCCAAGATAGCGGAATCTCATGTAAATTCCATCTTGATTAACTATCTGGAGGTCAATGGAATCTTAGACGACTCCCAAAATGGTTTCCGGGCGAATCATAGCACAGAATCGGCCCTATTAGCCGTCACGGAACAACTGAGGAAGGTACAGGACCAAGGTGGTACATCGGCACTGGTCCTGTTGGACCTGAGCGCAACATTCGACACGGTCTCCCATGAGATCCTCTTAAGAAGACCCTGGGAGATCGGGGTCGGAGATGGAGCCCTACGTTGGTTTGTTTCATTCTTGATGGACCGCTCCTTTCAGGTCCATGCTCCACCGTATCAATCGGGAAGGTTTCCGCTGTGCTGTGGCGTTCCCCAGGGGTCCGCACTTAGCCCCACTTTATTTAACGTGTACGTCCGCCCTCTGGCCGTATTGGCCAGAGCTCGTAACAACAAATTAACATCTTATGCGGACGATACACAGTTTATCTTCTCCTTTTCCAGCGATACCAACGCCGACAAAATTAAATTTCAGGAAGATCTATCGGCCATAGCAAACTGGATGACTGAAAATTGTCTCCAGCTCAATTCATCCAAGACGGAGGTTCTACTGGTTGGAAAGGAGACTCAGAAATGGGATGATCAGTGGTGGCCGCCTGTATTAGGCCCTGCACCTACCCCTAAGAAGGAAGTCAAAAACTTGGGTGTTATGGTTGACTACCGACTAGATCTCGATTCCCACGCTAAAAAGGTGGCAGGAACGTGCTACGGCCGTCTACGGTCTCTGAGACCCATTTTGGGTTTTTTCGAACCCCAAGTTCGCCAGATGATCATTCAGGCCATGGTGCTGTCGCACATCGACTATTGCAATGTCCTAATGCTGGGCTCCAATCAATCTACGATTCACAGACTTCAAAGGGCTCAGAATGCGGCCGCACGCAGTCTGTTTGGTTTGCCAAAAAATTGTCACATCTCCCCCATCCTTCATCGTATGCATTGGCTGCCTGTAAAGCAGCGCATTCAATTTAAGGCACTTTGCCTTATTCATAAAATTCTCTACTCCTCGGGCCCCAAAATTTTGCGAGACTTAAGTACTCTATATGTCCCTACTCGGGCTCTTCGCTCTGCAGATCTGTCTCTTGCCCACATCCCCAAGATCCGGAGGAGCAGAGCAGGTGGTCGATCCTTCAGATATCTGGCCCCGAAACTGTGGGACACAATCCCGTCTGAAGCTCGTGCTATCACGAATCAATTGTCTTTCAGAAAGAGGATTAAGACCTGGCTATTTGTCACTCTTTAGGCCCGGTTCTCTGTGGTTTTTCCCACCCCTGGCTTGGTTGTTGCGTATCTAGCTCGTCTGCAAGCGCTGGGACGCCCCGTTGCTGGGGTAGCCATGCGCTATATAAGCTACCCTAACATAACATTAGCATGACCTCCTCTGTAAGCCCCTAGTATATAATAGGGCAGGGGGATTAAAACTACCTCTTAAAACAGGCCACAGGGAGTTTTTGCACACGTTAACTCAGGCCCCGTCCCCTCCCTTCACCACTGTGTAAACACGCCCTGTGTCCGTTTTTAGTTGGGAGATTAAGTTCATTTGAATCCTGAGGGTCCCTAGGGTCCAACTAGCCCACTAGGTACCTCCAGTAAGTGCCACAGAGCTGCGTTGCAGAGAGGTGTAAAAAGTGGCACGGCCTGGACCACCTCTCTGCAATGCAGCTCAGTGGCGCTTACTGGAAGCACTTGGTGGGCTAGTTAGCCCCCAGGGGCCCTCAGTATTGAAGGGAAATTATATCCCCAATTTAAAACGTGCCATAGTGCGTGTTTGCACACGTCACCTCAGGCCCCGTCCCCTCCCTTCACCACTGTGTAAACGCGCCCTGTGGCTGTTCTAAGTTGAGAGATTAAGTCCCCTTGAATACTAAGGGTCCCTAGGGTCAAACTAGACCACTAGGTACCTCCAGTAAGCGCCACAGAGCTGCGTTGCAGAGAGATGTAAAAAGGGGCTTGGCCTCAGAACACCTGTCTGCAGCGCAGCTCCCTGGCGCATACTGGAGATGCCTGTTGGGCTAGTTGTCCCTCAGGGACCCTCAGTATTGAAGAGGAATTAATTCCCCAATTTACAATTCGCCAGGGGGCGCGTTTGCAGAGTGCTGCAAGGAGGGGGCGTGGCCTCCGGCACAATGCCAGTCTTTTATTTATTTAAATTTTTTAAGAAGGGGGGCTGTGTGGTTCCCCTTCTTATTCTAATTTATTGGCCCTGATGACCCCATCCCCCAGGGCCTGTCTCCTAATTATATTTTTTTAACCCCAATCCCCAGGGCCGGCCACTGTTTTTTATTATTTTTTAAAAATATATATTTATAGACACACCTAGGACATGCTGGACAAACCGTACGTACCTATCACCATGACGATTTGCGTGATATTCATTAAAAGGCGATTATGCATACAATGAATCCACGTGGAATGTATTTACACCACTAGTGAAGCTCTGACATGTCTGATGCCCTACCGTGCCTAATACCGGTAGACACCCTTGTCGTTTATTTATACAAACATGGGTAGCTATTGACGGGCACATTTAATGCACATTCACACCAAGCCATTCAAAGGGGATTCGACAAAAATTCGACCAAAACTATGCAAGAAACCCCCCTCACGGTCAATAAAACACACATCCACTGCCGGATGTGTAATACTTTTTATTTTACTCTCTGGAAAGGGGACGAACATCACTTGAGAGTCACAGCGCGCTCATGGCAGAGCCCAATGCTGTGTT
Organism: Triturus cristatus; assembly: GCF_964204655.1. NCBI lineage: Eukaryota > Metazoa > Chordata > Amphibia > Caudata > Salamandridae > Triturus > Triturus cristatus. Next base: position 387,535,900 of record NC_140583.1, read on the forward strand.
ACACCCACCATTGCCTGCTGAGTGCCACACACCTCTGTGTTGTATTCCACTAGCTAGTGCATATGCTATGACACTCTCTAGCCCATGTGCACTGTAACACCACCCCGTGAATATGTCATGCCACACTTGTCTTCGCACGGGTTATATTGCCCCATCTAACGTGCCTTCCTCGATGCCTATGTTATAACGCACAGTGCTATGCCATACATATTACAATCTGGGATCCATATCTTTGTCACAGTGCATATGCAACGTTACACTCCCCAGCACATATTTTATATTACAACTTTAGAGACTAGTTAGGTTACACAACACTGCCCTGTGCATATTACACTCCAAGGCGCATAATGCATAGCACGCGCTAGTGCCTGTGCTATCTCGCGCTCTCCAATGAATCTGTCATTGCGCACAATGTATTGCATATTATATTTCACGCCCGGTTCATCTTATATCACACTTTTTGGTGCATAGTTTATACCATACACTATATCTAGTTTTCATTTTCAATCGTGCTCTCAGGACTATGTTCTATATAACACTGTGTTCACCTACCCTTTTCACGGGCATTACATTTTGCGATAGGGGGTGGAGGGTCAGGGGGTGTTTCTGCCAAGTGAGCCCGGAGTCACAGTCACAAACGTCCTCTTCTTCCTGAATAAAAGTGAGATTATGCTGCATACTTGTTCATATTTTAAGTAGTTCGCACAGACACATGTTTTAAAAACAATAAAGTTCCTAATACCCGCCGTCTCTGAACAGTTAGCTTGCTGCCCCATCCCCCTCCTCCCTATCCTCTGTTGTGTGAATCCATGGACTAGCCTCCTCCCTCCTGCCATGCATGGTCTGATGTGCTGCCACTGCCCTCAATTTAGTATGATGTACCAGTCCACTCCTCCTGCCCTCCATTGCCCAATTCTATGCCCCATCATTGACCTCCTGCTTAAACTCTGTGCTTAGCTTGCTGCCCCTATTCTCCTTCCCCCTGCCCTCCGATGTCTTTGTGCATGCCCCTGCTCCATCCTTTTTGCTCACCATGTTCCATGGACCTGCCACTCCTATCTACTCTGAGTGTTCTGTTGAGCTGCCACTCCCCTCCCACCTGCCTAGCATTGTCAGATGACTGTAACCTGTCCCTGCCACCTCCACCCTGCCTGTCCACATGCCATGCCCCTATCCTCTTGTCCTACATGGTCCATTGTACTGCCACACCCTTCTGCCCTCCCTGGTCTGTTGTGCTGCAACTGCTCCTCCTGCCTGCCCCGTGCGGTCTGTTGTGAGTCCCCTTCCCCTGAACTTTCTTGTCTGTGCACAGGTCCTGACCCTCCCTTCTATCCTCCATCGTCCTTTGTGCATGCCCCTGCACCCTCCATCTTGCCCATCATAGCCATTGTGCTGCCACTAACCCGCCCACTTGCCATGCATGTTCTTCTGTGCTGCCATGGCCCCTCCCACCTTCCCTGTGTGGTCAGTTAGCTGCCCCTGACCCCCTCCCACCTTCCCTCCATGGTCTGTGTGTATGCCATCACAGTCTCAGTGTTGCTCTTCATGGTGTGTCTTGCTTCTAGTGCCCATCCTGCCTGACCTCCATGGCTATCTTGCTGCTCCTGCCCTGCCTCCTTGCCCCCAGCCCTCTGTTTACATGTGCAGACCCCTACTCCCTCCCTCCTGGCTTGTCTGTTCCATTGTAATGCCCCTGATCCGTCCCTCCTGCCCTTTATGGTCTGTTACGCTGCAGCTTTCTCTTCTGTCTGTCCATTATGGTCAGCTAGCTACCATTGCCTCTTGCCCCTCTGTTCTCTGTTGTCCATGTGCATTTCTGTGGATTGTTGTGCTGCACTCCCGTCCCGCATGCCCTGTGTGGTGTATTGTGCTGCTGCAAACCCTGATGCCTTCCCTGCAGGGTCAGTTTGGTGCACCTCTCCATGTCCCTCCTGTCCTCTGTTATCCAAGTCCATGTCCCTACCCCATTTCCTTCCTTGATCCAATGTACCATACTTGCGAACATTTTGAACTTGGTAAGAGGGAGATTTTGAAAAAAAACTGGGGTATTGATTTTCCCCTTTGAGTTATATTGAAAAAGAGGAGATTGTAGACAGGAGACAGATCAAGTAAAGCCCATTTGAGCTTAAAAACATTGGACGTTTCCTGGCTGAATCGGGTCTGTTGGCATGTATGGTTGTACTACCATTGCCTCTTCCTTCTGCCCACAATGGTCTATTACATTGCCACAGCCTCTCTTGCAAGTCCTGTATTGTTGGTTTGTTGCCCCTGCCCCCCTTTCCACTGCCCTCCATAGTCTGTTGTGCTGCCACGGCCCTTCCTGCCTGCTCAGTGTGGTTAAATTGTTGCCTTTGCACCCTTCTACCTGCCTTCAATTTTCAGAGTCCGTGCCCCTGGCCTCTGCCTCTCAACAGTATCCTAATGAACAACCAGATGGCTAACATTCTATATTTATTACAAAAGTGTGGAACGCCTGACGTCATCATGATGTAATTAAAACTGTAATACCTAGAGCATTTCCTTTAGAAATTACATATATGAGAGGATCTTATTGGCATCAAAATTATGGTTAGTGCTCTAAAAGACTAAAATAAAGACATATTTTCTGAGTTTTCAAATAGCGACAAAGCACTTTTAAATTCTTTGTTATCTTTATGTTCTTTATCCAGTTGACCACTTGATTAAATGTTGCACTTAGGGGAGAGGATGTGGTGTTACTTCCAGAACTGCAGACTTTGCAACTGGGGAACCAGGTTGGAGTTTCTGCTTCAGCTCGTCATTCTGTGATTCTGGTCAAATCACTTAGTCTCCCCATGTCTACAACCAAAATGAATTTGTTCTTGTGTGATGTAACCAATGCTCATGTAAAGCACTCCAATACCTGACAAGTCTGCACTATATAACACTGCAAAAACACAAAATAATAAGTGTTTTGCACACTTCTGTCATTGGGCTATATTTGGGCTACATCTGGGTGATTTTGGGCTACATTTGGGCTCTTTTGTCTCCGGTGGCCATCGTGGGAGATTTATTTGTTATGAAGTTTCCTAATTTCCTTAAGTACTGCAGTCTCCTCAGTAGGAAATGCTTTCAGTTTTTTACTTTGATTCCATCATGAAGGTATTCAGATATGTCACACATTTGCCATAAATTCTGAATGTTAGCACTCTAGTTGCTCATTAGATCACTGTAGTAAAACTACTGTTCACCATGGAAGTCTGCTCCTGGTATTAAAAGTGCATGTTTCAGTCTGCATGTCAGACGTTTTTTAATGAAATAGAAGAGGATTTGAGAAGTCACTCAAAATGTGCCCTCATTTTCTTTCTTCAGCATTAATCATAATTTCTATGGCAAAATGAACCCCCTCATTGTGTTCCTTTTTAAATTAAATGTTTTAAGTGTTCCCAGTTTATTCCAATCAAGATGGCTTCAGGTGTGCCATACTTTTGTCAATTTGAAGACAGTAAGCGCTCTAGTTGTTTTTAAGAATACTCTGGGACATTCTGTCATTGGGCTATACTTGGGCTACATCTGGGTGATATTTGGGCTACATTTGGGCTCTTTTGTCTCTGGTGGCCATCTTGGGAGATTTATTTGTTATGAAGTTTCCTAATTTCCTCATTTACTGCAGTCTCCTCAGTAGGAAATACTTTCAGTTTTTTACTTTGATTCCATCAAGAAGGCATTCAGATGTGTCACACATTTTCCATATATTCAGAATGTTAGCACTCTTTTTGCTCATTAGATCACTGTAGTAAAGCTACTGCTCACCAGGGAAAACTGCTGCTGGTATTGAAAGTGCATGTTTCAGTCTGCATGTCAGAATTTTTTAATGAAATAGAAGAGGATTTGAGAAGTCACTCACAACGTGCCCTAATTTTTCTTTCTGCAGCACTAATCATACTTTTTATGGAAAAATGAACCCCCTCATTTTGTTCCTTTTTAATTTAAATGTTTTAAGAGTTACCACTTTAATCCAAGCAAGATGGCTTCAGGTGTGCCATATGTTTATCATAAGTAGGACTGTTAGCGCTCTAGTTGTTCTTTGGAACACTCTGGGAAGCTGCAGTAGAACACAAAGGAATCAACTGACAGTCTCTGCCCTTGTTGGATGTACATGTTTTACTGAGAATGTCAGACTTCATTCTCACATGACTGAGAAAGAGAATGTGAATTTACAGAAAATAAGCTCTCAGTTTAGCTTATAGATCACCTTCCAAAACTCTGTGGGAAAAGCATGAGAAAATATTTTTCTCTCAATCATGATATCCCAGCAGAAGGCTTTTTCACATGGTGAAATCACCTTAGAACATACCACAATTCCTAAAATGAGTATGGTACCATCAACAAATGATGTATAATGTAACTAAAGTCTTAAAACCTTCTATTAACTGCAATGCTTTTTAATGAGGTGCTATCATGTATATTGGTCCCAAGATGGCTGCCAACACTTCTTGGATGAAGTGCTGACAGCCAATCAGATCTCAGGATGAGATGTGTGGTTAGGCTCCGCCCACATATATATATGATTTTACTTTTGATTTTCTCAGGAACTACTGAACAGATTGACACCAGACCTGCAAAAGGCACTTCCCTGACCTGAGGACTACCTCTCTGCCAAATTTCAAGTAATTCTGTTCAGCCGTTCGGGCTGTACCTTGGACTAAAGGTCCCTATGGAAAATTGCATGGGGAAAACGCTTTTTGGGACCCCCCTTTTTTCTCAGCCCCCGCTTGACGAATCCCCCCGACACTTTCAGGGTAGGAGCGGAGCGGAGCGCCCCACCTATTTTGAAAATTTCGCGAGGATTCGTCAACCGGCGCCAAAGTTATTCCAAATAGAATGTTGCGGATTTCCTATGGAAACACGGTCCTAACTATAACTATCTACTGGCGACCGCCAGTAGATAATATATATATATATATTCACAGAAAAAACCATAGGTTTCAGGCACGTTATAGTTAGGAATTGGCATTTAAAAAACCTCAGAAACTCACTGAAAAAACCATAGGTTTCAGGGGTGTTATAGTTAGCTGGACTTTTCATTTGTACAAAACTATTGAAATTCCCCCGTTATAGTTAGTTCAGCTAACTATAACTCGCGCGCCCGCAATGCACTGCTGATGACGTCACATATTACATCACTCATGACATGGTCAGTGACATCACTCATGACATCACTGATGACATCTCAAATGACATCACTGATGACATCACTGATGACATCATCCAGTGAATGTGTTTTTTTCTGAAAATTAAATATGTTTTATATATGTATATCTCAAGGTCGATGGAAGAATAAATGGGTATATAAGTGTCTAAATGGATGATTTGTTTTTGAAAAATTGATTGTGTAACTGACTGATTAAGTGTATCATAGTGAATACATGGCTTAGTGAGTAATGTTTAAATATGTCAATATCTGTATCAGTCTCTCAATTTGTGTATAAGTGGCTGCATGGGTTGGTGAGTAGCTACATGGGTGTCTATATAGGTTATTAGTTGGTTTTTTGAGTATCAGTCTGAGTGTCTGCATGGTTCGGTGGGGGGTATTACGTAGTGCATAGGTGCATGATTGAGTGACTCACTGTTTGTATGTGTTGAAGACAGCATGTGTGCAGGACTGTATGGATGGATGAGTGTGTGTATGGGTGTGTTAGTGAGTGAATGACTGTCTCAATAGTGTCTTTATGAGTAGCTACATATGTTTTAAACTAGTATATGTGACTATTGGTGTGTATAAGTGAGTATATGTGAGAGTGAGAGATTGAAAGTGTTCCAGTATGAATAAGTATGTGTTTCTATAAGTGATTGTTTAAAAGACTAAGTATGTGTAAGTTTCCGTAGAAGTAAGTGTGGTGGTGTGTGTATAACTGTATATGCAAGTAAATGTATGTTTGATTCTTTATTAGCGTGAGTGACTATGTGTGTGAGTTACTCTATGGATGAGTGGCATTGTGTAACAGGATGTATAGGTGTATGAGTACATATTATGAGTGAGTACATGTATGAGTGACTGTATAGGACTGTTGGTGAATGAGTGGATGTGTATGTGGATCTTAGAATTACTGAAGAGGTTGTTGTAACTGGTATTGGTATGTCCATTGTTTTGAAAATTTTAGTCTCTATTTTTGAATGTGTGTATCAAAGGTTATATTAGGGTGAGAGGAGGTCTGCCACTCTATCACAAGGATGATGTCATCAGTGATATCATCAGTGATGTCATTTGAGATGTCATCAGTGATGTCATGAGTGATGTCACTGACCATGTCATGAGTGATGTAATATGTGACGTCATCAGCAGTGCATTGCGGGCGCGCGAGTTATAGTTAGCTGAACTAACTATAACGGGGGAATTTCAATAGTTTTGTACAAGTGAAAAGTCCAGCTAACTATAACACCCCTGAAACCTATGGTTTTTTTCAGTGAGTTTCTGAGGTTTTTTAAATGCCAATTCCTAACTATAACGTGCCTGAAACCTATGGTTTTTTCTGTGAATTTCAAAGGTTTTTTAAATGCTAATTTCTAACTATGCCTACAGAGATAGGACATGTGAAGAAAGAAGAAAAAATGCACAGAAAGAAAAAAAAGAAGTGCAGAAAGAAGCAACAGAATTCCTCAAAGACGAAGAAAAGTGCAGGAAGAAGGATAACGTGCAGAAAGAACAAAAAGAAGAGCAGAAAGAAGCCTTGTTGCAAAATCATCCTGTACCCTCAACTTTTTCAGACGGATACTGGTGGTAACTGAGTCTGACTAACCAGTCCTAGAGCCAGTGCTATGTTAAAAGACACTTAGAATACATTGAAAACACCTACATACACTAGGGAACATTATGCGTTGGGGACGCGCTCATTTCAGAAGCGCTGAGCTAGCGGCAGGGTGCACATTTGTTTAATACGCTTTTAAAACATTAGTTGTAATTTCTGTGTGTTTTAAATTTTCTATTCACCTGCACGGTCGGCGTCTCGATCCACCGCGGCTTGTGCCGTTAGCTGTGGCGAGCGTCACGACCTAGGCCCGCCCCCTGAGGGTGTGTTCCACACCAGAGGCGGGGACGGTGCCCATTTAGGCGGACTGCCACTTTCCCGCGCAGCGGACGCGCGCGGCGGGTAGCCGGCGGGTCGCCGAAGGTTCGCCTAAGGCGAGCCCGTCTGCGCCCGTCCGCGCTAAGTCCGCCGTCCGCTGCCAGTCTCCCTGTGCTTTTATATTTCAACATGCCTACATACACACGGGAGGGGCTTCTATCCTATCGGGACCAATCAGTCTACACGCCCCACCTCTTTCATCCTGGCTCTCCTATGTTGCAATGCCCTCATTGTGGCTTTGCGACTACTGAGACTACTGTGACCACCTCATCCCCTGGCAAGTTAACACACCTTAAGGTGTTTAGTTTGAACTGCAGATCCCTGGTCAGTCACTATGAGGATATCTACGACCTTTTAGCTGACCAGACTCCCGACCTACTGTTTCTTACGGAGACATGGCTAACTAAAGATACTTTAGCCATTCCGACTCTGTCCCTTCCACCAGGATCTTTAATACAAATCCAGAACAGACCTTTAAAGAGAGGGGGTGGTCTAGCAGTGATTTTTAAATCCTCTTTTTCTTGTTCGCTCTCCCCGGCAAATATTGTGGACTATGAGAGCTCTCTCTTCAAGATAAAGATCTTGGATACCTTCACTCTAATGGGGCTTTTGATTTATCGCCCTCCTGGCCCTGTAAGTTCCTTTCGGGAATCTCTGGTTGCCACTGTCTCCACTATGACTCTGAATTCCGCGAACTTTAGCCTATTGGGAGACTTAAATCTTCATTTTGAATGCAGTGATACCCCCACGGTGCGAGGTCTCTTAGATGATTTAGAAGCATGCCAACTCACACAGCTTGTTAAAGGGCCCTCCCATGTAGCAGGTCACTTATTGGACCCAGTGTTCTCAAACATTCCGGCCCTTACCGCCTTCCTCCCAAGCCGTCTCAGTTGGACGGACCACTATCTGGTTCATATCTCCATCAAGGTAGCTGATAACTTTAAAAGACAGCCCCCTCCTCCTATCCCAAGGCGCCCATGGCACAAATTAGACAGCAGTTTGTTTATAGACAATCTGAAAACCACGTGCCCTGTTTGGCCGGTGATTCTGGAGGAAGCAGATGCCGCATACAGAGAGTGGAATAATAAATCTCTAGACCAGCTGATTCCCATGACACTGTCCAAGCCCAAACGTGGACAACCTCATCTCTGGTACTCAGAGACACTTGCTGAACAAAAAAATCAATGTAAGCTGCATAAACGCGCCTGGAGAAAATCCTATGACCCCCAAGCCAAAATTAAATTCAGTTCTGCAACCAAAATATATCATAAATTAATAAAAAAAAGCTAAGGCTAGATACTATACTGACACGATCCTGTCAAGTGCGAATCAATCTAAAACCATATTTTCTATGGTGAAAGACATGACTAAGCTACCAGAAGGCCCCAGTAATATGATTACATCTATTACCCATTGTAATGAGATTGCCACCTTTTTTATAAATAAAGATCAGGGTATATATAAGTCGTTTTCCTCGACTGAGACAAGCCCCGATCCCACTATAGTCGAGACCTTACAAGATCTCCCACACTCTCTCTGTACCCTCTCCCCTATTTCAGCGGACCAGATAGATAGGCTGACCGTACAAATTAAATTTGGATCCCCTGAGGATCCTGTAAAACCCAAAATGGCACGACTTCATAAGGATCCCATTTTGCTAGAAGGTCAGAATTTGATTAATAAAACCCTGGATTCAGCCACAATACCTAGATCATGGAAGCATGCTAAGGTCGTCCCTCTATTAAAGAAACCCACTTTGGATCCCTGTAAGCCGTAAATTTCCGACCGATATCATTGCTACCTTATCTATCCAAGATAGCGGAATCTCATGTAAATTCCATCTTGATTAACTATCTGGAGGTCAATGGAATCTTAGACGACTCCCAAAATGGTTTCCGGGCAAATCATAGCACAGAATCGGCCCTATTAGCCGTCACGGAACAACTGAGGAAGGTACAGGACCAAGGTGGTACATCGGCACTGGTCCTGCTGGACCTGAGCGCAGCATTCGACACGGTCTCCCATGAGATCCTCTTAAGAAGACTCTGGGAGATCGGGGTCGGAGATGGAGCCCTAGAGTGGTTTGTTTCATTCTTGATGGACCGCTCCTTTCAGGTCCATGCTCCACCGTATAAATCGGGAAGGTTTCCGCTGTGCTGTGGCGTTCCCCAGGGGTCCGCACTTAGCCCCACTTTATTTAACGTGTACGTCCGCCCTCTGGCCATATTGGCCAGAGCTCGTAACAACAAATTAACATCTTATGCGGATGATACACAGTTTATCTTCTCCTTTTCCAGCGATACCAACGCCGACAAAATTAAATTTCAGGAAGATCTATCGGCCATAGCAAACTGGATGACTGAAAATTGTCTCCAGCTCAATTCATCCAAGACGGAGGTTCTACTGGTTGGAAAGGAGACTCAGAAATGGGATGATCAGTGGTGGCCGCCTGTATTAGGCCCTGCACCTACCCCTAAGAAGGAAGTCAAAAACTTGGGTGTTATGGTTGACTACCGACTAGATCTCGATTCCCACGCTAAAAAGGTGGCAGGAACGTGGTACGGCCGTCTACGGTCTCTGAGACCCATTTTGGGTTTTTTCGAACCCCAAGTTCGCCAGATGATCATTCAGGCCATGGTGCTGTCGCACATCGACTATTGCAATGTCCTAATGCTGGGCTCCAATCAATCTACGATTCACAGACTTCAAAGGGCTCAGAATGCGGCCGCACGCAGTCTGTTTGGTTTGCCAAAAAATTGTCACATCTCCCCCATCCTTCATCGTATGCATTGGCTGCCTGTAAAGCAGCGCATTCAATTTAAGGCACTTTGCCTTATTCATAAAATTCTCTACTCCTCGGGCCCCAAAATTTTGCAAGACTTAAGTACTCTATATGTCCCTACTCGGGCTCTTCGCTCTGCAGATCTGTCTCTTGCCCACATCCCCAAGATCCGGAGGAGCAGAGCAGGTGGTCAATCCTTCAGATATCTGGCCCCGAAACTGTGGAACACAATCCCGTCTGAAGCTCGTGCTATCACGAATCAATTGTCTTTCAGAAAGAGGATTAAGACCTGGCTATTTGTCACTCTTTAGGCCCGGTTCTCTGTGGTTCTTCCCACCCCTGGCTTGGTTGTTGCGTATCTAGCTCGTCTGCAAGCGCTGGGACGCCCCGTTGCTGGGGTAGCCATGCGCTTTATAAGCTACCCTAACATAACATTAGCATGACCTCCTCTGTAAGCCCCTAGTATATAATAGGGCAGGGGGATTAAAACTACCTCTTAAAACAGGCCACAGGGAGTTTTTGCACACGTTAACTCAGGCCCCGTCCCCTCCCTTCACCACTGTGTAAACACGCCCTGTGTCCGTTTTTAGTTGGGAGATTAAGTTCATTTGAATCCTGAGGGTCCCTAGGGTCCAACTAGCCCACTAGGTACCTCCAGTAAGTGCCACAGAGCTGCGTTGCAGAGAGGTGTAAAAAGTGGCACGGCCTGGACCACCTCTCTGCAATGCAGCTCAGTGGCGCTTACTGGAAGCACTTGGTGGGCTAGTTAGCCCCCAGGGGCCCTCAGTATTGAAGGGAAATTATATCCCCAATTTAAAACGTGCCATAGTGCGTGTTTGCACACGTCACCTCAGGCCCCGTCCCCTCCCTTCACCACTGTGTAAACGCGCCCTGTGGCTGTTCTAAGTTGAGAGATTAAGTCCCCTTGAATCCTAAGGGTCCCTAGGGTCAAACTAGACCACTAGGTACCTCCAGTAAGCGCCACAGAGCTGCGTTGCAGAGAGATGTAAAAAGGGGCTTGGCCTCAGAACACCTGTCTGCAGCGCAGCTCCCTGGCGCATACTGGAGATGCCTGTTGGGCTAGTTGTCCCTCAGGGACCCTCAGTATTGAAGAGGAATTAATTCCCCAATTTACAATTCGCCAGGGGGCACGTTTGCAGAGTGCTGCAAGGAGGGGGCGTGGCCTCCGGCACAATGCCAGTCTTTTATTTATTTAAATTTTTTAAGAAGGGGGGCTGTGTGGTTCCCCTTCTTATTCTAATTTATTGGCCCTGATGACCCCATCCCCCAGGGCCTGTCTCCTAATTATATTTTTCTAACCCCAATCCCCAGGGCCGGCCACTGTTTTTTATTATTTTTAAAAAATATATATTTATAGACACACCTAGGACATGCTGGACAAACCGTACGTACCTATCACCATGACGATTTGCGTGATATTCATTAAAAGGCGACTATGCATACAATGAATCCACGTGGAATGTATTTACACCACTAGTGAAGCTCTGACATGTCTGATGCCCTACCGTGCCTAATCCCGGTAGACACCCTTGTCGTTTATTTATACAAACATGGGTAGCTATTGACGGGCACATTTAATACACATTCACACCAAGCCATTCAAAGGGGATTCGACAAAAATTCGACCAAAACTATGCAAGAAACCCCCCTCACGGTTAATAAAACACACATCCACTGCCGGATGTGTAATACTTTTTATTTTACTCTCTGGAAAGGGGACGAACATCACTTGAGAGTCACAGCGCGCTCATGGCAGAGCCCAATGCTGTGTTACACCCACCATTGCCTGCTGAGTGCCACACACCTCTGTGTTGTATTCCACTAGCTAGTGCATATGCTATGACACTCTCTAGCCCATGTGCACTGTAACACCACCCCGTGAATATGTCATGCCACACTTGTCTTCGCACGGGTTATATTGCCCCATCTAACGTGCCTTCCTCGATGCCTATGTTATAACGCACAGTGCTATGCCATACATATTACAATCTGGGATCCATATCTTTGTCACAGTGCATATGCAACGTTACACTCCCCAGCACATATTTTATATTACAACTTTAGAGACTAGTTAGGTTACACAACACTGCCCTGTGCATATTACACTCCAAGGCGCCTAATGCATAGCACGCGCTAGTGCCTGTGCTATCTCGCGCTCTCCAATGAATCTGTCATTGCGCACAATGTATTGCATATTATATTTCACGCCCGGTTCATCTTATATCACACTTTTTGGTGCATAGTTTATACCATACACTATATCTAGTTTTCATTTTCAATCGTGCTCTCAGGACTATGTTCTATATAACACTGTGTTCACCTACCCTTTTCACGGGCATTACATTTTGCGATAGGGGGTGGAGGGTCAGGGGGTGTTTCTGCCAAGTGAGCCCGGAGTCACAGTCACAAACGTCCTCTTCTTCCTGAATAAAAGTGAGATTATGCTGCATACTTGTTCATATTTTAAGTAGTTCGCACAGACACATGTTTTAAAAACAATAAAGTTCCTAATACCCGCCGTCTCTGAACAGTTAGCTTGCTGCCCCATCCCCCTCCTCCCTATCCACTGTTGTGTGAATCCATGGACTAGCCTCCTCCCTCCTGCCATGCATGGTCTGATGTGCTGCCACTGCCCTCAATTTAGTATGATGTACCAGTCCACTCCTCCTGCCCTCCATTACCCAATTCTATGCCCCATCATTGACCTCCTGCTTAAACTCTGTGCTTAGCTTGCTGCCCCTATTCTCCTTCCCCCTGCCCTCCGATGTCTTTGTGCATGCCCCTGCTCCATCCTTTTTGCTCACCATGTTCCATGGACCTGCCACTCCTATCTACTCTGAGTGTTCTGTTGAGCTGCCACTCCCCTCCCACCTGCCTAGCATTGTCAGATGACTGTAACCTGTCCCTGCCACCTCCACCCTGCCTGTCCACATGCCATGCCCCTATCCTCTTGTCCTACATGGTCCATTGTACTGCCACACCCTTCTGCCCTCCCTGGTCTGTTGTGCTGCAACTGCTCCTCCTGCCTGCCCCGTGCGGTCTGTTGTGAGGCCCCTTCCCCTGAACTTTCTTGTCTGTGCACAGGTCCTGACCCTCCCTTCTATCCTCCATCGTCCTTTGTGCATGCCCCTGCACCCTCCATCTTGCCCATCATAGCCATTGTGCTGCCACTAACCCGCCCACTTGCCATGCATGTTCTTCTGTGCTGCCATGGCCCCTCCCACCTTCCCTGTGTGGTCAGTTAGCTGCCCCTGACCCCCTCCCACCTTCCCTCCATGGTCTGTGTGTATGCCATCAAAGTCTCAGTGTTGCTCTTCATGGTGTGTCTTGCTTCTAGTGCCCATCCTGCCTGACCTCCATGGCTATCTTGCTGCTCCTGCCCTGCCTCCTTGCCCCCAGCCCTCTGTTTACATGTGCAGACCCCTACTCCCTCCCTCCTGGCTTGTCTGTTCCATTGTAATGCCCCTGATCCGTCCCTCCTGCCCTTTATGGTCTGTTACGCTGCAGCTTTCTCTTCTGTCTGTCCATTATGGTCAGCTAGCTACCATTGCCTCTTGCCCCTCTGTTCTCTGTTGTCCATGTGCATTTCTGTGGATTGTTGTGCTGCACTCCCATCCCGCATGCCCCTTGTGGTGTATTGTGCTGCTGCAAACCCTGATGCCTTCCCTGCAGGGTTAGTTTGGTGCACCTCTCCATGTCCCTCCTGTCCACTGTTATCCAAGTCCATGTCCCTACCCCATTTCCTTCCATGATCCAATGTACCATACTTGCGAACATTTTGAACTTGGTAAGAGGGAGATTTTGAAAAAAAACTGGGGTATTGATTTTCCCCTTTGAGTTATATTGAAAAAGAGGAGATTGTAGACAGGAGACAGATCAAGTAAAGCCCATTTGAGCTTAAAAACATTGGACGTTTCCTGGCTGAATCGGGTCTGTTGGCATGTATGGTTGTACTACCATTGCCTCTTCCTTCTGCCCACAATGGTCTATTACATTGCCACAGCCTCTCTTGCAAGTCCTGTATTGTTGGTTTGTTGCCCCTGCCCCCCTTTCCACTGCCCTCCATAGTCTGTTGTGCTGCCACGGCCCTTCCTGCCTGCTCAGTGTGGTTAAATTGTTGCCTTTGCACCCTTCTACCTGCCTTCAATTTTCAGAGTCCGTGCCCCTGGCCTCTGCCTCTCAACAGTATCCTAATGAACAACCAGATGGCTAACATTCTATATTTATTACAAAAGTGTGGAACGCCTGACGTCATCATGATGTAATCAAAACTGTAATACCTAGAGCATTTCCTTTAGAAATTACATATATGAGAGGATCTTATTGGCATCAAAATTATGGTTAGTGCTCTAAAAGACTAAAATAAATACATATTTTCTGAGTTTTCAAATAGCGACAAAACACTTTTAAATTCTTTGTTATCTTTATGTTCTTTATCCAGTTGACCACTTGATTAAATGTTGCACTTAGGGAGAGGATGTGGTATGACTTCCAGAACTGCAGACTTTGCAACTGGGGAACCAGGTTGGAGTTTCTGCTTCAGCTCGTCATTCTGTGATTCTGGTCAAATCACTTAGTCTCCCCATGTCTACAACCAAAATGAATTTGTTCTTGTGTGATGTAACCAATGCTCATGTAAAGCACTCCAATACCTGACAAGTCTGCACTATATAACACAGCAAAAACAGAAAATAATAAGTGTTTTGCACACTTCTGTCATTGGGCTATATTTGGGCTACATCTGGGTGATTTTGGGCTACATTTGGGCTCTTTTGTCTCCGGTGGCCATCGTGGGAGATTTATTTGTTATGAAGTTTCCTAATTTCCTTATGTACTGCAGTCTCCTCAGTAGGAAATGCTTTCAGTTTTTTACTTTGTTTCCATCATGAAGGTATTCAGATATGTCACACATTTGCCATAAATTCTGAATGTTAGCACTCTAGTTGCTCATTAGATCACTGTAGTAAAACTACTGTTCACCATGGAAGTCTGCTCCTGGTATTAAAAGTGCATGTTTCAGTCTGCATGTCAGAAGTTTTTTTAATGAAATAGAAGAGGATTTGAGAAGTCACTCAAAATGTGCCCTCATTTTCTTTCTTCAGCATTAATCATAATTTCTATGGCAAAATGAACCCCCTCATTGTGTTCCTTTTTAAATTAAATGTTTTAAGTGTTGCCAGTTTATTCCAATCAAGATGGCTTCAGGTGTGCCATACTTTTGTCAATTTGAAGACAGTAAGCGCTCTAGTTGTTTTTAAGAATACTCTGGGACATTCTGTCATTGGGCTATACTTGGGCTACATCTGGGTGATATTTGGGCTACATTTGGGCTCTTTTGTCTCTGGTGGCCATCTTGGGAGACTTATTTGTTATGAAGTTTCCTAATTTCCTCATTTACTGCAGTCTCCTCAGTAGGAAATACTTTCAGTTTTTTACTTTGATTCCATCAAGAAGGCATTCAGATGTGTCACACATTTTCCATATATTCAGAATGTTAGCACTCTTTTTGCTCATTAGATCACTGTAGTAAAGCTACTGCTCACCAGGGAAAACTGCTGCTGGTATTGAAAGTGCATGTTTCAGTCTGCATGTCAGAATTTTTTAATGAAATAGAAGAGGATTTGAGAAGTCACTCACAACGTGCCCTAATTTTTCTTTCTGCAGCACTAATCATACTTTTTATGGAAAAATGAACCCCCTCATTTTGTTCCTTTTTAATTTAAATGTTTTAAGAGTTACCACTTTAATCCAAGCAAGATGGCTTCAGGTGTGCCATATGTTTATCATAAGTAGGACTGTTAGCGCTCTAGTTGTTCTTTGGAACACTCTGGGAAGCTGCAGTAGAACACAAAGGAATCAACTGACAGTCTCTGCCCTTGTTGGATGTACATGTTTTACTGAGAATGTCAGACTTCATTCTCACATGACTGAGAAAGAGAATGTGAATTTACAGAAAATAAGCTCTCAGTTTAGCTTATAGATCACCTTCCAAAACTCTGTGGGAAAAGCATGAGAAAATATTTTTCTCTCAATCATGATATCCCAGCAGAAGGCTTTTTCACATGGTGAAATCACCTTAGAACATACCACAATTCCTAAAATGAGTATGGTACCATCAACAAATGATTTATAATGTAACTAAAGTCTTAAAACCTTCTATTAACTGCAATGCTTTTTAATGAGGTGCTATCATGTATATTGGTCCCAAGATGGCTGCCAACACTTCTTGGATGAAGTGCTGACAGCCAATCAGATCTCAGGATGAGATGTGTGGTTAGGCTCCGCCCACATATTTATATGATTTTACTTTTGATTTTCTCAGGAACTACTGAACAGATTGACACCAGACCTGCAAAAGGCACTTCCCTGACCTGAGGACTACCTCTCTGCCAAATTTCAAGTAATTCTGTTCAGCCGTTCGGGCTGTACCTTGGACTAAAGGTCCCTATGGAAAATTGCATGGGGAAAACGCTTTTTGGGACCCCCCTTTTTTCTCAGCCCCCGCTTGACGAATCCCCCCGACACTTTCAGGGTAGGAGCGGAGCGGAGCGCCCCACCTATTTTGAAAATTTCGCGAGGATTCGTCAACCGGCGCCAAAGTTATTCCAAATAGAATGTTGCGGATTTCCTATGGAAACACGGTCCTAACTATAACTATCTACTGGCGACCGCCAGTAGATAATATATATATATATATATATATATATGGCGCGAAAACTTCCGGTTTTCTCCACAGTCTGGTAGGAAATAAGGACTCGCACTCCAGGGTCGAAGTATTAATAAATGTTTACTGGCAACGCGTTTCGATCTGGCGATCTTCTTCGCAAAGCCAAAGTCAAACCACAAATGATCACCATTATACAGTGCACCTACAAAACATAAAAGAAGGCCCATCATGAAGTATAAACAAAGAGAAAATACTGTTTTTTGTAGTTTATGTTAGTAGTGCAGGAAAAGGATTCTGTGAATTAATTCTAAAACACAACAAATTGTCTGTACATTGCTAAATAAATAGGTACTTGACACTACATTTGATAATATATTTGCTCATATAATATCTTATCCTGTATTTATTCATTTGTGGCCAAGTGGCCTAACCCATTTAGTATTAGGAAAAGACAATCAGAGGACGGTACTGCACTGTGATGGCCATGTGACCGGTGTAAATTCTAGGACCGCATCTGCGTCCATTTATCTTTAAATTTCTCAGTACCTCACATATATAGTCCCAAGTCATTCAAAAGAAAGGAGAAAAAATCATAATTGATTTATCACAGAGGCATCCCTGTGAAAGCCCACAGGGACCCTGGGGAATTGTCAGCAAGTGCCTGATGTGAGGTGAAGTGGTGCAGGTGAGTGGTTTAAATTAACTAAAAATGTGAGAAAAGAAAAAGATTAAAATATGCAAGCTGGGCTGGCCGTCAGTTGTTATCTACTGAAATTGAGGTGAGAAAATGGGGGGGCCACAAAACAGAATGGTTGTACAACTAGGGAATAAAGCATGCCTACCCATGGTATGGGCGACATGGCAGGTCAGACTTCATGTGAATTTTTCCAACCTGCTCACACTGTGTTCCGGTGGAGGGCCATCCCCGGGCCACAGTGTACACAGAGACATTATGTAACAACATGGAAGCAGAGAAGCAAAGTCAACTGGTGGAGTACTTATCCTATGTGGACAAAAAGTTCCTCATCCTCATTAATACCGAAGGGGTTCTTAGTGTCGAGAAGTATAATGTACTTCGACTCCAAAATTCGCAGTTGTTTTTCACGATTGCCTCTTCTGGGACTCGTAGCCATCCTGTCAACACCAAAGAAAGACAAATTGTTAGGATTCTTGTCATGGTATTTTAACCAGTGTCTAGCAGTGTAGTAGCTTAAATCACTGTTCCTGATAGCTCTGATATGCTCGAGAATTATTTTCTTCACAGGGAAGATAGTACTCCCTATATACATCTTGTTACAGGGGCAGACTATCGCATACACACAGTATTCACTAATGTAGTTCATGAATTTCGTTATGGTCCCTGTTTTACCAGTAGGTAAAGGGTAGGTTTTCCTGTTCTTGCTTGTGCTGCAAGCTTTGCACTTCCCACACTTGAAAAAGCCCTTCTGCTGTTGTATCCAGCTCTGTTGTTTGCTGGGACCCATGTAACTGCTGATCAGCATATATTTGATGGAACATGCCTTCCTATATGTGACCATAGGATGTTCACTCACTTAGCTCCCTATCACTGGATCACTTTAAACAATGTGCCAATGTTTCTTGAGGGTCTCACGTACAGTGTTAGACTCAACGTTGAACTCAGTTATCATCTTTATCACATTGGTCTCACTCTCAAATTTAGGTCTTTTTACCAGAAGGGCTGCTCTATCTTGTGCTGCTACTCTGTCACTCGCTACTTGTAGGACTTTCTCAGGATAGCCTCTCTTTATGAATCTCTTTAACATAGTGTTCTTTTCTTTTTCATAACTGGGATCGCTGCTACAGTTGCGCCTGGCTCTTATTAGCTCACCGTAAGGAATGCTACATTTCAAGTTGGGTGGGTGGTGACTTCTAGCATGTAGGAGACTATTCCCTGCAGTAGCCTTTCTGTACAGAGTAGTGAAAATCTTGTCATCCTTAATGCTTATACCTACATCCAAAAACTCCATTTACTGCTTATCACATTTGTGTGTGAACCGAAGATTGACTTCATTCTCATTTAATTTCTTAAGGAAGTCATCCAAATCAGGTTTGCTACCACCCCAAATCATGTAGATATCATCAATATATCGGGTTCAGAGAACAATGTGCCGAGTCAGGTATTCATTTTCATCACTCCACACCACTTGTTCCTCCCACCAACCTATTAGCATACAGGCATAGCTCGGCGCAAAGCAACTTCCCATAGCGGTACCAATCAGTTGTTTATACCACCTATCCTCAAAAAGGAAGAAATAGTTGTTAAGACATAGGGTTAGCATTTCAATGAGCATACACGCTTGTTCATACAGGAAGACCGATATGTCCCTGAAAAAAATGTTTGCAGGCATTAATGCCATCTTCATGTTTTATGCAGGTATACAGTGACACAACATCTATTGTTACAAGCCAATATTGTTTCTGCCATATGATGCCCTCTATTTTGTTGATGAAGTCCGTGCTGTCTCTACAGTATGAGGGAAGGCTAAGGACATATGGGAAGAGAAAGGGGTCTAGGAAGATGGATGCGTTCACTACCAGACTCCCAATGGCAGATACTATAGGTCTACCTGGTGGGTTGTTTTTGTCTTTGTGTATTTTAGGTAGCATGTAAAAACATGCTACCGTGGGATGTTTCTTATAGAGAAATGTATACTCTTGTTCCCCCAGTAGTTCCTGTTCTTTCCAATGGTCAATCTTACTGTAGAAGGAAATAGTGGCTTCATCATATCTAGATTTACTGGTTCTCTTGTAGTTACCAAAGAGAGTAAGTTGTCTCATGGCCTCTCTTCAGTATAGTTCTACATCCCACAGGACCACATTCCCCCCCTTGTCCGACGGTTTAATGACAAAACTGGGGTCATTGTTGAGTGTTCCTAGGGCTCTACGCTGTTCTAGAGTAAGGTTGGGTGCATGTCTATTCTTGCTATTGCTCCTGATTTTCATTAGGTCTCGTGTGACCACCTCATGAAAGGTGTCCAGGTTGTCGTGTGGTAAATTCGGGTTAAAGGTGGACTTAGGTCTAAAAGTCGTTGGAGTTCTACCCCTTGTGTCACAACTCATCTGATCTAAAAGATCACGTTCGTCCGACCATTCATTTAGTTCTCCTCCCAACTCTGCTAGGCATGCTAGTCCATCAATGTCATTTAAACATAAAAATTCAGGTGGTCATTCGTTTCCCTTTGTCATTCTACACGCACCCTCTGTGGCACGTTTTTCTTTTTTTAATTTTTTTTTCATCAGTTTGAGTTTACGTCCATAGTAAAATATATCAATTCTTGTTTTACTATAGTCAAAATTGGCCATCACAGTGCAGTACCGTCTTCTGATTGTCTTTTCCTGATACTAAATGGGTTAGGCCACTTGGCCACAAATGAATAAATACAGGATAAGATATTATATGAGCAAATATATTATCAAATGTAGTGTCACGTACCTATTTGTTTAGCAATGTACAGACAATTTCTTACATGTAGTACAAACTATGTAATATATGTCCTGACCTGCCCATGAGGCCTAAAATACATTGGCAGCACAGTCTTTTCTGTAAAAAAGAAAAGTGTCAGAACATTTTAGGGCCATCTAACAAAGGGAGCCCAAATACCCAGTAGCCAGATATTTCTTTAATCTCCACTTTGGTGACTGGAACCTGTTATCTTTCTATATTCTAGAACAAATTAGGATACCTAATAAAGATGGGGATCAGGTTCTCAAGATGAGGAAGAGGGAGTCACAATTAAATATTGACCTCAATACCTTTCACCCTAATGGGTTGAACCGGGATGAAGAGATGAACGTCCATCACCATACTGAATAATATTGTTGTTGAAAACAGATTGTTGTCTGACCTGTATATTCTGATTGATTTTAAATGTATATAGCATGTTTTATAACACAAGTGTCTGCTACTGTACTAATATCTGACATTGTGTGGGTATTTACAGGAGGAAAGGAAGGGGTACTCCAGCAAATGTCGAATCAACATTTTTTGAATGAGACCCTACCCTTTTCTTCAACTATCTCCATGGTGCAGCTGGACAGTTCAGATAAGACTTTGTATTTTTTAAGTTTTTTAAAATATTGCTTTTTCACACTTTTTCTTCATGATTTGTACCTCCGAACAGGCAACTAATTGAAGTGATTATTGTTGAGGTTGTGATCGTGGGAACTCCAGTACCACACGTGTCCCCTGCTCGACATTAATTCCATATACTGCAATAGACTATTATACTTACCAATCAGCAGACCAACACTAGGGCACACACATGAAGAGGGTCCCCCTTTCTTCATTTGATCTCCTCCCCAACTCTGTTTTTTTTCCCTGCCATTGGTAGCCTGCACATTGGGGGTTGCACTGGGGTAATTATGAAGACTCATGGGGTTCTGACCAGACTGTCTCTTTCTCAAAAACACATGGTTGAATGATATGTATTGAGGCATGGCATAATTTCTCATTATTTGCTTTGTATATGGTTGGACGGCAAACATATATACAGTACCTAACCTATGCAATTTCCTGCCGCTCCTCTCACAGACACACTAGTCCTGTGTGTTTCGCCATATGTACTACCACATTCAGCATGCATAAAGTCTGCATCACACCAATGTCTGAATGAGACAACTTATAATTAAATGGAAGTTACAGCAACAGTTTACAGTGTCTGCAATGTACTCTATTTTATTTTATTTTGTGTTTAGATATACGTACTGCAGTATCCAGCATGCACTTTGTTCGTATCACATTGATGTCTGATAATAAGTAAACCTATAATTGAATAAAAGTTATGGTAGTGTACAATGTCTGTAATGCACTTTATACCAATGTATTTACTTAACTATGCTCATGCTTTATTTTGTTAGCATGTCAAACCTACAATGAAATGGCAACCAGTCACTAGACCTCTACTATATTCTGGGTTATGTAGCATACCTTTTTAAATATGTTTACTTTACTCTGAGGACTTGCATCTTAACAATCAATTGTTACATTTTTATTACTCTCATACTTTTCTTATCATAAGTCATAATGGTTCTGTGTGAAGAACGCAGGCACTTGTTACTGTTTATTAATGCACAGTCTGCTGTCTATTTTTCATTGAGAATTTAAGCACTGTGATTTGACATTCACGTACATGTGATTAAGAACTCTGCTGTGGCTGAAACGCGTCATGTTTGGAAGTTAAATCTGGCATCTATGCAAGTCTGAGTGAGCGTGTTTCCTTCCTGGTGTTGGGTCTCTTGGCATATTTACCGCCGGTGAGCTTGTCTGGCTTCATGCTCCACCCCTCATGGGCCCCAGCAATACAGCAGAACCATGCTCTCAAAGATATTCCACAGCCATCTACTTCATGTAAATCGGTTTTTCCAGTGCAAAAATAGACAAAAAAAACTCTCCAAGAGTAGGTGCAAAAACATACAAAAAATAAATATATACACCAATAGCTAGCTTCGCTTTTGTGTCCAGCAGGGGTGTCGTATAGAGTCGGGAGCAGCACCGATATATTAATCCAATGCATCACTTCTCAGGGAAATAGAAGCAAGCGCACAAACTCAGGGCAGTGCATAGAATATCTTTATTGGAAGGAACAGCAACGATTCATCCTACACATTTCAGTCTGCTGGCCTTGCTCACGCTCAACAAAGTGAGCAACCCTAAATATGTAAAAGTGCAACCATAGTGACTGAAAGAGGTCTGCGATGAGAAAGGTTCCAAAGTCACTGCAAACACTGCAGCCTTCTTAACAGGTTTGAGTATTCATCATGTCAGTGTAATCCAAGTGGCACACACATTTCTACAGTTAGAGTGTATGCAATTTGAAAAATTGCCCTGAATTTAATACAAACTGCAAAATAGATAATATGAAAAACAACCAATGTTCCGGTCACATATAAAGACTTAACCATCAGGTATAAGATATAGTGATGTTTTGGAAAGCCAAAGTTGCGATCACAGTAATTTCAGGTGCATTATAGAGACACATCTCACTTCACAATCATGTGCTATTTACATTAGAGAATACTACACATTGGTTGACTGCGAACAATTCTGTAAGTTAGCACTTACCATGTGGTACAGGTAAAAATGGCAGTGGCAATTTTAGTCGCACGAGGTGGGGAGAATGCTTTATGTTGCATCACTAAACTTATGAAAATCATGAGCATCAACTATAAGGCCCAAGTGGGCATACACAGACAGGGTGTAAAAGGCTTACCATAAAAAAAACATTATCAAGGAATAACCTAAAAGCATTCTCTTCCTTTGAATAATGAAAATCAACACTAAAGCTTGAGTGGGCATAAGCATACCGAATAAAAATGCGCCCACAGTAAAGAAAAACAATATCAAGGCAAAGCTCAAAAGTTAATTTTCTCATCCTTAATCCAAATGGCTAATTGGCTACGTGAGCAGTATTTCAAATCATTGTGTATTGTCTCACTGGGCTAAAGCAACAACAGTCTGCAGTGGTAATCAACATATTAACAAAAATGTAACAAGTGTAAGATGCAAATGTAGGGATTCTTCATCTGTGGAAGAGTTGGGTAGGGTGTGCCAGCTGGGGAAACCTCTCTTTACCCAACAACATATAGAAAGAGTCCCTTCACTCCCCATGTGGAGTAAAGTAAAAGTAAAACGATTAAGAGCACCGTTCTCTACACAGAAATATAACAAAATAATTTAAACTCAAGGCACATTCAAAACAAAGGGCATATACTAAAAACCATCTTGCAAGATATAGTTGATTAGTTTAAGTGAATTAAGAGTCCCTCATCTGCATTCAGACCATTACTTGCTTTAGTGTCTAGGTCGATGATAAGGCAGGATTCCGTTCTTCTCCGTTTCAGAACCCTATCATCACCTATTGGGTTGGCTTCTACTTTATCAGTACCATAGTATTAGAATAGTTTCCAGTCACTATAATGCAATAGTGCAAAATTTCTTGCTATCAGGTAGTGTTGGTCACAGTTAGTCATAACAGACATGTTTTATTTTGTGTTTGTGTACTGGATGTATCATGCTTTCCACGTATTGAAGTCCACAGGAACATTAAAGCATATAACCTGCAAAATTGATGTCACATGTTATGAATTGTGTTATGTTCTTCTTTCCCTTGGGGTTGGAATTTGTGTTTGTTTTGCAGCTAGAGGAGTTGGAGCATGCTTTACATTTCCCAGACACATGGAATCCCTTTACACTATCTAGGGACTTGTTTCTTTCAGTAGTATTAGTTGTAATGTCCCCTTGAATGATCAAATCTCTGAGGGATCTGCTTTTGCGATAGGTAACCGTTTATCTGTCACTTATTGTACCGCATAGGACTGGATCACAAATGAGCAGATTTCAGTTTTTATTCAGAATTCTGCTCACTGTGGTGCTCTAACTGTTGTATGTGGTGATTAACATCAGAGTAATCTCCTCCTCTGCTTTTTTATCAGTTTGGCCAAAGAGAATCTCCTCTCTGGACTTGAATTCTACCCTGCTGACAGCTCTGTTAAGTGACCAATTAGAGTATTCCCATTGTTTATATATAGTGATAATACACTTCGTTTCTGCTTCAAAATGTAATTCATTACTGCAGGTACGCTGTGCTCTGAGTTCGCCATAGGATATACTCAACTTAAGTTGGATGCGATGACTGCTGAGAGGATGAAGCAAGGTGTTACCTTCAGTGGGTTTCCTGAAGAGTTATGTGGGGTGTTTCTTTTCAACAAACTCAACCTCTACATCAAGAAGAACAATCTTGGAGTCACTGATGTTACTAGGGAATGCCGAATTGTGGTTGTTAACACTTACCCTCTTGATGAAGTCAGTGACTTATTCTTTACTCCTTTGCCAGTTTAGTAATAGGGGTCAATGAATCTGATGCACATTACAGATTTTTCCATATCTGACTCATATTAAGAGGCGGAGGACACCTGCTTCTTCCACCCACCCATCAGCAAGTTAGTATAGCTAGGGTGAAGCAGGTGCCTATTAAATAGGAATATGTTATTACACTCCATCTTTATTTTGTTTTTATTTTTTTTATTTTGAAAGTTTGGTATAGCGCGAACAAGACCCTTGCTGGTATCAGAGCGCTTTACAGGGCAAATACAGGTGACAAAGATACACATAAAAATAATATAAGTTAGAATTAATACAAACGTAGTGACAATCTTGAGCATCATCTGGGTGTGGGAATTGCAAGAAATGGATCTTGCCCTTAAAAAATGTTCAGATGCATAAATGCCATCAACATGTTGGATACACGTGTATTGTGACATGACATCCATAGTCACAAGTAAGAAATTGTCTTCCCAGTGTATACCCTGTATCTTTTTGAGAAAGTCCTTGGTGTTCTTAATGTGTGATGAAGGAGTGTTCATAAAGATTCTGAGAAAAAAGTCAATTTAGCAACAGGTATTTT
Source organism: Triturus cristatus (assembly GCF_964204655.1). Classification (NCBI taxonomy): domain Eukaryota; kingdom Metazoa; phylum Chordata; class Amphibia; order Caudata; family Salamandridae; genus Triturus; species Triturus cristatus. Next base: position 387,560,878 of record NC_140583.1, read on the forward strand.
CAAGGAGGCTATCCTTGGATGACATGGTAGATCTCCTGGTGAGTTATATAGGGATCTGTGTATTTTTGGTAATAAGTACAGGAATGGGATTTCGGGGTGGCTACTCTTCAGGAATTACTAGTCTTCTGTTTCTATGAGATTCTCATCATTCCATACATTAAGTAGGTCCCAGTTATGGCTAGTTTCTAATCAACATGGTTGATGGTTTAATAGCAGTCATGATTATCTAGTTGTCCGTGATCCTCAGTCAGGTACATCCTAATAGGCATAACAACTATGTTTCTCTCCTTCTCTGCTGGGTGTACTACCACATTTTCATCATTGGATAGGGACTCAACTGCTGTTGCTTTGTGTTGTGACCAGCTAATGTTTCTTTTTGATCTGGTGGTTTTATAATGTATGCATTTAAAATCAGACACAACACTGTTGTGAAAAGCATCTATTATATTGTATGCAAGCATGGGGTGAACCTGGACTTAGGTTTAAAATAATTTTTCACATTCAGTTTGTACTCAATATTAAATTCATCCACTATATGTTCAATATCATTAGATTATGCTTCATCACCCTGCTGCATTTCATAAAGAGTGGTGAGGAAATCTCCCTGGGGAAATGAAGTTAAAGTAATGGCCCCGCACAGACCAGGGGACCACCACCTTCCCAGAACAAAATTGTATGATGAAGGGGGGCTGCGTGGCCCTCCTCATGGATCCATTTATGGCCCTGGAGACCACCACCCTTCAGGGCTGGCTCCTGCTATATCCCAAGGTGCCCAAGCTGTTTGCTTTTGCTAAGTGGGAGCAAACAAACTGGAGCAGTCAAACTGCTCCGGCTTGCAGAAAACTGAGTTTTCATCTATTTCCCGCACGCAAATATGCGTGCAGGGAAACAGTGGAAAAATTGCTCTGACAGACAGGGAGCAGCCTTACAGCACCCCCCTGTCTGTAACAGCAATAACGTCTTCCACAAGAGGCTAGGAGCCGGCTGGGAGTGTGGGGACCTTCAGACTTTTGAGTTCTCCTATTTGGAACTCAATATTCTGCCCAAAACCCAACATTTGGCTGCATGCAGTGAGTGTTGATCACCAGGCCTGACCTGAAATGAGGTCCTATGCCCAACCTGTAATCATGTGGGCTCAGGCCCGAACCACACTCTGTGCCACTGAACAAACTGTGCAAGTCTTTGTAAGCATGCAGGGTCTCTGTGGGCAGGGCCTTGCCTGCATCCTTGCCTTGCAACTGATCCTGTGACACTGAGCCCAAGCACGGTGGTCTCGGGCATTGGCATAGCCCATGGCCTTTCATTGCACCAGTTCCCAGGTCTTTGTTGTTCAATGTACATGGTTTGTGACCATGGATAGGTGCAGTGTGATTTTTTTCTAGGCCCAAATCTGCAGATCTATGGACACAGTTTTGAGCCTGTAGATCCTGCGACAAAACTAGGTTTTACTTTTTGGAACCAGTATCTACTCCTGTATCCTCCGGCCACATCATTACTGGGGTGAAGGGATGGAGTAAAAGTGTAAGATCACAGTTGATGGCATTGATCAACATTGCTGGTAATATCACCATTTATGATCAAAGTAGAAGAGATTGGAAGTGGACCAAGAGCCAGTGATGATATGCATCTATTGTAGTCAGAGAAACAAGGATTAATCACTGAGGCCAACTAAGGTTGATAAAAATACACATTAGATACACATATCATTTCTCACATTTTAGTCATTCATTGAATTTAGATTTAATGAAATTAATATCAAATGCTGATTTAGGTAAGGTTCTGTACTTTAAGATGGTAGAAAGAATACTGAGTGTCTGGTAGCTCTTTCCTAAACCACAATGGTACTAATTTAATGAAGATCTCCTGTCAAATGAGAACAAATGTTAACTAGTGTGTGGTGAAAATCTTTGAACTCTAGTATATCAAGGCACTTACCTTGAAAAAACCTTGCTTCCCAATGATGGCATTGTTGTCTGATTGCATCTTGCTCAGCTTGAACACTCAATTGTGCTACAACTATCCTTTGGAATTCTCTTCGTGTTGGAGTTGTATCATCATCTTTTACATGGAGTATTGTTTGAGAAAGATATTATTGAATTAAAGTTATGTTCTTGAGTTATAGTGATAATCTCTCATTTCATATAGAGGCTTTGAGCTATGTATTTGATTTGGCATTCTAAATGTATTGTGAACTGCATTTGATAGTATTCAGGCTAATTTAAATATTAGGTTTACATGCATATATCATTACACTCAGAAAAGTAGTAGACCATATATTAATATTTCCCATTGCATGTTGAAGGTGAGCCCTTTGTATTCACACCACACAAAGCTGTGTAGTAGTACTCAACTTTAAAAGGTATTCCATACACAGTATATTAAATTGTTCAATTCAGGTGAATATATGGTCATGGGATTTGTTTGCTCTCTTCAGTATTCAAATGCATGAGACAAATTCATTACAGGTCCAAGATCTGGTTCTATGCAGTGAAGTGTTTTTTCTTAATACCCCTTTCCTCCTGTGTTCTTGGGACTGGTTTTTAGCCTTCTTTTTTTTTTCTTTTTTTTTTTTTTTTAATTTTCAACACCTTTATTGAAGGAAAAACACAGTTACAGCCTTACTTAAGATACAAGTACGCACATACAATAGGGGTGAACAATATAAACCATTTCAAATACATTTAAGCAGGTTTATCCAAAGTTCTTAAAGAGGGGAAAAAAAAAGGAACCAAAAAACAGGGGATTTAGCTATTGCTATTTAAATCATTAGCCCAATCACTAAGTGGTTTCCAAATCTTTAAGCCCTTGATCCTCCCTCTTTTCCCCTTTTTGGCATAGAGGGCATTCTCCAAATGAAATACATGTAACAAACGCATTTTCCATTGCCCAAATGTTGGAGGTTGTGGATCAAGCCACGAAGAGGCAATACATAGTCTAAGTATAGACATTGAGATAAACAAAAACTCCTTACAGTTGTCCTCTGGTACTGATACCCCCAATAACATAAGTTGGGGAGATCGCAGTATCCTCCTATTGAGAACATATTGCAGAAAAGAGGCAATCTCCAACCTAAGTTTATCGAGCTCCGGGCATGTGGAAAAGATATGCACCAGATCTGCGCCCAAAGTTTGGCATCTGAAACAATGAATACCCTCCGAGCCACCCCACTTAATGATTTTAGCGGGAGAGATATAGAGATCAAAAAATGTTTTAAAGCACTGTGCACGTAGATTAGCTGTAGACAATACGGTATTAGCTAATACAATAGCATTTTCCAGGCAGGAGTCGGTAACCTCAAGTCTTTCCTGCAATTTGTTGGATTGCTTTTCGATATCATCAGGTACCCCATCCATAAGTATCTCATAAAGCCTCGAGATTGTAGGAGGGTCGCGGGCAGTGATAATATCTAGCAGCGGGATAGCAGTAAGCCCTATGGTACCTCCAGTTTTCTTCGTAATGAAATCCCTTATTTGTAGAAACTTAAAAAAATCGCTATTAGTGAGATTAAATCTTTTCTTAAGTACATCAAATGAGGCTATCTGATCTCCATCTAGCAGGTCTGCTATATTACGGACTCCGGCCTGTAACCACCAGTCAAAGTATCGATCCAGCAGTATTTCAGGGACCTGACTATTGTCGATGAATGGAGTGTATCGACTAAACCTGCCCATGCCTAATTTATTTCTAACCCTGGTCCAGATTTGATATGCGATGACCAGAATCTTGAATCGAGTTCTTTTGAAATAGCTGGGCTCGTACATTTTTAAGAAGCATCCCCGTACTCCCGGGCCCATTAACATCTCATATATGGTAGGCAAAGCATTAGATAGCATAGTTCTGTTATCGAAGGGTCGAAACAGGGGCCAGTAATATTTAAGTGACGCAGCCAAATAATATAATCTAAAATTTGGTAATCCAAGTCCACCTCTTTCAGTTGGTAGGGCTAAAAAACGATTTGCGCGACGCGTTTTTCTATATGACCAGATGAATCTTGCTATCTCGCGCTCGATCAACTGAAACCACCTATTGTGTATTTCTAGGGGTATTGTGCGGAAGATATATAGTAATTTCGGTAAGACTACCATTTTGACCAGGTTGCATCTTCCGATAATAGATAGTTTCAAATTGTCCCATCGGCCCATATCCCTCTTAATTTTATATAATATAGGGGTTATATTTACCTCAACTATCTCCTCAGTTTTAGCCCTGACACGTATTCCAAGATATACCGCCTCCTCCACTATTCTATCATCTATAGAAGTCATATATTTGTTGACTAAGATCTGGGTTTTATCCCTATTAAGCCTATAGCCGGAAATTTGACCGAACTTCTCTGCCAACATTTCAACTTCAGGCAGTGCAGAGGACAGGTCCGACGTAACAACGGCGTCGTCGTCAGCGTATGCCAAGATTTTGATGTCCATATGGTTTATTCTAAAAGGGGAAATATACTCTGAGGCTTCTAAGGCCCTGAGAAATGGATCCATATACAGCGCATATAGCAAGGGGGAAGATGGACATCCTTGTCTTGTCCCTCGTTCTATGGGGAACGTTTCAGAGGGGACTCCCATGATCTGTACCTGCGCTGATGGTTTATAATACAGAACCTGCATTGCCCTGATGAAGCCTTCTCCAAAATTATTAGCTTTAAGGCATTTTCATAAATAGCTCCAAGAGACCCGATCAAATGCCTTTTCGGCGTCTAGGAAAGCCACAGCTACTGGGAGTTTTAAGACATCAGAGGCATCAAGTACTGTAATAAGTCTTCTTATGTGATCCTCTGTCCCCCTTCCATGTATGAATCCGTGCTGCCACCGGGAGACCAACCGCGGCATGACTTTGTTGAGACGGGAAGCGAGAATCTTAGAATATAACTTAGCGTCACTGTTTAGAAGTGTTATAGGTCTATAGGAACCCATGTTTAGCGGGTCCTTGTCTTTTTTTAAGAATATAACAATATTTGCCGATCCCCATGAGGGCGGTGGGACGTCACCCCTCTTTATGGAATTAAAGAGGTCAAGAAGCTCCGCTCCCAGCTCCTTAGAAAAGGTTTTATAAAATTCCAAGGGTATAGCATCGGTGCCGGTAGCCTTAGATGATGGTAGATCAAACAATGCCTCCTGGAGTTCTTGATCTGTAAATTCCACATCGAGGAGGGACGCCTCCTCATCTGCCAGTTTAACTCTAGGTAAGAGCAGAGGATCCCAGCCCTCACTTGGGACCACTTCCGCAGCATACAGGGCTCTATAGAAGTCTTTAAAGGAATTTCTAATCTCACCCTCATCAATGATCAAAGCACCGTTCATATTTTTTATTTGGCTTATATGGCGGGCAGAAATTTGTTGTCTAGTCCTAACCGCAAGCAGTCGCCCAACAGATTCGCTATATTCATAGCATTCCTGCTGTTTAACCAGATATAGACCGGCCGACTTGCTTAAATAGATATCGTTTAAAGTTGATTTAGTCACCAAGATTGAATCTAAAACTTCAGTAGTTTCGCTTTTGCCTCTTATTTTTATTATTAGATCAGACTCGAGTTGAGAAAGTTTCTGATAATGACCCTTCACCTGATCCATGTATCTCTTCCTTCTATCCGCTCCATAGCTAATGGTCTCCCCACGTATCCAGGCCTTAAATGTGTCCCAGACCATACCTGAAGATGCCGTGCCCTTGTTAATACTAAAAAATTCATCCATCCTACTTCTCATATAGTTCTTATAATCTTGATCTAAAAGAATAGCCCTTTCAAATGACCATTTTTTATGTTTATTTACCATACAGTTAACGGGAAATTCGAAAATCAATGGATTGTGATCAGATAAGACCCTCGGAAGTAGTTCAATTTTTGCGGCTTTAACAAGTGATGGTGAAACCAAAAAGTAGTCCAGTCTGGCACATTTTTGATGCGGGAATGAATAATAGGTGAAACCTGGATCCTTACCCCTTAATTTAGGCCAGACATCAATAAGCCCCATGTCTGTTATTAAATCTTTTAGTGCTCTGCGCACTTGTGGTTTACGATCACTGGTTCCGGTATTGGCTACCGTTTCAGCCCCATTGATATTTAGATCACCACACAATATATACGGCTCTGGCCAAGACGGAAGCTCGCTGGATAGGTATCTCAGTACTGAGGGATCATCTAATACCGAAGAGTAGACCGAACCCAGTGTGAAATGGCCAGACCCAGCCTTAATGACCAAGAGTATCCATCTACCCAATTTGTCCACACTTTTTCGGTCACACGTCAGACTATTATTCCTTGATAGCACGGCAACTCCTTTTGTCCTACAGTCCTGAGTAGTATATGCTAGCCTCTTAAATCCCATGGTATCTAGCAGGCTACAATCTTTATTAGATATATGGGTCTCTTGTAGACATAATAAATCTGCACCAAAAAGTTTAAAATCTTCTTGTGCCCTTCTTCTTTTATTCTTATCATTAAGGCCACATATATTAATAGTAGCTATGCGGAGATAGGGGCTAGCCATAATTACATATTATTGCTTCCATCAATTTGTATACAGGCATACTGATCTAAATCTAGTTCTTTGATCAGGACCTAGAGTGTTTAGTGACTTATCGTAAGATCAACAATAAACCTGCTAAGTTCAGAGTTCAAATAGCAATCTAAAAAAAAAAGGCCTTGCACACATCTGGCTGTACTAAGCTTACAAAAACATGTTAAACTTCCATCATTTAAGCCAAACAAAATGTTGTGTTTTTCCAACCCCCTCCCCACCTCTCCCTCCCCCCCCAGGCCGCCATAGGCGAACCCCCTCCCCGACCCCACCCCCATCCCCTTAAACGCAGCAAAAGGACCAGAGGGTCCCTAGTGATGTGGAGCAGGAAAAAAGCTCCCCTGTAAGGATCCCAATAGGAAACAAAACAGAAGGGAGATCAATATCCACCAACACCAATTTAACAGTAGCCTAACGCATCTTAGTTGGCCCAAGTAAGATACAAAAAAAAAAAAAAAAATGCAAAAAGGATTAAAGGAAAAGAGATTAATGATATTCACAACATTGCTTATTAGCCTGAGGGCACATATCTCGCGACCTCACAGAGCACAGCAGCTAATTATAGTGTGTTTAGAAATTCTTTGGCCAAGATTTCTGATGAGAAAAACAATTGCTTTCCTTGATGCAGTATTTTTAGTTTTGACGGATTAAGCAAAAAAACTTGTACACCTTTCGCCTGAAACAAAGGCATTAGTGAGCGAAGCTGCCACCTTCGCTCAACTGTGGCCTGGCAGAAATCTGGCCTAACGAAAAATTCTTGACCCTTTCCCCTTCTTTTCCGATTGGGTCTAGCTGCATTATAGACTGCTTCACGGGCCAAAAAATTGTTAAAAGAAATCAATATGGCACGAGGTGGTACATTATCTTGATTTGGCTGCTGTCGCACTTTAAAGGGGAAGCGATGGGCCCTTTGTATTTCAGAGTTCCAGACCCAGCTCTTTAAATCCGGAAAAGCTTCAGTGAATAGTTCTACCACAAACTGACGCACATCTGATGATTCAAGTCCTTCCGGAATACCAAGAATGCGAAGGTTATTCCTTCTCATTCGATTTTCAAGATCAGTGAGCTTCCAGGTGACGTCCTCCCTCTGGCTTTTCAGGCTCTCGGTAGCCCCTCTCTGCGCGCTCAGCTCATCCTCAAGTTTTGACACCCGCTCCTCAACCTCGCACGTCCTGGCCGCAATGTCAGCACACGTTTTGGCGACCCTTTTAATTGAGTTCTGTAATTTGCGACAAGCACTCTGGGCCCTTGAGCTCTCTGCCCTAGTCTCTGATCTATGTGCCATGATGAGCTGGTAAATAGAGTGAAGGGTAACTTCCTTAGGAGCCTCCTGCTCCATGTCAGGACCTGATCTAACAGCCATTTGTTCACTAGTGAAATCAGCAGCACTGCTGGTAAACGAATAATCCCAGGCTAATGACTCTTTTATATTATTAACTGAGGGATCCCCCAGATGCCCTTGTACCTTAGCTTTCCGAATTGTATCGGGCTCGTTAGTTGTTGTATCCTCTGTCTCCTCCGTCTGATTCTCATCCTCGAGAGAAGAGACGCTTTCACTGTCCTCGTCAGGTGGGTTTTTGCCCTGGCTGCCGTCATCAGATGAAGTTGAGGGGTCAGACATTGAATAGAATTTATCGACCACATCAGACTCCCTTATGAGTTCAGAGCCAGTAATTGCGGAGGAGATGGCACCAGCTTGACTGGTTATGCTGCAGATATTGCTGGGTCCATGTTTCTCAGGTGTAGGCACGGAGCTAGGCGGCAAAACTACAGAGCCCAGAATGCATCTGCCACCATCAGCGCCACTCTGTCCCGGCTCGCGGCCCGCCGCCCCCTCCGATAGGGATAGAGTCAATCCAGGACTGACATCTGACACCAGGGATACGTTCTCTGCCGCAGGGGTAGACGCAGTAAGCACAGGAACATTTGAAGATTTACCTTCGTCCTTTGAGCGCTGCGGCTTAAAGAGTGGATGTAAGTCTGATTTTGCTCGACCTGGTTTAGGTGTCGGCTCCTTCAGGTTGCTGTTTACCGGGGCTTTCTTGGTGCCTTTTACCGAGCTATTAGGGCCACCCGCAGTCTGGCGAGACTTAGTGGCCTTAGGGGGAGCTTTGGGCGCCATGCCGATCAGGGCTGACCACGGCGCCGGATACTTCAAATGTAAGGCACGGAACAGTCTGCCGGTGCTGCACGGAGGTCGCGGAGCTTTTTGCTGAAGTAAGACCAGCCGCCAGAGCATCGCAGTTCTTTATTCTGGTGTAGTTGATCTCCTTCCCAGTAACTGTTGACTAATAGACACTTTAGCAGGGATCGCTAACAGGGGAGCCCAGAGGTCCTGCTCACTCGGCTGTCTGACCAGCCGCCATCTTGCTGCTTTCCCGACAGGCTGCTCGGTTTTTAGCCTTCTTAAAGCACAAGGTGGCTGAGATGGAGCAGCATCGAATTTGAGACATTCCAGGAGTGGAACTGTGAATTTGGCAGATTCTTTTTTAATGGTGATGCTTTGTCTCTGTCATTACCTAGAGTTTCTCGAAATAGTCCTTGGCTATATGATGTGGAATATTTTACGGTAGATCTTCAGCAAATTCTCATTGGCGATCAGCAGCCCTGTCTGTTGAATTAGAAATAATGGAATTAAAACAGGGTAAAAAACATTTGCTGAGTTATTTAGAACAGCTTCAACATTGGGTTTTGGAAAACATGATGGCCCGAGTTTAAGTGACTGACCATTTTTAGGTTTCGCTGAGCCCAGCGCATGCGCTGACTCGGAGAGACATTTTGTAAGGGACTTTTCAAAGTGCTACCGCTGGAATAGAGCTACAGTGCACAAGGCTGCTTGTCTTCCTCAACTTTGGGTATAATCACGTCACGTATGTAAAGCGCGGGTGCCGCGGCTGTCTGGTTTAGGACTTGTGCCCTGTCCGAATCCTAGTTTGGTTTAAGTACTTCGGAAGTGATATACACAATGGTTTCCTGCCATTGTGCTGGAATCTAGGAGTTAGGCTCCAGATATCCCACAGCCAGGGTGATACCTGAACAAAAGGTGGTCTGAAGGCCCTTTAATCAGGCCTTTGTTCTAGGTACAGCAGGAAATGAGAGTCTCTCACGGGCGATACTGAACGTGTCCAGCGTTAGCAATTACACCGGGCAAACTTGAGCATGTTTCACTAAGGTCAGTCTGGATTTGTCTCAATAATAGCTGTCAGGTCCAGAATCCGGCTGGATCTTCCTAGTTTCCTGCACTGGCTGGGGCCAAAGCAACATGGAACCCTCTGGCCATTACTTTCATTTGACAGGTTTCTGAGGTACACGTTTTTAGATGTTTAATACAGAGAAAATATAGCACATCGCGCCATCAAGCGGAATAGCCATGCAAGCGTCCTCGTTATTATTAAGACAACAGGCTTGCTGACAATTACAAAATAATAAATACACTTTGCTAAAGCACCTAGGAAACGTGAGACCCAAGGGATAAGGCCCCTCTGTGATGGCTTGGCTACAATGGGTACAATAACTTTTTGCTGCTAACGCTTGTCCATCATCCCCTACTAATCATCAGAGCCAGCCCAACACTGCGCATATTAAGAAACTCAATTGATGCAATGAACGGTCCAGTATATATCACACACACACCACATTCTCTATATACAGTTGACTCTAGGAGGGTCAACCTATTTTTGAGCAACGCTCCTTATAAAGTGTAATACTTAATTCAGCTCCTTCATGTCTGAAGAATGCGGTTTATGGAAGCTGCGGTTGCCCATGTAAAAAAATGATGTAGCGCAGTATTAAAACTTAAGTGCTAGTTCAAGATTACTCCTAAATGTAAATCCAACTGATAAACAGTGGGGATTGTCTTCCAATCTATCACTTCTCTTAACGTAACAATAGGCTCCTGCAAAATTTATTTGAGAACGCCATCTTAATACGGCTCATACCGTTGGAAAGTAAACACGTGTTAAGTTGAAAGGCTTGCAGGCTACTCCTGGAGGTGGGCAAAGCAGCAAATTAACAGTGATGAGACAGAAGCAAGCAAACTGTCTGGTTTGGCCCCCAAGCGCATAAGCCGAGCCATTAAACTATTAAGTATGTAAGCACGTGCAAATACCTTTATGTGAAAGCATGATCAAGAATCTTCCAAATTTGAAAACATCTGGAGAATCTCCACTTGAGTATATTATATCAATGGATTGAAGCATTTATTGGAAGGGATTATTTCTAAACATTAACTTGAAACATTTATGACCTGTGACACCTGCCTGGTGATACCATTTGTGAACCAAGAAGTCAATCAGTTGTCATTTGCCCCATCCTTATGACTATATTCTAGCCATAGATGGAGCCACATTGTAGTCGTCAATTTTATGCAAGAGATGTTTGTGTATATCACATACCTTGAACCGAATGGCTTCAGGATGTCAAATTTAATTATTGCGGAAAAGAAGTCGTAGTGAAGTAAAGTAGTTGACCAAGATAACACAATTTAGTGAAGCCGAATTTGATTACAATATGTAATTCAGCCACTAGATGGACTATTCTTCTCTCTACCTTTTACACCACGGAGCAATGCTTTTTGTTTAATCTTTAAGAAGGAAAAGCAGTACTTTGTGAAATACACACAACCATTAAGTGTTAAATCAAGCGGTCACAAGAAGTCTTTCTAGACACAATACATAGTTAAGGGAAGGGAGGGCACTATTTTTTCATACTGATATCACATGCTTTATTTGACTTAAATAAACCGATTTCAGAAGAGGCTTAACTCCGCGGGTGTTACACATATTAACAAAACAAAGGGGTCTCGGGCACCCCACAGTTACAAGTCAGTCACAGACAGGTTTTTCAACACGTCGCTCTCACGACGGCAAACATTGTGCATTTTTACCCGTGTGGTGCCGGCAGTGCAGGTAGCGGTATAGTGCTGTGAAACTGTTTGGAGAGGGATAGAATGCTAGTGATTTTTCAAATCTTCACATCACACAACAGACGACTGTACGAAAAACCACTAACATGACGCCCCCGCCTGAGCTCTTTTAATGCACCCCATTGGCATCTTCCCAATCATGCCATGACCCCACGCCCGGAGTAACAAAACACGCAAAAAGACCGTGGGGCAGCACTGGCCAGCACCTCCTCTGCTGAAAGATGTGATGTGGTGGGAGCTCGAACAACGAGCGCAGAGAAGCCGATAAAAGCCCCATTAAAAGCTTGACTTGTTCTAGATGCGACGCCGAGTACTTATCACTGGCTGAGGTTAATTCAAACGTGCACTCTAATACTTTTCATCGACCATGTCAAAAACTGCTGTACAATGCATAAATGCTGCGAAAATTATTTGCTTCTTTTCAACACTTGTTCGTCCAATACCACCTACAAAACCAGCCTGTTCTATTGACAGGATTCTTTGCTGAGCCACCAAGGTCTGCAGAAATGATGGCAGGCATTTGGAAAAAACACATATTTCTAATTCCGGTCCAGCTCGGGGAGGACAGCAACTGCAGCTTCACACCTACATCGATCTCTCACATTTAACAAAACTAGTAACATTTTGCAAAATTCACACAAAAGCCATCCTGTCCTGACATTTTATTAACTGTCAAAGAGTTTATTGCCAGCGTGACCTCAAATGGGACGCTTGAAGCACTCACTCCCTAGTGCCACCCAATGAGACCCTTGGTAGTCAGACCATCCAGGTACCTTTTAGATTCATGCTTTTCCCCAAATTCAGGTCTATTACTTCAGGCAGCAAATTCATGGATGTCTCAATTCATCCTTCTCTTTCAATCTACTTTTTCCCATTTTTTTACAATCCCATGGATAGGCTGCTGCCTGATTCACGAGTTTCACCTGCATGCCAACTGCTCATTAGACTCCACTCCTTTGTAACAGCACTTGCCTAGTTCTAAGAAGGGCACATTTCACTCTTTTTGAAGGGAGCGTTGTGATCCATTTCTTTCTTTAGAACAGCATCTTTAATTAACAAGCACTGGCAAAGTCAATGGGTCTGGCTTGAAAGTGACAACCCTGGCAAACAGTATTTGGACATGCCTGTGTTTATTATTAGTACATTAAAGCAAGAACTACTGGCTTTACCAATGCTTGCACTAGCTGCGACACTACTTTTGGGGAGACTTTTGATAGTTTAACAGGGGCTTAGTGAAATGTTAAAGTATATGCTAGCTCAGGCAGGCACTGAACAATCTTAATGGCTGTGATGAATTAATAGAATTGCTATTATAAATGGATCACAGATTTGCAGAATGCAAGGGTGAGAAAAGGTGAATTGAAATCAGGCATAGAATTTGATCTAGACCCTGTCTTGATCTGTCAGAGAAAAGTAGAGACTTATCCCCATAGGCCTTGCAGATTGGAACAATGTACTAACAATTATCAAAACAGGAAAAAGAATATCGCTGCTCTAAGAAGGTATGTTTGTATAGTGGGTCATACAAATTTTGTGAACACATGTCTCATGAAAATCAAGCATCAGATTGATGGAAAATTACAACACTCAAATGAATTTTAGGTCTTTCCCTTGAACACTTCTTTATCTTTGACCAAGACAATTTGTATTAAATACAGGTCACGCAGGTGCGGCTCACTTCTTGATATAACATTGCAGGATCATCAAAATATGCACACTCATTTATCTGCTCAATTTAATTCAGGAGCCACAGGGAATTTCACTGATTGGAAATTATCTAAGATGTTAGTGGTACCCATACACAAGCAAATAAGACCAGAATAAGTGTGAGCAGTTGGCAGTACAAGGCTCACATCAGGACCCATCACAGCAGAATTGATAATGATCTATTTCCAACCTAATAAAGAGAAAACAAGTTTAGATTTAATAGATAGACATTTTCAACTCATTTTGTGGCTTCCTTGGCGTACCACACTCTATTCATTTATTGATTGAGCACAATGTACTGTACAGTTGACTTCCCCACAATGCCTATCTGAATTTTTGCCAATGTCACAAACGAATGATGAAAAGTTTGCCGGACCTGTGATTTGTTTAGTTCTACTGCAACTTCTGAAGACAACAGTGAACCCAGAACTTTGGAAAATTCAATAGTAACCCATTGGCGTTTCAATTGTCGAACTGATTTGGAACCAAGAGCAGCTATCTCATGTAGCATGTAGTCTGTTCCTCAAATTATTAGAGCAGAGATTGAGTAATTGTGTAAATATCTGGAATAATATTTGGCAAATAGGAATGTTCAACCATCACAATTACCTGCTGCCTCCCCTCTTTTCCTTGCGCCCAAGAAGAGTGGTGAGTTATGGCTATGCATGGATTATATAGACTTGAATCGAATTACAGTCAAGAATCATTATCCTTTACCTCTAATATCAGTTATGCTTAATAAAATTTAGATTTCAAATATCTTCACGAAGAGGTATCTAAAAGGTGTGTACCATCTGAATAGTGATAAGAGAAGGAGATAAGTGTAAGACGGCCTTCTGTACTAAATTTGGGCTCGTAAAGTAACAAGTTATGCCATGTGGATTGGGCAATGCACCAGCTACATTTAAAAATTTGATTTATGAGATCCTATGGGAGTACATTGATAGTTTTCATAACTGTGTACATTGATAATATTCTCATGTTTTATGATAATGCACAAAATCATGTCCCCCATGTTCAATTGGTGTTACAGAGACTGAGAGAGAGCCAATTGTTTACCAACACAGAGAAGCGTTTCTTTAATTGTAACACTGTGAAATCTTTAGGCTTCATCATTTCTCCAAAGGCAATGAACAACAAGAAAGTTAAGGTTATCTTGGATTGGGCAACTCAAGATGTTGAAGTTATCCAATGCTTCTGAGGATTTGCCCATTTTTATAGTTAGTATATTCCTACATTTTCTATGCTAATTTTCTCTGATCATCAGACTTTTTAAACGTTATTCTGTGCCAATGTGCTGAAGAAGCAAATTACACGATTCAAACGCAAGAGCTATTTTATTATGACACCTAAACTCATTGTCCAGATACCTAACAACCATACTTTGTAGAAGTAAATGCCTCAGTTGCTGCCCTTGGAGCAATTATTTCTCAATGGAATCCAGGGACAGGTCAGATACATCCTGTGGCCTAATTTTCCATACAATGAACACCTTCAGAAATAAACTACACTTTTTCATGCAAAGAACTTCTAGCTAATAAATCAGCTTCTGAGGAAGGGAGTCATTATTTTTCCTGGTATCTTGTATATTGATCTTCAGTTTTTACTTTCCTCAAACTTTATAATGTATGGGTATTGAGATGGTCTTAATTTTTGTAGACCTTGATTTTGTCATCGCCTTTAGATCAGTATGAAGAAATGGAAAAGCAGGGGCATTGTTGGGGAATTAAATTGCTGATTTATCTATAAAAATGGAGTCTCATAATAAAAGTTACTACTGCAAAAATAGTTGATTCTAAGGCTCAAGATAAAGGTATTTCTGAATACAATCCTCAACGGATGACAATAAATGAAGATAGAAAATTCAAACATGGTTTACTGTGGAAGGAAAGATGCATTCATTTACTTACTATTGAACTGCAAAGTAATTTGTTAGACTCATGATTCTGCTTTTGCGTGGAATTTTGATATAGCTAAAACTGTGGAACTAAACATAATATATTACTGGTGTTACAATACGTATCTACATTTGATATCTGCAGAAGAACCATCCATGATAGATTTAAATCCATTGATTAGTTACACCCACTTCCTAACCTACATCATCCTGGAATACTATGTCAGAAGATTTCATTGTAGAACTACCCTCTGATAATGGATTGACTGCTATTATTGTGTTAGTGTATTTATTTATTCACAAAAATGGCAAATTTTATACCACTAAAAATCAATCTACTGCAGCCAAAACTAGTAAGTTGTTGCTACAAAATATCATGTGCCCCCTTACTAATAATTTCGGATTGAGGTCCTCAGTTTATCTTCTGAATTTTCTGTGCATTTTTCAGCAATGGAGTGAGAAGTCCAGCTCTTTTCTGCATACCATAAAGCATTTGATGTAAAAAAAGAATGAGTAAATCAACATTTGGAAGCTCATCTATGATGTTATTTGCAAGAATTGATATAATGGTACAACATTTATGTTTGGTAGAATTTTGTCGTAAAAATCTGATTCATGCTTCATTGAACATTTCTTTGTCATCAAGAAGGGTATCATATTCAATTTCTAGATATGTGTGAAGTAGTAAAATCTGTGATATTATGTAGGAATGGTTGTGCACAGTTTCTAATCGACATAAGGAGACTAAGATAGCATTGTTGGAAGAACTGTACAAGAAATATGCAGGTAAAGATAAACATTAGGCCCCGCCATATCAGCCTGGAGAAGTAGTTTGGCTTTCTACTACATGGAAAATGAAAATTCCAACCTTCAATCAATCAATCAGTAGATTTATAGAGTGCTTCTTGTCACCTGAGAGGGTATCCAGGTGCTGGAAGGGCACAATTGATTAGCTGAACAGCCAGGTCCTCAGGGTTTTTGGGAACTTTGGAAGAGATGTGTGGCCCATAGATGAAGCAGTAACTCAATCCATGTCTTAGCTGCTAGGTAGGAGAAGGAGCGACCTTCACATCTGGTATGTTGAATGCGGGGGTGAGGGTTAGAGAAAGGGATGCAGAGTGGATGTGTTTGGCGGGTTGATGGAATCAACATCTTTTCTGTACAGAGAGCCAGCTGTGTTCCCTGAGGTAGGGTGTGATGTGGGTCCATCTAGGGAGATCCATGATGAGTTTGGCTATGGCGTACATGGGATGTGAACTGAGATCCCTGCATAGAGAGCATTGCTGTAATCCAGTAGGCTGGAGAAGAGGGCCTGGGTGATGTGTGTCTTGAACTTTGGTGTAGCTAATTGAATATCTTACGAAGCATGCAGAGAATGAAGAAGCAGGAGGAGGAGACGGAGTTGACCTGAATCATCATGGTCTGCTTGCCGTCCAGAATGAAGCCCAGAGTCCTAGCGTGGTCAGTAAGGGTAAGAGGTGGTCCGAGTTCTGAGGGCCACCAGGATACATCCCATGGGGAGCTTTTGTTTCCAAACCATGTTTTTTTTGGGAAAAGTCATAAGGGATGAAGCTGTGAAACTGGATTACCCCAGCCATGAAAATTCATCCAGTCGTTTGTGCTTCTTTCAAACTGGTAAAAAGCAATTACTCATCTAGTGCAGCCTCCTTCATTTATGGTAGTGGGTTCTGATCTAGAATATGAAGCAGATTTCATGGTATATTGAGGTATGCTTCAATATTTATTGACTTTGCAAAAAAGTCTTCTGGAAGAAAGATCTTGGGAAACAGCTAAACACATTAATGCAGCCTGACTAGTAACGACATTTCATGATTCTCAGTCAAAGAAGCCCAGCACAGGGACTGTGCATGGGGCCGGATGGGAGGGGACATCATGGGATACTGTCAGGATCATCAACATAGTATGCATCACTTTTACTGATCTCATTTTTGTTGGCCTTATTACTCTGCACACTTTACCACTGCTAACCAGTAGTGAAATTGGCTTACACCCAATTAGCACATTTAATTTACTTGTAAAACCCTAGCAAAGTGGTACTACGTGTGCCCGGGGCCTGTAAATTAAATGTTACTAGCGGAGTTGCAGCACTAATTAAACATGTCCCAGGCCTTCCATTGCAGCCTGTGTGTGCAGTTTAAACAAGGCCTGGGTGGTAAATTCCATTCCGCTCGTGGAATTTGTTGCATTTGCGGAATTTGGCATTCCGCGGAGAACTCGGAATTGCCAAAAATTCTGCGATCAGCGTCTTTGCGGAATTTTTTGCTTGTTCGCGCTTTCAAAATGCATGTTTGCGAGATATTTTACCCCGAGCACGCAAACAGTGTTCGCGAACAGGAAAAAAGCATTGCGAACAGGCGGAACAAGCAATTCCGCGTGTTCACGGAACTCTGCGTGCTCGCGGAGAAGTTTTACCGTTTCGCAGAGCTTTGCGTAGGACGACTACACAAATTCCGCCCGCCCCTAGTTTAAACTGCCATTTCGGCTTAGTAAAAAAAAACATCTGCCTGACCTACAACTCCCTTTTTAATACATAAAAAACACCACTAGGATAGTCTTTAAGTAGCCCATAGGTTAGGGTACTGTGTTGTTAAAAAGTTGGACATGTACTTTTAACTTTTACATGAAAAAATCCTTTAATTCGTTTTTCACCACTTCAAGCCCTACTTCTCCCATAGAATATCATTGAGGTACCTTATTACATTTAATAACTGCTAACTTCCAATTGGGAGCAGGAAGGAATATTGAGTTTAGTGTCTAAAAGTTTTTTAATTTAATGCCCTCCTTAATGGTAAAGCCAGAATTTAAGACACAATCCTGAAAAAAATCCACTTTTAGAAAGTTGGAATTTTCATGTCTTAAATAATTGCTACCTGCAGACTGCATATTGGTTCGTATGACTAGTTGTAGGTGGTAGTTGGTCCATGTGTATTACTCCCAGAGAGTGAGACAAAGGGGGAATGGAAGGATGAGTCATCTTTGACTTGATGAAGGGGAGGGGCTGTCACCTATTACACTTGCACATCACAAAGCCTCTGCCTGAGCACAATGACAAAGGGTTTGACACTAGTCGTTTGTGACCCCAGACAAGCTTGGGTCTAGACAGGGAGGAAGGAAATTCCAAACACCTCTGGAGGTGGAAACCTTCAGAACCTTCTCTTCATCAAAGTGGGTACCAGGTATAAATACTGGACCATCAGACCCAACTCTTCAGTGCACCTCTGTACCTTTGGAAGACTCAGAAGGACTGCTGTGCTGCTCTGCAAGAAGGACTGCTATTCAGTTACCCTACTGCCTGAGTGAAAAGGACTAGACCTGCATCTTGAACCCAGGACCACTGATACAACACAGGACTTCGCATTGCAGCCCTCCCGCTTCCCCAGAACTGCTGCTGTGCAACGCATCCTAGAAACAAAACTTCACATTGCAAGCTCCTCATCTACAGCATCCTTGATGACAACACAGGAGTCCACATTATAGCCCCGCAGCTTCCTGAGAACCACCGCTGTGTGATGCATCCTATACGCAAGATCTCACAATTCTCTGCAACTAGGATTCAAGGTACTTTGCTCAGCGCACTTAACTTGGTCCCAGAATCCGGCCCGCAATCCATTGTGGACTGCCTAAACTGGAGACTTTGTCCCAGTCCAGCACAACCAGATAACCATAGTTGGCGCTTTGTGCTTTTAGGCACTATTTTCACTTAAATCTTTAAAATTGCTAATCTCCTTGTGCTACTGAATGGTTTTTTGTCGCTTGGTCTCAAATAAATTGTTAGACCTGTCAGCCTTAAGGTGGTCTTTTCCCAAACCTTTTGCCTACTTACTGCCAATTTTTGCTGAGATTTGTTTTTGTTGGCCATAAGACTTTTACCACTGCTAACCAGTGCTAAAGTGCTAATGCTCACTCCTCTGAACATGGTTTGAATTGCATATACCTGATTGGCATATTTAATTTACTTAGCAGTCCCTTGTAGTGTGGTATACCATGTAACCAGCGCCTGTAAATGAAATGCTAGCAGTGGGCCTGCAGCACCTAGTACTTCCATCATGGTCAGCCTTAACTTTTGACTTTGACTCAGTCTCCCACTACTAGATGTCCGAAATTGGCGCTTTGATCTTTTAGGGGCTAGGTTTCACTAAAAGCTTTAGAAATCCATATCTCCGGTTCCACTGATTAGATTTTTGTCATTTTAATGTCAAATGATTTATTAAAATATACTACTTTCTAAATTGGATTGAGATTTGTTTTGTGTTGCCTTTTCACTTTCTTGTTGTTCGTGTGCTGCATAAGTACTTTACACATTGCCTCTCCGATAAACATGACTGCTTTTTGTGCCAAGCTACCCAGGGTTAAGCCCCGGTTAAGTTAGTGTTTTTTGTGATTTGCCCTGCAAGGGATTGTGGCTGTTGCTTGACCAGGGCTCACACCCTAGTCAACCAGCAACCCAATTTCTCACATAAACGTATCACATTTTTGTGAGGGTGGGTTGATGGTTGACTGGGGTGTGAGCCCTGATCAAGCAGCAACCACAATCCTTGTCAGGATGAGGCACAAGTCAACACAAAACTTAACCTGTGCTCAACCCTCTGGTAGCTTGCCACAGAGAAGTCAGGCTTAATTTATAGGCAATGTGTAAAGTATTTGTGCAACACTTCATACGGTAATAAAGTGAAAAACACCACACAAAAAATATCCCACACCAAGTAAAAAAAACAGATAACACTTTAATATATCAAGACCAAAATGACAAAGATCTGATCAGATCCAAACAGTAGAACTGGAGCTATTAATTAAACAAAAAAATAGCACCTAAAAGCATAAAGCACCAACCTTGGCTATCAGGATGCACTGGACTAGGTCAAAGTGAAAAGTTCAAGCTGACCGCAATGGAGCGTGGGTTGGATCCAGATTCGTCCCACTGAAGGTTTACCTTCTCAAGTTTAGTGCCAGGAGTCCAGTTCACACTGGAGAGTGTCACGAGGAGCAAGGAGAGCATCGTAGGCGGTAGTCGGCATGGTGCAGAGAGCAGGCCGGGTCTTATGGATAGGCAGGCTAGTGATTCACTATGACGGTCATCCATGGTCAATCAATGCTTGCTGTGCAAAGAGACCGGCTGGCGGGCAGCTTGCACTGTATACCTGTGCAAGCAGCAGGGTCCAATCCTGGTCGCAAAGAGCACAAAAGCTTGATTTAAAGAGCGAGCATGCGAGCCACACCAAGGGTCCTGGACCTGACCGGCCCCACTTGGGATCGAGTCCTTGCTGCAAACAGGTCCAGGAGCTGATGGGGAGCCTTTTATGTTTCTGAGTCTCAAATCAGGAGGCCAGCAGACTAGGCCAGGGAGTCACTTTGGGGTCCTGGGTTAAAGATGAATTTGCAGGCCCAGTTCTGTCTCCCTAAGTAACAGGGCAGTAGGCAGCAGGTTAGCACAGCAGGGCAGTAGCTCCTTTAGAGTAGCAGTCGAGCAGAGTGGCACTCCTTTCAGTAGCACAATAGTCCTTCTTCCTGGTGAGGTCCAGTATTTATGTACGGAAAAAACTGAGGGATACCCCTAATTATTCGTCCTAAATCAGGGTATAGAAAATTGAATGTAAAGAAGCAAAGATTTAGGAAACAGGATTAATATCTTAATTTAAACAAACATAACCAGCATAGCTCTTGTAAGCAAAACTAATTAGAAAAACTATTTTTATAACAAATGTTTAATAGTTTTGAATAAAGAAATAGAGTTCATTTTTAAATTTAACATACATACATAGGAATAATCACAGTTATTTAATTGTTATATATATGCAGATGATGAGACAGAGATGACATAGATGGTCTCCACAAGATGAACATCAAAAAATACACAATATAAAACAGACACAATCAAAATCACAATCTTTGCAATCTGTTACACAATTAATTCAATGTGTCAATGGCCTTAGGATGTTTCCATAATCCTACGCGCGTTTCCGCATGTGCCTTCGTCAGGGGGCCATACAGTATGTTCGCCAGTGCCTAGATAAAATACAGACAGCTATCAAGAGCATGCTTAATCAACCAGTAGATACAATCACAAACAACTATTTAATGCCCATACTTCACATAATGTATGTGGCATTATAAATGGAGAAACATTTAAAATCACTAGTCAACCTTTCATATTTTAGGGTCTCTTAACATGAGCTAAAAATGTTTTACACCTTAAAAACCATCACCAACAGTGGGTTTGTATCAAGTACCTATGTAGTTCTAACATACAGAAAGAAAGACCAAGGACTTTTTGAAGATAGTCACTTAGGATAGAAAAGTCAAAAAGATATGCAAAAACAAGCAGATGGATGTACGTAGATGGAGGTCAAATGGAATAAAGCCATTAGAGTAATAGTAACTCACAAATTTGGTTTGGAGGAGCAAAGAAAACGCTAGCGCATCAATGGTGCTTCACATCGGCTCTGTCACCAACTGTGCACATACGGTTACTAACTGTTGAAAAAGGAATGAAATATTATACGATAGGTGTGTTGTAAGGGTTATTGGTGCAAGTAAAGCCTGGGTGGCAAAGATATGAGACCGACCTGTGTTCAACTGGTCGTCTCTTCTTATCAAATCGTGTGCATCATGTGGTACGATTACTTAGTATAGGTGCTTCATATATGGGAAATCAGATAGGACTTGAAATACGGTTATCTAGAAAATAGGGAATACAACCGGGTTGGAATGATATTGCGAACATTTAAGCTTGCGTGTTTCACAGTAGGCTCACAAGGAATATGACGATGCTAGCATGGCGGCTTACTGTTGTAACTTGCGTTTATCTGCTGCTCAGCCAGAATGAGTGTAGTGTGGAATGTTGGATGGATGGAATGTTGGATGTCTGTGAATGTCAGTTGGGTATGGGCTGAGCAGCAGGACAGCTGCTCCTGGTGGGGTTTTCCTGATTTATACTTGTAACAACTTAAATAAAGAACTTAACTAATCTACGCTATAAGTCCAGTACTTCATTTTGATTACAACATTTTGGCGATGGTTTTGAAGAAGAATCCACGTGTGCAATTTGAAAAAAAACGAAAACAACATAACAGATATGTGACAGGAACTGAAAAGTGAAGCCAAAGGATGTTGAAAAACTAAGTATCGACAGAAACAGAGAACTGAAACCAAGAAAATCACAAGGTAAAAGACATCTTTGTGGTAATTAAGTATGTGACGCTATCTGGCACCCAAACCCCACCAGTGACCCTGCCAACGGTCGCCCTTTAACCCAAGCGTGCCAGATTCAGTGTTAATCATGGACAAAATACGAGCTTCAGTATTTCACTTTGAATATGGTGATTGGGGGCAAAGATCGGGCCCCATTGCTAATTGTTGAAAGATTTGGTCTCAGTGTGAAGAATCTGTGTGTGTTGATCGGGGGCAAAGATCGAGCCCCGGTGTTTACTTTTGAAATATATTACTCGGGGGCAAAGATCGGGCCCCGGTGTAGAGTACTCACCATGTATCAGTGTGGGATACTGTAATTATTCACACATTAAGAAGTGTGTTCGTGAGCAGTGATCGAGCCCCGGTGTAACTGTTGAGAAAATATGACGATCGGGGGCAAAGATCGGGCCCCGGTGTGAAGTGTTGACGATGCAGTGAGAGGTGATTGATAACCACACCTTGAATCGGGGGCAAGGATCAGGTCCCAGTGCGAGGTGACCATGAGGAGTGTTGTTCGGGGGCAGAGATCGGGCTCCGGTGTACGCTGATGGAATTTGTTTGAGACGATTTTAAAATCCTTTTATTGGCAAAGATGAAATGATACCATGATTCCTGTTCTGTCGTAATTAAGACCAAAGGCGGTGGCTATTTTTGGACAATTTTAGTTAAGCTTTCTGGCGATTCACACAGTATTATTATTATTTTTTTAATGATGATAGTTTAAACTCATTGCAACGAATTCAGCTCGTGCTCACCGACCTTTGAATCAGCGCGAGCCCGGTATTCTCTTCAAGCATTGTTCTTCAACTTTCATGTTTTAATGCATGTACGTGCTGACAACCACCCGGCTTTGCGTAATGAATGTGCTGCCATCTTGTGGTTGCCTGAAGCACACAAAACTTGATAGTGTTATTCATTTTACGTGTCCTCCGTGCTGCACCCATTGCATCAGTCTTCATTACTAAATGGTATTTTCAGTAAGATTTCGTTTGTAAGCTAATAGAACAGTCAGGAGCTTCAATAGCTTGACAACAAGAAAGACTGTGATTATTATTATTTTTTTTTCAAGTAACATGCAACAGTGTTTGTGAATGACTATCATTCTCAGCGTGCCTACAATTTATTGTTTTTTTTTCAATGTGTTTGGAGATCTTCGCTTAACCTTTCTGCCGATGTATGCTAACCACATTATAGTTATGTGCAATAGGGTTTATTGAAAGTCGCTAGTACATTGATGTGTGAATATGGGCAGCGCGCCTGAGGTAACTAGAATGGGGACTGAGAGCATGTTTAAAAAAAAAGGGAAAAAAGGGGCATAGAGCCCAGAAGAAGTTGAAACAGGACAAAGGTCCCAGTATTGGAAACAGGTCTGAGAGACTATTTTGGAGACAATTTCCTTGAATTTGAAACACAACGAAGAGCTAAAAAAAAACGGGGACAAAAGCCTGTGTTAGGGACAAAGGTCCCAGAACTTGATCCACAACAGGGACAAGGATCCCAGACGTAAAAGATTGTTGTGTATGAGTTGGTGTGAGTTGTTAGGCCACTCATTGGTTCGAGTTGTGTATGAGATGGCTGTGTTTTAGTTAAGTCACTCATTACTATGTATTGGTTGTTGACTGATAGTATGTGAATAAGTCACCCATTGACTTAGTGCCAGAAATTGAACCACAACAGTTAGCTCTAAATGGGGACAGGGGTCTCAGAAGTGGAAGATTGTTGTGCATGAGTTGGCGTTGAGGTGTTAGGCAACTCATTGGTTGGAGTCGTGTATGAGATGGCTGTGTTTTGTTAAGTCACTCATTATTAGGTATGGTTTGTTGTATTATATGTGTGAACGTGACACTGATTGTATTGGTGTTTGAGTTTTGGAATGTTGGATAGAAGTGTATGAGGGTGACCGTTTTCTGACCTGCGGTGCGCGTGGTGTCTCCTGATATATGTATTGGTTCAAGGGTTGTTCCCTGTATGTTGTTTGTTGTACCGGTCTGGCCAACTGGTGTGATCTATGGCATATAGGTTTTGTATATGATGTAGGATGGTGGTTTATTTCAGGAGGTGATGTGATACTTTGGTCAGAATGTAATGTGGTGTGAAATCTTATGTGCGAGATGAGATGTAGTATGGTGTGATAGGGTGTTTCTTTTATGTGAGTTTGATGAGAAGTGGTATGGTGTGACAGGTTGTGATGTGAGATGTTTATATTGTATTGCATTATTTTTCTTATTATTAGTGCATTGTATTCAATTTCTTGACTATAGGTTATTTGCCATATTGTCATTATTTTAAGTGTTTTATCTAATCTATTTCACAATGCACTTGTTCCCCGTAAAGAAGGGAGATATGTTGTAACTTGCGTTTATCTGCTGCTCAGCCAGAATGAGTGTAGTGTGGAATGTTGGATGGATGGAATGTTGGATGTCTGTGAATGTCAGTTGGGTATGGGCTGAGCAGCAGGACAGCTGCTCCTGGTGGGGTTTTCCTGATTTATACTTGTAACAACTTAAATAAAGAACTTAACTAATCTACGCTATAAGTCCAGTACTTCATTTTGATTACAACACTTACCTCGAGGGAGGTCCAAAATAACGTCAATTATGATGGAGAGATAGTTGTAGCTTAGTCATTAGAGGTAAAGATATCTGGAATACGGAAAGCAACGTGTTAGATGTGTTGTTTGAATGGGACCCATGCCTACGAGTAATAAAATTCTACGGCGGATGGGGATTGGCTTACTTGAGTTTGAAAAGAGACTCAACCAAAAATCTCATCGTTCGCTTAGGTTTTTGGGTCCATTAGGCCGGAAAGTCGTCTCTCACATTCCCCGAAGCTCCGACGGGAGAGTTGGAGACATGAACTCAGAATGTGTGTTAAATAGACGAGTCCTGGGTGTGCGGGGCCAATGGTACAAGCGCTTCCGCTATGATAAAAGGTAGAGGGATGGACTGTCGTGCACAAACGTCACTGAGCCAAGGAAAGAGCGGCGGCCATCTTGTAAGGGATAACTAATGAAGAAAGCATGATACAAAATGCAAAATTTGATCTATGAAAGGTTACCTTGGTAGAGAACCATACATTACTGATATAGGTGCTGTACAGGCCGTACAGGAATGATTTAGTTTCATGTGGGAAAAGGATTTTTCAGGAAAAATTTAAAAATACAATTAAAAATAATAACCCTACATATCAGCTACAATTGTGTTTGATAACTTGTTCCCAAGGAATTTCGCTGTTCATACCATTAAGGTATGTATTAAGATAGAAAATCCAAAAGACTTCTCTTTTTTTACGTATGTTGGTACTCATTGTGTTGGAATTGTTTCTAATTTTTTCCAACATGAGCCAACGTATTTGGTCTGCAGTATGGTTAGCTTCCATATAGTGACGAACCAAAGGGGCTTGAATTTTTTGGGTGCATATGGCTGACCTGTGTTCTGTCAGTCTGGCGGACAGCATGCGTGCTGTCTCACCTACGTAACCTTGGTTACAAGGGCACAGTAATAGGTAGATTACATTGGTAGTCTTACAGCTCGTGAGGGGTATATTGCGGTTATTGAACGAAAATTGTTTTGTTTCCATCGCAAATTAACATGCTGTGCAGGAAAGGCACTTGAAGTTGCCTGTTACTTTAGCTAACCCGGTGATGGATGACTGGGTTTGGGTGACAGCAAGTTTGGTTGGCATACGTGATCTGACTACGAGATCTTTGAGGTTTTTATTTTTCCTATATGCATATAGGGGTTTAGGTAAAGCTTGATTTTTAGGCTTAGTGGCATTCAAAATGTGCCAATTTGAATTGATGATGTGACACACTTTTTCGTTCATGGTGGAATGTCTTGATACAAAGACTAATCTTGAATTTGTAATTTTGGGGTGTGATGTTAATAGATGTTGTCTGTCGTAGAATCTTGCTCGTTTGTACGAATCTCGTATGAGGCGTTTGGGGTAACCTCTTGTAAGGACCAGTATTTATACATAATTGTGCTTTTGAAGTGGGGAGAAGCTTCTAGAGGCATACCTGTGAAGTACAGTGATGCCCTGCCTTCCTGGACCTGATTGCAGACTAACTACAAGGGGCATGCATCCCTTTGTTTGTTTTGAGAAAGAGCACAGCCTATTCAAGTGTAAGTGGGTCTTGGATCCACTCTTCTTACCTATCCTACCAGTGATGGCCCCCCAGTCACGTTGAGCTCCCCATTGTGTGTGGCTGTCTAGAAGGAATACACAAGCAACAACTGTCAGCTGCATCCTTTCATGTGACCCAAAGGCAAGTAGCAGGCACCAAATGGCTAAGGCAACAAAATGCCAACTTTCTAAAAGTGGCATTTTCAGAATTTGCAATTTAAAATCTGACCTCCATAGGCTAGGATTATGGATTGTGATCCTGGAGACACAAAACATCAAGGGGGTTACCTATGGGAGATGTAAACATTAAAAGTGCATGCCCTACTTTTTAAATACATTTAACCCTGCCTTCCGTGCTGTCCAGGGCCAACGTATGAAATGTATTAAAAAGTAAGTTTTCGGCCTGGCAAAAGTTTTATTTTTCCAGATCATACTGGCAGTTTAAAACTGCACACACACAGGCTGCAATAGCAGGCCTGGGACATGCTTAATATAGCTACTTATTTGGGTGGCACAAACGGTGCTGCAGACCCACTAGTAGCATTTAATTTACAGGCCCTGGGCACATGTAGTGCCACTTCACTAGGGACCTATAGGTAAATTAAATAAGCCAATTTAGGTGTGAGCCAATGTTACCATGTTTTAAGGAGAAAGCACAAGCACTGTATCACTGGTCAGCAGTGGTAAAGTGCACAATATCCTAAGGCCAACAAAACGAATTCATTAAAAAAAAAATGGAGGAGGAAAGGAAAAAGTCTGGGTATGACCCTGCAGAGAGGGCCAAGTCCAGCAATTTTACTCTATGTTTCTAAATTGTTGTGGGATTTTTCATCTGTTGTATTTTCACTTTATAACTGTTTGAAGTGCTGCATAAATACCTTACACATTGCCTCTAAGTTAAGACTGACTGCTAGTGTGTTAAGTTACCAGAGTGTTAAGCGCAGGTAAATATGTGGTTTGCTTGTGATTTCACCCTGACAGAAATTGTGGTTGCTGCTCGAGTAGGGGTTCACCCCATCAACCAGTAACCCAATTTTCACCAATTGGAATGCCGTTGTTGTTGGAGTACTGCCATCAAGGTTTGATTGGAAACCTTCTTTAAAGGCAGTATTGTTTGTGATATTCTTTTTTGGACTAATCTTACATTCTTTAAAAAAAAAAAAAAATTGAGTTTGGGAAAACACAGGTACATAAGTATACACAGTATCATAAAACAGGACTCAAAATTTAATTGTATACATATCCATGCTAAGGTACTGTTCAAGGAGAAACTGAATCATGTCTGTTGTATAAGAATAGGAGGGATAGGGTACTAGGATAGGCATGTATGGCAGACAGTACAATACAAAAGGAGTGAAGTAGTTCATTTGAATAGTGGAAATCATTGTATCAATATGGATCAATACCACCTATCAAGATAATAATAAACAAAAAGAACCATAAATCAAGCTGTTTTCACTGTAGTAACATAGGGAGTCATAAAGCATTGTAGTAGAGGATCTCATATAGGCCAATATTCTGATTATGTATGGACAGTATAAGGAAGGGGGTAAGGGTGAGTTATTGCCAGAGGGATGTGGAACAGCTAGTGTGTATGAGTCCCCTGCAGCGATCCGGAGTGGGGGACTGGCAGAAGTGATGGTTATGAGTCAGCTGATTGGTCATCATGGAGGGTCTCTGGTGTGGGAATGTGGGAACCCTGGGACATCTCAGTAGATGCAAGCAAATAGTCATTCAGGGGTTGCCATATGTCTATCGGTCTGGAGGTTGTGGGTATGAGAGAATCGCATAACTCCCTGCTGGTGTCACAATACATCACGCTGGGGTGGCAGTTATCAATTGTGGGGATTGGCATCTACCCTGGTAAAAAGCTATTTCACACTTGGCCAGCAGCAGTGCTATGGGAATTAATCGCCTGGTGCTTCTCGGCAGATCTAATACATATTCCAACAGAGCTAGGAGTGGGGCAGGGTCCAGATTAATTTCCACCATTCTAATCATTCGGGAGAAAACTTTCCCCACAAGTGTGCAATGTGCCCATATGCCCACGCCATTTGTAAGGAATCCACTCTGGAGATTTGGCATTTGGGACATTCGGAAGGTCGTGTGTGATATGTTGGCTTTCAATGTGCTGTGTATGTGACGCATAATGAAACAGTCCATACTGTGGGCCCCAGTGAAGCGCGCATCAGTGGAATGCATTAGGACATGTCCATCTGGGAAAATGTCCCCAAACGCGTGCAGTCCATATTTCGTTAATCTGCCTTTGACCAGGGTTTAGCAGGTAATGGGGAGCCAGGGGTTATCTAATAGTGTTAAGGCTGTAAAGTAAAGGAGGGAGAACACAGGATACGCTGAAGCGTCTGCCATTCTCAGCATGTGGTGGACAAGGTTTGAACATCTTGGAAATCAGGAGGGAGTCCCTGGAGTGTAGAGAAGCTAGAGGGGTCGAGCCAAGTCCACCTTCGGTTAGGTATACATAAGCCTGGCATCTGCATGGTACCAGTGATGTGTGTACTGACATTGTGCCACCAGGGTGTATAGGTGGAGGTGGAGCACTCCGAACATGCCCCTCTCTTATGGGAGCACCAGTGTGTCACAGCTGACGTGGGGCCGCCTGCCGGCCCGGATGATTTTAAGTAGCAGTCTGCGTAATGTAGCAATGAATGAGTTGGTGAGTGGTATGGGAATATTTAAAAAGAAGTAAAGGAACTGGGGAAGACAACATCTTGATTACTGCAATCTAAAGTTACATTCTTGACTTGGAGTGACAATATCTCATTCCAGCTAAAGACTTCAAACTTCTTATTTGATTTGGCTCTATGAACGTATAATGAACTGCTGTCATTATCATTCAAATGTAGTTGATGGATTAGGTGTTCATGCATATATTGCTATGCTCAGAGGAGTTAGGATACATACTAATATTGCCCACGATATGTTGCAAGGGAACCATTTGTATACATGAGCATGCATAGCTACAGAGTGTGACAGATCTCAAAAAGGTATATCATATACAATATATTAGCTTGTTAAGTTCAGGAGACTAAATAGTAATATTGTTTGTTTACTCAGGAATCGAACACATGAGATGAATACATACCATATCCAAGAGTGGGAGCTACGCAAAGACATTTGTTTTTGGCAGTCTCCTTTTCTTATGTGTTCTTGGAATTGGCTTACAGCGTCCTTGGAGTGCAAGGTGGGTGAGACGGCGCAGCATCAAAGTCCAGGCATCCCTGCAGTGGAACCTTCAGTCTGGTAATGACTGCCAAACTGAGTTTCAGGTCTAAGAATTATCGCCTAGAACCAACACCTCTGTTTTATCTGCATTCATATTCAAAAGGCTCAGAGTTACTATAACATTTTTGTGTTGGGAATTGCAAATCAAGAGCATAGTTAAAATAAAGACTGAATGCAGCTCTCAGAAACAAGTTTAGAAGAACCTTTGGATATGTAACAGTCATTAAACTCAGGTTGATGATGGACAGAGTGCTAACACCTTTCAAAATCTCACCCACAGTCAAGAGATCTGGGTTAAATCCATTGTTCTTTTACTCACCATGCCACCCCAGTTTGGACCCAGCCATATGCAAATCAGTCCTGACCCTGCTCCCCATGGGAACAGTCCAGCCCGTATTACCAGGCCAGGTATTCCCTGGACTGAAAATAAGCATCCTGGGGCCAGTTTTGGGGTATCACCCCCTCATCAACCAGGCTAGCTGGAATCCAGTGGCACAGTGAGCAAGGGACCCACTTCTGAGCATATCTTTGGCCACTTATGGCGAACGCAGAAAACACAGCAAGATGATGGACAGAGAGCTGAAAATGTTCAAACAAGTGCTTTTAGTCAAGAGACCTGGGTTAGATCCATTGTTCTTTTGCTCACCATGCTACCCCAGTTTGGGCCCAGCCATATGCAAATCAGTCTTGACCCTGCTCCCTGTGGCAACAGTCCAGCCCAAACTGCCAGGCCAGGTCCTCCTTGGACCGGAAACAAGCATCCGGGGACTGGTTTCGGGGTATTCTCCCTCATCAGCCGGAGTGGCTTGAAGCCAGTGGCACAGCGAGCCAGGGACCCATAATAGAATTTCAACAATATCCTCATCAAATATTAAAAGCAAACATTTTGAAAATGGCATATTAAAAAGTGACATGAATATTTACATAAAACTAAAGGTCAGGATTTATAAAATAAGCGTATAAAAGACAATTTTAACAAATATATATTAAAAAGTAATATATTCATAATTAAACTAAGTTTTAAATAAATCACATTTTATTACTGACCAATCACATGCACAACTATAACAGTTAAGCATTAGAAAATCTCAATGAATAGTTGATGTGTATAAATAGCAAATGCCACAAACAAACAAGTCTGATGCCAAACGGGACTAAGAGGAGAGGAGATTATTCCTCTCAATGACTGAAGCAACTACAAGTAAAACTGAAGTGCATGTTTTATTTATTTAATATTAAAAATAGATCTGAGAACTCTTAAGAAACCCGTTCATGTAATTCAAAATTATATTTTCTGAAAATGTTTATGATTGCATACACTAGAAAAGAAGACAGCTCCACATTTTTCAGAAAATTTATACTTACACAGCTCATGTAGACAAACAGTCAGTAAGATAAACATATATTTATTTATGTAAGTATAGAAACAAAAGTAATAAGAAGTGGGCGGAAGCAGATGATTCCTACAAAGGTTTGGAGGTTGCATATTATTGCCATCCATGATGACTGATACAGGTTTTATAACTGGGCATCATAGGAGACTTCACAAAGTACATAATCCTTTTATTCGTGCAGAAACAAATGATCACGTATGAAGCTGTTTCTTGAAGAACACTCATTATCTTTATAGTCTTTATATTAAAAAAGTCTTTATGATTTCCCTCCACTGAGGGTTAATTTCTTAGGGTACCCTCCTGAGCATAATGGCTCTTGCAATTTTGTGTCTCCAGTAACAGGTTATTGAAAATAAATGTGTTCCCAAAGCCTGGAAGTGAAAAGGGTTAGCTCATCAGGTCATTGTACAGATCTCCAGCCTGTGTTCATTCAATCCTCTAGATCGGCTTAATTGCAAGGCTTGAAAGATCCCTCCCACTCTTCTCTCCTGTTATCTAAGTGCATGATTAGTTGGTGGCATGTCCAACCAGTTTCCTTTTCCTCCTTTCTGTTTTCTATTGTTTCGACATGAATGGTGGGCACTCCCCTTTTAAGCGAGTATCCCTGTCTACCATTTTATCAGATGTACAAAAGGTAATGGGAGGAGAACCTGCAATATGACTAGCTACTGGCAATCTCTCGGGGTAGAATTGCACCCATTGTTTTTTTGCCTACTATGCTACCTCAGTTTTGTTCCAGTCATATGCAAATCAATCTTAACTCTGCTCCAATTGGACCAGTTCTGCCTAAACTACCAAGCCAGGCCCTCCCCAAACCAGAACAAAAGCAACCAAAGACTGGTTTTGCTCTGATTGGGGCACGTTAGTAGGGTGTAGCTTGGTTCCAGTGGTGCATGGCACAGTGAGCATGGGACGCCCATCTGGGGACACCCTTACTCCTTAGAGTATTACTTCAAAGACGCAAGAAGTGATTGGAGGAATGCCTGAAATAAATCTAACCACAACCAATTGCTCAGGGTGTCATCCAATCCATTGTACTTTTGCCCACCATGCCACCCCAGTTTGGACTTAGCCATATTCAAACCAGTGTTTACCATCTCCAATAGGAACAGTCGAGCCTGAACCACCAGGACAGGTCTTCCCCACACTGGAACACAAGCAGCCCAAGACAGGGTTTGCACTGATTGGGGGTCATCAGTTGGGTGTAGGTTAGTTGCAGCGGCATAGTGGCACAGTAAGCATGGGACCT
This sequence comes from Triturus cristatus, assembly GCF_964204655.1. Lineage (NCBI taxonomy): Eukaryota > Metazoa > Chordata > Amphibia > Caudata > Salamandridae > Triturus > Triturus cristatus. The sequence goes on from NC_140583.1 coordinate 387,593,147, forward strand.
ACATCTGGTCATCATAGCCTTGTCTCTCAGTATGTTAAATTAAGCAAACAAAAAGTGATGGGAGGAATGCCTGCAATAAGTTTAACTATTGGCAATCATGCAGGGTAGTTTACCAGCCCACATTTCTTTTCCTACCATGCCACCTCAGTGTGGACACAGCCATTTGCAAATCAGCCTTAACCCTGTTCCAATATGAACAGTGCAGCATTAACTACCATGACAAGTCCTTCCCAAACCAGAACATAAGCAACCCAAGACCAGTTTCACCATAGCTGGGGCTCATGAGGTGGGTGCAGCTTGGGTCCAGTGGCACAATGATCATGGGAACCACATCTTGTCATATTCTTGTCACTTGGTACATTACGTTACACATACAAGAGCTTATGGGAGGAATGCCTACAATAGGTCTAACCACTGGCAATTGCATGCATTTCAACCCGTTGTTCTTTTTCCCACCATGTCATCTCAGTGTGGACACAGCCATATGCAAATCAGTCTTAACTCTGCTCTAATAGGAACAGTTCAGCCTTTACTGCCATGAAAAGGCCCCAGTGAACTAGAACACAAGCAACCCAAGACCAGTTTCAATAAGTTGGGGCTAGTCAGTTGGGTACAGCTTGGGTCCAGTGGCACAGTGAGCATGGACCCACATCTTGTCATATTCTTGCCACTTGGTTACATTAAGCATGCAAATGTTTATGGAAGGAATGCCTACAATAAGTCAAACCAATGGCCATTGCAAGCATTCCAACCCATTGTTCTTTTGGCCACCATGCCACCTTAGTTTCAGACTCAGCCATATGCAAATGTGTCTTAACTGTGCTCCAATGGGACCAATCCTGCCCAAAATGCCAGGTCAGGTCCGTCCGTTACACACACAAACTAGGAGAGGTCCTTGGATGGCAGTTAGGGATGGACAGCTCCTACTGGAGCAGGATCTAGGCTGATTTGCACATGGCTGGGTCTTAATTGAGGTGTCATTATAGGCAAAAAAGATGGACTGGGATGTAGCTCCATTAGTTACCAGTGACTGAGATTAACACAAGCATTCTACACATCACTTTATGTATATTTCAGTGTGATGCCATATAGTGACAGCTATGCCCAGATATTGAACTCAGGTACAACAGGGCAACCCAGTCTTCCTTCAGGAGCTAAGTAAACAATCTGTACACCTAGAGAGTACCAAAGGAATTCTTTTCTAACACAAGCTTGTAAACATTAGGGTTTGGTCACACATGATGCAATCAAAATGAATCTATCAATGAGTACAGTTTGTATGAATAATTCATTAAGGGCAAATATATATTTGCAAAGCAAAGGGATAAACATAGGGTCACATATATACAATACATTCCATATATTACATACAACTAGCCAATGTGTTTAGCTTTTTACAATAGTCCTTATGTGGCGTACTGTGTCACTCAGCCTTATAGCATAGTCTGAGATGGGAGTACAAAAAAATATGATACATATGATTTTATTTAATGGGCTGATGTGAGTAGGTTTTCGACATGTTGGTCTCTTTACGGCAAACATTCATGAGATCATCTTCAGGACAATGTTTAAAGAAAAGGACCATCTAAAATATATTTAAAGACCTCCATGTAAACAGATGCCAAAAGGTCCAAGAACATTTATTAAGAACAGTACGTGAAGTAACCTTCCAAAATCAGCAGAACATCAATGGCCTATTAAACTGCTTTTTAATTCTCATGAATATAACAAATTGCATCTAAGGGGGCTGATTTAATCTCCACCTTCACAATATGTATGAATTTATGGCAATATATTTAATAGCCAGACCACCGCAGCATGAAAGTCAACTATCTGCAATTGTGGAGATCCACAGATATGTGTGCCATGCGCACTTCGTCACATTGAAAAACAGCTGAATCCAACTGATGAGCCCCAACTATGGTGGAACGGTCTTGGGTTGCTATGCCCAGTTCAGGCTGGTTTAATGTCAGGTGGGATTGTAGGCAAACAAACAATGGACTACGATGACCAAGTAATTTCCAGTAGCTGAATCAATTCATGAATCCTACGGATAACTTTTTTGTGTACATTTTCTGCCTACCATTTTGGTGCTTTCTTCTGCATGACAGCTGTTGTGGTTCTATGCCTTCACCCTGAAGATGGCACCAGTTTTCTCTGCGGACCACTGGCAGAATATTGTGGTAAAAACCTTTGGTTGCAAAAATATCTTTTACCACAATATCATGCTCCTATACTTATGATGGTAAGTAAATAAATATCAAAAACATATAGTTGATGCTAATACCCTAAAAAAATATTGTGTTTTTTTACTTAAAGTTTAAAGTAGTAAATGTTAACTATTTTAATATATACATTTAATATAATGTAAATGAAATAAACGTCACTAATAAGTAATACTATATATAAATATATACTTTTATAAACACACAAACGCATACATAGGTGCATATGTGTGTGGATATATGGAGCCGAAATGGGTAGGTAGCGTTTGTGTCAGCCAATAATTTTGAGTGAGTCACAAAACCCCGGTGGTCCTGTTTCTTTTGTTGCTTGTGACATCAGAGTCTGTTTGAAATACTGCAGCATGAATCGCAGCCGCTATGGTACACCCCCAATCTGGTGGATGCCACCAACTGCTGCAGTACGAGGAAATGCTTGACTTCATGGTTTTCGCCGTCCCCACAGTAATCTTCTGATTGAGAAGACTAAAGGGTCTGAAAGGTTGAGCATCGGGGTCACACATGGCAGACTTGGCCTGAATGAACTAATTATTTCCTTAAGTCCAATAGAAAGGTGGCACAACTTTTTCGACGGAAAGCTCTGTAGTTACAATCCACCATTTACCAATTTATTCAATAATTCTTTTTTTTTTTCGTTATGATAGCTTTAGACAAAAGCAGTCTCTAGCTGCACATTTTCCCTATGTTATCCCCAAAAAATAAATGCATGCCTGATGTGTTAACTAACAAATACAGCTATAAAAAACATAAAAGGTCTAAATAACTTGGAATCAACAGCATACTCTCTCATATAGCCTGAAGTAAAAAAAACATTGACAAGCTAACCAACAACACCAAACCAAACTAATAACGCCTCATTTAAATAAAGCACACAAAGCTTATTCCTAAAGAAAAGTAAACCATAAAAGCACTGGAGGGTCTGTAGCTGTGCAAGATCCAGACTTTGAGCTCTTTCTCCTAAAGAGATATTCCAAATGATATTTCCCAAACAAAAATGCAGAAGTAAAAGTTTGAAAATAAAATAGGTTTCATATCAGATCTATTGATTCCCTCCAAAACAAGAAAAAAATCAGCAAAAAACACTTTTAAATTGAATTATAAAGGACAAGAATTGTTGGAAATAAAAATTCCAATACATTTTCAATAAAAACAAACAAAGAGTGTAATGCAATTTCAAAAGAGACGCTTTTCAAAACCTGCAAACTCATAACCTTACATATTCCAACTGCACCCCCAATTTTGTTACCAACTTCTACAAATACACTATCTTTACACCCCAACATTGTTACTAACTCTCATATCAGCCGCGGTCTGTGCAGGTAAGAGAAGTTGGGCCCGGTGGGGGGGATTTCAACAGTGTCCTTAGGGCCACATGAAATGCCCCCCTTCTGTGGCACTTACCTAAGTGCACCATGTGCCATGCACAACATAGTGCATGACACACAGTACACTGACGTGATGGAAGTGCTGCATGGTGGCATCATCTGCTGCGGCACATTCCTGTGGTCATGGCATGCCACGCCATGGTACCACCAGGGTTCCGACCGCCAGCCCGGCGGTCCTATCCAAATTTAGCAGTCGTAATCAGGCCCTAAGTCGGGTATACGTCCAATACTTAGGGCCTGATTACAAGTATGGCGGTAAGGGAACTTCTATCAAAACAGCATCGGAAACCCCACCACCTAGTTGGCGGTCCATCCACTGCATTACAACATTGGTGGTTTGCAGGGCAAAAGACCACCGCATCACTAGCGCCACTGCCAGTCAGTCACCAACTGCCCGGATTGTAGTAAGGAGAAAGCAGCTGTCAGAGGATGGTACAGACAAGTTCACCGCCATTGGAATTATGAGTTGCCTTTCTGTTGAGCCAACTGTGGTGGGAAGACCGCCTGCTTTGAGTCATCAGAATCAAAAGGAATTGGGGTGCATATTCATCCATTTCCTTTTCTTACCTTCAGTCTCCCATGTGGATTCCTTCCAACAGAAACCCCTTCAGAACAGCATCTGAACTAGGCCTGGGCAAAAATTTCGTTCTGTTCGCGGAAATTGCGATAATTTGACATTTTCGCGTTCCGCGGAGAGCACGAAAATGTCAAAATTTCCGCTTTCCGCAGCTTGGCGATAACTTGTGTCTTGCTCGCGCTGTAAAATAATACATTCTCGTGCGCACGCGATCGCCTTACCTGAATCCCTGCGTTCGCCGACAAGTTTTCTTGATCCGGTCGCGTTTTCCATGAGATGTTGGATTGTTTTTAGCCATTTGCGATGTCTCGCGAAAGTTCGCACCCGTAGTGACGTCATGCGTCGCGCGATCACGTCTTTCTTCTCGCGATCATGCACCGCGAGACAACTCAAAACAAGATGGCCGCACCCGCGAGCAACCACATGGGTAAGTTGGCGACCCGCAACCATGCAGAAAATCTCGTGAACATGCGGGAAAAGAAATTCCGCATCTTCGCGATATTTCCGCTTGTTTGCGATAATTTTAAACATTTTCGCGATAATTTGCGAAAGTGGATTTCGCAAATTCCGCCCACCCCTAATCTGAACCCAAAAGAAAAGGGCCCTGTTGGCGCCGAAATCAAGGTAAGCCCGTTTTGCAGTATTTACCCATTAACTGGACTTTGCACATATGGTCTAGACACCAGCAATGGGAAAGTACCCATAGTATGTATTTTTTTCACGTGTGTCATGCATATGTGTACATTTTACACTTGTGCAATTAAAATATACACACATGCATCGACACATATGAAAAATATTCTGCGATGTCACAAACACCGCTGCTGGCCTACCGGTGACATCGCAATACGATGGAGGGAGACCACCACCACGGCGGTCTTCTTGGGACTGCTGTAATGGCGGTATGGCAGTAAGACTGCCAAACTGGCAATCAGGCCCTAAATCAGTAAATACACACTAACCTAGTATTTAAAACGATATCATATACAGCATGCAGCCAACCTACTTAATCTAATCACATATAAAATTACATTTTTCTTACCTGATTCAATGATCAGGAACTTGCTGCCTCTGTCCTCAATGTCTGCAATGCAATGAAATAAAAAGGCTTCTAAATATGACATGGTGAATGAAATGAAAACGACCCTACAAATAAATTGCAGTCAATGTAAAAAATATATTTTTTTTTTCAGTTACAATTGTTTGAAAAAACTATAATCATTTTTATGTTCAGTAAACAATTTTAATTGTACCAACAATGGGGCCGATTCCGATCCTGGAAAAATTTTCTCCGTACGAATCGTATCCGGATTTTTTCCCGTCCGAATCGTACAAGTACCGTACAAACTGGCAAGTATGATTCGCATGGAAAAAAATACATACGAATCGCATTGGGAAAATTCCCCAACACGTCCTCGGGTCGGAAAAAGTGTCCGACACGTCCCCGGACAATTTTACGTACGAATCGTAAAACTGAAGTCCGAGCGCGCAAGTACGATCCATCCCGTCCGTCCGATTGTACAACCGTATGGAAAAAACACCGCATGGAGCGAACTTCAATAGCAGCCATGGAAACATGTGCCCGCATACGTGCTGTCCCCCCCCAGCCCCCCGTATGTACGCGCCGTCCCCCCCAGACCCCCCGCGGATGGACGCGCCGTACCCCCAGCCCCCCCGCGGATGGACGTGCCGTACCCCCAGCCCCCCTCCGTGTATGTCTGGTGCGGACCCCCACCCCCGTATGTACGGTGCGGACCCCCACCCCCGTATGTACGGTGCGGACCCCCACCCCCGTATGTACGGCGTGGACCCCCACCCCCGTATGTACGGCGCGGACCCCAAGCACGTATCGCTGGGGGTCCGCGCCATACATACGGGGCGGCCTGGGGGGGTGTTCGGCGCATACATACGGGGGGCTGGGGGGTGTTCGGCGCGTACATACGGGGGGCTGGGCGGGATACGGCGCGTACCGGGCCCCCAATTCCACTCGCATCGCGGCGTACTTCGCTTTTCCGGCACTTTTTGGGTGCTGTAAAAATATTGCCGTCCGGACTGCTGTCGCTTCGAATCGTACTTCCTGGTTCGTGAAACGCAGCCTGAATGCGTCCCGACGTCACGTCGGCGCTTTCCCGGATCACATTTGTATGTATATTTTCGTCGGTCGGTGTTTTTTACGATTCGTACGGAAATGGTGTTTCCGTGCGAATCGTACTTGCATGTTTGTAATGTTTTTTTCCCGGGTATGAGTCGGACGGAGAAAACGCTCCGACCGACGGTTCATACCCGGTTTTTCCAGGATCGGAATCGGCCCCAATATGTCTAATATATATGGGGCCGATTCCGATCCTTGAAAAACGCTGTACAAATCGTGGTATGGAGCGTTTTCCCCATACAACTCGTACTTGTAAGGATTCCCCTACAACCTAGGAAGTACAATCCGTACAAATAGATGCTCTCCATACAAATTGTAAAAAAGACCATACAACTCGTATATACAAGCGATTCCGATTCGGATTGCCCTGTACGCGACGTTCACATGTATTCCCGGCAGCAGTTTACAACCCGTCAAGTACGATTCGTACAAACGGCACTCCGTACGGCTCTTTTTTTACAGGAGCCAAAAAGTGCCGGGAAAACATTGTACGCCCCGAAAACAGTACGAGATGGACCCCCATTGTACGCATCGTACACCCCATGAATACAGGGGTACGGTGCGTATGTACGGTGCGTACCGATGACATGGAAAGTGGGGTACGGTGCGTATATACGTGCTGAAGGGGTACTGGTCGTGTACGCACCGTACAAGCACCGTACCCCAAAATCGCTTGTGTACGCACCGTACCCCAAAAGTGCGTATGTACGGTGCGGACCCTAAAATCACGTATGTACAGTGCGTACATGCGCGATGTTGGGGTACACTCCATACACACGTCTCGCATGTGGGGGGACCCCTGTATGCCTCATACCCCTATACGACCCATTCCTCTGTACGAGTCGTACCCCCAGAACGAGTCATACCAGGGTACAAGGCGTATAGGGGTTCGCTTCGTAGCCCGGTACGAGTCGTTACCCGTATACAGGCCATTTTCCATACAAATCGCATGCTGACAACCCGGTATGAATCTTACTTGACGGGTTGTACAGCCTTCTTACAAATTGTATGGTCTTTTTTACAAGTCCATGTCGTACAGCTTTTCCCGATCCGATTTGTAAGGATCGGGCCGATCTGTATGTATTTTTGCCGTACGAATCGAACTACACGGGTTGGAAGGGACTTGTACGATTTGTATGGAAAAAATACGGATCCGATTTGTATGGAAAATAAAAGTCCAGGATCAGAATCGGCCCCTTATTAATGTTGAAAAATGTAAAGCAAGTTCATTTGTAAGTTAAATTATAAAATATGTTTGTTTGAAAAATATACTTACATAGCTTAGAAATATGATTTTTCAATATGTTTTTTAGCTCTGAAATATATTTGTTCCTTATGTACATCCATATACATTAGGCATATTCTGGCAGTGAGGAACAGTAAAAAAGAAAAAGCACTGGCCAAGCCAATAGGTCTCACCTATGTGAGATATCATGGTTTTGCAATATTTTTTTAGCCATGTTGAAAAGCAGCATGGCTGCTGTGTAGCATGGTTGAAAGTAAAGGAAAAAAAGCTCTATGAGGCGGTCATAGCTAGCCCCGTCATTATGTTTCTTTTGTGTGCTGCTTTGCAACATGGCTAAAACCCTGACAAAGCCTATAGATCTCGAATAGGTGACAGCTATTGGTTTTACCATTGCTTGTTGTGCCTTAGCGATAGCGCATGTGCTCTGCCTGCAGGCTTGAGCGAAAAATGACCCCTACACCCTACGAGTACCTCACATGGTGCAGGACCATTGGTTCAAAACATTTTGAAAAACAAACCCTTGATTTGGGTGTTTGTTTTTGAAAAATTCAAAAATGTTGTCAGCTAGTAAATATGTTTGACAGAGCTGTCCAGAAAACATTTTGAACATTGACAGAAGCCGCCAAAACAGCAGCTTATATCAATGTAGCAAAATATTGATGAAGCCGGTGAACATATGTAAATTTGGCAGGAGGAGTAAAGTCCTCTGCCACTCTGTCTGACTTTTCTCTGTCCACCCAATTCTAAATCAGGCCCTTAATTGTGTAAACCTGTTTTTATGGTATTACATTTCAAATGATTGGACTGTTAATATATTTATAATGTTTTGCCTTTTTATTTGTAACAGAAAGCAAAAGGCTGTTTTAGAAAATGTTCAATTTAGTTTATATTTATGCACTTATTGGATTTATATTTTGTAATTTTAAATTAGGGAAGTCGAATAAAAATGTTTATTGTACATATTAATGTAATATTTTCAAATTTACCAAACAATGCTTTTAAAATAATCACATTAATAGTTTGGTAAAACTTTAGGGCCTGATTATGAGTCTGGAGTTCTGTAGACCGCCAGACTCATGGTGCGCGGCTGTGGGGGTCCGGCCACCACCGCGTGTCCGATGCCCTATTATAACTAGGGCAGTCGGACCGCGATTGCACCTGGCGCGGTGGCGGTATGGTCTTGAGGCCGCAATATGCTGGGTGGGACCACGGCGATCCTACCAAGCATATTACAAGTGTTTTTTTTATGGTGGTTCCTACTCCATGAAAACAGTGGCTGACGGGCCTCAGGGCCACGGGGTCTATGCAGGGGGCACATGTTTTGCCCCCCTGTATGCATGCACCGCAGTACCTGCACAGCATAAACTGCACCAGTCCATGCTGCGCAGGTAAAGCCTTTGACGTTACCATTGTGGTGACTATTTCATCGGCACTGCAATGGGAACGTCATAGGTGAACTATTTCATAGCCATTGCAGTGGGACCACCATAGAACCGCTTACCAGTGACACATTTTTTTTTTATCTGGCACATGGATTTAGCAGTGCAGCAGCAGGGTGGCGGTGTGGCCGTACCGCTCCCGCACCGCCAAACTCGCAAATAGGCCCACAGTAGTCTAACTACAGTCAAACAAACACCAGAGTATTCCTGTGGAGTGATGGGCATATACTCTATTGAAACTCTCTAACTTTGAAAAAAGTGTATTGTTTTAGGGTTTGATTTACTATTTCAGACTAAGATAAATTGATATTCGGACAAAATATTGAGTATAAAATATTGAGATGCAGAAATATTGGGTTTTTAATATTGTGATCCACAAATATTGTGATCTAAGATTATCGTTGACAAGAATATTGATTTTCTAAGGTTAGTAATATCGATTAATTAATAATTATTTTTTAATTATTAATCATGTAATTGATAATTCATTATGTAATTATTTGTTTAAAGTTATGTTTTAGGTGTGGGTTGTGGGGTTTATGAGGGTACAGGGTTGGAAGTAAATTAACTATAATTAATTAATAATTAATTCCATTAATATTGATTAGTTACTTGATAATTATGTATGTATATTGTGTAATTATAGATAGATATTAAAAAAATTATATATCAGGTGTAGGTTATTGGATTGCTATGGGTGCAGGGTAGGAAATAAATCAATTATCATTAATTGTTAAATAATTTGTATATATTTATATATATATATATATATATATATATATATACACACATATGTATGTGTATATATATACACACACACAAGACAATGCTGTTTTATTGAAATAATGTGTGTTAGATTGCATCATGGTAAATGTTGTAAAGCGCTCTGATGCCTTCGGGTCTGGCCAGCGCTATATAAGTCTCTTAAATAAATAATAAAAAAATATAAATATGAATTGTTCATTTGATAATTAACTGTAAATTGTGTAATTAAGATATTTCTTTAAATATATGTGAGGTGCAGGTTATTGTGTTTCTAGCGTTACAGGGTGGAAACTTAAGAGATAATTTATTGATAATGAATTATTAGTTTAATATTAATTGTTCAATTGATAATTATGTTGATTTTGAAGTTATCACATTTCTTAAGTCATATTTTAGGTGTGTGTTGTTTAGTTTGTACACAAATGGGGGAGTTATTTAAGTTATATAAAATCTAAAGTAATATTTATTTATTTAATGTTTTTATTATTAAATATGTTAATTATGTTATACTTTGTATCATTCTATTACATTTTAATTGCTGGCTGTTGTGTTTGTGGGAATATGGCGTGTTTTTTAAATTATATTAATAATATTTGTGTTAATTGATAATAATTATTAACAATTGTATTATGAAAGTTATTTTTTAAATTTTAGTTACAATTAAGACATCACGGGCCATATGTATGAAAATGTCCATTTGCGATTCTCAAATAGCGATTTTTGCGAATCACTATTCGAGAATCGCAAAAGGCTATGTATGTAGGATTTGCAAAAACTTTTGAGAATGCTACATATTCCTTAATTGGGAATTGCAAATTGTGATTCACAATTAATGAATACCTCCCTATTCATTCCTATGGGCCTAGAGGCCCATAGGAATGCATGGGAAGACATTCTCAATTTACGATTTGCAATTAGAGAATCGCAAATTGAGAATGCAATTTCAAGGGTTCCAGGGTGTCAAAAGGACACCCTGTTGCACCCCTGAAATGTGCATGTGTACACATGTGACACACATACATGCCCTAAGGGCGTGTATGTGAGTCACATGGCACTTTGAAAAATGCTAAAAAGTGAATTTTTCAAAGGAATCGCAAATTAAAACCAACTTGAAATTGATGGTAAATTGCGATTCCTTACGGCCAAATCGCACTTTTATTGAGCTTCTTACATGGCATATAAGAAATCGCAATTTGCGATTCCTTAAATGCAGTCGCAAAATAGGAAATCGCAAAATTTGCGATTCCTTATTTTGCAAGGGGTGTTTTGTGTCATTCATTGGACACTACTGATTTGCGATTGTCAACGCAGAAATTGCCTTTATACATATGGCCCTTAAGTTTTATATTTAGAATTTTATATTTTTGGGTAGTTAATGGAGTTGTTAAAATATGTTATTTGCTTGAAGTGCAGTAGTTTCTCGCTACAGATTTTTTAAATGTAAATATTTCTTTATTGGAGTTTAGACATCATGACAGTACAGCAATAATCAAGGTAGTGGCATAGTGTACTAGGCATATCGACCACATTAGTATATATAAAATGAAAAACACCGCCTAACAAAATATACAAGTAAGGCATCCTCAAGGATTAAATATAAAGAACAATGTCCCAAGAACTCAGTTTGTAATCAGTTCCCACGGAGGAGATGGAGCAGTATGCAGTTCATTTTTCTCCATATAACTATGCCTGCAAATGGTACTAACATGGTCACAATGATCAATAAAGTGTGTAACATAAAACAAACAGCAACAATCAGGGAAACTGGGGGCAGCCATGGCAAACCAAAAGCACTGGTCAGCGGGGGGCAATGGGGAGGAGGGGGGCACCCGGTACCCCATAGGATGTCCAACCTTCGCATCTAAACCCTCCAAATGTCCACAGGTGGGGCACCGGCCATGTAAACCAGGGAATTAGAAATACTCTCCAATCCAGCCAAGTTCAATGGTGGCATCCATTTTATCTTCCAATTTAAGAAAATAAGTGTCCCAAAGTGTGGCACCCCTAGCCCCACCTCTCACACATGTTTCCCTAGCAATAACATCAGCCTCAGCTGACACCTATTTCAGTACTACCCAGAGCCAGCAAGTAATCGAAGGTGGCTGCAGGGTTTTTCATGACATTGCTATGAGGCACTTTACACATGGCCAAATCAGCGAATTTTAAGTAATTTTTGGTGTGTCTTGTACGCTTCATAAAACCTAATAGGCAAACTAGAGGATCTACCAGTAATTGCACATCAATAATCTCAGAAACATAAGCCATGACTTGCCCCAATTCTGCAACGAGGGGTGCATTCTAAAACCATGTGAATAAAAGTTGTGTCACAATGGCCACATCTAGGACATGCTGGACCCTTCTATGGAGATGGTGCTGGTAAGGTAAGAGTAATGCAAGTGTAATGCAAGTAATTAACCTGGGTAAACTTCAAACTTCAAACGAGCATTGTGGGAAAGCCATTTCTTCTCTGTAAGTACCATCCCCCACTTTTTAGAGGTCAACTCAGTACTCATACATGAGACGCATTTGCGCTTACTAATCAGTGCCAGACTCGTATCCACCACCTGTAGCGCAGAGTGTAAGACTGTAACAGTGCCACATACCAATCCATGAGTCCATTTACATTGAAGTCCATCATTTACGGCAGGGGCCTTCTGCCCATTCATCCAAATATTTCTCATCTCAAGGATCAGGGCATTATACATCAGGGATTGCCCAGCCCTGAACCCTGTACTGTTCTGCAGCTCCTGAAAGAAGCACAAGGCCCCGTCTGTGAACAGGTTGCCAAGACACATCACGCTTGCCTCCTGCCAAGGTGTGGGGTCATGGGAGTCTAACAGGGAACGCCTCGACTAGGCTGAATGAATCTATTGCACCACTACTTCGCAAAGTGCGCTAGTCTGCTCATTCCGCTAGGGGGATCTCCAGTTGATATAAGCCACTCCAATATTCTGAGGCCCCAGATTTCATCACTAATCAGTTTACTCTCGCCCACCGCGTCGCCCACCAGCCACCGCGTAGGCCATTGTAATTGCAGAGCCGCAAAGTAGCATTCTACGTCCAATACTCCCAAACCACCCTCCATCAAAGGATGCTGCAGTGTAGGAATTGAGACTCTCTTGCGTGTCTCTCCCCATACTAAATCAACCAGGAGAGTCTGAAGGTCCCTAAAATAGGCTCTGGTAGGAACCACGGGAACCACTGCAAAGGGAGGAGTTGGGGTAATTTTAACATTTTTGCTATAGAAGCCTGGTCCATAGGGGAAGGTGAGTCCAAAACCTCACCAACTGTCGTAAAGCCATCGAAGAGGTCTCTATCCACGTGATATACATTAACTCCCAACTCTATCTGTACTGTACCAGTGAATGGAGTGGTAATAGTGAATTTAACCCCTCCTGAGTCCAACGCTTAACCTTCTGTTGCACACACTGGAGTGGGAATAGTATATTTTACCCCTCCTGAGTCCTATGCTTTCCCTACTGTTGCACACTGGAGTGGAAATAATAAATCTTACCCCTTCGATGTCCAATGCTTTCCCTGCAGTTGCACATGCTGGAGTAGGAATAGTTTATTTATTATTTTTGAAGTTTAATAGTTAACATTTTTTTTAGTATTGTTTACATATTTATTACATGCTTATGTTTTTAATTTTAATATTTATATATATACACTTATGTAATTTGTGAGAAATTGTTTGTAAAATGCATTCTCTTTTATAAGGTTTACTGTCTTATGGCTAGTTAAATAAATATTTTACATTGTTTTGCAGTTTATTTGTTACAGTTATTAATTATTTTTATATGTGTTTATAAAAATGTATTCATATATTATGGTCACGGGTCCAAGGAACTAAGGTTCTGAAACGCATCGGGACAGTGTTTGTCTTTGCTTGAAATAAAGCACGCCATTGAAAAGAATTGGGGCACGGCGCAGTCTTTGAACTAAGAAAGATTGATTGTTTTCTGGATATGGAGGGGTCGTGACCCTGCCGGTAGCCCGCCACCACTTAAGAGGCAGAGATTAACGTGAACCAAGGTTTAAACATTTATATATGCATATATATCTATTCACTGAAAAAAACATAGGTTTCAGGCACGTTATAGCTAGGAATTAGCATCTAAAAAACCTTAGAAATTCACTGAAAAAAACATAGGTTTCAGGGGCGATATAGTTAGCTGGACTTTTCACTCGTGCAAAACCATAGAAATTCCCCCGTTATAGTTAGTTTAGCTAACTATAACTTGCGCGCCCGCAATGCACTGCTGATGACGTCACATATTACATCACTCATGACATGGTCAGTGACATCACTCATGACATCACTGATGACATCTCAAATGACATCACTGATGACATCATCCAGTGAATGTGTGTTTTTCTGAAAATTATATATGTTTTATATATGTATATGTCAAGGTCGATGGAAGAATAAATGGGTATATAAATTTCTAAATGGATGATTTGTTTTTGAAAAATTGATTGTATTACTGGCTGATTAAGTGTATCTTAGTGAGTAATGTTTAAATATGTAAATATATGTATCAGTCTCTCACTTTGTGTATAAGTGGCTGCATGGGTTGGTGAGTAGCTACATGAGTGTCTATATAGGTTATTAGTTGATTTTTTGAGTATCAGTATGAGTGTCTGATGTCTGTATGGTTCGGTGGGGGGTATTACGTAGTGCAAAGGTGCATGAATGAGTGACTCACTGTTTGTATGTGTAGAAGACAGCATGTGTGCAGGACTGTATGGGTGGATGAGTGTGTGCATGGGTGTGTTAGCGAGTGAATGACTGTCTCAATAGTGTCTCTATGAGTAACTACATATGTTTTAAACTAGTATATGTGACTATTGTGTATATAAGTAAGTATATGTGAGAGTGAGAGATTGAAAGAGTTCATGTATGAATAAGTATGTGTTTCTATAAGTGATTGTTTAAAAGACTAAGTATGTGTAAGTTTCTGTAGAAGTAAGTGTGGTGGTGTGTGTATAACTGAATATGCAGGTAAACGGATGTTTGATTCTTTATTAGCATGAGTGACTACGTGTGTGAGTGACTTTATGGATGAGTGGCGTTGTGTAACAGAATGTATAGGTGTATGAATACATATGATGAGTGAGTGCATGTATGAGTGACTGTATAGGACTGTTGGTGAATGAGTGGATGTGTATGTGGATCTTACAATTACTGAATAGGTTGTTGTAACTGGTATTGGTATGTCCATTGTTTTGAAAATTTTAATTTCTATTTTTGAATGTGTGTATGAAAGGTTATATTAGGGGGAGAGGAGGTCTGCCACTCTATCACAAGGATGATGTCATCAGTGATGTCATGAGTGATGTCACTGACCATGTCATGAGTGATGTAATATGTGACGTCATCAGCAGTGCATTGCGGGCACGCAAGTTATAGTTAGCTAAACTAACTATAACGGGGGAATTTCTATGGTTTTGCACGAGTGAAAAGTCCAGCTAACTATATCGCCCCTGAAACCTATGGTTTTTTCAGTGAATTTCTAAGGTTTTTTAGATGCTAATTCCTAGCTATAACGTGCCTGAAACCTATGTTTTTTTCAGTGAATTTCAAAGGTTTTTTAAATGCTAATTTCTAACTATGCCTACAGAGATAGGACATGTGAAGAAAGAAGGAAAAACGCACAGAAAGAAAAAAAAGAAATGCAGAAAGAAGCAACAGAAGTCCTCAAAGACGAAGAAAAGTGCAGGAAGAAATATAATGTGCAGAAAGAACAAACAGAAGAGCAGAAAGAAGCCTTGTTGCAAAATCATCCTGTACCCTCAACTTTTTCAGACGGATACTGGTGGTAACTGAGTCTGCCTAAGTAGTCCTAAAGCCAGTGCTATGTTAAAAGACACTCAGAATACAGTGAAAACACCTACATACACACCTCTATTCCCTCCTTCCTGGCTTGTCGGTTCCATTGTAATGCCCCTGATCCGTCCCTCCTGCCCTTTATGGTCTGTTATGCTGCAGCTTTCTCTCCTGTCTGTCCATTATGGTCAGCTAGCTACCATTGCCACTTTCCCCTTTGTTGTCTGTTGTCCATGTGCATGGTCCTGTCCCCTCCCTATTGCTTTCTATGGATTGTTGTGCTGCACTCCCATCCCGCATGCCCTGTGTGGTGTATTGTGCTGCTGCAAACCCTGATGCCTGCCCTGCAGGGTCAGTTTGGTGCACCTCTCAATGTCCCTCCTGTCCTCTGTTATCCGAGTCCATGTCCCTACCCCAATTCCTCCTGCCTACCATGATCCAATGTACCATACTTGCGAACATTTTGAACTTGGTAAGAGGGACATTTTGAAATAAAACTGGGGTATTGATTTTCCCCTTTGAGTTACATTGAAAAAGAGGAGATTGTAGACAGGAGACAGATCAAGTAAAGCCCATTTGAGCTTAAAAACATTGGACGTTTCCTGGCTGAAACGGGTCTGTTGGCATGTATGGTTGTATGACCACTGCCTCTTCCTTCTGCCCACAATGGTCTATTACATCACCACAGCCTCTCTTGCCAGTCCTGTATTGTTGGTTTGTAGCCCCTGCCCCCCTTTCCACTGCCCTCCATAGTCTGTTGTGCTGCCACTGCCCTTCCTGCCTGCCTAGTGTGGTCATATTGTTGCCTCTGCACTCTCCTACCTGCCTTCAATTTTCAGAGTCCGTGCCCCTGGCCTCTGCCTCTCAACAGTATCCCAATGAACAACTAGATTGCTAACATTCTATATTTATTACAAAAGTGTGGAACGCCTGACGTCATCTTGATGTAATCAAAACTGTAATGCCTAGAGCATTTCCTTTAGAAATTACATATATGAGATGGTCTTATTTGCATCAAAATTATGGTCAGTGCTCTAAAAAACTAAAATGAGGACATATTTTCGGAGTTTTCAAATAGCGACAAAGAACTTTTAAATTATTTGTAATCTTAGTTTTTTTATCCAGTTGACTACTTGATTAAATGTTGCATCCAAGGGGAGAGGGTGTGGTGTTACTTCCAGAGCTGCAGACTTTGCAACTGGGGAACCAGGTTGGAGTTTCTGCTTCAGCACAACATTCTGTGATTCTGGACAAATCACTTAATCTCCCCATGTCTACAACCAAAATGAATTTGATCTTGTGTGATGTAACCAATGCTCATGTAAAGCACTCCAATACCTGACAAGTCTGCACTATATAAAACTGCAAATACACAAAAAAATAAGTGTTTTGCACACTTCTGTCATTGGGCTACATTTGGGCTACATTTGGGTGATATTTGGGCTACATTTGGGCTACATTTGGGCTACATTTGGGCTTTTTTGTCTCTGGTGGCCATTTTAGGAGATTTATTTGTTATGAAGTGTCCTAATTTCCTCATTTAATGCAGTCTCCTCAGTAGGAAATGCTTTCAGTTTTTTACTTTGATTCCATAAAGAAGGTATTCAGATATGTCACACATTTGCCATAAATTCTGAATGTTAGCACTCTAGTTGCTCATTAGATCACTGTAGTAAAGCTACTGCTCACCACGGAAGTCTGCTGCTAGTATTAGAAGTGCATGTTTCAGTCTGCATATCAGAATTTTTTAATGAAATAGAAGAGGATTTGAGAAGTCACTCAAAATATGCCCTAATTTTTCTTTCTTCAGCACTAATCATAATTTCTATGGCAAAATGAACCCCCTCATTGTGTTCCTTTTTCAATTAAATGTTTTAAGTGTTACCAGTTTATTCCAATCAAGATGGCTTCAGGTATGCCATACTTTTGTCATAAGTAAGACAGTAAGCGCTCTAGTTGATCTTAAGAACACTCTGGGATGTTCTGTCATTGGGCTACATTTGGGCTACATCTGGGTGATATTTGGGCTACATTTGGGCTCTTTTGTCTCTGGTGGCCATCTTAGGAGATTTATTTGTTATGAAGTTTCCTAATTTCCTCATTTACTGCAGTCTCCTCAGTAGGAAATACTTTCAGTTTTTTACTTTGATTCCATCAAGAAGGCATTCAGATGTGTCACACATTTTCCATAAATTCTGAATGTTAGCACTCTAGTTGCTCATTAGATCACTGTAGTAAAGCTACTGCTCACCAGGCAAATCTGCTGCTGGTATTGAAAGTGCATGTTTCAGTCTGCATGTCAGAATTCTTTTATGAAATAAAAGAGGATTTCAGAAGTCAAAATGTGTTTTTCTTTCTGCAGCACTAATCATAATTTATATGGCAAAATGAACCCCCTCATTTTGTTCCTTTGTAAATTACATGTTTTAAGTGTTACCACTTTATTCCAATCAAGATGGCTTCAGGTGTGCCATACTTTTGTCATAAGTAAGACTGTTAGCGCTCTAGTTGTTCTTTAGAACACTCTGGGAAGCTGCAGTAGAACACAAAGGAATCAACTGACAGTCTCTGCCCTTGTTGGATGTACATGTTTTACTGAGAATGTCAGACTTCATTCTCACATGACTGAGAAAGATAATGTGAATTTACAGAAAATATGCTCTCAGTTTAGCTTATAGATCACCTTCCAAACCTCTGTGGGAAAAGCATGAGAAAATAGTTTTCTCTAAAACATGGTTCATGATATCACAGCAGAAGGCTTTTTCACATGGTAAAATCACCTTAGAACACACCACAATTCCTTAAATGAGTATGGTACCATCAACAAATGATTTATAATGTAACTAAAGTCTTAAAACCTTCTATTAACTGCAATGCTTTTAAATGAGGTGCTATCATGTATATTGGTCCCAAGATGGCTGCCAACACTTCTTGGATGAAGTGCTGACAGCCAATCAGATCTCAGGATGAGATGTGTGGTTAGGCTCCGCCCAGATATATATATATGATTTTACTTTTGATTTTCTCAGGAACTACTGAACACATTTACACCACACCTACAAAAGGCACATCCCTGACCTGAGGACTACCTCTTTGCCAAATTTCAAGTAATTCTGTTCAGCCATTCGGGCTGCAGCTTGGACTAAAGGTCCTATGGAAAAATGCATGGGGAAAACGCGTTTTGGGACCCCCCCTTTTTCTCAGCCCCCGCTTGACGAATCCCCCCGAGACTTTCAGGGTAGGAGCGGAGCGGAGCGCCCCACCTATTTTGAAAATTTCGCGAGGATTCGTCAACCGGCGCCAAAGTTATTCCAAATAGAATGTTGCGGATTTCCTATGGAAACACGGTCCTAACTATAACTATCTACTGGCGACCGCCAGTAGGTAATATATATATACATATATATATATTACCTACTGGCGGTCGCCAGTAGATAGTTATAGTTAGGACCGTGTTTCCATAGGAAATCCGCAACATTCTATTTGGAATAACTTATATATGTATATATATATTACCTACTGGCGGTCGCCAGTAGATAGTTATAGTTAGGACCGTGTTTCCATAGGAAATCCGCAACATTCTATTTGGAATAACTTTGGCGCCGGTTGACGAATCCTCGCGAAATTTTCAAAATAGGTGGGGCGCTCCGCTCCGCTCCTACCCTGAAAGTCTCGGGGGGATTCGTCAAGCGGGGGCTGAGAAAAAGGGGGGGTCCCAAAACGCGTTTTCCCCATGCATTTTTCCATAGGACCTTTAGTCCAAGCTGCAGCCCGAATGGCTGAACAGAATTACTTGAAATTTGGCAAAGAGGTAGTCCTCAGGTCAGGGATGTGCCTTTTGTAGGTGTGGTGTAAATGTGTTCAGTATTTGCTGAGAAAATAACATTTGAATCAATATATATATCTATAGGCGCGCTCCGAGCGCTTACGGTAAGCGTACCGTACGCGCACGGTACCATGCACGAGCTCAATTCTGATTGGTGGTTACATGATTGTAAACATTCGAATCGGCCGAAATGAGGAAGTGTCGGCCTCCATTTTGTGTGCCTCACACTGATAAAAAAAAGGAGGAGAACATGGAAAGGGGGCAACGAAGAGAGTTGCAGACCCCCTAGCGTTTGTCAGGGGGTCCAAGAAGGCCATAAAAGTATGAAAAATACATTTAAATGTTTTTAAAATAAATCGCGGGGTGCGCGTACGGTAGAAAATACCAAAAAAAGAAGAAAAAAACAAATTTAAGTGATAAGATATTAGGGGGCTCTAAAAAGAGCCGTTGTGTTTATGAAGTGTTTTTTTTGTGGTACCTACAAGTAAGTACCGATGCAGAGTCTAAAGTTTAAGAGGAATACTCTGTTCCCTTCATCATTGAAATGTACACCGTCTCCTCTATAAATGTCTTGCATGTTGTAACGCAAGTTGTTGTGGTATATAGAACCCATACCATAGTCTCTGAGGAAAGCAGAAACAGATTTGTTGACGTGCTTTCTTGCTTTGTCAATCTGCGGACAAAATTGGTTGGACCAGTTCCACTTTTGCCTGTGGCATATGTTAGAATATACAAAGGCAGAATGAGGAAAAAGCGACATCAATTGCACAAAGGTGTCCTTAATAAGCATTTCCAGACCTACACCAGTTAAAGTGCCTATGTCATTTCCACCACAGTGCACAATAATAAGGTTAGGCTGTGGAAGATGTAGAAAGGTTTTCACCAAAGGCATTAATTGGTGCCACTTTAACCCTCTCTGACCAATCCATTTAATGTCTACATTTGGCAAAGCAAGGTCTCTCACCATACCTCTTTTTTCTGCAAATTTTTCACTCCAGAAGACATAGCTGTGACCTACAATCCACACTGTGAACATCTTTCAAGGAGATCTGGATGCACTCTGAAGGTGTCTTTCAGAAGAATGGCAAAATGAAATGAAAGACAGTTTGAAAATGGAGGCATACATATTTTTTTTAAATAAAAAGAACTCATTGGCTGTTTCACACCATTCTACACTAAAAACTAGGCTGTATGTGTACATTTATAGAAGCATGTTTTGTATTGGTTCAGAAAATTGTGTTCCCACAGAAGAATAGTTTGGATTTGCTGTTAGGTTGGACAGGTGAAGCACTCTTGGTCTTTCGATTTGAAACATTGTGTGGTGAACTTCTGAACTCTCTCCTCACAGCACTGTTCCATGAGCTGTTGCTATGGTAGCAGGCAAAAGTCAAGTTGGGGGAAGGGAACATTTGGAAAAGGGTTGAAGTTTTCAACCAATAGAAATGTATGATTTCATTTAAAAAAAAGTGGGAAGCACTGAGATTTGTAATTAACATGTATATGTGTGAAAAAAGAGAGGGAAACATTGCCATTAATTGGTTCTGCTCAGAGGAGAGAGGTGTACAGCTCTGATATTCTGACTGTGATAGTCTGCTGTTTGAGTGCCACATTTCTTTCTCAACTAACTAATTTTAAAGGTGAGTTATGAGTTTGAGAGGGGATGTATGTGGTGAATTTTGCATGAGTCTATGAGCACAGAGGAATTGCTGTCAGAGATGTATTTCGTGTTTCTCTGGTTCTTTTGAGAAGTAACCATGCATATGTCTCTTGCAACTGAAAATACACAGTCTGCATAAGCAGACTGTTAGCACACACCCAGCAGTTTATCCTGTAGAATCAGGCTGAGTATTCACAAGTGAATGGTGTTTCATGGAAGCAGTGAGTAACGCTAATATATTCAACATCACTAAGGCTGCTTTCTTTTGCTGGAGTGTAGTCAGTCACCAAGGTCACACATGTTCATGGTCTGAAAAAGCTGTTTGCACATGTGCTGTTTTCTGTGTCTGAAAACTGTAATGACAATGTATGCGACTGTTAGAGTAATTAACGCTTGCAGGAAAAAACAGTATTAAGTGTGCTTAGAAATTGGCAAGTAAATTTCATTTTCTGCGTAAAATCACAGCATGAGTCTGTGAGTATAGTGGAATTGCTGTCAGAGATGTATTTCGTGTCTCTCTGGTTCTTTTGGGAAGTAACCATGCGTATGTCTCTTGCAACTGAAAATACACAGTCTGCATAAGCAGACTGTTAGCACACACCCAGCAGTTTATCCTGTAGAATCATGCTGAGTATTCACAAGTGACTGGTGTTTCAGGTAGCAGTGAGTAACGCTAATACATTCAACATCACTAAGGCTGATTTCTTTTGCTGGAGTGTAGTCAGTCACGAAGGTCACACATGTTCATGGTCTGAAAAAGCTGTTTGCACATGTGAAGTTTTCTGTGTCTGAAAACTGTAATGAAAATGTATGTGACTGTTAGAGTAATTAACGCTTGCAGGAAAAAACAGTACTAAGTGTGCTTAGAAATTTGCAAGCAAATTTCATTTTCTGCGTAAAATCACAGCATGAGTCTGTGAGTATAGTGGAATTGCTGTCAGAGATGTATTTCGTGTCTCTCTGGTTCTTTTGGGAAGTAACCATGCGTATGTCTCTTGCAACTGAAAATACACAGTCTGTATAAGCAGACTGTTAGCACACACCCAGCAGTTTATCCTGTAGAATCATGCTGAGTATTCACAAGTGAGTGGTGTTTCAGGTAGCAGTGAGTAACGCTAATACATTATACATCACTAAGGCTGATTTCTTTTGCTGGAGTGTAGTCAGTCACCAAGGTCACACATGTTCATGGTCTCAAAAAGCTGTTTGCACATGTGCTGTTTTCTGTGTCTGAAAACTGTAATGAAAATGTATGCGACTGTTAGAGTAATTAACGCTTGCAGGAAAAAAACAGTACTAAGTGTGCTTTGAAATTGGCAAGCAAATTTCATTTTCCGCGTAAAATCACAGCATGAGTTTGTGAGCATAGAGGAATTGCTGTCAGAGATGTATTTCGTGTCTCTCTGGTTCTTTTGGGAAGTAACCATGCGTATGTCTCTTGCAACTGAAAATACACAGTCTGCATAAGCAGACTGTTAGCACACACCCAGCAGTTTATCCTGTAGAATCATGCTGAGTATTCACAAGTGACTGGTGTTTTATGGAAGCAGTGAGTAACGCTAATACATTCAACATCACTAAGGCTGATTTCTTTTGCTGGAGTGTAGTCAGTCACCAAGGTCACACATGTTCATGGTCAGAAAAAGCTGTTTGGACATGTGCTGTTTTCTGTGTCTGAAAACTGTAATGAAAATGTATGCGACTGTTAGAGTAATTAACGCTTGCAGGAAAAAAACAGTACTAAGTGTGCTTAGAAATTGGCAAGCAAATTTCGTTTTCTGCCTAAAAACACAGAAAACAGTAGTAAGTGTGCTTTGAAATTGGCAAGCAAATTTCATTTTCCGCGTAAAATCACAATCGCATGAGTTTGTGAGCATAGAGGAATTGCTGTCAGAGATGTATTTCGTGTCTCTCTGGTTCTTTTGGGAAGTAACCATGCGTATGTCTCTTGCAACTGAAAATACACAGTCTGCTTAAGCAGAGTGTTAACACACACCCAGCAGTTTATCCTGTAGAAACTTGCTGAGTATTCACAAGTGACTGGTGTTTTATGGAAGCAGTGAGTAACGCTAATACATTCAACATCACTAAGGCTGATTTCTTTTGCTGGAGTGTAGTCAGTCACCAAGGTCACACATGTTCATGGTCAGAAAAAGCTGTTTGGACATGTGCTGTTTTCTGTGTCTGAAAACTATAATGAAAATGTATGCGACTGTTAGAGTAATTAACGCTTGCAGGAAAAAAACAGTACTAAGTGTGCTTAGAAATTGGCAAGCAAATTTCCTTTTCTGCCTAAAAACACAGAAAACAGTAGTAAGTGTGCTTTGAAATTGGCAAGCAAATTTCATTTTCCGCGTAAAATCACAGCATGAGTTTGTGAGCATAGAGGAATTGCTGTCAGAGATGTATTTCGTGTCTCTCTGGTTCTTTTGGGAAGTAACCATGCGTATGTCTCTTGCAACTGAAAATACACAGTCTGCATAAGCAGACTGTTAGCACACACCCAGCAGTTTATCCTGTAGAATCATGCTGAGTATTCACAAGTGACTGGTGTTTTATGGAAGCAGTGAGTAACGCTAATACATTCAACATCACTAAGGCTGATTTCTTTTGCTGGAGTGTAGTCAGTCACCAAGGTCACACATGTTCATAGTCAGAAAAAGCTGTTTGGACATGTGCTGTTTTCTGTGTCTGAAAACTGTAATGAAAATGTATGCGACTGTTAGAGTAATTAACGCTTGCAGGAAAAAGACAGTACTAAGTGTGCTTAGAAATTGGCAAGCAAAATTCGTTTTCTGCCTAAAAACCCAGAAAACAGTAGTAAGTGTGCTTTGAAATTGGCAAGCAAATTTCATTTTCTGCGTAAAATCACAGCATGAGTCTGTGAGCATAGAGGAATTGCTGTCAGAGATGTATTTCGTGTCTCTCTGGTTCTTTTGGGAAGTAACCATGCATATGTCTCTTGCAACTGAAAATACACAGTCTGCATAAGCAGACTGTTAGCACACACCCAGCAGTTTATCCTGTAGAATCATGATGAGTATTCACAAGTGACTGGTGTTTTATGGAAGCAGTGAGTTACGCTAATACATTCAACATCACTAAGGCTGATTTCTTTTGCTGGAGTGTAGTCAGTCACCAAGGTCACACATTTTCATGGTCAGAAAAAGCTGTTTGCACATGTGCTGTTTTCTGTGTCTGAAAACTGTAATGTAAATGCATGCGACTGTTAGAGTAATGAACGCTTGCAGGAAAAAAACAGTACTAAGTGTGCTTAGAAATTGGCAAGCAAATTTCGTTTTCTGCCTAAAAACACAGAAAACAGTAGTAAGTGTGCTTTGAAATTGGCAAGCAAATTTCATTTTCTGCGTAAAGTCACAGCATGAGTCTTTTATGGCCTTCTTGGACCCCCTGACAAATGCTAATGCATTCAACATCACCAAGGTTCATTATCTTTGCAGGAGTGCAGTCAGTCTGCCAGGTTACACATGTATATGCTCGAAAAAAGCAGATTGCACATGTGCTGTGTTCTGCCTCTGTAAACTATAAAGAAAATTTGTCAGACTGTTAGAGTAATTAACAATTGCAAAAAAAAAAAAGTGTGCTTTTGAATTGCAAAAGAAATATTGTGTTCTGTCTAGAATTACACCAAGAGTCTGTGTGCACACAGGAATTGATCTTA
Organism: Triturus cristatus; assembly: GCF_964204655.1. Classification (NCBI taxonomy): domain Eukaryota; kingdom Metazoa; phylum Chordata; class Amphibia; order Caudata; family Salamandridae; genus Triturus; species Triturus cristatus. Next base: position 387,617,949 of record NC_140583.1, read on the forward strand.
GAGATTACATTCGTGTTGGTTTTCTTGTGTTTTTCACTTGTAGGAAAGGGATAGATAGTGTTATAAGAAAAGAAAAGATCATGACAAATATAGTAATATATTTAAATTACAAAAAAGGTATTTTTTTTCAGTTTCTTTCAGGTATTGCTGCAGAACAGTGAAGGAAATATAAGATGCCTATAAAATCAAGACAGAGAAAACAACAGAAAAATAAGGTTTATTTGAAGACAACTGGAGGACCCAAGTTAGTTGAAGATGCTCATGTTGGGAAAAAGAAAAAGTCTTCTGGTAAGCAGACAAAGGAATTTTTTTAAATTATATTAAAAAAAGGAAAAAATTTAAAAATGCCCCCATTGGAAAAACTGTTTCAAGTAGAAAACAACAGGACAATAGTGAGAAGTTACTAAATGCTAATGTACAAGCAGAAGCTATAATAATTAATTTGAAAAGAAAATCAGCATTTAAAGAGATCCGTAGGAAAATGTTTCAGAGAAGAGTGATGTCCAATTTGCTAAAGGATGTGAAAAAATATAAGAAAAGAGCAAAATGTTTAAAGAGAAAAAAAGATATTGAAGCCATTGTAGCAAAGGCTTTAGATTTAAAAAGAAAACTATTCATTTTAATTTTGAACAGGATGCGTACATTAGAAAAAATAGTTAATGTAATGAAGTCACAAAGCAAAAAGAAAAGAGTAGTAAAAAGAAATAACTTTTGTAAAGTGTTTTTAGGAGAATGGATGCATAGTTCAAGTACTGAACCATTTTTTAATGAAGAGAGTTATCTTCAAAGTTATAGTTTGCTGCATGCAGTTGACACCAGTGTTCGAGCATATGAAGTTAAGGATGGTTGTATAATGGAAAAGGAGAAAATGGTTCCAAGAAATGAGGAAGAAGTGATTGCAGATGAGGTTATGGGGAGACGTCCTAAAGCCCCAGTGTATACTTGGAATTGTAGTAGTATTTGTACTTTGCGACAGGAATCTATTGATAAATTACGTGAGTTTTTAAGAGAATATAGTAAAAAGAGTGTTAAACAGAAGATTAAGGTGCTTCAAGGACTAGATCCATGCAGAGTGAGAGAGAATACTGGTTTGCAAGGTCACTCTCTGGCTTGTTTATCTAGGAAAGTTTGTCAAAGTGTTTTTTACCATTTTAGGATGCTGGCAGTTCATCATACTGAAATTAGGAAATTTGTGAAAAGATTGTATTTTGCTAAAAGTCCAGCACTAAAGTTAAATGAGTTGAATAAGGCTCTGTTTTGTGGATCTGTATCAGATGTTGAGAAGGTTACTGATGAGATTCAGTTTTGTTACTTTGGGCCAGAACAAGAAAGTGCAGGGAATGACACAGTTATTGAGGAAAATGTGGAAGAGAATGTAGAACCCTCCGTAAATAAGAAATTTGAAGATCAAATTACAAAATTTGCTATCATCTCTAATGAAAGACCAAATATTACTTGTATTTGTTGCCGGAGAAACCATTACAAAATCCAAACAAGGAATGTTGATCTCTACAAAAAAAGTGAAGAAGAAGATAATTATAAGTGGAAGGATTTTGCAACATATATATTTCTTGAAAATTGTTTTGATTTGGGTGAAGATCATCGTATTTGTAAATACTGTTACAACAAGTTGGAAGAAAATAAAATGCCAGCTAGAGCTGTACATAATAATTTAGAATTGGTTGAAGTTCCTGCAGAACTTTCTGATTTAAATACGTATGAGTCTATACTCATTCAATGTGTTCATCCGTTCCAGACCATAGTACGTATGGAGCCAAAAACAGGCAAATTACCACCTTCAGATTTACAGAGAGGTTTAAAAGGAAGAGTTGTCTATTTGCCGTTGGATTTGAAAAAAAATATGGAAACTATTGACACAGATACTTTGGAAACTGAACCATTAGTTATTCTGGTTAATGGTGTACCTACAAAGAATAAGAAAATTTGGCAGGAGCTGGTAGATGTACGGAAAGTACAAAGAGCAAATTTATATTTGAAAAGGAATAATAAATGGTATGAAGCCATTTATATGGATGAAGATGAAGAAGCTTTAGTAGGAGACACAGACACACCAACTGGGCAAATTGAAAAAGTTGACAAGTCAAAAGAAGAAGAAATTTATGAACATTTCAGCATACATCCTCTTCATTCAAAAGAAGTAATGGCAAACACCATTGATCAGTTTCAAATGAAAAAAGCACAAGGAACTCCTGTGAGTGTATGGGAGGAGAGTTTGGAAGCTCAATGTTTTCCCCAGCTGTTTCCTACAGGAGAAGGTGGACGATATGATGAACGTCCAGTCCAGATTCCTGCTTCTGAGTATCGGACTACAAGATTATATGCAGAAGATCCCAGATTTCGTCAAAGTAGTCCTTATTTGTTCCATCTGTTATTTGAAAGTGACTTGTCTGCTCTATCTTATGCAGTAAATCACATTTTAAAAAGTGGAACACATCTACATAATGTGTCTGCTAAGGATTTTATGAACAAAGTGCAGCAGCGAGATGATCATTTGGAATCACAATTGATCAATCTGATGGCTTGTCAGCGTGGGACGAATGAATATTGGTATAGACGCCATGGAGAATTGAAATGTATGTTACGGAATTTAGGGACTCCAACATGGTTCCTAACCCTAAGCTGTGCCGAATACGCTTGGGATGATTTACTGGATTTTCTACGAGAGGCAAATTCAAACATTAAAAACATCGAATACAAGACAGCAGGAGAACTGTGCTCATTGGATCCGGTTAATGTTTGCAGATATTTCAATCATAGATTTGAGGCTATGATGTCCTTTATCTGCAACAAACAAAATCCACCACTTGGAGAAGTTGTGGATTTCTTTTGGAGAAAAGAGTACCAAGCAAGAGGTGCTCCTCACATTCATATGCTGTTGTGGATCAAGGATGCTCCAAAATTTGGAACAGATGCTGATTAAGCAGTGTTATCTTTCATTGAAGAATATGCAACATGTGCTATACCTAAAAGCACAGAAGAGAAAAAGTTAAAAGAGCAAGTTTTACGTTTCCAAAGTCATCGCTGTGGAAAATACTGTCGACGGAAGTACAAGACCAAAGATAAATTCTACACAAAATGTCGATTTGGATTTCCAAGACCTGTTCTTTCAAAAGGAAGAGTCAACAGTTTTATGTCAGCTGTGTGACATACTATTACAAGAAAATCTCCCCAAAATACGTACAACCTGAGAAGAAAAGAAGAGTCAAAATATATAAATGACTACAACCCAGTCATTTTATCCATGTGGAATGCTAACATGGATATTC